>NC_090439.1:652389935-654889935 GCF_031143425.1 Pleurodeles waltl
GACCACCCCCTTGGGCAAGGGTCACCCCCCAAAGGGGGCATAGAACTATTGGTCATTTCTGCCCCCTTGGGGGCAGAGAAGCCTATTTTGTTTATGCCCCTCTGCCCCCAAGGGGTGCAGAAGTCACATAGGCACCATGGATAGTGTGTGTGTGTTTATTGTATGGGGGGGGCGACCACTTGGGCAAAGGTCGCTCTGCTTAGGGGGGCATATTATTTATGGCCATTTCTGCCTCCCCTGGGGGCAGATCAGCATATTATTTGTAGGATGATTTGCACCTAAGGGGGGCAGAAACCACTGGAAAACCAGTTTTTTTTTCTTTGTTTATTTCTGTGGGGGGACACCCTCTTGGGCAATAGTCACCCTCACAAGGGGCACATAGAACTGTTGGCCATTTCTGCCCGCCCTTGCGGACAGATCGGCCTATTTTTTTAGGCCCATCTGCCCCCAAGGGGGGCCGAAGCCACTTAGGCACCAGTTAGTGTGTGTGTGTCTATTGTATGGGGGCGGCCCCTTGGGCAAAGGTCGCTCCCCTTGGGGGGGCATGTTATTTATGGCCATATCTGCCCCCTTTGGTGGCAGATCGGCCTATTATTTTTAGGCTGATCTACCCCCAAGGGGGGTTGAAACCACTGGAACGCCAGGCATTTTTTAATTGTTTTTATTTCTGTGGGGGGGTGCCCCCTTGGGCAAGGGTTGCCTCTCCTAGGGGGGCATAGAACTGTTGGCCATTTCTGGCCCCTTGGGGGCAGATCAGCCTATTTTTTTAGGCCCATTGCCCCAAAGGGGGCAGAAGCCACTTAGGCACCAGGGACAGAGTGTGTGTGTTTTTGTTTGGGTTTGGCCCCTTGGGCAATTGTCGCTCCCCATGGGGGCACACTACTAAGGGTATTTTCTGCCCCTTGGGGCAGATAGGCCTATTTTTTAGTAGGCCCATTTGCCCCTAAGTGGGGAGGAATCCACTTAGGCGCCAGTTTCTAAATGCTTGATGGTGGGTGTTTGTCAACTGGCAAAGTATTTGCATTTGTGATTATAACGGTTTCTTTCTTCTTTTTGTTCTAGTTCAAAGCTTTCGCTTCCTTTGCTGTGACTCCTTGCAGTTTTGGCAGTTTGCATAGTTGCATGTTTTAGGTAAGTAAAACCAATTTACTCCAAAGGAGTGTTGTTCCCATGCATGAATGACATGTTTGTAGGTGGTGTACTAAATGCAGGATTGTGTGTGAAATTGTCCTTAGATTTGTGCTCAATGATATTTGTGTTGTCTTATTTCTAATTTGCTTTTATTTTTTATTTTTAGTGGGATATCATTGGTGATTGCTGTATCTGTGCAGAGTAGTTGCTGGTGAGTAGGTTTTTCCGACAGGCAACCAGTAGAGTTTTTTCAGTACATAACTCTTTGTGATAATGCCACACTTTGTTTATTACTTATCTGGCACAGTGCTGGTTGTTGGTGGTGCATTTGTCCAGTTACTTTTCGTAGGAAGGTTCATGGCTAGCCGCAGGATGATCGCTCAGCAGGTTGTTAGTATGCTTTTTGAGTCATTGTCTGATCATGATTATGAGACGGACTCTGCATCTGAGGCAGAGGAGGAAGTGAGAGATTCTGGCAGTGAAGTTTCTGTCAGAGAGGAATATTCTGATGAGGCTGCCACAGATGAAGGGCCTGTTTTAGAGGAAGACACTGATGTGCCAATAGTGCAGCAACCTGGGGCTGAGAGGTTTCCTGTTGGAAGACCTGCCTTTACTGGTCTCCCAGGGTGTAGAGTCAATACGGAGAACTTTTTGCCTGTCACTTTCTTTGAGTTGTTTATGGACTATGGGGGTCATTACAACATTGGCAGTAAATGCCGCTTACCGGTGTGCAGAAGACGGCCAACACACCGCCGCGGCCGCGGAATTCCGCCACAGCTATTATGACACACAGCTCGGAATCCGCCAAAATTTAGACACCCACACAAGTCCGCCACACCAAAGGTCAGTGTAAACTGGTGATAACAAAACCTCCACCGTCACGCCAACAGTAATACGCCCACACTATCACGACCCACGAATCCACACAGCGGTCTTTCAACCGCGGTATTCTATTGGCGGTACACACCGATGCGCTCAAAACACACACACATTTACAAAACACTACCACATTGGACACATCGAAATACACACACCTCATACACATACACACACCACTCCCACACATCCAATACAATATAAAACACACACCCACATCACCCACAAACCCTCACGACCACAATTGCGACTGAAGGCCAGAGAGAGACACCACCATCTACAAACTAGCATCCACAGGCACTCAACACCATCACTCACACAACATCCACGCACAAAACACCACACACCCCTAACCAGCACCCCACACATCACAACACACACCACCCCACACGTCACCCACACCACCCTATGGCACAGCAAAGACACCCCAGGTTCTCTGAGGAGGAGTTCAGGGTCATGGTGGAGGAAATCATCCGGGTAGAGCCGCAGCTATTCGGATCACAGGGGCAGCACACCACAATAGCTAGGAAGATGGAGCTATGGCGCAGAATCTTGGACAGGGTCAACACAGTGGGACAGCACCCAAGAACACGGGATGACATCAGGAAGAGGTGGAACGACCTACGTGGGAATGTGCGTTACGTGGTCTCAAGACACAACATTGCAGTTCAGAGGACTGGCGGAGGACCCCCAC
Source organism: Pleurodeles waltl (assembly GCF_031143425.1). Lineage (NCBI taxonomy): Eukaryota > Metazoa > Chordata > Amphibia > Caudata > Salamandridae > Pleurodeles > Pleurodeles waltl. The sequence continues at coordinate 652,392,637 of NC_090439.1, forward strand.
CTCCTCCCCCACAACTAACAACATGGGAGGAGCAGGTCTTGGCTATACTGCATCCTGAGGGCCTGGCAGGAGTAGCTGGAGGAATGGACTCTGGTAAGTCAAATCTTAACTATTACATCCCCCACCCTACCTGCATGCTATCACACACCCCCACCCTCGCCCTCACCCCTATCACTCCAACTCCTCACATATGTCCCACTATCACAACCCACCCATCCCAACACCAAGCCCTGCATGCAACACCAAAGCATGGACACCCATCACCAATGCATGGACACTGCACATACTCACACACACCCCTAAACAATTATCACACAAGGTCCCACACAAGAATGCAAGCACTGGGGTACAAGGTCACCCACCCATTGCACACCATGGCACATACAGATGCAATAATCATGCCTTTACACCCCTGCAGGACCCCTACCCAACGTCACCAGAGAGGAGGGTCCAGACATGTCCACTCCACCCACAGAAGAGGCCCACAGTGATGACCAACTGGATCTAGATGACCAGCCTGGCCCATCTGGGACCTCAGGACAGCCGGTTCCCCTCACACTGGCACAAGCCACAACAGAGCCTCCCCCCTCTGGAAAGACCAGCACAGCACCCACCCAGCGGGCCCATACCTCTGTCCCCAGGACACGTCAAGCAGCAGTGGGTCCACCACTACGGGGAACCCAGGCTATCCCACTACCCCAACAATACCAGGGACCTGGGGGCAGTGGAAATTTCACTTGCCAGGAAATTGAGTACTGACAGCACCTGCAGCAGAGGGGGGATTCCTGTGGGATGGCGGATAGCTGACATCACGTCTGGCTCTAACTGGGCACACAGTTCCAGGATTGTTGCACGATCAAGTCTGTAGGTGACAATTACATGTCGCTCCTCCATTGTCGACAGGTCCACCAGTGGTCTGTGCACCGGAGGATGCCACCACCTCCTCATCTGCCTCAGCGGACGTGCTCTATGGAGGAGAACAGCGAGCAGAGAGTCAACCAACACTGAGGTACGTTAACACAACTTTATTCCTCAATTTTTTTAAACCGCTTTGTGCCTGTATTAGTGTGTGTGCAAGGCCTAGATATGTGTGACGCATTTAAAATGAATGCCATGTGGCCACGTGAAATGGCATCTGCCTGACCTGTAATGTGGGACAAGGGGATATGAGGTAACTGCGCTGGCGTTGTACACTGTCGCGGTAGGCGGTTGAAGACCGCGGTGCAATCCTGCATTGGTTAACATTGGACCCTTTGGGTCAGAGGAGCCAATGAAGATGTACGCCGGCGGTGATGGTACGCACCGCCGCGGACGTCACCGCCATTTTCTCTCTGTTCACTCACTTGATACCTGATCTTCGACAGGAGAGGACCTACACTGCAAGTGCTGCTGTGACCTCAGTCTGGAAGAGACAATGGCTCATGTGTCTGGGGAAAGGGCCCCTACCTTCAGCACGGAGGAGTTGGAGAAACTAGTGGATGGGGTCCTCCCCCAGTACACGCTATTCTACGGTCCTCCAGACAAACAGGTAAGTACACTGTGAGCATGCCGAATGGGCAATGCCTGTGTGGAGTGGTGTGGATGGAAGATAGTGGGGGTAAAATGAGGCGTGCATGAAACGACGGTGAGTGCATATGCGTCATGGCAAGGGTAGGGATGCGGGCCAATGACCGTGACAGTGTGGACGGTTATATCTTCTCCTTTTCCCCTGTACTATTCCTGTAGGTCAGCGCCCACCAGAAGAAGAAAGTCCGGACCCTAGGGGTCCACCACAGACGGAGCACCCACTGCTGTAAAAGATGGGAGGACAGTCATCGCTGGAGCAAGAAGACGGCGGAGGCCCAGCAGGGGATGGCCTCCCAATGTGGGAGGGGTGCCCGTCGCACCATAACCCCCCTGATGTTCCATATCCTGGCGGTGGTGTATCCGGAGTTGGGTGGGCGCTTGAGGGCATCACAGCAGCCACAAGGGGGTGAGTACATTCTCATTCAGCTGATTCTGCGCGCAATGGAGGTGTCTGTGTGGGGGAGGTGGGCTGTGAGTTCCCCTAGGCCAGGGCGATTTTAGTAGGCAATGTCCCGTCATAAGGCAGGCCATGAGGCACCCCACCCCACCTGTGTTCAGAGCCAACTACACCTAGTCAGGCTTCTGTGACTTCCATGTGTGCAGCAATCGGCCATAGGCCTTGTACTCCATGTCCCTGTGATTAATTAGGGAACTCAAAGTGCACGGCGTAGTGCAGGGGGCTTCTGTGTCTGTAGTGTCTGCCAATGGTAGCGGTATTGCATGCACTCAACATGTCTTTCTTCTGTCTCCCCCCCCCCTTTTGTGGTCTCCCTGTTCTTGTGTGCATTAGCATCATCAGGCAGAGGAGCAGTGGCACCGGAGCAGGAGGGAGCTGCATCCCACATGGCCCTGCAGGATGAGAAAACAGAGTCTGAAATCACCAGTGGGACGGAGGGTGAGGGGAGCTCCACAGCGGGGACAGGAGCTGAGACCAGCGACACAGACTCCTCCTCTGATCGGAGCTCCCTTGCGGTGGCTGGCCCCTCTGTGCCCACCGCATCTACAGGTACAGCTGCCACCCCCCTTACCAGTACCGCCCTCCCAGCAGCCCCTCAGCGTGTGCCCCGTGGCCGCTCACCCAGGAGGGTGGGCATCTCCTTCGCCCCAGGCACCTCAGCCCCTGCCCCAGTCAGCCCTGCTGCACTCAGTGAGGAGGCCATTGTCCTCCTCAGGTCCCTCACTGTTGGGCAGTCTAACATTTTGAATGTCATCCAGGGTGTAGAGAGGCAGTTGCAACAGACCAATGCATACCTGGAGGGCATTCATTCTGGTCAGGCAGCCCAACAGTGAGCTTTTCAGACTCTGTCCTCAGCACTGATGGCAGCCATTGTCCCTGTGTCTAGCCTCCCCCCTACAACTTCCTCTACCCAGACCCAAAGCCCTGTACCTCAGCCTATCCCAAGCACACCATCAGACCAGCATGCACACACCTCAACACACAAGGGAAGCTCTGGCAAACATAAGTACCACACATCCCACAGGCACTCACACAAGCATCATACCCATGCACACATACCAACATCCACTGCCTCCACTGTGTCCCCCTTCTCCACGTCTCCCTCCTCCCTCCCTGTCTCATCTCCATTCACATCTGCATGCACTACATCTTCAGCCACTACGTCCATCACCAGCACACCCATCAACACACCCCGCTCACAAGCACTCACCACCCCCACTACCATTCACACATCCGCTGTGTCCTCCCCCAGTGTGTCTGTGAGCCCACCTCCCAAGGTACACAAATGAAGCCACACACCCACCCAACAGCCATCCACCTCACGACAGCCTCCAGCCTATGCACCTTCACCCAATGTCAGCAAACATACACCTCCTACAACCATAACCTCTTCCTCCACTCCCAAACCCCCTCCATCTTCCCTTCCCAGTGTGTCCAAAAAACTTTTCCTGTCCAGCCTTGACCTCTTATCCTCACCTCCCCCACCCCTTCAGTCCCCTAGGGCCCGCCTTTCCAGGTCTCAACCCAGCACCTCAGCCACAACATTAGCAGGAAAAGTGGTGCCAGCAGTAACCGGCTTCTGGAGTGCGCCAAGCAGCAGGGCAGCCAGTGTGCCAAGGAGCCAGACCACAGATAGTCCCCCACCTCAAAAGCATAAAAAGTTGGCCAGTGCCCGGCCTCTCCCAGGAGTACAGTTGGGAGTGGGAAGACAGTTGCGCCACCATCCAAAGTGGGGAAGGGGCACAGAAAGACAGGCAAGTCGCCGAAAACCTGCACGGCGGGCAAGACCACCACCAGCACCGCTGCCAAGGACACCGCCGCCACCAGCACCGCTGCCAAGGACACCACCGCCACCAGTACCGCTGCCAAGGACACCGCCGCCACAAGCACCACTTCACAGGACACCACCGCCAACAGCACAGCTGCCAAGGACACCGCGCCACAAGAACCACTGCCGCCACAAGCACCACTTCACAGGACGATTCCGCCGCCACCAGCACCGCTGCCAAGGACATCGCGTCACATGCACCACTGCCAAGGACACCGTCGCCACCAGCACCGCTGCCAAGGACACCACCGCCACAAGCACAGCTGCCAAGGACACCGCCGCCACCAACACAGCAGGCCAATGAGCACCAAAAGCTCTGACGCTACTGGGGCCTCCACAAGCAGGATGAAGCACTCTGGGCACAAAGCCCCCTCCAGAACCAGTGGAGTATCACATCCACTACCTCAGTCCTTGGCAGGATGAAGCACTCTGGGCACCAAGCCCCCTCCAGAACCAGTGTAGAAAGGCATCCACTACCTCAGTCCTTGGCAGGATGAAGCAATCTGGGCACCAAGCCCCCTCCAGAACCAGTGGAGTATGACATCCACTACCTCACTCCTTGGTAGGATGAAGCACTCTGGGCACCAAGCCCCCTCCAGAACCAGTGGAGAAAGGCATCCACTACCTCAGTCCTTGGCAGGATGAAGCACTCTGGGCACCAAGCCCCCTCCATAACCAGTGGAGACTGTTATCCACTTGTGAGACTGTGGTTTTGCACTCCCCAGGATAAAGCAGTGGGCAAACCACCCACTTGCGAGACTTGTGAGGCTGTGGCTTTGCACTCCCCAGGATAAAGCAGTAGGCAAACCACCCACTTGAGGGACTTGTGAGACTGTGGCTTTGCACTCCCCAGGATAAAGCAGTGGACAAACCACCCACGTGAGAGACTTGTGAGAATGTGGCTTTGCACTCCCCAGGATAAAGCAGTGGGCAAAGCACCCACTTGAGAGACTTGTGAGACTGTGGCTTTGCACTCCCCAGGATAACGCAGTGGGCAAACCACCCACTTGAGAGACTTGTGAGACTGTGGCTTTGCACTCCCCAGGATAACGCAGTGGGCAAACCACCCACTGTAGAGACTTGAGAGACTGTGGCTTTGCACTGCCAGGATACATCAATGGGCATGGAGCCCCCTCGTGGATCTGGCGTCATGCAGTCATCCGGCTGTGGTGCCCCCCTCATCCCTTCCCCCTGAGGTGCCTGTTGTATTTCGATCTGATGTCCCAGCAGTGTTCTCTCCGTTTTGATCGGGTATCTTGTGTGGGCCTCGCCCATGCATTTTGGGCCCAGTGGTCCACAACTTTAATGGTGGAATACCTTGGACTTGTATTCTTGGTGTATATATTTGTTTATAGTGTATATATATATTTTTGAGTACTGGATTTTAATAGATTACAAACGTTCAAATTATTTCCTTTTGTCTTTGCATTCTTCCAAGGGGTTGGGGGCTGTAACTGTAATGTATCATGATGTATTAGTGTGTGTGTTGTTGTGGGGGAGGGTGGGGGTGTTGCATGTGTGTGTCACTCTTTTTTCCCTCCCTCCTCCCCTGTGTCGTAGGTTCAGTACTCACCGTGGTCTTCGCCGCCGGCATTCGTGCTCCTGGTAGAGGAGCAGGAAGACAAAGGCAGGTAGTATCTGGAGTTCCGGTTCCATGGCATCATGGTTCCTCCTGGGGTGTTTAGAGGTAAGCGTTTTCCCTTCCAATTCCTGTTTCCGCTGTGTTTTTGTTCACGGTGAATCCACCCCGGAAAAGGTGGCGGATTGGACTGTTGTATTACTGAGGGCGGAACATTGTTTTCCGCCTGTCTGTTGGCGGTTACCGTCGCGGTGTTTGTTTGTACCACAGTGGCGGTCGGAGTGTTAAAGTGGCTGTCTATGTTGGTGGTTCCCGCCATGGTCCTGAATCCATTTTTTTTACCGCTGGCCTGTTGGCGATTTTACCGCCACTTTAACACCGACCGCCAGGGTTGTAATGACCACCTATGTGTTTTTGGAAGAGATTGTTGAGTATACTAATTTGTATTCGGAGCAGTATTTTAGGGACAACGCTGCCAGACTTAGGCCACACTCTAGAGCTACCCAGTGGATCCTCACAAATTTGGAAGAGATAAAAAGGTTTTGGGGTTTGACTTTTTTGATGTGGTTGACAAGGAAGCCATCACTGGCTTCTTATTGGTCCACTAGTCCCTTGATGGCAACAGCTTTATTTCCTGCAACCATGAGTCGTAACCGGTATTTAATTCTTAGGATGCTGCATTTTGTTGATTCTGACCATCTTTTTAAGATTAGGCCTGTCCTTGATCATTTTGTAGATCGGTTTTCAGAGGTCTATGTTCCAGGCAAAGAAATAGCTGTGGACGAGTCTTTGGTCCTCTTCAAGGGTCGTTTGGTGTTTAGGCTGTGCAATTCAAGCAAGAGGGCACGGTATGAAATTAAATTGCATATGCTGTCTGAAAGTAGTACAGGATATGTGTATAATTTCCGGGTCTACACTGGTAGGGATTTCAGTATTGACCCCCCTGGTTGTCCGCCCACTTTTGGAGTTAGTGAGAAAATTGTGTGGGAACTTGGTAGATGACTGTTTAACAAAGGTCACCATTTGTGTGTAGATAACTTCTACATCGGATTGCAGTTGTTTGAGGGATTGTTTAGAGTGGACACTGTTGCTTGTGGCACAATTCGTTGTAACCAGAAAGTCTATCCAAGGGAGCTTGTCTTTAAAAAACTTGAGAGGGTACAATGCAGTGCCTTGCGGAATGGTGAGCTGCTAGCTCCGAAATTTGCAGACAGGGGGGATTTCTGCATGCTAAGTACCATCCATGATGAGAGTACTTCCCCTGTGACTGTTTAGGGCCAGGTTGCTGAAGTGTGCAAAACTGTGTGCATTTTACATTATAATAAGCACATGGGAGGTGTAGATAGAGTTGATCAGAGGTTGGAACCTTATACTGCTGTTCGTAAGTCTTACTTTTGGTATAAGAGGTTAGCAATTCACCTGTTCCACTTGGCAACTTTTAATGCTTTTATTGTGTTCAAGGATAGGTCTCCAGAATGAAAGATGACATTTGTGAAATATCAGGAGTCAGTGATAGAGAGCCTTATTGTGGTGGAACAGGCAAGAGTTCCTAGAGAAGCAGTGGTGGAGGATGTGGCGAGATTGAAAGAATGCCACTTTGCTGTGCAGATTCCTCCCACGCCCAAAAAAGACCTTCCAGCTAAGAAATGTAGGCCCATATTTATACTTTTTTTGCCCCGCATTTGCGCCACTTTTTTGAGAGGCATAAACTTACAAAATACAATTATATTTTGGAAGTTTGCACCGCTTTTGCATCACAAAATGACGCTAATGCGGCGCAAAAAAAGTACAAATATGGGCTGTAGAGTCAGTGCTCGAAGAGGTATCTGGAGGGAGACTGGAACATACTGCCCAGATTGTCCTTCAAAGCCTGGGCTGTGTGTGGGTGGCTGTTTCAGGAATTACCACACCCAGAAGAATTACTGGGAACTACTGTGAGCGTAAACTACCTTTTTTATATTTTCATGTGTTCAGTTTCATGTTTGGCATTTCTGTCATGTAATTAGTTAGTGGTTTCTTTGTTTATAAAATAAATGTGATGCCATTGTGTGTGGAGTGGTGGTTGCAAAACCCTGCCAGCCAAACAACAGTCCACGCTCTCCCATCCGCTGGTGTGATTGCTGACACAGGCATGTGGGTGTATGTAAGTGATGGGCCCTTGTGTGGCGCTGTTTGTCGATGCAAGTGTTGTAATGTGCTTGGCCCGTGGCTGGCGGTATGAATGGTCTTGTGTATGTCATGCGTGAAAGGTGTGTGAATGGACTGTAAAGCGGTTGGTGACTTGTTGTGGCTTTACAAGTCACGAGCTGTGAGCCATTGGTTCAGTTTTTTGGACTTTCAGTTATTAACAGTGCACTTAATTTTTGTGAAATCTCTTGTTAATAAAATTTGATCTACTGAACCATCATTCACCCTCGTGCCAAATCCAACCAGTATAGGTGGTAAAAATGACAAAACCTGTTCCGCTGTAATCAGGCGTCGCAGCACACCCGTGACACACTAGGGGGCATATTTATACTGTGTTTGCGCCAGATTTGCATCGTTTTTTTTAACACAAATCCGACGCAAAACTAACTCCATATTTATACTTTGGCGTTAGACCCGTCTAGCGCCAAAGATCTAGGAGTTTGCGTCATTTTTTAGCGTGGACACCTTCCTTGCGTTAATGATATGCAAGGTAGGCGTTCCCATCTAAAAAATGACTCCGAGGCATGTGCGCCGTATTTACACTCCCGGGCAAAAATGACGCCCGGGAGTGGGCGGGTCAAAAAAATGACGTCCAGCCGCTTTAGCGTCATTTTTTAACGCCTGGTCAGGGCAGGCGTCAAGGGACCTGTGGGCTCGGAAGGAGCCCAAAGGTGCCCTCCCATGCCCCCAGGGACACCCCCTGCCACCCTTGCCCACCCCAGGAGGACGCCCAAGGATGGAGGGACCCATCCCAGGGAACTTAAGGTAAGTTCAGGTTAGTATTTTTTTTTTTTTTGGGTGGCATAGGGGGGCCTGATTTGTGCCCCCCTACATGCCACTATGCCCAATGACCATGCCCAGGGGACATAAGTCCCCTGGGCATGGCCATTGGGCAAGGGGGCATGACTCCTGTCTTTGCTAAGACAGGAGTCATTTAAATGGGGGTTGGGAGTCAAAGAAAATGGCGCTAATCGGGTTGAGGCGAACATTTTGCCTCAGCCTGACTTGCCCCATTTTTTGGTGCCCAAGCTCTCATTTTTTTTTACGCACACCAGGCAGCTCCGCCGCCTAACGTCATTCCATAAATAAGGCGCCCGCATGGCGCTTTGGAATGGCGTTAGCCGGCGTTAAATTTTTTTACGCACAACTGCGTTGGCGCAGTTGTGCGCCAAAAAGTATAAATACGGCCCTAGGTGTCTCTGGTGGGACCCCGATGATAAAGAATGCCACCAACTTGGTTGGTGGGTGAGGGGTCTTTTTAACATAATCTAAGTGCATTTCTTTTCACAATTTTAGTGTTTGGAACATCACTTAAGTACGTGGACACATCAAATGATCTATTGCAAAACTACCTGTGTTTGGGGGGGCACCTATGTTTTTGGTCCCAGGTGCAGCCTTCATCAAGGGCAACCTACCAAACCCAGACATGTTTTAAAACTAGACACCCCAATGAGTCTAGGGAGGTGTGGTTTGCCTGGATCCCCCAACGTTTTCTTAACCAGACTCCTCTGCAAACCTCAAAAGTTTCTTTAAAAGTGGTACCTCACACAAGTGAGGTACAATTTTTATTGGAAGACTTGGCGGAACAGTGGGTGGAAGGAAATTTGTGGCTCCTCTCAGATTCCAGAATTTTCTGTCACAAAAAGGAAAAAGTGTTTTTGTAGCCACATTTTGAGGTTTGCAAATGATTCTGGTTAACAGAACCTCATGAGAGCCCCACAAGTCACCCCATCTTCGATTCACCTAGGTGTCTAGATTAAAAAATGCACAGGTTTGGTAGGTTTCTCTAGGTGCCGGCTGAGCTAGAGGCCAAAATCCACAGCTAGGCACTTTGTAAAAAACAGCTCTGATTTCTTTGGGATGATGTGATGTGTCCACGAAGTATTTTGGTGCATTTCCTGTTGCTGGCATTAGGCCTACCCACACAAGTGAGGTACCATTTTTATCGGGATACTTGGGGGAACGCTGGGTGGAAGGAAATTTGTGGCTCCTCTCATATTCCAGAACTTTCTTTCACCGAAATGTGAGGAAAAAGTGTTTTTTTAGCCAAATGTTGAGGTTTGCAAAGGATTCTGGGTGACAGAACCTGGTGAGAGCCCCACAAGTCACCCCATCTTGGATTCCTCTAGGTGTCTAGTTTTAAAAAATGCACAGGTTTGGTAGGTTTTCCTAGTTGATGGCTAAGCTAGAGATCAAAATCCACAGCTAGGCACTTTCCAAAAAACACGTCAGTTTTCAAGGTAAAAATGTGATGTGTCCATGTTGCATTTCTTGTCGCAGGCATTAGGTCTACCCATGCAAGTGAGGTGCCATTTGTATCGGGATACCTGGGGAAACACAGAATAGCAGAACAAGTGTTATTGCCCCTTGTCTTTTTCTACATTTCTTCCTTCCAAATGTGAAACAGTGTATAAAAAAAGATGACTATTTGAGAAATGCCCTGTAATTCAGATGCTATAAATGGCACCCCGGGATTCAGAGATGTGCAAAGAACCACCTCTTCTCAACACCTTATCTTGTGCCCATTTTGTAAATACAAAGGTTTTTTTGATACCTAATTTTCACTCTTTATATTTCAGCAAATTAATTGCTGTATACCCAGTATAGAATGAAAACTCATTGCAAGGTGCAGCTCCTTTATTGGCTCTGGTTACCTAGGGTTCTTGATGAACCTACAAGCCCTATATATCCCCACAACCAGAAGAGTGCAGCAGACGTAATCAGATATTGCATTCAACAATATGACATCGCCGGAAAAAGTTACAGAGTAAAACGTGGATAAAAATTGCTGTTTTTTTACCTCAATTTTTTTTTATTGTAGATGTTATTTTCTGTGGGAAAACCTTGTAGGATCTACACAAATGACCCCTTGCTACATTCTGAATTTTGTCTATTTTTCAGAAATGTTTAGCTTTCCGGGATTCAGCATTGGTTTCACACCCATTTCTGTCACAAACTTGACAGAGCCTGAAAGCAGAAAAAATAGTAAAAATGGGGTATGTCCCAGTAGAATGCCAAAATTGTGTTGAAAAATGTGGTTTTCTGATTCAAGTCTGCCTGGTTCTAAAAGCTGGGAAGATGGTGATTTTAGCACTGCATATCCTTTGTTGATGCAATTGTCAGGAAAAAAAACACAAGCCTTCTTCTGCAGCCCTTTTTCCCCATTTTAAAAAACAAAAATGAAATTTTTGCTGTATTTTGGCTAATTTATTGGTCTCCTCCAGGGAAATCCACAACCTCTGGGTACCTTTGGAATCCCTCGGATGTTGATAAAATAATAGGCACATTTGGCATGGATAGTTTATGTGGACAAAATGTTATGAGGGCCTAAGAGTGAACTGCCCCAAATAGCCAAAAAAAGGCTCTGCACAGGAGGGGAAAAGGCCTGGCAATGAAGGGGTTAACCTTTTTAGTTTAATCCTTTTGCATAATTTACACAATCTCCATATTCCAATTAGACAAACCACAAAAATGAAGATTTTCAATAGTATCCCATTCCAAATGTTGCTGAGCCAATTTCTGACTGAAGCAAACCCTTTGCCAATCTTTTCCCAAACACCTGGTTCTATCAATTCTTTCAAATCAGGACCTTCATTTGTCAGATTAGTAATTAAGCCTCTAATTTCTTTACTATTATCGGGAACATATGAACAACAATGCCTAGAATTAATCATTCTAAAGACTCCACTATCCTTTGCTAAAAGAATGTGTAAAGCAATACGATTTTGAAGAGTCAGAGCTCTATCGGGAGCTAACTCAGGATCTATCAGGAGTATGGCCACTGAAAAATTTGTCAGCATGTTATCCGCAATATTAGACAACTTTCAAATCTTTATCGAATTCAAAAAGACTCCCACTGAAGGAATCAGTGTTCCAAATATATCTCCCAGTATGCCAGAAGAAGACTCCCTCCTCTCTCTTATATGATGTATTACAGTCACTTTCAGAAATTTCTTCAAATCATCCATTTGCTAAATCTTTGGGAAATCTATCATCAAATAACATGTCCCATACTATCCTCTTGGAAGATGGTAATAAACATTAAGACCACAAATATAGTCAAATCTGGGAATTGGTGGGTCCGGTCCATTCAACATAAACGTCCATTTACTCTGAAACAAAAACACATGCTTACATTCATTCGTTCCCACAAACAAAGTGTCAGTGCGTGATTTAGGCCTGCATATACAAAGTTCCCCATGTATTGCGCATCTAAAGCTAATTTCCCTTGCGTTTTAATTGCACTATAAGCATAATCATTCTTGTAAGTCCTTTTCTCTCAGTCTTTTTCTAATTTCTCCTTTAATGCCTTTCTCCTGTCATCTGTGTGATCTAAGAAGCTTTTCCCTAAAGGTGTCAGATTATTGCGGTGTGCATAAGCTGTGCCAAACGTCAATGTAGCTTCAAAGAAACCTCTAACTATTACTATGTCATTATCCTTAGCTACTCTACTCCAATACCTAATTATAGGAACAAGCGAAAACACAGCATCATAATTTGAGTAAAAGTACTGTATGTACTCCTGGTTCTTAAATGTTGTTAGTAGCAGACTACAACTTATTCCGTAGGCTAATGGCAAGCTATGAAAGGTAACTTCTTCCTCAACTGGTGAAGGAATCTGCGTACACACATAACAATTCCTCACATCCAACGTCTCAACATATTCACTAAACAAGCGATAGAAAACATTAGAAGAAAGTTCTCCTTGAGCATTCGTATCCCCATGCAAATACTTCTCATCTAACCTAAACCTCTCTATTGCCGTTAGTGCAGTAGTTGTCTCAAAAGCAGAAGTATGGTTGGCTTCACTCTCATCAAGAACAGACATACCCACAATCAACACCACAAACAATATCCCACACATAATCACCAAACAAATACTCATATATTTACAGTGTCCATTATTCCTACCCTGCTGGCTAATGTTACTCATTATCTGTAAAGAATCAGAAAGCAGAAGAATTTTTGAAAAACTTGCAGCAAAAAATCAAAAATAGACGACTCTTCTTTCAGCCGTTATTTACAGCTCTCAGTCTCACTTCCAGGATCCCTTGTCAAAATCGGTTATAAGCTTTGTCAAAATCAGGTTTCAAAAGTCAAATCAGGTTATCAATGTCTCTTCCGGTTACTTTCAACAGTCTCTTTCTCAAAATGTTTTATCAGATTATTTCAACAGTTCAGTTCATCAGCTTCCTTCAACTGGCAAAATAATGTCCCGGAATGTCTCTAAGACAAAAACTCTTGCTGCCATTCATTCTTAGTTGCATATGCCCATTCAGGAGCTGTGCATCTTCGACTTGCTATTCTCTTTCTTTAAAATTTTCGATCACCATTCAGCTCCCCTTCACTTAGATCTTCTCTCCTTATGTTATCTACTTCTTCCTCTATTGCGGTTTAAGCAACCACTTCTTTTCTTCTTTCTACTTTAGACTCTAGCCACTTATCTCCTTTTAGTGGACCGTTTGTCAGTGTTCTCTTCAGAGAGAACTTGAACCTTCTCCTTGTTCTGATGTGTTTTCTCTTGATGGACCTGCAATCGGTTCAGGAGGAGTCAGATCACAATTACTTTCATCCGCCTCAACTCCTTTCCCCTCTGTGTCGGGCAATTACTCTGTTTGTCTCTCAAGATCATCTGCTTCTGGGAAAGCCCTCATCTGACTAGGCTCTCCTGCTGCCTCAGTTGAGATAGGCTCTCCTTCACATTCCTGGAGACCCTCTCCTTCATCTCTCACAGGAGTGACTGAACTGTCCTCAATGGGCTGAGATCTGGTCTCAGTTCCCCTTTGTTCTTTTTCCAGCCCTCAGACTTGTTTTGCTGTTGTTGGTACTCTGAACAACTCTTCTTCTTCATGATCCAATGGACATAAAAAAAAATTTGTGTGACTCAAATGAATCCAGGTTGGAATTCTATCACACTTCACAGCCGTGGTAGTTGTCAAAACTACCTGATAAGGTCCATTCCAGAGAGGCTCCCAACACGTTTTCCTCATGTGTTTCCAGACCTCAATCCAGTCTCCAGCTCTCAGATTGTGCCCTGGGTCATGGCTCGGTGGCAATGTGGTGGCTTCTACCTGCTGGGAAAAAGAGAGAACCACATCAGCCAGACCTTTGCAGTAGTCTAACACCATATTATCTGTAATGTTGAAAATTGCATTTGCAGGCATCGCTGGCAACCTCATGGCTCGGCCCATAAGGATCTCATGCGGCCACAATCCTGTCTTCCTGACGGGTGAATTTCTCATTGACATCAACACTAAAGGCAATGTGTTAAGCCATTTCAAATACGTAGACGCACACATCTTTGCAACTCTTGACTTCAAGGTACCATTCATCTGTTCCACTAGCCCTGATGGTTCTTCCATTTTTTTCAATTTCAACCTTTTCATTTGGAAGTAAGTTTGCCTGTTACAGCACTGTACATCTTTTCAATGACAAATTTAGTGACCCTAGAATACTCATTTCATATCTGGTCAACCTTGCACCAGTCAAATATTGGGTTTTTGTCCTTGTAAGTAGAATCTCAATAGAGTGAGGGACCATTACAGTCAGGGGATGTCCCATCACAACATCATCACACTGTGTAAGTCTTTGACCAACTGCTGCAACTGCGCGCAAGCAACCTGGTAAGGCTGCTGCAACTGGGTCCAAAGTAGCTGAAAAATATGCTACTGGGCGATAGATACTTCCTTTGACCTGTGTCAAGACAGACAAAGAACATGCATCACGCTCATGACAAAACAATGTGAAAGGTTTTGTGTAATCAGGCATACCCAAATCTGGAGCCTTGCAAGGACTCTCTCTCAATTCAGTGAACGCTTTAATTCCAGCCTGGTCTAACACTATGGGATCAGTGACTTCCTTATGAGTCAGCTTCTGCAATGGTCCCAAAATGACTGAAAAATTTGGAATCCATTGGCGACAATAGCCTCCCATCCCTAAAAACATCCTGACATCTCTCTGTGTGGTCGGGAGGTTTATCTGCATTATGGTTGTAATCCTTTCTCTGGATATCTTTCTTGACCTTTCTCAATCTGGTGACCCAAGTACTTCACCACTTTTTGACAGTATTGCAATTTAAGCGGAGGCGCTTTATGACCATTCTTTCCCAAATGGTTCAACGGGGCAATCGTATCATACTTGCACTCGTCCCTTTTTTTGGACGCAATCAGCAAGTCATCAATGTACTGCACCAAGGTCGATTGGAAAGGCAATTCCAACGACTCCAAATTATTTTTCAAGATCTGATTAAATATGGAAGGTGACTCTGAAAACCCTTGAGGAATTCTACACCAGCAATGAACTCGATCCAGAAATTTGAAACAAAAGAGAAATTTACTATCCTTGTGAAGAAGCACAGAAAAGAAGGCTTGTGACAAATCGATGACAGTGAACCATCCTGCATCACATGGAATCTGAAACATTCTCACAGCTGGATTTGGTACCATGGAACAACATTTGACCACAATCTCATTTATCTTTTTCAAATCCTGAACAATTCACACTTTCCCACAGGGCTTTTGCAAACCCATTATAGGTGAATTGCACGAACTGCTCAATACTTCCTTCAAAGCTCCTTGTTTTTCAAAGTCTGCAATTATGTGAGCTACCTTCATCCTGCGGCATGTGGTACTCTGGAAGTTGAGGAAAAACTGCATTCGGATTCACAATGACTTTTACTGGCTCAACTCCCTTTATCAAACCTACTTCTTTTCTTGTCAAATCCCACAATTTCTCCTTAACCGTTCCCTGGAAATCAGAAGGAAGCTCTTTCACAGGGAACATCGGAAAAAATTAAATCAGAGGGTATTCCTCAATTTTAGTTTCACACTCTGTCTCTGGGGCTTAGTCATCTTCTTCATCACTATTCGTCTAGATATCAATCCCCTCATTTGAACAAGTTATCGAACACTTCGTTTCACACAGTAAGTCTCTTCCTAGTAGGCATACTGGACTTGAATCGCAGACTACAAATTTTTGCAATCCCTGAAAGCTGCCAATCTCAACTTCAACTGGATCTGTACTCAGGTTTGTCAAATACTGGTTCGCGACCCCCACATCCTGAACTGTTCTACCTGAAAGGGACAAATTTGGAACTTCTGCAATTCTCACTGTAGAGTGTGTAGCTCCTGTGTCAACCAAGAATAAAACTCTATGACCCATAATTTTTCCCTTCACATAAGGTCCTCTTTGATCTACTTCTAAGGATGTGGCAAGCACACACGGCTCCGCTTTTGAACTGTTACTCGTCCAATCATCATTTATTCAATTCTCACTGTGTAACGGGAATTGGTGCACTGTGTTACTACTTTGGTTATGCCTCTGACCTGTTGAGAAAGCATCATCTGTTGCTGTTCCATCGGGGCTTGAGGTGTTTGAATTTGCTGTTAAGATACCATGGGAACCTGGTGTTGCATTGGCTGCAACTGTGACATTTGTACAAGTTGCATTTGCACCTGCTGCTTGAGCTGAAAATTTTACACTTGATTCACATTATTCGGCAAATTTCGATTATGACTTCTCACTCTCGGTCCTCTCCCATTCTGGAATTAATTGATGTCATTGCTCTGCTGAACTATACCTTCCTGCACCATCATCGGACACTCCAGTTTCCAATGTCCAACAGCTCTGCAAATGTGACATGGCAATAATTTCTTCATTTCCTGAACATCATTCTGAACCACTACAGTACCTAAGTTTGGACCACAATTCATATTTCCTCCATGACCTCTACCTCTCATCTGGGGCTGAAACTTCATGTTCCCCTGCTGCTGTGGAAAATTCCCTTGCACCCCTGTTTGAGCTGCTTTAATCTGCATTGTCATCGCCTTTTCTCATCACTACTGTATTACGCATACTTCAACACCTCATCAATCGGTTTTGCTTGCCAGCAAATCAAGCGACTCTTAATTATCTGGCTAATTTCAGGTATCAATCCTTCCACAAATCTGAACACAAAATGGAGCATGTCTTTCACCTCAATTGTCTCTGTATCACTGTAATGCTTGAACGCCTGCAACAATCTCTCATAATACGCATGTATCAACTCATTTGCTTCCTGAGCTGTCCTGTCAACTCAGTCACCTTCTAGTAATATTTCATTATCTCAGGAGAGGGTGCACCTGTATTCTTGTCTCTCTCCGGTTCGCTTGTTGACTTATCTACACTCCTCTTACACTCAATCCACAGATCAGCTGGAAACTATCTCTAGTAATGTGTTCAAGTCCTCCCATAGGCACTTTACAAATTTCACAAATCTGTCTGTCTGCTGATACCACTCTACTGGCTTCTCTCTCAATTTTGGATAATCATTTGTAAACAGCAGAATGTCACTTCTGCTCCAAGGGACATGAACAACATTCCCCCCTGGAATCTCCCTCACTGGTCAAATGTTCACTGGATCTTTATCCTGCTGCATGTTTTCTTACAGCTCCAAAGAATCCCTTTTTTTCTTGTCTCTTTTCTTTACCCATCTGCCTTCCCATTTGTCTAATGCTCTCCAGGTCTGTACACTTTGAAGCAATTCCATAAGGCGTGCCTTAATTCCAGCAGATTTCATGTGCTCAAAATCTATAGCCTCAAAATCTAATCTGTAACTCCTTTTCAAATGCTTCGTTTTCTCTATTTCTATGCTGTACTTCCTTGCCAAGTCTACTAGTTTCTGATGCACATTGCTCACTTCTCTCATAATGTTTGTGCACAAATATCTCAACTCTGCCTCTGTGTAGTATTCTAACCTATTCACCCCCATCGTTCCCTCAATGAGTTCACCTGCTTCCATGCTTAGCCTAGCACAATTCAAATACTTCTCTCCCTTAGGAGCACTCTGTGATGTATTCATTAAGTCAACTGCTGAGCTGTCAATCCTTGCAACGATATGTACTTGCTTGGACCGGTGGCACCTGCAGTGCAACTACATTCGGGGTCTCCGGTGTCAATAATTTCAAGCTCTGGCTAACATTTGGCCCTGCCATAGTATCTGGACGTGCTACAAATGTACTAAGGTCTAACAATGATCTTGATCCGTCAAAAGTCTGGCCCACGGGAGAGACTACCTGAACATTTTTCATTATGTTCTCCTCTCATTATATTCTGGGACATTGCTCCCTGATCACCTAAAGTGGGTTTCTTCTGTGCAAATAAGGGTACAGCTGGACCATGAGTAATAGGTAGCGATATAGCATCTGGGGCTGTTCTGGTACTTACGCTGTGTGGTAGAGTAAATCCCATATTTTGATTAATCATCTGAGTCATATCTGACTGTGTCCCTGCTACTGGAGTGAATCTTGACATTACCTGCGACGGCACTTGTGGCAGTAAAATTGGAGTTGGGTCAGTGTGAACCAACATCGGTCTTGGGTAAACCTCTTCCGTAGGCACCATTAAGTTTGAAGTTGTTTCCATAATGGGCACATCAGGATAAATTCTCTGAGCCTGTGGTGGTTGCACCTGTTTTGTGCTACAGGAGAAGTGGACACATTAAGACCACTCTGCATCACATTCTGTGTCAGGCTAGCATTAACCTGCATCTGACTCATTGTCTCATTAACCTCTGTCGGGGCTGTCGGATCAGCACTGGTCCTCTGACCACTCTCATGTACTGTAGATGGTGGTGGGCGATCTCTCCATAACTGTGTAATAAACTCCTCATCGTCCGATTCCTCCTCCATTGTTGAAGACTTTCTAGCCTCCCTAGTCTTGGACAGACTTCTGTTAATCTTCCTAGTAGCTTTCCTTCCTTCCTTCTCATTGTCCTGCGTAATTGCCGGAAACAACTTAATTCTGTGCAAAGTCTCCATCTTCTAAACTCTTTGAACACTGTCCCATCTAGCCTCTGCTAAAGTCCTTTCTGCCTTTCTCATTCTCCTCTCAAATTTCTGTTGCTGTCTGGCTACTAACCCCAAATCACTAATGCCTCAAACTGTGCTGGTCTCGGAAGGGGCTTCGATTCATATAGCACCATCCTTAAATGCTCTAAAACCCTCAAATTGAACGTCCCATTTGTGGGAAACGCTAAGTTCCTGTCCTTTTCTGTCAACTTGCACCACTTCTTTAGCCAAAGAAATGGCGTGACACCCTTCTCTTCCATTACAATGTAAGCTGGTGTACCTTCTGGCCATGTAGCCTTGGCTATGCTCATTGTAATATACGTATCTCCCTTTAGGGCACTCTTTAATGCTTTGAAAAATGAATTTTTGACCCTTTTTTGACCCTTTTTGCTATTCTAAGTCAAATCGGGAAGTAACTTTTAATCCAAAGATTCCTTTCACCTACGTTCTCAACCAATTGTCTCTCATGGACGGCTGCCAATCAGTGCGTGACCCTTCCCAGTAACCAACCTATCCCAGCATTGCTCCAATGATGTCACACTCACACGTCCTGCGGCTGACAAAGTCTTGCGGCTTGTCCTCCCAAACTCGGATTCACACAAACTAATGCAAAGATTGTGAGCAATAATCAAAAACCAAAAACAAATCTGCTGGTTTACTACAGGAAAGGTAACAAATTCGCTTCAGAAACCTTATGGATTTTTCACTGATGGCTCTTTCTGCACTTACAGCTACTCCTTCTTTCTCGGTCTCCCAGATTCGCAAGCAAAATTTGACCTGCAAATTTTACTCTCAACTGATCAGTGGGTCTGTCCTGGTGCACATAGGACTTGCCAAATCTCAGTCAAAATGTTTATTTCACTCACTTTACTCACACTCTGACTTTTCGACCACACCCTATCAACCTACACCAGACAGATTACAACATAAAACCAAGTGTCTCATACACTTTTCAATTTACCCCGAAGTCTTAGATCACGCAGGGTCCATGCATCAACAACCAGGTGGACAATTTTTTAGCACAAAGCACCACACACAGGTGAAGTTCAATGACTTCCCTACTCTCATACTGCGGAGTATGCAGACTCTTTCGACAAGTTCACTTGGAGTACGCAAACTCCCTAAAACCCTCACAATTCACCTGCGATTTGCATAAGCTGTGCAAGCGCAACCTACTTCATTCACACTGTCACTAGAACGCCGAGAACACCCTCAAACAATCATTAGCACAATCCAGGATTCTGTGAAAGTCATTCATGGACTTAAGGAAACATCATTTTTTCTCCATTTAGCATCATTGAAAAATAAAATCCAAATCTCAATAATAATGAATTCAGCTACTATCTCTGGGACCTTCGATCCTGCTACTATCTCTGTTCTAAGTTCTTAAGGAGACAAACCATCACCTCCCTTATCGTCTCTGTTCGACTATTATTCTATACGGGACGTGTATGGTAAGCTCTCAAGGAAACAAACCATTACCTCTGCTAGCATCTCTGTTAGCGCATCTGACGTTAATAAGTAAACTTGCAAGGGGACGCGAATAGGTCGATGAACCTTTTGAGTCGCAATTAAGATGTTCTTACTATAGCTCCAGTACATAATAACCAATACACAATAGTCAATAATCATTAGTAATCAATAAGAGTAATAATTAATAGAGTCAGTAATTGTCACGCACCATGACCTTTCAGTCATGAATAACCACACCTTTTAGTAAAAATTATAATATTTATTTCCCTATATTAACAATGCTAAGGTCATGTGGATTAATCTCAATATCAAATGAGACACATATATAGAAACAATACTGGCTGTCCAAAGCGGCAGAAGAAACTTAATCCAATCAAAGCTTGAACTACAACACATTCTAAGGCTACAGTACAAATTAATAACAAAGTCAACTGTGTCAAAGTAATTATACATATTAAGTTTAGCAGAGAAATTCATTAAGCATTAATCACTAGTAGCATGATTTCATAAGTGAGGTTCCTTAACTAACACCAGATTAGCATCAGCATTTTGGGCTTCATGCAAAAAGATTTAGTAACACAAATTTGAGAAAACATCTAACTACGACTCTATCAAAACAATGCAGTCAGTACCTAGAATGGGGGACAAATATGCATTTATAATACCTATCCTCAGTGTGGATCAGCAGGCGAGTCAGTCTTCACCCTCGGGACATCAGTCGATCATCAAGTCATCAAGATTCTCCATCAAAGTTCGGAAACGCAGTCTTTAAGCATTAAAGTCAAGCATTTCTCTTGTCAAGACACAAGATGAACAAGAATAAGCCTTTCGGCCAGCATGAAAATGGGCAAAGAGTTGTCTTCTCTCCGTGCAGTCCTGTTAAGTCAAAACGACTAAAACGACTTCCCAAGTTAATCGCATGTTCCCACTTTGTCCAATAAAACTAAAACTCCAAATCTATGAATTCTACTATTACTCCATTCACATGTCGTTGATTGGTTTGTTTTGCAATGTCCTCATCATCCGGCTTGTTCGTAACAATATTGTTGCAGCTTCCACTCCAATCAGTATCTCCATTGTTCTCCTCCTGAGAAAGTCAGTCTCACACACATTACGCACAAAATGTTACATTAGTATGAACAGCATCTTCTAGCAGTCGGTTCTCATGAGATGCAATTCTCAACTTCAAGCACATAATGCAAAATGGAAAATTACAGTTTAACTCTCTAGGACAGCCATTTTATTAAACATTAAGGAATACAGCTTTAACATGAGGCCTGGCAAACTAGGCCAAGACATTCGCTCAGTTAAGGTCTATAATTAATAAAGCTAGAGCAAAATGCATAACTCTTAATATAACATATTTCTACATTAGTCAAACATATATTCAACTTTTCGCAATATTAATTCACTAGTTAGTACACTTTGTGAACATAGGCGGTCACTCTTCGTAATCACATTTTCAAATGTGTGCTTTATTTTTCTACGGTATTATATTTTCTACATGAATTTATTATTCAGAATACATGAACACTCATTAAAAATTCTTATTAAAGCACCTGCGCTAGCTGCCCCAGCCCTCGCATCTCCTTTGTGTTGTGAGAGTTTTGTTGAAAGTTGAAATTAAACAGTTGGCAGAACCGAAGCAATGTCTACTTGTGAAAGAAATTGTATGACATCTTTAATCAACATCAAAATGTACTGGTTTTCATTAAAGATGCTGTGATACTGCCATACTAATCTAAATGTTGTAGTGGATGTGTAAAAGGACCGGAAATACCCTTATACATGCAAATAATATATTCGGAAATATGGTTCTGCAAGTGCTTCAAGTTATACCTAATTTTGTCATCACTGCCGGGGACCATCTGGCTGTTAGAAAAGCATATGTCTGTGTTTTATTCCTTCTGGGAAATAATTCCCCTGCTACTTACAATTCCAGATTCACTCTGTGATCAGTACACGTCTCTAGTCATCAAGAAATGTCTTGTTGAGGTGAATCACGGTATCGACATGATTAAAACGAGTGAATAGTTCACCCTTTACTACGTAATGATTAAATAACCACGCTTACTAGGGCACCTAATTTATTGCATTGATACACCCCATGGCAGTTTTGAAAATGAACAGGGCATATTTCTTTTCATGGCTTGGTATATGTGAATTACTGGGGTTATTTTGGCTCTTAGTTTTGAGGCTTTTTACTTGGGCATACCTGTGGCTGCAAACGCCATGACTATGTTTGTTCGCATGGAGGTGATCACTGGTGTGCTGTCTGGTAAGGTGTAGCTATGTGGTGTGCACGGCAGAAATTGCAGTGCAGCCTGAACTGGATTGTCAGAGCTGACAGTGAAGAGCTCATCATCATGGAGGTATGAATAGGGGACGTGCACATAATTATGAAAGCGTTGTTTGAAGATGTGAAATGCAGAGTTGTTTTTAGGTTTAGCAGAGATACAGTAACTTGTTAAATAAATAAAAAAATGTATGACTCCAACGGGTGTAAGGGATCATCGTGAGGCATATAAAGTTCCTTAGTGTTCCATTAGCGTTATCATGTGTTTGTCTTTGCAGGGGCGTAGGAAACAACACATTTCTGGGGGTGGGGCAGCGTCAGCCTTGGAGACTTCTCAATTGACCCTATACAAATCGCCCATTGTTTGCGAAATGCAGGCTCCAATAAATGTACTCAAACATATAGTTTGGACGTGAAATAGGGAGAAAAGAAGGCATGTTGTCAGTTTGAAAGTATGTTTTTTTGTTATTTACATTCACAAAATATTTAGACCAAATGTGGAAAAAACATGTTGATTAATCTTGCATCTTCATGCACTAAGCAAATAAAGGTAGGAGGGAGAAAAGGAAGAACATACCTTTTGTGTCCCGCACCGATCATGCCTCTCACCTCATGCAAATTGAAACCGCACTAGAGATATCAAAAGTGATCAGGTACAATAATTGTAAACTGTGCTTAACACTTCTGCTCCTCTGTGGGATCTTGGGCAGGCCAGCTTCACATCAGTCAAAACTGGGAGCATTTACACTGAAGAAGCTCTTGGTGTTACAGACTATTTAATACATGGGATTCTGTGATCCCTGTATAAACAGCAGTCATTCATTTCTATACGATAGTCTACTTCTGATGCAACTAGTCACCGATTACAAAGAAAAGATGTCAGAACTCGACTATTATGAGGTTATTATAGTCCAGTTTTGACTTGCCTTCCTCCAGAGCCAGCAGCCAAGGTGAAAGGCAGGACTGGACATGGAACATAATTAAAGCAGCTGTTTAAAGCAACAAATGGAACATTGCTTTTCTTTCTTCTGCTCTATTTTAATAGCTTAAAATTACAGAAGCTATGCACTAAGGCAGTGATTCCCAACCATTTGACTCCTGAGGACCTCCACTGAATCACTAATGGAAGCCGGGGAACCCCAACCAATTGGTATAATTTAAATTTCAAACATTAAAACAGTAATTTGCAAAAAATACACAAGCAAGTTCACACCAAACAAATACTCAAATTACTAAAGATCTAATTATTTTATATGAAAAAATATCCAAGAATCGAAACATTTTAATGGGAAGGTTGGTGCTGCATCTCAAGTGAATAACTTTTCCATGTTTGGCCCTATTTAGGAAAGCTGAATCCTCAAGTTAGATTCTACATTTCCCAGGCGATTTCTGTTTTTATTTTTTAAGTACGTAAGATCTGAAAAGGCTTTTTCAAACCAATATGTGGTGGGAAAAGGAAGTAAACCATAAGGGCCTCGCATCTCTCCATCGTCTCCCTGTCACGTATAATTCATTTGTTTAATATCACCTCTCATACCAGTGCAAGGTGTTGGAGCACATAAAAAACTATATTTGCATGATACACATTCTTTGCAGCAGGCATATTAACCAGCTGCGCTACTTAGATGAGTCAAAACTGCTACTAGACAAAACCCCTACCTCTCTCCCACAGGTACATAAATCTCCAGAGTTATCTTGATGCTTTTATTTTTGCCCGGAGCCTCTGGTGACTGCTAAGAAATGTGGGGTGGAGAGGCCTGGTGAGGAAAAATAAAAAAAATAATACTTAGGCGGTCATTCTGACCGCGGCGGTCGGCGGTCGCCGCCCGCCAAGCGGTTCCCGCCGAAAGACCGCTCCGCGGTCAAAAGACCACGGCGGCCATTCCGGCTTTCCCGCTGGGCCGGCGGGCGACCGCCAGAAGACCGCCGGCCGGCCCAGCGGGACAGTCCCTTCAACAATGAAGCCGGCTCGGAATGGAGCCGGCGGAGTTGAAGGGGTGCGACGGGTGCAGTGGCACCCGTCGCGATTTTCACTGTCTGCACAGCAGACAGTGAAAATCTTTGCGGGACCCTGTTAGCCCATGCCAGTGGCATGGGCAGTGCAGGGGCCCCCAGGGGCCCCACGGCAGCCGTTCCCGCCATCCTGGTTCCGGCGGTGGACACTGCCAGAAACAGGCTGGCGGGAAGGCGCTCGGAATCCCCATGGCGGTGCTGCAAGCAGCGCCGCCATGGCGGATTCCCTGGGCCAGCGGGAAACCGGCGGGAAACCGGCGGGAAACCGCCGGCTCCCCTTTCCTGACCGCGGCTTTACCGCCGCGGTCAGAATCGCCCAGGAAGCACCGCCAGCCTGTTGGCGGTGCTTCCGCCGCCCTCCGCCATGGCGGTCATGGACCACCAAGGTCAGAATGACCCCCTTAATCTGTGTATGGATGCTGTCTCTCCTCTGTCCTCTTCTCTTCCTGAGTCCCGGCAGCACGGAAGCGCACAGGCTCCCAGACTCCCCAAGCCAATCAAAACGCTGCTGTCACCAGCATGACAGCAGCATCGTAATTGGTCTGAGAAGTCTGGTTCAGCACTAAGACAGGGACTGGGAGCCTGTTAATGTGCTCTACCTGGCAGTGCAATTCCGCCGGGTGGGGAAATGCTAAGTGCGCATGTCTGTTTGGCCAGACCAAGACTGCTGGCTAAACTATCATGCGCACCTATTGTGCACATTCCACTCCTCCTCCATGTGACACTGCCCAGCCTACCCCATCCTAACTTGGCTTTGCACTGAAAATAAAATGATAATAACATTGTGTTATTATCATTTTATTTTTCCTTTTATGCACTGCTCAGAGCGGTGGGTAATGCTCCTCCCCCTGAGCGGAGGAGCTGCTGCTGCTGGATGTACAAAACTTTGCAGTGCTTTTAAAACTGCTGCACAAAGGAAGTAATAAATATATAAAACACATGTGTTTCCAGATGCCCCAGCTGGAGAAGTGCCTTTCTGCTGGCCCAGGTCTGCGGATTCCCTGGGAATGTTTCACGGACCCTTGGAGGGCCTCAGACCACAGGTTGGGAACTGCTGCCCTATGGTTTTAAGTGGCTTGTGGGTAAGTTGATGGTGTGGTATTACATGGGCTATTGTACCCCTTGGTGCATATCATAAGGATACTGCAAGTCATCTTGGAGTTCCGTACTTTATAAACAAGCATTGGAAAATCCAATAGGTCTCACCTATGCAGAGGTATTGGCTTTGCTAGTGTGTTTTAGCCATGTTGTAAACTAGCACAGCTGTTGTTCAGCGTGTTTGTAAGTTAATGGAATAAAGGAGAATGACATGTCATAAAGTCGATTGTTGTGGCATAGAGTGTCAAGGTGTGAGTAGTGTGTCATAGAGTGGAGTAGTGTCAGAGTGGAGAGGAATAAAGAAGAGTTCAGTGGCATAGAATTGAGTAAAGTAATGTGGAGTGCCATAGAGGGAGTTGAATAGGGTGTCGTTGAAAATAGTACATTGTGGTATAGTGCAGTGGCATGGAGTGTTATAGAGTGGAGTATAGTAGAGTATCGTAGATTGAAGTGGAATAGAATGTCATGGAGTGGCATATTGTGGAGTAGTATGTCATAGAATACAGTGGAGTAAAGTGGCATGGAGTGGTGTAGAGGCAATTGTGTATAGAGTCACAGAGTGGAGTAAAGTGTTGTATAGTGGCACAGAGTGGCACAGAGGTGAGTAAAGCTTAATGGAGTAGAGTGACGGAATGCAGTATTATGGAGTGTAATGTCGTAGAGTGAAGTATTGTAGAGTGATCTAGAGTGAAGTGGTGCAGAGTACTGTGGTGCAGAGTAGATTGGCATGGAGTGCATTGGTTTTTAGTAAAGTGGTGTAGAGTGCATTGGTTTAGAGTGCACTGGTTTAGAGTAGAGTGCACTACTCTAGTGGTGAAGAGTAGAGCCACAGAGTGGAGTAGTACAGCATAGATTGCTGTGGTGCAGAGTACAGTGGTGCAGAGTGCTGAGTTATAGGGTGATGTGGTGCATGGTAGAGTGGAGTGCTGCAAGATAGAGTGGCGTAGAGTGCAGTGAAACAGCATAGAGGGGTGTAGAGTGTAGTGGCATAGAGTGCATTGGTGAAGTGTGCAGCAGAGTAGCACAGAGTTGAGGAGTGGCGAGTAGAGTGCAGTGGTGCAGAGTACAGCGGTGTAGAGTCCAGTGGCTAAGGGTGCCCTGTTGCAGAGTAGAGTGTCATAAAGGGCAGTGGTGTACAGTAGAGTGGCATAAAGTGCATTGGCATAGAGTGCAGTCGCATAGAGTACAGTGGTGCAGAGTAGAATAGAGTAGCGTAATGTGCAGTGTTACAGTGCAAAGGGGTCATAGAGTGCAATGTTGTAGAGTGATGTAGAGCAGTGGTGTTGAGTGCAGCAGTGCAGAGTGGAATAGAGTGGCATAGAGTAGAGTGCTGCAGTAAAATATAGTGGTGTGTAGTAGAGTGATGCAGAGTGCATTGACGTAGTCTACAGTGGTGCAGAGTAGAGTGGAGTGGCCTAGACTAGAGTGGGGTAGAGTGCATTGGCATAGAGTAGAGTGGTACAAAGTAGAGTAGAGAGGTTCAGAATGAAGTGGTGCAGAGTAGATTGGAGTGGCATGGAGTGATCCAGAGTAGAGTGGAGTGACAAGTGGAGTACGCATAGGCCCTCATTACAACACTGGCGGTCGTTGTCAAAGCGGCGGTAAGACCGCCAACAGGCCAGCGGTAAAAAAAATGGAATCATGACCATGGCGGAAACCGGCAACATAGACAGCCACTTTAACACCCTGACTGCCATGGCGGTAGAAACAAACACTGTGGCGGTCACTGCCAACAGACAGGCGGAAGACAATGTACCACCCACACCATTATGAGAGGCCAATCCGCCACCTTTTTCGGGGCGGAACCAACGAGAACAAAAACACGGCGGAAACAGGACTTGGAAGGGAAAACACTCACCTCTACACATTCCACGAGGAACCAGGACGCCATGGAGCCAGAACTCCAAATACTCCCTGCAATGGTATTCCTGCTCCTCTACCAGGAGCACGAAAGACGGCGGCGACGACCACGGTGAGTACTGCACCTACAACACAGGGCCGGAGGGAAAAGAAAGTGACACACACACACAACATGCAACACTCCCACCCCACCCTCACCCACAACAACATACACACAAATACATGCTGCAACATTACAGTTACACCCCCCAGACCCCCCTCAAGAACGCAAGGACAAAAGGAAATGAGTTGAACGATTGTAATAAATAAAAATCCATTAGTCAAAATTTGAAATACAGTCTAAACAATTATGTACACCAACTACACAAGTCCAGATAGTGCACCATTCATAGTACGTGGACCACTGGGCCCAAAATCCATGGGCGAGGCCCACACTCGATACCAGACTCCAAACGAAGAGAACACTGCAGGGGCATCAGATCGAAATGAAACAGGCACCTCAGGGGAAAGGGAAGGGGGGCACCTCAGCCGGATGAGTGCACGACGCCAGCTCCACGAGGGAGCCCCATGCCCACTGCTGTATCCTGGGGTGTGCAAAGCCACAGTCTCTCAAGTCTCTCCAGTGGGTGGTTTGCCCACTGCATTATCCTGGGGAGTGCAAAGCCACAGTCTCTCAAGTCTCTCCAGTGGGTGATTTGCCCACTGCATTACCCTGGGGAGTGCAAAGCCACAGTCTCTCAAGTCTCTCCAGTGGTTGGTTTGCCCACTGCATTATCCTGGGGAGTGCAAAGCCACAGTCTCTCAAGTGGATAACAGTCTCCACTGGTTCTGGAGGGGGCCTGGTGCCCAGAGTGCTTCATCCTGCCAAGGACTGAGGTAGTGGATGCCTTTCTCCACTGGTTCTGGAGGGGGCCTGGTGCCCAGAGTGCTTCATCCTGCCAAGGACTGAGGTAGTGGATGCCTTTCTCCACTGGTTCTGGGGGGGGCTTTGTGCCCAGAGTGCTTTATCCTGCCAAGGACTAAGGTAGTGGATGTGATATTCCACTGGTTCTGGAGGGGGCTTTGTGCCCAGAGTCTTTCGTCCTGCCACAGACAGAGGTAGTGGATGTGATACTCCACTGACGGTGGTGCAACATGCAAGCTGCCCAGGCTCCTGGATCTGACCACCAGCCTCGTACGACTGACCACTGGGGATGGCAGCCATGTCTGCGGTGGTGCCACTGGCTCAGGACGTTGCGGGGCCACTGGCGGCGGTGTCAGTCCCAAAGCCCTGGCCTGGCTGCACAGCATGGCATGGCAAAGAAAAGAAAAGCACAGAGTGCCAAACTAAACCAGTTGCTCCATTCCAACACCTGCTTCAGACACAGCAGCCCTCTGCACTACACCATGCACTTAGAGTTCCCTAATTAATCGCAGGGACATGGGGTAGAAGGCCTATGCCCGATTGCTGCACACATGGAAGTCACAGGAGCCTGACTAGGTGTAGTTGGCTCTTACCACTGGTGGGGTTGGGGTGCCACATAGCCTGCCTCATGAAGGGACCTTGGCTACGAAACTCGCCCTGGCCTAGGGGAACCCACAGCCCACCTCCCCCACCCAAACACCTTGTAATGCACGCAGAGTCAGATGGATGTGACTGTACTCATCCCCTTGTGGCTGCTGTGATGACCTCAAGTGCCCATCCAACTCCAGATAGGCCACCGCCAGGATCCGGAACATCAGGGGGGTCATGGTGCGACGGGCACCCCTCCCACGTTGGGAGGCCAACACCAGCTGGGCCCCCTCCGTCTTCTTGCTCCAGCGGCGAATGGGTGCTCCGTCTGCAGTGGACCCCCAGGGTCCGTACGCCCTTGGAGATGGCATGCCAAATATCCTTCCTCTGGTGGGCGCTGACCTAGAGGAATAGTACAGGGGAAAAGGAAAATCTTTAACCGTCCGGACCATCACAGTCATTGACCCACATTCCCACCCTTGCCCTGATGCACATACACTCACCATCCGCTCATGCAGGCCTCAGTCCCCCCCGTATCTTCCATCAACACCACTCCAAACAAGCTTTGCCCATACAGCATGCTCACAGTGTACTCACCTGTTTGTCTGGAGGACCGTAGAGTAGCGTGTACCGGGGGAGGACTCCATCCACTAACTTCTCCAACTCCTCTGAAGTGAAGGCAGGGGCCCTTTCCCCAGACACATGAGCCATTGTCGCTTCCAGACTGAGGTCACAGCAGCACTTGCAGTGTAGGCTCTCTCCTGTCGAAGGTCAGGTATCAAGTGAGTGAACAGACAGAAAATTGTGGTCATGTCCGCGGCGGTGCGTACAGTCACCACCGACGTACATCGTCATTGGCTCCTGGGACCCATAGGGTCCAATGTTAACCAATGCAGGATTGCGCCACGGTCTTCGACCGCCTACCGCGACGATGTACAACGCCAGCGCAGTTACCTCATATCCCCTTGTCCCACCTTACAGGTCAGGCAGCCGCCATTTCAGGGGGCCACATGGCATTAATTTTAAACGCTCACACCTATCTAGGCCTTGCATACACACAGTGACAGGCACATTGCGGATTGACAAATGTGTTCAATGATTATTTTTTTAATACCTCAGTGTTGGCTGACTCTCTGCTCGCTGTTCTCGTGCATAGGGCACGTCCGCTGGGGCAGGTCAGGAGATGGCGGCATCCTCCTGTGTCCAGACCACTGGTGGACCTGTCGACAATGGAAGAGAGACACGTAATAGTCACCTACAGATCATTGGGCAACAATCCATGAACTGTGTGCCCAGTTGGAGCCTGACCTGATGTCAGCTATCCCCCATCCCACAGGAATCCCCCCTCTAGTCCAGGTCCTGTCAGTACTCCATTTCCTGGCAAGTGGGTCTTTTCAAACTACAGTAGCCATTGCATCAGGGATGTCCCAGCCTATGTTCTCAAACTTGTTGTCCAGAGTGTTGTCTGCCCTCCTGAAACACATGCGCAGCTACATCGTTTTCCCTCAGGTGGAGGATTTGCCCACAGTGAAAGGTGACTTCTATGCCCTGGGACATATCCCCAACATCATTGGTGCCATTGATGGGACACATGTGGCATTGGTACCCCCCGCAGGAGTGAACAGGTGTACAGAAACCGGAAGAACTACCATTCAATCAATGTGCAGATGGTGTGTTTGGCCGACCAGTCCATCTCCATAGTGAATGCCAAGTTTCCAGGCTCAGTGCATGACACTTACATTCTGAGGAGTAGCAGCATCCCTTATGTGATGGGGCAACTCCAGAGGCACCGTGTGTGGCTAATAGGTGAGGACAAGTATACCTATACCATGTGAATAGTTGTCTGGGTCTGGGGTTGTCCCTATGGGTGTGTCTAACAGTTGTCCCTCGACATTTGCAGGTGACTTTGGGTACCCCAACCTGTCATGGCTACTGACCTCAGTGAGAAATCCCAGGACAAGGGCAGAGGAACGCTACAATAAGGTACATGGGCGAACTAGGAGAGTGATTGAAAGGACCATCAGCCTCCTGAAGGCCAGGTTCCGGTGCCTCCATATGACAGGTGGCTCTCTCTACTACTCACCAAAGAAGGTGTGCCAGATCATTGAGGCCTGCTGTATGCTGCACAACCTGGCTATGCGGTGACAGGTGCCTTTTCTGCAGGAGGATGGTCCAGAAGGAGGTCTTGTGGCAGCTGTGGAGCCTGTGGACAGTGAAGAAGAGGAGGCAGAAGAAGAGGATATCGACAACAGAAACAACGTTATTCAGCAATGCTTCCAGTGAGACACAGGTAAGAAGATGTCACTGGCTCACACATCTCATACAATTGTTAGACCTATCATATGTCTGTCACTTTCACCCAGTGTATGGACCCTGACTTGTCACTGTGCCTTTCCATTTTACAGATGTGGGTCCCACTGTGTGACATCTGCTATATTACCTCATGGTATTACCTCATTGACTAGAGCTGTGTGACATAGGTATGTTGACAATACAATCGACATTGCTATTTTCCTTAGTTATTGCAAATACACATTTGTGAAAGCACAGACTGACTCCAGATTGTTTTGTGATTCAAGGGTGTTTATTTCTGTGCAAATTAGTGGAGGGGGTTGTAAAATGGGCAGGGGTGATGGTGGAGGATTGTCCATGGCAGAGTCCAATCTATTTGTTTCACAGGTGCATTGTCCAAAGGGGCATAGGAAGTGGAGCTAGGGCAGTTGATGGATGGACAGGGTGACGAAGTGGGACAGAAGGATGACATTCAGGGTGGTCTCATTTCCTGGCAGGGGTCTTGGCATTGTTCTCTGTCTTTGTCCTGGATCTCAGGGACCGTTTGCGGGGTGGTTCTCCATCAGCAGGGGGTGGGGTGCTGGTGTCGTGGGCCTGTGGTGGTGCCTCCTGTTCACTAGCGCCGGTGGAGGTGGTGGGTGTTCATCATCCAGGCTAGTGTCAAGGGTCCCTTGTGCCACAGTGTCCCTCCTGGTGTTGACAAGGTCCTTCAGCACCCCTACAATGGTGACCAGGGTGGTGTTGATGTACTTGAGTTCCTCCCTCATCCCCAAATACTGTTCCTCCTGCAGCTGCTGGATCTCCTGAAACTTGGCCAGTACTGTTGCCATCGTCTCCTGGCAATTATGGTACACTCCCATGATGTTGGAGAGGGCCTTATGGAGAGTGGATTCCCTGGGCCTGTCCTCCCCCTGTCGCACAGCAGTCCTCCCAGTTCCCCTGTTTTCCTGTTCCTCTGTCCCCTGAGCCATGTGCCCACTGCCACTGCCCCCAGGTCCCTGATTGTCTTGGGTTGGTGGGTTTGCCTGGGTTCCCTGCAGTGGTGGACACACTGCTGCTTGACGTGTCCTGGGGACAGAGGGATGGGCCCGCTGGGTGGGTGCTGTGCTGGTGTTTCCTGAGGGGGAGGCTCTGTGGTGGCATGTGCCAGTGTCAGGGGACCCGACTGTCCTGAGGTCCCAGATGGGCCGGGCTGGTCATCTTGATCCAGTTGGACAGAGCTGCTGTCATCACTGTGGGCATCTTCTATGGGGGGAGTGCACATGTCTGGAACCTCCTGTCCGGTGACGTTGGGTAGGGGTCATGCAGGGGTGTAAAGGCATGATTATTGCATCTGTGTGTGCCATCGTGTGCAATGGGTGGGCGACCCTGTATTCCAGTGCTTGCATTCTTGTGTAGGACCTTGTGTGATAGTTGGATTGGGGATCTGTGTGGGTATCTGTAGTGGAAATGCATTGGTGATGGGTGTCCATACTTTATTGTTGCATGCAGGGCTTGGTATTGGGATGTGTGGGTTGTGATAGTGGGGCATACGTGAGGTGTTGGAGTGATGGGGTGAGGGTGAGGGTGTGGTATGTGATAGCATGCAGGTAGGGTGGGGGATGTAATAGTTAAGATTTAACTTACCAGAGTCCATTTCTCCTGCTACTCCTGCGAGGCCCTCAGGATGCAGTATAGCCAAGACCTGCTCCTCCCATGTTGTTAGTTGTGGGGGAGGAGGTGGGGGTCCACCGCCAGTCCTCTGAACTGCAATCTGGTGTCTTGAGACCACGGAACGCACCTTCCCCTGTAGGTAATTTCACCTCTTCCTGATGTCATCCCTAGTTCTTGGATGCTGTCTCACTGCGTTGACCCTGTCTACGATTCTGCGCCATAGCTCCATCTTCCTAGCTATGGAGGTGTGCTGCACCTGTGATCCGAATAGCTGTGGCTCTACCCGGCCGATTTCCTCCACCATGACCCTGAGCTCCTCCTCAGAGAACCTGGGGTGTCTTTGCGGTGCCATGGTGTGGTGTGGGTGATGTGTGGGGTGGTGTGTGTTGTGATGTGTGAGGGGATGTGTTTGTGTGTGCTGTCTGAGGTGCGTGGATGTTGTGTGAGTGATGGTATTGTGTGCCTGTGGATGCTAGTATTGTTGATGGTGGTGTCTCTCTCTCTGCTTCTTTCTCAAATTTTGTTGTAGGGGTTTGTGGGTGATGTGGGTGTGTGTTTTGTATTGTATTGAGTGTGTGGGAATGGTGTGTGTATGTGTATCAGGTGTGTGTATTTCGAATTGTCCAATGTGGTTGTGTTTTGTAAATGTGTGCGTACCGCCAATGGAATACAGCGGTTTAAAGACTGCCGCGTGGATTCGTGGGTCATGATAGTGTGGGCGTATTCCTGTTGGCGTGACGGTGTCGGTTTTGTTATCGCCAGTTTATCACTGACCTTTGGTGTGGTGGACTTGTATGGGTGTCTGGATTTTGGCAGATTCCGGCCTGTGGGTCGTAATAGCTGTAGCGGAATTCCGCCGCAACAGCGGTGTGTTGGTGGTCTTCTGCACGGCGGTAAGTGGGATTTACCGGCAATGTTGTAATGAGGGCCATAGTGTGGTAGCACACTGCATTACAGGCAACACAACTTCAACTGAAATTACCATTACATTTGCAAAATCATACAGTTTTACTAATGAAAACATATAGCAAGTAAATGTTAATGTATGGAAATGTCATTACCTAGTGTATTTGATTTGTTTCGATCATGGTAAAATATTCGTTTCCACTACACTTTGATTCTTAAGTATCTGCCAATTTCATTCACAAACATTTGAGGTTTGTTGTGTGGTAGATAACAATAGCATCCTAAAGCCTTCCTCCACCACACCCCCAGTAGCTAGCATGATTGTCATATAAGTACTCCCACGATGACGTCACAGAAAGAAAGATAAACGCCAAGCTCCATGGAAAGACAGCGCCTGTGTTTTGACCTTGGTCTTTGAATACACAGCAAGTGAGACAAGATAAGAACAATATTTAAAGGCCTGTTTACAGACATCGAACACTGGTGGAAGGATACAGTAAACAAGGGATGCTCTACTAGATGGACAAACTCAAGCAGGACAGCCTGAATCAAATAGAGCTAGTAAATAGAAACCAAGCAATAGTGAGTTACAAAGCCTAAGGTAAGCAATGGGTGGAATACATTCCCAGTGAAGCTTTCAAAATGTCCTCTAAATGACTTTAGCAAACCAGACAGCTTTGATCTAATGAATTCAGCCTTCAGCTCAGGTCCTATATATTTTTAAGGAACTCCTCTGTGACTGCGACAGTCAAACTGTATCTTGTTATTTAGGGCCTTTTACACACACTCTTATTGGCCAGGACTGCTGTATTGTCCTGTAACATTATGAAATGTGTGCAGATTTATGCAAATGCATTGATACGAACACTGTATTTCCGATGCCTGGGCTGGCTATTACCAGGGACACAGAAATTATGCGATTGTGTGCTGCAGTGTTTTTCGCATAGTTCTAGATTTGCCGCATTTGCCACAAAATATAACATCTGCTGCATAATCTGCAGATTTAAACACAGTTCAAATGTTACTAAAAGTGCAAGAACACATGTTGGTGCACAGTGTAGGGCCCCTTTGCAAAAGTTGAGTGCTAACCTTTCTTTTGCTTGTTGCTATATTTAAGCTGGTACTAATGAGGTGAAACCTAAGCCCAGAGAGTGTTAACAAGTGTGAAAATAACAAAATAATGAAATACTATCACAAAATGTGTCATGTTATGTTGCATAATTTGTCTCTTCTGCCTGCATAACTTAGTCAACCCTGCACATAAGTTGGCCCTCCCCTGCTGCATAATTCTAGTGGCCGTCACCAATGTATTCTCATGTAACTGTTATTCTTTATTTGCTATTTTTCCTGTCCCTTCTCATAAAAATTGGAAATTAATTAAAAAGAAATTATAATACAAGTCAAACAAGAATGTTAAATACAGAAAAGATAACATACTTCAATATGCTTAAGTATGTGGCAATAACAACAACATAACTAATAACTCTAGGCAAACTGCCTAAAATGAAAAGTGGCTTCTCCCTGTTAGCCACGCTGTAATCCAACACTTTATTACTTAGATAAAAAACATTTGACCTGATTCACAAAGGTAAACTTAGACATCTGATAGAGAATTGTAGCTGCAGATTCCCTGGTGTCAGCTTCGAATCCAAAATCTTTTTCCTGAGCAATACCCCGCGCACGCTGTCGGGTGGCGTCGTTTGGTTCTGCGTGCCTCGTCTCGCTCCGCGTGGCTTCATCAGCATTGTTGGAGCCATCTATGACTTCACAGTCATCTCTATAGATGCCACCTCGTCACGCGTACATCAGTTCTTTTACTTCCGAGCCAGTTAAGCGCAGATCCAGGATTGAGCTACCCTTTGCAGCAAGCCTTTTTTCGACATTTTGTTGAGGATTTTTTGCCGTCTGTACGAGCGATGTCCTCTAGGAAGACAGGGTTTAAGCAGTGTGGCGCCTGTTATTGTGCGATGTCAGTCACTGACCCCCACAAGATATGTCTTTGGTGCCTCGACAGGGACCACAACTCGAAGTCATGTTCCAATTGCCGGGCCAAGGCCCCGAAAGCTTTGAGGGAGCGGTCCCTAAAGCTCATGATGGCTCGGCAGTCGACTTCGTTCGGCGCGACTCCTCGGAGGCCACAGTCCCACTTAAGGAGGAGGTTGCATAACCGCTCCAGGAGCCCCAAGTCCTCTTCGTCCCATTCGAGGTCCTCGGGGCACTCAGGGAAGAGGCACAAAAAGAAAAAGAAGTCCAAGCGGACTTTGACTTTGCCACGCCTGTTGGCCGACGAGGCATCTCGGGAACGTTGATGTTCTGAGTACGGTTCTGCGGAGTCTTTGCCAGGGCCGACTCTGTGTCTCCCCCCCTTTCCACGAGCCGGAGCAACCCCCGCTCAACTAAAGGAATTTTACGAGGCTATGCGCCTTGTTTTTGAGCTGGCTGACACCTCGGTGGGTCTTCAGGCCCTGTGGGGTAAGCAGGGGGCCCATCAGATTCGATGTTGGCGGCTTCAGGATTGCACCGTTGGGGATCCCAGGATCCGATAGTGGATCCGGACCGGTGCCGGGTTCTCACAATTGGCCTTCTCCGGTGCCGGGCACAACGTTGACGCTCCCTCCACCACTGGTACCCACTGGTGGTGGTAGCCCCATCCTCATTCCGGATGATCCGGAACGACGTTGTACAACGCCAATTCTGTCTTCGATAGTGCTGATTGGGCCCAGAGCAGTGCCCCAGGCTTATTTAGAACAGCCAGGCACAGGTGAGCAGTGTAAGGGGTCTGAGGACCCTTTAGTATACGGATTGGAGCATGAACATGACTGGTATGAGAATCTAGGGGAAGCCGGTAGACTGGCTACTTCTCCAGATGCTGGCATGCTCTCACCTCCCGCTGTGGCTACAGAGGAGGGGGCATCTTATACCATGATGGTGCATAGGGCAGCTGAGGTCTTGGACCTAAACTTGCCTACGGTGCCAGTCAGGACTAATCTCCTGACAAAGGTGTTTCAGCCAGGGGTTGCTATATCACAGCCGATGTTACCCTTCTATGAAGCCCTCACAGATGTCCTTCTGAGTACATGGTCCAAACCCAGCACAGGGGCCGCTGTCATAGACCAGCTCCGAGCGACCCTAGTTTCCTCACCCAACACCCCACCCCGGAGAGCTTGGTGATCCAAGCCTCCACTTCCTGTGGTGTCTTCCCTTCTGCTCCACCGGATAGGGAATCCAAGAAGCTGAACCAACTTGGAAAGAAGATGTTTTCTTCCACCAGCCTGGCAATGAGGTCTGTAAACACCTCTTGCATATTGGGCCGTTTTTCCCATACTTTATGGTTTACGGTGACACAAGTGCTGCCCCAGGCCCCAGAGGACATACGGGACACTCTCACCCAGACTGTCAAGGATGGGAGAGATGCAGCCGAGTTTACCATCAGGTGTGGCTTGGACACAACCGACTCTCTGGGCAGGGTGATTTCTTCAATAGTGGCCCTCCGACGCCATACCTGGCTGTAGAACGCTGGCTTTTTGGGGGATGTCCAGTCAAAAATTATGGACATGCCTTTCGATGCTTCACTCCTTTTTGGTGAGAAGGCAGACTCTGTGCTTGAGAGATTCAAGGTTTCTTGAGCTACAGCCAGATCCTTGGGCCTCTTAGCACCTGATTACCAGCAGCCTGCCTACCGCCCCTTTCGAGGCATCGGGAGGGTCACGGTATCACGTCAACCACAGGTTAGACACAGTCCTCCGGCTTCACAGCATCCTGTGTGAGGACGAGGTTTTGGTACCTTCAGACCCAGAGGGTCTAGCCAGAGGTTGGCCACCACCCAGCCTCCCTCTTCCGCAATGCCCAAGGCCTGCTAGTATGGTTCTGCAAGACCATGTCCGTCCAGTTGGAGGGAGGATTCAATTTCATCTCCCTCACTGGCAGTCCATAACATCAGACAAATGGATCTTGCAGATCACACAGAAGGGCTATTCCCTCCCCTTCCAGTCTTTCTCTCCCTCTATCCCTCCGGTAAAAGAATGGCTGATGAAGGAATATTTGATCTTACTCCGCGAGGAAGTTACGGCTCTTTTGATCAAGGGTGCAATAGAAAGGGTCCCGATGTCAGAACAAGGGTCTTCACCCCATCTTGGATTTAAGGGACATCAATCTCTTCCTCAGAAAGGAGAAATTCAAGATGCTCACTCTTGTTCAGGTCTTGGCTGCCCTAGACCAAGGAGACTGGATGGTAGCGCTGGACTTGCAGGGTGCGCATTTTCACATTCCTATCCTGCCTGCGCACAGGCGTTACTTGCGGTTCAAGGTGGGTGACAATCGCTTTCAGTTTACCATGCTCCCCTTCGGTCTCACCAGTGCCCCTCAGTTGTTCACCAAAGTGATGGAGGTGGTGGCAGCTCATCTGCACAAGTTAGGGATTTCAGTCTTCCCCTACCTCGACGACTGGCTGTTGAAGGCTCCTACACCCCAAGCTCTCGTCACCCACCTTCAGACTATGGAAGACCTCCTACATTCACTGAGGTTCACTATAAATGTGCCCAAGTCTCACCTGACTCCCTCTCAGAAGCTCCCTTTCATTGGATCTGTTCTGGATACAGTGCAATTTCAGGTTTATCCTCCCGAGCAGCGAGTCGAGGATATTCAGGTTATGTTTCCCATGTTTCGGCCTCTATCTTGGATTTCTGTGAGACAGACTTTGAGGCTTTTGGGACTCATGGCTTCCTGCATCCTCTTAGTCAAACATGCCAGATGACATATGAAGGCTCTGCAGTGGGACCTGAATTTCTCCACCCAATCCTGTCAACTCTGCACCTTCATGTGTGGAGATTGAGCAGCAGCAGTTGATGGCTTTTGACCTTCCTCACAAAGTCTGTAAAGTTATTTTGGCAGCCAGGCGTCCCTCTGCTAAAACGGTATATGCCTGCCGTTGGAAACGCTTTGTATATTATTGTACAGAAAGGTCTATTGACTCTCTTTCTGCTTCTCTTTCAGACATTCTTCTTTTCATTCTGTCTCTAGCCCAGCAGGGTTCTGCCTTGGATACTCTCAAGGGCTATCTTTCTGCGTTATCGGCATTCCTTCGGCAGCCTGATCAGCCTTCATTGTTCAAATCTCCCATTGTAAATAGATTCCTCTAAGGGCTTGTACATATGTTCCCCCTACACCCTTTATTATGCCTCAATAGGATTTAAATCTTGTCCTCACATTTCTCATGTGTGCTCCCTTTGAGCCTTTACACAACTGTCCCCTCCTTCTGCTCACCATCAAGACAGCCTTCTTAGTGGCAATAACAGCTGCCAGGAGGGTGAGTGAGTTGAGAGCCCTGTCATCAGGGCCACAGTATCTCACTATCAATCCAGACAAAGTGGTACTCAGAACTTAAAGCTTGGGTATCTATTCAAAGGTAAGGAATCTGCAGCTAGAAGTCTCTATCAGATGAACAAGTTACTTACCTTCGGTAACGCATTATCTGGTAGAGACTCTATCTAGCTGCAGATTCCTTACATCCACCCATGCGGAACCAAACAACGCCACCCAATGGTACGCGCAGGGTATTGCTCAGCAAAAAGATTCCAGATTCGAAGCTGATGTCAGGGAATTCAAAGGTAAGGAATCTGCAGCTAGATAGAGTCTCTACCAGAAAATATGTTACCCAAGGTAAGTAACTTGTTCATTTAGTCTAAATTTAGACCAAATGTCTAATTTTTACGATTTTTGGGAATTCACAAAGGGCATTTACAAGTAGTATCTTTACGTCTGCACGTGGTACAGATCTCAGTTACAAGTAAATGTTAGAAATATATACCCTTCTAGTAGCCAAATTGAATAGTGTGAAAAGATAAAATCTTGCTTTCCCTGTTTCAGTGAATGGTGTGATCCTAGAAAACTATAAATACTCAGAACACAAGTCCTAAAAAAAAGAGTTGGGGGTCAACTAACCAAGTTAGGTAGTATGCAAGTGGCATCACAATGCATGACATCATGGCGTGTGACATTGCACTTGGCATCACAACCCATGACCTCAAAGAAGGTGACATCAGATCTCAATACCTCAAGACATATGTTTAGCAGGTCTATCATGAGTATGTTTGAGCACTTTACTATATTTAACAAATTAGATTTTGCTTTGGGTTGTGCCAAAAAAGTTAGACAACCTTGACACAATATCTGGGCCTCATTTTATAAGTTTATTTTTTCGAGGCTCTGCCAGCAAGAAATTGGCATGGGGAGAAATGTGGCAGTAAATCAGTTCTGCTTAACTGGTGCAAAGCCTGCATTTTAAAATATCTTGTGGGGGTTAAGGCATCTACTGAAGAGATCTTTGTGTGGCCAGTACATCTAGGGGAATAATAATAAAGGATATGATGTCAAGCGCTTGAACACCCTGAATTGGATTAAGTGGAAATAAAACAAAATAGTGGTATTTAAATTGCTATCTGACATTCTTACAGTGCATACCTATCTCTTATATGCAGGGACTGAACAAAGCGAAAACCATATCTCTCTTAGATACCTGTGAAGTAATAGAAAGATGTGTGCTTTTGTTTTTTAAATAGCAGCTAAGTGTGGGGCTCCAGACAGCTTCCAGCTAGAATAATCAAACAAAAGAAGGCCAGATGGCACCTTAATTGCAACCTTTGTCCTGGGCCAGCAAAAATTTACAATCGGAAAGCCCTCTTTCATGCTGCCCAGGAGGAATCAAAGCGCTTTTGAAAGTGTGTGCATGTGTTTCTGAAAATGTAAAAATACATCAGGAGGAAATGGCCCTGCAGTGATAGATGTGAGAGGGGAAACTATTTTGTCCCCTTGTCCCCCCACCCTCGTCCCCCATGCCCAGACACTCCAAAATCTGGGAGGGCTACATCCCCTGCGTCCCCCACACTTCCTACGCCCATGTGTCTTTGTCCAGTGGTAGTCAGGAGCAGGTATGGGTAGCGCTTAACAATTCAGTAGCATTGACAGATTTGTAAAAGAATGAGTGTCCGTGCCCCAAGTGCTTTCAGAAGAATGTGGCTGGTGCTATTAAATATCGAATGCCGAAAACTAAGGCTGCCTAGGGCCAAATCCTCCTTAAGGCTCTTCAATTCACTGCAGGCCTGCCCTTTTATCTCATTCTTGCAGGTTTCTGATTTCATTTGTGATGATTTTCACATCTTTCCCTGTATTTTCCATTTGTGTATTTGTCCCTCTGTTCCTCTGTGGAAATGTCTGATGAGGAAAAATACGTGCCGGTCCCCAAATATTAGTGGCGATGGCCACCACCAGTAACCACTAGTTCAAATTAAGCACTGTCGGCAGTGCTTAATTTGTAAATAAAAACGAGCCGGTGCCCAAAGCCCTCCACTTAAACATGCGGCTGCTGCATTTAAATGTGTGAGCACAGAATACTGAGGCAGCATAATCCTGAAGCCATCTCAGGGATCTTCAATCCATTTACAGCCACCCCCTGCCAATTCAGCTGACTCTGGCAGCTTTCTGCTTTCCACCATAGTGAAGCTTTTCCCTTTTTCTCTTCCTCCGTCTTTCCCAAATGTGTCTTTTGATCACAGCAAATGCTTGAGGCAGGAGAATAAGCCCCAGCCCTAAAAGATAAGTGCCGGTGCTCAGCACCGGAAGCAACAAGCACAAATTAAGCACTGACTGTCGGTATGCTTTTATGTGGGAAAAATGCATTTGCAGTGTACGATACTCCTTCCTGGAATGTTGGGAAAATTCCAAAGTATGCAGTTCTGCCAGGATGACGACATTGCAGTTGTACTTATTAAAGGTCTACATGAATCACATATCCATCTTCTGAATGGTGGCGATGGGCGGACACAAGTGCTACTGACAATGTTTCATTATGTGTGAATCAGACAGGACTGAAATCTAGCCAGATGCTGCTTGTCTGAGTCCAGAATACAGCTAAGGAGTGGCCCTGCTGTCTCTGCAGTGGTTCGAGATATGGCAACATGAAGAGAAAGATGAGGAAAAAGGAAAGTACTCAAGTGGAAATCTCTTCAGAAAATAAATAACCAAGAGACTTGGAACATCAACCCCCTTCACCAGCACAAACGTTGATGTCAGTTGCGACCTATTTGATGTAGAAAATAAACCGAGTGCAACAACTTTAGACCGCATCAGTTCGCTGCCAGGCCTTTTCCCCCTCAGGTGCGACGTCTTTTTGGGCTATTTGGGGCAGTTCGCGCTTAGGCCCTCAGAACTTTTTGTCCACATAAGCTATCCACGCCAAATTTGTGTCCTCGTTTTCCAATATCCGAGGGATTCTAGAGGTACCCAGAGTCTGTGGGCTCTCCTGCAGTTCACCAAGAAATTAGCCAAAATACAGCAATTATTTTGTTTTCTTTTTTTTTTTATGGGGAAAAAAGTGCTGTAGAAGAAAGCTTGTGTTTTTCCCCTTAAAATGGCATCAACAAAGGGTTTGTGGTGCTGAAATCCCCATCTTGCCAGCTTTCAGGAACAGGCAAACTTGAATCAGAAAACCACATTTTTCAACACGATTTTGGCATTTTACTGGG
Organism: Pleurodeles waltl; assembly: GCF_031143425.1. Lineage (NCBI taxonomy): Eukaryota > Metazoa > Chordata > Amphibia > Caudata > Salamandridae > Pleurodeles > Pleurodeles waltl. The sequence goes on from NC_090439.1 coordinate 652,434,682, forward strand.
ACATTCCCCATTTTCATTATTTTTTGTGCTTTTAGCCTCCTTCCAGTTAGTGACAGAAATGGGTGTGAAACCAATCCCGCACAGCTAAACATGTCTGAAAAGTAGACAAAATTCTTAATTCAGCAAGTGGTCATTTGTGTAGATCCTACAAGGTTTTCCTACATGAAAATAACAGCTGAAATAAAAAAATATTGAAATTGAGGTTAAAAAACTGCCATTTTCTCCACATTTTACACTGTAACTTTTTCCTGCAATGTCAGATATGCAAAAGCAATATACCGTTACGTTTGCTTGACGCTTCTGGTTTTGGGGATATATAGGGCTTGTAGATTCATCAAGAACCCTAGGAGCCCAGAGCCAATAAATGAGCTGCACCATAAAATGGGTTTCCATTGTACACTGGGTAAACAGCAATTCATTTGGTGAAATATAAAGAGTTAAAAACTAGGTATTCAGGAAACCTTTGTATTTCCAAAATGGGCACAAGATAAGGTGTTGAGAAGCAGTGGTTGTTCGCACATCTCTGAATTCTGGGGTCCCCATAGTAGCATGTGAATTACAGGGCATTTCTCTAATAAACAGCTTTTTTACACACTGTCTTACATTTTGAAAGAAAAAATGTAGAGAAAGACAAGGGTCAATAACACTTGTTTTGCTATTCTGTGTTCCCCTAAGTCTCCCAATAAAAATGGTACCTTACTTGTGTGGGTGGACCTAGTGCCCGCAACAGGAAATCCAACATGGACACATCACATTTTTACTTTGGAATCTGACCTGTTTTTTGTAAAGTGCCTACTTGTGGATTTTGGCCTCTAGCTCAGCCGGCACCTAGGGAAACCTACCAAACCTGTGCATTTTTTTAAACTAGACACCTAGGGAAATCCAAGATTGGGTGACTTGTGGGGGTCTCGCCAGGTTCTGTTACCCAGAATCCTTTGCAAACCTCAAAATGTGGCAAAAAAGCCCTTTTTCCTTACATTTCGGTGATACAAAGTTTTGAAATCTGAGAGGAGCCACAAATTTCCTTCCACCCAGCATTCCCCCAAGTCTCCCGATAAAAATGGTACCTCACTAGTGTGGGTAGGCCTAGTGCCCGCGACACGAAATGCCCCAAAACTCAACATGGACACATCACATTTTCCCAAACAAAATGTTTATTGTAAAGTGCCTAGCTGTGGATTTTGGACTCTAGCTCATCCGGCACCTAGGAAAACCTAGCAAACCTGGGCATTTCTGAAAACTAGACACCTAGGGGAATCCAAGAGTTAGACAAGCTCTCATGACCCAAATGTAAAACCAAAACCCTAAATAATCAAATGTCGTCTTGCTTGCTGTGGGATAAGATGTTTTAGTGTGAAGGGGAGGACTAAAAGACTGTTACCCCCTTCAGTTGGGGTGGGGGCATAACCATGCCCATACTGGTTGGTAGCAACCACCCCACTAGTTTTTTTTATTTCCTGGCATATAGCATGCTTTCTACCCCCCCCCCCACTCCGGGTGTGGATCAGGAGTAATGGCCCCATCTGCGCACTGGTGGGCAGAACAACTTTGTCCCCATTTATTTAGGGAGGGGGTTTGGCCAAACCCCCAACCTCTTTCTAAAAAAAAAAAAATCTTCCCCAATGGGCCTTCTGCCCCCCTTGGGGGCATACGGGGCTGACAAAAATAGGCAGATCTGCCCCCAGGGGACAGTAATAGCCAATAGTAATGTGCTCCCCGGGGGAGTGACCCTTGCCCAAGGGGCTGCCCCCCAAACAAAACACACACACACCTATCCCTGGTGACTAACTGGTTTCTGGCCTCTGGGGGCAGATCGGGCACATCGAAATAGGTAGATCTGCTCCCAAGGGGGACTGAAATGGCCTAAAATAAATGTTCCCACCATGGGAGGGACCCTTGCCTCCCCATCTGTGAAAAATAAAGAAAATTAAAAATCTATGGTGCCTAGTGGTTTCTGGTCTGCTTGTGGGCCGATCGGCCTAATGAAAATAGGCTGAACTGCCCCCAAAAGGGGCATAAGTGACTTAAATTACATTTGCCCCCCTGGGGAGCAACACATGCCTAAGGGATCGCTCAATTTACGTGAAACTGTTGTAGAAAAAAAAAAACTGGTGTCTAGCGGTTTCTTCCCCTTTTGAGGGCATATTGGCCTAATTAAAATAGCCCACTCTACCCCAAGGGGGGCAGAAATGGCCTAATAAAAAAATGCCCCTCAGGGGAGCGACCCTTGTTCAAGGGGTCGCTCCCCTTCATTTTTATCATTAAAAAAATCCCTGATGTGTAGTGGCTACTCCCCCCCCCCAAGGGCAGAACAGCCTAAATAAAATAGGCTGATCGGCCCCCAGGGGGGCAGAAAAGGCCTAATGATATATTGCTCACCTGGGAGCAGCCACTCCCCTTACGCATCTATACAAAAAAACACAAACGAACACAAAATCCCTTGTGTCTAGTGGGCATTTTCTGTTGCCCAATCACTTTATGATGGAGCTGCAGAAATGCTCACAGAGACATGAAAGGGAAGGAAAGGCCTTTCCCCTTCCATCCCTGCCTATAGGAGGGGGGTGGGAGCGCTCTCCCATGATTGTAACAGTTACATCCTTGGTGCCTCAGTGCCGCAGCCAAGGACGTAACCGTTAAGTCCATGGCGGGAAAGGGGTTAATTATCAATGCTGAAACACTGGCCTGTGGCAACTTGGACACAGTTTTAGGTTTACGCAGCTCCCCATCAACTTTGGACAGTTTTTAACGTGTGCAGCAGAATTTACAGTGTCACCTTCCTTCCTAAATTTCAGCAATTTAGCCCTTCTATAACTTAGTTCCATTGGGCTACAAATGGGCTACACACTGTGAATAAACAGTGATAGGCACACCTTGAGGTATTTCTGTGTGAATAGTTGGTATGTGTTCGACCTGACAAACAGTGATCAGCATTCTGCATAACATTTTGTAGTCTGCTTACAGATACAACAGGCAACAGATGCCAAAATGGTTGACGTGAGCGTATTAGCACTTTCATTTATTTTGAAGCAATTCACCACTTGTGCTTATGGAGGAGTGAAGCACCTTCCCCATTTATAGCCATCACTGGTAAGCCGCCCCTTGAGCGAGGAGCAATGGCGTGAAGCTTTTGAAGCTTATTTAGAAGCCATTGATAGGGACACTTGTACATCTAGAAACAAAAAAGCTCTCCTGTTTTAGGATTTAGGCCCGTATTTATACTTTTTGACGCTAAACTGCGCTAACGCAGTTTAGCGTCAACATTTTTTGCACCGGCTAACGGCATTCTGAAGCGCCATGCGGGCGCCGTATTTATTGAATGGCGTTAGCCGGCGCAAGCAGACCGGCGCTGCCTGGTGTGCGTGGAAAAAAAACACGTACACCAGGCAGCGCTGGCGTAGGGAAAAATGGCGTTAGGGCGTCTTAAAAATGGTGAAAGTCAGGTTGACGCAAAAAAATCGCCTCCACCCGATTTGCGCCATTTTTAACGACGCCCAGACGCCATTTACATGACTCCTGTCTTAGTAAAGACAGGAGTCATGCCCCCTTGCCCAATGGCCATGCCCAGGGGACTTCGGTCCCCTGGGCATGGTCATTGGGCATTGTGGCATGTAGGGGGGCACAAATCAGGCCCCCCTATGCCACAAAAAAAATATAAGAATAAAAATATTTATACTTACCTGAACTTACCTGAATGTCCCTGGGATGGGTCCCTCCATCCTTGGGTGTCCTCCTGGGGTGGGCAAGGGTGGCAGGGGGGGTCCCTGGGGGCATGGGAGGGCAGCTGTGGGCTCATTTTGAGCCCACAGGTCCCTTAACGCCTGCCCTGACCCAGGCGTTAAAAAGCGGCGCAAATGCGGGTTTTTTTGACCCGCCCACTCCCGGGCGTGATTTTTGCCCGGGAGTATAAATACGACGCATTTGCGGCGCAGTCATTTTTTTGGACGGGAACGCCTACCTTGCATCTCATTAACGCAAGGAAGGCGTTCACGCAAAAAAATGACGCTCTTTACTCCTACTTTGGCGCTAGACGCGTCTAACGCTAAAGTATAAATATGGCGTTAATTTTGCGCCGAATTTGCGTCGAAAAATCGACGCAAATTTGGCGCAAACGGAGTATAAATATGCCCCTTAATTTCAAAAGGCTTTACCAGTGTAAACAGTTATGATGCATGCTGAGGATAATGATGATGCAGCAAATAAGAAGAAGAGTATGCTTTATTTTCGAAAACTTTGGGCATGATATTTAACCCAACGAGAAATGTTGTGTTGCAATGTCACAAGTTCTTGCAGAGGTCACAGTTTGCTGGAGAGACTGTGAATGACTTTGTGCTGGCTTTCAGAATGCTGGCATTTACATGCAATTATGGTGATCTCAAGGATGAGATCATTAGGGATAAACTTATAAAAAATTAACAGTATAAAAATACATGGGAGACTATTATCCACTTCAAGATCCTAATGAAGAAACCCCCCTTATCTTTGCTACAAGCATTGAACATTCAGAAATATGCATGAAGGAAATAAATGAGTGTGTGAGTTAAAGATAAGTTAAGCATGTATCCACCGTTGCGAAGACGTGTAACACAAAAGTGGATGCTCAAAAAAATCTAGTTTGTCCAAAAAAATGCAGGGAAAAAATGTTACTTTGGGTTTCTGCTGTAGAAGCATGTATCATTTAAGCAATTTCAGAACATGTCCAGCTTTCAGTGTCACACGTTTTAAGTGGGTCAAGAAAGGCCATTTTGCATGTGTGTACAGAGCAGTTATCAAACCCAATTTAATACTAAAAATACTGTGGGAGAACTAGATGATGGTGTAGGCACAGAGGAGGATATGTTTGTCCTGATGTAAACGAGTTTAGACAATTGTGATGCAGTAGAAGTAACACCTGTAAGTACTTATGAAAAATAAGTCCTCCTTTCTGTTTTGTCAACATGATGGGTCAAAATGTGAAAGTGATGGCTGATGCTGGGACATCATTCATCTTAGTTAGTGAGGATGAAGTAGCAAAACTAGGATTGGTGCAGATTTAAGTGTCAATATTAAACTTGTTGCATCTGTTGGTAAAAGAGTTAAAGTTGTGTGTAAGTTTGAAACAGAGTTGAAATTTGAGAACAATGTAACCATGGTTGCAGTGCAAGCTGCTAATAATGGGTCTATTTTGTTTGGTTCAGGCAAGGAAGATGAAAAAAACATAATTTTGCATCCCACTATCCTGACTGAGTAATTTCTAGATAAAATATACTGGCTGAGAGATTAATTCGATCCAGTATGGTAAAGAACGAAATTAAAGAAGGTTGTGCTGAAGTGTGTGAACTTGAATATTAAAAGTAAGTAAGAAATTTCACTGAGGATTTTACAGCCAAGCTTGTGAAGTTAAATCCATTTCAACATTAAATTATTTTGAAGAAAGGTATTACTCCTGCTGCTCATAAACCAGTAAGGTTGATCTTAAACGTAAGGCAAGAATTAATGTCTGAATTGGAGAAACACTGTCATTTAGGGACTATAGAATCTATTGAAGGTTCTGAGTGGTTGGTCCCTGTTGTCCTTGGACACAAAGCTGATAAATCTTTGACATTATGGGGTCATTACAACCCTGGCGGACGGTGTTAAAGTGGCGGTGAGACCGCCAAAAGGCCGGTGGTAAAAATTTTGGAATTACGACCGTGGCGGAAACCGCCAACAAAGACAGCCACTTTAACACTCCGACCGCCACGGCGGTACAAACAAACACCGCGGCGGTCACCGCCTACAGACAGGCGGAGGACAATGTACCGCCCACACTATTATGACAGGCCAATCCTCCACCTTTTCCGGGGCGGATTCACCGCGGATAAAAACACTGCAGAAACAGGAATTTTGAAGGAAAAACGCTCACCTCTACACACTCCACGAGGAACGAGGACTCCATGGAGCCAGAACGCCATCTTCTTCCTGTGATAGTCTTCCTGCTCCTCTACCAGGAGCACCAATGCCGGCGGCGAAGACCATGGTGAGTACTGCACCTACGACACAGGTGAGGGGGGAGGCAAAAAACAGGGACACACACACGCAACACCCCCACCCCCACCCTAACCCACTACAACACACACACCAATGCATATCTAAACATTACAGTTACACCCCCTAGCCCCCCCGGAAGAATGCAAAGACAAAAGGAAATGAGTGTAACCATTGTAATATGTCAAAATTCAGTAAGCAAACATATACATATATACACTATTCACAAAATATAAACCAAGATTAGTAGTCCAGGTATTGCACCATTCATAGTCCGTGGACCACTGGGCCCAAAATGCATGGGCGAGGCACACACACGATACCAGATCAAAACAGAGAGAACACTGCAGGGGCATCAGATAGAAATACAACAGGCACCTCAGGGGGAAGAAAAGCGGGGACACCTCAGCCGGATGAGTGCACAACACCAGATCCACGAGGGGGCTCCATGCCCATTGATGTATCCTGGGGAGTGCAAAGCCACAGTCTCTCAAGTCTCTACAGTGGGTGGTTTGCCCACTGTTCAATCCTGGGGAGTGCAAAGCCACAGTCTCTCAAGTCTCTACAGTGGGTGGTTTGCCCACTTCTGCATCCTGGGGAGTGCAAAGCCACAGTCTCTCAAGTCTCTCCAGTGGGTGGTTTGCCCACTGCATTACCCTGGGGAGGGCAAAGCCACAGTCTCTCAAGTCTCTACAGTGGGTGGTTTGCCCACTGCTGCATCCTGGGGAGTGCAAAGCCACAGTCTCTCAAGTGGATGCCTTTCTCCACTGGTTCTGGAGGGGGCTTTGTGCCCAGAGTGCTTCATCCTGCCAAGGACAGACGGAGTGGATGTGATACTCCACTGGTTCTGGAGGGGAACTGGTGCCCAGAGTGCTTCATCCTGCCAAGGACTAAGGTAGTGGATGTGATACTCGACTGGTTCTGGAGGGGGACTGGTGCCCAGAGTGCTTCATCCTGACAAGGTCTGAGGTAGTGGATGTGATACTCCACTGGTTCTGGAGGGGGACTGGTGCCCAGAGTGCTTCATCCTGCCAAGGACTGAGGTAGTGGATGCATGTCTCCACTGGTTCTGGAGAGGGACTGATGCCCAGAGTGCTTCATCCTGCCAAGGACTGAGGTAGTGGATGCATGTCTCCACTGGTTCTGGAGGGGGACTGGTGCCCAGAGTGCTTCATCCTGCCAAGGACTGAGATAGTGGATGTGATACTCCACTGGTTCTGGAGGGGGACTGATGCCCAGAGTGCATCACTCACCCGTGACGGTCCCTGTTGCGTCAGTGCCCCTGCCGCTCATGGGCTAGCGGTGCTTGAGTATGCAGTGCTTGCCCTGTTCAGCAGTGCTTGACTTGGCGGTCCTTGCCCTGTTCAGTGGTGCTTGACTTGGCGGTCCTTGCCCTGTTCAGCAGTGCTTGCCCTGTTCAGCGGTGCTTGACTTGGCGGTCTTTGCTCTGTGCAGCGGTGCTTGCCCTGTTCAGCGGTGCTTGACTTGGCAGTCCTTGCCCTGTTCCGCGGTGCTTGCCCTGTTCAGCGGTGCTTGACTTGGCGGTCCTTGCCCTGTTCACCAGTGCTTGCCCTGTTCAGCGGTGCTTGACTTGACGGTCCTTGCCCTGTTCAGCGGTGCTTGACTTGGCGGTCCTTCATTGCCCAGCTGGGCTGGGGCTGGCGGTCCTTCATTGGGCAGCTGGGCTGGGGGTCCTTCATTGGGCATCTGGGCTGTGGCTGGCGGGGCCCTCCTGGGCAGCTGGGCTGTGGCTGGCAGGGCCCTCCTGGGCAGCTGGGCTGTGGCTGGTGGGGCCCTCCTGGGCAGCTGGGCTGTGGCTGTCGGGGCCCTCCTGGGCAGCGACGATGGGGCTGGCGGTGGCCTCCTGGGCAGTGACGATGGGGCTGGCGGTGGCCTCCTGGGTAGCGACGATGGGGCTGTCGGTGGCCTCCTGGGCAGCGACGATGGGGCTGGCGGTGGCCTCCTGGGCAGCGACGATAGGGCTGGCGGTGGCCTCCTGGGTAGCGACGATGGGGCTGTCGGTGGCCTCCTGGGCAGCGACGATGGGGCTGGCGGTGACCTCCTGGGCAGCGGGGATGATTGCGGTCTTCTCCGTCGTGCTGCTCCTCCCAGACTTGCCGGCTTTCTTCTGGCCCTTCTCCACCTTGGGAGGAGTCACAGCTGAGTCCACACTCCCCCCAGGACCCCTGGGTGCGGCTAGGGTGGCTGGAGTCTTCCCCCTCTCCCGCCGGGCACTGGCCAACTTCTGGTGCTTCAAGGGGGGGACTGGCTGTGCTGTGGCTCCGTGCCACACTGGCTATCCTGGTGGCCGGTGCACTCCACATACCTGTGACAACAGGCACCACTTGTCCCGTAGATTTTGTGGCTGAGGTGCTAGTTCGGGACCTATGAGTTGGATGGGGGGGTGGTGGTAAATAGGTTAAGGGTGGACAGGAAAAGTTGTTTGGAGACACTGGGACGGACAGCTGGAGGGGGTTTGGGAGTGGAGGAAGAGGTGGTGGTTGTAGGAGGTGTACGTTTTGTGGTTTTGGGTGCAGGTGCATGCGCGGGAGGCTGTTGTGAGGTGGATGTATGTTGGGTGGGTGTGTGCCTGCATTTGTGTATCTTCGGAGGGGGTGTCACGGACACACTGGGAGAGGACACACGGGACATGTGAATGGTAGTGGGGGTGGTGACTGCACGTGAGCGGGGTGTGCTGGTGCGGGACGTAGTGGCTGTAGAGGTAGTGCATGCAGGTGTGAGTGTAGATGAGACTGGGAGGGAGGAGGGAGACGATGAGGAGGGGAACACAGTGGAGGCAGTGGATGTTGGTGTGTCTGTATGTGTGTGATGCTTGCGTGAGTGCCTGTGGGATGTGTGGTGCTTATGTTTGCCTGAGCTTCCCTTGTGTGTTGAGGTGTGTGCAGGCTGGTCTGATGGTGTGCTTGGGAGAGGCAGAGGTACAGGGGATTGGGTCTGGGTGGAGGAAGTTGGAGGGGGGAAGCTAGACACAGGGACAATGGCTGCCATCAGTGCTGAGGCCAGAGTTTGAAAGGTTCGGTGAAGGGCAGCCTGACCCGAATGAATGCCCTCCAGGAATGCATTGGTTTGTTGCAACTGCCTTTCTACACCCTGGATGGCATTCAAAATGGTAGACTGCCCAACAGTGAGGGACCTGAGGAGGTCAATGGCCTCCTCACTGAGGGCAGCAGAGGTGACAGGGGCAGGGGCTGAGGTGCCTGGGGCCAAGGTGATGCCCACCCTCCTGGGTGAGCAGGCATGGGGCGAAGGCTGAGGGGCTGCTGGGAGGGCGACGCTGGTAAGGGGGGTGGCGGCTGTACCTGTAGAAGTGGGGGGCACAGATGTTGCCGCCACCACAAGGGAGCTCCCATCGGAGGACGAGTCCGTGTCAGTGGTTTCAGCGCCTGTCACCGCCGTGGTGCTCCCCTCGCCCTCCGTCCCACTGGTGTATTCAGAGTCCCTAGTGTGGCCCTCCATGGCCATGTGGGATGCAGCTCCCTCGTGCTCCGGTACCTCTGCTCCTCCGCCTGATGTTGCTAATGCACACAAGAACAGGGAGACTGCAAAAAAGGGGGGGGGGGGAACAGAAGAAAGACATGTTGAGTGCATGGCTTACCGCTACCGTTGGCGGACAAGAAAAACACAGAAGCCCCCTGCACTTCGTCACGCTGTTGGCCTCTACAGTGCAATTACTGGGAAATGGCCTACAAGGCTATGGACGACATATGCACACATAGATGACACAGGTGCATGAATAGCTGTAGTTGGCACTCTACAGAGGTGGGGTTGGGGGCCACAGGGCCATGCCTTACGAAGGGGCCTAGCCTACGGAACTCGCCCTGGGCTAGGGAAACCCACATTCCTCCTCCCCCACCCAGACAACTCCACTGCGCGCAAAGTCAGCTGAATGAGAGTGTACTCACCCCCTTGTGTCTGCTGTGATGCCCTCAAGCGCCCATCCAACTCCGGGTAGGCCACCGCCAGGATCCGGAACATCAGGGGGGTCATTGTTCGACGGGCACCCCTCCCACGTTGGGAGGCCATCCCCAGCTAAGCCTCCGCCGTCTTCTTGCTCCGGTGGCGAATGTCCTCCCATCTTTTCCGGCAGTGGGTGCTCCGACTGTGGTGGACCCCCTGGGTCCGGACGTCCTTGGCGATGGCTCGTCAAATATCCTTCTTCTGGTGGGCGACGACCTACATGAAATATACAGGGGAAGAAGAGAAGTCATTACCAACTGCACCATCAAAGTGAGTGGCCCCCATCCCTACCCTTGCCATGTGGCACATGCACCCACCGTCTTTCATTCACTCAGAACTCTGCCCCGTTCCTTCTTACAAACAGCCCTCTCCACACAGGCATAGCCCATACAACATGCTCCCTGTGTACTCACCTGTTGGTCTGGAGGACCGTAGAGTAGCGTGTACTGGGGAGGACCTCATCAACGAGCTTCTCCAACTCCTCCGATGTGAAGGCAGGGGCCTTTCCCCAGACGCACGCGCCATTGTCTCTTCCAGACCGAGGTCACAGCACCACTTGCAGTATAGGTCCTGTCCTGTCGAAGATCAGGTATAGAGTGATTCAACAGATAGAAAATGGTGGTCACGTCCGCGGCGGTCACGTCCGCTGCGGTGCGTACCATCACCGCCGGCATACATCGTCATTGGCTCCTGGGACCCATAGGGTTCAATGTTAACCAATGCAGCATTGCGCCGCGGTCTTCGACCGCCTACCGCGACGGTGTACAACGCCAGTGCAGTTCCCTCACATCCCATTGTCCCACTTTAGAGGTCAGGCAGCCGCCATTTCAGGGGCCCACATGGCTTGATTACCAACTGCGTCACACATACCTAGGCCTACTCTCACCACACATACAGGCCACATTTTGTGATTGAATGGTGTTCTGTGTAGACTGTGGGTACATACCTCTTAGTTGTTTGACTCTGTGCTCGCTGTTGTCCTTCATAGGCACCGTCCGCTGGGACATGTGAGGAGATGGCGGAATCCTCCGGTGTACCGACCGCTGGTGGACCTGTCGACAATGGAGGAAAGAAATTTGATAATCACCTACAGGTTTGACTGTGCCACAATCCAGGAACTGTGTACACAGTTGGAGCCTGACCTGATGTCAGCAATCCGCCATCCCACAGGAATCCCCCCTCAAGTGCAGGTGCTATCAGTGCTCCATTTCCTTGCTAGTGGGTCTTTTCAAACAACTGTGGCCATGGCATCAGGGATGTCCCAGCCTATGTTTTCAAACGTATTGTCCAGAGTGTTGTCTGCCCTCCTGAAACACATGCGAAGCTACATCGTTTTCCCTCAGGTGGAGGATTTGTCTACAGTGAATGGTGACTTCTATGCCCTTGGACATATCCCCAACATCATAGGTGCCATTGATAGGACCCATGTGGCTTTGGTCCCCCCCACAGGAGTGAACAGGTGTACAGGAACCGGAAGAGTTATAATTCCATGAATGTACAGATGGTATGTTTGGCAGACCAGTACATCTCCCATGTGAATGCCATGTTCCCTGGCTCAGTGCATGACGCCTACATCATGCAGAATAGCAGCATCCCTTATGTGATGGGTCAACTCCGGAGGCACCGTGTGTGGCTATTAGGTGACTCTGGTTACCCCAACCTGTCATGGCTACTGACCCCGGTGAGGAATCCCAGGACAAGGGCAGAGGAATGCTACAATGATGCCCATGGGCGAACTAGGAGGGTGATCGAGCGGACCTTCGGCCTCCTGAAGGCCAGGTTCAGGTGCCTCCATTTGACAGGTGGATCCCTATTCTACTCACCAAAGAAGGTGTGCCAGATCATCGTGGCCTGCTATATGCTTCATAACTTGGCTTTGCGATGACAGGTGCCTTTTCTGCAGGAGGATGGTCCAGATGGCAGTGTTGTTGCAGCTGTGGAGCCTGTAGACAGTGATGAGGAGGAATCAGAGGAAGAAGACATGCAGAACAGGGACTCAGTCATCCAGCGATATTTCCAGTGAAACAGAGGTGAGAATACATTCCTGCCTACTACATGTACTTATACACTTCTACCTCTATCCTGTCTGTCGATTTCACCCAGTGTACTGTCACTGAGTTGTCACTTTCCCTTACGGTTTCACAGGTGTGGGTCCCAACGTGTGTCATCTGCTTATATTCCTCAGGGGCTAGAGTTGTATGACATAGGTATGTTAACATTACTATTTCCTGAATATTTTGTCACTGTAATTGCAAATACACTATTTCGAAATCACAGACAGACTCCTGATCTTTTGGTGCTTTAGGTGTGTTTATTTAAATACAAAATATTGGAGGAGGAAGTTAAATGGTGAGGGGTGATGGCGGAGGAATGTCCATGGCAGAGTCCAGTCTATTAGTCTCACAGGTGCATTGCCCATATGGGCATAGGAAGTGGAGCTGGGGCAGTTTCAATATGGACAGGGTGACAAAGTGGGACAGTGGGATGACAATCAGGGTGGTCTCATTTCTTGGCGGGGGTCTTGGCATCATGCTCTGTCTTGTTCCTGGGTCTCAGGGACCGTTTGCGGGTGGTTCTCCGTCTGCAGGGGGTGGGGTGCTGGTGTGGTGGTCCTGTGGCGGGGCGTCCTCTCCACTAGCGCCGGCGGAGGTGGTGGGCAGTTCAATGTCCATGCTAGTGTCAGGGGCCCCTTGTAGTGCCACAGTGTCCCTCCTGGTGTTGAGTACTTCCTTCAGCACCCCTACAATGGTGCCCAGGGCAGAGCTGATGGTTCTGAGTTCCTCCCTGAACCCCAAATACTGTTCCTCCTGCATGCGCTGGGTCTACTGAAACTTGGCCAGTACCGTTGCCATCGTCTCCTGGGAGTGGTGGTATGCTCCCATGATGGTGGAGAGTGGGTTCCCTGGGCCTATCCACCCCCTGTCGCACAGCAGCCCTCCCAGTTCCCCTGTGTTCCTGTGCCTCCGTCCCCTGGACCGTGTGCCCACTGCCACTGCCCCCAGGTCCCTGTCGTTGTTGGGGTGGTGGGTTATCCTGGGTTCCCTGTAGTGGTGGACACACAGCTGATTGACGTGTCCTGGGGACGGAGGTATGGGCCCGCTGGGTTGGTGCTTTGCTGGTGTTTCCAGAGGGGGGAAGGTCTGTGGTGGCCTGTGCCTGTGTGAGGGGAACCGACTGTCCCGAGGCCCACGATGGTCCGGGCTGGTCATCTGGATCCAGGTGGACAGAGGTGCTGTCATCACTGTGGGCCTCTTCTGTGGGTGGAGTGGAGATGTCTGGACCCTCCTGTCTGGTGACGTTGGGTAGTGGTCCTGCAGGGGTGGAAAGGCATGATTATTGCATCTGTGTGTGGCATGGTGTGCAATGGGTGGGTGAGTGTGTACCCCAGTGCTGGCATTCCTGTGTGGGGGCTTGTGTGATGATGGTTTAGGGGGGTGTATGGCTATGTGCAGTGGGCATGCTTTAGTGATGGGTGTCCATGCGTTGGTGTTGCATGCAGGGCTTGGTGTTGGGATGTGTGGTTTGTGATATCGGTACATTTGTGAGGAGTTGGAGTGATAGGGGTGGGGGCGAGGGTGGGGTTATGTGATAGCATGCAGGTAGGGTGGGGGATATGGTAGTTACAGGTTTGACTTACCAGAGTCCATTCCTCCACTGACTCCTGCGAGGCCCTCAGGAAGCAGAATCGCCAAGACCTGCTCCTCCCATGTTGTTAGTTGTGAGGGAGGAGGTGGCGGTCCACCGCCAGTCCGCTGAACTGCCTGGTGGTGTCTTGAGACCACGGAACGCACCTTCCCCCGTAGGTCGTTCCACCTCTTCCTGATGTCTTCCCGATTTCTTGGGTGTTGTCCCACTGCGTTGACCCTGTCGACTATTCTTCGCCATAGCTCCATCGTCCTTGCAATTGAGGTGTGCTGCACCTGTGCTCCAAATAGCTGTGGCTCTACCCGGACGATTTCCTCCACCATGACCCTGAGCTCCTCCTCCGAGAACCTGGGGTGTCTTTGCCGTGCCATGGGGTGGTGTAGGTGATGTGTGGGGTGGTGTGTGTGGTGATAAGTGTGGTGATATGTAGTGGTGTGTGGTGTTTTGTGCGTGGAAGTTGTGTGGGTGATGGTGTGGTGGGCCTGTGGATGCTAGTTTGTTGATGGTGGTGTCTCTCTCTGGCCTTCTCTCTGTAATAGTGATCGTAGGGGTTTGTGGGTGATGTGGGTGTGTGTTTTATATTGTATTGGGTGTGTGGGAGTGGTGTGTGTATGTGTATCAGGTGTGTGTATTTGGAATTGTCCAATGTGGTTGTGTTTTGTAAGAGTGTGTGTATTTTGAGCGCGGCGGTGTGTACCGCCAATGGAATACCGCGGTTGAAAGACCGCCGCGTGGATTCGTGTGTCGTGATAGTGTGGGCGTATTTCTGTTGGCGTGACGGTGGAGGTTTTTTTTTCGCCAGTTTATCACTGACCTTTGGTGTGGCGGACTTGTGTGGGTGTCTGAGTTTTGTCGGATTCCGAGATGTGGGTCGTAATAGCTGTGGCGGGATTCCGCGGCCGCGGCGGTGTGTTGGCGGTCTTCTGCACGGCGGTGAGCGGCTTTTACTGCCAATGTTGTAATGACCGCCTATGTGTGGACTTACAAGATTTGACTAGCACAATTTGGGTTGACTGGCAACCATCACCTAACATAAATTCATTGTGTCCACTCTCAAAGATTCTGTTTATTTTACTACACTTGTCATGTCAGCTGCGTATTACCAAATCGAACTTCACAATTAAAAGTTGGAAAAAGTGCTGGATATCATCTGGAATAGTTGTTTTACTCTAAGAGATGAAAAATGCTAATTTTTTCAAAACGTTGTGGATTCTTTGAGACAGTGTTTGCCAGCTAATGATCTTCATCCAAACATGATGGTGTGTGTAAGCGAGCAGTGGAGAAGAGCCCTACTCCAGCAGACAAAGAACAACTAAGGTATTTTCTAGGATTCATAGAAAAAAAATGCTAAATTTGTAAGGAATTTTGTTGCCAAAGCTGTTGCACTACGCACACTGTGAAAGTAAAACTAGAAGTATGAGTGGAGTAGTGAATGCGATAGTGTGTTCAATCAAATTAAGAAAGATGTAGTTTCTGCTTGTCCTCTCAATCGATGTAAACCCAAAGATATACGTATCATAGTGACTCATATGAGTAATCTAGGTATGGGGCCAGTATTGTTACAAAACAGAGCTGCAAGACATTTCAAAACAATTGCTTTTGCCTCAAGCGCTCTAAGTGTAGCTGAGGCTCCTTCTTCCACAACGAAGAGGGCTTTGCTTGGAATGTGTTGGGGTGTTTGACATTTTAGGAACTCTGTGTGGGAAAGCAAGTTTGTGTTACATACTGATCATAAATGCTTAGTAGATCTAGTTAACCCCAGAAGCGATGGTAAGGCAACCCCTTGTGTTGCCAAGGGGCAGTATTGATTGCAAGAGTTTAAGTACAAGTTGGAATATGTGGATGGCACTGGGATTATTTTTGCTGATTGTTTCTTCAGATTGCTTTTGAAGGTGGATGAAGTCACTGGTTATGAAGACAGGAACATTGAGATGGTATGCAACCTTAGTACTGCGGGGCAGATTACTCAGAATATTCTGTCTGAGGAGAGAAGAATTGGCAAAAGGTATATTGTTATGGGAAGTTAAGTCATTTGTGGCACAAGTTTGGTCAACTTAGAGTCCTAAAGCCAACAAAATGTGGGTCAGAAAAATAGGAGAAAGGCAACAAGTTTGGGGATAACCTTGCAGAAAGGGCCATTTCCAATACAGAGGATATACACATGTGCAAAAATACATAGGGGGTCATTCCGACCCTGGCGGTCCATGACCGCCAGGGCCGGGGACCACGGAAGGACCGCCAACAGGCTGGCGTTGCTTCCAGGGCCATTCTGACCGCAGCGGTAAAGCCGCGGTCAGAAAAGGGGAACTGGCGGTTTCCCGACGGTTTTCCCCTGGCCCAGGGAATCCTCCATGGCGGTGCTGCTTGCAGCGCCGCCATGGGGATTCCGACCCCCTTCCCGCCAGCCTGTTTCTGGTGGTTTTCACCGCCAGAAACAGGATGGCGGGAACGGGTGTCGTGGGGCCCCTGGGGACCCCTGCACTGCCCATGCCACTGGCATGGGCAGTGCAGGTGCCCCCTAACAGGGCCCCATAAGGATTTTCACTGTCTGCTTTGCAGACAGTGAAAATCGCGACGGGTGCAAATGCACCCGTCGCGCGCCCGCAACACCGGCGGCTCCATTCGGAGCCGGCTTCTGTGTTGCAGGCCTCCTTCCTACCTTGGGTAGCGCCCGCCGGCCCAGCGGGAAGGTCAGAATGGCACCAGCGGTCTTTTGACCGCGGTGCGGCCAAATGGCGGTTCCCGCCAGGCGGGCGGCAACTGCCACCCGCAGGGGTCAGAATGACCCCCTATGTAAGGAATTGCAACATGTTTGTTATGAATGCCAAGACAAAGGTGACTACACCATCTTTGGTGTCTCCTGGAGTATGCTCTGCCATTCAATGGAATAAGCTAGCTTTAGATATTTTGGGACCTTTAACGGTGCTTAGAGGAATCACAAAGTATACTCCGGTGTTGTTGGAGTATTTTTCCAAGTGACCAAAGTCAAATTTGTCAATAATGCCACAACAGAAGCAGTATTGATTTTTTCCAAGAAGTGTTCAACAAATAGGGTTTTCCAGAAAAAATAGTAACAGATAATGGCACTCAGTTTCCTTAGAGATGAAGAAGTTCTTAAACAGAATAAGTATCAGACACATCAAGACATCTTTATACCAACTCCACAGCAATGGTTTGGTTGAGAGGTTCATTTGAGTGGTTAAAGACCTTTTCCAATTGGCTGTTATAAACATGGTAAACTGGAAGGAGTTTGGAGATACCTTTTGTGGGTGTGCAGAAAAATAATACATAACAGTACTGGTGTCTCTCCTTTCAGATGATTGAGGGGAAGAGTGCAGGTTTGCAGTTGAACAGAGAGTGGATGGGTCGGAAGTAGGTAGATGAGGATAAATTGGGCAAAGTGAAAAAAGTGGGAAATTCTGTGCAGAATACAGTGATAACGGGTTTAGAAGGAAAGTGTTTGTGAAGGTGGGTTACCTTCACTCAAAAATGTTATGCATGCTGTGCAGCGCCTAAACATGTCAGAAGGTGAGGGAACACAATACATTTGGAGTAAAGGAGTTGAATCTTCCATACTCCAGTCAAAGAATGGAGGTCATCAGGGATAATCCAATTCATGACAGAGTAATCCCTGAACATTTTAAAGACTATGGGGGTCATTACGACCCTGGCGGAACAAGTCCGCCAGGGCCGTGGGACGCGGTGGCACCGCCGACAGGCCGGCGGTGCCCCGCGGGGCATTCTGACCGCGGCGGCTCAGCCGCGGTCAGAGAAGGGAAACCGGCGGTCTCCCGCCGGTTTCCCGCTGCCCCAAAGGAATCCTCCAAGCCGGCGCAGCATGCTGCGCCGGCATGGGGATTCCGACTCCCCCTCCCGCCATCCAGTTCCTGGCGGTTCTCCCGCCGGGAACCGGATGGCGGGAGGGGGAGTCGCGGGGCCCCTGGGGGCCCCTGCCGTGCCCATGCCTATGGCATGGGCACGGCAGGGGCCCCCGTAAGAGGGCCCCTAAAAGTATTTCAGTGTCTGCAAAGCAGACATTGAAATACGCGACGGGTGCAACTGCACCCGTCGCACCTTCCCACTCCGCCGGCTCTATTACGAGCCGGCGTCATCGTGGGAAGGGAGTTTTCCCCTGGGCTGGCGGGCGGTCTTGTGAAGACCGCCCGTCAGCCCAGGGGAAAACTCGGAATACCCTCCGCGGTCTTACGACCGCGGAGCGGTATTTCGGAGGGGGGAAGCCTGGCGGGCGGCCTCCGCCGCCCGCCAGGCTCGGAATGAGGGCCTATATAATCTGAAGTGGAAAGTGTATGGCTTCTGGTTATATGTTTTCTGTTAATGTAACATAGTTGTGTGCATTTTCTTTTGTGAAGGTAGGGGGATGGGGATATGTAGGGAGTATACATCTGTGCATGGGACGCCTTCCTGGAATGTTGAGGTTGGTAAAAATCTAATGTAGACTGTTGCTGTCGGGTGGGGGCTTTGCTGATCAGACTTAATATAGTTCTTTGTGAATCACCTATTCATCATAACATTGTATTTTGTTTTGTAGCAAAAAGTCCATAGAGGTTTTAAGATTGTCTTTTAGCTGGTCAGGCGGTCTGATGTATAAATAGAGAGGTTGCAAATAGTTACTGCAAATTTAACACCAACTTTTTGTTGTCCATAATTTTGTGATGTACGAACAGGTCCAGTTACAAAGTCTTCAGTAGTAGAGGGTCATAGAAAGGTTTTTCTGCTGATTATTAAGTAGATCTTTATTTACATCCCTCTGTGATTTGCTATGACACAGTGACGCTGGTCAGCAAGTAATAGTACATTACCACCCTGTGTTTGCATTCCCAAAAGTGCTTTTTAAAGCAATCTGTGTTTCTTGAAGGAACCGTTACTGCATTTTTAAAATAAATGTCTTCCGATTTGGGAAGACATCACATGACCCCTAGACCATTACCTGCTCTCCCCAAGGCTACCCTACACATTTCACAAAGGGCAAGCTGTAAAAAGATCACAGCTTGCCCTTCGTGAAGAAGTCACTGCCACATTTGAGAATTAAGGGCTGGATGCACCTACAACTGGCCGCAAAACACTAGTCACAATTTGCAACCAGTACTTTTGAGACCAGTCTGATTTGAGAAGCAACCTATGTACTAGTAGATCGATTTGCAAATTACTGATTCATTATGAGTCACAATTCAACCTACCTCATGATTATTCATTAATTTTTTTTTATGTTTGGGGAGCGACCCCTTGGGCAAGGGTCGCTCCAGGGGGGGGAATTATTATTAGGCCATTTCTGCCCCCCACTGGGGGCAGATTGGCCTTGTGATCTGCCCCCGGGGGGGGGGGAACCACTAGACACCAGGGAATATATTTTTGTTTGGGCTATTTCAAGTAAGGGGAGCGGCCCCTTGGGCAAGAGACGCTCCTCGGGAGGGAAATTATTTCTAGGCCATTTCTGCCCCCCGGGGGCAGATTGACCTAATATTATTAGGCCGATCTGCCCCTGGGGGGGGGGGTAGAAAACCACTAGACACCAGGGATACGTTTTTTTTGTTTTCTTTTATTTTTTTATGTTTGGGGAGCGACCCCTTGGGCAAGGGTCGATCCTGGGGGGGGGGAATTATTATTAGGCCATTTCTGCACCCCCTGGGGGCAGATCGGCCTTGCGATCTGCCCCTGGGGGGGGCAGAAACCACTAGACAACAGGGAATATTTTTTTGTGGGGGCTATTTCAAGTAAGGGGAGCGGCCCCTTGGGCAAGGGCCTCTTCTTGGGGCAAATTATTTCTAGGCCATTTCTGCTCCCCCCCCGGGGGCAGATTGGCCTAATATTATTAGGCCAATCTGCCCCCGGGGGGAGGGCAGAAAACCACTAGACACCAGGGATCATTTTTTTGGTTTACTTTTATTATTTTATGTTTGGGGAGCGACCCCTTACGCAAGGGTCGCTCCTGGGGGGTAAAAATTATTATTAGGCCATTTCAGACACCAGGGAATTTGTTTTTTTTATACTAACGCATAAGGGGAGCGGCCCCTTTGGCAAGGGCCACTCCCCGGTGGGGGGGGGAAGGGAAATATGTTTAGGCCTTTTCTGCACCCCCTGGAGGCAGATCGGCCTAATATAATTAGGGGATCAGCCCATGGGGGGGGGGCAGAAACCTCTAGACACCAGGGATATATGTATTTTTTTTATTTACTTTATGTTTTTATGTATGGGGAGCAACCCCCTGGGGGCAGATCAGCCTATCTTTGTTAGGCCAATCTTCCCCCAAAGGGGGCAGAAACCTCTAGACACCATGGATTGGTGTGTGTATGTGTGTGTTTTGTTTGGAGAGGGCAGCCCCTTGGGCAAGGGTCTCTCCCCATGGGGGCACATTACTGTTGGCCATAACTGCCCCCCTTGGGGGCAGATTGGCCTATTTTGGAAGGCCCATCTGCTCCTAAGGGGGGCAGAAAGCCCACCAGAGACCAGGGAAGATTTTTTTTTCAAAATAAGAGGTATGGCCATACCCCCACCCCAAATAAATGGGGCCAAAGTTGTTCTGCCCACCAGTGGGCGGATTGGGCAATTACCCCCGATTCACACCCCAGGGGCACAGAAAGTCTACTAGATGCCAGGGAATAAAATAAAAATAAAAGAAAATAGTGGGGTGGTGGCTACCAACCAGTATGGGCCTGGTTATGCCCCCACTCGAACTGAAGGGGCTAACAGTCTTTCAGCTCTCCCCCACACACTAAAACATCTTATCCCATGGCAAGCAAGAGGACATTTGATTATTTTTGTTTTTTGTTTTACATTTGGGCGATGAAAGCTTGGTAACTCTCAAAATCGTCCCACTTGGAATGGTGAGGGCTGCACTTTTTTTTACTTTGGGACGCTGCCATGTAGAAAAATCCACAAGACCTAGACACATCTGAAAACTAAACATCTAGTTGATTCCAGGGTGGTGTGCTTCACATGCACTCCGCACCATTTCCTTACCCACAATGCCCTGCAAACCTGCAACTTTGCTGGAAAGCACACATTTTTCCCACATTTTTGTGATGGAACCTTCCGGAATCTGCAGTAATCCACAAAATTCCTACCACCCAGCATTGTCTCATCTATACCGATAACATTTCTGCTGCACTTGTCAGCCTAAAAATGTTTTTTTTCAAACTGCCCTTTTGTACCCACTTTGGTTCCCCCTCAATTTCAACGTGTTTTTGGCTCTTCCCTGTCACAAACACTTGGCCCACCTACACAAGTGAGGTATCATTTTTACCGGGAGACTGAAGGGAACATTGGGTGGTAGGAAATTTGTTCCAGTGCAGTGATCCCACACAGAAATGTGGGAAAAATTTGATTTTTTAGCTAAATTTGCGGTTTGCAGAGGATTCTGGGTAAGAAAATATTGGGGGATACACGCAAGTCACACCTCCCTTGACTCCCTCGGGTGTCTAGTTTTCAGATATTTCTGGGTTTGGTAGGTTTCCCTAGATGGCTGCTGAGCCCAGGACCAAAAATGCAGGTGCCCCCCCCATAAAAACAGGTAGTTTTCTATTTGATAATTTTGATGTGTTCAGATAGTGTTTTGGGGCACTTCCTGTTGCGAGCACAAGGTGTACCCACACAAGTGAGGTACCATTTTTATCAGGAGACTTGGAGGAACACTGGGTGGAAGGAAATTTGTGGCTCCTCTCAGATTTCAGAACTTTCTGTCACCGAAATGTGAGGATAAAGTATTTTTTTAGCCCATTGTGAGGTTTGCAAAGGATTCTGGGTAACAAAACCTGGTGAGAGCCCGACAAGTCACCCCATCTTGGATTCCCCTAGGTCTCTAGTTTTCAAAAATGCACAGGTTTGGTAGGTTTCCCTAGGTGGCGGCTGAGCTAGAGGCCAAAATCCACAGGTAGGCACTTTGCAAAAAACACCTCTGTTTGGGGCATTTCCTGTCGCGGGCACTAGGCCTACCCACACAAGTGAGGTACCAATTTTATCGGGAGACTTGGGGGAACGCTGAGTGGAAGGAAATTTGTGGCTCCTCTCAGATTCAAGAACTTTTTGTCACCGAAATATGAGGAAAAAGTGTTTTTTTAGCAACATTGTGAGCTTTGCAAAGGATTCTGGGTAACAGAACCTGGTGAGAGCCCGACAAGTCACCCCATCCTGGATTCCCCTAGGTCTCTAGTTTTCAAAATGCACAGGTTTGGTAGGTTCCCTAGGTGGCAGCTGAGCTACAGGCCAAAATCAACAGGTAGGCACTTTGTAAAAAACACCTCTGTTTTCTTTGAGAAAATGTGATGTGTCCACTTTGTGTTTTGGGGCATTTCCAGTCGCGGGCACTAGGCCTACCCACAGAAGTGAGGTACCATTTTTATCTGGAGACTTGGGGGAAAATAGAATAGCAAAACAAGTGTTATTGCCCCTTGTCTTTCTCTACATTTTGTCCTTCCAAATATAAGACAGTGTGTAAAAAAGATGCCTATTTGAGAAATGCCCTGTATTCCACATGCTAGTATGGGCACCCCAGAATTCAGAGATGTGCAAATAACCACTGCTCTTCAACACCTTATCTTGTGCCCATTTTGGAAATACAAAGGTTTTCTTGATACCTATTTTTGACTCTTTATAATTCAGCAAATGAATGGTTGTATACCCGGTATAGAATGGAAACCCAGTGCAAGGTGCAGCTCATTTATTGGCTCTGGGTACCTAGGATTCTTGATGAACCTACAAGCCCTATATATCCCTGCAACCAGAAGAGTCCAGCAGACGTAACGGTATA
The DNA here is from genome assembly GCF_031143425.1 of Pleurodeles waltl. Taxonomy (NCBI): domain Eukaryota; kingdom Metazoa; phylum Chordata; class Amphibia; order Caudata; family Salamandridae; genus Pleurodeles; species Pleurodeles waltl. The sequence continues at coordinate 652,457,072 of NC_090439.1, forward strand.
TTGCTTTCAAACATCTGACATCGCAGGAAAAAGTTACGGAGTAAAACGTAGAGAAAAATGGCTGTTTTTTTACCTCAATTTCAATAGTTTTTTATTTCAGTTGTTATTTTCTGTAGGAAACCCTTGTAGGATCTACACACATTGCCCATTGCTGAATTCAGAATTGTGTCTGCTTTTCGGAAATGTAGGTTTCTGGGATCCAGCATTGGTTTCACACCCATTTCTGTCACTGACTGGAAGGAGGCTGAAAGCACAAAAAAGTCATAAAAATGGGGTATGTCCCAGTAAAATGCCAAAATTGTGTTGAAAAATTGGGTTTTCTGATTCAAGTCTGCCTGTTCCTGAAAGCTGGCGATTTTAGCACTGCAAACCCTTTGTTGATGCCAATTTCAGGGAAAAAAACACAAGCCTTCTTCTGCAGCCCTTTTTTCCAATTTATTTTTTTAAACGACATTTTCACTGTATTTTGGCTAATTTCTTGGTCTCCTTTGGGGTAACCCACAAAGTCTGGGTACCTCTAGTATCCCTAGGATGTTGGAAAAAAAGGACGCAAATTTGGCATGGGTAGCTTAGGTGGACCAAAAGTTATGAGGGCCTAAGAGAGAACTATTCCAAATAGGCAAAAAAAGGCCTGGCACCGGAGGGGGAAAAGGCCTGGTAGCGAAGGGGTTAAAGGAAAATGGGATGCATTTAAAAATAAAAATGAAATGTTTTTATTTTTTTTAATAGTAGGCAGTGGTCCTTGGGACCACTGCCTGTTCTTAAAAATATTTTCTTAAACATTCTCAAATGTTAAGGGGTGAGACAGAATGAGTTAACGTTTAGCTGATAGTAAAATAGAAATGTTTTGCAACCACATTTCTCTCTTTTTGGTGAAGTTGTTCTTTTAAAACATCAATACATAGTCCTACATCACTGAGAAAGACTGCTCATTTACCTCAAAAACTGGATAGACCTGAAACTGTCTTTTTTACCTTTCGTCCCAATATTTCTACTGCTGTTTCTCAAATACGTTATGAGAGACTGGTGAAGACAAGCGGAAAGAACAATAAATACTCAAACCATCAGCCCCTCAGATCCCTTCCACCACTTCCCCATCACTTGTTTAAGGAATGCACTGGTGCACTGGAAGCTGCCAGATTGAAAAAGGGTGACATTTTGTGTATCAAATGAGGGGGACTCAGAACACAGAGCTGGTATAAACACCATGCGTCAAGCAACAGGTTAGCTCCCTGGCATTCTAGCATGTTCTTCCCTGCCTCATGCCTCTAAAGGCAGCTTGGGGAGCTGACAGATTGGGCTTCTAGTGCTGTGTGCAGTGCTCCCTGGGAGTGGTGTATATGTCTGTGACACACTGGTAAGACTGATCAGAGCCCCTCCATGTATATCGGTGCAAGGACTGGACTTTCACAGCCTGGATGGGGATAGGACTTGACAATGTTTACTTCTAACAACTCTTACATTCTAACATGATATCTGAATGTAAGTTCCTGTTAACTGTTGATCGGAATATCCAAATCAAATCCACAGTGAAAACCATAGAACAGGAGATTTGTTAGCTAGAAATTGCTGGACAAAAACTTCCTAGATGATAGACCGATTTTCTGATAGGAACACTATCAGAAAAAGTTGTAACAAGAATATTTTGTGTTTGCTTTGGTATTGCTCTTAGATATAACATGGGGAGAAATAATGTGTATGAACATATTGTCAGAATATGCACTTAGATGACCCTATCATTGGCTTTATGTTTTCCGTGTCAGATGCACATGAATTCTTGTGTTGACTACAAAAGAGAAACAGCACCAAGTGGTACTGTCATATTTGAACCTTTGGGCATTGAGCTGCAGCTACCCTCCTCTCATTTGGTGTGCTCTAGAACTAAAGACAACTAACTGGCAAATGCCAGTTGGCATAATTGACGTTTAGATAAGTCCATTCTGAACCTGCACACATCAGATACAATTCAAATCCCCCACTCCAAATGACAGGCAGTGTGGCCTTCAGCCACGTATAATGGGTACGTTTGATACCTGGTAGCAAGAGTGGAAAACAGCAAGGCATTCAGCAATATTAACCTCAAAGATTAATTTGTTCTGACAGTTTTAAGCCTATCTCTAACAACGAAGACTCCAAATAAAAAAGTGTGCCTTAAAGCCAGCGATGACCAGTAGCACAATATCAGAAGCTGAAATATGCAAAGCATGTTATCTTGCCTGTTTCTGCTGTAACAGATGCCAAATGTTTTGTTTAATGCATATGCTACCAAAGTTACATCATTGTCAAAGATGCTGCATGGTTAATAATCACAACTGTGTCACTTGGCGTAGGGAAAACCGGAAATTGCATTGTTTTAGTCTGTTGCTAAATAGGAGAACAGTAATTCGTTGGCAAACTTGGATGCTTAGTACAATGTTGCTTTAATTTCCTGTCTTATGACGTCCCCTAAAACTCTGCCAACAAATGTGTAAAGTGCAAACGTTATGTTTTCTGACAAGAAGACAGGGTTAGTAATAATGCAAAAGCCCTGCTCAAAGATCGCAATTGTTAATTTCAGAAGCTCACACTCCAGTAAACAACGCGCTGTACGTATCGGGCATCCATGGGAGGAACTGAGCCATCTTTGCCACAAAAATACACAGTGGCTTTTGGAATTTTTATCAGCATGTCAATTCTAGAGCATAGTGGAAAAGGGCCTCTGATGTAGATATCCCAAAGACCCACATGTGCCTTTTACCCAGTGAGTAAAACAGGGGTAGGATCAGTTTGAGTCCTATCCTATGGTGGGGTGAAAGTGTTATCTATGTATAACAGACACGAACTCATAGCTGATGTGACCTGAGATTCTCTTGCATCATTTTGGAAAAACTGCTCAATAGTGTCAGGGATAGCTTTGGTCATATGTAAGCAGAAGTACTGCTAAATTATGGAGTAGAAGTATGTGAACCTTGCAGGGATAGGCTATGGAAACCACATAAACCACTGTCATGCTAACAATATATATTGAGACTTTCTCCGCCTGGAGAGCAGAACTCTGTTTGAGCCTAAAGAAAAACAGACTATACTGAGCAAGGCATACGTAAGTCTTTCTTTTATTATGTTTATTTTGGGGTGAGACCCCATACAACATGAACAACAACAATAAACAGTGTACAATAAGAACAATAAAAAGGTTATTTAGACACTTAGGTGGTCATTATGACATTGGCAGTGAGTGATAAAGTGGCAGAAATATGGCCAACAGGCTGGCTGTAATTACTGCCAAATTATGACCATGGTAGTGAGAACTTCCTTAGACAGCCAATGTACCACACCATCCGCCAGGGCGTTAGCACCACTGACCACAGCAGTAGCCATCAACAGTCAGGCAGAAGACAAGGTTCCGCCCACCATATCATGACCTTGCAATCCCCCACGATTTCCAGGGTGGAACCAACGCCATCAAATGCCTGCCGGAAACACTGCACGGAAGACCAAAGACTCACCATCAGAGACACAGAGAAGAACAACACCACCATGGAATTTGGACTGCATGTTTTCCCGATGCTCTTCTATGCCATGCTCCACCAGGAACACCAACACCAATGAAGATGATTACTGTGAGTACAGCCACCTAGCACACAAGAGAGGGAGGGAGGAAAAGGAGATTGATACACACAGGCACAACACACACACACACACACACACACACCATACACACAACCAGCTGCAGACAAAAAACAATGGCACACGACACATGAAAGATAATAATGCAAGGACAACAATAAGGCAGTACTAAGAATGTATTGAATGGGAACAGCCACCAAATGAACCAATTAAATAACAAAGAGATATTTACAATTGTCCACAAAGGGCCAATGCTCAGTCCTAAGTACTAAGGGCTCACATGGCCACAGGGCACAGTCCAAGGCCTAACTCGTTTTCTGGTGACATCCTCACAGGACTGTGCAGGGGCATCATTATTGAAGTGGGCAGGCACCTCAAGGGGAAGGGGGTTGGGGGGCACCTCAGCCGAAGTGGGGAACTTGCCCACTGGTTCTGGAGGGGGCTCAATGCCCATTTCCCTTTGCTGGGGAGTGCAAGGTCACAGTCTCTTAGGTGGTGAACTTGCCCACTGGTTCTGGAGGGGGCTCCATGACCAACTGTCCCTGGTGGGAAGTGCAAGGCCATAGTCTCTGAAGTGGGGAACATGCCCACTGGTTCTGGAGAGGGCTCCATTCCCACTTATCCTTGCTGGAGATTGCAAGGCCACAGTCTCTGAAGTAGGGAACTCGCCCACTGTTTCTGGAGGGGGCTCCTTGAACAGCAGTCTCTGGCGGGTGGCCTACATGTCTGCTGCTGGAGGTGAGGGCTACACCGTCTCAGCTGGTGGTGAGAGCTCATAACCACTGGTGGTGGTGGTTGTGGTTGTACCCTGCCAGCCTCTGCTAGAGGTGAAGGCTGCTGTGTCTCAGCTGTGGAAGGTGCCTCCTAGGGAGCCTTTGCTGGAGGTGAGGGCTGCTGTGTCTCAGCTGTGGAAGGTGCCTCCTAGACAGACTCTGCTGGATGTGAGGGATGCTGTGTCTCAGCTGTGGAAGGTGCCTCCTGGGCAGTCTCCATTAGAGGCAAGGGCTGCTGTGTGGCAGCTGGAGGTGAGGGCTTCTTTACTTTCATGGCAGGAAGTGAGGCCTTCTTCCCTGTCCTGGCTGTTGGAGTGGGATCCTTCCCCTTCCCCTTCCTGGCTGTTGGAGTGGGATCCCTCCCCTTACTGGCTGGTGGAGTGGGATCCTTCCCCTTCCTGGCTGGTGGAGTGGGATCCGTACCATTCCTGGCTGGTGGAGTGGGATCCTTCCCCTTCCTGGCTGCTGCAGTGGGATTTTTCACTGTCTTGTCTCCAAGACTAGGAGGTGCCTCCACTGTCCCCGTGGACTGTTTGGCTGAGGTGCTGGGCTGGGTCATTGGGACCCTCCTGTTACGGGCAGGACAGGAAGTGGAGAGGGAGGGCAGAGGTCAAGATGAGCAAGGAAAAGATTTTTAGGGATGGTGGGGCAGGATGAGGGAGGAGGGATGGGAGTGGAGGTTGAGGGAGTGGTTGTTGGAGAAGTACGTCTGCTGGACTTGGGTGCGGGTGCATGGGGAGTGTGCTGATGTGATGTGGATGGCTGTTGGGTGTCTGAATGCCTGTGTTTGTGTCCTTCAAGGGGGGGGACAGACAGGGTGGGAGAGGACACAGGAGATGTGTGGATGGATGTTGTGGAGGTGTCTGCAAGTGAGGTCTGTGTGCTGCTTGGTGTGGTGATGCTGGTGGTGGATGTTGAAGCAGTGCATGCAGGTGTGAATGTGGACGTGACTATGACGGAAGTGGAGGAGGGGGAGACAGTGGAGGCAGTGGATGTGGTTGTGTCTGCAACTGCCTGGTGTTTGCATGAGTGCTTGTGGGCTGATGTGTTTGACTGTGCCTCTCTTGTAGGCTGCCTTGTGTGCATGGTATGGGTTGGGGTTGAGGTGACTGGGACTGGGACTGGGAAGCGGTATTGGAGGGGGGATGGTAGGAACAGGGACAATGGCTGTCATCAGAGAGGAGGCCAGAGCCTGAATCGATCTCTGTTGGCATTCACAATGGTTGACAGCCCTACAGAGATGGATCTCAGGAGGTCAATAGCCTCCTCACTCAGGGCAGCAGGGCTCACTGGGGCAGGGCCTGAGGTGCCTGGGTGAAGAAGATGCCCACCCTCCAGTGTGAGCGGGCACGGGCAACTCGTTGAGGGGCTACTGGGAGGGCGGTGCTGGTACGAGGGTGGCGGCTGTACCTACAGCTGGAGTGGTCACAGAGGTGTCCGCCACCACCATGGAACTTCCATCGGAGTGAGTCAGTGTTGTCACCTCCTGTCTCCGCCGTGGTATTCTTCCCTCACCCTCCATCCCACTGGTTCCCTCGGCATCTGTGGACTCTGCCTCTTGGGTCCAGTGGGATGCAGCTCCCTCTGTCGCCAGTGCCCCAGCTCCTCCACCAAATGATGCTAATGCACACATGGACAGGATGACAGAAGGAAAAAGGGGGGAAAGAGAGAGAAAGGGAACACTGGGTCAATTACAGCACCAACATCACAGTTGGCATGCACAGCACCGTCACACACAGGGATCAGGATTGAGCACTGTGCACTGTGCATTACACTTTCATTAGTTTGAGTAGATGCCACAGCAAGATAAGGGACAAACACCTTCAACTGCACCTCTCCTGGGACCCTCAAAGCCCTGACTGACATGGAATGCAAACAAGCTAGGTTACCTACATTTGCCATACACCCATTAACCTTGAGCTGTATCACACTGGAATGTCTGGCATGGCAGTAAGAGGCATCCACTAACTGCAGCACCAGGACCTCCAAACCACCCACCAATTATTGTAGTAATGCCCACTGTACTCACCCCTTTGTGGCTGCTGTGATGCCCTCAAGCACCCATCCAGTATGCAGGCCATCAGGGGGGTCAGGTTCCGATGGACACCCCTTCCTAATTGGGAGGCCATAACCAGCTGGGCCTCTGCGGTCTTCCATGCCCAGCATCTCAGGTCCTCCCACCGTTTCCTGCAGTGGGTGCTCTGCACAGGGTCCACACATCCTTGGCGATGGCACCCCACAATCCCTTCTTTTGATGGGCACTGACCTGCAGAGGGAATGCAGACAGGAGGACACCATTACACATACAATCCAGCCTGTCACACATATGGCCCACCAATCCTGTTTCCATCATCATTGGCACACACATCATCCGGCGCCCACCATGTACACTACCACCGGACATCCCCCAATGATGCGATGCTAGCACACACAACCCCATGCATTCTTCCCACATGCATCGGGCCCATGGTGTACTCACCTGTTGGTATGGAGGCCCATACAGCAGTCCACACTGAGGTAGGACTCCATCCAACAGTCTCTCCAGCTCCTCCGAAGTGAAGGCAGGGGCCCTTTTCCCAGTCACACAGGCTATGGTAGGTTCCAGGCATAGGTCACAGCAGCACACGCAGTGTAGTTTTTGTCCTGTGGAAAGTCAGGAAACAAGTGAGGACTTAGATAAAAAATGGCAGTCATGTCTGCAGCGGTGTATACCGTCACCACTGGCGCTGATCCTCATTGGCCACTGTACTCCATAGAGCCCCATATTAGCCAATGAGGAATTGCACAGCAGTGCAAGACCGCCTTCTGCCACAAGGCCTAACGTTGGCAGAATTACCTTACTTCCACCTGTCCCAAGATACAGCACAGGCGGTCGCCATTTCATGGAGGTGGACAACGATCAGATAAACCATTACTATGTCATTGCCTAAATTAGCACATACATTGCCATTCCCACTGCCCCATCACATTGATGCTTTATGTACACTGAGGTGGCGGTTCCATTGTTCAAATTGTGACAGCCTACTCACTGTTGTGCCCCTTAGATACCTACTGCTGAGGATGTATAGAAGGGGGAGACAAACCCCTGTCCACAGACCCCATGTGGACTTGGCTATGCTGGAGGGCAGGCACATTATACTCACCTATAGACTGGACAGGGCCACAATCGCAGAGCTGTGTGCTCAGTTGAAACCTGACCTGATATCAGCCATCCGTCATCCCACTGGGATTCCACCTCTTGTGCAAGTGCTATCAGTGCTCCATTTCCTGGCAACTGGTTCTTTCCAAATGACAGTGGGCTTGGCAGCAGGAATGTCACAATCACTGTTCTCAATCATGCTGGCAAGGGTTCTGTCTGCCCTGGTGAAGCACATGTGCAGCTACATTTTTTTCCCCCAGATGGATGATTTGGCTACTGTTAAGGCAGGATTCTATGCAATGGGCCATATCCGCAATATTATTGGTGCGATTGACTGTACACATATTGCATTCAACCTCCCACCCGAATGAACAGGTGTTCAGGAATCGGAAGAGTTTCCACTCACTGAATGTGCAAATGGTGTGCCTGTCTGACCAGTACATCTCCCACGCCACTGCCAAGTATCCTGGGTCAGTGCATGATGCCTTTGTCCTGAGTAATAGCAGCATCCCAAATGTGATGTCCCAACTACAGAGGCACAGGGTGTGGCTAATAGTTGAGCCAGAGTCCCCACCCACTGTATGCCTTGAGGTGTTATCCCCATAGTATTGTGTAAGGCTAAATTTTGTCCCTCACTATTTGCAGGTGACTGTGGCTACCCAAACGTTTCGTGGCTCCTGACTCCTGTGAAGAATGCCAGGACAGGGGCTGAGAACCGTTATAATGAGGCACATGGGTGAACCAGAAGAATAATTGAAAGGACCTTCGTCCTCCTGAAGGTCAGGTTCAGGTGCCTCCATCTGACAGGTGGATCCCTGTGCTACTCTCCTGGAAAGGTCTGCCAGATAGTAGTGGCATGCTGCATGTTGCACAACCTGGTCCTCAGAAGTCATGTGCCTTTTCTGCAGGAGGAGGAGAGTGGCTATGCCCCTGTGGCAGCAGTGGACCCTGAGGACAGTGAGGATGAGGAGGCAGCGGATGAGGATGTGGACAACAGAACATAGGCTAAACATCAATATTTCCAATGACACACAGGTGACACAGTGGAACTGATCATAGTTCTGAATATTGATTTAATCTGTGTGGCATGATGGCATCTGCTTCCTTTGCAACTAAACTTACTGTCACCTATGGCTTGTCATTTTACAGATGTTGGTGATATGACGACAGTGTCCTGATGTGATTACTACAGACAGATATAGGTTATTGATTGTATGCTATCACAATGTCCATATCATTTGCACTAGTTGTGACTGTTCCCCTCAATGCACATTTTCAACACATAAAATATTATCAGTCAAGTTGTGTTCAAGGGTGTTTATTGTAATGCTATAAAAATGAGGGTAAAGTGCAATGGAATTGGGTGATGGTAGAGGAAAGTCCAGTGTGTTGTTCCAGTCTGTTTGTAGCACAGGTGCACTATCCAAGTTACCATAGGAAGCAAAGCAAAGGCAGTTCAAAGTGGACAAGGTGACAGGGTGGGACACAAGGGGGACAATCAGGAATTCATCTGGTAATTACGGGGTTGCTTCTATCACCCTTTTTGAAAACGGGAATGACTTCTTCACCTCGCTATGAATCATAGATGCTTTCACCACCAACTATTTTATTTGAGAGTTTGTTAGTGTAAGGAGTCCAAACAGATATCTTAGATGGGTAAAAGTCCCTTAATATTTTATCTGAGCAGGATCCTTCACTCGGTGCTAGCAATTTATGGTTTTAGGGAAAAATAGGAAAGGGATTTATCTGAGCCTTGAGAAGATATACTCCTGGGATTGGTCATTAACATGGATGTAGCCTTTTAAAAAATTGATGGCCTCATTGAGGTGTTTATGTGCTCTATATAATGTAGTAAAATGTTCATCCCAATGAATTGGAGGGATATGGAATTCCAGAGCAATTATCTCTCCAACATTCTTATGGATGGCCATATGCCAAAAGCTTTGGTGTTTCTAACCTTTGATGCTTCAGCTAGATCAGGCCAATTGGCAACTATCCATTTCTGTTTGGTTTTAGAGACAATTAATTTGTATCTTACTCTTGTGGCTCTAATTTGTTGAATGTCACCTTGCTTAACAGCTATAAGCAATTCAGATTTGGCCTTTCTACAGATGGCATTATACCAGGGGGACATATCCGATTCCGGTAAATTTCTTGGTCAATTTTGTACGCCACAAAGTGTTTTCAGGGCACCAAACAGTTCTGGTGCTACTCCATAGATGTCATGGACCCACAACCCACACGGCCACCCAAACCATGGCACACTCTTAAATACCCATTAGTATAACGAAATATCTTGGTAGTGGCCCCCTTCCCCATTTGTAAATTGAGCAGATGTACATTGACCTAATAAATCCCTGGTGGAAGAGGTGGTCATTTCATTATGGCATATTGCTTATGTTATTATACATCACTGCTTGACTTCTATATCAGTATTTCCGTGGTGCCAGTGGTAGGCACTTAGGTGGTCATTATGACCTTAGTGGTCCTGCCCTGCCATGCCTGCAGTTGTGGTCAGACCAGCGACAGTGAGGTGGTGCAGGACGGCCAAATTATGACCACAGCAGTGAACCGCCAGGGTGGTGGGACCACATGGCCGAAGGTTGACCACGTTCGATCCGGTGGTCCACTTAACACCACCCATGGTATCATGAGTATCCTTACCACCAGGGATTCTGTGGCGGCAGCCCTACCACGAAATCCCTGGCGGTAAGGATTCTGGGGACAGGAATATTAATTCCTGTTGCCTCAATGGGATTGATTCCCCAACGCCCCACTCCATGTAGGAGGCCCACCCCGACCCCATCACATGCCCCCCCACCCTCCTATGCAGCTTTGCTCCTCCCTCTCCTGTACTGACCCCCAACCCTGATCCCCCGTTGTTACACCCCCACCCCGGATCCTTACATGCAAACACCACACTTACATGCATACACACACACATCCATGCTCACACGTTCACACACACATGCACACACAGCCACAACAGCCACCCACCCCCCGCATACAGGCATTCACGCAAGCACACAGACACTTGCACACACACACACACAAACACACACAACACCACCCCACCCACCTCCATTCACACACACACACACACACCCATTCACGCACAAGACACTCAACACCCCCCCTCCTCTGTCAGATGATCCCCTTACCTGGTAATTGCGGTGGTCGTCCGAGAGGGAACGGGGTACATGGCACTTGCTCCTCTTTCAGCACCCTACCAACACAACACCTCCACACCATTTACAATGTTGTAATACAGCAGACGGTGTTGTGGTGGCGTGGCAGTGGTGACGGAGCAAGCTCCACTAACCGCCAGTATGGCTGCTGGCAGCTTCCCCACCAAATAGTGGCGAAGAGCAGCCAGCCGCCATAATATGGCAATCTTCAGACCGCCAACTCAGGCGGTCATATGGCAACGGTAACTTCATCGGTCTATGGAATAGACCAACGAAGTCATAATGAGGGCCTTAAGCTGTTAAATAATTATGTACATTGGATTTTGAAAGGATTCAAGTAACATGTTCCATAATGTACCAAGCGGCTCATGTTTTCACCCATGCGGGCTTGCACATGTGTAAACCGCTATTGTTAGTGTTGTGTTATCATGCAAAGCACTGTTGTTGGCACGGTGCACATGCAATCTCACATCTGCGCTGCCAGTGGTTATTTAAACCACACATGTACAGAACTAAATGCTTAGCCTCTTCCCAGCTGCAGAACTTTACAATAGGTAAAACTGCTAACCTTAAGTTGGAAAAGCTGCTGTAACTTTTAGAGTATCTTGTTCTCTGATCCTTCAGAGATTTTTGGAAGAGAGTTCAATGAACGCAGGAAGTTACTTTGGGGGCTGAGTTTCCAAAGATTGAACATTTAAGGATTTTTTTATTAGAACTGTGCACTGACTTTTTCTATAGCGACAAAGAGAATCTTATCCAAAGACTTGTGATCTCAATATTTGAACTATTGCTGCATAATAGAAAGCCAAGTCAACGTATGCGGTCATAATAATTTTTCCTCTTATTTTCTCTTGTCAATGGTATGATGTTAACCAGGGAATCATTTTGAGAACTTGACAGTCATTGCTTTCCTGTGGTACCTTGATGGTAATGTGTGTAGGTTCGCTTCTTGCAGATTGAATACCTGAGTTTGGGATGACAAGAAATCTTGTGCACTAACTCACTGACCAGGAGCAGTATAATTTGAGTGGAAAATGCCATGTCACTCGATGACACAATTCTGAGCCTGCAAACCGTAGAAGGAACTGGTATTTCTCTCTCTCTCTCTCACTCTGTCCCAACCCCCTTCCCTTTGGAGGCTACTTGGGTGCAGTTATAATCTAAAAGGATGCTACCAGTAGCTAGTCCTTAGACTGATTCAGGGACAAGCTTCACCCCACTGAAACCACCTGGAGTTAAGGAAAGCGTCATGCAACAATAGAGGAATCCTTTCTAGAAGGGTCATCAGCTAAGACACCAACATATACGTTGAATGTGTTAAATATTTGGAGCAAATTATCTGTTTTAGAACAGAACTTCTTCCATTTTATTGATCTTCTATTACGAGGAGACAGAGTGGACTTAGATCTTCTAAAACTGATGACTTTGCTGCAAAAAAGGTTTGATTTGATTAATAAATTTAAAGGATAGTGGTCACTATCGTTCCTTTCTAGCACGCTAAAATCAGACAATTTCTACCAGATTTCCAGATCTAATTGAATGTACTATATATTGCTGTTACTCCGTTCTTTAAAAAAAGTATATTCTTGATGGCTGTCTGATTTTGATGTCCCATTGCAAGCGAGCATACCACATTTCAGGGTTAGGGCATTAAGCTGTATGGCTATGGTAGACCTTTTTTTGAGTGGTTCTACATCTAGCCTCCTAATGCTCTAGACTCATCTCCAGATTTCTCAAAGGAATCTATGATTGATAATGGCTCAAATGGTACATTGAAATCCCCAGCAATGATTATTGGAGAATACAAGGACCTATTTGACAAAGGATTATCTAACTTAGCTGTGCTGCTGGAATGGCAGACATGTTATATCATGCCAAAGATTTCTCAGGAGCTTCCTTCTCCTCCCACCCCTTGCTTTATGAAGCACAGTGTCCTGGGAAAAGTAGTCCCCCTCACAGTGTCTTCAACGCCCCTCCATACTTTAGTAAATCAAGGAACAATGACTGAAACCTGTTTGCAGATGAATCCAGTCTCTTGCCAAAACTTAGGAAGGTTAGAGTACAAGGACTGCTTCAGGAGAAGCCACTACTGTTTACTGACTCTTCTAGACTATAAGGAGGAGGAAGAAGAGATGAACCAGGCTTAACGGATTATATGTAACCTTGTCAGTCATTTACAAAGTGCACGCACTAGGAACTTTTAAGAATTTATTTGAGGTTAATGCAAATGAAGTACTGCTTTTCAGTTATTATCCTATTTTTCAATAACAGATTATGGCGGTCATTCCAACCCTGGCGGTCCGAGACCGCCAGGGTTGGGGACCGCGGGAGCACCGCCAACAGGCTGGCGGTGCTCCCATGGGCATTCTGACCGCGGCGGTACAGCCGCGGTCAGTGACGGAAAACCGGCGGTGTACCGCCGGTTTTCCGCTGCCCTGGGAATCCTCTATGGTGGCACAGCTTGCTGCGCCGCCATGGGGATTCCGACCCCCATACCGCCATCCTGTTCTTGGCGGTTTCGGCCGCCAGGAACAGGATGGCGGTATGGGGTGTCGTGGGGTCCCTGGGGGCCCCTGCACTGCCCATGCCAATGGCATGGGCACTGCAGGGGCCCCCTAACAGGGCCCCAATAAGATTTTCAGTGTCTGCCATGCAGACACTGAAAATCGCGACGGGTGCAACTGCACCCGTCGCACCCCTTCCACTCCGCCGGCTCCATTCGAGCCGGCATCCTCGTGGAAGGGTGTTTCCCGCTGGGCTGGCGGGCGGCCTTCTGGCGGTCGCCCGCCAGCCCAGCGGAAAACCCAGAATAACCGCGGCGGTCTTCTGACCGCGCAGCGGTATTCTGGCAGCTCCCGCCGGCCCTGCGGTTACCGCGGCCGGCGGGAGTCAGAATGACCCCCAAAATGTGCTAACTAGCTTTCTCTTCTATACTGGGGGAAATGATTCAGTCAGTTCTAGTATTTGACATGGCATAATTAATGGATAGCCATTATGACCTTGATTGACATTTGTACTTGTCACCTTGGAATTATCAGCTGTTTTGTTGATATACTGCTTATGTTTTTATTCTGATTAAGTTAGAGTGTCATAAAGTATGTGGTTATTATTACTTTTCACAATCCATATACATTGGTGCAGCTTCACTCAGATTATTATTTTGGAAAACTGACCAAACTTTGGGTTAGCTCTCTGCCCATATACCTGTTGCTGACTATTTTGGTATGTGAAGGGTTTCTTCTTTCTATCTTCACTTCTCAACATGACCTTTGATTGGTGTCAATAGCTATCAGTGCATCACATAATTTTCTGGTGCTTCATTATGCATATTGAGGTTTTTTGGGGGAGATTGTGTTACATATTTGGACTACTGATTCAATTTTTATCATCACTTATTATTTTACGAAACCTTTGTTGGTTACTACTATGCTTCATTTTTCCCTTTTACACCTTCTATTGTGGTTTCAGTCACATGGACTATGGTGGTGGTTCAATATGTAACAGTCGTACCAAGTATTGAATCATGTATCAAGTATTGTTCTAGCCCTGATGAAGTCTATTGGTGTAATAACCTCCAGAGATGAAACATGTGTTGGCTAGTGTGTGGTGGAAGAAGAGATTCATTGGTTGTTGTTTTATGGATAAGGAACACAAGAATACTGAATAAAAAAGGAACTGATTATTTGTTGTTGGAGTGCTCGAGATTTCTTTGATGTCCTCACTGGAGAGGGATTTGTGGCTCATCTTTAAGCACCGCTTACTTTACCAAGGACTTGATGTACTGTTATGCAAGTACTTACTGTATTGTTTTGTTTGATACATTTGATACGGAGTGTATGTTTGCCAGGTAATCCAGCCACAACTTCTTTCAAACCATCTTCCAGAAATGTTACCAAGCTGGAAGGTAAGACCTTGGACCAGGGAAAGACGACAAAACTGTAAAATCACAAAGTGACCTCTGTGGCTAGGAAACCTACTTTTTCCCTACTCTTAATTTTCGACATCAAAATAAATGGCTTCATTGGGAACTCAACAACTTTTTCGACTTCAACGAATGTTTTCTGGCTACCCCCTTAAACTTTACCCCACTGGAAGATATTTACTTCCATTTCACAGTTCAAGCCCCAAGGTAAAATCTCTGACAGGTGTTGCTCAAATGTGAATTTACCTTGAAAAAAAACTGAAAGCCAAGGGGCATCTGGCAAAGCAGGAACAATTTGTTCAATTAAACATTACGACTGGGAGAACAGTTACAGAACAGGGTCTGAGGACTGTCTCAAGGTACAGTTGATACGTCATGTTTTATACATTTCCATACACCAATTACATAATTCCTTTTAGGGTAAAGAATGTGAGCAGTTGTCTTGGAGTCATAAATAAGGTCCTGATAACAAATGCAGGTGGGCCTCGACCTTGTGTGGACACAATGTGGGCCAGCGGGTACGTGTCCATATGTCAGCCGTGAGTAGCGCTTAATCACTGTGTGGTACTGTATGTGCTGTATTCTGATTGGTCTCTGTGCCATACTTCATGTAGCTTCTAAATTTATGGTGTTTTGGGAATGCACGCACCTCCGGCCATTTGTGTTTTATTTGGGCTAATCTTCTGGGACTATGGTGGTGTTGCTGCGTCTATACTAGTTCTGAGTTTCCTGTTTGCTCATCTGTCTGCTGGCTATGTGCTGCCCCACCTGTGACCCGTCAGTCAGTAACCTCAGGCCTAGGTCTCAGAGCCTGCCTGACCACATACTGTGGGGTTAGGGTTGATGTAGAGCTCATGACGGGTGAATTTGATAATAGTTATGCAAACTCATTCTTACACTGAATCACTGTGTATTTTGACGTTTTCAGTATTATCACTCTCCCCTCTAGTTGACTTTTCAGCTACACCATCTAACCCATACTTCATGACAATCGTATTATTGTGAGATACCTCCCTTGTTACCTCCATTCTACCCAATTAGAGGGTTGCATTTCTACAACAGGAAACCCCCACTTGCAGGAAAACAGACAAAAATAATAACAATATGAAAATGGGCAACAATGAAATGCACAGACTGGACAGCCACCGGGGGTGCCAGGAGAACTGGTTTGTGAACCACTCCTGCTCAGGAGCACCTCCCTCCCACACATGTCATTTTGTAGTCAGTGCAATGCTTGAATGGCAAGAGTCAACGTCCCATTTTCCATGTCATTGCGTGGTATAAATGTGCAGCAGGATACACCGATCTTTGTACACACCCCTCCCGTCACTGCAGTCATTAAATCTAACACATACCAATGTTGCATCACCAATGAGGCAGGTGGCTCTTAGTTCTTCCTTGATGGAACTAAGACTGAGCTCAGGGATGTTCATCATCTTGAGCATTTCCCACCTTGCTATTTGTAATCAGTGAGTGCTCGCTTTTGTCTGCACGATGAAGAAGGGCATGGACCCTCCTGCTGATACGTGTGCATTAGGGAACAGTCAGAATTCTGGTGGGATGTCCTTGTACTGAGCCCAACCAAAATAATCAGCAGTCCTTTTCACATAAGCCTGATGTAACAGAGTTGTCTTCTTCCTTAGTGAGGATTGGCTCAGATCTGACAGATCTTCGGGTATGACCAGGGTTGGGGTGTGTATGGTGATAAGGGAGCAGAGGCCACGCCATCCAGGGACAAGCTGAGTGTAGGCAAACATGCTGCATTGCCAGTAAGTGCCCATCATTGTGGATGTGCCCTTTTGCAAGTCTGAAATGTGCAGGATTGTGCCACAGTTTTCATTTGTACCCAGCGGAATTGTTCTTTTGCCTCTGAAACATAAGGAATACAATGTGAGTTTCTTTACAGTTAGGTGTTGCCCCTTCCCTTCTATCTGCCTATACCTATCTATCTCAGTATCACATATTTCCTGACATGGGGTATTTATGGTCTCATTCAACCCTCCCCTATGCAACTCATTTTCCTTCATATCATCGAGGTGAATGGCACCACACTGAAACTCCATGTCTGAGGTCCACTTGTTTTTAGCAAAGACAACCCCAGGCATACTAAGGGCCACCCTGGGACCACAGATGGAAGTGGGAGTGGTCTTGTTTTTACATTGGTTTGGTGGTTTTACTACCTTCAAGAATATCTTTCCTGGAAAGTCTCAACACCGAGCAACATTCTCCCAATTTGGTCCCCTTCCTGTGCATCCTATCTAGCTCAGTTTGGATATCGCTCGGCTCAGCGAGAAGGTACAGTGCTGTGGGATTGGTCTCATAGCAGGTCAGATTTGCTACTACCCTATGGGGTTCTACTTTGTTGGGTTATATCTTTACCCTAATCCTACATAGGTATAGGTGGAGAAGGCTTTTTGCTTTTTCAGTGGCTTCCTCTTGGGAAACGCAATGCCTGTCTGTGCCTACTGCATGCAGTATCACTGAACGGACGTAACATGAACTGGCTGATATCTTGGATCCTACTGCTATCATGTGCTGATGCCATGTGTTGTGTAAGAGGGCCCTGTGTAGTGTGTGTGGAATGCTGGCATTGTGTTTGGTGTATTTATAGGTGACATGGGAAGGGTCCCTATGTAAGGACGGTGACATTGTCTGGATGGACTCAATTAGACTAGGCAGTTCTTTGTCAATGAATGGATGCAGCAATACCAATAATAAATAGAGTGTTAGAAATGGGGTTTCTGGTTGGCTAGGGCATGTATCTGAGCCAGGCAGAACCCACTCTAGTCAAGGTGAGTAAGTTACACCCCAAAGATAACTCGTGCTCACCCCCTGGGTTATCTCCAGAGGTCATGTGTAAAGCGTTTGCGCAACACACTCATGCTAGTGACCCCACATAAGGAGTATATAAAAATATACTGTATTGCCTACATATCATAGACCAAACATGACAGGAATCAAAGAATACCTTACCCACTGGGCAATTATCAGAACATCACAATTAGTGCAATAAGATAAAGCTTTGAGTCATGAAAAACATCCTCCCTGTGCATACAAGTCAGATCCTGAAATATGCTGGCAATCCTAACAAGGCAAAAATGATTTACAGCACAATATCAGATCATGAAATGCAGTTAGATTAGGGAGAGGAAGTGCATGAATCACAAAAGCATTGCCATAATTAAGACGTCACTATGCTCTCCACATGTCATCAGCAATTTCTGAGTTATGCATACACATAGATACAGTGTGAATGTACTTCTATTACGGGTCATGCGGTAATGTGAGCACCAACCGTAGGCTTCAGGAACACCTGTACACCTACAATAGTGAATATGGTAATCCATACAGTTCTCCGAATGTGGCAAGTTTATGAGTGGGGGCCTCCATCGAGGAGTCACCCCGTGATGCCACTATTACAAGGAACAAGTGCCTCCAAGGTATGCTTTATCCCATGGGGAGGCTTCAACCGTAGGGATACAGGGGATGACCTCGCTTAGTCTCCATAGGCAAAGGAACAAGGCAGCTGCCCACGAGTGCATGGAGCAGCCGATAATCAAGGCAACCTCCCACTGCACAAAGCTGCCCTTGAAAGCATGTAGGACAGCGGGAACTCCTGGTCAGCCCCTTCAACAGGAGAAATGCTGAAAGGAAGCTGCCCTCAGACGTGCGGCACAGCTGTTCTCTCTCCTCCCCCTGCTCAGTCACACTACCCCGGCCAGTGTCGGAAATTTAGATGTTAGATGTGGCAGCATTGGCAGTTGGGATGCAGCTAGGCACACACAGCACGAGTTGCGAGGGGCAGCTGACAATTCACAAGTGCTCTCTACACTCAGGGATCATACATTTTATCTGAGACTCACCCGCACTGCAGAAAGGCCCCAACACAGTGCTCCACCCACATTGAGAGGACAAAGCATCACTGCACACTAGAAGTCCATGACTTGCTCACCATGCGCAAGCCTGTCAAGAGTGAAAAAATATAGCATTCACGAGGCTCTTATGGTTACAGGGGACAGGGGCGACACTCAGGTCTCGTCCCATGCTGGCCACAGAGGCATACCTTAGTTTCCAGCCAAAAGGTGAGGCACACACTGCTAACTTCGAAGCAGTATCTCCTATTTACTGGGGAAATAAATTGCTATCCTTAAAGAAATAAGATCCGTCAGCCTCAGAACCCCTCTGGCACAGGGGCTTGGAGAGAGCAGAGTTTGTAAGCCCCAGGGGAACACTTGCAGTTGAGGGCAAAGAAGATGGGCCAGCACACCAGGGTATTATTGGCGGTTCCTCCTAGAGTTCCACAGGGTCTGGTGACACACAGTCAAAGAGAATCTGGCAGCTGGGCAACAAGCAGAAATGCAATCCAGATGAGTCCTTTGTGCCATCCAGCAGCAGCAGGTGGCATTGCAACAAATGAAGAGCAGTCAAGATGAGTCCTTTGAGCAGTCCAGCAGTCCTTTTGACAGAGGATCATTCCCAGCTCGCTCTAAAAGTGCTCTGAAATCGTGGGGCAAGAGTCCTTCTAATTAAATTCAAAAATGCTTTTGGTCAGAGAGTAACTTCAAAGGGACCCTTTCAAGTGAAGCACAATACCCTTCTAAACCAGCTATGTCTGCGAACATCAGTAGGGGTAATCAGTCCATTTTGTGAGGACAGGCCACAATCTATTGACATGTAAGGTGTGAACGACCCTCCCTCTTCCCAGCCCAGGATGACTATCAGTATGCAGACGCCTCTTCTATCACAGCCAGCCATTCCTGTGTAATGGCTGTCTGGAAAATATGCACAAAGCCCAGATGCCACTCTAGGTGGATTGGAGTCAAGCTGCAAAGCACAAAAATCATAAGCACCATGAAAAGCCCACTTTCTAAAAGTGCCATTTCCATAAAAGTAATTAGAAATGCACCTACACCAATAAGCAGGATTTCCCACAACCATACTAAACATTCCAAACATGCCCATACTACTCCTCACAGATCAGAAATTACTATTTAGACATGTATAAGTAAGAAAATTCCCAATGCAAACCTATGAGAGGAGCAGCACTCACAGTGAAAAACAAAAAAGGGTGTTTGTCAGTACTTTGGCATGCAACACACACAAAATAATGTCCTACATTTTACATACACTGCACCCTGCCCATAGGGATATTTAGGGCCTACTCTAGGGGTAATTTAGGTGTAGGAAAAAGGAAGTTTAGGCCTTGGCATGTAGTTTGGTAGGCCAAGTGAATGTGACAGTAAACTGCACACATAGGCACTGTAGTGGTTGGCCTGAGACAAGTTTAAAAGGCTACATCTGGGGGTGCCATAATTTGCACTATTGGCCTACTAGTAGCATTTCATTTACAGGCCGTGAGTATATGTTATATCAGTTTACAAGGGACTTAAATAAGCCAAACAGGTGTAGGCCAATTATACCACATTTTAGGGGGGAGAGCACATGCACTTTAGCACTGATTAGCAGTGGTAAAGGGCCCAGAGTCCTAAAGCCAACAAAATGTGGGTCAGAAAAATAGGAGAAAGGCAACAAGTTTGGGGATAACCTTGCAGAAAGGGCCATTTCCAATACAGAGGATATACACATGTGCAAAAATACATAGGGGGTCATTCCGACCCGGGGACCACGGAAGGACCGCCAACAGGCTGGCGTTGCTTCCAGGGCCATTCTGACCGCGGCGGTAAAGCCGCGGTCAGAAAAGGGGAACTGCCGGTGTCCCGCCGGTTTTCCCCTGGCCCAGGGAATCCTCCATGGCGGCGCTGCTTGCAGCGCCGCCATGGGGATTCCGACCCCCTTCCCGCTAGCCTGTTTCTGGCGGTTTTCACCGCCAGAAACAGGATGGCGGGAACGGGTGTCGTGGGGCCCCTGGGGGCCCCTGCACTGCCCATGCCACTGGCATGGGCAGTGCAGGGGCCCCCTAACAGGGCCCCATAAGGATTTTCACTGTCTGCTTTGCAGACAGTCAAAATCGCGACGGGTGCAACTGCACCCGTCGCACCCCTGCAACTCCGCCGGCTCCATTCGGAGCCGGCTTCCTTGTTGCAGGGTCTTTCCCGCTGGGCCGGCGGGCGCCTTTTTGGCGGGCGCCCACCAGCCCAGCGGGAAAGCCAGAATGGACTCCGCAGTCTTTTGACCGCGGAGCGGCCAAGTGGCGGTTCCCGCTTGGCGGGCGGCGACTGAGGTAGGAATGAGGGCCATAATGTTGTAAACATTGCAGGGCTTGGATGAATCTTGGGGAGCTGTCTGTAACTTTCTGGTGGTTGGAGTTTCTTAGCTTTGACGGATCAATAAGTTTGTGGTGCAGTTCGTAGTTCTTGATTTGATTGGGTTTGTTAATGTGGTGCAGTTTGGGAAAAAAGTTCACAATGCAGTTCACAGTAAGGTGGCCCTGTTGGGATTATTGATGTGATCTTTGAAGAGGTGATGGCCCTATGTAAATGTGGTGCATTTGAAGGCTCGATAGGTTTGGTTTGTTATGTAAGAAAACATTGCATTCTTACATGTGTCTTTGCCAATTAGTTCCTAGCACTTCCTGTGCTTTTTGCACTGGATGGTGACCCTACTCAGGGTATCTAATGTGAAAACAAATGGGCTATTGTTCATAAATGTAATACTTTTATGGGTTGTTAGGTACGAAGGTAAAGCATTTTTTACAGGGTGATCTTGTGACCATCTGGATAATTGTAATTATTAACTGGTGCTTTGTGGGCATCGTCAGCCCTCCAGTACCCCAGTGATTGTGTTTGGTGCAGACGGTGTTTTTTGACCTGCACGTGCGTGGGGTGAGGTATAAAAGGTGAGGCGTGTAGCAACCGAACATTGTTTGGTGAATCGCAACATGCCCTGGTCATGTGTATACCCTTCTAATCCTGCCAACTGGTGTGCAACGTCACTCTCCCTAGTGACCCCAGATGTCTTGACTATGCCCTTTAACTAGAGGCTACTTTTGGGATAGCTTTGGGCTTCTTTCTATTGGACCTTGAGTGCCTCCCTAGATCTTCACATGTTCTGTTATCCTTAATAGTCATGAGGGGGCAGAGAGTTACAGAGAGTTGTTCCAGTGCCCTCCCGTGCCTTTGATATTGTGTTGTCCGATATTAGAACTAGTGCTTCCTCTAGAAGGTGTGTGTAAGGTCTTGTGTGTTGGCTGATTGCTAGGCTTGATACTGGAAACAGAATATTTCTGTGTTCTATTGTGATCAAAGCTGTGATGGGTCTTCAGAATCCCCTTTCTCTCTCCGATCTCATTTTTCCCAGGGTATTTGGACCTGCGGCTCCCAGATGCTACTTGGAAACTTTGAGAGGGAGGAGGAGGCAAAGATATTGCTGCATGGAGAGTGTGGTGTAAGGCCAAGAACTCATCAGAATTTGCTCAAATTATGGTAAAGGACTGGGATGGCTGGTTGTTCTGGTGAACACTCCCCCCTCTTCTGGCTCGGTGCCATGTGGTGCTTCTCAATCTGTCAGAAACTGTGTGTGTGCTGTGGAGGTTATGGGGTTGTCACTATCCCAATTGTATGGCTCCCAACACTGGAGGACAGCTTTGTTTTGTCTGAAGGCCACTAACTTCCTGGATGCACTACTACTGTTGGGACTACATACCATAAAGAAATTTGGATCCCTGCTTGGTGCCCGAGAGTAGGGACCTTCTGACTTTGTGATTGGAACTCGTCCCATTTGGCCTGTGTGTGCAAGGACTTAGGTGCCTGCTTTTAAGCAATGGCCAGGGAGCCACCGTGACTCTCTCATCAGACTGCCTTCCCTCAGGGTGTGGCCAGCCAACCCTGCCCTGGGGGATCAGCAGCAGAGTGGGGCCTAGGCTCCAGCAGGTGCCCCAAAGGGAGGACTTTAGTGAGGATACCTGATCACCAAAACACATACAGAGGCTCTGAGCTTCCTGAAAACAAGTAAAGGTTTGAATCTTCAATGTTGTCTCGTTTGTCCTTTTTTTTTAGTTTTCATACAGTATATTTTAAGGTCACATCAAATGGATGCTTTGCAATGGGGGTAATAAGTTTTACTGCATATTTGGGTTATGCAGGTGTGTGAAGTCATTAGTTTCCCAAATAGTTACCCCCTCCCTGCCGTGGTTGTGGCCGTGGTCCAGTTTGGGCTGTTTGTCCAACAACCTTACTCCTGTTGCGGTGGAGCAGCGGTGGACTGACTTTCCTGCTGAGTGTAAGGTGCATGCAGGTTTCCCTGGGCTTGGTTTAATGGATGGATATTTTGCAGCGCCTGGCTATGGTTTATCGACCTCTATTTGTGATATGCTTTTAGCTGGCATCTGTTGGTCATGTTGCTGCTGCCAACCTCCCTGGTTTCTGTCTTTGTAGCTAGGTTCAAACCCTCTGGGGTTTTGTGGTGAAGCTCCCTTGAGAACTGGTGCAGTTTGCCCACTAGCAGCCAATGTGGCCCCCTCAAGGGTGGAATTTTTCAATTAGTGCTGGACAAACTTAGCGGTGTCTCTATGGGGTTGCTCCTGTCTTTCCCTGTCATTTTCTTGTTTCATTTTGTGATACTGTAATATGTGAGATTGCATCTCCCACCAGGGTTTGGTGTCTAGCCCCAATACACTGTCCAAACTACTTTGTATTTCAGTGGACAGACCCTTTTTGATGATATTGTAAAAGAATGCGACCTAGTGGCCCATGTTGGTCCATGGCTGTCCTGTCTTTTGTCCCCATCATTCTCTCATCCTAACCAGAAAGTCGCTAATGCTCTCCCCAGGTTTCATGGTTTCTGCCATTAACCCTCCTACATCTGGGCAGTCAGGGAACATTTCCCTCAAGGTCATCCATATTTAGTGCCTGCACAAATTGAATGTGGTGATTGCTGGGATGTGAGCTCGGGCGAACACTGTGTGAGTCTGTTCTCTGATAAGCAGACTTTTGATGTCACCTACCATTAGGTTTATTCCCGTGTTATCCTTATCAAAACATGAGATCTATTTCCCCATCCCATCCAACAATGGTGGCAATTTGGTCCTTCGCCCTTCTTTATCCATCTGAGCCTATGGCACACAGGGATGGTCCCTGACGTTCCCTTCTGCAGTAGCAGGTGTATGCTGGTTTTGGGTAGGTCAACTGGTTTCTCCCTAACATGCTGTTCCCATCTTCTTAGACAATCCTGCATGTAAGGGATGTTCCATTTGGGATGTCCCCCTCTATGCTGGATGTGTCTTCGCAACAGTCTTGTCCTCTGGTTTGAAGGATTCCTTCTTCAGCCCAAGTCTATTGTACTGGTCACTTCCCTTGGTCCAGCTGGCTAGCAGGTGACAAAATAGTTATGTGAAGATCTCACCTACCTCTCAGGCCAATAACTCTCTTGTGGTACGTTTGTCTGTCCTTCATGTTCTGGAGGAACAGCAGACATCTTTGCCACTGCTCCCTTGTGCACATGCAAAGGTGCGATCTTGGTTCTCCTGTATCTAAGTAGAGTTTGCACAGGATACCCAGGTCTCTAACTTCCTGGTCAGCACCATCATACATTGACGATCTGGTAAAGATTGGATCTCAGCTGATAGCCTTGCCTCTTGTTCTACCTCAGACTCTTCCTCAAAGGGGGCTCTGTACCTAACTCAGCTCTCCTGAGGTGGAGTTTTCACTGCTCTACTTTCCTCTTGTGCTTCCAGGGTGTGAGCTCTCTCTCTCTCCCTCCTTAGCTCATGCCTTTCCTCTAAGTCGCACCTAGTTTCCCTCTTAGTTTCTGAGCTAAGTGCTGTTATTTTTGGATGGGACTTGCCCTCAAACACGCTTTCTGTTGTTTCTTTGGCTACCTGAGCAAACCCTCTGGCTTCCCACTTGTCATCAGATCCCGGAGGACTGGTACCTCTTTCCTCACCCCCGCTAGTTGTCACACTGTCCAGAACTGCTATGAATCTCCTTGTCACTTAGGTGTGTTCACTTGAACCAGCGGAAGTGCGTGTTCTCTGTGCCGCTAAGGTTTGGTGGGCTGAACACAACAGACTGGGGAGCTCTAGTGCTGGATTGGGGTGGAGCTAGGATTGTCTCGGCCTGCTGGGCTGTTAGTCTGTCATGCCTAGATCTAATAGTTTGTTGTTCTTTGGGGCCCCTTCTTCTCCCTTGGCCAACTGATCAGTGCAACCTAATGCAAGGATAGCAGGAATTGGGTAGGACACCTCCATTCCTGCATATGCAGGGGATGTGCAGGCACCTTGCTTGCTGATTGTGGGATATAATTATTGGTCTGGGCTTCCTCGAAGATGGCCCATAATTCTGATAAGGCTTTTCTACATTCCTTCTTTTCCCCTACATACTTGGTACATATGTGTGTTCTTCCTGTGGACAGGGAGGTAATTGTGCCTTAGTGTGTGTGTGCCATTCATAGCACAACTTGTTAAATTTTTAGCCTGTGTGAGGAACCTGTTTTGCATGTTCTTTAGTGGTGATTCCATGATGAGTTGGGCAGTTTTTAGGCAGCAGATACACTTCTTACTTCTCTAAATTTAGGGAATCTTAATTGTTACTATGGTAGTGGGGAAATATATGCACAGGATTGTTAGTTCTTTTCTGGTAGTGAGGAAATATATGCACAGGAATTGCAAGTTCTAACTAATTTACAAAGAGTTAAGAGTTATTTACAGATGCATCAACATGAATGTTCCACAAACACAAATAACAAACCATATGAATGGTCACAACCTAAAAGAATGTGCAATTGTTAATCCAAATGTCATGAAATTTGGCATCCAAATAGTAAAACTTACACAGCATCAAATAGCAATTCGTGAGAATTAACCACTACTTCATATAGCACATTGAGTCATTGAACAGACACTACACTCAAGACAAAACACAGTTGCATTAATTTACCAGCACCACAATAGCAAAGAAACAAAGAAACATCATTTTGTACTGGAACAAAGAAGAAATGCCAAAACACAAAAAAGTGATTACTTTGTCAAAAATACCTTAGCGCGCTGTTAGCGAATGCTTTCCTGTGACCAGGGGAAGTTCTTCACTGTACACAGACTAAGGGACATATTTATAGGCCCATAGCCCCACCTTGCACCACATTAATGTAATTTATCCTGACGTTCATGTGGCCCAACGTGGCCAAAATCTCCGTTTCGTATTTACAGGGTGGCATGCATTGCACCACCCTGTAACACTTTGCCTTAGATTATGCCTGCGCCAGGCATAATGTATGCAAAGGAGGCGTTCCCCCATTAGGGGAGCCAGAAAAATGGCGTAAGGAAATCTATGAGATTTCCTTGCACCATTTTTAATGGCACTTTTAATGCCTGCTCTAGAGTAGGCATTAAAAGGGGCCTTCTATTCTTTATAATAGGGTTCTATGTACTCTGCAGGAGTAGCACCACTATTTTGGTGCTACTCCTGAAAAGAACATGAATAGCGTCATGAAAGATGATGCTATTTCCCCCTACCCTGCGCCATGGTGCACTGTATTTTAAATACGGCACACACATGGTGGTGGTAGGGTGGTGCTAAGGGACGCAGGGAAAGTGGTGCTGCACTCAGTGCATAAATCTGCCCCTTAGTGAGCCTGATAGTCTTGTCGATAGCAACTCTGAGACAAAGATAACAACAACTTATCTGAAGGAAAAGGGATAACTCAACAACCATAGGCCACTCTTGGCCAAACATAAGCTACTCCTAATCTCCTCGATCCAAAACTTTTTCTCCCTCAACATCTGAATTACACCCTATATCAGACTCAGGGTTCATGAGTACCATCTGTGTCATGCCCACCAGTCTAAGCGAACAACACCTCAAATTCCTTTCAGATGCTAACAGTGTTAAGAAACCAGTAGACTAAAAAATAAGATTGAGATGCGGGCCTTATATCATACCAGGGCCTATGTGTACCTTCTGTGTCACGCCCAGTGGTCCAAGTTATAGACACCTCTCAAAATTGAGGTGGCAGCCCTATATCACACCTGGGTCCTATGTGTACCATATGTGTCACATTCAGTAGCCCAAGCAGTGAGGCTTCAACCCTGTATCACACTCAGGAACCAAGCATATCATCTGTGTCATGCCCAGCGGTCCAAGTGATCTACCCTGTGCCGCACTCAGGGGACAAGCGTACCATCTGTGTCACGCCAAGTGGTCCACCCAATAGACACCTCTCAAAATGGAGGTGCCCACTCTATATCACACCCAGGGCCTATGCATATCATCTGTGTCACGCCCAGCGGTCGAAGTGATCAACAACATTCACCTTTCCTTGTGTGCAAACTATCAAAACAAGGTGATTTACACAGGTTACACTTCTTCCTGGTTTGTCATACCCCAAATGCTGGGACTAAGGCTCTGATGTAGTCTCTTACTATTCTGACAGTGGCTTCAAGACGGACCTCCACCCCAATCATTCAGCAGAACTTTGTCGAGTTCTTTGCTACCGGGCAGTCACGGTCAGGGGGAGCCTCTGGATTCTCTCTGCAGGCATTGCTGTGGGGGTGAAGGGAGGTCGTCTCAGGGTGTCCACGTCATTGGATTCCTCTGAGGGTCCTCTCTGCAGTGTTGGTTTCTCTGGACACGAGCCAGGGGTGTCGGGTGCAGAGTTTAGTCTGCTCACCTTCCGTGTTGCACAAATGTGAATTTTTCCAAATGGGCTCCCTTCCTTCAGTCACAGTCAGGTCAGAGGAACCAATCAGCTCCTATCTGGCTCACCAAAATATTGCACAAATGTGAATTTACCTTGAAAAAAAAACAAAAGACAAGATGCATTTGCAAAGCAGGAACAATTTGTTTAATTAAAACTTTATTGCCCAGAGAATACTTACAGAACCGGGGGTCTGAGGAGTGTCACATGGTAGAGTTGATCCAGGCAGTATTTTATACATTTCTCTGAGTACCATAAAACAATTACAGCATTCCTTTTAGGGCAAAGAATGTGAGCAATTGTCTTGGAGTCATATATAAGATCCTGATAACAAATGCAGGAGGTCCTCGACCTTTCGTGGACCCAATGTGGGCCAGCAGGTACGTGTCCAGATGTCCGGCCAGAGGGGCACGTGATCACTGTGCATTACCCTCCGTGCTGCATTCTGACTGGCTGTGTGTTCTTAACTTCATATGGCATTTAAATTTATGGTGCTTTGGAAACGCTTGCGCCCCTCCGTCTATGTGCGTTTTATTGGGGCCAAGCTTCTGGGACCATTGTAGTGTTGCTACGTCTATCTGTAATCTGAGTTTCCTGTTTGCACACCTGTCTGCCTGCTACATGCTGCATGTACTTTGGATATAGGGTTGATGGAGAGCTCATTAAGGGTGAATCTGCTAATAGTGATGCAATTTTGTTCCTATAGATGATTGTATCATTGTGTAAATCAACTTTTTCAATATCAACACCGAAATTACCTGCTTGCAGCCCCTGTCATCCAATCCTTTGTGGCTTGCCTGAATTCATGCATTGGTCCCCACCCACCGTGAATAGTGTTTTTTGGCACTTTTGCTTGAACCCTTTAAATTCAAATCTATGGTCCACTTAACTGATTATAATGATGTCTTTGTGGCCAGAAAATGTTTCTCTGTGTATCTAAATTGGTTTGGGAATGATATTGTATTGTGTCTCTACATCAAGAATGTTGGAACTTAACACCAACTTCTCTTGGGATTGTCTGCTGTTTGTGCCACTGAGAAGATTGCTGCAGTGCTATAGCTACTAGAGAATGATCCACGATACTCGCCTAATCACAGTGACAGTTGTTTTCCTCCATGGATCATACAGCATATTAGACGACAAGAAGTTGAGGTAGTTGAGCTGTCAACTGAGCTGTGAGCTGGTGTTTGCCTTAACTGTGTTGAATTTCTTGATTTATAATGCACCATCAATGAGACTTTAATAAGTCTTTTATTTGCTGTCACTTCAACAGCAATGCAGCTCTCCATTAAAAGCACATGTTGTTATACTAATGCTTGCCACTGAATTGAGATAATTTGTGGGTGGTTGTGCTCCTTGTGAAAGCGCTGAAGACCATCACTTACTGTGTTCAACTGTAGGGTTGGGGCCATTTAATGCTGTAATCCAAGGAACAATTTACTGTGAGTATTGAGCAACTGGGCCAAGTTACCCTTCAGCATTTGACTCTCGGTGGTATTGTGGGTCAAACAGTATAAGGCTTGTTGGGGGGGAAGGTATAAACGGGGGTGAGCACAGGATTACAACTCCAAGTACCTTCAATAGCAGGAATAAATGATTCTCCAGTTAAATGTGTTCTTTTATGACAAAAGAAGTATTTATTTACAAACATAAAGTAAAGTATTGCATACATAAGCAATACAAACAGCCCCTTAAAGTCAGAGGTCTAGTGTGCAATAGTCAGGTCTTGCTTCCCTCTTACTAACAGTAGCGGTTATTCCCCATTCAGTTCAGGCCATATTCAGGATAGGCCCCATTAGCAGTCCTACTCCATCTCTGAAAAATTCAAAAGTGTCCCAGCGCCTGAAACATTATGTAGCAGAACAAGTTTCTCCCGGACCATCTGGCCATGTAAACAGTTTTACCCACTCCTGTGAAGGTAGAGTTACCAGAGTCTCCCCAGCGAGTGAAAGTGGCTGCTGTTAGTAAGTAGCACTTACAGCTCTACAGGGGCTGCCCCTAGAGCATCCGCAACGCTTCCTCTGGTGAGATGTAAGTACCTCTGATCCTTTCCACTGTGTGCGGGTAGGTTGCTCCAATTTCAATCTTCAGTCAGGGCTTGGACCCGCACAGGTCACCAGTGTGGCCTCTCCTCACAACAATTACTTGAACTAGGCTACGGTCCTTTCTGGTGGGCCCACCTTGCATTCAGGGTCACTGACATTACTCAATTCACAGGCTATGGTCTGATCTGCATGGCAATAATTTTTAGAGCAGCTCCACCTGGCACACTGGCACTGCCTTTCCTCCATAATGGGCTACAGCCCAATTGGCAGAGTAGTAATATTCATGGTGGCCCTACCTGGCAAATGGGGTTGCCGACTTTCCTCTGCACATGGACTACTGCCCAACCAGCATGGCAATAATTTTTACGCTGGCCCCACCTGGTATATGGGGTCACTGCCTTTCCTCCGCACATGGGCTACAGCCAAATTAGCACTGCAGCAATCTTCTCAGTGGCCCCTACTGGCATACAAGTTCACTGTCTTTCCTCTGCACACATGCTATGGCCTGATTGGCAGGGCAGTGATGCTGACCATGGCTGACTTCACAGCAGTTCTCTCTTATATACAGGGTCACAGACTTTCCTCTGCTCACACGAGTCAAGCCAATCGGTGCAGGAACGATCGCCTCACACCTCTTTACAGGACTCTTCTCATCAGGAACTGTCACAGGACCGCGCTCCCTCCAGCACTCTCCTCTTCTTTACCATGGACACTGGTCTCGGCAAGCGGCCACACAGTGGAACTCTGAAATCAAGGTGCAGGTGGTCTTAGATGTTCCTGTGAGACTGGCAGGCATTAGCTTCCAGTCCTAGTCACAGGAAGAAGTCTTGCAGGGATTCCCCTCCTTGCACAGTCTGACTGGCTCCATGACAGCTAACCATTTTGGGTACTTCCCTTCTTATAAGCTTCCTTTCTTATAATCCATTTCAAGACACCAAATTTGAATTAAGGTCTGAATATTTGAAATGTGTGTTGTGAGTCCTGCTTCCATTTAAAATACTCACTCTTCTGCCCTGCCCTTTCTCTAGACAGCAGTCTATCACAACAGGAGTGGCTCTGCTAGCCCCATAGCACAGGCCATGGGAGTGACTAGCTAGAGTTTCATTCCTGGATGTCAGCCACAGTGATATGTGCATCAAAAAGTTGCCATAGGGCCCTACGTTTTATGATTCTTTCTCTCCTTCCTGAGATGTGCCCTTGCTCATTTCCAGTGGCCTTTCCCTGAATCAAAGAGCACCCTTTGAAGTGTGCTGAAGAGCCAGCTCTCCTTCCTTCATTATGTGATTCCTGCACCTCACAGGAATACATCAATCCACAAATATGTCTGTGGGGGGTTCCTGTACAATCCCATGCTCCCCCAATCAGCCCTGGGTCCCCCAAAACTGTACCCAGAGTGTTCCATGTACTGTACCATTCACAGGCACACATACATCCAGCACATGCATACATAGCACACACACTGCAGAGTGCTTCATACTAACTTTAAATAGACCAAGGATGAGTTCATTACACAGCAAGAGACATTTACATGAGTGAGCCTGCAGGCCTCATTCCAGTGATACAGGTAAAAAGGTGTGCTCACTTCTACTGATCACTACACTGCATGCTTCCACCACTGAGCTTATATTACTTAACTCCTGGCAAATGCAGAAGACTTTCACCAGAATGGGAGCTTTGGCCTCTCATTCTTATTCAACAAGACAGCAATCTATGAGACAGGCCTGTGTCATGGTGTGAAAGCATGACTTATGTTCACCAATGACAATAAAAAGTAGGGGGCACTCAGGGCAAGGGTGTGAATGCATCACCATGTGAGGGACTTTTCCATTTCATAATTGTATGCCATATTGCATAAATATAAACATATTTTAAAAGAAATATCAGCCACATTGTCTACATATCTTAAAGATTCAAATATAAAGCTAGATTGCTCTGCCAGAGCCTGTGTTCCACTTTTGGACATTAAAAAGGAAAACATTGAAAACAATCTCTTTTAGGGAACTAAGGACTCCTATAAAAAAATATGTGACGGGAGCCTAAATTGAATTATAAGTAGTCACCCCAAATCTCCAAGATGGCTCACAAGTATTCTATTGCCAGTTCCAGTGAGACTGGAGTAGGTCTATTGTTAGAACTGAAAAGTCCTCTGCATGGTTAGAAACATAAACCCCTGCTCTGAGTGCCAAATTGTACTGTTGTCTGGATTTCTAATGCTGATTTTTGTGTCATGGGTGAACACAGATCATGCATGGGCACCATGACATAGGCCTGTACCAACGATTGTGGTCTTGTTGGACCGGGAGGGGCAACCAAAGCGCTATCCTCATAGTAGTGGGAGGCTACCAGCTTCAGTGCTAGTTAAGCAGCAAAAGCACAGTGGTACAGCATACCATGTAATGATCAGTCATGGTGAACAAGACCTTTTTACCCTGTGTCACTGGAATGAGGCTTACAGGCTCACTCACCTTTTTAAACGTTTCGCTGCTGTGGGCTTAACTCACCCTTGGCCTACATTGTGTAGCTGTGAAGTGCTGTGCAGTGCAGGAGTATTGGCCCTGCTCTGGTTGTATGTGTGCCTGGAAAGGGTACAGTACAGGGATAGAGTAGTACTGTGTAGTACATGTGAGATTAGTCCATGTGCTGAGTGTATGAATGTCTGCAAAG
Source organism: Pleurodeles waltl (assembly GCF_031143425.1). NCBI lineage: Eukaryota > Metazoa > Chordata > Amphibia > Caudata > Salamandridae > Pleurodeles > Pleurodeles waltl. The sequence goes on from NC_090439.1 coordinate 652,488,997, forward strand.
AGTACATGACATGTAGTGCTGTGCAGTGCATATGCACTGAAAGCATGTGCTGTGTGTATGTGCGCTTGCATGAAGGACAATACATGAAGGGTGAAGTATTGTGCAGCATGCACATGGTGAGTCTGTGTGTTGGCAGTGTGTGCACAACCTGGTACATATTAGAAATTCCACAATACTGAGCAGTACGCACAGATTGAAAGTATGTGCTGAATGCATGTGTGTTTGTAGTTGCATCATGTAAGGAGGTAACAATACTGGAGAGTAAATATGCTGTGAATATGCTGTGTGTACAAGTGTGCCTGCAATAGTTATTTACATAGAGGGCTGTGGTTCAATTTTGGAAAACCTAGACCTGCCTTGTGAAGACAGGAGGAGTAGAGAAACCCCCTCAGACAGATTTGTGTATTGGTGCATTCCTGTGTACACACTGGGGGATGGGAAAAAGAGAATCTCCTTTTACACTTCAAAAGGTTGCTCTTTGATTCAGTGAGAGATCACAAGGAAGGGGCACGGACACATCCTAGAAAAGCAGAAGGAGCTGACAAGAGAATCATATAGCGCAGGGCTGGGAGCCTGGGATAAACCCTTTGATGTGCGTATCACTGTGGCTGGCATCCAAGTGTGAACTCTGGTCACTCCCATGAACTGTGTTGAAGGCCAATCAGCTTCAGAGTCTTGCCTGCTGTGACAGACATCCTTTCAGGAGGAAAGAAGAAAAGGTGAAATGTGTACTTCAAAAGAAGCAGAACTCCAACATAAAACTTCAAATATTCAGATCCAAATCACATTTGGTGTCTGCAAAAAGACTACAAGAAAAGGAGGCTGATACCCCCAAATTACTCATCTGCCAGGCAGCAAGATGGGCCCTGTGAGGAGGAGAAGCTCTGCAAGACTTCTGCCTGTTACCAGGACTGGGGGGAAAGACCAGATAGTCTTCCTGCTAGATGAGGGGATACCACCTAGGTAAGCCAATATCACCTGCTCTGGAGCTCTGAACACCTGTGCCTGCTTTCTTGTCAAGAGCAGAGTGCCCTGTGAGGAAGAGGAGAGCATTGGAGGGAGGGAGATTCAGTGGGGAGACCAACAGAGAGGACTCCCTAAGCTACATGTGAGGAGAATGACTGAGCACCAGTTGTGCCATTGCCCGTGTGCAGAAATTGTCCAGAGACCCCTATATGCCAGGAGAGGGCCGCCGTGATCAGACCCGTGCAAGGTGCGCTGCATGGGAAGCATCAGGCCTGCACTGCCTAGCCGCGGTGACCTCATATGCCAGAGGGGGCCACTGCTGAACTTATTTGGGCCAGAAACAGGAGACTTGTGTCCGTCGATATCTGCGACTCTGTATTGCAGGAGGAGCAGCCTTAGTGAGGGCGATTGCACTGGAAGAGCATGCTCTAAGACAGTGAGTAACGCAGTACCATTGTGGAGAAAAGCTCAGTAGTTGCCCGAATGGGAGGAATACTTATGTGTCCAATGGGTCAACCCTGCATGCTGTGAACTGCACCTGACAGGCTCCCCTAGGACTGCAAGGACACCTCTGAAGACATCGCACCCTCACTGGGGCTCCGTTCGGGAGCCAGAGGATCGAATCCCCGCCATTAGGGGAAAAGTAACTTCAGTAGAGGTAGATTTAAAATACTTTTATTAATTATAAAAGTAACTGTTTGACAGAACATGTATTGTTTGTACTCTGTGCACTTTGAGTTATGGGTCATGTTCACTTACCTCTATCTATACCCCCGCCGGAGCCTTTGACTGCTTGTCCCCAGCTACCACTAAGAGTCAAGTGCAGAAGGAGTACTTGGCCTAGTTGCTCAGGATCACAATAGGGCTGGGCACAGGGACATCAGAACTAAAATGCTGCAACCACCACGGTTTAGGCCCAGTAGCCCCCTGTGTGCTCAGTGGCCTTTTGAAAGACGTTTTGACACCTACGTATCAGCATCACATCAGAAACTATTTACTATACACTGGGATATAAAGTAGGAGCTCACAGTAACATCACACCAACACTCATTTGACTGCTGCATACTCCAATTTCTGTGAGTGTATTCCTGTCAGTATTTTAGTAGTATGATTATGGTTCATAACCTTTTTTATAAATGTAGTTCAAGAGAAATATGATGTTTGTATTGCAGTCCTTTTGAATTTCATCTTTCTGGCAAAGTCTTTGCCGATCTATGCTGAGTTCAATGAAGGTAACTTTGAAAATTTGCCATTTTACCAAAAGTTGCTTCTAATTGCTGGGTAGTAATAATCAGGTGATTCCATAGTAAACATTTGCTATCCTTTCTCCTCCTTACCATCCATTTGGCATTATGACATGGATGACAATTATGTGTCACCAGAGGTAGGAAATGCTATCCTTAACTGGCTACTTGCAACCCCTGATGCTTCCCATGGGACCCATGGCTTCAGAGGAAGTATGAACAGTGAGCCATTAATAGAATAAACATCATCAGTAAAGTCTGTCTGTTCTATATTTCACACCACTTGTTCCAAGGGTTTAGGAGTGGTATAGTGTGTAGAAACCTCTACCCTGCGTCCTTTCCCTAACCATACAGCAGCCTCATATCTGCTGCTCAGGAGCTGCTGGGGGGGTTAAAAGTTAAAAGTGGTTCTCCTTCTGAAAGAGGTAAGAAACAAGAAAAAAATCATCCACAAAGCCCACAGAAAAGGGGTCTGAGCTGCATTCATATGTGAGCGAAGGATCTTCGAGGCACAATTTCCACCACAGTATAGTAACAGGCCTCCATCATCCTTTTCCATCAGATCCAATATGTCTGATCTGTTTATTATGAAAGGTTACGACAAAGGCATTAGACATTGGTTTATTGTGCAAATCATAGGCTAAAGCCAGGAGGACGTTACGGATAGATCGTTATTACTCTGTGTTAAAGTCAGTACATAGGTATTTTCCGAAATGGATTCTAACAGATTACTTTGGTCTCTGTTTAGTTCCTGTTATTTATGTCATTGGTTTGTTTACCCAGGGAAGGTGAAGTACAGTGGGAAGTGCCTTTGCATGGTGTACTCCCATGACCAGTATAGTAGAAAGAGGTTTCATGATTTCCCATTGTTGGTGCTCTGACAAATAATATAGAAAATGGTTTACATTGAATTGCTTGCCAAAACCCAAGCGTCTTTATATTGTCAACATTTTAGCAAATATAATGGGGGGCATGGTTCATTGTGAGCTCCTTACAAAATACAGCAGACGGGGCTTTACATTGTGAGTCCTCTGACAAATGCAGTAGAAATAACTTTTGCATTATGATTTCTGCCAAGTGCAATAGAAAGTGGATGTATGTTGTGAACTCTCCGAAAAGTACAATAGGAGGGGTTTTTATATTGTGAACTTCATGACAAACTACACTGGAAGAGGTGTCATAGCTTGAACTGTTTAACAAATACAGTATTTGTATGTGTTTTACATTGTATATTCTCTGCAAAATACCATAGAAAATGGTTTAATACAGATATCTCTTCATAGGTTCAGCCTCTGTAAATGCCTAGTATATCCAGAAGGAGAGTTCAGGTATATGTCAATGTACACTTTGGGACTGCCCTTCCACCAGTGCAACTTTGTGAATGCATGATGCACTATTTCGTAGCACCAGTCCCTGAGGAACTGGAGTGCAACAGGTCTCTATCATTTAGGCTAAATGTGATTTAAGGTTGACCTCTTGGACATATATACGACACAAAAACATTTTTAAAGGTTTTATGTAAACTTACTTGGGTGAATAGCCCTGAAAGGATGAAAGGATGGTGCATAGACGTTGGATTGAAGCCCAATGGAGTGAGCTAAAATGGCCCCTGGTTCTCAAGAGAAATGTACAAAAACCCCAGGCTCATATTTCATCTGCAGAGGTTTTTAACAGTTGGGAGCCCTTCCAACGTAATAACTTACTTAAAGAAGATACTTGGATTTGGACCTATCACAAATATAAACTGTACTTATCTCAAAAAACTTCAGTACAAATAAATGTCTTCACTGGGTAGTTCAGATATGTACCAATATCTCTTATCTGCCAGACCCTTCACATCGTTTAGAAATTTTAAAAATCAGAAATGGTCTTAATTTTTTTAAGGCTAACCCCGTTTTGGCTGAAAAAAACATAGAAAACAAAGGCTACTGTATACACACTTGCCAAAGAAAATGCACTATTCTTCATGTACTAATCGATAGCCCTCTCCTTTTAATTAGACATATGGTGAATTTTTACGTCTTCTTACAATTGATGTTTTAGATAGCAGTCAATGTTTGGATGTAATTGTGGGTTTGGAACGGTTTTTACAGTCAGTGAGAAAAATGCACTGTCATTAATTTGTTTTACAATTGGATATATCGACATTTTAATGTACTTGATTTTTGTAATTGATGTTGTTAGCCAGTATCCATTTCTCGAAGAAATTGTGGGTGTAGGTTTTTTATTTTCTGTGAGAAATATGAGAAATACTGACATGCATGAACAAATTTCACAACACATTAAATTGATATTTTAATGTAAGTGATTTAAGAATGTGGTGTTGAATTGTATTGGCTTTAGGACAAATGTCCAAATAAACGTATTATTTGATCTAATCTGTCTGGATTATTGGAATGCACTCTTGAATAGCTTGCCTAAACATCCTATCTGTTACTTTCAGATTATGCAAAATGAAGCTGTCACATCTATTACCTAATTTACCTTAGCATGCTCCTGTTAAATTCCACTGGTTACCAGTAAATGATAATTCTGGTTGTAGACACTTCGCATGGTGCGACACACGTCCTGCGTTTCCCAGCTCTCAGTCTCAGCCCTATATGCCCTCTCACATACTTTGTTCTTCTTGCTCTTCTACTCTTGATTGTACCCTTATTCTATCTCACCAGAGAAAGCAGATGTTCTTTCCTGGCTCTCACTCATATTCCCAATTTGTCTTAGGTAAAAGAGTCTAGCAATCTGATTTCATGGTGAGCAGTGTGCCTGTGAAAATACAGAAAGTAGCAAATTAAAACTGGGCATGCTGATATTGCTATTGCTGGCTTGCTATTTTATTAATGTTATTGTTCTAGTTTGTCAGTGATGTGACTGTGCCAAAGCATCAAGGATGACGCTCATGTAACATAAGTTCCTGTGAAGTAATTGGGGACAAAGGCCATATGACATCACATCCTGGGATGCCACCAGCTTTCAACGGGCATGTTCCCGCAATCTTTGGCATTTTGCTGAATGAAGTCCATTTATTACAACAGTGAATTAATTATTGAATATTATATTAAAAGATAAAAAGTAAACATTACGAAAAAACACCACGGTATACATCCTACTGTCACTTCTTCCAAACTAACCAATGTCCCATCTGCACCTCTGCAGCATTTCTCTCTGCCTCATCGCCTACACGTCTCACCCCTGCACCATTCGTCTCGCCTGATTTTGGTGCCATATCAACGCTCTTGCTTCCCCTCTATACACTACCCACTATAAAACCCTATTGTGTTAGCGGTCATCTGCTAAATATATAATAGAAGTATGGGCAACTAGTATGATCTCATATAGCTACGGATTATTGCATGATGGCGCAGACAACTGTCATTTAGAAATTGCATTTTGCTATTATAAAAATATTTACAATATCCTGAAGGAAAATGTCATCAGCTCTCAGTTCAGCTGTGTTACATTCATAGGCAGATGGCGTTTCCCTTCTGTAAAAAGATGTTTGTTTTAATTCGCCCAAGGGGTTTATTTCATTTGAGAAAACATCCGTCTGAAATTCGCCAACTCCTGGCAATTGTAAATCTGTTGTATGTGTGCTCTGAATGGCACATTGATACATACAGGCAACAAAACATGTCCCAGTTACTAGATCAGACACTTAGATTCAACATTGTAGAGCTTGCAGGTCATTTCCTGAACACTGTTTAAATTTTCAGCTAGTTCTAACAATTGGCGCAGACAGCAATAAAGTATTAGATTTTACTTCTGTGCTGCCGCGTTTTACCGAAGCGTCCCTTTTTCAAAACGCGGTTGGGCTGCGGCTTCAAGTAGCGGAGCGCCGGCAGCGCCACGGCCTGCGTTTCTTTGTTTCTTTTCTTGCGGCGCAGCCCAGAAAGCACATTTCGTGCTCCCGGTCGCGCTGCTATTCCAGCATGCTTCCCTGATATTTTTCCTTCCTTACCTGTGGGGGGGAATCCTCTTCTTTCTTCCTTTTTTCTTCTCTTTCCACTTCACTTTTTCCTTGTTCTGGTATCCATGTTGTCTTCTTCTTGGTGTTCTTTTTCCCAGCATGCCTTTTTTCTTTTCCCTATTATTTTCTATTCAGCCTTTCCCAATCTAAATTGGTGTTGCTCTTTCTTCCTGTTTGTCACTTCCTGTCTCCTGGTATATGAGTCCTTCAGTTCTGGTCTTCTTTACCTTGCAAACACTTCCGCTTGGTGGTGATCCTCGCTTCTGTTTCTTCATGTTTTTCTCCAGTTCTTGTTGCTTTTGGTTGAGATTATTAAATTTTTCCCTTTTTGCATGATTGTTTTTCCTCTTTTTCAGGAGTTCCTGTGTAGAGCTTTTTCCCACATTTTTAGTTTTCTTTTCCTCTGGGACTCCTTCTGAAGGGTACGGTCTGCTTAAGTGTTTCCTGTCAAGCAGCACCATGGCTACTAGAAAGGGTCGCCCTTATCTTGGTCAGTCCAGAACCAGCAGAAGACCGGGTGCTCCTTCAAGTTCTTTAGGCAACGTCAGGAAGAGACGTGCAGACCGTGACAGATTGCAAAGCCAAAAGAATCTGCGTTGTGCTATAACCATGCAAAGGACCGCAGGAAGATGTGGTAGAAAATGCACAAGCCATGCTTCAGACAGTACAACAAAAAGCTCAAGAATTACAACAATTGCGTGCTGAGAATACCGCACTACGATAAGTCTTGTCTTCCCGATCAATGGATGTAACTCCTGTGTCCACCTTGACACCTCAATATTCTGGAAATCCGCATAAGATAAAAGAATTTCTGGACACTTTGACAGTCCTCTTTGCCTTTCGACCGATACAATTCTCATCTGACAAGGCCAAGGTGGATTATTTAATCAGTGCCTTATCTGGCCCTGCACTAGCTTGGACGACCCCCTTGGTCTCTGCGGAAGATCATGTCTTAAATAATTATCCTGCTTTTTTATAACTTTTCAAGCAGATGTTCGAGAGACCAGTGTTGGAGGCAGCTGCTGAAGAAGCATTATGTGATATACAGCAAGGCAATCAGGGTGTCTTACAATATATAAATGGCTTCAAACAGTTAGCAGGTGGACTTCGAGAGGAAATAAAAGATGAATTGGTACACTCCACTCCAACTCGATCTCTGAAAGAACTGATGGATCAGCAATGAATATAGAATATAGACCACAAGAACGTAAGATCGAAAGACGAAGAACTCGATTACCGTACCAGCCTGGAGTACACCGTACCACAAACCGACAGTATGACAAAGTCCATTCTGAAGCACGTCAATCTACCGCGGAAGAACCCATGCAGATTGATCTAATCCTTGGTCCTTTATCTGACTCAGAAAAGGAGGACCGACGGCGAAAAGGTCTTTGTCTATATTGTGGCAAGGCTAGTCATCTGATCCTTAGTTGTTCCATCCATCCCTCCAGGCCTTCGGGAAATGCAAACTCCCCATCCCTGTGAGAAGGAAGGGGATGGGAGGAGCAGAAGTACCATCAATATGTTCCTCCAGAGAGAATTGTTCTGCCTTGTTTATATTATCTGTTATATTACAATGTTCACAAGGTCAGGAAGAGCAGCATTTTGCTCTTCTGGACTGTGGAGCCAGTGGTATCTATTTGGATGAGACCTGTGCCAAAGAGAGAGGTATTCCACGTGTTCCTTAAGAAACGCCAGAACAAGTACACACTGTAGATGGTTCTCCTTTAACCTCAGGACAAGTGGTGGAGTCTAAACCTACTCTCTGTCTGCGTTTTGGTAGGCACCAGGAAAATATTACTTTTGATCTCATATCCTCGCCAACCATACTATGATTTTAGGAATACCCTGGTTGACTCGGCACAACCCATATATCAATTGGGAAACAAGAACCATATCCTTGACATATCCATTTTGTCAACAGACTTGCTACTCCACTGACTCTTATTGGCCTTCCACAGGGTTAAGCCTTTCTCCCAAGAATAATGATAGCTCTATTAATACGATACAGGAAGTACCTAGTTGTTATCAGGAATACTCTGATGTTTTCCAGAAGCCTAGCAAACCCGTCTTACCTCCTTATTGTATCTATGAATGTGCTATTTCATTGGTTCCGGACGAAGTGGTTCTATTTGGTTGGATGTATTCCTTGACTGAACAAGAAAAGAAGGTACTCAAAGAATACTTAGATGACAATCTACCGACCAGTTTAATTGCCCCCTCTTCATCTCCTACAGGGGCTCCTCTTTTCCTCGTTCCTAAGAAAACAAAAGATTTGCGTCCCTGTGTTAACCCTCGCGGACTCAATAAGATAACAATCAAGGATCGTTATTCCTTACCCTTGATTAGGGATATACTGGTCACTGTCCAAGGAGCCAAGATGTTTACTAAATTAGATCTAAGGGGTGTTTATCATCTCTTGTGTATCAAAGAAGGAGACAAATAGAAAACAGCCTTTTGTACTCCATTTGGTCACTATGAATATCGAGTCATTCCATTTGGCTTAACCAATGCACCTTCTATATTCCAACAATTGATGGATTCCATGTTTTCTGACTTATTGAATCACAGTGTGGTGATTTATCTGGATGATATCCTAATATATTCCTGTAACCCTGAACGACATACTGAACATATACTGCAGGTTCTGGAATGATTCAGACAGAATCAATTATATTGTAAATCAGAGAAGTGTGAATTTCACAAGACTAAAGTACAGTATCTAGGGTTCTACATCAATCAGACAGGACTAGCCATGGATCAAGAAAAAGTACAAGCCATTTTGGACTGGCTGTCTCCCTCTTCTGTTAAAGAAACTCAGTGCTTCCTTGGGCTCTCAAACTTTTATCAACAGTTTATTCATGACTTTGCCCATCAACAACGTTTTATCACCCAGACTATTAAAAAAGAAAATCTGAAGAAGGGATTTGTTTGGACTGATAGTGCAGAAAAGGCCTTTCAAGATCTAAAATGATCCTTTACTCAAGCACCTATCTTACGAAACCCTGACACTACAAAAAAAGTATACAGTAGTAGTAACCGATGCTTCTGCGAGAGCCATAGGTGTAGTCCTACTTGAAAGACAAGAAGACGATGGATTGGAACATCCTATCTTCTACCTTTCACACATACTGACAGAAGCAGAATGCAATTACTCAGTATTAGAACAAGAGTTGTTTGCTCTCAAGGTAGCCTGTAAAGAATGGAGACATTTTTTAATGGGTACCAAAGAACCTTTTGAAGCAAGAATTGACTATCGTAATCTACAATGTCTCAGAAGCTTCTAATGCCGTAACAGCCATCAAGCAAGATGGGCGCTCTTTTTCAGCCAATAGGATTTAATTATATCCTACATACCCCGATCCCAGAACTTAGTGGCTGATGCATTATCCCGTCAGTATCCTGAAAGCGCCAATACCGCCTCTCCAAACATCATCGAATCCAGTTGAATCATCGGGGTCACTCAGTCCTTTCTTGATCATGTTAAATCTGAATACCAGTATCTTCCACTTGAAGAGCGGAATAAATTAGCTCCTCAACTACAAAAGGATCAAGATTACTTCTATTATCAAGACTCTCTTTTCTTCCCTATTAAGAAGGTACAAACTGAGGAATTACAGATGTGTCATGATTCTTCAGTAGCTGGGCATCGTGGAGTTAAAAAGACCCAGGAGCTCCTTTTACATTCTTTTTGATGGCCTACCCTTAAGAACGATGCTGAAACTTATGTATCAGCATGTCATGTATGTGCTCAAACCAACATACCCTGAACCAAACCAGCAGGATTATTGATGCCTTTACCTGTTCCTTCAGCTCCATGGGGTACCATGTCCACAGATTTCATTTTTTCTCTACCGTCCTCTTCCGGTCATCATGTCATCATGGTAACTGTTGATTCCTTAACCAAATGGCGCATTTCACAGCCTTAAAGAAATTGGCCACAGCCCCTGAAATGAGTTGTATACTCATGCAAGATATTTTCCGCCTCCATGGCCTCCCACAAAAGGTTATTTCTGATCGAGGACCACAATATGTGTGACTTTTTTGGAAAGCTTTTTGTGCCTTACTGAACATTGATATATCACTTTCATCAGGATTTCATCCACAAACCAACGGTCAAACTGAACGCTTAAATCAAGAACTTCAACAATACTTACGTTGTTTCTGTAATGCCACTCAAAGTAACTGGTCAGACTTTCTTTCTCTAGCTGAATTTTCTTACAATAATACGGTGCATAGTGCAACTGGAGCAACACCTTTTTATTGCACCTATGGTTTCCATCCTAAGGCTTTTTCCACTATTTCTCATAGATCTCCGTCTGTTCCTGCAGTTACTTTAATTGAACGACAAATCTGCCATATTCAGGGCCTAATCCATACCACCCTATTGGCTTTCAAACAGGCTATGAAAAAGAAGGCGGATAGTCAACGCTAGGTGGTACCTTTGTATCAACCAGGAAACAAAGTATGGCTTCCAAATACATTTTTGTCATCTCGTTTCTCCCAAAGCAATTTCAAACCTAATTTTTATGGCCCTTTTCGGATACTGCAGTTCTTAAATCCTGTTGCTGTTCGGCTTCGGTTGCCTCATACTTGGAGAGTTCATCCAGTTTTTCATGTCTCCCAGTTAAAACCTTTCATTCCTCATCCGTACCCCCAATGTTTTCAATGTCCTCCTCCCCTTTCTGTGGATGGTCATCCTGAGTATGAGGTGCAGGAGATATGTGATTCACGATTTTTTGGGAACAAATTGCAGTTTTTGATTCACTGGAAGGGTTATCCTCTGGGAGGATGCTTCTTCAGTCCATGCACCCCGTTTGGTTTGTCTTTCTTATTCTCGCTTTCCTGACAAACCTGGGGCCTCAGGGAGGGGGCCTACTGTGCCACCACTCTTTACCACGGCATCCCTTTTTCAAACTGTGGTCAGGCTGCCGCTCTGAGTATCGGAGCTCCAGCATCGCCACGCCTCGTGTTTCTGTATTTCGTTTTTTTGGGGGGCAGCTCAGAAAGTACATTTCATGCTCCCGGTTGCGCTGCTGTTCCAGCCTGCTTCCCTGATATTTTTCCTTCCTTACCTTGGGTGGGGGGAATTCCTCTTCTCTATTCCTTTTTTCTTCTTCTCTTTCCACTTCACTTTTTCCTTGTTCTGGTATCCATCTTGGCTTCTTCTTGGTGTTCTTTGTCCCAGCATGCCTTTTTTCTTTTATACTGCTACTTTTTTCCTATTCTTTTCTATTCGGCCTTTCCCAATCCAAAATGGTGTCGCTCTTTCTTCCTGTTTGTCACTTCCTGTCTCCTGGTGTATAAGTCCTTCAGTTCTGGTTTTCCTTGCATTGCAAACACTTCTGTTTGGTGGTAATCCTCACTCCTGTTTCTTCGTGTTTTTCTCCAGTTCCTGTTGCTCTTGGTTGAGATTATTCAATTTTTCCCTTTTTTCATTATCTTTTTTCCTCTTTTTCAGGAGTTCCTGTATAGAGGTTTTTCCCACAGTTTTAGTTTTTTTCCCTCTGGGACTCCTTCTGAAGGGTACGGTCTGCTTCGGTGTTTTCTGTCAAGCAGCACCATGGCTGCTAGAAAGGGTCGCCCTTATCTTGGTCAGTCCAGAACCAGCAGAAGACCGGGTGCTCCTTCAAGTTCTTCAGGCAACGGCAGAAAGAGACATGCAGACCGTGACAGATTGCAAAGCCAAAAGAATCTGCGTTGTGCGATAACCATGGAAGGACCACAGTAAGATGTCGTAGAAAATGCACAAGCCATGCTTCAGACAGTACAACAACAAGCTCAAGAATTACAACAATTGCGGGCTGAGAATACTGCACTACGATAAGTCTTGTCTTCCTGATCAATGGATGTACCTCCTGTGTCCACCTTGACACCTCAATATTCTGGAAATCCGCATAAGATAAAAGAATTTCTGGACACTTTGACAGTCTTCTTTGCCTTTCGACCGATACAATTCTCATCTGACAAGGCCAAGGTGAATTATTTAATCAGTGCCTTATCTGGCCCTGCACTAGCTTGGACGACCCCCTTGGTCTCTGCGGAAGATCATGTCTTAAATAATTATCCTGCTTTTTTAAAACTTTTCAAGCAGATATTTGAGAGACCAGTGTTGGAGGCAGCTGCTGAAGAAGCATTATTTGATATACAGCAAGGCAATCAGGATGTCTTACAATATATAACCGGCTTCAAACAGTTAGCAGCTGAAACCACTTGGGTGGAATGCACTTTTGTAACCCTGTTCTGCCATGGACTTCGAGAGGAAATAAAAGATGAATTGGTACACTCCACTCCAACTCGATCTCTGAAAGAACTGATGGATCAAGCAATGAATATAGAATATAGACTACGAGAACGTAAGATGGAAAGACGAAGAACTTGATTACCTTACCAGCCTGGAGTACACCGTACCACAAACCGACGTTCTGACAAAGTCCATTCTGAAGCACGTCAATCTACCGCAGAAGAACCCATGCAGATTGATCTAATCCTTGGTCCTTTATCTGACTCAGAAAAGGAGGACAGACGGTGAAAAGGTCTTTGTCTATATTGTGGCAAGGCTGGTCATCTGATCCTTAGTTATTCCATCCATCCCTCCAGGCCTTCAGGAAATGCAAACTCCCCACCCCTGTGAGAAGGAAGGGGATGGGAGGAGCAGAAGTACCGTCAATATGTTCCTCAGAGAGAATTGTTCTGCCTTGTTTATATTATTTGTTACATTACAATGTTCATAAGGTCAGGAAGAACATCTTTTTGCTCTTCTGGACTGTGGAGCCAGTGGTATATATTTGGATGAGACTGGGCCAAAGAGAGAGGTATTCCACGTGTTCCTAAAGAAATGCCGGAACAAGTACACACTCTAGATGGTTCTCTTTTAACCTCAGGACCAGTGGTGGAGTCTAAACCTACTCTCTGTCTGCGTTTTGGTAGGCACCAGGAAAATATTACTTTTGATCTCATATCCTCGCCAACCATACTTTGATTTTAGGAATACCCTGGTTGACTCGGCACAACCCATATATCAATTGGGAAACAAGAACCATATCCTTGACATATCCATTTTGTCAACAGACTTGCTACTCCATTGACTCTTATTGGCCTTCCACAGGGTTAAGTCTTTCTCCCAAGAATAATGATAGCTCTATTAATACGATACAGGAAGTACCTAGTTGTTATCAGGAATACTCTGATGTTTTCCAGAAGCCTAGCAAACCCGTCTTACCTCCTTATCGTATCTATGAATGTGCTATTTCATTGGTTCCGGACAAAGTGGTTCCATTTGGTCGGATGTATTCCTTGACTGAACAAGAAAAGAAGGTACTCAAAGAATAATTAGATGACAATCTACTGACCGGTTTAAATGCCCCCTCTTCATCTCCTGCAGGGGCTCCTCTTTTCCTAGTTCCTAAGAAAACAAAAATTTGCGTCCCTGTGTTGACTTTCGCGGACTCAATAAGCTAACAATCAAGGATCGTTATCTCTTACCCTTGATTAGGGATATACTGGACACTGTCCAAGGAGCCAAGATGTTTAATAAATTAGATCTAAGGGGTGTTTATCATCTCTTGTGTATCAAAGAAGGAGACAAATAGAAAACAGCCTTTTGTACTCCATTTGGTCACTACGAATATCGAGTCATTCCATTTGGCTTAACGAATGCACCTTCTATATTCCAACAATTGATGGATTCCATGTTTTCTGACTTATTGAATCACAGTGTGGTGATTTATCTGGATGATATCCTAATATATTCCTGTAACCCTGAACGACATACTGAACATATACTGAAGGTTCTGGAAAGATTCAGACAGAATCAATTATATTGTAAATCAGAGAAGTGTGAATTTCACAAGACTAAAGTACAGTATCTAGGGTTCTACATCAATCAGACCGGACTAGCCATGGATCAAGACAAAGTACAAGCCATTTTGGACTGGCTGTCTCCCTCTTCTGTTAAAGAAACTCAGTGCTTCCTTGGGCTCTCGAACTTTTATCAACAGTTTATTCATGATTTTGCCCATCAACAACGTTTTATCACCCAGACTATTAAAAAGGAAAATCTGAAGAAGGGATTTGTTTGGACTGATAGTGCAGAAAAGGCCTTTAAAGATCTAAAATGATCCTTTACTCAAGCACCTATCTTGCGAAACCCTGACACTACAAAAAAATGTATAGTAGTAACCGATGCTTCTGCGAGAGCCATAGGTGTAGTCCTACTTCAAAGACAAGAAGACGATGGATTGGAACATCCTATCTTCTACCTTTCACACATACTGACAGAAGCAGAATGCAATTACTCAGTATTAGAACGAGAGTTGTTTGCTCTCAAGGTAGCCTGTAAAGAATGGAGACATTTTTTAATGGGTGCCAAAGAACCTTTTGAAGCAAGAACTGACTATCGTAATCTACAATGTCTCAGAAGCTTCTAATGCTGTAACAGCCGTCAAGCAAGATGGGCGCTCTTTTTCAGCCAATAGGATTTAATTATATCCTACATACCCGGATCCCAGAACTTAGTGGCTGATGCATTATCCCGTCGGTATCCTAAAAGCGCCAATACCGCCTCTCCAAACATCATCGAATCTAGTTGAATCATCGTGGTCACTCAGTCCTTTCTTGATCATGTTAAATCTGAATACCAGTATCTTCCACTTGAAGAGCGGAATAAATTAGCTCCTCAACTACAAAAGGATCAAGATTACTTCTATTATCAAGACTCTCTTTTCTTCCCTACTAAGAAGGTACAAACTGAGGCATTACAGATGTGTCATGATTCTCCTGTAGCTGGGCATCGTGGAGTTAAAAAGACCCAAGAGCTGATTTTACATTCTTTTTGATGGCCTACCCTTAAGAACGATGCTAAAACTTATGTATCAGCATGTCATGTATGTGCTCAAACCAATATACCCTGAACCAAACCAGCAGGATTATTGATGCCTTTACCTGTTCCTTCAGCTCCATGGGGTACCCTGTCCACAGATTTCATTTTTTCTCTACCTTCCTCTTCAGGTCATCATGTCATCATGGTAACTGTTGATTCCTTAACCAAATGGCGCATTTCACAGCCTTAAAGAAATTGCCCACAGCCCCTGAAATGAGTTGTATACTCATGCAAGATATTTTTCACCTCCATGGCGTCCCACAACAGGTTAATTCTGATCGAGGTCCACAATATATATTACTTTTTTGGAAAGCTTTTTGTGCCTTACTGAACATTGATATATCACTTTCATCAGGATTTCATCCACAAACCAATGGTCAAACTGAACGCTTAAATCAAGAACTTCAACAATACTTACATTGTTTCTGTAAGGCCACTCAAAGTAACAGGTCAGACTTTCTTTCTCTAGCTGAATTTTCCTACAATAATATGGTGCATAGTGCAACTGGAGCAACACCTTTTTATTGCACCTATGGTTTCCATCCTAAGGCTTTTTCCACTATTTCTCATAGATCTCCGTCTGTTCCTGCAGTTACTTTAATTGAACGACAAATCTGCCATATTCAGGGCCTAATCCATACCACCCTATTGGCTTTCAAACATGCTATGAAAAAGAAGGCGGATAGTCAAAGCCAGGTGGTACCTTTGTATCAACCAGGAAACAAAGTATGGCTTCCAACTACATTTTTGCCATCTCGTTTCTTCCAAAGCAATTTCAAATCTCATTCTTAAGGCCCCTTTCGGATACTGCAGTTGTTGAATCCTGTTGCTGTTCGGCTTCGGTTGCCTCATACTTGGAGGGTTCATCCAGGTTTTCATGTCTCACAGTTAAAACCTTTCATTCCTCATCCGTAAAACCAATGTTTTCAATGTCCTCCTCCCCTTTCTGTGGATGGTCATCCTGAGTATGAGGTGCAGGAGATATGTGATTCACGATTTTTTGGGAACAAATTGCAGTTTTTGATTCACTGGAAGGGTTATACTCTGGGAGGATGCTTTTTCAGTCCATGCACCCCGTTTGGTTCATCTTTCTTATTCTCGCTTTCCCGACAAACCTGGGACCTCAGGGAGGGGGCCTACTGTGTCACCACTCTTTACCACGGCATCCCTTTTTCAAACCTTGGTCAGGCTGCTGCTCTGAGTATCGGAGCTCCAGCATCACCACGCCCCGTGTTTCTGTATTTCGTTTTTTTGGAGGGCAGCCCAGAAAGCACATTTCGTGCTCCCGGTTGCGCTGCTGTTCCAGCCTGCTTCCCTGATATTTTTCCTTCCTTACCTGGGGTGGGGGGAATTCCTCTTCTCTATTCCTTTTTTCTTCTTCTCTTCCCACTTCACTTTTTTCTTGTTCTTGTATCCATGTTGTCTTCTTCTTGGTGTTCTTTGTCCCAGCATGCCTTTTTTCTTTTATACTGCTCCTTTTTTCCTATTCTTTTCTATTCGGCCTTTCCCAATCCAAGATGGTGTCACTCTTTCTTCCTGTTGGTCACTTCCTGTCTGCTGGTGTATAAGTCCTTCAGTTCTGGTCTTCCTTGCATTGCAAACACTTCTGCTTGGTGGTGATCCTCGCTCCTGTTTCTTCGTGTTTTTCTCTAGTTCCTGTTGCTCTTGGTTGAGATTATTCAATGTTTCCCTTTTTTCATTATCTTGTTTCCTCTTTTTCAGGAGTTCCTGTATAGAGATTTTTCCCACATTTTTCATTTTTTTCCCTCTGGGACTCCTTCTGAAGGGTACGGTCTGCTTTGGTGTTTCCTGTCAAGCAGCACCATGGCTACTAGAAAGGGTCACCCTTATCTTGGTCAGTCCAGAACCAGCAGAAGACCGGGTGCTCCTTAAAGTTCTTCAGCCAACGGCGGGAAGCGATGTGCAGACCGTGACAACTTCTGGCTACCCATTGCCTTCTACCAGAGGAACATTTTGTTAAATGGATAGCCCGAACCAATTGCCATTTAAACAAGCATTCATACAACAGATAGGCCTTTCTTTTTGCTGGCAAGCAGAGGCATGCACGCCCTGGCACACTGAAATATAGACACACATTTACAAATATATCTATACATAAATATATGGAAACACACAATTATACACACAAGAGTGAAAACGAACATCCATAAACCAAAACATGTTTCATTTATGTCATCACTAACATGCAAAGAAATATTCAAAGAGAGTCAGATAGACACAATAGCCACTGAGGCAGACATTATTATCGAATGTGAGAATCTCATTTTTAAATCTTTTTTAATATTGTTGTAAATATATTGCTTGTAAAAATATAGTTTTAGGTTATAACATTGTTTTAGATATTTGTGTTTCATTGTAATGACAATGTTTGTATATTTTTTTACATTTTTTAAAATTATTGATTGAGTTTGTTAGGATATATTTTATTTAAATCATTTTTAAATGCTTTCAAATATATAAATATTATTTTACTTAAATACATTTTTGAATTTTTTTTTGTAGCAGAATGTTAAGTTTATAAAAGTAAAGGATGGACATATTTGTAATACATTACTTTAAATGTATTTTATTTAACGCTTTTAGAATTTAATTGTACATAATTAATTAATTATTTTTAAACGTTAAATCTTAAATAAAAATATGTTATTGTTAAAAATTGTGGTTTATTTATTAATAATATTGTATTTTTAATCAATTATTTTTTGCTTATGAACTTAAATAATATATTACCATCCTTTTTGGAAAAAGCAAAACATAATTTTATCTTTGGAATTTATGATTACATTTTGAGATATTTAATATAGATTTCACAAATATGTTTACATTTTAAAAATATTTAATTGCAATACTCTATATTTTAAGTTTGTATTTTAGTAATTAGTATGTGTAAAATGATTTAAATAAAACTGGTATAATTTTTATTGTGTTTAATATTAAAGACAACTGTAATACTTTAGTTCAGGCTTCTTCAATGGTTCTCTCATGAGCTACTGGTAGCTCACCTGCTACTTGTAAGTAGCTCTCCTATGTGCAGCCCCACCCACAAAAATCAAAGCTTACACTTATATTCGAAGCTTGATTTTGACTGAATTGATATACGTTTGCCAAAATAACAAAATATGTAGTCAAGGCTAAAATCTGTGTATTTTCAAAACTTGTAAGCTTATATTTAAAGGAAAATCATTGCATGTCCTAAATAAATTTAAAGTTGATATTTAAAAGATAAATGGTGCTGCGCTGGGAAGACACATTACTAATATTATGGCTTTGGTGTGGGATGTATTGGATCTATAGATTTTATGTATTACCTATGCAGAAGCATTTAGAATTGACAAAGCATTTTGACATTACTGGTGTGATCACTGCTGGTAATCTTGAATATGGTGGCCACTAACATAATCACTATTACAACACAGATAAAAGTTATTAACTCTGTTTACTTTCATGCAATATAAGTAGATCTTAGTAATAAAAAGGTTGTGGACCCCATGCATTATGTAAACAATGTAGAAATGTTATAGTAATGCTATCATTTTTTACTATTTGCTCTTTGGTATATGTGTTTGTTTTTTTGTAAAGTTTAAGAGCTTGTAGAGAATGGTTTATTGTTGAGTGGCAATGTTAATATTTTTTCTGTTCTTTATTGAGCAGAATAAGAAAATAAATAACATCAACAAAAAATGAATCATCTTCCACATTGTTGGACATAGAAAAAAAACAACAAAGTGCATATGTGCATTACAAATACAACTATTTTTTCAACCACCTCCTCACATCGAATATCCAACACTTAAAGTGAATTTATGCTGTTAAAGTGCATTTTAACCTCTCATATTGCAAGCCTTTCAATAAAAAAGATAAAGTGCATACATGCATTACAAAAAGAATGTACATTTCTGTTGTAAAAGTGCATTTAAACCTCTCATATTGACAACATTTCATTAGTAGGATAGATCACCGAGGGGAGAATGTGTGTTCAACTAATAAAATCACAAACCTCTTTTTCAGTATCAAAATAACTCCAAAGGAGTTTGAGGCAAATATTTAATGTATAAAGTGCAGTTGCGCTATTAAAGTGCCATTAAGCACAAACACGTTATTGAGCATAAGCCATTGAAAACTCTACATTTCATTTGTTAATTCAGTCTCCGATTACTGAGGGCAAAGAAACTCAAGACATCCCATACCCCCATGTTGCTGAGAACCTTTGAAGTGCCCCCACTCTATTTACATATGCCTCTTAAAAAAGTTTAGTCCTCATCTTTTTTTCAGGCCTATAGTGGGGACGTTGGTTGATCTCCAATGTTGCAAAATTAGTGGACATGCCACTGCAATTGCTATTAAAATGCACCATTGAGAATTCTTAATAATCCTGCCTACTGAAAGGGAAGAACCAAATAAAGCCAATGTGAGTTTGGCCGGCACATAAACTTGTATTGTTTTGATAATTTCAAAAAATACATCAATCTAAAATTGCTACAACCTACAACATACAAAGAAAGAATGTCCCCAATTGCCTCAATCAAGTGCATCACACCAGGAACATTGCTTAGGTTGAGATGGATACATTCTATGAGGCCTATACAGTGTATAGTACCACAACCACCTTGAAAGAAATGCCATCCTTTTATAATTGGCTGCTCTAAGAGATTCATGTCCCAGCTCACAAATATACTGCCATTCACCTGTAGTTAATCTACATCTCGTTTCTCTATAAACGCTCTCTAAAAAATCTGGTACCACTACTTGGCTAGAATATTTTCAGATAAATCTATACAAACTTTCCATTCCTGAATGTTTATTCTTGTAAAACAAGTGCACAAACTAACAGGTTTCGGCCTTCATTTCCAGAAACTAATTATTTGTCTAAAACTGAGCTGAGGACCCAAACTATTGCTCTCAAATCACTGGATCACTCAGTCCCATGTTGTTAAATTCATACCAGTAGAAAAATCCCCCAGTTTAATAAACCACTTTTCTTCCCATTGGTGTACCATTGGCTTCGCTATAATCGAGTATACGCCTGACAAGTTGGAACTTCACAGTACCTAAAACATGCTTATAGTGTGCATTTAGCAAACTGAGCGATATGAGTTGGCATCTCTTGCATTTTTATCTTTTTTGAGGAAGCAGATTATTACAGTTTCTTTGAACGAATTTGGGGCCCTATCCCCTCCCTAATTTGATTAAACAATCCTGTTAAAAAAGGAAGGAGCTCCTTTAGAAGCATTTTGTAAACTTCGGATGGTATATCATCACTAACTTTGGCTTTCGCATTCACCATCTTTTTAAGGGTATTGACCACCTCGGACTGCACAATTTTATCTGTCAGAGCACTTTTTTTGAGAACTCGATGGATGTGGCAACCAAGGTGTCTCAAAGTGTTGCTCAAGCTTAACTCAGGGGACAACCTTAGCTTCTTCGTATATATGCCTATAATGCTGTACAAACAGATCTGCAATCGACCTTTCCTCCAATTCCAATCTTCCAGTGGTAGGATTTTTCATTTTACTTACCAACTGGCTATTCTTTTTAGATGTTGTCGACCAGGCCAAATATTTCCCAATTTGTTGATTTTCCTCATATATCTTTTGCTGAAATGCTTCACCCCCGAAATTTCTTCTATGAAAACGAAATCCTTTAAATCTTGTTTTGCTTTTTCCAGCAGGCCCTTCTTTTCATGATATTCTGCTAAGGCTATTGCTATGCCCCTAGTTGCCTAAAAATAATTCATAGAATTATAATCTGACCCCTTTAGTTTCTAATACCTTCCCCAAAATGTTTTCTATTGAAGTAGGAGCACCACTTTGTTTGACGTTCCAGTCGTGCAGACTACAAAATAATATTTATGATGGCCTCATAGATATGGAGTAAGGCAAGGCAGTGCAATTTACTGAGTTGCCTTACTCTGCACAAGGAAAGGGTTTCATGGGCATTGCAGTGGGTTTTGCCATGCAGCACCTATGGATTTTGCCACATTCCCAGCTTTATGATAGCCCGTAAACAGGGGGATGCACCAAAGCCTTATGCCTCTCTTGGGCAGGAATAACGAAGAGAAATATTTAATTTCTCCTTATTTTTTTCTCTTGCAATGTGTGCTGCATTTTGTAGCACACATAGAAAGAGGAAAACACAAGTATGGATTGTTCTGCAGGAAGGTGTCCCTTCATGCAGAAAAACAATCCTGCCCACAACACAGGCACTCTTGCACCAGGATACAAGGGTGCCTGCATTGGTGCTAGGCTGCCAAAATGGCACCAGAGTAGGGGGAAAGGAGAGGAATGCACCATATTGAATAAAAACAGTGCATTCCTGCCCTCTGCCAAATCTCAGTAAATTTGGCCTGCAGTGTTCAATACTTCCCTGAAAATGGCTCAGGTTGGAGTGTGAAGAGTAAAATGAATCCCTTTATAGTCCAAAGCCTTCCATCAAATGGTTTAGATGGGGGGATATTAAAGTACACCCCTTTAGTTTCCAACACCTTCCCCAAAATGATTTAGATTAGAGTGGGGATAGCACCCCAGCACACTCCCTAAAATGGTTTCGATTGGAGTGAGAATAATAAAAGTGATCCTTCTACTGCCTAACGCCTTCACAAAAACGGTTTACATTAGAGTGAGAAGAGTAAATCTGTCCTATTTACTGTTGAACACCATGCCTAAAATGGTTGAGCCTTTTAATATTATTAACAAGCATTTATTAAGCGCAGTGTTCATCTCACAGGTATCATGGCAACTGTCTGCAACATGCAAACCATACCTGATACTAGTCACAAATAATTGCTATTTCTAGTTGTTGAATAGGGAAAATCCAGGGTTTTAGGTTTCTCCTGAAACTGTAAAGATTTCTCTCAGTCCTAACGACTGGTGGCAATTTATTCCAAAATTGGACAGCCTTAGCTTGGAATGACCTGCCACCAGATCGTGCCTTAATGAAGTATGGTACGTAGACCAGATTCAGTGAACAACAGCGTAGTAGTCTTTGAAGTTTATAGGTAACATTTTTCCTCCATAGGAGTGTTGTACAAGTACCATTTATAGCTTTGAAAACTACACACTTTGCTTTAAAAACGATTCTTTCTTTAACTGGAAGCCCATGTATCTCCCCTGGGGAACTTGAGGCAGAATCCGCTCTGGATGTATTGAGTGCCAGCTTTCCTGCCATTCGTTGACCCGGTCAAGCCTTTTTAGTTGATAATCTGGGACCCCAAACAGGAGTGCATTACAGTAATCGATCCTACTTAGTACCTAATAGTGTACTATCTGCCTTCGTGCTGGCTGTGGAAGTAATGGAATAATCGTCCTCAAATTCCTTAGCAGGCCATAGCAAGAAGCTGCTGCTGTATTAAAATATGTTTCTATTCATAGGGTTTACTCAATCAAAATCCCCATATTTTGGACTGATTGGTTTGTTTTGATGTGGTTCCTGGTGTTCAAGGGCCTGAGGTTCCCAAAGAGTGACTACTGCACTTTAGCAGGTGTGCAACAGAGAAACTCAGTTTAAACCCATTCAATTTCAGTGTATTTTGCTTCAGCCAAATCACCATCTCTCTTACGCAACAATACAGCACATCTATTTGAGTTGTGCTGTTACTATCCAGGGACATAATAATCTGGGTGTCTTCCACGTAATTCACGACTGAGATCCCATAAGACTTGATCAGAGTTAGTAATGGCCGAAGATAAATGTTAAAAAGAATGGTGCTTAGCGCGGATCCACGGGGGACACCATGGTTTATTTCCTTAAATTCAAATCGGAAAGGAGGAAGTCCAACTGCTTGGCACCTCTCACACAGGTATGACTCAGTCCAATCCAGACAAGTTCCATCTATCCCTAATCCCTTAATTCAGCTGAGCAGTATCTGATGGCTGCCAGTGTCAAATGCAGCGGACAGATCTAATAGGATCAGAACCACCACCTTTCCACCATCAACCGTCATCCTCAGTTTCTCCATTACATGGATTAATGTTGTTTCAATGTTGTGTACAGGTTAAAAACCTGTCTGTTCAGTTGCTAAAAGACTATGATCTTCTAAGTAGCCAGCAATCATCCAGCTGATATATTTTTCCACTATCTTTATTGGATATGGAAGCTGTGAAACAGGCCAGCAATTACTAGGATCATTTATGTCTGAGAATGGTTTCTTTAGGAGCAGGGTAACCAGTGCTTTTTCCCATGCAGAGGGTACCTTGCCCATAGTCAAGGATTGATTACAAATCCTTTGTAAACTGGGATATAGTTTGTCTGCCCTTTCTTTCCAAATAGAGGGGGGCATTGGGTCCAAAATAGAACCTAAGGAGATAGGTGAGGCCAAAATAGTAAATTCTTCTTCTTTCATATGATCCAGGTTATCTAATTTACTACTAGGTCCCTTCACATAGGTCGATGAGTGAAGTTGTAGAGTTTTGCTAGGTAACCCAGCATCAGGTAGAGATGCACAATTACTCTGAGGAGCAACTTTCTGCTTGATGTCACTTAAAGTTGACTCAATTTTGTTATGGAAGAAATCTGATAAGTTGTTATATAACTCGTGCAATGGCTTCAAAATTTGTTTAATACAATCAGGGGTTGGCTAAATCTTTTCCTATCTCAAATATTTTTTTTAGATTTATTAGCTGCCTCCAGGATAGATCTGGTATAGTATGTTTCCTTAGCCCTCATAAGTTCCTTTATGTTGTAGCTTAGTTCTGTTTTAAGATGTTGCTCATCAACTTCCAAATAGGTCCTGTGCCATATCCTTTCAACATTTCTGCAGTTAGATTTATTGCTGTAAACCAAGGAGCTGATTGCCTAGGATTAGAGAGCATTGTCTTCATAGGTATAATTGAGTCTAATGTCTCTAGGACTGAGTTCTGAAAATGGTTATAATTATCCTCCACTGAATCTGTTCATTATAACAATTTTGCAGATTAACCCCTTCGCTGCCAGGCCTTTTCCCCCTCCGGTGCCAGGCCTTTTCCCCCTCCTGTGTCAGGACTTTTTTTGGCTATTTGGGGCAGTTTGTGCTTAGGCCCTCATAACTTTTTATCCACATAAGCTACCCAAGCCAAATTTGCATCCTTTTTTTCCAACATCCTAGGAATTCTAGAGGTACTCAGAGTTTGTGGCTTCCCCTGAAGGGGACCAGGAAATTAGCCAAAATACAGCAACATTTTAGTTTTTTTCAATAAAATGGGAAAAAGGGCTGCAGAAGAGGGCTTGTGTTTTTTTCCCTGAAAATGGCATCAACAAAGAGTTTGCGGTACTAAAATCACCATCTTCCCTGCTTTTAGGAACAGGCAGACTTGAATCGGAAAACCCAATTTTTCTACCCAATTTTGGAATTTTACTGGGCCATACCCCATTTTTACGTTTGTTTGTGCTTTCAGCCTCCTTCCAGTTAGTGACAGAAATGGGTGTGAAACCAATGCTGGATCCCAGAAGGCTAAACATTTCTGGAAAGTAGACAACATTCTGAATTCAGAAAACAACAGCTAAAATAAAAAAAATGTTGAAATTGAGGTAAAAAAACAGCAATTTTTCACCACGTTTTACTCTGTAACTTTTTCCTGCATTGTCAGATTTTTTTGTAATCTTCTTTTTATTGACATTTTGTAAAACAGTACAGGCATACTTAATCAATAAACATCTTAGACTGCTCAATACAACTCCATCCCCTTTTTCATTGGTCCCCAGCAAGGGTAAGTGTTACATTGGTCAATAGGAATACTCCGCTCTAAGGGGCGCGTGTCATCATGCAAGGTTGTAAGCATAGTCAGCACGTACAATAAATGAAACAGTTTAAAAATTAGAGTAAACAGGTTAACATACAACAAACAATCCATCCCTGGTTGTGTCAAGAGTAGCTAAGAGGAGTCAGTGGTTGTGGGTCCTGCTCTCTGGGCCCGCATGGGTCCTCTCCAGTCCCCCGTCTCAGTCTCCGGTTTCTAGATATGGAAGAGGTGCAAGGCCCTTAATCTGGGGCTACAAGACATGAGGGGAAGCCCCTTGGAAAGAAACCAAACCAGGGGATCCCATATATAATCAAAACTTCTGCGCGAGCCCTCCCCTTTATCAACCAGACGCTCCATAGCAAGACTTTTCCACAACCGAGTGAGCCACAAAGCTATAATAGTGGGTCTGCTTTTTTCCAGAAGGATGCTAGGGTTGTCTTCGCCGCCCCCAACGCCAGCTACAGGATAGCCTGGTCCCCGTAGGTTTGGTGCTGTAGTTCTTGGGCTCGAAGGCCCAAGAGGGCATGCTCCATCGTGATCGGAATGGGATATCCCAGCATCTCTTTCAGATGAGAGAGAATTTCGTTCCAATAGGGGTGAATCGTTGGGCAGTCCCACCATATGTGTTTAAAGTCTCCCAGCATGCCACAGCCCCTCCAACATCTATCTGACACCTGAGGGTAAAGTTTTTCAGGATATAGGTACCAATTATAAAGTAGTTTGTAGTGAGCCTCCCTAGCTGCCATGGAGCGGTTGTGCTTGGGTATATCTTGATATAGATAGCGCCATTGGTCCTCCTCCACCGAAGCACCCAAGACGTGCTCCCAGAAGGGGATGTGTCGAGGGGTCGGCGCTGTTTGTGCTAGTATAGAGTATAGCGAAGAAATACTGCCCTTTGTCACTCCTCCCCTTTGCACAAATCTCTCTACTGGGAGAAGATCCCTTGTAGCTGCTTCCTTTATATGTGGCTGCGTGACCCAGTGCACTAACTGTGTGTAATGGTAATGTTCAGATTGTGGGAGTTGGAAGTCCCTACAGCAATTATTGAAGGTCCTAAGTTGATTTTCATGGTATAGATCTGCAATGCGTAAGCAGCCCCCTTCTCTCCATCGATCAAAGGGTCACGGAAATTCCCCTGGTGGGAATGCCGTGTTAAGGTGGATAGGGGTGTGTGGCGAGGGGAAGGAAGTAAGCCCATAGACTTTAGTTACCTTGTCCCACACTTTTTAGGGTAGTGGCCATGGGTGTGCTAATGTATGCTTTTGGTGGTCGTGCCCCCTCAGGCTTCCATGGGATATCCCACAAGGTCTTGCCTGTCACCGCTCTGTCCATGTGCAGCCAAATCTTATCTGACTCTCGGAGGGACCACTTAGCTAAGACTTGCAGTTGTGCTGCTCTATAATATAGCAGGAGATCCAGGAGCTCCAACCCTCCCCTCTCTCTAGGGGGCACCAGTACTCTGTATGAAATCCTATCTCTTGTACCCTGCCAAAGGAATTTCGTGAATAGCGTTTGAGTCTCTGAAAAGAAATCCGGCGGGATCTCAATAGGGAGGCTCTGAAAGAGATATAGAAATCTGGGGAGCACAGTCATTTTAATACTATTGATGCACCCCAGCCAGGATAGCCATAACGGGGACCACCTCCTGAAGTCATCTCGTAGAGACCTAATCAAAGGGGATAGTTAGCTCTAAACAGATCAGCCACCTGGGGGACAATCTGAATGCCCAAGTAGGTAATTTCTTGTCCCAAGCAAATGGAGTCAGGGAGGCTATCTGGGTAATTTCTCCAGCGGGCAGTGTCAGATTGAGGAGATAAGATTTCCCTGTGTTTACCTTAAAACCAGCCACTTGTTCAAAACGTGTCAGTTCTTCCTGTATGGCTAAAAGAGATGCGCGGGGCTCAGTGACAAACACCAAAATGTTGTCTGCAAATAGGGAAATTTTATGTGAATCTGCACCAAATTTAATGCCTGGGAACTCCGGTCATCCCCTCACCTGCATTGCCAAGGGCTCGACACTGAGCGCAAAGAGCAGAGGGGAAAGGGGGCATCCCTGCCTCGAAATAGATTACAAAATTCAGATGTTACCCCATTGACCGAGACGTGGGATCTAGGGCAGGCATGGTTGCTCATCACCATTGATATAAATTGTTCCCCAAATCCAAATCGTCTCATGGTTGCCACTAAAAAAGACCACTCAACCCGGTTAAATGCTTTTGCGGCGTACAAGGCCAATAGGAGTGCTGTGACCTTTTTCTTGTGTACCTTTTCCATTAAGTGGATGACAGGCCTTAAGTTGTCATGAGTCTGGCAACCTTTAATAAACCCAGACTGGTCTGGATGTATCAGCTCTGGCATCACATCCTCCAGCCTCTGCGCCAGGATTTTAGAGTATAATTTGCCATCCAGTTTCAACAGGGCAATAGGCCTGAATGAGGCACAGAGTTGAGGGTCTTTCCCGGTCCTGGGTATGAGAGTTATCAGAGCCTCCCCCATGGATGGGGACACCGCACCTTCCCCTCGTATATAATTAAACAGTACTGCAAGCTGACCTGATAGTTCCGCTCCGAAGGTTTTATAAAAAAGGGCTGTAAAACCGTCAGGGCCCAGAGCCTTATGGAGGGGAAGGGCGTCAATGGCCGCCTGTACTTCCTCTGCCGTAAAGGGTGCCTCTAGCATGTCATTTGTCTCCTGACAGACCTGCGGTAGGTGGACTGAGCGCAAATAAGACTCTTGGGCGTGGGCAGGTGGGTGGTGTAATTGATAGAGACGCTCATAGAATCGTCTAAATGCCCTCGCTTTCCCCTCTTCAGTGAGGTGTTCCCTGTGCTTGTTTTTGACCTGCTCAATGTAGTCTTGGGCCTGTTGGACTCACAGCTGTCTTGCTAAGGGGGTGCCTATCTTGTTGCCCTTGTCGTAAAGGGCTTTCCTTAATGGCAACAGGGTCAGCTCTGTCCTATTTATATATGTAGCCTGCAGCTTACCTTTGAGGGTCGCCACCTTCCTTTGAGCTTGCCAAGTCGGGGATAATTTATGGTCACGTTCAGACACCTTAAGTTCGCTTTCCAAAAGGAGTTGGTCTTTACCTCTTGTAACCACCTTAAAGGCATCCCAGAGAGTATGAGGGTTAGTATCACCCGCCCATTATGTTGGAAATATTCCCTAATCGCTAGTCGCAAATCCTTACGGGATGTTGCGTCACGGATGAGCACCCCTGGAAAGTACCAGCACTTGGATGGTTTGAGTGCTAGTGACCAATTTAAACCTACCACTACTGGTGCGTGGTCCGATATGACAATTGGATTAATAGCTACAGTCTTAAGGATCTGTCTTAGCGGTTTGCTCAAAAATATGTAGTCAATCCGTGAATATGAGCTGTGGGTATGTGAGAAGAAGGTGTAATCCCTCTCCAGGGGGTTCAGGGCTCGCCAGAGTCAAACAACCCCAAACGGCAAAAGGAGGATTTCACTGATTTGGCAAAAGCACTCGTTTGTGATCTATGTGGGTGCGTTGTGTCTGATGTTGGGTCCCATACCAGGTTAAAGTCTCCCATCAGGATAACTTCGTCCTCAGCAAAGCCCTCTAGCTCACTCAGGAACTGTAACAGAAATTGGGTTTGACCGCTGTTAGGAGCATAGACAATAGCTATCGTGCAAAGTTTCCCATCCAGGCTGCCCTTCAACATCAGGAATCGTCCCTCCTTATCTTTCTTAGACCCCATTTCCTTAAAGTGGACTGATCTGCCAAACAGTAACGCCACCCGCAGTATTTTGTGGGAGCTAAGGCTAGGGCAATTTGAGGGTAGTGTTTGTGATGAAGACGGTGTCCCTCCCCCCTCTTCAAATGTGTTTCTTGTAGGGCCACTATATCGTACCGATGATTCTCAAGGTATTTTTTCAATTGAGAACGCTTATTGGGGGAGTTGAGGCCCTTCACATTCCATGAAAGTAGTTCCAGCATTATCTCTGTGAAACATCAACGTTCTCACCCGGGCCCCCAGTAGTATCTCCAATATCCTGCATCCTGTTTCCCGCCCTCCTCCTCTGGGAACATTTGGTCAGCTTTGATGCTTTCCCCTGATTCTTTGCACATTGACATGGATGGTAAACATTAAACAACTCGAAAGAACATCTCCGAAGAAAAGTACAAACAAGATCTTGGCAGTATACAACCGCCGAATGTCCTACAAACTTCATGTCATGGACAGAATCCAGTTCCGTCTCATCTCTCCCCCCAGGCCGAACACACCAACATGCAGCGCACAGGCGGGGCCCCCTGGACCACTGGTGAGCAGCAAAGACAGAATATGCTCGAGTGGCAAGTAACACTGAGACCTGAAGCGTGCAGACCACTTCCACACTTTCCCGTCAAGGGGGGGAACCTCCCCCGTCCTTACAGTTCCCCTGGTGCTCTCCACCGGGGTCGCCCCCCCACTCGTATCAGAGAAATGATGAGGCTCTCCTCGGCATCAGACTGCCGCGTGGCTTCATCTTCTAGGGGTCTTTCTACCTCTCCTCTGTTGTCTCCATTGATCCGCCAAAGTGGGGGGGGATCTCCTCCT
This sequence comes from Pleurodeles waltl, assembly GCF_031143425.1. NCBI lineage: Eukaryota > Metazoa > Chordata > Amphibia > Caudata > Salamandridae > Pleurodeles > Pleurodeles waltl. The sequence continues at coordinate 652,518,347 of NC_090439.1, forward strand.
TGCCCCCTCCTGCCGCTGTGTCTGTAGCACCCCTCTCACTTCTAGTCTCTAGACCCAATGCGGTAGCCGGCGCCTCCACCGTCGAGAAATAGCACGCTTTATTATGGAGTTCAAACTTCATGCCAAAGGGGAAGGTCCATCAATATTTTACATTCTTCTCTCTCAGCGCCTCCGTCACTGGATGGAACTGTTGTCGTCGAGCTAGGGTTGCTGGCGCTATATCCTGGAAGAGACGGGGTCCTGCTGTCTCGCCTTTCGAAGGATCCGTTCCTTCACCTTGAATGAGCTTAATTTAGGCAGCACGTCTCTCGGTCTCCTCCCTTCGCCCGAGACTCTGCTGCCCACACGGTGTACTCGTTCCACTTGTACCTCCGCTTGATCCTCCCCCAGAAGTGTGGAAAACAGCCCTACCACAAAGGCCTCTAGGTCAGGCCCCTATGCTCCCTTCTCCAGTCCTCTAACCCGTATGTTATCTCGGCGTGCATGATTTTCCAAGTCTTCACACTTCATTGTGGCGAGGTGTAATTGTGCTTTAATATTTGCGAGCTCGGTCTCCACCGGGGCCACTTTCTGTTGTAAGTTCTGAATATGTGTTTCCAAGTCCAAGGTACGGGCCCCTACTGAATCTACATCTGTTTGGAGGGTGGATAGCTTCCCATTGATGTCCGTTTGGAAGGCCTCTAGAGTCGCTCTGATATCTGTTGTGAGCTCTTCACACAGTTCGGTTTTAAAGGCATGAAAAGAGGACAGGAGGTCCTCCTTTGTAAGCGCCATCTCCTCTCCCTGTGTCTGGTCAGCACTCTCCACTCTGGCCGGCGCGAAATAGCTGGAGACCCGATTGGCCTGGATTTTACATCGTGGCATATGTAACTGTTAAGGACCAAGCCCCAGTGCTAACTTGGGCGCTTACCCTCTTCTCAGATCTGCTCTCCTTCACTCCAGGGGCCCCCCTCTGAGTCCCCACCCTTCTGTCGCACTACACTTCTTGGGGGGGGGTAGGGCATTTCTCCTTCACCTCTGCCTCAATGCTATATCCTCTCCTGTCAATGGGCTCTTGCCCCCCCTTGTGGGCTAGCCCCCAGTGATAGTGACCTGCCGGTCGGGGACCGTACTCGCCTCTGTAATCTCTACTTTCTCCGAGCCCCCAGCAGAAGAGGCTCTCCAGCTCTGTGTCTCTCAAAATGACCTCCAACAGTCCTCCTCTGACCCTCAAATGCACAGCTTCGCCATCCCAGCTCGGGGGTATATTTCTTAAATTAGTTGCTTTCTCCCACCGGGAGAAAACCGTCCTGCTGCTGCTCTATTGTTTCTAGCGGGCGGGGGGCCCCCTGCAAGCTTCAGCCACGTACCTTAAACTGGGCCTCCACCGACTGCACCATTCAAAATGGAGAAGGGAGGCCCTCCCCGATCTCACCTCGCCACGGCCGTATCCAGAGGCGGTCTTCTCGGTGAGGCCCGCCGCTGCTCACCCGTTGCTCCGACGTCGGGGGTGTCACATCCCCCCCGTCCTCGGGTCTTGCGCCGTTACTCCTCCATTACGGGGCGACCGCCCCTCTCCAGCTCCAGCCGGCTCCCGCTCGGCCAGCGCAGGGCCTCAAGGCCGCACCCCACTGTGGGATGCGCGCCTGAACAGAGGGCCCCGCCGGCAGTCCCGCCGGGTTCTTCCCCTCCCGGGGTCTTGAGGCCAGTCCCCGAATCGGGGGAGGCCCGCCAATGCCTCCGTACCGCCTCACTGCATCGGGCCTGGGGGAAATCGGATGGAGCCGATGGAGCTCACGTCCGATCGGCCATGTTGGTTGGCCCCGCCTCCGCTATGTCAGATTTTTTAAAGCACTATACCGTTAAGTCTGCTGGACTCTTCTGGTTGTGGGGATCTATATGGCTTGTAGGTTCATCAAGAACCTAGGTACCCAGAGCCAATAAATGAGATGCACCTTGCAGTGGGTTTTCATTCTATCCTGGGTATACAGCAATTCATTTGCTGAAATATAAAGAGTGAAAAATAGGTATCAAGAAAAAAACCTTTGTATTTCCGAAATGGGCACAAGATAAGGTGTTGAGAAGCTGGGGTTGTTTGCACATATCTGAATTCATGGGTGCCCATACTAGCATGTGAATTACAGGGCGTTTTTCAAATAGACGTCTTTCTTACACACTGACTAACATTTGGAAGGAAAAAATGTAGCGAAAGACCAGGGGCAATAACACTTGTTTTGCTATTCTGTGTTCCCCCAAGTCTCCCGATAACAATGGTACCTCACTTACGTGGGTAGGCCTAATGCTCACGACAGGAAATGCAACATGGACACATCACATTTTTACATTGAAATCTGACGTGTTTTTTGCAAAGTGCCTAGCTGTAGATTTTGGCCTCTAGCTCAGCCGGCACCAAGGGAAACCAACCAAATCTGTGCATTTTTAAAAACTAGACACCGAGGGGAATCCAAGATGGGGTGACATGTGGGGCTCTCACCAGGTTCTGTTACCCAGGATCCTTTGCAAATCTCAAAATGTGGCTAAAAAACACTTTCTCCTTATATTTCGGTGACAGAAAGCTCTGGATTCTGAGAGGAGCCACAAATTTCCTTCCACTCAGCGTTCCCCCAAGTCTCAAGATAAAAAAGATACCTCACTTGTGTGGATAGGCCTAGTCCCCGCGACATGAAATGCCCCAAAACTCAACGTGGACACAATACATTTCCCAAAACAAAACAGAGCTGTTTTTTGCAAAGTGCCTACCTGTGGATTTTGGCCTCTAGCTCAGCCGGCACCTAGGGAAATCTACCAAACCTGTGCATTTTTTAAAACTAAACACCTACCTAGAGGAATACAAAATGGGGTGGTCTCTGGGGCTCTCACCAGGTTCTGTTACCCAGAATCCTTTGCAAACCTCAAAATTTGGCTAAAAAAAACACTTTTTCCTCACATTTCGGTGGCAGAAAGTTCGTGCACCCAGCGTTCCCCCAAATCTCCCGATAAAAATGATACCTCACTTGTGTGGGAAGGCCTAGTGCCTGCAGCAGGAAATGCCCTAAAACACTACGTGGACACATCACATTTTCCCAAAGAAAACAGAGCTGTTTTTTGCAAAAGTGCCTACCTGTGGATTTTGGCCTCTAGCTCAGCCACCACCTAGGGAATCCTACCAAACCTGTGCATTTCTTAAAACTAGACACCTAGGGAAATCCAAGATGGGGTGACTTGTAGGGCTCTCACCAGGTTCTTTTACCCAGAATCCTTTGCAAACCTCAAAATGTGGCTAAAAAACACTTTCTACTTATATTTCGGTGACAGAAAGCTCTGGATTCTGAGAGGAGCCACAAATTTCCTTCCACTCAGCGTTCCCCCAAGTCTCAAGATAAAAAAGATACCTCACTTGTGTGGATAGCCCTAGTCCCCGCAACATGAAATGCCCCAAAACTCAACGTGGACACAATACATTTTCCAAAAGAAAACAGAGCTGTTTTTTGCAAAGTGCCTACCTGTGGATTTTGGCCTCTAACTCAGCCGGCACCTAGGGAAATCTATCAAACCTGTGCATTTTTTAAAACTGAACACCTAGAGGAATACAAAATGGGGTGATCTCTGGGGCTCTCACCAGGTTCTGTTACCCAGAATCCTTTGCAAACCTCAAAATTTGGCTAAAAAACACTTTTTCCTCACATTTCGGTGACAGAAATTTCTTGCACCCAGCGTTCCCCCAAATCTCCCGATAAAAATGATACCTCACTTGTGTGGGAAGGCCTAGTGCGCGCAGCAGGAAATTCCCCAAAACACTATGTGGACACATCACATCTTCCCAAAGAAAACAGAGCTGTTTTATGCAAAAGTGCCTACCTGTGGATTTTGGCCTCTAGCTCAGCCAGCACCTAGGGAATCCTACCAAAACTGTGCATTTTTTAAAACTAGACACCTAGGGGAGTCCAAGATGGGGTGACTTGTGGGGCTCTCACCAGGTTCTTTTACCCAGAATCCTTTTGCAAACCTCAAAATGTGACTGAAAAACACTTTTTCCTCACATTTCGGTGACAGAAAGTTCTGGAATCTGAAAGGAGCCACAAATTTCCTTCCACCCAGCTTTCCCCCAAGTCTCCTAATAAAAATTATACCTCACTTGTGTGGTTAGGCCTAGTGCCCGCGATAGGATTTGCCCCAAAACACAACGTGGACACATTAAAATTTTCAAATACAAAACTAACTTTTTTGGGGGGGACCTGCATTTTTGGTCCTGGGCTCAGTAGCCATATAGGGAAACCTACCAAACCCAAACATGTCTGAAAACTAAACACCTGAGAGAGTCCAGGGAGGTGTGATTTGCATTGATCCCTTTCTTACCCAGAATCCTCTGCAAACATCAACATTTGGCTAAAAAAACACTTTTTCTTCACATTTCAGTGACAGAAAGTTCTGGAATCTGAAAGAAGCCACAAATTTCCTTCCACCCAGTTTTCCCCCAAGTCTCCCGATAAAAAACTATACCTCATTTGTGTGGTTAGGCCTAGTGCCCGCGATAGGTAGCCCCAAAACACAACGTGGACATCTCAAAATGATCAAATACAAAACTATTTTTTTGGGGGGGGCACCTGCATTTTTGGTCCAGAGCTCAGTAGCCATATAGGGAAACCTACCAAACCCAAAAATTTCTGAAAACTAGACACCCGAGGGAGTCCAGGGAGGTGTGATTTGCATTGATCCCCCAGTGTTTTCTTACCCAGAATCCTTTGCAAACGTCAACATTTGGCTTAAAAAACACTTTTTCCTCACATTTCAGTGACAGAAAGTTCTGGAAACTAAAAGGAGCCTCAAATTTCCTTCCACCCAGCTTTCCCCCAAGTTTCCCGATAAAAATTATACTTCACTTGTGTGGTTAGGCCTAGTGCCCGCGATACGATATGCCAAAACACAACGTGGACACATCAAAATTATCAAATACAAAACTATTTTTTTGGGGGGCACCTGCATTTTTGGTCCTGAGCTCAGTAGCCATATAGGGAAACCTACCAAACCCAAACATTTCTGAAAACTAGACACCCGAGGGAGTCTAGGGAGGTGTGACTTGCATTGATCCCCGAGTGTTTTCTTACCCAGAAACCTTTGCAAACCTCAACATTTGGCTAAAAAAAACCTTTTCTTCACATTTCGGTGACAGAAAGTTCTGGAACTTGAGAGGAGCCACAAATGCCCATCCATCCAGCGTTCCCCCAAGTCTCCTGATTAAAATGATACATCACTTGTGTGGGGGCCTAGGTGCCTGCAACAGCAAATGGCCAACAACCTGTAGAGATTGAGGGGATAGCACAGCAAGTTGATAAGCACATATTTTTCTTTTATACATCTTTAGGCTGACTCTGCTTTGGGGACCCACACAAGTGTGGTATCATTTTGCTTGGGAGACTGAGGGGAACGCTGGGGAGCTGGAATTTTGTGCCATACTGGTGATCCTTTAACTTCAGTCAGGCCTGGTGGGGCAAATATTAAATCAAGAGTATGACCGCCTTGGTGCGAAGGGCCATTAACTAGTTATTTTAAGCCTAGCCTAAGGTCTCACAGGAGTCAAGGAGATTCATACTTTGAGGATGTGCAATGTCGTCTGCCCAAATATTAAAGTCCCTTAAAAAACAAAAATAGTCATGGGTCAGGACTAGATTGGCAACAACGTCTCTCTTTCCTACCCTCGGTTGATGTATAACCATATATCCTGATGGGCATGTAAAGCCCAGGTCTATATATAAGTCTGCTTTCCTTACTTGGTGTTGTAATATTCATCGCACTTTCTTGCAGAGTCCCTGTCCCCTGGACCCCCTCCCTCTCCAATATAAAAGCAGTTCTAAGACTAAGTAACTGCTTACCTGAGTAACTTAGTCTTATGACCTGCCTCTTTAGTTCTGGACTGGCAGCATAGCTGGTGCTGATCTCCTCTGGGATGCTGACGGGTGAAGACGGGCATGCCTTTGCAGCGCCTTTGGCCTTTAGTATCAAAAACCTTCCCCAGGGAAATAATATATATATTTTGCAATGTATTTTATTTACACTGTAACTACAATATTTTAGTACATATGTGTGTGTGTTAAATTATGTACTGTACTGTAATTTGTTGATATTGAATGATATTTGTGCTGTAGGAATAATTTAAATTGAATATTATATTTAATTTTATTTTGCTTATCAGTCTTACTGTATAGTTTTTCAGTATATTTTTAGTATAGACCAATTATTAGAAATAGATATAGTAATTTTTATTGTACATTTGTATACAATACTAATGTTGTTTTTTGTTGTATTTCATTCTACAGTAGTCTTAGGTAGGTTGTAATAGTAATTCGTTTTTGTTTTGAGGTAGTGTACACCTTTGCTATTAACAAAGAGCTTGACTTTGAATTGTAGCATTTCATACATTTTCCTGGTCTTTTTAGCTATTTTAAGTTTGATTTGGTTTGCTGACTTTTATTCTTAGTTGTTGGTAGCTTTGTTCTTATTAGATAGCTTCCATGAATTTGTATAGTGTGGTTGGGTTCACCCTCTGTGGCTTGGCAGGTATTTTGCTATCCTTTCACTGCATTGTTGGGTTGACTTCCTGAGCCTTAGTGCTGTTGTAAACATTCCATCATGATATTTGAAACTTGGGTTTCAGAACAGTGCAGTGTGCCAACCCAAGTGTCTTCAATGTAGTTCAGTAGTAGTAGGGAAGAGCACAATTTGAGCTGCTTGATGAGCACACGGACTTGGTGGTGTGTAAGTAGCATTTTTGGATGATTTTGAGATCATACTATTTAGCTGTCTTTTGTAGGGTAGTTGACAATTTTAGCATGAGCTGGGTCACTTATCAATAATCAGAGGGATCAAATCTTTTATATAGTCCGTTGAACTGTAGTCGTACCATTTTGTAAACTATGGTCACATTATGATAGGGTTATCATTTCGGCAGGACTAGGCCATGAAAATACTAAAGAGGTCCACAATATGTAAGGACCACCAATATATCAAGCAAGGTCACAACGTGCTAGGGTCACTATTACACCAAGGGTGTGCCATCCTGCTACAGAGGGGCAAACATGCCAGGCCGCCATTCTTTATAAATATTACACAATATGCAGAACAGTTGTTATGCTAAGTGAGCTACCATCACAGCATGTCATGACCCATCAAATCTAGACGAATACCAGGATTCAGAATGTTTCACATCTTGCCCACATTGCCCATTGGTTTTTCAATAATTTGAACACTTGAGAGCTCAGGTGGGGGAGAGATAGGAATTCAGAGGAGAAACAGTATAAGAGATGGCAGTCTTCTGCTGGGACAAATGATGGTTTCAGCTGCGCCTGGGGATAACTAACTCTGGTCCTATAAGATAAAAAATAAGATTTAGAATCAGTACAATGTGTGAAGTATTTATGCAGTACTCAAATAGTATTAAAGTGAAAATACAACACACCGATTTTGAAAAATAGAGTAAAAATTATTATTTAAAATGACTAAAGAAATCCAAAACAGAAATCCAATAAGTGTAGCTGGATACATGATTTTTTAAAGTTTAAGGTTCAAAATGGTAACAAAAAATGTTACACGCTAACCACAGTTATGATGGAGCGCAGGTTGGGTACACGCACCACGCTCATCCCAGTGGAAAGTTTTACCCTTTTACTTAGTCTCAGGATTTGCAGTAAAAAAGTCAATAGGCCAAGGAATCAGGATGTGGCTGAAGAGGCTCCATGTCATCAGATAGGTGCTGGACAAAATCTCAGTGAAGCCATTGACTTTTGGCAGGAATCCTCCAAGCAGGAGAAATTTGAATGTAATGCCCAGAGAAGGTCCCCTGCTGGCCAGACACTTTTCACACCTTCGGCAAGTAAAGATTTCTAAATCAGGACTTAGGGCCTGATTTAGAGTTTGGGGGATGGGTTTCTCCTTCACATTTGTGACACTACTTAGTTCACCTAATTACACATGCATCACATCCTAATGCACTTGTAATTAGGCCAACAGGATATCCGTCACATTTGTGATGGTAATACCCACCCATCAAACTCTAAATCAAGCCCTAAGTCATTTTTTGGAGCTCAGGTTCTCCCTGCAGGTCACAGCTATAGGCCTCAGCTGAAGAAGGTTCCACAAGGCCAGATACCTTCTCCACGAGGTCCAGATGAATCAGATTTGCTGCTATGGAGAAGTCCTAGCAGAAGCGACTTGAATCTTTCGTCCAGAAGTGATGCATCTTCATTGGATTAACGTAACAGCTTGGTCCTGGCCCCCAGTCAGATCAAAAAGATGGCAAAATGTTTTTAAAATCCAGATTTTAGGAAATTTCAGGAGGAGTACACTTTGACAGCAACCAAGTGACCAAGACCTTAGGGACTGTACTTGAGGTTGAAGCTCACTGTAGCAGGAGAGCTCCTGGATAGGTCCACTTGGGACTGGTCAACTGGGAAATCATGAAAAAAGCCTCTTGGAACTTGCTGCGTCCCTGTCACCCTACAGGAGGTCAGCCCTAAGACCCTTGGAGTCCACTTCTTTGTCCTGGGTAAAAAGGGAAGAGTAGGCCTAGTCTTCAAGGCTCCTATCAGATCACAGACAGGAAAACAGTTCTCTTCTGTGCTTCTATAGGTCCAGAAGTGATCTGAGAGAGTACTGGTGTTTCCACATCTATTCTCAGTGCATGTGGGTAGGGGAAACTCAGGGCCATTCTCTGCCCAATGAGGTAAAGGATACTGGGGGGTACAGTGGGGGTAGAACTTCCTGTGTGTTATACTGTAAGATATCCCACAATATGCATCTTTCCCTAAAACCAACATGGCAGAAGCTTTCTTCCACTTGGAGATCCCTGTGCCCACCCAGATATCTGGCTATGGAAATGGGCTAACACCCCTTGTGGTCAATCCAAACCAGCTCTGGGGCAACTCCCAACCCCACTGGGTTTGGAGACAAGATGTCCGGCAAGAAAAAGGGAGAAATGCCTGGGTGGGAGAGATGGCTTACTATGTCAGGTTAGGCACCATTTGACACAAAGCAAGTGGTGGGGCACAGCCCCAGCCCATTCTACTGAAGAAGGAAAAAGCTCTCCAAACCTAAGCCTTTTGTCCACTGGGAGCAAACCACAATTCACCACAAGGGAGCCATTGAAAAGTCAGGTGACACTGGCAGAAAGACACATTTGGATTAGGTAGGAAATAGTAAAATTGCAACTTTCTAAAAGTGTCATTGGAGAAATAGTAATATAATATCCGACTTTACCATTACTTTGGATTTTAAGTGACTATTAAAATGAGTCATTGAATCATTTTTTTCTGGCTGCTCCCAAACTGAAAATGAGGATTATGAATTGTTAAAATGTAACACTGTGCATTCCTGTCAGAGAGACGGACTCGCTACTGTGAAAAATGACTTTGGTTTTTTTTCTCTGCCAGGGTATATAAAACATTAAATATACAGATCCTACATTTCAGGCACTACACACCCTAATATATGGAGATTTAAGACCTACTATAGGGATGACTTATAAGTATTGGAAAATAAGGTTTAGGTCTACCAGAAGGCTTACATTGCCAGGTTAAAATGACTGTTTGGTGGGCCTTTGCCTAAAGTGGAATGGTGGTCAAAAATGATGGACTGAAATGTGGCCTGAGAGATTGACAGTGGCTGAGATTAATTCAAACATTTCATCCATCGACTTGTTGTTCCTACAGTTAACATACTAAAGCAGTGATGGTACTCTTGTTGCAGTTATGGCAACAACAACCTTCTGGCCCTTTCCTACCTTCACTCTAGAAGGAAGAACAGAGCATACCTCAGCGATACCATTTGTGGCAACCTAGTGGTGCACTTGGGTGAGCTCTGGGCAGGTTAATTGTTTCCTGGGCTGTGCACAGTACTAACGTTATCAATTAATTTGTTCATATACTGCTTCTCTTCTCCAAAATCCTGGGTTTGGGTTCCTCCTCTAGTCAGCCTTCTTGTATGAATGTTTCTTTCATATTCGTCCATGGTCTTGAAGGTTCTCCTGAAAGGCACATCTAGCAGGATGAAAGACTTTTCAAGTTTATTACCAATGTGAAGAGAATTTGGTGATCAGAGGTTCCATTTCTGGAGCTCAACATTTCTTGAACACACTGCTGTTTTGCCTCATCCCCGTAAAGAGAATACTGACACAATGCCCTGTACTCGCATCCAGTGTTTATGTTTTATGCACAGAACCAATTTTGGATTCTATAAGGCTTCGCTGCTTGTACTGTCTCTGATATCCAGGGTACAGGTTATTTTACTCTACGTGTCTTGATCACTTCTTTAGTATGCAAATACTTTAGAATGCAAGAGTTGAGCTGGTGTGCCCTGTAGTATTGTGAAACAATGGTACATAGTGGTACAAAGGGTAAGAGGTTTATTCCATGTAGCCAAAATAATAAACTTGTCTGCATCAGTCCCTCTCATGAAGAAGGAAGCAGGAAGGTTTGGGGGTCTGCTTCTGGACCTCGAAGAAGTATTTGTCCCTACCCCCATTGGAGCTGGCTCACTTAATAAAATGGCCCAGGAAAGTTGCAGGACTTTTGCCAATTCATTCAAGTATCAGGATAAAGGATAATCTCAACCTATCTCTTTATGACTATTCAGACACAGGGATATTCAAAATTGATTCAGATCACCAATCAGTTTTACACAAACACATAAGCTCTTCATAGCCATAGTATACATGTATCTGCTCTGGGACTTTGTATTCCACACAGGTACGCATGTTGCCCATCTAAGGGAGGGTTGGCTGATTGTTTTAGAAATTATGGGAGTTGGTAGCAAACAGCACTCTCTTAATGCAACAGAAAAAGTATTTGTTGTTTAAATTAAAATACATTTTGCCTCCAGAGCTTGTCTTGTCCTGCCCAGTGAGAGGGCAGTATTCACTCTCTTCACAAGGGGTTAAAGGGACCACCCGTTCAATCCCAGAGCCTCACTATTAGCCTCATGCCACTACAAAAATGCCTGCAGTCAAATAAAAAACCTGCAAAACTCGTAGACATGGGTCGAAGCTTGGTAAACATTTTCAGGGAATAACCATTTCCTAGAAGGGTGGCTTTTCAGGTCTAAACTAGTTAGCCAATTGGAATGCAGTGACCAAGAGTTTTTCATGATCTAAAATGGGTCATAAAAGCCACAATAAATGTTAAGATATTCCGCATTATTTTTCATCTCAAACTGGGAGGATAGATGATGCAGTACACAATATAGAAATGTTCTGCTCTCATCTTCATATCAAGACAATGTTGTTTAAACACAACCTATGTAAGTCACCCTTGGGGCCAGCTTTCAAAACTTACTAATATCAATTTCTGAGGTGATATTTATCATTATGCTACAACCACCTCTATGGGAATATCCCCTTTTTGCATTATTAACATCTTCAGTTTCTGATTAAGGTAGTCTCTTATTGTTTTTGTCTAGCTGTAAAAGCTTAATTCTTCTTAAAAGACATAAATGAAGACCTTGTCCTCTGCCAAAATGCTGTTTTTGGTGGATTTTACACAGAGCTAAAAATGCCACTTAGTATATTGAATATAGGCATATATAAAAATCATACTTCTTGAAATTGGGTCTCTAGTTGGCAGAGGTATACACATTTGTCCAAGTAGGGACCACAATCCTAGTCAGGGCAAGTCAACACAACCCATATTATCCTGTGCTCACCCTCTGGTACCTTGACACAGAGCAGGCAAGCTTCATTAAGAAGGCAATGTATAAAGTATTTGTGCAATAACTCATACAGTAATACAGTGAAAGCACCACACAGGTTTAGAACAAAAGATAATATTTATCTGAATGAAATAATGTGGAAAGATGAAAATCCAATGTACACAATCAAAGTTATGAATGTCTAAAGATTAAATCCCACTAAAGTGCTTAGAAACACAATAGCTCCAACTGGGGCTATCATGGCATTGTGGAGGGAGTTGTTCCCACTAGTCCAACACTACAGGTGCTGGACATGGTATCTCACAGTCCCCCAGGTACAGTACCTTTGAAAACGAAGAAACAAAGACTTTGCATGGTGTTGTGGAGGTGAGGCATTGCTGGGGTGGGTGCAGTGTCAGTCCCTTTATGTCATGCGGGGAGGTGAGGCATTGGTTCCACACTGTGAGGCAGGGGGAGGTGAGGCGTCATTCTGCCTGGTTGCAGGGAGAAACAGGTGCACGTTGGTGGCGACGCGTCGGTTCCTTGTGATCCGGTGGGATTGATAAATCCAGTCGGTTAAGAAGTGATGTGTTGGCTTCACTGGGTCGTGATAACACTGTTTGGCTTCAGCGGTATCACTGCAATGTCAGACTTGCATTGCAGGCCACCGTCATTGCGTACAGTGAGGTCCAACGGAATGGAGCAGGCAGCAGTGTGGTGCTGGCATCGCTGAAGTTAGAAAACTGGCAAAAAGCTAGTAGATGAAGTCTTTGCTGTCCCTGAGACTTCAAAACAGGAGGCAATCTCAATCCAAGCCCTGGGAGAGCACTAGAAGCCAGCAGGCAGTAGGGCAAAAAGCAGGGCAACAGTCCTTCTCGGAAAAGACGGTCCAGGTGAGTCCTTTGGGCAGCCAGTCAGTTTCTTTGACAGAGGTCAGATGTAGATCCAGAATTGTCTGATTTGGTGGGGTCAGAGACCCAGTTTATATACCCAAAATATCTTTGAAGTGGGGGAAACATCAACGAGTGGTTGTGAAGTGCACAAGTTCCCCTTTCAGCCCAGTCCTGTCTGTCAGGATCCCTGTGGGGACTTATCACTCCTTCCTGTGAGGGGAAGGCCTCTGGCCTTTGAAATATAAGAGAGAACCCCTCCATCCTTCCTGGCTAGGGAGACCCATTAAGAATGCAGATGAATGCAAATGTGACTAAGTGCCCTTTGTTTATGGTTGTCTGAGTGGAATGCACAAGGGGATCTGTCAACCAGCACAGACCAGATGTGGATTGGAGACAGGCTGTAAGGCATGGATGGAAGTAAGTGCTGAGAAATGGCCATTTTTTAAAAGTGTCATTCCTAAAATAGTAATATTAAATCCAACTTCACCTGTAAGCATGATTTTCTATTACCATTTTGGCCATACTAAACATGACAGGGCCAATCCTTCCAGATCAGAATCTACCACCCAAAAGTATATGAGGGCATTCTAATGCTAGTCTATGAAAGGAGCATGCCTCACAGCAATGGAAAACACATTTATGGGTTTTTCACTACCAGGACATGTAAAACACATAAGTACATGTCCTGCCTTTTACCTACATTGTACTCTGCCCTATGGGTTACCTAGGGCCTACCTATGGGGAACCTATAAGTATAAAAAGGGGAGTTTAAGGTTTGGCAAGTAGTCTTAAATGCCAAGTCGAAGTGGCAGTGAATCTGAACACACAGGCCTTGCAATGGCACGCCTGAGATATGATTAAAGGGTTACTTATGTGGGTGGCACAATTAGTGCAGTAGGTCTACTAGTAGAAATTAATTTAAAGGCCCTGGGCACATGTAATTCACATTACTAGGGACTTAAATTAAATATACCAATTGGGTAAGAACCAATGTTACCATGTTTAAGGGAGAAAGCATGTGCACCTTAGCACTGATCAGCAGTGGTAAAGTGTGCAGAGTCCTAAAACCAGCAAAAACAGGGTCAGAAAAATGGAAGGATGTAGGTACAAAGTTGGGGGATGACCACACAGAGGCTGTCAGGTCTAACATTGACCTTATTAGATTTTACTGCTAAAATATTTTCCTGGTTTAAGATATTTTGTAGGATAGTCTCAAGCGAGGAAATCCATCTTTATGATTGTCTTAAGCCATAAAGGGTTATCTTCTTCACTGCCTTGATAAGGTATATATGTGTCATGAAATGTATAGGGATGCACACATACTTTAGCAGAAAGGGAATTTTAACACTGGCTTTAGCAAGGACAATATAATTCATAAACCAGTATTATCCCAGTAGATTTTAAAAGTCTTTTAAACTGTTATAGAACAGGGAAGCCTTATAAGTCTGTGCCCCTCATTATGAACATGGCGGTAAACACCGTCGCCCGCCGTGGCAACAGTGAACAGAATACCGCCATTGGCGGTGAACAGAAACCCGCCATATAAAGATGCCAAAAACAGAACCCCGCCAAAAATGTGTGTTACCACCAGCCATCCCCAGGGCCTTGTCGGCGGAAAGGCTGCACATCCCACCCCGCGACCGCTGAGCACACAAATCCCCGCCCTCCAAATAATAATGCACAAATCACCGTGGCGGTTAGTGGATGCCGAGCGACCATTGGCGGTACAGACCGCCACAGCCAGCACTGGGACCCAACAGCAAGAAATGCACACATTGGCAAGTTTGAAACCCACATGCCTGACACACACACACAAAACACTATAAAACATTCACAGACACACCCCACAATCCTTTGCATGGCCAATAGGAGAAGCCAGACTGGCAACACTACAAGTAGATGCTGAATGCAACAACACACAACTCACACGCCCAACCACACCCGCACCCTCACCGATATCCTCACACCACCCAAAACACACACCATGGAACCCCCCAAGCATCCACGCTTCACAGAAAGGGAGTTAAGAACAATGGTGGACAAGATACTCAAGGTCGAGCCACAAATATTCGGTGCACAGGTACAGCACACACCCATCACCGGGAAGATGGAGTTATGGCAGACAATAGTGAACAAGGTCAACGCAGTGGGAAACCATCCACACACAAGGTACGACATCTGCAAGAGATGGAATGACCTGCCCAGGAAGGTGAGGTCAATAGCATTGAGTCACAACATTGCGGTCCTGAAGTCTGGGAAGGACCCCCACCAACACCCCCCGACTAAATCAACTGGGAAGAAAAGGTACTGGCCATCCTTCACCCTGAGGGCCTCACTGGACTGCCTGGAGGAATGGACTCAGGTAAGTCATCTACAATTGACCCATATCCACCACACCTGTAATGCATGCACCACCTCACCCCTCCAACTACCACCAGGACCACACCCCACCCTGCCCACAATCACTGCATCCAGTCACCTAGCATGCAGACTAACCCACTAAAAGGGCCACATACCCCCCCCCCTGTGCACAGCCACCCCCCTGCAAGGTATCATATTGGCACCACACCACCCACAATGCACCTCCACATTCTATTCTTAATGCAATGGCAACCTCACATGGCCCAACAGTGGAAAACCTGCACAAAATAGGCCTGCCCTGTGCATCCCATCTGATTTTGTAAATGAAACATACATGTCCATTCCCCCCCACAGGCACCACCACCCATGCAACCCTGACGGAAAAGTCAATGAGTGCCAGCTCCCTACATGGAGACAGAGGCACCCCTCAGGACACGGGAGAGGGAACTCTGGACATTGATGAATGCCCTGGCCCATCACACAGTCCTAGACTGTCACCATCCAGCAGCCCCACCCAGGACACCACTGACACCCCTACATCCCCACCACCAACATCAGCACATGGCAAACAATCCCACACAAGTATATCCAGCCCTCAGACTGGTAGAACACAAGTACAGAGACCACAGTCTCCACCTACCAACAGGCAGGATTACGCGGTACTGCCAGACATGAAAGGGGACACAGGCACAGGGGGCTAGGGTCAGTGGGAGGCCTTCAGTGGCCCAGGGGGAGCCCAAAGGATGGATGCTGCAGCCCAGGAGGTGATCACTGAGGTCCTGGGAGCATACCACCATGCCTAGGACAGAATGGGCCAGATCATGGCCACCCTGGAGCAGAATCAAAGGCCGCCGATAGCACACCACCAAGAGGCTATGGAGCAGTGGAAACAGCTCAATGCCACCATGGCCACTATTGCAGGGGCGCTGCTGTACCACTTCCCAACCCAGCCTGAGACCCCCACAAACCAGGAAGCCCCTACCACAGACCACGATACAGACCAGGCATCAACATCAGCAGCAGCAACTGGACTGGCGCCACTGTCTAAGGACACACAGTAGACCAGCACCCCTATCCATATAGCCCTACAACAGACACTGAAATGGTCCCTCAGACCTAGATATGACACTGGTACACCTGCCAAGACCAAGGCACCATCAAAGAAGTGACTCTGACATGAACTGTCTCCCAAGTGTGCCACTGAACCACCATCCTCACCGGCCAATATCAACTCAACAACTAGTACAGTACAGATGAACCTGTAACCACTGCCAACAATCGCTGAGACATTGTAGCCAGTATAGACACCCACCATCAGCCCACCCCATCACTGTAAAGATCACCAATGCATCCCTGACACCTAATAAAACACATTCACACCAATTTTAATGTCCCCCGTCATTATGTTGAATCAAATTGAGGTGTAAATGCATTTGCCAGTTAAATTCAATAATCAGACCTTTATTGCAGAAATTGCACCCCATGCACAACATTGTGTGGAGTAAACAGAATTGTCTAACACAGTGTTTATCATGTCACATGGCACTTGAAATTCATGTTACAGTGTAAATGGCTGCAGACCCCACACCCCCATAGAGAATAAGTCAGACTGACAGTATACAGTACAGCGAACAGTATCTCATAGTCACTGGAAGTATAGTTGGATCAGTTGGTTCCTGGAGTGTACATCTTACCCTTCTTGATCATCACCATCTCTCTCATCCCCTCGCAGAGGAAGATGGTCTGGATATACAGCACCCTCCTCCTCCAAGAGGGGGATAGATTTCCTCACAGCCACGTTGTGCAGCATGCAGCATGCCAGCACTATTCTACACACCTTTTCAGGGCCATAGCACAGAAAACCCCCAGAGATACGGAGGCAATGGAATCGAGCCTTCAGGAGACCTATAGTGTGCTCAATCACCCTCCTAGTACGTCCATGGGCCTCACTGTAATTCCTCTCAGCATCTGTTCTAGGATTCCTCACTGGTGTCAGGAGCCAACGCATGTTGGGCTAGCCAGAATCACCTGCAAAAGTGGGAAAACATGACTGTAACTAACTGCCCTCAGTCGCAGACAACCTGACTGTCAGCTATGTACAGATAAAGTATCAGACACACTCACCTATGATCCATCCTCTGTCCCCTTGTAGTTGTTCCATCATGTGTGGCACACTGCTGTTCCTCAGCACAAATAAATCATGGACTGATCCAGGGAACATGGCATTTACATGTCAGATGTATTGGTCTGCAGTACACTAATTGAATGTTCATGGAGTGGAAGTTCTTCCTGTTTCTGTACAACTGTTCTCTTACTCTTGGGGGGGATGAGAGCTATGTGGGTGCCATCGATGTCACCTATCACATGGGGATTGTTGGCAAAGACATAAAAGTCAGAATTGATGACAGGTAGTTCAGCACTTTAGGGAAACCTCACATATGACTGCAGGTGTTGTACGAATGCATCCAGAAACCTGGACAGGATAAGGGAAAACATTGGCTGTGAAAACCCTACACCCATGCCCACTGTCACCTGAAATGAGCCCATGGCAAGGAAACGGAGTACAGAGAGCACTTTCACTTCAGTAGGGATGGCATGCTGATTCCGATTAGCCGGTCCCAGCACTGGATCCAGTAATGCACAAAGTTCATGAATAGTAGCACAAGTGGGTCTGTAATTGATAATGATGTGACGTTCTACCATGGTCTCCAAATCAACAAGTGGTCTGTACACAGATGAGGCCCTCCCTCGCCACATGGGTCTATACCTAGGAGAAGTGAAGAACACATGTGAGGGACACAAATTCATCTCCACAACATGTTGTGTATTCAACACTGCTGTCAAACATTTAGGGGACACATTAGCAATGTAGGATGTTACACTGGAGTGACATGTCCTAACTGCTACATCTGTACTGTTGTGGTGAGTAAATTGTATTCTGGGCATACGCTTGAGGGCTGGGAGCCATAGGGCCTGCATGGGGCCCATGACCGAATAATAACTGCATAGTAGCTTGCAAAATGTCAGCCCCCTGTCATCCAGATATATAGCAGTGGAAGTGACCTCATACCGCTAGCGGTTGTCGTAATGGTGTAAGGTGGTGTTCACCGCCGTGCACACATTCATTGGTTCACATGGTTGTCAATAGGGAACATGGGCCTATCATGATCGTCTCCGGCGGTGACGGGACACACTGCCGCAGAGCGTACACCATTTCGTCACCCCAGGTTCACTTGACTCCCAGATTCCGTGCATGGAAGTACTCCACTGAGTGTGCTGCTATGTCCTGACTCTGGTCCTGGAAATGGCGCAGGTCACAGGGGAAAGGGCCCCGGCCTTCACCACAGAGGAGCTGGAGAAGCCGGTGGACGGGGCCCTACCCCTGTATGCCAAGTTATATGGTCGACCAGAGGTGCAAGTGAGTAGGCGAATGGGGTGCATGGATGTGTGTGATGGTGGTGGATGGCTGTATGCATGTGTGCACAATTTGTAACTGCACAGCCGTTTAATGCATGACATTCAGCGTGAGTGAGGTGCTGGAATGCTGTTTTAAGTGTATGTCCCATAGGGGACTGTTAGAAATGGGGCCTTTGGTTGACAGTCAGGTTACCCCCTGTTCAAGCAAGGACCTTCACTTTATTCAGGGTAAAAGAGAATCAACCTCAGCTAACCCCTGCTTACCCCCTTGGTAGCTTTGCAGAGCAGTAGGCTTAACTTCAGAGTGCTAGGTGTAAGGTATTTGTACCAACACACACAGTAACTCAATGAAAACATAACACAGGTTTAGAAAAATAGGAAATATTTATCTAAACAAAACAAGACCAAAACGACAAAAATCCAACATACACAAGTCAAGTCATGACTTTTTAAAGATTAAACTCAAAAATAGCGCTTAAAAACACAAAATGCTTCAATGAGGTGTTACACAGTGTCGTAACGGAGTCGTTTCAAACAATCGGACACGGAGTCGCATAGACCCCCAAGTACCTTGGTGAAGAAATAAAAACGAGCCGATGCGCGAAGTCAGGGATCGCGGCATCTGTGCGAAACATTGAATCCTTGGACTTCGAACGGCGTCGACCATGACGTGGTGCAGCGACTTCCACAGAGTCGCGGACTTCGGCGGGGCTGCAGTGATGTCGGGCCTGCGAAGTTCGTCGCATTCCACCAAGGATCACGGAGTCGGGTGCAGGCGTCGTCACCGGATTCAGCAGCGGCGTCTGTCCGAAGTCGATTTCCTTGAATTTCCATGAGTTTTCCTTCAAGGGCCCAGGGACTGGATAGGGCACCACTTGTCAGAGCAGAGAGAAGTCTTTGCTGTCCTTGAGACTTCAAACAACAGGAGGCAAGCTCTAAACCAAGCCCTTGGAGATTTCTTCTCAAGATGGAAGGCACACAAAGTCCACTCTTTGCCCTCTTACTCTGGAAGAAGCAGCAA
Source organism: Pleurodeles waltl (assembly GCF_031143425.1). Taxonomy (NCBI): domain Eukaryota; kingdom Metazoa; phylum Chordata; class Amphibia; order Caudata; family Salamandridae; genus Pleurodeles; species Pleurodeles waltl. The sequence goes on from NC_090439.1 coordinate 652,537,691, forward strand.
CTGCAGGATAGCTCCACAAAGCACAGTCACAGGCATGGCAGCTCTTCTTCCTCAGCTCTTCAGCTCTTCTCCAGGCAGAGGTTCCTCTTGTTTCCAGAAGTGTTCTAAAGTCTGTGGTTTTGGATGCCCTTCTTATATGCAATTTCTCCTTTGAAGTAGGCCTACTTCAAGGCAAAGTCTCTTGTGAATGTGAAATCCTGCCTTGCCCAGGCCAGGCCCCAGACACTCACCAGGGGGTTGGAGACTGCATTGTGGGAGGGCAGACGCAGCCCTTCCAGGTGTGAGTGACCACTCCTCCCCTCCCTCCTAGCACAAATGGCTCATCAGGATATGCAGGCTACACCCCAGCTCCCTTTGTGTCACTGTCTAGTGTGAGGCGCAACCAGCCCAACTGTCAAACTGACCCAGACAGGGAATCCACAAACAGACAGAGTCACAGAAATGGTATAAGCAAGAAAATGCTCACTTTCTAAAAGTGGCATTTTCAAACACACAATCTTAAAATCAACTTTACTAAAAGATGTATTTTTCCCAAAGGGAATCTACACTTTAATCAGATTTAAAGGTTGCCCCCATGTTAACCTATGAGAGGGACAGGCCTTGGAACAGTGAAAAACTAATTTAGCAATATTTCACTGTCAGGACATATAAAACACATTACTATTATGGGGGTCATTCTGACCATGGCGGTCGGTGATAAAGCGGCGGCCAACCCGCCAACAGGCCGGCGGTCCAAAATATGCAATTCTGACCCTGGCGGGAACCGCCAACACAGCCCGCCGCATTAACACTCCGACCGCCACGGCGGAACAAATAAACAGCGCGGCGGTCACCGCCAACAGCCAGGCGGCAGACAATGTACCGCCCACCCTATCACGACCCACCAATCCGCCACCTTTTCCGGGGCGGGAGCACCGCCGATAAAAACACGGCGGAAACAGACTACGAACGGGAAAACGCTCGCCTCCACATACTCCACGCGAGATTCCGGCAGTATGGAACCCGAGTTACAGGTCATCCCCGCACTCCTATACCTGCTCCTGTACCAGGAGCACGCCCGGCGGCGCGGAAGACATCAGTGAGTACTGCACCTACGACACAGGGGAGGGAAAAGATTACCGGCACACACCCACCCACCCACACCCACTACAACACACACATCAATGCATTCCCACAGATCACTGTCACAACCCACAAACCCCCCCCTCCGAAATAATGCAAAGACCAAAAGAAGAGATCTTAAACGGGCAGATATATTGAAAAATGGACAGCAGTAATCCAAATAAATAAATAAACTATGTACAAAATATATACATCTACTATATGTAGTCCAACCACTGTCCGTGGACCACAGGGGTCCTGAGCAAAGGGGCAAGGCCCAGTCCCACGACAAGAACTCCACGGAGAGAACACTGCAGGGGCATCAGAAAGAAAAAAGGACAGGCACCTCAGGGGGAAGGGAAGGGGGGGCACCTCAGCCACTTGAGTACACGACGCCAGATCCACGAGGGGACTCCATGACCACTGGCCCATCCTGGGGAGAGCAAAGCCACAGTCCATACAGTCCATACAGTGGGTGGCCTGCCCACTGGGCCATCCTGGGGAGTGCAAAGCCACAGTCCATACAGTCCATACAGTGGGTGGCCTGCCCACTGGGCCATCCTGGGGAGTGCAAAGCCACAGTCCATACAGTCCATACAGTGGGTGGCCTGCCCACTGGGCCATCCTGGGGAGAGCAAAGCCACAGTCCATACAGTCCATACAGTGGGTGGCCTGCCCACTGGGCCATCCTGGGGAGTGCAAAGCCACAGTCCATACAGTCCATACAGTGGGTGGCCTGCCCACTGGGCCATCCTGGGGAGTGCAAAGCCACAGTCCATACAGTCCATACAGTGGGTGGCCTGCCCACTGGGCCATCCTGGGGAGTGCAAAGCCACAGTCCATACAGTCCATACAGTGGGTGGCCTGCCTACTGGGCCATCCTGGGGAGTGCAAAGCCACAGTCCAAACAGTCCATAACAGACTCCACTGCCACTGGAGGAGGCATGTTGGCCAGAGGACATCCTGCAGCCCTGCCCGAGACAGATCCTGCCCTGCCACGTCTGCCAAAGGGCCAGCGGTTCTTGCCTGGAAGGGCCCAGTTCAGCGGTTCTTGCCTTGAAGGGCCCCGTTCAGCGGTTCTTGCCTTGAAGGGCCCAGTTCAGCGGTTCTTGCCTTGAAGGGCCCAGTTCAGGGGTTCTTGCCTTGAAGGGCCCAGTTCAGCGGTTCTTGCCTTGAAGGGCCCAGTTCAGCGGTTCTTGAGACGGCAGTCCCCAGCGGAGCGGTGCTGGAGACGGCGGGGCCCAGTTCAGCGGTTCTTGCCTTGAAGGGCCCAGTTCAGCGGTTCTTGAGACGGCGGTCCCCAGCGGAGCGGTGCTGGAGACGGCGGGGCACAGTTCAGCGGTTCTTGCCTTGAAGGGCCCAGTTCAGCGGTTCTTGAGACGGCGGTCCCCAACGGAGCGGTGCTGGAGACGGCGGGGCCCAGTTCAGCTGTTCTTGCCTTGAAGGGCCCAGTTCAGCGGTTCTTGCCTTGAAGGGCCCAGTTCAGCGGTTCTTGCCTTGAAGGGCCCAGTTCAGCGGTTCTTGAGACGGCGGTCCCCAGCGGAGCGGTGCTGGAGACGGCGGCCATTCTATGGCCAACTGCTCATTGCCTGGTGGTGCCCTCCTGGGCAGCGGGGATGGTGCTCCTTCAATGCCCACCTGGGCTGTGGGTGGTGGGGCCCTCCTGGCCAGCTGGGCTGGGTCCTCCCTGGGCAGCGGCTATGGGGGTGGTGGGGCCCTCCTGGCCAGCTGGGCTGGGTCCTCCCTGGGCAGCGGCTATGGGGGTGGTGGGCTCTCCCTGGGCAGCTGTGACGGTTCCTCCCTGGGCAGCGGCTATGGGGGTTGTGGGCTCCTCCTGGGCAGCTGTGACGGGTCCTCCATGGGCAGCAGGCCTGCTGCCTGACTTCTCCGCCTTGCTGCCCTTGCCCTCCTTAGTCGGGAGTCTGTGGCCCTTTCCTCCCTTTGGAGCTGTGGCTGTTGACGGTGGCTGGCTAGTGTCCTGGGGGGATATAGAACCCAGGCTCCTGCGGCGGCCCTTCCGCCTTCTGCTCCTCTTCCCAGGGGGTGGGCTGCCTGTCCCCTTGCTGCTGGGCAAAGATCCAGACATGCGGGCTGGTGGGCTCCAATACCCCTGCACCCTTGTCAAGGGGGCTGCAGGGCTGGTGGTGGCTGAGGTGCTCTTTTTACCCCGACGAGAAGGAGGGGGGGGCTCAGGGTCAGGAAAGAAGGTAGCAGTAGAGAGATAGATTTTCTTGGGACAATGGAGAGTGATAGGTACAGTGGGAATGGGAGTGGAGGGAGAGGATGTGGTTGTAGGTGAGTGACGTTTGCTGTCTTTGGGTGCAGGTGCAGGAGGGATAGGCTGTCGTGAGGTGGATGGCTGTTTTGCGTTTGTGTGGTGTGGAAGAGGGGGTGACAGACACAGTGGGAGAGGACACAGGGGACGTGTAAATGGCAGTGGGGGTGGTGACTGCACGTGTGCGGACTGGACTGGAGGGTGTGCTGGTGATGGAAACACTGGCTGATGGTGAGGTGAATGAAGGTGTGAGTGTAGACGTCACAGGGAGGGAGGAGGGAGACGAGGAGGTGGGGGTCACAGAGGTGGAAGTGACTGTTGGCATGTCTGCATCGGAATGTTGCTTGTGTGAATGTCTGCGTGATCTGTGGTGCTTATGTTTGGATGAGCTGCTCTTGGGTGTTGAGGTGTGTGCAGGCTGGTCTGATGGTGTGGGTGGGACAGGCAGAGGAACAGGAGACTGGGAGGAGGGAGTTAGTAGAGGGAGGCAGGAGACAGGGACAATGGCTGCCGTCAGTGCTGAGGCCAGAGCCTGGAACGATCGTTGATGGGCAGCCTGACCCGAATGAATGCCCTCCAGGTACGCATTGCTGCGATGAACCTCCCTCTCCACCCCCTGGATGGCATTCAAAAGGGTAGTCTGCCCAACAATGAGCGTTCGGAGGAGGTCAATGACCTCCTCACTGAGGGCAGCGGGGGTAACAGGGGCAGGGCCTGAGGTGCCTGGGGCGAAGGAGATGCCCGGCTTCCGGGCAGAGCGGGCATGGGGCGAACGCTGAGGGGCTGCTGGGAGGGCGGAGATGGTGCGCTGGGTGGCGGCTGTACCTGTAATGGCAGGGGGCACGGATGTTGCCCCCCCGCAAGGGAACTCCCTTCCGAGGACGTGTCCGTGTCGCTGCAGGGTCCAGTCGTCCCCGTTGTGGAGCTTCCCTCGCCCTCCGTCTCACTGGTCCAGTCAGACTCTGTGGCATGGCCCTCCTGGGCCATGTGAGATGCAGCTCCCTCCTGCCCCGATGCCACTTCTCCTCCGCCTGATGATGCTGATGTACACAAGCACAGAAAGACAAACAAAAAGGGGGGGGGAGAGAGAATTTAAGAGATTTTGAGTACATGGATCACCGGTACAGTTAGCGGACATGACAGACACAGATGCCCCCTGCACTAAGTTGCGCACTTGGGGTCCGCTACGCATTCCGTGGAACATGCCCTACACGCCTAGAGTTGACAACTGCACCCATGGATGACACGGCCCAGGGATGGCTGTACTGGCACACTACTGAGGGTGGTGGCTGGGGACACAGGGGCTTACGGGGGTGCCCAGCCTACAGATATCGCCCTGGCCTAGGGGGACCCACAGCCCTCCTCCCCCACCCAGACACCTCCACTGCGCGACAACAGAGTAGATTATGCTTGTACTCACCCCCTTGTGTCTGCTGTGCTGCCCTCACGTGCCCATCCAAATCAGGGTAGGCCACCGCCAGGATCCGGAACATCAGGGGGGTCAGTTGACGGCAGGCACCCCGCCTACGTTGGGAGGCCATCCCCAGCAGAGACTCGGCTGTCTTCTTGGTCCCGCGGCGGATGTCCTCCCACCTCTTGCGGCAGTGGGTGCCCCGTCGATGGTGGACCCCCAGGGTCCGGAATTCCTTGGCGATGGCACGCCAAATCCCGATCTTCTCATGGGCGCGGACCTATGTGACACGTACAGGGAGGGAGAAATACCACGTTCAAGTTTGTCTGCATTTTCGTTGCCAGTGGCCCAACGCCCCCCATCCCCGCCAGGCCCCCCGCCATGCCCAACATGCCCCCCATCCCCGCCAGGCCCCCCGCCATGCCCCCCGCCAGGCCCCCCGCCATGCCCCCCGCCAGGCCCAACATGCCCCCCATCCCCGCCATGCCCCCCGCCAGGCCCAACATGCCCCCCATCCCCGCTAGGCCCCCCGCCATGCCCCCCCGCCAGGCCCAACATGCCCCCCATCCCCGCCATGCCCCCCGCCAGGCCCAACATGCCCCCCATCCCCGCCATGCCCCCGCCAGGCCCAACATGCCCCCCATCCCCGCCAGGCCCCCCGCCATGCCCCCCGCCAGGCCCAACATGCCCCCCATCCCCGCCATGCCCCCGCCAGGCCCAACATGCCCCCCATCCCCGCCAGGCCCCCCGCCATGCCCCCCGCCAGGCCCAACATGCCCCCCATCCCCGCCAGGCCCCCCGCCATGCCCCCCGCCAGGCCCAACATGCCCCCCATCCCCGCCATGCCCCCCGCCAGGCCCAACATGCCCCCATCCCCGCCAGGCCCCCCGCCATGCCCCCCGCCAGGCCCAACATGCCCCCCATCCCCGCCAGGCCCCCTGCCATGCCCCCCGCCAGGCCCAACATGCCCCCCATCCCCGCCATGCCCCCGCTAGGCCCAACATGCCCCCCATCCCCGCCATGCCCCCCACCAGGCCCAACATGCCCCCCATCCCCGCCAGGCCCCCCGCCATGCCCCCCGCCAGGCCCAACATGCCCCCCATCCCCGCCATGCCCCCCGCCAGGCCCAACATGCCCCCCGCCAGGCCCCCAGGCCAGCCAGTGGCCCCAAATCCATATTGAATTAAACTCACTTGTTGGTCTGGAGGACCGTAGAGTAGCGCATACTGGGGGAGGACCCCATCCACAAGTTTCTCCAACTCTTCTCCAGTGAAGGCAGGGGCCCTTTCCCCAGACACATGAGCCATTGTCCCTTCCAGACCGAGGTCACAGCAACACTTGCAGTATAGGTCCTCTCCTGTGAAAGTTCAAGTCGCAAGTGAATAAGTAGATAGAAAACGGCGGTCACGCCCGCGGCGGTGCGTACCACGGCGGGGCGTACCGCCACCGCGGGCGCACTTCGCCATTGGCTCCTGATACCCATAGGCTTCAATGTTATCCAATGCGGCTTCGCGCCGCGGTCTTCGACCGCCTACCGCCACGGTGTGCCACGCCAGCGCATTGACCTCACATCCCATTGTCACACTTCACAGGTCAGGCAGCCGCCATTTCGAGGGTCCACATGGCTCAATTTCAACTGCGTCACACAGGCCTAGGCCTTGCATAGCCACTCATACACGCCATTCACTGCATAGAGAATTGTTTACTGTGCAAGCTGTGAGTACGTACCTGTGGGTTGCTTGACTGTGTGCTCCATGTTGTCCTTCCTAGGCACCGTCTGCTGGGTTTGGCGAGGAGAAGGAGGAATCCTCCCGTGTACAGATCACTGGTGGACCTGTCGACAATGGAAGCACGCCACATTATCCTGACCTACCGGCTTGACCGTGCCACTATACATGAACTGTGTGCCCAGCTGGAGCCCGACCTGATGTCCCCCATCCGCCAACCCACAGGGATTCCCCCTCTGGTGCAGGTCCTGTCAGTACTCCATTTCTTGGCAAGTGGGTCATTTCAGACAACAGTGGGAATTGCTTCTGGGATGTCTCAGCCCATGTTTTCGAAGGTGTTATCCAGAGTGTTGTCTGCCCTGATGAAATACATGAGGAGCTACATCCTTTTCCCTGAGGTGGGCGAATTGGCTACAGTGAAGGGTGATTTCTATGCCCTTGGACATATTCCCAACGTCATTGGTGCCATTGATGGGACCCATGTGGCTTTGGTTCCCCCCCAAGAAAGAGAGCAGGTGTACAGGAACAGGAAAAGTTACCATTCTATGAACATCCAGGTGGTGTGTTTGGCTGACCAGTACATCTCCCATGTCAATGCCAAATTCCCTGGGTCAGTGCATGACGCCTACATCCTAAGGAATAGCAGCATCCCTTACGTGATGGAACAGCTAGAGAGACACCGTGTATGGCTATTGGGGGACTCTGGGTACCCCAACCTGTCGTGGCTACTGACCCCAGTAAGGAATCCCCGGACCAGGGCAGAGGAACGGTACAATGAGGCCCATGGGCGTACTAGGAGGGTGATCGAATGCACCTTCGGCCTCCTAAAGGCCAGGTTTCGGTGCCTGCATATGACAGGTGGATCCCTAATGTACTCACCTAAGAAGGTGTGTCACATCATCGTGGCCTGCTGCATGCTTCACAACCTGGCTTTGCGCCGCCAGGTGCCTTTCCTGCAGGAGGATGGTCGAGACGGTGGTGTTGTGGCAGCTGTGGAACCTGTGGAGAGTGACGAGGAGGAAGACGACGGGGCTGAAACAGACAACAGGGACAGAATCATTGCACAGTACTTCCAATAGGACACAGGTAACAATTCAAACATAATTTAGTAAATGTAAACTACTCTCCTGCATCTCTGCTGCCTGTCTATTTGCCCCAGTGTATGATGACTGAGTTGTGGCTTTTCCCTCCCTATTTCAGATCTGGGGTCCCCACTACGAGTCCTGTGCTTCGTTTCCCCATGGACTACAGCTTTGTGGCAGCGGGTTGTTGACTTCACTATGTACAAGGACATATTTGCACTGTCATGTCAATCACAATATTTTGAAATCACAGCCAGACTCCAGATAGTTTTGTGCAAAATAGGTGTTTATTTCAGTGCTCAAAATGGGATGGGTGGTTTCAAGTGGCTATGGGCTATGGTGAAGGAATGTCCATGGCAGAGTCCAGAGTAACAGTCACACAGGTGCATTGTCCATAGGCCTGTGGAGAGATGGAGCATGGGCAGTTCAAGGATGGACAGGGTGACAATGTGGGACAGTGGGATGACATCAGGTGGTATCCTTTGCTGGCGGGGGTCTTGACATCCTACTCTGTCTTCTTGCGAGATCTCAGGGCCCTCTTGCGGGGTGGTTCTTCTCCTGCAGGAGGTGGGGGTCTGGTGGGCTGCTGTTGTGCGGGGGCCTCCTGTCCACTAGCGCCGGCGGAGGTGGTTGGCTGTTCTTGGTCCAGGCTAGTGGCAGGGGCCCTTTGTTGTTGTTGAGTGTCCGTCCTGGTGTTGATGAGTTCCTGCAGCAGCCCTACCATGGTAACCAGGGTGGAGGTGAGGGCTCTGATGTCCTCCCTGTACCCCCGATAGTGTTCCTCCTGCAGTACCTGGATCTCCTGGAACCTGGCCAGTACCGTCGCCATCGTCTCCTGGGAGCGGTTGTATGCTCCCATGATGGTGGTGAGGGCCTCGTGGAGAGTGGGTTCCCTGGGCCCGTCCCCCCCCCTGTCGCACAGCTGCCCTCCCAGTTCCCCTGTTTCCCTGGGCCTCTGCCCCCTGGCCGGTGTGCCCACTACCACTGCCCCCAGGTCCCTGTTGTTGTTGGGGTGGTGGGTTATCCTGGGTGCCCTGTAGTGGTAGACACACCGCTGATTGACGCGCCCTGGAGACAGAGGCATGGGCCTGCTGGGTGGGAGCTGTGCTGGTGTTCCCAGAGGGGTTTGGGTCTGTAGTGGCCTGTGGCTGTCTGAGGGGAACCAACTGTCCAGAGGTCCCCGATGGTCCGGGCTGGTCATCAGTGTCCAGGTCGACAGAGCTGCTGTCATCGCTGACGGCCTCTTGGGTGGGGGGTGTGGAGAATTCTGGGCCCTCCGTGGCGGTGTGTTGGCGGTCGGGTCCTGCAGGGGTATAGAGGTATGGTTATAGTTTCAATGTGTGCCATATGGGTGTATCTGTGGGTTCCCGTGTCCCCAAGTGCTGGCATTCGTGTGTGGGGGCTTTGGTGAGGGTGGCTTGTGGGGGGGATGTGTATATGCATTGGGCATGCTTTGGTGATGGGTGTCCATGCTTAGTGGACGCATGCAGGCCTAGGTTTTGGGATGTGTGGGTTGTGATGGTGAGACATTGGCAGGGAATAGGTGTGCTGGGGGTGGGGGTGAGGATGGTGGTGGGGGTGAGGATGGTGGTGGGGGTGAGGATGGTGGTGGGGGTGAGGGTGGGGGTGGGGGTGAGGGTGGGGTTCGAGGATGGGGGTGAGGGTTGGGGTATGATTTGGCATGCAGGTGGGGGGGAAGCAGTATTGAAGCTTCAACTTACCAGAATCCATTCCTCAGCCGACTCCTGCGAGGCCGTCAGGATGCAGGATGTTCAAGACTTCCTCCTCCCATGTTGTAAATTGTGGGGGTTGAGGTGGGGGTCCTCCGCCAGTCTTCTGCACGGCGATGTTGTGCCTGGATACCATGGAACGCACCTTCCCCCGTAGGTCGTTCCATCGCTTCCTGATGTCTTCCCGATTTCTGGGGTGCTGTCCCACAGCGTTGACCCTGTCGACAATCCTCTGCCAAAGCTCCGTCCTCCGGGCAATGCTGGTGTATTGGACCTGTGTGCCGAAGAGCTGGGGCTCTACCCGAACGATTTCCTCCACCATGACCCTGAGTTCTTCGTCTGAGAAGCGGGGGTGTCTTTGGGGTGCCATGGAGTGGTGTGTATGATGTGTGGGGTGGAGTATGTGTAGTTAAGTGTGTTGAGTGTGGTGGTGTGTGTTGTTTTGTGTGTGGATATTGTGTGGGTGATGGTGTAGTGTGCCTCTGTGTGATGGTGTTCTGTGATCGCTGCTGTGTCTCTCAGTGCTTCTTTTTGGATTTTGGTCAAAGGGGTTTGTGGGTGATGTGGGTGTGTGTTTTATATTGTATTGTGTGTGTGAGAGTGGTGTGTGTATGTGTATCAGGTGTGTGGAATTCAAATCGTCCAATGTGGCTGAGTTTTGTTCGTTTGGGTGTATTCTGACCGCGGCGGTGTGTACCGCCAATGGAAAACCGCGTTTGAAAGACCACCGCGTGGATTCGTGGGTCGTAATGGCATGGGCGTATTTCTGTTGGCGTGACGGTGGAGGTTTGGTCACCTCCACTTTTCCGCCGACCGCTGGTCTGGCGGTCTGTTGTGGCTGTCGGATTTTCGGAGGTTTGGCTGCTGCGGGTCAGAATGACCGTGGCGGATTACTGCGACCGCAGCGGAATTATGGAGGATTTCTGACCGGCGGTAGGCGCCTTTTACCGCCGAGGTCAGAATGACCACCTATATGTCCTACCTAAACAGTGCACTGCAACCTGCCCTTGGGGCTACCTGGGGCCTATCTTAGGGGTGCCTTATATGTAAGAAAAGGGAAGGTTTAGGCCTGGCAAGTGGGTACACTTGCCAAGTCGAATTTACAGTTAAAACTGCACACACAGGCACTGAAATGGCAGGTCTGAGACATGATTACAGAGCTACTTATGTGGGTGGCACAACCAGTGCTGCAGGCCCAATAGTAGCATTTGATTTACAGGCCCTGGCACCTCTAGTGCACTTTACTAGGGACTTACTAGTAAATCAAATATGCCAATCATGGATAAGCCAATTACATACACATTTTGTAAAGGAGTTTGAAGGCTGTCCAGCAGACACAAGGGGTGAGTACTAAGTCCATATAATGCCCCCTTGATGGATGTCTGAGGGTGCTGTAGTATGTATGCTGTCTAGTGGCAGGGACTCTGATGTAATTTAGCATTATGGCCCCCATGGGCAGTTAGATGATAAGGGGCAGGTCTGCCGTTCTTAAGGTCCTTTTGTAATGTGAGAGATGGTTGTATACTAGGGTTGTGGACAGTAGTCAGGGGCATAGCCATGGGTATAGCTGTAGGTGCTGCATGTTGGTGTCTTAGCTGAGTTAGAATATGGGTGAACCAGATATGTACATCCATTCAGATGTTAATATTCTCTCTCCTGTTTTGTCTCCCCACCCCTTTACTCTTGTGTTGTCTGTGTACATCAGCATCATCTGGCAGTGACACCGGAGCAGTGACACCGGAGAGTGGGGATTCAGTGGCCTATGGTTTCAAGGAGGCTGAGTCTACCGACGCCAAGGGAACCAGTGGGTTCAAGGGCGAGGGGAGTACCACGGGGGAGGCAACTACCACTGGAGGTAGTGACTCTGATTCCTCCTTCGATGGGAGCTACCTAGTGGTGGCGGACCCTATTAGGCCCACCCATTCTTTGACATCTTCCACTACCCCATACCATCACCACCCTCCCAGTTGTGCCCCATCCAGGTGCCCGTGCCCACTCACCCAGAAGGGTGGGCGTCTCCTTCGCCCCAGGCACCTCATTTCCTGCCCCAGTCAGCCCTGCTGCCCTCACAGAGGAGGCTATTGACCTCCTGAGGACCATCTCTGTAGGGCAGACAACCATTGTGAATGCCATCCAGGGGCTAGCATCCCAGATGCATCAGTGCAATGCATACCTGGAAGGCATTCACAGTGCCATGTCTGGCCTACAGAGATCTTTTCAGGCTCTGGCCTTTTCTTTGACGGCAGCCAGTTCCCCCCTCCAACCACCTCTACCCCTCCCAGCACCCCACTCCCTTCACCCATCCCCAGCACACGTTCAGACAGCCATACACACACCTCAACACACAAGAAGCACACAGAGAAACATAAGCACCACACTTCCTACCACAAGCATTCACACAGCCAACATACAAAGGCACACACAACAACATCCACTTCCTCCACTGTGTCCACCTCTTCCATCTCCCTGTCTGTCACCTCTACATGCACACTCACAAGCACTGCACCTTCATTCACCCTTTGCTGACTCCATTCTTGCAGTCACCACAACATCAGACATCCAGTCATGCATCCCAGACACCACACCTGCACTCACCACAACGACTTTGAGTAACACTTGCAGCACACTCACCAAACTTGCAGACACCCAGACAACATCCATTTACACTGGCAGCATGTCTTGTCCCACCGTGTCCACCCCCCATTACACAGAGACGTTCACAGACACCCACCCAACATACATCCACCACACCTCAGCATACTGTTCAGGCACCTGCATCCACGTCACGCACACCTACACCTCTTAGAACCACTCCTTTTATCTCCACTCCCACACATTCCTCCAAGTCCACCCCGACTGCCGCTAAGAAACGTTTCCTATCCTGTGTAGACCTTTTTGATCCCAATGGCCAAGCCCGTCTTGTCCCCAATCGTGCAAACCTCCTTTCCCTGTCCACTCCTTCTACATCCAAGTCCGCCCCTGTCGCCATTCCCGTGCACCTTCCCCAGTGAGCAAGAGGCCCAGTGCTGGCCCGGATCATCTGCCACCCCCCAGTCCAAACCCGCTCCTCCACCTTTCAAAGCAAACCAAAACCCCCTCCAGCTCCCAAACGTAGACCCAAGCCCTCCCTCCCAGATGTGAGTCCCAACCCCCACCACCCCCTGCCTCTGTTCCTTGAGGTGCCTGGCTTCCCCATTGATGCCCCTTTATGGTGGAGTACCATGTGCACATGTGGGAGTCCAGTTTCGGCCTTTTGGGCCCATCAGCCTTTTTGATATGGACTGGCCAATGGCCTCATTTGGACAATCTGTTGCTCCTGGAGCTTTAATAAAGTTTGTGTGCCCAGTGTTGGTGTTGACACACTCTGGATCTGTGGTTCCTCATTTCATTGTGGTGAGGTGTTGTGCACATGTTGGTTCTTTGGACAGGTTGTCTTGGGCTTGTGTCAGGTAAGTATGTCTTGCTAATGGTGTGTATGGCTTGTGATGTTGTGACGGGTTGTGGGTGGGTTGCGGGGTGGGTGGAGTGGGTGGGTATGTAACTGTGCCCTTTCTTCCATTGTTTAGTAGGTTGCGGTACTTACTGTCGTCGTCTTCGTCGGCGGTCACGGTCACGGAGGTATATGGCAAGGAGCAGCACTGGCACTTTTAACTTTCTCTCCAAGTCTGCTTCGGCGTGTTGTGTCAGCCTCCAGTGAGTGTTTCCTTTTATTTGGTTTGTTTCTGCCTGGCTTTGAGTGGCGGTGGTTCTCGCCCCGGAACTGACCACGGTCTTGTTCTTCATTATTTGTTGGGCAGGTGGGCCTTTCCGCTGGCCTGTGGATAGACTCTTCCTTCATTGTCGGCTCTCCTCTGCTGGCGTTGAGTGTTTTTCAGGCTGCCTGTTTTTCATGTGCTTCATTGTTTGGCGGCCCAGCCTGCCAGCCTGTTGGCGGTAGTTACCGCCACCGCCGGCGGTGCAGTCTTTCCCGCCGTGTTCATAATGAGGGCCTATATCTCTAAAATCAAAAACATTTAGGAAATCATTATATCTGTTCTACCTGAAAACTATTAATGATGAAAAATGTTTTTATTCAGGTTCTACCTGTTGTATGGTTCCTGTTATGGTAATAAGACTGTGTGTTTTACGGCGGCAGCACCGCCAAGTGTGGGTGACTGAGTCAGTCCCACACTGCCTGGAAGCTGTTGGCCTATTCCCGGGATAGCCCACAGTGCCTCACCCAAAACTGGAAAGTAAAGATAATTTGTGCCCACCTAAACATGACACTCTGACTTCTCAGGGAAGTAGTGGTGAACAGATCAAACCCCTTTTCACTCAGTGACCGCTAAGGCAGAAGACAAGATTTCAATGTTTTAATTGAAATAATTGCATCCAATTATAAAGAGCATCACCTGTGATAATAAGGCACATGAAACCTAAGACTGTAATCATAATTATGATTAGGGTAAAGAAGATAAACAACCCCACCAACAGCCATGGCTAGAATGCCCTCTACCCCCCATAGGCCTACATGGTGTTCATATAATAAATCCTGCAGTTTTCTAAGAACAGGACACTAACACACCCACCCCTTGTTGGAACAGGAGTATAGTGTCCAGGACCTAAAATTAATAAAATATGAAACAACTGTCTCAAAAGCAAGACTGATGTAATAATGTATAAAAGAGATTACATTTCCATGTTGACAATCAGACCAGGCCAAAGCATAAGACTGAATTAAAACAAGTCAATTTGAAGAAAAATGTGGCAATTAAAAACCATCTTTGGCAGCTGACGAAACCACCAGACCCTCATTCAAAAGGTGGAAAGAGCACACATGATCTATTGTCTCAGCTATAGTCATAATTGATGAGGCAGTGTTCCGTGCTGTGCCTGATGTTGGGACACCAGGAGCCATTAGATCCACAAAGGGCTGCTGGGAGAAGGCATCACGTAGCAACTGCAATCTTAATAGACAACTCTGGCAATTAACCCTAACTGAGAGCATCATCAGATTAATATCCATAGAAAGTGCATGTTACAATGCAAGACACACTTCCAGTGTGCATTTGAAAGAGTACCATGAGCAATTGAAGATAGGCTGCACACTTTAAAGAAATGGATGGAACAACAATGACCAATTCTTGTTTAGTTCCACCAACAGTGATGCTCCGAAATACTGCATCATACGTTCACAATACAGTTAGGCTGGTGGAAGCTCCATCACTCCTTTTAGTTGAGATGGGGCGGCCACTGGGAATCAAAAAAAGCAACAGCAAGATGCCACTAATTAATGCCATAACAATCGGGAAACTTCTGAAAACACTTGAGGAACGTGAGTGAATAGAGGACGGTATAACTCCAACAAAGTCTGGAAGGTGCTGTCATATCGAGAAACTACAGCCTTAAAAAAGTGTACAATCTCTGTGGTGTTTGATGCATTAAAATGTGACTGACCAATTCCTTGAAGTGTTTTGGAAAAGTTTGTATTTAACCCTTTTGCTGCCAGGCCTTTCCCCTTCAGGTGCCAGGCCATTTTTTGGCTATTTGGGGCAGTTCGCGCTTAGGCCCTCATAGCTCTTTGCCCACCTAAGCTACCCACGCCAAATATGCATCCTTTTTTTCCAACATCCTACGGACTCTAGAGCTACCCAAAGTTTGTGGGTTCCCCTGGAGGAGACTAAGAAATTAGCTAAAATACACCTAAAAGTTCTTTAAAAAAATGGTTTAAAAGAGCTGCAGAAGAATGCTTGTGGCTTTTTCCCTGACAATGGCATCAACAAAGGGTTTTTGGTGCTAAAATCACCATCTTCCTAGCTTTCAGAAACAGCCATACTTGAATCAGAAAACTACTTTTTTCAACACAATTTTGGCATTTTACTGGGTCATACCCCATTTTTACTATTTTTTTGTGCTGTTAGCCTCCTTCCAGTTAGTGACAGAAATTGGTGTTAAACTAATGCTGGATCCTGGACAGCTAAACATTTATAACAAGTAAACAAAATTCTGAATTCATCAAGGGGTCATTTGTGTAGCTCCTACAAGCTTTTCCTACAGACAATAACAGCTGAAATAAACAAATATTGAAACTGAGGTGAAAAAAACAGCCATTTATCTCCACGTTTTACTCTGTAACTTTTTCCTGCGATGTCAGATTTTCAAAAGCAATATACTGTTGTGTCTGCTGGATCTTCTGTTTGTGGTGATATATATGGCTTATAGGTTCATCAAGAACCCTAGGTAGCAAGATCCAATAAAGGAGCTGCACCTTGCAAAGGCTTTTCATTGTATACCGGGTATGCAGCAATTAAGTAGGTGAAATATAAAGAGTCAAAAATAGGTATCAATGAAACCTTTGTATTTCCAAACTGGGCACAAGATAAGGTGTTGAGAAGCAGTGGTTATTTGCACATCTCTGAATTCCGGGGACCCCATACTAGCATGTGAATTACAGGGCATTTCTCAAATAGACTTCTCTTTACACACTGTCTTACATTTGGAAGGAAAAAATGTAGGGAAAGACAAGGGGCAATAACACTTGTTCTGCTATTCGGTGTTTCCCCAAGTCTCCTGATAAAAATGGTACCTCACTTGTGTGGGTAAGCCTAATGGCCCGACAAGAAATGCAACATGGACACATTACATTTTTACAGTGAAATCTGACGTGTTTTTTTGGAAAGTGCCTAGTTGTGGATTAGCTCAGCCGGCACCTAGGGAAACCTACCAAACCTGTGCATTTTTGAAAACTAGACACCTAGGGGAATCCAGGATGGGGTGACTAGTAGGGCTCTCACCAGACTCTGTTACCCAGAATCCTTTGCAAACCTCAAAATTTGGCAAAAGAAAAACTACTTTTTCCTCACATTTTGGTATTAGAAAGTTCTGGAATCTAAGAGGAGTCACACATTTCCTTCCACCCAGCATTCTGTGAACACTCTTGATAAAAATGGTACCTCATTTGTGTGGGTAGGCCTAGTGCCCGCAACAGGAAATGCTCCAAAACACATCATGGACACATCACATTTTCCCAAAGAAAACTGATCTGTTTTTTGCAAAGTGCCTAGCTGTGGAATTTGGCCTCTAGCTCAGCCCTGGCACCTAGGAAAACCTATCAAATCTGGACTTTTTTTAAAACTGGACACCTAGGGGAACCCAGGATGGGGTAGCTTTTGGTGCTCGCTCCAGGTTCTGCTACCTAGAATCCTTAGCAAACCTCAAAATTTGGCAAAAAAACACTTTTCCCTCAAATTTTGGTGAAGGAAAGTTATGGAATCTGAGGGGAGCCACAAACTTGCTCCCACCCAGCATTCCCTCAACTCTCGCAATAAAAATGGTACCTCACTTGTGTGGGTAGGCAGAGTGCCCACAACAGGTAATGCCCCAAAACACTAAGGCCCTCATTACGACCTTGGCGGGCGGCTGAAGCCGCCCACCAAGATCGGACAACCGGGCAGCCGCCAATGCAGCCGCACCCCCGCCACGGCCCTTTGGAGATCCCCGCAGGGCTGCAACACAGGAGCCGGCTCCAAATGGAGCCATCGGTGTTGCGGCCGTGGGACGGGTGCAGTTGCACCCGTCACGCTTTTCACTGTCTGCATAGCAGTTAAAAGCTGCACGGGGCCCTGTAAGGGGGCCCCTGCACTGCCCATGCCAGTGTCATGGGCAGTGCAGGGGCCCCGCAACTCCCCGTACCGCCAGCCTTTTCCTGGTGTTTCAAACTGCCAGGAAAAGGCTGGCGGTAGGGGGACTCGTAATCACCTGGGCAGCGCTGCAAGTAGCACTGCCCTGGCGGATTACAACCGCTGGGGCCACGACCATGGCGCTTCTGCCGTGGTCGTAATCCCATGGGAAGCACCGCCAGCCTGTTGGCGGTGCTTCCTCCGAAACAGCCCTGGCGGTCTTGGACCGCCAGGGTTGTAATGAGGGACTAAGTGGATACAGCAAAATGATCAAAATACAAAACTACCTGTTTTTGCTGGGGTTGGGCACCCCCTTTTTTTTTGGTCCTGGGCTCAGCAGCCATCTAAGAAATCCTACCAAACCAAGACATTTCTGAAAACTAGATACCCGAGTAAGTCCTGGGAGGTGTGACTTGCATGGATCCTCTCGTGTTTTCTTACCCAGAATCCTAAGCAAATCTCAAATTTAGCTAAAAAATCACATTCTTCCCACATTTCTGTCTGGAATCACTGCACCGGCACAAGTTTCCTACCACCCAACGTTCCCTCAGTCTCCAAATAAAAATGATGCCTCACTTGTGTAGGTGGGCCAAGTGCCTGCTAGAGGGAAAAGCCAAAAGCATGTCGAAATTGAGGGGGAACCAAAGCGGGTCCAAAAGGGCAGTTTGGAAAAAAACGTTTTTAGGTGGGCCAGAATTTTTTTCGGTATAGATGCGACAATGCTGGGTGGTAGGAATTTTGAGGATTCCTGCAGATTCCGGAAGTTTCCATCCCAAAAATGTGGGGAAAATGTGTGATTTCAAGCAAAGTTGGAGGTTTTCAGGGCATTGTGGATAGGAAAATGGTGCGGGTGCATGTGAAGCACACCACCCTGGAGTCACCCAGATGATTAGTTTTCAGATGTGTTTAGGTCTCGTAGATTTTTCTACATGGCAGTATCCCAAAAGTCCAAAAGGTGCACCCCTCATCATTTCATGTGGGACTATTTTGAGTTAGCCAAGCTCTCATGGCTAAAACTTAAAACCAAAACCCAAAATAATCAAATGTCCTCTTGATTGCTGCTGGGATAAGACCTTTTAGTGTGCAGGGGGAAAGCTGAAAGACTGTTATCCCCTTCAGTTGGGGTGGGGTCATGACCATGCCCATACTGGTTGGTAGCCACCACCCCACTATTTCTTTTAATTCTCTGACATCTAGTAGGCTTTCTGCCCCCAGAGTGTGGATCGTGGTAATTGCCCCATCTGACCACCGGTGGGCAGAACAACTTTGTGCCCCTTTATTTGGGGTGGGGGTATGACCATACACCCACTTCTTTTTTTTAAAAACAATTCTTCCCTGGTCTCTGCTGGGCTTTCTGCTCCCCCTTGGGGCAGATGGTCCTTTTAAAAATAAGCCAATCTAACCCTGAGTGGGGCAGAAATGGCCAACAGTAATGTGCCCCCATGGGAAGTGACCCTTGCCCAAGGGGCTGCCCCCTCAAACAACACACGCACACACTAATCCCTGGTGCCTCAGTGGTTTCTATCCCCCCGGGGGCACATCAGCCTAATAGAAATAGGCCGATCTTCTTTCAAGGAGGGCAGAAATGGACTAAAATAAAACTGCCCCCCAGGGGAGCGACCCTTGCCTAAGTGGTCGCTCCCCATCTGTGAAAAAAAAAAGAAAAATCCCCGGGGCCTAGCAGATAGGCTTAATTAAAATAAGCCAATCCCTGTATGTGTAAATAAAAATAAAAAACTCCCTGGTGTCTAGTGGGCATTTCTGCAACCCGATCACTTCATGATCGGGCTGCAGAAATGCTCCAAGAGACATGAAAGGAAAGGTCTTTCCTTTCCTTTTGTGCCTCCGCCTGCCCCCAGCACCCGATCGGAAGAGAAATGCTTTGTATGTGCATGTATTAGAAGGACAATTTAAAATGTTAAGTGTGATGTCAAGAAAAGGCAGAATTTCAAAAGTCAGAGTCATTTTGGAAGTTGTCAATTGAATTTTGGCTAATGAAATACAGGAAATCTTCCACTTCGGCAGGTGGTAAAGTAGGAAGTTCATCACGAAGGAAAACCAAGGATCATTCGTGTTCCAAAGCCTGAGCTCCAGCCAAGGCAGCAGCATTCTGTGGTGTGCCCAACAATGAGTTTAGAGCTGCATAATCCACAAAGTACAACTCATAAGCAGTTTACCGTAGAAAATGCACCCTCAAAACGCATGTCTGGTAATGAGCCCTCAGTGAGAACATCAACAGATCAGCTTCCAATGAGAGCAAGCGCTGTGTAGAAAGACAAACTTTCAGTGCATGTTGAAACAAGCACCAGAGGCACTGAAACATGAGCTGCGCACAATGCAAAACTGGTCTGAATGAAAAGGACCAGTCACACTTCAATTGCTCCAGGAGCAATGCTCCAAAGTACTGCATAATGCAATCATGACACAGCTGCACTGGTGGAATCGCTTTCAGTCCTCCTTGTTGTGCCGCGACAGCCAGTGCACACAAAAAGTAGAATAGCAAAATTCCACTTATTATAGTAAATTCCCCTGAAAATACTGGAGAATATTGAGTGGATGGCTGAAGGTAATAAGCTGAATATAGAGGATAAGGTGTAAACGAAACGAGAACCAACACCCTTAAAACAAATTGCAATTCCAATAGTAGTGGATGCATCATATATTCATCTCATGAGCTCAACAAAGTGTCTTGGAAAGTTTGTACTTAAAAGGCACTGTATCTCTTCTGATGACTGTGCTACCTAAAGGGCATAGGTCTCATGTGCAGATTTAAGCTCCATATGTTTTTGAAACAATAAAGCCTTGAGTCTGCTCAACTTGTCAAAATTCACATTTGAAGTAGCGAAATAAGGCCAAATCTCAGCTACTTTCTTCTGTGGCGTAGGAGGAAAAAGTATGTTCCCACAGCATGTAACAATCTTAGAGACCGAAACAACATAAAATATTCGGCTCACATCCCATAACAGTTTTGACTAATGAGGAGGACATAGCTGCCATTAAAGAGCACCTGGAACACAGATCTAATCAATGGGACTGGGATTCCCTTCAGATAACAAGCCAAGTTTGCTGCCGAAGCATTACACGTCCCGTGCAAGGACAGCTGTTTACAAACCATCGAATGGCTGACAGAAGTCTCACATTTACTACCACTAAGAAAGACCTCTTTAAGGCCACTGAGGCATTTGTATGAGAAGGGTAGCTCCCACACCTCATGGATGTAACTATCTCCAAGCCTTTCATATCTGCCCACTGGAATGTGTTTTAAGCAGGGCATAAATTGGAGTGTTGAAAAAGGCAGAATAATGACCCTGTGTATTAACTACTCAGCAGATGGTATTTCGGCCACAGTAAAAGGCAACTTTTCTAATTTCTCAGTATTTAACATGACATAAGTCACTTCTTTCTTAGCCATTAGTTGTTGTTGTCACATTAACTTAAATGTGGAAAATATTTCCCTTGCGCTAATGTGTTGCAAGGGAACGGGACCCACCTTCAGTGTTTGTAGTGTCCAACCTAACTGTATAATGGACCTTAGTTGACTCTGTCCATGGTGTAAAGAGGACATGTCACTTTGTATTATGTCTATTGCAGAAGAAACAATATTGTTTAAGGTGTATATCTGGTCGTACAGGGTATTAATCCCATTATGTACAACACCTAATGCTTTCTGTTAATTTTTCTGATCTATTTGTCTCTACCGGGCAGCAGCTTCTTGTTGAGAAAGCTTCCAAATTTCACTATAGACTGCATATAGGAAGTGCTTTCTTCATTGTTTTCTGTGGCCTAACAGGAAATACAGTAAGTCAGTGTTATTAGACAAGAGACTGAGGTGTTCTCTAACAGCATCTAGCGAGGAACTCTTTAACCATTGCTGGGATAGTTTCCCTACACTGTATGTTGTTACTATACCGAAATGTTCAGATGACACATAGCGAGGGTCTGGGGTACTTGTTCTAAATCCCCGTGGAGTTTATAAAATGTTTATGATGCCAGTTGGTATCTATTGGCCACAATAAATACACACCAGGACATGAAAGTGAAGCATTAAATGTGTCTTTCTGGGCCCATTCATCGAGCTGATCTTCAGTTGCATTTATATATTTTTGCCATCTGTAAAGTTTTGAAGGGGCAAGAATACTGGGCGTATTCAAATCCTTAATTTTTGCTAAGCCTAAGAAGCTAGTCTGTTGTACAGTTTCATTTAAAAATATAATTTGAACAGGTATCAGGCATACTCTAAATAAAGCTTCCTTTCCCCTTATTTGCCAATTTTTTGTTCCCCACACACTTTTTAAGTCAATCGACTTCAACCAATATTCATAGCCTTCTATAGCCAACCGGGAAACAAAAAAATCTGAATGAATGAATATCGTATCTGTCAAAAATATATGTACATTTTCCATCAATGGTAATTTGAAATAATATGACTCAGCATTTTTAACATGTTGCCCAGAAAAATATGCATATTTTTCAGAATATGTTTTAGAACTCCCTTGTGGTGGAGTTGGACAATATTCCCATTGGGTGTAATTAAAAATAGCCTTTGGGGTACTTGCTCTGTGAATGAAATGGTGTCCATAATAATTATAGCAAAACATGTCACCATAATTCTCTTTGGATTGATAAACATCCTAATTTTCAAATACAGTAAAATACTGCAATTCGATCATCATAGAATCAACTGTTTTCACATCCCAGTCATCAGAAACCACTCCGGGTATTTATACATCGTTCATAGAAAGTTTAAATACATATGGTATTTGAATGACCTCGGTCGGGCCGTATATATCAAATGTGACTTTATTCCAAACAATCCCATCAGAAATTAGTGCAGCGGAAATGTTCACAAAATACATATCTTTGCAGACCTTGCGTGAAGAAAAATAGGGCTTTAGTACCTCATCCAACAGTTCAACTTTTTCAGGAAGGTAATGATCATGTATTAATAGAAAGAAGATAATAAGAAAGCCAATCCAAAGGAGGAAAGCATATATAGTCAAAGAAAGCCACAGATAATTCCATGGGAAAATAAAGTAATTTGTTTTAATCCAATTTATCAGTTTATGTGTTTTTGGCAGTTCAGGTGTAGAAGAGGCAAATGAGTCCGAAAAGGTGTCATTGATGTCGATAAAGTATCCAGAAGCAGTAATTGCAAAAACTGGAGCAGTATTTGAAGGAGGAGAACTGGTAGGGGTCTCCCGGGGTGGTTCATTGGAAATGATGCCATTCATCTGTGTAGAAGTTGAATCAAATCGATCAGCAATTTCTGTGTTATTTGTTACGATTGATGTTAGTGGAACTAATGCAAGATCATTTTCCACCCTCCACAAGCTCAGAGAGGTGTCAGCATTGCTGCTTAAGACTTGTAGAGTGACATTTTGACCAGTAGTGAGAGGGATTCGGGTACCCCTGGTTGTTCCTCTTGGTCTGCTATGCAGGATCAGCCACATGGTATAAATAGACATTGTCGATGGAAACAAAGCGGTTTTCTTTAAACCAGGCATCCGTGGTATTATGACAGTTCTGGTACTGTTTATTCCCAGGACTGGGACTGATGCATGATAAGAAGGACCAAACTCCTTTTTCACAGCAACTTTTTCACGTACTAGATCCCCAAACTTTGGAATCCAGCCGATATGTGTTATTGGTACATCCTTAATTTCTACGGAGGCAGCACTGGCAGAAGCATTGTTGTCACAGAACTGTTGTAATTCCTGCAAGACAGTAACACGTTCATTTAAGTCAAAAGATGTTTCTGCCACCTCCACGGCAGGACCATCAAGATCTGGGACATACATTTGAGTTCCAAACAGGCACTCGTATGAAGTACGACCCCCCAGGGACCTTCTAGGAAGATTATTAAGTGCTCTCTGGACTCCATACAGGTGATTAAGCCAACTACGACCCGTACCTAATACTCTGGCTGTTAAGGATTGCTTTAAATCTCAGTTTTGTCCCTCCACAACACTATTTCCCTCAGGATGAAATGGAGATGAGTAATGGAGTTGAACCCATAACGAAGTAATGGTGTCCCTCAAAGCCCTTGAGGCAAAAGCAGGGCCCTGGTCCGAGTGGAAATCCGTAACTGCATATGTGCCAATAAAGACTTGCAAATCTTTAATAACAGTCCGAGCGTCAGCCAAGCGTTGTGGCCACACCCATAGAAATTTGGAACAGGAGTCAACAGCGACTAAGATGAATTTGTATGCACTGTCTGGTGTTAGGGGACTACAATGATCCAAGTACACACATTGTAATGGTTTGTTTGAAATTATGAGGCGTGTCTGCAGTGGGCGTTTGACTGTGGATCCCTTAATATGTTGGCAGATGTCACAACAAAGTACATACTGCTTGGTCTGTTTCTATAGACCTGGCCACCAATAAAGTGCTTGCAGTAATGATATTGTAGCCGCCACACCAGCATGGGTGGAGGCAAAACCCTCATGCGCTGCTTTAATCAACTCTGGTCTTCGGTCTTTATTGGGAATTACTTCTGTGTCAAGAAAGCCTCCCATGCAGTAGGAATATTTAGCAGGAAATGCTTTTGGTAAGGGCGTGCCTTCAGCCGTGGCTTTCACAGCAGCCCATATGTCATCATCCGGCTTTGTTCTACAACAAGTTATTGCAGCAGCAGGAGCCGTAGCTACTGCTGATTTGGCTGCTTCATCAGCCAATGTATTTCCAGCAACGTGTATTCCAACGTGCTGGTGTCCAAGTGTATTTACAACATGGACATTTGGTAGCATTTTCTTCAGATCCGCTACTTTCCCCCACAGAAGTCTGTGTTTGATGGTATTATCTTTGGAATCTCTGTGCCCATTCTGGCGCCTGTAATGCAGATATTCATTGAAGGACTGGACACAATAGTACGAATCACAGACAATCAGTGTTAGCTGTGCAGGATCTGTATGTTCCAGTGCCATCACCAGAGCCTTTAGCTCTGCTAGTTGTGCAATGCAATCCCCTAGGGTTTGCTTGAAGATATGTTGTGGATAGAATTTATTACCCTCCATATAGCTGCTTACGACTGCACAGGCAGCAAAGTATTGGTACTTTGTGCCTATTGCAGGTTGTCCTGAGCCATCAGTGTACATGACTCTTCGATATTGATCAATAGGCAATGTATTTGATATAACTGGGTATTCTAGTTCATATTGCAAAAATTCTTGGGTTTGTAACTTTGGGTCAAAAATGTAGTCAACATCAGTGGCTGTCAAAGACGTTGCCCATTGAATCCAACGTGGATGTAATGCTTTAGCTTTTGGAACTCTGGCTTTGGTAACAGCCTCAAGGGCTGGAATTGGAGATACAACAATAATGTCCTCCGGGCTAGTGGTCTCTCTTTAATGACAGCCATCTGAACAGCAGTGAGAATTTTCTCGGAGGGAGCAAAGCATTGTTCTGCTGCTAAATATAAACGTGATTTGTATGCAATCGGGACTGTCTCACCCTCATTGAATGTTGCATAGGTGAAACTAATGACACCAGCAATTACTTTAATGACCAGATGTTTTTTATTGTCCCTTGTGTGTAGTTGTTGCGCTGCAAGCATGTCTATTTGCAAAGCTCTGAGAATGCGTATGTGTTTGACTGTCTAAAATTTATTGGAAAAGTCACGACGTATTAGGTCATATAATGGTTTTATGTATGATGCGTAATTTGAAAGGTAAGTTCTGCCACAGTTTAGGAAACCTAGTAGTGACTGGAGTTTTTTAATGGTGTTTTGAGGTTGCAACTGCACGCATTTTTCTAAGAATTGTGGGGCTAGGCTCTTTCCTTCACTTGATAATTTGTATCCCAGAAATAGGACACTAAGGAAGGCTATTCTTGTTTTTTTTAAAGTTACATTTATAGCCGAATTCGTCAAATCCTACAACAATGCAGACTACCCATCTTAGATGTTGCAGTAATTCATCGCCTGTAAGGTAGATATCCTCTTCATAGGTCAATGCTTCAGGGTCAATGTCGTGCAGTACTGAAGTCACACGAGCCACAAACAGTGCTAGACTGTTCGTGTACCCCTCTGGTAAACAACAGAACTTTTTCTGAGAGCCTAGTGCACTGAAGCCGTTTAAGTCTTTACTCTCTGGTGCTATATTTTGGCAGAAGAAAACATTGGAAATATCCAGTGTTGTTTTTTATTTTTTTGCGCACTATATTGTTCATAAGTGCCGTGCTATGAGAGTTTTGTATAGCAGATGTGCGTGTATGACTGTTTAAGTGTCTGTAATCTAAGACTATTCTGTACGAATGGTCCGGTTTAGCTACAGGAAATTAAGGATTATTTACTGGTGAGACACAGGTTTTAATTGCACCCTGGTACTCTAGTTGTGTGAGGATTTCCCTCACGAGTGCTTTAGCATCATGTTTTATCACACCCTGGTACTCTAGTTGTGTGAGGATTTCCCTGATGGGTGCTTTAGCATCATGTTTTATTAGGTATTGGAATTGCGATTGATTTTTAATCGGAATTACATGATAGGAGGAATCTTTATCCCACCCTATTTGGTTGTGATATAACGTGGGTGCCTGTGCCAATGCCCAATCAATGGCTTAGGATTCTGCGAGCTCATCTGGAACAAGGGGCGGGAAAGCAAGCTTAATAACCTCTTCCCCAGATGGGCAAGTATGGACATATTCAGTTGGCCAATCCCTTTCGGCCAGTAGACTATCATATATGTTTATGACGGGGTCCCCAATGAATGTGTTGATTGTGCGTTCAATGTCTCTCTCTAAGTGTAACATTACTTTGTACACCCTATCAGGCATGGAGACACACATGTCCGCAGTTTCAACTTGTAAGAAGTCATCAGTTGCTTTCACCTCCAGATGCTCTTGAAGATTCCAACAAACAATTGTGACCTCTGCTGCACTGTCTAGCAGAGCTAGTGCCCACTTCTTGTTCTTCAATAGAGCCCTCTTCTCGAGTAGCATGACGAATGGCAACTGCTGCCACTTTCAACTTTTTAAATTGGGGTTTTTGTTGGGGAAGTTTATCTTCTTTTTTTAACAGAAACTTCTGTAGAGTGCTGGGATTCCTGTCTTGGTTTCACGTACACAGTTCTTCGCTCTGACCGCCCACCTCGTTCAATGCGTTTTTCCTGTGAGTTCCGAAAGGAACGAGATTGCCGTGGATCAGTATACTGATATTTGTGAGGCATTTTTATCTTATCTCTATTTCTGAGATTATATCTATTCCTTGGGGTCTCCTTATGTGGAGATTATCCCCTTTCTTTTATAGGTGTTTGTTGTTTTTTTCATCCCAGCGTTTTTTAGAATCCTCATAAGCTTGCTTGGTAGAATCTTTATTAGATTTACCCTAAAACTGTGGTTTTGTGGGTCTGGCCCCCAGACTATCTTGACCAATACTAGAGTAGGTATCCGTAATAATCTTTGGCAGCTCACGTTCTTGATCCTGTGGAGGAACATCCCGCAGCTGCATGCGTACTGCTAGTGCAACTGCTTCCCCTTTAAGGTTACTCAGTATAATGGAAGATACAGTGGCAAAATTGCCCATAAGTTGCATCCCCAAGTCCAGGGCCAGGGCAGCCCCGTATTCCTCTTGAATTTGTTTTAACACTTCCGATAAATTGGCAAGTGTTGTGTACCGTGTGCGGTAGTATAGCGCGTGGCAAATACTGTGCCCCATGTATTGCAGTTATCTACTGTGGGAACCATCCCAAATGGCAAGCACATAGTTAATATTCTATGCTTATCCTGAGGTCCCATATGGGGAAATACTGCTTCCAGTGCATTTATTTTTTGAGCTAACCAAAACGGGATCTCTTCTCGTTTGGTGGGTGCTTTACCCATGATCGATAGCCCAGTTGCAGGATTAATACCTAGCGTTACTGCATGTGGTTCACCTGGGCAGCACGTGCTGGATTTGTATTTAATGTTTGCATTACAAACTGCACTAATTGTCTGTATTTTTCCGTAAGCTCAGTATATAAGCCACGGACTTCAGCTACCGTCAAGGTTACTGCGTCAGGGTGCGGTGTACATGTGGCCAATAAAGGTCAGGTAGGACCATCATTACTGAGAGACCCTAACCTAACATGTAGAATTGTATGTGGTAGGTCGCCATCAAGCCAATTACTATGTTCTTGATATGATAGAGGTATTTCTAGAGATGCATATGCTCTATGTTGTGCAGGTGTATAGTAATGAAATGTATTTGTCTTCCCATCAGCCGCTGGAAATGTGACTCAAGAATAGAAAATGTCTGTTCTATAGGCTGGATGAGCCTCAACAACAAATGTAACTGGACCCACCTGGGCCATTAGGCCATGTACCAATAAATGTGCAGTAAGTGGTAGTCACATATTGACTGCAATTGCTAACCGTTTTGGGTTCACCATGATGAATGGTTAATTTTGTTCAGAGATGAGCACACCAAATGGGGATCATCCTTTTAGAGTTCAAGCTTGAACAACCTACAGCGTTAGTTAGGTACTCCCTACTTAGGTGAGGAGGAAAATCTCAATACCACTGAGGTCTCTGTACATATTACTGAGGTGTCTTCGCATGTAGTGAGACAGAGGTAATCAGGAAGGCCCGAAAATGAGTGCCTGACCAAACATTGGCGGCACCATGTCACGTAGGTTCTCATTATCCTAATATGACTACTGGATTTGGGTGCCAGAATCACTTGCATTGTGAGGGTCTGAGTCTAAACCCACACCAGGTGACACCACATGGCCTAATCCGGGTTTTGGTCCGGCTAGCTAGCAGTGCCTAATCTCCACCTAAGAGCAAGGATGATTGGGCAACCGAGCGCATGACACAAATGACTCCTCAGGGAAATTGTGGTCACTCAGGTCTCATCCGTTTCAGTTACATCAGTCTCACATATGCAAGGACAATTAGAGGCAGAATATAGTTCAAAAAGGTTTTATTGAAGTAACTGCATCTTAGATAATAAAGCGTGTATTGCAATAACTAGGACGATGAAGCATGACAAGATTAAAATTCTGACAAGGAGAGTGAAACATAAAAATAACGCTACCATATTGTCACTCAGATCATTAGGAAAAGTACCTGCCTTAGCTATGTTAGAGCACAGCTTGTTAAGCTCTAATTCTGCCTTCAGGTTCCCCTGGGAAGACATCATCCCTCATACCTGAGCAGGAAGCCTGTAGTCTACAAAAGCAGCTGCAGCAAAGCACTCAGCAATCAGCATACAGTTGTGGTCATCTGGCTGGAATCTCCCTCTAACATACATGGGTCAAACTAGTATTTTTATAATAAAACAGCTGATGTTCCAAGAAAGGATCCCCACGTAAGAGTATGTATGTTTCTGTGAACATTAGAGACAAGGCGTACAACTTTTTCCGGCAACCTATCTCACTGCAGCCTTGAGAAAAGCACAGAGTGAAAGAAATGCCTTGTTTAAGAATGCAGTGCTGGCCTAGGCAAAGAACAGCTAGGTAGAGAAAATCAAACAAGACCACAAATGTGGCTATTGTTTGCTAAAATAACGTGTATAAAACTATAGCTAAAATGGCTACACAACACTTCATCCCCAAATCCAGGGCAGGGGCTGGCCTGTGTTCATTTTGTATTTGTTTTAACACTTCAGGAAAATTCACAAGTGTCTGTGTATCAGGCGTGGCCGCATAAATTGCAGCAAATACTGTGCCCCAAATGGCACAATCGTCTATGGAAGGAACCATTCCAAATGGCAAGCACATTAGGAGAATGTATGTTTATCTTGGGGTCCCATATGGGGAAACACTGATTTAAGCTGATTTGTTTTTTGTGCTATCCAAAATGGAATTTTATCGCATTTGGTGGGGTCTTACTCATTATTGAATGTACAGTCACCGGGTTTATGCTGGGTGTAGCCAATTGTGGGATAGCCTTTGCTGGGGTGGTATTTGAGGTATGCATCATGAACTGTATTAATCGTCTACATATCCTAACTAAATTACTGTATAGTGGGTGCAGGTCTACAGCTTATAATTTTGCATGTATGGATGTGGTGTGTATGTGGCCAAATCCAGCCACGTAGATCCATCATTACTTAAGGGACCTAACCTGACATTTTGAATAAAGTGTAGAAGGGCGACTTGAAAACCAATTTTGGTGTTCTTGATATGTAGGTGGTATTTCTAAATATGCATCAGATCTACATTGTGCTACTGGATTTGCTGCTGTACATGTATGAAAAGAGCCTGAATTTGCATCTGCTGCAGGAAAGGTGAACCATGAATAGAATATTTCTGTTTTGTATACATTGTTGTATGAGAGGTGGCCTCATATTTACTGGAAGTAGCTCCGGTTGCTGTTGTGCCATATTTAAAAGGGTGAAATTCAGAGATCGAAACATTGAATGGAGAATCCTTTTAAGGTTCAAGTTTGAATAACCTACTGATAAGATAGGTACTACCTATTTAGCTGAGGAGGATTTCTCCCTAACACCACTGATGTCTCCATATGAAGGTAGTTAGGGTACCTTTGGCATGCGAGAGTGAGGTACTCAGGAGAGCTGTTTAAAATTTGTGCCTGACCAACGTTGGGCTCCATGTTGTGTAATCCCAATTATTGTATTACGACTTCATGTTTTTAGGGTGGCAGGACCACGGCAAGTGGGAGACTGAGTCTGTTCCACACTTTCTGGAAGCTGTCAGCCTATTTCCTGACTAGATCACAGAGCCTCACCCAGACCTAGAAAGTAACAATGATTTGTAGCAACCTAAACATGACACCCTGACTCCTCAGAGAATTTGTGGTGAACAGATCATACCCCTTTTTCTCAGTGACTCAAAGACTTACGCATATTAAGGCAGAATACAATATGCAGATAGATTTCAATGTATTTATTGAAACAATTGCATCCTATTATTATGAAAAGCATACGTTGCGATAACAAGGCCGATGAACTGTAAGACAGTAGTCATCACTACAATCACGGTAAAGATGATAAGCAATCCCACCATCTTTGTATGATCCTAAAAGCCTGAATGATTCCCACATATGTTATATGTGTAAGATCTGAGAGCATAGCTGTGGTAACCCTTCTACCTATCCCCGTCTAAGGGAAAGACCCAAATCCAGTACCTGGAAAGGATGGCAAGAGTCTGCCTGTTGTCTGGAAGGCAATCCTCTCATTTGGCTGAAGAGTCAGTACCAGGATCGGAGAAGTTGTCAATGGAATAGTGTACATCGTGGGACAGCCATGAATGGAATGCCCTCTGCCCCCATCAGTCCTATGTAGTATTTATATAGTAAATCCTAGTGTTCTAAGAACAGGCCTGACGTGATAATATGTCTAGGGATTGAGGACTGGCTCCAGAGCTCCCGGAGTGGCAATATGAGCTGGAATATCATATACCAAACATGACAGCCTTGAACAGGGCACAAAGTGAAATGCATGCAAAGGGCTGATAAAATATGCAGCACTACCAACTATATCTTCTCAGAAAGAAGCAGCTGATTAAAATGTAAAACAACAAGCTAAAAGCTGGGTGCAGGCACAGGCTATGAGCCTAATGCTAAAATAAGGGTGTCCAGCCCAGGGAATGAGGGGAACCCACAACACATCTGTTTCCTGTTGATATCTTAATTTTTCCAGTTGTGTCCCATCTAATAAAGAGGGTTTTAACCATGAAAAAACATTTTTGCATATGGACCTCTGGAGAGCCCTTCTATGAATCAGTGTCGCAGATGGCATCACATGCAACGAAACCTATATTTACAAATTGACTGCAGGGATCCATTTTATTTTACAGCAATTCCTGGCCATATTTGCTACTACTTTGCTGCTATCACTGTCGTAGGACTTCATCCCCCAGTGTACCTGTGACAAGAGGAGGATGGATCAGCCTCTAGACTTTAAATCCCTGCCAAGCATTCCACTGTGTGGGACATGTGTGCAATGCACCCGTGTTGTTCCCGGGTGAGAACCGGGTCAAGACAGACCCATCTTTTCCTGTCTTCACCCAGAAAAGGCTGGGCTGGGCCACCCCTCTTCAAAGTGAGCTGCAGTACCACTAGTGGTAAACTGATTGAGACACTCCTTTTGGATTAACCTTCAGGTGGTCATTATGAACATGGCGGGAAAGACTGCACCGCCGGCGGTGGCAGTAACTACTGCAAACAGGCTGGCAGTCTGGACCTCCAAATAATGAAGCACATGAAAATCAGGCAGCATGAAAACCACTCACCTCCAGCAGAGGAGTGCCAACATCGACGGAAGAGGCCGCCCACAGGCCGACGGAAAGGCCCCACCTGCCCAACAAATAATGAAGCACAGGTCCGCCGTCAGTTCCGGGGCGGAAACCACCACCACGCAAAGCCTGGTGGAAACGAACCAAATAAAAGTAAACACTCACCGTGTGCATACACAACACGCCAAAGCAGACATGGAGAGAGAGTTGGAAATCCTGCCAGTGCTGCTCCTGGCCATATACCTCCACGACAGTGGCCACTGATGAAGAGGATGATGGTAAGTACTGAAACCTATTAAACAAGGGAAGAAACGGCACAGTTACACAGCCAAAAAACCCACCCACCCTGCAACGCACTCCCAACCCCTCACACCATCACAAGCCACACACACCAGAACAAGAGGTACTTACCCGACACAAGGCCAATACAACCTGCCCAAAGTACACACATGTGCACACCACACCCCTACAATGAAACAATGAACCAAGTCTCCAGATTGTGCCAACAGCAACACTGGGCGCACAAACTTTAATAAATTGTGAAAATTCAATGTTCAAGTAAGGCAATTGGCCAGTCCTACATAAAAAGACTGATGAGCCGAACTTGAATCACGCTTGTGCACATGGTACTTCACCATAAAGGTACATCAATGGGGCAGTCAGGCACCTCAGGGAACAGGGGCAGGGGATGGCAGGGGTGGGGACTTGCATCTGGGAGGCGGGCTTGGGCTTACTTTTGGGAGGTGGAGTGGGTTTGGGTTTAGCCTTGGAAGTTGGGGGAGCGGGCTTGGACCGAGGGGTGGCAGATGGACCAGGTCCACATATGCGTCTTGCTCATTGGGGAAAGGGCACAAGAATGGGAAGGGCAGACAGGGGCGGACTCAGAAGTGGAAGGAGTGGACAGGGCATGGAGGTGGGCACGGTTAGGGATGAGACGGGTGGGCCAGTGGGTTTGAAAAGGTCAACGCAGGACAGGAAAAGTTTTTTAGGGGCAGTTGGGGTGGACATGGAGGAAGGTGTGGAAGTGGAGGTAGAGGGAGTGCATATAACTGGTGTAGGTGTGCGTGACGTGGATGCTGGTGCATGTGCAGTATGCTGCGGTGTGGTGGATGTGTGTTGGGTGGGATCTGGGAACGTTTTAGTGTTTTGGGAGGAGGGGGGTGGACACAGTGGGACAACACAGACTGCCAGTGTACATGAATGTTTTCTGGATGTCTGCAGGTCTGGCGAGTGAGCTTCATGTGTCAGTCAACGTTGTTGTGGTGAGTGCAGGTGTGGTGTCTGGGGTGCATGACTGCATGTCTGATGTTGTGGTGACTGCAAGAATGGGGTCAGCAACAGTGAATGATGGTGTAGTGCTTGTGGGTGTGCATGTAGAGGTGACAGAAAGGGAGACAGGAGAGGTGGACACACTGGGGTAAGTGGATGTTGTCGTGTGTGCCTTTGTATGTTGGCTGTGTGTATGCCTGTGGTGGGAAGTGTGGTGCTTGTGTTTCTCTGTGTGCTTCTTGTATGTTGAGGTGTGTGCATGGCTGTCTGAACGTGTGCTTGGGATGGGTGAATAGAGTGGGGTGATGGAAGGGGCAGAGGTGGTTGGAGGGGGGACAAAAAGGCCAGGGACATGGGCTGCCGTCAAAGAGGAGGCCAGAGCCTGAAAAGATCTCTGTAGGCCAGACATGGCACTGTGAATTCCTTCCAGGTATGCATTGCACTACTGCATCTGGGATGCTAGCCCCTGGATGGCATTCACGATGGTTGTCTAGCCTACAGAGATGGTCCTCAGGAGGTCAATAGCGTCCTACGTGAGGGTAGCAGGGGTGACTGGGGCAGGGGATGAGGTGCCTGGGGTGAAGGAGACGCCTACCCTTCTGGGTGAGCGGGCACGAGCAACTGGGTGGGGAGCAACTGAGAGGGCGGTGATGGTATGGGGGTGGCGAAAGATGACACAGAATGGGTGGGCCCATTAGGGTCCACCACCACCAGGGAGCGCCCATCGAAGGATGCATCAGAGTCACTACCGCCAGTGGTAGTAGTCTCCCCTGTGGTACTCCCATTGCCCTCCAACCCACTGGTCCCCTTGGCGTCGGTAGAATCTGCCTCCTGGGAGCCATGGGCCGCTGTATCCCCGCTCACCAGTGCCACTACTCCCTCGCCTGATACACAGACAACACAAGAGTAAAGGGGAGGGGAGACAAAACATGAGGGATACATCAATCAATCAATCAATCATAACATTTATAAAGCGCACTATGTACCCGTCAGTATTTCGAGGCGCTGGGGGGGGGGAGGAGAGGTGCTGCTAGCGTTCGTAGAGCCAGATCTTGAGGAGTCTCCTGAAGGTGAGGAGGTCCTGGGTCTGATGTAGCGAGGTGGGGAGAGAGTTCCAGGTCTTGGCGGCGAGGAAGGAGAAGGATCTGCCGCCAGAGGTCTTGCGCTGGATTCGGGGGACGATGGCGAGGGCGAGGTGGGCAGAGCGGAGTTGACGTGTGGGGACGTAGAAGCTGAGTCTGTTGTTGAGGTAGGTGGGTCCGGTGTCGTGTAGAGCCCTGTGAGCGTGGGTGAGGAGTTTGAAGGTGATCCTTTTTTCCACGGGGAGCCAGTGGAGGTCCTTCAGGTGCGGGGAGATGTGGCATCGGCGGGGTATGTCGAGGATCAGGTGGGCGGATGCGTTCTGAATGCGCTGGAGTCGTTTGATGTCTTTTGTTGGGATGCCTGTGTAGAGTGCGTTGCCGTAGTCAAGTCTGCTAATGACGAGGGCTTGGGTTACCGTCTTTCTGGTTCCTGTTGGAATCCACTTGAAGATTCTACGGAGCATTCGGAGGGTGATGAAACAGGAAGAGGAGACGGCGTTGACCTGTTTGGACATGGTGAGAGCGGAGTCGAGGATGAATCCGAGGTTTCTTGCGTGGTTGGCTGGGGTGGGTGGTGGTCCGAGGGCAGTGGCCCACCAGGAGTCGTTCCAGGCCGAGGGGGTGCGTCCGAGGATGAGGACTTCCGTCTTGTCGGAGTTGAGCTTCAATCGGCTGTTGTTCATCCAATCGGCGATGGCTTTTAGTCCCTCGTGGAGGTTGGTTTTGGCGGTGAGAGGGTCTTTGGTCAGGGAGAGGACGAGCTGGGTGTCGTCGGCGTAGGAGATGATGCTGAGGTTGTGTTGACGGGCCACTTTTGCGAGGGGGGCCATGTAGACGTTGAACAACGTTGGGCTGAGAGAGGAGCCTTGGGGGACGCCGCAGATGAGGTTGGTGGCTTTGGAGCGGAAAGGGGGGAGCCGGACTCTCTGGGTTCTGTCGGAGAGGAAGGATGAAATCCAGTTGAGGGCTTTGTCTTGGATGCCGGCTTCGTGGAGGCGGGTCAGTAGGGTGCGGTGGCAGACTGTGTCGAAAGCGGCTGATAGGTCGAGGAGGATGAGGGCTGAGGTTTCGCCGTTGTCCATTTGTTGTCTGATGTCATCAGTGGCGGCGAGGAGTGCGGTCTCGGTGCTGTGGTTTCGTCTGAATCCAGATTGGGAGGGGTCTAGGATGGAGTTTTCTTCTAGGTAGTGGGCGAGCTGGGTGTTGACGATCTTCTCGATGACTTTCGCTGGGAAAGGGAGGAGAGAGATCGGTCGGAAGTTTTTGAGATCGTTGGGGTCAGGCTTGGGTTTCTTGAGGAGGGGTTGTATTTCTGCGTGCTTCCAGCTGTTCGGAAAGGTGGCTGTGTTGAAGGAGAGGTTGATGATCTTGCGGAGTTTGGGGGCGATGGTGGTGTTGGCTTTGTTGAAAACGTGATGTGGGCATGGGTCCG
The DNA here is from genome assembly GCF_031143425.1 of Pleurodeles waltl. Classification (NCBI taxonomy): domain Eukaryota; kingdom Metazoa; phylum Chordata; class Amphibia; order Caudata; family Salamandridae; genus Pleurodeles; species Pleurodeles waltl. Next base: position 652,572,629 of record NC_090439.1, read on the forward strand.
TGGGAGAGCCTGAGTGGATGGAATTCATGGTTGTTAGGGTTTCGGCGTCGTCCACTTGGGTCCAGGTGGTGAGGCGGCGGTCGTGGGCAGAGTCGTCAGGGGTGGGGTCTGGCGGAGGTGCGGTGTTGAAGCTGTCGTGGATGGCTGCGATTTTCTGGTGGAAGAAGGTGGAGAGGTCGTCGCAGAGTTTCTGGGAGGGTGGGACGTCGTTGATGTTGGCGTTCGGGTTGGAGAGTTCCTTCACGATGCTGAAGAGTTCTTTGCAATCGTGGGCGTTGTTGTTGAGGCGTTCAGTGAAGTGAGCGCGCTTGGCGAGTCGGATCCGTTGGTGGTGATCACGGTTGGCATCTTTGAGGGTGGCGAGGTTGTCGGGTGTGCGCTCGAGGATCCATTTCTTCTTGAGCTTCTGGCAGGTGCGTTTGGAGGTGGTCAGTTCTTCCGTGAACCAGGCTGGTTTTTTCTTTCCTTGGTTGATGGTGGGTTTCATGAGTGGAGCTAAGGTGTTGGCGCAGTCGAGGAACCATTGATGGAGGTTGGTGGCGGCGGCGCTCGGGTCGGAGGAGTCGAGTGGAGGGTTTTTGGAGAGGGAGCTGGTTAGTTGGTCTTCGGTGACTTTTCTCCAGCGGCGGTGAGGCGGTAGAGGGATGCGGTGGTGTTCGGTGTTTCTCTTGAAGGAAAAGTGGACCCAGTGATGGTCGGTCCAGTGGAGTTCGGAGGTGTGCCTGAAGGAGATGTGGTTGCTTGAGGTGAAGAGGGGGTCAAGCGTGTGACCGGCGATGTGGGTGGGAGTGTTGACCAGTTGGCGGAGTCCGAAGTTGAGGAGGTTGGTGGTCAGCGAAACGGTGTTGGCGTCGTTGTTGTTTTCCAGGTGGAAGTTTAGGTCTCCCAGGAGGATGTAGTCTGGAGATGCGAGGGCGTGGGTGCTTACGAGGTCGGAGATGGTGTCGCTGAAGGGGGCTCTTGGTCCTGGAGGGCGGTATATGAGGGTTCCTCTGAGGGTCGTGTTGGGGTCCGTGTGGATCTGGAAGTGGAGGTGTTCGGCTGTCGTGAGAGCGTCGTCTGTGTGGGTGTGAATCTTGAGGGTAGACTTGTGGGCGATGGCTATTCCTCCGCCGACTCCATTGGTTCGATCTCTTCTGGTGATCTTGTATCCGTCCGGTATGGCGATGGCGATGTCATTGGCCGAAGAGTCGTTCCACCAGGTTTCGGTCAGGAAGGCCACGTCTGGGGCGGTGGTGTCGAGCAAGTCCCAGAGTTCGATGGCGTGTTTTTGTGCGGAGCGTGTGTTGAGGAGGATGCAGTGCAGGTGGTTTGTGCTGGTTGCTGCTGGCTTTGTTGTTCTGTTGCAGGAGAAGGTGCGGCAGGAGAAAGGTCCTTTGGTGTGCATCGGGGTGGCCAGGAAGCACTCTGTGGAGGGGCCAGGGTTGAGTGCGCGGAGTTCGTTGGTAGAGTATCGGAGGCAGGGGTTGCGGGGGTCGTGAGGACCAGGGGGGGTGGCGCTGAGCGCGGTCCAGGCGCGGACGGGCGCAGACGGGCTTGCCTCTGGCGCGCCTCCGGCGTGCCAGCGGCGCGGACGCGCAGCGCCAGCCATTAAGAAGGGAGGGGGGAGGGAGGAGCAGCTGGGATGGCGGGAGGCGGGAGGGAGCGGCGAATGGGGGCACGAGGGGGGCGGGGCCGCAGGGAGGCAGCGGCTGGGAGCGGAGAGCGAGGGGGAGCGCACAAGGGGCGAAAACACGCAATAACAAGGCCAAAAAGTCGGGCACAAATATAACAACAGTTAAACTTTGAAACCAGTCACAGAAATACACTAAAGGCACAGTATACAATCGGGGAAAACCGCAATCAGAGGGGCACAACGGGGGCAGATGCGCAGGAGGCGAGGCGCTTGAGACCAGTAAAAGCGCACTTACTGGACGGCGCAAAGTGGCACAATCAGAAGGGGCACGTCGGGGGCAGAAGCGCAAGAGGCAAGGCGCTGAAAAACAGAAAACCACTTACAGGACGGCGGAATACACGGCACACGGGTCAAGAAAAGCCTCGAACATGCTAGCAGCAGCGTGGGCGGGGGTCAGAGGCAGGAGACAGCAGGTTGGTGCTGCGGTCGTGGGGGGCGAGCTCCGGACCTAAAAACAGGTCAGAGGTCGCTCACTCGCGAAGCGCAGCGCCAGCCATTAAGAAGGGAGGGGGGAGCAGCTGGGATGGCGGGAGGCGGGAGGGAGCGGCGAATAGGGGTGCGAGGGGGGCGGGGCCGCAGGGAGGCAGCGGCTGGGAGCGGAGAGCGAGGGGGAGCGCACAAGGGGCGAAAACACGCAATAACAAGGCCAAAAAGTCAGGCACAAATATAACAACAGTTAAACTTTTAAACCAGTCACAGAAATACACTAAAGACACAGTACACAATCGGGGAAAACCGCAATCAGAGGGGCACAACGGGGGCAGATGCGCAGGAGGCGAGGCGCTTGAGACCAGTAAAAGCGCACTTACTGGACGGCGCAAAGTGGCACAATCAGAAGGGGCACGTCGGGGGCAGAAGCGCAAGAGGCAAGGCGCTGAAAAACAGAAAACCACTTACAGGATGGCGGAATACACGGCACACGGGTCAAGAGAAGCCTCGAACACGCTAGCAGCAGCGTGGGCGGGGGTCAGAGGCAGGAGACAGCAGGTTGGTGCTGCGGTCGTGGGGGGCGAGCTCCAGACCTAAAAACAGGTCAGAGGTCGCTCACTCGCGACGCGCAGCACCAGCCATTAAGAAGAGAGGGGGGAGGGAGGAGCAGCTGGGATGGCGGGAGGCGGGAGGGAGCGGCGAATGGGGGCGTGAGGGGGGCGGGGCCACAGGGAGGCAGCGGTTGGGAGCGGAGAGCGAGGGGGAGTGCACAAGGGGCGAAAACAAGCAATAACAAGGCCAAAAAGTCAGGCACAAATATAACAACAGTTAAACTTTGAAACCAGTCACAGAAATACACTAAAGGCACAGTATACAATCGGGGAAAACCGCAATCAGAGGGGCACAACGGGGGCAGATGCGCAGGAGGCGAGGCGCTTGAGACCAGTAAAAGCGCACTTACTGGACGGCGCAAAGTGGCACAATCAGAAGGGGCACGTCGGGGGCAGAAGCGCAAGAGGCAAGGTGCTGAAAAACAGAAAACCACTTACTGGACGGCGGAATACACGGCACACAGGTCAAGAGAAGCCTCGAACACGCTAGCAGCAGCGTAGGCGGGGGTCAGAGGCAGGAGACAGCAGGTTGGTGCTGCGGTCGTGGGGGGGGAGCTCCGGACCTAAAAATACATGTAAATGCCTTGATGGATGCACATATGTGGTTCACTCATACTCCCATCCAGCTTATACACCAACACGCAGCACCTACAGCTACAGTAATGCCTGTACCCCTGACTAGTGGCCACAACCCTAGCATACAACTCTTCTCCCACATGATGCAAGGACCTGATAAACTGCAGACCTGCCCCTAAACATCTCCGTACACATGGGCCCGGATTGCTGGGAGACACCTGTCAGAGTACCTGGCACCAGACAGCATACATCCACCAGCACCCTAAGACATCCATCAAAGAGGCATGATATGGTGTTGTTACTCACCCCCTTGTGGCTGCTGTGCAGCCTTCAAGCGCCCACCCAAGTCTGGATATGCCACCGCCAGAATGCGGCGCATTAGGGGGGTCAGGGCCCGACGGGAACCCCTTCCTCATTGGGAGGACTTCCCTAGCTGGGACTTCCAGGTATTCCTGGACCAGCGCCGCAGGTCCTCCCACCGCTTCCTGCAGTGGGTGCTCAGGCAGTTGTAGACCCCCAGGGTCCACACTTCCCTGGTGATGGCCTGCCAGAGTGCGCTCTACTGATGGGCGCTGACCTGTAGGGGGCACACAGAATAGAAACACAGATTTCAGAAGTTGGCTTTGTGATACCGCTGACTATACGTCCCCTATGGGACGGACACTTCACAAGATCATTTCACCTTCTCACACACGGTACTCGCCACACATTCTATGCCTGTGCAGGTACACACCAACCACACATGCATACAGTCATCCGCCACCTTCACACACATCCATGCATATCAACCGCCTACTCACCTGCACCGCTGGTCGCCCATATAACTTGGCATACAGGGGTAAGACCCCGTCCACCAGCTTCTCCAGCTCCTCTGTGGTGAACGCCGGGCCCTTTCCCCTATGACTCCTGCCATGTGAGTAACCAGAGTCAGGACACAGCAGCACGCTTAGTGGAGTATTTCCATGCACGGGGTACGGGAGTCAAGTGAACCTGGCGTGAAGACATGGCGTAGGCTCCGAGGCTGTGTGCACTGTCACCGCCTGCGGAGATCATGATAGGCCCAGATACCCCATTGACAACCATGTTAACAAATGAATGGGTGCACGGCGGTGAACACCGCCTTACGTCATTACAACAACTGCCAGCGGAATGAGGTCACTTCCATTGCTACATAGCTGGATGGCAGGGGGCTGCCAATTTGCTAGCACTACGCAGATATTTAATTGTCACGGGCCCCATGCAGGCTCTATGGACCCCGTTCCTCAGTCGCATGTACACATGACTCTTTCCTCCCCATAACAGTACAGATGTTACACCTCATACATGTCCCTACAGTTGTACATCATACACCACTTGTGTGTAACCTACATTTTGTACAGCAGTTATTCATACACAACATGTTGTGCATATGTACATTTGTCCCTCACATGTGTTCTCCACTTCCCCTAGGAACAGACCCATGTGGCGAGGGAGGGCCTCATCTGTGTACAGATCTCTTGTTGATTTGGAGACCATGGTGGAACGCCACATCATTATCAACTACAGACTCAATTGTTCTACAATCCATGAGCTATGTGCATCACTGGATCCAGTACTGAGACCTGCTAATCAGAATCAGAATGCCATCCCTACTGAAGTGCAAGTGCTCTCTGTACTCCATTTTGTGGCCATGGGCTCTCACAGCCAATGTTTAGCATCATCCTGTCCAAATTCCTGGATGCTTTTGTAGTACACCTGCAGACATATATGAAGTTTCCCCAAAGGGCTGATCTCCCTGCCGTCAAGTCTGAATTTTATGCCTTTGCAAACATACCCCATGTGATAGGTGCCATAGATGGCACCCATGAACCTCTCATCCCCCCAAGAGTAAATGAACAGGTGTACAGGACCAGGAAACACTTCTACTCAATGAACATACAATTAGTGTGTACTGCAGACCAGTACATATCACATGTGAATGCCATGTTTCCAAGATCAGTCCATGATTCATTTGTCCTGAGGAACAGCAGTGTACCACACATGATGGATCAACTACAAGGGGACAGAGAATGGCTCATAGCTGAGTGTGTAAGACACTGGTTCTGTACATAGATCACAGCCAGGCTGGCTGCAAGTACTGGCAATCTGTTACAGTTCTGTTTCAAAACATTTTTGCATGTGATTCTGGCTATCCCAACATGCCTTGTCTCCTGACACCTGTGAGAAATCCTAGGACAGATGCAGAGAGGAATTACAATGAGGCCCATGGACGTACTAGGAGGGTGACAGAGCACACTATAGGTCTCCTGGAGGCTAGGTTCTGTTGCCTCCTTCTCTCTGGGGGTTCCCTGTGCTATGGCCCTGGAAGGTGTGTAAAATAGTGGTGGCCTGCTCATGCTGCACAACGTGGCTGTGAGGAATGCTATCCCCCTAATGGAGGAGGAGGGTGCTGTATATCCAGACCTGCATCAAGTGAGAGGGGATGAGAGTGATGGTGAGGATGAAGAGGTGGAAGATGTCCACTCCAGGAACCAGCTGATCCAACCATACTTCCAGTGACTATGAGGTACTGTTCACTGATGATGTTGTATGCAATGCATAAGAACTGTCTGACTTGTTCACTATTGAGATGTGGGGTCTGTAGTCATTGACAGTGTTACCTGAATATAGAGGTGGCATGTGCCACCGAGACAAACATGGTATACATTTTTGTTTTTTATTCCACACAATGTTGTGCATGGGGTGCCATTCCTCCAATAAAGGTCTGATTATGGAATTGACTTGAAAATGCATTCACATTTGCAATTGATTAAACAATAGGACAGGGAGCATACGATATGGTGTACATGTGTTTTATTTGGTGTCCTTAATGCATTGGTGCGTTGTACAAAGATAGGGAGTGGGCTAATAGTGGATGTCCATACTAGGTACATGGGCTCAGCGATAGGAGGCAGTGGGTATAGGTCCATCTGTCCCTTGCAAGTTGTTATGTTGCTATTGGCGGATAAGGATGGTGGCACAGTGGCACACTTGGGAAACAGTCCATGTCAGAGTCACTTCATGGCGGGGCCTTGGTCTTGGCAGGTGTTCCGGTGCCATATCTGGGTCTGAGGGACCGTTTGAGGGTCTGGTGCTGGGCTGCAGGGGTAGGAGTGCTGGTCTCATGTGTGTCCTTTGTCAGTGCCACCAGTCCAGTTGCTGCTGCTGATGTAGCTGATGTCCTGGTCAGTGGTAGGGGCTTCCTGGTTTGTGGGGGTCTCAGGCTGGGTTAGGTGGCGGTGCTGCAGCACCCCTGCTATGGTGGCCATGATGGCATTTAGTTGTTTCCACTGCTCCATGGTCTCTTGATGCTGGGATATCTGCAACCTTTGACTCTGTTCCAGGGTGGCCAGGATATGGCCCATCCTGTCCTGGGTATGGTGGTATGCTCCCGGGACCTCAGAGATCACCTCCTGGGCTGCAGCATCCATCCTTTGGCCTCCCCATTGTGCGTGTGGTAGGGGTGTCAGTGGTATCCTGGGTGGGGATGCTGGAGGGTGACAGTCCAGGACTGTGTGACCGGTCAGGGTATTCCTCACTGTCCACACTTCCCTCTCCAGTGTCCTGAGTGGGGCCTCTGTCTCCATGTGGGGCCCTGGCACTCCTTGGCCTTTCCGTCCGGGTGGCATGAGTGGTGGTGCCTGTGGGGGGGTGTAGGAGGCTGGCCTGGCGTATAGTGGGTACCGGATGGTACTTACACCTTGTGCCAGGTCCAGTTATCCATTATTAGTAGATTAGTAGTGTTCTAGCAGCTTAGGCTGATAGAGGTAGCTATAGCAGAGCAGCTTAGGCTGAACTAGGAGACATGCAAAGCTCAAACTATACCACTTATATCAGATAGCACTATATCATAAGAATCACAATACTCAGAGTTACTAAAAATAAAGGAACTTTATTTTAGTGACAAGGTGCCAAAAATATCTCAGAGGATATACTCCCTTAAGAGGAAAGTAAAATACACAAAATATATACACAAACCAAAATCAGGTAAGTAAACAGTTAGAAAAGTAGTGCAAACACTGTAGAATACAATAGGATGCAATAGGCCTAGGGGCAACACAAACCATATACTAAGAAAGTGGAATGCGAACCACTTAGGGACCCCAGGCCTAGTGTAGTGTGTAGGGGGTCGCTGGGAGTGTAAGAAAACACTAAGGATGTCCAAGATACTCCACCACAAGACCATGAAAAGTAGGAGTAAAGTTACCTTACTTCTCCAGAAACACACTTAAGTCATGATAGGAGATTCTGCAAAGACAACAACTGACTGCAAAGTACTGAAGATGGATTCCTGGACCTGAGGACCTGCAAAGGAAGGGGACCAAGTCCAAGAGTCACAAAAGTGTCCAGGTGGGGCAGGAGCCCACTAAACCCCGGATGAAGGTGCAAAATGGCTGCCTCCGGGTGGAAGAAGCTGAAGATTATGCAACAACGGAAGATGCCAGGAACTTCTCCTTTGCACAGAAGATGTCCCATGGCATGCTGGAGAACACAGAGTTGTTTCCACGCAGAAAGACCGCAAACCAGCCTTGGTAGCTGCAAAAGTTGCAGTTGAAGAAAATGGGTGCTGCCTGGGCCCAGGAAGGACTAGGAGGTTGTCCCTTGGAGGAGGGTACAGAGGGGGCACTCAGCAGCACAAAGAGCCCATGCAGAAGCAGGCAGCACCCACAGAAGCACTTGAACAGGGGTTCAAGAAATCTGAGCACAGCAGTCATCTCAACACTACAAAGGAGGGTCCCACGAAGCCCGAGGTCAACTCGCAATGCAGGATTGAGTGCTGGGGACCCGGGCTATGCTGTTCATGAAGGATTCCTTGCAAAAGTGCACAGAAGCCTTAGCAGCTGCAGTTCACACAGTACACAGGATTACTGTCTGGCGTGGGGAGACAAGGGCTTACCTCCACCAAATTTGGACAGAAGGACCACTGGACTTTCAGGGTTACTTGGATCCAGTTCCTGTGTTCCAAGGACCACGCTCATTGAGATGAGAGGGGACCCAGAAGACCGGTGAAGCAGAAGTTTGGTGTCAGTGTTAGCAGGGGGAAGATTCTGTCAACCAATGGGAGATTTCTTCTTGGCTTCCAGTGCAGGGTGAAGGCAGACAGCTCTCAGAGTATGCACCACCAGGAAACAGTTGTGAATGCCGGCAGGATTAGGCGCTACAATGTTGCTGGTAGTCGTCTTGCTACTTTGTTGCGGTTTTGCAGGCGTCCTGAAGCAGTCAGCGGTCGATCCTTGGCAGAAGTTGAAGAGGGAGATGCAGAGGAACTCTGGTGAGCTCTTGCATTCGTTATCTGAAGAGAAACCCATAGGAGAGACCCTAAATAGCCATCAGAGGAGGATTGGCCACCTAACCAGGTAAGCATCTATCAGGAGGGGTCTCTGACGTCACCTGCTGGCACTGGCCACTCAGAGGCCTCCATTGTGCCCTCACACCTCTTCATTCAAGATGACAGAGGTCTGGGACAAACTGGAGGAGCTCTGGGCACCACCCCTGGGGTGGTGATGGACAGGGGTGTGGTCACTCCCCTTTCCTTTGTCCAGTTTCGCGCCAGAGCAGGGGCTGGGGGATCCCTGAACCGGTGTAGACTGGCTTATGCAAGGAGGGCACCATCTGTGCCCTTCAAAGCATTTCCAGAGGCTGGGGGAGGCTACTCCTCCCCAGCCTGTAACACCTATTTCCAAAGGGAGAGGGTGTAACACCCTCTCTCAGAGGAAATTCTTTGTTTTTCCTTCCTGGGACTGGGCTGCCCAGACCCCAGGAGGGCAGAAGCCTGTCTGTGGGTTGGCAGCAGCGGTAGCTGAATTGAAAACCCCAGAGAGCTAGTTTGGCAGTATCCGGGGTCCATGCTGGAACCCCGGGGATGCATGGGATTGGCACCCCAATACCAGATTTAGCATGGGGGGGACAATTCCATGATCTTAGACATGTTACATGGCCATATTCGGAGTTACCATTGTGAAGCTACATATAGGTACTGACCTATATGTAGTGCACGCGTGTAATGGTGTCTCCGCACTCACAAAGTTCAGGGAAATTGCCCTGAACAATGTGGGGGCACCTTGGCTAGTGCCAGGGTGCCCTCACAGTTAGTTACTTTGCACCTAACCTTCACTAAGTGAGAGTTAGACATATAGGTGACATATAGGTTACTTAAGTGCAGTGTAAAATGGCTGTGAAATAATGTGGACGTTATTTCACTAAGGCTGCAGTGTCAGTCCTGTGTAAGAATCGTCTGAGCTCTCTATGGGTGGCAAAAGAAATGTAGTGCCATTGTGATTCCTTGCAGGGGTGGATGGCTGTGCACAGGGGGAGTGATGTGGGCCTGTTAGTGGGTTTGTGGGCATGCAGGTTGACTGGATGTAGTGATTGTGGCCTGGGTGTGGTAGTGGTGCTGGTGGTAGTTGGAGGGGTGGGTGGTGCATGCATTACAGATATGGTGGATATGGGTAATTGTAAATGACTTACACGAGTCCATTCCTCCAGTGAGTCCAGTGAGGCCCTCACAGTGCAGGATAGGCAGTACCTTCTCCTCCCAGTCGGTATCGTAGGGGTGTAGGTGGGAGTCCTCCTCCAGTCTTCTGTTTGGCGATGTTGTGCCTGGATGCCATGGACCTCACCTCCCCGCGCAGGTCGTTTGACCTCTTGCGGATGTCATCCATCGTGCATGGATGGTTTCCCACTGCGTAAACCTTGTTCACTATTGTCCGATATAACTCCATCTTCCTGGCGATGGGTGTGTGCTGGACCTGTGCCCGAAGATTTGTGGCTTGACCTTCAGTATTTCATCCACCATTGTTCTTAGCTCCCTATCTGTGAAGTATGGGTGCTTAGGGGGTGCCTTGGTGTGTGTTGTGGGTGGGGTGTTTTGTGGATATTGGTGAGGTGCTGTTGTGTGGTTGGGTGTGTGACTTGTGTGATGTTGTGTTTAGTGTCTGCCTGTTGTGTTGTCAGTCTCAGTTGTCCTATTGGTGATGCAAAGGATTGTGGGGTGTGTATGTGAGTATTTTATAGTGTTGTGGATGTGTGTCAGGTGTGTGGGTTTCAAACTTACCAATGTGTGCATTTCTTGCTGTTTGGTCCCATTGCTAGCCGTGGCGGTCTGTACCGCCAATGGCGGTTTGACATCCACTAACCGCCTCAGTGATTTGTGCATCATTACTTGGAGGGTGGGGGATTTGTCTGCTTGGTGGTGGCGGGGTGGGGTGTGCAGCCTTTCCGCCGAGGGCCCTGGCAGTGGCTGGAGGTAGCAGTATTTTTGGCGGTTTCAGTTTTTGGCATCATTATATGGCGGGTTTCCGTTCACCGCCAATGGTGGTCTTCTGTTTACCGTCACTACGGCGCCCGACAGTGTTTACCACCATGTTCATAATGAGGGCCTCAATTTCCAAAGATGATTAACTTTTTTCTGGGTCTCAGTGCTCTCCAATAAAAAACGCATTTCAATATTCTAGCAGTGAATGCACTGTAAATGATAGAGATTTCTAGACACCCTCTTAGCCCTGTGATTAACATAATACCGGCTATTCCTTGTCCCAACAGATTTCGGCCAATAGAGGTATCAGAAATGACTTCTATAATTATTGATTAATTTTCGGTCCAGTGTGAGCTTTTGACCACAAAAGATCCTGTTTCACACTCATGGATGTCGCCACCTAATGATGATCTGACATCATTGCACGAAAAGATGGATGAAATTAAAAGACTATTGCTCTCACTTCTTAGGAAAATTACTTGAAGCCAGAGTAAATCATGCTGGTGCAAGTGCTCCTGTGTGGTGGAATTAGTGACTCATTTTAGCACTTGTACTATGGGTATAATTCCTATTGGTTTAGAGAAATATCAGCAGCCCTTTCCTGCATTACCTTCAGGGCTTACTATGGGGGTCATTCCGACCCCGGCGGTCAAGGACCGCCGGGGCCGGGGTCGGCGGGAGCACCGCCAACAGGCTGGCGGTGCCCCGCAGGGCATTCTGACCGCAGCGGTTTGGCCGCGGTCAGAACAGGAAAACCGGCGGTCTCCCGCCGGTTTTCCGCTGCCCTCAGGAATCCTCCATGGCGGCGCAGCTTGCTGCGCCGCCATGGGGATTCCGACACCCCATACCGCCATCCTGTTCCTGGCGGTTCGCCCGCCAGGAACAGGATGGCGGTATGGGGTGTCGTGGGGCCCCTGGGGGCCCCTGCAGTGCCCATGCCAATGCTTAGCAGACACTGAAATTCGCGACGGGTGCAACTGCACCCGTCACACCTTCCCACTCCGCCGGCTCCATTCGGAGCTGGCTTCCTCGTGGGAAGGGGTGTCCCGCTGGGCTGGCCTTCTGGCGGTCGCCCGCCAGCCCAGCGGGAAAGCCAGAATGGCCTCCGCGGTCTTTCGACCGCGGAGCGGCCATATGGCGGCCGCCGGCCTCGGAATGAGGCCCTATGTCTAGTAAAGCCACTGATCCTTACAGCTTGTCTACCAGAAGCATTCCATTGGGTGAGCACCAACGGACCAAAACCAAAGTGCCTCAGCCCCAGCCGAGGGGTCATTTAATTGCAAGCTCCAACACACTCCTCAGAGGGGGCTCGTAATATGGATTAATTGCATAATTAAACTTTTGGGTCTCTCAATGCTCTGTGCAATGACCTGGAACTTCAACCTTGCATGTATGTTGATAAAGCGTCAGACCCCAATCCACACCTGCAAGCTGTTGGAAGCTCTGAAATAACTCATTATATGGTTAAGGTGCCTAAATTACTTCCATGGTTTTATTAAAACAAGGATTCTTTGATCAATAAGGTCATACACTGGCTGAGATCAAATTGGAATTGCTTTAGAAATGGGGATTTTGGTTGGCAGGCAGGTTACCCCCTGTCCAAGCAAGGACCCTCACTCTAGTCAGGGTAAGTCACACACAGTCCAAATTATCCTGTGCCCACCCTTGGGTAGCTTGGCACTAAGCAGTCAGGCTTAACGTAGAAGGCAATGTGTAAAGTATCTGTGCAATAAATCATAAAATAACACCATATAACACCATGAAAATACACCACACAGTGTCTAGAAAAATATTTAGGCCCTCATTACAACATTGGCGGTATATGCCGCCTACCAGCGTGCTGACGGCTGCCAACATACCATGACCGTGGTGGTCTACCGCTACGGGAATTGTGACCCACACGGAGAAATCCGCCACTATACAGACACCCACACAAGTCCGCCAGCCCAAAGGTCAGTGATAAAATGGCAGCACCAAAATACACACCGTTTCACCAACAGAAATACGCCCACAGTATCAGGACCCATAAATTACCGCAGCGGTCTTTCAACCGCGGTAAACCATTGGCGGTGCACACCGCTGCGTTCAAAATACACACACTAACAAAACTACACCACATTGGACAATTCAAAATATACACCTGACACACATACACACACCACACTCACACACCCAATCCAATATAAAACACACACTCACATTACTCACCACCCTTTCAATGAAAAAAAAGATTGCTAACTGAGAGAGAGACAAGCCAGGAGAACCCACTCAATCTTAGCCACAGAACACTATCACCCATACACCATCCACACACCCCAACACATCACCCACACACATACCACTCACACCACATCCATGGCACCCCAAAGACATGGGGTCTTTTCAGAGAAGTAGCTAAGGGTCATGGTGAAGGAAATCATCTAGGTAGAGCCACAGCTATTTGGATCACAGGTGCAGCAGATGTCCATTGCAAGGAAGATGGAGCTATGGCAGAGAGTCGTGGACAGGGTCAACGCCGTGGGACAGCACCCCAGAACAAGGGATGACATCAGGAAGAGATGGATGACCTACAGGGGAAGGTGTGCTCCGTGGTTGCAAGACACCAGGTAACTGTACAGAGGACTGACAGTGGACCCCCACCTCCTCCCCCACAACTAACAACATGGGAGGAGCAAGTCTTGGCAATAATGCATCCTGAGGGCCTCGCAGGAGTAGCAGGAGGACTGGACTCTGGTAAGTCAAATCTTTACTATTATATCCCCCATCCTACCTGCATGCCATCACAAACTCCTACCCCTACCCTCACCCCCATCACTCCACCACCTCACATATACCCCACTATCACAACCCACCCATCCCAAAACCAAGCCCTGCATGCCACACCAATTCAAGGACACCCATCACTAAAGCATGCACATTAGAGGGAATAACCTAGCCCACAAAATCACCACTCACACAAAGGGGCCCACAGTGATGACAGCAGCTCTGCACGCCTGGATCACGATGACCGACCTGGCACTTCAGGGACCTCTGGATTACCCTGCCACAGTCCCATACCACCAAAGAGCCTCCCCCTCAGGAAACACCACCAGAGCACCCACCCAGCGAGCCCATACCTCTGTTCCCAGGACATGTCAATCAGCAGTGTGTCCACCACTACAGGAACCCCAGGCAATCCCACAAACACAGGACGATCAGGGACCTGGGGTCAGTGGCAGTGGTCACACGGTTCAGGGGACAGAGGCACAGGACAACAGGGACACTGGGAGGACTGCTGTGCGACGGGGGAGGACAGGCCCAGGGAACCCACTCTCCACGAAGCACTTGCAGGGATCCTGGGAGCATTCCAACATTCCCAGAAGACCTTGGGCCAGATACTGTACACATTGCAGGAGACCCAGCGGATGCAGGAGGGACAGTACCTGGGGATCAGGGAGGACCTCAAACACATCCAAACCATCCTGGTCAGCATTGCAGGGGTGCTGGCTGACATGGCCAACACCATAAGGGAGGCAGTGGCACACCAACGGGCCCCTGACACTAGCTATACCGATGAACAGATTTCCACCTCTGCCGGCGCTAGTGGACAGAAGGCCCCGCCACTCAACCAACAGGCCACTAGCACCCCACCCCCTGCAGAAGGAGAACCACCCCGCAAACGGTCCCTGCGATCCAGGCAGAAGCCAGAGAACATTGCCAAGACCCCCACCAGGAAATAAGACTCTCCTGATTGTCACTCTTCTGTCCCACTCTATCACCCTGTCGACCTTCAATTGCTATTGCTCCCCTTCCTCTGCCCCATTGGACAATGCACCTGTAATACCAATAGACTGGACTCTACCCTGGACTTTCCTCCATCATCAATCCAGCCCATTGCAATACCCCCTCCACTTATTAGCACCTAAATAAACACCATTTGAACAAATTCAAGTACAGAATCTGTGGATTGTATGACAAATGTATTAGTTTCACAAACTGTAAACATTGCATTTCTTTTTTTCTTTTTTTTTTTAATTGTCCTTATTCCCCATAGGCAGTATAAGAACCTCCTCTGCTTATCAACCGAAGCAAAATAAATTTTCTAGGCCAGGGGTTGCCCTTTCCTCTCAAACAATCCTCAGACTGTCCCAATTCCATGAGGATTTCAGAGCAGGGGGTAGAATCATTGGACAAATAATAGAAAACCATTTCAATTCATGCATTAAATTTAACAAAATTATATACATCGATGTCCTGATCTCCAGTTCAATAATGGTGTCCAAAAATTCCCCCGCATCCTATTCTTTCCCCCTATTATTTGATCCAAATCTGCTGTGCAAAAGACATCCATAAGCCATTCTAAGTGGCCTGGAGGGGCCGTTGAGATCCATTTTCTGCATACTTCCCGTCTCCCCAACAATATTGCATAAAATACAAATTTCATGTCTGTAATTGTATCTCAGCCAGTCCGCCCATGACGTTCTTGAAATTGACCAAAAATTATTAACTGGAGGGAGGCCACAATTTCCCGATTCAGTATGCTCGAAATTATTTCACATACTTTCTCCCAAAAATATCGAACACCAGGACATTCCCAAAACATATGAATATCTGTTGCTTGAATTAAACCACATTTTGGACATTTCACCTCCTGCCCTCCTTTCATTTTAGATAACTTCTCAGGGGAAATATAGACTCTATGGCCCGTATTTATACTCCGTTTGCGCCGAATTTGCGTCGTTTTTTTCAACGCAAATTCGGCGCAAAACTAACGCCATATTTATACTTTGGCGTTAGACGCGTCTAGCGCCAAAGTATGAAGAAAGAGCGTCATTTTTTTGCGTGAACGCCTTCCTTGCGTTAATGAGATGCAAGGAAGGCGTTCCCGTCTAAAAAAATGACGGCGACGCAAATGCGTCGTATTTATACTCCCGGGCAAAAATCACGCCCGGGAGGTGGCAGGTCAAAAAAACCCGCATTTGCGCCTGAATTTAACGCCTGGGTCAGGGTAGGCGTTAAGGGACCTGTGGGCTCAGAATGAGCCCACAGGTGCCCTCCCCTGCCCCCAGGGACATCCCCTGCCACCCCTGCCCACCCCAGGAGGACACCCAAGGATGGAGGGACCCATCCCAGTGAAGTACAGGTAAGTTCAGGTAAGTATAATTTTTTTTATTTTTTTATTTTTTTTGTGGCATAGGGGGGCCTTATTTGTGCCCCCCTACATGCCACTATGCCCAATGACCATGCCCAGGGGACACAAGTCCCCTGGGCATGGCCATTGGGCAAGGGGGCATGACTCCTGTCTTTACTAAGACAGGAGTCATGAAATGGCGTCTGGGCGTCGAAAAAATGGCGCAAATCGGGTTAAGACGATTTTTTAGCGTCAACCTGACTTGCGCCATTTTAAGACGCCCTAACGTCATTTTTTCCCAACGCCGGCGCTGCCTGGTCTACGTGGTTTTTTTCCACGCACACCAGGCAGCGCCGGTCTGATTGCGCCGTCTAACGCCATTCCATAAATACGGCGCCCGCATGGCGCTTCAGAATGGCGTTAGACGGCGCAAAATTTTTTGACGCTAAACTGCGTTAGCGCAGTTTAGCGTCAAAAAGTATAAATATGGGCCTAAGTATCGTATAATAATGATTTTTTCTCAGAGCGGCAGATTTCACAATACCAAAGAGCAGTAATAGTGACTCCTTCCACCACCTCTTAACTGCCTCTTCTGAGAAAAATTCCCTCCAGAAGTCTGTGGGAAGTTCGAACTCGCCATCCACCCCTTCTAGAATCACCCAATACCAAGCTGACACTCTGTGGGGACCTGCTAATGGACTCGGGGTGATCTCGCTCAAAGAATTAGGCATACCAACACCTTCCTTAATCCCCTGAGCCCATTCCCTTATTTGCAAAAACTTCCACCTAGTCAAAGAGCCACCCGTTTTCAACATCAATTCTTCTCAAGAAAGAAGTACCCCCTCCGGAAAAAGATCTCCCCAGTGCTCTAACCCTGCTTGTTTTAACGGTAACGCTAAAATACCTTGAAAACACTCTGGGGTACCCGGGGAATCCCAGATAGGTGCATTACAATTATAATAGGTGAGTTTTGCCAATTGTCTAATCTGGTACCAACATTCTGCCAATCCCCGCATAGTTTTCAGCCTTATCTTTTTGAAGAATTTGGGGTCCCCAAATTTAAAAATGAAGTTAGTTGAGGCGCCTTTGATGGAAGAAGCCATTATCTTAAACATTAAACCCGTTGTCGTAGAATCTGAGGCATGAAGCAAAACTCTAAAAGTTTTCAAAAGAAAAGCCCAAGCATAGTATTGCAATTATGGTAGTGCCAGACCACCCTTTTCCTTACACCTATGCAGCTTCCTCCGAGAAATTCTGACCCCTTTAGAACTCCAAATAAAGTCGTTAATAAGGTGCTGCATTTTTTCTATATATATTTTCTGCATGGGGAGTGGAGAAGCAGAAAACAAAAAATTCCACTTTGGAAGGATAGACATTTTTACCAAATTAACCCTACCAATAATCGTTAAAGGAAGATGGGTCCAGCCTTGTAATAAACCCTTACATTCCAACAACAACTTTAGCTGATTCCTCTCCGCTCGGTATCAGAATTCCCAAATATCTTATTTCTTTCTTACAATAAACAGATGTATACTCCATATTCCAAGCCATAATCTCTGTTTTTTCCACATTCACTTGATAACCGCATAGCTTACCAAACTCCTCAGCCAGCCTAAGAATCTCAGGAAATGAAGATGATAAATTATCTGTATACACCAAAAGGTCATCAGCATACAGAGCGAGTTTCCTCTCCCAACCCTGACAACAGAAAGGAGAGATCACCATATTCTGCCGAATCTTCCTCGCAAATGCATTTCTAATCAACTGTGGGGCACAGAGATCTGAAAACAGAGATGCCAAAGGGTACAGTAAGTGGCCATAGAATTAGGGAAATCAGGCTGCCATGTTCAATGTCAAACACAAAACTGCAATGGAAAATTATGTTACAGTGTCTTACCTGTGTGTCACTGGAAGTACTGCTGTATGAGTGCTCTTCTGTTGCCAACATCTTCTTCCTCTGTCTCCTCTTTCTCACTGTCCACAGGCTCCACCGCTGCCACAAGACCATCTCCAGGCTCATCTTCCTGCAGAAAAGGCACCTGACGACTCAATGCCAGGTTGTGCAACATGCAACATGCAACAATGATCTGGCACACCTTCTTGGGTAAGTAGTACAGGGATCCACCTGTGAGATGGAGGCACCGGAACCTGGTCTTCAGGAGGCCAAAGGTTCTTTCAATGATCCTCCTTGTTCACCCACGTGCCTCATTGTAACGTTCCTCTGCCCTTGTCCTGGCATTCCTTACTGGGGTCAGTAGCCATGAGAGGTTGGGGTAACCAGAGTCACTTGCAAACATTCGAGGGATACCTGTCAGACATACACTCACCCCTAGGGACAACCCCACTCCCATATACATACATCAACTGGGTGGGGACCCTGGGCTCACCTATTAGCAACACCCTGTGCCTCTGGAGTTGAGACATCACTTATGGAATGCTGCTATTCCTTAAGATGACAGCATCATGCACAGAGCCAGGATACTTGGCATTCACATGGGATATGTACTGGTCCGCCAAACACACCATCTGCACATTCAGAAAGTAATAGCTTTTCCTATTCCTGAACACTTGTTCATTCCTTCGGGGGGGGGACAAATGCTACATGTGTACCATCAATGGCACCAATGATGTTGGGGATATGTCCCAGGGCATAGAAGTCAGCTTTCACTGTGGCCAAATTCTCCACCTGGGGAATACGATGTACCTGCGCATGTGTTTCATCAGGGCAGACAACACTCTGGTCAACACGTTGGAGAACATAGGCTGTGACATTCCTGATGCCATGGCCCCTGTCGATTGGAAGGAACCACTTGCCAGGAAATGGAACATTGACAGGACCTGCACTAGAAGGGAGATACCTGTGGGGTGGCGGATAGCTGAAATCAGGTCTGGCTCCAATTGGGCACACAGTTCTTGGATTGTGGCCCTATCAAGTCTGTAGGTTAGGATAATGTGTCTGTCCTCCATTGTCGCAAGGTACACCAGGGTTCTGTACACTGGAGGATGTCTCCATCTCATATTCATCCTCAGCGGTTGAAGTCTAGGGAGGAAAACGGCGAGATAATGATGCATCTTTTCCTTTACAGAACCAGTATGTGAATCCGAGAATCAGTTGATGTGCCAGTGTCTGCTGTGACACAGTTAGGTGCCATGGCCTGTGCCCCCCTGAAATGGCAGCTGCCTGACCTGTGAGGAGGGACAAGTGGAAATGAGGAAATTTGCTGGCGTTGTGCGCCGTAGCGGTCGGCCGTCGATGACCGCCGCACAACTTCGCATTGGTTAACGTTAGGCTCTATGGGTTCCAGGAGCTAATGGTGATATACGCTGGCTGTAATGGTAACCACTGCCGCAGACGTGACCGACCTTTTATATCTATTCACTCACTTGCTACCTGACCTTCAACAGGAGAGGACCTACACTGCAAGTGCTGCTGTGACTTGTGTCTGGAAGCAACAATGACTCATGCGTCTGGGGAAAGGGCCCCTGCCTTCACTTCAGAGGAGTTGGAGAGACTGGTGGATGGGGTCTTACCCCAGTACACTTTACTCTATGGTCCTCCAGACAAACAGGTGAGTACACTGTGAGCATGATGCGTGGGCCATGAATGTATGTAGTGCTGTGTGTGTAAGCCACATGTAGGAGAGGGCTGAGGTGTCCTGGGCAGAGTGCTGGATGTATGGTGGTCAATGTATATGCGTAAGGGGATGGGAGGGATATAGTGGGCCATGAGTATGACAGTCCGGATGGTATGACTAATCCCTTTTCTGCTGTATTTTTCCTGCAGGTCAGCGCCCATCAGAAAAAGGGTATTTGGCATGCCATCACCAAGGAGGTGCAGACCCTGGGGGTCTTTGACAGGCGGAGCACCCACTGCCGCAAACGGTGGGGGACCTGCGCCACTGGGCAAGGAAGACGGCGGAGGTCCAGCTGAGACTGGCCTCCCAACGAGGAAGGGGTGCCCGTCGTACCCTGACTCCCCTGATGTTCCACATCCTGGCGGTGGCCTATCCGGAGTTAGAAGGGCGCTTGAGGGCATCACAGCAGCCACAAGGGGGTGAGTACAGATTCAGAATCATGGCTTTGCGCGCGTTAAGGTTTTACCTGGGTGGGGATGTAGACTGTGGGTGCCCCTAGGCCAGGGCGAACATGGCAGGGTAGGTCTCTTGTTGGGCAGGCTCTGAAGCACTCCAACCCCAATGGACTTAGTGGGCATCTACTACTGGTCAGGGCCCTGTTTATTTCAGGTGTGCAGTTGATGGCGTTATGTTATGTACCCCATGGGCTGGTGACTATCTTTGTAACTGGTAGTGCATGGCCTAGTGCACAGGGCTGCTCCCTGTGTGTTGTGTACGCCAACGGTAGTGTTGTTGCTGGCATTGACCAATGGTATCCTCTGTCTCTCCCCCCCTTTTTGTTTTGTCACCCTGTCCTTGTGTGCATTCAGCCCTGATGCCCTCAGTGAGGAGGCTATTGACCTCCTGAGATCCCTCACTGTTGGGCAGTCAACCATTCTGAATGCCATCCAGGGTGTCGAGAGGCATTTGCAACAAACAAATGCATACCTGGAGGGCATTCACTCTGGCGTGGCGGCCCAACAGAGAGCATTTCAGGTTCTGGCCTCAGCACTGATGGCAGCCATTGTTCCTGTCTCCAGCCTCCACCCTCCAACTTCCTCTACCCAGTCCCAATCCCCTCAACCCCAGCCTATCCCAAACACACCTTCAGACCAGCATTCACCCAAATCAACACACAGAAGTGGCTCTGTGACATATCCCCAACATCATTGGTGCCATTGATGGTACACATGTGGCATTTGAGCCCCCCCCGGAGAAGTGAACAAGTGTTCAGGAATAGAAAAAGCTATCACTCTATGAATGTGCAGATGGTGTGTTTGGCTGACCACTACATCTCCCATGTGAATGCCAAGTATCCTGGCTTTGTGTATGACGCCTTTATCTTGAGGAATAGCAGCATTCCATATCTGATGGGCCAACTTCAGAGGCACCGGGTGTGGCTACTAGGTGAGCCCAAGGTCCCCACACAATATAAGTTGGTGTCTGGGTATGGGGTTGTCCCTAATTTTTAGTGTGTGTTTGACAGTTGTCCCTCGATGTTTTCAGGTGACTCTGGTTAACCCAACCTCTCATGGCTACTGACCCCAGTAAGGAATGCCAGGACAAGGGCAGAGGAACGTTACAATGAGGCACATGCGCGTACAAGGAGGTTTATTGAAAGGACTTTTGGTCTCCTGAAGGCCAGGTTCCAGTGCCTCCATCTGACAGGTGGATCCCTGTACTACTCACCCAAGAAGGAGTGCCAGATCATTGTTGCATGTTGCATGTTGCATGTTGCACAACCTGGCCTTGAGACGCCAGGTGCCTTTTCTGCAGGAGCATGAGCCTGGAGATGGTCTTGTGGCAGCGCTGGAGCCTGTGAACAGTTAGGAAGAGGAGGCAGAGGAAGAAGATGTTGACAACAGAAGCAACATAATACAGCAGTACTTCCACTGGCACACAGG
This sequence comes from Pleurodeles waltl, assembly GCF_031143425.1. NCBI lineage: Eukaryota > Metazoa > Chordata > Amphibia > Caudata > Salamandridae > Pleurodeles > Pleurodeles waltl. The sequence continues at coordinate 652,593,821 of NC_090439.1, forward strand.
TAAGACACTGTAACTTCACTTAACTTATCAGTTATCTGTTGGACATTGCACATGGCAGCTGATTTCCCTATGTCTATGGCCACTTACTGTACCCTCTGGCATCTCTATTTTCAGATCTCTGTGGCCCACTCTGGCTCCTGCTATGTGTACTGCTGCCCAGCAAAGGTCATTCCAAAGTATATTTCACTGTACATTTGAGTTGCAATGCTTCGATAATGTTGTACTAATACATTTGTGAATAATTTGACAGATTACAGATTAGTATTTGTCCCAAGGGTGTTTATTTAGGTGCTCATAAGTACAGGTGGATGTGTAATGGGCTGGGCTGATGGTGGAGGAAAGTCCAGGGTAGAGTCCAGTCTCTTGGTATCACAGGTGCATTGTCCAATGTGGCATACCAAGGGGAGTAATGGCAGTTCAAGGTGGACAGGGTGACAGAGAGGGACTGAAGGGTGACAATCAGGAGAGTCTTATTTCCTGGCGGGGGTCTTGGCACTGTTCTCTGGCTTCTGCCTGGATCGCAGGGACCGTTTGCAGGGTGGTTCTCCTTCTGCAGGGGGGGGCTGCTGGTGGCCTGTTGGTACTGTGGTGGGGCCTCCTGTCCACTAGCGCCGGCGGAGGTGGAAGGCTGTTCATCGGTTTGGCTAGTGTCAGGCACCCATTGTTGTGTCACTGCCTCCCTCATGGTCTTAGCCATGTCAGCCAGCACCCCTGCAATGGTGACCAGGATGGTGTAGATGTTTGTTAGGTCATCCCTGATCCCCAGGTACTGTCCCTCCTGCAGCCGCTGGGTCTCCTGCAACTTGTACATTATCTGGCCCATGCTCTCCTGGGAATGGTGGTATGCTCCTAGGATGTTGGAGAGTGCCTTGTGGAGAGTGGGTTCTCTGGGCCTGTCCTTCCCCTGTCGCACAGCAATCCTCCCAGCTTCCCTGTTGTCCTGTGCCTCTGTCTCCTGAACCATGTGCTCACTGCCACTGACCCCAGGTCCCTGATCATCCTGTGTTTGTGGGGTTGCCTGGGGTCCCTGTAGTGGTGGACACACTGCTGATTGACATGTCCTGGGGACAGTGGCTTGGGCCCACTGGGTGGGTGCTGTGCTTGTGTTTCCTGACGGGGGAGGCTCTGTGGCGGGTTGGGACTGTGGCAGGGTAACCGACTGTCCAGAGGTCCTGGATGGGCCTGGTTGGTCATCGTGATCCAGGCGTGCAGAGCTGCTGTCATCACTGTGGGCCTCTTCGGTGGGGGGGGCTGGATGTAGCTGGCACCTCCTCTCCGGTGACGTTGAGAATGGGTCCTGTGGGGATGCAAATGCAGTGTTAATGTATCTGCGTATACCAGATGCATAGTTGTGTTTCCCTGTATGATAGTGATTTCCCTGTCAGCTTGGCCTTGTGTAAGTGGTGATTTTGTGGGCTTGGTGAGTCTCTCTACTGGGCATGCTGTAGTGATGGGTGTCCATGTAGGTCTGTGTTCGGGGGCCATACTTTGGTGTTGCATGCAGGGCTTGGTGTTGGGATGGGTGGGTTGTGATAGTGGGGTATATGTTAGGTGGTGGAGTGATGGGGGTGAGGGTAGGTGTAGGAGTTTGTGATGGCATGCAGGTAGGGTGGGGGATATAATAGTAAAGATTTGACTTACCAGAGTCCAGTCCTCCTGCTACTCCTGCGAGGCCCTCAGGATGCATTATTGCCAAGACTTGCTCCTCCCATGTTGTTAGTTGTGGTGGAGGAGGTGGGGGTCCACCGCCAGTCCTCTGTACGGCTACCTGGTGTCTTGCAACCACAAAACGCACCTTCCCCCGTAGGTCGCTCCACCTCTTCCTGATGTCATCCCTCGTTCTGGGGTGTTGTCCACAGCATTGACCCTGTCCACGACTCTCTGCCATAGCTCCATCTTCCTTGCAATGGACATCTGCTGCACCTGTGATCCGAATAGCTGTGGCTCTACCCGGATGAGTTCCTCCACCATAACCCTTAGCTCCTCCTCTGAAAACCTGTGGTGTCTTTGGGGTGCCATGGATGTGGTGTGAGTGATATCTGTGAGGATGTGTGGGGTGATGTGTTGGGGTGTATGCTGTGATGTGCATGGATGGTGGATGGGTAATGGTGTTCTGTGCCTCTGATTGAGTGGGTGTTCCTGGCTTGTGTCTCTCTGTGTTGGCAATCTTTTTTTTCGTTGAAAGGGTTGTGAGTAATGTGGGTGTGTGTTTTATATTGGATTGGGTGTGTGGGTGTGGTGTGTGTATGTGTGTCAGGTGTGTATAGTTTGAATTGTCCAATGTGGTGTAGTGATTCGTGGGTTGTGATACTGTGGGCGTATTCCTGTTGGAGTAACGGTGTGGGTTTTGCCATCGCCAGTTTATCACTGACCTTTGGGCTGGCGGACTTGTGTGGGTGTCTGTATTGTGGCAGAATTCTCAGTTTGGATCATAATACCCGTAGCCGAATACCGCCACGGTCACTGTATGTTTGCGACCATCAGCACGGCGGTCGGCGGCGGTCGGCGGCATTTAACACCACGGTTGTAATGAGGGCCTATGTTCCCAAACTAGTTGTGAAATCAGGGATTCCCAATTTGACCTCTAATCTAAATGAAATTGATTGACTACCCACTGCAGCCAGTCTATCATGTACTAGAGAGTATCCTGTGACTGGAAGTATGGTTTTGGTTGAGCCCCTGAGTATGAATATTGAGAAGGGCAACCATTTACAAACTCTAGGGGTCTCAAGAAACTACTTGGTCGATTATGCAGACACGCTTTTTCAGTTTCTCTCTTCTCCTCCCACATTAAGTGGGGAGGATAGTCACCTTATGTTATTTATTATCTCCTGGAACCTGGCCAGCATAAGAAATAAATCGATATGTTCCCCACGACCTGGGCTACTGATCAGGAACACATAGAAGGTTTTTCATCATATGGGAATAGCGGCTGTGCTAAAGGAGGATTACTTATTTTATCAAAGAATAAGCTACACTGTTCCACTTGGTAGTGAAAACAAAGACCCATGACATATTGGGTGTCTTGCTCACCTTTTCCATCAGTTTTAAGCTGGGGGTGATTAATGTGAATGCTAGGTCAGTTGCACCCTGCACTGATTCTTGCTCAGTTGGATGGGCTTGTTGAATCTATCCAGCAGTATGCTATGGTACTAGTAGCTGGTGATATTAAATGTCCTTTTGAACCTTCTATGTATAGTAACAATCTCACTGATTCGGAGGCAACCCGCCAAACTCTTACCACCCACTGGCTCAGCAGGGAACAGGGCCTTAACATTGCAGCCGGCTCCTAATGGAGCCGGCTGCAATGTGGCGGTGCGGCGGGTGCAGCAGCATCCATTGCGCATTCCACTACTCGTAATTCAGGCACTGGAATGCACAATGGGGCTGTGCATGGTGGCCCATGCACTGCTTATGCCAAGTGCATGGGCAGTGCAGGGGCTCCCAGGGGCCCCTGAGTCCCCCATTCTGCCAGCCAACTGGCTGATGGGGGCTCGTAACCCCTAGGGCAGCGCTGCCCTGGCGGATTACAACCGCTGACACCACCAGCAGCCTGGCAGTGTCAGCGGTTGGACCCTGGTGGCGGTCTGACCGCGACCGTTACCTTGTTGGTCTGGTGACTGCCAGGGTCATAATAAGGCCCATCTGCTTGGATCTCGGTAGGACTCCAACACTTAAAATGTTGCCAAAACACTTGCGTTATTGATTACATCTTTTTAGACATTAGATCATGGCTGTTGTTCGGCGATATGATAGTGATCACAATTCATTACTCTTCAGTCTCTCTGGTGAGGTGTACCTAAGGCTAGAGAAGCGTAGCACTGAGGTACCTGACCTCGTACTAGCTAGCAATAATCTAAACCTTTCCTGGCCAAATATAGGGGGTCATTATGACTCTGGCTGTCAGGGTTAATATGGTGGTAGTACCACCAACAGGCCCCTCATACAAGCACACAGACACCCACATTCATCACGGATACACCTATTCACTATCACTGCCATACACGCATCTATACACACACTGCATACATGAATTCACACACACACACACTGCATATACACATTCATAAACACAGTGCCATACACGCATTCATACGCACAATGCATACACGCATTCATACTCACACTGACATACATGCATTCATACACACAATGCATGCACACATTCATCCACGCCTACTTCCAAACATACTCACACACATTCTCACACAATCACACTGACATGCATACATACACTCACTTCACCATTCTTACACGCACTCACTCACACACACACAACCACGGAAACAACCCAACACACACTGATGCATTCACACATGCACTCACACACTCAGACACACACACACAACACCCCCACCCTCCAACCCCCTCCCCTGTCGGACCCCTGACTTTCCTTGACCAGCAAGGAGGTCCTCCGGCAGGGAATGGGAAGGGGCACTGCTACTGCCAGCAGCACCTCACCAGCAGAACACTGTCAGGCCGTATTATTGGTCATAATATGACTGAAGGTGTTCTACTGGCAGGGCGGTGCTGATGTTAGCAGCACCAGCTTACCATCGTCCACCACCATGAGCACTGCCGGATTTCCACCCTCATTGTGGCGGAAGTCAGGCAGTGCTCATAATATGGCAGATGGATGGTAGCCACAGTGGCGGTATGTTGGCGGCTGTCACCGTGGTAGTAGGCAGTATTTACCGCCAGTGTCATAATGACCACCACAATATCCAGCCCATACCTGTGCAAGGAAATCTATGATTTGCTTGTGGCAGCCTTGCCCTAATATGAAAATCACAATATCTCAGATATTTCGATTCTTACCATTCACAAGACATTTTTTACTAAATTACAATATTTTTCCGATAAAAGGGTGAATTCTAGGCAGCAAGTTGAAGTAAATAAAAAGAAATAGTACAATGCAGATTGCTCTGCTGTTGGGAACTGTTCGCAAGTGAAGAAAGGAGAGGCCAGAGTTAAATATAGAAGCAGTCTTGCCCAGTGCAAGAGGATTTGGGAGGACAATATCTGGCAGGATCTGCTTAAGGCAACAAAGCAAAATGACAATGGTTTTCTTTGTGGAAGATTCTCTCCAATGGCAATTGTGATAATGTGAGATCCTATCACCATCATATACAATCAGAGAGTTGGGTTACCCATTTTACTAACTTATATGCTCCACCTGGTGACAACTGTAGTGCTGACGTACCCCCTACCTTTATGATCTCAACAAATCCCATGAGTAAGGATGGGGTGGTAGAAGCGGGTGATACTACAGACTTAGGCCCATATTTATACTTTTTGACGCAAATCAGCGCTAGCGCAGAGTTGCGTCAAAACGTTTTCCGCCGGCTAACGCCATTCCAACACGCAAGCCAGGTGCCTTATTTATGGAATGACATTAGCCAGCGCTGCGGCCTGGTTAGTGTCAAAATAAATGACTCTAACCGGCCAGCGGAGGCGTAGGGAAGAATGGGGGTTGTGCGTCAAAGAAGGTGCAAGTCAGGTTAGAGTCAATCAAATTGGTTCTAACCTGACTTGCGTCATCTTTTGACGCACAACCCCAATGGAAATGACTCCTGTCTTAGGAAAGACAGGAGTCATGCCCCCCTGCCCAATGGCCATGCCCAGGGTACTTATGTCCCCTGGGCATGGTCATTGGGCACAGTGGCATGTAGGTGGGCCCAAGTTAGGCCCCCCTATGCCACTGAAAATAAAAATAAAATTATACTTACCTGCACTCACCATGGATGGGTCCCCCCATCCATGGGTGTCCTCCAGGGGTGGGCTAGGGTTGCAGGGGGTGTCCCTGGGTGCAGGGAAGGGCACCTGTGGACTGCTTCCATGGTCTCCCACCATGGAACAGAGCCCACAGGTCCTTTAACGCCTGTCCTGACCCAGGCATTAATTTTTGATGCAAATCGGGATTTACGTCATTTTCCGGCTCCGCCTCTCAGCCGTGCACCATTTTTGCCCGGTTGGATTAATATGGCGCACGGGTGTTTAAGTCATTTTTTGGACGGGAGCGCCTACCTTGCATGTCATTAACACAAGGTGGTTTCACGCATCCAGAAAATGATGCACACTGGGATATTTTGACATTAGCGGGGTCTAGCGTCAAAGTATAAATATGGTCTTAGTTGTGCGCCGAATTTGCATTAAAAAATTACGCAAATCCGGCACAGAGTATAAATATGGACCTTAGTCCACTTTTCGCTAGAAGAAACTGAAAAGCTATAGCAATGCTAAAGTCAGCTAAACCACCCGACACTGATAAAGTTCCTGGAGATCTGTTTAAATCTGAGCCACTAATTTGGGTCAGTTATAACAACCTGATCTCCAATGCTGTAGCTGCGGGTAGTACTAACCCCAAAACCTGGAGAGGGTCTGAACGTATACCTTTATACAAAAAGGGCAACCTGAGTATTCCCTCAAAATATAGGTCACTTAGCCTTATCCAAAATCTGCAAAACATTTTTGCTAGGCAGGTTTCAATAGGTTGCTGTTATGGGTTGACACCAATCATGCAATGTTCTCCCTTCAAGCTGGTTTTAGACCACAGATTCATACATCTGACCAAGGATTTTGTTTAGCCCTTCTTTATTGGAAGTAGGTATTGCTTGCCAAACAGAAATTGTATGTGGCCTTTGTTGACTTAAGGGGTGCATGTGAATTGGTTCCGAGTATGATCTGAGCCTCACCTGGCAGTTTGGGATGTTTCTTCCCAAGAAGATCAGGATCGCACTGATTTGCATATGGTTGGCCTTTTGGCATGCTGGTCAAAAAACGATGGACTGAATTGTGGCTTGAGTGATTGACAGTGGCTGAGATTAATTCATGCATTTCATCAAAGTGTTGTTGTTACAGTTAACATGCTGAAGCAGTGATAGCACTCTTGTTGCAGCTTTGGGGACAAAAAGTGTCTAGCCTTTTACTATCTTGCTGATAAACCTTCACTCTAGAAGGGAGAACAGAGCAGATCTCTAAGATACCATTTGTGGCAACCTAGTGGTGTACTGGGGATTTGGCCTGAAAGGGATTACCACAGCTCTAGGCAGGTTGAGCCATTTGTGGGCAGCGCACAGTACTATAGTTATCAATTCATTTGTTCATGTACTGCTTCTCTTCTCCAAGTTCCTGGATTTAAATTTCTCTTCTAGGCAGCCTTCTTATATGAATCTATCTCCCATATTCATCCATGGTTGCAAGCTGACTCCTTCCTTCAAGGTTCTCTTGAACGGCATGTCTATCTGGATGCAAGACTTTTCAAGTTTACTACCAATGCAAAGGGAATTTGGCTACCAGAGGTCCCATCTCTGGAGCTCAAAATTTCTTAAACACACTGGTGTTGTGCTTCATTCTGGTAAAGGGAATGGCACTACATCCTGGGTTCTCATCCAGTAATTATGCTGCATGTACAGATCCAATTTTGGATTCTAGTAGCCCTCTTTGCTTTTGACTGTCCTACCTCTGATAGTCAGGGTACTGGCTCTTTTACGTTACTGGTCTTGAGCACTTCAAAACATGCAAGTACTTTAGGATGCAAGAGTGGAGCGGGTGTGCCCTGGCAATAACATAAAACAATGGTACATAGTAGTACAAAGGGGAAGAGGTTTACTCCACAGAGCCATAATATAAACTCATCTGAATCAGCCCTCTCATGGAGAAAGAAGCAGGAAGGATTTGGGGTCTGCTTCTGGACATCAAAGACGTAATTGCCCCCTAACCTCCCTGGAGCTATCTCACTTTATACAATGACCCAGGAAAGTTGCAAACCTTTTCAAAATTAATTCAAGTGTCTGAGCAGACAAATCTCAATCTACATCTTCACAACTGTCAGGAAAACTATTGCCCTTGTTGTTAAGTTCTTCCCTCAGCAAAAACAATTCCCCTTCTCCTTGTACCCACGTTGGTTGCAGCAGCGTCCTCACTCCTGGTGGCTCTTGCAGAGGCTGTTTTTAGAACTAGCTTCTTCAGGTTTAACTGCCAATCAAGATGGTGGCCGCAAACCTTTGTTATGTCAGTGCTCTAGTGTTTCTACCTTAGACTTGTGCTGAAGCTTCCCTCCAGCTGTTTCTCTCTGGGAGCTGTGCACTTAAACTGTCATCCTGAGGAGAATGAGCAGTGTTCCTGAGGTGCTTCGTTTCATAGAGAATTCTTCCAGTTTTTAGTAATTAATTATTTTTCTTGTTACAGTGTGCACACCAGATACTTTTTCCCTTCTCGAGAAGGTGAATTTCTTCCTTCTTCCAACAACTGGCTATCGGCTTATCGGCTTTCTGAGGAGAATTAATTTTGGCTTAACAGAACAGAACTTCAATCAACTGCAGTAAGGAATCCTTTTGCATGATTTCCAGACTTGCCAATATAGAGATGTACATATATATGAAACTCTTCGCCTTGCAGACTTGCCAGTCTTAGAGACAAACCTCAGTGTTCAGACTAATTTCTAGAGACTGTGATTGAAAAAACTGAACCTTGAGAAGGAGTTTTCGTTTCCTGTAAAATACATTAGTAGATTGTATATTTGTGAACCTTTTAACTGTTCTCCAGAGAACCTTGGATACCTATGACTCCTGGCAAAAAGAAGATATTAAGTTAACATTGTTCTCCTAGAGAGAGTCTAGTCTCTCAAAAGATCCAGACACACTGAATATCATATGTTCAAGTGGGAAACACAGGCTGAAACTTGATCTGGAGGCGGTCTCTCTTTTTCTATTCCCATTCCCCTTTCCTCCTAGCGGATGCAGGGTTCACATACTCAGTTAAGTCTGAGCACGCATCTGTTGGAGGGAGTTGGGTAAAAGGCATCTGCTCCTGTGGAAGTTTGATTTAATGGGTAATCTCGTGACAAAAACTATTCAGATACAAATTTGATTTAGATCTCCAATCAGTTTTAAACACACACAGGCTCACCATTACCATCTATCTATCTATCTATCTATCTATCTATCTATCTATCTATCTATCTATCTATCTATCTATCTATCTATGGTTACAGGGATGTTATAGTTGGGAAATAACATTTAAAAATCATATAAATTAACTGAAAAAACAAAGGTTACAGGGACATTATAGTTGGGGAATAGCTATACTTAAGAAACAATAATGTGTGCCTTAAGGTAACTTTAACTATTACTCCAACCATGCACAGTTTTCTAATCAATAATTTGATAGCAAATGTTGAAGTGGTATTATCACTGATGTCAGAAAAGATGTCAGGACTGATGTAGTATGTGGGCTAATTAGCAGTGCATGGGGAGGGTGTGAGTTATAGTTACCATAGGGCACAAGTTAGGCACTGTGGTTAACCCCACATGCAGCCAACTCCATGCCCTTCACTGTGGAAGGTGTGAGGGTTGCTGCCAGACCCTGCTACTATCTTCCACCATGCAGCCTACTCCGGGCTGTGCATGCAGCGGAGGGGTTGGCCAGAAGGTCTGGCCCACAGCCAGCTCCTGTTACAATCTTGATGCAAATACAAGCTGTATTGAATTTTCAGATGAGCCAATGATTAGTGGGTGTGTAGTTATGATGAATGGAATCTTTCTTTCTCAAAGAATGTCAACAAGGATGAAAGATTAATGTAGCAAATACCGTGTGTTGGGTTGAGCAATTCCTTTTAGGTTTCATTTTTCATTTTAGCATGATATGTGTTACAAAATGTTTTTTATATTTGTTTCACTATTTTTTATTGGGAAAATTCTCCGAATACAAAATATCATATGGTTAAGTATAAACAAATGTGGTGACTTGGGAGAAAACAGCAGTAGCTTTGGGCATACAAAGTAATTAAGGACACAGAAATTACACTCAACTCTTAATCCTATGGGAGGATAGGAATCCCTGACTCGGTGGGAGAGCCAGGGAGGTCATTAGCATTAGTGGAGAAGCCAACTGGGGTGGGAAGGGGCATGAGGTTGAAAGAGTAATGAAGGTTGAGGCACCCTGAATTGCATTGGGATCCCAGTGGGTCATCACTATCAGTAAGGATGAGATGTAGCATGGGGAAAGGGAGGTAAGGTCATGGTGGGAACAGAGCCTTGATAAGGTGGCCAGGAATTAGTGCAACTGGTGAAGTATTAAATGAAGCCCGGATTCTACTACAGCGAACATAGGTATGTTGGCGAAGTAATGGTATCAGTATGTAAAAGAACAGAACACTATAGAGTACAGTACCACACCGACTCTCACTGAAGTGGAGGTGGAGCACTCAGACTGCAGGGGTGGAATAAACAATAAAGGAGAGGTGGAATGTGGTCACAACAACAGGTACAGGAAGATGAGGGGAGTGCAAGGCGTAGGGCTGGGCAAAAACTAGGGAGGAGCAAGTAAGTGAGGTGAGGGATGGGATATGATGGATAGGGGAGAGGGGACTCATGTTGAGATAAGGAGAGCAACCGTTGGGTGTGGGGAGGGTGAGTACAGTTTTGACTGAGGAGGGAGGAGAGCAGAGGGGAGGAAGGGATGTCTGGGAGAGATTAAAGGGTAGGCATGTATACAGGGGTTGACGTTTCACATGGGTCTATATCGTCCTAGAGAAAATGTGCCCATGTGCAGAGAAATATGTCAACTTGGTCCTGCAAGTTGTAAATTATGTGTTTGTATGACAGAGTTTGGTATATTGCCGAGAGCTATTCATCATGAGTAGGAAGTGTAGGGGAGTGCCAGTGTCTAAGTATACATTGTTTGGCCGTGGCCAGTGCTGTCTGAAGGAGGTGAGTTTGGGGACACGTCAAATCCAGGGAGCCTGTTAGGTAGTGGAGGAAGATTAGCAGGTGTGGCAATGGGATCGGCAGTGGTAATGAGTCCCATAGTGTTTGCCCTAGAACTTTCCAATAGGACCTAACTGAAGAACAATCGTACAAGATATGCAACATTGTCACATTGTGCTTGTGGGCAACGCCAACATTGTGCATGAGGCCCGCCATCTTCAGTTTAGCAGCCGTCCAATACCAATGGTGTAGTGTTTTGAATAGACAGAATTTCATCTGGGCTTCCTGTGCTCCACGATGGCGGGCATACTGGAGGTCTGCCTAGTCATCCTGGTCGAATTCCACTTGTAGCTTTAATTGCCAGGTGAGTCAGAGATTATGGAGAAGGGGTAAGGAGAAGAGTTGGTGGACCAAGAGGGCATGGATGCCAGACATCACACCGCAAAAGTGTCCCGAGGTTCTGAGATAGGAAACTACCGGTAGGACAGCACAGACCAAGGGCGGGCCCCAAACTACGGGCGAGACAGTGACGAAGTTGAGTGTACCTCCAGGCTTGCTGAGCGGGGAGATCATATTCCTCTCAAATCATGTTGAAGGACTTCTGATGTCTGTCGGTTAGGACCTGTTCAAGGTGAGTGACCCCTTCCACATGCCATACTCCCCAGTCAAGCATCCTCCCACCTATCCTTCATTTAGTATTACCCCATAATGGGGCATGTTGGTACAGATGAGCCTCCATGCCGAACATTTTGTGAACTTGTTTCCAGGATTTCACAATAGATTTCACCATTGGATTATTGGGTTGTGTTCCAGACATCCTGTCTCATTAAAGAAGGCTCACCCCGAAGGTGGTTTAGTAAGGACCGTCCCGTTTGTTCCCATTGTGGTAGGTTTCTTGTCCTGGGGACGCCAGTTGTGAGAGGTGCAGTAAGAGTGCAAACAGCTCTATCGAGGGCATGCCTAAGCCACCACAGTAGTGGTGGGCCAAGAATTTGGCTTTGGTTAAGCAGGGTCGGGAGGACTCTCTGGTGAAAGAATGTATGCTTCTGTCTGTAGAGCCCAAGAGAGGAAGGGGGGGTCAGCAAGGGAAGCATGCCCAAAACGTATGTGAAGGGGGGTAGTGTCACCATGCACACTGCTTAGACTCTCCCCCAGAGGGAGAGGCCTAGTTTAGTAGTTTAGACCATTTGGCAAAATCCAGGTGTGTGTGTGTTAGTAACAGGTCAACGTTGTCCGTAATCATGCGGTCTAGGCCTCTGTTGATGTAGATCCCTAGATATTCAAGATGGGAAGGTGTCCAGCAGACCGGTATGCCCTCAATGGCTGTCTTTGTGGCGATATGGGAGATGGGCAGTGCCTCGCTTTTGTTCCAGTTTACTATAAATCCCGATAAGGCTCTCCATATAGATATACAGTAGAAGTGCCACTCGGGAGGAGGATTACCGATATGCTCAGATTATGCCGGATCGCGGCATCCAGTGGTTCTATGGTCAGAAGGAACAGTTAGGGAGATAGCGAGCAGCCTTGAAGGGTCCCGTGTTTGATGCCAAATGGGTCCAAAAGGAAACCTCCACAATTCACCTGAGCGGTGGGTGAGTCGTAGAGCCAGCGAACCTTGATGGTGGAGTCAGCACCCAGGCCAGAGCGTTGCAGGACTTCAAAGAAGTACTGCCACTCAGTCCTGTCAAAAGCTTTTTCGCTGTCCAGGGATAAAGCGAGGTCCTCATCCTCTGTAGGTCCCTTGCTGACGATAAGGTATGCAACAAGGTACGGAGATGATTACTGGATGAGCGACCGGGCACACATCCTACCTGGGTATGGTGGATAAGGAAGGGGATGACTTTGTGCAATCGGAGTGGCAGTACCTGTGCAAGGATCTTAATTTCTCTGTTCAGTAGAGAGATGGGCCGGTAGCTACCACAAAGTAGGGGGTCTTTTCCCTGCTTGGTGAGGACAGTGATGGTTGCTTTGTTGGGGATGGGGCCAAAGGTGCCATTACGTGCTGTGTCCTGGAAAGCCTCGTACAGGAAAGTGACTACATCCTACCTCACTCATTTGAAAAATTCTGTGGGAAAACCATCTTCCCCTGCCCGGTGCTTTATGATAGGAGCAGTTAGAAATACCTTAGGCAATCTCGTCCTTGCTGATTCCACCCTCCAGTAAGCTTCGCCCTTCTACATTGAGGTTAGATAGTAGGACATTCACTAAGAAGGCCAAGCGTCACACAGGGTCTTCTGTGGTTTCTGTAGTGTAGAGGGAGAGGTACAAGGCTGCAAATTTACTAACAATGCCCTGGGGGGATGTAAGGACGTCCCCAGTCGAGGAGTGAATGGCGGGTACAGTAAGGGTTGCTTCCTGTTGGCACAGTTGCACCGCCAGAAGGTCCTCTGCCTTTTCTGCATGCTCATAGTGGTGTCCCTTCATTCTGCAGAGGACGTACTCTGCCCTGCATGTAACAAGGGCATTGAGTTCCATTTTTGTCCTCTCAGGGAAACAACGAAGGGTGAGGAAGATATTGTGGTATAATGGTGCGTGAGGGCCACTATTGCTTCCTCTAGAATTGGCTTTTTGTGTTCGCCTTTGGACATTTGCAATGGCCACTTCTCTCATTAGTTGGCCCTGGATTGTCGCCTTCGCTGCGGCCCATAAGACTCATACCAGAAACTACTGAGGCGGTCATTCTGACCCTGGCGGTAAAAACCGCCAGGGCCGTGGACCGCGGGAGCACCGCCAACAGGCTGGCGGTGCTCCTTTGGGCATTCTGACCGTGGCGGTACAGCCGCGGCCAGAAACGGAAAGTCGGCGGTCTCCCGCCGGCTTTCCGCCGCCCAGGGGACCGCCATGGGGATTCCGACCCCCATACAGCCATCCTGTTCCTGGCGGTTTTGGCCGCCAGGAACAGGATGGCGGTATGGGGTGTGGTGGGGCCCCTGGGGGCCCCTGCAGTACCCATGCCAATGGCATGGGCACTGCAGGGGCCCCCGTAAGAGGGCCCCACTTAGAATTTCAGTGTCTGCTTAGCAGACACTGAAATTCGCGACGGGTGCTACTGTACCCGTCGCACCCCTTCCACTCCGCCGGCTCCATTCGGAGCCGGCTTCCTCGTGGAAGGGTGTTTCCCGCTGGGCTGGCGGGCAGCCTTCTGGCGGTCGCCCGCCAGCCCAGTGGGAAACCCAGAATGACCGCCGCGGTCTTTTGACCGCGGTACGGTCTTCTGGCGGTTCCCGCTTGGCGGGCGGCTCCCGCTGCCCGCCAAGCTCAGAATCACCCCCTGAGTCTCTTTTGTCTTCTAAATAGGTTGCAACATGATATCTGAGTTGAGCCTTTCCCTCTGGCGTGCGGTAACGTGAAATATTCAAACGCCACGGCTTGCCCCCCGGATTGGCAAGCATCAAGTGGAGGGTGAGAAGGACGAGGGAGTGGTCGGAGAGGGCAGCCACCAATATACAGGAGTTCTCAACAAGGGCCACTGACCAGTGGGTTACCAGGAAATAGTCCAGTTGGGAGTGGGTATCGTCGACTGGTGACATGAAAGTGTATTCCTGGTCTGAGGGATAGAAGAGGTGCAAATGGTTTGTCAGGTCAAGGTCCAACATGATATCATCTGGGAGGGTCCTGTTGGCTGCATTGCAATGATCTAAGGGAGCAGTGTGGTCAAGGATAGGATCAAGTGGCAAATTCCAGTCTCCCTCAAGGAGCAAATGTGCGGCCCCTACCTCCGTGAGCAGACAATTCAATCGAAGGAAAAAAGAATGTTTAGGGCCATATTTATACTTTTTGACGCAAAACTGCGTCGCTGCAATTTTGCGTCAAAGAATTTACCGCCGGCTAACGCCATTTCGAAGCGCTGTGCGGGCGTCAAATTTATACTTTGACGCACGGCGGCGCAATCAACAGGTGGGAGTCATTATTTTTGACGCACATTGCGGCGTCAAGTCGTAAAGGAAAACGACGTTAAAGCGGGGGAAATGACTGTGGGTCGATTTACGACACCGCAACCCGGATATGCGCCGTTTTTTGATGCAATAGCGTAAAAAGAAAACGCGAACACTGCAAGTGCACCAGAGGAGAGCCAAAATGGATCCCAGATGCCACTACAGACCCCAGGAAGATGACAGCAGACCAGGAACCAGCCAGGACGATCCATACAAGAACCAGGACATTTATAGAAAGAAAAGAAAGTGTTGCTTCAGTGCAGAGGAGCAGGAAATCCTGGTTAAAGAGGTGACGGAACACCAGCACCAACTGTTTATCACCTCTAAGTTGCCAATCAGTAGGAGAGAGGCCATATGGCAACAAATTGTTGACAAGATCAACAGTGTGGCTGAAGTACGCAGGACAGTCACCAAGTGTAAGAAACGCTGGCATGACTGCAAACGTAGGACAAGGGAAAAAATGGCCAGGAACAGGAAGGCAGCACTGCAGACTGGAGGTGGGAGTCCAGCACACCAGGAGGCCCTGGACCAAATGGAGGAGATGGTCGCAGTCGTCATCCCTGAGGAGATCGTCACAGGGATTCAAGGATAGGACAGCGCAGACTACCACGAGACAACACACATGCAGGGTAAGCCGCATGGGGAATAAAAATGCAATAATGTTGACTGTAAGCAGGGGGGAAATACCTACTACACATTGCATGTAAGTCATCATATACATGGAGTGCCATGGGTAAAGGGGCACGGCAGGGGGGCATGGCCTGCACAGACAGAAGCTGGGGCACAACATTACACTACACCAACAACAGTCCTTTGGGGGCATGCTGTCATGCCAACAATGGAGCAAAGGGAAAGCCTCGATAGGAGGGAAGGCCACTACGTCAAACTTACATCCTGGCATTCGTCAGCCAACATATCTCCTACATTAACTAGGGCCCTATTAGCAATCCTCTAGCCAAAACGACAACTGCAATGTAACTGCCACAACAGTTGACACTACCACCTCTGATCTGTGTGCAGCTACAGTAGCCAATGGCAGTAACCTCCCCATGGAACATACATACCTAAATTAGGGGGTGAAGATGACATCTGCAACAATCTCCTGAAACAAGACAAAGGCCCCAGTACACGCAAATGTCAATGCCCATAGGTGTCACAAACATCAGCCAATGTAAACAACAATAGGAGTGACACAGCACTAAGGACACACCCATGCTGCATATGTCAGGGTCCTTCCCATGCCTGGCTAACAAGGCAACATCACAAATGTCATACTGCTCAGACAACCGCATTGAGGACGGGACACATGGAACTGGTCACTGAAATACACCTGCACAGTCAGAGGGGGAAATAGGACACTGATACGACTATCAGGGCAATCCAATGTAACACACATTACCCAACATCAGCAGGACACATTAACAATATCAACATCCATATCACATCATAACATTGCCATGCATAGGATATGCTACATGTCAATTACATTTAAGTCAATGTGAACGATCAGGGATTGGGGCAGGTCCTGAGAGTCAATTGTGCTGCCAGGACCATCAGAACACCCACAGCCAGCGAAAGGTCTCACCATGAGAATGTATATCCACGGAGGGTCGAGTAGGACAAAAAGGTGGCTATTCTCTATTTGGTATAAAGCAACACCTAGAGGCGATGAGGCAGACAAGTCTGATAACTCAATAACATACATGCGACACAGGTGGGCCATAGGTCTATAACAATGCCCATCTGAAGGACAGCAGATACCAATACCAAACAAGATCGCAAAGTGAATTCATCAAAAGGCAGGCACGTCACGTCCAAATTGTCACAACACAGACACACTAATTGTACCCTGTTTCATTGCAGAGGAAGATGGATCACCTGCCGATATACCTGTCCCAGGTTTCCCTGATGACATGGATGACAAGCCCATAAACATTCCCCAGGAGACCATCCAAAAGCTCCTAGAAACCCTCCAGACCCCACCTTCAGTCACAAGGAGGAGCACAGAACAAGCAGCCATCACAGAAGAACCACCCACCACCCCAATTGCAAGACCTGCCAGCTCCTATACAGCTGAGGACTCTGACGACACTGGCACCAGCTTTGAAAGAACTGTAGTTGGAGTACAGCGGGAGCTGGCCAAGAAGGTGCGGGTGGGGATGCAAACTATGGCAGCCAGCCTTGAGAGGGTGCGCTCGTGCATGATGTCATCTGCAGATCAGGCAGCAACTATGCAAGCCCTAACATCCATACTGCAGGGACTACAAGAAACTGTCAAGGAATTCACCACTGCAGTAAGGGAGTTGCCACAACATCTCGCACCCCAAACTTTCCACTGCATGCACGAATGCAATCATGACTCCCTCAGGGCCAACCTGGCTGCCTACCATCGTGATGTGGCTGCTATTCTCAAAAACCAGCAGACCCTCCTTGCTGCAGTACTGCCCTTAAGACCTTCACAGGGAGCAGCGACCGGGATGTCTGACTCCACGTCTTCTAACACTGAGGTGTGTGTTGCCCCTTCACAACCAACAACAACAAGGACAAAGCAGGCAACACACACATCAGAAGAAGAAGACATGGAACAGATCACATTCACAAGGAAGAGTACCCAGAAGCACTAGTCCCTGCACCATGGCCTACTTTGACCAAGGTCCTACGTTTTGTCAAATGCCAGTCTCACTACAATTATACTCAATGACTGTTCTGCTAACCACTGTATAACTTGTCAGCATTGCCAGTGAATGTCTCTCTCCTACTAATCGGCAAATCCTGTCCCTCTGTACTGTCTGTAACATCACCCCAGCATGTCAGGAGCATTATCCACACCCCTTCTGTAGGATCACCATGTAAGATTGAACTAGAACGGACTCAGCAAACATGGACAATGTACATATTGCACTACAGTACCTATCAATAAATTGCACTTGCACACCAAATATGTCTCTGTGTAATTTGACACATCAACTGTGCAGTAGATAACACAAATGTGCCTGTGTGACAACCATGTAGCTTGTCAATACAACTGTCCTGACATCATGTAGTCAGATACATCTGTGCAGTGGCCAGTATTGCATCATAGCCTGCCCATCCTGAGGAGAATAACTGATGAAGGGAGAAACCACACACAATCATGCTGTGTTGGACAGAATAATGCTTCAAGAGAAATCAAAGTCAACTAATAGTGGCTGATAAATGTTGTCACCATGCAATATTAACACATTGAATTATGCAGTCTAATCTAAGCAAACACTACAAAACACAGCATCAATCAACCTTTCTGAGTAAACATCCAAATAGGTAATCATACTGAATTTTAGCACAAATGATCAATGTCAGTTATGAAGACAAGAAGACACGAGTGTTAACAAGACCTCATCTTCAAAGATGTCCCTGAACATCACACTGCAGTCCGACCTAAAAATGTCCCCACAATACCAAGTCTGGAAGCACACTTTGTGATGTAGAAAACATACTCATTGACACAAATCCTTTGTGATCATGTAAACTCCAATTGGTGGTTCTAACAAATGGTGGATACTTACCAAGGTAGCACAGGGGTAGCTGCCATTTTAAACCTCAGTTTTTTTTGGTTTGTAGCATAGGACACAAATGTCATAGAACAACAATCACCTACCCTGATGGCAAGGCCATGATCAAGTAGCAGTTAACACATAATGCAAAGGGTTATCTATATATTTATTCATAACTAATCACACCAGAGGCAACTAAGAGAAAAGTCATACCTACACTAATCTAACCTGACTACTCATTACCCAAAACTGTCCCTAACTAACGTAAGCTAAACTTACTCTACACATATAACAAATCGATCTAAACATCAACCCCCCACCCACCATTATGAGACAGGACACATGCAGGACAACACATACTAACCTACACACATACTATACTATCCTAAACAATCATATCTTTTTTTTTTTTTTTTATTGTTTTTTTTTTTTTCTTTTTTTTTTAAACACACAGGAACCCCAACATTGACCCCCACCCACCCACCCACACACTTAATAATGAAAAGTAGAAAGAATCAGGACCCCCCACCCTCATCCCTAACACTAACTAAGCTAACAACCTATACTAACCTAAGACTAATCCCCCAAACCCACTAATCATGATAACAAGGAAAGAGGAGGAAGGGGAGGGAATTATGTACATTGAACATATCAGTCCTAGAGGTTGGCCCTCCGGAGGGTCCGCCTGATAGACCTGACCCACTTCTTGATGTAGGCCACATCCTGGCTAAGCTTGTCCACCTTCCTCATAAATTTGTCCATTTTGCGTTCCAAAGCCTGGAATGCCGCAGGGTCGATTGGAGGTGCTGCTGCTGTTTGGGTCCCCGCAGAGGAGCTCTGTGTGGGTGTTGAGCCTAGCCAACTGGACTGTCCTGCAGCTGTCACACTGCTGGGTCCTGGTTGTGCTGCAGAGGCAGGGACAACTGTCCCCGCTGTGGCTGGGGCCACTTGGGGAGAACCGGAGGTTGTGGGGGTGGTGGCTGTAGTGGGCAACGTTGGGCCACCCTGTGGTGAAGCCCACCATGCTCCGGAGGCCCGATCTAACTGGTTTTTACGGGCCATCCGTCGGAACCCCTCCGGCACCTGCAGGATGTGTCGGTACTTCATGGCCCGCCTCTCAAATTCATGCCTCTGTGCAGCAGTCATGTTTGCAGCTGTGAAGACAAAGGGCAACTATTTACCATAGGAACTGCATTGTGTGGAATAGCACAAGTGGTCAATCTGACAATACATTTACTGTACTTGTAACAGCTCATATCACCATATAGATCATTGAAAGTCTCAGAGGAAGTACATGGGAAGCCTGCCTGCAAAGATCATCTCACACATAGTATATATAATAATCTACATGATGGGTAACAACTGGCAATAACTTGTCATCAAAGTACTTACAGTTGCAACTAACAATCATGCTGCACCTCCTCCGCCTATTGCCTGGACTACATATGTCAGTGTTTGTGATAACAATCACAAACCTCAAGGTTTGCAATTTGTAATGGGATTTGCTAGTATAGAACTCATGTGCCATAACTGAGTATGTACACTAGGTTCAAAAACATATTTCATATAATCACAAGTATGTGTAACATACTGGTTGCTTCAGTCCTAGGTACCCTATTCACAAACCCATGCCTGTCTTTGAGGGAGGGGTGGGAAGAACAACAAACAATCCTAAAATAGATGCACACCCAGGAGTGTATAGAAAGCTCAACATTTTTTGCATCCACACACACACCACCAGTAAGGGCTATCAACAAATTGGAGTCAGCTAAACCTTGTCCTATCCAAGGTCCACACATGTCAAAATGTACTTACCTAGGCCAACATCACATACTTCCAGTGAGGCATATTTACTACAGACACAGAGGAGCAAGAACACCCATGATCATGAATAACATGCTCACCTAGGCCGTTGCACTCTAGTCCCACACACTTCTAGTACAACTTGTGGAAGTACATGCTCCCGGAAGATCCAACCTACAGTGTACTCAGTAAAACGGTTACTAGGGAAGCAGCAGATTTCAGACAAGCCATTTGCAGAAGCTATCTGGGAGAGTGTCAGTCTGACATGCAGACTCAGTCCGAGACGAGTCCCAGTGCAACTCTTAAATTAACTAGTGTATTCCACATGACTCACCCCATTTCCCATAGCGGGCCCTACAGGAATGGCCTACAGACCCAAGATCAGACAAATGGATAAGCATAGGTCAACTCAAAATGAAGTGATAACTGAAATCCCACTAATGGAACAAGACTAATGATTGGGCAGCGCATCAAACCTTGCAATGTGTTTAACACACAGTAGTCCATCACACATCACCAGCAAACACAAAACATACCACACATGCAACATTCACTGTAGGTGTTGGGGTCCTCAAAACGAGCCACCTCTCCCACTGTGTACGGTGCAGGTCCACCTGTAAAGCATGGAAGGAAGAATATACTCAGAATCCGTGCACTGACAAACAATTTCAAATACAAACACAATGTGATAATATGACATGAGTAATGAAACACTTTCACACATGCTCATACTGCATGGAAAATTCCTGTGCAACATTTACATAGGATGGGTCTCCTGCTACAGTTACACACACTTCTACACACATGCAGTGGCCCGGACTGTCATCTGGTGGCAAACATGGACCTCCATTAGTATGCAGCAACAATATAGGTGTGTGTTCATTCCATCATGTGCATCCAAGAGAGACATCCAAAAGCTGGTTACTTGAGGACTGCATGACCTGTCAAACAGCCTATGTGCTCATGACACATTTGTGACAGTTACGTACATGGTACAGAGGGCCAGGTACTTTGGCAATACCTCATGTTGTTGCAGTTTCATATATTGATGTGTCCAAACAATGGTGATTGGCACCAAACATAGATGTTTGTACCCTAGCCATACCTTTGGACTGCCACCCCTATTCGGATTTTGGCACAAGTGACAATAAATACCTGTCTAATATGTTAGCTGAGGGCACCTGAGTCCTTTAAAAATATGGTTCATGTTCAGATCTTGCATGTATCAATAAAATGTGAAGGAGCACATTTATCACGAACAGGCATGGCACTTCCGTGAACACTTTCCCTACACACTAACCAGACACACATGTGACATATGTGTGGGCCACATTGCTAACTTCAATTGACGTGAAGGCAGCACTCATTTTCAGCATCATGTAGGGTTTCAAATGTCAGTCTAGCTATAGCGTCAACATATGTAGGTATGATGTTAGTACATCCATACTTCACTGGCAATTGAGACCTGTAGAGTCCTGATTGCATCATTAATGTGTCGCTTGTCTGACACAAAGGCGGCACTACATTACATTCTGCTACAAGCAACCTGTATGTGTGGAAAACCTGATCTGCCTGACTGCTAGCATTTTTCATCCTTCACATAGTGCATCAATTACCCTGTATGTTTCCCTAGCATTACACACAGTCAGCTACTTATCTGGCAGATTGGGTACAATCATCACATGTCACTACACAGCTTTAAATTGTGCACATTTACATGATCTGTACTCACCAACATGGCCACCAATCCTGATTCCCAGGTGGTCCAGCAGATCTTGCTCCCTGGAGATCAGGTCAGCCCAGCGGTGCTTCAATTGATGGTCATTCCGTTGGCTCCCATACAGATGCACCAAGTGATGGCGCACCTTCCCCCACCGGACATTTTGGGCCTCCGTGTGATACCCCTGTATCACCCTACCCCCAGCCTCCAGCATAAGTGGGAGGAAATGGCAAACAAGCCATATAAACCCCCACCAATTCCTCCTCACCCATCCTGGAAAGCCGTGGCCTGCCAGACATTTAAGCACTGAAAAAGGTGAAAAAGTAGTAGAAAAAAAGAAAAGGGGGAAATGGGGAAAGTTAGAGTGAGGAAATACAAAGAAAACTTAACAAATAGAAGAGCCCAACTATCCCCTATATCACAGTACCCACAACAGACTCCCACAGACAATAAATACAACACTGGACTGGACAAATTTATACAACACAGACTCAGACAGTATTCTACAATATATTGATGACAAAACAACAAGTAAGATGGCACTCTGGACACAAAAGCAGTAATACACAGGACAACACTTTGCACACAGCCACACAGTCTAGAATAATCAGAGACTGCAAAGTGAAAGTGAAAGTACACCCACTGTACAGAATCTGTAAACAGGATATCCTATTACATCACATCCTGCATAAAATGGCCGCAGTTTTTTTCCATTATGCATCATATTTTCACGCATACAGGTTGTGCGTCATATATTTTGATGCACAGGAGTGCAGGTAATGCAGAGTCAAAATATTTTTGATTATTATAAATTAATATTTGTTTGCGGCATATTTTACAGTTCTAGAGGTGAAAATTAAGCCGCAGCCAATTATGATATCTATTTATGAAAAAAAAAAATTACTCTGCATTATTTGCACTCCTGTGCGTCAAAAATTATGACGCACAAGCTGTATGCGTGAAAATATGACGCACTATGACAAATATGTATTTCATTTGTCCAAATGAGAAATGGAATTTTGCATGACCAAACGGTGCTAAGTGATAAACTTTGGGGTTATCTATAGCAAATGTCCCTTATAGGATGTATAGAAGGTATTCACAGTGCAATAGTAATGATTGGCCAGAATGGATATTATTCATAATTGTGCACATATGTAGGTAATTGCTGATTGCAAATTTCAAAATATGAAAGAGATACCAGGATGTATTCCTTAGCAAAATTGTGAGCACATGTATCAAGCTATTCCAAATTGCATAAAGGCCAATTAGGTAATGCAATTGTCGCCTAAACCTTTTAATTACGAGTTTATGTAGCTAAAATGCGTTTCACTATTGACATGTAGGGCACACATGCGCCTTATGCATGTGTGTGCTTCTATTGTGCATAACAAATGTATATTTGGGGTGCAGCAGAGGGGCACTTAGATCCCCAGCATCCGGGGGTTTGCTGTTCCTGACTTGCAACTTTATCCAAGGTTTTCCCAAATTCAGTAATGCTAATCCATTGGCAGCAGGCCCATGGAGCAAATTGAGTATGATTCTCTGTTTGCTAATCTGTAATCCCATTTGCCCATTTGACGTTTGCCCTATTGATTCTTTGGAGAATTCTGACATACCATTTAGCATTGATTTAATAACAAAATCTCAACTTTCCTTATGTCATGTT
Source organism: Pleurodeles waltl (assembly GCF_031143425.1). Classification (NCBI taxonomy): domain Eukaryota; kingdom Metazoa; phylum Chordata; class Amphibia; order Caudata; family Salamandridae; genus Pleurodeles; species Pleurodeles waltl. Next base: position 652,617,190 of record NC_090439.1, read on the forward strand.
AGCAAATAGGTTGTTGATGTATGTGGCCCTTTATGCATTACCTGGTTTAGTGGCATGTTTCATTCTTCCTGCTAGGTTACAACTGGGACACCACTGTGATAGGCTGCTTGCAACCATTTTGTTGATTGGATGGTACATGTACATGTGTGTGGTCCAATGTTGATCCAGTATCAACTGTTAAGGTGTATGTTGTCACTGTAACGTCCACGTCTCATCATGAGTTATTGGCAGCTAATCGTGTATCTAATGAGTATCGTTTGTAGCTAAATGTGACAAAAGTCATTGAGGACATGGTAACCTACACGTGGATGGTCCCACCCTGTCACTGAAGACGTGTAATGAGACTTTCAACTGGGCAACCATGGTGTGCTGAGTGAGAGAATGTCTCTGGTGTCTGGATCCGGCATGTGTCATTGCAACATTTGTACTCAAGTTGGCCTCTGTGGATGGAAATGCATCAGGAAACATCATAGCCTCTGTGCAGAAGTAAATGGCTGGTATTCAGCACACACGACTCATCTCTATTATTTGAACAATGTTACTCAGCATGTGAACTGTCAGGGTCCTCATATGTGTTGACTTTTCATGGACATTATCTGAGGTTGCTGGTTCTGCTGGAGGCCACATACACCATCAAACGCTATGGGCCAGGTACACTGTCACACTTTGTAGTTTAGGCATTAATGAGGCCCAGACAACGGAAGGGCCATGATTTAGCTATTCAAGGGCACTGTCACTAATATGATACAAATAACAGTCAGATGATGCAATACAATGTATTTGAGTATACATTGATGAGGCAAATGACAAATTAGCCTCTGAGGTACAAGAGGTTTTGGACAGCAAGTGTGGTCCATAGGTGGACACCTGGTATCTTTAGGGTGACCCACGGACAGGTGCCAGTCAGGCTGACAGGATGCTGGGTCAATCAGGAGCCAGCTCTTTCACAAATTACATGATCAGTGGTCTGACTAGGACTGGTCAGAGGGAGGAGTAGACAGTTGACATGTCACACTGTGTATGTCCTGTGTTGTCTTGAAGGTGACACATGAACCCTGATAAAGTGTTACACGGCAACATTAGTAGCAATGCTTAATGGTGTGATTGCCCAAATGTCTACATCTATGCTGTAGGAGGCATCAGCAGGGATGAGGCATGTATATTTTGGTGGTGTGCATGGAGGGGATCACTGGTTTGGCCTCCATCAGTGTCTCACTAGTCCTGTCGGATGAGATTTGCTTTAAAATGGCCTACAGTACCTTTCACACGAGAATCAATCTACAGGTGATACCAGGCCTTCAAAACTCCAAGCCAGTGTATTATATGAGCTGAGTTCCATGCAGTGAGATGGTACTATGACAATGGTAGGCATAGGAAAGGGTGTGGCACACTGGATGACTCTTGTGAGTGTGTGTATGTAGATGAGGGAATCTCAGGGTACACATATCAGCATTCCAGGGACCTCTTCAGACAGGTGGGGTGTGACCAGCCGCATGGGTGTGTAAGGTTTTTAGAAAAGGGCTGACATGTAGATGGGATGTGATGTGCTGGATGCTTGTCATATGTGTGGCACTTGTGCTGTGTATGTTCTGCTTATGTGTAACTCTAGTGATAGATAGTCATTGCAAAGATTGTAAGTAGTTGGAATTACTGCTGCCTAGAGTCTGGCAATACATTCCTGTTCCTGAAGAAAAAGCATGTCAACTGCCTGATGTATGAGGCCTGTTTTCCCCTAGTTGAGTGATTCTGTTTTAGTTGTGTGCCATCTGCTGCGATGAACCATGTTTCCTACATGTATGTGTGTGATAGGTGTGGTCCTCAGCTATTGACCTTCAGAGGTGAACTGTACAGGATGTCAGTCTTTTACATTGTGTGTGTATGTGACCGTTGTATGATAGGCATTACATTTGCAGTGTATTTTTCTGTGTCCAGATTGTTATATCATTAATGCTCCATGAGACAACATTCTTCTTCTGATATTTAGAGCTAAAGGTGTGCAGAAATGAATAGCCAGACCAGGATGTGGTGTTTGTTATCAGTGTTTATTAACAATAGTTCATTAAGTGGTGATAGTGATAATTATGAAAATAAATTGTTCACAATGTGTTGGCGCCTACGCACTCCAGCAGCCATGTTTGGTTGTCCCCCCTCCTGTTGCAGGCCAGCATCCTCCTCTTCCTCTTCTTCAGGCATGTATGGGTCTGGTTCGAGGAGGGGAATGTTCCTTTTGACACAAATGTTGTGCAATATTGCACGTGTGAGGATGATCCTACAGACCATCTCAGGGGAATATAGTAGGCTACCACCAGTGATGTCGAGGCAGCGGAACCTTGACTTGAGGATGCCGAAGGTCCACTCGACAATGCTGCGTGTCCTCTTATGGGCGTCGTTGTATGCCCGCTGTGCAGCAGTACTCGAGTTGCCAAATGGTGTCATTAGCCATGGCTGGATGCCATACCCCTGATCAGCTGAAAGAGAAAAAAAATGGGATCATGTTGATGTAGCTTGCACTATTGAGAAGACCTTCAATAGCAGTAGTTGTCTTGTGTTGTCTGTGACTATTTAGTGTACTAATGTGACATCCTATACTTGTAGGCTATACCATCTGCATTGTGTTGTTTCCTTGGCTGAGCACGTGTTTGTCTGCTAACAGTTTGTCATCAGTATGTTTTGGGATTTTCAGTGCAGTGTGCCCTCCCTAGCATTGTGACTTGTGATACAGGTGTCCTTCTTCACTTGGGGTGAGTAGGTAGTTCAAGGTAGAGTTTCATTTATAAGTGTTGTTAGCATGTTCATATGAAAGTTCCCTGGACATCCAATACCTTTAGACTTATGCAATGTATTAATGTAAAGGTCATTGGGACACTTACAATTTGCAAGGTGACATTTAGGCAACCACACTCATTGACGTCTTCACATTAGGCTGTACAGTAAATTCCGATGTGTGACAGGTTCAATGGTGACTTAAGAAACATGGCTGGTGATGTCAGGACCTCAGTGTGTTCCTGTCTAGATGTTGTGTGTCCTAGAGGGTTGCTGTGCAGTGTGTATATTAGTAGGTTTTAGTACTTACCAACAAGTAGTCCATTGCCATACCGTCCATCCTGGAAGTGTTGGTTGATGGTGCGGTGACGGAAGATGAATGAGTCATGGACACTCCCAGGATATTTAGCCACGATGTTGGTGATCAATCCTTGGTGATCGACTATGGCCTGCACGTTGATTGAATGTGTGTGCTTCCTGTTGCGGTAAAGGTGGTCAGTTGCAGCAGGTGGCACAAGGCGTACATGTGTGCAGTCGATTGCACCAAGGACGTGTGGGAAGCCACTGATTGCGTAGAACCCCTGTTTAGTTTCCTGCTGCTTCTGCAGTGTGTTAGGGAAGCAGATGTGGCGGTGTGTCAGGCGAATGATGGCATCCAGTACTTTGGGCAGAAATGCGGAGAATGATGGTTGTAATATTCCGCCAACCAGGGCACCAGTTGTTTGAAAAGAGCCACTTGCCAGCATGTGAAGTACGGCAAGCAGCTTTGTTTCTGTTGGTATGGTGTGGGGTGTCACCAAAGTGGGGGCCAACTGCTGTTCAATGTTTCTCAGCAGCTGCTGTATGGCCTGCCAGTTCAACAGGTACCTCTGTATGATGTCATGTTCCCTGAGGACTTGAAGGGTGGTTCTTGGGCGGAATATCCTCTCCTGCCTTCTGCGCTGCCTTTGGGGTCCCTGCTGGTGTTGTTGTAGCTGCTGTTGTTGCTGCTGGGCTCTGCGTCTGCGTGCACGCTGGATAAGAATCACCTCCATGTCTCCCTTTTGCTGCTCTGCTGCTCTGCTGTTTGTTCTGTGTGTTCTGATTAAATACAGGTGTGTTTGCCCCATTTTAACGCCTGCCCTGACCCAGGCGTTAAATTTTGACGCAAATCGAGCTGTGCGTCATTTTCTGGCTCCGCCTCCCGGCTGTGCGTCATTTTTGCCCGAAAGCATAAATACGACGCACGGCCGTTTAAGTCATTTTTTGGACGGGAACGCCCACCCTGCAAATCATTAACACAGGGCGGGTTGCCGCATCCAAAAAATGACGCACACGGCGGAATTTTGTCGTCCGCGGGCTCGGGCGTCAAAGTTTAAATACGGGGCAACATTTGCGCTGATTATGCATCAACATTTTTGACGCACAATCGGTGCAAACGGAGTATAAATATGCCCCTTAGTTTCCACAGGAGCATAGGCAAAACTGACACATGACTTTCAGATCTGTCCTGGTTTTGAGAATGGTGAGGGGCAAGGACCTATGTATGAGGATCACTACCCCGCATTTCCTGGACATGACTTAGTCAGAAGGCAAGGTAGTGGGTAATTGCTGTATGTAACCCGCCCCACCCAGTCGCAGCACAGTTTCTTGTAATCATTGGGGGGAAGGTGGGTTTCTTGTTAGAGAGCTATGAATACTCTTTGGGATTGAAGGTAGGCTAGGACCTTCATTCATTTGATGTAGTGGGTGAGGCCATTAACATTCCAAGAGATCATGGGCAATGGGTACATTTAATAATACTAAGAGGTGGTTTCCAGTTTGTGCATTTGAACTATTGTATTACACTGCATGAGAAAGGGATGTGGAAAGTTACATGAAAGATGGGTACATTCTCAAAGAATGTATATTGTATATTGTTTGCTGTTATAGAAAGCCCTGAAGAAGTCGAGGGGTAGCCCCCAGACGAAACACGTGCTGGATTGGCTAGAACGGAATTCAATATGAAGAATAAAGAAGATCATGTGCCAAATGTTGGAATCTATCTGGTTTATTTGTGGACTTTTGAATACGTATTGAGAGACGACCTACTGTTGAATCAAGGAATTTGGCAAGTGCTTATTGTGATTAGAGCAATGGGTACATGGCTGTAGGTCCTGGAAGAGATACCATATGTGGGGGGAGAGGTCTGAACCAGGGGTGGATAACAGTGGAGACCCAGGCAAGAAGGCGGTGGAAAGATGAGGGGGGTGGAAATGGATGAGGTTTCACAGGGAAGGGGCTCCTGGGTCATGGGAGGGGTGCTGGGGTCTGCTGCTTGTTGGGAACAGAAGGGGTGTGGGGAGTAATGGGATCTTGCGGGAATAAGAAAAAGAGATGGAGACAAGCAGGAGAAGGAGTGGGAAACAGGACAGGAAACAACACTGAGGCGGTGAGAACCCTGGTGTGGGTCAAGAAACATCTAGCTGCAGTTCTAACCTTGCACTGCTCGCATGCCAGACATTCCCACCGCAACTTGGGAGGGGGAGGGGATGAAAAGCAATATGCACAGAATGAAAGAGACCTATAACAGGTACAGAGCTGGGGGGGGGCAGCATAGTGGTCATCATGTTTCAGAGATCAATGGAGGGGGACTTTGAGTGCATTGGATAGACACAGAGATACACAAATGTATACACCTACCCAGACACCGACATGTAGCCCAGCACAGCGGGGAGGGGAAGAGGGCCCCTGGCAACTGCCCAATATGATAGGAGGGGAGGAGGAAATGCAGAGTGGAGGATGCAGTGTTCGGTTGAAGGTGGCAGGAGACTCAGGATCAGTGTGGATGGAGGGGGTACGATGCGCCTCTCGTGGGGGGAGGAGGGTGAGTGACGGGGTAAAGGATGTGAGCAAAAGTTAGTGCTAACTCAGGCAAAGCAAGCCTGTGTATATAAAGTGGTGGTAATTGGTGGGCAGCATGCGTTGCCATCATCTGTGTTGTCTAGCACGTGTGGTTTATCCATGCATCAGGAGAGCAAGGGACTGTACACCATTTTGGGAGGTTGTGAATTATGAGGAGTCAGGGTTCCTAGGGCAATCCTGGGGGGGCATGGGTGGCACCTGACATGCTGCAGCGGATCCGAGCAAGAGGCCAGGGTAGAGCAGCCTGAGGTAAGGAGAGGAGTGGAGCATAGTCATTGGGCACTCAGTTACGTGGATGGTTGGCGTGGGATATGCAAGACCCCATGTTTGAGGAAATGTAAAGCAGGGTGTCCAATATCTATGGGGAGATAGCCCTTGCCTTCCACCGAGTGCAACTTAGTGCAGCCAAGGACAAGGCTTCAGCATGTGGAGGTAAAGGATTTGGGGGCGGTGAGCAGCAGAAGCACATAAGGGTCGAACGGGCTGAGCAGCCATATGAGTCAGTATGGGGTGAATAGGATAACAGACAGTGAAAAGCCGCATGGGGCCCTGTCACGGCATGGGCAGTGCAGGGGCCCCCAGGGGCCCCACGACTCCCCATACCGACAGCCTTTTCCTGGCGGTTCATACCGTCAGAAAAAAGGCTGGCGGTCGGGGACTTGTAATCCCCTGGGGATTATCACCACTGGGGCAAATCTGGCAGAATACCACCTGCCCCGGCGGTGCAACCGCTGCGCTTCTGCCGCAGTCGTAATAGGCCAGGAAGCACCGCCAGCCTGTTGGCGGTGCTTCCGTCATTTTAGCCCTGGTGGTCTCGGACCGCCAGGGTCAAAATGACCCCCTGAATTTTATGTTAAGTTGTCGGAGCTGTGGGCACAGAGACAGGTAGGCTTTCTGCTTCTCATTGGTGTCTTGTGAAAAGTAAGGAGCTATACACAGTTCATGACCCATGTAGTGGTAAGGTCCGTGGGAGCAGGTAGCAGTTCGCAGTTGGTATACCTATTTGTGCCGTTCGCAGTTGGTATACCTATTTGTGCCGAAGGAAGAAAGCTATTATTAGAACTGGTCTCCCACAAGGATCCTTACGGGAGGGCACATCCTTTGAGCTTGCTGGAACTCCAATGGGGAGAGAAGGTAAGACTAGTAAGGGCAGGTAGGGTAGCCTTGGGAAAGTTACAGGCATCCACGTCTTCTGCCCGTTGAGGGATCCCAAAGAAGCAAACATTGTCCCTGTGGCTTCTATCTTCGAGGTCCGTGAGTTTGTCTCTCAAGTATTGCAGTTCCAGGTGCCCATCCGACAGCTGTTTGAGTTTGTCCTCCACCAAGGAGAGGTGGTGGTCCAGTCCCGTAACCTTGTCCTGAAACCCAGCTATGTGTGTGCAAATGAAGCAGGACTCCGCTGCCAGCTATAAGATCGTGGTATTCATGCCTTTCAATTGTTTGTCCTCGGCTGTGATTTCCTGCACGATGCGGTCCATCGTGTCTCGCTGCTTTCCTCTGTGGGCATCCGGTGTATCTGAGACAGGTGGCATCTGCTGGTGGGGGAGTCCTGAGCGCTGATGGGCAAGGGCCTCTAAAAATAGCAACTTGCAAACAGATTTGCTGTTTGGTTTGTCTAAAGGCAGTGCAAGTCTGAGTCCTCACTCCCGGCAGGGGTAAGTATAAGTCAGAGGAGACTCAGGCCTGTCAGCCTTGAGCCAGTAGCTGGTATTGCAGGAGAAGCACCTGTAAGCGGCACCACAGAGGTGTACCCCAGTGACCCAGTGGGTGGATGACTACTCTCAAGGTTGCTAATGGAAACGCCAGTTCACCTGAAGGCGCTGAGGGATGGCAGAGGTCTGGTCAGCACCTCTAATGGATCAGGGTGGCCCATGTTGGGTGGTGGTGGTATCCCATGCCTGGGAGGTCCCGGGGAGATGCTCAGAGGGCAGGGCTCAGGTGTATTTAAGATGGCAGGCTATATGTCCTACAGTGAGAGGGACAGTGCCCCTAAATAAGCACAGTATTTCATCTTAGTCCTGCAGCACCCAGGTCACCAGTAGAAAGAGGCATGTTGTAGATGGGACCAACCCCGTAGGGATGATCACTCAAGAAGTAAGGCAAATCATGCCACGTCCTCTGACAAAACCAGGACACAGAAGGTGTCTCATAATGGGCCTCCCCCCCTCCAGTTGTCCAAGGCCCCACAGAGCTTTGCTAGGATGGCTTCAGGAGAGGACCTAGTCTGTGGCAAGGCATAGGTGGGATACAGGGATCATCGCCCTGCCATGACGAGTCTGGGTTCACTGGAGTGGTCCCTCACATAAAAGGCTTCTACATGCTCGCCGGTGGCCCGCATGAACCCTGGTGGCGGGCCCACCATTCAGATATGGCTCTCGTTTCCCAGATGAGTCCTTTTGTCCTTTCAAGCAGACGTTGCTAGGTGGGAATCTTACTGGGCTCTCTCAGTCAGTGCGGGATCCTGAGTGTGTGTAGAGGCCCCAGGACAACTTGGTCACCGCTCACCACTCCAAGTGGTGAGCAGTAGTCGGCTGCTTTCGATCTGCGACGTACTGCCAGGGTCCATGTTGTGGGGTCAGTGGGCGACGTGATATGGAGAAAGGTGGTGGGGGAGGCAGGGCACCCCTCCTTCACTCCCCTCTTGCCACTGTGGTCACGTTGTCAGGAAGCCAGGGTTCGGCGGGTTACCACTGCAGCAGCCCTTCATGGCAGGAGTCGAGGGCTTCTTCCCCTTTATGGCAGTGGGTGTGGGATCCTTTTCCTTCCTGGCTGGTGGAGTGGGATCCATCACTGTCTTTCCTCCACGACTAGGAGGTACCTCCACTGTCCGCATAGACTGTTTGGCTGAGGTGCTGGGCTGGGTCGTTGGGACCCTGCTCCTACGGCCAGGATGGGGGGAAGGAGGATGGAAGAGGTCAAGCTGGGTAAAGAAAAGCTTTTTATGGATGGTGGGGTGGGAAGAGGTAGGAGGGATGGGAGTGGACGTTGAGGGTGTGGTTGTTGGAGGAGTACGTCTGCTGGACTTGGGTGCAGATACATGGGGAGTGTGCGGTGGATGGCTGTTGGGTGTCTGAGTGCTTGTGTTTGTGACCTTTGGGGGGAACAGACAGGGTTGGAGAGGACACAGGGGACGCGTGCATGGATGTTGTGGAGGTGTCTGGTAGTGGGGTGTGTGCTACTTGGTGTGCTGATGCTAGTGGTGGATATTGAAGCAGTGCATTCAGGTGTGAGTGTGAACATGACTGTGAGGGAGGTGGAGGAGGAGGAGAGGAGACTGTGGAGGCAGTGGATGTGGTTGTGTCTGCAACTATCTGGTGTTCTGAAGTGTGCTGCATGTGTTTGACTGTGCCACTCTTGTGTGCTGTCTTGTGTGCATGCTCGTCTGTATGTGTGCATGGGATTGGTTGGGGTTGAGGAGACTGGGAAGTGGTAGCTGGAGGGGGGACTCTAGGAACAGGGACAATGGCTGCCATCAGAGAGGAAGCCAGAGCCTGAATCAATCTCTGTTGGGCCACCAATCCACAGTGGATGCCCTCCAGGAATGCATTGCATTGCTGCATCTGGAATGTCAGCCCCTGGATGACATTCACAATTATTGACTGCCCTACAGAGATGGATCTCAGGAGGTCAATAGCTTCCTCACTTAGGGCAGCAGGGCTCACTGGGGCAGGGTCCGAGCTGCCTGGGGCAAAGGAGATGCCCACCCTCCTGGGTGAGCGGGCACAGGCAACTCGCTAAGGGGCTACTTGGAGGGCAGTGCTGGTACTCGGGTGGCAGCTGTACCTACAGCTGGGGTGGTCACAGAGGTGTCCGCCACCACCAAGGAGATTCCATTGGAGGAGGTATCTGAGTCAGTGTTGTCACCCCCTGTCTCCGCCGTGGTGCTCCCTTCGCTCTCCATCCCACTGGTTCTCTCGGCGTCGGTGGACACTGCCTCCTGGGTCCTGTGGGATGCAGCTTCCCCTGTCGCCGGTGCCCCTGCTCCTCTACCAGATGATGCTAATGCACACATGGACAGAATGACAAAAGAAAAAAGGGGAGAGAGAGAAAGGAAGCACTAGGTCAATTACTGCACCAACACCACAGAGGGCGTACAGAGTATCATCACACACAGGGATCAGGATTTAGCGCTATACATTGCAATGCCAAACAATTGCCTATATGCCACAGCAAGATGAGGGCCAACCACTGCCAAATGTACCCCTCCTGTGACCCACTAAGCCCTGTCTGACATGGAATGCAACCTAGCTAGGTTACCTTGTTTTCCCTTTCAACCATTACCCTGGAGCTGGATCACGCTGCAATGTCTGGCCTGGCATTAAGGGGAACCCACTAACTGACACCCACCACCCGGATTCCATGCCACCTACAAATTATTGTTTTAACGGCCACTGTACTCACCCCCTTGTGGCTGCTGTGATGCCCTCAAACGCCCTTCCAGCTCTGGGTAGGCCACTGCCAGTATGCAGGCCATCAAGGGGTCAGGTTCGGACGGGCACCCCTTCCTCATTGGGAGGCCATCACCAGCTAGGCCTCCGCGGTCTTCGGTGCTGAGCAACTCAGGTCCTCCCACCATTTCTGACAGTGGGTGCTCTGCCTGACATGGACCCCCAGGGTCCACACGTCCTTGCCGACGGCACGCCATAATCCTTTCGTTTGATGGGGGCTGACCTGCAGAGGCATTACAGACGAGAGGAAACCATTACACATACAATCCAGCCTGTCACACATATGGACCACCAATCCTGTTTTCTTCACCATTGGCACATACACCACCCCGTGCATACCATGTTCACCACCACATTACATCCCCCTGATGACACAATGCTTGAACACACATCCCCATGCATCCTTCCCACATGCATCGTGCCCAAGGTGTACTCACCTGTTGGTCTGGAGGCCCATACAGCAGTCCGTACTGGGGTAGGACCACATCCACCAATCGCTCCAACTCCTCCAAAGTGAATGAAGGGGCCCTTTCCCAGTGACACGGGCCATGGTAGGTTCCAGACACAGGTCACAGCAGCACACGCAGTGTAAGTGTTCTCCTGTTGAAGGTCAGGAAACAAGTGAGGAACCAGATAGAAAATGGCAGTCACGTTCATGGCGGTGTATACCATCACCACAGGCGCAGATCCCTATTGGCCACTGTACTCCATAGAGCCCCATATTATCGAATGAGGAACTGAAAGACTGCCTTCCCCCACGATGCCCTACATTGGCGGAGTTACCTCACTTCCACCTGTCCCTACATACAGGTGATGGACAACTATCAGATTAACTTTTACTGCATCACTGCCTAGATTTGCATATACCTTGCCATTTCCACTGTCCCATCACATAAGTGCAACATGTACTCTGAGGTTGTGGTTCTATCAGTGCTCCATTTCCTGGCCATTGGTTCTTTCCAAGTGACAGTGGGCTTGGCAGCTGCAATGTCACAGCCAATGTTTTCTATTGTGCTTGCAAAGGTCTTGTCTGCTCTTGTGAAACACATGAGCAGCTACATTGCTTACCCCCACGTGGAAGATTTGGCCACTGTGAAGGCAGGATTCTGTGCAATGGGACATATCCCCATTATTATTAGGGCGATTGATGGTACACATATTACGATAGTCCCCCGCCAGAATGAACAGGTGTTAAGGAATCGTAAGAGTTTCCACACACTGAATGTGCAAATGGTGTGCTTGGCGGACCAGCACATCTCCCACGTCACTGCCTAGTATCCTGGGTCGGTGCATGATGCCTTTGTCCCGAGGAATAGCAGCATCCCAAATGTGATGGTCCAACTACAGAGGCACAGGGTGTGGCTAATAGGTGAGACACAAACCCCCATCCACTATGTGTTAGTGTATGCCTTCAAGTGTTCTCCCAATAAGATTGTGTAAGGCTAAATGTTGTCCCTCAATACCCAAACCTATTGTGGCTCCTGACCCCTGTGAGGAATGCCAGGACAGGGGCTGAGGACCATTATAATGAGGCACATGGGCTAACCAGAAGAATAATCGAGCAGACCTTTGGCCTCCTGAAGGCCAGGTTCAGGTGCCTCCATCTGACAGGTGGATCCCTGTGCTACTCACCCGGAAAGATCTGCCAGATAGTAATGGCAATGCTGCGTGTTGCACAAACTGGCTTTCAGACGACATGTGCCTTTTCTGCAGGACGAGGGTTTCTGCAGATGACCCTGTGGCAGCAGTGGACGCTGAGGACAGTGAGGATGAGGAGGCAGAGGATAAGGACAACAGGAAATCAGTTATACGACAATACTTCCAATGACACACACATGAGACAGTGGACCTGACCATTACTCTGTCTACTGATTTATCTGTGTGGCTGTAGCATTATGACATTCACTTCCTTTGCATCTCAACTTACTGTCACCTATGGCTTCTCATTTTCTAGATGTTAGACAGTTACAGGTCATTATTTGTATGCCATCACAGTGTTCAAATCAGTTGCATTCCATGTGACTGTTCCTCAAATGCACATTTTAAAAAACATAAAACAGTGTTACTCAAATTATTAAGTTATTCAAGGGTGTTTATTGTAGTGCTATAAAATTGAGGGTAAAGTGCAATGGAATGGGGTGATGGTTGGGGAAAGTCCAGGGTATTGTTCCTGTCTGTTTGTAGCACAGGTCCAGTGTCCAATGGGCCATAGGAATGGGGCAAAGGCAGTTCAAAGTGGACAAGGTGACAGGGTGGACCACAAGGGGGACAATCAGGAGAGTCTCATTTCCCGGCGGTGGTCTTGGTCTTGGCAAGTATCTCTGGCTTCTGTCTGGTTCGCAGAGAACATTTGCGGGGTGGTTCACCTTCTGCAGGGGGAGGGGTGCTGGTGGCCTGTGGGTCCTGTGGCAGAGCCTCCAGTCCACTAGCTGCAGCAGATGTGGTGAGCTGGTAAATAGACTGGCAAGTGGTAGGGGCCCACTGCTTTTCAGTCGATTCCCTCATGATGTTGGCCATGTCTGCCAGCACCCCTGCTAGGTAGATCATAGTGGTGTAGAGGGCCTGCAAGTCCTCCCTGATTTCCTGATGGTGTTCCTCCTGCAGCCGCTTGTTCTCCTCCATGTTGTTCAGGATCTGGCCCATCGTGTCCTGGGATTGTTGGTAGGCACCCAGGACATTAGTGAGTGCCTCCTGGAGAGTCGGTTCCCTGGACCTGTCCTCCCTATGGTGCACAGCAGTCCTCCTAGTGTCCCTGTTGCCTTGTGTCCCTGTCCCCTGAACGGTGTGCCCACTGCCATTGACCCCAGGTCCCTGATTGTCTTGGTTATGGGGTATGGACTGGGGTCCCTGTACAGGTGGGCACACTGCTGATTGACGTGTCCTGGGGACAGAGGTGTGTGGACACTGGGTGGTGCTGTGGTGTTGGTAACTGATGGAGGAGGCTCTGGGGTGGACTGTGTGTGGGCTGGGGTGAACGACTGACCAGTGGTCCATGATGGGCCAGGTTGTTGATCCAGATTCTAAAGTCCTGAGTTAATGTCATCACTGGGGACATCTTCTGTTGGGGGACTAGATAATCGTGGAATCTCCTCTCCACTGAGATTGGCTGGGGCACCTGTGGGGATGTAAGTGATGTATTATGCTTCATGCCTGTGACATATTGTACATCCCTATCTTCCCCCCTATCGTTGCTGTTGCCCTGCCACCTTTGTTTCTGTATGATGGTGTATTGTGTGCTTGTTAGTTCTTCATGCTGTGCATGTTTTCATGATGGGTGTCCATGTAAGGCTGGGAGGACTGTCCATACATTGGTATGGCATGCACGGCTTGGCATTGGGGTTAGTCATGTGTATGTGCTGTATGTGGGCGGGAGTGGAGTGATGGGAGTGAAGGTGAGGGTGTGAGATGGCATGCAGGTATGGGGGATGATAAGTGGTAAATGTGACTTACCAGTGTCCAGTCCTCTGGCTACTCCAGTGAATCCCTCAGGATGCAGTAATTGCAAGACTTGCTCCTCCCATGCTGTTAGCTGTGGGGGAGGAGGTGGGAATCTATCGCCAGTCCTCTGTATGGTAAGCTGGCGCCTTGCTGCCACAGAATGTACCTTCCCCCATAGGTCGTTCCACTTCTTCCTGATGTTGTCCCTTGTTCTTGTATGCTGTCCCGCGGTGTTCACCCTGTCCACGATTCTCCACCAAAGCTCTATCTTCCTTGGAATGGATATCTGCTGTATATGTGCTCCAAATAGCTGTGGCTCTATCCTGACTATTTACTCCACCATGATCTGCAACTCCTCACCTGTGAAACCTGGGTGCCTTTGTGGGGCCATGGGTGTTGTGTTGTGTGGTGTGTGTAAGTGTGTGGGTGTTAGGTGGTGTGATTGGGTGTGCGTAGTGGAGTGTGTGAGGGATGTATGGGTGTGTGTGTAGTTGTTGCAATGGTTTTGATGTCTGTCTGGTGGCAATGATTTGTATTCGTAAAGGGTTGTGGGTAATGTGAGTGTGTGTTTTATAGTGGTGTGAATTAGTGTGTTTGGTGTGTGTATGGGTGTCAGGTGTGTGTTTTTTTAACTGGCCAATGTTGTGTAGTTTAGTATTTGGGTGTCCATTCTGAGCGCTAAGGTGTGTACCGCCAATGGTTTACTGGCGTTGAATGTCCGCCATGGTGATTTGTGGGTCATGATGTGGTGGGCGCTGTTCTGTTGGGGTAACGGTATTGGTGTTGGTACCAGTTTACCACTGACCTTTGGGTTGGCGAATTTGTGTATGTGAGTGTATTCTGTCAGTTTAATGTGTGTGTGTCATAATATGCTGAACGGATATTCGCCACCGCAGCAGTATGTTGGCGTCCGTCAGCGTAGCGATAAGTGGTTTTTACCACCAATGTCGAAATGACCACCATTGTTAGGTGTAGCATAAGTTAAATTAGTAGTCTTCTACAGTTACTGATCATTGATTTGTAATCTATGTCATCAGAGGGATATGTGTGCGTCTGCAATTGTATGTGAGTGGCTCATCATTGGCTGTTTTGCTGAGTGAGTGCGTGTTTGTATAGCTGTATGGGTAAAGAAGTGGATGTGTAAGTTGTTCTATGTGTGAGTGTGAGAAAGTGCCTCTTTTGACATGGTTAGTCCACCCCCCCACTTTTTACCTGGAACATGATGTTCCCAGGGCAGATATCTTTCCCCCAAAACTGTACTATGTTTGGCACTTCAACCGCCTTTTTAAGTCCATAGTAAATGGTACCCCTAACACAGCATGCAATGTAAATAGGTCACCCCTCTAGCAGGCCTCACACCGCTAAGGCAGGGTACACTATATTGCATGTGAGGGCATATGTGCATAAGCAAATATGCCCCTATTATGTCTTTGTCAAATCTTAGCCATAGTAAGTGTACAGGGAAGCCATAGTAAGTGCATGTGCTAAACAGTGGTCACTACGAGTTCCCCAGCTTCATGACAGCCTCTCTGAACCCTGGGTTGTTTGGAAATAAACAACTCAGCATAATACATCCTCACTGGTTCCAGTTATGGATTAATTATAACATGGACCCAGAGGGCAAATAAGAGGTGCCCCCTGAAAACCTAACAGCACTGACATGGTTGCTGACTAATCTTAGCCAGCCTGCAACCACCAGACATGATTCTGGACTCCTGGGATGAGAGCCTTTGCTCTCTGAAGCCAGAAGGCAAAGCATTTCCTGGGCAAAGGTGTCATACCTCCTCCCCCAGGCAGGCACCCTGCTCAGGCGGGAAGCTTCAAAGGCTATACTGCCTCTATAAAATGTGACCCCCAGACTCTGCTGCTACCAGCAGAAGGTACCGCCTGGTTCAGCCCCCACTTAAGGTGGGAAAACTATAGTGAATAGGAGGGGTGGTCACCCTCATCCAGCACTACCCTTCTAGTGTGGCAGGCACAGTGACCTCTCCATTTAATTTTCCTTCTTCATGGATGGAAGAATGGAAGTAAAGATATACAATTAGGGTCAGGGTTGTGTCCTCTCCCCCAAAGGAGGTGTCGCATAGTGGGTGTTGCCCCCCTAAGGTAAGTAGACCATTTGCGACTATCAGGTACACCTCTAAGCGCTTCCTGAATACAGCATTTAGGTGGCATCTCTTGACCAGAACTTTCTATTCCTGATGACCTAGGAAAGGATGGACAGTACGAAGTAGCATCAGCAGGGAAGACTGAAGACAACAAATTAGCCCCAGCCCTACCGGCCTGTCTGCAACCCTCAAAGGACCTGCACCAACAAGACGGCTTGTCCTGCAGCCTAGTGACCTCTAAACTTTGGGAGGACTGCCTGCCTTCAAGAAAGATGCAAGATCTCCAGTGGTCAGTGGAACTGTCCAAAGAAACCAACCCCCATGAAAAAGAAGTCTCCCTGAGGAACCACGATGCGGCCTCTGGAACTACCTTCTCAACCAACACACACAGCCCGAGTCCAAGTGGCCCATCGGTTCCCCAGTACTTGTGAACTGGAATCCACCATGGGCTGACTCTTGCTGGAAACCACAGTGATTCCTTCAGCCCCTGACCAGTTTCCTCATCCTAGTTTTAACTTCCTTATTTTTTTAATGTATTTCATTACTAATGAGGCCAACTAATTCTGAACTGCTGATTTGTCCTATGTGAAGTCCATGTTCTGCACTGTCCTGATGCTGCAGTCAACTGATGCCAGAAGAAAGTTACTGACCTGCTTAATGAATTTCTACTGTTTGCTGTCCCATGAGGAGAAGTATAACTAAATGTGGTTCCTTGTTTCCCTTTTCATTTAGGTACTTATACCAGCGTATTTGTATAGTGAGTTGCCCTAGTTAGATGTTTTTCCAAATAATTTTGTTTTTCTTTTATTTTTGCTTTTGCCCGCATGTGTTAGCCACTTCCCACACATGCAAGTCCAAATTCGTGTTAGTGATAGGGATGGCCCAGCTCTGAAATCTGAAATTTAATATTAAACTGTATTTGATGATTTACTGATGTCACCATCATCTGCTTTGAATTCTAACAATAAGGTGCATATTGTGCTGCTGTTGATTTACATTTTTCTTTTGGGGTGTCTAACAGTGTTAATGTTTAGTAGGTTAAATATTTTCAGATGTTTCATCCTATGGTGTTCATTTATGTTTACAATTTAGTTTTGCACATCATATATGTGGCTTTGGGATTGTCATAAAGCTTTGAAACGTTGTTCAGTTTGGAGTTTCATTTAGTGTTTACATTGTTTATGGTGGTTAGTATTGTTTCTGGTAAAATGTCATTGATTTGTGATTGATTGATTCTGACTACTACTCTCTTCACCAAGTCCAAAGGTTCAGTCAATCTCCATTGGTGAGATTGGTGATGGTGTCCCACCCGAGAGCTAGTGGTTGTTGAACCCAAAACTGGGGAGAGAAATTCTTCTCTGAAGCCCCAGCACTCACTCAGTTTATGTAAAACTAACAAAGTACTCATGTGGCTCACTATCATTTAGAAATGCATGTGTTAACTATCTAAACACATTGAAGATCACTGTATAACATACCTACACCCTTTTCTAAAGGGTATGTAGTACATATCCAGAAACTATTACTTTTAAATGCATCATGCACAATTACACTGTACTATTTTTACTTTCAATCTAGGAATCATAGTATTCATTTATACTGGACTAAATTGGTCTACAACATGTAATATTTACACAAATGTATTTCTGTGCATAAGTATATCACACATATCTCTGTGAAATATATAAATAAACTTTCAAATACTTAAAATACTGTTTCACTTTCCAATTTCTGCTATGATTTCTAGGGCTTGTAGTATTGATTTACAATGGAATAAAAGAGTCTACATCTGCCAGGAATGAGGCAAAAATGTTTTCTATGCATACATACATCACATATATATCTATGAATTATACAACAAGAGTTACACAACCACTCACAGATCCATATTTCTGAGAAAGTTTTGTAAATCTGAGATACACATATATATTTTAAATTTCATTTTTCAGATTTTAATCTAATTTAAATACCTGTAAATTGAGTTTGTTGATAAAAAGGTTTGTTTTTCTGCTCTTATTAGATAGGTTCAAATCTCTTACAAAATGTTAAAACTTAGCATGAGAATGGTATACCACTCTCCTACAAAGCAACCATAAATGGCAATCTTTTCAACGTTGCACCCTCTGATATTGATAAATGCAGCGAATCAAAAGATGCCTTCCATTTTTATCTAATTTTACTGCATTTCTGAATGGCTGTTGTTTCCTAACCCTGTCTTCGCTGCTGTGAAAAACTTAAAATGAAAACCTATTTGTGATTATTCATGAATTTGACATGACCTTCATCGAGGCCCCGGTGTAAGTTTGTGCCAAATTCACATATTTGTGAGGGTGCAAAAACATACCTAGCTTACATTTTTTTAAAGTTTACAAATATATTACACTTTAAAAAACCTCCTCATTAGGAAAACACAATCATTCTAGTAGTAAAAGTCAAAATACATCTAATTTCACTTAGATGTAGTACTATCTCGTTTATAGCCTTCCCCAACACTCTTTGGCAAGGTGTCCATAGCAACCCACTAGAACCACTAGGTCAACAGTGCATCTTATGTTTTACAAACTACACATTACTATGTAACTAAAATTCAGCAGGTGTGGTTTACTCTTTCCAAATGTAACCATATCCAACACTACAACACATTTCTTCATTTTACCCACATCCAATCACAGACCTACTTTCTTGCTCTTCAAATTCACAACCTATTTTTAAGTATATGGATGTTAAAATCATTCAATGAAATGTGTGCTTTTTTCAAATGGCTCCTTCTCTCCATTTTATCTCCCTCACATTTTTAACACATTCCCTTTCAGCCTTCTCCTGTGAGGGATTGCTGCTTGCTTTCACAACACTCAGAGTGGATTGTGGGTCACAGCTTTGTGTTATGGGCAAGTGAGTATGCTAGAAAGAGTGGCATTGACAGGGACATGAGTTTGTCAAATGTGGAGATAAGATGGTTTGGCCATAGAAGTTTAAAGTTGCATCAATTGCTGTCTTTGGTAAAAAAAAAAAAAGAAACATTAGGGATTGCCAAACCCCTCTAATCATAATTGTGCACTGTGGTGGCATTGACCTGGGCACTATTGCTGGGGCAGGAGATCCTAATGAAAGATAGCTTTGCACAATTAATTGCACTTTTTCTTCACACTGCCTTGGCGTTCTCCAACATATGCCAAAGGCAGAAATGGAAATGATCAACCAGCTTCTGTCAACAGATAGAAAACCATAAAACATGTCAATAAAGGTGTTTCTGAATTCCTCAGAAACCATAACATGGTCTGTATCTACAACAACATGGATGGAATCTATCGAAGTGATGGAGTTCATCTCCCGTACGAAGGAAACAGGGTGTTTCTTAGCAACCTGAAACCCTGCATGTGGTCTTATATGTAGTTGTCACATACTCACATTGAAAACAAAGGTTCTTCTCAGGGCCAACCTATTGCCCAAACGTATTTTTCATATACGTTATAAAAATGTGCAAAACAAAAGCAGCCATTCAATAGACACCAGCACATTCAAAATTCATAACTATATATAAGGAATTTTGTACATCGCACTAAGTACATCACTTTCTAAGTCACTCTATAAACACATGTATGACTCTGAGGCCTACATTTAAGAACAGTGTCACTGCAGTATATGCAGCACCATTTGTCTTGCGTCCCATAGCACCCCCCTAACACCACCATGTGTGCGCCGTGTCACAGGTTAGGGGCAATAGCATCATAATTTTTTAAGCTATTGTAGTACATTGCAGAATACTGTACAAAGTACAAAGGGACCAATTAAGAAAAATGGTCTGCCCCCTTTAAACTCCTGCTCTGTGCAGGCTTAAAAATAGCTGTTAAAAATGGCGCAGTGGAATCTCATAAATTAAGAGTGGGTGCATGAGTGCCTAAGTGGGTCTGTGAATGGGTGTGTATGTGTTTAAGTGGGTCTGTGACTGGCTGCATGAGTCTCTAAGTGGGAATGTGAGTGGGTGCATCAGTGTCTGAGTGGATCTGTGAATGGGTGCATAGGTGTCTGAGAGGATCTGTGAATAGGTGTGTAAGTGTCTGACTGGATCTGTGAGTGGGTGCATCAGTGCCTGAGTGAGTTGGTGAGTTGATTCAAGATGGTTTGAGTGGATCTGTGAATGGGTGCTTGAGTGTCTGACTGGGTCTGCGAGTGGGTCTGAAAGTGGGTGTGTAAATGTCTGGCTGGGTCTGTGAGTGGGTACATGAGTCTCTGAGTGGGTCTGGGATGGGTGTGTTAGTGTCAGAGTGGAAATATGAGTGTCTGAGTGGGTCTGTTAGTGGGTGCATGAGTTTTTGAGTAGGTCTGTGGTTGGGTGGATGACATTCTGAATCCATGAGTGCATGCATGAGTCTCTGACTGGGTTTCTGAGTGTCTATAAGTGCATGCATGAGTCACTCACTAGGTCTGTCAATATCTGTATGCGAACCTGAGTATGTCAGTCAGTGGGTGCATGAGTCCTTCACTGGGTCTGTGAGTGGGTGCATGATTCTCTGAGTCTGCCATATCCCGCCGATACTTGGGCTGATCATTTCATGAAACTCTATGAAGAGGAAGTTCATGATCCTGAGGCGTACAAATTGGGTTTCCTCTCGGAGAATAACCCTATGCCATTTACACTAGCTGAAACACGAGAGGCCATTATGGCCCAAAAATCGGGAAAGGTTCCTGGCCTCGATGGTATTCCGGCCAATTTATATAAATCTGACCCAGAGCTATGGGTCCCATATATAAATAAAGTATCTAATGCAGTCTTGGCCACTGGAAATTCTCCTCACACCTGGAGGGGTGCTATCATTATACCAATCTATAAAAAGGGAAATAGATCTGACCCAACAAATTACAGGCCAATTAGTCTTTTGGATAATCTCCCAAAAATATTTTGTCATCAGATCCTGATAAGAACCAAGGCATGGATGCAAGAATCACAAATCCTGAGTGACTTCCAAGCCGGCTTTAGGGAAAAAATTTGCACAATCGACCAGATATTTAGATTCCTCACGATTAAATGGAAGTCTGTCGACCTGGAAGGATGGAAGTTATTCGTAGCCTTCGTGGATCTCAGATCTGCTTTTGACTTGGCCCCACCCCAAAAGCTATGGGAGATACTGGATAGAGCAGGACTCCCATGTACGCTATTAAACATAATCAAAAGCTTGTACAATAAGACCTTTGCCAAAGTTAGATGGGGAGCAAATGGGGAAACAACAAGAGAGATCCCAATTAAAAGGGGAGTGAGACAAGGGTGTGTTTTGGCCCCCATCTTGAAGTGAACTCTACGAAAACAAAGTACATGATCTTTGGTGACAACAAACATAAAGTAAGAAAGAGTATCTCTATGGAAGGGGTAGAGCTGGAGAGAGTTGCAGATTTTGTGTATTTGGGGGTCAGACTTGAGGATACGCATAGATGGCAGGCTCAGATAGCAAGGGCACATATGTAACTGAAGCAGAACCTGGGTGGCATACTGAGATTTGCAAACAGGTCCCCTAGGTTCGCAATCACTCCAGCAATGGAAATATACAAGCTACAAGCAAGAGGGAGTGCTCTTTATGGAGCAGAGCTATGGGGACATGGTAACCTAAAGGATTTGGAGATTGATGAAAATTCTTTTATAAAGTCTATCCTAAGAATACCCACTAGCTCTCCTATGTTATCTGTACACATGGACGTGAACCTCGATTCTATTGCTCATATAGCAGCGTTGAAACCAATATTATATTGGATTAGAATATGGTCCTTGGATATACTTAGTCCGTATAGGACATGGTTGAAAGCTCTGATTAGTGGAAACTATATTGAAAAAATTCCCTGGTGTAAGCATGTTAGGGCCATTCTGACTAAACTGGGGCTGGTCCATTTCTGGATGGCCCCTAACGATTTACCCAAAAATGCGGCACAAGTTGTAAAGGATGGATATTGGCGGTGCCTAAAAGTGAGGAAACTAGCAGAGGTCCCTCTAGGTAGTTTGTATGACAAATTTACATCAGTCAAATGTCACTATGAGTTTGAATCATATATGGATTTGATTACATTCCCACGAGCCCGTGCCCTTTACATCAGATTCAGGATAGGCTCGCTACCGCTACGTTCTTTCACTTGCACTTGGTCTAAAGATGATCCTTATGCCAATTTTTGTCCGATGGGCTACTGCCTTCCCGAATGTAGTGCACATGTATTATTCCATTGTCCTGCTTATGATAAACAACGAACTAAATGGATTGTACCTCTCTGTAGAATTATGCGCTTTCAGAACCGTTTTACTGCCCTTAGAATTTTCAGGTCTAATACCGAGGACATGGTGGCATTTGCCCTAGCAAGCTATCTAGATGAAATTTGGTGTGTCAGAACAAAAATGTTAAAATTATCACACTAGTAGGAGTTTATAATGGGAAAGTTGTGTACTTTATTTTAACCTATCTGTCATTTTTAACTAGGAAGATATTTGTGTCACGATATTTATTATGGAAAAATGTAATATACTTTCTATCCCGATTTTATATGGTATGATCTTTATATGGTATGATCTTAAAGGGAAAATATTTTATACTTAAGGACTTTTATCTATAGTTTATTTTTGTAAATTTGTGATTTCTTGTGATGTGCTTTTATGGTATTTGCGTTTTACCGAAATAAAGCTAATGAATGAATGAATGATTCTCTGAGTCTATGGCTACAACCATAAGTCTCTGACTTGGTCTGTTAGTGTATGCAAGAGTACCTTAGTGGGTCTGTGAGTGGGTGCATGAGTGCCTGAGTGGGTCTGTGAGTAGGTGCATGTGTCTCTGAATGTATGAGTGTGTGCATGAGTCTCTGAGTGTTCTGTGAAAGTGTGCATGGGTACCTCTGTAAGAGACTGCATGACTCTCTGAGTCCATGAGTGCATGAAGAGTCTCTCACTGGGTCTGTGAGGGTCTGTATGAGTACCTCAGTGGGTGTGTGAGTGACAACTCAGAATAATAAACCTACACTGATGCCAGTGTTGGATGAACTATAAAATGTACTCAGAGGGTACCTTAGAGGTGCCCTCTGCAAAACCAAACAGCACTGGCATGGTTGCTGACTGGTCTTAGCCAGCCTGCCACCACCAGACAGAAGTCTGGACTCCTGGGGTGGGAGTTTCTGCTCTTGGGAGCCAGAACACAAAGCCTTCCCTGGGTGGAGGTGTTACACCTCTCCCACCAGGCAGACATCCTGCACCAGCGGTGATGTTCAAAGGCTTTACTGTCTTTGAAATCTGACCCCCCACCTCTGCTGCTAGCAGCAGGTAGCCACCCAATGGCTTTTCCCCGACTTTGAGTTAGAAAACTGGCAGGAAAATGTAGACGGAGTAGGAGGAGTGTCCCCTCCTCATCCTGCACCACCCCTCAGATGTGGCAGGTGAGGTGACCACTCCGTTTCTGTTTCCTCCATATTGGGTGGCAGGGAAATAGCCAATCAGGGTTAGGGATTTGACCCCTTCCCACAGGAAGTGGTCACTTAGTGGGTATAGCCACCCTAGGATAGATGGTCCATTGGCCACTACCAAGTACTCCCACTGATGCTCACTAAATGCCCGTAGGCCCTTGTGACCTTTACAATCCAGGGTGACCCATCAGACTCACCTTTAAGTCCAACTGTGCAGTGTATTTCCAAGTGCTTCCCTTCTCTGTTGTGCACCAGCTCTAAGACATTCAGCCACCGTTCCCACTTGAACTAGTAACCACCCGACACTCGCTGGCTGGCCCACAGGACATTTGGATGACTTCAACCTAAAAATAGAAGGTGACACTTGTGAGAATATTGCCTGATTTTCCATGCATTTTGTAAGATTTTCCCATTCATTCCTAAGGTGCGTAATTACCCACAGATGCATATATTTTCCAAACTTTGAAAAATCATAACAAAAGAAGTACTTACTGTATATTGATGATCTTGGTCTTAAAAAAATTATAAAACTCTGAAGTATTTTTGTAAATTGGTGTCACGTTATTCTTCCAAGTGTGTGTTCAGATTTATTGATACTGTGAGTACAATAAATGCTTAGCACATCTCCAAGATAAGCCTAAGTGCTCATCCACACTACCACAAAAACAGAGCATGAGGTGGTCTGTGTGGTTGCTTGGACTTTCTGCACAGTGCATTTCATTTTTGTACACTCTATAGAGAGCCAGCCTCCTACAGTCCTTCAGTGTCTATGAGTGCATAGAACCATAAATGAGTCTGTATTTAGGTGCATGACTCTCAGTCTATGATTGCATACATGAGTCTCTGACTGGGTCTTTCAGTGTCTGAAAGAGTACCTCAGTGGGTGTGTGAGTAGGTGCATTAGTTTCTGAGTTCATGAGTGAATGCATGAGTATCTCACTGGGTTTGTGAGTGTCTGCCTGAGTTGCTCAGTGGGTGTGAGAGTGGGTGCATGGGTCCTTGACTTTGCCTGTGAGGGAATACATGACTCTCTGAATCTAATAGAGCAAGCATGAGTCTCTGACTGGGTCTGAGTGTCTGCATAAGTACCTCAGTGGGTGTGTGAGTGGGTGTATGCATCTCTAAGTGGGTCTGTGAGTGGGTGCATGAGCGTGTGAGTCTATTAATGAGAGCACAAGTCTGTGAATGAGTCTGTGAGTGTCTGCATGAGTACCTTAGTGGGTGTGTGACTGGGTGCATGGGTCCCTGACTGTGTCTGTGAGTAGGTGCATGAATCGCTGAGTCTATGAGCACATGCACAGGTCTCTGAGTGTGTCTGTGAGTGTCTGCATGACTACCTCTGTAGGTGTATGACTGGGCCAAGAGTGTCTGTGAGTGTGTGATTTCTTTTTTTTATGTGGAATTCACAAATTCATCACAACGTTACGTAGGAGGTTCGCACTAGGTGTTGTGACAAATTTGCAAATATTGCACTTTTGGGGAGAAAAAGTATGGTAAAACACTTTGGGCCACATGTAGGTAGCTTTTTGCACGTCGCAAGCAGCAGATTTTGCTGTTTGCAACGTGCAAAAAGCACATCGCGATGCACAAACCCAGTTTTGCGATTTAGTAACCTGGTTACTGAATCGCAAAACGGGTGTGTGACTCGCAATTAGGAAGGGGTATCCCTTCCTAATTGGGACTCGCAGTGCAACGTAGGGTTGTTTTGTGACCGCAAACGCGGTCGCAAAACAATCGCAGTTAGCACCCATTTCAAATGGGTGCTAACCCATTTGCAAAAGGGAAGGGGTCCCCATGGGACCCCTTCCCCATTGTCAATGTCACTGAAAACCTTTTTTCAGAGCAGGCAGTGGGCCTATGGACCACCTCCTGCTCTGAAAAAATGAAACAAAAACATTTAATTTTTTGTTTTTGTAATGCATCTAGTTTTCCTTCAAGGAAAACGGGCTGCATTACAAAACAAAAAAAATAACAAAACTGCTTTATTGAAAAGCAGTCAAAGACATGGTGGTCTGCTGTCCGCAGCAGACCAGCATCCCTGTGAGGGCCGCCATTCTCAAGGGGGTCGCAAATTGTGACCCAGCTCATGAATATTCATGAGGTGGGCATTTGCGACCCCCTTGCGAATCGCTAACAGTGTCATGGACAATGTTGTGCATAAGGTTTTGCTACTCGTAAATTGCGAGTCGCTCTGACTCGCAAATTGCGAGTCGCAAAACCAAACGTACGTACATTTGGCCCTTAATTCCCCTACTATATACCACCCATGGGGTCAGGTAACATCCAACCTGACCCCTTATACAAGTTTTCCTCATTTTTTTATTTTTTTGTTTTGTATCCCGGAACGCGTATCTGTATAATAAAATGGATGGATTGATGTATAGTAATGAAAATTACTATATGTTAAAAAAAACATAGAAGTTCACTGAAAAAAACAAATGTTACATGGACCTTATAGTTAGGAAATAGTATTTTACAAAAACTTAGAAATTCACATTAAAAAAACAAGGATTACAGGGATGTTATAGTTAGATTCTGAATTTACTCTTACAAAATCAGAGAAATGCAGCTGTTATAGTTAAAGTTGTTTCAAGTAAATATAACTCTCAGTCTAAGGTAACTATAACTTGCGCCCTCGCCATGCACTGCTAAATACCCCGATATTACAGCACTCATGACAACTTTTATGACGTCATGCATGGCGGAGGAGCGATTTATAGTTACCCTAGGCCACAAATTATAGTTACTTGAAATCACCATAACTGTGACTGCTGAACTTCTCTGGCTTTGTGCCAGTAAATTCGGAACCTAACCATAACAGCCCTGTAACCTTTGGCTTTTTAAATGACACACATATACATATACATATACATATATATGTTAAATTATTTGCAAGTTGTCATATGAAAACATTATGTTGGCTCTCATATTTTGATGTTTTGATTTTCCAAAAGTCCTCTAATATCAATACACTACTCTTGTCTTTGTTCAATTTTGCAAAGCTTTGTACAGCTAGCAGTCCCTATTAGACATTAAACTACAAATGTCACAAAAACCGACAGATCTCAGTCTCATCCAAAAAAAGGATAGCTGTAAAGATATGCCAGAAATTCTACAAATGCACATACATTTTCTTATTTATCACTGTGCATATGAAACTTAGATTTCCTAACAAGGCAAATATTACATGTAGTTTAAGTGAAATGCAGATTTCATTTGTTTACATTAATGCAACGTAAGGGCCACTGACCTTCCCTTTCTTGCAAATAGGGCCGTTCATTTAATTATATGGAGATAATGAACCAACAAACATGCACTGAAACGAAGTGGTGATGAAGGTAATCACTGAAACGTATGAAGTTTCCCCTCTTAAATTATGTTATAACTGACGGTGATACTAACTAGCACATCAGAAAATATTAAATATCCTGCACGTCTAGTGGTTCATGGCACTTTATAGTTCAGGCTTGTCATTACCGCTACATCACTCTGTTACCAATTATTTTTTGTTTATGAGTATTAAGTACCGCAATTTTTTACTTTTGCATTATGCTTTGAAATTGCAAGTAATTTAGATTGTGGATGTCTAGTTTCTTACTTCCGCCATTAATTTTTTTCATGATTCAGTGAATCTGTACATTGGTACCCTAGCAACAGTGTGTGTGATATTAGGGCAAATACAGATCATAAAAATACGTTGCATCTTCACTACATGAGCTCAGTGTCGCAGGGGAAGGAGTGGGGGAGTGGGAGAAGATGCTGTAGAAGGAGTGGGAAGAGGAGTAGGGTTAGGAGAGGAAGAAGGAAAAGGAGAAGAAAAGAAGAGTGGAAGGGAAAAAGCGAAGGGGAAGAATGAGCTTACACAATGGCATTTACTGCTGAGCCATTTTCATTTGGAAAATGTGCCTCCAATGTAAAATATTACTTTAACAAGAAGGGACAGGAACTGACGTTGAATAAAATGTGCATGTTCATTAGCGAAAAAAAACAGTGATTTATCACACTGATATTCCCACTGCAGACATGAGCTTAAGACCTGATAAAACTAACCATGCAGATAATTTTGATGACAAACATTTTCATAATTTTTGCCAATATATACACATTTTCATGGCACACAAGGACGATTTGATTGACAATCGTTACAACACTGGGCCTTTGGGCACTTTCCTAACTCCGACAGACTCGCTTTTTAGCTGCTTTCATTGATTTGTTTTCTATGTTTCTACTCACAAGCTGTTTTGTATCATCAAAATTAATTGTATGTTTCTAGCCTTATGCCAAACTCTGCGGGTCATGGTCTATCCACTGCCTTTGTTTCTTGGTAGTTTTTAAAATACACCATCTTGCTTCCACGTATGGTCTCAGGTGTGCAGTTTCTTTTACTCTCTGTCGTCTTTGGCTGTTTTCTCTTTCCCTCATTCTCATCTCAATCTTGGGTTCCCCAGCTGCCTCTCAGACAGCAGTCTCATTTTATTCTGAAACATATGCTAGGCAGAAGGCCTCTATTTAGGAACAGTTGGTGCATGCCTGCAAACTGGGGATGTGTATGCCTGCAAACTGGGCATGTGCAGTGGGTGCATAAGAAGCACACTTAATGCAAGCTTGTCCCATTCCACTCACACTAAAACCACATAGAGAGGAGGCTCTACCCTTTCATCTATGACTAAGCTACTCTGCTGAACTTAGGGTAGGTTTCATCCTCCACTGATCCATTAATTTTGTTTTAAGCTTAGTACGAAATTGGTGTACACCTATTATGTTTTTCTCTGAGCCTTCTTTATATATGGTGTTCGCATCTGAGCCTCATCAGGTACCTCACACTGGCAATACTGATGCACTTTTGTTCAGGCCATCTACACACAAACCGTCTATATCATCCCTGCAAACAGTTTTAATCAACCTTCGCTTACAGGCTAAAAACTGGTGGCAAATAAACTCTCTGGTATCTGACAGTGAATGGGACCCGATTTGTTCTCACGAAAATATGGCTTGACATTGAAATAACCATATTAGGTAAAACCTCAAGTTTATTCTTGACGGTCCTGCAGATTTTTTTTTTTAATAAAGATTTTTTATTGTTTTCCAAAAAGAGATTTACAAAAACATTGCCAAGCCAAGTGATACACATTTTTGCATAGCGCCCTACTGTGCGCATAAAACTTATTTTGGATATAATAGGATCACTTGAGATGGGTAAAACAATACGGAAGAAACAAACCCCAAGGAAAAGGTGTGAGAGTTGAATAAAGGGAAAAGGGAAAAGAGTGAAAAGGGGTGAAAAGAGTGTCTCCTGTCCACGGGTGATTCGTGGTGTGGGTTGTAAATTTTGGGGGCATTTTTGGCGCTCTGCGGCCAATTTTGATCGTAAGTTTGCCCTCTGTTAGTCGACCCCACTCAGTTATGCGGGGTAGGGCTCCCCTGGGTCCAGAACGAGATTGAACCGGAGGACCAGGTCCGCAAGTATTTGGATCCGTCAATGGAATTGGTTTTTGGATGTAAGTGTAAATTGGGGTCCTATGTAACCTAGTCCTCTCCCAAGGCCTCCCAACCTCCCCAAATCTTATCGTATTTGCCCGGGCACCCCCTGGCCTCGTACACCACTCTCTCTTGCTGTGCACACCAGTCCATCCCCCGTTTCCATTTAATTAGGGATGGGGCTCCCTCTGTCATCCATTTGGTCATGATATCCCTTTTGGCGACCAGACATGCTATTCCCACAAAGGATCTCTGCATTCTTCCCAAATCTGTGTCTCTCGCCACCCGCAGAAGGAACAGGAGCGGTTCAGGGGTCAGGTTTGTTTTCAGGGCCCCAGAGATTTGTGCTGCAATCTCTTTCCAGTATTCCTCTATGATCGGGCATAACCATGTCATGTGGTAGAAATCTGCTCCTGGCAGGGAGCATCTGGGGCAGGCAGCTGTGGAGCGGAGGCCCGCCTCGCATAGTCTCTTGGGTGTCATGTATACGGCGTGTAAGAAGTAGGATTTTATCAAACGGAGCCTGGAGGATATAGTTAGGGTACCCGGGGCTGCCAGGGCATCATTCCAGTCCCCTTCTTCTATTCTACCCACCCACCCCTCCCACTTGTTGCGAAGTCTGGTCGTGGGACTAAGGGTGTTGGAAATCAGTGAGCAGTATATTTGTGAGATTCCTCCCTTGCCCAGGTTGCCCATCAGTACTTTGGCCTCCATTGGTGAGTGGTCTGGCGTGGGCTTGTCAGTACGCATGTGTGTCATTAGAGCATGACGGATCTGAAGGTATCTATAGAACTGCGACTTGTTCATACAGAAGGTGCTCTGGAGGCCCTCAAAGGATTTCATGTGTGAGCCCTCCCAGACATCTCCAAGTGTGGAGATTCCGATTTCGTCCCATTTCCGGAATCCCTGCAGTCTCCTGACCTCAGTCAGGGGATTACCGTGCCACAATGGGGTTTGACCGGTGATTCGTTTCCACCAAACGGTAATCCTCTGGGCCTCTCTCCATCCCAGGAGCGTCACCTTGGTCACCTCCGCGGTACAGTTGGGAATTGGACATCCGTAAAGGGCGTCGAATACTCCTGCGTATTGCAGCGTACCGAGCTCAAGTCTATAGGCCGGATCCGACCAGCCTCCACTAACCCAGTCGTTCACCACAATGAGTTGCGTCGCAAGGTGGTAGTAGTATAAGTTTGACATCGCAAGACCCCCCCTCACACAAGCCACGTTGGCATGTAGCGAGTGCCAGTCGCGGGCGGGCATTTTTCCATAAAAATTGGCGGATCATTGAATCCAGGTTTTTAAACCATTTCTTGGGGATTTGGAATGGGAAATTCTGCAGCAGATAGAGAAATTTGGGAAGGACCATCATTTTGAAGAGAGCGACTCGCCCAAGTAAGTTAATGGGCAGGGTTTGCCAACGCAGAAGGTCCGTCTTGGCTTTAGCTACGAGGGGTGCCACATTGAGTTCCCACGCTAACTCTGGTACAAGGGAAACTGAGATCCCGAGGTATTTAAAACAGTTCCGCCGAATGGGGATGGTTTGCTGCCAATCTATACAATCCCTCGCTGGGTGTAACGGAACAAGTAGGGACTTACGGCAATTCAGAGTGAGGCTGGATGCTTCCGAGAAAAGATCAAGCAACTGCAGAATACGCGTACCGCTTGTGGCTGGGTTCGCGACATATACGAGAACGTCGTCCGCGTAGAGGGTCACGCGGTCTTCAGAGCCATAGGGCCAGGACCATCCCTCAATCAGAGGGTCCTCTCTGAGCAGTTTGGTGAATGGTTCTATCACTAGCGCGAAAAGGAGTGGGGGAAGGGGGCAACCCTGGCGCGTGCCTCTTCCTATGCGAAACAAGTCTGACACCGTTCCATTTACCTGTACTCTGGCCGTCGGCTGTGAGTACAAGAGCTTCACAAGTCTCCTAAATCTTGGGCCAATCCCGTTGCCCTTCAGGACCTGATGTAGGTATGACCAATCCACTGTGTCAAACGCCTTCTCAAAATCGAGGCGGAGAAGAGCTTTCGATGAGTCGGCTAGGATATCACGGTGCACCGGGGCCAGGTGGAGGCGTCTAATGCAGTGCCTGGTGCTCCTGGTTGGCATGAAGCCGCATTGGTCCGGGTAGATCAGCACTGAGAGGGCAGGTTTTAGCCTTGCTGCGAGGATCGAAGAGAGTATCTTAACTTCAACGTTTAAAAGGGAGATAGGGTGATAGTCCGCACAGTTCCATGATGGTGGCTGGGTTTTAGGAATCATGGTAATTGTGGCTTGGTCGATGCCTAGTGGAAACTGCCCCCTGCTCTCGGCCTCCTCATACATGTTAAGGAGGTGTTGTCCTACTGCGTCACCGCAGCTTTTATATAACTCGACTGGTAAGCCGTCTGGGCCGGGGGTCAAACCCGAAGCTAGTGCGGTTATTGCGGCTGTCACTTCCTCCAGGGTTAGTGGCTCGTCGAGCGCATCCTTGACTGTGGATGACACCTTGGGAAGGGTGATTTCATCGAGGAGGGGAGAGTCCCTCTCTGTTTGTGTCCATGGGTGCTCTTTGTACAGGCGCGCGTAGTAAACAGCGAAGCTCTGTGCAATGTCCCTAGGGGCTCTGGAGGGTCCTCCGGACCCGTCCGAGATCTCGGGTATAATTCTGTTAGCCATAGGACGTGTGGCCAGCCAGTGCAGGAGTTTACCACTTTTGTCCCCTCATCCATATACTCGGGTGGTGGAGGCCATCCACATAAGCTTGGCTGATTCTAGGGTGATGGCCTTGACCTCTTCACGCATTTTCAGGAGCTGGCGAAGACCCTGGGCCAAAGGAGAGGCCAGATGCCTGCGCTCGTGGTGTAGTGTCCGCGATTCTAGTTCGGCTATTTGGGAGATATGAGCTTGTTCCCTCACTCGGATGAGGTGTTTGGCGTGGCCTCTAATTGTTGCCTTGCATGCTGCCCAGACCGTGCCCGGCGACTGCACTGAGCCTACATTATCTTCAAAGTACTGTATCAATCGGGTTCTCACTGCCTCTTTGTACTCCTCCTCCTGTAGGTACCAAGCATTTAGCCTCCAAGTGGGTCTGTTAGTTGGGTCGGCATTGCCCAGGCATAGCTGTACAGGTGCATGGTCGGACACCCCGTGTGGAAGGATCTCTGTTCCCGTAACGTTAACTATGTCTAGCGCTGGGGCGAATAGGAGGTATATTCTGGCATGTGACCCATGCGCCGCTGACGTGTGTGTGTATTGCCTAGTGTTGGGGTGCCAGGTTCGCCATATGTCACACAAACCGAGGCTATCTGCCCAGTCTCTGAGCGTCGACGCTCTGGATGCACGGCCGGCTGTTTTGTTTCCTGATACATCCAGCTCAGGGTGTAATACTGCATTGAAGTCCCCTCCTATTAATGTGGTACCCTGGGGAAGGTCAGCTATAATCTGTTTGAGGGAGGCCAGAAAGGTCTCCAATCCCCCGGGAGGGGCGTATACACTTACTAGGTTTATGGGCCTCCCATGTATCAGCCCAGCTACCATTATGAATCTACCCTGTGTGTCGGCACGTGTGGCTGTTATTGTAATCGGCAGAGAGCGGTGAAGCAGTATAGCCACACCCCCGGAACCTCTAGAGAAGCCCGCGTGATGGACCCTGTCATATCCCCCTCTGGCGAGCATGGGGCATTTGGTTCCAAGGAGATGCGTCTCCTGTAGCATAATCGCTGCGGGGGCATGCCTGTGCAGAGTACTGTATATCGCTGATCTCTTAATTTTATCCAGGAGGTCGTTTACATTCCAGGACAGAATTTTAATCATTGGAAGCGGCATATTTGTGGGGTTAAGTGTGTGTTAGCTGGGCCATGCCAAAGGGGTGCCTCTCCAGGTGTTTTGTGGCGTGGGACAGGAGAGAAAAGAAAAGAAAGGAGAAAGGAAAAAAAGGAACCCTCACGAGTCAAGAAACCTAAGCATACATTAATTTGGAACTGTGGTGTAAACATAACTCCTCCCAACTCCCCCCCACCCCATTCTTCCAAGAAGCATCGGTCGCCCTAACACCCATTTTAACCAGTTTCATCTACTAAACCTGGCGTTAGTGTGGAGTGATGGACCCCTCCTGAAACACGGATCTCCTGCAATGTTTGTTTAGAAGGTTAGCCTAAGTGTCCCTTTCGGGCATCAGAGCTTAGTCTTGCAGCAAATATTCAGTGTATACTTGGCGAGCCCCCGACAAGCGCACTTCCAGCAGGGCCCCGCCGTCCGGCTCAAACCAAATAGGTTCCTCCGCCCAGTGTCTAGGACAGGCCCGGGTCGTTGCCTTTGGGCCCCTGGCTGGTGTCTCTTTTTTCCGATGTGAATCCTGTCGCTGCCTCAGTGTTCAACTCTGGTGTGACCTCACGATCTTCACTCGTCCGGGTCGTCGGTTCTGTTCCGCCTCGGCCTCCGCGTCTTTGGCTTCTCTTTCTCTCCCTCTGGGGGAGCGAATGGTCCCCGGCCAAAACTCCCGCCTGCTCCTTAATCTCCCTGCTAGGCCTCGGAGCCTCTTCCGTCAGCCATGTCCATGCCTCCTCCGGTGAGTCGAAGAAGTGAGCTTTTCCGTTTAGGATGACATTCAAGCGTGCGGGGAACAACAACATGTAGGAGAGCTGCATGGCTCTTAGCTTCGGCTTAAGCCGCTCATAGGACCGGCGTCTGTTCTGTACCTCGCGGGTGTAATCCGGGAACACCAGGATTTTGTGATTGTCCCATAAGAGATCGGTCACATGTCTGGCTTCTACGAGAACTCTGTCGCGGTCTCTAAAGTTAATAAAGCGAGCTATCATCGGCCGGCGCGGGCCCCCGGCGGGTGGCCGAGGGGCCAGCGACCTGTGCGTCCTTTCAATCGAGAACCACTGTGTTAGCGACTGGTCTGGCATCCAGGATTTGATCCAGTTCTACAAGAACTCGACTGCTTTATTCTCTTCCACTCCCTCCGGAAATCCCACAAAGCGCAGGTTGTTCCTCCTGGATCGATTTTCAGCATCCTCGGCCATTCGGTGGAGTTCGCCAGTTCGGGATTGCAGTTGGGCCACTTTAATTTTAAGTTCAGCAAGGTCGTCTTCCGTTTGTGAGACTCTAGTTTCAACCTCTGTTATGCGGCCCACAGCATTCCTGAGGTCTTGCCTAATGAGGCCCATGTCCACACGGACCTCTCCTATCTTGGACTCCACTGCCAGTTATGAGGACTGAATAGCCATTAGGATTGCGTTTACTCCGTCCGGTGTGGAGGTTCCTGATAGCGTCGTAGTCTCCCAGTGGGGGGGCTTCGGGACGGTATACTGCTCAATTTTCTACTGCGAGGCCGGGGACTGCCTGGCGGCCCTGACCTTTCCCATTTTGTCCCTAGCTCTCTCCCGATCTGGGGGCAGGTCACTCAGGGGGTATCGGAGATCTCGCTGCAGGATGAGGACGGAGAGATGGTCCCCGCTTCGGGCCACCTCCAGAGTTGGCCAGGTCGTTGTGTAAGCATCAGGGTCCCCGCTCAGTACCCCCTATGCGGCTGCAATAGGATTCTCGCTAGAGTCAGTAGGGTCCCAGCACCAACCCAGGTTCTTCAGGTATCTATTCCCTACTAGATAGGGAGTTAATTCCTCAGGTCTCGGACCTCTCTCTCTCTGATGGTCCTCGTGGGCAGGCCTCGCTTCTCCGAGCATCTCCCCCGCTGGACCGGGCTCTCTTTAGTGTCCGCAGGGGCCAAGGTCCCATCAGCAGCCCAGGATATGCGTGGCACCCGTGGCGGGTCTACTCACCAACCTCCCCAAGGCGAGAGAGCCCAGGATTCTCTCTCATCCGTGGCCCCCGGCCTGGGCCGGGCCCACAGAGTCTGCCCCGCCATCCCGGGGGGCGGCCCGAGCCCGCACCAGGGGCCCGCCCCAGCCACGGGGCCCAACCTCGGGTCCCCTGCTCTCTTGGGCCCGGCCGCCGACGCGACTCACCAGCGGCTGGCAGTGCCCGGCTCCGCTCCTCCGGTCCCTCGCTCGGCGCCCCCGCACGCGGGGTCCGGAACACCGCACTCGGCCCCAGCAGCCCCAGGCTCCGGCCACTGCTCGGCTCCCCGTCCCACGGAGCAGCCTCGAGCCGCGCCGACTCCGCTCTTCTCTCGCCTCTGGGCCCGACCCTCTCCGGGGCACCTTCTGGCGTCGGATTTCTTCTGATTTTTTTAGCTTCGGGTCCCGCGGCACCCAAGGACCCACAAGGGGTCTCCTAGGTTTCCGCTACGGGTGCGGCATGGCTTGGCCTTCCGGGTGGATGACGGAGGGGTCCAGAGCACTCTTAGAGTGCGACCGCCATCTTGACGCCCTTGGCCACGCCCCGGTCCTGCAGAATTAATCTCAGAGGAGGTCTTAGTTGCAACTGCTTGGTCTGTCAAAGGTTTAGCCTGAGATTTCTATTCTGGTATATCTCACTCCCACTGCCCCTAGGGTCTTTAAAATGTAGTTTCAAGTAAAGCTGCCAAGATCATTGTCCTGGGTGACCTCAATATCTTCAAAAGAAAAGATTGTATTGGTAACTAAACATTCTTTCTTTAGAGGCTTTTTGGTGAATCAGATGCCATTTTTTTCCAGAGCTTTGTTTCAAATGGTGTAGGAGCTTAGTGAACCAGAAGCGTCATTCTTACAGCACACACTTTTTGTAACAAATAGGCATCTTTCTTCCTTCAGAAAATTCCAAACAATTAATGGTAGTATCAATACTACTGTAGTCATTTGGGGGCCCTAATGTTACTCCTTCAACTACTACCCTATTGTCTTGTCTATCCCAATA
Source organism: Pleurodeles waltl (assembly GCF_031143425.1). Classification (NCBI taxonomy): domain Eukaryota; kingdom Metazoa; phylum Chordata; class Amphibia; order Caudata; family Salamandridae; genus Pleurodeles; species Pleurodeles waltl. The sequence continues at coordinate 652,652,511 of NC_090439.1, forward strand.
GGAGCAGGAGGCATTGCCCTTACTTCCCTTCTTAAAGTCTGGCTTTCTGGATGACATCTGTTCCATGGTACCATCCCCTAGAAGCTCAAAGAGAATATTTTAAAACACCTCCTGAAGAACCCCAACAGACATCCTTCAGTGGAAGACAACTATTGGCAATATTCCTGCCCCAGCGATAGCATAAAATGATGCAAAACCTCTTTCTATGTACCCCGATGATTTTCAACTTTTAGACCCGTCTAAGACAGCATTAGTCCTTGTTGATCTTACATTTTGTGTAGATGAGGGTGTGTCCACCTGGCTCGTCCCGTTGGATCTTTCCACTGCATTTCATGAGGTTAACCATTCCTATTCAGTGTATATGAGGCAGTCTTTCTGAGTGGGACATCTTTCACCTCTGTCTTTTATGATTTGAAAGAGCAGAGAATCCTAAATTTACAAAATACTCTGCACTTCTTAGGGCCCTAATAGGAGACCTTGCGAAATGGGTTATTACGTAAAAGCTGCAATTTTCATTAACAATACATTTAATATGATTACTGGAGTCAATAATGAGAGATTTAGTTGGCGATTTTAAGTTTAACTTCATCATAAATTTTAGGTTTTACAGGCTTGGGAGGGTTAGCCTCCCTAAGCCACTGGAAATGCTTTGAAGAGCACATTTGGTGCCCTCCTTGCATAATCCAGTCTACACTGGTTCACGGAAGTCCAGTTCCTGCTCTTGTGTGAAACTGGACAAAAGGAAAGGGGAGTGACAACTCCCCTGTCCATCACCACCCTAAAGGTGGTGCTCAGAGCTCCTCCAGAGAGTCCCTGGGTTTTGCATCTTGGATTCCAAGTTGGCAGGCAACTCTGAGAGCATCTGAGTGGCAAGTGCCAGCAGGTGACATCAGAGCCCTCCCCTGATAGGTGCTTACCTGTTTAGCTAACCAATCCCCCTTTTAGGGTCTCTCTCTTCGGTGGTTCTTCAGATTCGGAATGCAAGACTCCAGCAGGAATCCTCTGCATCCTTTACTTCACCTTCTTACCAAAGAAACTGCATCTAGACCATCCAGGAACTCTACTTGCTGCAACAAAAAGCAAAGACGACTTCTGAGACATTGTATCTTCAGCTCCTGCCAGCAACTGCAACTGTTTCCCAGTCATGCATCCTCATAGGACAGCCTGCCTTCAGCCTGAACCAGACGAATGAAGGATCAGTCCACTGCTTCAGCAGGCACATCTCTGCAATGACAACCAGCTGCATGAGTCCCCTCTCCAGACGAGGTGCTTGGATACTGCATCACGGGTGGTGGATTGAAGTGGTCCTGATGGTCCTGATGTCCTACTGTCCAACTTTGGTGTAGGTAAGAGCTTGCCTCCCCAGACAAGACAGTACCCCGTGCACTGCATATTTTGCAGTTGCCAAGGCTTGTTGGCATCCTTCCACAAAGTTCTTCATGCACCCTGCAGCTCCGGCCCCCAGCATTTCTTCCTGCGATGCACAGCTTCCTGCGTCATTCTCCGGAGGTGTGGGATCCTATATTGTAGTGCTACGTGGGCCTCCTTTTGCCCTGTCTATTTCCCCATGTGCAGGACTCCTATGCATGCTGCCTGGTGTTCTGAAGGCTCTCTGAGTTGCTGAGAGCTCCCCTGACTCCCCCTCCTAGGTAGAGTCCACCAGATCCATCCTGGTCCTGGCCATTGTCCACTAACCGCAAATTTTGAATGTGCCAAGGCTTGTTGGCAGAATCCAGCAAAGCAAACCATACTGCAATCTTTTCTCCGGTGAGGGAATCATCTGCACCAGCCAGGAACCCACATCCGTTTTCTTGGGTACAGTACTGACTGTTGTTCTTCACAGGTGGTTCTTCTTTTGCAACTTTATCCGGGTTAGCAGGGGCTCCTGTTCTCGGTGGACTCTTCTGTGCTTCTTAGACTTGGTCTCCTTCTTCAACAGGTCTTCAGCTCTAGAAATCCAATGTTGGTGTCTTGCAGTCTCTTCTGGTTCTTGCATTATCTTCTTTCTTGTGTTCTTGTGTGTTCTCAAAAATTTACTGTGTTTTACTCCTGTTTTCTTGGGCTCTGGGGTGGGTTCTATTACTTGCCTTTAGTGTTTTCTAATACTCCCAGTGCCCCTGTACACACTGCCTGTGCGTAGGTGGAAACCGACATTTGCCTTCTACTTTAGTATATGGTTTGTGTTCCCCTTAGGCCCATTTCTAACTATTGTGATTTTCACTATTTACACTGTTTTCTGACTGTTTTACAGTTATTTCTGCATACTAGTGTATATGATTTGGGTATTACTTACTGTTAGAAATGGGGTCTTTGGTTGACAGTCAGGTTACCTCCTGTTCAAGCAAGGACCCTCACTCTAGTCAGGGTAAAAGAGAATCACCCTCAGCTAACCCCTGCTTACCCCCTTGGTAGCTTGGCAGAGCAGTAAGCTTAACCTCAGAGTACTAGGTGTAAAGTATTTGTACCAACACACAAAGTAACTCAATGAAAACACTACAAAATGACACAACACCAGTTTAGAAAAATAGGAAATATTTCTCTAAACAAAACAAGACCAAAATGACAAACATCCGACATACACAAGTCAAGTTATGAATTTTTTAGAGATTAAACTCACAAATAGCGCTTAGAAACAAAAATGCTTCGATGAGATGTTAACACGGCGTTGTGACGGAGTCGTTCCCAACAAGCCGACACCAGCGGCACTGGACACGGAGTCGTGTAGACCCCCAAGTACAGTACCTTTGGTGAAGAGTGAAAACAAGCCGATGTGCGAAGTCGGGAATCGCGGCGTCTGTGTGAAACGTTGAATCCGTGCACTTTGAGCGGCGTCGGTCACGAAGTGGTGCGGCGACTTCCACGGAGTAGCGGACTTCAGCGGGGCTGCAGCGGCGTCGGGCCTGCGAAGAGCGTCGCGTTTCAGCGAGGGTCACGGCGTCGGGTGCAGGCGGCGTTACCGGATTCAGCAACGGCATCGGTCCGGAGTCGTCCGAAGTCGATTTCCTTGGATTTACACCAGCTTTCCTTTCAAGAGCCCAGGGACTGGATAGGGTACCACTTGTCAGAGCAGGAGTCTCACCAGAAACTCCAGGTGCTGCCAGAGAGGTCTTTACTGTCCCTGAGACTTCAAACAACAGGCGGCAAGCTCTAACTCAAGCCCTTGGAGATTTCTTCACAAGATGGAAGGCACACAAAGTCTAGTCTTTGCCCTCTTACTCTGGCAGAAGAAGCACTGAAGGAAAGCTCCACAAAGCACAGTCACAGGCAGGGCAGCACTTCCTCCTCAGTTATCAGCTCTTCTCCAGGCAGAGGTTCCTCTTGGTTCCAGAAGTGTTTCTAAAGTCTGTAGATTTGGGTGCCCTTCTTATACCCATTTTAGTCTTTGAAGTCATCTTTCTTCAAAGGGGGCTCACACCTACTTGTGAAATCCTGCCTTGCCCAGGCAAGGCCTCAGACACACACCAGGGGGTTGGAGTCTGCATTGTCAGAGGCAGGCACAGTCCTTTCAGATGAGAGTGACCACTCCACCCCTCCCTCCTAGCAGAGATGGCTAATCAGGAAATGCAACTTACACCCCAGCTCCCTTTGTGTCACTGTCTAGTGCGAGGTGAAAAACAACCCAACTGTCAAACTGACCCAGACAGGGAATCCACAAACAAGGCAGAGTCACAGAATGGTTTAAGCAAGAAAATGCTCACTTTCTAAAAGTGGCATTTTCAAACGCACAATCCTCAAATCAACTTTACTAAAAGATGTATTTTTAAATTGTGAGTTCAGGGATCCCAAACTCCACATGTCCATCTACTCTCTAGGGGAATCTACACTTTAATCATATTTAAAGGCAGCCCCCATATTATCCTATGAGAGAGACAGGCCTTGCAACAGTGAAAAACGAAGTTGGCAGTATTTCACTGTCAGGACATATAAAACACATTACTATGGGGGTCATTACAACATTGGCGGTAAAAGCCACTTACCGCCGTGCAGAAGACAGCCAACACACCGCCCGGCTGCGGAATTCCGCCACAGCCATTATGACACACATCTCGGAGTCCGCCGAAATTCAGACACCCACACAAGTCCGCCACACCAAAGGTCAGTGATAAACTGGCGAAAACAAAACCTCCACTGTCACGCCAACAGAAACATGCCCATGCTATCACGACCCACGAATCCACGCAGCGGTCTTTCAAATGCGGTATTCCATTGGCGGTACACACCGCCGCGCTCAAAATACACACACATCTCCAAAACACTGCCACATTGGACAATTCAAAATACACACACCTGATACACATACAAACACCACTCCCACACACCCAACACAATATAAAACACACACCCACAAACCCCTACAACTAGAAATTTTGAGGAAGTCGAGAGACAGAGAGCACAGCAATTGAGAACCCCACCACACAGAGGCACACAACACCATCACCCATACAACATTCCACGCACAAAACACCACACACCACTACACATCACCACACACATCAACACATACACCACCCCACATATCACCCACACCACCCCATGTCATGCCAAAGACACCCCAGGTTTTCCGAGGAGGAGCTCAGGATCATGGTGGAGGAAATCCTCCGGGTAGAGCCACAGCTATTTGGCTCACAGGTGCAGCACACCTCCATAGCCAGGAAGATGGAGCTATGGTGCAGAATCGTGGACAGGGTCAACGCTGTGGGACAGCATCCAAGAAATCGGGAGGACATCAGAAAGAGGTGGAACAACCTACGGGGGAAGGTGCGTTCTGTGGTCTCCAGGCACAACATCGCGGTACAGCGGACTGGTGGCGGACCCCCACCTCCTCCCCCACAACTAACAACATGGGAGGAGCAAGTCTTGACCATCATGCATCTAGAGGTCCTCGGAGGAGTCGGTGGAGGAATGGACACTGGTAAGTCAAATCTTAACTATCATATCCCCCACCCTACCTGCATGCTATCACACACCCCCACCCTCACCCCCTCCCCTATCACTCCAACTCCTCACTAATGTACTAATAACACAAACCACCCATCCCAACACCAAGCCCTGCATGACACAACTAAGCATGGTCACCCCTCACTAAAGCATGCTCACTGCACATACCCATAACAACCCCCAACCATCATCACACACACCCCCACACAGGAATGCTTGCATTGGGGTACACGCACACCCACCCATTGCACACCATGATACACACACAATAATCATGCTCTTATACCCCTGCAGGACCACTACGGAACGTCACCACACAGGAGGGTCCAGACATTTCCACTCCACCCACAGAAGAGGCCCACAGTGACGAAAGCAGCTCTGTCCAACTGGATCCAGATGACCAGCCCGGACCATCGTGGGCCTCAGGACAGCCGGTTCCCCTCGCACAGGCACAGCCCAACACTGACCTTCCACCCTCTGGTAACACCAGCACAGCACCCACCCAGCGGGCCCATACCTCCGTCCCCAGGACACGTCAATCAGCGGTGTGTCCACCACTACAGGGAACCCAGGCTAACCCACCACCCCAACAACAACAGGGACCTGGTGGCAGCGGTAGTGGGCACAACGTCCAGGGGACGGAGGCGCAGGAACACAGGGGAACTGGGAGGGCTGCTGTGAGACAGGGGCCGGACAGGCCAAGGGAACCCACTCTCCACGAGGCCCTCTCCTCCATCATGGGAGCATACCACCACTCCCAGGAGACGATGGTGACGGTCCTGGACAAGTTTCAGGAGACCCAGCGCCTGCAGGAGGAGCAGTATTTGGGGTTCAGGGAGGAGCTCAGAACCATCAGCTCCGCCCTGGGCATCATCGTAGGGGTGCTGAAGGACATACAAAAGACCATGAGGGACACCATGGCACTCCAAGGGGCCCCTGACACTAGCATGGACGATGAACTGCCCACCACCTCCGCCGGCGCTAGTGGACAGGACGCCCTGCCACAGGACCACCACACCAGCACCCCACCCCCTGTAGACGGACAACCAGCCCGCAAGCGGTCCCTGAGATCCAGGAACAGGACAGAGCAAGATGGCAAGACCCCCACCAGGAAATGAGACCACCCTGATTGTCCTCCCACTGTCCCACTTTGTTACCCTGCCCAAATTGGAACTGCCCCAGCTCCACTTCCTATGCCCATATGGGCAAAGCACCTGTGAGACGAATAGACTGGACTCTGCCATGGACATTCCTCCACCATCCCCCATCACCATATTACAACCCCCCTCCATTTTTGAGCACTTAAATAAACACCCTTGAAGCACAAAACAATCTGGAGTCAGTCTGTGATTTGGTAAATTTGTATTATCAATGACAGTGACAAAATGCGTTTTCAATTGTAATGCCAACATACCTATGTCACACATCACAAGTCCATGAAGGATGCAAGCAGATGACACATGTTGGTAACCACACCTGTGAAACCATAATGGAAAGGTACAACTCAGTAACCAAATACTGCTACTAAATGACAGACAGGATAGAGGTAGAAGTGTGAAAGTGAATGTAATAGTAAAAAAAAATGTTCTCACCTGTGTGTCACTGGAAATATTGCTGTATGACTGACTCCCTGTTGTCTATGTCTTCTTCCTCAGCTTCCTCCTCATCACTGTCCACAGGGTCCACAGGCTCCACAGCTGCCACAACACCGCCATCTGGACCATCCTCCTGCAGAAAAGGCACCTGGCGTCACAAAGCAAGATTGTGAAGCGTCGAGCAGGCGATGATGATCTGGCACACCTTCTTTGCTGAGTAGAATAGGGACCCACCTGTCATATGGAGGCACCTGAACCTGGCCTTCAGGAGGCGGAAGGTGCGTTCGATCACCCTCCTAGTCTGCCCATGGGCCTCATTGTAGCGTTCCTCTGCCCTGGTCCTGGGATTCCTCACTGGGGTCAGGAGCCATGACAGGTTGCGGTAACCAGAGTCCCCTAATAGCCACACCCGGTGCCTCTGGAGTTGACCCATCACATACGGGATACTGCTATTCCGCAGGATGTAGGCGTCATGCACAGAGCCAGGGAACATAGCATTTGCCTGGGAGATGTACTGGTCTGCCAAACATACCATCTGTACATTCATGGAATGATAACTCTTCCGGTTCCTGTACACCTGTTCACTCCTGCGGGGGGAGACCAGAGCTACATGGGTCCCATTAATAGCACCTATGATGTTGGGGATATGTCCAAGGGCATAGAAGTCACCTTTCACTGTAGCCAAATCCTCCACCTGAGGGAAAACGATGTAGCTCCTTACGTGTATCAGCAGGGCAGACAACACTCTGGACAACACGTTGGAAAACATAGGCTGGGACATCCCTGATGCCATGGCCACTGTTGTCTGAAAAGACCCACTTGCAAGGAAATGGCGCACTGATAGCACCTGCACGTCAGGGGGGATTCCTGTGGGATGGCGGATTGGTGAGATCAGGTCTGGCTCCAACTGGGTACACAGTTCCTGGATTGTGGCACGGTCAAACCTGTAGGTGATGATTAAATGTCGCTCCTCCATTGTCAACAAGTCCACCAGCGGTCAGTACACCGGAGGATTCCGCCATCTCCTCACATGTCCCAGCTGACGGTGCCTAGGAAGGACAACAGCGACCACAGAGTCAACAAATTCCCAGGTATGTACCCACAGCTACACAGAAAACGACACCAAATACAAAACTCTTCCTGTATGTGTGTTGAGTGTAGGCCTAGGTATGTGTGACGCATTAGTAAATGAAGCCATGTGGGCCCCTGAAATGGCGGGTGCCTGACCTCTAAACTGGGACAATGGGATGTGAGGTATCTGCGCTGGCGTTGTACACCGTCGCGGTAGGCGGTTGTAGACAGCGGCGCAATGCTGCATTGGTTAACATTGGACCCTATGGGTCCCAGGAGCCAATGATGAAGTGCGCCAGCGGTGATGATACGTACCGCCGCGGACGTGACCGCCGCGGACGTGACCGCCATTTTCTATCTGTTCAATCATTCGATACCTGATCTTCAACAGAAGAGGACCTACACTGCAAGTGCTGCTGTGACCTGGGTCTGGAAGAGAAAATGGCTGCTGCGTCTGGGGAAAGGGCCCCTGCCTTCACTGCTCAGGAGTTGGAGAAGCTCGTGGACGGGGTCCTTCCCCAGTACATGCTACTCTACGGTCCTCCAGACCAACAGGTAAGTACACAGGGAGCACGTTGTATGGGCTATGCCTGGGTGGAGAGGGCTGGATGTCAGTCGGAAGGGGGCAGAGGTCAGGGAACATGAAGGACTGTGAATGCATGTGCCACATGGCAAGGGTAGGGATGGGGGCCACCCACTTCGACGGTGCTGTTGTTAATGACTTCTCTTCTTCCCCTGTACATGTCATGTAGGTCAGCGCCCACCAGAAGAAGGACATTTGGCGTACCATCGCCAAGGACGACCGGACCCTGGGGGTCCACCAGAGAATGGGCACCCACTGCCGTAAAAGATGGGAGGACATTCGCCGCTGGAGCAAGAAGACGGCGGAGGCTCAGCTGGGGATGGCCTCCCAACGTGGGAGGGGTGCCCGTCGAACCATGACTCCCCTGATGTTCCGGATCCTGGCGGTGGCCTACCCTGAGTTGGATGGGCGCTTGAGGGCATCACAGCAGACACAAGGGGGTGAGTACACTCTAATTCTGCGTACTTTGCGTACATTGGAGGGGTCTGGGTGGGGGAGGAGGGTTGTGGGTTTCCCTAGGCCAGGGCGAGTTCCGTAGGCTAGGCCCCTCCGTAATGCAGGCCATGTGGCACTCTACCCCACTTCTGTAGAGTGCCAAGTACAGGTATACATGCCCCTGTGTCATCTATGTGCGCAGATGACCACCATAGCCATGTAGGGCAGATCCCAGGAATTGCATCTGTAGAGGCCAAGAGCACGGCATAGTGCAGTGGACTGCTGTGTCTGTATTGTCCGCCAATGGTAGCGGTAAGCCATGCACTCAACCTGTCTTTCTTCTGTCGTCCCCCCCTTTTTGTGCTCTCCCTGTTCTTGTGTGCATCAGCATCATCAGGCGGAGGTACAGTGGCACCGGAGCACTAGGGAGCTGCATCCAACATGGCCATGGAGGGCCACACCACAGACTCTGAATACACAAGTGGGACGGAGGGCGAGGGGAGCTTCACATCGGTCACCAGATCACCAAACAGCGACACGGACTCATCTGCCGATGGAAGCTCCCTTGTGGTGGCGGCACCATCTGTGCGCCCCACTTCTACAGGTACAGCCGCCACCTCCCCTACCAGCACCGCCCTCCCAGCAGCCCCTCAGCGTTCGCCCCGTGCCCGCTCACCCAGGAGGGTGGGCATCACCTTCACCCCAGGCACCTCAGCCCCTGCCCCTGTCACCCCTGCTGCCCTCAGTGAGGAGGCCATTGACCTCCTCAGGTCACTCACTGTTGGGCAGTCTACCATTGTGAATGCCATCCAGGGTGTAGAAAGGGAGTTGCATCTCGGTAATGCATTCCTGGAGGGCATTCATTCTGGTCAGGCTGCCCTTTATCGAACCCTGCAATCTCTGGCCTCAGCACTGATGGCAGCCATTGTCCCTGTGTCTAGCCTCCCCACTCCAACTTCCTCCACCCAGACCCTGTCCCCTGTACCCCAGCCTATCCCAAGCACACCATCAGACAAGCATGCATACACCTCAACACACAAAAGTAGCTCAGGCAAACATAAGCACCACACAACCCACAGGCACTCAAACAAGCATCACCCACATACAGACACAACAACATCCACTGCCTCCACTGTGTCCCCCTCCTCGTCGTCTCCCTCCTCCCTCCTAGTGTCATCTATACTCTCACCTGCATGCACTACATCTACAGGCACTAGGACTCGCACCAGAACACCCTGCACCACACATCCCGCTCACCTGCACTCACCACCCCCACTACCATTTACACGTCCCCTGTGTCCACTCCCAGTGTGTCTGTGATGCCCCCTCCCAAAGTACACAAACACGGGCACCCACACACCCAACATCCATCCACCTCACGACAGCCTCCAGTACCTGCACCTGCACTCAAATCACCTAAAGTTACACCTCCTACAACCACCTCCTCTTCCTCCACTCCCAGACCCCCTCCAGCTACCCATCCCAGTCTTCGTCAGCAACTCTTCCTCAGCAACGTTGACCTCTTTGACACCACCCCCACCCGTCCAATTCATAGGTCCCATAGTAGCACCTCAGCCAAAAAAGTCCAGTACCAGTGGTGCCTGTTAAAGGTGTGTGGAGTGCACCGGCCACCAGGGCAGCCAGTGTGACACGGAGCCAAAGCACTGCCAGTCCACACCCTGTAAAGCACCTTAAGTTGGAAAGTGGCCGACGGGACAGGGTGAAGACTCCTGGCGGCAAAACTGCTCACAAGGGTCCCAGGGGGAGTGCCGAGTCAGCTGTGACTCCTCCAAAGGTGGTGAAGGGCCAGAAGAAGTCTGCACAGTCTGGGAAGAGCAGCACGGCAGAGAAGGGCGCCATCCTCCCCGGCAGCCGGGACGCCACCGCCAGCACTGTTGTCACTGGTCCGGAGACCACCGCCAGAGTCATTGCCCAGGAGGGCAGCACAATCGTCACTGGTCAGGAGACCACCGCCAGAGTCAGTGCCCAGGAGGGCAGCACAATCGTCACTGGTCCGGAGACCACCGCCAGAGTCAGTGCCCAGGAGGGCAGCACAATCATCACTGGTCCGGAGACCACCACCAGAGTCAGTGCCCAGGAGGGCAGCACAATCGTCACTGGTCCGGAGACCACCGCCAGAGTCAGTGCCCTGGAGGGCAGCACTGTAGTCACTGGTCCGGAGAGCACCGCCAGCGTCAGTGCCCTGGAAGGCCCCGGCAGCCACAGCCATGCTGGGCAATGAGGGACCGTCATGCCACACACGAATGCACAGGTCTGACAGCAAAGGCAAGCACCGCTGAACAGGTCAGAGACCGCCATGGTGAAGACCGCTGAACAGGGCAAAGCACCACTGAACAGGTCAGAAACTGCAAAGTCAAGCACCTCTGAACAGGGAAAAGACCGCTGAACAGGGCAAAGCACCGCTGAACAGGTCAGAAACTGCAAAGTCAAGCACCGCTGAACAGGGCACAGACCGCCATGGCAATGCACCGCTGAATAGGGAAAAGACCGCCATTATGAAGACTGCTGAACAGGGCAAAGCACCGCTGAACAGGTCAGAAACTGCAAAGTCAAGCACCGCTGAACAGGGAAAAGACCGCCATGGTGAAGACCGCTGAACAGGGAAAAGCACTGCTGAACAGGGCAAAGACCGACATGTCAAAGCACAGCTGGTCAGGTAAAAGACCGACATGGCAAAGCCCCGCTGGACAGGGAAAAGACCGACAAATCAAGCATGTTTAGCCCATGTGCAGCTGGGACAGTGACGGAACATGAACCGTCAAGGGGAGCCTGATGCAGTCTGGGCACCAGTTCCCCTCCAGAACCAGTGGTGACTGTTATCCACTTGAGAGACTGTGGCTTTGCACTCCCCAGGATGGTCCAGTGGGCAACCCACCCAATGTAGAGACTTGAGAGACTGTGGCTTTGCACTCCCCAGGATTGTACAGTGGGTAACCCACCCACTGTAGAGACTTGAGAGACTGTGGCTTTGCAATCCCCAGGATGCAGCAGTGGGCAACCCACCCACTGTAGAGACTTGAGAGACTGTGGCTTTGCACTCCCCAGGATGCAGCATTGGGCAAGCCACCCACTGTAGAGACTTGAGAGACTGTAGCTTTGCACTCCCCAGGATGGTACAGTGGGCAACCCACCCACTATAGAGACTTGAGAGACTGTGGCTTTGCACTCCCCAGGATAATGCAGTGGGCAACCCACCCACTGTAGAGACTTGAGAGACTGTGGCTTTGCACTCCCCAGGATACATCAATGGGCATGGAGCCCCGTCGTGGATCTGGCGTCGTGCTGTAATCCGGCTGAGGTGCCCCCTCCTTCCCTTCCCCCTGAGGTGCCTGTTGTATTTCTATCTGATGACCCTGCAGTGTTCTCTCCGTTTGTGGACAGGTATCTAGTGGGCCTCGCCCATGCATTTTGGGCCCAATGGTGCATGGACATTGATATGTGCATACCTGCACTACTAATCGTAATGTATAAATTCTGGAATGTGCATATATCTGTATATATTTGTTTACTATGGTTTGATACATTACAATGTTTGAACTGATTTCCTTTTGTCTTTGCATTCTTCCGGGGGGGGGGGGCTGGGTTGTTACTGTGCTGTTTGGACATGCATTGGTCTGTGTGTTGTAGTGGGTGAAGGTCGGGGTGGGGGTGGGGGTGTTGCGTGTGTGTGTCCCTGACTTTTGCCTCCCCTATGTCATAGTTGCAGTACTCACCGTTGTCTTCGGCGCCTACGTAGATGGTGATGGTAGCGGAGCAGAAAGACAAGCACAGGGAGTATTTGTAGTTCGGGCTCCATGGTGGCCTCCTTCCTCGTGGAGTGTGTTAAGGTGAGCGTTTTCACATTGCAAAAGCTGTTTCTGCCGTGTTTTTATCCACAGTGAATCCGCCCCGGAAAAGGTGGCTGATTGGCGGGTTGTGATACTGTGGGCGGTACATTGTCTTCCGCCTGTCTGTTGGCGGTGACCGCCGCGCTGCTTGTCTGTACCGCCGTGGCGGTCGGAGTGTGAAAGTGGCTGTCTATGTTGGCGGTTTCCGCCAGGGTCATAATTCCCTTTTTTTTTCCGCCGGCCTGTTTGCGGTATTACCGCAGCTTTAACACCGTCCGCCAGGGTTGTAATGACCACCTATATGTCCTACCTTATCCATACACTGCACCCTGCCCTTGGGGCTACCTAGGGCCTACCTAAGGGGTGCCTTACTTGTAAGAAAAGGGAAGGTTTAGGCCTGGCAAGTGGGTACACTTGCCAAGTCGAATTTACAGTGTAAAAATACACACACAGACACTGCAGTGGCAGGTCTGAGACATGATTACAGGGTTACTTGTGTGGGTGGCACAACCAGTGCTGCAGGCCCACTAGTAAGATTTGATTTACAGGCCCTGGGCACCTCTAGTGCACTTTACTAGGGACTTAACAGTAAAACAAATATGCCAATCATGGAGAACCAATTACGTACACATTTTAAACAGGAGCACTTGCACTTTAGCACTGGTTAGCAGTGGTAAAGTGCCCAGAGTAACAAAAACAGTAAAATCAGAGTCCAGCACACATCAACAACCTGGGGAACAGAGGCAAAATGTTAAGGGAGACCACGCCAAGGATGAAAAGTCTAACACGTGTCCCCCCCAGCTAAAAGTGGGGAGCAACTACCCAACCTCATGGGAGTTTTCATCACTAAGGCGGAAGAACCTGGACAGACCATCAGCATTGGCTTGCTCTGTACCAGGACGATGTTACACCGTAAAGTCCATCCCCTGTAGGGAAATGGACCACCTCAACAGTTTTGGAGTCTCAACCCTCATCTGCATTAACCATCTGAGGGGCCTGTGGTCGGTCTGAATTCGGAAGTGAGTCCCAAACAAGTAGGGTCTTAGCTTCTTCAGTTCCCAGACCACAGCAAACGCTTCACGTTCTATGGCACTCCACCTACGTTCCCTGGGTAGTAACCTCCTGCTAATGAAGGCTCCGGGTTGATCTAGGCCCTCTTCATTCAGCTGTGAGAGTACTGCTCCAATACCATGCTCTGAGGCGTCTGTTTGCACAACAAACTCCTTGGAGTAGTCAGTTGCCTTCAGCACAGGTGCTGTGCACATGGCAGCCTTCAGGGCATCAAAAGCGTTCTGGCAAGCCTCTGTCCAGATCACCTTCTTGGATTGCTTCTTAGAAGTCAACTCAGTTAAGGGGGTAACAATGGTACCATATCCCTTAACAAACCTCCTGTAATATCCTGTGAGACCTAAAAAGGCTCTCACTTCAGTCTGGGATTTGAAAGGCTCCCAAGCCAGAATTGTGTCAATCTTAGGCTGTAGGGGTGCCACCTGGCCACTCCCCACCTGGTGTCCTAAGTACACCACAGAACCCTGCCCTATTTGGCACTTGCTCGCCTTAATAGTGAGGCCTGCCTTCTGCAGGGCCTCTAACACTCTCCAGAGGTGTTGCAGGTGTTCCTGCTATGTGGAACTAAACACAGCAATGTCATCCAGGTAGGCGGCACTGAACTCATCCAGTCCTGCCAACACCTGGTTGACCAACCTCTGAAAGGTGGCAGGGGCATTCTTCATCCCAAAGGGCATCACGTTGAAGTGGAAGTGCCCATCTGGGGTAGAAAATGCTGACCTCTCCTTTGCCCCCTCAGTTAAGGCAATCTGCCAGTACTCAGATGTTAAATCAAACGTACTGAGGTACTTGGCAGCTCCTAACCGATCAATGAGCTCATCAGCTCGGGGAATGGGGTGTGCGTCAGTCTTGCTGACTGCATTGAGACCCCGGTAGTCCACACAGAACCTAAGTTCTGGAGTGGCACCAGGAGCAGCAGCCTTCGGGACCATACCATTGGGCTGGCCCAAGGACTGCTGGAGTGCTCAATAACCCCTAGGGTTAACATTTTGGAGACCTCCTCCTTAATGCAAGCCCTGACCCTGTCAGTCACCCTGTAAAACTTATGTTTAACAGGTGTACTGTCCCCAGTGTCCACATCATGTGTGCACAGGTGTGTGACTCCTGGGATCAGGGAAAACAGCGAGGCGAACTGTCCCAACACATGACAACAGTCCCTCTGCTGTTCCTCAGTCAGGGAGGGGGAGAGGATCACTCCCTCCACAGACCCATCTTTCTCTCCTGCAGACAGGAGGTCAGGAAGAGACTCACTCTCTTCCTCCACCCCGTCATCTGTCGCTAGGAGCATGGATAGCTCAGTTCGCTCAAAGTGTGGTTTGAGGCGGTTGACATGTAGGACCCTCAAAGGGTTCCTGGGGGATTGCAAGTCTACCAGATAGGTGACATCGCTCTTTCTTTCCACCACCTCAAAAGGCCCAGTCCACTTATCTTGGAGAGCCCTGGGCTCCACTGGTGCCATGACCCACACTTTTTGTCCAGGCTGAAACTCAACCAGAGTGGCATTCTGGTCGTACCACCGTTTCATATCCTCCTGGCTTGCTTCCAGGTTCTCCTGAGCGAGACTTCTGAAGCGAGCAGTCTGGTTTCTTAGTGACAGCATGTAGCTAAATACATCCTGGGGTGGTTTACTAGGAGCTTTCTCCAAAGCCTCCTTCACCAGACTGAGCGGTCCCCTCACAGGGTGGCCATAGATGAGCTCAAAGGGGCTAAAGCCAAGTCCCTTTTGAGGCACCTCACTGTAAGCGAACAGAAGGCATGGCAAGAGGACATCCCGCTTACGCCTCAAGGGCTCTGACAGGCCCTGAATCATGCCCTTCAAGGTGCGGTTGAATCTCTCAACCAGACAATTACTTTGGGGGTGGTAAGGGGTGGTGAACTTGTAGGTTACCCCACACACCTTCCACAGAAACTTCATATAAGAAGATATGAAGTTTGTACCTCTATCAGATACCACTTCCTTGGGGAACCCCATGCGGGTAAAAACTCCCATCAAGGCACGTCCCACCATGGGGTCAGTGACCGTCCTTAGAGGAACGGCTTCTGGGTACCGTGTGGCATGGTCCACCAAGACCAAGATGAACCTGTTGCCCATGGCTGTCTTGGGATCCAGAGGCCCCACAATGTCAATTCCTACCCTTTCAAAGGGGGTACAGACTACAGGTAAAGGTTGGAGGGGAGCTTTGCATTTCCCCCCACTCTTGCCACTTGCCTGACAAGTCTGACAAGACCTACAATAATCAGCTGACTGCTTGTGCATCAAGGGCCAGTAAAAGTGGGAGACAAGCCTCTTATAGGTCTTGTCCTGCCCTAGATGTCCTGCCAAAGGCACATCAGGAGCCAATCCCAGTAGGAAGGCCCTGAAGCACTGGGGTACCACCAGCATACGAGCTGACCCAGGCTCAGGAACCTTAGGCTCACTATACAGGAGGCCATCCTCCCAATATATCAGGTGAGTACCTGGCGCCTCGCCAGCCACCTGGGCTGCATCCTGCTGCTGCAGCCCCTCAAGAGTAGGGTACTCCTTCTCTGCTGTGCAGAATGCTTCCTTGGTGGGTCCCCCTTCCTGCTGCCACTGTGACAGCTCAGGGACCTCCCCTAGTTCAGCCACCTGCTCCCCTGTAGGTTCCGGGGTGTCACCCTCAGGCTCTGCCCCCTCCCGGACCGTGGGAACCTCAGGGGCCAGTTTCCCGCGCCCCCTGCCCTTCCTCTTCTTGGCGGTCCCCTGGGCCACTGTTTCAGGCTCCAGGGGCTCTTGACTACCCTGATTGGCTGCCATAGGCCGGGTGGATACACATACCCACCCAAGCAGACCCAACATCTCCAAGTGAGACCTGTGTTCCACCTCCTTCCAAGGGGAATCCTCCAGGTCGTTACCTAGCAAACAATCAACAGGCATGGTTGGACTCACAACTACTTTCCAGGAACCTGAGACCCCCCCCCCCCATTCAAAGGGAACCTGCGCCACTCTGCAGAGGCGCTCAGAGTTGTCTACCGCAACTACTTGGTGAAGTACCCGGGGATCAATCTGCTCTTCAGACACCAGGTGACTCCTCACTGTAGTCACACTGGCTCCTGTGTCTCTCAGAGCCTCCACCCTCTGTCCATTGATGGTCACCCATTGCCTGTACTTCTTAGTGTTATCAGGCACTAGGTTTCTCTGGACCATCTCACTGTCCCCTAGTGAGACAAGGGTAATTTCTGCTGGTTCCCACCCACCTGAAACCAACTCCTGCCCAAGCGCTACACTGGCCAAACCCTGGGACGGTGCACCAGTGGGTGCCGGTGTACTTTTGTGGCATTTGGGGTCCCCCCTCACATGACCCACCTGGTCACATGCATAGCACTTACGTGGGGGACCACCTGCCACTGGCTTCCCTTTGGACAACCATGACTTCTTTTCACTGGGGGGTTGGGAATCCTTACCCTGGGAATCAGTTTGGGGCCCTTTAAAGAACTCCCCCTGTTTGCCCTTACCCCACCTTTCTTCTGAGAGGGACCCTGCCCACCCTTGGCGTGGTCTCCCCCATACCTCTTTTGGACCCTGGTGCTCTCCCAGCGGTCCACTTCCTATGCAAGCTTCCTGGGGTCAGTCAGCTTGCTGTCAATGAGGTGCTGGCTCAGCTCTGGAAAACATAAACTGTACAAGTGCTCCCAAGCAATTAAATTGTAAAGCCCCTAATACGTGTTTACCTTACTGCCCTTCACCCAACCATCCAGTGACCTGCAAAAAGAATCAACACATTACAACCATGTTTGGGATTCCTTTCTCTTGTAGGATCTAAACTTCTCCTTGTACTGCTCAGGGGTGAGACCATACTTGGTGAGTAAGGCCTCCTTCATGACAGGGTAGGTGAGATCCTGAGCATCCCCTAAGGCTGTCAGTGTATCCCTCCCCTCTGCCTCAAAATGCTTCCACAGGGCTGCCCCCCAATGAGCTTCAGGGACCAGGTTCATGTGGAGAGCTGACTCATAACCCTTGAACCACAAGTAGATATCATCCTCCCTCTTGTAATCCCTCACAAGGTCTTTTGGGATGTGTACCCTTCTCTCAGGCTGCACTGTAGGATTGCTGCCACCATCTCTACTGGACTGGCTTCTATGATCCATCTCTCTCAAGCTAAGCTCATGAGCCATTGCTAACTTCCTCTCCTCAAGGGCTAGCCTCCTCTGCTCCAATTGGTACTCCCTTTCTGCCTGTCTGTCCTGTAACTCCTCAGGTGTCAGACCCTTGGATGAGACACTGTTACCTGCCCAGGAGACATTCTCCCTGGACATAACAGGCCCACCCACAATACCATTGTGTACTGAACACTCTTCCTCATCCTCCTCATCTCCCTCGTCCTCTGTGTGCCCTTCAGTGCTCTTGGCTGTCACTCAGGCCCTCAGCGCCTTTTGCAGTTCCTCCTTCCTGGATGAGCTCTTAATGGGACAGTCAAAACCTTTACAGAACTGCTTCAACTGAGCTTTGGTATAACTCTCCAATTTCTCAAGGTCAAAGTCAGCTCCAACTGATGCATCTCCAGCATGGGACATGATGAAGATTCAAAAACAAGTGTAAAGTTCCAAAGGCAGAAAAACAAGTTCCCAAATGAAGTTCCAGAGAAAGTCAATCACGGAATCAGCGAGAAAAAAATGAATGCAGAGCAAAAACAGTCCAAATAGAAAAAAAAAAAAAATTACAAGACTAGTAGTATGTGGTCACGTAGTGGTCTGAACTCAAACAGTAGTGTACACTTAATTACTGTATGTCAAGTACAAATACAAGTCCAAATCCCAACTGCTGATCACCAATGTTAGAAATGGGGTCTTTGGTTGACAGTCAGGTTATCCCCTGTTCAAGCAAGGACCCTCACTCTAGTCAGGGTAAAAGAGAATCACTCTCAGCTAACCCCTGCTTACCCCCTTGGTAGCTTGGCAGAGCAGTAGGCTTAACCTTAGAGTGCTAGGTGTAAAGTATTTGTACCAACACACACAGTAACTCAATGAAAACACTACAAAATGACACAACACCAGTTTAGAAAAATAGGAAATATTTATCTAAACAAAACAAGACCAAAATGACAAAAATCTGACATACACAAGTCAAGTTATTAATTTTTTAGAGATTAAACTCAAAAATAGCGCTTAGAAACAAAAATGCTTCGATGAGATGTTAACACGGCGTTGTGACGGAGTCCTTCCCAACAAGCTGACACCAGCGGCGCCGGACACGGAGTCGTGTAGACCCCCAAGTACAGTACCTTTGGTGAAGAGTGAAAACAAGCCGATGCGCGAAGTCGGGAATCGTGACGTCTGTGCGAAACGTTGAATCTGTGCACTTCGAGCGGCGTCGGTCACGACGTGGTGCGGCGACTTCCACGGAGGAAGCGGGGCTGCAGCGGCGTCGGGCCTGCGAAGAGCGCCGTGTTCCAGCGAGGGTCACGCGTCGGGTGCAGGCGGCGTTACCGGATTCAGCAGCGGTGTCGGTCCAGAGTCGTCCGAAGTCGATTTCCTTGGATTTCCACCAGCTTTCCTTTCAAGGGCCCAGGGAATGGATTGGGCACCACTTGTCAGAGCAGGAGTCTCTCCAGAGACTCCAGGTGCTGGCAGAGAGAAGTCTTTACTGTCCCTGAGACTTCAAACAACAGGAGGCAAGCTCTAACTCAAGCCCTTGGAGATTTCTTCACAAGATGGAAGGCACACAAAGTCCAGTCTTTGCCCTCTTACTCTGGCAGAAGCAGCACTGCAGGAAAGCTCCACAAAGCACAGTCACAGGCAGGGCAGCACTTCCTCCTCAGCTATCAGCTCTTCTCCAAGCAGAGGTTCCTCTTGGTTCCAGAAGTGTTTCTAAAGTCTGTAGATTTGGGTGCCCTTCTTATACCCATTTTAGTCTTTGAAGTCACCTTTCTTCAAAGGGGACTCACACCTACTTGTGAAATCCTGCCTTGCCCAGGCAAGGCCTCAGACACACACCAGGGGGTTGGAGTCTGCATTGTCAGAGGCAGGCACAGTCCTTTCAGATGAGAGTGACCACTCCACCCCTCCCTCCTAGCAGAGATGGCTAATCAGGAAATGCAGGTTTCACCCCAGCTCCCTTTGTGTCACTGTCTAGTGCAAGGTGAAAAACAACCCAACTGTCAAACTGACCCAGACAGGGAATCCACAAACATGGCAGAGTCACAGAATGGTTTAAGCAAGAAAATGCTCACTTTCTAAAAGTGGCATTTTCAAACGCACAATCTTAAAATCAACTTTACTAAAAGATGTATTTTTAAATTGTGAGTTCAGGGATCCCAAACTCCACATGTCCATCTACTCTCTAGGGGAATCTACACTTTAATCATATTTAAAGGTAGCCCCCATATTATCCTATGAGAGAGGCAGGCCTTGCAACAGTGAAAAACGAAGTTGGCAGTATTTCACTGTCAGGACATATAAACCACATTACTATATGTCCTGCCTTATCCATACACTACACCCTGCCCTTGGGGCTACCTAGGGCCTACCTTAGGGGTGCCTTACATGTAAGAAAAGGGAAGGTTTAGGCCTGGCAAGTGGGTACACTTACCAAGTCGAATTTACAGTGTAAACATACACACACAGACACTGCAGTGGCAGGTCTGAGACATGATTACAGGGTTACTTGTGTGGGTGGCACAACCAGTGCTGAAGGCCCACTAGTAACATTTGATTTACAGGCCCTGGGCACCTCTAGTGCACTTTACTAGGGACTTAACAGTAAAACAAAGATGCCAATCATGGAGAACCAATTACGTACACATTTTAAACAGGAGCACTTACACTTTAGCACTGGTTAGCAGTGGTAAAGTGCCCAGAGTAACAAAAACAGTAAAATCAGAGTCCAGCACACATCAACAACCTGGGGAACAGAGGCAAAAGGTTAAGGGAGACCACGCCAAGGATGAAAAGTCTAACACTTACCTCCTAAGGGAGTATAGTCTCTAAGGTATTTTGGGCATTTGTATCACCAAAATAAACTTTATTTTTGTAACACTGAGTATTTTCTTTCATGTATGTGAGTACTGTGTGACTACAGTGGTATTGCATGAGCTTTGCATGTCTCCTAGATAAGCCTTAGTTGCTCAGCTTCAGCTACCCCTAGAGAGCCTGGCTTCTAAACACTGCCTACATTTCACTAATAAAGGATAACTGGACCTGGTTTAAGGTGCAAGTACCATAGATACTCACTACAAACCAGGCCAGCCTCCTATAACAGAACATTGCATAAAGCTTGTCATGCAATCTATCACTATTCTAGTATTTTAAATAAGTTAAAATAAATAATTTTAGTCATTGAATATTAGAAAAAGCTGATTTAAAAGGCAGTCTAGTCTGCAAAATTATCAGTACACATAATGAGCTATAACAGACTTCTGGCTGAGAATGGTCAAGGCAGAAAGCAAATCTGTCGGTGTCAAGAGCTCCGAGAGTTTGAGTGTGAGTCTCAAAATTCTAGCAAAAAGATCTGATGCTATGTGTTCTTTCCCTGGGACACTTTTATACATGTACCGTAAAAAATACATTTTCACAAAGTTGTTTTATTCAAGATATTAGGTATTCAATCAGTAGCCATGATTTCATGAGATAGGAACACTTTCTGTCAATGTGGTTGGATTGAACAAACAGCAGTGTCTAAACACGAGAAGCATTTAATTAAACATCAATCTTGCAGCGTTGGGATATTTTCTCATATGCTTCACTCTCTAAAAAACAAAACACTTGTATACATTTTATGCTTATTATTATTCTGTAATTTCCACTCACACCCTTCTTCACACTATAAGTATGTTCATAAACAAACAAGTTTTAGGATAGTTTAGAAACTTTTGAAAATCCAATTCAGGTTATGCGGATAGAAAGAATAAAATAACATAGCTTTCTTGGTTTAAGAGAAAGTTTGTGTCAAATGTAGGACACAATGAGGAACCATTGTATGGTGCTGCTCAGTGTCTGGCTGTGGGCACCTTGGGTTTTTGAAAAACCTACTAACCCTATATATCACGTCAACCAGAATGACCCAGAAGGCGTGATGGTATATTTCTTTTGTAAATCAGACATTGTGACAAAAAGTTACAGATTAAAATGTTGTCATAAATGCAATTTTTTTTCCGACTCATTTTCAGTATATCTTTATTTCAACAGTTAGATTCTCTAGGAAAACCTTGGGGGATCTGGACATATGACCCCTTGTTGAATTTGGAATTTTGTCTACTTTCCTGAAATCTATAGTTTCTCTGAATCACCAAGGGGGTTTCCATTGGTTTCCACCACAAACTGGAAGTAGGTTGAGAGCACAAAAAATTAGGGAAAATGAGCTACCGCTTTGAAAATTGCCAAAATAGTTTGGTTGTTTTGTTCAGCTTTGCTTGTTCCTGAAACCTGGAAAGAGGGTGACTTTGGCACATCAAACCATGTGTTTATGCCTTTTGTATGAAAAAACAGAGCATGTTTTCTAATAAAAAAAAAAAAAAAACTCGAAATGTAGCTATACTTTTGCTATCTTCTCAGTCCCTTCTGTGGGAATCCACACACTCTGGTTACCTTTAGAACCTTTAGAATACCCAGGATGTTGGAAGAGAAGGACACACATTTGGTGTGGATAGCTCTCGTTGCCAAAAGGTTATGGAGGTCTAAGCATGAAATAACCCAAATAGACAACAAAAACATTAACACCAGGGGGAGGGGGGAACTGAATGAAGTTAGAGCCCTAGCAGCGAAAGGGTTAAAAAATGTGCGGGCCAATCTTTAATTAAATTGCTGACTTTCAATAGCTGCAATGTGACTCATGGCAGGAAAAAGGCTTGAAAATTTGTCTCACAATCTATATTTCCATTACCTGCTGTTCAACCAAGTCAATAATTTCTAACCTTGTCCCCTGTTTCATACAACCGATTTTGTTTGAGGAGGTAGGACGTCACTAAGTAAGGTACTTCTGTATTTTTCTCGTTTTACTCCTAGAGTGCATGCTGTAATCCCTCACTCTGATCTGGCTTGTTACTCTCATTTGCTGCTGTAATAATTTTCAAGGAAGTGTTTTTCCTTCTCTGCTATCACACTGTCTATCGGGATGATCTCTCCCTCCAACTACGCCAAGTCAAGAATCACAGTGCCATTATAAGACAGTGGAAACCAACATGTTATGCTGAGTTTCCTTCCAGGTCTTCATGTAATTTCAGTTCTCAGCTCATGCCTCTGTTCTAATGTTTGTACTTTTTAGGTATTTGATTCATTCATTCATGAATTTACTCATTCATCTAACCACTCAGCAGTTCTCAATCGGTTATTCATGCAAACACTAGCAGGGAGTGAATGATAATGCATCTAGAAAGGAGGACATACTATGCTGGAAAGGCTGTATGAAGTCACTCTAGTACTTAGTCCTTAAGGTTTGCTGTTGGTTGAGACACAACAAAAGGGAAAATACTTTTGGGATGATGCATGGATGTCATGTAGGGGTCACCACAGGTCGCATCTGCGACCTCTGGCTTGCCCCCTTGAGACCGCTGGCACTGATTTTGCGACCCCGGGCCTCAGAGGTGGCAAAATTAGTGCCAGGAACACAAAGGCAGTTTGTCCTTAGTCCTTACAACTTTTGGCTGAGGCTCTGCTCTGTTTACTCTTATTTTTTCAGTACACTAACTATTAGTGTAATAAAAAAGATTCACAATTATCTGGAATATGACCTGACCTGGCTAAGAAAAAAAAATGCTTTTAAATATATGTTGGGTGCATTTGCAGGTTAGTGTGTGTTTACATGAGAGTGTGTGTAAGGTTGTAAACATGTGTGTATGTGCGTAAGTGAAATGGAAGTTCAAAGGGTGTGTGATGTTATTTCAACTACCCCTGACGTTTTGGTGAATTTACATTTATGGCACGATGCCTACAGGTAGTTGAAAAGATGCTATTGGAGTGGGATGACTGTGAAGGAGTTATGCATTTGAGTTTATTTTTCCCAGTCATATTCTTTGTGTTTGTTTTCTCTTGATTGTCGAAGAACACTGAGGGCCCGATTCACAAAAGGCCTCGCTCTTGTGTTGAAGGCACTGCAGTCATGGCATGGGGCCCTCTGACATAACATCCATATTGGGAAAATACAATACAGAGGTCCCACATGAGTGCAGGACCCGGTTACGACTGCAGGCCTCCTCCGTGAGTACGGATGCCCTTTGCGAATCAGGCCCAGAGTCAGGGGCAGCTCCTCTACTAAGGCGGAGGGGCGTCACCCCCCTGCTTTTAGTAGAAGGGGAAGAAAAAACAATGATAATAACAAAGTGTTATTATCGTTTTTTTTTTGGTGTGCCAGGTTAGAGTTGGGCTGGAGGGGGCTGGAGGGAGGAGTGGATAGTGCACCATATGTGTGCATGTCTGTTTGGCCGGCTGTGTTCGGCCGACCAAACAGACATGCGCACTTTGCATATCTCCAACCCAGCTGTATTGAACACCTGGGAGGAGAAAGTGCACGAATGCCACTTCTTCGGTGAGGGCCGATGCAGGGTGCTTATACCAATCACAGCACTGCTGTCATGCTGGTGACAGCAGTGTTGTGATTGGAGGGGAGTCTGGAAGCCTGTGTGCGTCCAGGAAGACATTGGAGGAGACAAACCCATCTCCATCCGTAGGAAAAAGGTAAGTGTTTTTTTTTTTCCTTTTTTTAAAAATTCGCCCTCCACCCACTCCACCACCCCCATTCACCTGCAGCCACTACTGCCCAGCATGTCTGGATTCATATTTTGCGAGAAGCGGTGTTTTAAATTCTTAATAGGGCAGAACACTTTGTCATTGAAGTGTGAAAATAGTTTTCACAAGGTAAAGGCTGACATCAATGATGCACAAATATTGAACATTAGGAGAACAAACCATTTCTCAATCAACGTGATTAATAATGTAACCTGCTTTCATCTTCTTGGGACCCTGTTGCTAGAGAAACGTAGCAATGGCATACATTTCTATAAAGTGTGACATTTAATGTTCTGAGTGACATTTTAGTCTTTGTCCTGTAAGGATTTTCATGAATCATGGTCCTAGAGGTGCAGCTTTACACACAACACAGACGTTTTAAATGAATTGAAGCTCCTAAAACTCACCCTAACTAATGAACAGCAAGGGATTTCCTACCTGGCCAAATTACCTGACTTTTCTTTTTTAAGAGTCATTTCAGACTACCTAAGTTTGTCTTTTTTTTTACAAGTGTTATGCTTTGTAAAAGACAAAATATGGTTTTGTTTTTTGAGAGGGCAACTAGACGTGTAAATCTCCCATTTCACTGGCACCATATATCCTGATGTGTTATATGACTTGATATAAATTTATAGTATACCCAGTGAATAGTGAGACCCTCATCAAGGATTCTATTGTGTCAGAGTGACAGCATAGGTCACTAGTTTGCATCTATAATATTCTTGCAAGAAAATCTGTGAATACAACCGACCTGTTAATAGGGTTGCATGCATGGCATTTGCCACAAAAAAGAGAAGAATCTGGGGAAGTCAGAAAATTACAATACCTCCCACTTCCCCCCAAAAAACACCAAATAAACAAAGCGTGTGAGTCTATGCTTCCCTGGAAGAGCTCACTTGTCTCTTTCATCCAAGCATCTACTCATTCATACTTTCAACCTTTCATCTAGCCACTAATATCCACCATTCTGTCTTTGCATTCTGTCATCCATTCATTGTTCAATCTTTCATCATTTCATCCAAACATTGGATAATCCATCCATCCAACCACCCATCCACTCAGATTTCCCTTTACTCTGCCATCCTTTAACCCACACATCCATCTATCCTTTCACCCACTCATACACCTGTCCTTTCACCCACTGATCCACCCATCCTTTAACCCTCTCACAAATGCATCCTCTCACCCACCATGTCTTTCACCCACCATTTCTTTCACCCTCTCAGCCATACATGCTTTTTACGCACCCATCATTTCATCCACTCATCATCCACTCTTACATCTTCCTATCCATTTTATATTAACCCATTTTTCTTCCTTCCTTCCTTATAATGTGAATTATGAGCTTTTGTCTGATGAGCTCCAGACAGAAGAGACCCATAAAAACTTCACCTCTACTGTAGCTGCTAAAATGGAGGGTTCATGACACCCCTGCATACAATGGCAGGTTAGCACTGATCGCCAAAAAAGGTTCACATGAAAGAACATAGAGGATAGACCCTAAGGACATTGAGGTCAACAGTCAGTCCTCCTCAGATATTTATGTGGCAGCTAATGGGAAACAGTAAAGCAGGCCCCACTTCTTAAAAATGGACTGGGAGCTGAGTTTCAAACTAGTTCTCATCCGATTGCTAAATGTGTTACCACCCACGTCTATCAAGATAACAATTCCGAAGGCATTCTCAATTTTTTCTTTATTGTCTAATCCTTAATTGGAATCTGTCATAACTTTGACAAAATATCTACTAGCCTGAACTGTAGTGGCCAAAAGACTATGTAGTGGTGCTCATAGATACTCTTAAACAATTGAATTGCCTTTGCATCACAATCTATGGTATCATTTTGTCACTGTTTACGTTATCCTTTAAGGCCACTGTTATTTTCAAAGTCACTCACTGAGTATGTTTATAATGACAGAAATGTAATCTTGAACTCCCCCCCACCACCCCAACAAGACCTTAGACTTTCTATATCGACCATGGGTCAGAATACCTGATTGTTGGAAATGGCCCTTTCTGCAGGGTCATTCTTTGACCTTGTTTTTGTTGGCTTTAGGACTCTGTGATCTTTACTACTGCTAACCAGTGCTAAAGTGCTTGTGCTCCCTCTGCATAATGTGGTAACATTGGCTTATCCAGAATTGGCATACTTCATTTACTTGTAAGTCCCTAGTAAAGGACACTATATGGGACTGTAAATTATATGCCAATAGTGAGCCTGCAGTTGTGATTGTGCCATCCACTACAGTAGCCCTTCAAACATCTCAGTCCTGCCACTGCAGAGCCTGTGTGTGCTGTTTTAAACTGCCATTTCGACCTGGGAAGTACACCCACTTGCCACGCCCAAATCTTCATTTTTATTACATATAAGTCACTCTTAAGGTAGGCCATAGTTAGCCCTAAGGGCAAGGTGCAGGTATTTAAATTATTGGACATGTACTTTTATGTTTAACATGTCCGGGTAGTGAACAACTGCTAAATTTGTTTTTTAGTACAGCAGGCTATCCCTCTACCTAGGTTAACATTGGGATACCCTTAAAACATCGTTTGAGTGTCATTTCCATTTTGAGAAAAGATGCAAATATGGAGTTTGGTATCTCTGACCCACAATTTAAAATCACAACTTATGGAGAGTTTGGATTTTAAATTGTAAGTCTGAAAATCCCACTATTCTATGCCTGCTGCCTGTTTCCAATACATGTCTAGGTAGGTGACAGCTGGCCCTTGTGCATTCAGTCTAAACAGCTACACACAATGGGAGATTAGGTTTGACTGGATGGACTTGTTTTTTGAAAAATGCTGCTTTTCCTATGTTTCCTGGCTGGCAGGGGAAACTATTGGTACCTAAACTTCATGCCCCATAATCCCTTCTCCCTATTCCCACGCAGACATTAGGAAGCATCTGCCTACTTCTATAGCTGTGCCAGTACACAGCGTAGAATGCACACGGACTCCCCCAGGAATGGCCCAGCCAAGGCCAGGCCAAAAGTGGGCCAATCTGCGCTCACCCGTGACTGTCTGAGGCTGGGCTGAGCATTCTTCTATTTCTTTTTATGGGTTACTCATTTTGTGGGGCCTTGTCAGTTTCCAGTCTTGTGTATTGTTGTCTGCTATGAAGGGGAAACACAAGCAATGGAGTGGTAGAGAACTGACTGTGGTGGGCAGGGAGCCTATCAGCTCCACCCTTGATTCCTTTCCGGCGAGAGCTGATGGGGTAGTAGTAAAGAAGATTGATCTTGTGGAAAGGAGACTCTCTCTAGAATTAAATTACTGCCACAGAGTGCACATCTGAGATCTCCTCTAATGATGATGTTGGAGAGGCTTTAGTTAGGGACTCTTCTGATAACCTGGCTCTGGGAGTCTGTTCAGGTCCCACTGTTAGCCAGCTTAGTATGCCCCCCAATATAGATAGTCCACCACCAAAGAAGAAGAGAGGAGTCATAAGAACCGGGAAAATGGTGATTGCTACTCGGCTCCCCATTGATATTAAAAGTGTGTTTGGGGGTACCTCTGCATATGTGCATGTGGTCTTTCAGAGTGAGCTGGTTTATGTGCCAGGTATAGACATTCTCTTAAATCAATTCAAAGCTTTGGTGGAAACTGCCCTGGAAGCTGCTCTGGCCACTTTGAAGGAGAAACTATGGGCTGAATTTAACAAAAGTGATGCTGCATCCAATGTAGCACCACTTTTCTTGTGCCGCAGCACTCCCTTAACACCATCATGTGTGCGCCCTATTTATGATACAGTACACCATGGTAGCATTAGGAACAATAGTGTCAAACTTCTTGACTCAATTGTAGTGCTTTGTGGCGCTTTGCTCCACTAGCGTAAAAAATGTTGACACTAGTCGAGCAAAGTGCAAGGAAGACCATTGATTACAATGGGTGCGCCTTTTTAATGCCTGCTTTCAGTGGCATTTCAATCTTGTAGATTTCATCATGCCATTTTTGCGGGCTTCCTTGTGCTGGAAGGCCCACTTTGCATACATCATGCATGCATAATGTGGTGGAAAGGGTTACAAAATGGTGCAATACATCCATTGCACCACTTTCTAAATATTGCGGGGGAAAAGTCCACCTTAGCTCCCCTTAGCATCAAAGAAATGATACTAAGGTGGCACAGAAGTGGCATATGGGGCTCTTAAGTCTGCCCTCATGTTCTTTGGAGTCGTCAATCATTTTGCTATCAACTAAATTGGGGATCACCACAGTTGTGGTATGGCTCCCATACTTCTAGGGGCCAGTTGTTTATCTGTTACTCAGACATTTGCCGGGGCACATAGGTCTTCTGAGCAAGACAATAGGGTGTGCTTCATTTGCCAGTCAGATCACACCAATTCTGTTAGACCTACTACTGCTATCCCCCTTGTATCTATGAGCGAGACATTGAAGGTGAGTGTGTCAGTAACAGTGATCTTGGTGGAACGCTCCAAAGGGGGCGACCCGCAGCTGTGCCTGTAATTGTCAAGCCTGAGCCCACGTCTTAACCAAATTGACCAAATTTTAAATACTGGACCTCAGACACCACCACGTCAGTATACTTTTGGACCTGTGGATAATCTGCCAGGAAAAAGGACTCTATGCTGCCAGGAAGGAACGCAACTCTGGTAACTGCATTGCTGTGTTGGCCTACTTCTTGCTGTGTGCTGTGCTGTAGGCGGGACTAATACTTAGCTATCAGCATTGCTGTGTTGGCCTGCTGCCTGCTGGTCCTTGCCTGGGAGTGAGAAGGACTGGACCTGCATCTCTACAACCCAGAACCCAGAGTGACTCCAGGGGCCAGCTGACTGACCTCATGATTTCTGAAGTCTCAGAGACACAAAAGGCTTCCAACCAACCTGTTCCTGAACTCTGCCATCTGTTATTCTGCCCCCCCCTGCCAAGTGCTACCACCCCAGTCCTAGACTCTTGAAAGTGGGCCAAAGTCGCTCTGCCCTCTGAGGTCCTCACAGGAACTGGTGCAAAGCCTCACAAAGCAATGTTATACAGACTGCACACCAGGATTTAGGGTTCTGCGTTCAGCAGGCCTAAATAAGTCTCTGTGTCTGGCCCAGTCTCTATCGCAGTAGGTCTGAACTCTTGACTTTGTCCCGGTCATGTGTGATCAAATATCACAGTTCGCACTCTGCTCTTTTATATGGTACTTTCACCTAAATCTTTAAAGTTGCATACCTCAGGATTTACTTATTGGATTGTGTTGGGTTGGTCTTGTTTTACTAGGATAAATGTTCTCTATTTCTCTAAACTGATCTGGAGTCTTTTTGTGGTGTCTCTCACTCTGTCACTGTAATTATCTGATGCACAAAAATACTTTACACATTGACTTTTAAGTTGAGCCTGAATGCTCTGTGTCAATCTACCATAGGGTGAGTACAGGTTAATTTAGGGTATGTGCCTGACTTACCCTGATTAGGATTGTGGTCCCTACTTGGTCAGGGTGCATACCTCTGCCAACTAGAAACCCCATTTCTAACACTGACCAGACCCAGGTAAATCTTTATTGTTGACTTAAAAATAGGTCCTCTGCTTATTACAGGAACCTGTTGTAATCCTCAGCCAATCTAGTTCTAGTCACTGTCATTTAAAGAGAAGGTCTGATGTTTGGGGCTGTCTTCTCGCAACCCAAACATATGCCCACACGACTTCAGAAAATATTTTAAATTATATCCACACCCTAAATGCTGAATGCCTACAAAGCCACATAATATATCTCAGTATATCATTCACCAAGGATAGACTGATCCTTTATAAACAATTTGCAAGAGAAAAGTATTGATTCTACAATTAAAAAATGATAAACTACATTTTTTTGATAACCACCAATGGATTTAAAAGATAGACTGGAGTGAAACATGCCCAGCTGACCAGGCACTAAATGTGTGGTTGCAAGATCAGGCAAGTATCAGAATCCTACCTTGGCCTTAAACTCAGATGAATAAGCATTTGGCATCCATGATGTACTAGTCAGCACCCTTGATGGTATGAATGTGATCCTCTCTGCTGACCAAAAATGTGCATCTCTCGTTCACAACTGCCGTATTGGTTTATGTTCTGGAAGTGCTTGTTCTGGGCATATACCGATATGTGAACATGTTTACTCAACTGCTAGGAACTCTGAAAAAAACAATGTCACAACTAAATGAGGAAATGACAGGAGACATAATTACCCACTGATCTCAGTTAATATAAGGACCATTTTTAAATCTTCATTTGACACACAATGCATTTTTTTGTCTTGTTGATATCAACTGTGCACACTCTTCTAATAAAGCGTTCCTACAGTAAGCTAAATGATTCCTTAACCTTTCCAATACCTTAAATTTTAGCTCTCTTTCTCGTGGTTTGTAATTTCATGGCTTCCATTTTGCAAAAGGAATTATTAATACTCCACATGAAAAACTGGAGCAGGGTGCTTCACAACTGGCACTACATTTTTGCATTCTATATTTTGACCATTCTTAATTAGTCTTTGTAAGAGAACTCTGTCCCCATACACTTCAAAGATGTGACAAATCATTGTCTTTTTAGGAAACTCACCATGGACCCAACTATCGTTGTGAACTACGGAGCACTTACTGGTTTTAATGTGATAAGGAACTTGATGACATACACCAATCTTCTCTTAGCCCATCTAATCGTGTTTACCTTTTAGAAAATCATAAGAATGGGCCCCAGGTTTACTAAGGCTTTGTAGCAGTATAAAAATGATGCAAAGCTATTCATTGTATTACCTGTCCAGTGCAAAAGTGCGTTGCTTTCTGCTGCTTTGCATGATGGTGGCACTATAGAGGTGGAGCATCACAAACAAAACATGAATGAAGCCCAATCTACAAGGCTAGCCAGACTCAGTTTTGCATCTAAAATATAATGCCCATCTAATGCAGGAGTAAAAAGGAGAAATGTGTTTACTTCTCAAAAAGGTTTGATGCATTGCACACATCTAATGGGCATTACCCTTCTGAGTTTGTCCAAGCATAAAAATTCATCCTTCCAGTACAAATCCTGTGTTAGACAGCATACTCTCCCTTCTGCATCATGGTGCGAAATTATGTGTTGGTCAAAGGCAGCCTTATTAAAACACTGTGGGGGTCATTCTGACCCCGGCGGTCTAAGACCGCCGGGGCCAGGGTCGGCGGGAGCACCGCCGACAGGCCGGCGGTGCCCCGCAGGGCATTCTGACCGCGGTGGTTCGGCCGCGGTCAGAAGAGGCAAACCGGCGGTCTCCCGCCGGTTTACCGCTGCCCTTAGAATCCCCCATGGCAGCGCAGCTTGCTGCGCCGCCATGGGGGATTCTGACACCCCCTACCGCCATCCTGTTCCTGGCGGTTCGCCCGCCAGGAACAGGATGGCGGTAGGGGGTGCCGCAGGGGCCCCCGTAAGAGGGCCCCGCAAAGTATTTCAGTGTCTGCTAAGCAGACACTGAAATACGCAACGGGTGCAACTGCACCCGTCGCACCCCTGCAACTCCGCCGGCTCTATTCTGAGCCGGCGTCCTCGTTGCAGGGGCATTTCCTCTGGGCCGGCGGGCGCTCTTTTGGAGAGCGCCCGCCGGCTCAGAGGAAATGTCTAAATGGCCGCCGCGGTCTTTTGACCGCGGTGCGGTCATTCAGCGGCGGTACCTTGGCGGACGGCCTCCGCCGTCCGCCAGGGTCATAATCAGGCCCTGTGTTTCCTCTCAATTAGTTGTTGCTCTGTGTTGCGCTAAAAATGAGTACATCTGGGTCTAAGTTTTAGTTTGGCCAGAGTAAGGATTTACTAGGCTACAGTTTAATATCCATTGGTGAACGTGAAATGGGTTTCCTTTGCCATTTAGACAATTCCTCTTTGATATGGGAGCTGATACCTGGTTGAAGATGGTACTTTGCTGTGGCAGGTATTATGGGGCTTGTGATGGGCAGGAGTTCTTCTACTTTCATGAGTCATTGAAGACAATAGGTTAATCTTGTTTCTACTACAACTGCCATACGGAGTGGTCCACAGCAGTCTTTACTGCCCCTGCATTTGTTTCACATTGCAAGTGTTGCTATATCTAAAACACTTGTAATACTATTCATATTGTGAGAGTAAGCTTCTCCCTATTAAGCAGGATTATTAGCAGCCGTTTTTTACAATGAATGCTGACAATACCAAACTCCTCCTTTTCTACACTAGAATAAGTAGAAACCATCCTTCATCCCATGTTATCTTTGTGAAAAATTCAATTTAAGACATAGGTTAAATATCTCAGAATTGTTTTTTGATGGACTCCCAGGACAGCTGTATTGTATTTTATTTATTATGTTCCACATAGTTCTGGCACAGGTCTATTGACAATTTTCATTGGGGAATTTGGTCAATTGTAACAAACATTCAGTACTGTATCAAACATTGAGTACTGATTTAGGCAACTGAAGAAGCTCAAATGTTGTTATTCACCCAACTCATGGCCTAAGAAAATCAGAACATGTGACAAAGAATAGTCACATCAGACACTAGCTGTTGACAGAAACCAGAATAAATTAAATTGTCTCTGACCACTCAGTAGAGATCAGCATGGGTATGTCATCAGGTTCTTTCTGGGCAAGATTCATTCCTTTCCACCTTCTTTGCCATTGTAATTGTTGGGACACAATTTATTTTCCTCACATATTTCTAATCTGTGGCCAATGGGCAGGTTCTAGTAGGGATCGATTGGATATTGCCTCTGGCCTAACCTCCCACAGGGCCTGACTAGGAAACCAAAGGATCCCTGGCAAATTTTGTCAGACCATCCTCCTATAGGGTACATAGCAATCGAGCCTGACCACTACAATAGGGCTTAGGGTTCCCTCCTAAGCAAATTTGGTAAAATGGCAAAAAGGTGCATTATACAACATCTTATACATTATATATTCAATTGTGCTTGTTTTTAAAGTACATTAAATGATGGCCTTACAGTGCACTAAAATACAGCTAATATTTATTAGGGTTCTTCAATGATTCCCTCACCATCACCCTCTAACTATGCCCTCATCTCTCCATAGGCCCTCTCTCACATGCATTGAATTTGTTCTATAGTGCCTCTCTTACCAGCAAAGGGTTTTGGGGCACTTTACATCGAACACACATACAGAGACAATGAATCATACATATCAAGATCAGTGTATAGAATATCTTGGCAAAGGGGACTACAAGGTTTAGTATTCATGTCATCCATACTGGTAGGCATTTTTCAAGAGTGCTTGGTCTGGGGACGCATAAACCTGGGATTCAGAATGTAGAACATTGATTAGGGTTAACATTACTAATAACAATTAATTTCTACCCAAACAAACTGTTTTTAGCAGAATTAGGATGATCAAAGACTGGGGAAAAACATAACTTTCTAACCTATACCATGCAGTTTGCATGCATCTCTTTGATGGTTGTTCATAGTTCACTGTGCTAGATTATGATTGTAATTTGTGAACTGCACATTAATAAAAGGAGCTCTGTGACAGAAGCAGTAACCTACTGAACTATGCACATAAAATACTGTTCTGCAATCAGTCAGACATATTAACCCTCTGGGCTACTTTAGATGAGTCAAAACTGCCATAAGATAAAACTCTGATCTCTTTCTAGCAGGTACATTAATCACCAGAGGTATTTATTGTTGCCTGAAAACTGTTGTATATATAAGGAACTCTGCAATGCTTTCAAAACTGGTGCACTGCAGCAAAACCAGCCCCCAGTAACAAAAGCGGCCCCCACCTTTCCAGCCTCTCGGGGAAAATCCCGATGCTAGTCTGGCCTGGACATCTCAACATACCATCTGGCTCAGTCTGAATACTGCCCCTTCAAATACTTGTTTAAATCTCACCCTTTCTACTCCACGGGCACCTTAGTCCACACATTACTGTCTAGAAACAGCTCTGACCCATCAAAATATAATGCAAGTATGTGTAATATAATTCTAATCTTATCTCATTTTACCACCCACATAAACCCACAGTTTAATGTGTAAATATGTGTAGTAGGTCTGTTTGTCTTTTGCATTATTACTAGGGCCCTTATTAAGGCTTGGGCAGTCCTTTTGTGAGACTGCCGAAGCTGCTGCAGCCAACAGACCACCAGTGCTAACAGTCAGCTGACCGCCATATTAGGAATCATTGGAGGACTTCCGCCCGGTCCTGTTCCGAAGAGGCGGTTGCATCGTCAGCACCTCCATGGCAGCAAGACTCCACCCACCACATTACGAGCCATAATACGGCTTGGCGGAGTCTTGCTGGCATGGTGGTGCTGGCAGGGCAGAACTGCAAGGACCCATCCCCTACCAACCTCCTTGACGGAGAAGGTAAGTGATTGTCCAAAAGAGGGGGTTTGTTGGGTGCATGTATGTGTGCGAATGTAGATGTATGTCTGCAAGTCTGCAAGTGAGTGGGGGTGCATGTGTGCAAGTGTGCATATGCGGAGGGGGAGTGTGTGAATGTATGCATGCGTGGAAGGGGTGGAGGTGTAAATGATTGTGGATGGGAGAAGGTGGGGGTGTTGGTGCATGTGTGCGTGTGCGTGTGCATGTGTTTCTGTGAGTGAACAGGGAGAGCAGGTGAGTGTATGAATGCAGTGCAAGGGGAGGAGGGAGGAAGGTGTGAATGTTTGCAGAGGGGGTGCATATATGTGAGTCGGGGTGTGTGTATGTCAGTGTGAGTGCGGATGGATGTGTATGGTTGGGAGGGTGTTGGGAAGTGTGTGGAGGGGTGGGGGGTTTGTCAGTGTGTGGACGTGTGAGGGGTGCATGGAGGTATGGGGACATGTGTGCATGTGTGTGCCAGTGACAGGAATTAGGATTCCTGCACCGGGTGCGTTACCACCAGGGTTTTCGTGGCAGGGTGACTGCCACGGAAAGCCTGGTGAGTTGCAGCCTTGTAATCTGGCTGGTAGGCTGAGACCTGCTGCCCGGCTGGAGGTGCTCACCGCCGACCGTGTTGGTGTGACCGCACCAGTGGGCCAGGTGGCGTTGTGGAGGTATGGCTTCTGCCAAACCCCACAACTTGTGATCTGGCGGTCTTTCCCACTGGGACCGCGGTAGTAAGACCGCCAGCCTCGTAATGAGGGCATAAGTGTCCGTTCATTCTTAAATTACTCTTATGTTGCATTGTGTTATGTTGCATTCATTTTATACTGCGGATTATCATGTTATATTTCATGCTATGTTATGTTGTGTGATATTGTTAATTTAAATGTTGCCCCCGCCCCCCCTGTGCCGTCCCCTAAACATTTGCAGCCGCGGCTGCTGATCTTTTTCTGAAGGCGATGTAGTCTTTCAATGCCCTGAGGTTCGCAGTCCTCTAAACAGTTTTCTTTTGTTCGATGGCAATGCTTTAAATCTCTCTGCAGTAAAAAGCTATTTTGCGCCAAATGCTTCTCTTAATAAAAAACTGCGTTTTAAGTGTCATGTCATTGAGGTCCGGGCTGGAATAAAACCAGGAATATTTTTACATTACATGTTTCTTTCGAATGGATAAATGAATCAAGAGGTCTGCAGTCATGTGTAACAGCACATATGTTCACCAGTCTATAATTATACTCCCTAAAACAACTGCAGAAAGTGGAACATGTTTCATACTTAATAAAATGACACAATAAATTTGAACCAATAATCCGAAAGAGATAATATGAAAAATAAAGTTCAGCTGCAATTGTTATTATAGGCAGAGCTATAAAAAAGCAGGAAAGTTAGCATATGTGGAAGCTCTGGTTATGTTGTTTAAATAAAGAACAGGGCATTGACTTTCTTCATGTCGACATTGAAAGATTCACTTCCAGTGTGAAGCGCTGACCAGTCTAAGGGAACGCCACTTGCGCCAAAAAATTACTGAAAAACAATGAAATCCTATTTCCTACCTCATTAGGTCAGGCTGTGATGTAGGGGAATAATTTGGGAAAAAAATAATAAACAGCACTCTTGTAGGACACCAATACTTGAAAATAATGTTTTAACAAAAATGGACCCTATATAAATGACACTTTAGTCTAAATATGTTGTTGGGATAAATAGGTGGTGTTGCTTTCCCATGCCTTGCAAATTATCTCAGTAACATCTATGGCTCTCTACTTTTTGCTGTTTACTCCTTTGAAGAGCAGAGATAGAGCGCTTTACTGAAGCCTAGTTTTGTGTGCTTATGAATGCATATTCTTTTATAGAACATAGAGGCCAGTGACACAAAGGGGTTCTAGTGTCTTTGACGCTAGAATCCTTCTGGAGTTAGTTGAGCCTGGACGCGTTGAGGTGCAGACCTGTTCCCTTTATGTCTTACTGGCTATCATAATAAAAGAAGAATTACACTCACCTTGACTCCGTCTTTGCTTCCACAGTACCCACTTCAATCTGGCGACGAGAGTGGTGGGAGCTTATTTCGGCCTTCGCAGTTACTTCAGCCTTTTCGTCGAAATCAAATCCTGGATGGACGCCCACTACTCGATGAACAGGTTGTCCTCATCTACTTATTTTTTTATTATTGAGGCGTTTTTTTTCTTTTTCCTTTTTATTTACCGATATAAACATCAGCGCGCGCGTGTGCGAACCGTTGGCACTCTCGAGCTGCCCAGTACGCATTACTTAGCCGCACGTCGTCGCCTAGGTAACGGAGACGTATTATACACACGCATCATTAAGTTATCGCGTTTCTGTAGGAACGGAGACTTCACAGGCGTCACCGCTTCTCGCGGAGCATCAAGCGGAGCGTTTCCTAGGGAACGAGAGATGCTCTGCATGCTCCGCATATTCTGCACGTTATTTTAGCTGCTGGCTGTATCCAAAGTCTGGTGATCAAGCGCCCCCCAGGCAACGAGCACTACCGATGATATATTCTTCATGAATAAAAGCGATAATGAGAACTTTTTAAAGAAATATATATATATATATTTAAAAAAAGTGATAACAAATACTGGATACTTTCAACCAATAAGGGAACAGGTCTAGCAAGATTTTTTTTTTTTCCACAAGCCAGTATTAAATATTGTTGGAACTGCATAGCTAAGTGTGGGTGACATGGCCAGCCTAATTTCACAATCGTTCCTTCACAAGCATTTTGGGCTGCAGGAAATTCCCCACCAGTTAAATGGACAGAATGGAAGGATTATTTCCTGAACTATATAAGGGCCATTGATCTCGAAAATAGAATGCCAGCAGAACAGAAGAAAATACTCTGACTACATTCATTGGGACCAATAGGTTTAAAAACATACAACAAAATGCAGAAGAGCTCTATAAGTGGAGACGCATGTGTTTTTGGCGTTGCAATGCAAGACCTTGATAAATACTTTGCACCCAAAGTTTGTATTGGAATTATTCGTTATAAGTTCTTTCAAAGATAACAAGAGAAGTCTCCCTTCTCTGTAGATGATTATGTAGCAGACTTAAAGAAATTGGCCCTTGATTGTAAGTTTGGTCCAATACAAGATGATTTGATAAGGGATCAAGTGGTCATGCATAACAACAATCAATCCATTCAGGAGAGGTTAAGGATTAATGGTGACTCCTCATTGGAGGAAATTGTGGCTATTGTGAGGAAATCGGAAATTTAAGAAAGATGTGTTTCTGAATTAAAATCGACTGAGAGGAGCTTCGACAACATCTGCAAAATAAACAATCGTAGAACGGTGAAGGAACAGAAAACATCACAAAGTAGTGATGGTGAAAGAAGGTGTTATAGGTGTGACAGCAAGGAACATTTAGCGTTCGCTAAAACATGTCCAGCCTTGAAATTGAAATGTAGTAAGTGTGGCATTGTGGGTCATTTTGTGAAGGTATGCAGAAATAAAAAGAAAATGGTTAAGTGCATATAGAATGGCAATGCTCACAAAGGGATTGAACTCGAAGAATATGATGCCTCTGAGTCTAAAGAAGATACTGTTGATGGAAACTTTATCTTGAACATAACAGACGTAGCGACAAAAAGGAAACCAATGTGTGATATGGAGATAGGTGGAATTCCAATCACTATGTATGCAGACTCTGGCTCACCTTTCACTATAGTGAATGAAGAAGTATGGAATAAGACATTCGTGAATAGATTAGGCGGATGACTTTTGCAACCAGATGTGCGACCTGAGAGCTACACAGGAGACAAGATTGACCTCATTGGTTTTAGATGGCTAATATTCTCCTTTAAAAATAGGTGTGCTGGAGGAAAATTGTATGTGTCGAAAAGAGGGCCATCAGTTCTTGGATGGAAGGATCAGGGACAGCTTCACATGATCTTAGATCCCAATAGCTAGGACAAAGTGTTGATAGTAAGTGATGGGCATACCCTGGCTATGGAAATGGAGAGAAGATTTCCCAGGGTCTTTGGAAAACTTTTAGGAAAATTGGTTGGTTTTGAGCATGAAATTGTATTAAAAAAGAACGCTGTACCGAAAATCCATAAGGTGAGATCAGTACCCTTGATGATAAGGGATGAAGTTTCAAAAGAACTGAAAAAACTGGTAGGGACGGATGTGACTTAACCTATAGAAAGTGCAGAATGGTTATCACCACTGGTTATTGCTCGACGCAGCAATGGGAAGATCCGCTTATGTGTCGATTTAAGATATTTGAATGATAATATTGTCATCGACCGCTTTCCATTACCCAAAATCAATTAAATAGTTTCAAATCCTAAAGGTGCAAATTGGTTTTCCACAATTGACTTATCAGCTTATCATCAGATCCCTTTGAGAACTGAATAGAGGAAACTGACAGCTTTCATCACACCTTTTGGTTGTTACCTGTACAAAAGGATGCCGTTTGGACTAGCGTCTGCAGCTGCAGTTTTTCAAAGACTGATGTATAAGTTATTTGGAAAATCTTTAGGAGCTATGTGTTTCCAAGATGACATTTTGGTGTTTGGGTGTGATTGGAAGATACATGATGGGCAGTTGGAACATGTTTTGGGGGTGTTGGAGAGTAAAGGCTTGACTGCTGAATTGAGCAAGTGTAAGTTTGACAGAAGGAGTGTGGAGTTGTTCATGCAGCGACTCCAACCACAAAGGAAGACGTAAGATCGTTTTTGGGAATGGCTGAATTTTGTGTGGAATTAATCCCAAATTTTTCAGGAAAGGTTTATAATTTGAGACTACTTCCTAAAAAGAATACTCATTTTATTTGGAGTGATATATGCGAAAGGGAATTTGTGAGGGTGAAGGATGATTTGAGCAAAGTAACGAATTTAGGAAGTTTTGATCCTGAATTGGATACTGTGGTGACTACGGATGCTAGCAATAAGGGTTTAGGCGCCGTATTAGGCCAGAAAGGAAGAGATGGAAGGGAGAGAATAATGTTATTCGTGTCTAGATCACTTTCGCCCTCAGAGGAGAAGTACTCAGTTATCAAAAAGGAGGCTTTAGCATGCGCTTGGGCTTTGGAACATTTTCGTACATTTATTTGGGGTAAGAACATCACTATCCAGTGTGATCATAAACCTTTGATTAAGCTCCTCACATCGGAGGTAGTGTCCTGGCTTCTGCGAGAATTTTGAGATTGTCTATGCGTATGAAGGATTTTATATACCGTATTGTGTATGTTCCTGGAAGAAACAATCTGATGGCAGATTGTTTATCAAAGGCTGCTGTGCCCTTTAGAAGGTTGTGTGGATGATCCTTGGGAAGACTATAGTGTTGCTCTGATACATGATACTGGGAATTCCTCACTTGATAAGGACTTGTGGAGTAAGGAAATGGAAGAAGATTTCGATTTGCAAATGGTGCGTAAGTTCATTCTTGAAGGTTGGCCTAAGAAAGATCTACTTGCGGAGCAGAGTAGACACTTCTGGGAAGTTAGGCATGAACTTTCTGTTGAGGGCAGCTTCATCCTGAGGGGGAATAAAGTCATTCCACCAAGTGGTATGAGAAGTGTTGTTTTAGATCTGTGCCATGAAGGTTATTTTGGTGTTGTTCGCACTAAATCAGTAGGTTAAGATTTATTTTGGTGGCCTGGAGTGGATAAAGCAGTAGAAAGGTTTGTAAGATCCTGTGAAGTGTGTTCCTGAAGCAGACGAAACTTTGTGTACTTTAAGACCACCTATGGATCAAAATTTATTACCCAAGCAACCATGGAAGTGTGTCGCGGTTGATTTGTTTGGTCCTGTTGGGGATGGGCAAGAGTATGTGGTTGTCCTTATTGACCTATTTTCTAAGTGGCCAGAAATTGGTATAGTGAAGAAGGCGGACACGGTTTCTGTGTTGGGGTTTATGGACAAAGTGTTTCTGTCGGAAGGAATTCCTACGAAGTTGTTGAGCGATAACGGTGTGCAATTTGTTTCTAGTGCAGCTGAGATGTCTTTTGAAAAGTCAAACACAAAACTACGTCTTTCTACAATCCCAGTGGCAATAGTACTGTTGAGAGATTCAATAGGGTCATTAGGAGTGTTATTCAAAGCTCTATGAGTAATGGTGATTGGCACACAGCTGTGTTCAAAGTGGTGTGGGCTTACAGGATTACTGAGAATCCGACAACAGGGTTGAGTCCCTTCGTCATTATGAGAGGTAAAAAACCCAGGGGTAAGCATAATCCTGCGTGGTTGTGTGGTGCTGGTGTGGAGAATTGGTCACTGGAATTGGTGAGAAATAATTTGGATAACTCGCAAGAAATAAATAAGGTGTATTATGACCAATCTCATCATGTGAAACCTGTCAAAATTGCTGTGGGTGATTGGGTACGTGTTAAGAAGCCTTATAAAGTTAAAAAGGATGAGAGCCAATATTTTGAACCTGAACAAGTGAGGGAGGTGTTGCATAATGTTGTTAAATTGAGTGATGGTCGTGTCTGGAATCTTAAACGTGTCGCTTTATTCAACAATAAGCGATGTGTTCTGCAGGATGATGTGGGTCTTAGGAATGAGGGAGAAATGTCTGATTGGTTAGAAGATGAGTTAATGGACACGAGAATTTCACCCTCCAAAATTTCGGAGGGTGATTGCTCTTTTCCTGCGGCCCATCATTGTTCCAATGATAATGGAAGTGGAAGTGATGTAGTGTGTGATGGTAGTGATGATGATTTTGATGAGGAAGGTGCGATACATAGGAAGAAGAGGAAAGTAATTCGTCCAGGTTGGTTGAAGGCATATGTGTTAGGGCATATTGCTGCCTCCTACACGGACTCTGGATAATCTTGATGGGAACTTTCTCTTCTTATATTTTATCTCTATATAGTTTTTTTTTTTTCTATTTTAATCTATTCGTTTCTTAGTTATTTATTTTAAATTACGGAAAGGGATGTGTTGTGTGCTTATGAATGCATAGTCTTTTATAGAAAATAGAGGCCAGTGACTCAAAGGTGTTCTAGTGTCTTTGATGCTAGAATCCTTCTGGAGTCAGTTGAGGTGCAGACTTGTTCCCTTTTCGTCTTACTGGCTATCATAATAAAAGAAGAATTACACTCACCTTGACTCTGTCTTTGCTTCCACCGTACCCACTTCACCTCCATACTCTGGTAGTACTATTTGCCAATGCTTACAACTTTAAAGTAAAAAAAACGAAATCAGACGTACTTCTTTCAGGAACACATTTCACTGATTGTTATGGGTGTACTCTCCATAAACCTTCGTTTTATCCAGCCTTTACTTCAACCGCCCTTACTTCTACTTTGGGATCTGTCAATCATCAGACTCATTCTCACTCTGACTTGGATAATTACCATTCTAAGCCCAGTCTGAGCGATTGTGGGCTCTAGTGCTGGTGGGCGACCAAAGAGTTAAATGGATTACTGTGCACATTAGTTGTCATCCAAAGTAGTGGTTAGGGTATACATACGAGCGCATTCTAACCTGATTTCGTTTTTTTTAATCAAAAACTGTTCCGATTAAAATGTGTTTAATAAAATTGTATTTAATCTTTTTTTTTTAAACTGTATTTCTCACCAAAGGATTCAGCCAAAAGACCTACCATGGAAGAGAATGAGTACCGCAGCAAATCAGGAACAGCG
Organism: Pleurodeles waltl; assembly: GCF_031143425.1. Lineage (NCBI taxonomy): Eukaryota > Metazoa > Chordata > Amphibia > Caudata > Salamandridae > Pleurodeles > Pleurodeles waltl. Next base: position 652,694,627 of record NC_090439.1, read on the forward strand.
GGAATTTTGGGGATAAAATGTGGTTAATTTGGTTCAATCATCTATACCTGGAGAAGAGGATGAGTACGACAATCTTTTGTTTGTCGTTTGTTTAATATGAAACATATCTGATGTTTAAAGGCCCAATATACAAACATTTTGTTATGAAGGAGTGTGATTTACATTTGTGGGTATTTTCTTGCATTATTTTGTTGGGGAAATACCTAGGGGCCATTTTTTTTCAGATGTCGTTTTTATTACTGGGTTCTTTTCTTTACACCTGATACCTGGGATTTTACTATAGCACTAAATGCAATAAAATATGAATAGGGAGCACCTTACTTCCCGAATTGAATGATATTTTCTAATTGCAAAATGTCAACTCGTGTCAAAAATGGTCATGAGGATGCATTCTGAGCAGGTAGGGGAATATGGCGGCCGGCAGCTCTGTAGCTCCTAGGAGTGCTTTCCTTCTACAGTCAGTCGTTTGTTCTCTCCTCGTGCTTCTGGCATCTTTGTTTCCCTGCTGCGTGGATGACGGCATGGATGACAGCCATCAGAGGATGTGTTCAGAGCTCCGGTGATTGTTTCCAGGGAGCTGCTTCGTAGGCGCTATAGGCGCTTTGTGCTTTGCAGAGAGGAGATTGAGGGGAGGGTGGAGCAGTGGAGCTTCGCAGAGATACTGTGCAGGCCGCTCAACCTTTGGCAGCACTCGATACATTGGGTGACGCTCTGGTGCTGTATCGGCATTTAATTAGGCATCGGAGAATCAGAGCATGAAGATAATTAGAGGCACTTTTTTCCAGGGCACATATCCCCTGATGAATTTCCTGTTGGCTGAGAGACCCAGTGCAAGCAATTTCTGAGCAAGGTCAGGAGGAAGTGTGAGAGCTGCACGACGACTGGAGTAGGGTTCTGGTACTTGCAGTATTTGTGTACATAAAAAAGTCGGGAGAGAGGTTGTAAAGAAGTAAAAAAGAGGCTGTACGGTAGGGAAACTGATGGCTTTTTCCTCAACTTGATAACTTGATAAACTTGATAAACTTGATAAATTTGATTAAACTTGATTACCTGAGGCAGTATTATACTGATATAAGGTGTAGTCTTTCTGCATAGCTTGAGCTGGAAACCGTAGCACAGTGTTGTTGGGGGACAGCACGTCTGAAACTGGATAATGGCCACCATTAAAACCAGGACCAGTAACGACAGAAATTCTGTCATTTCCAAACCTGATTTTCGCAAACAACAAATTTAGCTAACTCAGTAAACCCAGTGGTGACAGGGGCAGCGGACATCACGAAAGGCTTAGAGTCTCTCCTGGCGGGCTGTCACCTTCTCAGACTGAGGTAGAGACATACGGCATCCGGGATACAACTACTATGGCTGATATAAATGACGATGAAGGGTTCCCTGGGAGCTATTTGAAGGATAGCAGCCCAGTAAATGGCACCCAGCCTGGCCCCTTACAAGCAACAAATAGCCTTAATGCTGTAACAATTCTAGCAGTTTTGGGGCGGGGGCATGGATACTACATCTATAAACGGGAGCGCTAATGTACTTGAGAATGTGGTGCCTGCATGCTCCCAGAATCTTCTCCAGGATTAATTTAATCAAGATAACATTGCTCCTGGTGCTATAGCAATGGGAGAGAAGGTAGCTACAACAAAACCCTGCACTGCAAAGCATTAGTATTGAGGAGGGGAATGCCCTGCTACCCTTAATGTCTCCCAGGAGATTCTCAGGCTGACCAGCCATCAATCTTTAACTGGGAGGGCCCACAGATTAATCCCTGTGGCTAATCTGAACTCTCTAGACTTTTACTCCTCATCACCACTTTGGGACACTAGCAATAAGAGGCAGGCTAAATTTCTATTACAAAGATGCAGTCTACCCAATGTGTTAAGCCAGGCTCCAGAAGGAGATGTTAACTCTAGTTTTAACCTATCTGCGCAGAGAGCAGTGATTCAACTACGCCAATCCCAAGGGACCCAACTTTATACCAGTGCCTCGCAAAGCTATGCCTTCTATGCTCTACAAACAGGGTTTCCTGAAATACCATCTGAAGCTGGGTGACTGAAGGTTGCATTACACAATGATGGTAGGAAAGGAGGGCATGATAAGTCTGGCCCATTGGATACTACACCTACATCTGCTATCGCTGCTTCCGCCTCCACCTGCTCTTAAGTCTCTGTGTCTACCAAATCTTTAATGAAAGTGATTCTAAATGAAATTCAATCTATTAAAAATAATCAGACCACACAAGCTGATAGATTTGATAATTTGGAACTCAAAGTATCATCTATTGAACAGCAACTTAGCGATTTCATGGTCACACATAAAGCAATTGACACAAAGCTACAGCAGCTAGAAACACAGAGAGCTCAGGTGGAGGGCAAGCAGGAAGTAATGATGGAGCAAATTAAACTCATTAAATGCAAATGCGGGGGCCTTAAGAACCGCTCCCGTAGATTGAATCTGTGCATAGTGGGAGTGCCAGAGGGCTCAGAGACTGCCAAGCATACATATCGTTCTGATGCTGCGACGATTAAATGGACCGCACATTTTCTTCTTACCCATGTATTGTCGGGCAGTGTGGGTAATATCCCAGCCTCAGATGGTCTGTTGTGCACATAGGATTCTGTCAGGGCCACCAAAGTCTAGAAACAGGCCGCCTACTATCACTGTTGTTTTTCAGGACTATAAGATTAAGGAGAGAATTCCATCAATAGCCAGGAAACGCAGATGGTTTACTGTTCCGGAAGGCTATTCTGTTTCTATTTTTTAGGATTTGGCTTGGGAGACAGCAATAAAGATGTGGGAAATGCGGTCTCTCATACCCAAGTTTAAAGCCACATCCATTCCAGTTTCATTTCTTGTAGGCTTGTCTCTGAAAATAAATTGGAAGAGATCTTTCTTTTCATTTTCAGAACTAGAATAGGTTAAACATTTCTTGATTTCTGATGGTATTCCTCACTTAATGACTGCCTTGGGATAATAAGCTGTGGTTCGATGACCCTATTAAATAGATGTGAAATTTGCTAAAGATGGGTGGCAGGAATACATATTGGTTTATTGGATTGTGTCAGAAAATGTTGATGGAAGGTGGCACTCTAATATTGCCTGGATGTGTTTTGTGACATCACAAGGGCCTGGGGAGGTCTCCATTCCATAGCTGTGTCCAGCTAGATGTATTTTGTAAATTCAAATGGGTGGGGGTGGCAGGAAGGGAGGAAGGGAGGTCTATGGGTTTGGGGTAGGAAGATGTGAGGTCTGTGGGTTTGGGGTGTGAGGAAAGTGGATAGGGAGAAAAGGGGAAAAGAGAGCATGAACATGTTGTTATGGCTGCAGTGTAGCATTAGGAACTTCTGTTATTTAAATTACTTAAAAAAAGAGAGTTTATGTAGATAGTACCTGACATGCAGGTTGTCTGGCTATAAAACGCTAACTAAGCAAAATGGTTAATATTGTATCTTGGAACATAAATGGTTTAAAACCGGGGTAGGAAGAAAGTGAAGATATTTTCGGCAGCTTGGTCTAGGAGACCTGATATTTTGACTCTTCAAGAGACGCATCTCACCTAAAAAGAGGCTGATATTTTTTCCATATCTAAATGTTGACAGGGGTGTTTTGCACCTAGAATAGATGATGTAGTTAGTGCTACATTCTGCTCAGCCCAGAGGTAGTTTTCTATTTAATTTTTTCATAAATCACTTTGAGTTATACGTTCTAAAGCAGATAATGAGGATAGATGGGTAAGGGCAGAAATTGCTGATCAGCAAAGAAAAAGCCTTTTTGTTTTGGTAAATGTCTATGCTCCGAACAATCTGAATCTGCGATTTTTCGCTAACATGATGTTAGAACTTAGTGATGTTAATTTACCTATCATCATATTTGGGGATTTTAACTGCTCCTTGAATCCAGCACTTGATAATACTAACACTGCCCATATAGCTCGTATGAGCAGTACCAGAAATAGCATGATAGATATGATGCTTAATTTGAATTTGCTTGCTATCTGGAAGGAGCAAAATCTTGACCTTAGCAACTCTACTTTTTTCTCCAGGCCCCATAGACAATATTCTCACATCGATCTCTGCCTGAGTAGCATCTCAATGGCTTCAACTGTGGAAATCTGAGATTTTACACTTACTTCACTCCAATCACTCGGCTATTAAACTCAAATGGGAAGGTAATTGTTGTTCTACTACCAATGTACAACATTCCTATTTCCCTACGTATGTGTTAGATCGTGTTGATTACATCGAATATCTCCGTATGTATACACAGGAATTCCTTATGACTAATCAAGGGTCTGCCCACCCCTTTGTGATCTGGGACATGCTCAAGGCTTATATTAAGGGTATTTTGCAATAATTTGTTGCCCAGATCTCAAAGACAGATAATGAACAGGAGTGAGTCATCAGGAGGGCAACTGAAGAACTTAATTCAGCAACATATGATACAAATTGCACCTTGCTTAGATTCATCTCAAGCTACATAGCTACAAATTATGGCTTTACAAGGCCATATTTGTATCTTACAAATGGCTCCTATAAATAAGAAAGCTTTTCAATTACAAGCTTTGATTTGGGACAAGTCAGGCAAACTGCTGGCTTGTCTCGGTGGTGCTGATTCACCAAAAGCTGTTATCATACGTATTCAAGATGCCACAGGAAGGGTTTGCACTGAACATTGCAATATTGTTTCTAAGTCCATGGCTTTTTACTCTAGGTTGTATCAAGAGGCGATGCAGTTTAGTCTTACAATCATTAAGGACTATTTAAACCCTTTAGGTGTTCCCAATCTGTCAAGTAATAAAAATGAGTAACTTGATGCTGAGATCATGACGAATTAACTTAGAAGGGTTATCGCTAGTTTGCCTACAGGGAAAGCACCAGGGTCAGATCACATCCCATTACAAATATATAAAATATATATAAAATTCTTGCATCCAAAATTACTTCACTTCTTTTTTAGGTGTTAAAAGAAATCCAGAGTGTAGGCGATGTCCCTACTTCCTGGAACAAAGCTATCATTACAATCTTCATGATAAAGGATAAAGATCAAACGGAATGTAGCTCATATCGGCACAAAAAGCCATTTTTAAGGCCCTTAAAGCTCCAATTAGTACACAACAGAAGTTAGTACTGTAGGAAGGTAGCCTCTTTCTGGCCTTGTTACCCCCACTTTTGGCCTGTTTGTGAGTATATGTCAGGGTGTTTTTACTGTCTCACTGGGATCCTGCTAGCCAGGGCCCAGTGCTCATAGTGAACACCCTATGTTGTCAGTATGTCTGATATGTGTCACTGGGATCCTGCTAGCCAGGACCCCAGTGCTCATAAGTTTGTGGCCTGTATGTGTTCCCTCTGTGTTGCCTAACTGTATCACTGAGGCTCTGCTAATCAGAACTTCAGTGTTTCTGCTCTCTCTGCTTTTAAAAGTGTCACTGCAGGCTAGTGACTAATTTTACCAATTCTGATTGGCACACTGGAACACCCTTATACTTCCCTAGTATATGGTACCTAAGTACCCAATGTATTGGGGTTCTAGGAGATCCCTATGGGCTGCAGCATTTCTTTTGCCACCCATAGGGAGCTCAGACAATTCTTACACAGGACTGCCACTGCAGCCTGAGTGAAATAACGTCCACGTTATTTCACAGCCATTTTACACTGCACTTAAGTAACTTATAAGTCACCTATATGCCTAACCCTCACTTAGTGAAGGTTAGGTGCAAAGTTACTTTGTGTGAGGGCACCCTGGCACTAGCCAAGGTGCCCCCACATTGTTCAGGGCAATTTCCCCGGACTTTGTGAGTGCGGGGGCACCATTACACGCGTGCACTACATATAGGTCAATACCTATATGTAGCGTCACCATGGTAACTCTGAACATGGCAATGTACCATGTCTAGGATCGTGGAATTGTCCCCCCCAATACCATTCTGGTATTGGGGGGACAATTCCATGCATCCCCGGGTCTCCAGCATTTCAAGACTTCCTTCGTGCACAACCTAGTCCAGTTCCCCAGCACTCCGTCCTGCTTTGCCCAACTCGCTGAGTTGGACTCTGACTTTGTGGGACTCCCTTTTGTTGTGCTGAGTCAACCGTCGTGCTCAGATCTTTTGAACGCCTGTTCAGGTGCTTCTGCGGGCGCTGCCTGCTTCTGCGTGGGCTCTCCGTGTTGCTGACCCACTCTGTCTCCTCCTCCAAGGGGCGACCTCCTGGTCCTTCCTGGGCCCTGCAGCACCCAAAACCTTCAACCATGACTCCTGCAGCTAGCAAGGCTTGTTTGTGGTCTTTCTGCATGGAAACAACTCTGCATCCTCCAGCACACCATGGGACATCTTCTGGCCGAAGGAGAAGTTCCTGGCACCTTCCACTGTTGCAAAATCCTTGGTTTCTTCCACCCGGAGGCAGCCCTTTTGCACCTTCATCCGGGGTTTAGTGGGCTCCTGCCCCCCCGCACACTTGCGTGACTCTTGGACTTGGTCCTCTTCTTTGTAGGTCTTCAGGTCCAGGAATCCGTCTTCAGTGCTTTGCAGTCAGTTGTTGTTCTTGCAGAATCCCCTATCTCAACTTTACAGTCTTTCCGGGGTAGTAGGGTAACTTTACTCCTACTTTTCAGGGTCTTGGGGTGGGGTATCTTGGACACCCTTAGGCCCATATTTATACTTTTTTAGTGCCGCATTTGCGTCATTTTTTTACGCAAAAGCAGCGCAAACTTACAAAATAGAATTGTATTTTGTAAGTTTGTGCTGCTTTTGCGTCAATAACTTAGGGGGTCATTCCGACCTCGGAGGTCTTTTCAATAGACCGCCGAGGGGCTGCCGTATGGAAGACTGCCAGTGCTGGCGGTCTTCCGCACAGGCCATTCTGACTGTTGGCAGCGCTCCGCCCGTTTCCGGATGAAGCGCCGCCAACAGCCATACTGCCAGCAGGCGGGGAAGTGGAGGTAGCTCCACCTCCCCCGCCACGCCAACAGAACACCGCCCAGCGAATTACGATCTGTGATTCGCTGCGGCGGTGTTCTGTTGGCATGGCGGTGTCGGCGGAGCTGCCCCCATGGGTCCCGTTCCCTCCCGGAGGATCACCAGGGACAGGTAAGGTGATCGTCCGTTAGGGAAGGGGGGTGGGGGGTGTTGTTTGTTGTGTGCGTGCATGGGGGTGTGCGTGTGTGTATGTTGAGGGGGCGTGTGAATGCGTGCATGAATGCGGGGGTATGTGTATGTGCATGAATGCGGGGGGTGGTGTATGTGCATGAATGCGGGGGGTGTGTGTATGTGCATGAATGCGTGCATGAATGCGTGCGTGTATGTGTGTATGTGTATGTATATGTTGGGGATCGGGTGGGGGACGGGGGTCCTGCACCCTTTTGGGGGTGGCAGGGGTGGTGGGGGGGTAGGGGAGGGGGTCAGGGTGGGGTTTGGGGGTGGGGGAGTCCCCTATCAGTGCCAGGGAAGGGATTCCCTGGCACTGATAGTGCTTACCGCCATGGATTTCATGGCGGTCCCAAACCGCATGAAATCCGTGGCGGTAAGCCGGGGTCAGGTGGGTTGGAATACCGCCGGCGGTATGTGACGACCGCCGGGCTGGAGACCCGGAACGGTGAAGCGGCAGCTAGCCATGGCGTTAACCGCCATGGTCAGAATACAATAAGTAAGACCGCCAGCTTCACCGCCGACGGCCACGGTCGGAATGACCCCCTTAGTGTTTTCTTTCACTCCCAGCGACTCTCTACACACTACACTAGGCCTGGGGTCCATTGGTGGTTCGCATTCCACTTTGGAGTATATGGTTTGTGTTGCCCCTAGGCCTATTTTCTCCTATTGCATTCCATTGTGTTCTACAGTATTTGCACTACTTTTCTAACTGTTTACTTACCTGATTTTGGTGTGTGTGGATATTTTGTGTATATTACTTACCTCCTAAGGGAGTATATCCTCTGAGATACTTTGGCATCTTGTCACTAAAATAAAGTACCTTTATTTTTAGTAACTCTGAGTATTGTGTTTTCTTATGATATAGTGCTAAGTGATATAAGTGGTATAGTAGGAGCTTTGCATGTCTCCTAGTTCAGCCTAAGCTGCTCTGCTATTGTTACCTCTATCAGCCTAAGGTGCTAGAACACTTCTAATCTACTAATAAGGGATAACTGGACCTGGCACAAGGTGTAAGTACCACAAGGTACCCACTATAAGCCAGGCCAGCCTCCTACAAACACCCTTTATTTCTACTTCACGTGGCACTCAACAAGGATGTCCACTTTCACTCACCCTCTATGCATTATATATGGGGCATTCTATAGGATTCTTGTGTAGAAATGTTCCTAGTAATCCATATGTTTCATTGGCCTCCCCTTTGGCTATTTATGCAGATGACTTTTTAATATTTTCTCATTGCTCTGAGCTAACGATTCAGAACATTGAATGTGTTGCACTAGATTTTGGCCAAGTTATAAAATAAGCATGCATAAAACACAACTGATCCTTGTGGGAGGCACGACGAGCTGTGATCAGAGAGTGACAACTCAAAGATAGAGCTATTCTATGAATATAACTACTCCGCACAATTATGGTCTTTAAGATCGTTATGAGATAAATGGATGCATTTAGCCATTTATTTTATTGGGTATATTAATTTAATTAAAATGAACAGTCTCCCCAAAATTGTGTACCTTTTTTATGTACTACCTTTGCATGTACCATATGGATAGTTTAAAATATTAGTAGCTATAATCACAAGATTTATATGGTAGGAAAAGAAGGAGTGGAGATCTTTAAAGACTCTAAAACTCCCACTAGCTGATGAGCACTTCCTGATTGGTGCTTTTATTATTGGGCCAGTATGGCTGACTGTATCCTTATGTTGCATGAATCTTACCTGGATTATTGGCTTCAGACCATTTTAGTCAGGAAGAACTCCTGCAGCAGCAGTACCAAACTTAAGAGCAGCACATTTTTCAAAAAAGTTGGATTAAAGACCAAGAGTTCTCTTGAACAAATCTGTACTAATATGAGGAGGCTCTTGAAAATCCCACTTTTTCATGCCTATACACTTCTGCTGGATAACCCGGATTTACCAGATTGTTTTATCTCCTTTTATTTTGGTGCTTGGTCGCAGCTGGCAATTAAGCAGCTAGGCTACTTGTTTGATGTCTCAGGCCTAAATCTTTCACAGATTTACAGCAGAATTTACCGTACACCGTAGTGACTCTTTCAAATATCTGCAGATTCGCACCACCCTACTGAGTAAGTAGTAATATACTACCCGGTGGCCCAACATGATATTGCACGCTTGATATTTGTAAACATTCCTTTAGCTTTTTGGGAAAATATAGGCCCTCATTATGACATTGGCGATAAATCCCACTTACTGCCACACTGACGGGCCCCAACTACCGCCGTGATGTCAGATATCCGTTCACCATATTCTGACACAAACACACCAATCCAACAGAATTCAGCCACATACACAAATCCGCCAGACCAAAGGTCAGTGATAAAGTGGTGGTCCCAAAACCCATACCGTTACGCCAACAGAACAACGCACACCACATTATGGCCGCGCTCAGACTGGACACCCACATACATTGGCCAAAACCAAAAAACACACACCTGACACCCATACACACATCACACCCACACCCCCACACCACTAGAAAACACACACCCACATTACCCACAACCCTTTACAAACAACAATTGCCACCAGGAGACTGAGAAGAAGAGCACAGAGACAACTAGACACACACACACCACTTACACCCAGACACCCCTCACGCCCTCCACATCACACACCCCACCACATCACACAACACCCATGGCAACACAATGGCACCCCCGTTTCACTGAGGTGGAGTTAAGGGTCATGGTGGATGAAATTGTCAGGGTAGAGCCACAGCTGTTTGGAGCACAGGCACATCAGATATCCATTTCAAGGAAGATGAAGCTATGGTGGAGAATTGTGGCCAGTGTCAATGCCGTGGGACAGCACCCAAGAACAAGGGACGACACTGCAGCAAGATACCAGCTCGCCATACAGAGGACTGGCAGTGGATCCCCACCTCATCCCCCACAACTCACAGCATGGGAGGAGTAGGTACTGGCAATACTGCATCCTGAGGGGCTCGCTGGAGTTGCAGGAGGACTGGACACTGATAAGTCAATATTTACTACCTATCACCCCACCCCAATACTTGCATGCCATCCCACACCCACACCCTCACCCCATCACTCCACTACATCCCACACACTGCAGCCTCACTTCTGACTAACCCCCAATGCCAAGCCCTACATGCCATACCAATGCATGGACACCTCTCCCTGTCCTGCATGGACACCCATCACTAAAGCATGTACCCCAGCCAAAGTCAGTGGAGAGGAGGTGCCACAACTATCCAGTCCCCCAACAGAAGATGCCCCTAGTGATGACAGTAACTCTGGACTTCAGGATCTGGAGGGCCTACATGGCCCATCAGGGACCACTGGACAGTCAGTTACCCAAGCCCACTCACAGATCATCACAGAGCCTTCCCTATCAGGATCCAACACCAAAGCACCCACCCAGCTTCCCCACACCTCTGTCCCCAGGACATGTCAATCAGTAGTGTACCCACCTGTACAGGGACCCCAGTCCATACCTCGCGCACAAGACAATCAGGGACCTGGTGTCAGTGGGCACACCATACAGGCGACAAAGGCACAGGCCCACAGGGACTGTGCTCACATCAGGACATTGTTGTCATATCACTAACATCTGTAAAATGACAATCCATAGGTAACAGTAAGTAGAGGAAACAAGTGGGTACTGCCAGCATGCGAATTCCACACATTATACACCAATAGTCATGGAAATGTGAAGTTTCACTGTCTCACCTGTGTGTCATTGGAAATACTGACGGATCACTAATGTCCTCAGGGTCCACTGCTGCCACAGGGGCAACTCCAGTCTCCTCCTACCGGCAGAAAAGGTACATGGCGTCCGAGGGCCAGGTTGTGCAACATGCAGCATGCCACTACTATCTGGCAGACCTTCTTGGGTGAGTAGCACAGGGATCCACCTGTCAGATGGAGGCACCTGAACCTGGCCTTCAGGAGGCCGAGGGTTTTTTCAATAATCCTTCTGGTTCGCCCATGTGCCTCATTATAACGTTCTTCACCCTGGCATTCCTCTCATTGGTCAGCAGCCACAAGAGTTTTGGGTAACCAGAGTCACCTGCAAATATTGAGAGACAACATTGAGTCACACACTATCCTATTTGGCCAACAGCATAGGCATACAACAACATACACTGGGTGGTGAACAAGGCTCACCTATTAGCCACACCCTGTGACTCTGTAGTTGGGATATCACATTTGGGATGCTGCTATTCCTCAGGACAAAGGCATCATGCACCGACACAGAATACTTAGCATTGACGTGGGAGATGTACTGGTCCACCAGGCACACCATCTGCACATTCATGCAGTGGAAACTCTTACGATTCCTGTACACCTGTTCATTCTGTTCATTCTGGCTGGGGGGGACAAACGCAATATGTGTACCATCATTCACCCCAATTATATAGGGGATATGTCCCATTGCATAAAACCCGGCCTTCACAGTGGCCAAATCTTCAGCCTGGGGGAAAGCTATGTAGCTGCACATGTGTTTAATCAGGGCGGAAAAGACTCTTGCCAGCACTATTGAGAACATTGGCTGTGACACTCCTGCTGCCTCGCCCACTGTCACTTGGAAGGAACGAGTTGCCAGGAAATGGAACACTGATAGAACTTGCACAAGAGGGGGAATCCCACTGGGATGATGGATAGCTGGTATCAGGTCAGGCTCCAACTGGGCACACAGCTCTGTGATGGTGGCCCTGTCCAGTCTATAGATGAGTATGATGTGCCTGTCCTCCAGTGTAGCTAAGTCCTCCAGGGATCTGTTCACAGGGTTGTGTCTCCATCTCCTTTTCATCCGCAGCGGTAGGTATCTAAGGGACACAAGAGTGAGTAGGCTGTCACAATTTGAACAACTATACCACAACAGCAGTCCACATCTTGAAAGCATGTTTTGGGACAGTGGAATTAAAAAGTATGTGCTTTTTATCCTGTGACGGAGCAAGTATTGATAAGCCTGTTCTCCCCCTGAAATGGCAACTACTTGTCCTGTATTGTGGGACAGGAGGAAGTGAGGTAACTCAGCCGACGTTGTGTGCCGTGGCGGCAGGCGGTCGCGAGCTGCCATCCAATTCTTCATTGGATATTATTGGGCCCTATAGGGAACAGTGGCCAAGCCGGGCTGCGGCAGTGATTCTAGCAGCAGGGGAGCACTTGTCAAAGGGCGGGGGTATTATTATACACCTGGGTTGCAGTGGTGATTTTGGCCAAGAAAATGCTTCAAAAGCATGCAGGGCACCCAGGAGTGCTCTCCCAGCGCTTCCTTATTAAAACAGCACTCCTTGTCCTAAAATAAATTTACAGAGGTCAGGGGCCACAGCACCCTGCCTCTAGAGACAAAAACTGAAGAAGGGGCACAGGGCTGGTGAACCCAGCTACAGGCCAGCACACAAGTGGATGTCAACAGTGGCAGTTTCTCCTAGTGACCAGGCAGGTCACAGGTCAGCACAGCAGCAGAAGTCCAAGGTGGTCCTGGTGAGTCCTCTCAACAGCATCCTGCGTCCAGCACCAGGTAAGGTTTCTGGAGTCCCAATAATGTCCAAAGAATGTCTAAATTGTGGGGAAAACTCCCCTGTACTTATACTAAGTTTACAGTGTGTTTCACCATATGGAGGAGAAGGGGTTCCAACCAGTTACAACTGGTTCTGGGAGTGCCCTTTCTCTCCTCCAGCAGGGGCTCCAAACATCAGTGGAGGGTAAACTACCCTATTGTGCGAGGCCAGGGCACAGTCTTTACAAATGCAGGTGTGCCCTGCCTCTCCCTTCTCTCAGCGAAGGAAGACTATACAATATGTAGATGCACCTCTGTGACACCGCCACCCTTCCTGTGTACAGGCTGACTGAAAAGTATGCACAAAGCCCCAACTGTCAGTCTGCCCAGACGTGGATTGGAGGCAAGCTGCAAAACACCAGAGTCATATGCACAGATAAATTAGCACTTTCTAGAAGTGGCATTTCTGTAATAGTAATAAAAAATACACCTACACCAGTAAGCAGCATTTCATATCACTATTACAACCATACCAAACATGCCTACGCTACCCCTCATAAATCAGACAATACCCCTTTACACATAAGGCAGGGCATTTCTAATGCAATCTTATGAGAAGGCAGCACTCACAGCAGTGAGACACCAAGTTAGGCTGTTTGTCACTACCAGGACAGGCCACGCAACCTGGCACATGTCCTGCCTTCTACATACATGGCACCCTGCCCATAGGGCTAGCTAAGGGGTGACTTAGATGTAGTAAAAGGTGAGTTATGGGCCTGGCAAGTACATTTAGATGCCAGGTCCCTGTGGCAGAAAACTACGCACACAGGCCCTGCGCTACTTCAGTGGGTGGAGCAAGCAGCGCTGCAGGCCCAATAGTAGCATTTAATTTATAGGCCCTGGGCATAGGGATACCACTTTACAAGGGACTTATATGTAAATTAAAAATGACAATTAGGTATAAGCCAATCATACCAATTTTACATGGGCGAGCACATGCACTTTAGTACTGGTTAGCAGTGAAAAAGTGCTCAGAGTCATAACGTCAGACAACAAAGGTCAGAAAAATAAGGAGGCAAAAATAAAAACGTCTGGGGAATGACCCTGTAAAAGGGCCAGGTCCAACAAGAACCCACCCCAGAGCCCAGGAAAGCAGGAGTAAATCACAGTTACTTTACTAGAACACAAGAGGTCACAAGAAAGAAGATAATGCAAGAACCAGAAGAGACTGCCAGACACCAACAGTGGATTCCTGGACCTGAAGTCCTGTGGAAGAAGGGAATCAAGTCGAAGAAGCACAGAAGAGTCCAGGTTAGAACAGGAGCCCCTTCTAATCTGGATGGAGGTGCAAAAGAAGAACCACAGGTGAAGAACAACAGTCAAAACTGCGCCCACGAAGACGGATGCGGGTTCTTGGTTGGTGCAGGGATGTCCCATGCTGGATGGATGATTTCAGTCTGGCTTGAGTCACTGGTTTCCGCCAACAAGCCTTGGCACATCCAAAGCTCGCGGTTAGTGGAAATGGCCCTGCCCAGGACGAGAAGGGCCCTGGTGGACTCTACCTGGGAGAGGGAGCCAGAGGGGGTTCTTAGCATCTCAGAGAGCCCTCAGAAGACCAGGCACCATGCACAGGAGTCCCACAGCAAGGGGACAAAGAAGGTGCAAAAGGAGGCTCGTGTAGCACTACAACAAAGGGTCCCAAGCTGCTGGAGAACCATGCAGGAAGCTGTGAGTCACCGGATAGAGTGCTGGGTCTTGAGGTGCATGGTGCATGAAGAACTTTGTGGAAGGATGCCCACAAGCCTTGGCAACTGCAAAACACATGGTGCATGGGGTACTGTCTTGCGTGGGAAGGTAAGCTCTTACCTCCACCAAAGTTGGACAGTAGGACGTCAGGACCATCGGAACCACTTCAGTCCACCACCTGTAAGGCAGGATCCACGCAGCTCATCAGGAGAGGGGACCCACACTGCCAGTCGTTGTTGCAGAGAGGTGCCTGCTGAAGCAGGGGAGTGACTCCTTCACTCCAAAGGAGATTCCTTCATTCTTCTGGTGCAGGCTGAAGACAGGCTGTCCTCTGAGGATACACGACTGGGAAACAGTTGCAGTTGCTGGCAGGAGCTGGAGATACAATGTTTCAGAAGTCGTCTTTGCTTCTTTGTTGCAGTTTGTGGGGGGGTCCAGATGTAGGTTCTTCAGTGGAAGGTGAATTACAGGATGCAGAGGATTCCTGCTGGAGTCTTGTTATCTTAATTGGAAGAACCACCCAAGAAGGAGACCCTAAATAGCCTTGAAAGGGGGATTGGTCGGCTACATAGGAAAGCACCTATCTGGGGAGGGCTCTGACATCACCTGCTGGCACTGGCCACTCAGATGCTCACAGAGTTTGCTCGCAAACTTGGAATCCAAGATGGCAAAACCCAGGGGCTCTCTGGAGGAGCTCTGAGCACCGCCCCTATGGTGGTGATGGACAGAGGAGTGGTCACTCCCCTTTCCTTTGTCCAGTTTCGCGCCAGATCAGGGACTGGGGGTCCCTCAACCGATGTAGATTGGATTATGCAAGAATGGCACCAAATGTGCCCTTCAAAGCATTTCCAGTGGTCGGGGGAGGATAACCCTCCCAAGCCTGTATCACCTATTTCCAAAGAAAGATGGTGTAACACCCCTTTCCCAAAGGAAATTCTTTGTTTTGCATTCCTGGGCTCGAGCTGCTCAAGCAACAGGATGGCAGAAACCTGTCTGAGAGGTGGCAGCACCTGTGGCTGCCTGGAAAACCTCGAAAGGCTGGAATGGCAATACTGGGGGTCCTCTAAGGAGCCCCCAGAGTGCATGGACTCATACAACCAATGCTTGCAAAAGCATTGGGGTATGATCCTAACTTGTTTGATACCAACCATGCCTAAGTTCGGAGTTACCATTATGTAGCTGGGCATAAGTAGTCATCTATGTCCAGTACACGCGTAAAATGGCTTCCCCACACTCCGGGTCATAATTATTATGAAGGGGAAGGGGGCATTTGGTCCCCCTCCCCAAGCCTTATTAGGCCCTGGGAACCTCATGCCCTAGGGCCCATTTTTATCAAAGGGGATAAAGGCTGTATGGTCCCAATCTTGATTCTTATTAGGCCGTGGGGACCCCAGGGCTGATTATTTTAATGAAAGAGGCGTAGAGACACTTGGCCCTCCTCCCATGCCTCAGTTTGCCCTGGGGACCCTATCCCATAGGCTATTAGTAAAAATAAAGTGGAAAGGGCATTGAGCCATTATCAGACCCAGGGCCCCATCCCCTGGGGCCTGCTTCACTCAAAGGGGAGTTCCCTGGTACCCAACCAGAGCACCCACAATATGGGGGTCTTGGCAGGCAATAGGCCCCCACAGGTTAAGCTAGCTCCCTGCATGCAGTGGCATCCAGAATTGCTCCTTCCTGGAGGGAGCATCTACTAATGCTGCTCTCTCTGGGTGGGAGCAATATTTTGATCTGTTTCCCTGCCCGCATCAGTGCAGTCAGATAAGCAGGTCAAAAGTCTGCTGCCAGCTGGAGAGAGCATTTTTAAAGCTCCTGCAGGCTGTAAGCGGACTTTGGACCTGATTACGACCTTGGCAATTGGGATACTCCATCACAAACGTTATGGATATCCCGTCCGCCGTATTACAAGTTCCATTATATCCTACGGAACTTGGAAAACGTCAGGTGGGATATCAGTCATGTTTGTGACGCAGCATCCCATCCGCCAAGGTCGTAATGAGGCTCTTTGCCTTTGCTCACATTTGGAGAGCGATTAAAAAATGCTCCCATCAAGAGGGAGCAAACATGGGTTTCCCTGCCAGTGCAGGCAGGGAAACCGCTATGTCCTGGAGGTGAGCTCACCAGGATGAAGCAAGTGAGCTGGCACCAGGGGATTGGGCCCCCTTGGCCATAGAAGGCTCATGGAGGAAGTAGCATGTCCTCCTCCCTTTTGCAAAGTTTAGTGGTGGATGGGGTTCCTGAGGTTTTTATAGGCTTGGGGAGAGGGCCAGGTGGCTCCCTTCTCCTGAAGAATACATCGGTCCCTGGGGGATGAGATCCCCAAGGCTGAAAGAGGCCAAGGGAGGGTGACGCGTGCCCCCCTTCCCTCCAAATTACCTTAGACCTGCGAGATGTGGTCACTGTGGCTGAAAGTGGCCCAGGGAGGGGGATGACATTGCCCTTTTCCCTCAAACATATGTTGGGCCCCAGGGCTCTGATCGCTGAGGCTGAAAACAGCACTGGGAAGGGAGCCATATGCCTCCTCTTTCTGAAATAAATGTAGGGCCTCGGGGATGGGGTCCCCATACCTGAAACAATCCTGGTGTGGGGGACCAAGAGTGCCCCCTTCCCAAAAAAATGTTAACTATTGTCCCCATGGTCCCTGGCCCACCCTTGGAGATTTAGAAATGAAGGGTGGGAGACTGCACTTCTTTTTTTTTTTTTAAATGCTACGGATTAGCGGATCCTCTTTGAGTTTGCAACAAATATTTTTTTTAAATATATATGAAAAAAATACTACCCTTCAAGCCCAGGGGGCAATGTATTTGTGCCCTGCCCCCTTATGTCTTTTAGTGTTGTTTTAGGACTTGGAACTGAGTAATGAGTTCTAAAATGGCTGCCACCACTTCCTGGTTGAGGTGGTGGCAGACAATCAGATCAGATCAGACAATCGGATCTCACTTTGAGATCTGTTGGCCTGCGGATCCTCTGAGGCATGAAATATGCAATTTTTGTTAACCTTAATTTTTCCAAAACTACTGAACAGACATACACCAAAAAATCTCTTTCTGGACAAAGATCTAGCTTTCTGTCAAATATGTTGTAAATCCATTGAGCGGTTTGGGTGGTAGCAGTGTCTAAAGTTCCTATTGAAAAATGAATGGGAACAATGTATTTTGGGACACCCCCTTTTTCTCAGTCCACACTTGAATCATCACCCAGAAACTTTCCATGCTCAAACTAATCACTTTATTGGAATGTTTCATGGAGATTCATTAAATGGGGCCAAAGTTATTAGCAACACCAAAAAATGCATTTTCTATGGAAACACAATCCTATCTATAACTACCTAGTGAAGACTGCCTCTGGGTAATATATAGGCCCTCATTATGACCCTGGCGGCCACCAATAATATGGCAGAAAGTACTGGCAACAGGCTGGCGGTACTTTCTACCATATTATGACATTGGCAGTTTGGCTGAAGCCAAACTACCAATGTACCACACTGACCACCACGGCGGTAACAGCTGGTGGGCTGGAGATATCAATCTCCAGTCCGGCGGCCGTCACTGTACCGCCTGCGGGATAATGACCCCGCCTACCACCATGGTTTCCGTGCCTTCCTTACAGCCACGGAAACCATGGCGGTAGGCACAATCAGTGACAGGGAATCCGTTCCCTGTCACTGATAGAGGTCTTCCCCACCCCCACCCTACTCTCCAGATACCCCCATGCCTTCCTCTCCAAACTCCCCCTATGTTCACACCCCCTTCAAACACACACACACACATTCCCATATGCATCCACGCATGCATACATTCATTCACACACACATCCGCACACACTTTCATGCATACAAGCAGACACACATTCACAGACCACAACATAAATGCACTCACACCTCCATACATGCACGCACATTCAACATGAAACACACACCTGCATACACGCACGCACAAACATTCACACACCCCCACACACACAACACCCACCACCCCCACCCCTGTCAGAGCACCCACTTACCTGTGTTCAGGGGGTCCTCCCGCAGGAGACGGGACGGGGCACTGGTGCCTCCAGCATCGCCCACCAACAGAACACCAGTAGGCTGTATTATGGGTCATAAAATGGCTGGCGGAGGTCTACTGGCGTGGCACTTCTGGTGGTAGCAGCGGCACCTTACTGCCATCCCCCGGCATGGCCACAGTTGGATTTCCGCCATTCTTCTAGTGGATATCCAGTTGTGGTCATAATTCGGCGGATGGCTGGTAGCCGTGGCAACGGTCTTTTGACGGCCATCGCCGCTGCGGTAGGCAGCTTTTACCGCCAATATCACAATGAGGGCCACAGTCCATACATGTAGTGATGTCATAAATGATGTAATTGAACATGTCACGAGTGATCTAAAATGTGCGGTTATAAGGGTCATAAGCAGTGCATGGCAGAGTGCGAGGTATAATTAGCTCTGTTCTCTAGTAAATTACTGGTGAATGTATGTGTTTTTTTTAATTCAAAACTTTAATGTTGCCACTGACATATTCCCCTAATTATAATGTTACTTTAACCTTTGTTTCTTTTAGTGTCAATCTTTATTGCCTCTCAAAACTTTATTGCGTGATTACTTAAACTTTTTGCAAAAGAACACACAGGGGGTCATTACAACATTGGCGTTATAAGGCGCTTACTGCCGTGCAGAAGACCGCCAATACACCGCCATGGCCGCGGTAGACCACCACAGCTTTTATGACACACATCTCGGAATCCGCTGTAATTCAGACACCCACACAACACCGCCACACCAAAGGTCAGCGATAAACTGGCGGAAACAAATCCTCCACCTCCACGCCAACAGAAACACGCCCATGCTATTACGACCCACGAATCCACGCGGCGGTCTTTCAACCGCGGTATTCCATTGGCGGTACACACCGCCGCGCTCAAAATACACACACATATACAAAACACCGCCACATTGGACAATTCAAAATACTCACACCTGATATACATACACACACCACTCCCACACACCCAACACAATATAAAATACACACCTACATCACACACAAACCCCTACAACCAGAAATTCTGAGAGAAGGCCCGAGAGACAGCACAGCTATTGACAACCCCATCACACAGAGGCACACAACACCATCACCCACACAACATCCACGCACAAAACACCACACACCACTACACTCACCACACTCATCACCACATACACCACCCCACACATCACACATAACACCCCATGTCATGCCAAATACACCCCCGCTTCTCCGAGGAGGAGCTCAGGGTCATGGTGGAGGAAATCATATGGGTAGAGCCACAGCTATTTGGCTCACAGGTACAGCACACATCAATAGCCAGGAAGATGGAGCTATGGCGCAGAATAGTGGACAGGGTCAACGCCGTGGGACAGCACCCAAGAAATAAGGAGGACATCAGGAAGAGGTGGAACGACCTACGGGGGAAGGTGCGTTCAACGGTCTCCAGGCACAACATCGCAGTGCAGCGGACTGGCGGCGGACCCCCACCTCCTCCTCCACAACTAACAACATGGGAGGAGCAAATCCTGACCATCTTGCATCCTGAGGGCCTCGGAGGAGTCGGTGGAGGATAGGACACTGGTAAGTCTAATCTTAACTATCACATCCCCCACCCTACCTGCATGCTATCACACACCCCCACCCTCACACCCTCCCCTATCACCACAAATCCTCACTAATCTACCCATGACACCAAGCACCCATCCCAACACCAAGCCCTGTATGACACAACTAAGCATGGGCACCCGTCACTAAAGCATGCCCACTGCACATACCCAGAACACCCCCCTAACCATCACCACACAAGCCCCCACACAGGAATGCCTGCACTGGGGATCACGCACACCCAACCATTGCACACCATTACACACACAGATGCAATAATCATGTTCTTATACCCCTGCAGGAACCCGAAGGAACGTTACCACACCAGAGGGTCCAGACAACACCACTCCACCCCCAGAAGAGGCCCACAGTCACGACAGCAGCTCTGCCCCACTGGATCCTGATGACCAACTCGGACCATCGTGGGCCTCAGGACAGTCAGTTCCCCTTGCCAGCCACAGCCCAACACCGAGCTGCCACCCTCTGGTAACACCAGCACAGCACCCACCCAGCGGGCCCAAACCTCCCTTCCCAGGACAGGTCAATCAGCGGTGTGTCCACCACTACAGGGAACCCAGGCTAACCCACCACCCCAACAACAACAAGGACCTGGGGGCAGTGGTAGTGGGCACACAGTCCAGGGGACAGAGGCACAGGAACACCGGGGAACTGGGAAGGCTGCTGTGCGACAGAGGGAGGACAGGCCAAGGGAACCAACTCTCCACGAGGCCCTATCCTCCATCATGGGAGCATACCACCACTCCCAGGAGACGATGGTGACGGTCCGGGACAAGTTGCAGGAGACCCTGCGTCTGCAGGACGAACTGTATTTGGGGTTCAGGGAGGAGCTCAGGACCATCAGCTCCGCCCTGGGCACCATCTTAGGGGTGGTGACGGACATTCAAAAGACCTTGAGGGACACCGTGGCACTCCAAGGGGCCCCTGACACTAGCCAGGACGACAAACTGCCCACCACCTCCGCCGGCGCTAGTGGACAGGACGCCCCGCCACAGGACCACCACACCAGCACCCCATCCCCTGCAGACGGACAACCACCACGCAAGCGGTCCCTGAGATCCAGGAACAGGACAGAGCAAGATGGCAAGACCCCCGCCAGGAAATAAGACCACCCTGATTGTCCCCCTACTGTCCCACTTTGTCACCCTGTCCAGATTGGAACTGGCCCTGCTCCACTTCCAATGCCCAGATGGGCAGTGCACCTGTGAGACGAATAAACTGGACTCTGCCATGGACATTCCTCCACCATCACCCATCCCCATTTTACAACCTTCCTTGATTTTTTTAGCACTAAAATAAACACTGTTGAAAGCCAAAAAAATCTTGAGTCAGTCTATGATTTGAAACTTTGTATTATCAATTACAGTGTCATAATGGGTTACCCATTGTAAGGCTAACATACCAATGTCACACATCATAAGCCCTTGAAGGATGCAAGCAGTTGACACGTAGGTTACCACACTTGTGAAACTGAAATGGAAGGGTACAACTCAATTAACAAATAGTGAGTGAAATGTAGGTACAGGATAGAGGTAGACGTGTGAAAGTTAATGTAATGTTAAACCAGAAAATGTTCTCACCTGTGTGTCACTGGAAATATTGCTGTATGACTGACTCCCTGTTGTCGTTTTCTTCATCCTCAGCTTCATCCTCATCAATGTCCACTGGCTCCACAGGCTCCACAGCTGCCACAACACCGTCATCTGGATCATCCTCCTGCAGAAAAGGCACCTGGCGTCGCAATGGCAAATTATAGAGCATGGAGCAGGCGATGATGATGTCGTACACCTTCTTCGGTGAGTAGAATAGGGATCCACCTGTCATATGGAGGCACCTGAACCTGGCCTTAAGAAGGCCAAAGGTGCTTTCGATTACCCTCCTAGTCCGCCCATGGGCATCATTGTACTGTTCCTCTGCCCTGGTCCTGGGATTCCTCACTGGGGTTAATAGCCAGGGAAGGTTGGGGTAACCAGAGTCCCCCAATAGCCATACACAGTGCCTCTGGAGTTGACCCATCATATCAGGGATGCTGCTATTCCGCAGGATGTAGGCGTCATGCACAGAGCCAGGGAACATTTCATTTACCTGTGAGATGTACTGATCTACCAAACAGACCATCTGGACATTCATGGAATGATGTTTCTGTACACCTGTTCACTCCTGCAGGGGGGGACCAGAGCTACATGGGTCCCATCAATGGCACCTATGACGTTGGGGATATGTCCAAGGGCATAGAAGTCACCTTTCACTGTGGGCAAATCCTCCACCTGAGGGAAAATGATGTATCTCCTTACGTGTTTCAGCAGGGCAGAAAACACTCTGGACAGCACGTTGGAAAACATAGGCTGGGACATCCCTGATGCCATGGCCACTGTTGTCTGAAATGACCCACTTGCAAGGAAATGGAGAACTGACAGCACCTGCACGTCAGGGGGGATTCCAGTCGGATGGCGGATTGGTGACATCAGGTCTGGCTCCAAATGGGTACATAGTTCCTGGATTGTGGCACGGTCAAACCGGTAGGTGACGATGATATGTCTTTCTTCCATTGTCAACAGGTCCACCAGCAGTCGGTACACCGGAGGATTCCGCCATCTTCTCATATGTCTCAGCTGACGGTGCCTAAGAAGGACAACAGCGAAGAACCAGTCACTATTCCTCCAGGTATGTACCCACAGTTACACACAAGTGTACACCAGATAAAAAAGCCTTCCTGTATGTGTGTTGAGTATAGGCCTAGCTATGCGTGACGCAGTAGTAAATGAAGCCATGTGGGCCCCTGAAATGGCGGCTGCCTGACCTCTAAACTGGGACAATGGGATTGTGGGGTAACTGCGCTGGCGTTGCACACCGTCGCGGTAGGGGGTTGTAGACCGCGGCGCAATGCTGCATTGGTTAACATTGGACCCTATGGGTCCCAGGAGCCAATGAACAGATGCGCCGGCGGTGATGATGCGCACCGCCGCGGACGTCACCGCCGCAGACGTCACCGCCATTTTCTATCTGTTCACTCACTAGATACCTGACCTTCGACAGGAGAGGACCTACACTGCTAGTGCTGCTGTGACCTCGGTCTGGAAGCGACGATGGCTGCTGCGTCTGGGGAAAGGGCCCCTGCCTTCACTGCACAGGAGTTGGAGAAACTTGTGGATGGGGTCCTCCCCCAGTACACACTACTCTACGGTCCTCCAGACCAACAGGTTAGTACACAGGGAGCACGTTGTATGGGCTAGGCCTGGGTGGAGAGGGCTGGGTGGAAGAGGGAAGGGGGCAGAGTACATAGAACAGTTATGCATGGGAATGAATGGACCACATGGCCAGAGTAGGGAGGGGGCCACTCACATTGACGGTGCAGTTGGTAATGACTGTTCCTCTTTCCTTGTGCATGTCATGTAGGTCAGCGCCCACCAGAAGAGGGGCATTTGGAGTGCCATCGCCAAGGAGGTCCGGACCCTGGGGGCCCACCAGAGACAGGGCACCTACTGCCGTAAGAGATGGGAGGACATTCGCCGCTGCAGCAAGAAGACGGCGGAGGCTCAGCTGGGGATGGCCTCCCAAGGTGGAAGGGGTGCCTGTCGCACCATGACCCCCCTGATGTTCCGGATCCTGGCAGTGGCCTACCCGGAGTTGGATGGGCGCTTGAGGACATCACAGCAGACACAAGGGGGTGAGTACAACCTCATTCAGCGGACTTTGCGTGCAGTGGAGGGGTCTGGTTGGGGGAGGTGTGCTGTGGGTGTCCCTAGGCCAGGGCAAGTTAGGTAGGCAAGGCCCCTCCGTAATGTAGGCCATGTGGCACTCAACCCCACCTCAGCAGAGTGCCAAGTTGAGGTATAGTTGCCCCTGTGGCATCCATGTGCGCAGATTCCCACCATTGCCATGTAGGCCATGTCCCAGAAATTGCATGTGCAGAGGTCATGAGCACGGCGTAATGCGGGGGACTGCTGCGTCTGTCTTGTCTGCCAACGGTAGCGGCATGCCATGCACTAAAACTCTCTTTGTTCTGTCTCCCCCCCTTTTCCTGCTCTCCCTGTCCTTTTGTACATCAGCATCATCAGGCGGTGGTACAGTGGCACCGGAGCACGAGGGAGCTGCATCCCACATGCCCATGGAGGGCCACACCACAGACTCTGAATGCACCAGTGGGACGGAGGGCGAGGGGAGCTTCACGTCGGCCACCGGATCACCAAGCAGCGACATGGACTCGTCCGCCGATGGGAGCTCCCCTGTGGTGGCGGCACCACCTGTGCACCCTACTTCTACAGGTGCAGCCGCCACCCCCCCTACCAGCACCGCCCTCCCAGCAGCCCCTCAGCGTTCGCCCTGTGCCCGCTCACCCAGGAGGGTGGGCATCACCTTCGCCCCAGGCACTTCAGGCCCTGCCCCAGTCACCCCTGCTGCCCTCATTGAGGAGGCCATTGACCTCCTCAGGTCACTCACTGTTGGGCAGTCTACCATTGTGAATGCCATCCAGGGTGTAGAAAGGGAGTTGCAACATGGTAATGCATTCCTGGAGGGCATTCATTATGGTCAGGCTGCCCTTCAGCAAACCCTGCAATCTCTGGCCTCAGCACTGATGGCAGCCATTGTCCCTGTGTCCAGCCTCCCCCCTCCAACTTCCTCCACCCAGACCCAATCTCCTGTACCCCAGCTCATCCCAAACACACCTACAGACCAGCATGCACACAAGTCAACACACACAAGTAGCTCAAGCAAACATAGGCCCACACACATCACAGGCACTCACACAAGCCTCACCCACATACAGACACAGCAACATCCACTGTCTCCACTGTGTCCCCCTCCTCCTCTTCTCCCTCCTCCCTCCCAGTCTTGTCTACACACACACCTGCATGCACCACATCTACAGGCACTAGGACTCGCACCAGGACACCCAGCACCACAAGCCGCTCACCTGCACTCACCACCTCCACTGCCATTTACACGTCCCCTGTGTCCTCTCCCAATGTGTCTGTGACGCCCCCTCCCAAAGTACACAAACACCGGCAATCACTCACCCAACATCCATCCACCTCACGACAGCCTCAAGTACCTGCACCCAAAACACCTAAAGTGACACCTCCTACAACCACCTCCTCTTCCTCCACTCCCAGACCCCCTCCAGCTACCCATCCCAGTGTTCGTCAGAAACTGTCCCTCTGTCAAATTTACCTTTTTGCCCCCACCCCCCTCCAATTCATCAGTCCTGTTGTAGCGCCTCAGCCAAAAAGCCTCCAGTACCAGTGGTGCGTGTTCCAGGTTTTTGGAGTGCACCGGCCACCAGGGCAGGCAGTAGGACCTGGAGCCAAGGCAGTGGCAGCCCACCCCCTGTAAAGTCTCTGAAAATGGAGAGTGGACGACGGGACCGTCTTAAGACTCCTGGTGGGACAACAAGTGACATGGGATCGAAGGCGATTGGTGAGTCAGCTGTAACTCCAACAAAGGTGGGGAAGGTCCAGAGGAAGTCTGCCCAGCCTGTTGTGAGTGTCACGGCGGAGAAGTGCGCCATCATATCCGGCGGTCCAGACACAACCGCCAGCACCGTCGTCACTGGTCCAGAGACCACCACTGGAGTCACAGCCCAGGAGGGCACAAGTAGCGTCACTGGTCAGGAGACCACCGCCAGAGTCACAGCCCAGGAGGGCACAAGTATCGTCACTGGTCCAGAGACCACCGCCAGAGTCACAGCCCACGTGGGCTCAAATATCGTCACTGGTCCAGAGACCACCGCCGGAGTCACAGCCCAGGAGGGCACAAGTATCGTCACTGGTCCAGAGACCACCGCCAGAGTCACAGCCCAGGAGGGCACAAGTATCGTCACTGGTCCAGAGACCACCGCCAGATTCACAGCCCAGGAGGACACAAGTATCGTCACTGGTCAAGAGACCACCGCCGGAGTCACAGCCCATGAGGGGCCAGGATGCCACAGCCCCGCTGGGCAATGATGGAACGTCATGCCACACACCAATGCCCATTGTAGAGATCGTCATGCCACACACCAATGTCCGTATCAGAACTGCCATGTCAAAGCACCGCTGAACAGGGCAAAGACCGCCATGGCAAAGACCGCCATGGCAAAGCACCGCTGAACAGTCCTGAAACGCCATGTCAAAGCACCACTCAACAGGGCAAAAACTGCCATGGCAAAGCACCGCTGAACAGGGCAAAGACTGCCATGGCAAAGCACCGCTGAACAGTCCTGAAACGCCATGTCAAAGCACCGCTGAACAGGGCAAAAACCGTCATGGCAAAGCACAGCTGAACAGGGCAAAAACCGCCATGGCAAAGCACCGCTGAACAGGGCAAAGACCGCCATGGCAAAGCACCGCTGAACAGGGCAAAGACCGCCATGGCAAAGCACCGCTGAACAGTCCTGAAATGCCATGTCAAAGCACCGCTGAACAGGGCAAAAACCGCCATGGCAAAGCACCGCTGAACAGGGCAAAGACCGCCATGGCAAAGCACCGTTGAACAGTCCTGAAATGCCATGTCAAAGCACCGCTGAACAGGGCAAAAACCGCCATGGCAAAGCACCGCTGAACAGGGCAAAGACCGCCATGGCAAAGCACTGCTGAACAGTCCTGAAACGCCATGTCAAAGCACCGCTGAACACGGCAAAAACCGCCATGGCAAAGCACCGCTGAACAGGGCAAAGACCGCCATGGCAAAGCACTGCTGAACAGTCCTGAAACGCCATGGCAAAGCACCGCTGAACAGGGCATGCACCGTGTAGGAATGAATGGACCGCCACATCAGGCATCCTTATCCCATGTGCAGCTGGGACAGTGACAGGACAGGTACTTTCACGTGGAGACTCATCCAGTCTGGGCACCAGTCCCCCTCCACAACCAGTGGAGACCTGCATCTACTTGAGAGACTGTGGCTTTGCACTCCCCAGGATGGCACAGTGGGCAAACTACCCACTGTAGTGACTTGAGAGACTGTGGCTTTGCACTCCCCAGGATGGCACAGTGGGCAAACCACCCACTGTAGTGGCTTGAGAGTCTGTGGCTTTGCACTCCCCAGGATGGCACAGTGGGCAAACCACCCACTGTAGTGACTTGAGAGACTGTGGCTTTGCACTCCCCAGGATACATCAATGGGCATGGAGCCCCGTTGTGGATCTGGCTTTGCATTCATGTGGCTGAGGTGCCCCTCCTTCCCTTCCCCCTGAGGTGCCTGTAGTGTTTCTATCTGATGCCCCGGCAGTGTTCTCTCCGATTTTGCTCAGGTATCTATTGTGGGCCTCGCCCATGCTTTTTTGGACTGTTGGTGCACGGACATTGTTGTGTACATATCTGCACTGCTTCTCGGATTGTATGTGTAAATAAGAGTGATTTTGAGATTTGTATATCTGTATATTTTTGTATGACATCTATATTGGCACATTACAATGTTTGCCTGATTTTCGCATTGTCTTTGCATTCTTCCGGGGGGATTGTGGGTTGTTACTGTGATTTTTGTGACTGCATTGGTGTGTATGTTGTAATCTGCGAGGGTGGGGGTGTTTGTTGGGTGTCCCCCTAACTTTTGCCTCCCCCTCCCCCGTGTCGTAGGTGCAGTACTCACCTGTATCTTCTGCGCCTACGTAGCTGTTGGTCGTAAAGGAGAAGAAAAAAAAGGGCAGGTAGGATTTGTAATTCGGGCTCCATGGTGTCCTCCTTCCTCGTGGGATGTGTTCAGGTGAGCGTTTTCCCATTGCAAAAGCTGTTTCCGCCGTGTTTTTATCCACGGTGCATCTGCCCCGGAAAAGGTGGTAGATTGACGGGTTGTAATAGTGTGGGCGGTACATTGTCTCCCGCCTGTCTGTTGGCGGTAACCGCCGCGCTGCTTGTCTGTACCGCCGTGGTGGGCGGTGTGTTAAAGTGGCTGTCTTTGTTGGCGTTTTCCGCCAGGGTCATGATTCCCTTTTTTTGTCCGCCGGCCTGTTTGCGGTATTACCGCACCTTTAACACCGTCCGCCAGGGTTGCAATGACCCCCATAATGTTGCAAGTTACAGACGTCAGCAGGTAATACAAGTAATGCACCACTGTTAAACAATAATCACAATTCTTAATTTGTAAAAACTATTAAAATTGAGGCTTAATGAAATTAAAGAAAAATAATAGTTACAGCAATAGATATCAGAGCTTGATATATTCCTGGCTTAATACTTTTAAAATAAGATATTAGTTTAGAGCAGGTAACTAGTTAAAAATTTAATCAGTTCAACATGCAATTTTCATTTAATTTTGCTTGCAGTTGCGAAATAAATTTCCCAAATTTGGCCAGCTCTACTGGTTCTTTTAGTGTGAATATCAAAGTTCTGGCCTCAGAGCAAGATCTTATGCTGTGGCGAAAGAAGAGAGGTCTTAGTAAAGTGCGTTGTTCATTCAGCAGTGCTGGAAAGCAGCATAATAGATGGATAAATGTCTCTGTTTTGTGTCCACAAAGTATGAGGTAGTTTATACTGGTGAGGGAACACCAATTTGATTCAGTTCCTTTATTTTTAGGCCAAGCAGTCTGGCAAAGGCAATTTTTGTCACACAGGCCTTCCTGATTGTACATGCTAAGGAGGCTGGGGGGCCAGGTGCTGTGTATCACTCTTATAGGATGCTGCCACCGCTCTTTGCACTGGTGTGTTGCTCAATTTTCCAAGACCACAAGCACAAGAAATAATTTGTATCTGTCTTTTCAAGATCGCCTTGATTGATATTTGTGACTGTGCCAGTTTGGTCAATTCAGCTAGATCTATTTGTATGCCTGTTAGTGCTGTGGTTAAGTATTGTGACCATGGGTTTGACTTTGTTTCAAAGATGTGGTGAAGGAATGATTTCAGAGTGTTAGTTGGTGCCATGATTAATTTATGGTAGTACTTCAGGAAAGCCCCCATATGTGCCCAGTTTTGGCCTTCCAGACCAAATGCTAACCTTATCAGATTACTCCTTAGATATTGTGGGAGTTTGAATATTCTTTTATAGATTTTTACTTTAAACTTTTCTATCAGTGTGGTAAGATGACCTGAGGAGGCTTCATGGCCATAACTTAATGCTGGTAAGAAAGAAGCTTTCAGTACTTGAAGAATTAATCTGGCGGTCAGGCTGTCCATGATTTTGTTTAATTGCCATAGTCTAGTTATTATGAAATCAGCCTGTGCCTTCATGTGATGAAGATGAACTTCGGGCTTTCCCTTAGCCAATATCCAGATGCCCAGGTATTTGTAAGTGTCTTTGCTGCAGTTGTTGAGTGGCCCCATTTTCCAGTTGAGGTGCTGATGTTTCAAATGCCAACCAAAAATTATTACTTTAGTTTTTAAGGAATTTGCCATCATTTTATTTGCAATGTTTTAGTCATACAAAGCAGTAAGTGCTTTTTGTAGGCCAGTATCAGGGGTCCAACAAAGCGATGCCATCTGCATGTTGCAGAAGGGTGAGTCTGAGATTCCCAATTTTTGGTTGGATCAGGTTTGCGTATTTTAGTGCTTGTGACATGTCTGCTGTGTAAAGATTGAATAGCAGAGGCGCGAGCACGCAAACTTGCTTTTGCCCACTGGTGGTGGGAATCTACTTACTAATGGCAGAGCTCGATAGCTTAACTCTTACACAGGTTGATGAGTAAAGTAAAATTATTGCCCTTAATAGTTTGCTTAGAACTCCCCAGTTTTGGAGCTTTCTCCATAGGCGGCTCCAGTCCACCGCATCAAATGCTGCAAAATAGTCTACAAAGCACGCAAAGAATGGAGGGGTCTTTTTAGTGGTTGCTTCGTGTATCAGAAATAAGAGAGCCACTACGTTCTCTATGGTCTCAGATTTTGCCCTAAAGCCAGTTTGGCAGAGAGGTACTACCCCAGTTTCCTCTGCCCCGTTTTGAAGTTCATCCAAGAGGACAGAGGCAAAGCCTTTTGCTTTGATGTCTAATAGGGCGATAAGACGGTAGTTAGCTGGGTTGTGTCTGTCCTCCTTTTTAAAAATTGGATGCAGTATGGAGCCTCTCTAGGCTGGGGGTATTTCCTCTGATTTCAGACAAGAGTAGTAGAGTGCTGGCAAAACCGGGGACCAAAGCTCTTTGTTTTCTTTGAAGATTTGTTCAGGGATGCCATTTGGACCAGGCGCTCCGGATGATCTCATATTTTGCAGGATGACAGAAATTTCCATTGGTGCAGGTGCAAAATCCTGAACCAGCGGGTATTATATGTGCCAGATTTAACCAGTTGATGTTTAGAAAGCGGTGGGTTATCTGTGTACAGTTTCTTGACATGTTTTATCCATTCTGTTTCATTTATTGCATTGGTTCAAAGATTGCTCTGTTCCACCTTGTTTTTAATGTACCTTCATAAATCCACATGATTGTGCTTTCCCATCAAGGAGAAGATATAGACAGCCTCACTTTCCACGTGTTTATGTTTTTACAACCAAATAAGCTGCTTATGTTGTTTAACGTGTTCCCGTAGTTTTATGGCTAGCGCCATTTTCTCTACAGCATTCTAGTTTTGTTGTGTTGTGTTCTCAATCTAACAAGTTTCCTTTTGCTTTCCATTATGGGAGGTTGGGGAAGGTTTTATTGGAGCTCTGTTGTGAAATGTGTGATGATCCTGCATGTTGCAAGAGGTTGTAAGTGATATCCGACCAGTTAGCCCAAAGTGTATCGCCAGCCGTTGTCAGCATTGTGGGGACATCTAGATTTGTCAATGAGCTGTATAGCCAGGCTGCCACTGGACCCCATTTAATCTGCCTGGTTAATTGTGATTCGTCCTCTCCTTGTGGGATTCCTATTAACGTTTGTGTTTCCATGCATTTTATATCCGTTTTGATGTTTGCTATGAGAGGGAGATGATCGCTAGTGTGTAAATGTAAGATTTAAAAGGAGACCAGGCATTTAATGATTTCCTCCAAGGCGAATATATAATCCAAGGTGCTTTTACCCTGAAAGATTTTTGGGAATTACTGTGTATGAATGTTTTTTTTTTTTTAATGCTGAAAGGAAAAAAGACTATGGGCCAGATCTGTACTTTTTGACGCAAAACTGCGGTAACTTCATTTCTTAACGCCACCCATGCGTCAAATTTATACTTTGAAACACGGTGGTGCTAAGAATAGGTTAGAGTAATTTTTTTACGCTAACCATTGCGCTTTGTTGTAAGGCAAAATTATGTTAGCGTGTGAAGAATGACTCTAGTCCAGTTTGCGACATGGGAAACTTCACAAAAAGGATATGCTCCATTTTTCACCACAATAGCCTTAGAAGGCGACACAAACGCAGCAAACAGTGCTGAGGAGCCCCAAAATGGATCTCAGAAGCCTGGAGAGACCCCAGGGAGACTGCAATTAACCAGGAACCAGCCAGGAGGACACAGACAAGACCCAGGGGAGAGACAAGAAGAAGAGAAAGTGTCGCTTCAGTGCAGAGGAGCACGAAATGCTGGTCAGAGAGGTGACGGAGCACCAGCATCAATTATTTATCACCTCTAAATTGCCAATTGGAAGGAGAGAGGCAATTTGGCAACAAATTGTGGACAAGATTAACAGCGTGGCAGAGGTCAGGAAAACTGTCACCGAGAGTAAGAAACGCTGGCATGACTGCAAGTGCAGGACAAATGAGAAAATGGCAAGGAACAGGAAGGCAGCACTGCAGACCGGAGGTGGGAGTCCAGCACTGCAGGAGGACCTGGACAAGATAGACACGATAGTTGCAGCCGCCATCCTGGAGTAGATCATCACAGGAATCGCAGGACAGGACAGTGCAGACTTCCAGGAAACACCATTTATGCAGGGTAAGTTGTGTGGGGGACAAAAATGCCCACATTTCATGTGCAAGAAGAGGGAACTACATACCTACTACACAATGCATGTCAGCCCTGGAAATCAAGCAGTGGAAAGGGCAAAGGGGCACAGTACGGGTGCATGGGCTGTGCAGGGGCATCCAGGGGCACAGCACAACACAACACCAACAACCTTTGCATGGGGGTTCACTGCCATGCTAAGGCTGCTGGAAATGCGAAAGCAGACCAGGAAGGTAGGGAAGAACATAAAACTGTGCTGCTGTCACAGGATAGCTGGTATTGTCAGAATGTAAACTAGAGGACAATGCCCAGTCTCAGGCCATTGGCTCAAGTGGCATTTATCACTGACAACACCTGCCACTACTACCTGTGCTGTGTGTGCTGGTCGATTAGGAAATGACAGTTAGGTGCCCATGGCACAAACACACTCAAAATGAGGGATCAGTATGACTACGTGACCAATCCCCATCAATCCCTATCCAAGTGCAACTCCTGTCAACTGCTCATTTTCATAGGCTCAATAAACATCAGGCACTGTCACATACATTATGAAGTACACAGCAGTAATCTCATACCGAGGCTGCCCATTCTAGTGTCTCCCCCTGTGCCTCTGTCACAATTGCTGCAATGCCACAATGCAACATCTCAAGTGTCATAGTGCTAAGACAACAGCATTGAGGGGGAAGACATATGTGTGTAGCTAGGGAAACACACCCACACAGTCATGGAAGGAAATGGAACACTGCCAGGCCCATGGGTGCAATGCAATGTAGCACACATACGCAAACATCAACATGAGAAACTACCAATGCTGACACTTGTATTGTTCCATCGAGATTCAATACATGGCATGGTGCTATGTCTCAGCACCGTATAGTTGTATGTGACAAATGATAGGCTGGGACAGGGCCACATTTTTATGTGTGGTGCATGTGGCATCAGCACACCAACAAGCATTGCAAGACCTCACCATGCTAATGATAGCAGAGGGAGGGTTGATTAGGACAAAAAGGTGGCAAGCCACATTTTAGACAGAAACCCCATTTAGAAGATGTGACGCAGACAAATCCCCAAACTGCCCACACTACATGTGACATGCAGGTGGGGCATACGCTTGACAGACTGCAAACATTAATGACAGGAACAATGCATGGGAACCAAGATTACAACGTACCACCAATAGAAAGTCCGTGATGCCACATTACAACTGCACAAAACAGACACACTAATTGTACAATATCTCATTGCAGAGGACGATGGATCTCCTGAGGATCTGCCTGTCCTGGACTACCCTGATGCCATGGATGACCAGCTGACAACCATCAGCCAGGAAACCCTCTAAGATGTCCTGGGATCCCTCCAGACACCACCTCCAGTCGCTAGGAGGAGCACACATGTAGCAGCCATCCCAGAGGAACCACACATCACCCAAATTGTATGACCTGCCAGCTCAAACACAGTTGAAGACTCTGATGACACTTGGACCACCTTTGAGAGGACAGTTGTGGGAGTACAGCGAGAGCTGGCCATTGAGGTGTGGGTGGGGATGCAAACTATGGCAGCCAGTGTTGAGAGGATGCACAAGTGCATGATGAGATCCGCAGAACAGTCAGCAGCCATACAACTCACCCAATCACAACTGCAAGGAGTCCAACAGTGTGTGAGGGACCTCACCAATGATGTGAGGGAGTTGCAACAACACCTGCCCTTTCAATCTTACAGCTGCTTGCATGACAACAAGCTGGATTCCCTCAGGGCAGACATGGTTGCCTACCACAGGGATGTTGCTGCAATACTCAATAATCAGTAGCTCCTCCTTGCTGCAGTTATGCCATATCTAGTTACAGAGATGGCAGCTGCTGGGAATTTGGAGTCCACTTCTCTAACCACCGAAGTGTGTGCTGCCCCCTCAAACCAACCACCACCACAATCAAGGGCAAAGGAGACGACACACACCTCAGAGGATGAAGATGTGGAACAGATCACCATCACCCGTAGGAGTACCAGGTATAACCAGCCCATGTCACATGGGCACTGTTTTTAACTTGTCCTGTGCTTGACAACATGCCAGTGTTGCTACAGTTGGTGACCTGCACTCTTCACCCATACACTGTTAACCTTACCAATATGGACTGCAATTGTCTTTCACTACCCAATTGGCAATTCATGTTCCTCTGCACTGAATGACACTTCATCTTAGCATGTTAAATGACATGTCCCTCAACCTTGCACTTGTGTTGCATCATAATAGAATGCTTTACATTAATGGGCCCACAAACCTGGACTGTGTAAATATTGCACTTTAAAATAAACAGCACCTACACAACCACTTTGTCCCTGTGTACTGTGACACATCTACTTTGCTGAAAATTTGTGATGCATGTGACATGTTAATGGTCACAGAGTACAGAAATAATGTGGGAAGATATTTATGCACAAGGGTCTGAATGTTTAATCATCTGTACTGCCTGTGGTTCATTTGTGAAGTAAAAGCAGCACAAACTTAAAAAAGATCATTGTAATTTGTAAGTTTGTGCTGCTGTTGGGTTAAAAAATGAGGCAAGTGCTGTAAAAAAATGGTATATTTCAGGCCCAAGGTATCTACAAGATTAAACTCAATGCTGGCCACGTCCCATACAAGACAATCATTGTGTATGTGACATTTGACTCAAAACATACATACCACACCCACAACATACAGCAGGAATGGCTGTATTAGAGTGTTTAGCCAATAACGTCAGCTGGGAGTAGAATTTAAACACATAGGCGTGAATTTTGTATTCTTAACCTCATAAGAAATTGATAACACTCAGTTTATCAGGGTTCACATGAACATAAGGCTGCAGGCGGACGTCCCACAGTGCCCCAAAATCCAACACAGGACCCAAACGATGATAGCTTTATAATCACACCTACCTGTCCAATACATGGGAACCACAGTCATCTTGAGAGGTGGGTACAATGGATGGCAGATGCATAAATATGTAGCTTTGTTATAGCTGCCAATGTGACAGCTCAGTTGGAAGTGGGAATGAACATGTCAAGAGTGGGATGTGGCTGCAGGACGGAATACACAGGCCAACACAAATTTGGCACTGTACACTCATGCAAAGACCAATATCCTCAAGCATATGACACAGGAGTACCTAAAACTTTATTAACTATGTATAAAAGAGAATTTAAAACTATGTCACACACCTATACTAACCTAACCTATCCTAACTA
The DNA here is from genome assembly GCF_031143425.1 of Pleurodeles waltl. Classification (NCBI taxonomy): domain Eukaryota; kingdom Metazoa; phylum Chordata; class Amphibia; order Caudata; family Salamandridae; genus Pleurodeles; species Pleurodeles waltl. Next base: position 652,729,634 of record NC_090439.1, read on the forward strand.
TATATTACCCGCAATTGGCCCTAACTACCCTATGCTAAACTTACCACATTTAAATAAACACTCTAAACATTTACCCCCATCCCCTGCATATGACGGGACACATGTACGACAACATTTACTAACCTAAACACATACTAACTAATACTAAACAAATATTTTTTTTTATATATTTTTTTTTTATAGAAAACACAAAAGCCCCAACATCAAACCCCACCCACACACTAACATGTAATAATATAACCCCCATCCCCAACCTACTTATCCTATCTAAACTACTAGCCTACTCTAACCTATCACTAAACCCCCTAATCCCACTAATAAACAGGATAAGGAAAGAGGAGGGAGGGAACGGTATTAGGGGTGAGGCAATGCAGGAGTTAGAGGTTTGCCCTCTTGAGAGTTTTCTTAATGGATTTTAGCCTCCAGCTATTCCTATCAACGTCCCGCTGGAGACTGTCAATTTTCCTCAGGACCTTTTGCATGTCCCTCTGTAGCTGCCTGATTACAGCCATGTCCAACACAGCTCCTGTGGTGGTCTGTGTCCCTGATGTTGTCGCTACTGCAGTTGCTGTGGTCGGGGCTGCTGGAAGTAAAAGTGCAGCAGGAGTTGTGGCTGTAGCTCCTGAAGCTGAGGGTGCAGCAGGTGGGGCTGATATACTGGTGGCCACTATGCCGCTGCCTGTAGTTGTGGTGGTGGTGACACCTGTTGCGGCCAATGCCGGGCCCCCTTGGCTAAAATTCCGCCATGCTCCTGTGGCTTTCTCCCGACTATAGTCGTCTTACCATCATTCTAAAGCCAGACTCCATATCCAGGATATGCCTGTATCTCACTGCCCACGTCTGAAACGCTCTAATCTTTGCGGCATTCATGTTGGCAACTGTAAAAATGGGAGAAGCAACCATTAGTGTCATCATTGTGTGATGCATGTACAGATGATAATCTAACACTCTCCCTCAAATTGCACATGTAGCCCAAATCACAGTACAGATGATATATTGTCCCTGAGGAATGACATGGCAACGCTCCCTACCCGTCAAGTATTTACCAGCACAGCAAAGCACAACAAGGTGTGTACCAAATAAAGTGATCTGTGCATTTATGTAGTGCAATGTGTCACAATGCAAATGCAGCATGGACTTAACATGGGCCAGGCCGACTAATCCCTATCATCTGGATCAACTTCAAGGAACACAAGACCTGTGATTTGTAAATGTAATTGGCAGGATGGTATAGAGTTGCCAATCATAAGGGGTTGATGTTGTTTGGGACACATGCATGCTTGAATTAGATGTCTGTCATCTACACTGTGACCATCAAACCTACCTACACATAAGTTCTCCCCCTCCCCTTGTGCCTCGGGAGATGGGCATGCAATACATCATCACAACCGTCAAGGACAAACACAAAGCCATGTCCAGCTGTACATGGATTTAGTGAGTGAAACACATATGAGGAGGCCTGCTAACTAGGAGTGAGGTATCAATTGGTAAATTACATCTACGTTCATGTTTCCATTTGTGGACAGCCATCAACATCTGATCTGCCAACACATTTCCTAAATCACCCACATTGATACAAGCACACGTCTGGCCTTGGCCTGCATGCACGCCTATAACATACCACATAAGTGCCACGTAAATGGAGTACAACATTTCGGGATAGATGCTGGGGGACAGTCACCCATACAGTCCTACATGTCCATTACACTAGAGGGATGCGTAATTTTGGGTGGGAAACTGATGCATCACTGTCTTGTGTAAATGAGGGTATGACTTGTTGTCAATATTCTGACACTGGACCACCTCTAAATCAAATGTGGCCCTACATGTGGCTAGCAATCACCTTGTTCACCTGCTGCTGCCCATTGTGCAGCACAAGACTCCCAAGATATGACTCTTTGCCAGTGAATGTCTAACCCTCGCATGGAACACTATGTCAACCTCCAGTCAAGTCATATATCAGGTCACGTGCCTGCTCATCATATCTAGCAATGAGTCCAACACACAAGAGTCAATCACACAACAGCTGCAATCACAACACAGGACAGACATTTTCACACTTACTGGATATGTCTGGGTTCTCAAATAGAGCCACTTCCCCGATGGTAGAGAGGGCCGGTCCACCTGTAAGACATGGAAAGGAGATATATGCTCAATGTCTGATCACTGTACTAACGTGGGAACAACATATCACAGTGTGTGACATTTTATATGAGTGAGCTGCAGATCAGGCATGTAGACACGCCAACAGACATACCACTGCAAATTTGCATTGACACTAACACTCCAGTGAGTGATAGACACACATATGCACACATGCATTGGCCCTAACAATCATGTGTTGCTAAACCTAACTACAACATTTTGTGGCTAATCCATTTCATATGGTACTCCATATCATGATTTGTAATTGGGTGACAATTGCAACGATACTTCCCTGGTGCACTACAATAAATGTGACTCAGGTATTGTGGGTTGTGCATCAAGGGACAATGATTAACTGTGTGATGGACATGTGGGTCAATTTTCTGTCAGGAATTAGTGTGCATTAAGTGGTCCATAACAGATGTGGCACAGGGGTATGTAGGTAAGATATGCCCCATTGGTAGTGTCCCCAAAGCTGTATATGACCCTATGCCAACATGATGACAGGGATCATGTGTGTGTAATGATGACAATGTAGCGCTAAATATGGATTGCCCACTTTGCTGTCCCAAAACTGTGACATATGGTATGCTGACAGTGTCTTAGCTGATCATCATTGACAGAATGCAAAGACACAGGTGTAGTCATTGCACCTGAAATGTGTCACTCAGGGCCATATGTACCTATATCAGCTTTGTGATTCACACATTGCCAGACTTAGCAACTATCAATTAGCAAGTTGGATGATCGGAGGTAGAACACTCAAAATGACACTGTTTGCAATTCAAAAAATGGAGTAGCAAATGGCCTACCTCTTGAATAATGATGAGGTAGGTCTCATTTTGCAAACCCCAGGGACGCTGGCCTGCTGGGCTCAGCAGACCATCATGTCTGTGACTGCTTTCATATTTCGATCTAAATATAGGTTTAATTGCACCCTAATTTCAGCAGGGGTGAACAGAAAGAATTTTAAAAACCTATTTTATTACTGAAATTTTTTTGGAAGCAGTCAGTGGTCTGTGTCACAACTTCCTGCTCAGAATTTTTTTTTGGACAAGCATTCACAAAGAGGAAGGGATCCCATGGGGACCCCTCCCCTTTTGCAAATGGGTTTGCACCAACTTGAAACGGATGGTAACTACAATTGCTTAGTGCCAGCATTTGTGCTCAAAAACAAAACAAATAGCTGCCTGCAACTCAATGATAGGAGAGGAACGCCTATTCCTAAATGCCACTAGAAGACCCTGTTTTGTGATTGTGCAATCAGATAGCAAAATGGCAACATTTGGTTTGTGCATTTGAATGAATATTTGTCCTGACGTAAACACAAAAATTCAGTAAACTATCCGTTTGTGAAATTTATAAATAGCTTGGTACATATGGCCCTGAATAAATCCTGGCCTGTGTGTTTTGTGTGTGAATTGACTTTTCCAACTATATGTGTGCTTCTGATGGAACAGCATGCAATATATATGGCGTAATGTTCATGAATGCATGTGTTACAAATGGGTATCAACATCAGATGGCAATCAATGAGGTACAACAGCCATGATATGTGTTTGTAATATGTGTCGACTCATTTACTGTGTGTAGTAGTTTGGCTTTGGGGACATTACATTTCCCACAACAAACAAAACACAGGGAAGATCGAGGATGGCTGATGAGGTCGATGTTGGATCTGTTACCCCTCACATGTCATTAAAATTTGGCTACAACTTCATGGTGACTTGTGTGTAAACTACCCATAAGTTGGGCATTTGAATATGTTTGGTAGGTACAGTGTTTACGACACAGAGCCTCAATTCCAATAATAAAATTGTTATGTACACTTCAGTTGGACTAATGTAAATTACCTATGCTCCTCCTGTGGCTGTGGAGGACCTGCAGCCCTGGCTGCATGTGTTCACATATTTTCAGAGGTGCATTGCACAAACGTGTCCAGTTCAGGTGTGTGGGCATGTGTACCCTGTATCAGTATTGGCCCCATGCTGTTACGGTTTCATGCAGATCTAGTCAGAAGTCTGTTGGGGCAACACTTGAGTTCAGAGTATCTTTAAAGGCAGATTTGTCCTAAACCGAAGATCAGCTAAAGGCATACAAGGGGATAGGGCAGCTATGTTGTGGCAGATAATAAGAAAGAGTGAAGACAGAGCAACCTTAGTGTGGACAAATATGTAACGGGTCAGTAATGGACAAACACGCAGGGCTCATCACTACGTTTGTACGCAGGGTAGGACTCAGACCTTCCCACAGCAACAGGGAACGTCAGTGCCTCTGTGCAGAATAATCTCACAGCTAGTCACCACGCAAGCCCCATCCAAAGGTGGCAGCCGAAGTGAATCTGTGTCTGGACCCTCAGGGCACAAACGTGGATTGTCCTTACATACACAAGACGAGCCCTTGTTTGTCTGGCTGGAGACACAGTAACAAATCCAGGAATACAGCCATAGCACACTGTCACTGTTAGACACTAATGAATATATGCAAAACTAGACAAAGGATTGGGGCTGGATTAGCCTCCTGGAAACTATGTGCCAGTGCAAATACAAAATTAAGCAATTCTATACAGTTGAGGCCTGATAGTACACTTACCAGACACAATACCCCAAGAGGAAACGGAGGGCAAGGGAACCAAGTAAGAGGCAAATGCAGGTACAGGGAACAGGCTCTGGTTGACACAAAGACTGGAACAGGTCTGGCTAACACGAAGCGGGCTCTGTCAGGAACCAACATGAACAAAGCTGAAAAACAGGGAACAGAGTTAGACTGGAATAAGCAGGTACTGCACTGTGTAACCAGAGAGCAGTTTCAGGCGTAATCAGGACTGTAACACAATCCAACAAGGGCTCTGGTACACAAATTAATTGTACTCCAATCCACGACGAGGAGCTTCAGGGAATGGCAACTACTAAGCAGTTCCAGGCAGCAGCAAGGCCTGGGCAGAGTCACATGGTGATGATTCCCAGGGTACAGATAGTCCATTTACAGTGCCCCCTAGAGAAGGGAGGGCAGAGACTTAACACATGGCAGGGGCAGGACTTATTACCTGGGATGGACTGTGCAGGGCATGTGTTGTGACCATTGCTTGTCATACTTGGGACGCTCATGCTATCCATTTTCAGGATTGATGCACCTCTTGTCACACAGGTGTGTGCAGCTTCAGTCCCACACAAGACCTGGAGGAGAGAATCCAGTATAAGGGGACAACCGGTCTATTCCCATGGGAAGCTATGGACAGAAAATTACAGGTCTTACTGACTACCAGGCAGTCCATTATGGGACCTGAAGTCCATGCAGGCTGATGTAGTTGTTCTATAGCATTCTATAAGGAAAAGGGAAGCAAACAGGAGTCAGAATGGGAGTCTGGGTGAGTGTGAATGATGATTCCCAGGGTACATATAGTCAATTTACAGCACCCCCTAGAGAAGGGAGGGCATAGACTTAACACATGGCACTGGCAGGACTTATTATCAGGGATGGACTGCACAGGGCATGTGTTGTGACCATTGCTTGTCGTACCTGGGACACTCATGCTATATATTTTCAGGATTGATGCACCTCTTGTCACACTAGCTCCTTGCAGAGACAGCAAATGTCACACTTACTAATGTCAGGGATCTGTTCATGCATTCCTGTTACCAATGATATTACACATCCACTGCCTCATGTATGATGCATTTATTTACATTATGATAGAAGATGTAATAGTTGTGTGTTATGTGCTACAGTACACCATGTTGGCAACGTGGATGTCTGTCCTATGCTGTGGTCCTATTGTTTCGCCCTTTATATGTGAAACAGAAAATATGTTTTCTTTACAAACTGTGTATGATGTTTGCTGTACAATCATAGGCATCACATGTGATGTTGCATCAGAAGTAGTCATATTTGTCTTTGTGACATGCTCCCTGAGGTAATGCTCATATTCCTAAGAACATGTAATGTATAAAAAAGTACCCAGAGCAGGATTTAGTGATAAAGTGAGGTGTGTAATTACATATCGTAACAATGTGTTTATAGCGACTATTGTTGAAAAACGTTTTGAACTATCTGCTGTCTGCGACACATTCCTGCAGCTGTGGTTGGATGTTCCCCGTCATTTTCCCTGGCACCATCTGCCTCTTCCTCCTCCTCAGGCAGTTCTTGATCTGGTTCATATATGGGGAAGTTCCTCCTAACACAAATGTTGTGCAAGATGGCACAAGTCAATATGATCTTGCAGACCATTTCTGGGGAATATAGGAAGCTGCCTCCGGTAAAGTCCAGGCACCTGAATCTGGACTTCAGGATGCCAAAGGTCCGTTCCACAATGGTGGGTGTCCTCCAATCTGCCTCATTATAGGCATGCTCTGCTGCTGTGCTTGGTTTGGGGAATGGGGTCATGACCCATGGCTGCATCCCGTAACCCTAATCATCTGAAAAAGAAAATAGGAGTAAGTATTTTGTTGTTGCTTGCACCAGGAATGTCATGTAGTATGGTAGTTGATATCTTGTGTCGTCTGTGACTCATATGTGTTTGTAGCATTGTGTCAGATTCTGGGCTTCTGTGAGGTTTTGTCTGCATTGGGTTGTTTAACTTGACAACTTGTGTTTGACTCATTGACCTGATACCTATGGTTTAGTTTTTTAAATGCAGTTTAGTGTGCATCTCCCATGTGTTGTGTAGTGACCTACACGTTTTAGTGTGCGTTCAATGGAGGGGACAGGATACTTCCACACACACAATAGATTCCAATGTGGTGGTAACATGGTTGCACTACATGACCTGGACATCCCATCCACATATACATATGCCATTGCAGATGAAAACCAGAAGTGAGGCCCTTTGATTAGAGTTGCTGACAATGCCCAACACATCTCCCTACTTTGGCAGCACGGAGGTGTTCAGTATTGACAATGCACAATTGTCCCATGTGTGACTTGGTTCCATGTAGACCTTTGTGGTTCCCTCTGCCAGTGGCTCATGTGCAACCGTGCACCTACACTACCGAACTTGTTCCAGGTAACCTGGCTAACTGCCTTGTGGACGTGGATATATATGTGCAGGAAGGGCCATCGCCCTGTACATCTGTTATTTTGATGGAGAATTGGCTCTATCAGTATGTGCAGCGGTGTGCAGTTTGCATTAGTGGCACATCAATATGTGTTCATAGCACAGTCCACTTCCTCATTGCTAGCTGGCAAAGTCACCCCAGGAGTGATGTGTGATGTTGGGACTGCCTCTGTATTTCCATGTCACCTACATGTGAGTCAGCATCATCATGCTATGAGTCTCATGGTGTTTGACCTGCAGAAACACACATTGCATAACCCTTCCACAGTACTTATTGCTTGGGAGGATGTGGGATTGACTATGTGGCCTAAGGTAATAGTAAATGGTTCATTTCCAAATTGTACTTCCAGTGCAGGCCATGTCATTGTCACTGTGTGCTTTAACATTGGTCCCTTGTTGCTGTAGAGTGGCATCTATTGTTATTGTCAGCCATCATTTGTCCATAGGTGTGTATCATATTGTGCCAGGGTGTCCAACATAACTATCTGTGTCACACCTCAATTACTTCCTGCCCACGTGTCAATGTAGTGGTGTATGTATTGTGTGTCCTACAGAGTTGCTGTGCCGTGTGTATATTGCTAAGTTTATGGACTTACCAACAAGAAGGCCATTGCCATATCGTCCGTCCTGGAAGTGCTGATTGATGGTGCTGTGGCGAAAGATGAAGGAATCATGTACACTCCCAGGATACTTGGCCAAGATGTTGGTAAATAATCCCTGGTGATCAACTATGGCCTGCACATTTATGGAGTGGGTGTGCTTTCTGTTGCGGTATAGATGCTCTGTTGCAGCAGGTGATACAATCCGGACATGGGTGCAGTCAATAGCACCAAGCGCATGCAGGAAACTATTTATTTGGTAAAACCCCTGTTTGATCTCCTGCTGCTTCTGCTGTGTGTTGGGGAAACTGATGTGCCGGGGAGTGAGGAATATGATGGCATCAAGGACCTTGGGAAGGAAGGCAGAGAATGAGGACTGTGATGTCCCAGCAACCAAGGCACCCGTTGTTTGTAATGAACCACTTGCCAACATGTGCAGGACAGCTAGCAGCTTGGTCACCTGTGGAATATTGTGTGGTGTCTGCAGGCTGGCTGTTATCTGTGGCTCAATTTGGCGCAGCAGCTGCTGTATGGCTTGCCAGCTGAGTCTGTACCTCTGGATGATATCCTGTTCCCTGAGGCCCAGGAGAGATGTCCTGGTCCTGAAGACCCTCTCCTGCCTTCTGTGTTGCCTTTGGGGTCCACGTTGGTGTGGTGGTAACTGCTGCTGTTGTTCCTGTGCTCTGCGTCATCTGGCATGCTGCATGAGTAGCACCTCCATGTCGTCCTTCTTGAGCAACTATGTTGCTTGTGTGTGTTTTCCCTAAGTAGTGGTGTGTTTGCCCCATTTTAACGCCTGCCCTAACCCAGGTGTTCAAATTTGACGCAAATCAGGCTTTGCGTAATTTTTCTGTTCCGCCTCCCACCCGTGCGCTATTTTTGCCCGGGTGGATAAATACGGCGCACAAGTGTTTGAGTCATTTTTTGGACTGGAAAGCCTACCTTGCATCTCATTGGTGCAAGGCGGATTCACGCATCCCGAAAATGATGCAAACTCAGATATTTTGACTCTACACGGGTCTAGTGTCAAAATATAAATATGGAGTTACGTTTGTGCTGGATTTGCATAAAAATAAAATGACGCTAATCCAGCACAAACAGAGTATAAATAGGGGCCTATGTTTGCTAAGAAAACTATGGCAATATTGAGTAGCCATACATACTGGGTACTTAGCAGTTGGTCTCTCTTCCAGGGACCTGAGGTTAAAGTCTCTGCAGATTGTAACGTTGTAACTAATGTGTTCACAAAGTATTCCATCCAGGGTATCTTCTAAGTGGGCCATATCTTCTGCTCTGTCATAACCGAAGTTATTAAAATAAAGATTAACTATTAGGAATTTTAACTTTTGGTGTTTTGGTGTTGAGGTTTCTAGCCTGATTATCTGTAGCATTTCATTTTGTGTGGGAACCATTCGGACAGTGAAGTCAAGATTGACACTCAGATATATTGAAAGGCCGCCAGATGGTCTGCTGAATACAATTGTTTTTATTGCAACTTTTTGTATTTATTGAAAGCCCAGAATTGTCAATGGCAAAATTAGCCATGTTTCTTGTAGGCACATTATGTCAGCTTTTTTTAGGAGCAGTTGTGCCCGGTACTACTTCATATGTCCAGTCAGGCCTGCCACATTCCATGACACAAGTGTCAGATGGCACTGCAGCGCCTCTACAATGTTTTCGTTGTTAGGTATATTGCTGGTTGATACGCTGGGAGATCGAGGAGCTTCTGTTGGTTCTAGTTTCAGTTCCTTGGGCTTGGAATACTTTTCTAGTGCTACTCATTGCAGTCGAATAGGTGCAAAGTATGGAAAAGTTAGTGTGCTGCCCTGCTACCTTGGAGTAGCCTGTCCCTTTTAGGATACAGTTGGTATTTGTTTTTGCTGCTGTGCTTCACTGGCTTCTCTTTTGAACAGGGTGGGATATTTGGTTTGCCTGGGCATCTCTTTTATGCCCCATTCCTCCAGGACCTGCTTGTTTGCAAGTATCCGATCAGCCAGTGTCCGGGGGCTTAAAGTTATTATAGTTGATTCCTGGTAATTGTTGTGTCTGGGTAGTACCTTAAATGCCACCCTTAAAATATTTTCAGAATTAATGTTAAACTCTCCTGATAATGCCTTGAATAGCCTCAGTAGATTCAGCCAATTCGGTATGTCATGGCTCCCTTCTGAGCAGTAATGAGGTGTAAGAACTAGTTCAGCAGAGAGTGCACTGTTCCTTGGAGCGTTAATTCCATGGGTCCTGCCTTCGCTAGCTTTTAGTTCTACTTGAGTATTTCCCATTGGATTGGATTGTGATGAGTTATTAGAGCTTTGCGCTTCAGGTTTATGTAGTAAAGTGACAATGTTCGAGGAGTCAGGCAATGGGAGTTAACATTTCTGAAATAAAGTGTGGAGCCAGTCAGAGGTAACTTGTCATCATGCTCAATTATTGTTGTACTCATTTAGCCATTGTTGTGTTTACAGTTCCAGTACGGTGGCAGTGTGGGCTGGTTGTCTGCTGCCTGTCTGTCATTGTCATGCGTCTGATTTTTCTGGTCTTTCTTCATGCCCTTGAAAATAGGAGATGTGCTAGAGTAGTCTGGCGGTGCTGTCCTACTTTCCGTGTTTTGCTGTGCCTGTAATGAGGCCTTATTTGTTTTGTGCTTTGCCTTTTTTTAATCTATTTTTCGCTCTCTACGATAACACTCTCGTCCAGTGTGGCGTTCTACTGTTAAAATCATTAGGTATGTCTGTCTTTCTATATTCAATGTCACTTTGAGGAATTGAAAGAGGATTTTGCAGGATGTGGGTCTCATCTGTTTGTAATTTGTCCCTTGTAAATGGGAAGTAGGGCTAGTTAAGACGACTGTCCTGCTAGAGTGCCGGGGTGAGATAGTAGTTTGGGAAGTATGCACCTCTTGAGTTGATGCTTCAATTGGTGTTTTTGTTAGAACCTGATCTGTAGAATTAGCCTGTGCTGTGTCTAGCATTAATGGCCTGGCTATGCCGGAGCTTTGCACGGCTGTTTTCCATTCAATAATCATGGAGGACAGTACTTCTGGTAGGGATGATAATTTATCCACAATCGGCATGCAGGCGCATGAACTTACAGATATAGTATTGTAGAGTTGAAGTTTAACCCTCTTTGTTCCAAAGCTGTGAATTTCGATTCCAGTTTATTAATGGATTTGGCTAATCCATATATGAGATCTAATGGCATTTCAAACTTATTCGATTGCCAGGTGAGCTAGTTTATTGCGTTTGTCAGAGTGGTATTGATTGAGGCCAGCAGGCCAGATTGATTTGTAAAAATCTCAAGTTCCAAGATGCTTCCTTGATCCTGGGTGCTTGGTAAATCCACCTGGCTCAGGATGTGTCATGACCACACAAACTTGCCAAGTCAAATCAAAGAAGTGCATGAGAAAAGCAAAGAGATATCCTCAGTGGAGACAGCAAAGCCCAAACTGGAAGAAGGTTTGCAGAGTAATCTTGCGTTTATTTCAAAGGAAGAATCAAGAAGAGAAAATCCAAGATGGCCGCTGTGAGTCCTGAAGGTTAGTTACAGGTCTAGTCTTGCAATCGGTTGGTTGCTAGGTTACGAGCTCTCCAGCTGGAAGCCTTGCACTTCAACTGAGGTGTGACAGGAATCAGCTGTGTGGAGAGAGAGCTCACTTCAGAACAGAAACTCCAGTGAGGTAAAATTACATTTGAAGATTATATTACAGAAAACAGATAAATATTGTCAAGGTTTATTCGAAGAGTTTGATAGTAAACCGTTCCCTTGGAAGTCGGCAAGGCTACAGAGTTAATGTTTGAATGAACCTTATGTTTACAAGGTTCTTGTTTAAGATATTAAAGTCAAAGAAAAAACGAACTTTAAAAGAGCAAGTATCTACAAATGTCAAGGTTATAAACGAAGGCCAAGTTTAAAGGAGAAAAGAACTGTTAACAAATAAGCATTTACAAATTCAATGGTAATAAACCAAAATAGAGTTTAAAGGAGAAACAAACTTAAATAAACAAGCATTTACAACTACAAGTTATTGATAGATGTCGAAGTAAGGAAGGAGAAACTAACTGTAATAAACAAGCATTTACAAATACAAGTTATCAACAAATGTCGAAGTAAGAAAGGAGAAACGAACTTTAATAAACAAGCATTTACAAATACAAGTATTGACAGAAGTCACAATAAGACAGGAGAAATTAAATAACATCAGCTGATTTGAAGAGCGCATTATCACCAACTATATATATATATATATATATATATATATATATATATATATATATATATAGCAACATAAAACCAATCTGTAACAAAGGTTGAGAAGTTCTTCCAGAATCAGTAATAAGCATATTTTAAGAAGAGCTATCATTTATAGAGAGAAGCAAGGCTACAGAGAACTCAGGATGAGTGAAGAAATAATAGAATTAAAGAGAATTAAGTGTTGAGAGTAGAAATTGAAAAAACTGATGTTGTATGTCACTAGTAATTGCGACTGTGACTCTTGCAGGTGCTGTATCCAATCTTAGATGTGAAGAGGCAGACTGAGTACTGGCGTTCATCATCTCTGTGGCAGTCTCTCTACCATCCCATTCCCCTTCCCCCCTCCGGGGTACTCAGCACGAAGGATTAATATTCGTTGTGAGTAGCTCGGGTCGGGACTGAGGAGTTATCTTCTGCTTCTGAGGAAATCGAATTGAAGTATCCTGACAGGATGTAGGGCGAGTAGTGTTGATTAACAAAATAAACAATGTGTCTCTTTTCATTGCTGGGCCTCATGCTGCCTTTTAGCTCTATAGAAGGTTCATGCTTGGAGTCAGATTGGCCTGTCTGTCCTGACCTTGGGTAGCAAATTGGCTTTCCTAGTTGGCAGGTATCTCTCAGTGGGTTTTGTGGTAGTTGGACGGTGCAGGACACAGGGGTGCAAGTGTTGTATTCCTGTGTTTTTGGAGCTGGCTGGAGAGCTACCTCATTTGAATTCCTGGACAAGGAGGCAATGCTGCAGCCATGGTTGATTTGATGATTATAGCATGTTTAATCCTTAATTGCCGTTTGTGTGTTATCTAAAATACTGTTGGACGATATTTTGATGACTGTGTCGTCTTTAGCTGGACTGACCCATTGCATGGTGAAGCTTGGGGTTCTTTTATGCACTGTTCGGCCCCTGCCTTGACGCAGGAATTGCTCCTGCGCAAAGGATGACCTTTGGCTGAAATGTAGCTTTTTGGAGCCCTGTTGAAAAAATCTAAAACTGATCTTTGAACTAGTCTGCTCTATTTTGTTGTTATTGCCTTGGTGCTGTTCCTGTTTAGGCAGTTTTCTTTTGCTGAATGACGGTTTTGCCCATTTATGCTTTGATGATTAAGCAGTTCATTTTTGCATAGGTTCTGGTCTGCAGGCAGCTGTAGCCCAGATGCTTCCCAGATCTTCCTTCTGGGTTTTTTAAAAAACCTCTTGCACAGCCCCAGGTTGAGAATCTGTCTTGCCATTAAGTAGCTTGCTTTCAGTTCAGTTCATATTTTCCAGGTGCTTAGTAGCAAGTGTGGTACTTTTGGTTGGTGTGCCCCTGGTTTTGTCTCCATCTTTGCGCAAGTTGAACAAGGGGCACAGTGGACATTACTCAGCTTTTGCATTAAATTGTATTGAGTTGAGCTGGGTTAGGACTGTGCTTTGAGATTTTAATTAGGGAACTGGATGACAGTTAAAAAAAATCTTCTGCAGTATTTTGCGTGATTGATGTGATTATTGTACTGTTATCTGACAGCGTATTTATAGCCCTGGGAAGAGCCAAGGGGGGTCCAGGGGTCCAGGAGATGAGGAAAGTCTGGCTGGGTAGCTGACTGGGAGAGAGGTAGAAAAGGTGGACATTCTGCTGGTGTTGGGGTTGAGTTTGGGAGTGCGGCTCACCAGCCCCTCAGCAGGCTGCACCCAGCGCTAGCTGGGCCGCCTCCACTGGGTCTGGGGGCGCACGCTTAGTCGAGGCTGACTACAGCCTCAGCGCTCCACAATTAGCTCCTCCTGGGCTGCCCTCAACACCCCAAACCCCCGCTCACCTTTTTTCGCCTTGCCTCTGCTCCATTTCTCAGTCACTCCAGTACTCCGCTCATCCTCTGACTGCTTTCTCACCACCCACGCCCTTCGGATAGGCCGCGGGTGGGCAGTGGCAGCGAGGGTCTCTGGGGGGTCCGTGGGTGGGCCATGGGTGGGCCGCAGCAGCGATAGATCTCTGGGTGGATCTGGGAGAATCTGATGGATCTCTGCTGGGTCAGCAGGGCGGAACAGATGGCGCGAGCAGGGTGGACGGTTTCTGCCTCGCGCCACATGAGCTGTGCTCATCATGGACATCTGCGTCCACATCACTGCCGGCAGCTCTGAAAGAGAGACGTTCACTGAGTTACTCTGAGCTTCCTGCATGTGAATCACCTGCTTATAAATTACAAAGGTGCATGTTTCTGGTCTTGAAGAGGACAACTCTAAAGTTTTCTTTAAAACAAAAACAGATCTTTTCTTCACAACTAACTAAAATGTCACTTTAACCTTTGTATTTTTCAGTGAATTTCTAAGATTTTTTAACATATAGTAAGATTTTATTACTGTACATAAAGTAAAATCGACGTTCTACGCATCTGGAGGCAGCCAAACCCCTCCCCCCTTGCAGGCAGCCAACCAAAGAAGCTGCGCACAGCCTTTCACTGTACATGGTGTGGGTTTGGCCACAAGGCCTTGCTTAAAGCCAGGCCCTGTGTCCAATTCCCTGCAGGCAGCCGCCAACCAGAAGCCAACACCATGCCATGCAGGTCCTTTTGTTTTCTCTTTTCTGCAGGCACCTGACCCCATTCTGCGTGCAACCTTTGGCCTTGTGCAGCAGAGGCCTGCCTCCAGGCCCTGTGGCCAACCTCCCAGCAAACCACACACTGCACAGAGCCTTTGGCATGGGCAGCACTGAGTTGGCCTTCAGGCTTCAGGAGCCCCATCCCCAGGGGCAAAAAGATAGATTTTAAGGGGAGGTGGGGTGCAGTCTACACCCCAATCCTTATTAGCCTCAGGAACCCCATCCTCTGGGGCCACTTCCAAAAAAAAGGGAAGGGGCAGGTGTCTGTCTTCTGTAAGCCTTATTCAGCCCTGGGAACCCAATAATCTGTGGCTGAGCAATTAATAAAGGGAGAGGGCAGGCAGACCCCCTACCTGAGCCAGGGACTCCATTCCCTTGCCCAAAATGTAAATTAAAAGGGAGGGTGCTTGTGGTCCCTTCCGTGAGCCTATGTGGACCCTCAGGAAAAGATTTCCATGGGGACAAATGAAAAGGCACAGGGAGAGGAAGCAGAATGCCTCCTTCTCTTAATTAAACAATGCCCTGGACAGACATGTTGTTTTTTGTTTTGGCCACAATCCTGTGGAAGTCCCACCGTCATGCAGCAAAAATTGGCAATTATTAAAATATTTTTGTTCCAGTGGGAACCAGGGAGGCAGGGTATCCCTACCTTGCCCCCTTATGTTATTTGTTTTTTACATCATTACAGGGGGCTGAGTCCCCGAGTCCCACGTAGCTGCCAGCAACATTTTTCAAATGTTACTGGCAGCCAGTCGGAGGAGTGCTCGTTCCCACAGGAATCTGAATCCTGTTGGCGTGAGATGGCAGAAGGTAAAAAGCTCCCTGGGCCAATTAGAGTGATCCCCTTGACTCAGGAAATTACAGACTGACCTCCCTCCTCCCTGGGATACGTAGAACACTAGAAAACACGTTAACCTAATTTTATTCAAATTCCTAGAAAACCATGATATCCTGCATTCCACACAGACCAGATTTTAACCTCCACTATACGGAGATTGCACTTCCGGCTGTGACAGAAAAAAACGAAATGCTGCTAGATCTGGGAGGCTCCACAGCAATTGTACTCCTAGATCTCAGTTCAGCATTTGATATGGTAAACCACGATATTCTCACTGAGACTACACAGAGATGGAATTTCAGGACTAGCCCTTTCCTGGCCCAAGTCCTTCCTCGAAGACAGGTCCTTCCAGGTCTTTGATCGAGGCTGTACATCGAGGCTGTACATCTGAAACTTTCCCTCCAAAAGTCTTGCCCAGAGCCCAAGCTCCTCCCCCTCCTTATAAGACTCCTGCTTAGCGAGAGATGCAAGCTGGATGAAATGCTCCTGCCTTAAACTAAATGGAGATAAAGCAGAGCTCATGATCCTAGGCAATAATCTTAACTCTTCTATATATTTGAGAATAGCCAGCCTGCCTAGACCCCCCTACCTGCTCCAAAAACAGCTATACAAAATCTGGGAATGTGGCTGGATAAATCCCTGAATTTTGATTCTTAAGTATTAAAGCTTGCAACCACCTGCTATGGCAGACTCAGGATGCGCTGAAAGATTCTCCCTCTCCTTCCTCCTATCTAAATGAGGCTGGTGTTCCTGGCCCTTATTCTCTCCCACCTAGACTACGGTAACTCTCTCTATTTGGGAGCCCCATAGCTAAAATTAGGAAATCGCAGGTGGTACAGAATTCTGCCCCCTGGAATACGCATAATTTACCCAGACATGAATCCCCCGACAAGCCTTGAGTTCCCTCCATTGACTCTCGATGGCTGAGAAGATCAAATTCATATAAATATCTCTCTCTATCGCCCACAGGGCACTCCTTGACAAATGGCCTTTGATATCTCTCACTTTGGTATTTCCCTATCTTCCCAGGAGTATTTTGTGATCCAAAATGACAAATTTGACCATAGTGCCGATAGTTAAAAGGCAAAATTCGGAGAGTGCTCCTTTGCCTATAACACAGCCAAACTATGGAATAGCCTCCCCTCCTCTCTGAGATCAGCGAAAAAGGAAATCTGTTTTCAAAAATCATTAAAGACTTGGCTCTTCCAGAGCAGCTCCCTCTAATCCCGTGGACTAATTGGTGCCACTCTCTCAGCGCTGGGAACCCTACGGGTAGCCACTTGCTCTATAAGTGCGATATAGAATAGAATTGAATTACAGTAGTCCCACTGAGCCTCACTGCTTCACCTAACCAATGTTTTCAGAAGCTACCAGAAATGTTTATGAAATTGCCCTGGTGATACTCTTCTTAACACCTTTTGTAGATAAAAAAAAGTACATTCACTGCATGGAGTAGATGAATCAGTACTGACATCGAGGCCAGTTAGAAGTAAAGCAAAACTTACTACAGTATATCCATATATTAATCTCACAGTTGTACAGTTTGATAATTATTGCCCATTAATTCAAAATAACTTTAGGAATGCCTTGATTTACCTTCAGTATCCTTTGTTGGGTAGGTACTCTTGAACCGTGACATTTCCACCCACCAACATTACTAACCACTGCTTGGATACCGTTATAAAACCATTCACTGTCAGACGATCAGCACCTAACCCAGAAACCAACCTTTCAATTAGTGACAAATGCTACTATGAGTGGCATGATTAAATTGTCTTTAAGAGTCATACATAGGAACCAGAAATATAAAGTCCACACAGATCTCCTGACTGTCTAATTGACATAATTCAGCGACGACCTATCCCCTTCAGTTTAATTTATACTCGGACAGAGTCCAGGAATATTTGCCTGTAATACTATCTACAATGAATTTTTGTAAATAGCTTCTCACAATACTCGTCCTGTCATTAACGGTTTAATGCCTGCAGATATCTGTATATCTGTACTGATTTTAGAGCACAACATCACTTCAAGAAAGAACGGAAAAATGAATGAAAAACAGACTTCCGGAAGATATTTCAAGCTTGGGTAATATCGAGATCACGCTACTGTGAGGCCTGATGCTGTGCATAAATGCTTCTAATAAAGGTAACAAGCTCTGCTGGGAAATGAGGTATCAAATACCTGTTAATTTAAAGTGAAAAGAGGAGTGTGTCTGGAGTTTGTCTTTGCACCTTGATTCTTTGTTCTTTATATTAATGAGTTGTGTAACGATGGTGAAGAATTCGAATTTGAAATCCCAAAGAGAGAAAGAAAAGCCTCCCATTTTCTTGTTTAGGGGTGGCACGGTATTGTTTGTAAAATCCCCTAATGCTTTCCAGAGTTTCGTGAGTTGTTTTGTTTTCAGCCAATGTGCTTTAATAGACAGGCTTGGAACACTGGTTAAGGAATCCAGAATTTCTTTCTAGAAGCATCAAGGAAAATATGAGAGTGCAATTGTTCTGGTACACATCTTTGATTGAATACGGAATTCTCTTACACTGTTTGTGTTTTTATTTTTACTTGGCTTGCTATAGCAGCGGACAAACTCCCAAAGGTGTTGAAAGTTATGATCAAGAGTTACAATAAACTAATAGGACAATTTCAATGCAGAGGTCCTCTACTATAGGGCATTTAAATTATAAAGCAAATCGTTTAAGAATAAGGTGAGGTGATCCTTGCAACAGGCAGCCCATTTCAGGGATGCAACTCTACAGTAAATTTAGAGAGTCTCATTTGGACTGTATTCTTGTAATACTTTCTGCATAGGAACAGGTCTTGTTTCTTCACTGTTAGGTCTTATCTGGGAAATAAGAGCTTGTACATACATGTCATCCTTAGTTGATACTTGCTATGTGGTCATTCAGACGGTGTTCACTATGAGTATTTTACAGGTTTGTCTGAAGGAGGCAAGTGAGTTTTTCTTTCCACATTTCTGTAGCTGGAACAGTTTACAAGGCATTTGTTTTTATTGGGGGGGGGGACCTCAGTGTGAGCGGAGACAACTCAGATTTGATTTTGTTTGTGAAAAATTGGACATCCTCTTGTAAGGTGTAGCTGAATGTCATCAGTGTAATGATGGTAAGCAATGCCAAAATGATTTAGACGACTAACCCTAGGTTCCATATTGAGACTGAAAAGCATCAGATTAACTATGGATGTCCATGTGCATTTCCATTTCCTGATTACCGAAAACGGAAATCATCAAAGCCAAGACTCCTGTGAAGGGTGTTGATGTGGATTATGTGGTTTAGACTTCTTACCACCACTTAGAATTCTGGAAGGAAAGGCAGACAAACTCCCTTCTGACGAATATCCAAGGCAATTGTTACTACTCAAGGAGTATTCATTTCTATGCTTTGCTTGAAATTAATGTTGGATTAAAGGTCCCTATCAGTTTGTTTTCTGAGATCTAGTTTGTCAGTTGTACAGCAAGACTATAGTGGTTCTTTAGCTATGCTGATCTTTATGGTCTCTACCGAGGTGGTAAAAAGCGTCAAACTTACACATTGGATAAATACTGATTCTGCAGGGTTCTGTAAATAACCTCTAATCAAATCAGTGATGAGGTTCTATGGTGTACAATGAAATTGAATGTGTTAAATACCGAATGTGTGCTATTAACTACATGCAGTAAATACTGCTCCCACTCAATAGCAAATGCAAAAAAATCAGGACATGCCCATGTTCAGGCATTGCAAATTCCTGAGGTGAGAAAATAAATTACTACAGAGAAGAAAGAGCAACATAAAGAAAGACCTTAAGACACTCTCAAAGTACTACAACAACTCATGTGGAAGAATGCAGGCATTCATTCATCACAAGTAGAAACTAGGCTTGGGAATTTTTTTAATTATGACAGAGTAATCGGAGTAATTTTAGTAATCAGGCGTTACTCTTGTGATATGAAATTACCAAAAGTATTTCATTATGCCCACTTGAGTACTTAAAAGTAATTGGGGAAAAATCCTACCTCACATAATTACGGATAATTGCAAGTAATTTTACTTTTACAGTAGTTATAAGCAATTAACCTAGAGGTAATTATGCCAATTACACCCACCCCTACTAGAAACTGCCAAACTCTTCATTCAAGGATCCCAGAAGTGAAAAAAGTACACTTTTTACAAAAAAAAAAACTTAGCTGCATGGCCTGACCAACAAGGTTCTAAGCCACCATGTCCGTCTACTGTGTCTTCTCAAGCTGAACACGCCACCAAACAAATAAGAAGATGCCTGTGGAATGAGACAACAGCTAAAATCAGTACTGTATCAACAGATTCACATAATGTTGAGAACTTTAAAAACTGTTTCTAAACCTCGAAATGCAAGGTACATAAGTAAATTGCCAAGCAGAAGTACTCAAGCATGGCAACTGGTGTTAGTTCTCAACCTCAGCTGTACCTCAAAGAAATGGTGAGAAACAAATATGACTGTCCTCAACATGTCTAGAGTAGTAGACATTAAAGAAGGTCTTGGTGTCAAAGGGATCCAACATAGGAGAAACAAGAGTTGTACTGGAAGGCGAAGTGGCTTTTCAAAAGTTGATTTGACTTAGAATCATCATCATTGAGAAGAGTGACTGATGTAATTTGTTACAGATATTCACATAGATCCATGTATGTGCTGCCATAGGGTGTAACAACTGACATGTATTGATTTTGGACTGCAACAAACATAATGCTTTGTAATATTGATGATAAAAGGTTGATTTGCCAGCCCAGTACATTGAGAGTGGTGTGTAACCACATTATGACTAATATTGTAACTTCGCATTATGGTTTGATCCAGGGCACCTGACACCGCATTTCAGTATACGAAGATCAACATCGCTCAGCATTTGCAATTTAATAGTGTGCTTCATTTTGTGGTTGCTGTATTAGAAAACAAGGGAAACTCTACAATCACTAGGGACCCAGGAAATCAATTAAAAAAGAAAGAATAATGGTCCCTAATAACATAAAAATTCAATGGAAAGAAAATAGTAATTATATTTTCTGTTTAAAGATTGATATATATTTACACATTTTCATCCAACAATAAATCACAATGTATAGTGAGATACAAAACTGTCTGTGCTCGGTGCTCAGGACAGTGACACACTTGTGATATAAAGAAATAGTTGTGCATAACAAAGCTTTCATAATAGGGGATCCAGAGCACAAATTTAGAAACTCATTTCATTGGATCTGACTAATTAGTCAATGGTGTTTCCATTCCTAATACTAAGGGGGACATCATCAGAACTCCCAATATATATGAGCCAGAGAAGACACTATGGCGGTCATTATGACCCTGGTGGCCTCTGGACCGCCAGGGCAAAGGTGACGGTCTCACCGCCAACAGGCTGGCGATGAACACTGCCACTGCCACATGTCCACTTATACATGTGCATCTCCAACCCGGCGGTCCACCAGGGTTTCCGTGGTGGGAGCACCACCACAAAAACCCTGCGGAAAGGCTACCGGTGAGAGGGAATTCTTCCCTGTCACTGGTAGACGACTCCCCCCACCCAGCAAACACTAAACCCCTGCCCCCTCCAGACACAGAACCCCCTTCCCCCGAGACACAGGGGGTCATTCTGACCTCGGCGGTAAAAGGCCCTTACCGCCGGTCAGAAGTCCGCCATTCTACCGCTGCGGCAAACCGCCACGGTCATTCTGACCACCAACTGTGAAACCGCCACAAACCCGACATCCACGGAAGGCCGCCTCATCAGCGGGCAGCGATAAACTGGAGATGACCAAACCTCCACCGCCACGCCAACACAAACACGCCCATGCCATTCTGACCCACGAATCCACGCAGCGGTCATTCAACCGCGGTATTCCATTGGCGGTACACACCCCGCGCTCAAAATACACACACAGCTCCAAAACACAGCCACATTGGACAATTTGAAATACACACACCTGATACACATACAGACAACACGCCCACACATCCAAGCAACTATAAAACACACACCCACAACACCCACAAACCCCCACTAGTTGGAAATCGGAGAGAAGGCGATAGAGAGAGAGCGAGCGAGCACAGCAATCGAAAACCCCAACACACACAGAAACCCAACATCATCACCCACACCACATCTACGCACACATCACCACACATCACCACGCACATCACCACAAACACCACCCCACACCTCATCCACACCACCCCATGGCACCCCAAAGACACCCCAGGTTCTCGGACCAAGAACTCAGGGTCATGGTGGAGGAAATTATAAGGGTAGAGCCCCAGCTCTTCGGCACACAGGTGCAGCACACCACTATAGCAAGGAAGGCTGAGCTATGGCAAAGGATCGTAGACAGGGTCAACGCTGTGGGACAGCATCCCAGAAATCGGGAAGATATCCGAAAGCGATGGAACGACCTACGGGGGAAGGTGCGCTCGATGGTGTCGCGACACAACATCGCTGTGCAGAAGACTGCCGGCGGACCCCCACCCACTCCACCCCAATTCACAGCATGGGAACAAGAGGTAGTAAACATCCTGCATCCTGATGGCCTCGCTGGAGTACCCGGAGGAATGGACTCTGGTAAGTCGAATCTCAACTACTTCCCCCCCCCAACCACCAGCATGCCAACCTCCACCCCCACCCTCACCCCCAATCTCAACCCCCCAGCACACATCCTCCCTGCCAATGTCTCACCAGCACAACCCACCCTAAACAACACCAAACCCTGAATGCCAACACAAACCATAGACAGCCATCACCAAAGCATGACCATTGCACATACCCATACACCCCCCCC
Source organism: Pleurodeles waltl (assembly GCF_031143425.1). Lineage (NCBI taxonomy): Eukaryota > Metazoa > Chordata > Amphibia > Caudata > Salamandridae > Pleurodeles > Pleurodeles waltl. The sequence goes on from NC_090439.1 coordinate 652,751,886, forward strand.
CCCACCACCCTCACAACACCTCCCACAAGGGAATGCCAGCACTGGGGGACAAGGGCACTCAAAATGCACGCCATGGCACACACAAAAACAATAACCATACTCTTTTACCCCTGCAGGGCCCGAACGCCAACACACCGCCACGGAGGGTCCAGATTTGTCCATCCCACCCCCAGAACAGGCCCCCAGTGAGGACAGCAGCTCTGTCGACCTAGAACCTGATGACCAGCCCGGACCATCGGGGACCTCTGGACAGTCGGTTCCCCACACACAGACACAGGCCACAGCAGACCCAACCCCCTCTGGGAACACCAGCACAGCTCCCACCCAGCGGGCCCATGCCTCTGTCTCCAGGACGCGTCAATCAGCGGTGTGTCCGCCACTACAGGGCACCCAGGCTGACCCAACACCCCAACAACAACAGGGACCTGGGGGCAGTGGTAGTGGGCACACCGTCCAGGGGACAGAGGCCCGGGGAAACAGGGCAACTGGGAGGGCTTCTGTGCGACAGGGGGGGGAGGACAGGCCCAGGGAACCGACTCTCCAAGAGGCCCTCACCACCATCATGGGAGCATACCATCACTCCCAGGAGACGATGGCGACGGTACTGGCCAGGTTCACCGAGATCCAGGCACAGCAGGAGGAACGCTACATGGGGTTCAGCAATGAACTCAGAAACATCGGTACCGCTATGGGGACCATAGTCCAGGCCCTCAACCGGATAGAAACCACATTGCGGGACCATGTGGCACCACAAAGGGCCCCTGTCACTAGCCAGGACCAGGAACAGCCTACCACCTCCGCCGGCGCTAGTGGACAGGAGGCCCCACCACAACGACAGGCCACCAGAACCCCACCTCCTGCTGAAGAACAACCACCCCGCAAGAGGAACCTGAGATCTCACAGGAAGACAGAGTAGGATGCCAAGACCCCCGCCAGCATAAGATACCCCCTGATGTCATCCCACTGTCCCACATTGTCACCCTGTCCAACCTTGAACTGCCCCTGCTCCATCCTTCCACAGGCATATGGACAATGCACCTGTGAAACTGAGCAAAGGACTCTGCCATGGACATAACTCCACCCTGACCCATCACCGTTTTAATATCATGTACCAATATCTAGCACTAAAAATAAATCATTCATTGCACTGAAATCATTCAGGAGTCAGCCTGTATTACTTACAAATGTATAACACATTACTTATCAATAATGTTCAGTTAATTTTGTGATGACAACATACCGATGTCAATAAGCATTTGTCCATGGGCTAACCAAGCTGAAGTCACGCAGTGGGTCATACAGCACTGAAAAGGGAAGGGAAAATCAAACATCAGTTTAAAAGAACTGGGGGGAAATACACAAAGTAAAGATGCAGGAGGCTTTCAGCAAATGTTAAATGGCGTGGGTGATTCTTACCTGTGTGCTACTGAAAATATGGTGGATAACTGTGTCCCTGTTGTCTGTGTCGTCCCCGTCGTCTTTCTCCTCTTCACTCTCCACAGGCTCCACAGCTGCTACAACACCACCATCTGGACCATCCTCCTGCAGGAAAGGCACCTGACGTCGCAATGCCAGATTGTGAAGCATACAGCAGGCCACGATGATCTGGCACACCTTCTTTGGTGAGTACATCAGGGATCCACCTGTCATATGCAGGCACCTAAACCTGGCCATCAGGAGCCCAAAGGTTCTTTCTATGATCCTCCTAGTTCGCCCATGGGCCTCATTGTACCGTTCCTCTGCCCTGGTCCGGGGATTCCTCACTGGGGTCAATAGCCAAGGCAGGTTGGGGTAACCAGAGTCACCTATTAGCCACACACGTTGTCTCTGTAGCTGTTCCATCACATAAGGGATGCTGCTATTACGCATAACATACGCGTCATGCACTGACCCAGGGAACTTGGCATTTACATGGGAGATGTACTGGTCAGCCAAACAGACCACCTGCACATTCATAGAATGGTAACTTTTCCTGTTTCTGTACACCTGCTCATCGTCTTTTGGGGGGACTAAAGCCACATGGGTCCCATTAATGGCACCAATGATGTTGGGGGTATGTCCAAGGGCATAGAAATCACCCTTCACAGTGGCCAAATCGACCTCCTCAGGGAAAACAATGTAGCTCTGCATGTGTTTCATCAGGGCAGACAACACTCTGGACAAAATCTTTGAAAACATAGGCTGAGACATTCCAGATGACATGGCCACTGTTGTCTGGAATGAGCCACTTGCCAAAAAATGGAGGACTGACAGAACCTGCACTAGAGGGGGAATTCCTGTGGGTTGGTGGATGGGGGACATCAGGGCTGGCTCCAGCTGGGCACACAGTTCATGTATAGTGGCTCGGTCAAGTCGGCATCGTAGTATGATATGGCGTTCTTCCATTGTCGACAGGTCCACCAGCGGTCGGTACACGCGAGGATTCATCCTTCTCCTCGCAAGTCCCAGCGGACGGTGCCTAGGAAGGACAACATGGAGCACAGAGTCAAGCAAATCACAGGTACGTTCACCACAGCTTGCATAGCACACGATTATCTATGTATTGAAAGGCGTGTATGTGTGGCAATGCAAGGCCTAGGCCTGTGTGACGCAGTACAAATTATGCCATGTGGGCCCTTGAAATGGCGGCTGCCTGACCTGTGAAGTGGGACAATGGGATGTGAGGTCAATGCGCTGGCGTGGCACACCGTGGCGGTAGGCAGTCGAAGACCGCTATACGAAGCCGCATTCGTTAACATTGAAGCCTATGGGTTTCAGGAGCCAATGACGAGGTGCGCCGGCGGTCGCGGTACGCAGCGGGCGGTACGCACCGCCGCGGGCGTGACCGCCATTTTCTATCTGCTTAATCACTCGAGACCTGATCATCCACAGGAGAGGACCTATACTGCAAGTGCTGCTGTGACCTCGGTCTGGAAGAGACAATGGCTGCTGCGACTGGGGAAAGGGCCCCTGCCTTCACGTCTGAAGAGTTGGAGAAACTTGTGGATGGGGTCCTCCCCCAGTATGCGTTACTCTACGGTCCTCCAGACCAACAGGTAAGTACACTGGGTGCACATTGAATGGGCTATGCCTGTGTTGAGTGGGGTGGATGTAAGATGGTGGGGTGGGGAGCGAATGAGGAGTGCAAAGCACGACAGATGAGAGCATGTGCCACATGGCAAAGTTGGGGAGGGGGGGGCAATCACATCTAACATGCAGATAAATGATGATTTTTCCTTTCCCACCCTGTACATGTCAAATAGGTCAGCGCCCATCAGAAAGTCGACATTTGGCATGCCATCGCCAAGGAAGTCCGGGCCCTGGGGGTCCACGTCAGACGGGGCACCCACTGCCGCAAAAGGTGGGAGGACATCCGCCGCGGGACCAGGAAGACCGCCGAGTCACTGCTGGGGATGGCCTCCCAACCTAGGAGGGGTGCCAGTCGTACCCTGACCCCCCTGATGTCCCGGATCCTGGCGGTGGCCTACCCTGATTTGGATGGGCGCTTGAGGACATCACAGCAGACACAAGGGGGTGAGTATCAGCACATTCTGCTATCTTTATGCGCAGTGGAGGCGTCTGGGTGGGGGAGGAGGGTTGTGGGTGACATTAGGCCAGGGCGTTTTCTGTAGTGTAGTCCTCTCCTTTAGGCATGGCCCTGTGCCCCCGCCCCCCACCTCTGTAGGGTGCCAAGTACAGCTATCCATGGTCCTGCATCATCCATGTGTGTATTTGTTGTGCATAGACCTGTAGGCCTGGTCACAAGTACTGAGTAGTATACCCCGATTGCGCAGCGTAGTGCATGAGGCTCCTGTGTCTGTCCTCTCCGCCAACGGTGTTGACATTGCATGCACTCAACCTGTTTTATTATTTCTCCCCCCACCCTTTTTCTGAATCTTCTTGTGCATGTGTGCATTAGCATCATCAGGCGGAGGAGATTTGGCATCGGAGCACGAGGGAGCTACAAGGCCCCGGTGGGCCGTGGTACAGACACCGAGGGCACCAGTGATCCGGAGGGCGAGGGGAGCACCACAACGGGGACCGGTGGTGACACCAGCGACACCTACACGTCCTCGGATGGGAGCTCCCTAGCGGTGGCGGCAACATCCGGGCCCCCCGCCTCTACAGGTACAGCCGCCACCCAGTGCACCAGCCCCGCCCTCCCAGCAGCCCCTCAGCCTACGCTCCATGCCCGCTCGCCCAAGAAGGCGGGCATCTCCTTCGCCCCAGGCACCTCAGGCCCTGCCCCTGTCACCCCTGCTGCCCTCAGTGAGGAGGTCATTGACCTCCTTCAGACCATCATTGTTGGGCAGACTACCCTTTTGAATGCCATCCAGGGGGTAGAAAGGGAGGTGCATCGGAGCAATGCGTACCTGGAGGGCATTCATTCGGGTCAGGCTGCCCATCAACGATCGTTCAATGCTCTGGCCTCAGCACTGACGGCAGCCATTGTCCCTGTTTCCAGCCTTCCTCTTCTAACTGCCTCCACCCTGTCTCTGTCTCCTGTTCCTCTGCCTATCCCATCCACACCATCAGACCAGCCTGCACACACGTCAACACCCAAGGTCAGCTCATCCAGACACAAGCACCACAGATCCCACAAACACTCACCCAAGCAACACCCAGATGCAGACATGCCAACAGTCACTACCACCTCTGTGTCCCCCTCCTCCTCGTCTCCCTCCTCCCTCCCTGTGACGTCTCCATTCACACCTGCATGCACACCACCATCAGCCAGTGCTTCCATCACCAGCACACCCTCCAGTACAGTCCGCACACGTGCAGTCACCACCCCCACTGCCATTTACACGTCCCCTGTGTCCTCTCCCACTGTGTCTGTCACCCCCTCTTCCAAGACACACAAACGCAGGCAGTCACCCACCCAACAGCCATCCACCTCACAACAGCCTACGTCACAATCACCTGCACCCAAAGACAGCACACCTGACTCTCCTACAACCACATCCTCTTCCTCCACTCCCATCACCACTACTCCCACCCTTTACCTTGGTCCTAAAAAAGTTTACCTCTCCAATCTTAACCTCTTTCCCTCCCCTGACCCACCCCCTCCATCTGCTAAGAGTCCCAAGAGCACCTCAGCCACCACCAGCCCAGCTTCGAGTGTCACTGTGGTGCATGGGTTCTGGAGTCCACCCTTTGGCAGCAGTGACACTTCTATCAGCAGCAAGGGGACAGCCAGCCCCCCCCCAGGCAAGAGGACCCGGAAACACAAGGGCCGTCGTGAGAGGACTGACACGGCTGCCCCCAAGGACCAAAGTTCGGCCACTTCACCTGCCACAACATCCAGGGGAGGCAAGGGCCAGAGAGCCTCTTCTAAGGAGCGAAAGGGCAGCAGGGCGGAGAAGTCAGCCAGCAGGGGCGCGGAGCAGGAGGGCCCCACAAGCCCCATCCCGGCTGTAAGGGAGGACACCAAAGGGCCCAGGACTCCGTCACCGAAGGGTCCTGCGACTGCACGGTCGGAGGGCGACTGAGCAGGGAGTCCAGGCCAGGTCTGGCTCCCTTGAATTACTGGACAAGCACCGCTGAACAGGGCCCCGCCGTGCAGAAGAGCACCGCTGAACAGGGCCCCGCCGTGCAGAAGAGCACCGCTGAACAGGGCCCCGCCGTGCAGAAGAGCACCGCTGAACAGGGCCCCGCCGTGCAGAAGAGCACCGCTGAACAGGGCCCCGCCGTGCAGAAGAGCACCGCTGAACAGGGCCCCACCGTGCAGAAGAACACCGCTCCGCTGGGCCCTTCCTGTCAAGTACCGCTCCGCTGGGCCCGCCGTCTCAAGCACCGCTCCGCTGGGCCCCGCCGTCTCAAGCACCGCTCCGCTGTGCCCCGCCATCTCAAGCACCGCTCTGCTGGGCCCCGCCGTCTCAAGCACCGCTCCGCTGTGCCCCGCCGTCTCAAGCACCGCTCCGCTGGGCCCTTCCTGTCAAGTACCGCTCTGCTGGGCCCCGCCGTCTCAAGCACCGCTCCCCTGGGCCCGCCGTCTCAAGCACCGCTCCGCTGGGCCCTTCCTATCAAGTACCGCTCCGCTGGGCCCCGCCGTCTCAAGCACCGCTCCGCTGGGCCCCGCCGTCTCAAGCACCGCTCCGCTGTGCCCCGCCGTCTCAAGCACCGCTCCGCTGGGCCCTTCCTGTCAAGTACCGCTCCGCCCCGCCATCTCAAGCACCGCTGCGCTTGGCCCCGCCGTCTCAAGCACCGCTCCGCTGGGCCCCGCCGTCTCAAGCACCACTGGCACAATGACAGTGCCGGATCTGTGTCGAGCTACCGTTCACGGTTCACTGTGCCCACCATGCATCCTCCTTGACCAGTGGAGACTGTTATCCACCTGATGGACTGTGGCTTTGCACTCCCCAGGATGGCACAGTGGGCAAGCCACCCACTGTAGAGACTTGAGAGACTGTGGCTTTGCACTCCCCAGGATGGCACAGTGGTCAACCCACCCACTGTAGAGACTTGAGAGACTGTGGCTTTGCACTCCCCAGGATGGCACAGTGGTCAACCCTCCCACTGTAGAGACTTGAGAGACTGTGGCTTTGCACTCCCCAGGATGGCACAGTGGGCATGGTGGCCCCTTCGTGGATCTGGCGTCGTGGACTCATGTGGCTGTGGTGCCCCCCCCTTCCCTTCCCCCTGAGGTGCCTGTAGTTTTGTCATCAGATGCCCCTGCAGTGTTCTCTCCAAAGGACTCAGGTCTCCTGTGTGGGCTTTGCCCTTGTGTTGATACACTTTGGCCCACGGACACTTGGAATTTCGTTAAATGTGCAGGACTAATTGCCTTGGTTTATCGATTGCACTAAATATTGAATTGATTTGTGAAATTTTTTATTGCTATTTGCCCATGATTTATCAGAGGTTATTTTTTACATAAATTTTGATTCACAATTTAATTATGTCTTTGCATTTTTCACGGGGGTTTGGGTGGTGTCACTGTGACTTGTTGCTCTGCATTGGTGTGTACATAGTTTGGGGGGGTGGGGGTCGCATATGTGTGTGCCGTAACCTTTCCTCCTCCCCCCACCCCTGTGTCGTAGGTGCAGTACTCACCGTTGTCGTCTGCGCCGCCGTTTGTACTCGTGGTAGATGAGCAGGTAGACGAGAGCAGGTAGGATGTTTAATTCAGGTTCCAAGCTGTCCTCCTTCCTCGTGGAGTGCGTAGAGGTGAGCGTTTTCCCGTTCGTAGTCTGTTTCCGCAGTGTTTTTATCGGCGGTGCTCCCGCCCCGAAAAAGGTGGCGGATTGGTGAGTTGTGATAGGGTGGGCGGTACATTGTCTGCCGCCTGCCTGTTGGCGGTGACCGCCGAGCTGTTTGTTTGTACCGCCGTGGCGGTCGGAGTGTTAATGTGGCGGGCTGTGTTGGCGGTTCCCGCCGGGGTCAGAATTCCATTTTTTGGACCGCCGGCCTGTTGGCGGGTTGGCCGCCGCTTTATCACCGACCGCCAGGGTTAGAATCACCCCCACAGTGTCTCCCACCACCCCTCCAGACACAGCACCCCCCAACTCCCTCCTCCCCTTCCAGACACAGTGCCCTCACCCCCCTCCCCACATACATACACACGCACACAAACACCCACACACACCACGCAGACACTCATTCACCTACGCTTACATACATGCATTCACTCACTCGCATCCGGACTCACATTCACCTTAGCACTCATACACGCATTCAACCACGTATACTCACACGCAAACACGCATACTCACACTCAGACAAACATGCATACTCACATGCAGAAAACACACATTCACCACAACACTCATACACGCATACACACAATCACTTCAACATTCAGACACGCATAAAGCCACGCATTCACACATACATGCACACACACAAACAACACACACTAACACACGCACACATAACACCGCCCACCCTCCCACCCCCCTCCCCTGTCGGACGATCAACTTACTAGGTGCGGGAGGTGGTCGTCCGGCAGGGAATGGGCGCTTCCACCTCCTGCAGCGCCCCGCCACCAGGACACCACTAGGCCGTATTATTGCACAAAATACGGAGGGCGATGTCCCTCTGGTGGGTGGGGAAGGTGGTGGGACCGCCTCAGCACGTCCCTCCACCAGCACAACTACTGCTAGATATCTGCCAAAAGTGTGGCAAAAATCCTGCAGTACCCGTAATATGGTTGGCAGATGCGGCTTTGGCGGTTTTCTATTTGAGAGGGGTAAAAGACGGAATAGGTCATTTGTATTCACAAACTGTTTGAAACCTGGGCTTTGTAGTTCCCAGTGAATATTATATTCTCCTATGAAAATATACAACATTGAGGAAATGAAAAGGGCATTTGCTCTAGATATTGATCTTTGCAATGGGCATTATCTGCAGGTGGCTGGTATGAGCAATTCAGGAATAATGAGTGTAGGGTGAAACTCATTTGTCATCAATTAGGCATTTAAAGGTTGTGTACTCAAGTGGTTGTAGTAGTACAGGTAAGAATATTACTGTGAATGAGGCTAACACCTTTTCATTCTCTGTTGGGACACAGCATTCAAAAACTCTGAAGTAGAATTACCTCACTGCGAGGTGGTAAGAATCCATGTTTCAGTCAGGATCAGGAGTCAAAGGTTGAAATTTAAAAGAAGGTCATGGATTTCTCTGTGGCTGACTATGAAAGAGAAGCAGTTTGAGAAGGTAACTACTGGGGTCTGAAGTGGAAGGCATTTAGGGCCAGATTTAAGAAAAGTGGCAGCGCCACATTATCTTGCATCCCTTAGCACCCCTCCAATGCCACCATGTATGCGCTGTCTAAGCAACGGCACACCATGGCGGGAACTAGCATCAAAATTGTTGATGTTAGTTTGGAGCTTTGCAGGATTAGTGCCAAAAATGTTGACAATAGTCCTGCAAAGCTCACTGAGGCCCATTGTAAACAACGGTGTGCCTCATTTTAATCCCTGCTGTAAGCAGGGATTAAAAGTGCTGAAACAAATTGTGCAAAGTAATCTCTTAAATTTCTTTGCACCATTTTTTCGGCCCCCCCTAACAGGGGAATGCCCCCTTTGCATACATTATGCCTGGCACAGGCAATATGTAGTGCAAAGGGGTACAAAGTGGCGCAATGCATGCATTGCACCACTTTGTAAATATGGCGTAGTGATTTTGGTCTCGTTGGGTCACATTAGCCTAAAAAAGAAGAGGCTAATGTGGCGCAAGGAGGCGATAGGGGCTCTTAAATCTGCCCCTTAATTTGTGAGATGTTTTTAATAGGCATCAGTTGTGTTTTGTCAACGAATTGCCAAAAATCATGCAGAGACTTAAACATGTATACGTCACAATAATTTGGGGGCCAAACCAAATAAGTCACAGCTTAAATGTAATCCTGAAGAAGATAATACCAAGCAAGCATTGGGAATCTTCTGAAAAATGCTGGGACAAACAAAAATCCACTAAAGATAAAATAATATCGCAATGACAATCTCAGCAGCTGGAGAAATCTGAAACATGTTATAATTTGCATAACCATGATAATTTGAAACAACGTGACAGATATTAATATACTATACACGCCCTTCTCATTCCATTCATCATTCATCAGGCAAATAATCTGAGAGAGTGGGGTGCTTAGAACGCAGACAAAAGGCATACATGAAATCCAAAAAGGATTCACAACCCTCGACTGACATCTTCATAAAGAAGGAAGAGAAACATCTGCATCAAAAACCCAAATTCAAAAGAAAGAAGGTTGTGGGAATTTCAGCAAAACATGCCACACATATTGAAAGCACTACTGCGGAACAGGATGTGGGCACTAGCTCTGCTACACAGCACCTCAGAGGTCACAATAGTTTATCAGAATCTTCAAGAGTTTCCAGATGTGAAAGCAACCAACGACTATCTAGAAACGCCAGACAGGTGAGTTGCCCCTCCAGACCGAGTCTATAAATGAAAAATACAAATTGAGGGGTATATAATATACACAGATAAGTAATTTTCTGTGAAAAATTAACACCCAGTTATGGCATCCTTTTAGCTGAAAAGGATTTGTTAGAACACTCCCACAAGGTGAAGATGTGATTTTCTTTCTCAGTCCTCACTCCATAGCAACTGAAAAAAACATGCACTGCAAATTAGGCTCTTGCACAAGCTCCGGCACTATACCGAACACATGTGGGCTGGGAAAAGGACTCTGCTTATCATGTAGTACTCATAAGGTCCAGCCACCAAGTGCAACCAAAATACCCCAAAAAACATGAAGCAAAGGCTCCTGGATGGGAGATTCCCTCACAGCTCACGTACCAGGGAGTGATCCCAGTAGCTAAACTGGGTTATTCCAGCAGAATAGTCTTAGATTACAGACATTTAAATAGTCACACATGCACGTTTGCAATAGAAAATTCACACAGTACAACACTAATGAACAATATTGTCTACAAAAAATACAAAACAAGCTTGGATATTTCCAATGGGTTTTTCTACCAAAACACTGTGTCTGAAAGTAGGGACCCAACTGCTTTTTCTACACTCAGCTCTCAGCACTGATTTGACCACTTCCGCAAGGGTCTAAGAACCGTCTAGAGCTGTTCTGTCTCCATGTGACATCAATATTGCATGATATATACTGATCCAGAAGCATTGTCCTATGTTGATGACATATCTCTGATGGATGATGATTTGAACACACATTTAGCACATTTAGCCAGAGCAGATCACATTGTTTTGAGATTTGCTGAACATGAACACAAATTCAATTTTAGGAAAACAAAAACTGCTTACCTCAGTGTCCTGTCTTTGGGATGTAAACTATCAAATGAGAGGAATAGCCCCCTTCTTGAGGAGTATGCACAATTGCAACCACCAAACAACATTAAAACATTACTATCCTTGTTAGGATTTTTCAATTTTGGAAGAATGTACATACCAAATTATGTACAACACATAAAATCATTGTATGATTTAATTTGTCTGGATTTTACAAACAATCATTTGACACCAGAACATACAGAAATACTAGATCACCACAGACTGGCATGTTTAAAGCAAAACATTTGCTTGTACACAAATGAAAACAAAACAATCTTGCCATCTAGAAAATTCAAGATCCCATTCTCTTTACCCTATGTCACATTCAATGAAGGTGACACAGTGTTGATTGCATATGTCACATTTATAATTCAATGCTGAAGTGCCTTCTGCATCCACTAAAAAATATTGACTGCATTTCAGATGGCTGCCACAAAGGAAAGATGACTGGCTCAGAGGAATCCCATTATTGTTGTCATCCCAGTTCCAGCTTTAGAGGCTGTCACAAAGGCTAGCGTTCTAAATACAAAAGCCTTCCATCCTAGATGGATACAATGGGCCATTTCTTTGATGGCTGCTGAAGTAGACCATGCTTTGACCCGAAATTGCAAACTCAACAGTTCCTCTAGTACGAATTGGAGTACCCCATGCCCACTAACATCATGCCTCTTGATCAGTATAAATATATTATTTACACTGATGGTACAGCTCTACCAGCTGTAAGTACTAAACATCAATACTCTTCAGCTTGCACAGCTGTTTATGGAGTGATGAGGGATAGAGAATTCCAAACTCAATAAACCTATACGCAGTCCCTTGGGGATTGCACTGCACAGCTAGCTGAAGTGAAAGCTTTGATTTTGGCATTGGAAATAAGGATTCCAAATTCCAGACACTTATAATGTGAGGTTTGTACTATTGTGTCAGTCTTTCAATGAAAAAATTAACACTATGGGCACCTCAATGGATTCAGACATCCTAAAGGAAACACTATTAAGCATAAAGCGCTTTGGGGATAGGTGGCAGAGCTCAAAGGCAAACTGCCACAGTCTCATGTAATACATACGTTGGGCCATCAGCGTGTTGGAATACATGTTGTAGGGAAGTAACTGGCTGATGAAGTTACCAAATCTGCAGACATTACTGCAACTGTAGCTGTGATTACCCATTCCTGTAGAAGGATGGATAGTGAAATATTGTCTGCCATGAATGCATTAGGTGATGGCAACCCTTTACCAAAGTCATATCCAGCAAAATATTCTTACCATTGGGGGGCCTAATTCACAAAGGTAATTTTAGACCAAAAGTCTAAGTTTAGATCAAAAGTCTAAGTTTAGACCTAAAGCCTAACCTTACTCATAGTAAAGTTAGAATTTTGGTCTAAACTTACACCAAAAGTCTAAACTTAGACCAGAAGTCTTACATTCCTCATAGTAAAGTTTTGGTCTAAGTTTAGAATTTTGGTCTAAGTTTACCATTGTGAATCGGGACTCAAGTGTCCAAAATCTTCCCTATGTAGCAATCCAGGGGTGGGTGATCATGTTGTTGTAGAGTTCATAGTAGCTGGAACTTGGTGGGCAGCACCACCGAGTATGGGGGACTGAGTCTGATCCTGCACCGTGTGACAGCTGTCAGCATAACTCTTCTGGCTAGCTAGCAGCACCTCACCAAAACCCAAGGTGAGAGTGATTTGTGGCAGCCTATCGCTTGACACTGAGACTCCTCAGGGAAGTTGTGGTGGAAAAGATCAAACCCTTTTCTCTCGGCTATACAAGTCTCATACATTCAAAGACAAGCAGAAGCAGGATCTTGGTTCAAAATAATATTTTATTAAAGCACTGTGTTCTACTTAAAAAGGCATGAATTGTTATTTTGTTGCAATAAAACACAGTGTTATAACAGGAGTGACCAGGAAAGTGAAACACAAGAAGAGTCCCGCCATTTTGTTCACAATGGTGTCCCTAATATCTCTAGCTATATTACTAAGTTTCTACATGAGAGAAAATAGAAGTGGTAGCCCTAATTTGCCCTTCTGGTCCCGGGGCAGGAAACCCAATCCCCATACCTGCATTCAGAGGTGAAGAAGAGGTCTGTTAGTCTGATGGGGGTCCTCCCATGTAGACAAAGAGAAACCAAAAGGTTTCTACGGAAACTTCGATGATGTGCAGCATGAGATGGCAAGCTGGCTGGAATGACCCCCCTACTCTGGTGTGGGCAGTGAGATGTTTTATAATAACATACCTGTTATTCTAAGAACTATCCTGACGTCACAACACATATATTTATACGCTGAGTAGACAATATACTCTTTGGACCTCCAGTACCCAGTAAATATTGTGTACAGCCTTGGGTTGAGTAGAGGATGAAATGCGTACAAAGCAATAAATAACAAATTCTGCATGGAAGGGCAACTGATAAAAGAATGAAAAATTCTTCACTAAAATTAAGCTTTGTTAAAATAATAAAAGGAATATAAGTGAAATGTAACTAAGTAAGAGTGCACAGTCCTCAGGCCCAGGGCTAAATAATGTGCCAGTGTACATGCTAAAACAATCTCACAACACCATAGCCATTGTCAAAGGTGCAGTGGTCTATAATAAAACCTAATACTAAAATCACCTTTCCTACAAAAATCATTAAAAGCAAGCTAAAATATATTGAATCAGACAATATCTGAGCCAAGAATTTCCAAAAGTCGAACATCAGTTAAGGCTAAATGACAGCAACTCAACAATAATCATGATGTTTTTTCAAATAAGAGCCAATATCTTCAATTGTTATAGATTCCAGGAAAGACTCCACTTTGGCAGATGGTAAATCAATCTGTTCTTTACAAGGAAAGCGAGGGAGCACTCATGTTCTATTGCCTCTGCCATAGCTCTGGCCAAGGCAGCACTTTCCCATGCAGTGCCAGACATAGAACAAAGAGCCACTTGATATCCAAAGGGCAGCTCATAAGATCTCAATGTGCATGTCTGGCAATGAACCCTCATTGAGAACACCAACAGACTAGCGACCAAAGAAGTTATGCGCTGATTGGTAAGACACACTTCCAGTGCATGTTCGAATAGGCACCACAAACATCAAAAGATGGGCTGCACAGAATTCAGAACCAGTCTGAATGACAAAGACCAGATAGACTCCAGTTCTTCCAGGAGTGTTGTTCCAAAATACTGCATAATGCGGTCATGACACAATTGAGCTGGCTTAAATGCCATCAGTCCTCCTTGTCGAGATGGTGCAGCCATTGTGAATGAAAAGTAACAACAGAAAGTGCTGCCATTTAATGCTAAAGTGACAAGGAATCCCTCAAAGACACTTGAAAATACAGTAATAGGGGCAGATTTAAGAAAAGTGCCACTTTTCTCGCGCTCTTCGCTGCTATGTATGCGGCATATTATAATGTTGCACACCATGGCGCAGAGTAGGGGGCAATAGTGTCAACATTTTTGATGCTATTGATGTACTGTTCAAGGTTAGCATCAAAATTTGGGTGCTAATCCTGAACAGTATATAGGGGCCCATTGTAAACAATAGTGTGCCTTCTTTTAACGCCTGCTCTGAGCAGGCAATAAAAATGCCGAAATAAATGACACAAAGAAATCTTTTAGATTTCTTTGCACCATTTGTTCGCCCCCCTATTGGCCTGGTGCAGGCATAATGTGGTGCAAGGGTTTGCAAAGTGGCGCAATGCAGCATTGGACCACTTTGTAAATCCTGCGCTGCAATTTTGTCCTCGATGGGCCATAATACCATCAAAAAAAAAATTCTAATCTGGTGCAAGGAGGCGCTAGGCCCTCTTAAATCTGGGCCACAGAGTGTATGGCTGAAGGTATTATGCCAAATATAGAGGAGAAGGTGCTGACAAACCCAGAACCAACAGCTTTAAAGAAGTGTACAATCCCAGGGGTGTTAGACGCATTAAATATGTGACCTATGAGTCCACCGAAAGTCTTGGAAGGTTTGTATTTAAAAGAGACTGTACCTCTGCGGTTGACCCCACCACTTGGAGAGCATAGGCCTTTAGGCCTTGTGGACAGATGTAAACCCATGTGTTTTTTAAACAAAAGATCTTTTAGTTTGCTAAGCTTGTCAAAATTTGCATTTGAAGTAGCAATACGGGTCCAAATTTCTGCACTTTATCTTGAATGGGGGGGGGCACATGATTTTGTTCAGCATCACATAACCCCATTCAAAAGCACTTGGAACACCGGATGAATTAAAGGGACAGGGACCCCCTTCAGATAACAGGCTAAATTTGCAGTTGAAGCATTACATGCTCCGTGCAAAGACAGCTGTTTACAAATCACTGAATGACTTACACAAGTGTCACATTCACTTTCGCGAGAAAGACCTCCTTCATGTCATTGAAACATTTGTGTGTAAAGGCTAGCTCCCACACCTTATGAATATAACTGTCTCCTAGCTTTTTCAAATCTGATAACAGGAATGTGCTTCAAACATGAGGTGAATTGAAGTGTTGAGATGGGCAGATTAATAACCCTTTGATTTACCCAAACTGCTGATGGTGTTTCCTCCACAGTGTTAGGCAACTTTTCTAACTTTTCGATGTTTAACAAAATATACTCTGCTTCTTTCTTAGCCATTATTTGTTGCTGTCGTGTCAGATTAAACACAGCAAACAATTCCCTGGAGCTTACGTGTTGCCAGGGCACGCAACCACTTTTCAAAATTTGCAAAGTCCAACCTAACTGCATATTGGCCCTAAGCTGACTCTGTCCCTATTGTAAAATGACATGTCATTTTGTATGATGTGAATTGCCAATTAAACAATGTTATTTATGGTGTAAATGTGGTTAGATAAAATGTTAATACCATTATTTACAATAGCTAGAGCTTTCTGTAGGTTTTCATGATCTTTTTGCTTTAACCAGGCTGCAGCTTCTTTTTGTGGTTGTTTCCAAGACTAAGGTGTTCTTTAAAGGCTGTTAATGTGGAAGATTTCAACGATTGTAGACATAATTTGCCCATACCATCTGTGGTGACAATATTGGGGTGTTGTGATGATATACAACGAGGGTCAGGTGGGCTCACTCTAAAACACCCTGTGGAGTTTACAAAACATGCATGACAACCATTTGTCTCTACTGGCCACAGTAACCACTCATTTTGACCTGAAAGTGTTAAGTTAAATGTTCCATTTCTGACCCACCTATACAGCTGTTCTTTAGTGACATTTAACATCTTTTGCCATTTTTTAAATTTAGCTGGTGACGTAATACTGGGTGCATTAAAGTCCTTAATTTTTTACAAGCTTAAAAGACTTGTTTGTTGTACAGTTTCATTTAAGAATATAATTTACAACGGAAGGAGGCATGGTCTAAAGAAAGCTTTCTATCCCTGTATTTACCAATTTCTAGTTCCCCACACAGTCTTTAAGTCAATTGACTTTAACCAATATTCATAGCCTTCAATAGCCAAACTGGGAAACAAAGGAATCAGAATAGATTGATTTGGTATCAATTTACAGGACATTCTGAAATTTCATCTGAGTAAATTCGAAATAATAAGGCATTTGTGACATCATGCCCAGAAAATATGCAAACTTTTCTATATATGGTTTAGAACTCCCCAATGGTGGAGTTGGGCAATATTCTCATTGTGTGTAATTGTAGACATTTCTCGGGGTGCTGGTTTTATGTCTAAAATGGTGTCCGTAATGATGGTAACAGAACATTTCCCCATAATTTTGCATTTGTTTGGTAAACATCTTTACTCTCAAATACAGTATATTATTCAAGTTCAGAAAGTATACACTCAACTGTTTTCACATCCCAATCCCAAGTGTTGTTATATCATTCATAGAAACATTGAATACATATGGAATTTAAATAATTTTGATCAGTCTGACTATATCAAATCATATTTAATTCCAAACAATCTCATCAGGAATCGGTATAGATGGAATGTTCACTAGGGACAAGTCTCTGCAAACCACATGTGAGGACAGGCGAGGCTTCAAAACCTCATCCACCATCAGAGCGTTCAGGAAGATAATGACCATGTATCAGCAGAAAGAAAAAGATGACAAAACCAAACCAAAGAAGGAAAGCAAGCACAGTTAACAGTACCCATAGATAGTTCCATAGACAAATCAAATAGTTAATTTCAGGCCAACTGAATGGCTTACGAGCTCTTGATACAGGAGCAGGTGAAGATGCTGAAGAGTTTGAAAAAGAATCATTGATGTCGTCAAAATATCCAGAAGCACTTCTTGCAAACACTGGAGCCAGTGTTGGAGAATGAGAGCTGGCAGATGTATCCCTTGGTGGTTCACAGTAAATGATTCCATCCATTTGTGTTGAATTTAAGCAATATTGCTCAGAACCTTGAACATTTCTTGTCATAGATGTGGAGACAGGTGCTAATGAAAGTTCAGTTTCTACCCTCCGAAGCTCAGGGAAGTCTCATCACTGTGGGTTAAATTTTGGAGCAGCACATTCTTACTAGCAGTGAGAGGGGTTTGGAACTGCTCAAGGGGCCTTGTGGTCTACTGTGCAGGATTGTCTATTGAAACAAAGCGGTTTTCTTTGGAACCAGGCAGCGGTGTTAGTATGACAGTTTTGGTACCGTGTATTCTCTGGAAAATTCCTTTTTCACAACAATCTTTTCATGCACCAGATCCCCAACTTTTGGAATCCAGACAGTAGACATTGTTGGTGAATCTCTCATTCCCAAGGTGGCAGAACATGCAGGTGAGTTTTCATCACAGAACTGTTGTATTTCCTGAAAGACAGAGACAAGTTCATTTATGTCAAAAGGTGTGTCTGCCTCCACTGCACCAGGGCCATCAAGATCTGGGACATACATAGGTATGCCAAACAGAACACCATGTGGGATGCAACCTCCCAAGGACCTTCTGGGCAGATTATTAAGTGTTCTCTGGATTCCATACAGGTGGTTAAGCTAACTGCGACCTGAACCTAGTACTCTAGCTGTTAAGGATTGCTTCAAGTCTTGGTTCTTCTGCTCCACAATAGCATTTCCTTCAGGATAATATGGAGATGGGAAATACAGTTGGACCCCTACGGTCATCATGGTGTCCCTCAATGCCCTGCAGGCAAAGGCAGGGGCTTGGTCAGAATTGAAAGCTACAACTGCACATTTCTTGAGAAAGATATGCAAATCTTTAACAACAGTTTGAGCGTCATTTGATCATTCTAGCCATACCCATAGACATCTGCAGCAAGAATCAATAGCGACAAAGATGAATTTGTATGAACCATCAGGTGTTAGGGGGATCACAATAGTCCAGGTACCCACATTGTTGTACTTTGTTGGAAATTTGGAGGGGTGTGTGTGGTGGGCGTTTAACAGTGGAATCTCTTATTTGTTGACAGATGTCTCAACAAAGGACATACTGTTTGGTCGGTTTGTATAGACCTGGCCATCAATAGCATTTCTGCAATAATGCGATTGTAGCCACCACACCTGCTTGGGCATAAGCAGCCCTTTCATGTGCTGCTTTTATTAGATCTAATCTTTGGTCTTGGTTGGGGATCACATCATCACCTATCCCTGGTATTGTTCAAATGCAACATTTTGGGCACTTAAATGGTAGGAATATTTGGCTGGACACACCTTTGACAAGGGCTTGCTGTCAAGCAAAGCTTTCACAGCAGGCATTGTTTCATCATCCAACCTCATCTTGGAACGAGTAATCACAGCAACAGAATTTGTGGGTACTGCTGACTTGGCTGCTTCATAAGTAAAAGAGTTTCCTGCAACATGCATGCATACACATTGATGCCCCATTGTACGTACTAAATGGGCATTTGGTAGAGTCTCTTTTAGATATGCTACCTTCTCCCACAGGAGTCTATGCTTGATGTTGTTCCCTTTTGAGTTTCTGAACCCATTCTGGTGCAAGTAGTGCAGATATTCATTAAAGGACTGGACACAATAATACAAATCACACACAATCAGTGTTAGGACATCAGGATCTGTATCTTTCAGTGCCAATAGTAGAGCCTTAAGCTCTGCCAGTTGTGCAGTGCAATCCTCTAAGGTCTGTGTGTATGTGTTTTTTGGGTAGAACTGGACGTCCCTTCTTCCACTCACAGCCACCCAAGCGGCAAAGTATCGATGTTTTGTGCCTACTGCTGGTTGTGCTGAACCATCAGTGTTTATAATCATTTACTATTGATCAAAAGACCGCGGCGGCCATTCTGGCTTTCCCCTCCGGGCCAGCGGGCGACCGCCAAAAGAGCGCCCGCCGGCCCAGCGGGAAAGGCCCTGCAACAAGGAAGCCAGCTCCGAATGGAGCCGGCGGAGTTGCAGGGGTGCGACGGGTGCAGTTGCACCCGTCGCGATTTTCACTGTCTGCTAAGCAGACAGTGAAAATCTTTATGGGGCCCTGTTAGGGGGCCCCTGCACTGCCGATGCCAGTGGCATGGGTAGTGCAGGGGCCCCCAGGGGCCCCACAACACCCGTTCCCGCCATCCTGTTCCTGGCGGTAAAAACCGCCAGAAACAGGATGGAGGGAAGGGGGTCGGAATCTCCATGGCGGCGCTGCTTTACCGCCGCGGTCAGAAAGCGCACTGAAGCACCGCCAGACTGTTGGCGGTGCTTCCGTTGCCCGCGGCCCTGGCGGTTTAGGACCGCCAGGGTCAGAATGAGGCCCAAAATGTTTGTGGGTGTTGGGTATTCAGGTTCATATTGAAAGAACTCTTGTGTCTGAAGTTTTGGATCAAAAATATAACCAACATCAATGAAGGTCAGAGAGGTGGCCCATTGTATCCAACATGAATGTATTGCTTTTGGAACACTGGCTTTCATCACAGCCTCTAATGCCAGTATTGGGGTCATGACATCAATTTGTTTCCCCTGGGCTAGAGGTCTCTCTTTTATGACCGTCATCTGAACAGCAGTCAGATTATTCCCAGTGGGAGCAAAGTGTTGTTCAAATGTTGAATACAAATGTGATTTCTATGCTATAGGGATAGTATCACCTTCATTGAATGTTACATAGCTGAATCCAATGGCACCAGCGATTTCTCTGATGACCAAGTTTGTTTTGTTATCATGTGTCAATAAATGTTTTGCTTCAAGCATGTCCTATTGTAATGTTCCAAGAATGCATGTGTGCTCAACTGTCCAATGTTTGCGTGAAAAGTCTAGACATATCAGGTCATAAAGTGGTTTTATGCATTGTGCATAATCTAGACTATGGCCCTCATTACAACCCTGGCGGTAAAGGCCACCTACCACTGTGCCGACGGCCGCCAACATACCGTGACCGCGGCGGTAATCCACCATGAGTATTATGACCCACACAGAGAATCGCGCCACAATACAGACACCCACACAAGTCCACCAGCCCAAAGGTCAGTGATAAACTGGCAATAGCAAAACCCAAACCATTACGCCAACAGGAATACGCCCACAGTATCACGACCCACGAATCAACGTGGCAGTCATTCAACCGCGGTAATCCATTGGCGGTATACACCGCCGCGCTCAAAAGACACACACAATTACAAAACCACACCACATTAGACAATTCAAAATAAACACACCTGACACACATACACACACCACACCCTCACACCCATACCACTATAAAACACCCACCCACATTACCTACATCCCCTTACAATGAAAAAAAAGAGATCCAGCACAGAGAGACTAGCATAGAGCACCCAATCAATCAGAGGCACAGACCACCATCAGCCATACACCATCCATGCACATCACAGTATACACCCCAACACATCACCCCACACATCACCTCACACATCCTCACACATATCACTCACACCACATTCATGTCACCCCAAAGACACACCAGGTTTTCAGAGGAGGAGCTAAGGGTCATGGTGGAGGAAATCATCCGGGTAGAGCCACAGCTATTCGGATCACAGGTGCAGCAGACCTCCATTGCAAGGATGATGGAGCTATGGCGGAGAATCTTGGACAGGGCCAACGCCGTGGGACAACACTCAAGAACAAGGGATGACATCAGGAAGAGGTGGAACGACCTACGGGGGAAGGTACTTTCCGTGGTTTCAAGGCACCAGATTGCTGTACAGAGGACTGGCGGTGGACCCCCACCTCCTCCCCCACAACTAACAACATGGGAGGAGCAAGTCTTGGCAATAATGCATCGTGAGGGCCTCGCAGGAGTAGCAGGAAGACTGGACTCTGGCAAGTCAAATCTTTACTATCATATCCCCCACCCTACCTGCATTATTACAAACTCCCACCCCTACCCTCACCCCCATTACTCCATCACCTCAAATATACCCCACTATCACAACCCACCCATCCCAATACCAAGCCCTGCATGCCACACCAATCCATGGACACCCATCCCAGACCTGCACGGACACCCATCACCCCAGCATGCTGAGAGACTCACTCAGCCCACAAAATCCCCACTCACACAAGGCCAAGCCGACAGGGAAATCACAATCATACAGGGAAACACACCCATGCACAAGATGGCACACACAGATACATTAACAATTAATTTGCATCCCAACAGAACCCCTACCCAACGTCAATGGAGAGGAGGTGCCAGCTACATCCAGCCCCCCCCAGAAGAGGCCCACAATGATGACAGCAGCTCTGCACGCCAGGATCTGGATGACCAACCTGGCCCATCAGGGATCTCTGGACAGTCGGTTCCCCTGCCACAGTCCCAGACAACCACAGAGCCTCCCCCCTCAGGAAACACCAGCACAGCACCCACCCAGCGGGCCCATACCTCTGTTCCCAGGACACGTCAATCAGCAGTGTGTCCACCACTACAGGGACCCTAGGCAACCCCACAAACACATCATGATCAGGGAACTGGTGTCAGTGGCAGTGGGCACACGGTTCAGGGAACAGAGGCACAGGACAACAGGGAAGCTGGGAGGACTGCTGTGTGACAGGGGGAGGACAGGCCCAGGGAACCGACCCTCCACGAGACACACTCAAACATCATGGGAGCATACCATCATTCCCAGGAGACCATGGGCCAGGTACTGGGCAAGTTACAGGAGACCCAGCTGCTGCAGGAGGGACAGTACCTGGGGATCAGGGAGGACCTAAATAAAATATACACCATCCTGGTCACCATTGCAGGGGTGCTGGCTGACACGGGCAAGACCATGAGGGAGGCAGTGGCACAACAAAGGGCCCCTGACACTAGCCAAACAGAGGAACAGACTTCCACCACCGCCGGCGCTAGTAGACAGGAGGCACCACCACAGGACCAACAGGCCACCAGCACCCCACCCCCTGCAGAAGGAGAATCACCCCGCAAACGGTCCCTGCAATCCAGGCAGAAGACAGAAAACATTGCCAAGACCCCTGCCAGGAAATAAGACTCTCCTGATTGTCACCCTTCTGTTGCACTCTGTCACCCTGTCCACCTTGAACTCCTATTCTCCACTTCCAATGCCCCATTGGACAATGCACCTGTGATACCAATGGACTGGACTCTACCCTGGACTTTCCTCCACCATCACCCCAGCCCCTTGCACTTACCTCCATTCTAATTTGCACACAAAATAAACACCTTTGAAACAGAAACCATACTGGAGTCAGTGTAATGATTAGAACAATGTGTTATTACAACAATATCAAAGCATTGCAACGTCTATGTTCAGGGAAATATACCACAGGATGACCATTGGTGGGCAGCAGTACATATAGCAGTAGCCAGAATGGGGTACAAAGATCTGAAAATAGAGAATCCAAACGGAACAGTCAGTGTCCATAGATAGAGGGGAAGAGGCTGCCATGTACAATGTCCGAACGTTTACTGTAATGTAAATTAGAGTTACAGGGTCATTCCAACCTCGGGGGTCTTTTTAACAGACCGCCGAGGGACTGCCGTACGGAAGACCGCCAGTGCTGGCGGTCTTCCGCACGGGCCATTCTGACTGCTGGCAGCGCTCCGCCCGTTTCCGGACGAAGAGCCGCCAACAGCCATACTGGCGGCAGGCGCGGAAGTGGAGGTAGCTCCACCTCCACCGCCACGCCAACAGAACACCGCCCAGCGAATCACGACCTGTGATTCGCTGTGGCGGTGTTCTGTTGGCGTGGCGGTATCAGCGGAGCTGCCCCCATGGGTCCCTCCCCTCCCGGAGGATCACCGGAACAGGTAAGGTGATCGTCGGCTAGGGAAGGGGGGTGGGGGGGTGTTGTGAGTTGTGTGCGTGCATGGGGATGTGCGTGTGTGTATGATGAGGGGGCGTGTGAGTGCGTGCATGAATGCAGGGGTGTGTGTGTATGTGCAGTGTGTGTATGTGCATGAGTGCGTGCATGAAGGTGGGGGGGTGTGTATGTGCAGTGTGTGTATGTGCATGAGTGCGTGCATGAATGCGTGCATGTATGTGTGTATGTGTGTGTATATGTTGGGGATCGGGGTGGGGGAGGGAGGTCCTGCAACCTTTTGGGGGTGGCAGGGGTGGTGGGGGGGTAGGGGAGGGAGTTGGGGTGGGGGTTGGGGGAGACCCCTATCAGTGCCAGGGAAGGGATTCCCTGGCACTGATAGTGCTTACCGCCATGGATTTCATGGCGGTCCCAAACCGCATGAAATCCATGGCGGTAAGCCGGGGTCAGGCAGGTTGGAATTCCGCCGGCGGTATGTGACGACCGCCAGGCTGGAGACCCAGGTCTCCAGCCCGGCGGTCGTTACCGCCGTGGCGGTCGGAACGGTGAAGCGGCGGCTGCCCATGGCGGTAACCGCCATGGTCAGAATACATGAAAAAAGACCGCCAGCCTGTTGGCGGTCCTACCGCCGCTTCACCGCCGACCGCCACGGTTGGAATGACCGCCACAGTCTCTTACCTATGTGTCACTGGAAGTACTGCTGTATAATGTTTGTTCTGTTGTCCACATCTTCTTCATCTGCCTCCTCTTCCTCACTGTCCACAGGCTCCACTGCTGTCACAAGACCATCTCCAGGCTCATGCTCCTGCAGAAAAGGCACCTGGTTTCTCAAGGCCAGGTTGTGCAACATACAGCATGCCACGATGATCTGGCACACTTTTTTGGGTGAGTAGTACAGGGATTCACCAGTCAGATGGAGGCACAGGAACATGGCCTTCAGGAGGCCTAAGGTTCTCTTAATTATCCTCCTCATACACCCATGTGTCTCATTGTAATGTTCCTTTGCCCTTGTCCTGGGATTCCTCACTGGGGTCAGTAGCCATGAGAGGTTGGGGTAACCAGAGTCACCTGCAAATATCGAGGGACAATTGTTAGACACACACTAACACTTAGGGACAACCCCATACTCAGACACCAACTTATACTGTGTGGGGACCTTGGGCTCACCTATTAGCCACACCCAGTGCCTCTGGAGTTGTCCCATCACATAAGGGATGCTGTTATTCCTCAAGATATAGGCGTCATGCACTGCGCCAGGACATTTGGCATTCACATTGTAGATGTACTGGTCCGCCAAACACACCATTTTCACATTCATCGAGTTATAGCTTTTTCTATTCCTGTAGACCTGTTCATTTCTGCGGGGGGGGGGACAAATGCCACATGTGTACCATCAATGGCACCTGTGATGTTGGGGATATGTCCCAGGGCATAGAAGTCAGCTTTCACTGTGGCCAAATCATCCACCTGGGGGAAAATGATGTAGCTGCGCATGTGCTTCAGTAGGACAGACAACACTTTGGTCAACACGTTGGAAAACATTGGCTGAGATATCCCTGATGCCATGGCCACTGTACTTTGAAAGGAACCACTTGCCAGAAAATGGAGCACTGACAGAACCTGCACTAGAGGGGGTATTCCTGTGGGCTGACGGATATCTGGCATCAGGTCTGGCTCCAATTGTGCACACAGTTCTTGCATTGTGGCACAATCAAGTCTGTATGTGATGATAATATGTCTGTCCTCCGTTGTCGACAGGTCCACCAGGGATCTGTATACCGGAGGATGCCGCCATCTCATCATCTGCCTTAGCGGTTGTAGCCTATGGAGGAGAACGGTGAGCAGAAGGTCATTTTCCACGTAGATGGCACAACTGTTTTTGAATTAATGTCACAGAAGCAGTCTGTGAATTTGAGAGTCTGTAGATGTGCCAATATGTGCTGTGACACAGCTAGGTGCCATGCCATGTGCCCCCCTGAAATGGCGGCTGCCTGACCTGTGAGGAGGGACAAGGGGAAATGAGGTAACTGCGCTGGCGTTGTGCTGCGTTGCGGTAGGCAGTCGATGACCGGGTTGCAACTCCGCATTGGTTATCATTGGGCCCTATAGGTCCCAGGAGCCAATGGCCATGTACGCCGGCGGTGACGGTACGCATCACCACGGACGTCACCGCTATTTTTTAGCTATTCACTCACTTGCTACCTGACCATCAACAGGAGAGGACCTACACTGCAAGTGCTGCTGTGACCTGAGTCTGGAACCGACAATGGCTAGAGTGTCTGGGGAAAGGGCCCCTGCCTTCACTGCAGAGGAGTTGGAGAAACTGGTGGATGGGGTCCTCCCCCAGTACACGTTACTCTACGGTCCTCCAGACAAACAGGTGAGTACACTGTGAGCATGATCCGTGGACAATGCCTGTTTGGAGTGGTGTGGATATAAACCACATGTTGGGGGGTGCTAAGGCGTCCTGGCCTGAGTGCTGCATGAGAGGTGGTCATTGTATGTGCATCAGGGAATGGGTGGGAACTGGTGGCCAATAAGTATGATGGTCCGGACGGGTGAGTAATTACATTTTCCACTGTCTTTTCCCTCTCGGTCAGTGGCCACCATAAAAAGGGTATTTGGCGTGCCATCGCCAAGGAGGTGCGGACCCTGGGGGGTCTATCACAGACGAAGCACCCACTGCCGCAAGAGATGGGAGGACCTGCGCCGCTGGATGAAGAAAACGGTGGAGGTCCAGCTGGGGCTGGCCTTCCAACGTGGAAGGGGTGCCTATCGCACCATGACCCCCCTGATGTTACGAATCCTGGCGGTGGCCTATCCGGAGCTGGATGGGCGCTTGAAGGCATCACAGCAGCCACAAGGTGGTGAGTACAGATTCAGAAAGCTGACTTTGCGCGCTTTAGGAGCTAGCAGGGTGGGGCGGTGGGTGCCCCTAGGCCTGGACGATCATGGCAGGATAGGTCCCTTGTGTGCAGGCTCTAAAGCACTCCTACCCCAATGATACAAGTGGCCAACTACTACCAGGCAGGGTCCTGTGGGTGTCAAGTGTGCAGATGCTGGAATTAGGCATTGTACCCCATGGGCTGGTGACGCCCTCAGTGACTGGTTGGGCATGGCCTAGTGCATAGGACGGCTCCCTGTGTGTTGTGTCTGCCAACGGTAGTGGTGTTGCTGGCATTGACCAAGTGTATCCTCTGTTTCCCCCCCTTTTTGTTTTGTCACCCTGTCCTTATGTGCATTAGCATCATCTGGCAGAGGAGCAGAAGCACCGGCGACGGAGGGAGCTGCATCCCACATGGGCCTGGAGGCCGAATCCGCCGAGGGTGAAGGCACCAGTGGGACGGAGGGCGAGGGGAGCTCCTCGACAGCGACAGGAGGGGAGACCAGTGACAGCGATTCCTCCTCTGAAGGAAGCTCCCTCGTGGTGGCAGACACCTCTGTGCCCACACCAGCAACAGGTACAGCCGCCACCCCCTTTACCAGCACCACGCTTCCAGCAGCCCCTCAGCGTGTCTCCCGGGCCCGCTCACCCAGGAGAGTGGGCATCTCCTTCGCCCCGGGCACCTCAGGCCCTGCCCCAGTCAGCCCGGCTGCCGTCAGTGAGGAGGCTATTGACCTCCTGACATCCCTCTCTGTTGGGCAGTCAACCATTCTGAATGCCATTCAGGGTGTCGAGAGGTATTTGCAACAAACAAATGCATAACTGGAGGGCATTCATTCTGGCATGGCGGCCCAACTGAGAGCATTTCAGGCTCTGGCCTCAGCACTGATGGCAGCCATTGTCCCTGTGTCCAGCCTCCCCCTCCAACTTCCACTACCCAGACCCAATCCCCTCTACCTCACCCTATCCCAAGCACACCTTCAAACCTGCATGCACACAAATCAACACACAAAAGTGGCTCAGGAAAACATAAGCACCACACATCATCACACAGGCACTCACACAAGCACCATACCAATGCAAACATACCCACTTCCACTTCCTTCACTGTGTCCCCGTACTCCTCTTCGTCCACCTCCCTCCCAGTAGCGTCTCCACTCACATCATCATCAGCCACTGCCTCCATCACCAGCACGCCCATCACAACACACCCCTCACGAGCAGTCACTACCCCCACAACCATGCACACGTCCCCTGTGTCCTCTCCCAGTGGGTTTGTAAGCCTTCCTCCCAAAGTACACAAATGCAGGCACACACCCACTCAACAGCCATCCACCTCACAACAGCATCCAGCCCATGCACCTTCCCCCAAACTCAGCAGACATACACCTCCTACAACGACTACCGCTTCCTCCACTCCCAAACCCCCTCCATCTTCCGGTCCCAGTGTGTCAAAAAACTTTTCCTGGCTGACATTGACCTCTTCCCTATGCCTCCCCGCCGTCCTTCCCCTAGGGCAAGGGTGTCAACATCCCAGGCCAGCACCTTGGCCACCAACTCAGCGTCCGCTGTGGTACCTGCAAGGCCCAGGGGATTAAAAGGGGCACCCATCAGGGCAGGCAGTGTGCCACCGAACAATGCAAAGGACCAACCGATTCCGCCTCCTGCCAAGGTGAAGAAGGGGCCAGCATGCAGCATGGACAAGACGCACCACCCACCCAGCAAGGCCTCATCCAAAAAATGGACAGTGCCAAGGGCCCAGCAGCGTCTGCCAAGGTGGGGAAGGGAAAAAAAACACAAAGGCAAGGCACTTCAGGGCTCGGAGCCTCCAGGTGAGGGACTGGTGACCACATTTATTCCTGACAGGCCAGCAGCCTGTACTGCGGAAAGCAACGCCGCAAGCCACAACAACAGCCGCAGCATCATCCCCAGTGGGCAGCAGTCCGAGGCTGCTGGAGATGGCCTGATGTCTCCCTCCACTACTACCAGCACCTGCACCACGGCCAGCACCGGCAGCATCTCTGCCGCAGACACCGACGCAGGCATCGCCGCAGGCATCGCCACCTGCCCCGCATATTCACCGCCACATGCCCAGCCGGTGCCACTACATCGGACATCAGCAGCATCCCCAGTGGGCAGCCATCCGAGGCTGCAGTTGACGGCCTGGACCCTGCACCCACCACTTGAAGCACCACTACCAGCACTGGTACTATCTGCAGTTTGCACCCTAAGTCGCCACAGGATGGAGTCTGGCTCTGCTTCCATGGAGTATCATGCTACCTGTTCCCTGGACATCTCGTGCCTCAGACACTCAGGTGAGGGAATATGAACTGCCACACCCAGGTGCAGCATCACTGGGCACAAAGCCCCCTCCAGAACCAGTGGAGATATGCATCCACTCACCCAATCCTTGGCAGGATGAAGCAGACTGGGCACAAGGCCCCCTCCAGAACCAGTGGAGATATGCATCCCCTCACCCAATCCTTGGCAGGATGAAGAAGACTGGGCACAAGGCCCCCTCCAGAACCAGTGGAGATATGCATCCACTCACCCAATCCTTGGCAGGATGAAGCACACTGGGCACAAAGCCCCCTCCAGACCCAGTGAAAAACTGGCACCCACTTGAGAGACTCTGGCTTTGCATTCCCCAGGACCAAGCAGTGGGCAAACCACCCACTTGAGCGACTGTGGCTTTGCACTCCCCAGGACAAAGCAGTGGGCAAACCACCCACTTGAGAGACTTGAGAGTCTGTGGCTTTGCACTCCCCAGGACCAAGAAGTGGGCAAATCACCCACTTGAGAGACTTGACAGACTGTGGCTTTGCATTCCTGAGGACATCGCTGTGGGCATGTTGCCCCCTCGAGGAGCAGTGGTGCAGTACCATCTTCCGGCTGAGGCCCCCCCCTCCCCTTCCCCCTGAGGTTCCTGTGTGTTTTCGACCTGATGCCCCTGCAGTGTTCTCTCCGTTTTGAGGCAGGAGTCAAGTGTGGGCTTGGCCCATGCTTTTTAGGCCCACTGGTCCACGGACATTTGCAAAGGACAGTGTACGGCCCTCTGTACATATTGTAAATATGTGTATATACTGTTGTTTACAATTGTTAACTTTATCTGCCATTTCTAAATATCACTGATTTAAATCAATTCCTTTTGTCCTTGCGTTCTTCCAAGGGGTAACGAGGTGTAAATGTAATGTTGCTGCATGTTTTAGTGTGTATGGTGTTGTGGGTGAGGGTGGGGGTGGGGGTGTTGCGTGTTGCGGGTGTGTCACTCTCTTGTTCCTCCCCCCTCCCCTGTGTGCTAGGTGCAGTACTTACCGTGGTCATCGCCGCCGCCTTCTTTGATATTCCTGGTGTATTAGCAGATACACCAGCATCAGCAGGACCTGTAGTTCGGGCTCCATGGCGTCCTGGTACTTCGTTGAGTGTCGAAAGGTGAGTGGTTCCCCTTCTGTGTCCTGTTTCCACCATGCTTTTGATGTCATTGGTACCACCCCGGAAAAGCTGGCGGATTGGTGCCTTGTAATAGCGTGGGCGGTACATTGTCTTCCACCTGTCTGTTGGCGGTGACTGACGCAGTGTTTGTTGCTACCGCGGTGGCGGTCTAAGTGTTAAAGTGGCTGTCTATGTTGGTGGCTTCTGCCATGGTCGTGATCCCATTTTGTTTACTGCTGGCCTGTTGGCGGTATGACCGCCGCTTTATCACCAACCGCCAGGATTGTAATGAGGGCCTATATGTTCTGCCAAAATTGATAAAAACCAATAAAGATTGTAGCTTTTTAATGGTGTTTGGTGGTTCTAACTGCTCACACTTTTCTAGAAAGTGAAGCGCTAATCTCTTTCCTTCCTCTGATAACTAATTTCCCAAAAACAAGACAGTAAGAAAGACAATTTTTATTTTTCTTGAAATAAAGGGCCATATTTATACTTTTTGACGCCGGCTAACGCCATTCCAAAGCGCCATGCGGGCGCCTTATTTATTGAATGACGTTAGCCGGCGCAGCTGACTGGTGTGCGTAAAAAAAAATGACTCACACCAGGCAGCGCCGGCGTAGGGGAAAATGGAGATTGGGCATCAAAAAATGGGGCAAGTCAGGTCTGAGGCAAAATTTTGGCCTCAACCCGATTTGCGCCATTTTTTTTTACGCCCAACCCCCATTGAAATGACTCCTGTCTTAGCACAGACAGGAGTCATGCCCCCTTGCCCAATGGCCATGCCCAAGGGACTTCTATCCCCTGGGCGTGGTCATTGGGCATAGTGGCATGTAGGGGGGCACAAATCAGGCCCCCCTATGCCACAAAAAATAACGAAAAAAATACTTACCTTAACTTACCTTAAGTTCCCTGGTATGGGTCCCTCCATCCTTGGGCGTCCTCCTGGGGTGGGCAAGGGTGGCAGGGGGTGTCCCTGGGGGCATGGGAGGGCACCTCTGGGCTCCTTCTGAGCCCACAGGTCCCTTGACGCCTGCCCTGACCAAGCGTTAAAAAATGACGCAAAAGGGGCTGGACGTCATTTTTTAAGGCCCGCCCACTCCTGTGCGTCATTTTTGCACGGGAGTTTAAATAAGGCGCTCATGCCTTAGAGTCATTTTTTAGAAGGGAATGCCTACCTTGCATATCATTAACGCAAGGTAGGTGTCCACGCTAAAAAATGACGCAAACTCCAAGATCTTTGGCGCTAGACGGGTCTAACGCCAAAGTATAAATATGGAGTTAGCTTTGCGTAAAAAAAAACGACGCAAATCCGGTGCAAACAGAGTATAAATATGCCCCTAAATTTGTAGCCTATTTCAGCAAAACCCACCACAATGAGGTCCACCCGTCTTAGGTGTGTGATCAGGTCATCATCTGTTAGGCTGATATCATCTACACAGGACACCACCACAGGGTCAATGTTGTGTAGTATAGTTGTTACACATACGGACAACAATCGTACCCCATGTGGAAGTAAACTACATTTTCTTTGCAAGCCTGAAGGTGAAGGTGGTCAAATCCCTGCTTTCAGGCGCTATATTTTGGCAGTAAAGAACATTGGAAATATCCAAGAATGTTTTTTATTTTATGCACACTAAATTGTTGATAAGTGCTGTGCTAATTGCATTTTGTATAGCACACATGTGTGTGTGAGACTGTTTAAATGCCTGAAGTCTAAGACTATTCTATATGAACAGCACAGCTTGGCTACGGGGAACAAAGAGTTGTTCATTGGATTTGTAGGGTTCTATAATACCCTTGTACTCAAGTTGTGTGAGTATTTTACTCATTGTTGCTTTAGTTTCATGTTTAATGGGGTATTGTGATTGTGGTAATGGTGTCAATCTTACCGGTATTGGGACTGATTAACAAAGATAAACTTAGAATTTTGGTCTAAATTTAGATCAAATGTCTAGGTCTATTCACAAACGTAAGTTATGAGTAGTATCTTTATGTCCGCACTTGGGGTGGAAACTCTAGTGCAGAGATTCTACTATGCACCCAGAGTGTGCTCTGTGAACCCAGAGTGAATTCTCCACACTCAGAACAGATCTCTACCTCAAGTGTGGAGATTCCGCCTGAGCACAGAGATTTCACTCAAGTTCAGATGTAAAAATACCACTCATAACTTAACTTTGTGTATACCCAATAGTTGTAAACTTAGGGCCTTATTTATACTTTTTGGTGCAAAACTGCACTAACGCAGTTTTGCACCAAAAAGTTTTGCACCGGCTTGCACCATTTTTTAGCACCAGCTGGGCACCATATTTATGGAATGGTGCAAGCCGGTGCAAAGGGTAGGCTATCTTTTAAAAAAATGACGTTAGGCAGTTTTGAGTCAAAATAAATGGTTCTGACCAGATTAGCATCATTTTTTGACGCTAAGGGGCATATTTATACTCTGTTTGCACTGAATTAGCGTCATTTTTTTAAAACTCTAATTCAGTGCAAATCTAACTCCATATTTATACTTTGGTGCTAGTCCCATCTAGCGCCAAATTTATGGAGTTAAAGTCATTTTTTGGAAGTGGAAACCTACCTTGCCTTAATGAGATGCAAGGTAGGCGTTCCCGTGCAAAAAATGACTCTATGGCCTTAACACCATATTTATAATCCCATGCAAAAATGGTGCAAGGGAGGGAGGAGGGGTCAAAAATGGGGCACAGTTTGCTTTGCCCCATTTTTTAAGACCTGGGTCAGGGCAGGCGTTAGGGGACCTGTAGGCCTATTTCCATGGTGGAACACCATGGAATAAGCCCAGAGGTGCCCTCCCTAGGGGCACCCCCACCCACACTAGAGGGACTTCAAGGATGGGGACCCCATCCCAGGTAAGTACAGGTAAGTGCATTTTATTTTTGAAAGTGCCATAGGGGGCCCTGAAATGGGCCCCCATACATGGCACAGGGTGCAATGGCCATGCCCAGGGGACTCTCTGTGCTGGCCATTGAGGTGGTGGGCATGACTCCTGCCTTTTCTAAGGCAGGAGTCATGTGGCATGGTAGGTTTAGCACCATAAAATGACGCTAATCTGGTTAGAGTCATTTTGTTTTTACTCTAACCTGCCTAAAGCCATTTTTTGGTGCTAAATCCTCTTCTTCTATACTGCCAGCCCCACCCGACTACAGTCATTTTTTAAAACTCTAGCCTACCCTTTGCACCAGCTTGCACCATTCCATAAATATGGTGCCCGGCTGGTGCACAGGAATGGTGCAAGCCGGTGCTAAACTTTTTGGTGCAAAACTGAGTTAGTGCAGTTTTGCAGCAAAAAGTATAAATAAGGGCCAATATTTTGTAAGTTTGCGCCACTTTTGCGTCAAAAAATTGCGTTAATTCCGGTGCAAAAAAAGTATAAACCAGGGCCTTGGTGCTAGATGGGTCTAGCACCAAAGTATAAATATGGAGTTAGATTTGCACCGAATTAGAGTAAAAAAAATGACGCTAATTTGGTGCAAACAGAGTATAAATATGCTGCAGAGTATAAATATGCCCCTAAATATGATTTTAAGGCCATAGAGTCATTTTTTGCATGGGAACGCCTACCTTGCATCTCATTAAGGCAAGGTAGGTCTCCACTTTCAAAAAATTACTTTAACTCCATACATTTGGTGCTAGAGGGGTCTAGCACCAAAGTATAAATATGGAGTTAGTTTTGCACCGAATTAGAGTAAAAAAAAATGACACTAATTCAGTGCAAACAGAGTATAAATATGCCCCTTAGGCTTTTGGTCTAAACTTAGACCAAAATTCTAAGTTTACCTTTGAGAATTGGGCCCATTATCTGTTATGCGGAGTCTCTGTCCCATCCTACGTGATTGTGATACAGTGCCAGGGCTTGTGCCAATGCCCAATCTGCTGCATAATTCTTCAGGAACAAGGGCCGAGAAAGATGGCATAATGACATCTTCCCCTAGTGATGGTTACGGACAAATTCCTGTGGCCAATCTTCTTCTGCCAATTGGATGTCATAACATAGCGTTAGTTTTTCCCAGAATATAACTTTAATTGTTCTCGCTATGGGCCCGATTCACAAAGGTAAACTTAAACTTTTGGTTCAAGTTTAGACCAAAGTTATTCACAAAGGTAAGTTACGAGTAGTATTTATATGTCTGCACTCAGGGCGGATCATCAGCGCTCAGGATGGGCCATCCACACTCAGGGCAGATCATCTACACTTGTGCCGGAGAATGTAGCCCTTCATACTGAAATACCTGTGTCAGTGCCTAGCACCACCCCCACCCAGTTCCAGTTAAAGCTCCTCAGACCACACCCAATCCCAGCCCTGCTGCACACACAAAACCAGAGCTGCAAAAAACAAATATTTTCCGACTTTTCATCATGTCACTGAATGTGTTTGTTGGTTTGGCCCGTGCCATGCAGTAGCAGAATTTGTGGAGAAGGAGGAGGAGGATAATAGAGAGGGTCTTTAGATAAAGGATCAACCTCTTTGAGATGTCTAGCCAAGATGTCATTGCCAGAAACCGTTTTCCCCCTGATATCATCTTGGAGATGTTTTGTGAATGGGAGAAGAATCTTGACTCTGTGACCTCCCACTCCGATGGCATCCCAGCTTATGTCAAGATCTTAGCAGCTCTCAATTTCTTTGATACAGGGTAGTTCCAGAGGGTCTCTGGTGACCTTGTAGGCATCTCCCAAGCAACCCAGTCCTGATGCCTGCATCAGTTGCTAAGCTGCATCAATAGGAGAGCACAACACCACATTTGAATGCCCCATACACTGGCCTGAAGGCAAAGGGTAGTTAGGGATTTCTACCTCATGTCCCGCTTCCCATGTGTGCTGAGTGCAATTGATTGCACTCATGTGGCTCTTCAGCCACCTCAGCACAATGCACACATCTTATGCAACAGAGACTGTTGGCACTCCATCAACGTGTAGGGTAAATGTGATGCTAGTGGTAGCTTCATTGATGTGCATGCAGTGTTCCCAGGCTGTACACATGATGGCTATGTATTCCACAGATCACCTCTTGCCTGACGGATGGCAGTGGGAGATTTTGGCAACATGTGACTACTGGGTAAGTACCAAGCACCTCACAAGTGTGGCATGTATTATTGTTTTTTTAAGATGCACAACCATTAGATAACATTAATTCTTATGCCACATGCATGCCCACAATAGACAGTGTATGCCATTTCATACATTGTGTACTGTACTAATGCAAGAGGGCCATTTACACATACCACTCCATTTCTCTCCTCAGGTGATGCTGCATATGCATTCTCACCTCATCACCTCAAACCATTCAGATATGCAACCGCTGTACCTCAGCAGAGGTACCATAGGGCATACAGATGTACATCAAGCACACTTTTGGTCTCCTGAAGTCAAGATTCAGATGTCTCAACCGTACAGGGGGTGTTCTGCTGTGCTCACCTCAAGTTGTGTGCAAGATTATAGTAGCCTGTTGTTTTTTCACAACATAGCAATAAATCATGGCTTACACATACCCCTATACCCTCATCTAGGTCTGAATATGGGCCACTGGGCCATTGTACAAAACAGAGCGCAGAGTATGCAGGTGTGTGACCAGCTAGTTGACATTTCATTAATCTGAGCAACATTTAGGTGGTTTGCAGTCTGTTGTTAATGATGATAGTTGGGATATTTGACACTCTGTCCATATATTTCATACTGAGATGACTTTGTCAGCCATACATGATGTCTGTAAATAACAGCCGTTATCAAGAGTCAAAGGTTTGGCCATGCAATGCGTTATGTGCATGTCAGGGATTAGCGTGGAAAATATCTCTTAGGGCTTCATTGAATCTGGGGAGTAAATATTTGCATGTATCAGATCTCCCTGTACACTGCGATTATAATTGCTTCCATGAGTGATCCAAGTGTAGTGATCCTGCCCCAAGTACTATCACTCACCCACAACTTGTAGACTTTGCCACAAGGGCAGAGGCCCTTTCTGACCCCGGCCCCTGGTATGCGTGTGTGTGTGGCAAATCATGTGGCAGCACGTCCATATGTCTGACAATTGTACACCATAGAACAAGCTGTCCACTGTGGAGACATGGATAGTCCATGCTCATAGCTGACATTTCTGATGGATACAACTACCTGTGGATTCCTCACCTAATGAATACTCCCATGGCGCCAGCATTCAACGGAAATCTTCTTACTAGTCTCTGCACGTCGACGAGGATGTCACTCTAGCCCATGCGACGCCGTCTGACGTCATACAGGCAATAAGAGGTCCTCGACGACGTGCCGACGTCAGTTCCCTTTTTTCCGTGCATTCGAAACGGTTATCTTCGAGGGAGCAACTGTTACTTTTGTGGTTACAGTGTATTTTTGCTGCGTAGTCTTTCTCTGTGGTAATAATGTCGCAGAGAAAGTCTGGATTCAAGCCTTGTCGTGAGTGTGGAGGCAAGATGTCAGTGACGGATCCTCATTCCGATTGCCTTTGGTGTTTGAGCTCCGACCACGACGTCTCGACTTGTGATTCATGCCAGCACATGAATCCAAAGGCCCTCAAGGAACGTGAGGCGAAGCTGTTTATTGCGAAATCGAAGGAGAAGCATCACAAGAAGTCTTCTTCACCAAGACATCGGCGTCATCGAGACTCCCGGCGCCGTAGAGAATCTCGGCGTCATTCAAAGGAGACTCGTTCCAGGTCTTCGGATCGGCGCCGAAGGACATGGGAGATCAGTCCCACGGTTACGCCGCATCCTTCGACGCCGTTGCCCTCTCCGGCGTCTCCAACTTCACCTGGACAGGCGTCGGTGATTGAGGTATTGGAGCCTCAGGTATTTTCTCCGGCGTTGCAGACGTCGAGGCCGGCGTCGGGGTCGCCTCCGAGACAGGCACCCCAGTATCCGGCTTTTCTCACCCCTGGAGCCGATAGTTCCGCATTCTTGAATGCGATGTATGCCATCTTCCATCAGATGGCTCCAGGGGGTGCTCCGGCTGGGCCTTTGGCCTTTTCATTGGGTGATCCTGCGCCTCTTCGGCCGGCACCCTTTATGCCCTTTCTCCCTTTTGGAAACGTGGGCTCGGCGCCAGTGTCGGCGCCGGTGGCCGCTCCGGTGGCTTCAGAGGGATTGGCCCCGGGGATTTCCATCCCGTCGACGTCGGGATTTCGGCCTGTGACTCCGGTGGGTCCATCTGCTTCGACTGCTCTTTCGTCGGCGCCGAAGTTATCTGTGGCGCCGGACGCGGCGTCGGTGGCTTCTGAAGATCGGCGCCGATCTTCGACTTCGGTCGGAGGCATTGTCGACTCCGCGTATTGAACAACGGCTTCATTCGAGGAGACGTGCTCTCCGTGTATTAGAGGAGCAGGAGTACCAACGAGCCCTGGAGGAAGGAGAGCTAGAGGACTTGGGTGATGGGCTGCGTGGTCTGGAGTCGGCCAGTGGGCTGGACACTTCCCCTGAGTGGGATCTTTCGTCCCCGGGAGAATATACTGAGGAGGCTGCTTCCTTTCACGCAGTGGTACGGAAGGCAGCTAGTTTTTTGGACATGCCTTTGCCGGTGGTGGAGGCTAAACAAAACCTTCTAACATAGGTGCTACATCCGGCCTCAGCTGCGGCGGAGCCTCTTTTGCCATTTAATGACGTTCTGCTAGATCCGGTTTTAGAGGTGTGGAAGAGGCCGGCATCTTCCCCAGCAGTTCACAGAGCCGTGGCCAGGAGGTATCGGGCGGCTCCGACTGACCCTGGTTTTCTGTCTAAGCAACCTACGCCGGAGAGCTTGGTGGTGCAGGCCTCCTGTTCATCCAAGTCAGCGCCTGGTTCTTTCCCGACGGTGCCTGGGGACAGAGATTCAAAGAAACTAGAGGCGCAGTCCAAGAAGATTTTTTTCGTCCTGCAGTCTGGCGTTGAAGGCCACCAACGCAACCTGTATCCTGGGGAGGTATATTCATGCTCTGATGGATGACATTTCCTCATCATTTACAGAGCTTCCCCAGGGTCTTTTGGATGTTGTTTCAAATGCCCAGGCTGCTGCGACCCAGATTATCCAGACGGGACTGGATACGACCGACTCGGTAGCCAGAGCAATGGGCACAACTGTGGTGGCAAGGAGGCAGGCCTGGCTCCGTAACTCGGGCTTTTCTGCGGATGTACAGTCCACATTGTTGGATCTCCCGTTTGATGGGGACAAACTGTTTGGAGCCAAGGCTGATTCGGCCTTGGAACGTTTTAAGGAGAGCAGGGCCACGGCTAAGTCGTTAGGGCTCCAAGCTCCTTCTTCCACGGCCTCTTCCAGATTTTTCAGGAGGTTTCGTGGATTTGGGCGTGGCTCTTCCTCCTCTTCCTTTCGGGGAAGATATCAGCAACCTGCCTCTTCCCATCCCTATAGATCTTTTAGAGGGAGAGGTAGGGTCCGCACCAGAGGAGCCTCTCAGCAGCACTCTGCCTCTTCCTCATCCTCTGGCGGGGTGCAGCAGGGGAAGCAGCCTTAGGCTTCCACCATTTCCCACTCACTCCTCTCCTGTAGGGGGAAGATTACAGCATTTTCTCACCAAATGGAAGACTGTTACAACGGACACTTGGGTTCTCAGTATTGTGGGAAAAGGCTACACCCTTCCCTTTCGGGAGTTCCCGCCCCTCATCCCGCCCCGCCCTTCTTATTGTTCAGAAGAACACCTCCTGTTGCTAGAACAGGAGGTACAAGCCCTCCTTTCAAAGGGCGCGGTGGAGTTGGTCCCAGAGCAGGAAAGGGGTCGAGGATGTTACTCAAGGTATTTCCTGATTCCCAAGAAGGATGGTCGTTTGAGACCAATCCTGGACCTGAGGATCTTGAATTGGTTCCTCAAGCAGGAAAAGTTCAAGATGCTGACCCTAGCACAGGTGCTTTTGGCGTTGAACAAGGAAGACTGGATGGTGTCTGTCGACTTGCAGGATGCTTATTTTCATATCCCGATACTCAAGTCACACAGGAAGTATCTCCGGTTTGTGGTGGGATCGCAGCACTATCAGTTTGCGGTCCTTCCGTTTGGTCTTACTTCAGCACCTCGAGTCTTCACGAAGGTGATGTCGGTGGTTGCGGCAGAGCTCAGAAGGAAAGGGATAGCAGTATTCCCTTACTTGGACGACTGGTTGATCAAAGCCAAGTCCCCGGAGCTTGTGTCGCATCATCTGCAGTCAACAACCCAGTTGTTGTTCGACCTGGGTTTTTCGGTGAACGAGCCCAAATCTCACCTGGAGCCCTCTCAGCGCCTCCTGTTCATAGGGGCAGTACTGGATACAACATTGGGTCGGGCCTTTCCTCCGCCTCAGCGGATTCAAGATATTCAGGATTTGGTTCCAATGTTTCGAAATGGAGCGGTAGTTCCAGTCCTCAAGGTCCTTCGTCTGCTCGGTCTGTTTGCCTCCTGCATTCTGTTGGTCACGCATGCTCGCTGGCACATGAGGGCTCTTCAGTGGTGCCTCCGAAGGCAGTGGTCTCAACACAAAGGGGATCTAGAGAGTACTGTCAAGATCTCCAGAGATGCTGCTGTGGATTTGAAGTGGTGGATTGCAAGCAACAATCTTTCACAAGGAAAGCCGTTCCAGCAGTCGCCACCAGTGGCCACAGTCATAACGGATGCTTCCACTCTAGGGTGGGGAGCTCATCTGGGGGATCTGGAGATCAAAGGTCTTTGGTCTCCAGAGGAACAGATGTTTCACATCAATCTGTTAGAGTTACGGGCTGTACGTCTGGCTCTCAAGGCCTTCCTCCCTTCCCTTTGTGGTCAGTCGGTACAGGTCCTAACGGACAATACTACCACGATGTGGTACATAAACAAGCAGGGAGGAGTGGGGTCGTACCTTCTCTGCAGAGAAGCTCTTCGACTATGGTCCTGGGTAAAGGACCATCAGATTTGCTTGATAGCAAACCATCTGGCCGGAGTCTTGAACGTGCGTGCGGACAGTCTCAGTCGCCAATTCTCGGCAGACCACGAGTGGCGTCTCCATCCAGATCAAGTCCGTTTAATCTTCCAGAGGTGGGGGTTTCCTCGGGTAGATCTGTTTGCCACTCGGGAGAACGCGCATTGTCCGTTATTCTGCAGCCTCCAGTATCCGATGCAGGGAGCGTTGGGGGACGCGTTTCAAAAACCCTGGTGCGGCCAGTTGCTTTACGCGTTTCCTCCCATACCCTTGATTCCTCGAGTATTGAGGAAGATTCGCCAGGACCGGGCTCTAGTCATCCTAATAGCTCCGGATTGGCCAAGGAGGGTATGGTACTCCGACCTTCTCCAACTCTCAATGTGCCCTCCGCTCCGTCTCCCTTTCAGGGCAGACCTCCTCTCGCAGTCGCAGGGGCAGGTTCTACACCCCAACCTCCAGAGTCTGCACCTACATGCCTGGAGATTGAACGGGGCAACCTGAGTTCCTTCTCTCTCCCGCCTGAGGTAGTGGATGTTATATTAGCGGCCAGGCAACACTCCACTAAATCTATCTACGCTAATAGATGGTCTAAATTTGTTGTGTGGTGTGGAGAGAGGCAGATTGATCTTTTGCATGCTCATCTATCGGACGTTTTGTCTTTTGCTCTGTCTCTAGCGCAGAAAGGTTGTGCAGTGGCTACCATTAAGGGTTATTTATCGGCCTTGTCAGCCTTCATATGTCTTCCAGACCAACCATCTTTATTTAAATCCCCTATTGTTATCAGATTCTTGAAAGGTCTTCTAAATAAATATCCTCCAAAGCCATTCGTTATGCCGCAATGGGATTTGTCCCTGGTCCTGACTTTCCTTATGGGGTCCCCTTTTGAACCTATGCATTCTTGCCCCTTAAGGTATTTGGTTTTAAAAACAGTCTTCCTGATAGCTATAACATCAGCAAGGAGAGTGAGTGAGTTGCAGGCCTTATCAGTAAAGCCCCCTTATACAACTTTTTATGGGGATAAGGTGGTGTTGAGGACCAAGGCTGCTTTCCTCCCGAAGGTTGTTTCACCTTTCCATTTGGCTCAGGCAATTACTTTGTCCACGTTCTATCCTCCGCCTCATCCTTCCAAAGAGGAAGAAAGACTGCACCGTCTGGACCCAAAGAGGGCGTTGAGCTTCTTTATTGATAGAACAAAGGATTTCAGGCTGGAGGATCAGCTGTTTATTGGATACGTGGGCAAGAGGAGAGGAAAGGCAGTCCACAAGAGAACACTATCCAGGTGGGTTGTTCTTTGCATTAAAATCTGTTACTCTTTGGCAAAGAAGGATCCTCCTGAGGGCATTAGAGCTCATTCCACCAGAGCTAAGTCGGCCACTTCGGCCTTGGCCAGAGGTGTTCCTGTGGTCGACATCTGCAAGGCCGCAACTTGGTCGTCCCTTCACACTTTTGCAAAACATTACTGTTTGGATTCTGAGGTTAGAAGGGACGGCCATTTTGCACGGTCAGTGCTGCAGGATTTCTTGGTTTGACCATTTAGGCACCCACCGCCGGGCGTGGTACTGCTTTGGAACTCTATTCATTAGGTGAGGAATCCACAGGTAGTATCCATCAGAAGAACGAGTTACTTACCTTCGGTAACGACTTTTCTGGTGGATACATTAGCTACCTGTGGATTCCTCACGGTCCCACCCGCCTCCCCGTTGCCTTTCTGGTCTTACCAAGTAATCCTTGAGTACACTCCTCTTGGTCTTTGAGGGTGCAATAGATGTTGTATATATTATATTTATATATATGTATATATGTATATATCTTTGTGTATATACTTGATGTGTATATATATTTTAAAAAGAGAGAGTTATATATATATATAAAAGATTTACAGTTATTCATGCAATGTTGTGTATTTTTACAATGTAATGGGATGTTGCCTTGCTCTTTCATTGCATTGCCTGGTTGTTCTCATGCACGTAAAAAATGATTGGTACTGACGTCGG
The DNA here is from genome assembly GCF_031143425.1 of Pleurodeles waltl. Classification (NCBI taxonomy): domain Eukaryota; kingdom Metazoa; phylum Chordata; class Amphibia; order Caudata; family Salamandridae; genus Pleurodeles; species Pleurodeles waltl. The sequence continues at coordinate 652,792,943 of NC_090439.1, forward strand.
CACGTCATCGAGGACCTCTTATTGCCTGTATGACGTCAGACGGCGTCGCTTGGGCTAGAGTGACGTCCTCGTCGACGTGCAGAGACTAGTAAGAAGATTTCCGTCGAATGCTGGCGCCATGGGAGTATTCATTAGGTGAGGAATCCACAGGTAGCTAATGTATCCACCAGAAAAGTCGTTACCGAAGGTAAGTAACTCGTTCGTTTGGCAGCTGCGCATAAGATATGCCACTCCGGGCCTGTGGTTGATCTTATTGGAGACTGGGACTTTTGTTCCTGTTTCACTATGGAATGACAGAGACTACAAAACCCAGAATACATCATGATCATCTGGCATGGATCAGCATATCATGAATGGACCTAGGAAATTTGGAAGGGCTCCATGATCACAAACGGTCTTCCTCATGGATCATACTAACACCTACTGGTCACATTCGTAATGTGTAGCCATTTAGTATTGTATGTAATGGTCTCATGTACCCCCATGATGACATGTCACTGTCTTTTGTCAATCCTACAGGTACCTTGTGAGACATATGACAGGGAGTGGCTGCGACTATCTGGGCAGGTAACATTATCCTAACAAATACACCCTGCTCCAAAGGTACATCTTGGCCTATTGCAGGTCCAAAGACACAATCCCCTGCAGTCCATTGGCCGTCTTCTACAAAGAGCCCCAGGTACGTACCATGAATGTACACCCACTCCGTGCTCCCCCAAGTCACTTCTCTAGTACAGAAAGGGCAGCAGACACTTGAGCCCCCCTTCCTTCAATATGGAAATTGCTGATGTACATATAGTGCCTGCACTATAACCAGGTGATCTTTACTCATTAGTGTGGGGGACATAGCCCCATGTAAATGATGGAATCCCTTTGCCAATGCAGCCATACCACAGATTAGATGTGGGTGCAGAGGCAAAAAGGTTGTTGGGAGGTGTATTTACAGTGTGCCACATATAAGGTGGGGCACTGTCAGTGAATACCCTGACTAGAGTAGGGGCGACAGGTGGTCCTAAGGACCCCACAGACATACCATTGCTGGTGGGTGTAGTTACTCTCTACACTTGACTGCAGTGGCATCACTAATTCCTCTCAAATGTGTCTGCAGGTTGATGTCTGTACAGTGCTACATAGAGTGGCTTCTTTAATGCAGCTCTTTTTTCACTTGACTGCGCTGCCCCGAGGGCAGCACAAGTGTGTGTCAGTCCTGGTGCCCCTGCATTTAATCTAATGGGGCACACTTTCCTGCTCTATACCTTTTTAAGGATCTGTTGCGGTGCAAACAGAGAAAGTGTGTCTCATTTGTAATGAGGCCCCAGTTACCAATGTGGCAGCAGCATGCATCTGTTTCTCTGAGCCTGAGCCCACATAATGCTTACACTACCTAGCAATCACCCCTCAGTGTGTATGTCTATATCAGAATTACTGACTGTGAGGGTGCCCCATCCAAAGGTGATTCTGCCATGTTGGATGAGGTGGGATCAACAGTACAGCAGGATGGCAGTCAATCCAGCTTGAGGTGAGGCTGACTCTGAATGACCATTAGATGGATGTCAGCCCCTCTCAATTTTGAAGGGGGTTTGGAGTGCTGCTCACTGCTGTTGTTCTAAATAAGTCCAGACTACACATATGAGCCGGAGTCAAAATCAACCCCAACACTTGGAACTCTCATTGTGGACATTCTGCCCCAAATGCAATTACTGAAGGGGACCTCACCAGTAGTGCTGTAAGCAGGGCCAGTCTGGCGAGGTGAAGAATTTGGCATTTCTTTGGGGGCCTGGAGGGATGGGGTCCAGTTTTGTGTGTGGTGGGTCTGAAATTATGCCGCAAGATGTGCCCTTAGTAACAAGGCAACACTCCTGCATGATCCACACACTTGCGTTTCTTGTCTCTGTGTGGCGGCTGGTCTCACATACTTGATCGCGCTGCCATGGGTTCTGCTCTGGCCCAGTGTGATTCAGGCCATATGTATCCAGGGATGAATACCACTACTTTGGTGATACACTACAGTTTACTCTGATGTAAGTGACATATGTTGACCACAAGTACCATAATGCAAAGGGCCAAACTGTGCTGGCCATTAATGTGGTGTATTGTGTATCTATATACTCTTCCATTCCTCCATTTAACTTCCTGTCCCTTTTACACCTGTTAGCATATGGTACACTTGCCTGACCTTCTCTACCGCCTGAGTATGGATTCTATGCTCTGAATGCAGAGACTGCACTCTGAATACGTAGAGTATGCTCTGAGTGCATAGAGTATGGTCCGGGTGAGGATAATCCGCACTCAGGCGTAGAATTCGAAGACAGGCTGGAACCCAATGTATTTCTAAAGGAAACAACAGAGAAAATGCAAGGCATGAAGTTCATGACAGGAAGTTGCAGGCAGCCATTTTATTGTCATTGTGAGTCATCCCCTCCTACAGATAGCATCCTCTGACATCCTTCTACTCTGTAAATCCCAACTGCCCCCAACTTGGCTGAGGGAGTTGATGAGAGGGCCTCCCCTTAAGTGAACGAGAACTGGACATTTTAGCTGGGGGTGCTGGACAATTACCCTCAGCTTTATGGGGGCCCGAGGACCAGCTGAGCAATTCAGTGCATCCCCAATTATGGGCCAACATTGCACAGTGAAGCAGTGCAATCAGTGTGTACCACGGGTGGGCCAGGACATACTGCAAGCATTGGTAGGACCTGAAATGCTGGGCCTGACTGAGGGCCCAAGAACTATTGGGCCAGTCCTCCAGATCCATTATCACTGGACTTGACTTATGCCACCACAGAGGAGGGTCCTGAGGACAGCCTGGCCGACCCTCCATGCCCAGCTGGATGAGTTGGTGCACCAGAGGCCTGGTACATTCATGGGCTGCATCATGCATCTGTCAGAATGATGTGAATGTTGACAGAGCTGTGCCATCATGTGTCTCATATCACTGTATGCACAATCTGAGCAATTGCTGCAGTAGTCATAAGACCAATGTCTAATTAGAGCCCATTGGATGCAGAAACTAGGGTGCATCCTGGGTCTTGTATTGTTCTGAACACTACTGGGGAAATGCGGCTCACTCATGCGTTCGGAGGAAGAAATGCAATGCCAACACAATGGGGGTGATTCTGACCTCGGCGGTAAAAGGCCCTTACCGCCGGTCAGAAGTCCGCCATTCTACCGCCGCGGCCGCGGTAAACCGCCACGTTTATTCTGACCACCAACTAACAAACCGCCAAAAACCTGACATCCACGGAAGGCCGCCTCATCAGCGGGCGGCGATAAACTGGAGATAACCAAACCTCCACCGCCACGCCAACACAAACACGCCCATGCCATTCTGACCCACGAATCCACGCGGCGGTCTGTCAACCGCGGTATTCCATTGGCGGTACACACCGCCGCGGTCAAAATACACATACCCTTACAAAACACAGCCACATTGGACGATTCAAAATACACACACCTGAGACACATACACACACCACTCCCACACATCCAATACAATATAAAACACACACCCACATCACCCACAAACACCTACTACCAAAATTATCTGAGAGAAGGTGCAATACACTGAGAGAGAGCACAGGGAACGCAAAGCACAACACACACAGGAACACAACATCATCACCCACACCACAACTACGCACACATCACCACGCACATCACCACAAACACCACCCCACACCTCATCCACACCACCCCATGGCACCCCAAAGACACCCCAGGTTCTCGGACCAAGAACTCAGAGTCATGGTGGAGGAAATAATCAGGGTAGAGCCCCAGCTCTTCGGCACACAGGTGCAGCACACCACTATAGCAAGGAAGGCTGAGCTATGGCAAAGGATCGTAGACAGGGTCAACGCTGTGGGACAGCATCCCAGAAATCGGGACGACATCCGAAAGTGATGGAACGACCTACGGGGAAAGGTGCGCTCCATGGTGTCGCGACACAACATCGCTGTGCAGAAGACTGGCGGCGGACCCCCACCCACTCCACCCCAATTTACAGAATGGGAGCAAGAGGTAGTAAACATCCTGCATCCTTACGGCCTCGCTGGAGTACACGGAGGAATGGACTCTGGTAAGTCGAATTTCAACTACTTCACCCCCCCCAATCACCAGCATGCCAACCCACAACCCCACCCTCACCCACAATCTCAAACCCCTAGCACACATCCTCCCTGCCATTGTCCCACCAGCACAACCCACCCTAAACAACACCAACCCCTGAATGCCAACACAAACCATAGACAGCCATCACCAATGCATGACCACTGCACAGACCTATCCACCCCCCCCCCAACCACCCTCACAACACCTCCCACAAGGGAATGCCAGCACTGGGGGACAAGGGCACCCACAAAATGCACGCCATGGCACACACAAAAACAATAACCACACTATTTCACCCCTGCAGGGCCCGAACGCCAACACACCGCCACGGAGGGTCCAGATTTGTCCATCCCACCCCCAGAACAGCCCCCCAGTGAGGACAGCAGCTCTGTCGACCTAGAAACTGATGACCAGCCCGGACCATCGGGGACCTCTGGACAGTCGGTTCCCCACACACAGACACAGGCCACACCAGACCCAACCCCCTCTGGGAACACCAGCACAGCTCCCACCCAGCGGGCCCATGCCTCTGTCTCCAGGACGCGTCAATCAGTGGTGTGTCCGCCACTACAGGGCACCCAGACTGACCCAACACCCCAACAACAACAGGGACCTGGGGGCAGTGGTAGTGGGCACACCGTCCAGGGGACAGAAGCCCGGGGAAACAGGGCAACTGGGAGGGCTGCTGTGCGACAGGGGGGGGAGGAGAGGCCAAGGGAACCCACTCTCCAAGAGGCCCTCACCACCATCATGGGAGCATACCATCACTCCCAGGAGACGATGGCGACGGTACTGGCCAGGTTCACCGAGATCCAGGCACAGCAGGAGGAACGCTACATGGGGTTCAGCAATGAACTCAGGGACATCGCTACCGCCATGGGGACCATAGTCCAGACCCTCAACCGGATAGAAACCACATTGCGGGATCATGTGGCACCCCAAAGGGCCCTGTCACTAGCCACGACCAGGAACAGCCTACCACCTCCGCCGGCGCTAGTGGACAGGAGGCCCCACCACAACGACAGGCCACCAGAACCCCACCTCCTGCTGAAGAACAACCACCCCGCAAGAGGAACCTGAGATCTCACAGGAAGACAGAGTAGGATGCCAAGGCCCCCGCCAGCCTAAGATCCCCCCGGATGTCATTCCACTGTCCCACATCGTCATCCTGTCCAACCTTGAACTGCCCCTGCTCCATCCTTCCACAGGCATATGGACAATGCACCTGTGCGACCGAGAACTGGACTCTGCCATGGACATTACTCCACCCCCACCCATCACCGTTTCAATATCATGTACCAAGATCTAGCACTAAAAATAAATCACTTATTGCACTGAAATCATTCAGGAGTCAGCCTGTATTATTTACAAATGTATTACACATTAATGTTCAATAATGGTCCTTCAATTCATGATGACAACATACCGACGTCAATGAGCATTAGTCCATGGGCTAACCAAGCAGAAGTCACGCAGTGGGTCATACAGCACTGAAAAGAGAAGGGAAAATCCCAAATCAATTAAAAAGAACTGGGGGGAAATACACAAAGTAGAGATGCAGGAGGCTTTAAGTAAATGTTAAATGGCGTGGGTGATTCTTACCTATGTGCTACTGAAAATACTGTTGGATGACTGTGTCCCTGTTGTCTGTGTCGTCCCCGTCGTCTTCCTCCTCTTCACTCTCCACAGGCTCCACAGCTGCTACAACACCACCATCTGGACCATCCTCCTGCAGGAAAGGAACCTGGCGTCGCAAAGCCAGGTTGTGAAGCATGCAGCAGGCCACGATGATCTGGCACACCTTCTTTGGTGAGTACATCAGGGATCCACCTGTCATATGCAGGCACCTAAACCTGGCCTTCAGGAGCCCGAAGGTTCTTTCTATGATCCTCCTAGTTCGCCCATGGGCCTCATTGTACCGTTCCTCTGCCCTGGTCCGGGGATTCCTCACTGGGGTCAATAGCCAAGGCAGGTTGGGGTAACCAGAGTCACCTATTAGCCACACACGTTGTCTCTGTAGCTGTTCCATCACATAGGGGATGCTGCTATTACGCATAACATACGCGTCATGCACTGACCCTGGGAACTTGGCATTTACATGGGAGATGTACTGGTCAGCCAAACAGACCACCTGAACATTCATAGAATGGTAACTTTTCCTGTTTCTGTACACCTGCTCATCGTCTTTTGGGGGTACTAAAGCCACATGGGTCCCATCAATGGCACCAATGATGTTGGGGATATGTCCAAGGGCATAGAAATCACCCTTCACAGTGGGCAAATCAGCCTCCTCAGGGAAAACAATGTAGCTCCGCATGTATTTCAGAAGGGCAGTCAACACTCTGGACAAAATCCTTGAAAACATAGGCTGAGACCTTCTAGATGACATGGCCACTGTTGTCTGGAATGAGCCACTTGCCAAAAAATGGAGGACTGACAGAACCTGCACCAGAGGGGGAATTCCTGTGGGTTGGCGGATGGGGGACATCTGGGCTGGCTCCAGCTGGGCACACAGTTCATGGATAGTGGCACGGTCAAGTCTGTATCGTAGTATAATATGGCGTTCTTCCATTGTCGACAGGTCCACCAGCGGTCGGTACACGCGAGGATTCATCCTTCTCCTCGCAAGTCCCAGCGGACGGTGCCTAGGAAGGACAACATGGAGTATAGAGTCAAGCAACACACAGGTACGTTCACACAGCTTGCACAGTAATTGAATCGAAATGCAGTGAAAGGCATGTATGAGTGGCAATGCAAGGCCTAGGCCTGTGTGACGCAGTAGAAATTATGCCATGTGGGCCCTTGAAATGGCGGCTGCCTGACCTGTGAAGTGGGACAATGGGATGTGAGGTCAATGCGCTGGCGTGGCGCACCGTGGCGGTAGGCGGTCGAAGACCGCTGTACGAAGGCGCATTGGTTAACATTGAAGCCTATGGGTTTCATGAGCCAATGACGATGTGCGCTGGCGGTCGCGGTACGCACCGCCGCGGTACGCACCGCCGCGGGCGTGACCGCCATTTTCTGTCTGCTTAATCACTCGAGACCTGATCATCCACAGGAAAGGACCTATACTGCAAGTGCTGCTGTGACCTCGGTCTGGAAGTGACAATGGCTGCTGCGACTGGGGAAAGGGCCCCTGCCTTCACGTCTGAGGAGTTGGAGAAACTTGTGGATGGGGTCCTCCCCCAGTATGCGTTACTCTACGGTCCTCCAGACCAACAGGTAAGTACACTGGGTGCGCATTGAATGGGCTATGCCTGTGTGGAGTGGGGTGGATGTAAGTTGGTGGGGTGTGGGGCGAATGAGGAGTGCAACGCACGAAAGATGAGAGCATGTGCCATATGGCAAGGTTGGGGAGGGGGGGCCAATCACATCTAACATGCAGAAAATTTATGAATTTTTCCTTCCCACCCTGTACATGTCAAATAGGTCAGCGCCCATCAGAAAGTGGACATTTGGCGTGCCATCGCCAAGGAAGTCTGGGCCCTGGGGGTCCACATCAGACGGGGCACCCACTGCCGCAAGAGGTGGGAGGTCATCCGCCGCGGAACCAGGAAGACCGCCGAGTCACTGCTGGGGATGGCCTCCCAACCTAGGAGGGGTGCCAGTCGTACCCTGACCCCCCTGATGTCCCGGATCCTGGCGGTGGCCTACCCTGATTTGGATGGGCGCTTGAGGACATCACAGCAGACACAAGGGGGTGAGTATCAGCACATTCTGCTATCTTTACGCTCAGTGGAGGCGTCTGGGTGGGGGAGGAGGGCTGTGGGTGACATTAGGCCAGGGCGCTTTCTGTAGTGTAGTCCTCTCCTTTAGGCATGGCCCTGTGCTCCCGGCCCCCACCTCTGTAGGGTGACAAGTACAGCTATCGATGGTCCAGCATCACACATGTGCGCGTTTGTTGTCTCTAGACCTGTTGTCCTAGTCAGAAGTACTGAGTAGTATACCCCGAATGCGCGGCTTAGTACATGAGGGTCCTGTGTCTGTCCTCTCCGCCAACGGTGTTGACATTGCATGCACTCAACCTGGTCTTCGTTTTTCTCCCCCCACCCTTCTTCTTCATCTTCTTGTGCATGTGTGCATTAGCATCATCAGGCGGAGGAGAATTGGCATCGGAGCACGAGGGAGCTGCAAGTCACAAGGCCCCGGTGGGCCCAGGAACAGACACCGAGGGCACCAGTGATCCGGAGGGCGAGGGGAGCACCACAACGGGGACCGGTGGTGACACCAGCGACACCGACACGTCCTCGGATGGGAGCTCCCTAGCGGTGGCGGCAACATCCGGGCCCCCCGCCTCTACAGGTACAGCCGCCACCCAGCGCACCAGCCCCGCCCTCCCAGCAGCCCCTCAGCCTACGCTCCGTGCCCGCTCGCCCAGGAATGCGGGCGTCTCCTTCGCCCCAGGCACCTCAGCCCCTGCCCCTGTCACCCCTGCTTCCCTCAGTGAGGAGATCATTGACCTCCTTCAGACCATCATTGTTGGGCAGACTACCCTTTTGAATGCCATCCAGGGGGTAGAAAGGGAGGTGAATCGGAGCAATGCCTACCTGGAGGGCATTCATTCGGGTCAGGCTGCCCATCAACGATCGTTCAATGCTCTGGCCTCAGCACTGACGGCAGCCATTGTCCCTGTTTCCAGCCTCCCTCTTCTGACTGCCTCCACTCTGTCTCTGTCTCCTGTCCCTCAGCCTATCCCATCCACACCATCAGACCAGCCTGCACACACCTCAACACCCAAGGGCAGCTCATCCAGACACAAGCACCACAGAACCCACAAGCATTCACCCAAGCAACACCCAGATGCAGACATTCCAACAGTCACTACCACCTCTGTGTCCCCCTCCTCCTCGTCTCCCTCCTCTCTCCCTCCTCTCTCCCTGTGACGTCTACACTCACACCTGCATGCACACCACCATCAGCCAGTGCTTCCATCACCAGCACACCCTCCAGTACAGTCCGCACACGTGCAGTCACCACCCCCACTACCATTTACACGTCCCCTGTGTCCTCTCCCACTGTGTCTGTCACCCCCTCTTCCAAGACACACAAACGCAGGCAGACACCCACCCAACAGCCATCCACCTCACGACAGCCTCCAGCACAAGCACCTGCACCCAAAGACAGCACACCTGACTCTCCTACAACCACATCCTCTTCCTCCACTCCCATCACCACTACTCCTACCCTTTACCTTGGTCCTAAAAAAGTTTTCCTCGCTAATCTTAACCTCTTTCCCTCCCCTGACCCACCCCCTCCATCTGCAAAGAGTCCCAAGAGCACCTCAGCCACCACCAGCCCAGCTTCGAGTGTCACTGTGGTGCATGGGTTCTGGAGTCCACCCTTTGCCAGCAGTGACACTTCAATCAGCAGCAAGGGGACAGCCAGCCCCCCCCCAGGCAAGAGGACCAGGAAACTAAAGGGCTGCCGTGAGAGGACTGACACGGCTGCCCCCAAGGAGCAAAGTTCGCCCACTTCACCAGCCACAACATCTAGGGGAGGCAAGGGCCCGAGAGCCCCATCTAAGGAGCGAAAGGGCAGCAGGGCGGAGAAGTCAGCCAGCAGGAGCGCGGAGCAGGAGGGCCCCACAAGCCCCATCCCGGGTGTTAGGGAGGACACCAAAGGGCCCAGGACTCCGTCACCGAAGGGTCCTGCGACTGCACGGTCGGAGGGCGACTGAGCAGGGAGTCCAGGCCAGGTCTGGCTCCCTTGACTTACTGGACGAGCACCGCTGAACAGGGCCCCGCCGTGCAGAAGAGCACTGCTGAACAGGGCCCCGCCGTGCAGAAGAGCACCGCTGAACAGGGCCTCGCCGTGCAGAAGAGCACCACTGAACAGGGCCCTTCCTGTCAAGCACCGCTCCGCTGGGCCCCACCGTCTCAAGCACCGCTCCGCTGGGCCCTTCCTGTCAAGCACCGCTCCGCTGGGCACCGCCGTCTCGAGCACCGCTCCGCTGGGCCATTCCTGTCAAGCACCGCTCCGCTGGGCACCGCCGTCTCAAGCACCGCTCCGCTGGGCCCCGCCATCTCAAGCACCGCTCCGCTGGGCCCTTCCTGTCAAGCACCGCTCCGCTGGGCACCGCCGTCTCAAGCACAGCTCCGCCGGGCCCTTCCTGTCAAGCACCGCTCCGCTGGGCCCCGCCGTCTCAAGCACCGCTCCGCTGGGCCCTTCCTGTCAAGCACCGCTCCGCTGGGCCCCGCCGTCTCAAGCACCGCTCTGCTGGGCCCTTCCTGTCAAGCACCGCTCCGCTGGGCACTTCCTGCATGCACTGTTAACGGTTCACTGTGCCCACCATGCCTCCTCCTTGACCAGTGGAGACTGTAATCCACCTGATGGACTGTGGCTTTGCACTCCCCAGGATGGAACAGTGGGCAACCCACCTACTGTAGAGAGTTGAGAGACTGTGGCTTGGCACTCCCCAGGATGGCACAGTGGGCAACCCACCTACTGTAGAGACTTGAGAGACTGTTGCTTTGCACTCCCCAGGATGGAACAGTGGGCAACCCACCTACTGTAGAGACTTGAGAGACTGTGGCTTTGCACTCCCCAGGATGGAACAGTGGGCAACCCACCTACTGTAGAGACTTGAGAGACTGTGGCTTTGCACTCCCCAGGATGGCACAGTAGGCATGGTGGCCCCTTCGTGGATCTGGCGTCGTGGACTCATGTGGCTGTGGTGCCCCCCCCTTCCCTTCCCCCTGAGGTGCCTGTAGTTTTTTCATCAGATGCCCCTGCAGTGTTCTCTCCAAAGGACTCAGGTCTCCTGTGTGGGCTTTGCCCTTGTGTTGTTACACTTTGGCCCACGGACACTTCGATTTTCTTTTGATGTGCAGGACTAATTGCCTCGGTTATCCATTGCAATGTATATAGAATTATTTTGATATTGGTTTTTTGGCTAGTTGACCAATACTTTTCAGAGCCTATTTTGTACATAAATTTTTATTCACAATTTAATTACGTCTTTGCATTTTTCAGGGGGGTTTGGGTGGTGTCACTGTGACTTGTTGCTCTGCATTGGTGTGTACATATTTGTGGGGGTGGGGGTCGCATATGTGTGTGCCGTAACCTTTCCTACTCCCGTGTGTCGTAGGTGCAGTACTCACCGTTGTCGTCTGCACCGGCGTTCGTACTCGTGGTAGATGAGCAGGTAGACGAGAGCAGGTAGGATGTTTAATTCGGGTTCCATGCTGTCCTCCTTCCTCGTGTAGTGCGTAGAGGTGAGCGTTTTCCCATTCGTAGTCTGTTTCCGCCGTGTTTTTATCGGCGGGGCTCCCGCCCCGGAAAAGGTGGCGGATTGGTGAGTTATGATACTGTGGGCGGTACATTGTCTGCCGCCTGTCTGTTGGCGGTGACCGCCGCGCTGTTTGTCTGTACCGCCGTGGCGGTCGGAGTGTTAAAGTGGCGGCCTCTGTTGGCGGTTCCCGCCAGGGTCAGAATTCCATTTTTTGGACCGCCAGCCTGTTGGCGGGTTGGCCGCCGCTTTATCACCGACCGCCAGGGTTAGAATCACCCCCAATGTCTGGTGATCCAAGGGCCCTATCACTGCTGGGTGCTAGGGCAAAGGGATGGGCCCAAAGATGTCCAGTGTGGGATCAAGATGTTTTTTGGGTGTTGGATGCTGTATCATGCATGCTTGTTATGTGCCTCTCATGTCTACTTTCACATAATCCCAGCAACTGGTGCAGTAGTCATAAGGCCAATGTCTCATTGGTGCCCATTGGATGTACATAACAGGGTGCATCCTGAGACTTGTAGTGTTCTGAACAGTACTTGGGCAATGGGGCACACACATGCATTCAGAGGAAGAAATGCAATGCCAACACCTTGACTGGTGATCCAGGGGCCTTATCACTGCTGGGTCCAAGGGCAAAGGGATGGGCCCAACGATGTCCAGTGTGGGATCAAGATGTTTTTTGGGTGTTGGATGCGGTATCATGCATGCTTGTTATGTGCCTCTCATGTCTACTTTCACATAATCCCAGCAACTGGTGCAGTAGTCATAAGGCCAATGTCTCATTGGTGCCCCTTGGATAAACATACCACAGTGCATCCTCTACTTGTAGTGTTTTGAACACTACTGGGGAAATGGGGCTCACTTTTTCATTTGAAGGAAGAAATGCATTGCCAACACCATGACTGGTGATCCAAGGGCCTTATCACTGCTGAGTGCAAGGGCAAAGGGATGGGCCAAACAATGTACAGTGTGGTGTAAAAATGTTTTTGGGTGTTGTATGCAGTATCATGCGTGCCTTTTGTGTGTTTTTTTGTCAGTGTAAAGTTTCATTTAATGTATGTTGGAGTAAAGGCTGACTTTGGGATACTTGTCTCACACAAAATGGTACCAGCACTTCCAAGGGAAACCAATTGCACACTGCTACACAACAGTAGCTCCTATGTCACATGTAATGTCTAGCTAGCTGTAACAACAATGCCCACATGCCAACTGGTTCACAGCCCCAACAGGCATTCTTTGCATGGCAAATGTGCACCTGCCATGTAGATTGTCTGATGTTGTCAGGGATGCTCCAATACATAGACCTACAGTTTAGCAAAGGTCATAACCAAGGCCAGGTTTGTATATGTACACCCATTCAAGTATTTGTGCGGAATCAGACCATGCCACACATCATTTGACATGCAATAGTAGGTGTAAGACTGTTCAGTCCGCTCATTACAGGATGATCTTAGATACATGCTTAGGTGTGGACAGATCCATCCAAACTGTGTCCCATCTCCACTTGTAGACTGGTTTTGGAAGATGACTAGGTAGCAAAGGCAGGAGACACTGGGCTCAATTTGCAAGGGTAAACTCAGACATTTGGTCTGAGTTTACAACAAACATCTTTGTCAACTTTTGTCAATTGTGTATCAGTATTGCAATAATGCGGAAGGTGAGGCTTCATCACTACATGGGTGTTTACATCACATAATTGTGTCAGATGTCAATATATGGGTAATGTCAGGACATCACAGTGAAAGTACACAAACATTTGAGACATAAGTCAACCATAATGGGTTAGCAAGATCAAAGGAAAAGAAAGTCAGCACTTTCTTCATGTACTAAAGTGCTGTGCCCTGATTTCTACACCAGCTACATAATGTTTTCAGTTATATTAAAGTGGACCTGGCTGGCCAGGAAGACCAGGTTGAGTAGCACGGACAGGGAAGGGCATCCTTGTGATGTCGACGGGCACAGCTTCTTTCATGGACAGAAGAGGAAGATGAGGAGGAGGGACCTGAAACATCTTCAGCAGAGGGAGTGAGCCCACCCAGATGGACACAGCATCAGCCACAGACCAGATGGAGGCTGGGGACACTGTAGGGGTGCAATAATCTGAATACCTCTGGCCAGGTGGGGAGAATTTATACCCTCCCCCTGAAACAGAAGAGCTCTACCTGCTGGAGGTGTCACCAGGGCTGGCCGTATTTACACCTGCCCATTGCCCCTTCCTATAGCTTGCCACTAGTCCCCCTTCAAGTGTCGGCCCCAGTGTCCAGAGGAGCATCGCTGTCCCTGACACCCATTATACCTCAGGCTCAACCCAAACCCCTCCCTGTTCTGTCACCAGCATCCCAGGATGCATATCAGGAAGGGATTGTGTCATATGAGGGGAAGCATGGCATTTTCTCTTGGCTCCTACAGCAGATCACTGAGGAGCTGCATAGGACCCAGGAGGAAAATGCTCATGCCATGGCCGTCCTCAATGCTACCCTTACTTCCTTGGGTGCAGCCATGATATATGCCTTGTCCCAGCATCCCTCCCATACCACCCTCAATGTTTCTCCCTGTTTGTTCTCCAACTGTTTCCCCCATTTCCCTTGTGCATCCCTTTCCTGTGGGGTGTCAGGTCCTGCAGCAGCTAGACAGGAAGAGGCCACAGAGGCAGAGGAATCTATTCTGATGCCTTTCCAGGATGAATCCATCATCTCCAACACCTGGGTTATTCTGTGCACCATCTTTGTGAGTTGGAGCATGTCCTGTAGTGAGGCAGACATGTCATTCGCCAATCTCCACCATTAATATCTGCCAGCCCTCTGTGCCTGGGATGGCCTTGGATGCGACCGGTATCTCCACCAGCAGGGGCGTGGTAGCAAGTGGGAGGGTGTAAGGAGGAGATTTTTGCCTAGGGTCTACCTTGTCCTCACCAGGGCTGGCATCTACCTCAGATGTTGGAGAGAAGGCCTGGGAGACACTGTCAGAGTAGGAGTGTGTTGGGGAGCCAACACATCTGACTTGGATGGGAGGGCTGTGAGGAGGTTATGGTCGTTTTGTGGTGTGTGAGTGTAGGAAAGTATCCTCTTTTTGGCATGTTACCCCCAGTCTCTGCCTGATGTCAGTGTGTTTGACTGTGTCACTGGGATCTTGTTAACCAGGACCCCATTGCTTATGCTCTCTCTCCTCTAAATTTTGTCACTGCGTACTCGTAACCCAGTATTTCACCCAAAATAGGCATACTGGTCACCCCTTATAAGTCCCTAGTATATGGTACCTAGGTACCCAGTGCATTGGGGTTCCAGGGGATCCCTATGGGCTGCAGCATTTATTTTGCCACCCATAGGAAGCCCACGCAAAGGCTTCTACAGGATAGCTATTGCAGCCTGTGTGAAATGGTGCATGCACCCTTTCACTGCCATTTACACTGCACCAGGTCACTTATAAGTCACCCATATACCAGGCCTTCCAACCCTGAAGGCTGGGGGCTAAGTACCTGTATGTGAGGGCACTCCTGCACTAGCAGAGGTGCTCCCACTTTGTCCAAGACCATTTTCCCAGACTTCGTGAGTGCAGGGATGCCATTTTACATGTGCACTATACATAGGTCACTAACTATGTACAGCTTTACAATGGTAACTCCGAATTTGGGCATGCTTGGTGTCAAACATGTTGGAATGATACCCCAAATCATTGGTTATATGATTCCATGCACTCTGTGTGCTCCTTAGAGGACCATCAGTACTGCCATTACAGCCTTCTGAGGTTTTACAGGCAGCCCCAGCTGCTACCACCTCACAGACAGGTTTCTGCCCTTCTCTTGCTTGAGCAGCTCAAGTCCAGGAAGGCAGAACAAAGGATTTCCTTTTGGAGAGGGATGTTACACCCTCTCCCTTTGGAAATAGGTGTTACAGGCATGGGAAGGGTACCCTCCCAGAGCCTCTGGAAATGCTTTGAAGGGCCCCGATTGTGCCCTCCTTGCATAATCCAGTCTACACCAGTTCAGGGACTCCCAGTCCCCACTCTGGCATGAAACTGGTCAAGGGAAAGGGGAGTGACCACTCCCCTGTCCTTCACCACCCAGGGGTGGTTCTCAGAGCTGTTGCAGAGTGTCCCGGGGTTTTGCCATCTTGCAATACAAGTTGGCAGGGCACTCTGGGAGTGAGTGCCAGCAGGGGACATCAGAGCCCTCCCCTGACAGGTGCTTACCTGTGAGCTGACCAATTCCCTGTTTCAGGGCTATTTAGAGTCTCTCTCTTGGATGGTTCTTGTGATTCTGATTGCAAGACTCCAGCAGAAATCAGCTGCATCACTTACTTCACATTCCTACTGAAGAAACTGCATCTGGACCCTCCAGGAACTCTACAACTGCAACAAAGAAGCAAAGATGATTTCTGCAATATCGTATCTTCAGCTCCTGCCAGCAACTGGAACTATTTCCCAGTTGTGCATCCTCAGAGGACAGCCAGTCTTCAGCCTGCACCAGAAGAATGAAGGAATCTCCCTTGAAGTGAAGGAGTCACTTCCCTGCTTCAGCAGGCACCCTTCTGCAGAGATGACCAGTGGCTTGGCTCCCCTCTGCTGAAGAAGTGCGTGGATCCAGCATCACAGGTGGTGGACTGAAGTGGTTCCGACGGTCCTGAAATCCAGCTGTCCAACTTTGGTGTGGGTAAGAGCTTGCCTTCCCATGTAAGACAGTACCCCCACGCAGCGCTTGTTTTGCACTTGCCAAAGCTTGATGGCATCCTTTCACAAAGTTCTTCATGCACCATGCAGCTCCAGCCCCCCAGGACTCCCTCCTGTGATGCACAGCCTCCTGCATGGTTCTCCAGTGGCATGGGATCCCTTTGTGTAGTGCTGTGTAGTCCTCTTTTTGCACCTTCTTTGTCCCCGTGCTGTGGGACTTCTGTGCATGTTGGCTGGCTTTCTGAGGACTCTCTTAGTTGCCGAGAGCCCCCTCTGTCTCCCCCTTCTAGGTATAGGCCACCAGGTCCCTCCTGGTCCCGGGCAGCGCCATTTTCCACTAACAGCAATCTTTGCATTGCCAAGGCATGTTGGCGGAATCCAGCAACGTAAACCAGACTGCAATCATCCATCCAGCGTGGGACATCAACTGCACCAACCAAGAACCCACATCTGTGTTCTTGGGTGCAGTACTGACTGTTCTTCACCAGTGGTTCTTCTTTTGCACCTTCATCCGGGTTAGCAGGGGCTCCTGTTCTCCCTGGACTCTTCACTGCTTCTTGGACTTGGTCCCCTTCTTCCACAGGTCTTCAGGTCCAGGAATCCATGGTTGGTGTCTTACATTCTCTTCTGGTTCCTGAAAAATCTTCTATCACCTCTTCTTGTGTGTTCTGGAAACGTTACAGTGATTTACTCCTGCTTTCCTGGGCTCTGGGGTGGGTTCTATTACTTAGTTTTTTTCTAATACTCCCAGCACCCCTCTACACACTACAATTGCCTAGGTGGGAAACCGACTTTCATATTCCACTATTTTAGTATATGGTTTGTCTTCCCCCAGGCCCATTTCTAACTATTGTGATTTTCACTATTTGCACTGTTTTCTAACAGTTTTGACAGCTATTTCTGCATTCTAGTGTATATACTGTGCATATTACTTACCTCCTAAGAGAGTATAGTCTCTAAGGTATTTTTCGGCATTTGTGTCACCGAAATAAAGTACCTTTGTTTTTGTAACACTGAGCATTTTCTTTCATGTGTGTGAGTACCGTGTGACTACAGTGGTATTGAATGAGCTTTGCATGTCTCCTAGTTAGGCCTTGGCTGGTCATCCACACTACCCCTAGAGAGCCCGGCTTCTAGACATTGACTACACCTCACTAATAAGGGATAACTGGACCTGGGACAAGGTGTAAGAACCATAGGTATCCACTACAAACCAGGCCAGCCTCCTACAGTGAGGAATGGGCAATCCTTGGGGATGTAGGAGGATGCACCATGCTGACCAGAGCAGATGTAGGCTTTGAGGGTATGCTGCATTGGCCGGTAATAGTGCTCAGAGGGTCAGCCTCTATATCTGTTGGAATCAGGCCTGATCTTCATCCTCTTGTACTACCGCTTCCTCCTCCTGTGCAGTTCTCACAGATGACAAGGTGGCTTGGAATGGGAGTGGGTTCTCCCCTCGAATTGCCTGGCGCCTGTCATTGGTACATGGTCCTTCCTCCAGATTCAAGTCATCGTCCTCACCACCTGTAAGAGAGAGGTTGCAACAGGCAAAGCATTTGCCTTACCACGTCATTTGGAGCAACATAGGGATTGAGTCAAATTATCTTCACATCAACCGATGTTCCACATGTGACCTGGTTAGTGCACACCTCCATGTGATAGCTCACACTGTGGCATTGAGGTGTTCAATGCATACGTGAAATGCAAAAGCAAATTCACCAGGTAAAACTACAGTTCTGTGTGGCATTGAAGTCCTCATTGATGTTAGCTGCTAGACTGGGATCCTTGAGTGTGTTTTAGAAGATATTGTCCTTGATTATGCAGCTTGTAAAAGTGACACCATAGTTAATGTCTTGCATGATTGATATGTGAAAATGCATGCTTGATACACACATCACTGATAACGTTGGGTACATTATACACACCAAATTCAGTTACAATGCAGAAGTGCCAATATCTGCTTATCCCCTTTCACAAGGATTTGGTTATTTTACATGGGTAGGGTATCAAAAGTCTGCAACACTGTATGGCACACTTACCTGATGGATGGCAGTGGTTTGGACTGCTGAAGCCAGGATATCTCCTAAACCCCTGGATAGTGCTATCCATGTAACTGAAGTAGTCATGTGATGTAATATACATATCTGTAACTAAGTGAAAAGGAAGATGGTTGTAGGAAATTACTATCTTTCTTGGCATGTTACCCCCAATTTCTGCCTGTTTGTCAGTGTGTTTTTACTGTCTCACTGGGATCCTGCTAGCCAGGACCCCAGTGCTCATAGTTTGTGGCCTATACGTGTTGTCAGTATGCTTGACTGTGTCACTGGAGTTCTGCTAACCAGAACTCCAGTGCTTATGTTGTCTCTGTGTAACACATTTGTCACTATAGCTTAGTGACTCCATATCCCAATTCTGATTGGCACACTGGACCCCCCTTATAAGTACCTAGTATATGGTGTTACACCCTCTCCCATTGGAAATAGGTGTTACAGGCATGAGAGGGGTATCCTCCCAGAGCCTCTGGAAATGCTTTGAAGGGCACAAATGGTGCCCTCCTTGCATAGTCCAGTCTACACCAGTTCAGGGACCCCTAGTCCCTGCTCTGGCGTGTAACTGGACAAAGGAAAGGGGAGTGACCACTCCCATGTCCATCACCACCCCAAGGGTTGTGCCCAGAGCTCCTCCAAAGTGTCCCTGGAGTTATCCATCTTGGATTCCAAGGTGTGGGGACCCTCTGGAAACCTCTGAGTGGCCAGTGCCAGCAGGTGACATCAGGGACCCCTCCTGATAGGTGCATACCTGGGTAGGTAGCCAATCCCCCTCTTAGGGCTTTTGAGGGTCTCTCCTCTGGGTGTTTCCCCAGATTCAGTTTGCAAGATTCCTCTAGGACTTCTCTGCATCCTCTGCTTCAGCTTCTGATCGTTGGATCAACTGAAGACTGCTCCAGGAACCGCTGTAACCGCAATACATTTCCAGGGCAACTCCTGTGACCTGCAACTTCAGCTCCAGCCAGCATTTGCAACAGTTTCCAAGGTGTGCACGGTCTGAGGACTGCCTGTCTTCACCCTGCACCAGAAGAACCAAAAAAATCTTCTGTGGAGTGACACAGTCTCTTCCCTGCTTTCGCAGGAACCCTCTGCAATGACATTTGGTACTCTGGGACTCCTCTTCAGTCGATGAGCATGATCCATGGAACACAGGTGGTGGACCAAAGTGACCCAGACTGTCCAAAGGTCCAGCTGTCCAAATTTGTTGGAGGTAAGAGCTTGCCTCCCCATGCTGCGACAGTACCCCTGTGCACTGCTTCTTCTACAGCTCCTGGGGCTTCTGTGCACTTCTTCCAAAAGTTCTTTGTGCACAGCGTAGCCCAGGTCCCCAGCATCCGGTGACACACAGCTCTCTGAGTTGTTCTCCGGCGGCGTGGGATCCTCCAGTGTAGTGCTGCAATGACCACACTTTGCATCTTCTTTGTCCCTGTGTTCTGGGACTCCGGTGGGTGCTGCCTGGTATTTTGAAGGCTCTCTGGAGTGCTCAGAGCTCCCTCTGTCTCCTCAGTATGAGTTGAGACCCCCAGGTCCCTCCTGGGTCCAGGCAGCTCCTCTTTGCTGCAAACTGCGTACTTGTACGAGCCAAAGCTTGTTGGCAGAATTCAGTGACGCAAGCAGCCTGCATCCAACAACTCAATGTGGGACATCTCTTGCACCAAGCAGGAACCCCCAGCTATCTCCTTTGGTGCAATTCTGTACTTTTCTTCCAAATGGAGAATCCACTTTTGCACCGTCTTCCAGGTTGGCAGAGGCTCCTGTTCTTCCTGGACACTTCTTCGACTTCTGGATTTGGTCTCCTCTCACCACAGGTCTTCAGGTCCAGGAATCCATTGTTGGTTGCTTGCAGTCTTGCATGGTTCTTGCATAATTCTTCATCACGACTTGCTGTACTTTACTCCTGCTTTCCTGGGCTCTGGGGTGGGATATTTTACTTACCTTTAGTGTTTTCTTACACTCCCAGCACCCCTCTACACACTACACTTGCCTAGGGGGGAATTTGTTATCCGCTTTTCACTATTTTAGTATATGGTTTGTGTTGCCCCTAGGCCCATTGCAATCTATTGTCTTTTCTACTGTTTGCACTATTCTATGACTGTCTACTTACCTGATTTTAGTTACACGTGTTTATATTGTGTATAATACTTACCTCCAGAAGGAGTATTGCCTCTAAGATCTTTTTGGCATTGTGTCACTAAAATAAAGCACCTTTATTTTTGAGAGCACTGAATATTGTCTTTTATAGTGTATAAGTACTGTGTTACTCTAGTGGTATTGCAGGGGTTTTGCATGTCTCCTATTTCAGCCTTGGCTTCTCTGCTACAGCTACCCCTAGAAAGCCTAAGCTGCTAGACACTTGCTACATTTCACTAATAAAGGATAACTGGACCTGTTTTACGGTTTAAGTACCTTAGGTAGCCACTACAAACCAGGACAGCCTCCTACAATGGTTGTGATTGATGATTCTACATGTACATGTCAAAGGTATGGACCAGTGATCTACAAGTAACTGGCAGCCCATATCAACCAGGTATCACAGTTAGAGTCAAACATGTGTTTGGAGGTTACTGAGAGCTACTGTACGGAAACAGCTAGGGGGTCCTGCACTGCCTACCTCTGGACACACCTTCACTTTTTAGGGACATCATCAATCTTACTTATGATGTGGTATCTGCTAATTTGTAAAGGAGTGTTCCACAACACGCAGAGCTGATTCATCTTTGCACATCAGATTATGTCCACGCATTGCAGAGTACATGTTTTATATAGACAATTGTCAACCAAGTTATGAGTAACAGTCATTCTACCCTCTCCCCCCCACACAGGCATACATTGCCCATTGTGGACTGTGAGGTCAGCTATCACTGCTGTGCACTCTTCTTCTGGCCTGAATTCCCAAGGTACGTGAACAACATCATGGTGTATTTTATCTAACACTGGACATAGTTACGTACAGCACACATCCTGAAGTCCTGTATTCCAAGGTTTATTCATTTGTGATCTTGGGGAAGGAGAGGCAAAGTGAAATACACATTGCTCACACAATTTTGTCAAGTGGAGAAGCTGTGCTGATCCCCAACTTTACTAGTTTCATGTTGTAGAGTTCACCTGCTAGATGTATAGGCTTTGGCTCCTCTACACTCACCATGCCAGTCACAGCCCCACTCTCCAAACGCAAGCCTGCTGGTATCAGTGCACCCCTCATCCACATCATTAATTTAGCTGTTGGTTCCTGGGAATTTGTCAGCAATTATCCATGTCATGTACTTACAAGCAAGTTGTGACTACGCCTCTCTATGAGAGACTTGAGGACATATTCATGAGCCCCCTCAAGGGACCAGAGCATGACTCTTTGTATGACTCCTGCTGCGCACAATGTTTTTTTCAAATTAAAGTGAAGCTCCCATTGCATTCAATGAGCCTCACTTGACTTTGGTGGATTAATATCATATTTTTGGTTCTAATCCACCAAAGCGCCACAATAGCATCACAATTTTTGGCACTATTGGCCTAACGTGTGCCATGCTGAGCCATAGTGTAAGCACGGTGCACAGATTATGTCATTAGGGGAGTACAATGGGGTGCAAGAACAGTGGCGCATCATCTATGATGTGCCATTTTCTTGTGAATATGCCCCTTAGACTTGCTGCCCAGACCTGGGCAAAATCCACCTACTTAGGGACAATATGAACCCTTAGGAAGGTACTGTACCTAACATTTTCAGTTGAGCTTACATTGGCCAACATGTTGGGATGTGGTGTACTCTTATGAGCCATATGTGAGCATATGGAAATGAGTGACAACAGTGATATTAGAGACACAACACATGCTGCTGACATTTAAGTCACAATTTAGGAGCAGAAATATTCAGTATAGTCATTTGTTTGTATCCTTACCAGTGTCTGACATCCGCCCAGTGTGTTGCGCATGACCAGCTGTCACACCAATACATGTTGCAGAGGTCACTGCAGGCTGGATCTTTTTGGACAACGTCTTGGGGCCTACAATGATATGTGTGTTTTCAGTTTGCATTCTAGTTGACACGCGATACACAACAATAACAAGTTCATTTCACAGGTTTGGCAGTCTACCGATCTATATAATGTATTTATGAGTTGACTGTTCACAAAGTAGGAGGTTTGCCCTCTCCTGGCCATATTTACATACCAGTTTGTGCTGATGGTCTGGGTGGATGCGCTCCGTGACATTGCCTCCATGATGGTACAGGGACCTTTGCTCCAGTTTGTCACTGTATTCTGGCTGTATATGGCAACAAAGGGAAAGGTTGTCAGACTCAACTGAGTTATTTGAATATGTGCAACCTGTCACATTTGTAATCCATTGCATCTATGCCAACAGCATTGGTAAGTGAACGAGGGGCAATATCTATTGCCGTTTTCCAGTTATGTGGATGAGGCAGCAGTTATGGGCCACTGTTTGGGACTGGGGAATTGGAAGTTGTAATTGCTATCTTAAAGGATTCTTGGACTTGTAGTGCAATGGACCAGCTAAGACACATGAGGGTCTGACTCACAATGCAGATTGCACATATGTGGGAAAACATTCATGGTCACAGGGTCTGACTCACCATGCAGATTGCACATATGTGGGAAAACATTCTTGGTCACATTTGTATCACTGACGTTGTTTACTTGGTGTCATTGTTAGTATCATAAAAGTTTACCTGGCACCACATTGAGGTAATCATTCACAGGCAGCCCATTGAGCAGGTAGGGGTCAAGTGGGGTGAGTTGGAGGTGGGCTCCAGTTGATACACCAGGAAGAGCTATGGCAACCTCTATCCTGGTGTACTTTTCCTTCACCCTCCTCTTCTTATCCTGCCACTTCTTTTTGATGTCAGTCACTGTCCGTATGTCCTTCCCCAATACAGTGGCCTCCATGGCCAACATGCTGCCCATGGTTGCCTTTCGTGCAGGACTGCTGCTGTAGGGTGGGAGACCAGGCAGTCTCTTGTAGTTCCTGATGATGTATTGGAGGATTATGGTGCTCTCCTCCTCCGTGTAGTTCTTCTTCCTTCTTGTAGATAGCATGGCTTCTGTAGATGCTGAGCAGGCAGGCACACTGTTGTTGTGGAGAAACCCGAACCTTGCTTATGGGCTACTTTTAACTGGTTTTTGGTGCAGGGTTGCAGGTGGCATTAATAATGTGCAGGTGCATGCAATTACAGTGATACTGGGCCAAGATCGAATGATCCACCCTAAGTGCGGATGAACCATATGAATGCAGATGATCTACCCTGAGTGCAATTGATCCACCCTGAGTACGGATGTAAAGACACTAATCGTAACTTACCTTTGTTAATACCAAAAAGTTGTAAACTTAGGCTTTTGTTAAAAACTTAAACTGAAAGTCTAAGTTTACCTTTCTGAATCAATTTGTATTTTCACTTTGTAAACCCTAGATAGGGTGAAGACTCATATGTCTGTGGTTTCGACTTCTAAAAAGTTGGTGTTTAATGTCACTTCCAGAGGCTCTTGAAGATTCCGGTGAACTATTGTGACCTTTGCCACGCTATCTAGCATAGTCAGTCCCCATGTCCTATTCTTCAGTAAAGGTTTCATTGTGTGGAATTTCTAGACAAAATTGCAGCCACTTTTTTCTTTTTAAATTGTGCTTTCTATTGAGAAGGTTTCTCTTCCTTTTTAATGGAAGGTTCAGATGAGAGTTGTGAATTGTTTTTAAACTTTGTCTATTTCTCAAATTGTAGCGTTTCTCAGAAGTCTCCAAGTGTGGAGATTCTCCTCTTTGTTTGGTTTTATCTTTATTTTGTTTTTGTTCATTTCAGTGTTTTTAAGAACCCTCTGCTACTTGCTTGGTAGAATCCTGATTGGATTTACCTTGTAGTTGCGGTTTATTCGGTCTGGCCCTCAGACTATCCCGACCTATACTTAAATAGATTTCAGGGACAATCTTTGGTAGCTCACACTCCTGATCCTGTACAGGAACACCCCGGAGCCTTTGGAATACTGCCAATGCTACTGCTTCCCCTTTAAAGTTACCTAATGTGATTGAGGATATTGTGGTAAAATTGCCCATTAATTGCATCCCCAGGTCCAGGGTCGGGACAGCCCCATATTCATCGTAAATTTGTTTAAAAACTTCTGCAAGATTTGCAAGTGTCGGTTAACTGTGTGAGGTAGCGTAGAGTAAAGCAAATACTGCACTCCAAGTGCCAAACTTGTCCACTGAGGGAACCATCCCAAATGGCAACCACATTGTGAGAATTTTGTTTATCTTTGGGTCTCGTTTGGGGAAATACTAGTTCCAAGGCGCACAATTTTTGTGCTAACCAAATTGGAATTTATTAATTCTTGGTGGGTACTTTACCCATGATTTAATGCACAGTAGCAGGATTAATGCCCTTTGTGGCCACATGTTGTTGCACTGGAGCAGCCTCTGCTGGGGAGGTATTCAAGATCTGCATTACATTATTATTGTACTAATCATCTCTATATCTCTTCTAAATTAGTGTATTGGCAGCTTATGTCTGCTAACACCAGTGCACCTATGTTAGGATGTGGTGTATAGATAGCCAACTCTGGCCATGTAGGTCCATCATTACTTAAGTTACCTAGTCTACCATTTTGTGTAGCATAGAGTAGGGCACCATCAAGCCAATTTTGGTGTTTTTGATAAGATAGGGATATTTCTAAGTTTGCATATGGACTGTATTGTGCGGGTGCATTTGCTGGAGTGTGGTAATGCAATGTGTGTATACTCCCATCTGCTGCTGGAAAAATGACCCAAGAATAAAAATGATCTGTTCTCTATGCATAGTGAGCCTCACCAACTAATGTAACCACCCCTGCCTCATCTGTGAGTCCATTATTTATTAGATGTGTTATGAGAGGGAGTCTAATGCTTAGTGCAATTATGACCCTGTTTTTCTCCGCCATTTTTTCAAATGGAATTGAATTGTTCTGAGATTAAAACACCAACTAGAGAATCCTTTTAAGAGTTCAAGCATGAACAACCTACAGCTTCAGATAGGTACTACCTATCTAGCGGAGGAGGATATTCCCTAGTACAACAGACTTCTCTGTATAAGGTAGTTACTGTGTTTTGCATGGAATGAGACAGTAATACTTGGGAGATCCGTAAAATCACTGCCTAAACAAAGTTGGCTGTGTCATGTTGCAGACTCCTGTTATAGTAAAGAGACTGGTGGATTTTGGGTGGTAGCACCACCGAATATGAGGGACTCAGTCCAATCCCACATTGTGTGACACCTGTTGGCCTAACCCTTCCACTATCTAGCAGCACCTCATCAATGCTAAAAGTAAGAGTGATTTGTGGAAGCCTATCACATGACACACTACTCAGTAAGTTGTGGTGGAACAGATCATACTCCTTTCTCTCGATTATACAAGTCTCATACGTGCAAAGACAAACAGAAGCAGGATCTTGGTTCAATATACATGTTATTAGAGCAACTGTGTTCTATGTAAAAAGGCATGAATTCAAATTTGAGGATAATGAAGCACAGCATTATCACAGCAGTGACCAGGAAAGTTCAACAAAAGAAGAGTCCCACCATATTGTAAGTTTCTATGTGAGAGCAAATAGCAGTGGTAGCCCTAATCGGCCGGTCCTGGGAAGGAAGCGCAACTCCCATACCTGCATTCAGAGAAGAAGAAAAGGTCTGTTAGTCTGCTGGGAGTCCTCCTACATAGACGAAGAGGAACCAAAAGGTTTCTGCAGAAAATGCGACGACGTGCATCATGAGATGGGAAGCTGGCTGGAATGTCCCCTCTACCTTGGTGTGGGCAGTGTGATGTTTCTATGAACTACCCTGATGTGACAACATATATTTTTCGGTGCAGGGTAGACAATGTATTTTTTGGACTGGCAGGACCCAGTAAATATTGTGTACAGCCTTTGGATGAGCACAGGATGAAATGTTGCGCAAATAAATGAATAACAAATTCTGTGTGGAAAGGCAACTGATGTAATAATGAAAAACACCTCCACTAAAATGAAGCTTTGCTAAAATAATAAAAGCAAAATGTAACTAGGTGAGAGGGCCAAGGCCTCAGATTCAAGGCTAAATAATGTGCCAGTGTAAACACTAAAATAACCTCACAACAATATGATCCCTAACCAAGACCGTAGGCTAGAAGTAATCCAAACAGTGCCGGAGGGGGTTGCTTCTGCCTATGCTGGTGTGGTGGCTACAATGTCCTTATTACAAAAACGCTATTAGTGGCATGGTCTATAGAAATATGAAAAACTGTTTGTTCTTAGTTGTGACATTTGCCAGCAAATTAAAGGCTCCACCATCAAACGCCCACTGCAGACACCCCTTTTATTTTTAAAAATAGTCTATGCAGTGTGCTTCCCTGGACCATTGTGGTCCCTTAAGTTCAGATGATACATTTAAATACATTCTACGTGCTGTAGATTCTTGCTCCAGATTCCTTTGGATGTGGTCATAATGATCAGATGGCACTCATACTGTTATTAAAGATTTGCAAGTCTTCATTGGGACATATGCAGTAGCTGCATTCAACTCGAAACAGGGCCCTGCCTTTGCCTCCAAAGTATACAGGGATACCATGAGAACCTTAGGTGTAGCTGTTCAGTGTTCTTCCCCCAATCAACCTGAGGGAAATTCAATAGTGGAGAGTAAAACAATCCAAGACTTAATGCAATCATTACCAGCTAGAGTATTAGTGTAGGTTGTAATTTGATCCCTCACCCTTATGGGGTCCTGATAGCATTGAAGATCTTTGTGTGGCTGTACCCCATATGAAGTCCTATCTGCCTTCCTGATGTATGTCCCAGGTCTTTATGGCTCTTGTACTGTGGCAGCAGAAACTCATTTTGACATAACTGAACATCTCACTGTCTTAAAGGAACTACAGTATTTCTGCGATGAGCGTTCTACTATGCATAGTGCCACTTTGAGAATGAGGGATACACCAGCATCCACAGGCTGGATTTCTAAAGTTGGGGATCTAGTCCTGGAAAAGTTGTAGTGAAAAGGGAATTTTGCCCTTCCTACCATGCACCAGTGCCAGTCCTTGGAATTCAAGGTACCAGAACTGTGATCTTGCCACCGCTTGCTGGCTGTTAAGGTAAACCATTTCTCTCCATTGATCAAGTCAAATTGCATTATGTGTTCCTGGGTAGTTCCTTATCCCTTCTCACTACCACATAGGACATACCTCTTCAAGATTTAAACAGTGTTGAACTTGTTTCCCCTAGGCTGGGCAGGGTGGAGAGTTAACTTCTGCTGATTCCAATTAGTGCTAGAAGTACCAGAAATAAATCACATGTAAGTCTACAGTCCTCTACTACTTCCCAAAGCAGTGTAGTTATTTTAGGTGTCCCACCTTTAGCGACATCTACCAATTCTCTTTCACCTGCAGCTGCTCAATGTCTTCACACTACCTACATCTGGGTACTTTGTCGACATTGACGGCTTCTCTTCAGAGTCAACAGTCACTTCTTTTCATAGTATACATAAGCTTTTCCACTAGCTTAAGCACACTTATATTATCCATCCATGGCCCTATTTGTTTGTTATACTCACCTTGCGTGCTCTCTTCTTGTGGATTGGATTTGTGATTGTTTGTCTACTTGCTTAAAAAGGTGTGCTATCTTCTTGAACACTCTGCTGTTCAACTGGTGGATGAGGTATTGAAGCCTCATTTGTCTTCCCACAAATTGCAGAGACTTGTCCCTAGTGAGCATTTATGCTGTTCCAATTACTAATGGGATTGTTTGGGATAAAGTACCTTTTGATATCTTTGGTCCTATTGAAACTATTCAAAATTCCTATGTTTTTAAAATTTCGATGGAAGATATCAAAACAGCAGGTGTCATGTCTGATGATTGGGATGTGAAAACAGTTTCTTCAATGCTTTCTAAGCTTGAATATTATACTATATTTGAAAGTGAGGACATGTATATGAACTTCACAAGTTATGTGAAATGTTTTGTTAACATGATTATACACACCATTACCTACAGAGAGCTAGTACCCTGTGTATAATATTTAATTACACACAATGGGAACATTGTTCAACTCTGCCAGTGGGGAGTTCTACAACATATTCAGATAAATTCACATATTGTCCTGGGCATGACACTACTGATCCTGTATCATACTATATCAAATTGCCAGCAACAAAATCGAAAAACAATATCCTGACCTCTACTAAGTTAATTTATTCAAATTCATTTGTTTCACAACTAGCCATTGGGAGTTAGGAACATTGGAAAGAAACAATTGATTTAAATTAAGTTTGGGCAAAATAGATTGGCAAGTGCAGGGCATGGATGCCTTGTTTAAAGCATGTTTGATTTAGTTCTGAATGATTTTCTTTTAATGGCACTGTTCAGCAGATAACTTGCCTAACTCTAGCAAAAGTTAAAAAAATGTATGTGCCCAGTATCCATTCAATTGTAAAAATTGGCAATTGGCAAATTTTGGTAATAACACAGAAGATAAGCTAAATGATATGGTTAGAAATAGTACAGTTAAATCTACACTATCAGGTCCCAATGTGTGGTTACCGTGGCCAGTGGACACAAATGTTTGTCGTACATGTTGTATAAACTCTACACAGTGTTTTAAAGCAAATAGACAGGATCCTTGCTATATGGAGACACAAAATGCAAGGATTGTAACTACACACAGTGTGGAAAAGTTATGTCAGCATTGGTTGCAACATTCCACTTTGACAGCTGTGAAAGAGCACCTCTATCTCCTCTCTGAGGACACAGATTTGAAAGATTTCTTGTTAGGTCCTACATCACCAAGCTTCAGAATATTCTTGTAGGCAATATACAATGGAATATGGAAGCTTTCTCAAATGGAAGCTGCTGCTAATGCAAGGGGAAAAGATCAGGCAAATTTAGAGAAAGCATTAGCCGTTGTTGATAATGAGATGAAAACATTGTTCACTCGCATTCACACACCTAACAACATTGTGTCATCTGCAATTGATATTATACAAAATGGCATGTCATTTGTACAATATAGACAGAGTCAGCTTAAATCTATAATGCACCTGAGTTGGGCATTACTGGTTCTTAAGTCAATCCAAATGCCCTGGAAGCATCTGACCTTGAGAGAGTTATTCTTGCCCTTCAGCCTCACGTACAAACAACAGATAATGGCAAAGAAAAATGCAACATACATAATACTTAAGATAGACAAGTTAGAAAAGTATATTTACACTATTTACATTTCTATGCTGTTTCGTTGAGTATTCAAATGTTTTTAAAACATTTTTTAGAAATGTTTATTGTTTATAAAAAAAATATTAAATTAGTTAACAAATGTAAAAAAACAACTTTAGTTATAATTGTGATTAGAAATATTCAGTTTGGGTGATTCAGTATATTTTAGTTATATTACAATTTTAAGTAGGAATATTTCATTTTTCTCCATTTTAGTGCACATTAACAAGACAATGTATTTATATTAACATATTGGGCCTGATTCTGACCCTGGCGGTCTATAACCGCCAGGGTGGAGGCCGGGGGTAGCACCGCCAACAGGCTGGCGGTGCTACATGGGCAATTCTGACCGCGGCGGGAAAGCCGCGGTCAGAAAAGGGCAACCGGCGGTTTCCCGCCGGTTTACCCCTGCCCAAAAGAATCCTCCATGGCGGCGCTGCTTGCAGCGCCGCCATGGGGATTCCGACCCCCTTCCCGCCAGCCTGGTTCTGGCGGTTTTAACCGCCAGAACCTGGCTGGCGGGAACGGGTGTCTTGGGGCCCCCTAACAGGGCCCCACAAAGATTTTCAGTGTCTGCATAGCAGACACTGAAAATCACGACGGGTGCAACTGCACCCGTCGCACCCCAGCAAATCCGCCTGCTCCATTCGGAGCCGGCTTCATCTTTGCTGGGGCTTTCCCGCTGGGCCGGCGGGCGATCTTTTGAAGATCACCCGCCGGCCCAGCGGGAAAGTTAAAATGGTCCCCGCGGTCATTTGACCGCGGGGCGGTGTTTGGGCGGTTTCCGCCCGGCGGGCGGCGCCCGCCGCCCACTGGGGACGGAATGACCCCCATTATTTGTAAAATAAAAATTATGAAAAACAATATTTATGTTTTATTTCATTTGCATATTTGTAGTTTTAGCACTTAATTGAGGTGAGATGAGATTATGTTAAATATTGTAAAAATGGTGTTGATATTCTAATTTTGTGAAGAAGTTTTTTTTTTTAACTTAAACGTTGTTGAGATGATGAGGTATGAAAAACAAAAAGGAAGTTAGCAATGGGAATGTTTAAATCATTATTTTTGAAATGTTAGTACTTTTCCCTGTATGCTTTAGGTTGGAGTGAAAATACTAAATGTGTACGATCAACCTCCAATGTTTGCTCCAATGTGGCTTAGATTGGAGTGGGAAGAGTAAACTTGTACCCCCCAAGGTATAACAATTTCTTCAATATATGTGGTATTGGGGAATTAATAAATCTGTACTGCTCAACGTCTAACACTATCTCCAATGTGGCTTAGATTGGAGTGGAGATAGTAAATCTGTACCAAATCCTGTGGCATAGGTCTGTTATTTTCAGTTCCTTTGCCATCAGTTACCCTTCAATTCACTAAAGCTGCAGGACACTCATGCTATTTCTGTGTAATGTTATCAATCCTTGCAAAAATTTCACAATTTTGATTTTGCTTTTGTCTAGCACTGCACTTACCTTTATCCTTTGCGGGTTGTATTGTGTAATTAGCTCTCTCATTCTCAGTTGATTTAACTGTTTTATCATTACAGCTTTTGCTTGCAGCTGAATTTATTGAAGCATATAAACAAATACTGGGAAACTGGCTAAGTTCAATAACAGAGATAAAACAGTTTCATTACATTGAGAGATTATATTTATTTCACAGTATTCATGCAACAAAAGGTGCTCCAAAAAAGTTCAAGCATTTAGGTGTTTGTTGGTGATTCACAACACTTATTTATCAGATACAATATGAAACAAACACATGGGAAGAAGACAGCAGGAACTACTGGGCTAACCATTCCCATCATTTGTCCTTTAATTAAACCCACGCCTATGCTTTATGAAATACAAAGGTCAGTCTTGTGCATCCATCTGTGACACCTTAATCCTGGTCTGAATTTTTTTATAACAACATGCATCATGAGATTTGTGGTTTTTGCCTTTTATGTTACAGCCTATGTATTGTTGAGGAAATAGTTACTCTCACGGCTCATTCAAGGCATGCCATGTGGTCTGGCCTTGCCCTGTTGTCTTCACTCTTTTGATCCCAATGGCTTTGCATTCCACATCACCGTTCTCATGGTTTATTTTGGCTAATACCATTGAACAAAAAACTGTCATAAAATTCTAATTGGGACAGAAATAATCTGCCCTTCTCCTCAACGCCTAGGAGCAAAGCTATTATTGGTGCTGCTGGTGCAGAGACACTCCAGTTCAGAGAATAACGGGGCCCAGGTAGTGCACTGACTGCTTCAGACAGCTGATTTGCAGACTGCAGTTTAGTGCCAGAAAAACAGTGCTGGTATTCTAACTCTCCTATTCAAACTTAGCTTGCTGCATAGCTATACATTTAAGTTCTATTGGTGAAGGTAGCTTGGGTGAACCCAGGGGTGATGTCTGGTCTCCTACTGTCAGGCAGCATGCATGTTGTATGGGCGAGGTGACTGGTAGAGACCCAATCCGAAGAGGAAGCACAACTACATTTTTGTGTGGTACAGGTGTTGTGTCCATCCATCCATCCTTTTTTAACTGAAGAGCCGATTTCTAAACTTGGCCCAGTTGAACCTGCTCCGTATCGGCCCACTGTCTGTGTCTTATAATGTAAGGCAGTCATCAGTCTCTTAATTTACTAGTCTTTCTGTCATGAGACATGCAAGAAAGGTGAATATTTGTTGAGGGTGAAATAATTACCACAATCTCTGTCAGGGTGAACCATAAAGATCAGTCAATAGAACTGTGCTTAGTCCTCTGTTATCTTGCCACAAAAGCATCCAGGTTGTCTTAGAGGCAATCTAAAGTATTTATGCAGTACTCCAGCAGCAATAAAGTGTAAAAGCAACACAAGAAATATCCCAAACCAATTTAGTAAAATAGGGTACATTTTAACACAAATCCATTGCATAGATTCAGAGTTAGGAATGTTTAAAGTTTAAGGTTCAAAATTGTGCCAAAAAGAGTTAAATGCCACTGGTAGTAATCTGATTGCACTAGACCAGGACAAAGCCACAAATTAAGGCCAACCAGGATGGAGCGCAGGTCAGATACAAGGACAGGGGTTGTCCTGGTAGACAGGTTTACCTTCTGACTTTGTCCTCAGTGGTGCAATGCAGAAT
Source organism: Pleurodeles waltl (assembly GCF_031143425.1). Classification (NCBI taxonomy): domain Eukaryota; kingdom Metazoa; phylum Chordata; class Amphibia; order Caudata; family Salamandridae; genus Pleurodeles; species Pleurodeles waltl. The sequence continues at coordinate 652,825,314 of NC_090439.1, forward strand.
ACTGTGGCAGAAGAGTGCTCCACCTTGTCAGAAAGCCACTGGACAGGGTCTCAGATTAAGCAATTGTCTTTTGGTGGAAAAGCTCCAAGTGGGAGGAATTTAAATTTCCCTTCCAGAGAAGGTTCCTCAGTGGCCAGATACTTTCCATACCTTCACCCAGTGAAGATTTCTACCTTCAGACTTTGTCCCTTTTCTGGAGCTTGGACTCTTCCAGTGAGGTAAGACTGCAGACTGTAGCAGAATAGGGCTCCATGAGGCTTGACACCTTCTCCACAAGGTCCCACAAGATGATATCTCCTGCTGCAGAGAAAAATGTGGTAGGAGCAACCTTAATCTTTTACCTAACAGGGATGCACCCAGGTTTCAGGAAACTTTAGGAGGAATACATTTTGACACTAACCAAGAGTCCAGGATTTGGGGACAGCACGTGGGGATCAAGACTCACTCCATCAAAGGCCAGCAAAAGGATCAAGGACAGGTCCAGTTGAAACTAGTCAGCTGGGCAGATACAGGAAAGGCCCCTGTAAGTTTGATGTGTCCCAATAGCTCAAACGGGAGGTCAGTCAACTGACCTTTGGAGTCACACCTGGGATCCTGATTTCAAGGCAAGCACCTTCAGTCATCCTTCACATTTTTCTGACAGCAGAGCAGTCTTTTGTTTGATTCTACACAGATCCAGGAGTATTCTGTGAGGGATACTGGTGTGCCACATTTATGTCCAGTGCCAGCCTGAATATCAGGGAAACTTCTGGCCACACCCTAACCAATGGGGTAATCTATCCTGTGTGTTTTATTGTAACCTATCCAACAGTGACCTTCTCTACCTAAATCTAATATGGTAAAACCTTTCTTTACCTAGACAGATTTCCCTGTGCCTACCAAAAGCTGTAACAATGGCACTGGGAAAGCCCTTGTGGTGGTAAGTCTAAATCATTTTTGGGGTGGATTTGGAGCCAAACTGACCAGGAAGACAAAGGGAGGCTGTCCTCGGTGTGCGCTATATCTGCCAGTGATAGTATAGGCACACTTTGAAGCTCAGCAAGGAGCAGGCACAACCTTCCAAGCCATCCTGCTCAAGGAATCAAATACCTCTCCACATCCAAGTCTTTTATCCACCTTCTGGGATCTAAACACATAACTTCACAGGACAACCATTTACAGTCTTGTGACATTGGACACTGGCTGAAAGGTACACTTGGCATAGGCAGAGAAATGACAACTTTCTAAAGTTGTTATTCCTAAAATAATAATATAAAATATGACTTGACCATTACATTAATTTTAAATTACCATTAAAATACGTCCTTGAATCATGGTTCTAACTGCTCTCAACCTGAAGCTAAGCATTTGGTATAATGTAACACAGTGTTTTTCTATGAGAGGGACAGCTTTGGCACAGTAGAAAATTATTTTGTAGGTTTTTAACTGTCAGGACATGGTAAACTCATATATATATATTCTACTTCTAAATACCACACACACTGCCATTTGGGCATTTTATGCCTACCTCAGAGATGACTTATAAATATTAAAAGAAAGACTCAGGCAAGGCAAGGTTGAAATGGCAGTTTGAAACTGTCAACCCAGGCTTTCAAGGGCTGAAGGCTCCCTCGGTCCCAGCCATCTCCCATCTCCTGCAGGAGCGGGCATTGCACATACGTAGAGGGAACTGCTTTAAATACCAGTTCCTTGTGTGTGGGAGCAATGTTTTCATCTATTTCCCTGCCCGCACTTTAGCCGGCATGGAAAGAGATGAAAACTCTGCTTTCAGAGAAGTGGGAGATGTTTGACAGCTCCCACTTGCTGAAAGCGGAGTTATGTTTGCTTTTGCTTGGTGGAAGGCCTCGGTGGCCAGGCCCTTTCGCAAACCACCTATAACCACCAAACCCCACAAATAGGAAAATAAGGCCATATCTATACCTTTTTAGTGCTGCATTTGCCTCATTTTTTGACACAAAAGCAGCCCAAACTTCCAAAAACAATTGTATTTTTTGTAAGTTTGCACCGCTTTTGTGTCAAAAAGCGGTGCAAATGAGATGCTAAAAAAGTATAAGTATGAGACTAAGGCGGTCATTCTGACCGCGCCGCCCGCCATGCGGTCACCTCCATCTGGCCGCACCGCGGTCAAAAGACCGCGGTGGCCATTCTGGCTTTCCCGCTGGGCCGGCGGGTGCTCGCCAATTGAGCGCCCGCCGGCCCAGCGAGAAAGGCCCTGCAACACAGAGGCCGGCTCCGAATGGTGTTGCAAGGGTGCGACGGGTGCAGTTGCTAAGCAGACATACAGTGAAAATCATGCTGGGTCCCTGTTAGGGGGCCCCACGACACCCGTTCCCGCCATCCTGTTCCTGGCGGTAAAAACCACCAGAAACAGGGTGGCGGGAAGGGGGTCGGAATCTCCATGGCGGCGCTGCTTGCAGCGCCGCCATAGAGATTCAGCCCAGACAGGGGAAATCCGGTGGGAAACCGCCGGATCCCCTTTTCTGACCGCGGCTTTACCGCAGCGGTCAGAATGGGCAGGGAAGCACCGCCAGCCTGTTGGCGGTGCTTTCGTGGTCATCCAGGGTTGGAATGACCCCCTAAGTGTTTGACAAGTAAAAAGAGTGGTCACCCTTCTATATGTACCTTAAATTGTTTAAGTTGAAAATAATTTAAAGCTCAGAAACAGCCACTGACTCATCTAGAGTCAAACCCTTAACCTTCTGTGGGAGTGTCTGAGAGCTTAACCACTAGGCCACAGTTAACTCCTTACTGGGGAGTTTCCAGACACCTCCATGAAATTCAATCCAAATATAGTGATGGAAAAAAGAGGTAAATGTGCCATCACTAGGTATGTTTATCATTCTAAACACGAGAAAATAAATAGACACACTGCCATGAGATATCAGGAGTTGAACCTTCAACCTACTGAGTGACATCCCAAGAGCTTTACCAATAGGGCAGACATGACTCTGTTCTGCTGTGCATTAAAATGTTACTATAACAGTTGTACCAAACATCTTGCGTGTGTACTGCTTTAAAGTCATTCTATGGATGATTGCTATTGTTATTGTAATGGCCTTTCCATAGAATGACTCTTCTGGAACATATATATATATTACCTAGTGGCGGTCACCACTAGATAGTTATAGCTAGGAACTAGTTTCTAAATAAAAACTTTTTTTTTACTTGCCTATATTTCTAGTGCTGCTTGACGAATCTTCACAAAACTTTCTAAAAAAACATTGCCTGTCCCATCAACTGCGGCCTGGACAGTTTTGGGATGATGCGGCCGAGGGGACGAGAAAAAATGGGGGTCCAAAACATGTTTTCCCCATTAATTTTGCTATAGGGATTTTGAAGAGCGATAGCGCAAAAACTACTGGACGGTATTACACTAAATTTGGCAGGAAGCTAGGTTCTAGTCCTGAAAGAATGTTTTTTTGTTTTGGTGTAACTCTGTTCAGTAGTTTTTAAGAAATTAAGGGGAAAACAAATGTGTATATCTATAGATCCTTCCTGATCTCATGCAGAGATCTGATTGGCTGATAACACTTCAACAAAAGAAGTAGTTGAAAGGGGCCAGGGTATGAACACCCTGACCCCTTAGCTCTGGTGTTCGGCTCCCAAAGGGACCCCCTCAAGGCTCAAAAGCATTTTTTTTGGTTATTGTACGAGCTGAGACGTGGTGCATCCGTGACTCCACTTGTAAAATAAAGAAAAACGAAGCACACTTCTTTAGGCCAATGCCCCAAGGTGGGGAAAGTCCAAGGTTGCCCCGGGGACTGCCACTTCCTGGGGGCTTATTTTTTTGTATGCAGGGGGGCCTGTGGCCTCCCGCTTCCCTGGAGACCGCCACCTGCCCAGGGCTTTCATGTAATATGCGGGGGTCATCAGGCCACCCTCCTGATGTCCCGGGGACCGCCACCCAGAGGCAAATGCATTGTATTTGTTGGGGGCGCACGGCTCCGCTGCTGCCCTGGGTACTACCACCCCAGGGCAAATCTTTTTTTTTTTTAAAGGGGTTCCTATGGGACCCCTAAGGTCACAGACCTTCAAACTGAGCTTTATAGGTTCTAGTCCAGCTGGACTCATTTCAATTTTGTTTTGTTTTTTAGAAAAAATAAATTATTATATATTTTTTTTTAATTACATTTGTGATTTGGAAACAAATAACTATTTCTAAGTATATCAGACATCAAAGACTAAAAAAACTCTATCTCTCTCCATATCACTTTCCAGCCGCGCACAGCCAAACCAATGTACACACAGCTGTTTTGGGTGGTTAGAGGATGTTGGCCGCAGGGTCTGACTGCAGGCCAGGTCTTGCAGGCAACCTCCTCTGCATACAGGTGAAAGCTGTGCAGGGTTAGGTGCTTTTAGGGAGATGGCCATGTGGCCAACTGCCGCCATGCATGGCAAAGGGCTTTGCACGGCAGTGAACAGATTTACTTATAGTAATTAAACTTACTATACATTAAAGAAATCATCGAAATTGATTGAAAAACACTATGGTTACAGGGACTTTATAGTCAGTTATCTGTACCAAACCATAGAAATTCACCAGTTATAGTTATAGTTATCTCAAGTAACTATAACTTGTGGAATAAGGTAACTATAGCTCGCACCCTCGTCATGCACTGCTAGCTACCCCACAAATTAGGGAAATCATGCTATCTTTCATAACATCATTGAAAATATCAATGTAATATTTGCAGTAAAAAATTTATGGACAAAACTGTGTATGGTGAGGGCACGAGTTATTGTTCCCTTAGGGTATGAGTTATAGTTACTTGAGGTGACTCTAACTATAATTATAAATTTTGGTTTGGTACGGTTAGAATCTGAACCAGATTATAACGTCCATGTAACCTTTGGTTTTTTAAGTGAATTGCTTTTTTTGTTTAATTCAATTCTATTTCCTAACTATAACGTCCCTGTAACCTTAGGTTTTCTCAGTGAATATATATATAAATTTATATATGTATATATTATTGCTCCAGATATTACCGCACTCATGGCAACCTTTCTAACATCAATAAAAATATCATTGAAATATTAGAAGTCAAATTATTGAAGAAAATACTGCATAGCAAGGATGCGTGTTATAGTTACTTTAGGCCGCGAGTTATAATTACTTAAAAGAACGCTAACTATAACTCATGAATTTGTATGGTTTTGTACGAGTAAATTCAGAATCTAACTATAATGTTCCTGTTACCTTTGTTTTTTTCTATATATATATATATATATATATATATATATATATATATATATATATATATATATATATATAAATATATACATCTTTATGTATATACACATATATATATTACCTACTGGCGATTGACGGTAGGTAGTTATAGTTAGTACCTTGTTTCCAGGAGGAAAAGCGTTTTTGTCTTTCCTATATCTTTGGCACCATTTAACAAATCCTCACAAAACTTTCCCCAAAACAGTATCCCATAGGGTCTTGTTGTGCATGAAAAGTTTCAGGACAATCTGCCAAGTTGGGGTAAAAGGAGGACAAAATAAGTGCATTTACAAATATGAACTTTAGACATGAATACAGCTTGAACCACTGAACGGAATTACACAAAACTTGGCAAGAAGCTAGATCTTGGTGCACAGATTGTGCTTTTTGTGATTCGAGTTTTAATCGGTTCAGGAATTTTAGAGATATTATCTATTAAAAATATATATATCTAGGGACTGGGATCCTTCGAGTCCTCGTGCTGATAGCTTATTAGCTACCAACACTTCAACCAGGAAGTGTTGGCAACTATTTTGTAAAAAAGAAAAAAAAAAAAAAAAAGAAAAAGGGGGCAGGGTAGGACTACAGTAAAGTTCTTGCCTTGGTTCTGACCTGGGACCCCGCCAGGGCTAAAAAGTATTTTTTATTTAATTGTTGGTAAAATCCACAGGCAGATCTGTTGATTTAAATTAAAAATAACACTTCTAATTAATTTTGCCTCCAGATGGGCCAGGTCCTGGGGGAATGTGCAGTTTATTTATGAAGGAGGGGGTGCATGAGACCCCCCTCCTAGGGCTTGTAAACCCCCAGGAAAGACCACTTCCCCGGGGACACATTAAATATATTTCCAGGGGCACACAGCCCCACCAGACCCCGGGGACCACCAATCCCCAGGGCTGCATAATAGAAATAGGGGAGCTGTGCAGACCCCCCTGGACCCTGGGGACAACCACCTCCCTGAGGCTATGTTTATTTGTGATGTGGAAGATCACGCAAACTTCCCTTGGCCCTGGGGACTACCACCACCTTGGGGCTTCACAATAAACATCAGTGGGCAGGCCACACAGACCGCCCCAAGCCCCAGACTACAACCTTCCTGGAGTTACAAAGAAATTTAAAGAGGGGGTTGGAGCAGATCCCTCGGCAGGCCCCTGCTACCACCCGAGGTGCCCACCCTCGGGACATAGAGGTTTGCATTTGCTTGGTGGGAGCTGTGACAGCTTCTGCCAAGCAAAAGCAAATGCTCTGCTTCCAGCAAGTGGGATCTGTAAAAATGCTTTTGCTTTCTAGAAGCAGAGATTTCATCTCTTTCCCTGCTTGCAAACATGTGGACAGGGAAAGAGATGAAAGTATTGCTCCCGCATGCAGGGAGCTGCTTTTTCAGCATCTGCCTGAGTGCTGGAGCAATGCCATCTCACGCGGATCCCCCCCCAAAAAAATGAATCCTGCCTTGTGTAGTTATGGTACATAATATGGAGGGCAGGATTAATTCTGGCACAAACCTCATTTAGAGAAGTTAAACCTCAGCAAGCATTTACAGATAAAAACAAAGCAGGTGCCTAATGTAAGCTCCACTTCTGTAAAGTACTTATCAGCCTAACTTTGTGCGCATGGCCAAGGCAAACCAAGTGTGTGTTTTGTACTTTTTTCTCTCTGAAAAGGTATCTGTAATTCTTGATGGAGGTGTTTGCATCCTTGCTTGTTTCAAGCGCAATGTGTTATGTAGTGACTGCCATGAGTGGGTTGTTTCTTGCCATCTGCTGTTGAGACTACGGATTGTACTTTCCCTTTAAAAAACTGCAAATATCTAAAATGCCATAGAAGCCCTGCCCTTTTGGCCCAGCCCCATATACATTAGTGTTATATAACATCTTCCCCCCATCTGTAAAGGAAAATGGACAGTTTACTAAAAAGACCACCTGAGCAGATTACCCAGTGATTTTGGAGATGTGTGCTTGATGTACAGGAATATGATCACATATCCACCAACAAAGAAGCACTTCTTCAGTACCATGGGATAGGCCGCATGTGTTGCAGAGTTGGCTGGTTATAGAGGGTTGACAACAGGGATTGATAGATTAATGTACAGTAATTAAAATTACTTTGCATTAAAAAAAACATAGAAATTCACTGAAAAAACAACAGGGATGTTGTAGTTAGGAAAGAGAATTAAAAAAAACATAGAAATCCACTTAAAAAACAAAGGTTACAGGGATGTTATAGTTAGGTTCTGAATTTACTTGTACAAAACATAGATATTCAGCAGTTATAGTTATGTTTAACTCAAGTAACTATAACTTGTGCCCTAAGGTAACTATATATTTGTTTTGCCTATAACTTTGCTGCCGCGAGATGAATCTTCGCCAAATTTTCAAAACGTATACTTTGGTCAGTTCAGCTGCTGTCTTGAAAGTTTTGGCGTGATCCATCAAGCAGGGGCAGAGAAAAAGGAGGGTCACCAAACATATTCCCCCATTCATTTTTCCATAGGATCTTTAGACATGCCTACAGCCCAAAATACTGGATGGCATTACATCAAGTTTGGGAGGAAACTAGATCCTATGACGCAGATCACACTTTTTGTGGTTTCGTGCAAATCTGTTCAGTAGTTTCGGAGTAATTTCAGGCCAGAAAATATAGATATATAGGGACCCAGATCCTCCATGGATCTGGATCCACAGATCCAGGTCCGCGGATCTTGGGGAGAAGCTAGGCCCTGATTGGCTGGCAACAGCCTGACAGAACAGTTGTGGCCACTATTTTCTTTTGTCGCATCAGCTCAGGGTGGGAAACTAGCAGTAAATAAATGAATTAGGGGTCGGGATACAGGTATCCTGACCCCATAGGACACACAGAAAAAATAGCCAATTTTTTTCCCCAAAATGCAGATCTGCAGGTCCACTGGTGGATCCATGGATCTGTGAATCTACAGGTGGATCCATGGATCCCCCAAAAAAACAACAACTGGATCCAAACTCATGCTGTGCACGGCTAAAGGTGGTCCACAGCTTGGATTTGGGTGCATGTCATGCAGGAGGGTTGGCCAATGGACCTGGCCACAGGTTTGGTTGTTATAGGGGCTGGCCACGGGGCAGGACCTGCAGACAACCCCTGCTGTGCACAGCCAATGGTCATGCGCTGCAGGGGTTTGGGTAGCTCTGGGCTCAGCCACAGGGCTTGGCTGCAAACCAGGCTCTGCAGCCAACGAAAACCACACACGGTCAAAGGCCATGCGCTGTTCTGGGTTGGCTGGGTATAGGGTATGCCACAGTGCCTGGCTGCAGGTCAGGCTATGTGGCCAACCACTGCGGCTCACAGCTGAAGGCCATGCACAATGGTGGCTAGATTAACGTATAGAAAGGAAAATGTAGAAATTCACTTAAAAAAACAAAGGTTACTGGGACATAATAGTTAAGAAATAGAATTAAATAAACCATAGAAATTAACTTGGAAAAACAAAGGTTACTGGAACATTATAATTTGGCTTCGTTTTTAAACGTACAAAACCATAGAAATTCACCTGTTAGAGTTATTTCAAGTGCCTATATCACGTGCCCTAAGGTAACTATAACTTGCGCCCTTGCCATACACTGCTAATTACCCCACATATTGCAGTACTGATGACATCTTTATTAACATAATTGATAATGTCACTGTAACATCTGCAGTAAAATTATTGATCACAGAACTGTGCATGGCGGGGGTGTGAGTTCTAGTTACCTTAGGGTGCAAGTGCCCATATTCCCTCCTCATGAATTAGAGAAGGTAGGCACTCCATGTGCATTTTTCCATGATTTCATTTACTCCTTATGAAACAGAACTCACTTCAGCAACTGATGTCTTTGTCAACCTGCCAAAGCACCATTTTGCCATCGTATTTGAACCCCTCACCTAACACCCAATAGTATGCTGAAGTGAAAAATATATATATTTTTTTGATAATTACATATACAAATGTGTCAGATATTAAAGAAACTCGAAATTTTGCAACAATAACACATAGAGCATAGGTAAAAAACTCAAAAGAACCCATAATGCCTGGGATAGACTACAAAATTCGAGTAGGTTGACACCTTTCCCAAACCGGTCCATCAAGTCTGATCTGCACAGATTTACACAAATCAATAATAAAGCCCAAGTAGGCATTTAACAACCAATTTGCACACATTATACCCAGATTATGTATTACCACCCAAGTGGGCAAGTGCCCTACCATACCCTGACTGCCACCAGATAAGTGGGAAAAAATTATAGCTCTTTCACCTCTTCATGGTGAGATCCTTTCATCTTCAGCTCCAAAAAGAAAAATAATAAAAAACATATTAAAATGTGACAAAACAACTTCTCAGAAGGCTACTTCTACAGCAGAGAGCTATACAGACATTCCTCTACTACATGCCCCGCTTGGGAGTAATCTCACCACATTAAAAATTACTATGCATCCTGCAAGGATATCCAATCACAGCTAATTACTTTACATATTATATCACTGATTACATATCCCATGCCATCTTTCAAACTCTCAATGTAACATTTTCAATAACTTATTGATGAGACACCTGTGCCTGGTGAAGGCAGGAGTTATAGTTACTTTAGGGCGCAAGTTTTAGCTACTTGAAAGAACTCCAACTATGACTGCTGAATTTCTATGGTTTTGTATGAGCAAATTCAGAACCTAACTATAACGTCCCTGTAACCTTTGGTTTTTCAGTGAATATATATAAACTTAAATGTCATTTTATATTAAAAAAATTAATACAAGTTTTTTTACTCTCCAACCTGGTTGTAGTAAAGTAAAAGTAATAATTTGAAAAAATATTACGTTAATGGTAAATAGTAATGTAAGTTACTGTTATGCACAGACACACATATACTAATCCACCACTATCTCCTTTTGGGTTCTGGAATAGTGAGCTACCTGCTAAAAAGCAATTTGACGCCTCGTCAGGGGTTGTAAGCGTGATATATATATAATTATAATTACAGTTAAAACCATGGTCAATGTAGAACAAATAAAAAAATTACATCACTGACAACTTCATTTTAAACTTAAATTGAATTATCTTGACTATAATACATTTTCTTAAAAATATGTGTCTGAAGTTTAAAGTGAAAAAATCACTCCTGAAATATTTTTATTATGTAATAATAAATATTAAAAGGGATGTATAGAAACAAATAGAATTATTTTATTTATATTTTAACATACGTATTGTTGGATTTATTTTTTTAATTCAAAAAAGTTATTAATACAATTAAAAATAAAATAATACAAATTTTGTTTTTAGACACATTGTTTATCATAAAATTACATTTATTTATATTGTTAATAATTTAACTAATTTATGTTTTTAATTATTAGTCCCTGCATCCTTTATTTATATGTGATGCTGTTGCAGTGCCAGTGGTTGGCCATGCGTGGTGCTGGACTTACTCCAGGTCTGAGCTGGAGGGTCCTTACTACTGGTTTTGATCCTTTTTGCCGTTAATAACTGTAGAAGTGCCGTTTATGGATCTCAATGGGCTTACTCTTTTGGCAGTGTCCCTCCTTATCCTTCCCTAGCCCTACCCAAACCCCTCCTTAGTCCTCCCTGAATCCCTCCCATTTATAAATAAGTATGCCCCTTCTTCTAGCCTTTCCCTGGGTCCTTTCCATATTTAATGCTGCATAGTAAACTTACATGTGTGAAGATCTCCCTTTTTCTATTTTTATAAATTGGAGTGGAATGTTATTGTATGTGTTTGACTTTCTAATTTTTTGATACTTCTATATGCTTTACATATGTTCTTAAAATACATCTGTTTTCTCTGTGTCAGAGTTGCCAGGTGTTAACCCTACCTTTTTTATTACATTATATGGTGACAACCTTAGCTGGACTTTACAAGATAGTGACCTTATTACTTATGGTAGACCACCATTGCTCCAAATTAATAATTCACTTTCACACAAAATGACTTTCGTGAGTTCACCATTGCTATGACAGTTTCTTTAGAAGCTGGACATGAATTTGAAGAGATCTGAGTCATTTTAACCCTATGTCACCGGATCTTTCTTTAATAATACTTCCTAAAGAAAGATCTGAGTCATTCTAACCCTACAACACTTAACCTTTCTTTAATGATACTCACTAGGAAATAAAACATCAACTTTTACTTGCAGGTGTGAATGTACTACTTTTTGGAATTTACCAACTCCTATTCAAATCAGCAAGGTAAGTTGTACCTGTCATAGGTTTCATGAGGAATCCAGGGAGAATCTTGTGACTATAAACTTCTTGTTCCATTCCCTCTGTACACAGTTCTTTATGGCAGAGAACTTTGTACAGGTGGAGAAAGGCCTTCATCTATACATTGAACAGACGAGGCAGTTTTACACTCTCCTTCCTTCCCTGGAAGAAGAGCTATGCTAGATTTGCCTTGAAGTAACTCTACTACCATTTCTAGGGAATAAACGGGTCAGATCATTGTTGGAAAATACTGACAAACATCTATGTTTGTGGGTGATGCCAAATTTTCAATGCCAGCCATGACTTCAAAAGCCCATTTTCCCATTGCTCTAATGCATTCACTGCTGCAGAGATCCATACTTGTGGCAGAGGTTTTTGGCTCTATAAATGGGTTTATGTCTCCCAGGATTCCCTTTGTATATTTCTGGAAGCCATAGAAAACTTAAGTTTAAAACTAAATTTAAACCTTGGTGAATGGGGACTCAAAATTATTTTCTAATTCTGACATTTCTTTGGAGAGCAGGCACAATGTTAACCTCCTTACCCTGCACCTGACTCTCCTGCTCTGAACTAAACAGCAATTGAATAAACAAACAGTGTCTCTATTTGAAAGCAACTGCGCTGCCCCTACATATTAGCTCTGAAAAAATATTTAAACCTTGAATCTCAAGTAAAACAGAGCTGTTTGCTTCAACATCAAATTCCCCCACTGATGTAAGGGCTTATTCAAGAATTCTGCGGTGCCAACAGAGCTATTGTTGTGCCCATGTTTTGCACTCATTACAAGTTCATCTGAATATGATGGGATATGTTCCACAAGTGATAAATACCATGACCCCCACAGTGATGCTTACTACATGTTGGAAATACTTCCTACTCTGACTTTCTAGTAGGAAAATTGGAAATCGCACCCAGAATTGGTTTTAGCACACTGATTTCCACATATTTCGCATTTTGCCCCCTCATAAATTTTGGTCGGTTTGACCTGTTAGAATTTATCAGAGGAAAACTTTGATGGTGTGATAATTATCACACAATTCGTAATTCCAATCTCTGTAAAAACACATTTGCAGGGGATCAAATGTAGTCCTTATTGTCACCCCTCCATCTTGTGCCCTATATGAGGTGGGTCTACTTGCCAGGCTACTGTCAACCTTTCCTTCTGGTGCCTCCCTAACCTGAGTACTTCTGGTCATGCTTATTTACCCAGTGGAGTCTCTCAGCCCCAAGCTCTCTATATGGTTCCCCCCTACAGAAACAATCTGAACTAGTGACCCTCTAATTTAGTTGCTATGCAAGTTTTAGATAGTTTGCACCTGCAAATATCACATGTCGATTTAGGATAGTCACACTTTTACTGTGAACTATTGGGTTGTACAATTCAGTTGTAATTGTTATAGTGTCAATTAGTCTTTGCACCTGCTACATGTTAGACCCATTTCCGTTGTTACGTAACATGGGATTTTCCCTCAGGTTCATTGGAATATTCCATGCTTCCATGTTCCTTTCTGGAAGACACTTGGCTTCCTATGTACATACTTTGCTTTGAACTTGCATCTGTGCTTCGTCTCAAATCGGTTCTCGACATGCGCAAGCATCATACATGAACTCACCTTCCAGCGCTCCAGTCCCGCTCAAGTCTCCTTCCTGCTATCATTTCCAGATTTGCCTAGAGCTTCTAGCACTCTAGTCTTCCAAGCCTTCCTAATGATTCTGTGAGTCTGGCTCTGCAACACTTCTGGTGTCTTTCTTCATGAGCTACGATTCTTCCTCTTCTTGAGCTTCTTGTATCACGTTTCCTGTCACCTTTAGATTCCTATTCCAGTATTGTTAAGGCTAAGTACTTAACTATCAGGTTAGTGTTCACTAATCAATAGACTAGCAATATTTAAAGAATTAACTACCTGAAGACATTCCAACCACCATATTTCGATTTGTTGGGGCTGAATCACTGTCCTTGCCAACAGTGCATTCGGTCGTGTAAGCAGTTCATTGCTGCCTATGTGGCAGACTTCTATGCTTTCTAACAGTACTCTATCACCATCAGGATGGCGTAATTGTACTGACCACATTTAGATATCTCAGTTGTTTCAGTGGTGCATTTTGAGAGCAGTAGTCCGTCATGGGATGCGTACAACAATATACTATGCCTGTGGCTCTTGGAAGGATGCTAGCAGCACACACCTGATGGCTTTTGGCCAATTGATAACACCTGCATACCACACCATAGAACACACTCCATTTCAGACCATGATCCTATGACATTTCACTGCACAACACCATTTTGCTGCAGAAATAGCCACACATAGGTAAGGTTTTCATTTTTATATTACTTTGCGTATTTTCATTTGTCCTTTTTAATTCCCTACATTGTGGGTCCTCTATTTAATTTTATTTTATATACTCATAATGGCAGGGAGGAGATATCCCTGTTTTACACAGGTAGAATTGACAGTCGTGGTGGATGAAATCATAAGCGAAGAGCCACAAATGTTTAGGGGATCAAGTCCAATGTCTCAGAAAAGGCAAATGTGGGCCCGAATAGTTGCCAGAGTGAATGCTGTATCAAAGAACCTACACACACAGGAGGAAATTAGGAAGGGGTGGAATGACCTGAAGAGAAGAGTGTGTTCTGTGCCCTCCAAGAGTCACCTGGAGGCCCAGAGGACTGGTGGTGGATCTCCCATCCCACCTTACAGTTTTTTTCCAGAGAGTCGGAGGTCTTGCAAATCCTGCATCCTGAAGGCTTGACAGGAATCACTGGTGGAGTGGTGAATGATAAGTTACTCTTTTGAATAGCCCTCTAAACATACATTTCATTTTTTCTTACAGTTTAGCTGTTTATAATGTGTTTCCACCATCTACATTTAATTCAAAATACAATTTATCAATTTACATTTCTAGGCAAAGTTGTAGCATTATTTTTGTTTTCCTCGTTTAACTAATATTTAAAATGTTTTTGTCAATATGTGAATTTTTTCTCCATTTTACACGTTTCTTTTACCCTTGTTTGTTTGATTATCTGAAAGTATTCTGTATAAGTTCAGATTACAGGTTTCAATCTCCAATAAGGTTTACAATATGTCATGGAGTAAGTAAGTGTTTATACACCTCTGAAGAAATTACTGATATGTGTTTCATATAGATGAAGTCTGTTTATTTCTACTGCATATTTTTACTAGGTATGTTACACTTACACATTTGCAAGTGTTGTCAAAGTTTATTTGAAATGACTACAACTACCATGATGCCTTATTTCTGGTGGTTCCCAATATTATTGCAAATGTTTTGTAAACAATCTTTCTCACCTTACATATATTTACCTTGTTCAAAGTGTAATATTTTTACAATTTCTATATTAGGCAATGCTATGAAATGTGATGTGGTATTATTTACTAGGTTCAGATTTATATGATATTTAATTTTAATTCATTCCATGGTTTCTGTTTCACTAACCATTTTTCAAAATCTGCAAATGTCTAATTTATGTCAGTGTACAGGATGAATACAAGATCTTTAGTTATAAACAAAATGGCCTTGCTATGTTCATATTATGATTAAAGCTATCATTACCACAAAGTTGTTCCAAGCTCAGATCATTCCTTGGCTAATCATTTGAATGGTGAAATTGCATTTCTCCACTCCATTGTGTTGTGTAGAAAGCTTGGTACATTTCATATTTATGTCATTGTTGTTTTCCAATATTTCAGAAAAATATTGTATTTTACTTGCTATTCTGAAGTGTATATTAAACTGTTAGGAAATTCATGATCACACAACTGAAAGGTACAATATTCAAGTGTCTTCCACGTTTTAGGCTACTTCATTTTTTAACTCAAAAACAATTGATGTGCAATATAGGCATCTAAGATAATTCTCATGTTCAATTTATCATAGCTACACCATCAAGAATACATGGACCAACATCTAGGCCAACAGCAGAGGATACCCCCACTCCACACCAGGAGCAAGTCTTCAGTGAGGATACTACTCCTGCAAGTACAGATGATGAGGAGCAGCCTGGTCCATCTGGTCTGCCTGGCCATACAACTACATTGAGTTTAGCAAACCACAGCCTCAGGATACCTCTACCTCCTATGTCCAAAGAACCACAATACCAATCATGTACTCCCCAGTCCTGGCTGTTGTTGAGCCAACGCCACCACCACCTCCACCACCATGACCACCACCACCTTTAGTTCAGTCAGGACCCAGTAAGATGGAGCACACTAGGTCAAGGGCACAGGGTAGGGATGGCAGGGTCCTTGGGAGGGAATCTGTGGGCCTAGAAATTGAGGCATCTGGCTTCACTGTCACCCAGGTCACCACCAACAAAGTCTTGGAAGCTATCACTCAGACCCAAGACATGATAGCCCAGATTCTCACTGTGCTCCGGGAGATGAAGCAGTTGCAGAGGGAGCACAATTACCAGATGGAAATTTTTAACTCTAATTTAGATTACCTACTGGGGTGATGCAGGATTGTTCTAACCATATATGCAGGGCTTTTGCAGTACCATCTTCCCCTGTCAGTGGACCTTCAACATCTGGCCAATGTACATATGCCTCAGTTGCAGAAACACCTGTACTCATCTCAGTCCCTGCAACTATGGATCCACCAGTTACCCTCAGGAGGGGATGTTTTTCTGGACCAGCAGGAGGGGTAGGCAAGACCTCCATCACCATCAGCAAGAGATGCAGGACCTATTTTCCTCCAATGTGTGACTACCATTCATTATGAAGACTATTTTATGGACACATTTGCCTTTTTGATGCCAGTTGTATTTTGGACAATGGACTTCAAACAATTTAGACTGTACTATAATCATCTCATCCAGCATGATTGACGTTATGATTTCATTATTTTGTTTGTCCCTTTTTCTTCATCATTACTCATTGTTTATTTGAAAAAATATATATCACAAATTCAAAGACTGGTTTTGTATTTCTTGATTTAATTTGTTCTTTTTGTGTGTTTCAGCATATATTATTAAAAGGTGCTCTCAAAAAGATTGTAAACGTGTTACAAGAATACATGTAGATGATGCTTTATTCCTTGGTGAAAAATCACAAAGAGAAAAATCACATATCAAATTGAATTGTTTAATTAAATTGCAATGATTTCTATGTTTTGAAATCATGTAAATACATTAGCATCCATGCATCATCACCCTTCAACCTAACTTTACCTGTACAGTTCAATACCTTGACACAATGGAAGAAGAGGATATTGTAAAAAATCACAGATTGAATATGCAAACAATTATTGATTTATGTCATCAGCTGGAGCCAGATCCTCTGCCTAACAATAGGCATCCTACAACAATAGCACACATAGAGGAAATCATGGCAGTACTCCATGTTGTGCCCAATGTGTCATTCCAATATACCTTGTGCACTATCTGGTGGAACATCACAACCAACTTTCAGTGGTGTGGTACAAGAAGTACTCTCTTCGATGATGAGACACATCAACAGCTTCATACAGTTTCCTACAAATCAAAAATGTAGCCAATGTGAAGGAGGATAAATGTGTGTTGGCTCACCTAAGACATGTGGTCAGACCTATTTAAACAGCACGTAGTGCCTGGGTGACAACATTATACAAGTCTACTGCAATCATCAACACTTGAATTCAGTCACTGTAAGTAGTCTCCAAACAAGATGTGTAGATCTAAAGTATGTGTGTCTCTTTACTAGGATCAAACCATATTCCCTTAATACTTCTCAACAGCAGCCTCCAACTGCAAATGTCCCAACTTTGAAATGTCCAAAGGAAGATGAACAAGTCTTTTCTTTGTTTTCAATTGTAAATACATTTCAAAATAGAATCATTATAAATGATACATGTTGATGACACATGTTTGAAGCACAATCATAGATGAAAAATGTAATCATACACAGTGGTCCATGTCCCTAAAATTACATCAACAAACATATTTTCACTGGATGTTCCTTAACTTACCCTTTCTAAAAACATTCTACCTCAGACTTTTGGACTCATCATATGAAAATATGCTCAACATTTTGGAGTAACAATATGTAAAGATATACTTCAACTCATGTGAAGAAGTTGTCAAAAAGCTCTTGATATAAGTTGATTCCTCCCTCTTAATCACTATCATCTTCATTTGGCATTCCAACATCCTCGCGTGGTGGCTTATCATGGTCTCCATCCTCTGCAATGTACAGGATGTTCTATCGCAGGGCTATGTTGTGTAACATGCCGCAAACCATGGTGATTTTGCACACCTTATCAGTTAATTAAAGTAGGGCTCCACCAGTCTTATCTAGACAGCAAAATCTGGCCTTCAGGAGCTCAAATGCCAGCTCCACTGGCCCCCTTGTTCCCTGGGCCTCATTGAAGTGGACTTCCCCGGGCATTGCTAGATTCCTCAGCGGTGCTAACAACCATGGTCAGTTAATATAAGCTGAATCTCCTATGTGAAGAAAGAAAATCATGAGCCAAAGTATGTAATTCTATTGGAGAGCAGTAAATGTGAAAAAACCTACAAATTCATTCACAAATTGTACTTATCAACAAGCCACTCTCAGGTCCAGGTTGGGACACTTCCAGGGGTATGCTTCTCTTCTGCAGTGCAAAGGATTCATGTGTTGATCTTGGAAACTGTGCACGTACACTTGTGATGTACAAAACATGTAAGCAGACAACTTGCACATTGATTGAATGGAAGTTCTTTTGATTGCCATAGACTCTGTTGTGTGGTAGTTCTCTGTTGTGTGGTGGTACTTAGGCAATATGTGTTACATCAATTGATCCAATCACATGTGGTAGGCGTCCTAAAGCATAAAAGTCTTCTTTCACATTAGCAAAATCCTTATTTTGTGGAAACTGTATGAAGCTTTTGATGTGTCTCATCATTGCAGAAAGTACTTCTTGTAGCACTTCACTAAATGTTTGTTGTGACATTCCACCAGATACTGCCACAGTGTATTGAAATGATCCTGTGGCCAAAAAATGGACTACTGCCATGGTTTTCACTATTGGTGTTACTGATGTGGGATTCCTATTGTGAGACAGAAGATTTGGGTCCAGCTGATGATGTAAAGCATTGATAGTTTGCCTATTCAAATTGAATTGTTTTTATGCAATCCCAATCTTCCATGGTGGCAAGGTCTGAAAATGGTCTAAACACTTGGGGCTGTCATCTTGTACCTCTGCCTGTATTCATATGTCTGCATTAGGAAAAAAGGAACATATTTCTGAACATTTGCAGTCATATCATTGTTATTTAACACAAACGGCATGTATTTTAGAAAATAATATTTGATTTGTTAACTTATCTATACAAAACATTATTTAGTAATCTTTAAAGTTGAAATGACATTTTGGATATGTCTATTATTGCGGTTGTTATTATTATTATTATTATTATTATTATTATTACAAAATGTGTACATAATTATTTTAAAATGTACTAAATGCACATCACCTGTTTTCATTAATTTGTACATTAAACATTCTGTCAGTGCAAATATAAAAAGGGCTACTATTGCATTTAACAAAAGTGATGCAAAACATAATATTGTTTTTCTTCAAATAAAGGTATAACAATTGTATTTTGTCTATGTGAACAAATTAGTCACCTTTTTCAGTGGTGGTCACACACTGTTTATTCAGAAACACACTATTTCACTATCTAAAATTATAGGCACCTGACCTCGACATGAGGACATTTCCAATCAGCTGGATATCCAGGGACATTGTCCAGGTAGTGGGTGTAAGACTCCACTATGGACACAGCCATTGTCAAACTTCTGTGATGGCAATGTATGAACGTCAATGGAAGTCTGTCTCTGTTGACGCTAACGAACGTTGTGTGGATGTACGTAGCATATCAAAAAAAGCTCACTTGCCTCCTAACACTGCAGTCAACAACACTTACTCTGCTTTTGCTCCTGTTTGCAACCTCTAGGACCCACAATTCCTGGAAAAAGCAGGTGACAAGGCCCATACTTTGTCCACAGAGGATATCAATCCACTGAAAATGGAGGTTGTGTCCCTGCATAGCCAGCTGTACGGCTCACCGGAGGAACAGGTAATGTTTAAAATGAAAATGTAATTCAAACTAATTTATTTTACGCAGGTTAGAATCCCTTTTAGTTCCTGAGTGAAGTGTAGTGAAAGAAGTGAAGTTTCACTTCTTTGCAAATTAAAATTAAAAAATCATGGTATGTATTTAGGAACACATTCTAATCAGACAAATCCACAACATTAGTATGTGTTGTGTGATTGACAGCCTATATTTGTTTTGGTGTGCACTTATATATATGTGAGTGTGTAATAAACAAATGTGAAATTCACTAATTTAACAGCACATGAACTTAGAATATATACTATATTTGCAATAAAAGTAGAAGATGTATATTTTTTTTTACGCACCAAATAAATATGATTTGGGCCAAAAACATTAGAGAATAATACAGCCATTTTTGCAAGGAGAGAAATTTTAAGTGCAGAAAAATGTTTACTACCATGCTTCTTATTGTAAATACATTTTCTTCACTTTCATTTTTTTCCATTTTATGAAACATATTGTGTTTGTATAATACATGTAACAGTGCCACATATAGGGAAAGGTATTTCCTGTGCTGCAAGTACATACCAAACAGGCTCACCGTCACCTGTAAAAATGTATCCCATTCATACCCATACATGTTTATACATCCTTAAAGACCGCACTCTAACTGACACATTTGGCAGCACTTTTCTTGCACCATTAATCATAGTATTAGGTACAAATAAAAGTATCTGGCTCTATGGACTTTAGAATTTAAGTCAATGAAGTTGGGATGAGAAGTCTGGTAACAATGCATAAGTTGTTTAGCCTTCAGTAGCTCACAATGGGGGTCATTACAACATTGGTGGTATAAGGTGCTTACCGCCGTGCAAAAGAGCGCCAATACACCGCCGCGGCCGCGGTAGACCGCCACAGCTATTATGACACACATCACGGAATCCGCCGAAATTCAGACACCCACACAATACTGCCACACCAAAGGTCAGCGATAAACATGCGGAAACAAATCCTCCACCTCCACGCCAACAGAAACACGCCCATGCTATTACGACCCACGAATCCAAAATACACACACATCTACAAAACACAGCCACATTGGACAATTACATATACACACACCTGATACACATACACACACCACTCCCACACACCCAACACAATATAAAACACACACCCACATCACCCACAAACCCCTATGACCACAATTCACGAACGAAGGCCAGAGAGATAGCACAGAACAGACAACCCCATCACACAGAGGCACACAACACCATCACCCACGCAACATCCAAGCACAAAACACCACATACCACTACACTCACCACACTCATCAACACATACACCACCCCACACATCACACACACCACCCCATGTCACGCCAAAGACACCCCCGCTTCTCTGAGGAGGAGCTCAGGGTCATGGTGGAGGAAATCATCCGGGTAGAGACACAGCTATTTGGCTCACAGGTACAGCACACATCAATAGCCAGGAAGATGGAGCTCTGGCAAAGAATAGTCGACAGGGTCAACGCTGTGGGACAGCACCCAAGAAATAGGGAGGACATCAGGAAGAGGTGGAACGACCTACGGGGGAAGGTGCATTCAACGGTATCCAGGCACCACATCGCGGTACAGCGGACTGGCGGCGGACCACCACCTCCTCCCCCTCAACTAACAACATGGGAGGAGAAAGTCTTGTCCATCTTGCATCCTGAGGCCTCGGAGGAGTCGTTGGAGGAACGGACACTGGTAAGTCAAATCTTAACTATCATAACCCCCACCCTACCTGCATGATATCACACACCTCCACCATCACACCCTCCCCTATCACCCCAAATCCTCACCTATCTACACATGACACCAACCACCCATCCCAACCCCAAGCCCTGCATGACATAACTAAGCATGGACACCCATCACCAAAGCATGCCCACTGCACAGACCCAGAACACCCCCCAACCATCAGCACACAAGCCTCCCCACAGGAATGCCTGCACTGGGGTTCACGCACACCCAACCATTGCACACCATGAAACACACACATACAATAATCATGTACTTATACCCCCGCAGGAACCCGAAGGAACGTCACCACACCAGAGGGTCCAGACAACACCACTCCACCCCCAGAAGAGGCCCACAGTGACGACAGCAGCTCTGCCCCACTGGATCTTGATGACCAGCCCGAACCATCGTGGGCCTCGGGACAGTCGGTTCCCCTTGCCCAGCCACAGCCCAACACCGAGCTTCCACCCTCTGGTAACACCAGCACAGCACCCACCCAGCGGGCCCAAACCTCCCTACCCAGGACAGGTCAATCAGCGGTGTGTCCACCACTACAGGGCACCCAGGCTAACCCACCACCCCAACAACAACAGGGACCTGGGGGCAGTGGTAGTGGGCACACAGTCCAGGGGACGGAGGCCCAGGAACATAGGGGAACTGGGAGGGCTGCTGTGCGACAGAGGGAGGACAGGCCAAGGGAACCCACTCTCAACAAGGCCCTCTCCTCCATCATGGGAGCATACCACCACTCCCAGGAGAGGATGGCCACGGTCCTGGACAAGTTGCAGGAGACCCTGCATCTGCAGGAGGAACAATATCTGGGGTTCAGGGAGGAGCTCAGGACCATCCGCTCCGCCCTGGGCACCATCGTAGGGGTGCTGACGGACATTCAAAAGACCTTGAGGGACACCGTGGCACTCCAAGGGGCCCCTGACACTAGCCAGGACGACGAACTGCCCATCACGTCCGCCGGCGCTAGTGGACAGGATGCCCCGCCACAGGACCACCACACCAGCACCCCACCCCCTGCAGACGGACAACCACCACGCAAGCGGGCCCTGAGATCCAGGAACAGGACAGAGCAAGATGGCAAGACCCCCGCCAGGATATAAGACCACCCTGATTGACCTCCCACTGTCCCACTTTGTTACCCTGCCCAAATCGGAACTGCCCCAGCTCCACTTCCAATGCCCAGATGTGCAATGTACCTGTGAGACTAATAGACTGAACTCTGCCATGGACATTCCTCCACCATCACCCATCACCATTTTACAACCCCCCTTCATTTTTTTGCACTTAAATAAACAACCTTGAAACACCAAAAACAAATGGAGTCAGTCTATGATTTGTAAATCTGTATTATCAATTACAGTTTCATAATGGGTTACCCATTGGAAGGCTAACATACCTATGTCACACATCACAAGTCCTTCAAGGATTCAAACAGTTGATACGTAGGTTACCACATTTGTGAAACTGAAATGGAAGGGGACAACTCAGTTAACAAATAGTGAGTGAAATGGAGGTACAGGATAGAGGTAGATGTGTGAAAGTCAATGTAATGTTAAAAAAGAAAAAGTTCTCACCTGTGTGTCACTGGAAATATTGCTCTATGACTGACTCCCTGTTGTCGTTTTCGTCTTCCTCAGCTTCATCCTCATCACTGTCCACAGGCTCCACAGGCTCCACAGCTGCTACAACACCGTCATCTGGATCATCCTCCTGCAGAAAAGGCACCTGGCGTCGCAATGCCAAGTTATGGAGCATGGAGCAGGCGATGATGATGTCGCACACCTTCTTCGGTGAGTAGAATAGGGATCCACCTGTCATATGGAGGCACCTGAACCTGGCCTTAAGAAGGCCGAAGGTGCGCTCGATAACCCTCCTAGTCCGCCCATGGGCCTCATTGTAGCGTTCCTCTGCCCTGGTCCTGGGATTCCTCACTGGGGTCAATAGCCAGGAAAGGTTGGGGTAACCAGAGTCTCCCAATAGCCATACACGGTGCCTCTGGAGTTGACCCATCATATCAGGGATGCTGCTATTGCGCAGGATGTAGGCGTCATGCACTGAGCCAGGGAACATAGCATTTACCTGCGAGATGTACTGGTCTGCCAAACAGACCATCTGGACATTCATCGAATGATAACTCTTCCTGTTCCTGTACACCTGTTCACTCCTGCGGGGGGACCAGAGCTACATGGGTCCCATCAATGGCACCTATGACGTTGGGGATATGTCCAAGGGCATAGAAGTCACCTTTCACTGTAGGCAAATCCTCCACCTCAGGGAAAATGATGTATCTCCTTACGTGTTTCAGCAGGGCAGACAACACTCTGGACAACACGTTGGAAAACATAGGCTGGGACATCCCTGATGCCATGGCCACTGTTGTCTGAAATGACCCACTTGCAAGGAAATGGTGCACTGGCAGCACCTGCACGTCAGGGGGGATTCCAGTCGGATGGCGGATTGGTGACATCAGCTCTGGCTCCAACTGGGTACACAGTTCCTGGATTGTGGGACGGTCAAACCTGTAGGTCACGATTAAATGTCACTCCTCCATTGTCAACAGGTCCACCAGCGGTCGGTACACCGGCGGATTTCGCCATCTTCTCATATGTCCCAGCTGACGGTGCCTACGAAGGACAACAGCGAAGAAACAGTCACTATTCCTCCAGGTATGTACCCACAGTCACACACAAGACTGCACCAGACAATAAACCTTTCCTGTATGTGTGTTGAGTGTAGGCCTCAGTATGTGTGACGCAGTTGAAAATGAATCCATGTGGGCACCTGAAATGGCAGCTGCCTGACCTCTAAAGTGGGACAATAGGATTGTGGGGTAACAGCGCTGGCGTTGCACACCGTCGCGGTAGGCGGTCGTAGAGCGCGGCGCAATGCTGCATTGGTTAACATTGGACCCTATGGGTCCCTGGAGCCAATGAACAGGTGCGCCGGCGGTGATGATGTGCCCCGCCGCGGACGTCACCACCATTTTCTATCTCTTCAATCACTAGATACCTGACCTTCGACAGGAGAGGACCTACACTGCTAGTGCTGCTGTGACCTCGGTCTGGAAGCGACGATGGCTGCTGCGTCTGGGGAAATGGCCCCTGCCTTCACTGCACAGAAGTTGGAGAAACTTGTGGATGGGGTCCTCCCCCAGTACACGCTACTCTACGGTCCTCCAGACCAACAGGTTAGTAAACAGGGAGCACGTTGTAGGGGCTAGGCCTGGGTGGACAGGGCTAGGTGGAAGAGGGAAGGGGGCAGAAGTCATACTACAGTAAAGCATGGGAATAAATGGGCCACATGGTCAGAGTATGGAGGGGGCCACACACATTGATGGTGCAATTGGTAATGACTGTTCCTCTTCCCTTGTGCATGTCATGTAGGTCAGCGCCCACCAGAAGAGGGACATTTGGCATGCCATCGCCAAGGAGGTCCGGACCGTGGGGGCCCACCAGAGACGGGGCACCCACTGCCGGAAGAGATGGGAGGACATTCGCTGCTGCAGCAAGAAGACGGCGGAGGCTCAGCTGGGGATGGCCTCCCAATGTGGGAGGGGTGCCCGTCGTACCATGACCCCCCTGATGTTCCGGATCCTGGCGGTGGCCTACCCGGAGTTGGATGGGCACTTAAGGACATCACAGCAGACACAAGTGGGTGAGTACAACCTCATTCTGCTGACTTTGCGTGCAGTGGAGGTGTCTGGGTGGGGGAGGTGGGCTGTGGATGTCCCTAGGCCAGGGCGAGTTAGTTAGGCAAGGCCCCTCTGTAATGTAGGCCAGGTGGCACTCTACCTCACCTCAGAAAATTAGCAAGTTGAGGTATAGTTGCCCCTGTGGCACCCATGTGCGCAGATTTCAAACATTGCCATGTAGGCCATATCCATGAAATTGCATGTGCAGAAGGCAGGAGTGCGGCGTTGTGCATGGGGCTGCTGCGTCTGTCTTGTCCGCCAACGGTAGCGGTATGCCATGCACTAAAACTCTCTTTCTTCTGTCTCCCCCCTTTTCCTGCTCTCCCTGTCCTTTTGTACATCAGCATCAACAGGCGGAGGTACAGTGGCACCGGAGCACGCGGGAGCTGCATCCCACATGGCCATGGAGGGCCACACCACAGACTCTGAATACACCAGTGGGACGGAGGGCGAGTGGAGCTTCACGTCGGCCATCGGATCACCAACCAGCAACACAGACTCGTCCGCTGATATGAGCTCCCCTGTGGTGGCGGCACCATCTGTGCGCCCCACTTCTACAGGTACAGCCGCCACCCCCCTACCAGCACCGCCCTCCCAGCAGCCCCTCAGCGTTCGCCCCGTGCCCGCTCACCCAGGAGGGTGGGCATCACCTTCGCCCCAGGCACCTCAGGCCCTGCCCCAGTCACCCCTGCTGCCCTCAGTGAGGAGGCCATTGACCTCCTCAGGTCACTCACTGTTGGGCAGTCTACCATTGTGAATGCCATCCAGGGTGTAGAAATGGCGTTGCAACACGGTAATGCATTCCTGGAGGGCATTCATTCTGGTCAGGCTGCCCTTCAGCGAACCCTGCAATCTCTGGCCTCAGCACTGATGGCAGCAATTGTCCCTGTGTCCAGCCTCCCCCCTCCAACTTCCTCCACCCAGACCCAATCCCCTGTATCCCAGCCCAACCCAAGCACACCTACAGACCAGCATGCACAAAAGTCAACACACACAAGTAGCTCAAGCAAACATAGGCACCACACACACCACAGGCACTCACACAAGCATCACACCCATACAGACACAGCAACATCCACTGTCTCCACTGTGTCCCCCTCCTCCTCTTCTCCCTCCTCCCTCCCAGTCTCGTCTACACACACACCTGCATGCACCACATCTACAGGCACTAGGACTCGGACCAGGACACCCAGCACCACACGCCGCTCACCTGCACTCACCACCTCCACTGCCATTTACACATCCCCTGTGTCCTCTCCCAGTGTGTCTGTGACGCCCCCTCCCAAAGTACCCAAACACCGGCAATCACTCACCCAACATCCATCCACCTCACGACAGCCTCCAGTACCTGCACCTGCACCCAAAACTGCTAAAGTGACACCTCCTACAACCACCTCCTCTTCCTCCACTCCCAGACCCCCTCCAGCTACCCATCCCAGTGTTTGTCAGAAACTGTCCCTCTGTCAAATTGACCTTTTTGCCCCCACCCCCCCCTCCAATTCATCAGTCCTGTCGTAGCGCCTCAGCCAAAAAGCCTCCAGTACCAGTGGTGCCTGTTCAAGGTTTTTGGAGTGCACCGGCCACCAAGGCAGGCAGTAGGAACCGGAGCCAAGGCACTGGCAGCCCACCCCCTGTAAAGGCTCCGAAATTGGAGAGTGGACGACGGGACCGTGTCAAGATTCCTGGTGGGACAACAAGTGAAATGGGATCGAAGGCGATTGGTGAGTCAGCTGTAACTCCAAAAAAGGTGGGGAAGGTCCAGAGGAAGTCTGCCCAGCCTGTTGTGAGTGTCACGGCGGAGAAGTGCGCCATCATTTCTGGTGGTCCAGACACAACCACCAGCACCTTCGTCACTGGTCCAGAGAGCACCGCCAGAGTCACAGCCCAGGAGGGCTCAAGTATCGTCACTGGTCCAGAGAGCACCGCCAGAGTCACAGCCCAGGAGGGCACAAGTATCGTCACTGGTCCAGAGACCACCGCCAGAGTCACAGCCCAGGAGGGCACAAGTATCGTCAATGGTCCAGAGAGCACCGCCAGAGTCACAGCCCAGGAGGGCTCAAGTATCGTCACTGGTCCAGAGACCACCGCCAGAGTCACAGCCCAGTCACAGCCCAGGAGGGCCCAAGTATCGTCACTGGTCCAGAGACCACCGCCAGAGTCACAGCCCAGGAGGGCCCAAGTATCGTCACTGGTCCAGAGACCACCGCCAGAGTCACAGCCCAGGAGGGCTCAAGTATCGTCACTGGTCCAGAGACCACCGCCAGAGTCACAGCCCAGGAGGGCACAAGTATCGTCACTGGACCAGAGACCACCGCCAGAGTCACAGCCCAGGAGGGCTCAAGTATCGTCACTGGTCCAGAGAGCACCGCCGGAGTCACAGCCCAGGCAGGGCCAGGATGCCACAGCCCCGCTGGGCAATGATGGATCGTCATGCCACACACCAATGTCCAGTGTGGAAATCGTCATGCCACACACCAATGTCCAGTGTGGAAATCGTCATGCCACACACCAATGTCCAGTATGGAGATCGTCATGCCACACACCAATGTCCAATGTGGAAATCGTCATGCCACACACCAATGTCCGTACCAGAACCGCCATGTCATAGCACCGCTGAAGAGGGCAAAGACCGCCATGTCAAAAGCACTGCTGAACTGGGCAAAGACCGCCATCTCATAGCACTGCTGAAGAGGGCAAAGACCGCCATGTCATAGCACCGCTGAACAGTCCTGAATCGCCATGTCAAAGCACCGCTGAACAGGGCAAAGACCGCCATGTCAAAGCACTGCTGAACAGGGCAAAGACCGCCATGTCATAGCACCGCTGAACAGGGCAAAGACCGCCATGTCATAGCACCGCCGAAGAGGGCAAAGACCGCCATGTCATAGCACCGCTGAACAGTCCTGAACCGCCATGTCAAAACACCGCTGAACAGGGCAAAGACCGCCATGTCAAAGCACCGCTGAACAGGGTAAAGACTGCCATGTCATAGCACCGCTGAAGAGGGCAAAGACCGCCATGTCATAGCACCGCTGAAGAGGGCAAAGACCGCCATGTCATAGCACCACTGAAGAGGGCAAAGACCACCATGTCATAGCACCGCTGAACAGTCCTGAACCGCCATGTCAAAGCACAGCTGAACAGGGCAAAGACAGCCATGTCAAAGCACCGCTGAACAGGGCAAAGACCGCCATGTCATAGCACCGCTGAAGAGGGCAAAGACCGCCATGTCATAGCACTGCTGAAGAGGGCAAAGACCGCCATGTCATAGCACCGCTGAAGAGGGCAGAGACCGCCATGTCATAGCACAGCTGAAGAGGGCAAAGACCGCCATGTCATAGCACCGCTGAACAGGGCAATGCACTGGGTAGGAATGAATGGCCCACCACATCAGGCATCCTTATCCCATGTGCAGCTGGGACAGTGACAGGGCACTACCTTTCACGGGGAGACTCATCCAGTCTGGGCACCAGTCACCCCCCAGTACCAGTATGGACCTTCATCAACTTGAGAGACTGTGGCTTTGCACTCCCCAGGATGTGACAGTGGAAAACCCACCCACTGTAGAGACTTGAGAGACTGTGGCTTTGCACTCCCCAGGATTGAACAGTGGCCAACCCACCCACTGTAGAGACTTGATAGACTGTGGCTTTGCACTCCCCAGGATACATCAATGGGCATGGAGCCCCGTCATGGATCTGGCTTTGCATTCATGTGGCTGAGGTGCCCCCCCTTCCCTTCCCCCTGAGGTGCCTGTAGTGTTTCTATCTGATGCCCTGGCAGTGTTCTCTCCGATTTTGGTCAGGTATCTATTGTGGGCCTCGCCCATGCATTTTTGGACTGTTTGTGCACGGACATTGTTGTGTACATATCTGCACTACTTCTCGGATTGTATATATGTAAATAAGAGTGATTTTATAATACATATATTTGTATATTTTTGTATGACATGTATATTGGCACATTACAAAGTTTGACCGAAATTCGCATTGTCTTTGCATTCTTCCGGGGGAATTGTGGGTTGTTACTGTGATTTTTGTGACTGCATTGGTGTGTATGTTGTAATATGCAAGGGTGGGGGTGGGGGTGTTTGGTGGGTGTCCCCCTAACTTTTGCCTCCACCCTCCCCCGTGTCGTAGGTGCTGTACTCACCGGTATCTTCTGCGCCTACGTCGCTGTTGGTCGTGAAGGAGCAGAAAGACAAGGGCAGGTAGTATTTGGAGTTCCGGGTCCATGGAGTCGTCGTTCCTCGTGGGATGTGTAGAAGGTGAGCGTTTTCCCATAGTAATAGCTGTTTCCGCCGTGGTTTTATCCACGGTGAATCCGCCCCGGAAAAGGTGGCGGATTGGCCTGTTGTGATACTGTGGGCGGTACATTGTCTTCCGCCTGTCTGTTGGCGGTGACCGCCGCGCTGCTTGTCTGTACCGCCGTGGCGGGCGAAGAGTTAAAGTGGCTGTCTTTGTTGGCGGTTTCCGCCAGGGTCATAATTCCCTTTTTTTGTCCGTCTGACTGTTTGCGGTATTACCGCATCTTTAACACCGTCCGCCAGGGTTGTAATGACCCCCAATGTGTTTTAACCTAGATGCTGTAACAGACACAGATTATTAAAATAAGGGTACTCAAAAGATGACTACAAATTTTAGGATTTATGTAAGAAGAATTTAGAAAAAAAATATGCTGTTTGATGGGCAGTTGACAGCCTCAACATTTTCTAAATGCTTGTGATTGTTTACTAAAAATTGTGTTACAGCAATACAACAAAACTAAAACTCTCAATGTTTTTGCTTTCATTTTTTTGTATATTTGTTTATTAAGATTGTTTTAAAAAAGAAAAACAACAAAAAAACACACACATTACAGGTGCCATTGGCATTCCAAGTGATTCACATTATGTTGAGTATAGCTATTTATCCAAGTGCAGAACATATAGAACAGTATGGTGTCTATGGGGAGGGGGAATGGAGAAGGGTCTGGAATGTTAATGGTAGGTGGTGGTATCATGTCAGCAGTAGCGACCAAAGGCACATGATGACTGATGCGGAAGGAGCATCTAATTTGCTAAGGAACTCAGTTTGTGCCCTCTGACTCTAGGGAAAGTAGACAAGTGTGAAGAGGTTGCCTGATATTTCTTGGGCGAGATGCAGGGAGCTGGAGCTGAACATAGCCATTACTGATCCTATCACAATATGACATGAATTTGAACAAGACAGCCTCTGTAGGTGGGTGACTACTGCCCCAACCAAGAGTGATTTCTCACCTAGCAAGCAGGAGTGCTATGAAAGTGAATTTGCGAACAGATGGAGGAAGGTCATGAGTGTACCCCAGTAGAGCTATTATTGGGTTGAGTTGGATCGTGACATCAGTCATCGTGGTAAGGAGAGAGAAAATCGTAGTCCAATAGTTACTAATAGTGGGACAGGACCTTGTGAGGTGTGCAAAATCAGAATCAGGGGCTTGGCATTTGAGGCACTGTGAGGGGTGTCCAGGGTCCAATCTTGCAATAGCTTTAAGGGAGATTTATGCTTTGTGTAAAAATTTAAAATGTAAAAGCTTGTGCCTATAACTGAATGACACTAGTTTGGTTTAAGTGCAACAATAGGTCCAGACCTTGTCGGATATATGATCCATGCTCCAGGCCTCTCTCGCATGTTTAGTGGCATCAGGCTTCAGGGCCAGACAGCGATATAGCTTGGAAGTCAAATAGTTACCGTCATCACCTGAAATGATAAGTGTAAGGGGTAGAAACTCATCTGGCACTATGGGGTATGAGGCATAAAAGAGGGTAAGGTGTTATGTAGGTGCCATAATATGAAATGGTGCATGTAAGAAGCATTCTGGACATGGGCATTGTCAATGTGCTATAGAGAATGTCCATCAGGAAGGATGTCACCTATCCTGTGGAGTTCACACCGTAGGAGAATATGTTGAGCAAACATTTCCTGTATGAGGGGCAGCCAGGGGTTATCAGACAGCAAAGGATGCCACTCCTGAGAAAAGTGGTGAAGCCTCTTCCAAGTCCAGCAGGTACTGGATAGTGTCTGGACATTGGTTGGGTCTATAGGGATACCTTTAGGAAGTAGAGAGGGGAGTGGCTGTTGTCCAGCCTGATCTCATTCAGACTTGAGATATGGTAGTTTTTCTTTAATTTTTAGTATTTATACAGATCAACGCTCATCAGAAGAAGACCATCTGGAAGGCAATTGCTGAGAAGGGGCAGACTCTGGGGGTCTATGAGCAGTGCAGCATCCATTATTATAAGAGTGAGAAGACCTATGACGCCTGACCAATAAGTCAGTTGAATTTCAGATTGGTCAGGTCTCCCAAAATGGGAAGGGAGTGCACGGCACCCTGATCGCCATAATGGTCCACATACTTGCAGTGGCCTATCCCCAGATTGATCGGCAGTTGAGAACCTAATAGCAGCATCAAGGGGGTGAGTTATTTTTTTGAGTCCTTCTTGTTAAATACAACAAATTATTGCATTAGCATACAGGTTGACACACGGCCAACGCACAAGTTCTGGAAGGTGTAAGTTTTCCACAAGGTGTATGATGATGTGCTTTGTGTATTTATTTTCTGAATATGATACCACTTTGTTTGTGATCACTACCAAAGAACTGTTTTGAGAAGACACATGCCTGACTAATAATAAATAAGTACCTGAGTTTGTTGGATGCTGTATGAAATAGGTCACAATGTCAGATTGTGTCAGACGTGATGCTCCATCACAATTGTGAAGGATGTTACGTTTGCCCAAATACAGGTGACATTGCATAAAATAGACTTATGATACAGTGAATGTTACAAACTTCACATTGGTGAGTTGGTATTGAAGAGACTATAAACATGGGGATTAATGCAATATATTTTAGTAAAAGCATATTTCAAGTATGTGTTCACTAATATAATTCTAGTCAATTTATGCTAAAAGGTACAGATTGGCATGATGCCTTACACCTTCACAAATGTGCATATAAGCCAGTCTATTTTTCCAAACATGATACCTTTTGTATAAAATAGACAGGAATGTGCACACAATATTGAAAGAGTAACACATATCCAATACCTATATTTTAATGTCCTTTATTGTGTCCAGATGATAGATAAGTAAGACCAAACATAGATTAGCTAAAGGTAGTATTGCAGATAGTCACTGTACAATGTACAAAGGATATTTTTGCTTCATACAGATTTTTGTGATACTATCAAAAAAATGATCTGAACCATTCAGCGGTGTTAACCAATACTTGTAGAAAATTGGAAATGGTTAGGATAATAGATCATAAATGAAATAGGAGTAATGGTCAAAAATAACAAAACTGTGGGCCATATTTATACTTTTTGACGCAAAACTGCGCTAACGCAGTTTTGCGTCAAAAAAATTTGCGCCGGCTAACGCCATTCTGAAGCGCCATGCGGGCGCCGTATTTAATCAATGACGTTAGCCGCCGGCGCTGCCTGGTGTGCGTGGAAAAAACCGACGTACACCAGGCAGCGCCGGCGTAGGGGGATATGGAGCTTGGGCGCCAAAAAATGGGGCAAGTCAGGCTGAGGCAAATTTTTCGCCTCAACCCGATTTGCGCCATTTTTTTCGACTCCCAACCCCCATAGAAATGACTCCTGTTTTAGCAAAGACAGGAGTCATGCCCCCTTGCCCAATGGCCATGCCCAGGGGACTTCTGTCCCCTGGGCATGGTCATTGGGCATAGTGGCATGTAGGGGGGCACAAATCAGGCCCCCCTATGCCACAAAAAAAAAAAAAAAAAAAACTTACCTGAACTTACCTTAATGTCCCTGGGATGGGTCCCTCCAGCCTTGGGTGGGCAAGGGTGGCAGGGGGTGTCCCTGGGGGCATGGGAGGGCACCTCTGGGCTCCTTCCGAGCCCACAGGTCCCTTAACGCCTGCCCTGACCAGGTGCTAAAAAACGTCGCAAAAGCGGCCGTATGTCATTTTTTTTGACCCGCCCACTCCCGGGCGTGAATTATGCCCGGGAGTGTAAATACGGCGCACATGCCTCTGAGTCAATTTTTTAGACGGGAACGCCTACCTTGCATATCATTAACGCAAAGTAGGTGTCCACGCTAAAAAATGACGCAAACTCCATGGACTTTGGTGCTAGACGCGTCTAACGCCAAAGTATAAATATGGAGTTAGTTTTGCGTCGGAATTGCGTCAAAAAAAACGACGCAATTCCGGCGCAAACAGAGTATAAATATGGCCTTGTGAGCACATGGGTCCTGAAGATATTCTCTACATGCATGAGGTAATGGTAAAGTATACATAAGTTTGAACGCCTTGAAGCAGGTGAAATATGAAAATTAGGAAATGTTTTGAGAAAAACCTCATGATAATTTTTCTTTACACAGCTACAATAGAAAGGTTGTATATGTCTTTTTAGTATCTTCAGGAGCAGGTGAAGCGGGCATTAGCCAGGAAGGATTTGAAGCAGCTGGCCACTAAGGGGCATATTTATACTCTGTTTGTGCCGGAATTGCGTCGTTTTTTTTTTACGCAATTCCGACGCAAAACTAACTCCATATTTATACTTTGGCGTTAGACGCATCTAGCGCCAAAGTCCATGGAGTTTGCGTCATTTTTTAGCGTGGACACCTACTTTGCGTTAATGATATGCAAGGTAGGCGTTCCCGTCTAAAAAATTGACTCCGAGGCATGTGCGCCGTATTTACACTCCCGGGCAAAATTCATGCCCGGGAGTGGGCGGGTCAAAAAAAATTAGGTACGGCCGCTTTTGCGCCGTTTTTTAGCACCTGGTCAGGGCAGGCGTTAAGGGACCTGTGGGCTCGGAAGGAGCCCAGAGGTGCCCTCCCATGCCCCCAGGGACACCCCCTGTCACCCTTGCCCACCCCAGGAGGACACCCAAGGCTGGAAGGACCCATCCCAGGGACATTAAGGTAAGTTCTGGTAAGTATTTTTTTTTTTTTTTTTTTGGTGGCATAGGGGGGCCTAATTTGTGCCCCCCTACATGCCACTATGCCCAATGACCATGCCCAGGGGACAGAAGTCCCCTGGGCATGGCCATTGGGCAAGGGGGCATGACTCCTGTCTTTGCTAAGACAGGAGTCATTTCTATGGGGGTTGGGAGTCGAAAAAAATGGCGCAAATCGGGTTGAGGCGAAAAATTTGCCTCAGCCTGACTTGCCCCATTTTTTGACGCCCAAGCTCCATATCCCCCTACGCCGGCGCTGCCTGGTGTACGTAGTTTTTTTTCACGCACAGCAGGCAGCGCCGGCGGCTAACACCGGCTAACGTCATTGAATAAATACGGCGCCCGCATGGCGCTTCAGAATGGCGTTAGCCGGCGCTAATTTTTTTTATACAAAACTGCGTTAGCGCAGTTTTGCGTCAAAAAGTATAAATATGGCCCTATGTGTCTGGTGGAGAGGCATCAGAAGCCGATGGACGCAGTGGCATGGAGAGTGAGGGGACTGGAACAGAGACCACCAATTCATCATCTTCTTTGGAGGCCTCCACAAGCGCCCAGTCCCTAGTGATGGTCGACCCTACAGGACCTGCTCCTTCTGCATTCTTGTCCACTATCCACAGACCCATCTTCACCCTCCCTCTTGCTTGCTCCTGTAGTTGGCCAAAACCATCACCCCTAAAGGGGCTGGTGTCTCCTCCGCTGCAGGCACCTCACCTCCTGCCCTTGTTCCCTAGCTGTGTTTGGTGAGGAGGCTATTGACCTCTTATACAGGATCTCTGTAGGCCAGACAGTGATTGTGAATGGCATCCATATCCTTAGATGTCAAATGCAACAAATGGTTGCATTTCTAGATGCCATTCATAGTTCAATGTCTGGCATGCAGAGATCGCTTGTGAAAGTAGCCTCCACACTCACTGCAGCCCTCCAACCAGCCCCACCTTGTGCCCCAACTCAGATCTCTCTGTCATCCTAAATCCCAAGTCCTACCACTTCCCAAACACACTCACTTCTTTGCAGCTAGTCACTCAGACACAAGTAGAATACTCACACATACACACACACAAACACACATATAAACACAAACACACAAAGAAATGCAAACAGGCAGCCGAAAAAGCATAGACACACTACTGACCATATACCCACAGGTACCACACCGACCACCACACCCACAAACACCACTGCACAACAGCCACTACCACACCCATAACCACCAGCACACCCACAAACACCACAACCACCAGCACACCCACAACTGCCAGCACACCCAAAAGCACCACAATTACAACAACCACCTCTACAGCACACTCATCTAAACACACTCACACAAAACCGCACCTACATTCAAACAACATCCACAAAGCCCAAATGCACACAGTCACCGACATCAAACACCTGCTACACCACACACATCCAAAAATACACCTGACACACATGCAGCTGCAAAACATACAGGCACACACTCACAACCATATCAACAACCTCAAAGCACACTCATCCAGACCAATACACTCACACAAAAACACACCAACAATGACACCAACCAAACACAAATGCATATACCAGCTCGAACAACAAACACCTTACAAAAAAGCATGCACCCAAACATGTATAACATACACCAGACCTACAAGTACCTCCTAAACAGACCTCTCCCACCCCTCTTATCCGTAGTCCCCTGCCAGAATTCATGTTTTATCTGTCCATGACCCATGTGAAGCCCACCCCTCCCAAGAAGGATCTTTAAGGTGCCTGCTTTGTGCCCACTAGATGCCCCTTCCTGAGGAGTGTATCCCTAGGTAGTATATTTAGGATGCACGTTTTGGCCAACAAGCCTAACAGTTGATTATTTGACCATGTTTGTTGAACAAATTAAATGTATTTGTTAATAAAGATTTTAAGAAAAGTATCTCATTTCTAAATAAAAAATATTTTATTTCCACAAAATTTGTCCTTACATTATTATTTCTTTACAAGTCGTTGATTAGTAACAATGTAAATTATAAACGTACTTTCTTTCCACAAAATTTGTCCTGACATTATTATTTCTTTACAAGTCATTGATTAGTAACAATGTAAATTATAAACGTACTCACATTTCTGACAGTAAGCACAATAGGTTTTTAAATCACTTATTTGTACAGAGCATACATTATTGTTAAACATTTGAAATGGACATGTCATTTTGGTGCATGCTTTCATCATGATAATGGACACTTACACCAAAATTACACATTTTTAGTTTTTTTTAAAGTGATAATAGAAGTCTGTTTATTTAAAATTGATAAGTGATAAAAATAAACGCATATGCATTACACAATTAAAAAAAAATAAGTAATTTTAAATTTTATTTTTTTCCAGAAAATACACTAGGGAAAGAGTATGTGACATGATTAAATATATGAGATGTTTTAAGGTTTGGAACAACAGGGTTAATTTACTTCATGGTCAAGTTGCAGCAGCAAAGGAAGGACTTGAGCAATCGGGTTCATGATGGAAAGGGAAATGAAAAAAAGAGCAAAAGGTAAGTTTCAAGCTTACATCCCTTCCAATCTGCCAAATCAGGGGTGGAGGTTTCGGCAGTGGGAAGGCACTTCGTGATTGGCCTGGTGGAAAACTGGCTACACTCCCTCTAACAGCTGCTTGTGTCTATGACACTGTTGACGCAGGAGGAAAATTCTGATGGAGACGGTGGCCCATCAGCGACCTGCCAGCATTCAAATAGAGTGGGTGGACCACCAAATAGGAAGATGGGGAAACTGGTGGAAAAGTGATGGCATTACAAGATCCACCAAGATCTAAATCTGGCTCATTGTCTTTTGTTGTTTACAGTGTATCACATATGTATAGATGATATTGAGGTCCAGAGAGTTCTGACCATCTAGGCAGTGCACGAGGCAGTAGAGCAGCTCCCGCAGAGATGTGAGTTAATCTTTTTTCTTGTTTTTATCCAATCCCATCTTCCCTCCTGAGGGCTGGTGGAGGAACTGGGCAGTCATGACTTGTTACACTGTGTAGCCCAGCTGGCATTGGAGGGCCCGCATCGTCCCAGCAGTTGGCACCAAGTGAGTGTGTGACACTTAACACCTAATAAGGATCATAGTCTGTTTTGGAAACAATGGAGATGTTTTAAGGCGTAGGCAGAGTGGGCAATTGACCAGAGCCCAACCTTCCAACCAGTCTGTAGGGAAAGTGAACTTTCTCTCTATCTCACACATGTCTATTTCTCCATCTCACCCTTTAAGGTATTACTAAATATTGGTTGGCATCATGGGGGTTATTAGCAAAAAATTGATAATTACATGCAAAGCTGTTCACGACAAGTGCTCCTAAAGTATGCCTTCCCTGGGGCTCCCAAAACTCCTTACACTGGGAAGCAAAGCTAGTTTTATAGGTGAGCATTCCTCAGATTAATGTCATGTTTATGTTATGATCTTTCTGTTGAACAAGCACTTGCTATTAAGCTTAAGTAACTGATTGTATTGCCTAGTTTAAAGTATCCAATTTGACTTGCATATAAGGGTCTCATTATTAGTGCTTTATTATTCCTGATGGGTCCAATAATCAGAGTTACCACTCCTTAAGGATTACAAGATTCATGGTCCCGCATCGGGGGAGCAGATCTTCACTCAGACACTTCCACTGCTGAAAGCAGGTGAAATGCCCTGGTGAAACTCCAGCTAAAAATTGAGAAAACCAACTGGGTATTGGTTGAGAAATACTGATTCTTTCATGGTAGTCATAGAATCCTGTGACCAGCAGTGATCTCTGCCCTGGGATACCAATGGTATCAGTAGTCAGGGAGCAGCAATTAGTCGTTTGGTAAGAGGATTAACAATAACTTCTTCAAATGTTTCCAGGTATTAGCTATGAAAAATACTATTCACTATGACTGTGTTATTTCGAATAGGTCTAGCTTTCTAACCTCATTATTCCGCCATGAGAACTGTCAACACATATCTCTGGTTATTCATAGCTCAGCTGCACATTCAGATATGTTTTAGCTCATTGAAGTAAGATTTGACATCTCCATTACCTGTCACAGGGTATTGGTCTGTGACTTTGAAATCATGGAACCTCCAGGATTCTAGGGTTATCCGTTGTGAGGAAAAGTGCCTCTTAAGTGACAGTTGGACCGAGGCTGTGTCTGGATTGTCGTGAATGAACTTCTTCTCAAACTTCTACTTGTGTGGAACTCTGTTCTGTGAGATCTTGCCAATTTTAAAGTAGAATTTCTTTCACATGCTGAAGGCTGCTTGTGTGGCAATCTTTGAATTGACTGCGGTATCCCCACCCCACTGAATATGTGCTTACATTGGGTTTAAAGCAGTCAATGTTTGCTTTTATTTCTTCCCTCTCCTTTCTAGCTCTGAAACAATTAATGCTTAGTAGGGGCTAAGGTGACTATTCATCCTTCCCATTTATCTCTAACGCCCGTGGAGCCACTTGATTAGTAAAAGCTAAATGTTCTTGGGTGTGTCAAAGGAAGGGATGAGAACACAGCAAAATATTCTGTCAAATATTTCTGTATTCCCATCACATATGTTTTCTATTTCCTCGTGAACTATTTGCCAGCATTATAAAGAAATGAATTAGGGAATTTGCGGATAGATGTATTAAAGTATTGTGTGGTCCTAAATCCTCAAAATTTGTAACCACAAAATTACATGGTTAAAAAACCCTCTCTGAAGCACAAAAGTAGTTTTAAAAAACTCTTTCTGAATCACAAAAGTGGCTTCACCACCTAACCCCTAGTGCAACCGTAAGAGACATCTAGTCTGAAAACAGCAGAAATACCTCCACATACCCCGATTGAGTCAGAAACTGAGCTTCTTGTACCACAGAAGAAGACACAAAGGCTGAGAACTACAGGAACCTGGGACTAACAAAGTCCTCTTGCTCGGGAAAATTCTTAAATGGGTATTGAAAGTTAGATCTTGGCACAAAACAGGAACTAATAGAAAATAGGAGGGACTTAGTCGCTGATTGATTCACTGTAAACAGAGATGTTTTCCTGCCTTGTTGTGCACTTATTGAACTTTTTCCCCACTGCTCAGACAATCTTTGTAGCAACAATATTC
This sequence comes from Pleurodeles waltl, assembly GCF_031143425.1. Taxonomy (NCBI): domain Eukaryota; kingdom Metazoa; phylum Chordata; class Amphibia; order Caudata; family Salamandridae; genus Pleurodeles; species Pleurodeles waltl. The sequence goes on from NC_090439.1 coordinate 652,864,325, forward strand.
TTGAGAGTCCTCGGTTGCTTCATTATTACTGATCTTGTGGACCCTTTCCTTGATTGATTCTTTGCTGCTAGGATGACTCTCATTCTAAATTGTTTGTGTCCATATTTGTCTTTGGGCTATTTGGGAGTGATACCATTACTGTATTTTGTGTGACTGGCTGGCACACCTTATTCAGATCAGGTACCTACTTCTGTAACTTATCTACATCCTGATGATGTTCCCATTACTCACCCAGGGATCAATACAAGGATTTATTTTCAGCTAAAGCATTGTTTTAAAATTTGTGAAAATGTGATAATTTATCTGATCTGACTTATTTTAGCCACTCGTTCCCTTTTTTCTTACGAATACACACGTTTTGCCACTGCACATTATATAACTGTTTGATCATTCTTTTACTGTGCTTCTTACCATTTGATAGCTATTCAGCCTTCTTTTCACGCACAGGTATTTGTTTGCTTAACTATTGACCCCATAAATTGACTTACATTTCTCAAATCAGTACTCTGACATCTTCTGTCGTTTTAGAAAATTGTAGTTCGGATGTTTGGTACAGAAGATTAAAAGGTTTGATGAGGAGCTTGTGGTGACAAGTTCAAGAAGTAACACAATTCTTTCAATCTCTTATTGGCCTTTGCCTAGACAATTTCCCTCATTAGAGCTTGTTTTTGCTCCAATTAATTATACATAACTACAACTGCTGTGCGCTTAATTTTTAACACATTTAATATTATTTATCCTCAGTCTTTCAGTTTCTTTAAATGAAATGCTTGTGAATGGCGCCTATCTATCAAGTTAATCTATCACTCTCTTTGGTTCTCCTCATTTCCTGAAGGCTAACCAAACTGAAGCATCGTTTCCACATCCAGGAAGGGTTAGAATCACTCCGAACATAGTTAACCAAATAAAAACTGTACCTAAGAGGTTACACAGCAATTAACCAGTTTGTAATTTTATCTTTACAGTACCCAACCTAAAAATATGGCATAGCGCACTAAGCTTGTGTGGTGGATCCAACAGGAGTGAGGCACTCTTCTGTCTCTCATTGCCTTCACCAATGACTCCATATACAATGATAGGAGGGCCAGTGGTTGAAATGGGAAAACGTAATTGGAAAAGAGAGAAAAAAGATTCACAAATACAGGTCTCCAATCCGTCATTCCTGTGAGGTATTAGTGTTTGCAGAACGCACACAAAGAAAGATCTTTAGTGAATTGCCATGTATGCCCTGCATCTATTTGCAAAAGAGAATGTAAGTACATTGTCAAAAGCTGTATGTAACCAAATTTCTGTTCTTTAATGTGGAACTTATAATTCTTGAAAATAAACACACAAAACATGAGCATATTAATATGTTTACCATCTATTCTTTCTATGAGTATGGTAGCAGCGTCTGTATTTGCCATGTCATTCATACAACTTCAAAGGAAGCAACTGTTATCTAGGATGCTGTAGACTTGAGAGAAGTTATACCCACTTATTCAAAATGGCCATTAGATTTCCAAACTACATATGAGTTTATGGTCTGCTGGGAAACTGTTAGTCATCTTAGCACTGTCATTCAATTTATTACACCATGCAACTAAGCCGCACTCCAGACACCACCAACACTCTGCAAAGACTGGCAGTGTTCCTTTCCCTGAGATTGATTCATTGTGAGTGGGTTTGGAGTACACCTTTAACCCTGCTTCCTGACAAAACATGGTTTCCAAATTTGTTTAATGTCTTTGGTACCACAGTTATAATTAGACTGCCCATACTGAAGTGAAATTTCCCATTCATGAAAACACCTTCCTTAATATTCAGACTGAATTCTTACTTGTCTAAAATAATCAGGAAGGAATGTGACTTTTGTATCAGTGTTGAAAGTTATTGTAGTTATGCCTATGTGCTGCTATTGAACATCACCTTGTCATTCATTTGCTTTTAGCTTTCTCTTTGATTGACCACGACCTTATTCTCTTCATTTCCTCTTCAATTTTCTTATGTGCCTAGTCAAATCTCAACAATGGGCCTAATTCACACATCTTAAGGAACAAATGTCAGAAAGTGTTAAAAGATTTCTTATTTGTTAGGAGAAAATTGTGGACTTTCTAGATAGACAAAGCACTCATGGAGATTCATGAATATCAAGTCAGGTCCTAGATATAGAGGAGACTCACATATATACCAGCTATAAGTACAAAACTCCTTGATACACAAATGTGATGCAAATGTGTAAATAAGGGGGGGGGGTTGACAATGGAGAAAACGGTGCTCAAAGACCCAGTTAGCAAATGTAAAGATGCACAAATATCAACGAAGCGGTGCTCTCATAAGGGAAACACCCTCCTCCCTAGCCCTGAAAAACCAATGTTTATCAGACAATACAGCAACATCATAGGCACACGCTCAAGTAAATATTAACTCCTATCATTCGTTATAGGTTTTTACTCCATATGGGTATCTTTATCATGGAACAATAGACCCCAAAGTCCAAATCACAATGTTATGAAGAGGATCTGATCACACAGTCAACAAATACATAACTTCACACTTCTTCTGTGTGGTTCAACCAGTTTGTAGTTTATTCATTTCAAGCACAATTCTTGCCCTTCTGTATATGCAGATGTTGAATTTCAATTGTACCTCTGCCAACACGTGTTTCGTCTTAGGGAATAACCCAAAAACATCCTCAGGGCTGATACAATATCAGTTCTTAGATCAACTTATTAAGTTGGTTCGCTCCATTATACGAGCTCCATCGTAATTCCTCGCACCGTATTAGCTGATAAGTGTTGAAGAGATGCCAAATAAAGACAAGTGATGCCGCGAGTATCGGCTGCGAGTACGCTGACCTACTGAAATATCACATTTAATTGTTATGCTTTTTGCATTCAGCACTAAAATCTGTTCCTAATGGAGATGCCTTCTCTTTTCCCACAATACATTTGAGGACGCAAACTGAGAGGCATGCACTCTGCCCTCAAAAACATGATAGAGATGCTTAACTTTGATGGCCATGAAAGGGTATTAATGGCAGGAGAGAGGATGAAAGGATCAGAGGAAGGAGGAACCCCCTTAAATAAATAAAAATGGATGGGGTTTAAAGGGGGGAAGCCCTCCTAAAAGGCACAATTGCTATCCTTCAGAAATACATATTTTTTCAAGAATGTCTTTCACCAAGTAGGTTGCATCAACCTGGTGAAGTCATTCTTGAAGAAAAACAAGACAAGATAGGTTTGATGAAAGAACTTAATCGGGACAATTTTCTTCAGGTAACATTTTGCTTTTTGGTCGGAAACACACATCACCATATCTAACTAAGTCATCCATGATTAGTGTTTCAGCGCATGTGAGACTTGATTTTATAATGTGCAAAGGTGAGGTGTTCTAATTATGAAATCAACATTCTTTTACAGTGACTATAATCAATGTAACACAATGAAAAGGCTGCAATTGCATTTTCCCATATTGTAGGCCTGCTTAGGAATAAAAAACATATTTTTCATAGGTTGGCTAAGGGAAGGAATAGGAAGCTAATTTGCCCTCCCTTGTAATGTCAAATGTCTTATTCATTGCTAAGCCTGAGTTTTGATATAAGTCAGAACTGTTTCTCTATGGCTGAAGCCTGGTCAGTTATTTAAGAAAGGCTCACCTTCCTCAAGTAAAAATAATGAACTCTAATCAGCTCTGCTGCTAATGCTTCCATGGGAAGAACAAAGAAGCATTGAAGTTCGACAGGAGGCCAGAAGGAAGTTAATTATAAGTTAAGTCTACACACATGTATCTTGGAAAGCAAGGGTTGTGGCCAGGGACATCACATGGGCACTCTAAGGAGGCTGTGCAGCGCCGCCATGGGGATTCCGACCCCCTTCCCGCCAGCCTGTTTCTGGCGGTTTTCACCGCCAGAACCAGGCTGGCGGGAACGGGTGTCGTGGGGCCACTGCGGGCCCCTGCATGATTTTCACTGTCTGCTTTGCAGACAGTGAAAATCGCGACGGGTGCCACTGCACCCGTCGCACCCCTGCAACTCCGCCGGCTTCCTCGTTGCAGGGGCTTTCCCGCTGGGCCGGCGGGCGGCCTTTTGGCGGTCACCCGCCGGCCCTGCGGGAAAGCCAGAATGGCCTCCACAGTCTTTTGACCGCGGAGCGGCCAAGTGGCAGTTCCCGCCCGGCGGGCGGCGCCGGCCGGCCGCCGTATTCGGAATTAGGCCCAAAGTCTTTTTGGTCCAGAGACTTCAGGGAACAGGAGGCAAGCTCCATACAAGCCCTTGGAGAGCACTTCTTCACCACAGGCAGAGAGCAGCAAGGCAGCAGAGCAACAGCAAGTCAGCAGTCCTTCGCAAAAAACAGATAGGTGAGTCCTTTGGGCAGCCAGGCAGTTCTTCTTGGCAGGATGCAGGTTCTGGTTCAAGTTTCTTCTCCAGGAAGTGTCTGAGTTGGTAGGGGCAGATGGCCTGCTTATATACCCAAATGTGCTTTTGAAGTGGGGGAGACTTCAAAGAGTGGCTTCGAAGTGCACCAGGTCCCCTTTCAGTTTAATCTTGTCTGCCAGGTTCCCAGTAGGGGGTTTGGCAGTCCTTTGTGTGATGGCAGGCCCTCCACCCTCCCAGTCCAGGAAGACGCATTCAAAATGCAGATGTATGCAAGTGAGGCTGAGTATTCTGTGTTTGGGGAGTGTCTGAGTGAATGCACAAGGAGCTGTCAACTAAACCCAGCCAGACGTGGATTGTAAGGCACAGAAAGATTTAAGTGCAGAGAAATGCTCACTTTCTAAAAGTGGCATTTCTAAAATAGTAACATCAAATCCAACTTCACCAGTCAGCAGGATTTTGTATCACTGTTCTGGCCGTACTAAATAGGACCTTCCCACTTGTTTCAGATCAGCAGCTACCACTCGAACAATGTATGAGGGCAGCCCCAATGTTAGCCTATGAAGGGAGCAGGCCTCAAAGCAGTGTAAAAACAAATTTAGGAGTTTAACACTCACAGGACATGTAAACTACATGGGTACATGTCCTGCCTTTTGCCTACACAGCACCCTGCCCTATGGGTGAGCTACATGGCACTTCAGAAAATGCATTTTGAATGCATTTTTTAAAAGTGCACATGGTTACCACAAACTTGGAGTTGGTTGTTATAGAGGGCCAGATGTATCAAGGTCGGCATTTGCGAATAACTAATAGCGATTTTTACTGAGTCGCTAACTGGGAATCAAAAAATGCAATGTAACAACACCATTGCAGAATTTTTTGCAATTTCTTAAAATTCGCGATTGCAAATAGCGAGTACCAAATAGCGATTTGGTAAAATAGCGAATCGGTGTTTGTGAATCACAACTTGTGATTCCCGGATTCAGGAGCAGCTTGATGGCATCACAAATAGGAAGTGAGTCAGTGCATGCTGTTTCCAGAAGTCTGAGCCACAGGATCAGGCAGAGAGACCCAGCACAGCACCAGGGAGGCACTCAGGAGAGTAAGCCAGGCCCAGAAAAACCTATGGTCACTGATGGGAATGGGAAGGACAAAGGAGAGAGAAAGAGAAAACTGAAATTCAGTGAGCAGGAATTGGAAGTGCTCACAGAAGAGGTGGTCAAGAACTATGACCAGTTATTTGTCAAACACTCACTACAGGTCCCAGAAAGTGACAAGAGGAAAATATGGACTGATATCCAGATCAAAATATGCGCGGTGGGTGTTACGCAGCGTTCCATAGAGGAGATACGCAAGTGCTGGTATGACTTGTGATCACGTGCCAAAGAGAGGTTATCAAGCAGGCTGAAGAAGGACTGGAGGAGGACCACACACCCAGACACCGCCCACCCCCATTGAAGACATGGTGAAGTCAACACTGCTACCTGAAGCAAGTAGTGGTGTCACTGACATTGACACCTCAGACACACCCGACACCAGCCTAGGTAAGGGAAGTAATGATTTGAATCACCATATGTGCATGTACAAATTCCCCTTAGAAAATTGCAATGGCACTATCCAAAGTGATAAATAGTCAATGCCACAAATTCCATTCAACACAACAATGCCTTATGGGAGTGGTGGTTCATACCCCAAAATTGCATCTACTACATAAATAGCAATATATTGTAAAACCAAACAAAGAAATAACATAACAGACAATTAGAGACACTATCCCAGGGGAAATGTTTATCAGTATTCAAGGTGAACATCATGAATGACATGCTGCACATTGTTGTTGCAGATAATCCAGGTCCTAACTCAGCAGAGAGTGGAAAAGGGGGGGATGACAAAAGTCAGCCACAGTCAGATTCAAACACCAGTGAGTCCATCGTACAAGCACCAGGGCAAGAGTGCTACTCCTCCCGGAGTTTACCCTAGACTCTGATTAATGCACACCACCTTCACAGGTTAGAAGCACTGACAGACAGCAGTCCCTATTCCAGCCTGAGCCTACTCCCCTCAGGAGATGTTGTGATGAAGGCAGACAGTGCACAGAGGAAGATGAGGTCCCATCACTGTTTGGTGGCCATGAGGCATCCATGTTGAAAGTGTAGCACCTGCAATGTAAACACATGAGATCAATGTACAGGCAGTTAGTGTCTATCATCACAACATTGGATCAATGCACAGGCAGTTGGTGTCTCTCAATAACAACATGTGCAAGCTGCATGAGGGACCGCAAGTTATAGCAGAACACGTAAAAGAGATGACAAATGCCATTTAGGGACTCTGCACTGTAATACAGCAGAAGCATGTCACCCACTGTAGGTGCCATCACAAATTTATAGGTAGGTAGGATGGGTTCAGCAGATCTGTCAATCGGCTCACTACCACAACTGCTTTGATGTCACAATGTGCCGTGGGAATGCAAGTGGAAATGGCACATTGCAGTCGGTACATTGCACGAGGATTGGTACAAGTCACCAATTTATTGGAGACAATGCAGACAGTCTGAAGTGCTAAAAACACAGAATACTGGGTGGTGGGGATAGAGAGGAGCTAGCCTCAGCAGTGTCACTGCCCCTGTGATGGATCCTAGGCATCACAGTTCCAGATACAGTACTGTCTCTGAACCCGCACCAAGAGGTGCCACTGATCCCACTGAGCATTCAAGTGGAGTGTGTGGACGGAAAAAATAATGTGGCGAAGTACAGGGGACTTGCATATCATGTAGCAATGCATTGATACGATGATGTCAATAGTGTCACACTGTAATTGGACCTGATTGTGTATTTTGAATACCTATCTCCTATTCACACATATATTACCTGAAGTCAAGAAAATAAATGTGATACCTACAGAAATAAATGAAAGTATACGTAGTGTTGTCATTACTTACATCAGGAATAGTTGTGCGTAATCTCAGCACACCTTTGCCTGCCCTCTGCTGCACTGGTTTTGTCTGCTGGGTGAAGGGGTGACAAGGGGTCATCATCCTCATCGGAGTCTGGCTCTGTGGGTTACACTGGTATGCCTCTTGTCGCTGCGATTTTCTTCAAAATTGCACATGTGACCATGATTTTGCAGGTGGTTTCCGGACTGTATTGCAGTGTGCCCCACTCTCGTGCAGGCATTGGAAACGACTCTTCAGCAGGCCAAAGGTCCCCTACGTGTCCTACTGTGTGCTGCATTGTATCTCCTTTAACTTGGCATGGCAGGATTGAGATAGGGTGCTAAGATGAATTACCGCACACCATCTACACTGTCTCCTAGAATGACAGGATAGTAAAATAAGTTATTGTTATCTGCGACATCACATAGACGTTATACAACATTGTTCACTGTTATATTACCAAGTAGGTATCCTTCACCAAACTCCCCAGCATGAAGTCTTATGTGTATTCCACTGTGCCTGAAGATGTGTGAATCATGTGTGCTACCTGGGTATGTGGCCACAAGATCAGTTATTATGTTGGAGGTATTGCATATGACCTTGATGTTCATGGAATGTGTGCTCTTCCTATACCGATATACATACTCTGTGGCAGACGGTGGACAGATTGCTACACGTGTCCCATCAATGCAGCTAATGACGTGGAAATTGGGCTTCCTGGTAGAAATCAAGTTTGTTTTTTTGCAAATCCTGTGGGGTGTTTGGGACATTTATGTGCAGATGGATTTTGGTTAACATTGCATGCAGAAATGCATTAAAGAAGCATGAAAGCGCACTTTGAGATACACCTCCAGCTGCTGCTATGACCCCTTGATATCTTCCTGAGGTTAAGAGGTATAGGGAGCATAATACATACACATGAGTGGGTATGGCAGTGGTTCTGTGTGTGTGTGTCACTGCAGTAGGAGTTGTAAATCACCTTTTAAGTCAAGTATTAAGGCAAAGTTCAACCTGTACTTGTCAAAAATCTCCTCATCTGTCCGTTCAAATAGGATAATAGGCACTTTACAAATGCACTCCTGTCTCCTCCTCTCTCTCCTCAAACCTGCCAGGATGCTCATCCTCCACGGCATGACGTAGAGTGCAGCCATTGTTGAAAAGAGCTGATGCATTCTGGACCTCTTTATATAGGCTACCTGATTTCAATTTGTGATAAATTGCACATGCAAAAACCCATTTTGCAACTAATCGCAATTTGCGAATGTTTGATACATTGAATTGCTATTCTGTATTTGCGATTTGCAAAATCTAGTCGTAAATTTTAAGAAATTGCTATTTTTGCGATTCCTTAATATTGCACTGTGAATGCTTTTTATACATTGTGAAAGGCGATTTTGCATTCGCAAACAGTGGAATTTACTGATTCGCACCATTTGCGAATGCAAAATCCTTTGATACATTTAGCCATGCATTTCCTAAATGCCCAGTTTGCATTTAGGAAATGCATAATACCTGTGCATAGGAAATCGCAAATAGGGATTTCCCTTTTGTGATTTCCTATTTAGGGGATCGCAAATTGCGATTCCCGATTCGGAGTCACAATTTTAGGGAATCGCAGAAAATTGTGATTCCCTAAAATTGGACTGCGATGCTTTTCATAGATCGTGAAAAGCCATTTTGCATTTGCAAGCAGCGGAATCTTGCGATACGTATCATTTGCAAATGCAAAATGTTTTGATACATCTGCCCCTAGATCTTTACATGAGTTATCATCAACGTCAGCTAGACAAATAAACAAACTGCATTATAATATTCTCAGTGCTTGTGCTAAGACACAACCCAGATTGAAAGGTGAAGTCTATGGCTCATGGAATATGCCATCAGAATTATGCACAAGCCTGTCATGAATTATAACTTGGCTGATTACATCCTCAGAACCCCCTTGTAGACTCTATTAAGTGTTTCTCCTGCTGGAGAACTTTATCATTTGCCAGTGCATACCGAGCAGTTATCAGGGATTGAATTAAATACAGTTTCTCAGGAAGATCTAATACGAAAAGTACTTACAAATTTTAATGGAGAACCACTGGAAACATGTACCAAACTTCCCACGGTTCCCACAACATGTGAGGAAATCAGAGATATTTACTTGCAAACAAGTACAAAATGAGTTATTTACTGATATTTAGGTAATTCTGAGAGGACCTTGCATTTTCATGGCTCATTTCAAGACTGATATCATTTGCCTGGGCGACTCACAGGGATCTAATAGCAACCATGACATTCTTGCATGAATGGTTTACCTGCCTGGTCTTGATGGATTGGTACGTACAACTATCCAGTCCTGTTCAGAGAGAGGAAACACCAATCATCCTCAGATGATAATGCCAGGGCTGCCAGAAACAGCGTGATCCACTGATGCCATGGATTCCCACGCCACCATTGACTTAGGTCATTAGTTGTTTGTATTCCTTGATGAATATTCTGAATTGAAAGGCAAGAGTCATCTGTTTTTCCTGCAGTAAATTAAAGCTTTGTAACAAGGGGCATACAGTCCATTTTGAAGTGAGATAAAGGGCCTGATTCTGCAGTGGTAACATCTAAAAATTTGTATTTGTGCAATATATGGGCATGGAAGACCATAGAATCACACCTCAGTGCCTACAAGCTAATGGAGTGGCATATATGTTTATGGATACCCTAAATTAAACTATGCAAAGGGTGAAAGTAATGTAAATATCAGTACAGCAATCTTTGTAACATGTACTGTGCAATTGTCATAACACTTCCCATGGTACAACAGGCAAGACTGAATCAGAGCTGATGTTTGAAAATGTGTGTTGGACTTTCTTTACCAAAATAAAAAGGTAAGTGACCATCTGACCATAAAGACACTGCTGAACATGACAACACTACAAAAAGTAAACTGAAAAACTGTTCATATCACAAAAACATGCAAACAGGGTGTTAGTCGATCAGAAATAAACTTGTCAGATCTGTGATTTCAGTGAACATTCCTGAAGGTCTAGGAACCATATTGTCCTTTCAGACAAGAAAGGGTCCTGTTGCCAGAAATATTTTATATTAAAAAAAAAAAGGAACAAAAAGCACCTCCATGTGCAGAGGTATCAATACTTTGAAAGAAACAGACATCTGAAATTTTAGATAAACCTGGTTCTTCTTCTGGTCCTCCTACCAATTGAAGCATCAATAAAAATGAAAGAACTTAAGTTGGAAGCAACTGGTTATTGTTTACACACAACTAGAACTATGCTGGATCATGTAATCAGTGATGTCATTTGAGATGTCATCAATGAAGTCACTGACCGTGTCATGAGTGATGTAATATGTGATGTTATAAGTAGTTCATTGTGGGGGGAGAAAGGCATGGTTAGCTCAGGTAACTATAACTGCTGAATTTCTATGGTTTTGTGTGTGTAAAATCTGAACCTAACTATAACGTCCCTGTAACCTTTATTTTTACTCAAAGAGTTTCTACGTTTTTTTAAAATTCCATTTCCTAGCTCTAACTTGCCTGAAGCCTTTGTTTTTTTCAGTGAATTTCTAAGGTTCTTTGAATTCTGTTTCCTACCTATAACATTCCTGTAGCCTTTGTTTTTTTCAGTGAATTTCTACATTTTGTATGGTATTTCCTAACTATAACATTACTGTAACCTTTGTTTTTCTTTAATTGAATTTCACTGTTTTGTATACGATAAATTGTGCTACAATTTGACACATCAGTTCAGTTCACTAATATACATGTTCAGAAATGCATCAATACATTTTATTCACTCGTAATTTCTTATTACATATTTTAAAACTAAAATTAAAAAAACTCAAGGTAAGGCAACTTCTCTCGTATTACTATAAATGCAATACAACAACTCTTTCTTTTGTTTTTAATCATTTTTGGATCTGTGGATCTGCCACAACTTCAATAAGGAAGCCAATATGAGTACTTTATGGTTACTGTGAAAGAAATGTGGTGGATCTGGTAATTCAATAAAATGTTAAAAATATGAGTATGATATAAAGGCCTCACAAAATTAAACATTTACAGCATAAAAACATATCCATAGCTTAATATTTGGATATCTATCTGTGTTTCACAACATGCTTATTTATTCTATGAGTTTATTAAGTCCACTGATCTGCCACAATGTCACCGCAAACTGATCCACAAGGACCGACCTTCCAGACCAGGCAGCAGACTAGCCATCGCCTACAAGACTACCCTCTGCCTATCAATCAACACACAGAAACATGCTCCCCTCATGGAGCACCTCCACTTTCAAGTTCATTTCACCATGAGGACCAGCATCTGTGGCACCCTCATCTACAGACCACCCAGCACACGCCCAGCCTTCAGGGACTCCATCGTCAACTTCATAGCCCCAAACCCACTTGCCTCTAACAACTGTATACACTTCAGAGACCTCAACTTACACATCAACAACCACAATGACCACAACACCTCATCGCTACTCCAGAACCTTGACACAATTGGTCTCAAGCAATTGGTCACCTCACCAATGCACATCGCAGTATACATACTCAACCCCATCTTTTCTGCCAGCAACAATGTCACCACTGACAAATCAACACCGCTATACTTGACTGACCACTACTGCATCCATTTTTCCATCACCATATCTACAGCTCACGTCTACAGCACTCTCCCCCCTACAGGAAATGGGACCAGACAGCAGAGGAGCAACTCATCAACACCCTCAGCAACTCGCCACTGCTGAAACAACAGACGCCAAAGCCTCAGCACACAACCTCCGCCAATTGATTTCCGACTGCGCCAATACCCTAGCTCCACTCAGAACGACCACAGGGAAACACACCCCCAAGAAAGCCAGCTGGTTCACCCCCACTCTCCAGGAATCAAAGCACACCTGCAGGAAACTGGAAAAAAATGGAGGAACAGCAAATCCCCAGAGAACCTTGCAGCCTTCAAATCCACCACATGAGCCCACCAACGCCTCATCAGATCCACCAGAAAAACCGCCCTGCTGGACCAAGTCAATGCCATAACTCACAACACAAAATAAGTTTTGGCTGTCATCAAGGAATTCACCAAACCACAAGTTGAGGCCACTAACATTTCTCCATCCCAGGACCTCTGTGACAGACTAGCTGCCTTCTTCCATTGGAAAATCAGGGATATCTTAAACAGCTTTAGACCCCAAGACTCTCCTAACTGACCAACAGTGCCCCAACCTAGATGCACTGTTCCTGCAGGCCCGGACCCCCGTCACAAAGGACGAGACTCACTCCATCCTGAGCAGGATCTACTCCAGAGCCCCCACTGACCCTTACCCCCAATTCATCTTCAACAAGCCAGTGCCTCGATGATACCCGAACTCCGCAAGACCATCAACTGCTCCTAGAGTCGGCCACTTCCACGAGGATTGGAACCACGCCACGATCCGTCCATTCTTGAAGAAACCCAAAGCAGACCCAAAGGATTTCAAGAATTACTGCCCCATCTCGCTGCTGCCTTTCCCAGCCAAGGTCACAGAAAAAGGAATCAACACTCAGCTCAGCCAACACATCAAGGACAACAACATCCTGGACATCTCCCAATCAGGATTCAGAACTAATCGCAGCACGGAGAACATCCGCTCTCTCCTCGACCGTGGCCAAACAGCAGCCCTCATCCCACTAGACCTAAAATACAGTGCGCCACAGCACCCTATGTGCCAGACACCACACAGCAAGCACACGTGGCAAGGCCCTTCAGTTGATATACTCCTTCTTGACAGGCAGAAAGGAGAGAGTCAAACTCCTGCCACACTTGTCAGAACCTACAGAGATCAGCTGTACCCAGAGAATCCTCGTTGATGTCCACGCTGTTCATTATCTACATGGTCCCATTTGCCCCAATTGTCAGAAACTATAGACTGAACATCGTCTCCACGGTGATGACACCCAGCTGATCATCTCCCTGACTGAAAATCCCACAACGGCCAAGAAGAACTTCCAAGACGGGATGGAAGCAGTCTCTGCCTGGATTAAGGAAAGCTCCCTTAAGCTAAACTCCGACAAGACCGAGATCCTCATCCTGGGACCCTCTTCTCAGCCTGGGATAACTCCTGGTGGCCCGCTAATCTTTGCAACTTCCTCACGCCTACAGACCACACATGCAACCTTGGCATTGTCCTTTACTCAGCGCTCACCATGACAAGACAGGTCAACTCTGTCACCTCCACCTTTTCCACACCCTCTGTCTATGGAAGATCTTCAGATGGATCCCAAGCGACTGCTGCTAAACTATGACACCTGCCCTGATCACAAGCAGACTTGACAATGGCAATGCCCTCTATGCCGGAAACACCAAGAAGAACCTGAGCAAGCTACAACTAATCGAGAACACCTCTGCCAGACTCATCCTGAACATCCCCCGCTGAATACACTTCACAGGACACTGGAGAGTTCTCCACTGGCTCCTCATCAAGAAGAGGATCAACTTCAAGCTCCTTGTACATGCCTACAGGGCCCTCCACAACCTTGGACCAAGCTACTTCAACCACCGAAACCCCTTTAACTCCCCTGACAGACCTCTCTGCTCCTCCTGGCAGTCGCTCACCACCATACCCCCTATAAGGAAGTCCTCAGCAGGAGGGAGATTGTTCACCTACTTTGCGGCAAAATGTAGGAACACCTTACCTCTTCACCTCAGTCGCCATTGCTATCTCAATTCAAGAAGGACCTCAAGACCAGGCTCTTCAACAGAGCCCTGAGGACATGCCCCACAACACCTTGAGCCCCTACGGGTGAGTAGCGTGCTCTAAAAATATTGACTGATTGATTGAGTGATTGACTGCAGATCTGCTACAAAGCTCTTGGATACAATAAGTCTCCACCCATGCACATTGCAAACCACATCCTAAATGAGTTATTTGGATTTCACATCTCTCTGGATTGGGTTTCCTAGCAAGATAGGTATCTTTAACTGGAGAAAGAAGAGGAACAGCATGAGGAAGAGAGGGAAGACTTGCCATCTTCAAAGAAGTACTCTGACATATGGACATTTTTCTCAATACCTTCAGGAGAAAAAAAGTGGTTGCAGAGGTCATTCAATGCAACATACGCAGCCAGAAATTGTTGATGGGTACAACCAAATAATATTCATTTGGCACATTCTCTATGTGGAAACACCTAAAAACCCTCCATATGAAGACATGACAGGCTGATGAGAGATAGGGAAGGTGGTGCAGCATCAATATCAGCAGGTGGATCATCTGTGGGACCCTTGCACCTGATCAGATGTTTACCATTCCCAATGTCTCAGAAGATCTACAACAAATGATGACTCATTGTAGCAAATGCTACATGCAGTCGGAGTCAAAATGTCATCCATTACCTAGTTCATAGATGCTGAGAAAACCAAATTTTTTATCCTCCATTCCTGATAAAGACTTACATAACAATTTATATCTTCCATACAATGAAATTTAAAAAAAGAAAATATTTTTGTGGAAATCACCACAAAAAGGTTCTTTTTAGAATCACTTCATCTGGTTAAAGAAAGAGTATTTGTCAGTTTTTCATTTATACATGTGTCTTACCCCAAATAAGTCAAAACAAAGTAGCACATCTGACTACTTTAATAATTACCAAGAAGAATACAAATATAAAGTATTAAGGAGGACACTAGCAAGTATTTTACAATGTCATTTATGATACTGAAATGCAAGTGATATGTAATTAACTGTGTAGTCATGGGAACAGATGTATGAGTGGCTGTATGGTGGTGTGAGTGCTTGTGCAAGTGAGTGTATAGGTGTGTGAGTGGCTGTCAGGGTATGTAACTGGGTGTTTAAGTGGATGACTCGACTGTGTATGATTGTGTCATTGGTTCTGTGGGTCTGTGAGTAGGTGTGTGAGTATCTGTGTGGGTCCGTGAGTGAGTGTGTAAATGGACTTGTGGGTGTGTGAATGAGTGTGAGTGTCTGTATGGTTGCATGAGTGTTTGTACTGAGCCTGTTGGGTGTGTGAGTATATGTGTAGGTATGTCAGTAGGTGTGTGAGTGGCTGTATGAGTGTGTTAGTGGGTCTGTGAGTGGCTATGTTAGTGTATGAGTAGGTGTGTGAGTGACTGCATGGGTATGTGACTGGGTATGTAAATGGAATTGTGGGTGTGTGAGTGGGTATTTGATTGTCTGTATGGTGTGTAACTGGGTGTGTAAGTGAGTGTGTGAATGTCTTTAGGGGTATGTGAGTGGCTCTGTGGGTGTGTGGCTGATAGGAGTGTTGGGTGTGTGAGTGGCTGTGTGGGTGTTTGGGTTTTTGAGTGGGTGTGTGAGTGTCTTTATAGGTGTGTGAGTGGCTCTATGGGTGTGTGAGTAAGTGTATGAGTGATTGTCTGGGTGCATGAGTGGGTCTGGGTATTTGGCTGCATGGGTGTGTTACATGGTGTACTAATGGTTGTGTGGGTGTGTGAAGTGAGTGTGTAAGTAGCTGTGCGGGTGTGCGAGTTGCTGTATACGTTTCTATATGGGTGTGTGACTTTGATTGGTTGTGTGACTTGGTGTGTAAGTGGCTGTGTGATTGTGTAAGTGGATATGTGAGTGTCTATTTGAGTATGCAAGTGGATGTCTGAGTGACTGTTTGGGTATGTGAGAAATGAGTGTCTGTATACGTGTGAGTGGGTGTGTAAATGGCTGTATGAGACTGTGAGGGGGTCTGGCTGTGCAAATGGGTGTTTGTTTTTTTAATTCTAGTCTAGATCCTCCCCACAATGTAATCGCACATAACAACAGCGGAAGAACCAATTTGTAAACCACATTACTACAACAGATGGTGCCATTCATAAGCATAGAAAAGAAAACATTTCAATTATTATTACAATCTGTAAAATTATAAATTAAACTCAGAAGTTTTAGTAATGCAAACCTTTATAGTAGCAATAAATCACTACATATGTCCTGTGCTCCAGTGTTCTGTTATAATAATCATCAATATTTAATTTTCCCTTTTTTACTGCTCTTAGTCCCTATACTTATACAACATAAAAATGCACTGTATAAAGAATCATCCTTGAACATGGGGAAAAACAATCATACAGACTGTAAAGAAAAAACAAAACTCAGGGTAGGTCACTGTACAAATGCAGCACATTGCACACACTACAATTTTGTAAACAATCATTGTATCTTAACTTGCAGTACTAATCCAAACAAACATATGCTGTAAAATGAGAATTTTATCACAACAAGTTCTACAGTAGCACTATTAGATATATAAGGCATACCAGCATAGGCAAAGTCTTATAAATACATCATCCTTGGAAGGCTGCATGATGTCATGAAACCTGATTATGTATCTATACTAACTAGACTATTCCACTTTTGCAACTGTCACCCTCATTAGAACTTTTGTTCCAAAAACAAAATATAGGAATTTGGTAACTTCGAAAGGCAACCTTTGCTTGAATGTAAGGCAGCTATCATTGCATTCTGTCCATTCACTTTTATGTTTTAGATAGACAGGGTAATAACCAGATCTAGGCCCTCATTTTGATGATGGTGAGATACTCCGCGGTCAGCCGCGCTGACGGTCGACGGGAGACCACCAGCGTGGCGAAGACTCTTCCGGCCCTATAATGAAGAAAGAGTACATTCCCCTACCGGCCCAGCAGGAAACAGGGCCTCTACATTGACGCTGGCTCCAAATGGAGCCGGTGCCAATGTGGCAGTGAAGCGGGTGCAGCAGCACCTGTCGTGCATTTCACTTCCCGTGATTTGGGCATTAAAAAGCACAATGGGGCTGTGCATTTGGACCCCGAGTCGCCCATTAAGCCAACCTTTTCCTGGCTGGCGGAATGGGACTCATAATCGGCAGAGCAGCGCTGCTTGCTTGCAGCACTGCCCTGTCAGATATGAAACACCCCCACCGCCAGGCTTCCTGGTGGCGGCAGCCTGGCGGTGGCGACGTTTCCACAGTGGCTTTTATGACACTGTCATAATAGGGCAGGCAGACTGCCACTACTTCAGCCCTCTGCCCGTCACTGCGAGTCTTCTCTGCATTGTTGTGGCATTAAAATGACATAGTTGCCAGTTTTTGCTACATGCAAAGTCGTCAGAACATCTGTTTGAAAATGTTGATCCATTATTTTGTGTAGCATTTCTCACTAATCTCTCAAAAGGCACACTTTTGAAGTCTGGTAACTTTAAATAAATAAAACCTTCTGATTCTAAGGGCCAGATGTAGGTAGGTAAAAGTTTGTGAATCGGAAATAGCGACTCCATGTGAATTGCTATTTCCGACTCGCAAAATCAAATGCAAGAAGGACGCGCGATACCAATTTGCGAGTCGCAGAGGTGTCGCACCACAATTTGCGACCATCGCTTTTAGCGAGATTGCAATTTGCGAGAAGGGTGTTGCAAATTGCGACTGACTCGCAAATTGCCTGCAGGTGCAGCACAACAGTTGGGAAACCCACTTCCTGGCCCTTGGTGATGACATCAGAACCAGGAAGTCATCAAATAGACCTGGGAGGAGGGAGGACCACAACCATTTCAAACTGCTGAGCCACACCCAGGGGAGAGGAGGTGCAGCAACCATGGAGGAGACAGGCAGTGCTGCCAGAAGGAGGAAAATGAAATTTTCTGACAAGGAGTTGGAGGTGTTTACAGAAGAATGCTGCCTGCACCATGATGAACTTTTTGGAAAGGCAGCAATGAGTGTCCCAGACACTCAGAAGAAAAGATTATGGCAGCAGATACAGGAGAAAATCAATGCCATAGGCGTGAGCCACCACACCCTCAAGCAAATCTGCAAAAGGTGGTATGACCTGCGCTCCAGGACCAAGGAGAGGGTTGCGGAGCGCATGAGGGAGATGAGGGGCACCGGAGGAGGCCCATCCACTGTACCACCACCCACAGCCCTGGAAAGCATGGTGGAGCAGACATTGGAGCCAGAGGCCGTACTGGGCATGGGAGAACTGGACAGTTCAGCACCTCGGCCATCAAGAAGTGAGTACCATGAGATATGCTTTGACACCCAGAAATGCAGTATACACACTATCCCAGTACACAGCAGCAGGCACCACCAGACTAGCTCCATTCCAGTCTAGCAACCTCTAGAATAGTGCATTATGGGCAATGTAGTACAGTAGTCCAAATATAGGCCAATGGTTATTATGAGGCATAAAACAGATGTGCGAGACTGACAGTGTATCCCCTTTGTCCCACAGGTCTCCCACAAGCCACCCCTAGCAGCGACATAAGGCAGGGAGAGGAACATGGCCAGACCCACTGCAGGAGGCTGCTGGAGACATTGCAGGGCCCAGCAGAACACCACCAGGGTCCATTGAAGATCAAACGCAGGACATGGGGGCAGCAGAAATTACACCAGGGCCCAGCACCACAGAGAGGCGCAGAGAGCCAGCAGCTGGACCAGTGCAGAGACGCCAGCGCAGAGTTCAGTCGGTGTCCCAGGAGGATGTAGCAAAAGCAGAGTTTGCACGCTTAGAGGCATCGCTCATTCAGGGTCAGCGCCTGCAAAACAGACAATTAAGGTCCATCAACCGAAACCTCAATAGACTGCAGACCACAATGACACATGGGATGGCAAATGTGGACAGTCAGTTCAAGCACATGAATCAACATCTGGGAAACTTAACACAGGCCATTCAACAATTTGTGACTGAACTTGTGGCAGACAGAGCACATGCAAGGTGCAGGGAGCGCCACACTGCCGCACGCTTTGACCGACTGGCAGCATCTATTGGGCATCTTGCCACTAATACAACATGCCTGTCAAGGCGTACAGTCCACCTCCAGGTGGAACTTGGGCACTTCACAGGGGATGTGGCACGTGGACTTGGCCGCATCAGCCAGGAGGGGGACCTTATGGAGAGCAGGCTAGCTGTAAGGGGCACAGGGGAGACCCCTCAGGATTGCGAGGAGGGGTCGACCATTAGTAGTGTTTCTGCCAGTGAGTCCTGTGTGCTACAGAGTAGCAGTGCACGGAAGGGGTCAGGGGACCCACCAGGGAGGAGCCATGGTGGCCGCACTAGGAGGAGGGTGTGAGCCACCAAACTGTACTGTGTATAAGGCACATGAATTTAATGTGTCTTAAATGAAAATGAACAAATCCAGACTGTGACATACAGCAATATTCTTTCTTTCACATAGTTTAGAAATAAAAAGAGTTTGTTTGTGTCACCACATAACTGGCCTTTGTGTGTCTGACATTAGTGAGTGTGGTGACGGTTGCCACGTACCTGCTAAAGTATTGGGTTGCAATGTGGTTCCGTCTCTGTCTGCCCTCATTTGTGATGCTTCTATCCCCAGGCTGTCGGTGTGGTAGCTCTTGCTCCTCATCCTCTGTGTCTGTGTCTTCAAGGGTGAGATGTAGCCCCGTCTGGTGGCAATGTTGTGTAGGATGGCACAGGCGGCAACAATCTTGCAATCTGTTTCTGGGGCATACTGGAGTGCACCTCTACTTTTGTGGAGGCATCTGAATCTTGCCTTTAACAAGCCAAAGGTCCTCTCCACGACAGTTCTGGTCTGCCGATGTGCACTGATATATCGCCTCTCATTCTGATTGCCAGGTGTTAGGTATGGGGTGAGTATCCATGGTCTCAGAGCATATGCACTGTCACCTGTTTGACAAAAAAGTCAAATTTAGCAGGGCATGAATGGTTTACACAGTGACCTGTATGTATGGCTTCAGGGTGTAGTCAGCAAATACCTAATAGATATCCGTCTCCAAACTCCCCACGATCTAGGCGTTGGTGTATTCCACTGTGCCTGAATATGTATGAGTCATGTGTACTCCCTGGATATTTAGCTACAATGGCAGTAATGACATGATCGGCGTCACATACCACCTGGATATTTAGTGAGTGGGTACATTTCCTATTGTGGAACACATATTCCAGTTTTGCAGGAGGGCAAATTTGTATATGTGTCCCGTCCACACACCCGATTACATGGGGAAAGTTGGCAATTCTGTAGAAGTCCAACTTGGTGCTGTTAATTTCTGCCTCATTCCTGGGTAGGTATATATATCTGGACATTTGTGTGAGTATGGCATCTAGGAAACATCTGAAGAATCGTGAGAGTGCACTTTGGGATACCCCACCTGCCTCAGCAATCACCCTGTGATAGCTACCCGAGGCCAAGAGGTGCAGTGAGCATAGCACTTGCACATGTGTAGGGATGGCGCTGCTGCGCACTGTCTGTTGTTCAAGCTGAGGATTCAGTAGTTCAATTAATTCTAAGATTGCAGTACTGCTCAGTCTATATCTCCTCCTCAGTTTGTTGAAATAGTGTCTGCCTGGCTCGGTATATCCTCTCCTGTCTCTGCCTCCTCCTCCTCTGCTGGGCGGCCTGGACTCTCCTCCTCCATGCTATCACGTACAGTTCAGTCATTTTGAGTCACCCAGATGCCTTCTGGGTCTCCTTTTATACTTTGGTTCTGGTTACCACCTGCTCTGAATCAGTGGTAATCTGAATGTGCAAAATGGGCTTTTTGCGACTAGTCGCAATTTGCGACTGGCTTTTGCATATGGTTTGTGACTCGCAATTTGTGACTTCCTATTTGCGGGTCGTGAAATCAGGTCGCAATTTTTGCGAATTGGTAATGGCTCGCATCACTATTTGCATTTCGGAAATGGGATTTTTGCATCCCATTTCGGATTTTGCGATGTCGCAAATAGTGAATCGGCCATTAGCGACTCGCAAAACTTTGCTACATCTGGCCCCAAGTGTGTAGTGATGCATATGAGCAATCTTCACATTCATGGTACCATGAGTAACTAAGGGCCTGATTTAGATCTTGGTAGAGGGGAATACTCGGTCATAACCATGATCTATATCCAGTTCAGAATATTAAAATCCCATTATATTATCGAAATCGTGATACAGTGGACGTCATATTCGTCACATTTGTGGCAGAGTATTCCATCCGCTGAGATCTAAATCAGGCTCTAGGACCAAATAACTCTTTAACAGGTATCTCCTCCTCTTCTTCTAAAACACCAAACATTACCATTAAAAACTCATCTGCATCCTCTTGAGTATTTTGAGTAAACTGTACAGATCCACTACATATATTTACAGTGTCTTGAATCACTGACAGTGTGCTTTAGTCCTGTCACTATGCAGACAGTGCAACAAAACACACAGTGCAGAACACAATACCTTCTGTTGTTTCTCTTGAATTGCATCTACAAAACAAGGTAATGCAAACAATACATTTAACAAACCTTTAGCAAAACAATTCACACCAAAAGGATTTGACAATTGGCAACCAACAATATCTCCATCATTTTCAATTTCTTGTGTCTAAACAACTTTCTTCTTCTCTTTCATTTCCTTCTTTCCAACAGCATCACTACACTGGTTTGAAACTTTCTGCCTTGGACAGAGGGAACGTTTGTCATAAATAGTTTACTTTCTTAAGTGAGAAGTTTACAGATTTCGTAATCAGTTGTATTCCTTACCACAATTTGAATCTGCTTTCATTCTGCTCTCATTAAATGCAAGTAGATGCAAACCATACAATGTCCTAACTCGAGACAAAGTTTTGTATGACATACTTTCCCTAAACATTGTACTGCCAATATTAATAAATGTTGCATCTAAAGTTAAACCTTGTAACTTATGAATAGTAATTGCATATGCTAGACAAACTGGAAACTGTTTCTGTTGAACATATAATTCATTCGCAAGCAGAAACCTTACACTACATTGTCCTATTTGCTTTAATTTCCAATATGATCAAATTTAATCGCAAGATATTCCAACTCATTCCTATTGGGACAAATAATAAAATCAACTACTTTACCCATAGCACCATTAACCAAACCTTCTTCAACATGTAAAGTTTAGCACAAAATCACCCTAACGTTTTGCATAGACTTTAGCATTTCTCCAATCCTTCAGTTTGCGAAATTATTTGTATAACAAATCCAGTCTTGTTTGTAACTTTTTATTTAGAAATAAAGAGGCAGCTTGATGTGCCATTTTATCTATTGTGTTCAGAAGCTTCTTTCTCAAATTCCAGCATTTCATTATTGAAAGATGCACACACCTGCGGTGTAGGCATTGGGGTTACAATATGATTACCATATTGTATAATACTGACAATTATTTATACTGTTGTCTTCATTGTTTTGCACAGTTTTTTAGGATTGAAAACACACCTACTCCAATATCTTTCAAAATATTACCATATTCCATATTCCATATCAGATGTTTGTCACCTATTCATAATTAATTCTATGCATTGGACATTTAGCCAAATATTCACATTTCCTAGTTTCATAATGCAGCAGTGTTTTGAACACAGGCTGAGCCTTCACAGGAGTAAGTTGTAGTAGATCTCCAAAAACAATCAAATGTTGTCCTGCAAATAGAATAACATAATATGTTCTCGGAACCTCTTGCATTCTGAAATGCACAAAGGCAAGATTTAGGTATGACACCATCCTCACCTCATAAATGATTAAAAGTTTCAACTTATTTTAACACTTTGACACTACATGGCAAGATTCACCAGATAGCTTTCAGTATTCTAGTTTGTTGTCAGGTTCTACAGGTAGTATCAGAAGCCAATGCAAAGTAATACCTTTGATATAATGTGCAGAAAAGCCAGTAGGTGCTATAGCCACACATGATAAATTGCATAATGTAGTCTTTTGCAAAAAAGCATTCAGAACTTGTATTAAGAAACATTTACCAGTGCCAGCTTGACCACTGACATATAACAGTCTAGTTGTAATGTTGAGCATGCACACTGTTTCTTTTCATTAAGCAATCCATGCATAACTGTAGCTTTTATCTCCAATTATGTTTGCATTTGCTCATCATTTAGCTGTGCAACCAAATCAGTCAAATCAGTTGTTTCTTGTCTTCTTTTCCCATTGCAGTTTCCACCTTGTTTATTGAAATAGCCAGCTCATTTTCAATTATTGGCTGCCCAAGTAGGTCTTGACTTTGAGGTGCTGAACTTTGGCTAAATTGCAAACTCCTTAGCCATATCAGCAGCGATTGTATCTTCCTGTTGAATTTCATCATTCAACATGTCCAAGTAGCTTGCAAATACTGAGAACTGAATGCCATCCTTTACAGCATTGAAAGAGACTTCATAGCAGTCAAACTATCCTAGTAATTTCATTTCACAACACCAAGGTTTAAAGAGCTGCAAAAGTGCAAAATATTTTTTTTCAGCTGTCTAGCAACTCAGTTGTCTATGGTTAATTAGACTGTCTTGGCTGTGTAGCACCAAACACCGATTGCTATCAACCTCTGCAAATTTACCTTCATCTGCATTTTCTGTCACATTGTTTTTAAATCTGTAGTCCTGGAGTACTTCATGTGACAAATGTTTTCAAGATATACCCTCCTTTCGGCTGGAAAGTGTTTTTTTTTTTTTTACAATGTCTACTATCTAACTCAAATTTAGGAAGATATTTAATTTCTGGAAAATATTTTGAAACTCTGTTTCGAGTTGATGCCAGGCCTCGACTGACCTAAATAATTACTTTTGATTTAGAATATAAAATAACAGAACTCAAACAAGCATCCAATGCCCCTGTGTTTAAGCATCCTAAAACTGTAGCTGTAAAACTTCTTTGTTGGAGACTTTTTAGCAGAGATCTCTTCCCACAAATCTTTCATCTCTGCCTTTATGTTATGTATGAAATAACATAACAGGTAAAAGCTACAGAGTTGTCTGCTTCAAATTGCATATTCACATTGACATGCGACATTTTCAAAATTACAGGATTGAAGTCATTAACCTCTGTTCTCTTGAGGTTGTATGTGTTTTTTTTGTTGTTGTGATTTATGGGTAAGTGAAGGTCTCAAGGCGAACATAAAAATGTTCACTCTTCCTTTTGAAATACCAGGTCTTGGCAATCCCTAATAGCATTTTGTGTTAAATTTCCATTTTGCTTGGAATTTCCGCCAACAATACTTTCTACATCAATGTGATTGGAAATGTAGTGCTCGCTGCTTTAGGCTTTTTTCCTCAGTGTCTTTGGGAATGCCACATGTAATATGGTGTTCTATGAACAAAAGTGTGTCTGTTCCAAATTTATGTGCATCTTTTGCCCACAACAGTATATTAATAGGAGCACCTCTTTCTTGGTACTCTTTTCACCCCCAAAAAATCTGTAATTTCCCCAAGAGATTAATTTATTTTGTTGCAGATGAAGGACAACATTGTTTGAAATATGTGGTTATAGTACCTGCAAACATTTGTTGGATCCAAAGAGGAAAGTTCTCCTGGTGTCATCAATTTGAATCCGTGAATGTTAGATGTTGCTTTTTTCAAAAACTCATTCATATCATCCCATGCATACTCTGCACAGCTCAGTGTTACAAACCAAGTTGGTGCACCTACATTTCACAACATACACTTTAGCTCACCATGCCAACGAAAGCAGTACTCATTGGTCCCACTTTGACATTCCATCAAGTTCATCACATTGTACTCAAGCCTCTCACCTATTCCAAGAGATGGATTATGGAACCTATTTTGTTGAAATCTAGGGTCCTTTGAATATAGCCTTGTTGACCCATACTCTGCTGAAGGCATTTGCACATGGCACGCATCATACCATCTGCCTACTCCAATTGGAAATAGTTTAGGAAAACATTGAACCTCTAAACCTTTCTCCTTTATACAAATTGATGCTTCCTTTGTATGTTTCCCCTGATACAGTTCAATGGCAACCCCTATAATCTCTTTTGAATATAGTGGATGGATACTGTAATGCTCATATATTTTTTCATACCCACTTCTATCCACTTTTTCAAATTGCCCACTTGAAGTCAATTCTTTCTTCATGCAACTTCTATGTTTGACAACATCTACACTGTTATGGTACACATTATTCTCTTTAAGGTGCACTGTAGCTTTCTTTGCCTCATTAACATCCATTAGTTTCTGACAGATTTGTTGTTTTTTGTGGGTACACCAGTCACTAGAGTAACAAGTGGTTCTTCCAAATCTCTCTCTACACCCACAGTTTCAGTATGTTTGAGTATGCTTAAAATCTAAAGTTATATACACAACTCTACCTTTAAACCCTTTCTGAAGCTCAGTGGGTAGTAGTTTCCTGGTCTCTGGTTCCATACAAACTACTGCTTGGAAAGGGTGAATCGATTATATGAGTAAGTGCCTCTGGAATTTTAACCACCTCTAACTTGCTGTATATTGCTCTGGCATGCATTTTGTTCTCCTCTAATTTGTCATAACAATACTTGCACATGATGTTGTGAAATCAAAACTTTCCTCCACAAATAAACACACTGCAAATTCTAGCCACATTTCTCTGTTTTCGTTTTCAGTTTTTAAACACAGATAAACTTTTAGGGGGTCATTCCGACCCTGGCGGTCCGGTTGGAGGATGCACCGCCAACAGGCTGGCGGTGCATCAAGGGCAATTCTGACCGCGGCGGTAAAGCCGCGGTCAGAAAAGGGAAACCGGCGGTTTCCCGCCAGTTTTCCCCTGACCCTGTGAATCCTCCATGGCGGCGCTGCAAGCAGCGCCGCCATGGGGATTCCGACCCCCTTCCCGCCAGCCTGGTCCTGGCGGTTTTCACCGCCAGAACCAGGATGGCGGGAACGGGTGTCGTGAGGCCCCTGGGGGCCCCTGCAGTGCCCATGCCAATGGCATGGGCACTGCAGGAGCCCCCTAACAGGGCCCCACATTGATTTTCAGTGTCTGCCTACCAGACACTGAAAATCGCGACGGGTGCAACTGCACCCGTCGCACACCAGCAACTCCGCCGGCTCCATTCGGAGCCGGCTTCCTCGTTGCTGGTGCCTTCCCGCTGGGCGGGCGGGCGGCCTTTTGGCGGTCGCCCGCCCGCCCAGTGGGAAAGTCAGAATTACTGCGGCGGTCATTTGACCGCGGTGCGGTATTCTGGCAGGGGAACTTTGGCGGGCGGCCTCCGCCGCCCGCCGAAGTTAGAATGACCCCCTTAGTGTCTGGCCCTTAAAGTGGGTGCACTGAAAGTGTATACAAACATAGGCCCTCATTACAACCCTGACAGTCAATGATAGAGTGACGGTAATACTGCCAACAGGCCAGCGGTAATAAAAATGAAATAATGACCACGGCGGAAACCGCTCAGACAGACAGCCACTTTAATACTTGCCCACTTGTTCTGAAGGGGGCAACATGCCCTGTGCTTGGTCCTGGGAGTGCATGGCCAAAGTCTCTCAAGTGGGTGACTTGCCCACTGGCTCTGGAGGGTGCATCGTGCCCTGTGCTTGGTCCTGGGGAGTACAAGGCCACAGTCTCTCAATTG
The DNA here is from genome assembly GCF_031143425.1 of Pleurodeles waltl. Lineage (NCBI taxonomy): Eukaryota > Metazoa > Chordata > Amphibia > Caudata > Salamandridae > Pleurodeles > Pleurodeles waltl. Next base: position 652,890,903 of record NC_090439.1, read on the forward strand.
GGTGACTTGCCCACTGGCTCTGGAGGGTGCATCATGCCCAGTGAGCTTCATCCTGGGGATGATGGGGTGAGTAGATGGCTTCTCCACTGGTTCTAGAGGGGGCTTTGTGCCCAGTGATGTAGATCTTGGGGAGTACAAGGTCACAGTCTCTCACCTGGGTGTCAGACCCACAGGATTTGCAGGGGCCCGGGCGCACAATACCCCATGGACGCAGGACCACACACTGTCCGCCAACGGTGAGAGCTGCTCAGTGGTGGCAATGGTGCTGCTAATGATGGAGCTGGTAGTGGTGGCGGGAGGCTCCATCCTATGCCCTGCAGCCTCGGACAGCTGCCCACTGGGGCTGCTGCTGCTGGTGGCGGTGCTGGTGGCGGTGGTGGCGGTGGTGGGGGGAGGCTCCAGCGCATCTGCTGCAGCCTCAGACAGCTGCCCACTGGGTCTGCTGCTGCTGGTGGCGGTGCTGGTGGTGGTGCTGGAAGTGGTGGGGGGAGGATCCAGCCCATCCCCTGCAGCCTCGAATGGCTGTACCGCTGTGGATGGTGGTGGGGGCTCCGCTGAGTCCCTGCACCAGGCCCCTTGTCTCTACTGCCTGCTGTTGCAGGCCCCTTGCCCCTCCTTCCTGCAGCCAGGGCTGCCTCCTTGCCCCTCCATCTTGCAACTGGGAACTGGGGCTGCCTTCTTACCTTTCCATCCTGCAGCTGGGTCTTCCTCCTTGCCCTTCTGTCCTGCAGCTGGGGCTGCCTCCTTGCCCTTCCTTGATGCACTTGGGGGTTGACTCCTTGCCCTTCCTTGACGCACTTGGGCTGGCACCGTGTCCATCTGGCTGGCTGGTGGCCGGGATCCTTTCCCACCTGGAGTAGTTGGGGACACTACTGTGCCCATGGACTGGGTGGCTGGGGTGCTTGCATGGGTTTTGACCACCCTGGCCTGACGTGAGGGACGGGAGGAGGGCTAGGGAAGAGGTCAATGTTGACGAGGTAAAGCGTCTTAGTGACATTGGGGTGGGAAGAGGGAGATAGTTTTGGAGTGGAGGAAGAGGGAGTGGTGGTGGGAGGTGTCAGTCTTCTGTGTTTGGGCGCAGGTGCACAGGCTGGGTGCTGTTGTGAGGTGGATGGCTGTTGGGTGCCTGAGTGCTTGCGTTTGTGTACTGTGGGAGGAGAGGGCACAAGCACAGTGGGAGAGGACACTGGGGACGTGTGCATGGATGTGGGGGTGGTGACTGCCAGTGAGGGGTGTGTACTGATAGGTGTGCTGGTGATGGTGGCAATGGAAGAGGATGTGGTGCATGCAGGTGTGAGTGGAGACGTAACTGGGAGGGAGGTGGAGGACGAGGAGAAGGGGGACACAGTGGAGGCAGTGGATGTTGGTATGTCTGATTCTGGATGATGTTTGTATGAGTGCCTGTGGGATGAAGTGTGGTGCTTGTGTTTGCCATGTCCACTCTTGTGTGTTTTCCTAGGTGCATGCTCCTCTACCTGTGTGCTTGAGATAGTTAGGGGTTGAGGGGAATGCAATTAAGAAGAGAACGTCGGAGGGGGAAGGTGGAAACAGGGACAATGGCTGCCATCAGAGAGGAGGCCAGAGCCTGGATTGATCTTTGTTGGGCTGCCAAGCCAGTGTGAATGCCCTCCAGAATGCATTTGTCTGTTGCATTTGGGCTGCCAGCCCATGGATGGCATTCACAATGGTTGACTGCCCAAAAGAGATGGATCGCAGGAGGTCAATAGTCTCCTCACTCAGGGCAGCAGGGCTAACTGGGGCAGGGACTGAGGTGCCTGGAGCTAAGGGGATGCCCACCCTCCTGGGTGAGCAGGCATGGGAAACTCGCTGAGGGGCTGCTGGGAGGGCGGTGCTGGGACAGGGTGGCAGCTGTACCTGTAGCTGTGGTGGTCACAGAGGTGCCACCACCACCAAGGAGCTCCCATCGGAGGAGGTATCCGTGTCCAAATGTCCCCTCCAGTCTCCGCTGTGGTGCTCCCCTCACCCTCCGTCCCACAGGTGCTGTCACCGCTGGTGGATTCAGCCTCCTGGGTCCTGTGGGATGCAGCTCCCTCCATCGCAGGTGCCTCTGCTCCTCCGCCAGATGATTCTAATGCACATATGGACAGCGTGACAAGGCAAAAAGGGTGGAGGAAGAGACAAAGGATACACTTGGCCAATGTCACCAACAACACCACTGTTGGCGTACACAACACACTTACACACAGGGAACAACCCTACGCACTAGGCAATGCACTACTAGTCACAATGCTAGTCGCCATGGATAGGCACACCTAACACCAATTGCTGCATACCTGAGACCCACAGACCCCTGCCCAGTAGTGGATGCCTACAAGCTTGGTTGGAGTGCTTTCACATCAGAACCCTGCCCAACATGGGACCTAGCCTGCAATGCCAGGCCTGGGCTAGGGGCACCCACAGGGCCTACAGCCCCCACTGTACTCACCCCCTTGTGGCTGCTGTGATGCCCCGAAGCGCCCATCTAGCTCCAGATAGGCCACTGCCAGTCGCTCCAACTCTGCCGAGGTGAACGCAGGGGCCCTTTCCCTAGTAACATGAGCCATGGTCAGTTCCGGACTGAAGTCATAGCAGCATATGCAGTGTAGGTCCTCTCCTGTTGAAGGTCAAGTAGCAAGTGAGGAATCACATAGAAAATAGCAGTCACGTCTGCGGCAGTGCATACCGTCCCCGCCGGTGTACATCACCATTGGCCACTGTACCCCATAGGGCCCAATGTTAACCAATGTTCACCAATGAGGAGTTGCATGACGGTTCTCGGCTACCTCCCGCAACAGAGCACAACGTCAGTGGAATTCCTTCATTTCCACCTGTCCCTCCATACAGGACAGGTGGACGCCATTTCATGGGGGATGCAGGCCATGGCTCCTAACTGCGTCACAGTACACAATGCACCATTTGGACATCTCCAATAAAATACTGTTACAATCACAACATGCATCACAACATGCATTGAACTGTAGTGGTTGGAATGTAGAAATAATGACCATCTGCTTGCTCTTTTGGCCCATAGATTTCAACCGCTGCAGATGAATAGAAGATGGAGACACCCCCATGTACAGACCCCTGGTGGACTTGGCAACAATGGAGGACAGGAACATTATCCTCACCTATAGACTTGACAGGGCCACAATCTCTGAGCTGTGTGCCCAATTGGAGCCTGACCTAATCTTTGCTATCCGTCACCCCACCGGGATCCCCCCTCTTGTGCAAGTGCTATCGGTGGTCCATTTCCTGGCAACTGGCTCCTTCCAAGTGACAGTGGGCTTGGCAGCAGGAATGTCACAGCCAATGTTCTCAATAGTGCTGACCAGAGTGGCTCTGTGGTGGTGTGAGACTGTGCCAGGGTAACATACTGTCCAGAGATCCCTGATAGGCAAGGTTGGTCTGCCAGATCCAGGCGAGCAGAGCTGCTGTCATCACTGTGGGCCTCTTCTGTGGGGGGACTGGATGTTGCTGGCACCTCTTCGTCAGTGACATAGGCTGAGTTACCTGTGGGTATGTAAATGCAGTGTTATTGTACCAGCGTGTGACATATTGTGCATGGGTGTGTTGCCCTCCATGGCTGTTGTTGCCCTTGTGTGAGTTGTTATTTGGTGGGCTAGGTGATTCTCTCTAGTGTGCATGCTTTGGTGATAGGTGTCCATGCAGGTCTATGAGGGGTGTCCATGCATTGGTGTTGCATGCAGGGCTTAGTATTGGGATGAGTAGGCTATGATGGTGAGGTGGTGGAGTGATGGGAGTGAGGGTAAGCGTATGTGATGGCATGCAGGTCGGGGGATGATAGTAATAGAGATTTGACTTACCAGAGTCAAGTAATCCTGCTACTCCTGCCAGGCCCTCAGAATGCATGATTGCTAAGACTTGCTCCTCCCATGTTGTAAGCTGTGGGGGAGTAGGTGGAAGTCCACTGCCAGTCCTCTGTACTGCGAGGTGGTGTCTAGCTGCAATGGAACGTACCTTACCCCATAGGTTGTTCCACCTCTTCCTGATGTCATCCCTTGTTCTTGGGTGTTGTCCCACGGCATTGACCCTGTCCACGATCCTCCGCCATCCCTCCATCTTCCTAGCAATGGGTATCTGCTACACCTGTGATCCAAATAGCAGTGGCTCTAACCAAATGATTTCCTCCACCATGACCCTTAGGTCCTCCCAAGAGAACGTGGGGTGTCATTGTAGTACCATGAGTGTGGTGTGGGTGGTATTGGTGAGGGTATGTGGGGTGATGTGTTGGGGTGTGTGACATAAGGTGCATGAGTTGTATATAGGTAATGGTGGTATGTAGCTCTGGTTGTGTGGGTTCTCTTGCTGTTTCTCTCTCTGCTGGCAATGCTTTGTATTCATAAAGGGCTGTGTGTAATATGGGTGTGTGTTTATGTGGTGTGTGTATGTGTGTCAGGTGTGTGTAGATTGAATTGTCCAATGTGATGTTGTTTTGTTAGTGGGTGTGTATTTTGAGCACAGAGGTATGTACCGCCAATGGTTTACCGCCATTGAATGTCCGCCGCTGTGATTCGTGGGTCATAATGTTGTGGGCGTTGTTTTGTTGGCGTAACGGCGTGGGTTTGGATACTGCCAGTTTATCACTGACCTTTGGGCTGGCAGACTTGTGTGTGTGACTGTATAGTGAGGGATTGGTATGTGTGTGTCATAATATGGTTGGCGGTTATTCGCCACAGCGGCGGTATGTTGGCGGCAGTCGGAATGGCAGTAAGTGGGATTTACCGCCAATTTCATAATGAGAGCCATAGTGTGGTTTCTCTGTAGAAACTACATTAAACTTTGCTACTTCTAATCTAAATGTATCCATACTTATATCTGTGTTTTCTTGCTCTAGACCAGAACATACAAACTTGTAATTTTGCCCAGATTGGTCTTCAGGACAAAAGAAATGTAAGATAATATTGTTGCAAACAATTTTTACCTGTGCTATTGTATCCTACAGATGTGCTTTAGTCATTTCTCCTAAACACAATGCAGGACTTTTTGCAAAGTAAAGTCTTCTAACTAAGTTTTGCATTTTTGAATGATGAACAGCCAACATTCATAAATGATGAAACACGCTTCTTCAAACTTTCCTACAAAGACACGCCAATGAGTGTCCTTGTAAATTAGTGTATTTCCACATCTTACGTGGATCTAACGCTTGCAATTGACTGCTTCACACTTCTATTTGGAAATTGATGTAGAAAAGTTCTCAATGTATCAATTGATTCCTGGCGAATATTACAAATGTTACTGTACTCCGATTTATACAGAGGAGCATGTCTACGACTACCTTGTACCTCTTCACCTATCTCTTCCTCTACATTTCTAGGACTGTTAGACTTGGCATCATTGGCATGGTCTCCCCTAACATTTTGCCTCTACTTTCCAGGTTGGACAAATCCAGACTGTGACATACAGCAATATTCTTTCTTTCACATAGTTTAGAAATAAAAAGAGTTTGTTTGTGTCACCATATAACTGGCCTTTGTGTGTCTGACATTAGTGAGTGTGGTGACGGTTGCCACGTACCTGCTAAAGTATTGGGTTGCAATGTGGTTCCGTCTCTGTCTGCCCTCATTTGTGATGCTTCTATCCCCAGGCTGTCGGTGTGGTAGCTCTTGCTCCTCATCCTCCGTGTCTGTGTCTTCAAGGGTGAGATGTAACCCATGTCTGGTGGCAATGTTGTGTAGGATGGCACAGGCGGCAACAATCTTGCAATCTGTTTCTGGGGCATACTGGAGTGCACCTCTACTTTTGTGGAGGCATCTGAATCTTGCCTTTAACAAGCCAAAGGTCCTCTCCACGACAGTTCTGGTCTGCCGATGTGCACTGTTATATCGCCTCTCATTCTGATTGCCAGGTGTTAGGTATGGGGTGAGTATCCATGGTCTCAGAGCATATGCAATGTCACCTGTTTGACAAAAAAGTCAAATTTAGCAGGGCATGAATGGTTTACACAGTGACCTGTATGTATGGCTTCAGGGTGTAGTCAGCAAATACCTAATAGATATCCGTCTCAAAACTCCCCACGTTCTAGGCGTTGGTGTATCCCACTGTGCCTGAATATGTATGAGTCATGTGTACTCCCTGGATATTTAGCTACAATGGCAGTAATAACATTATGGGCGTCACATACCACCTGGATATTTAGTGAGTGGGTACATTTCCTATTGTGGAACACATATTCCAGATTTGCAGGAGGGCAAATTTGTATATGTGTCCCGTCCACACACCCTATTACATGGGGAAAGTTGGCAATTCTGTAGAAGTCCAACTTGGTGCTGTTAATTTCTGCCTCATTCCTGGGCAGGTATATATATCTGGACATTTGTGTGAGTATGGCATCTAGGAAACATCTGAAGAATCGTGAGAGTGCACTTTGGGATACCCCACCTGCCTCAGCAATCACCCTGTGATAGCTACCCGAGGCCAAGAGGTGCAGTGAGCATAGCACTTGCACATGTGTAGGGATGGCGCTGCTGCGCACTGTCTGTCGTTCAAGCTGAGGATTCAGTAGTTCAATTAATTCTAAGATTGCAGTACTGCTCAGTCTATATCTCCTCCTCAGTTTGTTGAAATAGTGTCTGCCTGGCTCGGTATATCCTCTCCTGTCTCTGCCTCCTCCTCCTCTGCTGGGCGGCCTGGACTCTCCTCCTCCATGCTATCACGTACAGTTCAGTCATTTTGAGTCACCCAGATACCTTCTGGGTCTCCTTTTATACTTTGGTTCTGGTTACCACCTGCTCTGAATCAGTGGTAATCTGAATGTGCAAAATGGGCTTTTTGCGACTAGTCGCAATTTGCGACTGGCTTTTGCATATGGTTTGTGACTCGCAATTTGTGACTTCCTATTTGCGGGTCGTAAAATCAGGTCGCAATTTTTGCGAATTGGTAATGGCTCGCATCACAATTTGCATTTCGGAAATGGGATTTTTGCATCCCATTTCGGATTTTGCGATGTCGCAAATAGTGAATCGGCCATTAGCGACTCGAAAAACTTTGCTACATCTGGCCCCAAGTGTGTAGTGATGCATATGAGCAATCTTCACATTCATGGTACCATGAGTAACTAAGGGCCTGATTTAGATCTTGGTAGAGGGGAATACTCGGTCATAACCATGATCTATATCCAGTCCAGAATATTAAAATCCCATTATATTATCAAAATCGTGATACAGTGGACGTCATGTTCGTCACATTTGTGGCAGAGTATTCCATCCGCTGAGATCTAAATCAGGCTCTAGGACCAAATAACTCTTTAACAGGTATCTCCTCCTCTTCTTCTAAAACACCAAACATTACCATTAAAAACTCATCTGCATCCTCTTGAGTATTTTGAGTAAACTGTACAGATCCACTATATATATTTACAGTGTCTTGAATCACTGACAGTGTGCTTTAGTCCTGTCACTATGCAGACAGTGCAACAAAACACAGTGCAGAACACAATACCTTCTGTTGTTTCTCTTGAATTGCATCTACAAAACAAGGTAATGCAAACAATACATTTAACAAAACTGCAGCAAAACAATTCACACCAAAAGGATTTGACAATTGGCAACCAACAATATCACCATCATTTTCAATTTTTTGTTTCTAAACAACTTTCTTCTTCTCTTTCATTTCCTTCTTTCCAACAGCATCACTACACTGGTTTGAAACTTTCTGCCTTGGACAGAGGGAACGTTTGTCATAAATAGTTTACTTTCTTAAGTGAGAAGTTTACAGACTTCGTAATCAGTTGTATTCCTTACCACAACTTGAGTCTGCTTTCATTCTGCTCTCATTAAATGCATGTAGATGCAAACCATACAATGTCCTAACTCGAGACAAAGTTTTGTATGACATACTTTCCCTAAACATTGTACTGCCAATATTAATAAATGTTGCATCTAAAGTTAAACCTTGTAACTTATGAATTGTAATTGCATATGCTAGACAAACTGGAAACTGTTTCTGTTGAACATATAATTCATTCGCAAGCAGAAACCTTGCACTACATTGTCCTATTTGCTTTACTTTCCAATGTGATCAAATTTAATCGCAAGATATTCCAACTCATTCCTATTGGGACAATTAATAAAATCAACTACTTTACCCATAGCACCATTAACCAAACCTTCTTCAACATGTAAAGTTTAGCACAAAATCACCCTAACGTTTTTGCATAGACTTTAGCATTTCTCCAATCCTTCAGTTTGTGAAATTATTTTTATAACAAATCCAGTCTTGTTTGTAACTTTTTATTTAGAATTAAAGAGGCAGCTTGATGTGCCATTTTATCTATTGTATTCAGAAGCTTCTTTCTCAAATTCCAGCATTTCATTATTGAAAGATGCACACACCTGCGTTGTAGGCATTGGGGTTACAATATGATTACCATATTGTATAATACTGACAATTATTTATACTGTTGTCTTAATTGTTGTGCACAGTTTTGTAGGATTGAAAACACACCTACTCCAATATCTTTCAAAATATTACCATATTCCATATTCCATATCGGATGTTTGTCACCTATTCCTAATTAATTCTATGCATTGGACATTTAGCCAAATATTCACATTTCCTAGTTTCATAATGCAGCAGTGTTTTGAACACAGGCTGAGCCTTCACAGGAGTAAGTTGTAGTAGATCTCCAAAAACAATCAAATGTTTTCCTGCAAATAGAATAACATAATATGTTCTCGGAACCTCTTGCATTCTGAAATGCACAAAGGCAAGATTTAGGTATGACACCATGCTCACCTCATAAATGATTAAAAGTTGCAACTTATTTTAACACTTTGACACTACATGGCAAGATTCACCAGATAGCTTTCAGTATTCTAGTTTGTTGTCAGGTTCTACAGGTAGCATCAGAAGCCAATGCAAAGTAATACCTTTGATATAATGTGCAGAAAAGCCAGTAGGTGCTATAGCCACACATGATAAATTGCATAATGTAGTCTTTTGCAAAAAAGCATTCAGAACTTGTATTAAGAAACATTTACCAGTGCCAGCTTGACCACTGACATACAACAGTCTAGTTGTAATGTTGAGCATGCACACTGTTTCTTTTCATTAAGCATTCCATGCATAACTGTAGCTTTTATCTCCAATTATGTTTGCATTTGATCATCATTTAGCTGTGCAACCAAATCAGTCAAATCAGTTGTTTCTTGTCTTCTTTTCCCATTGCAGTTTCCACCTTGTTTATTGAAATAGCCGGCTCATTTTCAATTATTGGCTGCCCAAGTAGGTCTTGACTTTGAGGTGCTGAACTTTGGTAAATTGCAAACTCCTTAGCCATGTCAGCAGTGATTGTATCTTCCTGTTGAATTTCATCATTCAACATGTCCAAGTAGCTTGCAAATACTTAGAACTGAATGCCATCCTTTACAGCATTGAAAGAGACTTCATAGCAGTCAAACTATCCTAGTAATTTCATTTCACAACACCTATGTTTAAAGAGCTGCAAAAGTGCCAAATATTTTTTTGCAGCTGTCTAGCAACTCAGTTGTCTATGGTTAATTAGACTGCCTTGGCTGTGTAGCACCAAGCACCGATTGCTACCAACCTCTGCAAATTTACCTTCATCTGCATTTTCTGTCACATTGTTTTTAAATCTGTAGTCCTGGAGTACTTCATGTGACAAATGTTTTCAAGATATACCCTCCTTTCGGCTGGAAAGTGTTTTTTTTTTTTTTTACAATGTCTTCTATCTATCTCAAATTTAGGAAGTTATTTAATTTCTGGAAAATATTTTGAAACTCTGTTTCGAGTTGATGCCAGGCCTCGACTGACCTAAATAATTACTTTTGATTTAGAATATAAAATAACAGAACTCAAACAGAACTCAAACAAGCATCCAATCCCCCTGTGTTTAAGCATCCTAAAACTGTAGCTGTAAAACTTCTTTGTTGGAGACTTTTTTAGCAGAGATCTCTTCCTACAAATCTTTCATCCCTTCCTTTATGTTATGTATGAAATAACATAACAGGTAAAAGCTATAGAGTTGTCTGCTTCAAATTGCATATTCACATTGACATGCGACATTTTCAAAATTACAGGATTGAAGTCATTAACCTCTGTTCTCTTGAGGTTGTATGTGTTTTTTTTGTTGTTGTGATTTATGAGTAAGTGAAGATCTCAAGGAGAACATAAAAATGTTCACTCTGCCTTTTGAAATACCTGGTCTTGGCAATCCCTAATAGCATTTTGTGTTAAATTTCCATTTTGCTTGGAATTTCCGCCAACAATACTTTCTACATCTATGTGATTGGAAATGTAGGGCTCGCTGCTTTAGGCTTTTTTCCTCAGTGTCTTAGAATGACCCCCTTAGTGTCTGGCCCTTAAAGTGGGTGCACTGACATTGTATATAAACATAGGCCCTCATTACAACCCTGACAGTCAATGATAGAGTGACGGTAATACTGCCAACAGGCCAGCGGTAATAAAAATGAAATAATGACCACGGCGGAAACCGCTCAGACAGACAGCCACTTTAATACTTGCCCACTTGTTCTGAAGGGGGCAACATGCCCTGTGCTTGGTCCTGGGAGTGCATGGCCAAAGTCTCTCAAGTGGGTGACTTGCCCACTGGCTCTGGAGGGTGCATCGTGCCCTGTGCTTGGTCCTGGGGAGTACAAGGCCACAGTCTCTCAAGTGGGTGACTTGCCCACTGGCTCTGGAGGGTGCATCATGCCCAGTGAGCTTCATCCTGGGGATGATGGGGTGAGTAGATAGCTTCTCCACTGGTTCTAGAGGGGGCTTTGTGCCCAGTGATGTAGATCTTGGGGAGTACAAGGTCACAGTCTCTCACCTGGGTGTCAGACCCACAGGATTTGCAGGGGCCCGGGCGCACAATACCCCATGGACGCAGGACCACACACTGTCCGCCAACGGTGAGAGCTGCTCAGTGGTGGCAATGGTGCTGCTAATGGTGGAGCTGGTAGTGGTGGCGGGAGGCTCCATCCTATCCCCTGCAGCCTCGGACAGCTGCCCACTGGGGCTGCTGCTTCTGGTGGCGGTGCTGGTGGCGGTGGTGGCGGTGGTGGGGGGAGGCTCCAGCGCATCTGCTGCAGCCTCAGACAGCTGCCCACTGGGTCTGCTGCTGCTGGTGGCGGTGCTGGTGGTGGTGCTGGAAGTGGTGGGGGGAGGATCCAGCCCATCCCCTGCAGCCTCGAATGGCTGTACCGCTGTGGATGGTGGTGGGGGCTCCGCTGAGTCCCTGCACCAGGCCCCTTGTCTCTACTGCCTGCTGTTGCAGGCCCCTTGCCCCTCCTTCCTGGAGCCAGGGCTGCCTCCTTGCCCCTCCATCTTGCAACTGGGAACTGGGGCTGCCTTCTTACCTTTCCATCCTGCAGCTGGGACTTCCTCCTTGCCCTTCTGTCCTGCAGCTGGGGCTGCCTCCTTGCCCTTCCTTGATGCACTTGGGGGTTGACTCCTTGCCCTTCCTTGACGCACTTGGGCTGGCACCGTGTCCATCTGGCTGGCTGGTGGCCGGGATCCTTTCCCACCTGGAGTAGTTGGGGACACTACTGTGCCCATGGACTGGTTGGCTGGGGTGCTTGCATGGGTTTTGACCACCCTGGCCTGACGTGAGGGACGGGAGGAGGGCTAGGGAAGAGGTCAATGTTGACGAGGTAAAGCGTCTTAGTGACATTGGGGTGGGAAGAGGGAGATAGTTTTGGAGTGGAGGAAGAGGGAGTGGTGGTGGGAGGTGTCAGTCTTCTGTGTTTGGGCGCAGGTGCACGGGGTGGGTGCTGTTGTGAGGTGGATGGCTGTTGGGTGCCTGAGTGCTTGCGTTTGTGTACTGTGGGAGGAGAGGGCACAAGCACAGTGGGAGAGGACACTGGGGACGTGTGCATGGATGTGGGGGTGGTGACTGCCAGTGAGGGGTGTGTACTGATAGGTGTGCTGGTGATGGTGGCAATGGAAGAGGATGTGGTGCATGCAGGTGTGAGTGGAGACGTAACTGGGAGGGAGGTGGAGGACGAGGAGAAGGGGGACACAGTGGAGGCAGTGGATGTTGGTATGTCTGATTCTGGATGATGTTTGTATGAGTGCCTGTGGGATGAAGTGTGGTGCTTGTGTTTGCCATGTCCACTCTTGTGTGTTTTCCTAGGTGCATGCTCCTCTACCTGTGTGCTTGAGATAGTTAGGGGTTGAGGGGAATGCAATTAAGAAGAGAACGTCGGAGGGGGAAGGTGGAAACAGGGACAATGGCTGCCATCAGAGAGGAGGCCAGAGCCTGGATTGATCTTTGTTGGGCCGCCAAGCCAGTGTGAATGCCCTCCAGGAATGCATTTGTCTGTTGCATTTGGGCTGTCAGCCCATGGATGGCATTCACAATGGTTGACTGCCCAAAAGAGATGGATCGCAGGAGGTCAATAGTCTCCTCACTCAGGGCAGCAGGGCTAACTGGGGCAGGGACTGAGGTGCCTGGAGCTAAGGGGATGCCCACCCTCCTGGGTGAGCAGGCATGGGAAACTCGCTGAGGGGCTGCTGGGAGGGCGGTGCTGGGACGGGGTGGCAGCTGTACCTGTAGCTGTGGTGGTCACAGAGGTGCCACCACCACCAGGGAGCTCCCATCGGAGGAGGTATCCGTGTCCAAATGTCCCCTCCAGTCTCCGCTGTGGTGCTCCCCTCACCCTCCGTCCCACAGGTGCTGTCACCGCTGGTGGATTCAGCCTCCTGGGTCCTGTGGGATGCAGCTCCCTCCATCGCAGGTGCCTCTCCTCCTCCGCCAGATGATTCTAATGCACATATGGACAGCGTGACAAGGCAAAAAGGGTGGAGGAAGAGACAAAGGATACACTTGGCCAATGTCACCAACAACACCACTGTTGGCGTACACAACACACTCACACACAGGGAACAACCCTACGCACTAGGCAATGCACTACTAGTCACAATGCTAGTCACCATGCCATGGATAGGCACACCTAACACCAATTGCTGCATACCTGAGACCCACAGACCCCTCCCCAGTAGTGGATGCCTACTAGCTTGGTTGGAGTGCTTTCACATCAGAACCCTGCCCAACATGGGACCTAGCCTGCAATGCCAGGCCTGGGCTAGGGGCACCCACAGGGCCTACAGCCCCCACTGTACTCACCCCCTTGTGGCTGCTGTGATGCCCCGAAGCACCCATCTAGCTCCAGATAGGCCACTGCCAGTCGCTCCAACTCTGCCGAGTTGAATGCAGGGGCCCTTTCCCTAGTAACATGAGCCACGGTCAGTTCCGAACTGAAGTCATAGCAGCATATGCAGTGTAGGTCCTCTCCTGTTGAAGGTCAAGTAGCAAGTGAGGAATCACATAGAAAATAGCAGTCACGTCTGCGGCAGTGCATACCGTCCCCGCCGGTGTACATCACCATTGGCCACTGTACCCCATAGGGCCCAATGTTAACCAATGTTCACCAATGAGGAGTTGCATGACGGTTCTCGGCCACCTCCCGCAACAGCGCACAACGTCAGTGGAATTCCTTCATTTCCACCTGTCCCTCCATACAGGACAGGTGGACGCCATTTCATGGGGGATGCAGGCCATGGCTCCTAACTGCGTCACAGTACACAATGCACCATTTGGACATCTCCAATAAAATACTGTTACAATCACAACATGCATCACAACATGCATTGAACTGTAGTGGTTGGAATGTAGAAATAATGACCATCTGCTTGCTCTTTTGGCCCATAGATTTCAACTGCTGCAGATGAATAGAAGATGGAGACACCCCCATGTACAGACCCCTGGTGGACTTGGCAACAATGGAGGACAGGAACATTATCCTCACCTATAGACTTGACAGGGCCACAATCTCTGAGCTGTGTGCCCAATTGGAGCCTGACCTAATCTTTGCTATCCGTCACCCCACCGGGATCCCCCCTCTTGTGCAAGTGCTATCGGTGGTCCATTTCCTGGCAACTGGCTCCTTCCAAGTGACAGTGGGCTTGGCAGCAGGAATGTCACAGCCAATGTTCTCAATAGTGCTGACCAGAGTGGCTCTGTGGTGGTGTGAGACTGTGCCAGGGTAACATACTGTCCAGAGATCCCTGATAGGCAAGGTTGGTCTGCCAGATCCAGGCGAGCAGAGCTGCTGTCATCACTGTGGGCCTCTTCTGTGGGGGGACTGGATGTTGCTGGCACCTCTTCGTCAGTGACATAGGCTGAGTTACCTGTGGGTATGTAAATGCAGTGTTATTGTACCAGCGTGTGACATATTGTGCATGGGTGTGTTGCCCTCCATGGCTGTTGTTGCCCTTGTGTGAGTTGTTATTTGGTGGGCTAGGTGATTCTCTCTAGTGTGCATGCTTTGGTGATAGGTGTCCATGCAGGTCTATGAGGGGTGTCCATGCATTGGTGTTGCATGCAGGGCTTAGTATTGGGATGAGTAGGCTATGATGGTGAGGTGGTGGAGTGATGGGAGTGAGGGTAAGCGTATGTGATGGCATGCAGGTCGGGGGATGATAGTAATAGAGATTTGACTTACCAGAGTCAAGTAATCCTGCTACTCCTGCCAGGCCCTCAGAATGCATGATTGCTAAGACTTGCTCCTCCCATGTTGTAAGTTGTGGGGGAGTAGGTGGAAGTCCACTGCCAGTCCTCTGTACTGCGAGGTGGTGTCTAGCTGCAATGGAACGTACCTTACCCCATAGGTTGTTCCACCTCTTCCTGATGTCATCCCTTGTTCTTGGGTGTTGTCCCACGGCATTGACCCTGTCCACGATCCTACGCCATCCCTCCATCTTCCTAGCAATGGGTATCTGCTACACCTGTGATCCAAATAGCAGTGGCTCTAACCAAATGATTTCCTCCACCATGACCCTTAGGTCCTCCCAAGAGAACGTGGGGTGTCATTGTAGTACCATGAGTGTGGTGTGGGTGGTATTGGTGAGGGTATGTGGGGTGATGTGTTGGGGTGTGTGACATAAGGTGCATGAGTTGTATATAGGTAATGGTGGTATGTAGCTCTGGTTGTGTGGGTTCTCTTGCTGTTTCTCTCTCTGCTGGCAATGCTTTGTATTCATAAAGGGCTGTGTGTAATATGGGTGTGTGTTTATGTGGTGTGTGTATGTGTGTCAGGTGTGTGTAGATTGAATTGTCCAATGTGATGTTGTTTTGTTAGTGGGTGTGTATTTTGAGCACAGAGGTATGTACCGCCAATGGTTTACCGCCATTGAATGTCCGCCGCTGTGATTCGTGGGTCATAATGTTGTGGGCGTTGTTTTGTTGGCGTAACGGCGTGGGTTTGGATACTGCCAGTTTATCACTGACCTTTGGGCTGGCAGACTTGTGTGTGTGACTGTATAGTGAGGGATTGGTATGTGTGTGTCATAATATGGTTGGCGGTTATTCGCCACAGCGGCGGTATGTTGGCGGCAGTCGGAATGGCAGTAAGTGGGATTTACCGCCAATTTCATAATGAGAGCCATAGTGTGGTGTCTCTGTAGAAACTACATTAAACTTTGCTACTTCTAATCTAAATGTATCCATACTTATATCTGTGTTTTCTTGCTCTAGACCAGAACATACAAACTTGTAATTTTGCCCAGATTGGTCTTCAGGACAAAAGAAATGTAAGATAATATTGTTGCAAACAATTTTTACCTGTGCTATTGTATCCTACAGATGTGCTTTAGTCATTTCTCCTAAACACAATGCAGGACTTTTTGCAAAGTAAAGTCTTCTAACTAAGTTTTGCATTTTTGAATGATGAACAGCCAACATTCATAAATGATGAAACACGCTTCTTCAAACTTTCCTACAAAGACACGACAATGAGTGTCCTTGTAAATTAGTGTATTTCCACATCTTACGTGGATCTAACGCTTGCAATTGACTGCTTCATACTTCTATTTGGAAATTGATGTAGAAAAGTTCTCAATGTATCAATTGATTCCTGGCGAATATTACAAATGTTACTGTACTCCGATTTATACAGAGGAGCATGTCTACGACTACCTTGTACCTCTTCACCTATCTCTTCCTCTACATTTCTAGGACTGTTAGACTTGGCATCATTGGCATGGTCTCCCCTAACATTTTGCCTCTACTTTCCAGGTTGGACAAATCCAGACTGTGACATACAGCAATATTCTTTCTTTCACATAGTTTAGAAATAAAAAGAGTTTGTTTGTGTCACCATATAACTGGCCTTTGTGTGTCTGACATTAGTGAGTGTGGTGACGGTTGCCACGTACCTGCTAAAGTATTGGGTTGCAATGTGGTTCCGTCTCTGTCTGCCCTCATTTGTGATGCTTCTATCCCCAGGCTGTCGGTGTGGTAGCTCTTGCTCCTCATCCTCTGTGTCTGTGTCTTCAAGGGTGAGATGTAGCCCATGTCTGGTGGCAATGTTGTGTAGGATGGCACAGGCGGCAACAATCTTGCAATCTGTTTCTGGGGCATACTGGAGTGCACCTCTACTTTTGTGGAGGCATCTGAATCTTGCCTTTAACAAGCCAAAGGTCCTCTCCACGACAGTTCTGGTCTGCCGATGTGCACTGTTATATCGCCTCTCATTCTGATTGCCAGGTGTTAGGTATGGGGTGAGTATCCATGGTCTCAGAGCATATGCAATGTCACCTGTTTGACAAAAAAGTCAAATTTAGCAGGGCATGAATGGTTTACACAGTGACCTGTATGTATGGCTTCAGGGTGTAGTCAGCAAATACCTAATAGATATCTGTCTCCAAACTCCCCACGTTCTAGGCGTTGGTGTATCCCACTGTGCCTGAATATGTATGAGTCATGTGTACTCCCTGGATATTTAGCTACAATGGCAGTAATAACATTATGGGCGTCACATACCACCTGGATATTTAGTGAGTGGGTACATTTCCTATTGTGGAACACATATTCCAGATTTGCAGGAGGGCAAATTTGTATATGTGTCCCGTCCACACACCCTATTACATGGGGAAAGTTGGCAATTCTGTAGAAGTCCAACTTGGTGCTGTTAATTTCTGCCTCATTCCTGGGCAGGTATATTTATCTGGACATTTGTGTGAGTATAGCATCTAGGAAACATCTGAAGAATCGTGAGAGTGCACTTTGGGATACCCCACCTGCCTCAGCAATCACCCTGTGATAGCTACCCGAGGCCAAGAGGTGCAGTGAGCATAGCACTTGCACATGTGTAGGGATGGCGCTGCTGCGCACTGTCTGTCGTTCAAGCTGAGGATTCAGTAGTTCAATTAATTCTAAGATTGCAGTACTGCTCAGTCTATATCTCCTCCTCAGTTTGTTGAAATAGTGTCTGCCTGGCTCGGTATATCCTCTCCTGTCTCTGCCTCGTCCTCCTCTGCTGGGCGGCCTGGACTCTCCTCCTCCATGCTATCACGTACAGTTCAGTCAATTTGAGTCACCCAGATACCTTCTGGGTCTCCTTTTATACTTTGGTTCTGGTTACCACCTGCTCTGAATCAGTGGTAATCTGAATGTGCAAAATGGGCTTTTTGCGACTAGTCGCAATTTGCGACTGGCTTTTGCATATGGTTTGTGACTCGCAATTTGTGACTTCCTATTTGCGGGTCGTAAAATCAGGTCGCAATTTTTGCGAATTGGTAATGGCTCGCATCACAATTTGCATTTCGGAAATGGGATTTTTGCATCCCATTTCGGATTTTGCGATGTCGCAAATAGTGAATCGGCCATTAGCGACTCGCAAAACTTTGCTACATCTGGCCCCAAGTGTGTAGTGATGCATATGAGCAATCTTCACATTCATGGTACCATGAGTAACTAAGGGCCTGATTTAGATCTTGGTAGAGGGGAATACTCGGTCATAACCATGATCTATATCCAGTCCAGAATATTAAAATCCCATTATATTATCAAAATCGTGATACAGTGGACGTCATGTTCGTCACATTTGTGGCAGAGTATTCCATCCGCTGAGATCTAAATCAGGCTCTAGGACCAAATAACTCTTTAACAGGTATCTCCTCCTCTTCTTCTAAAACACCAAACATTACCATTAAAAACTCATCTGCATCCTCTTGAGTATTTTGAGTAAACTGTACAGATCCACTATATATATTTACAGTGTCTTGAATCACTGACAGTGTGCTTTAGTCCTGTCACTATGCAGACAGTGCAACAAAACACAGTGCAGAACACAATACCTTCTGTTGTTTCTCTTGAATTGCATCACCAAAACAAGGTAATGCAAACAATACATTTAACAAAACTGCAGCAAAACAATTCACACCAAAAGGATTTGACAATTGGCAACCAACAATATCACCATCATTTTCAATTTTTTGTTTCTAAACAACTTTCTTCTTCTCTTTCATTTCCTTCTTTCCAACAGCATCACTACACTGGTTTGAAACTTTCTGCCTTGGACAGAGGGAACGTTTGTCATAAATAGTTTACTTTCTTAAGTGAGAAGTTTACAGACTTCGTAATCAGTTGTATTCCTTACCACAACTTGAGTCTGCTTTCATTCTGCTCTCATTAAATGCAAGTAGATGCAAACCATACAATGTCCTAACTCGAGACAAAGTTTTGTATGACATACTTTCCCTAAACATTGTACTGCCAATATTAATAAATGTTGCATCTAAAGTTAAAACTTGTAACTTATGAATAGTAATTGCATATGCTAGACAAACTGGAAACTGTTTCTGTTGAACATATAATTCATTCGCAAGCAGAAACCTTGCACTACATTGTCCTATTTGCTTTACTTTCCAATGTGATCAAATTTAATCGCAAGATATTCCAACTCATTCCTATTGGGACAATTAATAAAATCAACTACTTTACCCATAGCACCATTAACCAAACCTTCTTCAACATGTAAAGTTTAGCACAAAATCACCCTAAAGTTTTTGCATAGACTTTAGCATTTCTCCAATCCTTCAGTTTGTGAAATTATTTTTATAACAAATCCAGTCTTGTTTGTAACTTTTTATTTAGAATTAAAGAGGCAGCTTGATGTGCCATTTTATCTATTGTATTCAGAAGCTTCTTTCTCAAATTCCAGCATTTCATTATTGAAAGATGCACACACATGCGGTGTAGGCATTGGGGTTACAATATGATTACCATATTGTATAATACTGACAATTATTTATACTGTTGTCTTAATTGTTGTGCACAGTTTTGTAGGATTGAAAACACACCTACTCCAATATCTTTCAAAATATTACCATATTCCATATTCCATATCGGATGTTTGTCACCTATTCCTAATTAATTCTATGCATTGGACATTTAGCCAAATATTCACATTTCCTAGTTTCATAATGCAGCAGTGTTTTGAACACAGGATGAGCCTTCACAGGAGTAAGTTGTAGTAGATCTCCAAAAACAATCAAATGTTTTCCTGCAAATAGAATAACATAATATGTTCTCGGAACCTCTTGCATTCTGAAATGCACAAAGGCAAGATTTAGGTATGACACCATGCTCACCTCATAAATGATTAAAAGTTGCAACTTATTTTAACACTTTGACACTACATGGCAAGATTCACCAGATAGCTTTCAGTATTCTAGTTTGTTGTCAGGTTCTACAGGTAGCATCAGAAGCCAATGCAAAGTAATACCTTTGATATAATGTGCAGAAAAGCCAGTAGGTGCTATAGCCACACATGATAAATTGCATAATGTAGTCTTTTGCAAAAAAGCATTCAGAACTTGTATTAAGAAACATTTACCAGTGCCAGCTTGACCACTGACATACAACAGTCTAGTTGTAATGTTGAGCATGCACACTGTTTCTTTTCATTAAGCAATCCATGCATAACTGTAGCTTTTATCTCCAATTATGTTTGCATTTGATCATCATTTAGCTGTGCAACCAAATCAGTCAAATCAGTTGTTTCTTGTCTTCTTTTCCCATTGCAGTTTCCACCTTGTTTATTGAAATAGCCGGCTCATTTTCAATTATTGGCTGCCCAAGTAGGTCTTGACTTTGAGGTGCTGAACTTTGGTAAATTGCAAACTCCTTAGCCATGTCAGCAGTGATTGTATCTTCCTGTTGAATTTCATCATTCAACATGTCCAAGTAGCTTGCAAATACTGAGAACTGAATGCCATCCTTTACAGCATTGAAAGAGACTTCATAGCAGTCAAACTATCCTAGTAATTTCATTTCACAACACCTATGTTTAAAGAGCTGCAAAAGTGCCAAATATTTTTTTTCAGCTGTCTAGCAACTCAGTTGTCTATGTTTAATTAGACTGCCTTGGCTGTGTAGCACCAAGCACCGATTGCTACCAACCTTTGCAAATTTACCTTCATCTGCATTTTCTGTCACATTGTTTTTAAATCTGTAGTCCTGGAGTACTTCATGTGACAAATGTTTTCAAGATATACCCTCCTTTCGGCTGGAAAGTGTTTTTTTTTTTTTTTTTACAATGTCTTCTATCTATCTCAAATTGAGGAAGATATTTAATTTCTGGAAAATATTTTGAAACTCTGTTTCGAGTTGATGCCAGGCCTCGACTGACCTAAATAATTACTTTTGATTTAGAATATAAAATAACAGAACTCAAACAGAACTCAAACAAGCATCCAATGCCCCTGTGTTTAAGCATCCTAAAACTGTAGCTGTAAAACTTCTTTGTTGGAGACTTTTTTAGCAGAGATCTCTTCCTACAAATCTTTCATCCCTTCCTTTATGTTATGTATGAAATAACATAACAGGTAAAAGCTATAGAGTTGTCTGCTTCAAATTGCATATTCACATTGACATGCGACATTTTCAAAATTACAGGATTGAAGTCATTAACCTCTGTTCTCTTGAGGTTGTATGTGTTTTTTTTGTTGTTGTGATTTATGAGTAAGTGAAGGTCTCAAGGAGAACATAAAAATGTTCACTCTTCCTTTTGAAATACCAGGTCTTGGCAATCCCTAATAGCATTTTGTGTTAAATTTCCATTTTGCTTGGAATTTCCGCCAACAATACTTTCTACATCAATGTGATTGGAAATGTAGGGCTCGCTGCTTTAGGCTTTTTTCCTCAGTGTCTTTGGGAATGCCACATGTAATATGGTGTTCTATGAACAAAAGTGTGTCTGTTCCAAATTTATGTGCATCTTTTGCCCACAACAGTATATTAATAGGAGCACCTCTTTCTTGGTACTCTTTTCCGGCGGAGTTGCTGGAGTGCGACGGGTGCAGTAGCACCCGTCGCGAATTTCAGTGTCTGCTAGGCAGACACTGAAATTCTTTTTGGGGCCCTCTTACGGGGGCCCCTGCAGTGCCCATGCCATTGGCATGGGCACTGCAGGGGCCCCCAGGGGCCCCGCGGCACCCCCTACCGCCATCCTGTTCCTGGCGGGGGACCCGCCAGGAACAGGATGGCAGTAGGGGGTGTCAGAATCCCCATGGCTTACACCGCCGACTTTCCGTTTCTGGCCGCGGTCAGAATGCCCAGCGGTGCACCGCCAGCCTGTTGGCGGTGCTACCGCGGTCATTCGCCCTGGCAGTTTTTACCGCCAGGGTTAGAATGACCCCCTGTGTGTAATGTGGGTGTGTGTTTATGTGGTGTGTGTATGTGTGTCAGGTGTGTGTAGATTGAATTGTCCAATGTGATGTTGTTTTGTTAGTGGGTGTGTATTTTGAGCACAGAGGTATGTACCGCCAATGGTTTACCGCCATTGAATGTCTGCCGCTGTGATTCGTGGGTCATAATGTTGTGGGCGTTGTTTTGTTGGCGTAACAGCGTGGGTTTGGATACTGCCAGTTTATCACTGACCTTGGGGCTGGCAGACTTGTGTGTGTGACTGTATAGTGAGGGATTGGTATGTGTGTGTCATAATATGGTTGGCGGTTATTCGCCACAGCGGCGGTATGTTGGCGGCAGTCGGAATGGCAGTAAGTGGGATTTACCGCCAATTTCATAATGAGAGCCATAGTGCGGTTTCTCTGTAGAAACTACATTAAACTTTGCTACTTCTAATCTAAATGTATCCATACTTATATCTGTGTTTTCTTGCTCTAGACCAGAACATACAAACTTGTAATTTTGCCCAGATCGGTCTTCAGGACAAAAGAAATGTAAGATAATATTGTTGCAAAAATGTTTACCTGTGCTATTGTATCCTACAGATGTGCTTTAGTCATTTCTCCTAAACACAATGCAGGACTTTTTGCAAAGTAAAGTCTTCAAACTAAGTTTTGGCTTTTTGAATGATGAACAGCCAACATTAATAAATGATGAAACACGCTTCTTCAAACTTTCCTACTTAGACACGCCAATGAGTGTCCTTGTAAATTAGTGTATTTCCACACCTTACGTGGATCTAACGCTTGCAATTGACTGCTTCACACTTCTATTTGGAAATTGATGTAGAAAAGTTCTCAATGTATCAATTGATTCCTGGCGAATATTACAAATGTTACTGTACTCCGATTTATACAGAGGAGCATGTCTACGACTACCTTGTACCTCTTCACCTATCTTCTCCTCTACATTTCTAGGACTGTTAGACTTGGCATCATTGGCATGGTCTCCCCTAACATTTTGCCTCTACTTTCCAGGTTGTTTCTGTGTGCTGGACTCTCTTTTTGCTGTTTTGTTTGCTCTGGACACTTTACCACTGCTGACAAGTTCTAAAGTGTAAGTGTCCCCTGTATAAAGTATATGTGTGCATTGGCTTATCCATGATTGGCATATTTGATTTACTAGTAAGTCCCTAGAAATGTTTACTAGAGGTGCCCAGGGCCTGTAAACCAAATGCTACTAGTGGGCCTGCAACACTGGTTATGCCACCCACATTAGTAGCTCTGTAAACATGGTTCAGACCTGCTGCTGCACTGTCTGTGAATGCAGTTTTAACTGCCAAATCGACTTGGCAAATGTAGCCACTTGTCAGGCTTAAACCTTCCCTTTTCTTACATGTAAGACACCCCTAAGGTAGGCCCTAGGTAGCCCCATGGACAGGGTGCAGTGCATGTTTAAGGAGGACATATACTAAGGTGTTGTATATGTCTTAACAGTTAAATACTGCCAAGTTCGGTTTTCATTGTTGTAAGGCCTATCTCTCTCTTAGGTTAACATGGGGGCTGCCTTTAAATATGATTAAAGTGTAGATTCTCTTTGGGAGCAGATAGACATGTGGCATTTGGGGTCTCTGAACTCACAATTTAAAATACACTATTTAGTGAAGTTGTTTTTTAGATTATGTGTTTAAAAATGCCACTTTCAGAAAGGCATTTTCTTGCTTAAACAATTCTGTGACTCTGCTTGTTTCTGGATTCCCTGTCTGGGTCAGTTTGACAGTTGGGCAGTTTGCTTCTCTCCTCTAGGCAGTGACACAAATGGAGCTGGTGTGTAGCCTGCATATCCTGATGAGCCATCTGGTCTGAGAGGAGGGGGGAGGTGGTCACTTACACCTGAAAGGGCTGTGCCTGCACTCACACAATGCACTTTCCAACAACCCCCTGCTGTGTGTCTGGGGCCTGGCCTGGGCAAGGCAGGATCTTGAAAACAACAGAGACTTCTCTTTGAAGTAGGCCTACTTCAAAGACAGAAATAGGTATAAGAAGAACACCTAACCCCCTGGAAATTAAATTACTTCTGAAACCAAGAGGAACCTCTGCCAAGGAGAAGAGCTGGAGAAGCTGGAGGAGGAGTATTGCCCCTTTGCCTGTGATTGATCTTTGCTGGGCTGGCCTTCAGTAGCTGCTTCTACCTGGGAGAGAACAAAGACTGACTTTTGTGTGACTTCCCACTGGTGAAGAATCTTGAAACTGAGCTTGCCTCCTGTTGTTGAAGCATCAGGGACAGCAAAGAATTCTCTCTGCCAGCACTTGGGCTTTCTGCTGAGTGTCCTGCCTGCCAAGTGGTGCCCTAAAGGTGGAAAAGGACAGAAATCCACACAAAGACCGCCGGGCGGGGAAACGTTTGATGCACCACCGGCTTTGCGGCTGAAAACGACGCACGGCTGGCCTCACAGCTAAAATCCATGCTCTACCTGCATTGGAGCTGGGAGATCGATCCAACATGGCTGGGGAAATTACATGCAACACCCGCAGCGGCTTCTGTTAATGATGCAACCTCCACGCAACACGGTTTCTTGACACAGTGCGACCGGATTTCGACGCAACATCACTGGGCACGAAAAATCAACAAAAAGCCTACCCGGACCCGAGGTGCCTGTCTGGATCGACGCATCGCTCTCTTGCAGAGAGGAAAAACGATGCACGCCGACCTGACTGGAGGAGGAACGATGCACGGTCTTGCCTGCAAGTGAGAAATCGACACATCGCTGGCCTTTTCCCACGCATACTCGCCCGTGTGGTGTTATTTTGACGCAATCCAAGTGCTTTTGCACGCTAAGAGTGTTCTCACTGTTTTCTAAAGGATTTAAGACTCTTATTCTTTAAAAAGTCATAACTTGACTTGTGTATGTTGGATCTTTGTTGTTTTGGTCTTGTTTTGTGTAGTTAAATATGACCTATTTTGCTAAACCTGTGTTGTGTCATTTTGTAGTATTTTTACTGAATTACTGTGTGTGTTGGTACAAATACTTTACACATTGCTTCTGATGCTAAGCCTGCCTGCTCGTGCCAAGCTATCAAGTGGGTGAGCGGGGGCTAACTGAGGGTGATTCTCCTTATCCTGACTAGAGTGAGGGTCCTTGCTTGGACGGGGGTCACCTGACTGTCAACCAAAAACCCCATTTCTAACATTTGCAGTGGGAGTACCTTGTTTACCACATAGTATTGTTCAGTTGTTTTAACTGCATGCACTAAAGCCTTCTGTTTTAAATAGCTTTCTTCTTTAAAGATAGCCACAGTACTAGATGTATGCTTCCAATCTCCTTGGAAAATGTGACACAAATTACTTTCATTATCAGCCTTTTCTGGCTTCTTTTCTTCATAGACAACATTGTTTTATCCAGTGTTCTCATTCTGTTAAGTATCATAATAAATAATTCACTCTTCAGAGCAAACATTTTATTAACCACAGTCTCAATATATTGTTTTTGCTTCAGTGCTGTCACATGTAGTAAAGTCGGTGCAACTTGCAATTTCCGATTCGCAAAAATGGATGCAGTACGGTGTCTCAGACACCGACTGCGAGTCGCTATGGGGTCGCAAAGACCCACCTCATTAATATTAATGAGGTGGGTCGCATTTTGCGACCCCATAGCGAGTCCCTGCACTCACAGGGATGGTGGCCTGCTGAAGTCAGCAGACCTCCATGTCTGTGACTGCTTTTTAAATAAAGCAATTTCTTTTTATTTTGCAGCCCATTTTCCTTAAAGGAAAACGAGTTGCAAAATAAAAAAAATTACGAAACCGTTTGGTTTCGTTTTTTCAGAGTAGGCAGTGGTCCGTTGGACCAGTGCCTGCTCTGAAAAAACCTTGTGGGCAACATTCACAAAGGGGAAGGGGTCCCATGGGGAACCCTTCCCTTTTGCGAATGAGTTACCACCAGTGTGACACTGGTGGTAACTGTGAATTGCTTTGCGACCGCATTCGCGGTCACAAAGCAATTCTGCATTGCGATGCGAGTCGCAAATAGGAAGGGAACGCCCCTTCCTATTTGCGAGTCGCATTCACAGTTTGCTAGTCGGTACCGACTCGCAAATTGTGAATGTGCATCGCAGAAGGCTGTTTCCATCGCGCAAACTGCGATTTTCGCAGTTTGCACCATGCAAACGGCTTACTACATCTGTCCCTAAATTCTGTATTACACTATGTCAAAACATTCTCATTCATATTTCTTTAAATTCTTTCTGCCTCCTTGTCAAATTAGGTGGTTTCTTATAAGATTTTTCACTTTCAACCTGACTAAGTGCTCCTTTGTAAGTTGATTTTAAACCTTGCTTTTTCTTTTAAATGTATTCCATATTTTGCATATTTCCATATATTACTTTAACAAACTCCTTAGTTCTCTTGCCATCAGCTCTTTTTACCCAGCATGTTCTCCCCATCATGTCCCTATTTCTCACTTTTATGCAAATATTACTCTTTCTTCTGCTTTTAACTTATTTATGTATTTGTCTGCATTGTAAATACTCTTCTTTAAATAAAGTTAGCTCTCTGAAAAGCAAATATAGGATACATTTAACTTTACAGTATACACTATTAGATTACATACCATAAGTAAGTGAGTGGCTGCATAAGTGGTTGTGTCATTGTGCGAGAGACTGTGTAAGTGTCTGAGTATGGGTGTATAAATGGGTATGTGAGTGGCTGTATGGTTGTGTGAGTGAGTGTGCGATTGCGTGTGTGACTGTATGTGTGAGTGGCTCTGTGAGTGATAGGTACATAAGTGGCTGTGTGAATGGATGTGTAAGTGGCTCTGATGATGTCAGAATTTGGAGTGGGAGCAGCTGTATGGGTTCGGAAATCGGTATGTGAGTGGCTGTATGGGTGGGTGACTAGTTGTATATCTAGGTGTATGGGTGTTTAAATGTATGTGTAAGTGACTGTCTGAGTGTTGCAAACATGAATGGCTGTATAGGTTTGTGAGTGAGTGTGAGAGTAGTTGTATGGGTATGTGAATGGCTATGTGAGCGGGAGTATGAATGAATGGGTGTGTAAATGGTTTTATGGGTAGATGACTGAGTATGTTAATCACTGTCTGGCTGCATGAGAGGTGGGTACATAGATGCTTATGTGGGTATGAATCTGGTTTGTAAGTACCTGTCTTTCTAGGTGAGCAGGTGCAAATTACATATTATTAGATTACATACTATGAACAACCAGCCATGTGTAATTTCAAACACACTCATTCACCATGGCTTAATAAAATTTGAGTATTTTCAGTGTAGCAATTCCTCTACCTCCTTTGTTGCTCACTACATTTATTAGTTCATGTTCTCACCTAACCTCCATTCTATTTTGCCTTTTACTGCAGTGTCTGAAGCCACACATTTTCTTTGAGCGTATATACACTCATAGGTTTTTAGAAATTTTTTTAATTGTACTTTTTTATCATATAACCTAATTAACACCGCCAAAACCAACCTACACCACCGCCAAAACCAACCTACATGCTGCTCTCCTCGACACCGCCAACTGGATGACCACTAACCACCTCAAGCTCAACTCAAACAAAACCGAGATGATCATCTTCGGCCCCAACAAAACCACATGGGACGACTCCTGGTGGCCCACCGCCCTAGACCCCGCACCAACCCCCGCAAACCACGCACGCAATCTCGGCATCATCCTAGACCCCTCCCTCGCCATGACATAGCAAATCAATGCTCTAACCTTCTCCTGCTTCCACATACTCCGCACTCTAAAAAAATCCTTCAAATGGATTCCCCCAGAAACCAGGAAGACAGTCACCCACGCGCTCATCAGCAGCAGACTGGACTACGGTAACGCCCTCTACGCCGGCACCACACTCAAACTCAAACGCAAACTCCAGAGAATCCAGAACACAGCCGCACGCCTCGTCCTTGGCCTCCCCCGCCACAAACGAATCTCACCACACCTCAAATCCCTTCACTGGCTCCCCATAGAAAAGAGAATCACATTCAAGATCCTCATCCACGCACACAAATCCCTCCACAACACCGGCCCAACCTACCTCAACGAAAGAGTGAACTTCCGCACTCCCACACGCAACCTCCGATCATCTGACCTCGCCCTAGCCACAGTCCCCCGCATCCAACGCACCACTACAGAGGCAGGTCCTTCTCCTACCTTGCCCCCAATACCTGGAACTCCCTCCCAACCAACCTTCGCAAATCCAAAAACGTACTGGTCTTCAGAAAGAACCTCAAGACATGGTTGTTTGATCAATGACCCTCCCTGCCCCTCCCCCTTGATTTCCCCCCCAGCGCCTTGAGACCCTCATGGGTGAGTAGAGCTCTCTACAATTTTTTTTGATTGATTGAACATACCTGGAATATTAGGCAAAATTGCTTTGCTGTTGTCCAACTTTTGTTTCAATATCTGTTAACATCTGTTTTCTACTGCAAATCCCAACTCAGAACTTTCTCAATTGTTATCCACTCTCAAACATACTAATAATATCTACCCTTCCCATTGTGCTCTCACTCATATTTCTGTACTTAGGAAATCACAGAGTTCCTTCCATCTTTAATTTTGTTCTACCACTCCTAAGTTGTTACTATTTTGAACCCTTCCCATGTTTCCGGTGGAGAGGCCTATATTATTAGTATTTTTGTGGATCTGTGGCTCCACCATGAAGCTGAAAGCTGCCACTAATGTGGTCAGTGGTGAATCCATGGATCTGCTCGAAAACCCTTAACAACATCCAACAATTTGCAGTTAATGCTTATCATTAATAGTTTATTTTGTAAAATATTGCCAATTATAAGATATATACCCTCTACTGAGCAATTTTTCTACAGCAGCATGCTTTTCATTTTCACACTACAGTATGTTTTGTCCCCTTCCCCACACACTCTTTTAGCTACATTGCCATAGTAACTATGTTCATAATAGTCTCTGCCTACCAGTAGGTCAAAGTTTCACAAGACTTTCTCTCAACAGCACACTAGCTTCAGATTAATGATAGTAGGTGTGGTTGACTGTTTGCAGTTCCCAAACAACATAACTTTTTTTTCCAAAGCCTAACACAGTGTCAATTACTTTTGTTCTTAAAGCCACTGCCTGATGTTTGGTTCTCTGTACATCTCCACCATCCAATCAAAAATGTTTTTTATATTTTACTTGCTGTTATCCGTTCTCACTGGCTTTTA
This sequence comes from Pleurodeles waltl, assembly GCF_031143425.1. Lineage (NCBI taxonomy): Eukaryota > Metazoa > Chordata > Amphibia > Caudata > Salamandridae > Pleurodeles > Pleurodeles waltl. Next base: position 652,919,549 of record NC_090439.1, read on the forward strand.
TCTTCAACATTTCCTCATTCTGTTGCAGCCTTCTCTTGTCTACCACTCTGCTAGCCGGCAAAATGTCAGAGTCTGCATTGTGGGCCATAGTTTTGTGTTTTGGGCCAGAGAGAGTGTAGGAAATATTGGCATTGACAAGGACCTAGGTTTACCTAATATAGAAATTACTTGGGTTGGCCAGAGAGGGTTAAAGTGGTATCAGTTGCTGCCTTTGGTTGAAAGATTGCAGATTTGCAACATGCATACCTCATGATTGTACACAGTGATAGCAATGACCTGGGCACAATTGCTGGGGTGGGACTGGAAATCCTAATGAGGGATACCTTTGCTAAATTAATGTCACATTTCCAACATACTACCTTGGTGTTTTCCAACATTTGTTAAAGACATTTGCCAAAGACAGCAGTGGCAATGATCAACCCAATTTTGTGAGCAGTCAGAGAAAAACAGGAAATATGTCAATACAAGTATTTCTATATTTCCCCAAGACCATAACATGGGCTCTGTATACCATTGCAATGTCTGCTTCAACATTGATGAAATATACCAAAAGGTTGGAGCCCAACTCACAGATACAGGCAACAAGGTGTTCCTCAACAACTTAAAAAACTGCAACCTGCTCTATGTGTAAATGTCTCCGGGACATCACAAATACAAAGGTTCTTTCCAGAGCTCAAATAAGGGCCAATATTTTGTACGTTTGCGCCACTTTTTCGTCAACAAATGACATTAATGCGGCGCAAAAAAAGTATAAATCAGGGCCTTGGTGCTAGACGAGTCTAGCACCAAAGTATAAATATGAAGTTAGTTTTGCACTGAATTAGAGTAAAAAAAAAAACGCTAATTCGGTGCAAACCGAGTATAAATATGCCGCAGAGTATAAATATGCCCCTAAATATGGCGTTAAGGCCATAGAGTCATTTTTTTGCACGGGAACACCTACCTTGCATCTCAATAAGGCAAAGTAGGTCTCCACTTCCAAAAAATGACTTTAACTATATGATTTGGGCGCTAGACGGGTCTAACACCAAAGTATAAATATGGAGTTACTTTTGCACCGAATTAGAGTAAAAAAAATTACACTAATTCGGTGCAAACAGAGTATAAATTGGTGCATACATCTGCAGATCCACAGTGGTGGAACCGCAGTATAGCATTATCTCTAGATAAACATAAATATTTTTCTTTTAAGAACTTCAAAACTACTGAACAGATTTATACCAAATTACAAAAAGCCCTCTTTCTGGACCAAGATCTAGCTTTCTGGCAATTTGGTTTAATTCCATTTAGAGGGTTGGGCTGTACTTGTGTCTAAAAATCCCAATAGGAGTTTTCATGGATAAAACATGTTTTGGGACCGCCCTTTTTCTCAGCACCTGCTTTGTCGGAACACCTTAAGTAATTATAACTAGTGCCCTAAGGTAACTATACCTCGCCCACCCACCAGGCACAGTTATGTGATCAATAATTTTACTGTAGATGTTACAGTGACATTATTGATTATGTTATCAAAGATGTCATTAGTGCTGTAATTTGTGGGGTAATTAGGAGTGCATGGTGAGGGTGCGCATTATAGTTACCTTGGGGCACTATTTATAGTTACTTGAAATAACTCTACCTATAACAGGTGATTTGTAATAGTTTTGTGTGTTTAAAAATGAGCCTCACTATAACGCCCTTGTGACCATTAGTTTTTTAAGTGAATTTATTTGTTTAAAAAAAAAATTATTTCCTAACTATAATGTTGCTGTAACCTTTGGTGTATCCAGTAAATTTCTATGTTTTTTTTAACGTAAAGTAATTTACATTACTATCTGTTAATCCAACCACCACTGCGCACGGCCTTTGGCTGTGCATGGCAGTGGATGGCTGCAGGGTCAGATCTGCAGCCAGCCCTTGTGGCCAACTCCTATAACCACTCAACCCCATACAGCTCACAGCCTTCTGCTGTGAGCAGCGGTGAATGGCCACAGAGCCTGGCTTGCTGCCAGGCCCCACCGCCAACCCCTATATCCACCCAACCACATGCAGGGCACAGCCTTCAACCGTGCGCAGCACATATTGTCTGTAGGGCCTTCCCTGTGGCTAACACCTATAACAACCTAAGCCAGCGCTGCACACAGCCTTCAGCCATGTGCAGAGGGGGTTGGGCACAGGGCCTGGCCTATTACCAGGCCCAGTGGCCAACCCTCCGACATTCATTCAAACCAAAGCTGCTTACTGCTTTTGGCCATGTGCAGCATGAGCTTGGATGAGGTTGGTGTTTTATGTGTTTTTTTAATCCGGATACGCAGATCCACCTGTGGAATTGATGAACCAGGGATCCACAAATCTACTGGTGGGTCCAAGGATCCACGAATCAGATGAAAAAAAATTGGGCATTTTTTTGCCCATGAGGGGTCACATAATGGGGGTTATTCTAACTTTGGAGGAGGTGTTAATCCGTCCCAAAAGTGACGGAAAAGTGACGGATTTACCACCAGCCGTATTACGAGTCCATTATATCCTATGGAACTCGTAATACGGCTGGTGGTATATCCGTCACTTTACCGTCACTTTTGGGACGGATTAACACTCCTCCAAAGTTAGAATAACCCCCAATGTGTCCTGTGGGGCCAGGATACATTTCTCATGACCCTTAATGTGCTTTTTCAGTGCTAGTTTCCCAACCTAAGCCTTTGTGACAAAAGAAAATGGTGGCTGCAACTTTTCTGGCAGGTAGCGGTCAGCCAATCAGGGCCTTGCTTTTTCTTCAGATCTGCAAATCTGGACATGGAGTGTGAGAAAACAGGGCTGATTGCAGAGGCCCCCTAACTTTTTGCCCCCATTTTCCACTTTTTGCTGGTGTTTTCCTGACTCTGATGGTGCCCTGGGCACTGCTAACCAGTCCCAGGGCATGTGCTCTGTGATAAATGGATATGCAAATTAGGCTAATTATAATTGGCTAAGTTAACCTACCTATAAGTCACTAGTATATGGTAGGGCATGTAGGTTTAGGGAACACAGCATAGGTAGTGCACCCATAAGTGCACTGCTGAGGTGCCCAGTGTCATTTTAAAGGCAGGCCTGCCTTGATGGCTGCTTTTAAATTAAAGTTATATACAAATTCGACTTTGGAATTAAAAGTAGTTCCAAAGTCTTAAACTACCTTATTTTTACATATAAGTCACCCCTAAGGTGTGCCCTAAGTGCCCCTAGGGCTGGGTGCCATGTAACTATAAGCAGGGACTTATACAAATAGTTTTATAAGCCCTGGTGAGGTAAAAACAGCCAAATTATTTTTTCCCTCATTGTAGTAAATGGCCTTCATAGGCTAGAATGGGGAGACGTTATTGTAATTTTTAAAGTCTCCTTAAATGATGCATACCAAGAGTTTGGTATCAAATTAATGGTTTTAATAAATCACACAACTTCCAGTTGTTGGATTTAATATAACTTGTTCAGGTAAAGAGTTTTAAACTTTACCTAAAAAGTTGCCAATTTCAGCCCTGCATTGTTTTTGCTGCTGTGCTCTGATTGGCCAACCTCTAGCAGCCTAGCCAGGCTGCATTTATGAGGTGTGAAATGGCCTGGCTTCACACAAAGGAATGTGCCTGTGGGAGGGAATCTCCCCTCAGCAGATGGTGAGGCAGGAAGGGGAAAGGCTGCCAAACTGGTCTTCAAAGGCAGAGAAGGACATTTGGAGCAACCAGTAACACCCCCACATCCTGCAACCCCAGACAACTAGGTGCCCCCCTTGATTAGATTAGGAAAGGGCAGGAGAGGGGTGTGTTTATGATTTTTAGCCACACCAGTGGGTGGGCTCAGCCAGACGTAACCTCAAAAAATCAGATTCAGCCATGATGGATTTTTGGAGAATGTTGCCTCCTGGGATTGATTTTTGACACACTTCCCAGGAAGTGGTCATCACGGGGGAAGGACCCTGCACCTGATTGGAGAACCAGGACCCCTGGCCTGCACCTGGAACCTGCACTCAGAAGGACTGCACCAGCTGCACACTAGGGCTTCACCACAAGAAGGACTTTGCTTGGCTTCAACTGGTTCAAGGAGGGACTCCCTGTTTGCTATAGGTGAAAAATTGCTAACCAGAGTCCCCTGCACCAACTCCTGAAGAAAGCGACCAGCTGACCACTGTCCAGTGGCCAAAAAGGAGTTTGCGCCAGGTGCATTCTGGGAGTTGTAGTTCGCACCCCCCAAGGACCATATCAGAACTTCTGTACCCTTGGGGTGAGCTGTGGACCTCAAAAGAACCTTTAAAGGACATCTGGAAGAAGCCCCAGAAGTTTGGAGAAGTTTGGAGAACTTTTGAAAAAAAGCTCCATAGAGGGACCGACCCGCCATAGCAACTCTAGCCGGCTTGCCTCACCCGTGACCCAGCCTGATTTGCTGGTTCGTCCCGGTAAAGAAAATCTCCGAAAAAGAGACTAAGTCCGAAGGTAAAAAGTTGACCGGGACCTCCCAGCCAGCGTATCCGAGGAGGGCTCCATGGATGTCGGATCAAGATCCAGGTTTACCCCAGTCGAAGGATTTTCACCTCGAAAAAACGACTAAGTCCGAAGGTAAAAATCTCCACCGAGGATTCCCGAATCGCGTATACGGAGAAGGGCTCCAGGAGGTCGGATTGGACTGGCAGGTTCGTCCCGCTGAAGAAAATCTTCAAAAAAGAGACTAAGTGTAAAGGTAAACTTTTAACCGAGGCCTCCCGCGGCCTGTAGCCAAGCAGGGCTCCATCGCGGTCGGCCTGAAACTTTGACTTTGCCCCGGTCGAGTTGCAACCAGATGACCCGATTGGCGCTTTTAGTTTCTAGGCGCTAAAACAATAATAATTCTTTAAAAATTCATATCTCCGGTTCGCCGTATCCGATTTTTTTCGTTTTGGTGTCATTTTATAGATACAAATATAATCTATTTTTATAAATTGGTTTTGGATTTTTAAACTGTGTACTGTGTTTTATTTAATTACTGTTTTGTGATATTTGAATGCTTTACACTCTGTCTCCTAAGTTAAGCCTTGACGCTCGTTGCCAAGCTACCAAGGGTTGAGCTGGGGTTAATTTACTGAGACATAAATGGACCTTAGTGGAGGTTAGTGGCCTATTGCTAGGTGTAGGTACCTACCTGCCCTTACCAATAACCCATTTTCCAACATGGAGGATTCGCGTCCCTATATATCTATATTTTTAGGCCTAAATTACTCCAAAAATACTGAACAGATTTACACCAAGCCACAAAAAGTGTGATTTGTGCAACAGGATCAGCTTCCTGCCAAATTTAGTGGAATTCCGTTCAGCGGTTTTGGCTCTAGACATGTCTAAAGGTCCTATGGAAAAATGAATGAGGAAAATGTGTTTTGTGTCTCCCCCTTTTGCTCACCGCCAGCACTTGACAGATCACCCTAAAATGTACATGACAATGGTTGAACTAACCAAAGTATAAGTTTTGAAAATTTTGCTCAAGCTGAGCCAAAGTTATAGGCAAAACAAAAAATGTTCCATCTATGGAAAATAGGTCCTAACTATAACTAACTGAGGGCATCAGGGGTAACAGGGGCTGGGGCAGAGGTACCTGTGGCAAAGGAGACGCCCACCCTATGGGTGAGCGGGCACAGCCAACTGGGTGTGTAGCAAAAGGGAGGGCATTGATAGAATGGGTGGTAGAGGAAAAGGATGGTACGGGGGTTTTAGAAATGGGGTCTTTGGTTGGCAGTCAGGTTATCCCTGTCCAAGCAAGGACCCTCACTCTAGTCAGGGTAAAAGAGAATCACCCTCAGCTAACCCCTGCTCACCTCCATGGTAGCCTAGCACGAGAAGGCAGGCTTAACTTCAGAGTGCTATGTGTAAATTATTTGTATCAGCACACACAGTAACTTAATAAAAACACTACAAAATAACACAAAACAGGTTTGAAAAAATAGAAAATATTTATTTAAACAAAACAAGACCAAAACGACAAAAATCCACAACACACAAGTTATTAATTAAAAAGCAAAAAGAGTCTTCGGGGGTCATTCTGACCTCGGCGGTAAAAGGCCCTTACCGCCGGTCAGAAGTCCGCCATTCTACCGCCGCGGCCGCGGTAAAACGCCACGGTCATTCTGACCCACAACGGCGGAACCGCCAAAATCCCGACATCCAAGGAAGGCCGCCACATCAGCGGGCCGCGGAAAACTGGAGATGACCAAACCTCCACCGTCACGCCAACACAAACACGCCCATGCCATTCTGACCCACGAATCCACGCGGCGGTCTTTCAACCGCGGTATTCCATTGGCGGGACACACCGCCGCGGTCAAAATACACACACAGCTCCAAAACACTGCCACATTGGACAATTTGAAATACACACACCTGAGACACATACACACAACACTCCCACACATCCAACCAACTATAAAACACACACCCACATCACCCACAAACCCCTACGACCAAAGATCATAGACGAAGGAGAGAGAGACACATCACAGAATAGAGAGCTACATCACACAGAGGCACACTACACCATCACACACACCACATAGAAGCACAAAGCACCGCACACCAACACACTCTTCACCATATACACCACCCCACACCTCATCCACACCACCCCATGGCACCCCAAAGGCACCCACGCTTTTCGGACCAAGAACTCCGGGTCATGGTGGAGGAGATCATAAGAGTCGAACCCCAGCTCTTCGGCTCACAGGTGCAGCACACCACTATAGCCAGGAAGGCGGAGCTATGGCAGCGGATCGTGGACAGGGTCAACGCGGTAGGACAGCATCCCAGAAATCGAGAGGACATCCGCAAACGTTGGAACGACTTACGGGGAAAGGTGCGCTCGATTGGTCTCGCGACACAACATCGCAGTGCAGAAGACTGGCGGGGGACCCCCACCCACACCACCCGAATTCACAGCATGGGAGCAAGAGGTACTAAACATCCTGCATCCTGATGGCCTCGCTGGAGTACACGGAGGGATGGACTCTGGAAAGTACAATCTCAACTACTTCACCCCCCCCCCAGCATGCCAACCCCCACCACCACCCTCACCCCCAACCCCCCATCACACATCCTCCCTGAGAATGTCTCCCCAGCACAACCCACCCAACACCAACCCCTGCATGCCACCACAAACTATGGACACCCATCACCTAAGCATGACCACTGCACATACCCCCCCCCAAAACCCCCACAACACCTCCCCCAAGGGAATGACAGCACTGGGGGACAAGGGCACCCATAAATCGCACACAATAGCACACACAGAAACAATAACCATACTCTCTTACCCCATGCAGGACCCAAACGCCAACACACCGGCCAGGAGGGTCCAGAAATGTCCATCCCCCCCCCGGAAGAGGCACCCAGTGATGACAGCAGCTCTGTCGACCTGGAACCTGATGACCAGCCCGGACCATCGGGGACCTCTGGACAGTGGGTTCCCCACACACAGGCCACAGCAGACCCAACCCCCTCTGGGAACAACAGCACAGCTCCCACCCAGCAGGCCCATCGCTCTGTCTCTAGGACAGGTCAATCAGCGGTGTGTCTGCCACTACAGGGCCCCCAGGCTAACCCACCACCCCAACAACAACAGGGACCTGGGGGCAGTGGTAGTGGGCACACCGTCCAGGGGACAGAGTCCGGGGGAAACAGGGCAACTCGGAGGGCTGCTGTGCGACAGGGGGGGGAGGAGAGGCCCAGGGAACTGACTCTCCAAGAGGCCCTCACCACCATCATGGCAGCCTACCACCGCTCACAAGAGACGATGGCGACGGTACTGGCCAGGTTCCAGGAGATCCAGGCACAGCAGGAGGAACGCTACATGGGGTTCAACAATCATCTCACCACCATCTCTACCGCCTTGGGGAGCCTAGTCCAGGCCCTCCACCGGATAGAAGACACGTTGCGGGACCATGTGGCACCAAACAGGGCCCCTGTCACTAGCCCGGACCAGGAACAGCCTACCACCTCCGCTGGCGATAGTGGACAGGAGGCCCCACCACAACGACAGGCCACCAGAACCCCACCTCCTGCTGAAGAACAACCACCCCGCAAGAGGAGCCTGAGATCAAAAAAATCGACAGAGTAGGATGTCAAGACCCCCGCCAGCATGAGATACCCCCTGAAGTCATCCCACTGTCCCACATTGCCACCCTGTCCAACCTTGAACTGCCCCTGCTCCATCCTTTCACAGGCATATGGACAATGCACCTGTGAGACTGAGAACTGGACTCTGTCATGGCCATTACTCCACCCCCACCCATCACCGTGTTTATATCATGTACCATTATCTAGCACCAAAAATAAATCACTCAATGCACTGAAATCATGCTGGAGTCAGGCTGTATTATTTACAAATGTAAAACACATTACCGATCAATTATGTTCTGTAAACTTTGTGCTGAACACATACCGAGATCAATAAGCATTAGTCCGTGGGCTAACCAAGCAGAAGTCACGCAGTGGGTCATACAGCACTGAAAAGGGAAGGGAGAATCAAACATCAGTTTTAAAGAACTGGGGGGTCATAGACAAAGTTGAGAAAAACGAGGCAGTCAGGAAAATTAAAATGGCGTGTGTGATTCTTACCTGTGTGCTACTGAAAATACTGTTGGATAACTCTGTCCCTGTTGTCTGGGTCGTCCTCTGAGTCTTCCTCCTCTTCACTCTCCACAGGTTCTACAGCTGCTTCAACACCACCATCTGGACCATCCTCCTGCAGGAAAGGCACCTGACGTCGCAATGCCAGATTGTGAAGCATACAGCAGGCCACGATGATCTGGCACACCTTCTTTGGTGAGTACATCAGGGATCCCCCTGTCATATGCAGACACCTAAACCTGGCCTTCAGGAGGCCAAAGGTTCTTTCAATGACCCTCCTAGTTCGCCCATGGGCCTCATTGTACCGTTCCTCAGCCCTGGTCCGGGGATTCCTCACTGGGGTCAATAGCCAAGGCAGGTTGGGGTAACCAGAGTCACCTATTAGCCACACACGTTGTCTCTGTAGCTGTTCCATCACAAAAGGGATGCTGCTATTACGCATCACATACGCGTCATGCACTGACCCAGGGAACTTGGCATTCACATGGGAGATGTACTGGTCAGCCAAACAGACCACCTGGACGTTCATCGAATGGTAACTCTTCCTGTTTCTGTACACCTGCTCATCGTCTTTTGGGGGGACTAAGGCTACATGGGTCCCATCAATGGCACCAATTATGTTGGGAATATGTCCAAGGGCATAAAAATCACCCTTCACAGTGGGCAAATCAACCTCCTCTGGGAATATAATGTAACTCTGCATGTGTTTCGTCAGGGCAGACAACACTCTAGACAACACCTTAGAAAACATTGGCTGAGACATTCCAGATGACATGACCACTGTTGTCTGGAATGAGCCACTTGCAAGAAAATGGAGGACTGACAGCACCTGCACCAGAGGGGGAATTCCTGTGGGTTGGCGGATGGGGGACATCAGGGCTGGCTCCAGCTGGGCACACAGTTCATGGATGGTGGCACGGTCAAGTCGGTATCGTAGTATGATGTGGCGTTCTTCCATTGTCGACAGGTCCACCAGCGGTCTGTACACGCGAGGATTCATCCTTCTCCTCGCAAATCTCAGCGGACGGTGCCTAGGAAGGACAAAATGGAGCACAGAGTCAAGATAATCACTGGTACGTTCACCACTGCTTGCATGGCACACGGTTATCTAGGTATTGAAAGGCGTGTATGTGTGGCAATGCCAGGCCTAGGCCTGTGTGTCGCAGTAGAGATTATGCCATGTGGGCCCTTGAAATGGCGGCTGCCTGACCTGTGAAGTGGGACAATGGGATGTGAGGTCACTGCGCTGGCGGTGCACACCGTGGCGGTAGGCGGTCGAAGACCGCTATACGGAGCCGCATTGGATAACATTGAAGCCTATGGGTTTCAGGAGCCAATGACGATGTGCGCCGGCGGTCGCGGTACGCACCGCCGCGGTACGCACCGCCGCGGGCGTGACCGCCATTTTCTATCTGCTTAATCACTCGAGACCTGATCATCCACAGGAGAGGACCTATACTGCAAGTGCTGCTGTGAACTCGGTCTGGAAGTGACAATGGCTGCTGCGACTGGGGAAAGGGCCCCTGCCTTCACGTCTGAACAGTTGGAGAAGCTCGTGGATGGGGTCCTCCCCCAGTATGCGTTACTCTATGGTCCTCCAGACTAACAGGTGAGTACACCGGGTGCACATGGAATGGGCGATGCCTGTGTGGAGTGGGGTGGATGTAAGTTGGTGGGGTGGGGGGCGAATGAGGAGTGCAACGCACGACAGATGAGAGCATGTGCTATATTGCAAGGTTGGGGAGGGTGGGCCAATCACATCTAACATGCAGTAAGTTGATGATTGTTTCCTTCCCACCCTGTACATGTCACATAGGTCAGCGCCCATCAGAAAGTCGGGATTTGGCGTGCCATCGCCAAGGAAGTCCGGGCCCTGGGGGTCCACGTCAGACGGGGCACCCACTGCCACAAGAGGTGGGAGGACATCCGCCGCGGAACCAGGAAGACCGCCGAGTCACTGCTGGGGATGGCCTCCCAACCTAGGAGGGGTGCCAGTTGTACCCTGACCCCCCTGATGTCCCGGATCCTGGCGGTGGCCTACCTGGAGTTGGATGGGCGCTTGAGAGCATCACAGCAGACACAAGGGGGTGAGTATCAGCACATTCAGCTATCTTTCTGCGCAGTGGAGGCGTCTGGGTGGGGGAGGAGGGTTGGGGGTGACATTAGGCCAGGGCGCTTTCTGTAGTGTAGTCCTCTCCCTTAGGCATGGCCCTGTGCTTCCGGCCCCCACCTCCGTAGGGTGACAAGTCCAGCTATTGATGGTCCAGCCTCACACATGTGCGCGCTTGTCGTCTCCTGACCTGTTGTCCGAGTCAGAAGTACTGAGTAGTGTGCCCCGAATGCGCGGCTTAGTGCATGCGGCTCCTGTGTCTGTCCTCTCCGCCAACGGTGTTGACATTGCATGCACTCAACCAGGTCTTCTCTTTCTCCCCCCACCCTTCTTCTTCATCTTCTTGTGCATGTGTGCATTAGCATCATCAGGCGGAGGAGATTTGGCATCGGAGCACGAGGGAGCTGCAAGCCACAAGGCCCCGGTGGGCACAGGAACAGACACCGAGGGCCCAAGTGAGCCGGAGGGCGAGGGGAGCACCACGACGGGGACCGCTGGTGAGAGCAGCGACACGTCCTCGGATGGGAGCTCCCTAGCGGTGGCGGCAACATCCAGGCCCCCCGCCTCTACAGGTACAGCCGCCACCCAGCGCACCAGCCCCGCCCTCCCAGCAGCCCCTCAGCCTACGCTCCGTGCCCGCTCACCCAGGAAGGCGGGCGTCTCCTTCGCCCCAGGCACCTCAGCCCCTGCCCCTGTTACCCCTGCTGCCCTCAGTGAGGAGGTCATTGATCTCCTCAGGACACTCATTGTTGGGCAGACTACCCTTTTGAATGCCATCCAGGGGGTAGAAAGGGAGGTGCATCGGAGCAATGCCTACCTGGAGGGCATTCATTCGGGTCAGGCTGCCCATCAACGATCGTTCAATGCTCTGGCCTCAGCACTGACGGCAGCCATTGTCCCTGTTTCCAGCCTCCCTCTTCTGACTGCCTCCACCCTGTCTCTGTCTCCTGTTCCTCAGCCTATCCCATCCACACCATCTGACCAGCCTGGACACACCTCAACACCCAAGGGCAGCTCATCCAGACACAAGCACCACAGATCCCACAAACACTCACCCAAGCAACACACAGATGCAGACATCCCAACAGTCACTACCACCCCTGTGTCCCCCTCCTCCTCGTCTCCCTCCTCCCTCCCTGTGACGTCTCCACTCACACCTGCATGCACACCAACATCAGCCAGTGCTTCCCTCACCACCACACCCTCCTGTACAGTCCGCACGCGTGCAGTCACCACCCCCACTGCCATTTACACATCCCCTGTGTCCTCTCCCACTGTGTCTGTCACCACCCCTTCCAAGACACACAAACGCAGGCAGACACCCACCCAACAGACATCCACCTCACAACAGCCTACAGCACCTGCACCTTCACCCAATGACAGCACACCTGACTCTCCTACAACCACATCCTCTTCCTCCACTTCCATCTCCACTTCTCCTACCTTTTACCTTGGCCCTAAAAAACTTTTCCTGGCTAATCTTGACCTCTTCCCCTCCGATGACCTACCCCCTCCATCTGCAAAGAGTCCCAAGAGCACCACAGCCACCACCAGCCCAACTTCGGGTGTCACTGTTGTGCATGGGTTCTGGAGCCCACCCTTTGCCAGCAGTGACACCTCCATCAGCAGCAAGGACACATCCAGCCCCCCCCCGGCAAGTGGACCAGGAAACACAAGGGCCGCCGTGCGAAGACTGACACGGCTGCCCCCAAGGAGCAGAGTTCGCCCACTTCACCAGCCACAACGTCTAGGGGAGGCAAGGGCCCGAGAGCCCCATCTAAGGAGCGTAAGGGCAGCAGGGCGGAGACGTCAGCCACCAGGAGCGCGGAGCAGGTGGGCCCCACATGCCACATCCCAGCTGGAAAGGAGGACACCAAAGGGCCCAGGACCCCGTCACCGAAGGGCCCAGGAACATCACGGCCGGAGGGCGTCTGAGCACGGAGTCCAGGCCAGGTCTGGCTCCCTTGAACCTACTGGATGTGCACCGCTGAACAGGGCCCGCCGTGCAGAAGAGCACCGCTGAACAGGGGCCCGCCGTGGAGAAGAGCACCGCTGAACAGGGCCCGCCGTGGAGAAGAGCACCGCTGAACAGGGCCCGCCGTGAAGAAGAGCACTGCTGAACAGGGGCCCGCCGTGCAGAAGAGCACCGCTGAACAGGGCCCGCCGTGCAGAAGAGCACCGCTGAACAGGGGCCCGCCGTGGAGAAGAGCACCGCTGAACAGGGCCCGCCGTGCAGAAGAGCACCGCTGAACAGGGGCCTGCCGTGAAGATAGGCACCGCTGAACAGGGCCCGCCGTGGAGAAGAGCACCGCTGAACAGGGCCCGCCGTGAAGATAGGCACCGCTGAACAGGGGCCCGCCGTGCAGAAGAGCACCGCTGAACAGGGCCCGCCGTGCAGAAGAGCACCGCTGAACAGGGGCCCGCCGTGGAGAAGAGCACCGCTGAACAGGGCCCGCCGTGAAGATAGGCACCGCTGAACAGGGGCCCGCCGTGCAGAAGAGCACCGCTGAACAGGGCCCGCCGTGCAGAAGAGCACCGCTGAACAGGGGCCCGCCGTGGAGAAGAGCACCGCTGAACAGGGCCCGCCGTGCAGAAGAGCACCGCTGAACAGGGGCCCGCCGTGGAGAAGTGCACCGCTGAACAGGGCCCGCCGTGCAGAAGAGCACCGCTGAACAGGGGCCCGCCGTGGAGAAGAGCACCGCTGAACAGGGCCCGCCGTGCAGAAGAGCACCGCTGAACAGGGGCCCGCCGTGGAGAAGAGCACCGCTGAACAGGGCCCGCCGTGCAGAAGAGCACCACTGAACAGGGGCCCGCCGTGAAGATAGGCACCGCTGAACAGGGCCCGCCGTGCAGAAGAGCACCGCTGAACAGGGGCCCGCCGTGGAGAAGAGCACCGCTGAACAGGGCCCGCCGTGCAGAAGAGCACCGCTGAACAGGGCCCGCCGTGAAGATAGGCACCGCTGAACAGGGGCCCGCCGTGCAGAAGAGCACCGCTGAACAGGGCCCGCCGTGCAGAAGAGCACCGCTCCGCTGGGCCCCTTCATCTCAAGCACCGCTCCGCTGGGCCCCGCCGTCTCAAGCACCCCTCCGCTGGGCCCCTTCATCTCAAGCACCGCTCCGCTGGGCCCCGCCGTCTCAAGCACCCCTCCGCTGGGCCCCGCCGTCTCAAGCACCGCTCCGCTGGGCCCCGCCGTCTCAAGCACCGCTCCGCTGGGCCCCTTCATCTCAAGCACCGCTCCGCTGGGCCCCGGTGTCTCAAGCACCGCTCCGCTGGGCCCCTTCATCTCAAGCACCGCTCCGCTGGGCCCCGCCGTCTCAAGCACCGCTCCGCTGGGCCCCGCCGTCTCAAGCACCGCTCCGCTGGGCCCCTTCATCTCAAGCACCGCTCCGCTGGGCCCCGCCGTCTCAAGCACCGCTCCGCTGGGCCCCGCCATCTCAAGCACCGCTCCGCTGGGCCCCTTCATCTCAAGCACCGCTCCGCTGGGCCCCGCCATCTCAAGCACCGCTCCGCTGGGCCCCTTCATCTCAAGCACTGTTTATGGTTCACTGTGCCCACCATGCCTCCTCCTTGACCAGTGGAGACTGTTATCCACTTGAGAGACTGTGGCTTTGCACTCCCCAGGATGGCAGAGTGGGCAACCCACCCACTGTAGAGACTTGAGAGACTGTGGCTTTGCACTCCCCAGGATGGCAGAGTGGGCAACCCACCCACTGTAGAGACTTGAGAGACTGTGGCTTTGCACTCCCCAGGATGGCAGAGTGGGCAAGCCACCCACTGTAGAGACTTGAGAGACTGTGGCTTTGCACTCCCCAGGATGGTACAGTGGGCAAGCTACCCACTGTAGAGACTTGAGAGACTGTGGCTTTGCACTCCCCAGGATGGTACAGTGGGCAAGCCACCCACTGTAGAGACTTGAGAGACTGTGGCTTTGCACTCCCCAGGATGGTACAGTGGGCAAGCCAGCCACTGTAGAGACTTGAGAGACTGTGGCTTTGCACTCCCCAGGATGGTACAGTGGGCAACCCACCCACTGTAGAGACTTGAGAGACTGTGGCTTTGCACTCCCCAGGATGGCACAGTGGGCATGGTGGCCCCTTCGTGGATCTTGGGTCGTGGACTCATGTGGCTGTGGTGCCCCCCCCTTCCCTTCCCCCTGAGGTGCCTGTAGTATTTTCATCAGATGCCCCTGCAGTGTTCTCTCCAAAGGACTCAGGTCTCCTGTGTGGGCTTTGCCCTTGTGTCGCTACACTGTAGCCCACGGACTGTTCCATTTGACTTGGATGTAGCGGACTAATTGCCTCGGTTCGCCATGGCAGTGTGTATAGTATTATTTTGTTATGGATATTTTGCATAGTTGCCGATACGTCTCAGAGTCTATTTTTTATATAAAAATTTGGTTCACAATTTAATTATGTCTTTGCATTTTTCAGGGGGGTTTGGGTGGTGTCACTGTGCATTGTTGCTCTGCATTGGTGTGTACATAGTTTGGGGGGGTGGGGGTCGCATATGTGTGTGCCCGTAACCTTTCCTCCTACCCCCTCCCATGTGTCGTAGGTGCAGTACTCACCGTTGTCGTCTGCGCCGGAGTTCGTACTCGTGGTAGATGAGCAGGTAGACGAGTGCAGGTAGGATGTTTAATTCGTGTTCCATGCTGTCCTCCGTACTCGTGGAGTGTGTTTTGGTGAGCGTTTTCCCGTCCGTAGTCTATTTCCGCCGTGTTTTTATCGGCGGGGCTCCCGCCCCGGAAAAGGTGGCGGATTGGTGAGTTGTGATACTGTGGGCGGTACATTGTCTGCCGCCTGCCTGTTGGCGGTGACCGCCGCGCTGTTTGTCTGTACCGCGGTGGCGGTCGGAGTGTTAATGTGGCGGGCTGTGTTGGTGGTTCCCGCCAGGGTCAGAATTCCATTTTTTGGACCGCCGGCCTGTTGGCGGGTTGGCCGCCGCTTTATCACCGACCGCCAGGGTTAGAATCACCCCCTTCATGTCTTTTAAACACAACGCTAACACTGTTAGCATGAAAATGTACGTGGGTTGCATCAAAATAACCCACAAGTGATGTTGTGCGTTGTTTCTTCTTTTCCGGTCTGATCGGCGCGCATCGTTTCTTTCCCCGCAGGAGGGAGATGCATCGATCCGGACAAAGCACCTTGGGTCAGGGCAGACTTGCATTGTTTTTCCGCACCCAGTGATGTTGCATCATCGCAGCCTCCGTTAGTGATGCTGAGCATCATTTCTCCAGCCGCATGTGTTGATTTCACAGCCGGAGAGCTAGCGGCTCGTCGTTCTTTTAGCCGCTCTCAGAGGTTGCGTCAGAAATTTCCCCACACGGTGATCTATGCGTGGATTTCCAACCTTGGTCCACCAGCTTCACCTGACATGGCCCAGGAACTGGATAGGGCACCACTTGGCAGGGCAGGAGTCTCAGCAGACGCTCCAGGTGTTGGCAGAGAGAAGTCTTTGCTGTCCCTGAGACTTCAACAAGAGGCAAGCTCAGTTTCAAGCCCTTGGAGAGTTCTTCACAAGCATGAAGGTACACAAAGTCCAGTCTGTGTCCTCTTACACAGGCAGAAGCAGCAGCTGCAGGATAGCTCCACAAAGCACAGTTATAGGCAGGGCAGCTCTTTTTTCTCACCTCTTCAGTTCTTTTCCAGGCAGAGGTTCCTCTTGGTTTCCAGAAGTGACCTAAAGTCTGTGGTTTTGGGTGCCTTCTTATACCCATTTTGCCCTTTGAAGTAGGCTTACTTCAAAGAAAAGTCTCTCTTGTTTGTGAAATCATGTCTTGCCCAGGCCAGGCCCCTGACACACACAAGGGGGTTGGAGACTGCATTGTGTGAGGGCAGGCACAGCCCTTTCAGGTGTGAGTGACCACTCATCCCCTTCCTCCTAGCATAGATTGCGCATCAGGATATGCAGGCTACATCCCACCTCCCTTTGTGTCACTCTCTAGAGAGAGGTGCAACCAGCCCAACTGTCAAACTGACCCAGACAGAGAATCCACAAACAGGCAGAGTCACAGAAATGGTTTAAGCAAGAAAATGGCGACTTTCTAAAAGTGTCATTTTCAAACACACAGGGGGTCATTACACCCCTGGCGGACGGTGTTAAAGGTGCGGTAATACCACAAACAGGCCGGTGGACAAAAAAAGGGAATTTTGACCGTGGCGGAAACCGCCAACATAGACAGCCACTTTAACACTCCGACCGCCACGGCGGTACAGACAAGCAGCGCGGCGGTCACCGCCAACAGACAGGCGGAAGACAAAGTACCGCCCACAGTATTACGACACACCAATCCGCCACCTTTTCCGGGGCGGATTCACCGGGGATAAAAACACGGCGGAAACAGTTTCTGCAATGGGAAAACGCTCACCTTAACACATCCCACGAGGAAGGAGGACACTATGGAGCCGGAATTACAAATCCTACCTGCCGTTCTCTTCCTACTCATCTACGAAGACCGGAGCCGGCGGCGGCGAAGACAACGGTGAGTACTGCACCTACGACATAGGGGAGGGGGAGGCAAAAGTCAGGGGGACACACACGCAACACCCCCACCCCCACCCCCACCAATGCATTTACAAACATCACAGTAACAACCCACAACCCCCCCGGAAGAATGCAAACACAAAACGAAATCAGTTCAAACATTGTAATGTATCAAAATACATGTGTCAATTATATACAGATATATATAAACTCATACAAAGGTATATACAGTACGAGAAGTAGCGCAGATATGCACATCTCAATGTCCGTGCACCACTAGGCCAAAAATGCATGGGCGAGGCCCACACAAGATACCTGTCCACAAACGGAGAGAACACTGCCGGGGCATCAGAGAGAAAAACAACAGGCACCTTAGGGGAAAGGGAAGGGGGGGCACCTCAGCCGGATTACAGCACCACGCCACATCCACGACGGGGCTACATGCCCATTGATGTATCCTGGGGAGTGCAAAGCCACAGTCTCACAAGTCTCTACAGTGGGTGGTTTGCCCACTGTTCCATCCTGGGGAGTGCAAAGCCACAGTCTCACAAGTCTCTACCGTGGGTGGGTTGCCCACTGTTCCATCCTGGGGAGTGCAAAGCCACAGTCTCACAAGTCTCTACAGTGGGTGGTTTGCCCACTGTTCCATCCTGGGGAGTGCAAAGCCACAGTCTATCAAGTCTCTACAGTGGGTGGTTTGCCCACTGTTCCATCCTGGGGAGTGCAAAGCCACAGTCTCACAAGTCTCTACAGTGGGTGGTTTGGTTTGCCCACTGTTCCATCCTGGGGAGTGCAAAGCCACAGTCTCACAAGTACATAACAGCCTCCACTGGTTCTGGAGGGGGACTGGTGCCCAGCGTGTTTCATCCTGTGAAGGACAGAGGTAGTGGATGGATCTCTCCACTGGTTCTGGAGGGGGAATAATGCCCGACTTGATTTGTCTCCCTGTGACAGTTCCTGTCCCGTCACAGTCACAGCTGCACATGGGATAACGATGCCTGATGTGGCGGTCTTTTTCCTTCTTCTGCGGTGCTTGCCCTGTTCAGCGGTGCTTTGCCATGGCGGTCTCTGAACTTTTCAGCAGTGCTTTGCCATAGCGGTCTCTGGACTTTTCAGTGGTGCTTTGCCATGGCGGTCTCTGGACTGTTCAGCGGTGCTTTGCCATGGCGGTCTCTGGACTTTTCAGCGGTGCTTTGCCATGGTGGTCTCTGGACTTTTCAGCTGTGCTTTGCTATGGCTTTCTCTGGACTTTTCAGCAGTGCTTTGCATGGTGGTCTCTGGACTTTTCAGCGGTGCTTTGCCATGGCAGTCTCTGGACTGACCATTGGTGTGTGGCATGTCGGTCCCTCATTGCCCAGCGGGGCTGTGGCTGCCGGGGCCCTCCTGGGCAATGACTCTGGCGGTGGTCTCCTGACCAGTGACGATACTTGTGCCCTCCTGGGCAATGACTCTGGTGGTGGTCTCCTGACCAGTGACGACGGTGCTGAAAGTGGCGTCCCGGCCGCCGGGAAGGATGCCGCCCTTCTCTGCCGGGATGCTCACACCAGGCTGTGCAGAATTCTTCTGGCCCTTCCCCACCTTTGGAGGAGTCACAGCTGACTCTGAAATCCCCCGGGGACCCCAGTGAGTTGTTTTACCTCCAGGAGTCTTCAGCCGGTCCCGTCGGGCACTTTCCAACTTCAGAGCCTTTACAGGGGGTGGACTGGCAGTGCCTTGGCTCCGTGTCACACTGCCTGCCCTGGTGGCCTGTGCACTCCACACACATTGAACACGCACCACTGGTACTGGAGGCTTTTTGGCTGAGGCGCTACGACGGTACTGATGAATTGGAGGGGGGTGGGGGCAAAAAGGTCAACTTTGTAGAGGGACAGTTTCTGACGAACACTGGGATGGGTAGCTGGAGGGGGTCTGGGAGTGGAGGAAGAGGAGGTGGTTGTAGGAGGTGTCACTTTAGGTGTTTTGGGTGCAGGTGCAGGTACTGGAGGCTGTCGTGAGGTGGATGGATGTTGGGTGTGTGGGTGCCCGCGTTTGTGTACTTTGGGAGGGGGTGTCACAGACACACTGGGAGAGGACACAGGGGACGTGTAAATGGGAGTGGGGTGGTTAGTGCAGGTGAGCGGGGTGTGGTGCTGGGTGTTCTGGTGCGAGTCCTAGTGCCTGTAGATGTAGTGCATGCAGGTGAGAGTGTAGACGACACTGGGAGGGAGGAGGGTGACGATGAGGAGGGGGACACGGTGGAGGCAGTGGATGTTGCTGTGTCTGTATGTGGGTGATGCTTGTGTGAGTGCCTGTGGGATGTGTGGTGCCTATGTTTGCCAGAGCCACTTTTGTGTGTTGAGGTGTGTGCATGCTGGTCTGATGGTGTGCTTGGGATGTGCTGGGGTACAGGGGATTGGGTCTGGGTGGAGGAAGTTGGAGGGGGGAGGCTAGACACAGGGACAATGGCTGCCATCAGTGCTGAGGCCAGAGATTGCAGGGTTCGCTGAATGGCAGCCTGACCAGAATGAATACCCTCCAGGAATGCATTACTGTGTTGCAACTGCCTTTCTACACCCTGGATGGCATTCACAGTGGTAGACTGCCCAACAGTGAGTGACCTGAGGAGGTCAATGTCCTCCTCACTGAGGGCAGCAGGGGTGACTGGGGCAGGGCCTAAGGTGCCTGGGGCGAAGGTGATGCCCACCCCCCTGGGTGAGCAGGCACGGGCGAAGGCTGAGGGGCTGCTGGGAGGGCGGTGCTGGTAGGGGAGGTGGCGGCTGTACCTGTAGAAGTGTGGGGCACAGATGGTGCCGCCACCACAAGGAGCTCCCATCGGCGGACGAGTCTGTGTCGCTGGTTGTAGGAGGCCGACGTGAAGCTCCCCTCGCCCTTCGTCCCACTGGTGCATTCTGAGTCCGTGGTGTGGCCCTCCATGGCCATGTGGGATGCAGCTCCCTCGTGCTCCGATGCCACTGTACCTCCGCCTGATGATGCTGATGCAGAAAAGAACAGGGAGAGCACAAAAAGGGGGGGGGGGGGGCGACAGAAGAAAGACAGGTTGAGTGCATGGCATACCGCTACCGTTGGCGGACAATACAGACACAGCAGCCCCCTGCACTACGCCGTGCTCCTGGCTTCTACAGATGCAATTCCTGGGATCTGGACTACATGGCTATGGTGGACATCTGCACACATGGATGCCACAGGGGCATCTATACCTGTACTTGGCAATCTACTGCGGTGGGGTGGAGTGCCACATGGCCTGCATTACGGAGGGGCCTAGCCTATAGAAGTTGCCCTGGCCTAGGGAAACCCACAGCCCTCCTCCCACACCTAGACCCCTCAACTGCGCGCAAAGTCCCCAGAATGATAGTGTACTCACCCCCTTGTGTCTGCTGTGATGCCCTCAAGCGCCCATCCAACTCAGGGTAGGCCACCGCCAGGATCCGGAACATCAGGGGGATCATGGTTCGACGGGCACCTCTCCCACGTTGAGAGGCCATCCCCAGCTGAGCCTCCGCCGTCTTCTTGCTACAGCGGCGAATGTCCTCCCATCTTTTCTGGCAGTGGGTGCCCCGTCTCTGGTGGGCCCCCATGGTCCGGACTTCCTTGGCGATGGCACGCCAAATGTCCTTCTTCTGGTGGGTGCTGACCTACATGACATGCACAAGGGAAGAAGAGAAGTCATTACCAACTGCACCGTCGATGTAAGTGTCCCCCCTACCTACCCTTGCCATGTGGCACATGCATTCACATGCATTCATGTTCCCTGAACTCTGCCCCCTTCCCTCTTACAACCAGCCCTCTCCACCCAGGCCTAGCCCATAACACGTGCTCCCTGTGTACTTACCTGTTGGTCTGGAGGACCGTAGAGTAGCGTGTACTGGGGGAGGACCCCGTCTACTAGTTTCTCCAACTCCTGAGCAGTGAAGGCAGGGGCCATTTCCCCAGAAGCAGCAGCCATCTTCACTTCCAGACCGAGGTCACATCAGCACTTGCAGTGTAGGTCCTCTCCTGTCGAAGGTCAGGTATCGAGTGATTGAATAGTAAGAAAATGGCGGTGACGTCCGCGGCGGTGCGTATCATCAATGCCGGCGCACTAGTTTATTGGCTCCTGGGACCCATAGGGTCCAATGTTAACCAATGCTGCATTGCGCCGCGGTCTACCACCGCCTACCGCGACGGTGTGCAACGCCAGCGCAGTTACCTCACAATACCATTGTCCCAGTTTAGAGGTCAGGCAGCCGCCATTTCAGGGGCCCACATGGCTTCATTTACTTCTGCGTCACACATAGCTAGGCCTACACTCAACACACATACAGAAATGGTTTTGTGTTTGGTGTCGTGTTCTGTGTATCTGTGGGTACATACCTGGAAATTTGTTGACTCTGTGGTCGCTGTTGTCCTTCCTAGGTACCGTCTGCTGGGACAATTGAGAAGATGGCGGAATCCTCCGGTGTACCGACCGCTGGTGGACCTGTTGACAATGGAGGAGCGACATTTAATCATCACCTACAGGTTTGACCGTGCCACTATCCAGGAACTATGTACCCAGTTGGAGCCTGACCTGATGTCACCAATCCGCCATCCCACTGGTATCCCCTCTGACGTTCAGGTGTTGTTAGTGCTCCATTTCCTTGCAAGTGGGTCTTTTCAGACAACAGTGGCCATGGCATCAGGGATGTCCCAGCCCATGTTTTCCAACGTGTTGTCCAGAGTGTTGGCTGCCCTGCTGAAGCACGTAAGGAGATACATAATTGTCCCTGAGGTGGAGGATTTGGCTACAGTGAAAGGGGACTTCTATGCTCTTGGACATATCCCCAACATCATAGGTGCCATTGATGGGACCCATGTGGCTCTGGTCCCCCTCACAGGAGTGAACAGGTGAACAGGAACCCGAAGAGTTATCATTCGATGAATGTACAGATGGTATGTTTGGCAGACCAGTACATCTCCAAGGTAAATGCTATGTTCCCTGGCTCAGTGCATGACGCCTACATCCTGCGGAATAGGAGCATCCCTTATATGATGGATCCACTGCAGGGGCACCGTGTGTGGCTATTAGGGGACTCTGGTTACCCCAACCTGTCCTGGCTACTGACCCCAGTGAGGAATCCCAGGACCAGGGCAGAGGAACGCTACAATGAGGCCCATGGGCAGACTAGGAAGGTGATCGAACGCACCTTCAGCCTCCTAAAGGCCAGGTTCTGGTGCCTCCATATGACAGGTGGTTCACTATTCTACTCAGAAGGTGTGCCAGATCATCATCGCCTGCTCGATGCTTCACAATCTTGCTTTGAGACGCCAGGTGCCTTTTCTGCAGGAGGATGGTCCAGATGACGGTGTTGTGGCAGCTGTGGAGCCTGTGGAGCTTGTGGACAGTGATGAGGAGGAAGCTGAGGAAGAAGACAACGACAACAGGGAGTCAGTCATACAGCAATATTTCCAGTGACACACAGGTGAGAAGATTTTCATTTTTACCATTACATTCACTGTCACACGTCTTCCTCTAGCCTGTGTGTAATTTCATAGCATTATTTGGTAATTGAGTTGTACCTTTCCATTACGGTTTCACAGGTGTGGTTACCAACGTGTGTTATCTGCTTGCATCCTTCAAGGACTTGTGATGTGTGACATTGGTATGTTGGCTTCACAACTAGAAACGCTTTTTGACACTGTCATTGATAATACATTTTACCAAATCACAGACTGACTCCAGATGGTTTTGTGGTTCAAGGGTGATTATTGAAGTGCTCAAAAATGGAGGGGTGTTGTACTATGGTGATGGGGGACGGTGGAGGAATGTCCATGGCAGAGTCCAGTCCATTGGTCACACAAGTGCACTGGCCATATGGGCAAAGGAAGTGGAGCTGGGGCAGTTAAAGTATGGACAGGGTAACAAAGTGGGACAGTGGGAGGACAATCAGGGTGGTCTCATTTCCTGGCGGGGGTCTTGCCATCTTGCTCTGTCCTGTTCCTGGATCTCAGGGACCGCTTGCGTGGTGGTTGTCCGACTGCAGGGGATGGGGTGCTGGTGTGGTGGTCCTGTGGCGGGGCATCCTGTCCACTAGCGCCGGCGGAGGTGGTGGGCAGTTCATCGTCCATGCTAGTGTCAGGGGCCCCTTGGAGTGCCACGGTGTCCCTCAAGGTCTGCTGTATGTCCTTCAGCACCCCTACAATGGTGCCCAGGGCGGAACTGATGGTCCTGAGCTCCTCCCTGAACCCCAAATACTGTTCGTCCTGCAGGCGCTGGGTGTCCTGAAACTTGGCCAGGACCGCCGCCATCGTCTCCTGGGAGTGGTGGTATGCTCCCATGATGGAGGATAGGGCCTCGTGGAGAGTGGGTTCCCTTGGCCTGTCCGCCCCCTGTCGCACAGCAGCCCTCTCAGTTCCCCTGTGTTCCTGTGCCTCCGTCCCCTGGACTGTGTGCCCACTACCACTGCCCCCAGGTCCCTGTTGTTGGGGTGGTGGGTTATCCTGGGTTCCCTGTAGTGGTGGACACACAGCTGATTGACGTGTCCTGGATAGGGAGGTATGGGCCCGCTGGGTGGGTGCTGTGCTGGTGTTACCAGAGGGTGGAACATCAGTGTTGGGCTGTGCCTGTGCAAGGGGAACCGACTGTCCCGAGGCCCACGATGGTCCCGGCTGGTCATCAGGATCCAGTAGGGCAGAGCTGCTATTGTCACTGTGGGCCTCTTCTGTGGGTGGAGTGGAGTTGTCTGGACCCTCCGGTGTGGTGACTGTCCTTCGTGATCCTGCAGGGGCATAAGTGCATGATTATTGCATGTGTGTCATGGTGTGCAATGGGTGGCTCACCGTGTACACCAGTGCAAGCATTCCTGTGGGGGGGCTTGTGTGATGATGGTTGGGGGGTGTACTGAGTATGTGCAGTGAGCATGCTTTGGTGATGGGTGTCCATGCTTTGTTAAGTCATGCAGGGCTTGGTGTAGGGATGGGTGGTTTGTGTTATTAGTATAAGTATTGGTGAGGAGTTGGAGTGATGGGGGACGGGGTGAGGGTGGGGGGTTGTGATGGCATGCAGGTAGGGTGGGGGATATGATAGTTAAGATTTGACTTACCAGTGTCCATTCCTCCACCGACTCCTCCGAGGCCCTCTGGACGCATGATGGTCAAGACTTGCTCCTCCCATGTTGTTAGTTGTGGGGGAGGAGGTGGGGGTCCGCCGCCAGTGCGCTGCACCGCTATGTTGTGCCTGGAGACCGCTGAACGCACCTTCCCCCGTAGGTTGTTCCACCTCTTCCTGATGTCCTCCCGATTTCTTGGATGCTGTCCCACAGCGTTGACCCTGTCGACGATTCTGCGCCATAGCTCCATCTTCCTGGCTATGGATGTGTGCTGCACCTGTGAGCCAAATAGCTGTGGCTCTACCCGTAGGATTTCCTCCACCATGACCCTGAGCTCCTCCTCGGAAAACCGGGGGTGTCTTTGGCGTGACATGGGGTGGTGTAGGTGATGTGTGGGGTGGTGTATGTGTTGATGAGTGTGGTGATGTGTGGTGGTGTGTGGTGTTTTGAGTGTGGACGTTGTGTGGGTGAGGGTGTTGTGTGCCTCTGTGTGGTGGGGTTGTCTATTCTGTGCTCTCTCTCTGGCCTTCGTCTCTATTTTTGGGTCGTAGGGGTTTGTGGGCGATGTAGGTGTGTGTTTTGTATTGTGTTGGGTGTGTGGGAGTGGTGTTTGTATGTGTGTCAGGTGTGTGTATTTTGAATTGTCCAATGTGGCGATGTTTTGGAGATGTATGTGTATTTTGAGCGCGGCGGTGTGTACCGCCAATGGAATACTGCGGCTGAAAGACCGGCGCGTGGATTCGTGGGTCGTAATAGCATGGGCGTGTTTCTGTTGGCGTGGAGGTAGAGGTTTTGTTTTCGCCAGTTTAACACTGACCTTTGTTGTGGCGGACTTGTGTGGGTGTCTGAATTTCGGCGGATTCCGAAATGTGGGTCATAATAGCTGTGGCGGGATTCCGACGTTGTGGCGGTGTGTTACAGGATCTGCTGCGCGGCGGTAAGCGCCTTTTACCGCCAGGGTTGTAATGACCACCGCAACAATCTTAAAATCAACTTTACTAAAAAAAAAATTTTAAATTATGAGCTCAGAGACCCCAAACTCCACATGTCTATGTGCTCCCAAAAGGAATCTACACTCTAATCATCTTTAAAGGCAGCCCGAATGTTAATCTATGAGAGGGATAGGCCTTGCAACAGTGAAAAAGGAATTTAGCAGTATTTCACTGTTAGGACATATAAAACACATTAGTATATGTCCCACCTTAAACATACACTGCACCCTGCCCATGGGGCTACCTAGGGTCTACCTTAGGGGTGCCTTACATGTAAGAAAAGTGAAGGTTTAGGCCTGGCAAGTGGGTGGGTACACTTGCCAAGTCGAATTGGCAAATTAAAACTGTACACACAGACACTGCAGTGGCAGGTCTAGACCATGTGTACAGAGCTACTATTGTGGGTGGCACAACCAGTGCTTCAGACCCACTAGTAGCATTTGATTTACAGGCCCTGGGCACCTCTAGTGCACTGTACTAGGGACTTACCAGTAAATCAAATAGGCCAATCATGGATGAACCAATTACATACACATTTTGTATAGGAGCACTTGCGCTTTAGCAGTTGTAAAGTGTCCAGAGTAACAAAACTGCAAAAACAAAGTCCAACACACATCAACAGCCTGGGAAGCAGATGCAAAAAGTTAAGGGAGACCACGCCAGGGATGAAAAGTCTAACAGGGGGAATCACCGATGGGTCTGCCAACACTAGCGAGTGGCCACTGGAGGAGGAATCCGAAGATGATGACGTGGTCCTGATCTCATCCCTGGCACTGCCTTCATCCTCCAGGCCACTGGTTTCCTCTGTATCAGTTGTATCTTGACCAAAGGTCCCGTGGCCAGATGCTGCCCCACTCGGCTCAGCCCTATCTCCTTCGACTGACTTTTCTGATGCTGCAAATACAAAGAGAAATAGGGTAATAACAAGTACATTACTACCTTTCAACCACAGCTCTGAGTGTCAGATAAAACCATCATGCCAATTAGTCCCCAGCAAAACCTACAACTAAGTAGAACATTCATGTGCCATCACATATCCATGCATTCCTAACTAGACTTACCAAAGTTACCCACCAGAAAATCAGTAACTAAAACTGAATGGATAAAATCCAGCAATCACAAAAACATACCTACAACTGGGTGACCTCTCATCCTCCAAAATATGCCACGTGCAGCAGAACCCAGTCAACTTGCAGTCAAAATGGTATCCCACTGTAAACTACTCTGCCATATTTCACAGACAAGCAAATGCACACATCTAACTTGCAGTTACATAATGTGCTAACAATTAGAGATAATGCCAAGGAAATCTGGCTAACTCAAATTCCTATATGCAATATTCTAGAGCAGGTGACATGGAAATACCCATGTCACAATGGATACATACCAAAAATATCCAACTCAATAAGTTACACCTGTCCCAACTGAGTGAAGGAGGTAGTAGCAAGGTCACTCAGATAGGACTCACATTTGTCCTGAAAAGGACCAACATTGATGTGAGGTCTAGTATGTCCGGGAAAGATGCCTCGAGAAAACACACAACAATGAATCAGCAAGCTACAGTTTAGCCCCGACTAATGTCTGACACCAATCACAATAAAATGACCTGTGTGTGTCTGTAGTAAACATCTGTTCCATGCATGTTGGATAGTCACAGAACCTGAAGTGACCAATAGAAGGACCTCAATCCGTTGTCCAATGTGAAGACACATTACTACCCATATCTCAGAAATGTAAGCCTGCCATCTGTTTGTGGATGAATACCTGAACCTAAGCACATCTGATGTCAACATCATTGCAGGTTACTCCATGATGCATGCCTACAGTCAGGGCACAATCTCTAATCACTACAAAGGTGCAGTGCACTAATCAACGTGATGCCACTTCACCGGCATGGGAAACACAAAGCTGTTCCACACTCTTGGACTACCTGACATGTTTCTCAGTGTTACTGCAGTCCTACATGCCAAATGACATACTGTGATGCAAGAAGGTATCAGTCAGACAATAACCAAAGTTTGCACACTCCTGTCTGTGGCTCAACATGAAATGGACCACCTTTGTAATTGTACCATACATTAACTGTTTTCCATGCGCTTATATTTGTGTGACTACAGACTTCATCCAATCAACACGGGTTGAACATGCATGACATTGCAGAAAGGAATGCATCCATAAAAGAAAAGGACACATGCTGACATGTGGGCACAATGGTATGTTGGCTACAGTCATGGAACATAATTCTTGTCAATAGACATTCCCACTTACCAAGGGAAAGTTATTTTCTACACCTGACGGCCTTTAGCCATGTACGCCATGTCACATAAATGCTGGGCACTAGCTTATCACATACTATAGTGAGACACCAGCATAAATCATACAATGAAGATCCCTTGCTTCTGATTGGCAGATATCTGAAACATATAATCCCAGACACATTTTGAAGGACAGTGATCCCTCCCCAACTTACCTATATTGTCTGTGACATTTAGGGGAAGTGATCAGTGGGTCAGAAATCACACCCATCCTAACTACAAATAGTACGTGATTGTTCAGTGCAAACAGCCATTTGTTGGCTCTGCAGAGAAATTAGCGTGTGAATTCGCAACAGGTTTGTACTAGGTTGCAGGTTCAGAAGGCAAGGTTTCCCAGTTTGATACTCATGTCAACACAAACAATCTCCCATCAACTCTGTGACACATGGCTCAGCCCTCATTGTCGGGGGAACAGTCTGTAACCCACTCATTCACCTTGCAATGGGGCAGACAGGAATTTTCTGTGTACTCACCCCCTTGTGGCTGTTGTGCTGCCCTTAAGTGCCCATCCAGCTCGAGGTAGGAAACCGCCAGAATGCGGGCCATTAGGGGGGTCATGGTCCGACAGGCAACCCACTCACGGTTGGAGTTCAGCCCTACCTGGGCCTCCGCGATCTTCTGGGCTTAGGGTCTCAGGTCCTTCCAACACTTGTGACAATGGGCGCTCCGCTGGCTGTGGACCCCCACGGTCTGCACCTTCTTGGTGATGGCTCATCAAATCCCCTTCTTCTGATGGGCGTTGACTTGCATGGATGCAAAATACAAGAAAGGAAATCATGTTAAAACGTGTCCCATCCAAAATGGCAGAGTCAGATAAATGCCTCTACACTAAGCTAAGCACATCATGTATTGCCGAGACTGGCAAGGTGTGGCACATACCAGTCACTGAGTGCAGGAACATGACAACAAACACTTCCTAATCAGCAGACCAACCCACCTCCCTGCTCAGGCCCTCCAATCAGCAGCTTGCTCAACTGACATCTAGTGGGACATGCCTCAGCCATCATAGTGAGCTCAGAAGGAGATTGGGACACAGGGCAACTCTGTGGTTTCTGAGAGGTAGATTCGACAGGCACAAAGGTTTCAATTCACTCACACTCTGTGAGGATGGCTATCCACCAATATTTATTCCAGCCTAGTGCCAGGGCACAAGACCCAATCCCACATACGGGTAACAATGAAGGAACTGGCATGTTGGGTATAGGAGGTTCCTAACCTGTTCATGTGTTGACATGTGGACTCACAGATGCATACTCATTCCACCTGAAGGGGTGGGGTAATGTATCATCTACCTGTGATACAGAACATGCTTCTGGAAACATGGTGCCTACAGTGTTAGCATCCAATGAACAAAGGCACACTTTGTCCATTGTCAGCCATGTAACACAACAACTGGGACAGATATCATGGCATCACAGGATTCATCACACTGTCTGTACTGTAAGACTGATGTTTACTATAAGCCTGCACAGAACAAATTTGACCTGTGTAATGATGACAACAGGGCTGTGGGAGTAAGGGAACTGTCAGAGGCACACTTTGATAGTGATACTTAGCGCACATTGATCACAGAGCTTTGCCTCTCTATCCAACACCATGTACATACTCCTCAGTGAATGAACCTCAGGAAGCTGCATCTTAGCACAGAGACCAGAATGGTCCACAGGACAGGATGTCCTGCGAGACACGGGGTGGGCACAGTGTCACAGTTGCTTTGTCAAAATGACTCAACTCAATCCTAGACTTGGAGCCATACAGTGCGATAGAGCTGACAGACAATAGTCTCTGCAGGCTGAGAAGACAGAACCTGCATGATAATCAATTCCCATCAATTACATGCATGACAGAATGTCATGTAGTAACAGCCATTTACCATGTGATGTGTATGTGGTCTGAGGCTCAGTGGCAACATACGCACGTCTCAGTTTACACACACCTCACACATACAACATGCCCAAACTGCCCATGCAGTCATAGATGTACATGTTCTATCACATTATCCACAACCATGTATCAAGTGTTGTATGGGCATGGCTGAGGAGTCCCCTCATCTAGTTTAGTGCATCCCACATAAGGAACGATATGGTACACTCAAAACACACACACACACACACAAGACAGATGCCTCAACATGTGGCACTGATCAATGTTACATGCACAAGAAGTATCCCATTGCAGCCACACCAACGGCACACCTTTGGCCCTGACTTTACATACTGTTCACCATGGCCTCAATCCAGCCTCTAAGTAGAAATATGGTGTAGCACATGGTAAAATAGAGTTCATGAGGCACTTACCTATTCTCGCTCTAGAAAACTGTCCATACAGGGGTAGGACCTCCTCCTCAAGCTTCTCAAGCTCCTCTGGGGAGAAGGCTGGTGCCCTATCACCTGCTGGACATGGCATGATTGCTCCCAGAGGCGGTACACAGCAGCTCATGCAGTGGAGGACTTGCTGGTAGCAGTGTCAGGACTCAAGTGAGAAAGGTTGCAGAACATGACAGTCACGCCTACCACCTTCGTGGTCGTCACCAACGGCAGACATAGCCATTGGGCCAAGAACGCTACTGGCAACAATGTTTGCCAATGGCAATGTCCACCACTGCAGCATCTGCCTACAGTCATGAAGACTTGCATTAAAGGGTGGTTCACAATGTCCAGTAGAGTGGGTCAGGCAGCCACCATTATAGGGGCATAAAAATGTGGTTTATGGCCAAACAAAATGTGTCACAAGTAAAAAATGTTGTTAATTCTAGTTGCTGAGTGCTGGTCTTGACCTGGCATGTAGGTGCTTCAATTTTTAGACCCTTTAGGGCATACGCTACATACATATGGCTACTTGCTTTGGGACACAGCCCCCCCTGCAAAACTTATGTTGTGTGACATAAATTCACAGTCCGAGTGGCAAGTTTCAGGCACAAAAAGTTGCTGTCTGGGTAGATGAGGTGTACACAGTTGTGGGAATGCAAGGGGGAAACATGTTACTTCTGTGTGATTGACAGTGATGATATCTACTGTGTATTATGTCTGCAACCTCTGACATGCCTTGTTACAGTTTGTGAATGGCATGCATATATGCATGTTGCAAAGGACACATTGAATGATGCCTATACTAATTGTTTGTCCCACATAGGTGCACAGGGAGGAGAACGATCAGCCATTCTCATATATACCGTCCACTGGCAGACCTTCATGCCATGGAACACAGACACATCACCCAGATATACTACCTGAATAGGCAAACAATTGTGGCTTTCTGTTGTCAGTTGGAGCCAGATCTGATGCCTGACATTAGTCTTCCAAATAGCATACCTACCATCACTCAAGTCATAGCAGTGTTGTACATCCTGGCCACAGGGTCCTTCCAGAATACAGTGCTACTATCTACTTGGATGTCCCAGCACATGTTCTGAATAGTATTGAAGGATGTACTCTCAGAAATGTTGAAACACCTGGATAGCTACATACTGGACCTTTGTCCATGTGAAGGCTGACTTCTATGGTTTGGCACACATCCCACATGTGTTGTCAGCCATTGATGGTACACATGTAGCCTTGCTTCCACCACATGACAATGACAAGACAATGAACAAGTATATCAGAGCAGGAAGAATTTCCATTCCATCAATGGTTGTTTGGTGGACCTCTACATTTCACAGGTCTGTGCCCATTATCCGGGTTCAATCCATGATGCCTTCATCATGACGAACAGCGCAATTCCACAGCTGATGTCACAACTGTATCCAGAGTGGGCCTGGCTAGTTGGTAAGTCACGTATGTCATATAATTTTTCTCAGGAAATGTCTGTCGCTATAGAAATGATGAGAGGGACTCATAGTTGCACATATGTCGCATTCCCTTGCAGGGGACTCTGCATACCCAAACCATTCATGGTTATTGACAACGGTGAGGAATCCAGCTGTGCCAGGGGATATCCACATTAACGATGCCCATGGAAGAACACAGGGCCATATTCATACTTTTTGATGCACAACTGCGCCAACGCAGTTGTGCGGCAAAAATTTTAACGCCGGCTAACGCCATTCCAAAGCACCATGCGGGCGCCTTATTTATTGAATGACGTTAGCCGGCGGAGCTGACTGGTGTGCGTCAAAAAAAATGACTCACACCAGGCAGCGCCGGCGTAGGGGAAAATGGAGCTTGGGCGTCAAAAAATGGGGCAAGTCGGTCTGAGGCAAAAAATCTGCTTAAACCCAATTTGCGCCATTTTTCTTGACTCCCACCCTCCATTGACATGACTCCTGTCTTAGCAAAGACAGGAGTCATGCCCCCTTGCCCAATGGCCATGCCCAGGGGACTTATGTCCCCTGGGCATGGTCATTGGGCATAGTGGCATGTAGGGGGGCACAAATCAGGCCCACCTATGCCACAAAAAAAAATAATAATAATTACTTACCTGAACTTACCTTAAGTTCCCTGGGATGGGTCCCTCCATCCTTGGGCGTCCTCCTGGGGTGAGCAAGGGTGGCAGGGGGTGTCCCTGGGGGCATGGGAGGGCACCTCTGGGCTCCTTCCGAGCCCACAGGTCCCTTAACGCCTGCCCTCACCAGGCATTAAAAAATTACGCAAAAGCGGCTGGACGTCATTTTTTTGGACCCGCCCACTCCTGTGCGTCATTTTTGCACGGGAGTTTAAATAAGGCGCACATGCCTTAGAGTAATTTTTTAGAAGGGAACGCCTACCTTGCATATCATTAACGCAAGGTAGGTGTCCACGCTAAAAAAGGACGCAAACTCCAAGATCTTTGGCGCTAGACGGGTCTAACGCCAAAGTATAAATATGGAGTTAGCTTTGCGTCGGATTTGCGTAAAAAAAAACAACGCAAATCCGGCGCAAACACAGTATAAATATGCCCCACAGTGTTTTGTGGAGTGGGCTTTTGGGCTCCTGAAAGTCAGATTTCACTGTCTGGACAAGACAGGTGGAGCCCTCCTCTACTCACTCAAAAAAGTTTGTAAGATCATTGTGGTCTGCTGCATGCTGCACAACATTGCCCTGAGGGGGAACATCCCATGTATATCAGATGAGGGGGATCTATCAGTGCCATTTGGTGAGTCCCCTGAAATGCCAGGTGGGGATGACAGTGATGAAGAGGAAGGTGAAGACTTACGGGCAGATCTCATGAATCACTACTTCACTTGAGTGTAAGTATGACAGGTGATGTTATCTCTGTGACTGTCTGGGGAAATGTAGGGGTCAGGAAGTGTTGAGTGGGCTTATTAACCACTAAAGACAGGGCATCCCATGTTATGCAATATACATGCAAGCTTTGCTGCTAAGTCAGACTGGGACATGAAACTACCTTTATGATCTGCCTTGCTTGTGCCAGTCTCATTGCAATGTGAGTGGATCTAACGCACTTTTGATGTGGTGTAGGACATATGTATGAATTTTCATGCCTTAACTCCTCGTATTCCAATTTTTCACCCAGGTCTCTTAATCATGCCATCCTTATGTGAGCATTTCAGAGTTGTGACATTGACAGGTAGCTATAGCTGTTCTGACATGTGATATGGACATGGATTGATCCCGGTAATGTTGATCACAGATTTCGGGTGTATGGGTCCTCTGTCAAAGGAGCCTGGACTGTGTGTGAGGGGAGTTCTGAAGTGCACAATACACTTGTGATTTGTAGTGTGATGGGCCAATTGTTTAATGTGTGTGACCATGTGACCGTGCTACATGTCATCCAGTGCAATCAATGTATTTTCCCTTCACATTGTATGTACAGTGATCCTGTATGGTCTTTTTGTGGCTGTCAAAGTGTTTGCACATAGCAGGCCAGAGTGCCTGTGCCACAACACTGACAAAGGATAGGATCACACCACCAGATGCTTGGCCATTGTAATAAGATGGACCTAGGATCAGGAAATGATGCATGTGCCCTGGTGTATATAGAGTTAGAAAACCTGGTTCGATATGTGATGAGGCCCAAGCTGGTGACAACATCCACTAATCTGTTGGCCCATTATACAGGACAATGTCTGACAAAGCATATTCTACTGTGGTCTGCAGGATGGTCACTTTGTGATATCTGGCCTGACTCAATGTTAGTCAGATTTTCTTGGCTATGACCTTTTAACAGCTGTTTTGCAGTACAATGCAATGAAATGTATTCTGTGACCAGACCCTTGTGATGTTGTGTTGCTAGTCATCCTCAGCATGACACTACCTGAAACATTGTCCTCCTTTCACTACCATTGTATGTCTTCCTCATGTGCATTATATAGGTTTAACATTCGACATTTCAAAATTCTTTAAAAAAAGAGGTAGTAGGCAGTTTTTTGAGATAGGCGTATTTATTAACTTATCTACATGGAATAATTGCGAAACTCTGAAACAAAGTAAGGTGAAGTGGATGTAATCAATAGAGTAGGTGCCACAACATTTGAAGTCCAGTGTCGTACTACCATGGCAAATTAAAAGTAGTAAAAGGCCAGTCAACAGAGTGAATCCGTGACACACAAAGGAATTCCATCAGGAAGAGGTAACTTCTTGGCAGTGGTTGGTGTCTTGCAATCTCCACCTCCTGGAGTATTGGGTGGACGTCCCCACTTGTGGGAGGTTCAGAAGCTTCAGAGGCATGGGTGTCTGAGACAGCTGTTTCCCCTGACAGGGCCTCCCTTCCAGTGGCTTCCACAGATGTTGAAGAGGCTGATGTTGCTGGGCCACAGGAAGGGTTATGTTGTTGTTCATGGTCCCTGATCAGGGTACTGCTGATCTTGAACACCCCTGTTAGGAAGGCAAAGATGGTATTGGAGGCCTCCCACTTATCCATGGCTTCCTGATGGAAGTCCCTCTGCAGCCACTTCATCTCCCTGAGGTCAATAAATACATAGTCCATCATGCCTTAGGATTGTTGGTAGGCTCCCAAGACTTCGCTGATGGTGTCCTGGCCAGGAGCATCACCAGCTGCTTCTTGCCACTTGGCCACACCATCCCTACCACACACAGCCTGCCTCCTTCCTTTGGTTGTAGGTCCTTCACTGTCAGAGTTGGCTTACTGTGACTGGACTGGGGGGCATAAGATGTCAGTGACTCTCCTCGGGACACAGGTTTGCAGGTGACTGGCTACCTGGGATGTTGAGGACACTGGGTTGGGAGGAGTCAATGTGGTCAGGGTGAGGCTCACTCGTGTCACCTGACCAGGTTGCCCTGATGGGCA
Source organism: Pleurodeles waltl (assembly GCF_031143425.1). Lineage (NCBI taxonomy): Eukaryota > Metazoa > Chordata > Amphibia > Caudata > Salamandridae > Pleurodeles > Pleurodeles waltl. The sequence continues at coordinate 652,954,290 of NC_090439.1, forward strand.
GAACCGTCCTCAACATCCAGACGTCCAGGAGTGGTATCCTCACTGAGGGCTTCATCCCTGGGGGTTGTGGCAGTCTCTTCAGTGATGTCAGTAATTGCAGTGGCTGCTCGACTTGTTGATGAGAGAGATACAAAGTTACAGGTTGTATTGTGACATCTACCTCCATTAGGTGACAGTGACATTTGGCTACACATTGTGGTTAGCAACTTTCCCTAATGTGACAGGTTGACATGCTATCCTTTGTAATGACCTGAGATTTGACTAACATACTTATTCCATTTTAGCCAAATGGCTTCGGAATGTCTGAGTACCTTAGCACTTGGAGGGGTGGTCATAGACTTATATCTTGCCAGCAGTGAAGGAAAAAGAGTGACTGGGCAGGGTATGGTTTGGGTCATCTTAAGACCTAGTTGGCTGTTATGCAGGCAGACCCAATACCTTGCAGTATATGTGCTAGGTGTCCCCATGTGGTCAGTGCATTGTGGATATGTCTGCTGCCAATACCACTCAGATGATGTATCTTGGGGCCTTTGATCTGTCATAAAGTTTTATAGTCCACATTTTGATCTGTCCTTCCTGTCCACAACATTTCATCTTGGCCTAGCTGCTCAAGGTGGCTATGGGTGTGTATCCACATTACTGGGTGTACCATAATCTGTATATTGGTCCCTCCCAGGTGGGTAAACTTAATTAGTAAGTTCATAGACTGACGCACAATGTCACATGGCCTCTAGTCTGGTGATATGAGTTACATGGACTTGTCCTCCTAGGATTTACAGTGATGTTTCTCCAAGTACTACACACAATATACATGGGTCATCTTCTGAGGTAAGTACACTTCTATTGCTAGTTAACCTACAAGGATATTTGAGCATATGCAAAGTGAGCTGGTGCTTTGAATTGGGTAGACCTAGCTTCCTGACTTAGCAAACTTGTGACTCCCTGTTCCTCCTGCACTTGTTATGTGTTATCCCCACAGGAGAGTGCACTTCATGTGTGAGTTTCCAAGAAAATGGTATTGTGGCAGTTGTTAACTGGACTGGCACTTGGAGTGACAGTTAGGGATCCTCCTATGTTATATAGCCATTTGACTCCATGTATCACACTCACCATACAGGCATGAACCTTTCTAGGTGAGTATAGTTCAATGTCAGAGTAGAGGTGAAAGGCTCATTATGACAGAGAACACTGGGTTGGCTGACTGGGGTTACAGTACCAATGCATCATGGCCCTTGCATTCCTGTCAGTGCCTGTCCTACACCCATACACTATACAGTTGCTATCCTTTCTAGGTGAGTACAGTTCAATGGCTAAGTAGAGGTAGTAGGCTAATTGTAGCAGAGAACACTCTGTTGGCTGTGTGGGGTCACACTACTTGTGCTTCCTGGCCTTGGCAGTTCTATCAGTGCGTGTGTTATACACACACACTGTGCAGTTGAGAGTACACTAGTTTGGGGCTTTGCAATACACTATAATTTTGCATGTAATACACATGTGTATACACAGCTCTGGTTTTGTGTATTGTAGAACAGTGTCGGAAATTGTAGTGCTGTCAGCCTCTGTCCTACACCCAGTATACACAGATGAGGGTCCCCCAGGTGAGTCTAGTTCACATGTGAGATGGCAGACAGAGGTCTTTGGACAGGTGGAGACTGAGCTGGTGATTGAGGTGCTAGTGAAGGTATTGAAAGGTGAGCAGTGAGCATGCATGCCAATACATTTAGGTGCAATATTCTGTTGTTGTGATTTACCTGACTTCACTCCCCCAGGTATTCATGTCAAGGCCTCAGGATGCATGATGGCCAAGACCTTCTACTCCCATGATGTGAGTTGTAAGGGAGGAGGTGGAGGACCACCACCAGTCTTCTGGAGCTACAGCTGGTGCCTGGATGACGTGGAACGTACCTTCCCCCTGAGGTTATTCCACCTCTTTCTGATGTTGTCCCTTGTGCGCAGGGTGGTGCCTACATCATTCACTCTGTCGACAATTGTTTGCCACATTTCCATTTTCCATGTGATAGACGTTTGTTGGACTTAGGCTCCAAATAAATGTGGCTCTACTCTAATGAATTCCTCCACCATGACTCTTAACTCATCTTCAGTGAAACAGGGATTTTTCTTTTGTGACATGGTGGTGTTAAATATAGATGGGTTGGTGCTGGGTAAATGAGCAGGTGACAGGAAGTAAATGGAGTAGGGAGGTACAGATAGTTGTAATAGGAGTGTATTGAAGGTGTGGGGTGTTTTGTTGGTGTAAATTGTTTGGGGGTGTCTATTCCAGTGGATTTGGAGTTTTGAAAATGTTGCTCTGTCTTGCTGGGTCTTGCTGTAAAAATGCAAAGGATTGTGGTGTGTGAGGAGGTGTGTCTTATGGTGTGCATTGCAGGTGTGTCAGGTGTGGGAATGTGTGCCAACTGTATTGTTTTCAAAACTATCCAAAGTGATGTTGTGTATTACTGTGGGAACTGTGGACCACCACAGTTTGGCCCGCCATTGGAAGACTGCCATGGCTGAACCAACATTGAGATTTTTGACTTGCAATAGGTTTGGTGGTTGGTTGATGGACTAGCGGTGCTGGTGGTCAGACCGCTCACTTCTTTCCTTTACAAGCCCTGGCGCTGTCAGGTTTTTTTTGGCTGGTTTTAGCGGTCCGTGCTGTGTGACTCGTAATACGGTGGTCAGTGTGACCACCAAAACCGGCGGTCTTTTGATGGCCATCAGTATAGCTGTCTGGTGGTCCAACCGCCAAGCTCATAATGAGGTCACTTCTGGCCTAAAGATCTAGGTCTTGTGCTGTCACTCAGGAGGCTGAATGTTCAAATCATATTTTTCGCTGGGCAGTGTGTTTGTTTATTTACTAGTGTTTTGACTGTTAAAACTTCCTAGTATAGAACATTCACATTTCTTTCCTATTACATGCATGGGTTGCCTGTCATAGGTATGTCTGGAAGCATCACAGCAAGTAGTCACCTATGGCCTACAGGTTAAGGTCACATATCCTCAATCTGAAAGTTGAGGGTTCCACTCCAGGTGTGCCCGTGGTTGTTTTCCTTCTTTAATTTCTTTTAAACTTCAAAAGTTTAAGGTTCATACTGAAAGGTGATCTCGCTCTTTTTAATTGACAAATACATTTTTCTTTTCAACTTGTCTAAATATATCTCAAATATCACTCATCTAAGCTTAAAACACTCTCTCTCTCTTCTTCTCGCTCTCTTCCTGTCTGTCTCTTTCAGACTTTCTCACACTCACAAACCCATTCAGACCCCTATGCACCCACTCACAGAAGCCCTCAGACACTCACACCCCATTCACAGACCCATGCAGACCTTTGTGCACCCACACACAGCTGCAGTCAGAACCTCATGCACCCACTCACAGAACCACTCAGACACACACACCCACCCACAGACCCACTGAAACCCTCACGCACCCACTCACAGACCCACTAAGATACTGTTGTACCAACTCTCACACGCAGACACTTTCAAAGCCACTCTCACACCCAGATACACCCTGTCACACCTATTCTCACACACAGAGAGACAGGCCATGGCCAACTCCTGCTCTGCACAGCCGATGGCTGTGCGCAGCATGGGGTTGGGTGGTTAGGGGTGTTAGCTGCAGCATCTGGCCGCATGCCAAAGGTCACGTGTGGCAAAGATTTGAGTGGGTGTAGGGGTTGGCTGCAGTGCCTGGCCACAGACCAGGTTCTGCCCCTAACAGCCACCATGCCCTGCTGAAGACCATGCACAGTGGTGGTTGGATTAACATGTAGTGATAAAAATGACTGAATGTTAAAAAAAAACCTAGAAATTCACTGGAAAAAAACAAAGGTTACACAGACATTATAGTTAGGAAATAAAATGTAAAAAAACATGAAAATTCACTTAAAAAAACAAAGGTTACAGGACGTTATAGTTAGGCTTACATGTTAACATTTAAATGTACAAAACCATGAAAATCGACCTGTTAGAGTTATCCCAAGTAACTATAGCTCCTGCCCACAGTATGCACTGCTAATTACCCCACAAATTAAGGTACTCATGACATTTTTGATTACATCATTGTTAATATCAATATAATATTTGCAGTAAAATATTTGATGAAAAGACTGTGCATGGCGGATGCAAAGTGTGCTTTTTGTGATTTGGTGTAAATTTGTTCAGTAGTGTTTAAGAAATTAAAGATGAAACATAATGTACATCTGGGCAGTTGGGCTTGAGAGAGTTCAGCGGGAGTCCTGCAGGAGAGCAAATTTAAAAACATAGGCCTCTGAGGCATTGAGTGGCCAGTTTTCCCAAAAGCCTTCATGTTCTGGGGAGAGCAAGAGGGTCCTGTGAGTCTTGTAAGAGCGAGTACTCTGATTGACTGGCTGTTGAAATGTTAGAAATGAAATGGCAGCCTGTGATCTACAGCAGCATTCCACATGAACCAGTCATTTTAGATATGGGTTGCAAACTATATATTTATTTATTTTGATGAATTCTACCACGAATGCCAAAAATTATAAATCAATTTATCTTCTTTCTTCTCTTTTCTAGCTCCCAGGGAAGAGGTCCATCCTCCATTATCTATCGAGAACACAGTAAGGGTCAATAAGTAACCACATTTCTTTATATATGTTTTGTACTGCCACCATTTTCACCTGAGGTGCACACTGGGAGGGATGCTCAAATGGTTAGGTTAGGTAAATGAGGATACTGTAGGGAAAGCAAAAAGAAAAATTAATTAAGGAATAAGTTATTGCTTAACAAAGAAGTGCTTCTCCACTTCGTCTAAGGGTGAAGCATGATTCATATCCAACTCCAACATGCAACCCTAAGGAGTGCCCATTGAAGCTGCCGTAGGGTAGCAAACATTCTTTCCAGACCCCTTACCTGCCCACACAGTTGACTAAGCCACTTTCCTTCTAAAGTGTGACTGGAAGATGTAGCTCTATGGTGGATGACTTCCCAGGCCATTTCTCAGTCCATCTTGAGCTGCTTTCCTTCTGCTGATTCCACTCTTTGGTTCCACCAAAGTCTTTGCTTTCCAGCACATTCTTCTGCTTCCATCTTCTCTGAAAGTGTTTTTAGCGTCCCCTCCTCATCGGGCTTTTTCGCGAGACTGTCCATCGCCTCTACCTCCTGCTGCCATGGCAACCCAACCACCTCAAATGCCAGCTCTTTTGCTCTCTCTGACCCCAGAACCAGCACCCAGAAGCACTCTTTGAGTCCTTCGTCTGGGTAAAAGGAAAACGTCCCTTAAAGGTATTGTCGGTGTCCCGTATGGGAGTAGAGGAATGGACGGGGGTGAAGGTCTTGCTCTCCCAACATTGGGTGAGCTGCTGACATGGTCAAAACTGTTTACTGTGGAAATGAAATAGAAAATGCTATATATGGGGTCAGCAGAAAGGCATGCTGTCCCTCTCAGTTTATAAAGGAGGTGTCTAAGGGATAACTACTGTGAAAAAAGTAAATGTATATTGCTTTCAACTAATTTTTATGATCTCACAGGACTCTTGCGAGATCCTGTAGAGTAGAAAGGGGTAGATGAGTTCTCAATGCATCCATTAATAGGCATGCATGTTGTGGTCATTGTTGTTTAGAGGAAGCTTGTAAGAGATAAGTATTGTGATGAGTATATGGTTAATTCCTATTTTCCCAAAAAGAAACAGAAGAGGCCAGTCCATGTGCCCACCCTAGTATGTGCATCCATCATCTGAGAGAGAGGACTTATTTGAGGGAAAGTCTCATTCTATACACCCTAATACACACATTTGCCATCTGAGAGAGGTCAGGGAGGAGAGAATAGTGCCTGTACACACCATACTACAAATACCCATCATCTGAGGGTCTCACAAGAGAGACCATTCTATGTACGTATCTTAATATGCACACCAGACATCTGAGAGACAGGTCTGACAGGAGAAGCCAGTCCATGTACACATTCTAATACACACATCTGTCATCTCAGAGAGATGTCTTAGCAGAGAGGCCAGTTTCTCTTCCCACATTCTACTATGTACACCCGTCATCCGAGAAAGAGGTCTCAGTGGAGAGGCCAGTCTCTCTCCACACACCCTACTAAGTAAACAAGAGGTTAGTCCATGTAAACACCCTACTGCACACACCCATCATCTGAGAGAGAGGAGTTAGTGGAGAGGCAGTCTCTCTCCATACACATATATAAATTATAAATACTACATCAGGATGTATTCAGTATAAATGTTAATTCCATTATACAAAGTACAATCTTGCAAGAGGCTCATGAAAGCAAGCCAGAAAGAACTATCCCTTAGACAGCACGCAAGGGCTCTTGCAAATTCTCTCAAAAAGTGGGCAAGTGCAGCTGGTAATGATGAGCTCCTCTGGCTTCCATGAGAGCCTTGTGACTGAATTTAAGAATAAAAAAAGGGAAACAAAACAAAACAACATACATGATAAAACTAGAGGGTAGCTCTGTAAATAGTGTTTTTAGTTAACAGTTTAGAGGCTCTCATGAGAGTAATGACACCTTAAAAATAGATTGCTGATATCATGCATCCATTTGAAAGTTACAAGAACTGAGACAATACGTATTCACTGCTGATATATTGAATATTTATATGTTTAATACACTCTTATGTTACAACTTAATATTTAAGCACAGCATTTATTACAAAACCATTCTACCGTACATACACACACCCAAATAATTAATTTACTTTAAAAAACCTAGAAATTCACTGAAAAAACAAATATTAAAGTAACTTTATAGTTAGTTGTGATAGAAATATTTGTTTCTGATAAAAAAAAAACCTTAGAAAGTCACTGAAAAAAAAGGTTAAAGTAACATTAGTTAGATGAATTCCTCAGTGATAACATTAAGTTATTGAACTAAAATAGAAGCACAGAAATTCACCAGTTATAATTACCAGCACTAACTATAACTTGCACCCCTGCCATACACTGCTTATGACCTCGCTTAGGATATCATTGATGGCATGTTCTATGACATCATTTATGACACCACTAATGACATCTCAAATGACATTGCTGATGACATCACTGATGAGATCTCAAATGATATTACCAATGACATCACTGAAGACATCATCCAAACTTTGTTTTCCTCAATACAGGTGTATAAATTGCTATAGCATTACGGGTCTGACCGTAAGTACAAAATAGCTATATAAAGTAGATATATTTTACAGATTGGTAGTAGCCACTCTGAAGTTATAGTAAGGGTGACCAGAGATATTATTTTTGTCACTTAATGCACCTGTCCATTCATTGTCAGAGTACTGCAAGTTGTGCAGGGTTTGGTGAAGGGGGAGGGGGTGCAAAGAAAAAAGTGGGCTCCCAAAACAGGCTTGAACTGCAATGCATTTTACATGGTCCTTTGTATTTTGAATAGCGGGAACGCTTCCAGTTGGATTTTGCTGAAATTTGGCAGCATTAGATGCTAGGGTATGCAGATGATTCTGCTGGGTACTGCAGTTAAGTAAAGTAAGTATTTCTCAGGTTATACTTTTTTTTCAACTTAGTGTTATCTTGTAGCACAACTAAAACTAAAAGTAGCAATGAAGCCCATAAAACTAAACAAGTCTGCAAATGTAAAGTTTCAGAACAACTAAAAGAACCATTTATGTTCACTTGCTTATAGAAACCTAGAAACAAATACAAAACAAATAGAATACATCTCAAACTACATAATTTGTCCTTGCATGCTATATTGCTCATAAAATAAAACTGGCTTTACAAGCTAAAAAAAAAACATCTTTCTTATGTACCCCCGTGCAACAAAATGAAAAATTGACATAGCAATGAGACACATAAACTGATGTGTGGAGGACATGATAACTGAAGGAAATAAACAATAATCCTAATTTTTATAGCAATAACAATGATTGCCTTTGATTCACTTTGGCCTTCATATACAACATAATCCTACTAAAAGTAGCAAGGAACTCCAAAAAATAAACTAGACTGCATATGTAAGGTTTCAGATTTGCTACAGGAACAAATGAAAAAACCCATTTATGTTCACATGCTAATGGACATCTATAAACAACTGTAAAACAAATAGAATACATCTTACTCGACATAGGTTTTCTGTGCATGTTCTCTGTCTCACAAAACAAAACTGTTCCAACAAGCCAAACAAAAAACATTTCCTTATGTACTCCTGTGCAACAAAATGGACCTAACAGTGAGCTGCACAAACTACTATATGGTGCACATGATAATTGGCCATTAGGAAAAAAACAATAATCTTAATTTTTATAACAATGATTGGCTTTCTTTCAGTTTGGGCTTCATATGTACCACAATCCTACTAAAAATAGCAAGGAAGCCCAAACGAATGAACTAAACTTCATATGTAAAGTTTCAGAATTACTACATTTATTGTTTCATGATTATGTAGACCAATAAGCAAATAAGTAACAAATACAATAGATCAAAAGAAAAATATCACAATAAATCTGATTGGCACTCTGCAGTTATAGTTAGTATTCTCAAAGATAAGAGTTCCTCAGATATTAGCTCCCTGATAACTTCCACCCGTTTGAATGATCACCACAAAACGTTCCAGACCTATTGCATTTTCTACATTTTGAGATGATGTACATTTTCGTTCTGAAACCTCAGAAGAGTACAAAGATAGAAGGGGTCCCAAAATAGATTTTTCCTCCAATGCATTTTCCATAGATAATTGTCTTTGATGGAGTGTGAAAACAGCTGAATGGATTTACTTGAAATGTTGCAGGATTATACATTATGGTTCAAGGATTATTCTTTTTGGGTATTGCAGTTAAGTAGGGTAAATATTGTTTAAGTTATGAGGCGTTTAAATGTACTGATATCTATCACAGCAGTACTTTCATAGAATTTGACAAACTTTTGTGAGCACCATAGTACATGGCCATAAACTTAGTTAAAAATAAATAAATACATTGTGTTACCTATTATCACTTAAATAAAGTAGTAATAGGTAGGAATCTACTACTTACCTATTTCTAAGACACTGAACATAGCCAAAATGTAGTAAACGCATCAGGGCTGTCTTTTCATTCTCTAAAAACAGCTTTACTTAATTATATACTGGCTTGTCATACCCATGTATCATGGAATACTGCAAAGTTATCACATTATACCATGGCCCAAAATATAACTAAGGCCTAGCTGTATTATTGGATTGAGGTACCCTTGCGCCACTCATGATGTCGCATAGGCAATGCAATACCTAATTCAGCACTACAAAGGAACGCAAGGCCACCATGCGTGGCCCTGTGTTGAGTGGTAAATCTGGGGAAACGCAGGGCAGCTGTTTTACGTTACTCTGCTCACCTTAATCCACTTTGCTGTTAAATTTCACATATATTCATATGCCACAATACTATAACCACTACACTATTTACTATTCCACTATATGCTTCTCCACTCTGCACCTCTCCATTAAGCAAGACTACACTCTATGCCACTCCACTCTATACTACTACACTGTACGTAACGCTTCTCTACGCTACTCTAGTTTACGCCAATCAACTGTATGACACTCCACTGGATTCTACTGCATTATACTCTATTCTACTCTACACCATTCTAGTGTATGCCACTCCCCTCTACTCTATTCCACTGTATGTCACTCCAGTCTACAACACTCCACTGTACGCTATTCCACTATGTGCCACTCCATTGTACACTTCTCCACTCTACCCACTCCAGTGTATGGCATGCTACTCCAACCCACTTCATTCTACGCTTTTTGATTGGACCTCACTCAAAGTATGCCACACCACTGTATGCTATTACTCTAGCCTATGCCACTGAACGCCACTCCAGTCTACTACACTCCATTATATGGCACCCGATTCTACACTATTCCACTCTGCGCTATTACATTCTATGACACTCCACTGTAGATCGCTCCACTCTCCGCTATTACTCTACACACAACTTCATTCTACGCCAGTCCACTCAATGCTATTACACTATATGCAACTCCATCTACACCTCTTTAGTGTATGCCACTCTGCTAGATGTTATTCCAGTATATGCTATTCCACTCTGCCCAGTTCCACTGTATGCCACTCCAATGTATGCTATTTGTGAAGAAATGTCTCTTTTTGCATATTCACTACCACATTTTTGGACTGATGCTGCTGGTTTTTTGACTCTGAAAGTGCACTGAGGCTTTTGAACCAGACCCTAGTGATAGTGTTCTGACCCTATACAAATTACATATCACATTGGACACGTTTAGGGCCGTATTTATACTCTGGTTGCGCCGAATTTGTGTCGTTTTTTTCGACGCAAATTCGACGCTAAACTAACGGCAACTAACGCCATATTTATACTATGGCGTTAGACGCTTCGGGCGCCAAAGTGCCCGGAGTGAGCGTCATTTTTTAGCGTGAACCCCTTCCTTGCGTTAATGAGATGCAAGGGAGGCGTTCCCGTCTAAAAAAATGACTCCCAGGCCTTTACGTGGTATTTATACTCCCGGGCAAAAATGACGCCCGGGAGTGGGCGTGGCCAAAAACGGCGCATTTGCGCCGCTTTTTAACGCCTGGGTCAGGGATGGCGTTAAGGGACAAGTGGGCTCAAAATGAGCCCACAGTGCCCTCCCCTGCCCCCAGGGACCCCCCCTGCCACCCCTGCCCACCCCAGGAGGACACCCAAGGATGGAGGGACCCATCCCAGTGAAGTACAGGTAAGTTCAGGTAAGTATAATTTTTGTTATTTTTCAATTTTTTTTTGTGGCATAGGGGGGCCTTATTTGTGCCCCCCGACATGCCACTATGCCCAATGACCATGCCCAGGGGACATAAGTCCCCTGGGCATGGCCATTGGGCAAGGGGGCATGACTCCTATCTTTACAATGATAGGAGTCATGTTGATGGGGGATGGGCGTCGAAAAAAAATGGCGCAAGTCGAGTTACGACGATTTTTTCGACGTAACCTGACTTGCCCCATTTTAAGACGCCCATACGCCATTTTCCCCCTACGCCGGCGCTGTCTGGTGTACGTGTTTTTTTTCCACGCAAACCAGGCAGCGCCGGTCTGCTTGCGCCGGCTAACGCCATTCCATAAATACGGCGCCCGCATGGCGCTTCAGAATGGCGTTAGACGGCGCAAAATTTTTTGACGCTAAACTGCGTTAGCGCAGTTTAGCGTCAAAAAGTATAAATATGGGCCTTAATTGGCAATGACTGACTTACTTGTAAGTCCCTAGTCTATGGTACCAATGGAATGTAAGGCAGAATGTCCACTCAGGGCTGTAGTTCTGTTCTCACTGTCAGTTTGACTTTGCCATTTCCACCAATGGCAAAGCCACCCTATCCCTAAGCTCTCTACGTAAGTCTCCCCAAAGGAAGGCTCATTGAGCCCTATGGCAGGGAGCTGTATTTCTTAAGTAAGACATATATTTTTCATGTTTTAACAGCAACACATTCAAATTGTCATTTTGCTGTGGATGAAGTTACTAGCCCCCGTTGACAAACACAGAGTTACCGTTTGACACTCCAACCCGGCTAACTCCTGAGTAGGACTACCTAACTGGGTCATGTAAGGTATCAAATTAATCATGGCATTAAACCTGACCTGACATTCAGGTCGAATTTAATACCTCTATTAACCCCTTCGCTGCCAGGCCTTTTCCCCCTCCTGTGCCGAGCCATTTTTTAGCTATTTGGGGCAGTTCGCGCTTAGGCCCTCATAACTTTTTTTTCACATAAGCTACCCACACCAAATTTGCGTCCTTTTTTTCCAACATCCTAGGGATTCTAGAGGTACCCAGACTTTGTGGGTTCCCCAGAAGGAGGCCAAGAAATTAGCCAAAATACAGTGAAAATTTTGTTTTTTTTCAAAAAAATGGGAAAAGGGGGCTGCAGAAGAAGGCTTGTGGTTTTTTTCCCTGAAAAGGGCATCAACAAAAGGGTTTATGGTGCTAAAATCACCAGCTTCCCAGATTTCAGGAACAGGCAGACTTGAATCAGAAAACCCAATTTTTCAACACAATTTGGGCATTTTACTGGGACATACACCATTTTTACGATTTTTTGTGCTTTCAGCCTCCTTCCAGTCAGTGACAGAAATGGGCATGAAACCAACCCTGGATCCCAGAAACCGCAACATTTCTGAAAAGTAGACACAATTCTGAATTCAGCAAGGGGTAATTTGTGTAGATCCTAAGAGGGTTTCCTACAGAAAATAACAACTGAAAAAGAAAAATATTGAAATTGAGGTGAAAAAAACATATATTTTTCTCTACGTTTTACTCTGTAACTTTTTCCTGCAATGTCATATTTTCGAAAGCAATATACCGTTACGTCTGCTGGACTCCTCTGGTTGCGGGCATATATAGGGCTTGTAGGTTTATCAAGAATTCTAGGTACCCAGAGCCAATAAATGACCTGTACCCTGCAGTGGGTTTTCATTCTATACCGGGTATACAGCAATTAATTTGCTGAAATATAAAGAGTAAAAAATAGCTATCAAGAAAACCTTTGTATTTCCAAAATGGGCACAAGATAAGGTGTTGAGAAGCAGTGGTTATTTGCACATCTCTGAATTCCGGGGTGCCCATACTAGCATTTTGAAAAACAGGGCATTTCTCAAATAGACGTCTTTTTTACACACTGTCTTACATCTGGAAGGGAAAAATGTAGAGAAAGACAAAGGGCAATAACACTTGTTTTGCTATTCTATGTTCCCACAAGTCTCCCGATAAAAATGATACCTCACTTGTGTGGGTAGACCTAGCGCCCGGACAGGATATGCCCCAAAACACAACGTGGACACATCACAGAAAACAGAGCTGTTTTTTGCAAAGTGCCTACCTGTAGATTTTGGCCTCTAGCTCAGCCGGCACCTTGGGAAACCTACCAAACCTGTGCATTTTTGAAAACTAGAGACCTAGGGGAATCGAAGATGGGGTGACTTGTGGGGCTCTGACCAGGTTCTGTTACCCAGAACCCTTTGCAAACCTCAAACTTTGACTAAAAAACACATTTTTCTCAAATTTTGGTGACAGAAAGTTCTGGAATCAGAGAGGAGCCACAAGTTTCCTTCCGCCCACCGTTCCCCCAAGTCTCCCGATAAAAATTATACCTCACTTGTGTGGGTAGGCCTAGCGCCCGTGACAGGAAATGCCCCAAAACGCAACGTGGACACATCACATTTTTTTAAAGAAAACAGAGGTGTTTTTTGCAAAGTGCCTATCTGTAGATTTTGGCCTCTAGCTCAGCCGGCACCTAGGGAAACCTACCAAACCTGTGCATTTCTGAAAACTAGAGACCTAGGGGAATCCAAGAGGGGGGACTTGTGGGGCTCTGACCAGGTTCTGTTACCCAGAATCATTTGCAAACCTCCAAATTTGGCTAAAAACACACAATTTCCTCACATTTTGGTGACAGAAAGTTCTGGAATCTGAGAGGAGCCACAAATTTTCTTCCACCCAGCGTTCCCCCAAGTTTCCCAATAAAAATGATACCTCACTTGTGTGGGTAGGCCTAGCGCCCGTGACAGGAAATGCCCCAAAGCACAACGTGGACACATCACATTTTTTGAAAGAAAACAGAGGTGTTTTTTGCAAAGTGCCTACCTGTAGATTTTGGCCTCTAGCTCAGCCGGCACCTAGGGAAACCTACCAAACCTGTGCATTTTTTAAAAATAGAGACCTAGGGGAATCCAAGATGGGGTGACTTGTGGGTCTCTGACCAGGTTCTGTTACCCAGAATCCTTTGCAAACCTCAAAATTTGGCCAAAAAAACTAGTTTTCCTCACATTTCGGTGACAGAAAGTTCTGTAATTTGAGAGGAGCCACAAATTTCCTTTCATCCAGCGTTCCCCCAAGTCTCCCGATAAAAATGGTACCTCACTTGTGTGGGTAGGCCTAGCGCCCGCGACAGGATATGCCCCAAAACACAACGGGGACACATCACAGAAAACAGAGCTGTTTTTTGCAAAGTGCCTACCTGTAAATTTTGGCCTCTAGCTCAGCCGGCACCTAGGGAAACCTACCAAACCTGTGCATTTTTGAAAACTAGAGACCTAGGGGAATCCAAGATGGGGTGACTTGTGGGGCTCTGACCAGGTTCTGTTACCCAGAATCCTTTGCAAACCTCAAAATGTGGCCAAAAAAAACACATTTTCCTCACATTTCGGTGACAGAAAGTTCTGAAATCTGAGAGGAGCCACAAATTTCCTTCCACCCAGCGTTCCCCCAAGTCTCCCGATAAGAATTACACCACACTTGTGTGGGTAGGCCTAGCGCCCGTGACAGGAAATGGCCCAAAACACAACATGGACACATCACATTTTTTCATAGAAAACAGAGCCTGCCTGTGGATTTTGGCCTCTAGCTCAGCCAGCACCTGGGGAAACCTAGCAAACCAGCACTTTTTTGAAAACTAGAAACCCAGGGGAATCCAAGATGGGGTGACTTGTGGGGCTCTGACCAGGTTCTGTTACCCAGAATCCTTTGCACACCTAAAAATTTGGCTAAAAAAACACGTTTTCCTCACATTTCGGTGACAGAAAGTTCTGGAATCTGAGAGGAGCCACAAATTTCCTTCGACCCAGCGTTCCCCCAAGTCTCCTGATAAAAATGATACCTCACTTGTGTGGTTAGGCCTAGCGCCCGCGACAGGAAATGGCCCAAAACACAACGTGGACACATCACATTTTTTCATAGAAAACAGTGCCTACCTGTGGATTTTGGCCTCTAGCTCAGCCGGCCCCAGGAGGGGCAGAAATGGCCTAAGATAAATTTGTCACCCAGCCCCCCCCCCCTGGAGCGACCCTTGCCTATGGGGTCGCTCCCCCTGCGTGACATTGGCGCCAAAAAAAAATCCCCGGTGCCTAGTGGTTTCTGCCCCCTTTGGGGCAGATTGACCTAAAATCGGCCAATCTGCCCCCAAGGGGGGCAGAAATGGTCTGAATACAATTTGCCCCCAAGGGGAGCGTCCCTTGCCTAATGGGTTGCTCCCCATCTCTAAAAAAACAAAAACACAAAAAAGAAAATTTGCCCTGGCGCCTAGACGTTTCTGCCCCCCCCAGGGGCAGATCGGCCTAATACCAATAGGCAGATCTGCCCCCAGGGGGGGCAGAAATGGCCTAAAATAAATTCCCCTCCCCACCCCCAAACCCCCCGGGAGCGACCATTGCCTACGGGGTCGCTCCCCCTGTGTGACATTGGCGCCAAAAAAAAAATCCCTGGTGCCTAGTGCTTTCTGCCCCACCTTGGGGGCAGATCAGCCTAATCAAAATAGGCTGATCTGCCCCCCAGGGGGGCAGAAATGGCCTAAAATAATTCCCCCACCCCAGGGAGCGACCCTTGCCCCTGTGTGACATTGGCGCCAAAAAAACCAAACTCCCTGGTGTCTAGTGGTTTCTGCCCCCCTTCGGGGCAGATTGGCCTCATCAAAATAGGCCAATCTGCCCCCAAGGGGGGCAGAAATGGCCTAAATATAGTTTGCCCCCTAGGGGAGAGACCCTTGCCTAAGGGGTCGCTCCCCACCTAAAAAAAAAAAGAAAACATAACAAAAAGAGAAAAATATATATATATATCCCTGGTGCCCAGAGGTTTCTGCCCTAATAATAGGCCGATCTGCCCCCGGGGGGGCAGAAAAGGCCTTCCCAAAAAAATGCCCCCCCTAGGAGCGACCCTTGCCCAAGGGGTCGCTCCCTTTTGTCAGTTTCAGAAAAAAAAAAAAAAAATCCCTGGTGTCTAGTGCGGTTTCAAAAGCCGGATTGCAAGCAATCCGGCTTTTGAAACCCTGGGAGAGACTTCAAAGGGAAGGAAATACATTTCCTTCCCTTTGAAGCCTCTCCGGGCCTCCCCCATGGGATTGAAAGAGAAATGCTGAGCATGGGAGAGACCCTGTGACTAATCAGCTCGCGCGCTGACATCACAGGGGGGGGTGGGGGGGTCAGGGGTGGAAGGGGAAGGGCTTCCCCTTCCATCCCTGACTTGGGGGGGGGGGAACCCCACAGAGGGAGCACTAGTGCTCCATCAGGGCTCTGTGACCAGGACGTAATGGTTACGTCCTGGGCACAGCAGCACTGTGCCTCAGGACGTAATCATGACGTCCTGGGCACAGGACGGGTTAATGGTAAGCAACTTTTAGAAAGTTCTCCAGCTATTCCAGAGGCCTCACAAAGGCCCTGGCAAACAGATAGCTTTTTGACCGCACAGGGAGACGTGTATGATTACCCAGCACAGGAACAAAGGCAGTTGCTGTGGAGAGAAGTGCCACCTCCTCTCTTAGGATGTCCACTCAGGGTGATAGCCCAAAAGGTGAGCTTCAAAGGTAAAGCTTCCTTTATGAGGGAAGTAGTGCAAACACCCCTGAGCAGGATGCCTTTTGTTCCTGCAAACAAAGAGGAGACAGGGTCAAGAAGGGAAACCGTTTTTTACAGTTAGTGCATAGCCATCAGTTAGCCACACCTCTAGGATGAGCTACCAAGCTCCTAACGACCAAAGAAGGGTCATGCCATCTTGCAAAAAGAATGTGGCACGCTGGGATAGCCAGATGCCTCATAACACAGGAACTTTGTCACTAGGCAGGAGGGGACCCAGTAGCCCACTGACTAGTGACTGCGTGGTCCCCCCAGGGCACTTTCCTGTGATAAATATGCACACCTGGCACCTTGACCTTCAGATCATACTGGATTCAGATAGAGGAACAGAGAAGGCCTAACAGCTGCACTTAGACCTGCACAAAGATAGGCTGCACTGTTGGAAGGACTGCACTTGCTGCATTTTGGACTAGAAAAGGTTACACTGTGTCTGTGGGTCCTGGTTGAAGTAAAAGATTATTCTTAGGCCAAACCTACAACAGTGACTCCAAGGATTAGTCAGCTCATCTCCTGGAACCAGCTCCTGGGAACCAAGAGCTGAAGTAACCCAATACAACAAGTTGGTATCCACTGCAGACGTTACCAGTCCCCGGGCACCCAAGAGGACAAAATCAAGATAGCCAAAAGTTGCACCTGGTCTCCCTAACAAATGAGTACTATCCAAGTCTGGATTTGTCACACCCAAGGGACACTAGCCCCCACCTAATGATTTTGCCCCAACTGCAATGCAGACTGACCAGTAGCCCAGCATCGACTGGCCTGCTACTACAAAGTAGAGGACTTTGAGGGACCCCAATCTCTGTGGGCAAGATCACCCAATTTTACCTGTGGACAGAGGAGCTTCAACAAGGCAACCCTGTTGACTGCACCACAACTAGAGCAGACACTGAGCATCTTCTGCCTGCAACCCTTAGCATCAGAACCACCCCATTATTGTCCGTGGTGGTTTTCCTATAAAGTTTGGATTTTGCTTCAAAAATGTTCTGGTGGCCAGGTAACTGTACAAAGTGTCCACTCTGGCCCCCCCAGAACTCTGACCTACCAGAACTGGTTGCGCAACCCAGGCCAGAGTAGCTGAACTAACTGTTTCAAAGTTTTCAAATGTTTTCAAAGTTTTTGTTGACCAATGCATGGTTGTGGTGGCATTAAAAAGTTACAATATTTTCTAAAATCTCTTACTCCGGACAGTTCTGATGGATTTTGGTCATCAAGATCTTAAAATTAATAAAAATATAGGCCCTCATTACAACCCTGGCGGTTGGTGATCAAGCGGCGCTAATACCACCAACAGGCCGGCGGTAACAAAAATGGAATCATGAGCATGGTGGAAACCGCTCAGACAGACAGCCACTTTAACACACCGGCCACCACGGCGGTAACAACAAGCACCGTGGCGGTAACCTCCAACAGCCAGGTGGAAGACAATGTACCTCCTACATTATTATGACACACCTATCCGCCCCCTTTTCTGGGGCAGTACCAAATGGAGGGACATTGCCCAGTCCACAATTTCAGTGGGCCACAGGGCCAGATCACATAGGCCAAGGCCCCACTTGACTCCTGCAACAACACGAAGAGAACACCACAGCGGCATCAGGTCAAAAATACACAGGCACCTCAGGGGGATGGGGAACGGGGGCCACCTCAGCCGGAAGGTGGTATAACACCACTGGTCCTGGAGGGGGCTACATGACCTGTGCGATATCCTGGGGAGTGAAAGGCCACAGTCTCTCAAGTGGGTGGCTTGCCCACTGCTTGGTCCTGGGGAGTACAAAGCCACAGTCTCTCAAGTGGGTGGTTTGCCCAGAGGTTGGTCCTGGGGAGTGCAAGGCCACAGTCTCTCAAGTGGGTGGTTTGTCCACTGCTTGGTCCTGGGGAGTGCAAGGCCACAGTCTCTCAAGTTGCCCACTGCTTGGTCCTGGGGAGTGCAAAGGCACAGTCTCCCAAGTTGGTGGTTTGCCCACTGCTTGGTCCTGGGGAGTGCAAATGCACAGTCTCTCACATGGATGGCTTCTCCACTGGTTCTGGAGGGGGCCTGGTGCTCAGTGTGCTTCATACTGGCAAGGATGGGGTGAGTGGATGGCTTCTTCCACTGCTTCTGGAGGGGACCATGTGCCCAGTGTGCTTCATCCTGGCAAGGATGGGGTGAGTGGATGGCTTCTTCCACTGGTTCTAGAGGGGGCCTGGTGCCCAGTGTGCTTCAACCTGGCAAGGATGGGGTGAGTGGATGACTTCTTTCACTGGTTCTGGAGGGGACCTTGTGCCCAGTGTGCTTCATCCTGGCAAGGATGGGGTGAGTGGATGGCTTCTTCCACTGGTTCTAGAGGGGGCCTGGAACCCTGTGATGCAGCACTTGGGGAATGCAAGGTCACAGTCTCTCACCTGGGTGTCACACCCACAGGATTTGCAGGGTCCAGGATGCACTACAGTTCATGGAGGCAGGACTACACACTGCCCGCCGGCGGTGACGGCTGCTCAGTGGTGGCAGTGATGGTGCTGGTGTTGGGGATGCCAGTGGTGGTGGGATGCTCCAACCCTTCCCCTGCAACCTCGGGCGGCTGCCCACTCGGGCTGCTGGCAGTGGTGCTGGTGGTGGTGCTGGTGGTAGTGCTGGTGTCGGAAATGTCAGTTGTGTGGAAAGGCTCCAGCCCATCCCCTGCAGCCTCGGACAGCTGCCCACTCGGGCTGCTGTTGCTGGCAGTGGTGCTGGTGGCGCTGCTGGTGTCGGGAATACCAGTGGGGGGAGGCTCCAGCCCTTCCCCTGCAGCCTCGGATGGCTGAACTGCCATGGTTTGTGTTGGGGGATCAGAATCAGTCCCAGCACCAGGCCTCCTGTCCTTCCTGCCTGCAGGGGTAGGCCCCTTGCCCCTCCCAGCTGGTGGTGCCTCCTTGCCCTTGGCAGCTGGTGGTGCCTCCTTGCCTTTCCCCTTGGCAGCTGGTGGTGCCTCCTTGCCCTTGGCAGCTGGAGGTGCTTCCTTGCCCTTGGCACCTAGTGGTGCCTCCATGCCTTTCCCCTTGGCATCTGGTGCAGGCACACTGTCAGTGCTGATGGCTGGTTCCCTGGAGCCTCTCACACCTGCAGTAGCTGTTGACACTACTGAGGCTGTGGACTGGGTGGCTGAGGTGCTCGGCTGGGTTCTGACCACCCCGGCCCGACGTCAAGGATGGGTGGAGGGGTAGGCAAGAGCTCAACGGCAGAGAGGAAAAGCTTCTTAGGGACACTTGGGTGGGAAGAGGGTGAAGGTTTGGGAGTGGAGGAAGAGGGAGTAGTTGTAGGAGGTGTCTGTTTGCTGTGTTTCGGTGCAGGTGCATGGGCTGGATGCTGTTGTGAGGTGGATGGCTGTTGGGTGTCTGAGTGCTTGCGTTTGTGTACTTTGGGAGGAGGGGGCACAGACACAGTGGGAGAGGACACAGGGGACGTGTGCATGGATGTGGGGGTGGTGATTGCCAGTGAGGGGTGTGTAGTGATAGGCGTGATGGTGATGGGGGTAGTGATGAAAATGTAGTGCATGCAGGTATGAGTGGACACGTTACGGGAGGGTGCTGGAGGACGAGGAGGACGGGGACACAGTGGAGGCAGTGGATGTTGTTGTGTCTGCATCTGGATGGTGGTTGTGTGAGTGCCTGTGGGATGATGTGTGGTGCTTGTGTTTGCCTGAGCCACTCCTGTGTGTTGTCTTGGGTGCATGCTGGTCTGAATGTGTGCTTGGGATAGGTTGGAGTTGAGGGGAATGGGACTGGGTAGAGGAAGTTGGAGGGGGAGGCTTAAGACAGGGACAATGGCTGCCATGAGGGAGGAGGCCAGAGCCTGGATTGGTCTCTGTTGGGCCGCCATGCCAGAGTGAATGCCCTCCAGGAATGCATTTGTTTGTTGCAAATGGCTTGTCAGCCCCTGGATGGCATTTACTATGGTTGACTGCCCCACAGAGATGGATCGCAGGAGGTCAATAGCCTCCTCATTTACGGCAGCAGGGCTGACTGGGACAGGGCCTGAGGTGCCTTGGGCAAAGGAGATGCCCATCCTCCTGGGTGAGTGGGCACGGGAAACTCGCTGAGGGGCTGCTGGGAGGGTGGTGCTGATACAGGGGGTGAAGGCTGTACCGGTAGTTGGGGTGGGCACAGAGGTCTCCGCCACCAGCAGGGAGCTTCCATCGGAGGAGGTATCATTGTCAGAACTGTCCCCTCCTGTCTCTGCCGTGGTGCTCCCCTCACCCTCTGTCCCACTGGTGCCCTCACCATCGGTGGATGCGGCCTCATGGGTCATGTGGGATGCAGTTCCCTCCATCGCCGGTGCCACTGCTCCTCCGCCAGATGATGCTAATGCACATAAGGATAGGGTGGCAAAAGAAAAAGGGGGGGAGAGACAAAGGATACACTTGGTCAATGGCTTCCCCAACAACACTGCTAGCGTACACAGCACCCTCACACAGGGAACCGGCCTACGCACTATGCAAAGCACTACTAGTCACAATGCTAGTCACCAGCCCAAGGACAGGAATACCTAACGTCAATAGCAGCATACCTGACACCCCCAGACCCCTGCCCAGTAGTGGATGCCTACTGGCTTTGTAGGAGGTGGTGTTCATCAGCCCCTACCCAACATGGGACCTTCCCTGCAAAGTCTGGCCTGGCCTAGGGGCACCTATATAACCAACCCATAGACCACCCCACCACGCAGAAGTAGTAGATTTGGAAACTGCACTCACCCCCTTGTGGCTGTTGTGATGCCCTCAAGCGCCCATTCAGCTCCAGATAGGCCACCGCCAGTATGCAGAACATCAGGGGGGTCAGGATTCGACGGGCACCCCTTCCTCGTTGGGAGGCCATTCCCAGCTGGGCCTCTGCCGTCTTCTGTGCCCAGCATCTCAGGTCCTCCCACTGTTTGCAACAGTAGGTGCCCCACCTGCCATAGACCCCCAGGGTCCGCATGTCCTTGGCGATGACACGCCATATACTCTTTTTCTGATGAGAGCTGTCCTGCAGAAAAATACACATAGAAAAAGTTATCAGCCATACCGTCCGGCCTGTTACACTCATGTCCCACCGTAGCCCTCCCATCCCCTTACGCACAGACATTGCCCACCGTACATGCAGCACGCTGCCCAGGACCCTTCCACCAACACCCCCTTACACAAGGCCCTCACACACAGTGGTCCATGCATTCATGCCCCAAGCATCGTGCTCACAGTGTACTCACCTGTTGGTCTGGAGGCCCATACAGCATTCGGTACGGGGGTAGGACCTCATCCACCAGTCTCTCCAACTCTGCAGCGGTGAAGGCAGGAACCCTTTCCCCAGTGACTCGAGCTATGGTTGGTTCCAGACACAGGTCACAGCTGCACTTGCAGTGTAGGTCCTCTCCTGTTGAATGTCAGGTAGCAAGTGAGAGAACAGATAGAAAATGGCGGTCGGCTCCGCGGCAGTGCGTACTGTCACCACCGGCATACTTCACCATTGGCCACTGTGACGCATAGGGCCCAATGACAACCAATGAGGAGTTGCACAGCGGCATTACCTCATTTCCAAATGTCCTTCCGCACAGGACAGGCGGGCGTCATATCGGGGGGGGCAGGCCATGGCACCTAACTGCGTCACACTACACATAGGCACCATTTGGGCCTTTCCAAAAACATACTGTTACTGTCACAATATGCAATACAGTGTACAGTTTGGAAATGTGGAATACTGACCAGCTGCTCACTCTTTTGGCCCCTAGAGTACAACCGCTGCAGATGAATAGCAGATAGACACATCCACTTGTGTACAGACCCCTGGTGGACTTGGCAACAATGGAAGACAGGCACATTAGCATCACCTATAGGCTGGACAGGGCCACAATCACAGAGCTGTGTACCCAATAAGAGCCAGACCTGATATCTGCTATCCGTCACACCACTGGGATCCCCCCTCTTGTGCAAGTCCTATCAGTGCTCCATTTCTTGGCAAATGGTTCTTTCCACGTGACAGTGGGCTTGGCAGCAGGAATGTCTCAGCCAATGTTCTCAATAGTGCCGACCAGAGTGTTGTCTGCCCTGATGCACTGCTACATCGTTTTTCCCCAAGTGGAGGATTTGGCCACAGTGAAAGCTGATTTTTATGCAGTGGGACATATCCCCAACATTATTGGGGCTATTGATGCTACACATATTACATTTGTCCCCCCCGGAGAAATGAACAGGTGTTAGGAAATCGAAAGAGCTTTCACTCGATGAATGTGCAGATAGTGTGCCTGGGGGACCAGTACATCTCCCATGTCAATGCAAAGTATCCTGGGTCTGTACAGGATGCCTTTATCCTGAGGAATAGCAGCATCCCATATGTGATGGCTCAACTCCAGAGGAACCAGGTGTGGCAAATAGGTGAGCCATTGGTTCCAACCCAGTATATGTTGGTGTATGGGTATATTGTTGGCCCTAAGGGTTAGTGTTTGGCTAACAGGTATCCATCGATATTTGCAGGTGACTCTGGTTACTCCAACCTCTCATGGCTACTGACCCCAGTGAGGAATATCAGGACAAGGGCAGAGGAACATTACAATGAGGCACATGGGCAAACAAGAAGAATAATGGAGAGGACATTCAGCCTCCTGCAGGCCAGGTTTCTTTGCCTCCATCTAACAGGTGCTGCTTACCCAAGAAGGTCTGCCAGATCATCGTGGCATGCTGTATGTTGCATAACCTTGCCTTGAGGCGCCAGGTTCCTTTTCTGCAGGAGGATGAGGCTGGAGATGGGCGTGTGGCAGCAGTGGACCCTGTGGACAGTGACAAAGAGGAGGCAGAGGATGAGGACAACAGAACATCTATCATACAACAGTACTTCCAGTGACACACAGGTAAGACACTGTTACTTCACCTTCCATTGATAGTTTTGTGCAAGGGAAGAAAAGCAAAACCAGGGCACTCCAAAGTCAATAATAAGTCCATATAAGTCAAGTTGCCGGAGATATTTCACTCCTTTGCAAGCAGAAAACCGAAATAGTGTTCACAAGGTATATACATCCATAAATGAAGCAACAGAAAACAGCCAACACGTGTTTCGTCCTATCGGACATTTTCAAGGCTGAAACAAAACAAGTTGGGAACTATTTACAAGTAATATCACTTCCAATCGGTAGGTGCAACAGGTAATACAAAATCAAAGTTACACAAAAGATAGATAAAGACTGCAAATAATGCAAATCACTTAAGTGTGCAAACATGATTTACACCAGAAAAATATCCATTAGTAAATAGTTAAACAGAGCAGTCATGCCACCTTGTGCTAGAATGGTGGGTACATAAGAAAGGTAAGATAGAAATGAAAATGGTGGGAAAAGATGCAAAGTCACCCTGTGAGCAATAGTTGCTAGTATTCAAGAAAGAACGAATAAGAATGTAGTGCACATGCTGAGTACAAGGAGTGGGATACAATGGTGTCCATAGAAAAATCAATTTTA
Source organism: Pleurodeles waltl (assembly GCF_031143425.1). Classification (NCBI taxonomy): domain Eukaryota; kingdom Metazoa; phylum Chordata; class Amphibia; order Caudata; family Salamandridae; genus Pleurodeles; species Pleurodeles waltl. The sequence continues at coordinate 652,978,056 of NC_090439.1, forward strand.
CCTCAGAAACTATGGTGGAGGAAAAAATGCTGTCCGAAGAATACTTCTGTTAAACTTTCAAACCAAGTCGTTATATATCTAAGGGAAAAATCCCCAGAGAACAATGGAAAGTGATATAAGACTCCTGAGAAGGAAAACCTAAGAGACAACTTAAAGAGCGAAAACGAGGTGGGGAAAAGGCTAAAGTAGACCTACCCAAAATAGAAAATTGCAGTACGGAGGTTCGTAGTGTAATAAAAAATGGTGAGTTACCAAAATTGAAGAAAAATAGTGTTCAGTATGTCCTCAATAAGGAGAAATGAATAAAATTTAGGTCTGATAATGGACCAATATCTGTAGAGAATATGAGACAAATGAAGAAAGGACACTTTGTAAGAATTCTCCACATGTAGGAAAAGAGAAAAACAAAAACAATGCTTGATAACCGAGTAGTATGCGATATCTTAGTGTTAAACGTAGAAAGTTCAGCGCATAGTATAAGCTAAGGTGGGGCCAGTTTCCACCAGGTTTATATTAAAAAACCAGACAAACTTCACGAGGAGATAGCCTAGTTAACACTATTGCGACAGCCATGGAGAGTAAAAATAATGGCAGTATCCCAAAGCGCAAAAGTCCAACTGGCCAAAGTGAGAGGTGTGGGGGGACAAGATTTATCAACTCAATCTTAAAAGCCGCTATCAAAGTATGCTGTAGTAATGCCACACAAAAACATGTAACTTAAACAAAATTATCATGTGGACTCCTCTGTGTATCCATAAACTATGTTAAATCCTAAAGGTCGCGTAACTAATGCCCAAAAAGAGGCCTCAATCAAATTACCTTCCCCTTCCTGTGACAAGCATAAAACTGAAAGTAGCGCCAGTCAACATAGAGTATGGCATACCTGAGTGGTCACCCGTCCAAAGTAAGGAAGCGGGAAAACCTTGCGTGTACAGGTCGCACGCAGCACATGATAACGCTGCCGAGATGAGTGCAACCCCGTCCCCATGGAGTGTCGGCGTATAAAAATGCGCACTCAGAAGTGGAAATGGGACTAAAACTAACTGCAGTGTTCACCGAGCACTGCGTAGACGGGATGAAGGGCAAAAACACCGGGCGCCATTTTAGGAGTATAATCTAGCGCGTGTCGTGGAAATAGTTCGATCAGGTATATCAATATAAGGACTAACAAGAAAAAAACATAGAATCCAGGTTGGGGAAAAGAAAAAAAGAAAAAAACCTTCCCCATTGTTGGAATGTGTATTAGGTCAGAAAATAAAGAAAGAGTCCAAAACCCACATAGTAGAGAAGAGGGGTTATTTGAAAGTGAAAAAACACGAGTGAGAACTTAAAGCAAGCAAAAATAGTTGCTATAAATATAAATATATAAGAAGGTCTGTATGGTAGGTAACAGACCAAAGACAGGGAAACCACTTAAGAGCACAATAAACAATATAATGTACTGTAACATAGACGAATAGGCTTGACCAAGCATTTATAATGTATGCATGGTGCTAATTAACAGCATACAGTAAATGGGATGACAAACATAATACATCATATAAGGAAGTAGTTACAATAACAAAGAATGCCTATTTTATGAACAGTCCTCATTGTCTGATAAATTACACAATGCAAGGTGTATATACAAAGATGTAAAGAGGAAAAAAATAAAAATAAAAAAGAAATAAAAAAAAGTTCAGTGGACACAGAGATATTTTTATCCTCTTTCTTGACAAAGAAACAGTCTATTATATACATCCACATTGTACTGATCTCCTAAATAGGCGGAGGCAAAAGAGTGCTACAAACACATATTGAATATTATGTAACAAAATGTCAGTACAATACATATTGCCGGAAAGGAGAATAACCTCGGAAGCACATGGGATTAACACGTATTGCTTATTAAACAAAAACATGGAGGTCCTTGTGGATGTTAAGGCCCCGTTCTACCGCTCGCAGTTTAATAATCCACCTGCTCTCTAGGCGTCTGAGGGCCAAGGTGCAGTTACCTCCTCGTGGTGTTTTGTTCAGGGAGTCAAACCCATGTATGGAAATGTCCAAGAGTTCCCTTTGTCCATGTGCCTCATTGTAATGAATGGCAAGTGGATAGTTGATGTTTGATGTTCGAATAGCTCTAAGGTGTTCTTGAATTCTGTCTTTTAATGGCCGGATCGTACTACCAACATAGATAAGTCCACATGTACAGACAATGCAATACACCACAAAACTTGTGTTACAATTGATGAAATGTTTAAGTTGGTGTGTAACAGGGTGTTGTATTGAAATTTAACTGTCTTGTCTTTGATGTATCCACAGATGTTGCAGTGGCCACATCTATATGTGCCAGGAGGTGGTTTAGGCAACCAGGTATCCCCACTCTCAGGCGGCATGAAACTGTGACATAAATGGTCCCGTAGAGTAGTACCCCTCTTATAGATGATACCCGTTTTTTCGGCAATGCCCCTTTTAAGTATATCGTCCATTAAGAGCAGAGACCATTGTTTACGTACGATTTTGGATACTTGGGAGCTCAGTGCACTGTGTTTAATTACGAGAGATATGTGTTCGTGTGAGTTATTCTTATTAGAGTTAGTGAGTAAGTCAGGGTGTTTACTCTTTAAGATCTTATTGCATGCTTTTTTGAGGATCTGAGGGTGGTAGCCTCTACGTCTAAAACGTGATTCCATGTTGTGCAATTCTTCATGGAATACGTGCTCCTCACTGCAATTACGTCTTATCCTAGTACTCTCCCCATACGGAATAGCGTTGATTTGAGGGCTAGGGTGTGAACTAGTGGCATGTAAAACAGCATTGCATGCTGTTGGTTTCCTGAACAGTTTAGTACAGATTTTGCAGTGCTTGATGTAAATGGTAAGGTCCAAAAAGTTGATAGAGGATTGGCTGGCTTCATGGGTGAACTTGATATTGAAGGTATTGTTATTCAAATTTTCTGTGAGCATTATGAGTGAGGTAGAGTCACCAGACCAAAACACTCAATCAAGTCATCAGTCATCAATGTACCTACCCCAGCATAGGATGTGTTGCGTCAGGGACGGTGGGCATGTACGCCACAGATGTGTTTTCTCCAAATAACCCATATAAAGATTGGTATAAGACGGAGAGAACTTTGCCCCCATGGCCACGCCTTGTATTTGGCGATACCAACGTCCATTATGCATGAAAATGTTGTTATCTAGTACCAAGCTAATCAAGTCCAACAGCATATTAGTATGATCTAATAAGGCGGCATCTCTGGTATCTAAATAATGTTGGATGGCAAGCAGACCCTCTATTCTCGGGATGCTAGTGTATAGAGAAGTCACATCCAACGTCACTAGGTAATGGCCATCCGTCCAGTCAAAGTCCGCTATTTTACACAGTATGTCTTTGGTGTCCTTGGACAAACGGCTGTAAAAAAATGTCGATGTACTCTGACAACTTCTCTGTCGGGGAACCAATGCCAGAGATGATGGGTCTGCCAGGGGGAAAGGCGCCTGCTTTATGTATCTTAGGTAAGATGTATATTTATGGTATGGTAGGTGTGTTGTTGTATAGGTATTTGAACTCCATATCTGAGATCAAGTCACGATCCAGAAACGTTTGCAGCTTCAGTAGAATGCATCTATTAACTCCTAGCATTTGGTTCGAGGTGAGTTCGAGATATGCAGTACAGTCTGAGAGCTGACGATCCAGTTCTGATATGTAGTCTACTCTGTCCATGATCACAATGTTTCCACCTTTGTCTGCTTCCTTTATGACTATGTCATTACATTTACCGAGGGTAAGTAAAGCTTTTTTCTCGGCTAGAGAAATGTTATGTGTAGGGATGGACTTATGTCCCAACAAAAACTGTTCTTCCATATGGTAGAGATCACTGGTAACCTTATTGCAAAAGGAATCAATTGCATAATCCCTGGGGATTATAGGTGTAAACTTGGAAGGTGTTTTTAGATCACTGACAATCCTTGTATTGGAGTCTATATTTAGATCGGTAAGGATCTCCGTGAGTGATGGCATGGGGCCCTCCGTATGTTCAATGGATAACAAAGTTTGAATGTCCCTAATGTCCTTAATGGTCATTGTGTTAGGAGTATGATAAAGAGCAGTGACAGTGCGGGCAGGGGTGTTAATATCATAGAAGTATTTGTAAAGTTTACATTTACGAATAAACTTGAATAGGCTAATGTGTAGTTGTGTAAAATCCGAAAGTGTGGTGGGTACAAACTCTAAACCTTTTTTGAGGATGTTTGTTTGGTCTGTACTTAGAGTTATAGAAGATAGATTAACAATGGAAATAGTATCAGGAATGTCCCCCCTAAGTCCACATTCATTCATTATTGTTGAGCATTGCGGGTTGTTGAACGCATGGCAACACCCTCTGGTTGTCTGTTTGAGTTTGTATTTACGCTTGCCCCGCCTAGTGGCCTTGTGATAGTTTCTTCCTTCCTCTGGGTTTGTTTTTGACCTCTTCAGAACCTCTCCAGTTCCAATAAAAAAGGTGACCTATGTGTGGATGGTGGTACTAATGTTTGGTCCCTTATGTCTTCACTGGTCCCACTGGATATACTCGAAATGTCAGTGTCACTAGTCGTCAGGTTAGTAGGAGACAGGTTCTTCTTAGTCATAGAGGATTCCCTATTGGTTTCTAGTTTGGTACTGTCATATTTGCGTGCAAAGGTGAAAACCCTTCCATTCTTGTAGTCATTGTCATCCCTCCTGAGTTTGCGTAGTTTTTTGTCCTTTATATAAAGCTGGTGTTTGTGCAGGACCTCCTTCAGGATGTTAAAGTTCTTGTTTTTGGTGTCAGGTGAGTCTATGTCATTGATTTCTTTTTCTAACACTGTGATGTCCTGTAGTAGTTTGTCCCTCTTGGCCTTGGCATCGCGAATAAGGATGTCCATCATGCCATATGATGAAGTAATTAATAGTTGTTACCACTCCTTTAATAAATCAGGGCTTAGGTCATCAAAGGATGGAAATAAAATGACCCTCAGCCGCCTCGGGATTTGATTATTTTCCAAATATTTCTATAAGATTGTTTAATCCCACCAACGTGAGAGTTCTTGTTTTCTTAATCGTTCGAGTTTGATGAATTTGGTTCTAAGGCCCTCCTGTATGGGGTTGGGTGCAAGGGATGTTTTACTTTGTGAATCGGCTTGGAATAGTTCTGTTAACAGGGTGTCCCTATTGTCATCAAAGTTATCCATTATACTCATGGACAATTACACAATAAATACAGAATATGTACAAATACATAAAAGTAAGGTTAAATGTTGAATACAGAGTTAGAGAGTGACAGAGTGCATACAGCATCAATTTGCAAACAAACATTGACAGTTTTGTGTTGGACATTGTGCATGGCAGGCTGATTTTCCCACTACTATGGTCACTTACTGTACCCTTTGGCATATCTACTTTCAGATATCTGTGCCCCACTCTGACTCCTGGTGTGTTGACTGCTGCCAACTACAGGTCATGCCTATGTATACATTACTGACAGTTGACTTGCAATGTTGACAGCTTGTTAAATGAATGCATATTCCATTCAATTGACAGACTCCATACTTGTATTTGTTCCAAGGGTGTTTATTTTGGTGCTAATAAGTGGAGGGGGCATTGCAATGGGCTAGGTTGCTGATGGAGAAAAGTCGAGGGTAGAGTCCAGTCTATTGGTATCACAGGTGCATTGTCCAAGGGGGCATAGGAAGGGGAGCAATGGCAGTTCAAGGTGGATAGGGTGACTGAGTGGGACACAAGGGTGACATTCAGGATAGTCTCATTTCCTGGTGGGGGTCTTGGCAATGCTCTCTGGCTTCTGCCTGGATCGCAGGGACCATTTGTGTGGTGGTTCTCCTTCTGCAGGGGGAGGGGTGCTGGTGGCCTGTTGTTCCTTTGGCAGGGCCTCCTTTCCACTAATGGCAGCAGAGGTGGAAGGCTGTTAATCGTTTTGGCTAGTGTCAGGGGCCTGTTGATGTGCCACTGCCTTCCTCATGGTATTGGCCATGTCTGCCAGCACCACTGCAATGGTGACCAGGGTGGTGTGGATGTCCCTCAGGTCCTCCCTGATCCCCAGGTACTGTCCCTCATGCAGCCGCTGGGTCTCCTGCAACTTGTGCAGTATCTGGCCCATCATCTCCTAGAGTGGTGGTATGTTCCGAGGATGTTGGTGAGTGCTTCCTGGAGAGTCGGTTTCATGGGCTTGTCCTTCCCCTGTCGCACAGCATTCCTCCCAGCTTCCCTGTTGTCCTGTGCCTCTGTCCCCTGAACCGTGTGCCCACCACCACTGACCTCAGGTCTCTGATCGTCCTGTGTTTGTGGGGTGGCCTGGGGTCCCTGTAGTGGTGAACACACTGCTGATTGACGTGTCCTGGGGACAGTGGTATGGGCCGGCTGGGTGGGTGCTGTGGTGGTGTTTCCTGAGGGGGAGGCTCTGTGATGGTATGGGATTGTGCCTGGGTTACCGACTGTCAGGAGGTCCATGATGGGCCAGGTTGATCATCCAGATCCAGGCGTCCAGAGCTGCTGTCATCACTGTGGGCCTCTTCTGGGGGTGGACTGGATGTCGCTGGCACCTCCTCTCCGGTGACGTTGGATGGGGGATGTAAATGCAGTCTTATTGTTTCTGTGTCTGCCATCTTGTGCATGGGTGTATTGCCCTCTATGGTTTCTATTACCCTGGCAGCTTAGCCTTGTGTGAGTAGTGATTTGGTGGGCGAGGTGATTGTCTCAAGTGTGCATGCTTTAGTGATGTGTGTCCATGCAGTTCTGTGATGGGGTTCCGTGCATTGGTGTTACGTGCAGGGCTTGACATTGGGATGAGTGGGTTGTGATGGTGGAGTGTATGTGAGGTGGTGGGGGATGGGGGTGAGGGCGGGTGGGGGTATGTGATGGCATGCAGGTAGGGGGGTGGTAGTAATAAAGAGTTGACTTACCAGAGTCCCGACCTCCTGCTCCTCCTGCCAGGCCCTCAGGATGCATGACTGCCAAGACTTGCTCCTCCCATGTTGTTAGTTGTGGAGGAAGAGGCGGCGGTTAACTGCCAGTCCTCTGTACTGCTATCTGGTGTCTTGCTGCCACGGAACACACCTTTCTCTGTAGGTCGTTCCACCTCTTCCTAATGTCATCCCCTGTTCTTGGGTGCTGTCCCACGGCATTGACCCTGTCCACGATCCTCCGCCATCGCTCCATCTTCCTTCAATGGATGTCTGCTACAACTGTGATCCAAATAGCTGTGGCTCTACGCGGATGATTTCTTCCACCGTGACCCTTAGCTCCTCCTCTGAGAACCTGGGGTGTCTTTGTGGTGCCATGGGTGTAGTGTGTGTGGTGTGTGTGAGGGTGTGTGGGGTGATGTGTTGGGGTGTGTGCTGTAAGGTGCGTGGATGGTGTATGGGTGATGGTGTTTTGTGGCTCTGGTTCTGTGGGTGCTCTTGGTCTGTCTCAGTTGGCAATATTTTTTCATTGTAAGGGGTTGTGGGTATTGTGTGTGTGTGTTTTATAGTGTTGTGGGTGTGGTGTGTGTATGTGTGTCAGGTGTGTGTAGTTTGAATTGACCAATGTGGCGTTGTTTTGTATGTGTGTGTGTATTTTGAGTGCGGCAGTATTTACCGCTAATTGTTTAGCACCATTGAATGTCTGCCACAGTGATACGTGGGTCATAATACTGTGGGCGTAGTTCTGTTGGCGTAATGGTGTGGGTTTTGGTTCCACCAATTTATCTCTGACCTTTGGGCTGACGGACTTGTGTGTGTGTCTGTATGGTGACGGATTGGTATATGTGTGTCATAATATGGGTAGTGGTAATCCGCCACGGCGTCGGTACATTTGTGGCGGTCGGCATGGCGGTAAGCAAGACTTACCACCAATTTCATAATGAGGGCCAGAGTCTATTTTTTATTGGTGTCTCCTTTCTTTCATGTGTCATTGCTATCTTATTTTGTTGTTTTGTGCTGTTAAATGCTTTACACATAGTTCCTTTGCTAAGCCTTACTGCTCACAGCCACAGACGCCCAGGTTTGAGCTTGAGGTTATAAAGTAAAGATACACTAGGGTAGTAGGGGTGATTGCAGCCGCACTTCTAGGCAGTACAACAATGATTAGAGACAGGTATATGAGATGAAGCAAAGTCTGGTGCAGCTTGGCCCAGTGCCCTACTACCCAGGAGGCACAATCACGGGTATCCAAGTACCCAAGAACAAAATTGAAACAAATTGGCCACAGCACACAGAATATATTGTCCAATCATGTAGTGAGGATAAGGGATCCCCGGTGGTACGTTGAAGGTTTTGAAGAAGAATAGGTAAAGAGACAATCTTGAGTCTTGTTGCTAGATGGTGTCTTTAATTGTGGAAATTAGAAATCATGATGTCATCAGAGAAATACAGCCAACACGTGTTTCGTCACACAAGTGACTTCATCAAGGCTGCAAAGAATAGTAATAAGAGCAAACATTGGTATGTACAAGTGTGAGGAATCCAATAGTGGGTTCTTTGGTGATCAAGGAAAAAAAGAGTCCAAAACATGGTGCAGTGACTAATGTTTGGTGTCAAAACTTAATTAGGATGTGACTAAAACATGGCAAAACGAGCAGTGTGAGAGGGACCGTTTACTACAAAGTACACATCAGGTGGAGTAAGTCAACATGAGTCTGTGATTTGAGTTTGCGAGTAAAGACATCGAATAGAAGGCCCTACCGGTGTGAAAGGGGTGTACAAAAACTAAAAGATGAAGTGTGATACTAAGTACACATCAGGTGGAGTGAGTCAACATGAATCTGTGACTTGAGTTTGAGTAAAAATACCGAAAAGAAGGTCCTACCGGTGTGGACGGAGTGTACAAAGACTAAAGGATGAAGTGTGATAGATACAGGAGTGAAATAGGACTAAGAGAAATCAGGCATGTATGTGTGTAAAGAACAATTAAAGATGAAAATACAGAGCCAGACAAAGTACATAAGTAACGAGGAAGGGCCGCTTAGGAGCCAAGGTCAGGAATTCCTACCTGGGCCGTGCGGTCAGGGTAGTAGATAGTGGGCAGCTAAGTGGGCTTAAGTAGGAGAAAAAGGAAAAAGATCTGGGAAGAAAAAGGGAGAGAGGTTAAGTTCAAGTAGGTCTGCCATGAGTGGGCACAGGGAACACGATCAGAACGTAGACATGGAGAAGACAAGGGATAGGTCGAGAGAAGGGTGGTCAGGAGGAGGAGGAGAAGTGGTTAGAGTAAGCATTGTAATTAAAGCACAAATTGAGTCAGTGTGTACATACCTTATTGTAATAGTAAAACTAAGAATAGTCACGCTGCCCGAGCAGCGGCAGGAAAGTTGGATGTTGAGCGCGTGGGTTGAAGTACATGAAGCCCTGATAAGCCTCGAGTTAAACCTATAAAGATGTCAACCACAAATTAGGAGAGAGAGGGGAAGCCTGTATTACTATGACCAAAGCGAACTTATTCTCCCCAGAGGAGTCTAGGTAAAAGAGAAAGTTTAGAACGACTGTTAAAAACATTTAAAGGTCTTGAAGTAGTTCTTGTGGTATTGGAATGTTAAAAAGGAAATGTTAGGGCCTTAAAATGCAAATACATTGGGGCTAGGGTAAACCGGAGACAAGCGTAAGGCAGAATCCGAGGCTCGGATTGTCGGCAATGACTCAATGTCAAAGACCAATTAGTGGAAAAGAAACGAAAAGTGAAACTGGTAGCATGTACCAGATGATTGCCGTAGTAGTGAACAGTAAAAATACGCTAACGTGAGCTCAGCAAGTATACACTTTAAGGAAAATTCCATGTGTCAAAGACGGCGGCCACAAAGTGCCAGTGAAAGCAAAAAACGAGATGAGCAAGTACGCGAGTGTATAAATATTTGATAGTACCAGCGGTGTATAGAATTTTAAATGAAAAAATAGTATTTAAATTTACGAATGGCCAAGTAAGAAAGGCCGATACCGGGGTGGACAAATCCACCAGAGTTAAGAACATACCTGAGCTGCGTTGTTTGTAGAAATGAGGTGAGTTGTCTGAGAGCGTCTAATGGTCGGTGAGGACCCGCGCTCGTGTATTTGTGGTGAGAGGAAGCGCTGTAAAAATAAACAAAGGACCAGAGAATGGGTCCATGGGATGGTATGGCGGCCATGTTGGGTGTGGGGGAGGGACATGTGACAGGAGTGGAAATACAGGTATGGCCACGGAGCACGTAGGACGGTGGCCATTTTAGGGTGGTGTGAGGCATTAGGTAAAAAATGGAGCATACGAGAACGGAAAATAACCAAGGGAGGAGAGGCAAGGAGATATAGGTGGTCATTCTGACCCTGGCGGTCTTTGACCGCCAGGGCGGAGGACCGCGGGAGCACCGCCGACAGGCCGGCGGTGCTCCAATGGGGATTCCGACCGCGGCGGTAAAGCCGCGGTCGGACCGGCACCACTGGCGGGGTCCCGCCAGTGTACCGCCGCCCCATTGAATCCTCCGCGGCGGCGCAGCTTGCTGCACCCCCGCGGGGATTCCGACCCCCCCTACCGCCATCCAGATCCCGGCGGTCGGACCGCCGGGATCCGGATGGCGGTAGGGGGGGTCGCGGGGCCCCTGGGGGCCCCTGCAGTGCCCATGCCACTGGCATGGGCATTGCAGGGGCCCCCGTAAGAGGGCCCCTACATGCATTTCACTGTCTGCTGCGCAGACAGTGAAATACGCGACGGGTGCAACTGCACCCGTTGCACAGCTTCCACTCCGCCGGCTCGATTCCGAGCCGGCTTCATCGTGGAAGCCTCTTTCCCGCTGGGCTGGCTGGCGGTCTGAAGGCGACCGCCCGCCAGCCCAGCGGGAAAGTCAGAATTACCGCCGCGGTCTTTCGACCGCGGAACGGTAACCTGACGGCGGGACTTTGGCGGGCGGCCTCCGCCGCCCGCCAAGGTCAGAATGAGGGCCATAGTATAAGGAAGATTGTATAAAAACTAGTATAAAAAATAGGAGAGCAGCGTTGAGAAAGTTGGAAAAGGAGGAATAATAAGAAATTGGAAAGTATGTTATAAATAGCCGTAGGCTAGGAAATGTGCCAGTGGGATGATGGACAGTAGTACTGTGGACACTCTGGAGGACAGAAAGGTAAGCTCTAAAAGTGTGGAATAATGAGAGAGAAACCGGAGAGAGAGAAAGGTGATAGGTGAGCTGTACAACTTGTCGGAGGTTGATAAAGTTACTTTGGTTACCAGTGTGGTAGAATAGTTAAATTGGTGTGTACACATTGGTAGAGGTGATAAAACAGTGACAAAGGTAATGGTGCCTGTGGAGAACGAGACTAAGAAATATAGTAACCCTATTCGACAGTCATAACGTCTCGTCTCGCATGGCCCAAAGCATTGGTGCCTGTAAAATACGAAACCATGAAGCACAATAACAAAGTACAATGGTTCCCTTCATACATGGATTAGAAAGCATTGGTGCCTACAAATTACATGAACGAACTGTGGTACCAAAAGTCAATAGTGTCATTAATACACGAATACATAAGTAAATTGGTTGAACACAGAGTAAAAGAATACATGTTAAAGAACAAGAAGAGGTGTACATAAGTGAACACGATGCAACATCAGATAAGCAAAGAACGGGCTACAGTGGTTATGTCAGGAAGACATGTAATTCTCGGTCCGTGTTGAGGCCTAGTTCGACAGCACGGAGTTTTATGATCCACTTTGCCTCGCATCTGCGCAGGTCCCTGGTTCTGTCTCCACATCTTGGTGAGTTGGGGACCTGAGCGATGCCATGGAATCTAACCTTTAAGAGATCGTTATCCCCGGGTGCAGTGTTAAAGTGAACAGCAAGGGGATAGTTAGTGTTGGCATTTCTAATGGCCCTGATGTGCTCCTGAATGCGTTCTTTCAGTGGGCGTATAGAGCTTCCAATGTAGACCAGACCACACACGCATATTAGGCAGTAAACAGTATATTTCGTGTTACAATTGATAAAAGTCCTGATATGGTACGTTTTTCCAGTGTTGTAGGAAAAGAAAAGGGTTTTGTTGAGGGCTAGCTGGCAGGATATGCAGCAGCCACATTTGTAAAAACCATTAGGTTTCTCTGGCATCCACCCCAAAGAGCGTGTGGGAGCGGAGGGGCAGAGAAAGCTAGGGCACAGGATGTTCCTAAGTGTGCGTCCCCTGCTGTGCACAATGGTAGGTGAGTCACCTACAGAATCTTTGAGACATGTGTCCAGCAATAGCAAGTGCCAATGTTTCTTCAGAATCCGTAGTATTGTCCTGCTCGCAGAACTGTATTGGGTAATGAATGAGACTGGTCTTTGTCTGGAGAGCTTGTTCTTACCAGGATTATGAGGGCTCTTGATTAGTAGGTCGTGTTGGTTCTTGTTGAAAATACGTCCGCTAGCTCTTGAGAGGAGTTTGTTTGGGTAACCCCTAGCACGAAAACGGTGAGTGAGATTCCTGAGTTCTTGCTTAAAAACACCCGTGTCGGTGCAGTTTCGTCGAATCCTGACCATTTCCCCATATGGGATGGCCCTGATCTGTGTGAGAGGATGCGCGCTCTGGGCATGCAGGATGGAATTGCAGGCAGTGGGTTTTCTGTACAGTCTAGACATGATCTTGTTGTTTGTAGTGTACAGCAATAGATCCAAGAACTCAATCTGGGTAGTGTCCACTTTGTGGGTGAATGTTAAGTTAAAATCATTGATGTTGAGGTGTTCAATAAGTGAGTGTAAGTCAGGAATGTTGCCAGTCCAAATGGCAAGGATATCGTCAATGTACCTCCCCCAGTAGAGGATGTGTTGGGTAAGATGTGTCGGACATTTGGACCAGAGGTGTATTTTCTCAAATTGGCCCATGTATAGATTGGCATACGATGGAGAAAACTTAGCTCCCATGGCTACACCTTGACACTGCCGGAACCACCTTCCGTCATGTAGAAAAACATTATTTTCCAACACTAGTCGTGTGAGATCAAGTAGCATGCGTGTGTGTTCAAAAAGTGTTGCATCACGGGCACTGAGCGCAAGTTGGAGCATTTCGAGACCCTTTTCCAGGGGAATGGATGTGTAGAGAGAGCTGACGTCAAGACAGATAAATACACAATCATCAGTCCATTCAATGTCTTCAAGTTGACACAGCAGATCCCTAGTGTCCTGTATGTATGAAGGTAGGTTGCGTACTAAGGGTTGGAGAAAAGAGTCAATGTACTCCGAGATGTGTTCCGTGGGTGAACCAATCCCGGAAATGATTGGTCTCCCAGGAGGAAAGCCCCCTGGTTTGTGGATTTTAGGTAGGATGTATATGCAGGGAGCACGTGGTGCCTCCGTGTACATAAACCTGTACTCTAAGTCAGTTATAAGACAAAGATTCTTCCAGGACGTGAGTTTGGTTTTAATCAAATTGGTGATGTCAAATAGAGGGTTGGTTGGAACCACAGAGTAAGCCTGAGTGTCATGAAGTTGTCTGTCGATTTCAGCGATGTAGTCCATCTTGTTCATGATGACAACGTTGCCCCCTTTGTCAGCCTCCCTAATGACTATATCTGTGTAGGTAGAGAGTTTATACAGCGCTCGAAGTTCGTTGTGGTCGAGGTTTTTGTTTGGTCTGTGGGTACATGTGTTCGCCTTGTCCTCTAGGATGTGAAGTTCTGTGCTAACTGCTTTGTAAAAGACGTCGATGTTGTTATCTGGAGGTAAGATGGGGACAAACATGGATCTGGGTCTAAGCCCACTGTCCACTTCCAAGTTCGGTGTAATGCTTAGTTCAGTCAGTAGTTCGTAAAAACTGAGTGATGACGATGATGTATTGTCCAGGGAGAGAACCGTATGGATGTCCTGCAGGTCCCTAATGGATTGATTGCAGATGGGTAGTGCCGTGCGAATAGTTTTGTTAGTGTCTGGTTTGTTGTGGAAAAACTTCTTTAATTTAAGGTTGCGTATGAACTTAAAGAGATCTATATGTATGGTGGTAAAATCCGGTGAAGAAGTAGGACAGAAGCCGAGACCTTTTTTTAGGACATTTATTTCATGGACGGATAGTTGTAAATTAGAGAGATTCATAACCTGTACATTCTCTTCTGCAACATTAGAGGTTAGCTGTAGGGGGTGACCTCTCATGGTCTCTGGATTTTCGCCGTCGAGCGAGTTGTCATGCCCTCCCTGGTGTTTACTGCGGTGTTTCCTGCCCCCCCTGCGGGTGGGTTTGTGTTTATGCCTGACCTGTTGTAATTCTGTTGTAGTCCCTTTCTGTATCGGCCAAGTTCTTCTAAAAAAGAAGAACTAGACTGTTGGGTAGTGTTTTGTGGATGTGTGCTAGCAGAGGACCCTTCCACAGATGATTCCCCGCAGTCACTGGATAGGTTAGAAATGTCGGATAAGCTACCCGCGGTGGAACCTGCAGGCGTGTTGGATTTGGTGTGTCTGTTGCCGGATTCTTTCTTGACCTGATCAAATTTACGTGCAAAAGTATATATCCTGCCATTGGTGTAATCGTTGTCATCTCTGACCAATTTACGCATTTTTTTGTCTTTAATGTATAGTTGATACCCCGTGAGTATCTCCCTCATAATGGTATAGTTTTTGTCAGTAGCTTCTGGGAGGTTGAGATTTTTAATCTCCTCCTCCAGGGATGTGATGTCCTGTAGTAGTTTGTTACGTTTTCTATAAGCATGTTTAATCAATATATTAATCATGCTAAATGAGGTGGATGAAATAAGGTGTTCCCATTCCCCAAGTAAGTCGGGGTCAAGATCCTCAAAGGATGGAAATATAATCACACGTAGTCCTCTAGGGACTTGTTTAAGTTCCAAGTAGCGTTTAAGTGTGGTAATATCGCACCAGCGGGATAGTTCTTGTTTCCTCAGTCTTTCTAATTTGATAAATTTATGTCTCAGTCCCTCCTTGAGAGGTGAGGAGTTCGTGGTGTGTGGTGCTAGAGGTTTTTTGGAGAATAACTCCGCAGCTAGGGTGTCCACAACGAACTTCGAGCGCTGTATAAACTCTCTACCTACACAGATATAGTCATTAGGGAGGCTGACAAAGGGGGCAACGTTGTCATCATGAACAAGATGGACTACATCGCTGAAATCGACAGACAACTTCATGACACTCAGGCTTACTCTGTGGTTCCAACCAACCCTCTATTTGACATCACCAATTTGATTAAAACCAAACTCACGTCCTGGAAGAATCTTTGTCTTATAACTGACTTAGAGTACAGGTTTATGTACACGGAGGCACCACGTGCTCCCTGCATATACATCCTACCTAAAATCCACAAACCAGGGGGCTTTCCTCCTGGGAGACCAATCATTTCCGGGATTGGTTCACCCACGGAACACATCTCGGAGTACATTGACTCTTTTCTCCAACCCTTAGTACGCAACCTACCTTCATACATACAGGACACTAGGGATCTGCTGTGTCAACTTGAAGACATTGAATGGACTGATGATTGTGTATTTATCTGTCTTGACGTCAGCTCTCTCTACACATCCATTCCCCTGGAAAAGGGTCTCGAAATGCTCGAACTTGCGCTCAGTGCCCGTGATGCAACACTTTTTGAACACACACGCATGCTACTTGATCTCACACGACTACAGTAGTGTTGGAAAATAATGTTTTTCTACATGACGGAAGGTGGTTCCGGCAGTGTCAAGGTGTAGCCATGGGAGCTAAGTTTTCTCCATCGTATGCCAATCTATACATGGGCCAATTTGAGAAAATACACCTCTGGTCCAAATGTCCGACACATCTTACCCAACACATCCTCTACTGGGGGAGGTACATTGACGATATCCTTGCCATTTGGACTGGCAACAATCCTGACTTACACTCACTTATTGAACACCTCAACATCAATGATTTTAACTTAACATTCACCCACAAAGTGGACACTACCCAGATTGAGTTCTTGGATCTATTGCTGTACACTACAAACAACAAGATCATGTCTAGACTGTACAGAAAACCCACTGCCTGCAATTCCATCCTGCATGCCCAGAGCGCGCATCCTCTCACACAGATCAGGGCCATCCCATATGGGGAAATGGTCAGGATTCGACGAAACTGCACCGACACGGGTGTTTTTAAGCAAGAACTCAGGAATCTCACTCACCGTTTTCGTGCTAGGGGTTACCCAAACAAACTCCTCTCAAGAGCTAGCGGACGTATTTTCAACAAGAACCAACACGACCTACTAATCAAGAGCCCTCATAATCCTGGTAAGAACAAGCTCTCCAGACAAAGACCAGTCTCATTCATTACCCAATACAGTTCTGCGAGCAGGACAATACTACGGATTCTGAAGAAACATTGGCACTTGCTATTGCTGGACACATGTCTCAAAGATTCTGTAGGTGACTCACCTACCATTGTGCACAGCAGGGGACGCACACTTAGGAACATCCTGTGCCCTAGCTTTCTCTGCCCCTCCGCTCCCACACGCTCTTTGGGGTGGATGCCAGAGAAACCTAATGGTTTTTACAAATGTGGCTGCTGCATATCCTGCCAGCTAGCCCTCAACAAAACCCTTTTCTTTTCCTACAACACTGGAAAAATGTACCATATCAGGACTTTTATCAATTGTAATACGAAATATACTGTTTACTGCCTAATATGCGTGTGTGGTCTGGTCTACATTGGAAGCTCTATACGCCCACTGAAAGAACGCATTCAGGAGCACATCAGGGCCATTAGAAATGCCAACACTAACTATCCCCTTGCTGTTCACTTTAACACTGCACCCGGAGATAACGATCTCTTAAAGGTTAGATTCCATGGCATCGCTCAGGTCCCCAACTCACCAAGATGTGGAGACAGAACCAGGGACCTGCGCAGATGCGAGGCAAAGTGGATCATAAAACTCCGTGCTGTCGAACTAGGCCTCAACACGGACCGAGAATTACATGTCTTCCTGACATAACCACTGTAGCCCGTTCTTTGCTTATCTGATGTTGCATCGTGTTCACTTATGTACACCTCTTCTTGTTCTTTAACATGTATTCTTTTACTCTGTGTTCAACCAATTTACTTATGTATTCGTGTATTAATGACACTATTGACTCTTGGTACCACAGTTCGTTCATGTAATTTGTAGGCACCAATGCTTTCTAATCCATGTATGAAGGGAACCATTGTACTTTGTTATTGTGCTTCATGGTTTCGTATTTTACAGGCACCAATGCTTTGGGCCATGCAAGACGAGACGTTATGACTGTCGAATAGGGTTACTATTTAATTAAAGACACCATCTAGCAACAAGACTCAAGATTGTCTCTTTACCTATACTTCTTCAAAACCTTCAACGTACCACCGGGGATCCCTTATCCTCACTACATGATTGGACAATATATTCTGTGTGCTGTGGCCAATTTGTTTCAATTGAGCTTGAGGTTAATTAAACAAGTCTGCCTGTACCCAAGACAGTATCCGTGAGTGTACTAAATGAGAAGTGCCCACAGCCATATCATATATACCACCCAAATACTCTCACTATTCCACTGTATGCCACTCCACTCTATGCTACTCCACTCTATGCCCTTCCAATGTATGCCACTCCACTCTTCCCCACTCCATTCTATGCCATTCCACTGGATGCCACTCCACTGTATGCCACTCCACCATATGCTATTCCACTGTTACCCATTCCAGTGTCTACCACTCCATTCTATACCACTTCACTCAATACCACTGCACTGTATGATACTTCACTCTAACCAACTCCACTGTAGACTACTCATGTCTATACCTCTTCACTGTACATCACTCCACTCTATCCTATTCTACTGTACACTATTTTAATGTATGTCAATCCTCTGTACTCCACTCTACTCTATTCCACTGTATGCCACTCCATTCTAATCTAATACACTGTACACAACTTCGATCTTTACCCCTCTAATGTATGGAATTCTATTCTACCCCACTCCACTGTATCCCACTCTACTTTATTGTATTACACTCTACTCACCCACAACACACCATTCCAGTCTAAGCCACTTCATTGTGTGCCACTCCACTGTACACTACTACACTATACACTATTACACTTTATGCCACACTGCTGTATGCTACCACAATATATGGTATTACACTCTATGCCACTCAACTGTACACCACTCCAGTCTATGCTATTCCACTGTAAACAATTCCACTTTATGCCACTTCTCTGTATGCTAGTCTCCTCCACTTCAGTGCACTCTCCCCCACTCCATATAACTCCAATCAACAAAACTGTACTACACCCTGTGCCACTCTACTAGACTCTACTTTACTCTATCTCCATAAACTTCACGGTCAAAATTTGCACTCAGCTCTATGCCCTTATAGTCTATTGTACAACACTCTACTCACTCTGCAACATTTTCCAACACTGTAGGACACATCACTCCACTCTATTTGAGACGCCACTCCAATTTATAAGTTTCCCTTACTCTATGCTATTCCACTTCAATCTATGCCACCCCACTCTATGCTAATCCACTGTACCCTACTCCACTCTATGCCACTCTAACTGAAAACAATTCCACTCTATGCTATTGCATTCTGCGCTATTTCACTCTTCTACACTCCATTGTACAATATTTAACTGTATGCTATTCCACTCTATGCTTCTCCACTTTACGGTAATCCACTCAATGCTACTATAGTGAACGACAATCCACTCTATGCCACTGCATTGTATGGCAATCTCCTTCACTCTATATAACGCCAGTCTACAAAAGTCTACCACATTTTCTGGCATTTTATGACATTCTACTCCACTCTATCCCAGTAACTCCACTGTCTATCTCTATACTCCCTTCTATGCCTTTGCACCTTAATGTACAACACTCGATTCCACTAGACAGCACTTTTGAATATAATGCTCCACTCCACTCTACAGCATCAGATGCTACTTCCGTTTATAACAGTTTATGACCTACGCTGTGCCACTCTATTCTCCAACACACCAATGCACTCTAATGTGCTTCACTCCACACTATGTTACATCACTCCACTGAACTCTACTATACTGTACAATACTTCACCTCACTCTATACTACTATATGACAATCTACTCTGTGCCACTCCATTGTTTCATACACTACTTTACTCTATGCAACTCCACAACATTCTATTACACTTTATGCTGTTCTCCGACACTTCACTCCTGTCTATACCCCTTTACTCCACTGTACACCACTGTATTATACTTTATAAAATTGTACATCATCCTACTCCATTCTACTCTCGATACTCTTGTCTACAATTCAATACTGTAGGCAACTTTTATATACCACTGCACCCCTCTTTTCTCAACTCCACTCTGACACAGTACTTCATTCCACTCCACTACTCCACTGATCACAACTCTATGCCATTCAATGCCATTGTACTCTATACCAATGTATGCCAATCCACGAAACCACACTCTACAACATTGTAATGTACTGTACACCACTACACTCTACGAACATCAACTAGACTGTATGTTACACTTTTAGTCTACATCACTTTCCAATACTGTATAACTCCCCACTGCACTCTACTGTACAACACAGTACTACAATTTATGACACTTTATTCAACTGCATATTGACACCTTTACACTATACTGCACTCCACACACTATGGGGGTCATTCCTACATTGGCGGGCAACGGTCGCCGCCCGCCAAGCGGGAACCGCCGAATGAACGCACGGCGGTCAAAAGACCGCGGCGGCCATTCTGGCTTACCCGCTGGGCCAGCGGGAGACCGCCAAAAGGCCGCCCGCCGGCCCAGTGGGAAACCCCATTCTACGAGGATGCCGGCTCCGAATGGAGCCGGCGGAGTCGAAGGGGTGCGACGGGTGCAGTGGCACCCGTCGCGATTTTCAGTGTCTGCTTAGCAGACACTGAAAATCTTTATGGGGCCCTGTTAGGGGGCCCTTGCACTGCCCATGGCAGTGGCATGGGCAGTGCAGGGGCCCCCAGGGGCCCCACGACACCCGTTACCGCCATCCTGTTCCTGGCGGTGAGAACCGCCAGGAACAGGATGGCGGCAAGGGGGTCGGAATCCCCATGGCGGCGCTGCTCCGTGGAGGATTCCCTGGGGCAGCGGGAAACCGGCGGGAAACCGCGGGTTTCCCGTTTCTGACCGCGGCTTTACAGCCGCGGTCAGAATGCCCCCGGAAGCACCGCCAGCCTGTTGGCGGTGCTTCCTCCGTCCCCTGCCCTGGCGGTCTATGACCGCCAGGGTAGAAATGACCCCCTATATGTTACAACATGTCACTCCACTCTATGACACTTTAGTCCAGTCTATACTACTTCATTCCAGTGTACTCTACTCCACTATACTCCACTCTACTACACTTTTATCCTACTCCATCCACTGTACTATACTGATCCCTATGCTGCGGCACTGTCCAACACTCTATTCCACTTTATGCAACTCCACTCTACAACACTGTGCCACATTCCATGCCACTCTGCTCTACTCTATGCCCTTTCACTCTACACCACTGTACTAAGCTACATGACACTCAGATGACACACAGCCCAACTTCTCTCTATGAAACGCTACTGCACCATATGACACAGCTCTCCACTCTACAACACTGAACTATAAGACACTTTACTCCACTGAACGCCACCCTATGACACTACACTTTAAGCCACTCTGCAACACTCTCCTCAAAGAAACTGCATTCCACCACGCTCCATTTCATGACACTTCAGTCGAGGACACTCCATTTTACAACAATGTAATTTGCCATCAGTGGTGTAATAAATGATTTCATAGAACATGTCACAAGTGATGTGATATGTGAGGTCATAAGCAGTGCATGGTGAGGGCACAAGTTGTAGGTAGCTTTGCTAACTATAACTGGTGAATTTCTGCATTTTTTGGTTGGGTAGTTATAGTATGTTGTTTGCCATGCACTACTAATTACCTCACATATTACATCACTCATGACATCTTTGATAACATCATTGATAATATACAATTTGCAGTAACATTATTTAGGAGAAAACTGCATGGTGGGGTGCAAGCTATAGTTACCTTAAGGCACAAGTTATAGTTACATTAGATGACCATAACTATAATTGGTGAATTTCTATTGTTTTGTGTGAGTAAATTCAGATCCTAACTATAGCTTCCCAGTAACCTTTGGTGTTTGTATGTATATAAATACACATACACACACAAACACAATATATATATATATATATATATACATATATATATATATATATATATATATATATATATATATATATATATATATATATATATATGTATCTATACACACCTCCTGATGGCAGTAGGTAGTTAACACCTTGGGTGCCAAGGACGAAGTGATCTCATCCTCGGCGCCAGTTCCCCGGTGCCGAGGACAAGACCACCTCATCCTGCTATGGGCCCCCTGGGGGGAGCTCTAGTGCTCCCCCTGATGGCCAGGCACCCCCCTCCCCTGGGCAGGGATGGAAGGGGAATAGCTTCCCCTTCCGCCCCTGCCCCCGTGACCCCCTGTGGCGCCTGATGACATCAGCGTGCTTTTGCGCGCTGACCTCATCAGAGGCCTTCCCTCCCGATCGAAGGAGAAATTCTTTGCATTTCTCCTCCGATCGCGTGGAGAGGGCAGAGAAGCATGAAAGGAGAGGAAAGGCCTTTCCTCTCCTTTCAGGCTTCTCGGAGCATTTCTGCTGCCCGATCGCGATGCGATCGGGCAGCAGAAATGCCACTAGACACCAGGGAATTTTTTTTATTTGGACAATTACTGATAAGGGGAGCGGCCCCTTGGGCAAGGGCTGCTCCTCGGGGGGCCAATTATTTCTAGGCCATTTCTGCGCCCCTGGGGGCAGAAACCACAAGACTCCAGGGAATTTTTATTTTTTTATGTTTGGGGAGCGAACCCTTGGGCAAGGGTCGCTCCAGGGGGGCCAAATGATTATTAGGCCATTTCTGCACCCCTGGGGGCAGATTGGCCTAATATTATATTTTTTTTTGTTTACTTTTATTTTTCTATGTTTGGGGAGCTACCCCTTCGGCAAGGGTCGCTCCCGGGGGCCAAATTATTATTATGCCATTTCTGCCCTCCCCCCCCCGGGTGCAGAAACCACATGACACCAGGGAATTGTTTTTTTTATACTATCGCATAAGGGCAGCGGCCCCTTTGGCAAGGGCCACTCCCGGGGGGGGCAAAATATTTTTAGGCCTTTTCTGCCCCCCCTGGAGGCAGATCGGCCTAATGTAATTAGTCGGATCTGCCCCCGGGGGAACAGAAACCTCTAGACACCAGAGATGTATATATTTTTTTATTTACTTTATGTTTTATGTATGGGGAGCGACCCCTTAGACACAGGTCGCTCCCCTGGGGGGCAAATTATATTTAGGCCATTTCTGCCCCCTTTGGGGGCAGATCAGCCTATTTTTGTTAGGCCAATCTGCCCCCAAAGGAGGCAGAAACCTCTAGACACCATGGATTGGTGTGTGTGCATGTGTGTTTTGTTTGGAGGGGACAGCCCCTTTCGCAAGGGTCTCTCCTCATGGGGGCACATTACTGTTGGCCATAACTGCCCCCTTTGGGGGCAGATTGGCCTATTTTGGAAAGCCCATCTGACCCCAAGGGGGGGCAGAAAGCCCACCAGAGACCAGGGAAGATTTTTTTTTCAAAATAAGAGGTTGGGGGTATGGCCATACCCCCACCCCAAATAAATGGGGCCATTATAGTTCTGCCCACCAGTGGGCACATTGGGCAATTACCCCCGATCCACACCCCGGGGGGACAGAAAGTCTACTAGATGCCAGGGAATAAAAAAAAAGAAAAGAAAATAGTGGGGTGGTGGCTACCAACCAGTATGGGCCTGGTTATGCCCCCACCCGAACTGAAAGGGCTAACAGTCTTTCAGCTCTCCCCCGCACACTAAAACATCTTATCCCATGGCAAGCAAGAGGACATTTGATTATTTTTGGTTTTTGTTTTACATTTGGGCCATGAGAGCTTGGTAACTCTCAAAATCGTCCCACTTGGAATGGTGAGGGCTGCACTTTTTTTTACTTTGGGACGCTGCCATGTAGAAAAATCCACATGACCTAGACACATCTGAAAACTAAACATCTAGTTGATTCCAGGGTGGTGTGCTTCACATGCACCCCGCACCATTTCCTTACCCACAATGCCCTGCAAACCTGCAACTTTGCTGGAAAGCACACATTTTTCCCACATTTTTGTGATGGAAACTTCTGGAATCTGGAGTAATCCACAAAATTCCTACCACCCAGCATTGTCTCATCTATACCGATAAAATTTTCTGCTGCACTTGTCAGCCTAAAAAATGTTTTTTTCAAACTGCCCTTTCGGACCCAATTTGGCTCCCCCTCAATTTCAACGTGTTTTTGGCTCTTCCCTGTTACAAACACTTGGCCCACCTACACAAGTGAGGTATCATTTTTACCGGGAGACTGAGGGGAACGTTGGGTGGTAGGAAATTCATCCCAGTGCAGTGATCCCACACAGAAATGCTGGAAAAATGTGATTTTTAAGCTAAATTTGCAGTTTGCTGACGATTCTGGGTAAGAAAACATTGGGGGATCCACACAAGTCACACCTCCCTTGACTCCCTCGGGTGTCTCGTTTTCAGAAATGTCTGGGTTTGGTAGGTTTCCCTAGATGGCTGCTGAGCCCAGGACCAAAAACGCAGGTGCCTCCCCTCCCCGCAAAAACAGGTAGTTTTCTATTTGATCATTTTGATGTGTCCAGATAGTGTTTTGGGGCATTTCCTATTGCGAGCACAAGGCCTACCCACACAAGTGAGGTACCATTTTTATCAGGAGACTTGGGGGAACGCTCGGTGGAAGGAAATTTGTGGCTTCTCTCAGATTTTAGAACTCTCTGTCACCGAAATGTGAGGAAAAAGTGTTTTTATAGCCAAATTTTGAGGTTTGCAAAGGATTCTGGGTAACAGAACCTGGTGAGAGCCCCACAAGTCACCCCGTCTTGGATTCCCCAAGGTCTTTAGTTTTAAAAAATGCACAGGTTTGGTAGGTTTCCCTAGGTGCCGGCTGAGCTAAAGGACAAAATCCACAGGTAGGCACTTTGCAAAAAATACCTGTTTTCTGTACAAAAAATGTGATGTGTCCACGTTGTGTTTTGGGGCATTTCCTGTCGCGGTCACTAGGCCTACCGACACAAGTGAGGTACCATTTTTATCAGGAGACTTGGGGGAACATAGAATAGCAAAACAAGTGTTATTGCCCCTTGTCTTTCTCTACATTTTTTCCTTCCAAATATGACAGTGTGTAAAAAAGACGTCTATTTGAGAAATGCCCTGTAATTCACATGCTAGTATGGGCACCCCAGAATTCAGAGATGTGGAAATAACCACTTCCACTGCTCCTCAACACCTCTGCCCATTTTGGAAATACAAAGGTTTTCTTGATACCTATTTTTGACTCTTTATATTTCAGCAACTTAATTGCTGTATGTCCAGTATAGAATGAAAACCCACTGCAAGGTGCAGCTCATTTATTGGCTCAGGGTGCCTAGGGTTCTTGATAAACCTAGAAGCCCTATATATCCCCGCAACCAGAAGAGTCCAGCGGACATAACAGTATATTGCTTTCAAAAATCTGAAATTGCAGGAAAAGGTTACAGAGTAAATCGTAGAGAAAAATGGCTGTCTTTTTTACCTCAATATTTTTTTATTTCAGTTGTTATTTTCTGCAGGAAACCCTTGTAGGATCTACACAAATTACCCATTGCTGAATTCAGAATTTTGTCTATTTTTCAGAAATGTTTAGGTTTCTGGGATCCAGCATTGGTTTCAGACCCATTTTTTAATATTTTTTTAAATGTATTTATTTATACAACAATTTTACATAGTACCAACAACAGCCCCGAAAGCTCCACAAAGATCGTTAGAAGTCCATTGGAGTGTGCACAAGGTAGTCTGGAATAACAAGGCAGAGTCCAAGAAAGCAGAGTCCGCAGCAGGGTCAAAACCCTAGATTCAACTACCATCCCATAAACATGCCTATAGGAGCTGCAGAAAGCACACCCTCAGGGGGAACCGAAATACAGAAGCTCGTGGGGCAAAAAAACAAAAACAATCGTAACAGTAAAAGGACGGAAGCGGCCGAACAGATCCACTCAGCAGCAACGCCCAACAAACACCATTTTCCACACATACAGGAGCAATATTCAGTCCAAACAGTCTGCACATATGCTTACACCCATCACCAGGATGCTCTCAATTTTAACCAGAGGATTCCAGATAGGAACGGAAAGGCGCCCATATATCTCTCGGACGAGAACGCGCCGGGGCCAACTCCCAACAGTACTCCTTGTAAAAGGCAGGGGTCAAGCCATCGAGGCCCTGAGCCTTGTCACCAGGCAGTCCACTAATTACTGCCTTGATCTCTTCCATCAAGAGAGGCTCATCAAAATATGCCCTATGCTTGTCATCAAACCAGAGCAGACTAATGTCATCGAAGTAAGCCTGCGTGGCATCAAGATTTGACACAGCAGGTACCGAATACAAGTCCTCATAGTACTGTGAAAAGACCTGCACAATCCCCGCCGTTCCTGTTACCCGCTGTCCTTCCCGCCCATCTATCTCAGTGACATACCCACTCGCCCAGGGCCTGCGCAGCATACTCGCCAAGGTGCGACATGCCCTGTCACCCTCCCCATAACGCCTGGCCCTGGCATATTTCACTAAAAGCACACCTCGCGGTCGGAAGCCTCCTCATAGCGAGAGACTGCATCCCGCAAATCCGCCAACGTCCCACCAGCCCAGTCCGTGGCCAATTTCTCTTCCAGCTCTACTATCTGAGACTCCAGCTCAGCTAGTTCCCGACGCAAGGCACGAAGCACACCATGCTGCTTGGAGAGGCACACCCCTCGAATAAACACTTTAAAGGCTTCCCAAAGCATTCCGGCAGAATCCACCGACCCATGATTCTCAGCAAAAAAATGCAAAATATCCTCCCACACCTCCTCACGGAACACCTCATCACGAAGAGCTCCCTGCGGCAAGCGCCAAGCGCCAAGCAAACGCAGCCCTCGGAGCCCCAGGTATCGCCAGCCGCAACCGCACCAGAGAATGGTCCGAGAGGGTCCGGGCCAGATGCTCCACTGAATGCGTCCACATCTCCACATCCCTAGTCCCCAGCCAGCGATCCAGTCGGGACCAGCTATTATGGACATAGTTAACACATGTCCCTATGCTTACCTCTCCAGAGATCAACCAAAGCACCATCACACATCACATTCTTCAAAGCAGCAGCAGAATGCCTAGGCCTTGTTGAACTCTCCCGGTCCCTCTCCGGATCCAGAACCACATTAAAATCTCCCCTCCAGATCACAGCGCCACAGCCCAACGACTCCACCAAACGCCACACCTCGCAGAAAAAACCAGGGTCATCCACATTAGGCCCGTAAACTGACACCAACCGGCAGGGCCTGTCCAACAATGTCCCACCCAGCAGCACATTTCGCCCATTCGGATCTACTATCACACGATGCGTGCGCAATTGCAGCCCCTTGCGCAGCAAGATCGCCACCCCTCTAGCATACCTGGAAAGCACCGCACCATGACACTCTCCGATCCACCCCGCCCTCAGCCGCTTCATCGTCTGGGCCTCCAGATGAGTCTCCTGAAGTAGACACACATCTATACGATGCCTTTGGATATAAGCAGAGACATGACGCACCTTCCGCTGATCATTCAAACCATGCACATTCCACATAAGGCAGCTGACCACTGTCATTGCCCCCAATCTCCACTCAACATAATTTCCAGGCATCCCGCTGCTGAACCGACCACCACCGCCATCCAACTCCGTTCAACACAATAACACAGTAATGCAAGTCGAACATTGCAAACACAAGAAATCAGAACCCAGTCCCCACCCACCCACGCGGACCCCCCCAAATGGGTCGAAGCAAAACACCACCCCCTTCCCCAAACAGAGAAGATCTGAACCCCACATCAGAAGGAAAGGACTCATCCAGGGGTCGTAAAGCTAGCCATCCAGCCCATCCGAAAAACAGACAGGCCGGAAGGGACAAAGGGCTAATAAACTGATTCAGTAGCACTGAAAAATAAAATCAGCAGCACCACCGGGATAACACCCGCGATGATTCAGGGCCAGCCGTCATCACAACTACAGAACAGTCAATCATTATCACTGAGGCGCGCCTGCTCCAAGCCCGAGGCTCCAGCCTGCTCAGCCGCAGGGCGCCTAGGGAGCGTCTTAACAAACTTGGCCGCCAGCTTCGGATCAGTAAAGAAATGCAGTGTTCCACCTTGTTGTATCCGAAGCTTAGCCGGGTAGATGAGCAAAAATCGAGCTGCAGTCAGACTCAGAGAGCGCTTAACCGGCAAGAACGCCATACGCGCCGCCTGCACACTTGGAGTGTAGTCTGGAAAAAATTGCAGCTCAGTGTTTCTATTGACCACTGGGCGGCGATCCCGAGCCAGGGGCAGCACAGCATTGCGGCCACAATAATTTAAGAGACGAAAGATAACAGGTCTTGGCAGGGTCCCGGGAGAGGGTCTGGGCCCCAGGGGTCTGTGAGCCCTCTCCACCACTAGCATACGAGAAAGCTCACCAGGAAACAGATCAGCACGCATTTGCTCCACAAAATCCTCCATCCTGCCCATGTCCGTGGTCTCAGGGAGGCCAAGCAACCGAACGTTATTGCGCAGGGACTGCGCCTCCAAGTCCTCGTTCTTGGCCCTAATGACCTCCAGTACTCGCTCCATCTGCAGCAAACGCTCTCTCTCCCCGTGCCGCTGATCCTCCATCTCCGAGGTGCGCGACTCCAGTTGCTCAAATCAAGTGTAATGCTCATCCACCCGAGCCCTGATGCGGTCCATCTGCTAAGGCAAGTGATCCAACTTAGCGTCTATTCCGGCCAAGCTACTCTTAAGATCCAGGAACATGGATTTGACAGAAGCCTCCGAAGACCCATCCTCCAGCTGCACCTCACCAGATTGTAGCACGGCGGCGCTTCCTTTCCGCCTACCACCCTCAAAGGAGATCTTGGCCCGTCGCTGCTCCGCCTTACCCATTGCGGCCGCCCCGGAGAGTCCGGCTCCAGGCACTCCACCAAGTAACCAGAGGCAGACGAGTCCACAGCAAGCAGAGGGGAGCCGGCCACCCACAGGGAGTTCTCCAGCCACTGATTGAATCACACCCGCAGCCAGCCGCACTCCTCCAGAGGAAATTATCCAGCAATCGCAGCACCAACAGCCGTCTTCTCAAGTACACGCAAGGTACCCCCAAGCGCCTCCTCAGCTCTTCACAAGTCCCAGAGAAAAGGGAGACAGAAGCTCACCGGCCCCCGCAATGAGCAACAGCGAGGCCTTCCCCCGGCCCGATCCGGTCGGCCACAATGCAAGGCAACGCAGGCCCCCCCAGCAGGGGCTCACCACTCGCGGCCCAGATCAAGGCTGCCTCCCAGTAGACCCCCGAAACTGGGCCCTCTCCAGCCTGTATCCCACGGGGGCCCCCTCACCGCAGAAATTCCACTGCCCTAAAGGGCCACCGCGAGCCTCCTCCAGATGAGGCCACTCCGCTTCCGGTCCCTCCTCCAAGGCAAGAAAGGCCCGCAGCCGTGACGTGCGACTCCAGGCAGCCGTGCCCCACCAATCCAGGCCCAACTGGGCCTACCACGTCCCAGGGAAGAGAGGGGGGCTTGGGCCCGGCAAGACCGTCGAAAGCCCCCCCAACCAGCGCCGCCGCACCTTCTTTCCAGGCAGGCCATGGTGGACACCCCCCCGGCCTCTGCAGTCACCACCAGAGCGGGGGAGCCCAGCAGCCGCGGCGCGCGCCTCCTAGCAGCCGCGTGCCGCAAATCACCCGCGTGGCGCCGCACCAGGCCTCAACTGTGCCACAGCTTCACGGAGGGCCGCGGCCCTGACAAAACCGCCGAGGGCACCCCAACCAGCGCCGCTCCCCGCTCCTCACCTCTCCTCGATGGGGCCACAAGAGAGCCCATCACGGCCCCACAGCAGCCTCGCAGCAGCCCGGCGGCCCCAAGCGTGCTGCCACGCCTCCAGCCCAGCCGGCCGCCGGCAGGGCCCGGCACCTCGCCGACTCCCCCAGGCACCAAGTCCGCAGAATGACGAACCGGGAGGAGCCCAGTCTGTTCACCACTGCCTCCAAACGGGGGTAGCGCCTACAGCACCCCTGAATCAGGAAAAATGTAGGATTTCAGCCCCTAGTCCGGCAGAGCCTCACACCGTGTCGGCCATCTTGCCAGTCGGCTAGCTCCCCCCCCAGTTTCAGACCCATTTCTGTCACTGACTGGAAGGATGCTGAAAGCACAAAAAATCATAAAAATGGGGTATGTCCCAGTAAAATGCCAAAATGGTGTTTAAAAATTGGGTTTTCTGATTCAAGTCTGCCTGTTCCTGAAAGCTGGGGAGCAGGTGATTTTAGCACCGCAAACCCTTTGTTGATGCCAATTTCAGGGAAAAAACCACAAGCCTTCTTCTACAGCACTTTTTTCCAATTTTTTAAAAATAAACTAAATTTTCACTGTATATTGGCTCATTTCTCGGCCTCCTTTAGGGGAACCCACAAAGTCTGGGTACCTCTAGAATCCCTAGGATGTCGGAAAAAAAAGGACGCAAATTTGGCGTGGGTAACTTATGTGGACAAAAAGTTATGAGGGCCCAAGTGAGAACTATTCAAAATAGGCATAAAAAGGCCTGGCACAGGAGGGAGAAAAGGCCTGGCAGCGAAGGGGTTAAAGTTAGGACCATGTTTCCATAGAAACATTTTTTTTTTGACTTGCCTATATCTTTGACAGTGTTTGACGAATCTTCACAAAATATTCCAAAAAAGTGTGCTGGTGATTCTTGTTGTGCATGTGATGTTTTAGGGTGATCCATCAAGCGAGGGGCCGAGAAAAATAAGGGGTCAAAAAACATGCATTTCCCATGTTATATCCCATTGGCGCTTTGGACATGACTACAGCACAAAAGGCTGCAGAGAATTACACCACATTTGGCAGAAAGATAGGTTTCGGTTCACAGATTACGCTTATACATATTTGGTGCAAATCTGTGCAGTAGTTTTCAAGAGATTTATGGGGAAAAAATTTGTATATCTAGGGCCGTGGATCCATTGCAATGTTTTTGTGTCAATTGTGCCGTATTCGTGAATATGCGTGCCAAGAGGAATACTGTTATTGGCTGGTCGCAACCTGACCAGAAAGTTGTGATCACCATTTTAGGTCCCCAGGGCTCAAGCATAAAATTAAAAGTGGCTCAAGGGGTCGGGTGGAGGTACCCTGACCCCAAAGCTGTGATATAGCGGTCTGTGAGGGTAAAATTATGTCCTTCAAATATTTTTTTTCTTGCCACGTGATATTCATGAATACGTCGCGAAGCTCAGCACCGCACCCCCCTTGTATTGTGACAAATCGGAGACAACAAAAAAATCTTTTTTTACACTAATTCATTCACTCATTGTAGCACTCACACCCACTCACAGACCCACTCAGACACTGATGCACCCACAAACAGACCCACTCAGACACTGATGCACCCGTGAACAGACCCACTCAGACTATCACACGTCCACTAACAGAAACACTCAGACCCTCACACATCCATTCTGACACCCAAACACTCTCACAACCAGACACACCCTCTCATACCTATTCTCACACCCCGAGAGACAGGCCATTCGGCTGGGCATGTGGCAGAGTTTGTTGGCTATGGGAGTTGGCTGCAGGCCCTGCGGCCAATCCTCTCTTCGCATGGCCAAAGGCCATGTGAGGTACGGGGTTGAGTGTTTATCAGGGGTTAGGTGCATCCTACCCCCGCTGTGCACGGCCAAAGGCTTTACCATATACTAATTAAAATGACTTTATGTTAACAAAAAACCATAGATATTCACTGAAAAAAACAAAGGTTACAGGAACCTTATGGTAAGGTTCTGAATTTACTTGTACAAAACCATAGAAATGTTGCAGCTATAGTTAGAGTTATTTCAAAGGTGTCCCTTCCTTCACAAAAACAATCATCTCCTCAACGCAGGCACCTTTGCAGCATGGTGAAGGGGAGCCTGATTTAGCTCATGGCAGCCCATTGTGCACCAACTCAGGGAAAAGGGACAGGAATGCGCCATGTCTTGTAGATAGGGCACATTCCTGTCCTTTTCTTTTGATACAGGGCAGCGCTGCTGGCCTGTAGTTTAGGAAATTTGGAGTAGGGCTTAGATGTAGGAATTAGGAAAGTAAAAGCAATAGGTCAACTCGAGTTAAGTAGATCATATGAGGCGATCTGATTTAGAACAGTACAGTGTTACTGTGTTTCCTTCTGCTTGTCAAAATATTTTTTGAGAGATTAACTGTAACAATAATCTTTTTTTTTCTTCTCTTTTTCTTACCTCGGCACCCAAGGGGAAGAAGAGCGCAACATCGGAGGTAGGTCCAGGAGGAGACAATGGTGCCAGTGCCACCATTGTTGCAGATGCTGGCAGGTCAGCTGGCACCAGTAAGTCTTCCTGATATATTATTATTATTATTATTTCTCTAAATTTCACCTCTCCTCTCCTCATTTCGAATTCATTTTAGTTTTCCCATGCCTGTCTACCTTTTTTTGTACTTATTTTCATTCTATCTAAGCTTTGTTAAATTCTTGTTATTCCTGCATTTATTTATTTTTCATGTTTCTGTACCTGACTTCCTCCTGTCTGTACTAGCTTTCTTCTGCTTTGTTACTAAGCTTAGTGTTCCCTTATCCCCTTATATATCTCGCAGACTGGTACTTTAATACTAATAGGACAGGTAAACTACCGACAAGATCCCATGCTCAAGTTGGCTGTTCTTCGCATGTTTGTGAAGGGTTTTTTTGTCTTGCTCATTGCATTTACTAACCAAGACCTTACCATAGGTTCTCTTAGATTGACCAAAGTATTCCACCTCTTCATTGCACTTCAGTGACTTAGCTCTGCCCCTCCATTATGAAACATTTAGAGTTGATTTGTCTACCTGGCCTTTCTAACAACTGACAAAATGCATAAAGAGAATGATAGGGGAAGATAGAACTGTAACTATGTATTGTGGTTGTATTTTGTTGGAATCTAAAATGTGTAAAGTTTTTTCCAACCGCACCAACCACCAGTGCAGGGGCCAGCGATAGCACCAGTGCACTGGATGCAGCAGCGGTCGAAGGGGGAGAACCGGCAGGAGCAGAGATTGGCGATGATAAGTCACATAGCTCCTGCTCATTGACAATTACTAATATACTCACTACAAGGGCATTGCTTGTTAAGCCCCCGGTTTAGCAGCTACTGCAGGGGCTGAGTTAGTTAATTACCTCTTCTCTCTGTAAATCAGCAGACAAAAACTCATAATGAACTGACACTACAAGTGATAGCTTGATGGAAAAGTGAAAGAAGGATGGACGGCTAACAGAAAGAATGGGTGAAATGGTATATGAGTGAAAGGATGTGTAGGTGAAAGGAAAGGATGCGTAGGTGAATGATAGGAGATGCATAGGTGGGTGAAAGGATGGTTGAAAGTGGTGAAAGGATGCCTCAGTGGGTGAAGGGTTGATGGGTAAAAGCTGATGCTCAGGTGAGGAATGGGTGGATGGTAATGAATGATGGAAACAATCAATACACGGGTAAATAGATGAATAGGTGAAAGCAGGGTGTTTAAAAGGGTGATAATGGATAGGAGAGAGTATGGATGAACGGGTAGATAAATATGGATGGCTGGATTGGAATAGTGAAAGTCTGGACGAGAGAGTGTAAAGCTTACATGGTATCAAAGGGTGAATAGAACAGATTAATGAAAAGATAAATGTATAATTGCTTAGATCAAGAAATAAGGGCGGTGTTGCAGAGAGGGATGTTTTTCTGTTCACCTATTTGCTTGGTTTGCATGGTAATCAAAGCTTTAGTTCAAAGTTGGGGTATTTGAATTTTCTGTCTTCTCCCTTAACTCCTTCTAGTTGAAGCAAGGCAGACATGTATCCTCCCACTGATCATCATACTTCTTTACCAATTAGTCACCAATGCTACTATGACATAAATGCAGCATGGCTCAATTCAGCAGTACAATAGTGTTGTCTATGAAATGTACATCTGCTTCAGTCAATGCAGCATTTACAAAGTTGTCAATGCATTGCAAATTCAAAAGGTGTGTTTCCCTTCCCTCCCAGTGCCCGCTCTGTCACCTCCCAGTACTTCAGTCCTTTATTCCTTCCAAAGTTCTGTTCCAGCCACCCAAAAAAAAAAATTAAAATCCCTTTTGGCATGCTCTTCGTTTATGTACAAGTGATTAATATTTCATGGCTTCCATAAGGGATTCATGCCAGTTTACATTTTACCCTTTTTGCATTTGTCAACTACAGTGAGTTATGTGTGGGTAAAATAATGGCCCTGTGACTCATCACAATAAGCCACATCGAATTCCAATGGCCCTAAGGGACCAGTGTTTCACTGCTACTGTGCCACTCTACTTTTAAAAAAATGTTTGCACAGAGCAGGGTTTATAATTTGTCATTTTCCGTTATAGCTACTCCTGGTTGACATCCACGTCACCAGGAGGTAGCAGCTCGGCAACACACAACACAACAGACCTTAATGATGATGTTGATAGGGCCGGTGTAGAATATTGCTGAGGTAATAGAAGGTCGTGCAGTAAGTTAGTGTTGCTTTCACCACATCCACCCCAGCAGCTCTGTGGTCCATTTATAGTGTAAAATTAAGTCACACCTAAATAAATCACAGTCAGACAGTCAAGGGGAAGAATGTTAGGGGGACTGATTGATGGATGGGAAAAAGGACTTGGGAAAAAGTGTGACAAAGACAAATATTACACAAAAGAAACCATGACAATATTCATTGGGGTGCCGAGCAGCACACCATCATCAATCAGTTATGGAAGGAAACAATGAAAAATAAGTATAACACGTTTCAGATAAATGCATTGCAAACAGGTATCCTGCCCCAGAGAGACCCAAGATAGTATATCTCTAAATGTTACATCTTCTAGGTTTGATAAATACAGCTTATGGAGTATTGATGTTAACCCACCCGATTCTAAAAATGATGTATTGCCAAATGGTCTTCTGCATCTCCATTCTTCTTGGAATTTCCATCACTCCTGGGTGCCCGGTTGACCCTGTTCGGTAGATATACTGGAGCTTTGAGCTTTCACAAAGTTTTGTTCATGGAGGACTAGGAGAAGGCCTGCGTATTGAAAAAAAACAGTAACTGTATTATAGAGTAAAGGAGAAGGACAAATGGAAGCAAGGTAAGCTTTATGACAAGTCAGGAGTGTACCAAAAAGACTCAGAGGCAGAGCAAGAACATAAAGAGGAGTTTGATGTTTGAGCCAGCAGTGCAGCAAACAGACACTCAGCAGCATTTCCACAATCCATGCACCTCTCTCCTTTACACAGAGCTGAGTGAGTGCTAGGCCTCAGAGTCCTAGCCATCATCATGATTTTGCTTTGAAGTTGATAACTTTCTGCTTCTAGCTGTTAAGATAGTGTATCCCTGAGTATTTCCATCCTCCTCCTCCTGACTCGGAGGAACTCTGCCCCAGTCCCAAACCGAGCGAGGTAGACCTGTTAGTCAAGTACACTGCTGTTGAAAAACAAATAGAGAAACAGAGCTGGAGTTTTTTATGTAGATTTGTGTATGGTAACTAAAGTAACTGTTCTGAGAAACCAGAAAAAAGGAGTGGATCCTGTGGGTAAATTTCACTAGGTCTGAAAGACCAATCACTTTCAGGAAAAAAATGATTACCCATCAGCCCACCAAAATTGCAAATCATCAGAACCAAGTTTTCAAATTTGCTGAGCTCCCTCCTTTACTGTCAGCCACCACATACATCATCAATTATCACTCACAGTCACTCAATATATCACCACTCCTTGGTACAATAGTAAGTAGTTACCTCTTCCAATCCAAGCATGTGGTTAAACAAAATATTACTCCTCCATTGGTAGCAAGTAGCAGCACATTGGAATTTGGCATTGACACTGTCAGACTTTTGATCAATGAACATCTGGGGCAGCCCTGCTAGGTGATGTAAAAAATGGATAGGAAATGGCATGTGAGGGAGGCAGACATTGCCTCCAATGTCCTGAAGGGAATGTGGGGGCTTCTTCACTGCACACGGGTCCAACTCCAATTCAGCCATAATAATAATATGTGATGTAAAAGTGGTGCGGTAGCATAAATCCAACACAAACATTATGTTCCACTAGCACTTTTTTGGGGAAGAAAGAAAGAAAGAAACATTTCAGGAGAAATAATGAAAAACTTCTATTGAGGTACTGGCATACTCAGTTCCGAAAGTAGAGTTTGTCCTCAAACTCAGGTGCTTCACCCAGAAATTTGTCAGCAAACACACTTGATTCTGACTAATCATCTTCCTCCTCCTGTGGTGTTTTGGAAACACTGTGATCAGGTGGTATAGAATGCTGTTTCAATTTGATTGTGGTTAATGTCTTCACGTTTTGAGGTGAGAGACTGGTCCTTTTTATTATAACAACCGCACCAGCTGCACTGAGCACATGTTCAGCAGACACGCTGGCTACAGGACAAGCCAGATAATTTTTTGCCAGACTGCTGAACTCTGGTCATTGGCAGATATTCCCATACCAATACACCAATGGGTCATCCATATACTCATGGGACATGCTGCCACTTGCTCGACCTCATTCGCCTTTCCCTCTGCACTGGACTCAATACCTCCCACTTGAAAGCAAGCCAATGTAGAGGTTGGGTCCTATTCTGCTGTTGTTGCCGGTGTTCTTGTTGCTGGTTTTGGCTTCTGTGAGACAAGACTGCCCTCCCTGGAAGTTGAAGATGGCACCCCAGAACTGCGGAGTGGACTCTCAGTTCTAGGCGTTCTTCTTCCAGTTCTCCGGTTTGCTCAACAATCCACCTCTTGTTTTTTTAAACATCCCCTTCAGAAACATAGAGGGAAACAATGTTTATGTAGTTTGGATAAGAAAGTTTGGCACAGATGTACCCTTTGGATAATACAATATCATTTTGCAGCTTTGCATTACAAGTCAAGCAATAGCTTAGGCTCTCAACCAAGGTATGTGCTTCTGGGTTTTAGTTCACACCTCAGAGTGCTAACCTTTCACATATCTTCTTTAGCTGGTCCTGTAGCAGATAAAACAACTGGGTAGCTTAGCTCATCATACTGTCCTCCTTGCTAACTTCCCTCGTGAAAACCTCAAAAGTGAGCAGCATCTGCGTCAGGCATTTGACTAGGGCTCATTTGTCTGCATCCAAGGTCATAGCTTTCTCAGTTGCATCTTCTCCTCATAGAACTTAGTCATTGATCTGTCTGTGCTGGTCAAGCAGATGTTGCAACATACAATAGGTTGAGTTCCAATGTGTTGGCACCTCGTATATCAGAGTGACAGAGGACAAACTGACCAAGAGATAGACCAGCATCCGTCCCCTATACTCCAGCCCCAGGTCTGCAGAATTTATGTTGTAAACAAGGATTTTAGGCCTCTGTATTAGCTCGATCTTATTCACACTGAGGCCACTGATACCTGCAACCTTGAGGTCAACAAAAGTTTGCATTACACAGAAGAATGTTTGACAAAAGGCCTCCAGCTTGACAAAACATACTGCCATAAGAACATTCTGTGGTTTACTACCAATGTACAAAACAAGAACTAGAACAGCTGGATTAAGCAAATTAGATCATGTAGGATTAAGGGAACTGTGCATGTAATACGAGCACTCCAACCATTCCCCCTTTTAAGTTCCTCTGCATCACACACACACACAGTTTATCAACCTGAGCCCCCTTCCTCAGCACTGGAACATAATTTTCAGTGCCACTAATCAGATCACAGCACTCTTTAGTCACACTGCAGTTACGAGCACTTGCCACATATATTTAGTTGCAAGCATGTAGCAGGAAGAAGGAAGCACCTACATGATCGGCTGTTGGGGTGAGGGCAAGCCATGATAACCACAAGATATTTTTTGTAACTGTGTTTTGCAATGCTTTGCAATTCATCTCTGCAGATGTTAATGGTTTTTAAGAATAAAAAATGTTGCCTGTACAGCAGTTGGTTAAGTTAGGTTCCTACTCCACAGAGTGGTCTTACCCAACGGCCGTTCTTTGTGATTAAATCTACCTTGCTTTGCCAACATGGTTTTGTCTTTCTTTAAATCCCAGATTCCACCAACATTCTTGGTGACCACGAAGGGACATTCTGCTGGTTTCTGACCGACTGCTGCTGTTGGACAACCGCCTACCCCTGATGTATAGAGTCTGCACATTCTAGAGACGGTAAGCAGATGCTGTGGTACCCAAAAGTATTCCTATTCATAAGAGGTGAGAAGACTCCACAGCTGCCATCACAGATAGTGAAGACAGTGAGAATGTCCTTCTCTTTTATATCATGACTTATGCCACAGGCAAAATTGAAACTGTAGATGGTATTTTGTGTTTGTTGTAATCACATTCAAGATTGTGTTAGATGAAGAGTCACAATTTGAGGGTATCTTGGCAGAGGTCCAGAAGATAGACAGCCTAGTTCAGTTCATACTAGAAGTGGTCAACGATATAACTCAGACCATAAGACCAGAAGCCGTTCCTCCTGAAACAGAGAGCAAGGAAAAGGTATCTCCTTAATGAGTGTCGAGGAAAGTGACCAAAATCCTATATATCATAAATACAAGGGAGAGAGAGTAGAGGGGTGGCTGGACCCTCCTTCAACTGTCATAGAGTCTACCATAGGTGAGGAAGAAAGACAGTGAGCCCTTGCAATTATTTTTAACATTCAACAATCAGGAAGTGACACTCAACCAGTCCCGGGGCTGGGGTAAAATTACTCCTACTAACCAGTTATAGCAAGACCAAATAATACATCTTTAAAAATTGATAATACTGGTTAAAAACTATTTCTCCATGACCAAGGTGGATGCCTCATTGTGTCAGACAACAGACGACATTGAGAAAAACCTCATATTTCTGTGGGTCCATGGGGAACCCCCATGCTGTTCCATCCCACACATAATAACAGATTAGACCCTGATACTTGAAGCCCTTCTGAACTCATTTCTCATGGATATTCACATTTCAGCTTTACTAGGCTATGACTGAGAGGTTACCAGAATTGATAGTACATCTACATAACAAAAACACAGTAGAGTATTCATCAGGATCTGACTTATCACACCCACCCATCGTCACACCCCCACCTTGGGTGCTAATGGGGAAAATAGTTAAGGATTTGGGTCTAAGCTCAAATCACCCACAGGAAATTAGAATAATATTTGTCTCCACTGAAATTGTTCCTCACACTATAATAAAAACAGGTGATTAATATTCAGGACAGCACAAGTCCCAAGATAATATCAATGGGACAAGACAGCCCTAAAGGGACCATTGGAACCCCTCCATAACATTTGATTAAGTCATTCGATTCAAACAAAACAGAATGATAAAACACTGTAAAGAGTTTCATCAACAGACTAAACATCTTACACATCCCTGGCCCCAGGAAGGGAGTTTTGATGATAATATATTAGAGCACACTGGCACATACACAGGTGATAAATTAAGGAAGCGTGAAGCTACACTAGCCATGTGCCAGCCATTCTGAGAAGAACAAAAACCATTAACACAGGCTGCCCCAACCAGCAATTCCTCAGTACCTCCCCATCCCTATGTAAATAATGTGCCGTCAGTTAGTGGAATCTACCCTTTGACAGACCTAACAGGATTTTATAACCCCAACATTGTGTTCCCCCGCTTGAGACTCCATCAATCGACAGTCCCCAAAACCCCTGCAATTATCCATGCCTCTGCACACTAGCAGTCCCAGGTTGCAACCAGGATTGACCTACCCCCAGTTCCCAGGACAACTAGATGCCCAATTCAATCTCCACTTACACAGGGTACTGCGGCAGCCAATTGCAGAAGTACAGGGCCCAGAGGACAATGATCGTCAATTACCAGTTTTGTCCACTATATCACATTTAATATTGCTGTGAGACAAGACAGATAGAGTCTACCCCGTGTTCGGCCCTATAATTCCAAATGACTGGCCTCCCCCTCCAACACATGGAGGTCCCAGAAGCAGAGAGGGAATTGTACCATAGGGACAAGGCCAGGAATGTAATATAATTAGCAGCCAGGATATTCAGTGATGGAGGGAGGAAGAGTGAGGTGGTGGAGGTGAGGTAAAAGGAGAAAGCTGAGGCAAAAGATTGCAACAACAATTTCAAAAACAGATCAACAGGATGTCAGGCAGAGTAGACTTAGCACAACAACATGTAAAGGGCATGCGATAAATATTACAATCACCTGAGACTAACTGACTACCATCCCACAACAGTGCCATAGGTCCTCCCGATATTCACTACACAGGTACCCCAATGGGACCGTCAGGTCCCACTGCTGCATCCAGACTGGGCAGTGGCAGGTAAAATTTGGGCATCAGAAGACCCCGAATGACAGAGCTGGAAAGACTGCTATTCCAGGGAACATCTGGTCGGTCCCTCACTGCGATGAACTCCTATGAGTAACTGGCAATGTGGTGCTGCGCTATAGGAAAGCACACCAAATGAATATGCAACCGATACCACATGACAATAACCTCAACCCAGTTAAGTGGTCACCCAAGGGGAAAACAGTTGAACAATGCTGTGCCTTTCACAGACAATTTAGCTGAATGGACCAAAGGTTTAGTCCCACAAATGTCTCTCTAGTCCCAAGAGGGCTACTTTGACCAACGTGACATGGAAAATGCTGAGGCCAGCATTTTCCATGGTAGAGGCTATCCCGATTGGGTCTACTCCTATATGCAACAAAGCCTATGTGTTTGGCAAAAGTATGCTCTGCAACATGATCCCTATTATCCTAATGCTTCAATATATCAAACCTCCCTAATACTTAAAGGTTCCTAGGGACTTCAGTATGTCCTGCAGTCCCAAATGGATAAGGAAAATTTGAAAAAAACTATTGCCCCCACTTACAGAAGGCCAGATATCGGGTCTCTCATGGCTCAAACAATGCAGCCAAATGAGGATCCAGCCCAATATCTCATCAGGATGAAAGAAAAATGGTGTGAAGAACTAGGAGAAAGTTGGGATGTGATTGGTGGAAACACCATGTTGCTTTACCACACTGTAAAGAGAGGATCGCCAACAGATTTCCAGGACAACCAAGCAGTATAGTGGCAGACTATGGCCAGAAATACAAGCCCATATTATTCACTTTTGTAAAAAAAAACAGGAATGTAAAAGGAACAAGCAGTCAGTGGCTGAAAATGCAGCTGCCAAGTTAGTACAGAAAAAATTAGCGAAGAAGATGTCACGAAAGGGGGCAGTGATGACAGCCGCCTCAAATGAGATGGCTACATTGTCCCTGGGAGTTCCACAGGCAGTCACCAAGCAGCATTATCCTCAACAACCAGGGAATACAGGAGGACAGACGGGGTTAGAGGAGGGAAAGGAGGCTCTGGACAAGGAAGAAATGGGTATTAGCAGAATAGTCAGAGAGGTCACTATTGTCACCGAAAAGGCCACTTTATAAGGAAGTCCTCAGCGGAGATCAGCATGAGCAAAACGGACAATCAAACAGGTATATCAGTCTAGGGAACATGCAGGTGCCACCTCAAGTGATGCCACAAGTAATGTATGTGCCACTGGTGGTGCAACAGACTGCCCAGCAGCCCGTCGCTCCTCAAGCTATGCAAACCATACTGGTCAAAACCCCACAAACACAACCTCTGGTGATGGCACAGCTGCAAGGAGAAGTAGTGGTGAGGGATGGGAACATTCCCAGACACATAATGCAGGAGGGTATGCACAATGTGGGTGCGCAAAGACAAGTCCTGTGTGTCCAGTATTGTCAGTAACTCACAGACCAGACGAGGAGCCCACTGTGGTAGTTGCTATCAATTATAAAAAATACAGCTTTCTTGTACACACGGGAGCTCTTGCATCAGAGAGGGAAGTCTTCTCATGTCAAGCAAATCTATGGACACACAAGGATTCTCTGTGGCACTCACTAGGGTTCCTTTCACTGAGCCTACACAAATGGAGATGAGTGGCATATTGTCAACTAAAGGCTATTATTTTAACAAACAGCTCCCCTTAACCTCCTGGGGCGGAACCTTATGTCCAAATGTAATGTCTATCCATGTTAGGCCTAATGGCAGTATGATCTGTTCAACTCCATGTGCGATATTCCTTCAACCTGGACAGACAGTCAGAGAAATATTGGAGGACCACATGTTCAGTGATCTAGGTCACAAAACTATAGTGGTCTATGAAGATGAAGTGGCACTTAGGACAGCATTAGAAGTCAGGACACCCATCCCGGGTAAACCCTTTGATTCAGTAAGAGAGGCTGATCTCTCGCAAGCACCAGACAGCCTGTATAAAACTGGACCACACACTGTGGGCCTCATCCATACTGCTACTTCCTTTAAGATAGCAATGAAAAAGGGTGCTCTGTTGCCCAGGGTGCACCAGTTCCCTCTTTCTAATGAAGCTGTTGAAGCATTGCACCAACCAAACAGGCCTTTCTGGACCAGGGCATGATATATTCCAGTGTCTCCTCCTGTAACACCCCTATATACCAAGTAAAGAAGAGTAAGAGTAACTCTGGGTGCGTGGTTCATGATTTCTGCCCTTTGAATGATGTGCTGGTGCCCGAATTCCCCATAGTCCCCAACTCATCCATTATTCTCACCAACATCCCTCAAGATGCCAAGTTTTTTCAGTGATAGATTTAAAGAACACGTTCTTCAGAATTCCCACAGCCACTACCTGACAGCCTTCATGTATAGGGTAACTCAATTTTTGTGTTCATGTTTGCCCCAGGGTATTGTGAGTCCTTTAGTATCTTTAACAGGGTATCGAACAATGATTTGTCAAACCTTCAATGTGAAAGCCATGACTGCCGGATATCGACCCTGCCGGAAGTGCGCGGATTCAGCACTTCACACCAACGCCGCCTCACCTCCACAGCTCCGCAGCAAGGACCTGACGCCTTGCACCAATGCCTCCGCTCCTTCACTCTGGAGCACCGGAACGGACGCTGCACCGGATCCAGCGACGCCTCGATCCCCAACTATGTGCACTGGCTTCTTTGCTCATCTGCAGACGGTACTGTACCTGGGGATCCATGTGACTCTGTGACCTGCACCATTAGTATCGGATTGTTGGGAATGACTCCGTCACAAAGCCGAGATATCACCAAATCAAAGCCCTTGTGTTTCTAAACGCTATTTTGAAGTTTAATCTTTAAAAATGCATTGCTTAGCTTGTGTATGTCGGATTTTTGTTGCTTTGGTCTTGTTTGATTTAGATAAATATTGGCTATTTCTCCAAACTTGTGTGGTGTCCATTTTGTAGCATTTTCCCTGTATTACTGTGTGTTTTGGTACAAGTACTTTACACATTGCCTGTGGGTTAAGCCTTTCTGCTCGTGCCAAGCTACCAAGGGGGTGGGCGAGGGTTAACCGGGTGTGCTTCTCCTTTACCCTGACTAGATGGAGGGTCCTTGCTTGGGCAGTGGGCAACCTAACTGCCAACCAAAGACCTCATTTCTAGCACAGCAGATTTTAATGCAGATCTGGAACAGCAACTCTGGCAAAATAGGTCCGACTTGAAACCTTCTATTTCGGACAGATTTTTGCCATCTTCCTATTGTACAAACGTGCCACTGGGTGGTTGCAGTTGTAGGGCCCCTCCTCCTTAAACATGCCCGTAATTGTAGTCTAGATTTTCTTCTTTTATGGGGCCACTGATGCAGGTGACGTTTGAGATATAGGTGGTGGTAGACTCAATGCACGTCATGGTGCAGTCACCATATGCGATAGTGTCTCCATCTGACTCTGAGTCTTCCTGTGCCATTTTGAGGTTGCTGAGGCATGTGATTCTGGCAGTCTGCTGGGAAGAGGGCTAGTTTGCGTAAGGATGTCACATTCATCTTCCTCACCTTCAACTGTGATTTCACCAGTTGTAGCTAATGGTTCGTGAGTCTCCTCACTGAAACCACTGCAACCACATTCAGCCATATTTTAAGGTACTCCTCCCACCAAATTGCATGATGTTTTTTATATGGGTTGCCTGCCTCCAGTACCATAATGTGAACCAGCGTTACCTCGAAGAACACTTGTGTGGCAAATGGAACATATTGCAATGTTCTTCTCCTGTTTGCTAATGAATTTGACTATGGACAAAGTTGTTTTGACTTGTTGCAATTTGTAAGGAAGCTTAAACTAAGGAAATGGTTTTAGTCGAAAGGGCACTTTAAAGATAAATGCTTGGGAAAGAGAAACTGAAGTAATTTGACAATCAGTAACATTAATACATTGTTTACTCCATCTAAATTAGACTGGGAAGCAGTAGATGGTGGGGACAAGTTCCTGAATCTTGCAGACCGGGCATTGATCTTGAAATTACCTGCCCCAGCAATTTCAAAGGGAAATTCACTAATACTCTGAGTTTAGGTCATTATGCCACTGATACATTTGAACTGATGGTTAAGCGTGATTTAAGGAAATTAGCTGATAAACATCACTGGCAACATGACAATTTGACAAAACCTGAAAGATGGGCTCTAACGGACCTCCAAAATGACCATGAGATTGTAACCAGGCAGGTTGATAAAGGGGGGGAATGTGGTGATCCTCTCAAAAGAACATTATGTGAGAGAATGGTATTGTCAACTTAATGATTCTGCTTCCAATTAAGTTGCTGATTTAATGAGTTTTTGAACATCTAGAGCATAATACAAAGCTGTGCTGGTGGAGTGGAAGGAGAGAGAACTGATTGAGTGGGAGAAACACAGGTTTTTGTGTTATGAGCACCCCAAGTTATCTTTCCTTTACCTC
This sequence comes from Pleurodeles waltl, assembly GCF_031143425.1. Taxonomy (NCBI): domain Eukaryota; kingdom Metazoa; phylum Chordata; class Amphibia; order Caudata; family Salamandridae; genus Pleurodeles; species Pleurodeles waltl. The sequence goes on from NC_090439.1 coordinate 653,021,845, forward strand.
TTACCTTAAATCCACAAGAACCACATAGATACATCAGGCAGACCTATTGTTTCATCGATAGGCTCCCCTTTAGAAAATAGCTCTCAGTATGTGGATTATTTTTTTGCCCATTTGTCACTGCCTAACCCTCTTATATTCAGGACAGCAGGGAATTTCTGAACAGAGTTGATGATATAATGTGGGAAGAGGACTATCTATATCTGCCTATGCATGTCAATAGCTTGTGTGGGAGCATTATACATTAAAATGGCATGTCAGGAACTAGCTATTTTCTTAGAGCAAGGTCATTGTATCTCTTCTTTCATACTGATATGCTTCTCCTTTAACTGAAACAGTTTTGCTTGGAGAATACCTTTTTTATTCCTGAGAGCAAAATATTCAGACAGAAACAAGGCAACACTATGGGGACTTAATTTGCTCCCAGTTTTATGGGCCTCTTCATGGGATTGTGGGAACATCTATTGGTTGAGAACTTGGCAGAGTTTCAGACACAGGTGATAATGTGTGTCTGCTACTTTGACAACTTGGCACCACAGAAGAGGTGTAAAAGTTGGTGAGTGCTCCAGAAGCTAGAACATATTGGCCCTCATTATGACCCTGGCAAACAGTGGAAAAGTGGCGGTAATACCGCCAACAGGCCGGCGAAAAAAAATGGAATTATGACCATGGTGGTTACCGTCATGGTCATCCGCCACTTCTCCGTTCCGACCGCTGGGCTGGAGACTTCGGTCTCCAGCCGGGCGGACGTCACAAGACCGCCGGCGGTATAACGACCCTGCTGACCGCCATGGATTTCATGGGGATGGGAACCGCCATGAAATCCATGGAAGTAGGCACTATCAGTGCCAGGGAATTCCTTCCCTGGCACTGGTAGGGGTCTCCCACAGCCCCCACCCCCACCCCGAGTCCTCCCCCCACACCCCTTACCCCCCTGCCACCCCCCAAAGGTAGCAGGACCCGATTCCCCACCCCTACCCCCAACATAGGTACACACCCTACCCAACACGCATACAGACACCACCAATCCACATACCCGCACACATACCAACATACATACCAACATACACACACACAGTCATGCACGCACACATACTCACAGACAGACACGCACATATATTCAGACACCCAACACCCCCGCATGCATACACGCACTCACACACCCCCTCTACACACTCACACGCACACCCCCATGCAATCACACAACACCACCCCACCACCCTCCCCTAACGAACAATTCAACTTATCTGGTCCGTTGATCCTCCGGGAGGGGACGGGATACATGGGGGCTGCTCCACCGACAGCACCCCGTCACCAGAACACCGCCATGCTGAATCACAGAACGTGATTCGGTGGGCAGTGTTCTGATGATGGGGCGGTGGAGGTGGAGCAATCTCCACTTCCCCGCCGACCGCCAGTATGGCTGCTGGCGTCTCTCCGTCCGAAAAAGGACAGAGGGCTGCCAGCAGTCATAATTCGCTGAGCAGAAAACCACCTGCACTGGCGGTCTTCAGCACGGCGGTTCCTCGGCGGTCTTTGAAAAAGACCACAGAGGTCGTAATGACCCCCATTGTCTGTAAATTCACACTTTCTGTCTCAGCCATATGAAGATGAAGTCTGCAACTCTCAGTAAAACATGTACTTCCAACCAGAGGAGCCTGTCAGTTGATTCACTTGTGTTCTACTGCAGCCTCTGGGAGTGTTCTAAGAACAACTAGAGCAGTAACGGTCTTACTTATGACAAAAGTATGGCACACCTGAAACTATCTTGATTCAATCAAACTGGTAAAACTTAAACATTTAATTTAGAAAGGAACAAAATGAGGGGGTTCTTTTTGTCATAGAAATTATGGTTAGTGCTGTAGAAAGAAAAATTAGGGCATGTTTTAAGTGAGTTCTCAATATCTTTCTTTTCTATTTAATTAAAACAATTCTGACATTCAGACTGAAACATGCTCTTTCAACAGCAGCAGCAGCCAAATAACTCCCTGGTGATCAGCAGCTTTACTACAGTGTTCTAATGAGCAAATAGAGTGATAACGTTCTGATTTATGCCAAAAGCGTGGGACATCTGAACGCCATCTTGATGCACTGGAAGTGAAAAACTGAAGGTATTTTCTACTGAGGATCGTGCAGTAAATAAATAAATTAGGAAGATTAATAACAAATAGGGCTCCCAAGACAGACAGAAAAGAGCAATTGTAGCACAAAAATCACCCAACTGTAACCCTGGTATAGTCCAATGACAGAAGTCTGTAAAGCAATTAGGGGGTCATTCTGACCTCAGCGGTAAAAGGCGCTTACCGCCGGTCAGAAGACCGCCATAACACCGCCGCAGTCGCGGTAAACCGCCACGGTCATTCTGACCCGCAACTGGCAAACCGGCAAAAACCCGACATCCACAAAAGTCCGCCACACCAAAGGTCAGCGAAAAAATGGCGATGACCAAACCTCCACCGTCACGCCAACAGAAATACGCCCATACCATTCCGACCCACAAATCCACGCGGCTGTCTTTCAAACGCTGTATTCCATTGGCGGTACACACCGCCGCGGTCAAAATACACACACACATAGAAAACTCAGCCACATTGGTCAGTTTGAAATACACACACCTGATACACATACTAACACCACTCCCACACACCCAACACAATATAAAACACACACCCACATCACCCACAAGCCCCTGCGACCCGAAATCATTGACGAAGGCTAGAGAGAGAGCACAGAATAGACAATCCCACAACACAGAGGCACACAACACCATCACCCACACAGAATCCACGCACCAAACACCACACACCACCACACGCACCACACTCATCACCACAAACGCCACCCCACACCTCAACCACACCACCCCATGGCACCCCAAAAACACCCCAGGTTCAGTGATGCCGAACTCAGGGTCATGGTGGAGGAAATAGTCCGTGTAGAGCCCCAGCTCTTCGGGGCACAGGTGCAACACACCACAATTGCCAGGAAGATGGAGCTATGGCAAAGGATAGTGGACAGGGTTAACGCGGTAGGACAGCATCCACGCAATCGGGAGGACATCAGGAAGAGATGGAACGACCTACGGGGGAAGGAGCATTCCATGGTATCAAGGCACAACATTGCGGTGCAGTAGACTGGCGGCGGACCCCCACCTACTCCCCCCGAATTTACCGCGTGGGAGGAGGAAGTCTTGCACATCCTGCATCCTGAGGGCCTCGCAGGAGTATCTGGAGGAATGGACTCTGGTAAGTCAAATCTTCACTACTGCTTCCCACCCCCACCCCACCTGCATGCCAAATCATACCCCCACCCTCACCCCCTCCCCCATCACACCAACCCCTAGCAAAAGGCTCACCATCACAACCCACCCATCCCAACACCAAGCCCTGCATGCGACCACAAAGCATGGACACCCATCACCAAAGCATGCCCACTGCACACACACATCACCCCCACAAGCCACCCTCACAAATGCCCCCACAAGGAAATGCCTGCACATGGGTACACGGACACCCACCCATCACACGAAATGCCACACACAGAAGCAATAACCATACCTTTATACCCCTGCAGGACCCGAACGCCACCACACCGCCACAGAGGGTCCAGAGATGTCCATCCCACCCCCAGAAGAGGCCCCCAGCGATGACAGCAGCTCTGTCTCCCTGGAGCCAGACGACCAGCCTGGCCCATCGGGGACCTCTGGACAGTCGGTTCCCCACAGACAGCCACAGGCTACACCAGACCCAACCCCCTCTGGGAACACCAGCACAGCTCCCACCCAGTGGGCCCATGCCTCTGTCTCCAGGACACGTCATTTAGCGGTGTGTCCACCACTACAGGGCACCCAGGTTGACCCACCACCCCAACAACAACAGGGACCTGGGGGCAGTGGTAGTGGGCACACCGTCCAGGGGACAGAGACCCAGGAACACAGGGGAACTGGGAGGGCTGCTGTGCGACAGGGGGGGGACAGGCCCGGGGAACCGACTCTCCAAGAGGCCCTCTCCTCCATCATGGGAGCATACCACCGCTCCCAGGAGACGATGGCGACGGTACTGGCCCGGTTCCAGGAGATCCAGGAACTGCAGGAGGAACAGTACATGGGGTTCAGGGAGGAACTGAGGAACATCGGTTCCGCAATGGGGACCATCGTCGTGGCCCTTACCCAGATCGTCACCACATTGCGGGACCATGTGGCACCCCAAAGGGCCCCTGTCACTAGCCCAGGCCAGGAACAGCCTACCACCTCCGCCGGCGCTAGTGGACAGGAGGCCCCCACACAACGACAGGCCACCAGAACCCCACCTCCCGCAGAAGAAGAACCACCCGCAAGCGGAACCTGAGATCTCACAAGAAGACAGAGTAGGATTGCAAGACCCCCGCCAGCCTAAGATACCCCCTGATGTCATCCAACTGTTCCACATTGTCACCCTGTCCAACCTTGAACTGCCCCTGCTCCATCCTTCCCCAGGCATATGGAAAATGCACCTGTGCAACTGAGAACTGGACTCTGCCATGGACATTACTCCACCCCCACCCGTCACCGTTTCACAATCATGTACCTATATGTAGCACTTACAATAAATCACTTATTCCACTTAAAAAAACAGGAGTCTGCTTGTATTCTTAACAAATGTATTACACATAACGGTGCTATAATGTCCAGTTACTTTGTGATGACAACATACCAATTTCAATAAGCTTTAGTCCATTGGCAAACAAAGCTGAAGTCAGGCAGTGGGTCATACAGCTCTGAAAAGGGAAGGGAAAGTCACAAATCAGTTAACAGGAACTGGGGGGAAACACAGACAGTGGAGACGCATGAGGCCTTAAGTAAATGTAAAATGGGGTGGCTGATTGTTGGAAAATGGGTTATTGGTAAGGGCAGGTAGGTACCTACACCTAGCAACAAGCCACTAACCTCCACCTAGGTACAGTTTGGTCTCAGTAAATTAATCCCAGCTCAACCCTTGGTAGCTTGGCAACGAGCGTCAAGGCTTAACTTAGGAGACAAAGGCCCTCATTCTGACCTTGGCGGGCGGCGGAGGCCGCCCGCCAAAGTCCCGCCGTCAGATTACCGTTCCGCGGTCGAAAGACCGCGGCGGTAATTCTGACTTTCCCGCTGGGCTGGCAGGCGGTCGCCTTCAGACCGCCCGCCAGCCCAGCGGGAAAGAGGCTTCCACGATGAAGCCGGCTCGGAATCGAGCCGGCGGAGTGGAAGCTGTGCGACGGGTGCAGTTGCACCCGTCGCGTATTTCACTGTCTGCGCAGCAGACAGTGAAATACATGTAGGGGCCCTCTTACGGGGGCCCCTGCAATGCCCATGCCAGTGGCATGGGCACTGCAGGGGCCCCCAGGGGCCCCGCGACCCCCCCTACCGCCATCCGGATCCCGGCGGTCCGACCGCCGGGATCTGGATGGCGGTAGGGGGGGTCGGAATCCCCGCGGCGGTGCAGCAAGCTGCGCCGCCGCGGAGGATTCAATGGGGCGGCGGTACACTGGCGGGACCCCGCCAGTGGTGCCGGTCCGACCGCGGCTTTACCGCCGCGGTCGGAATCCCCATTGGAGCACCGCCGGCCTGTCGGCGGTGCTCCCGCGGTCCTCCGCCCTGGCGGTGAAAGACCGCCAGGGTCAGAATGACCACCAAAGTGTAAAGCATTCAAATATCACAAAACAGTATTCAAATAAAACACAGGAAACAGTTTAAAAATCCAAAACCAATTTATAAAAATAGTTTATATTTTTATCTTTAAAATGACACAAAAACGATTAAAATCGGTTCAGGGGAACCGGAGATATGAATTTTTAAAGAATTATTACTTTTCTAGCGCTTAGAAACAAAAAGCGCCAATCGGGTCATCTGGTTGCACCAGGACCAGGGCAAAGTCAAAGTTTCAGGCCGACGCGATGGAGCCCTGCTCGGCTACAAGTCGCGGGAGGCCTCGGTTAAAAAGTTACCTTCTGACTTAGTCTTTATTTTGAAGTTTTTCTTCACCGGGACGAACCTGCCAGTTGAATCCGACCTCCTGGAGCACTTGTCCGGATACGCGATGTGGGTTTCCTCGGTGGTGATTTTTACCTTCGGACTTAGTCGTTTTTTCGAGATGAAAATCCTTCGACCGGGGTAAACCTGGATCTTGATCCGACGTCCGTGGAGCTCTTCTCGGATACGATGGCTGGGAGGTCCCGGTCAACTTTTTACCTTCGGACTTAGTCTCTTTTTTGGATGTTTTTCTTTACCGGGACGAACCACGAAGTCAGGCCGGGTCGCGGTTGAGGCAAGCCGGCTAGAATTTCCGCGACGGGTCGGTCCCTCTCTGGAGCTTTTTTACAAAATTTTTCAAATCTTCTCCAAACTTCTGGGGCTTCACCCAGATGTTCTTTTAAGGTTCTTTTGGGGTCCACAGCACACCCCAAGGGTCCAGAAGTTCTGTGATGGTCCTTGGGGGGTGCGGACTTCAACTCCCAGAATGCACCTGGCGCAAACTCCTTTTTGGCCACTGGACAGTGGTCAGCTGGTCACTTTTTCAGGAGTTGGTGCAGGGGACTCTGGATAGCAATTTTTCACCTGTAGCAAACAGGGAGTCCCTCCTTGAACCAGTTGAAGCCAGGCAAAGTCCTTCTTGTGGTGAAGCCCAAGTGTGCAGCTGGTGCAGTCCTTCTGAGTGCAGGTTCCAGGTGCAGGCCAGGGGTCCAGCAGGGCAGTCCTTCTTCTCCTTAAGTTCTTTCTTCTTGAAATTTGGTGGGGATCTGAGGTGTGGGGGCAGGTCTGCCAGTTTTATCCTTGCTCCTGGGTGAAAAGCAGGGGGGTCCTGGTCCTCCAATCAGGTACAGGGTCGTCCCCCTGTGATGACCACTTCGTGGGAAGTGTGGCAAAAATCCATCCCAGAAGGCAACAGTCTCTAAAAATCCAACATGGATGAATCTGATTTTTGGAGGTTACATCTGGCTGAGCCCACCCACTGGTGTGGCTAAAAATCATAAACACACCCCTCTCCTGCCCTCTCCTAATCTAATCAAGGGGGCACCTAATTGTCTGGGGTTGCAGGATGTGGGGGTGTTGCTGGGTGCTCCAAATGTCCTTCTCTGCCTTTGAAGACCAGTTTGGCAGCCCTCCCCCTTCCTGCCTCACCATCTGCTGAGGGGAGATTCTCTCCCCCAAGCACATTCCTTTGTGTGAAGCCAGGCCACTTCACACCTCATCAAGGCAGCCTGGCAGAATCTGCTGCAGGCTGGCCAATCAGAGCACAGCAGCAAAAACAATGCAGAGCTGAAATTGGCAACTTTTTAGGTAAAGTCTAAACTTTTTACCTGAACAAGTTATATTAAATCCAACAACTGGAAGTTGTGGGATTTATTACAACAATTAAATTCTTGGTATGTAACATTTAAGGAGACTTTAAAATTTAAAATAAAGTCTGCCCATTCTAGCCTATGAAGGCCATTTACTTCAATGAGGGAAAAACGAATTTGGCTGTTTTTACCTCACCAGGGCTTATAAATCTATTTTTATAAAGTCCCTGCTTATAGTTACATGGCACCCAGCCCTAGGGGCACATAGGGCACACCTTAGTGCTGACTTATATGTAAAAATAAGGTAGTTTAAGACTTTGGAAGTACCTTTAATTCCAAAGTCGAATTTGCATATAACTTTAATTTAAAAGCAGCCAGCAAGGCAGGCTTGCTTTTAAAATGACACTGGGCACCTCAGCAGTGCGCCTAGGTGTGCACCACCTATGCTGTGGTCCCTAAACCTACATGCCCTACCATATACTAGGGACTTATAGATAGGTTAACTTAGCCAATTATAATTAGCCTAATTTGCATATCCATTTTACACAGAGCACAGGCCCTGGGACTGGTTAACAGTACCCAGAGCACCATCAAAGTCAGGAAAACACCAGCAAAAAGAGGAAAATGGGGGCAAAAAGTTATGGGGCCTCTGCAATCAGCCCTGTTTTCTCACACTGATTCTTACCTGTGTGCTACTGAAAGTATTGTTGTATGACTGTCTCCCTGTTGTCCGTGTCGTCCCCGTCGTTTTCCTCCTCTTCAGTCTCCAAAGGCTCCACAGCTGCTACAACACCACCATCTGGACCATCCTCCTGCAGAAAAGGCACCTGGCGTCGCAATGCAAGATTGTGAAGCATACAGCAGGCCACGAAGATCTGGCACACCTTCTTTGGTGAGTAAATGAGGGATCCCCCTGTCATATGCAGGCACCTAAACCTGGCCTTCAGGACCCCGAAGGTCCTTTCTATGATCCTCCTAGATCGCCCATGGGCCTCATTGTACCGTTCCTCTGCCCTGGTCCGGGGATTCCTCACTGGGGTCAGTAGCCACGACAGGTTGGGGTAACCAGAGTCACCAATTAGCCACACACAGGCCCTCATTATGACCCTGGCGGTGTTACACCGCCAGGGCCAACGGGGGCGGGAGCACCGCCGACAGGCCGGCGGTGCTCCCTTAGGCATTCTGACCGCGGCGCTTTGGCCGCGGTCAGAAATGGAAAACCGGCGGTCTCCCGCCGGTTTTCCGTTGCCCATTTGAATCCCCCATGGCGGCGCAGCTCGCTGCGCCGCCATGGGGGATTCTGACACCCCCTAACGCCATCCTGTTCCTGGCGGTTCCATGGCATGGGCACTGCAGGGGCCCCCGTAAGAGGGCCCCGCTAGTATTTCACTGTCTGCATAGCAGACAGTGAAATACGCGACGGGTGCAGTAGCACCCGTCGCACCTTCCCACTCCGCCGGCTCGATTACGAGCCGGCTTCATGGTGGGAAGGTCGTTTTCCCCTGGGCTGGCGGGTGGCCTTTCGGCGGCCGCCCGTCAGCCCAGGGGAAAAGTCAAAATACCCGCTGCGGTCTTGCGACCGCGGTACGGTATTTTGACGGCGGGACTTTGGCGGGCGGCCTCTGCCGCCCGCCAAGGTCCGAATGAGGGCCACAGTGTTTCTGTAGCTGTTCCATCACATAAGGGATGCTGCTATTTCGCATGACATACGCGTCATGCACTGACCCAGGGAACTTGGCATTTACATGGGAGATGTACTGGTCAGCCAAACAGACCACCTGGACATTCATCGAATGAAAACTTTTTCTGTTTCGGTACACCTGCTCACTTTCTTTGGGGGGAACCAAAGCCACATGGGTCCCATCAATGGCACCAATGATGTTGGGGATATGTCCAAGGGCATAGAAATCACCCTTCACTGTAGCCAAATCGCCCACCTCAGGGAAAATAATGTAGCTCTGCATGTATTTCATCAGGGCAAACAACACTCTTGACAAAACCTTAGAAAACATAGGCTGAGACATCCCAGATGATATGGCCACTGTAGTCTGAGAAGACCCACTTGCCGAAAAATGGAGTACTGACAGAACCTGCACCAGAGGGGGAATCCCTGTGGGTTGGCGGATGGGGGACATCAGGTCTGGCTCCAGCTGGGCACATAGTTCATGTATAGTTTCTCTGTCAAGTCGGTATGTAACTATATGTCGTTCTTCCATTGTCGACAGGTCCACCAGCGGTCGGTACACGGGAGGATTCATCTTTCTCCTCACAAGTCCCAGCGGACGGTGCCTAGGAAGGATAACATGGAGCACACAGTCTAGCAACCCACAGGTTCGTTCACACAGCTTGCACAGTACACGAATCGCTATGCATTGAATGGCTTGTATGAGTGGCAATGCAAGGCCTAGGCCTGTGGGACGCAGTAGAAATCATGCCATGTGGGCCCTTGAAATGGCGGCGGCCTGACCTGTGAAGTGTGACAGTGGGATGTGAGGTCACTGCGCTGGCGTGGCACACCGTGGCGGTAGGCGGTCGAAGACCGCGGCGCAAAGCAGCATTGGTTAACATTGAACCCTATGGGTCTCAGGAGCCAATGACGATGTGCGCCGGCGGTCGCGGTACGCACCGCCGCGGTACGCACTGCCGCGGGCGTGACCGGCATTTTCGATCTGATTAATCACTCGAGACCTGATCATCCACAGGAGAGGACCTATACTGCAAGTGCTGCTGTGACCTCGGTCTGGGAGATACAATGGCTGCTGCGACTGGGGAAAGGGCCCCTGCCTTCACTTCCGAAGAATTGGAGAAACTTGTTGATGGGGTCCTCCCCCAGTATGCGCTACTCTACGGTCCTCCAGACCAACAGGTTAGTACACAGGGTGCACGTTGAATGGGCTATGCCTGTGTAGAGTGGGGTGTATGTAAGATGGTGGGGAGGGGAGCGAATGAGGAGTGCAACGCACGAAAGATGAGAGCATGTGCCACATGGCAAGGTTGGGGAGGGGGGGGCCACTCACATTGACCAGGCAGAAAACTGATGCGATTTCCTTTACCACCCTGTACATGTCACATAGGTCAGCGCCCATCAGAAGTTCGACATTTGGCGTGCCATCGCCAAGGACGTCCGGGCCCTGGGGGTCCACAACAGACGGGGCACCCACTGCCGAAAGAGGTGGGAGGACATCTGCCGCAGGACCAGAAAGACCGCTGAGTCTCTGCTGGGGATGGCCTCCCAACGTAGGAGGGGTGCCAGCCGCCAATTGACCCCCCTGATGTCCCGGATCCTGGCGGTGGCCTACCCCGATTTGGATGGGCGCGTGAGGACATCACAGCAGACACAAGGGGATGAGTATCAGCACATTCTGCTATCTTTGCGCGCAGTGAAGGTGTCTGGGTGGGGGAGGAGGGCTGTGGCTATCTCCAGGCCAGGGCGCATTCTGTAGGCTAGGCTCCTCCGTTAGACACGGCCCTGCGCCCCCGCCCCCCACCTCTGTAGGGTGCCAAGTACAGCTATCCATGGTCCGGCCTCAGCCATGTGTGCATTTGTCGTCCATAGACCTGCAGGCCTAGTCACAATAACTGAGTAGTGTACCCCCATTGCGCGGCCTAGTTCAGGGGGCTTCTGTGTCTGTCCTCTCCGACAACGGTGTGGCCAATGCATGCACTCAACCTGTCTTCATTTCTCCCCCCTCCTTTTCTTTGTTTTCCTGTTCATGTGTGCATTAGCATCATCAGGCGGAGGAGAAGTGGCATCGGAGCACGAGGGAGCTGCATCTCACATGGCCCCGGAGGGCCATACAACAGACTCCGAGTACACCAGTGAGACAGAGGGCGAGTGGAGCTCCACAACGGGGACCCGTGGAGACGTCAGCGACACCGACACGTCCTCGGAAGGGAGCTCCCTAGCGGTGGCGGCAACATCCGTGCCCACCGCCACAACAGGTACAGCCGCCACCCAGTGCACCAGCCCCGTCCTCCCAGCAGCCCCTCAGCCTTCGCTCCGTGCCCGCTCATCCAGGAAGGCGGGCATCTCCTTCGCCCCAGGCACCTCAGACCCTGCCCCAGTTACCCCTGCTGCCCTCAGTGAGGAGGTCATTGACCTCCTCAGGACACTCATTGTTGGGCAGTCTACCCTTTTGAATGCCATCCAGGGTGTAGAAAGGGAGGTGCATTGGAGCAATGCATACCTGGAGGGCATTCACTCGGGTCAGGCTGCCCATCAGCGATCGTTCAACGCTCTGGCCTCAGCACTGACGGCAGACTTTGTCCCTGTCTCCAGCCTCCCTCTTCTGACTCCCTCCACCCAGTCCCAGTCTCCTGTTCCTCTGCCTATCCCATCCACACCATCAGACCAGCCTGCACACACCTCTACACCCAAGGGCAGCTCATCCAGACATAAGCACCACAGATCCCACAAGCATTCACCCAAGCAACATCCAGATGCAGACATGCCAACAGTCACTACCACCTCTGTGTCCCCCACCTCCTCATCTCCCTCCTCCCTCCCTGTGACGTCTCCACTCACACCTGCATGCACACCACCATCAGCCAGTACTTCCATCACCAGCACACCCTCCATTACAGTCCGCACACGTGCAGTCACCACCCCCACTGCCATTTACACGTCCCTTGTGTCCTCTCCCAGTGTGTCTGTCACTCCTTCTTCCAAAGCACACAAACGCAGGCAGCCACCCACCCAACAGCCATCCACCTCACGACAGCCTCCGTCACAGGCACCTGCACCCAAAGACAGCACACTTGACTCTCCTACAACAACATCCTCTTCCTCCACTCCCATACCCACTACACCTACCCGTCCCTGTCCTTCCAAAGTCCTTTTCCTTTCCAACCTTGACCTCGTTCCAATCACTGACACACCGCCTCCATCTGGTAAGAGTAAAAAAAGCACCTCAGCCACCACCAGCCCTGCATCTACTGTGACCAAAGGGCAGGGCTATTGGAGTCCACCAGATCCTAGGGCAAGAACATCGGCCAGCAGCAAGGGGACAGCCAGCCCACCCCCTGGGAAGAGGACAAAAAAGAAAAAGGCCCGGCGCGACAAGACTGAGACGGCTGCCACCAAGGACAGTAGCCTTGCCCCGTCACCTGCCACATCATCCAAGGGAGGCAAGGGCCACAGAGCTTCAGCGAAGGAGGGCAAGGGCAGCAGGGCGGAGAAGTCAGGCAGGAGGCGAGCTGCCCAGGAGAGCCCCACCAGCCCCATTCCGGGTGTGACGGACGACACCCACGGACCCAGGACTCCATCACAGGAGGGCGCCGCGACCACAAGTTCGGATGGTGAATGAGCGGGAAGTCTTGCCCAGGTCTGGCTCCCTAGACACACAGGACAAGCACCGCTAAACAGGGCCCTGCCGGGAGGAGCACCGCTGAACAGGGCCCCGCCGGGAGGAGCACTGCTGAACAGGGCCCCGCCGGGAGGAGCACCGCTGAACAGGGCCCCGCCGGGAGGAGCACCGCTGAACAGGGCCCCGTCGGGACAAGAACCGCTGAACAGGGCCCCGCCGGGACAAGAACCGCTGAACGGGCCCCGTCGGGAGGAGCACTGCTGAACGGGCCCCGCCGGGACAAGAACCGCTGAACGGGCCCCGCCGGGAGGAGCACCACAGAACGGGCCCCGCCGGGAGGAGCACCGCTGAACAGGGCCACGCCGGGACAAGAACCGCTGAATGGGCCCCGCCGGGACAAGAACCGCTGAACGGGCCCCGCCGGGACAAGAACCGCTGAACGGGCCCCACCGGGACTAGAACTGCTGAACGGGCCCTGCCGGGAGGAGCACCACTGAACGGGCCCCGCTGGGACAAGCACCGCTGAACAGGGGCCCTTCATCTCAAGCACCGCTCCGCTGGGGCCTTCATCTCAAGCACCGCTCCGCTGGGCCCTTCATCTCAAGCACCGCTCCGCTGGGCCCTTCATCTCAAGCACCGCTCTGCTGGGCACCGCCGTCTCAAGCACCGCTCCGCTGGCCACCGCCGTCTCAAGCACCGCTCCGCTGGGGCCTTCATCTCAAGCACCGCTCCGCTGGGCCCTTCATCTCAAGTACCGCTCTGCTGGGCCCTTCCTGTCAAGCACCGCTCCGCTGGGCCCTTCATCTCAAGCACCGCTCCGCTGGGCCCTTCATCTCAAGCACCGCTCCGCTGGGGCCTTCATCTCAAGCACCGCTCTGCTGGGCCCTTCCTGTCAAGCACCGCTCCGCTGGGCAACGCCGTCTCAAGCACCGCTGGCCCATTGACATTGCCGGTTCTGTGTCGAACAGGGCTTCACGAAGCACCGCTCCGCTGGGCCCTTCATCTCAAGGACCGCTCCGCTGGGCCCTTCATCTCAAGCACCGCTCCGCTGGGCCCTTCCTGTCAAGCACCGCTCCGCTGGGCCCTTCATCTCAAGCACCGCTCCGCTGGGGCCTTCATCTCAAGCACCGCTCCGCTGGGCCCTTCCTGTCAAGCACCGCTCCGCTGGGCAACGCCGTCTCAAGCACCGCTGGCCCATTGACATTGCCGGTTCTGTGTCGAACAGGGCTTCACGAAGCACTCTGGGCACCATGCCTCCTCCATTAACAGTGGAGTTGGTAATCCATCTGATGGACTGTGGCTTGGCACTTCCCAGGATGGAACAGTGGGCAAGCCACCCACTGTAGAGACTTGAGAGACTGTGGCTTTGCACTCCCCAGGATGGGACAGTGGGCATGGAGGCCCCTCGTGGATCTGGCGTCGTGGACTCATGTGGCTGAGGTGCCCCCCATTCCCTTCCCCCTGAGGTGCCTGTTGTTTTATCATCTGATGCCCCAGCAGTGTTCTCTCCAATGGTATCTGGTCTCCTGTGTGGGCTTTGCCCATGTGTTTGTGCACATTGGCCCACGGACTATGGAACTTTGACGGAATGTGCAGGACTTTTTGCCTATGTATATATTGTTGAATATGTTCATTCCTTATTTTTGTATCTTTTATATGGCATATTTCCCATACCTTCAATGGAGCTATTTATACATATATTTTATAGATCATTTTAATTGTGTCTTTGCATTATTCCGGGGGGTTTGCGTGGTGTCACTCTGACTTGTTGCTCGGCATTGGGGTGTAGGTAGTTGTGGTGGGAGAGTGGGTGTATGGCGCATGTGTGTGCCCGTAAGCTTTCCTCCTCCCCCCTCGCCTGTGTCGTAGGTGCAGTACTCACCGTTGTCGTCTGCGCCGGCGTTCGTACTCCTGGTAGATGAGCAGGTAGACAATAGCTGGTAGGATGTGTAATTCGGGTTCCATGCTGTCCTCCTTCCTCGTGGAGTGTGTATAGGTGAGCGTTTTCCCGTTCGTAGTCTGTTTCCGCCGTGTTTTTATCGGCGGGGCTCCCGCCTCGGAAAAGGTGGCGGATTGGTGAGTTGTGATAGGGTGGGCGGTACATTGTCTGCCGCCTGCCTGTTGGCGGTGACCGCCGCGCTGTTTGTCTGTCCCGCCGTGGCGGTCGGAGTGTTAAAGTGGCGGGCTGTGTTGGCGGTTCCCGCCAGGGTCAGAATTCCATTTTTTTGACCGCCTGCCTGTTGGCGGGTTGGCCGCCGCTTGGAATGAGGTCTCTAGCTCAGACTGCGTAAGGACACGAAGACTGGGTCAGCGTCAAGGCGACGTACAGCATCGATAGCAACGACGACATCTTGTCAGATTCACTCTGACTATCTGTTTAAGTGAGGAGTATTTATACAGATCTGCTTGGACCGCTGACGTAGGTCTGTTCCCAAACAATAGATAACAAGACATGCTTGGTAATTTATATAAACAATTCCCTCAAAAGCATGAAGAGGGAAAGCACCTTGAGTAGACACCTACAGTTTGTTTATCTTTGTCGCTTGATAGTGACACCTTAGTGCAGTGGCACTGATAACGCAAACTAAAGCATGGGCCTAACTAAAAACAAGGCAGCCATCTTAAAATATTTAATTAAATAAATGCGCTAAAACAGAGCAAGCTAAGTAGGGGAAAAGCCACTAGGTGACAGGGGCACGAGTCTGCAAGCCAAATAAACTGGAGCATTTCAAACCCCTAACAGAGGATTGTTTTGAGAGCCATTGCTATGGTCTCTTTTTTTGGCTTGCCCCTTCACCCCCTACCTCATAGGTGCTAGAAAGAACAGGCAGATAAGTCATTCCCATTACTATAGCAAATATGCTGCCAATCGCTACACATAGGCACAGTACTTTTGGCTTGGAAGAAGGCCATAGTCACTCCAATTTTAAAAAAATGTCTCTTGGTTCAACACTTCTCAGTAACTTTAGGCCTATTGCCCTTCTGCCATATCCAGTTAAAGTTTTGAAGTGCTTCGTTAGCAAAACACTTTCTCAATATGCAGAAGATCACAACTTACTAGCAGAAGACCAATTTGGTTTCGGCCCAGGACATGGGACTGAATGAGCTTTAATTAAGGCCATGGACGAACTTAGAGTGCGGGTTGCTCAGGATCAGTCAGTTGTTCAAATTCTGTTGGATCTATCTGCCACATTTGATACAGTGATCATGACATGCCCCTGACCAGATTGGTTTTGATCAGAGTCGATGCACGGTATTAGATTGGATCCGCTCTTTTATGTTGGATGTTGAATGCCATTTTATATATAATTAAAATATAGATTACAAATTGATGTTTTAGAGAAATTATCAATAACTTAGCTGATGTGCTCAGTAGTGAACTATATGGAATGGGGTGAGTCAATTTGTTTTCGTAATATTTTTGAAAAGCTCTCAATCATATGCATGTTACATTCTCCCATGATGGGGTTAGTAAGGATATATATGCATTACAGCTCATTAAGTGAAGTGCTATTTATTAGAATGAATTGTGGGTTTAAAATGAATGTTCAAGAATTATGATTCTGAAAAGCGTATACATTCAAACATTAAGAATAGGAGAAATTGAATATGACCATAATGGAGAAAGAAAAGGGACATTTTAAATGAGAAGGCTGGAAATGTAGCAATCTAGTGATTGAGCCACTAGAAACAGAAGAGGGACTGTGCAATAAAGAGATGTCTGTCACCGACGACTGTGAGGTCCATTTCTACTTGCCATTTGTGTCCTTGGAGGAGTTCACAGCGTGTCACGGGCTACAAAGAGCCACTGTGGAGCTGTTGGCAGCTCTCACTTGCAGAAAGTTAGGTGTTTGCTCTGACATGGCAGGAGCTATCAAAGCTTCCACCAACTCAGAGCAAACAGCTGTGTCCAGGAGGTGGGCATCCCAGGACATAGCAAGAACTGGCCCTTGATGTGGGGCTCCCGGTGGCCATCATTGGCTCCTAGAGGGGGTCCATGTGGCTCGCATCCAACGTGTAATGCCCCAGGCTTCTGGGGGTCTGCAACGGACCTCCTTTCATTGTTTTATTTTAGCCCCTGGGAGGGGGTGTTCCCTGGGGCTGCTGGAGGGGGGGCTGTATGCCCCCTCACATATAGTTTCACATTGGCCCCGGGTAGGTGTCAGTCCCCATGGCTATGGGGGGCCATGCAGCCCACCACATACATATATAGCTTAGTCCAGGGGAGGTGATGGATCCTGGGGCATAAAACCCCATGTGACCCCTCCTCAAATTTTACGTGCTCCCCCAGACTTAGCCTACCCCAGTGGCTTCTAAAAAACAAGCTCAGGAGCCCACACTTAAAAACAAATGCCCATGAATTTGCAACATCATCACAAATTTGCCTTTTAGGGCAGACACGGTCCCTCTCAGAACCCCAGCACCAGTGCCAAGGAGTCAAGATGACTCTAAACTGGCCCCTTGTCTTATTTTTTTACTTTCTTCGTGAACTCGGCTGAAGCCGAGTTCTAAGATGGTTGCTGTAACTTCCTGATTAAAGTGTTTGCATCCAATGTACACACTTATTATTTTTCGTAAAATTGTTGTGGCCACAGATATACAAATTTGGATTTCCTTTCATTTCTCAACAATTACTGAATTTAGGCCAGAAACACCAATCTGTGAACTAAAACCTACCTTGGTACCAAATTTGGTGTAATTCCGTCTAGTGGTTCAGGCTGTAGTCTTGTTCAAAACTCCTTTAGTAACTAACATGGCAAAAGCATGTTTTTTGACCCCCAGTTTTCTCAGCCCCCGCTTGACGGATCACCCTGAAACTTTTTGTGCTCAACAAGAATCACTGGCACACTTCTTTTTGGAAAATTTTGTGAGGATTCGTCGAATGGTACCAAAGATATAGGCGACTCAAAAAACACTTTTTCTATCAAAGCATGGTCTTAACTGTAATTACCTACTGTATATATCTGGACTCAAGTCTTTGCAGCCTCTTTTTTTTATTCCCACCATGATGTTGTGAGGTACTGAGTCTATCACAAAGTAACTGAGTGCAGTCTTGTCACTATTGTGTATCTCCTCAAAATGGCTGGTCGTCGGGTAGCTCTGATCCTTATTTCTAATAGCCCTGATGTGCTGAAGGACCCTCTTGTGCACCTGCAAGATGGTGCTTTCAACATAAATTTGGGACATGCGCATCTCAAGCTATACACCACATAGTCACTTCTGCAGTGAAATGCACCCCGGATCCTATGTTTGGTATTAGATAGGGGCATAGTGATTTCTGTGGTGTTTCCCCATACTAGCAAGCCTTACACTTATGGCACTTTTTTAAACACCAATTGCCTCTCAACCAACTAACTGTGGCAGCCATTTCGGTGCTACCCACCACTTGACCTTAATGCATAGATCTCCCTCTATGAAATGTCATCAATGGTCTATTGTGTAATGTGTGCAAATTATCACAGCTGGGTTTGAAGCAGGTGCCCATCGCTGTCCGTCTGACCTGTCTCTACACACCAATGAATCATAGTTAAGAACACTTGTGTGCCTGTAAAATGTAATGGGTCTAGGACCTAGATGATACTCTTCTACATCTAAACTATCTTGATGAGAGCTACTGGTGTAAGGGGCAGTAACATTCTTTGTAATGGGAACACAATTATCTTCCCAAGCCACATCATAGAAGCGTGTCTTGGATGTATGAATATAAGTTTTGTACCTGCTCCTATAGGAAGAAATCAATGTATTCTCAAACAACCTTCCGATGCCTGATATTATCAGCCAGCCAGGAGGAACATTGATATCTTTATGCACTTTTGGCATAAGGCAAAAAATTGGTGTAACTGGGAAATCAACCTTTAAATATGCATATTCTTCTTGGCTCAACAATCCCAACCCACGCCATTCACCAAGCTTGGTATAATATACTGGTTGTAAGCTTTGCACATCTGCACTAGTAGACCTGAAATAGCAATTCACATCCCTCAATTTTCGCAATGCCTCTTTCCTATATAAAGACAATGGCCAGAGGACTAAATTGCCCCCTTATCTGCCTGTCACATCACCTGGTCTGAATTTAAGTTTATCAGTCAGCTCAAAATATGCCACTCTGTGTCTGTCTGTGACATAACCTTTGTGTGATTGAACCTTATGTTGTAAGCCCTTTAAATCTTGAGTTACCAGTTCTGAAAAACTAGCTATGGAATCCTTGGGCATCACAGGACAAAAGGAAGTTTTGGTCTATACCGTGTGGTTGTGCTATCATGTTTATCCAAACCCTAGATGGAGATCAGTTCTTGTTCTGTGAACGTCCCCTCAACACCTTCAATTTCTCTCTGCAGTTAATAAAGTTCTGTCAATAGCTTGATACCTGACACCTTTTTTATTTTCATTTATTAATTTTCAACCTTTTACAATATCAACAGGAAAGGTGAGCAACCCAGTGCAATATCATGGTCAAATACCAGTAGAGTTTGCAAACAATGTATAGCCCTTATTACATATCTGACATATGCACCATAAAAGTTGCAAGAGTCACATTGTATTTCTCTCTCTAACAGTGAAATGCATTACCTTATAAAATGAAGCTGAAATCATTACAAGTATAGATGGTTTCCAGCAACCCGCCCAATCAAGCGTCACCATCATCATTTGTCTCCCCATCCATAGTCTGCGGATTAAATCCGGGTTCAGTTGAATTAGATATGATTGGAACGGGCCCCAAAAAATCATATAGCCGCCCATCCGGGGTACCGTCTCCGCATATAACCCAGACCATTACTCATATAGAGACATACTTTGTACCCAGTCATCAAACTTTGGTGCAGGGCCGCCACCCTACCTCATCGCCACTGGTCTTTTGCCCAAAAGGGAGGCCGAGGCAAAATGTTTCCAGTATACTTTCAGGATCTCCCTGAAATATCCCAACTGCAGCACTATGGGTGTGAGCTGGCAAGTATGGTTAGCCATTTCCAACAGGGCCGACCCAAACTTAGACCATAAGGCAGGTATTGCCGGGCATTTACATGCTAAGTACATGAAAGTTGCCTCTGGGGCACCACAGCAGGTGCATTTGCTGTCAACCTCCGGGTAGCACGGGGCAAGGTCCACTGTGGTGCTGTACACTCTGTGCAAATATTTGTAGTGTATCAGTCTGTATCTACCATTGAGAGACGCCTCCTTAGTTTGTTGGCAACAAAACCTCCATTGTTCATCTGTTATATTCTGCTCCAAGTCATCCTCCATGCCCTATGTGTCCCACGAAGGACAGGAGTCCAGTATTCCATTGCTGCTGTATATAACTGGGATATGAGATTAGTGGACTGCGAGTTAGTTAGAAGAAGGTTCAAAATTGACCATTCCAAAGGTTCCTCTGGAAATGTGGGAAACAACCGTTTGACCTCATACCTCAGTTTAGCATGTGTGAGCACAACATTCATAGTAGTTGCGGAGTCACCCACGTAGTCCTGGTGAGTCATGAATTCACTAGCATCAAATAAGTCACCCAGTAGGAGGAGGTGCTTTCTCTGTAAGGATTGTAAAACCCCAAGAGCAGTGTCTAAGTGTTGCCCATAATAATGCCCAATGATTATTTCTAGGACAGGCCTCTGACCATACGTGATTATCCTGTGTAATGGGATTTAGATCAATAGACGGGTCTCTAACAACCAACATTGCATCATCTGCATACATGGAAAGTAGTGTATACCAGAATCCCATATTTATTCCTCGTCTATGATGAAATTTATGCAGCACACAAGCCATAGCCTCAACGGTAAGAGTGAAGAGGAGGGGCTACAGGGGACATCTCTGTTGCATTCCCTGTTCAGTCATAAAGGGCACTGACATTCCGCCATTAATGCGTAACCTGGTGGACAGAGTTGTGTAAAGTAGCTGCACCCATTTCACAAATGTCTCTCCCAGGCCCATTCTAGTGAGCACTGCAATGAGGAATGACCATTCTACAGGGTCAAATACTTGGCAGTGTCTAAGGAAAGTCGCTATGACTGGCAGTTTGGGATCTAATTGGTGTGTAATGACAAAAAGGGATCAAAGGTTATCTGCTGTAGAGTGGTCTGGTATGAAGCCAGACTGATCTGGGCAAGCCGAGGCAGGCATTAATGGCAGTAGATGGGTAGCCAGGAGTTTAGTCTTGCTGTCCACATTTATCAGGGGCAGAGGTCAATATGCGTGGCATTTATGTGGGGGTTTATCTGGCTTCAGGAGTGTATATATTATTAATTCCGACATCGTCAGTGGAAGTATACCCTCCTGAAATGCCTCTCCTACACATTCAGCAAAATGGGTGCCAGAACATCTGCATATGCTTTATAAAACTCCACCCGGAGTCCATCACTCCCTGGTGCTTTCCCATTTGTGAGTTGCACGATAACCTGCTTAATCTCGGAAAGCATAAAAGGTTGACATAGTACCTCCCTGTGTGCTTAATGCATCCATGCCACTGCAACTCTCTGCAGGTAGGTATCTATCTCCTGTGGGGGGGCATGTACTCTGGAAGTGTATATTCCTTGATAGAAGGCAACAAATGTTTGCAATATCTCCTTGGAGGTGTGTTGAGGTTGCCCAGAAGGAGAGCCAACAGTGTAAATATAGTTCACAGACCAGTTAGTCTTTAACAGCATGGCTAGTGTGTGCACAAATCTACCACCTTCCCCATACTTAGCCATTGCATATGTATTGAGGAATTGTTCTTCGCTATCTGCCTCCTCGTGGAACTCCATTAGAGTTTCTTTCATTGGGTGCAATAAGCGTTGGTCATTGGTTTCCCATGTTGGAGCTCTAGGCTATGAAGTTCTGTTTCTAACCTCGCAAGTCTATCTCTAATAGATCAAAGGATACCATGTCCCATTTCAATACATTTGCCCTGAACAACAACCTTTAGTGCCTCCCAGAAAGTTACCATCTTAGTGGCAGGGCCTTTGTTGGTGGCTATTTATGACAGTATTGCAGATCAGATCTCTTCCTTGAACACTGTATCAAGCAGAATCCTAGGTTGTAGTCTCCAGAGTGGTGTTTGCCTCCAGGTAATGGGCAAGGTTAGTGTTAGGGTTACTGGGCAGTAGCCAGACAGAGTTCTGGGAAGATGATGCACCACTTGTGTCCATCCTACCACGTCTTGTGTACCCACATGAAAGTCTAGGCATGAGGAAGTGTTGTGCACTGAGGAATGAAATTTGTATTCCCAGGTTGTGCCATGTAATGTGCACCCGATATCCAGCATGTCAAGCTGTTCCATAGTATCTAAAAATGCAGCATGGGCCCTAGTGAGGCACAATTCATGGCGGTCCAAACAGTCTAGTGCTGGGTCCAGCACTAGATTGTGATCTACACCCCAGATGAAGGTGCCGGGGTTCACCATTAGCCATTGTTTGTGAATGGTATGGAAGAAGTCTAAGCAATCAACATTAGGGCCATACATGTTCAGCAAAGTGACCTGTGTGTGTCTGATGAGTCCCCGAAGTATTAATATCGGCCGTGTGGATCAGCACAGACAATGGATTGGGACCCTCTTTCAAATGAGTCTGGCACCCCCTCTGGAGTGGGATGAGTAGGAAGCAAAGTATTGATAGGGACCATTCCCCTCCCCATTTGCGGGGGTTATTCAAACCCCGAACATTCCATGTGATGAAGGTTAAAAATAGTCTCTCACTGATAAGTATGCGGGTCATCAGGAGACATAATTACCTTCATGATACCCACATGCATCAGAGGTCTCAGCTGGTGATCACACAAAACTGCCCACCTGAAGTCAGAACAAACATTCCCACCCTTCCCCTCCCTTCCCACCAACACCAGGACCAAAATTCCCAGTGAATTCCCAAAACATTGCAGGTAGAGTTTTCAACATATAGAACACAAACAAATAAAAGCATCTAGTAACCTTGTAGGAATCATTGCTTTGGGCTGGAGGCAGCCAGAGCACTGATGGAGTATAATCAACCAGCAAAATTAATTCTATCAGCAGGAGTCAAAAGAGGTAAGTAATATCACAAACACTCAGAGAAATATTTCGTATGACTGAACACATTGTGTGGACTGCTTGGCCAGAAACAGGTCAGTAATCTAAGGCAGTCAATCGACCTATGTAGTATTAGATGGTCAACCAACATTATTAACAGCAGGAATTCTATAAGTAGAGCTCCGGACCAACTTGCCAGTTATCCCGCTCCATTCAGAGACCATGTATCATCCTTTGGATCAAGTTGAGATGAGGGGCCTCACAATGTGAAATGCTTCTGCAGGGAGGAGAGTGCTGCTGAAGGGTCCCTGAAAATCTTTGGTTTGCCTTTCCAGATGAAGCATTGTTGCGTCAGGTAAAGCATGGCATATGAGATGCCCTGCTCCTGCAGTTTCTTGTTGACTTGGTGGAATTTCCACCAGGCATCCTACACAGTTTGCGTAACAGTCAAGGAAAAAGGTAAGGTGCATGCCTTCATGTGTAACTTCCCGTGCGTCCCGGGCCAAGCAAAGCACTTGATCTCTGTCTCTGTAGTTGAGGAATTTCATGATGATGGGCCTGCCAGGGGCTCCTGGGATCGGCAAAGGTGCGAGTCATAATTACCATAAGGCACCTTGGGCACAAGCTATAGTTACTTGAGATAACTCAAACTACACCAGGTGAATTTCTATGGTTTTGTAAGTTTAGATTGTGAGCATAACTAGAATGTCACTGCAACCTTTGGATTTTCAAGAGAATTTCTATGTTTGTTTTATTGTATTTTCTAACTCTAATGTCCCTGTATCATTTGTTTTTTTCAGTGATTTTCTATGGTTTTTTTTTTAACATAAACTAATTTTCATTACTATGGACCTCATCATGACATTGATGGTAAATCCTGCTTACTGCCACAGTGACGGCCGACCAAAATACCGCCAAATACCATTCCTCATATCATGACACACACACACCAATCCAAAGGAATACTGCCACACACACAAATTTACCAGCCCAAAGGTCAGTGTTAAACTGTTGGTAGCAACATCCATACCGTTACCGCAACCAAACAACACCACCACATCATGTTCCATGAATCACCACTGCAGACATTCAATGGCAGTAAACCATTGGCGGTACACACTGGCTCCCTCAGAATGAACCCCTGAATACTAAACCACACAACTTTGGCCAATCCTAAAAACACATACCTGACACTGATACACCCACCGCACCCACCCACCCACAGCACTATAAAACACACACCCACATTACCCACAACCCCTTAAGAACAACAATTACTGCCAGGAGATTGACATGAAGAGCACAGAGACAACTAGACACACACATCACATACACCCATACATCCCTCACGTACCCCACATCACACACCCCACCACATTACTTAACACACTCTCACCAACACACACCACACAACACCCATGTCCCCACTAAGGCACCCCTGTTTCACTGATGAGGAGTTAAGGGTCATGGTTGAGGAAATAGCCAAGGTAGAGCCACAGCTGTTTGGAGCACAGGTACAGCAGATATATCCATTGTCAGGAAAATGGAGCTATGGCGGAGGATTGTGGACAGGGTGAATGCTGTGGGACAATACCAAAGAACAAGGGCCAACTTCAGGAAGAGGTGGAACAATCTACGGGGTAAGGTGTGTACCGTGGCAGCTAGGTACCAGCTTGCCATACAGAGGACTGGCGGACCTACTTCCTCCCCCGCAGCTCACAGCATGGGAGGAGCAAGTCTTGGCAATCCTGCATCCTGAGGGACTCACTGGAGTTGCTGGAGGACTGGACACTGGTGAGTCAAATTTTAATACTTATCACCCCCCATACCTGCATGCCATCTCACTCCCACACCCTCACTCCCATCACTCCACTCCATCCCATACGCTGCACCTACACATCTGACTAACCCCAATGACAAACCCTGCATGCCATATCAATGCATGGACAGTCCTTCCAGCCCTGCATGCACACCCATCACTAAAGCATGCACAGCATGGGGGAACTAACAATCCCACAATACATCACCACACACAAAGGTGACAGGGCAACAGTAACGATAGAGGGGAAGCTATGGATGTATATTATGTCACAGACATGAAGCATAATGCACCACTTACATCCCACAGGTGCCCCAGCCAATGTCAGCGGAGAGGACGTACCACGAATATTCAGTCCCCCAACAGAAGATGCCCCCAGTGATGACAGTAACTCTGGACTTCTGGATCTAGATCAACAACTTGCTCCATCAGGGACCACTGGACAGTCAGTAACCCCAGCCCACTCCCAGTCCACCAGTGAGCCTCCTCTCTCAGTTTCCAACACCACAGTGCCCACCCAGCATCCCCACACCTCTGTCCCCAAGACACGTCAATCAGCAGTGTGCCCGTCTGTACAGGGTCCCTAGTCCACACGTTGCCCCCAAGACAATCAGGGACCTAGGGTCAGTGGCAGTGGGCACACCGTTCAGGGGACACAGGCACAGGGCTACAGGGACACTGGGAGGACTGCTGTGCGCCAGAGGGAGGTCAGGCCTAGAGAATCAACTCTCCAGAAGGCAGTCCCGAGATCCTGGGAGCCTCCCAACATTCCAGGACACGATGGGCCAGATCCTTGACAACGTGCAGGAGAACAGGCGGCTGCAGGAGCAACTGTATCAGGGGATTAGGGAGGACTTGCAGGCCATCAACACCACCTTGATCTCCACAGCAGGGGTGCTGGCAGACATGGCCAACATCATGAGGGAAGCAACAGCACAGCAGCAGGCCCCTACCATTAGCCAGTCCATTGACCAGCCCTCCACTTCTGCTGCAGGTAGTGGGCAGGAGGCCCCGCCACAGGACCCACAGCCCACCAGCACCCCTCCCCCTGCAGAAGGTGAACCACCCTGCAAACGTTCCCTGCGACCCAGACAGAAGCCAGAGACACTTGCCAAGACCACCACCAGGAAATGAGACTCTCCTGATTGTCCCCCTTGTGTTCCACCCTGTCACCTTGTCCACTTTGAACTGACTTTGCTCCCCTTCCTATGGCCCATTGGACACTGGACCTGTGCTACAAACAGACTGTAACAATACCCTGGACTTTCCTCTACCATCACCTCATTCCAGTGCACTTTTCCTTCAATTTTATAGCACTGCAATAAACACCCTCGAACACAACTTGACAACTAGTATGTTCTGTGTTGAAATTGTACATTTATGGAAACAGTCACATCTAGTGCAAATGATCTGAACACTGTGAGAGCATACAAATAATGACCTGTAGCTCTCTGTAGTAATCACAACAGGACACTATTGTCATATCACCAACAACTGTAAAATGACAAGCCATAGGTGACAGTAAGTTGAGATGAAAAGGAAGTAAATGCCATGATGCTACAGCCACACAGAAAACATCAATAGTCAGAGGAATGGTCAGTTGCACTGTCTCACCTGTGTGTCATTGGAATTATTGACGTATAACTGATGTTCTGTTGACCTCATCCTCATCCTCTGCATACAGAGTGGGTCTTCCTGAGCTGGGAGGGTGGAGGGCTTGACACTTACATTTGAAAGGACAGTGACCTGTCCTCACACAGTGGACTGCCAAACCCCCTACTGGGACCCTGGCAGACAGGATGGAACTGAAAGGGGACCTGGTGCAGTTCTAAGCCACTCTTTGTAGTCTCCCCCAATTCAAAGGCACATTTGGGAATTCAAACAGGGCCTCTGATCCTACCAACTCAGCCACTTCTTAACAAGAAACTCTGCACCAGGACCTGCAACGTGCCAAGAGGACCTGCCTGCTGCCCAACGGACTCACCTGACTGCTTTTCTGCAAAGAACTGCTGCCCTGCTGCCTTGCTGCCCTCTGGCTCTGCTGAGAAGTGCTCTCCAAGGGCTTGAATAGAGCTTGCCTCCTGTTCCTTGAAGTCTCAGGGCCAAAAAGACTTTATCCTGCAAAGAACTCCTTGTGCAGCTAAAATGCAATGCACAGCCTGCCAGAAACGATGCATAGCCTGCATCGCGGTGAGAAAATCACCACACACCGAACCAGAACGACACAGCCTGGTCCCCGAGTGGAGATCGATGCAGCGCCAGCGTTGCGATTGGAACTTTACACATTGCCTTCTAAATTAAGCCTGATTGCTCAGTGCCAAGTTACCAGAGGGTGGGCACAGGATAATTTGGTTGGTGTGTGACTTACCCTGACTAGAGTGATGGTCATTGCTTGGACAGGGGGTAAACTGACTGCCAACCAAAGGCCCCATTTCTAACAAGCATGGAAATTGTCCTAATTGGGTTTGTGGATTAAAAATGCTAATTGAAGGGGACATACCACAGATCTTTAAAGCAATCTTCTGGTCACACCTATCAGATGATTATGCTGTCATCCTAGTCAAAGAAGACTTGCCTCTGGTCATTAGAGCAGCAACCAGGGAAAAATAAGTTATCAGAATAACCTATTCTTCCATTGTACATAAAGACATCAGAGAAATTTACACCTGTAAATGGGCTGTAAAACAGGCACTGTTCTCATACCGAAACCAAACAGGGTGTGATAAACAATCTGTTACATATGTTATTTCTTTACACAATGAGCTTCAAGCACATGCTCAAGATCCTTTAAAACCGGAAGCCAAGTGTGGTATTATGCAATACTGGATCACAAATAATATCAAGACATAATAACACCTTGCCTCTCTTCCATGAACACACACCTTTTTCCAGTCTCCAAACCTGATGACTCATTCAGGATAGTCTTTAATTACATACATTTAAATTTGTATATGCAGATATATGTAGAGCTGAACTCTCATAGCACAGGTTCAATGGCTATGCTGGTGTGGAAAAAATACAAAGCGGCCATGGATATTTTGAGTGGAACTTTTAGCCAATATGTATCACCTGAAAGTGAATATATAACCGCCTTTATTTTCGAAGGTGTGCAATTGTCATTTTGACTTTTGCCTATGACCTATACGAACAGTACTGGCTTGTTCCCAGCATGCATTATGGCGATCTTACAACCAGATCCCAAAGTTGCTTCATATATGGATGATATCGCTCTCACAGATGATGAATGAGACTTAAACATGACCTGAGTGGATAGAGTTGTAACCTAACCAGCCTCCCATGGTTCTAAAGTACATTTTAGCAAATCGAAGATCACCTACCTGATGGTTACCTACTTAGGATACAATTATTCAGTGAAGGCAAGGGTCTTGTTCCTCACTTTTTGCAGAAGCATGCACTGTTGCAGCCTCCCAATAAGCTGAAGAAATTGCAAACCCAGCTGGGTTTTTTTAATTTTGGGCATACGTAGTTGCCTCATTATCCTGAGTGAGTTAAGCCCTTCAATGACTTGATTTCTCCAAGGCTGCCTGACAGCGGAAGCCTGGCGGTGAGTGAGGGCTGCCAATGGCTGCCCTCACCATGTTCATTATGCGGCAGGTTGGCCAGCCATGCCGGCTGGTGGATTTGACCGCCAACGCCGGCATGGCAGGCCAGCCCGCCGTGTTCATAATGAGCACCTAAATATTTATAAACTAGGGATAGCAAAGCCAACCTAGTTATCAGAGCCATACACAGGCACTATGGTTATACCTATGTGACTTACAATGAGAGACTTATTGTTCCTATAACATACTAATCCAAATTGTATTTACTAGACAAAGCACATTTTGTTTCTATTGGTGGAATCCCCGTGGCTGTTCAGCCATCTATCTTGAAGGAGAGCCCTTTGGTGCAGGAAAAAACACGATTCATGTTTCTAACATGCCAATGCTAGAAGGCAGCCTTAAAAGCTAGCATTCCAAATGCCTGTGTCCTACACCTGCAGTGGGTTCAGTGGGCCTCTTTCTCAAGTGCTGTGGATGTAAAGTTCCAGTATGATTCTACTCTCTGTATACAAGCTTTTCTCCAGTATGAACATGTCCCTCTTACTCTATCTCTTTTACCCATTGAGTCCTATCAGAGTTTATTATACACAGATGGATATGCTCTATTTGCGGTACGAACAAAATGCAAGTAAGCCACAGCTTGCGCAGAAGTACAAGGTTTTGTGAAAGTTGGTGAGTTCCATCCTAAAACACTCAAACTAAAATACTAGAAGATAGCACTGCACAACATAAAGAACTTCATGCTCTGTTACTGCATTACAGAAGGCTGACTCATCAGTGACCACCCTAATTGTGTCCAATTCACCATTCTGTGTGCAAAGTTAGCGTGTTGATTTACAACACTGTCATTTGAATGGATTCAAAGAGAAAGCCTAGTAAGAATAAACAGCTCTGAGGAGGATAATTTGGCATTGGTCCATGTGAGGCACACTCTGGGCCAATAGTGGGATGGCATTCACACTAAAGGGAACTATGTGACTGGCTTAGCTGCAAAGGCTCCAAGTTAGACTGTTCCAGTAGCAGATTTAACTTGATCTCAGATGAAGATCGATCCAGATATCTTACCAGCGATACCCATAACTAAGCAAGGTAGGAAGCTTCTTGCAAGCTTTCCCCCTGAATATTCCTACACACTTAGGGCCAGATGTAGCAAGGGTTTAGCGAGTCGCTAAAGCCTCATTGCTATGTAGAAATGCATTTTGCGAGTCGGATCCGACTCCAAAATGCATTTCCGACTCGCAAATAGGAATGGGTGTTCCCTTCCTATTTGCGACTCGCAATGCTATGCATTTTCATTTGCGACCGCGATTGCGGTCGCAAATGAAAGCACAGTTACCATCCACTTGAAGTGGATGGTAACACAGGCGCTAAAGGGACCCCTTCCCCTTTGTGTCTGGAACAAAAAATAATTTTTCAGGGCAGGCAGTGGTCCAATGGACCAGTACCTGCCCTGAAAAATACCGAAACTAAAGGTTTACATTTTTTTTCAAAGTGCAGCTCGTTTTCCTTTAAGGAAAACGGGTTGCACTTTGAAAAAAAAAAACTGCTTTATTTAAAAGCAGTCACGGACATGGTGGTCTGCTGTCTCCAGCAGGCCACCATCCCCGTGAGTGCCCTGAATCGCTATGGGGTCACAAATTGCGACCCACCTCATTAATATTAATGAGGTGGGTCTTTGCGACCCCATAGCGACTCGCAGAAGGTGTCTGAGACACCTTTCTGCATTCCAAATTGCGAGTTGCAATTTGCGAGTCGCTGGGACTCGCAAATTGCAACTCGCTATTTGGAATTTTGCTACATCTGGCCCTTAATTCAGATAATGTTCCTGTAGTTACTCTTCCTAAAGTAGAGGACACGATAATACTTAATAGCCTTTCACGCATAGGTTTAAACAAGGAAGACAATGAGGGCCTGGCATCTGCTCATACAGAGGTCAATGTACCCATAACAATGCTACAGCAATGCTACTGGTGACCTGGTTTACACAGATATACAATGGATTATGTTAGGCAATGTGCCATTTGTCAACAAATTAAGCATTTCCCTGTCAAACGACCCTTGCCAGCCCACCTTATAGTCTGCAACATTCCATTCCAGGAGATTTAATCGGACAACATCAGTCCAATCTATTCTATCAACTGATATCAATACATATTGATTGCAATTGATTCATGTTCCCGATTCCTATGTGTTTCTACAGAGGAATGCATGTGCTTCAGAAGTTGTAAAAGATCTGCAGTGTCTGATGGTTATTGGGGTAGTTCATTCATTTAATTCAGATAAGGGTCCTGCATTTTCATCCAAGGCTTACAGGGATTCAATATCTGCTCTGAGAGTTTGTCTGTAGTTCAGCAACATGTTCAAAGCTGAACTGAATGGCGTTGTTGAACATGGCAATGGCATGATTAAACAAGCCTTGACTGCTAGGGTGCTACATTCAGGTCTTAGTTGATACCCTCTCCTGAATGGAGCACAAAGTGCAGTGAATAACTTGCCTAAATGAGTGTTGGAAGGTGCACTCCGTACAAGGTTCTCCTCAGAGTCCCTGTGTATGTCTCTGGCTTAGATAATCCTGGGAAGGTGGCAAATAAAAAATACTCTACTTGGAAAAACGTTTTAAAGTTTTACAGAATATCCAAGAAGTCAGATAATTCTGGGAAGGTGGTGAATGAAAACAATTCTACTTGGCGAAACTTTTGAAAGTTTTACAGACTATAAAATAAGTCAGAGACAAGCTG
Source organism: Pleurodeles waltl (assembly GCF_031143425.1). Classification (NCBI taxonomy): domain Eukaryota; kingdom Metazoa; phylum Chordata; class Amphibia; order Caudata; family Salamandridae; genus Pleurodeles; species Pleurodeles waltl. The sequence continues at coordinate 653,052,540 of NC_090439.1, forward strand.
TCCAATGTGAATCTCTCTGACACAGCCACCTGTGAATAGAAGGTTGTAACCGCTGCTAAGGGATGGGTTCCCAAAGCTGTGGAACTAGTCTGGGAGACAATCCAAGACAAACAAGCCTTTGAGCCATCATACCAGAAATACGTTGATGTTCTTGGGGTAAAAATCAATAGAACTATCATTTTTTCCCTCTGTCTGGCTCAAGGAGAAATAGAAAAGTGCCATTGAGCATGTGAAAAAACATTATGTGGTCAGTCTTTTACAGGCGACCAGCCCAGTCAACATGAAGAAATCAGAGTAGCACCTCTCAGCTGCTCCATACTCTGAACATAACACTCCACAAACCATGCAACACCACTAACTACATTTCCCAGCCGAAGACTGCTGAGCACAACAAGACATGCAGAGCACTAAGTACCTCATCCAAATCTGATAATGCACTAACCACTATTGCTAATATTCAACACAACTCCATGGTCTAATATTAACTCCAACCTGACGCCATATCATTTGAGACGGTGCCCTTCCATAGACTCAAGACCCCACTAACTTTGAGGATGATTCTGGAGGGGTTTTAGAAGATTTCACAACTCAATCTACACCCATTTACTGCTATTGTCTGCTTCATGATTACCAGTGACTTTGTGATAGGTATGTGATTCTACCATATTCCTATGTTTTGATTACCTTGGGAACTTTTCTTTTCATCCTATGCCTAACAACACTGATCATCATTCTACTGCTACTAAACAGACATTCCATCCCTGGAAGAACAATTGCATCCCCTGTGTTTTGTGAACTGCAGCTGCATTCTTCCTTTCACCGAACTCACAGAGACTTCTACGCTGTCAACATCACAGAATATCCTGTGCCTGAAGATAATGTCTCAGTGGACCTAATATGAGATTATGATGCACGCTGAGTCATTACAGTTACCATATGTAATTAAGTTTTAAATGAATGATATTCATCATATTGTAATTCCTGGTTTTGTCTCAGATGACTGGGACACAGAGACTGTTAAATTAATTTTGTCTGATTTGCAGACTTATTCTAATCTGAATGTGGAAGATCCTTATATGAATTCAGCTAATTGCCCAGAAATATATTGCTATCATTATTGTTCACACTATCACATACATACAACTAGTTATCCTAGGGAGATTTACAACTACACAACATAGGAACATTGTGAGGCATTGCCTCGTGATAGCCACCCTAACTTTTTGAAGAAATTCCCCTACATTCAAAGTAAGGACAGGCCACACCCATCAGCTTTCTATTTCTCACAAGAGCCACAACAATTACAAAAATCTAATTACCAAGAGAAAACTAATTTACTCCTCTGAGTTTAGCCCGATACTGCCTATCAAGGGATATTAATAATGCAAAAAACAATACTGATTCGAAAAGTATTTGGGGAACCAAATTTTGTCAGGTCCGAATCAAAGAGCCTCTATTTCCTGCATGATTATTTTCCTGACAAAACTATCCAACAGACTACATGTCTGAGATTTGGAGCCAAGAAAGTTTAAAGAAACCCTCTATTCCAAAGGTCAAAAATGTGACCTTGTTCAGTAACTGGCAATCTCAAATGAACCTGTCTGAATCAGACTTAAATCATATGATACAAAATGGAACTTATAATTCCTCTCAGCTCCCTACTGATGGGTTAGCCTTATGGAACTATGATGCTGACACTTGGATGTTTTCTTTCCAATACTCTTGGACTTAAAAGTAATCAGCCCAACCCATCTTATAAAACATAAACACCTGTAATGGTTAGCACATACAGTACAGGCAGGGCCACTGGAATGATGTGACAAAAGAGGGCCAAATTATGCAGCAGGATTGAGTAAAATATGCGGCAAGAAAAGACAGCACTTATGGTAACACTCATTACTACCAGTTTAGCACCCATATATAGCAATAAGCAACAGAAATTTGACCAGTCCAGCTTTGCAAAAGGCATTCTACTGTGCAGCAATATGTGTCACTGCATTTTTAGTAACTTTTGAGCCGTTTGAGCTAAAAACATACATTTTTTTGGTAAAAACTGCAGATTATGTGGCAGATGATGGGATATGTGGCAAATGCAGAAAAACGATAATTATGCAAAAATCGCCATAATCACACAATCACATAGCTCTAGTGGCCCTGAGTAAATTATGCCAAAAAAAGTCTGGAATGATCCAGTCTTTCAGCAGTAAAAGGTCATTATTCCATGGTTAAAGAAAACATGTTTTTTTTAATTTCCTTCTGAGTCCATGTCCCAGCACAAATAGGCGATTCCTGGCAATAGGAGTATATGCAATGTATAATTAATTAATCAAATACTCAGAAAAATAAACCACAGAAGGCATTAGACAAATAGACTGAGAAAATCTACAAGTGGTTGTTAAAGTTATAGACAATGGAATGCATACACTGTCTTAGAAATTGTACTAGTTAAATCATATAATGTCCTCTGCATTAAACCTTAGGAGAGGAGACCTTGGTTTGTTACAACACGGACAACCTCAATCGTGAGCCATTTTAGATTTAAATGGGGCATTACAATCACTCAGATCAGGTTTTGTACTTTGGCAACTCTGAAATAACACTGCCATGGGGTAGTTTAGGTTTTAGGGATGGGGTGGGCGTTGGGGTGGTTTTAGGTTTTAGGGTGGGTTGAGGGGTCGGGTAATTTTAGGGGCAGGGTGGGGGGTTGGGGTCGTTTAGGTTTAGGGGCAGGGTGGGGGGCTCGGAGTAGTTTTAGGGGTGGGGGTTGGGGTACTTTAGGTTTCAGGGATGGGGTGGGGTTGGGGTTGTTTTAGGTTCTGGGGCAGGGTGGGGGTCACGGTAATTTTAGGGAGGAGGTGGGTGTTTGGGGTAGTTTTAGGGGCAAGGGTGGGGGGTTGGTGTGGTTTTGGAGGGGTCGGGGGTTGCGGTAATTTTTAGGGGTGGGGGTGGGGGGCCAGATGGGACGCATGCAGGAACAATGCATGCCTATCACTAATGCCTTTACTAGGAATGCCTTGACAATGACAAATCGCTGTTAAGGCATTCGTGGTAACGGCATTAGTGGTAACAACGAGGTCGTTGTTCTGACCTCGTTGTTCAGGCATTCGTTGTTCCGGCAGGCATCGTTCCGACATACATTCAATAAATACATGAGGCTCCTTTTGTTGTTAGTGACATCCCACCTATCACCAGACTAATGCAAGGTATTATTTCAGTACCTATTACCACATTCCATTTTCAAAATTGTCACAAGAAAAAACCTGTAGGCTGGTATGAAGTGATGCATAATGCACAATTGTTTAATTCGTGGAAGTTTCCTTTTCCCACATTTGTTTGAATGAAGATGAGAATGACCCTTGTAGGAGTCTGGCCTGGCCTCTAGTGGGTACCTGATGGTACTTACACATTGTGCCAGGTCCCGTTATCCCTTATTAGTAGATTAGTAGTGTTCTAGCAGCTTAGGCTGATAGAGGTAGCTATAGCAGAGCAGCTTTGGCTGACCTAGGAGGCATGCAAAGCTCCTACTGTACCACTTATATCATACAGCACTATATCATAAGAATCACAAGATTCAGAGTTACTAAAAATAAAGGTACTTTATTTTAGTGACAATGTGTCAGAAATATCTCAGAGGATATACTCCCTTAGGAGGTAAGTAAAATACACAAAATGTACACACAAACCAAAATCAGGTAAGTAAACAGTTAGAAAAATAGTGCAAAGACTGTAGAATACAATAGGATGCAATAGGCCTAGGGGCACACAGACCATATACTAAGAAAGTAGAATGCTAACCACTTAGGGACCCCAGGCCTAGTGTAGTGTATAGAGGGTCACTGGGAGTGTAAGAAAACACTAAGGGTGTCTAAGATACCCCACCTCAAGACCCTGAAAGGTAGGAGTAAAGTTACCCTACTTCCCCAGAAACACACTAAAGTCATGATGGGAGATTCTGCAAAGACCACAACAGACTGCAAAGCACTGAAGATGGATTCCTGGACCTGAGGACCTGTAAAGGAAGGGGACCAAGTCCAAGAGTCACAAAAGTGTCTAGGGGGCCAGGAGCCCACTAAACCCCGGATGAAGGTACAAAATGGCTGCCTCTGGGTGGAAGAAGCTGAAGATTCTGCAACAACGGAAGATGTCAGGAACTTCTCCTTTGCACAGAAGATGTCTCACGGCTTGTTGGAGGAAGCAGAGTTGTTTTCACGCAGAAAGACAGCATACATGCTTTGCTAGCTGCAAAGGTTGCGGTTGAAGAAAATGGGTGCTGGCTAGGCTCAGGAAGGACCAGGAGATTGCCCCTTTGAGGAGGAGACAGAGGAGGCTCTCAGTAATACAGAGAGCCCATGCAGAAGAAGGCAGCACCCGCAGAAGTACTTGAACCCAGGTTCAAGAAAACTGAGCATAGTAGTCGTCTCAACACTACAAAGGAGGGTCCCATGGAGCCGGTGGTCAACTCAGCGCGTTGAGCATTGCAAGACGGAGTGCTGAGTACCTGGGCTGTGCTGTGCATGAAGGATTCCTTGCAAAAGTGCACAGAAGCCCTAGCAGCTGCAGTTCACACAGTACACAGGATTACTGTTTGGCGTGGGGAGGCAAGGACCTACCTCCACCAAATTTGGACAGATGGACCACTGGACTGTTGGGGTCACTTGGATCCAGCTCCTGTGTTCCAGGGACCACGCTCATCACGAAGAGAGGGGACCCAGAGGACCGATAAAGCAGAAGTCTGGTGCCTGCGTTAGCAGGGGGAAGATTCCGTCGACCCACAGGAGACTACTTCTTGGCTTCCAGTTCAGGGTGAAGGCAGACAGCCCCCAGAGCATGCACCACCAGGAAACAGTCGAGAAAGCCGGCAGGATTAGGTGCTACAACGTCGCTTGTAGTCTTCTTGCTACTTTGTTGCAGTTTTGCAGGCATCCTGGAGCAGTCAGCGGTCGATCCTTGGCAGAAATCAAAGAGGGAGATGTAGAGGAACTCTGGTGAGCTCTTGCATTCGTTATCTGAAGAGAAGCCCACAGGAGATACTCTAAATAGCCCTCAGAGGAGGATTGGCCACCTAGACAGGTAAGCACCTATCAGGAGGGGTCTCTGACGTCACCTGCTGGCACTGGCCACTCAGAGACCTCCATTGCACCCTCACACCTCTGTATTCAAGATGGCAGAGGTCTGGGACACACCGGAGGAGCTCTGGGTACCACCCCTGGGGTGGTGATGGACGGGGGAGTTGTCACTCCCCTTTCCTTTGTCCAGTTTCACGCCAGAGCAGGGGCTGGAGGATCCCTAAACTGGTGTAGACTGGCTTATGCAATGAGGGCACCATCTGTGTCCTTCAAAGCACTTCCAGAGGCTGGGGTAGGCTACTCCTCCCCAGCCCTTAACACCTATTTCCAAAGGAAGAGGGTGTAACACCCTCTCTCAGAGGAAATCCTTTGTTCTGCCTTCCTGGGTCTGGGCTGCCCAGACCCCAGGAGGGAAGAAGCTTGTCTGTGGGTTGACAGCAGCGGTAGCTGCAGTGAAAACCCCAGAGAGCTGGTTTGGCAGTACCCGGGGTCCATGCTGGAGCCCCGGGGATGCATGGGATTGGCACCCCAATACCATATTTGGCATGGGGGGACAATTCCATGATCTTAGGCATGTTACATGGCCATGTTAGGAGTTACCATTGTGAAGCTACATATAGGTATTAACCTATATGTTGTGCACGCGTGTAATGGTGTCCCTGCACTCACAAAGTCCGGGGAAATTGCCCTGAACTATGTGGCGCACCCTGGCTAGTTCCAGGGTGCCCTCACACTTAGTAAACCTAACCCTCACTAGGTGAGGGTTAGACAAATAGGTGACTTATAAGTTACTTAAGTGCAGTGTAAAATGTCTGTGAAATAACGTGGACGTTATTTCACTCAGGCTGCAGTGGCAGTCCTGTGTAAGAATTGTCTGAGCTCCCTATGGGTGGCAAAAGAAATGCTGCAGCCCATAGGGATCTCCTGGAACCCCAATACCCTGGGTACCGAGGTACCATATACTAGGGAATTATAAGGGTGTTCCAGGGTGCCAATCAGAATTGGTAAAAGTGGTCACAAGCCTGCAGTGACAATTGTAAAGACAGAGGGAGCATAAGCACCGAGGTTCTGGTTAGCAGAGTCTCAGTGATACAGTTAGGCACCACGCGGGGAACACATTCAGGCCACAGACTATGAGCACTGGGGTCCTGGCTAGCAGGATCCCAGTGAGACAGGCAAAAACAAACTGACACACAAGTAAAAATGGGGATAACATGCCAGGCAAGATGGTACTTTTTTACAACCCTGTGTTTATCAGCAAAGCTAATTGCAAAACTCCTTTGAGGCATTTCCTTGTGTGTGACTCTATAACCTTACACAACAGTTTAAGGAGGGAGCTGAGATGGATGTTTTTTGTAAAGTTTTGTGAGGATTCGTCAAATGGCACTAAATGTATTAGCATAATGAAAATATTGCCATTTAGAGGTTTTGGCATCCAAAACCACCATTGAGGTGGCCTGGTGATATCATAATCCAAGAGGTCAAATGCCAAGTGGGTTGCAAATATCACTAAAACCATGAGATGGCAATATGGGACTATATTACACATGTAATTCATTATGTATTTATTCTACACGTTTATTATGTGGTGGTAATCTTGAAAAGGGTGTTTTCTTCAAATAGAAACTAACAATGGTAAAGATTGCAATTAGGTTATGTCTGCTTACATTTCACAAATGATTTGCTGATAAGAAGTAGCGTTAGCGTGTCAGACCTTAATAAGTAAACTTACAAGGGAGACGCGAATATGTCGATGAACCTTTTGACTCACTTTAGGGTTTTCCCACCATATATCTCGTACATTCAGATCGATAATCAATAACAATCAATAACATCAGTAATCAATAGGAGCCAGTAATTGTCACACACCATGACCTTGCAGTCATGAATAACCACACCTTTATGTAAAAGTTAGAATATTTATTTTCCTATATTAACAATGCTAATGTAACGTAAATCAATCTCAAAATCAATTGATAAACATAGAGAAACAACACTAAGGGGGTCATTATGACCCCAGCAGACGGTGTTAATCTGGAGGAAAGTACTGCCAACAGGCTGGCGGTACTTTTCTCCATATTAAGACATTGGCTGTTTGCCTAAACCGTCAATGTACCACACCGACCTCCATGGCGGTAGTGACTATCGGGCTGGAGACTTCAGTCTCCAGCCCAGTGGCTGTTACTTGCCTGCCTGCAGGATTATGACCCTGCCTACTGCCATGGTTTTCGTGGCAACCTTACTGCCACGAAAACCATGGCGGTAGGCACTATCCTGTGACTGATAGGGGTCTTCTCCGCCCCCCCATCCCCATACTCCCCCCACACACCCTTCTCCCCAGACCCCCCCCCCCACAGAGGGCTGCTTATTCGAATAGATTTCCTACCCGAGTGGCAACAAAATCTACTTGAATGGCTGCTTGCTCTTTTGCATGCATGGTGCTATTCACATAGAGTTTTTAGTATGAAAGGAGCTACTGTGTGATAAATCTTAGCACAAGCAGTGCAATGTGCACATTTGCGCCCATTGGCAGAGCTCCTTGAAATCTCACAGAGATTTTGAATAACTACACGGAGTTCCACGGCGTGAAATTCCATGATTTCATCCCGCCACTAATAAAAAGGTGATGTTGAGGATGTATCTGACTGAATTGCTGGAGCATTTATCACATAATTTATGGGAACGATGATGCTACCTATGAATGTTTCCACTGTTTTCCTTCAGGATATTCAAGACTATGGAAATATAGGATTTTTTTGTTGTGGCAAAGTTCTCCTCACTTGATAAATGAAGATGGATGTCACTTTTTTAGCTTGGTAAGCTCACTTTTATGTGGGTGGATGAATGAGAACTTTATGGACAAGATCTGGTTAGCTCTGTTTTCCATTTCCCCTTTCCCTCCCTACTTCACGGGACAATATCTGTTGGTTCTTACCCCACAAGTTCACACTGGCCATACTCCAAAAGGTGTTCAACCACTTGCCCAACCACAGTACTCATCCCTCTATGGGTCATTTCTAGAGCCCCACTACCCTGAAAAGGCATCTGACCATAACAGGGGAGAGGGGACCTTAGCTGCCACAGAATTATATCTGAGGTCTCTATTGGTCCTTGACCTTTTGAAATCCACAGAAAAAGCCTCAGACCTTTGGATCTCACCTTTACTGACCTAGGTTCCAGGCCCATCACAGGACAACACAATCTTTGCCCTCCTGACAGAGCTGTGAGGATGCCACACTCTTCTGCAAAATGGGAAGACAGATCTCACAAAATGTCCACTCTGGCATGAAAGCAAAATTTGGAGATCTCGTGAGAGAATGGCAGCCATCTTGGTCTCGGTTCTATAAATGCCCAAACTTCATTTGTTGATTTGTCTTAAACATCCAACTGGGAGAATCTCAGAGCAATTGGTGCTCCTATTAGTGTGTGAAGATATGCGGCCTGATTCACAAAGATAAACTTACACTTGTGTTTACGATTATTTACTATTCACAAAGCTGTTTTATTAGCAATATCTTTATGGCTATGGAGTCTGCACACAGATTCTCCTATCTTTTTATGTGCGGAGACTCCGCAGTTTTAAACATACTACTAGTAAAATACCTTCATGAAAAGAACACAATCAAACCTGCACAAAAATTGTAAGTTCACCTTTGTGAATCAGGCTACTAATTTTTATTTTATTTTAGCATTACTTCATTAATAAGTACAGTGAAATGATTTGATTTTAAGTCTTCTGCTAAGCTTTACAATCTTTGCAATAAGATTTCCATATGTGGGAGAACATTTGGCTGAACAAATGGATACGGCAGTAGTAGTCATTTAACATCACAGTTAATGACAGTACTTTGATATCATTTTGTGTTCTGAAAAGACCTTGGCAACTGACGTGTAAGTGCCAAGCAAATGCAAGTGATGACAGCAAATTTAGGAGCTGACCCACAAGAAGTCAGATGACAGAAGTGGCTCATTTATATGGGAGAAGAATGAAGTTGTCTTGGGCACCACAGTATGTGTGGGAACAAAACTCAAAAAGTTATTTTGAAAATTTAGAAAAGGAAATTTGAAAACACATCAAAACAAAATGATGTGGGTGCCGAGTGTATGGTTCTTAATATGGCACCACTTGCTGGAAGCTAGTTTAATCACTTTGTGCACTAATTGGCAAAGGGTAAACGATTTGGTTGAGCAAATGTTTCGCAGGGAAATACGTAGTTGCACTATACACGGGGCTCAGCAGTCTGCATCAAACAGTATACATGACCACACTAATCTCCACACTGAATGAGGTGTGCCGCACGGTACAGAAGATGGGTATGCAAGAGACAGTCTTCACATGTAGAACTCTGACTTTCGGAGTAGACACAGGGACAGCAATCTGCTACAATTTGGCAAGTGTATGAAGCAAATTCTCGCTGACCCTAGTTATACAGAATTCGGAAAGTTGGGATGAAGCTCGAAAAGGGTTATTAGGCTTTGGCTAGAAAGCTTTGCAGACCTGAAAAACTATTTCATAATTATTTATTAAACAGAAAACAACCCTGATGCTTTCAAACTGGAAAGGAGAGGAAGATCTGAATCTACTTTTCAGACAGCTGCTGAGTTACAATAATAGTCTTAACCTCCACTTATAATCATGACATTCATATTATATTAGTGAAAATTTAAATTGGTCGCACCAAAGATATAATATGTTTCACTGATATCTGACTTGAACACTGTCTTAAATCAGACTGGATGCTGGTGATGAGAAGGAGCAAGTTTAATTATGTGGATTGAAGTAATGGTATCCCTTCATTTTGTGACCTGATAGGTGTTAATAAGCTTTTCATTACATCTGTGAATGAACTTATCTTGTTACAATGTGAATAAATTATGCAAAATACAGCTTCTTTTTATATCAGTAGCTTTGTGCACTTTCAGAACACGCAGAGATGCTCTAATATGTTGTTGATAATGGTGGCTGTTACAGTAATATAACACAAATGTCAGAATTTATTAAAACAAGACAGGGATTGCACATTTAGGGCTACCGTGTTTAAGCATATGATGTCTTCTGAAGGGCTGTCGTTCTTTATTCTCAGTATCTCAAGTCTGTCATATGTGATGGAGGATGGGATGGCACTGGACAGTCCTTTAAAATGTGATAACACAGAAACAGTGTACCCTCCATGACGTCTTTCATGTTTTCTTCTTCAGTGATGTAAATGTACCTGCATAACAATTTTCCAACATCTATTAGAAGATTGGAATGTTGGGAGCTCCACTGAAGACAATTGTGCAGCAGAGGCCTATACACAGACTTGGCCTTTCTCTTCGCCTGCCTCTACAAAATATATGGAGTGGAAAGGGGAAAGTGAAAGGCAGAGGATATGCTGCAGGGCACACTGCATTCCTCCCTACTCCTGCCATAGCTCAGAGAGTCACTAGAGCTTCGGAAGGAGGAGAATGCTGCTCAGCTCCTGGTTCTCTCTGGCTTGGCTAAATATAAAAAAACAGTTTAGCTGAGACCAGGAAGAACTAGGGTCCGGCTACAACTCTCTTTCACAGCTATTGGTGTGAATATTCAACAGCTAACAGCTATGGCTCTGTGATGGCTTTTACTGATGAACAATCACAGCAACAGCTGAGAAAAAAAAGGTTTCATAGTATTGGGGACTTCAACCCTCCCACCTTCTGAGAGCTTTATAGCCTGCCGCAGCCTTTGGCTCAGGAGGTTAACACTGGATCAGACCTTTAAAGGCCTAAATATCCTGCTACTTCGGGCTATAATGCTATCTTAACATTCAGGCAGAAACACAGAATTAATCATCTTAAAATGATAACTTTGGGACTTTGAAGATGTCCAAATCACATGGATCTGACAGGGGTGGTTCAAAGAAAAGGTAAAAAGCTAATTGCTTCCATTCTGAATGCACTGATAAACTCATAAATAAGTGTGGTAATGACACTGTTTTCTTACAAAATAAAAAGTTTATTACCAAAAACACAGATAGGCAAAACATCACATGCTGTTTATACCTAAGGACCCATAACTATCCAATCTGTCCTCCTTGGAACAATTCTTACACCATGAACCTTCAAAACACTCTATAGAATAGAAGCCTCTTTTTTCCAAGCCTTGCTCTCCTTCTGAAGGATCCTCTTCTATTGATGTTTGTTCACTCCTGCTATTCACCATCACCATATTGCTCCAGTCTAATTGGACGCTGAGAGGCCTGGCTATCATTAATTTAGCAGTTCACAGAAGCCTTCAGATTCAGCTAAATACTCTTACCATTGGGAGCATTTGGGGAAATCAGATGCACTCATGTGTTGTTCCCGTTTGTCCTGAATCCTGTATCATTTGTATTTTTTGAATTAATGGATAAATGAAAGGGGGGCGGAGCTTGCCTGGTCGCAAGATGGCCGCACTGTAGCGGAGCTCTGCCGGTCACCTCACAATCCGAGCATAATCCTTTGATATCAAACGGATTTTGGACCCAAATAAACACGACCACTGGTGGCAGCAACACCCTGGAAGTGCAGGGTAGGCTCTGGCCTTGACGGGACCCAGAGAACGAGACGAGGAGCGCAGCAGCCCTGGGCTCAGGAAGATCAGGAGGCTGAGGGTCGTGGCCTAGCGGCACAGCCTGTCTACTGTACGGACTGGAGGAATACGCAGAGCCCGAGAGCAAGGAGAGGCGACTGAAGAGATGGTAGGGGGCTGGAGCGCCACAGGTTAGAGCTGTGCCGAGCGGCGAGGTCCGGTGCGCTGGAGGTTGCAGAGAGACCGTACTGGAGGCTGGGCGCGACCATACTGCTGGAGAGCCGTGGAGCGGCCGGATGGATTCTTGAGGCCTGACTGCAAGGAGAGGAGTCCGAGGAGGTGACTAGAGGCTGGAGCGGCCCTGGAAAGAGCAGTGGCACACGGCGAGGCCTGGTGCGTCAGCGGTTTTGGAGTGCGCACCCTGGAGGCCCATTGCGGCTGCCCTGCTGGTGAGCCGCACATCTGATGAGATGGGGCCAGGATCGCAGGCCCTGGATGGATAATGTCCACTTGAACTGAGCAGGTGGTACTATACAGAGCGTGGACAGAGTGCAACTCGAGGCCCTGAAACTGGACTGCTTGCCGGTTGGAGCTGGCTCTGGTCCCCCCTACGCTCTAATTACTTATACTGTACGGGCCCGGGGATGGGTGCTGTTTATGCCCTCGAACTGGATGTGTGAACTCACCTGCCCCCCTTCGGATGCTTGGACCGTGTCATGATCCTGGCTGGGGAGCTGGGGCACTCTGATCTGCGTTACCTAGTTGGCCAGATGCGGGGAGACCGGAGTGTGAGGTGACTGGCTGTGGAGGTGAGCTTATCTGCACAGGGTTGACACTGTCCTCAGCTGGCGACCGCTACTGATGTGGCAACGGGGGAGAGTACCTTGCGCCCTAATGCCCCCGGATTGGTGTGTGCCGTATGTCCTCCAAAGTGCACAAAATGGGCAAAGCAGACAAGAACCAAGCTAAGCTTCAGTTCGATTGATGCAAGTCGAGTAGCACTGCGGGTGATGGAGCAGAGCCTAGACCGGAGAGGGAGCCCGATATGCCCTCAGGTGAGGAACAGGATTTGCGTAAAATTGTGGTGGCAATGCAGCATAGCTTAACCCAGATTGACAGCAAGATAGACTTCCTCTCATACCGCATGGACAGAATGACTGAACACCTTGATAAGCATGCAGAGCATCTTGACCAATCAGAGAGGCGGTGTCAGAAGTGGAGGATGGACAGACAGAGCTAGCCACCAGTCATGTTAAGCTAAACAAAGAGTAAAACTCCTTACGCCTTAAGGTAGACGACTTGGAGGCCAATTCCCGGAGAAACAACTTACCTATAGTAGGAGTCGCATAGTCTACAGCGATCGACAATATGGAGGGCTTTATCGAACGTCTACTTGTGCAAATGCTGGGACGCACCACCTTCTCTGATCTTTTGTTGTGGAGAGAGCTCATCGATCCTTGGCGACCCTCCCGCCTCCGGGTGCTCCTCCACACCCTATTATAGTGAGACTGTTGAACTATAGGGACCGTGACGTGGCCCTGTACCGAGCTAGGGAACTGAAGACTTTGCAATATGAAGGCATGACAGTCTAGCTGTATCCAGACTTTACATTGCAGGTACAGGAGGCAAGGAGGCAGTTCATTGCTGGGAAGAAACAACTGAAAGACCTACACTTGGAATATAGAATGCTGTACCCATCTAAATTGAGAGTAGAAGTGGACCAGAGATCGCTATTTTTTATTGATCACAAAATACTAGTTCAGTTTGTGAAGCTCAGGGCGGCAGGTAAAGGAAGCTGCAGTGCGGATCATAAAGATTCCTAGTCCAACGGGGGTGGACCACTGACTACACACACGTGGCCTTGGGGATGCATCAATGCCACTAATACGCGCAGGGACTCCGTGGCTATGTTCTCCATGATTAACTCTATAATGCTGTCGGGTCCCAGAGATAGTACACTGTTGGTGAAAGCTAGAGCCGTAGATTATTTTACAGTATGTTTAGAAGGAAGTGATAGGAGGTCTGTGTGTTTTCTATTGACTATACATGAAATATATATGTTTGGAATGGTTTGTTAGTAACAACGTATAGGTGGCTGGCACCCAAGTGGAATACAAAGTGACTGGGCAACATCCACCTATGTGGGTGCACCACTTATAGTTATCAAAGAGGTAGAATAAATTGGGAGAGGTGGGAGGATGTTTTGAGGAGTGGTAATCAGATGGGTGTGTTGGGGTATTGCCTGCTGTGGGTGGGGTTTGGGGGATTTTGGGGGTTTACTGTTTGCATTGTATTCTGTGTTTAATGAAGTGCGATTGCAGATTCATGAATGGGGTGAGACAGACACAGCACTGGGGTCCTACTGTAGTGGATGACACATAGTCACTCATGCTCGGTTGGACATAAAGGCTCTAGTGAGATCCGAATGGTTACATGGAATGTGCAAGGCCTCAATGATGCTCGTAAGGTGCACAAGATAGTGGCATACCTGCAGAGACACAAAGTAGATATTGCCATATTGCAGGAGACACAATTGGCACCGGGTAGCCCTATGCTCTCCCCTAGGAGGTTGCAGGGGCAGTTCCTAGTGGCGAGTTCCACTTCGCATGTACAGGGTGTATTAATTTGGGCCTCGAAGATCTCCGGCATCAGCCTTCAGGCGGTGCCAGTAGGCCCAGGAGGGTGGTACATTGTAGCGCAATGTGGCGGGAGTGCTGCACCCTTTTTCATGGTGGGCATATATGGTCCGAATTATAATCATCACCACTTCTATTGCAATCTGACTGTTAAGGTGAGCTCCTGGGGGGGTCTTCCACAACTCTGGTGTGGGGATTTTAACTGCACAGTTGACACTGGGTTAGACAGATCAGGAGGGGGGAGCTGCAGACCAGCAGCCGCAGCTAGAGCGGTGATGAAATTGGCTTCTGAGCTGGGGTTGGTGGACATTTGGCGAGATAGACAGCCATTACTCAGCTGCACTCAACCTGTACTATACACGCATAAATCTGTGGCTAGTCGCCAGGAGTCTGTTGGGTAGCTTGCACCCTGAGGCTCCCTGGCCCAGGACATATTCTGACCATTCCCCGGTTACATTGATCATGACCTTGGATGCAACATCGATTTCACCCTTCTCGTGGAGGATCCCCCCATGCTAGACTCTGTCTTACGAGGCGAACTAGCCACAGGGACAAAATACTTTTTTCAGATCAATAAAGGTTCGGTGGCCAGTATAGGTGTAGTGTGGGAGAAATGTATAGTCTATATCCAGGGGATACCCATAGCCAAACATGCAGGGGTTTTGAAATTGATTAGGGGGTGCCTGCGGCTGTTGGAGCAAGAGCTGGCGCAGCTAGAGCAGGACCATCAGAATACTGCAGACAACCAGACACTAGGGCACATACACGCTAAGTTACTGGAGTTTCAGGATATGGCCTTCATGGAAATTCAGCATCTGGGTAAATACGCTACCGCCCAAGTGTGCGGAGAAGGTTAGAGACCTGGTTCGGTACTGGCAAATTTGACCGGCCCCAATAGAGAAAAATGTGTAATAAACTCTGAGAGATTACGAGATATGGCGCGTTCTCTGGGCTCAAGGTCAACTGGAGCAAATCTATTATGTTCCCCCTGACATCGGAGACAGCACAGGTAGATATGGGATTCCATCTCAGGTGGGAGGTAGAGTCAGTAAGATATTTGGGCATTAAAGTCCACACAGACCCTAAGATAGTAGCGGTCGATAATTTCGATGCTGCACTCCAGAAGTTAGCAGGGGATGTGGAGAAATGGATCAGACTTCCATTGTCCTTGGTAGGCCGCTTAGCACTCATGAAAATGGTGGTGCTTCCTCGATTTTTGTTCCTTTTCCAGAACATCCAGATGTTGCTGCCGAAAGCCTATTTTAATGCACTGAGAGTATTGCTCATTACACTGGCCTGGGGGGGAAAACAGCCACGAGTAAAATGGCACACCCTGGTACGAGCTGGGGGGTCTCAGGGCTCCAGACCTGGAGACCTATGGTATGGGTGCACATTCTGCGGTGCACATTCCTGGTTCCAAGGAGCTAAGTGCACCCCGTTTTTAAAAATAGAGGGAGAATAGGCCTCCCTGGTCCCACTACGGAGCAAAATATTCCACACCCCAGATAGACACTATAAAGAGTTTGCATCTTTGAACTCGGTTACACGTGCCTGGCACGAACTCCTGCACAGACAGGAATTGGTCCTGCTGTACTCCCCACATGTGCCATTGGAGTGGTGGGCTTGGTTTGAACTATGGTGGGATCGAAAATTGATACAGGCTATGAACACCCTGGGTATCAGTACTATGGGGGAAATATTTGCAGAGGGCATCATGAACAAATGGGACTCGATGGAGAGTCAAGCTGCCGAGCCTACTGCGGTGCTTCTGTATCAGTACCACAGGGTGAGACATGCTATGGCTGCGCTATTAGGTGATGATATGCAGGACCCCCCCAGATGTACAGGCTCTCTCTGTGGTGGTATTGAATGACCAACCTTGGCAATTGGTCTCCTGTTTATATGCACAAACACAGAAGACATGCGCTCATGAACTAGCAGCAGAGCGACTGGAGTGGCAAAGAGAGCTAGAGGTACAGATAACAGATGATCAGTGAGGCTACTGCTGCTCCATAGCACGTACGATTTCCCTGAACGGCAGGCATCGTCTAATACAGTTTAAGAACTTAAACAGAGTATACTACATCCCCATTAGACTCCATAGATATGGGCTACTAGCTAACGCAAGTTGTCCTAGTTGCAGTGTGGTACGCGCTGGCTTCTTGCACATGTCCTGGGCCTGCAATGGGGTGCAGCGCTTCTGGAGAACAGTGTTCAGCAAACTGGAAGCATTAGTCGGACAACAACTAGATTGTGAACCGATAATTATACTCCTGGGCTTGGATAGGCATCTACCGAAAACATTCAGAAAGTTGCTGGGGGTTGGGTTACTGCTGACCAAGAGACATATCGCTAGGGAATGGGATCGTGGTCCGGCCCGACAGTGGAAGACTAGCAAAGAGACATGGGCCCTCATTCTGACCTTGGCGGGCGGCGGAGGCCGCCCGCCAAAGTCCCGCTGTCAGGTTACCGTTCCACAGTCGAAAGACCGCGGCGGTAATTCTGACTTTCCCGCTGGGCTGGCGGGCGGTCTCCTTCAGACCGCCAGCCAGCCCAGCGGGAAAGAGGCTTCCACGATGAAGCCGGCTCGGAATCGAGCCGGCGGAGTGGAAGCTGTGCGACGGGTGCAGTTGCACCCGTCGCGTATTTCACTGTCTGCGCAGCAGACAGTGAAATACATGTAGGGGCCCTCTTACGGGGGCCCCTGCAATGCCCATGCCAGTGGCATGGGCACTGCAGGGGCCCCCAGGGGCCCCGCGACCCCCCCTACCGCCATCCGGATCTCGGCGGTCCGACCGCCGGGATCTGGATGGCGGTAGGGGGGGTCGGAATCCCCGCGGCGGTGCAGCAAGCTGCGCCGCCGCGGAGGATTCAATGGGGCCGCGGTACACTGGCGGGACCCCGCCAGTGGTGCCGGTCCGACCGCGGCTTTACCGCCGCGGTCGGAATCCCCATTGGAGCACCGCCGGCCTGTCGGCGGTGCTCCCGCGGTCCTCCGCCCTGGCGGTCAAAGACCGCCAGGGTCAGAATGACCACCATGGTGTACTGTAATACACAAACAGACAACTATAGTGAACTGCTCCCCCCAACAAATAGGCCAGCAAAACATTGGGATATTTATAAGCAGTATTTGCTTGGCAAGGAAACAGGTGAGCCAGAGGCAGGTGATCCTGTTTGATGTAATGACCAGACTGACTTCTCGTTTCTGAGATCAAGGATCCTAAAACACAGGGTATGGCTGACTCTTGTGCTTAGAGGGGGGAGCTCTCTTTATGTTTCTATACTTTTTTCTTGCATTTCCATGTTATAAAATGTAAGATGGGCATAGCAGTCTAAAACATAAAGAACTAAGGGCCAGATGTAGCAATGTAGCAAATTGCGACTTGCAATTTGCGAGTCCGTGCGACTCGCAAATTGCAAGACGCAATTTGCTATGCAGAAAGGTGTCTCAGACACCTTCTGCGAGTCGCTATGGGGTCGCAAAGACCCACCTCATTAATATTAATGAGGTGGGTCGCAATTTGCGCCCCCATAGCGACTCTGGGCACTCAAGGGGATGGAGGCCTGCTGGGAACAGCAGACCTCCATGTCCGTGAGTGCTTTAAATAAAGCAGTTTTTTTTTCCAAGCGTAGCTCGTTTTCCTTTAAGGAAAACGAGCTGCACTTAGAAAAAAAAAACGAAACCTTTTGTTTCTGATTTTTTCAGGGCAGGTAGTGGTCCCTTGGACCACTGCCTGCTCTGAAAAAATATTTTTGGGTCCAGTCACAAAGGGGAAGGGGTCCCATGGGGACCCCTTCCCGTTTGCGAGTGGGTTACCATCCACTTCAAGTGGATGGTAAGTGCGACTCCATTTGCGACCGCGTACGCGGTCGCAAATGGAATTGCATACCACTGCGACTCGCAAATAGGAAGGGAACACCCCTTCCTATTTGCGACTCTGAAATGCATTTTGCGAGTCGGTTCCGACTCGCAAAATGCATTTCTGCATAGCAAACACGCATTTGCGAGTCGCAAACGGCGATTTTCGCCGCTTGCGAGTCGCAAACAGTTTGCTACATCTGGTCCTAAAAGCTCTCCTTAGAGAGTGGTGTGAAGTCATGTAGCTCCTAAAGGGCTTTTCTCATGAAAGACCATGAGAGACCATTCTAGAATCATTAATAGAAAATCATCTGAGTCAGAGAGTACCAGGCAGGAAAATATAAAGTAGCGAAAAAGTAGCAAGCACCTGAGAGCCTGTCTAGCCAGTAAGGCTATCAGAACTCATAACGTATCAGCCTCTGCAGCAAGAGAGCGAGCAAGTCAGAGAAGTTTGTGAGTGAACTCCTCTCTCTGTTTTTTCCCTGGACCTTTTATTTTATAAGAGATACAATTAATCACAAATTGTTGGAGGCAGCACGTTCGGGTTGGCTGAGGCAAGGCCCTAGCCAGGCAGAACCTACCACTCCTCTGATTGGTGGTTACACTCAATGTATAATCTGCGCTCACCCTTGAGTAACTTGGTACAGAGCAGTCAGGCTTAACACAGAGGCAATGTGTAAAGCATTGACACACTATGTCCACACAATAAGTACACTGAGCGTGACAAACAAGACTTCACATGAGGTGTATTTAAATAAAGTTTGTGTTCAACACATGAACATTATGCAGCTCTGGGCATAAATCACATTCAGAAACATCACTAATAGCATGAGGCCCAACAGTGTTAATACGAAATCAACAGTTTGTACACATGAAAAAAATATTTTCCCTTCCCGCAACCACAATGACATGGACTGCCCTAGGCATCCCAGTTACACACAAAGAGTTTACTACTTTCCATGCCCTGCTGGTTTGGGCACAAGGTCTTGTACTTGATGACCTGAGTCCCACCAGACACTTCTGAATGTAGTTGCAAAGTGTCAAATGCAGCGCCTTCCTCAGATGAGGCCCAACGTATGGTGACAGATGACGAGTTGCACCAGACAATCCCACTTGCACATGACAAGTTACCAATGCACTACCTCCCTTAAATGAGGCCCAACATCCGGTGTGTGATGACTTGAGCCATAGCAGATGATCGTGCTACATACGAAAAGTTACCAATGCTGTTCTTCCCTGGAATGAGGCACCAGATCTGGTGTGCGATGATTTAAGTTGCACCAGACAATCCCACTGCACACAAAAAGTTACCACTGCTGTGCCACCCTGTAATGAGGAACACCGTCTGGTGTGCGACAACTTGAGACACACTACTCAATAGTGCTTCCCATGAAAAGTTACCACTGCCATGCCTCTGTGGAATGAGGCGCAGCATCTGGTGCGCAATGACTTGAATCCCACCAGACAAATCAGTCACACACACACAGCAATGCCAGTTCAGTGGTACTGCACAAGGTAGAATGCTGCACTGCTCTCCAAGGGTCGGAACCAGTGACACAACACCGTATGCAATAAACATGCAGTTGGTTGTTGCATGAGAGAAATGCAGCACACTTAACAACAGCGGGTCACGAAGGGTCACACAGCCAATAATCCGTTCTCTACCAACCAATTGCTTATGAGTGATGCGGCCCCATGATGAAGGGCCACACTCCGTGAATGCGGGCTGTACTTTGTGGGTCACGCACCAGGCAAATCCGGTCTCCAGGTCCAATTCTGAGGTCAATGCTCACACAGCTGCTACCAAGTAAAATCCAGTAGATGACTTAGACGCGTTAGAGGGTACCATTCTCCAGATGACACAGTAGATGGTGTGGGTCCCTCGCAGGAGGTTTTTGATGTCCCTGCGACCTCCACGCACAACAGGGAGCAAGCCAACAAGCCCTTGGAGAGCACACTTCAGAGTGTCACACAGCAACAAGCTGTGTGACCAGGCCAGCCACATTGCAGGAAGAGTGTGTGATCCATTCTGAGGACAGTAAATACTAGTGTGTACAACAGATTCCTCTGGCAGTGTGCATCACGCAGTACAGGGGCTCCGTCCAGTGCTCCTGCAAGCGTATCTCCAAATTGTTGAATTGTGGTCCCCATAGTTTTACTGAAGTGGGCCTTTGAAGTTGGGGTGATTCAAAGGTTTTCTCTTTGAACCACAGAAGTCTCCCCTTGATTCCAGTCTTGTCTGCCATGGGGCCTTGGAATGTAGATCCTTATCTTTAGTGGCACCATGATCTGACTCAGAGAGGCCAAGTATCAAAACCTCTCCCTCCAATCTATCCCACCTGCCCTGAGATGTCAGAGGTCAGTCATTTTGGCTGTCCAAGTCATATAGCTGTCACTGAGGAATGCACAGATATGTGTTCTCCAAGCCCCCATTGAAATGAAGCTTGAATTGAAAAGACACACAAAAGGGATTTTAGAACAGGGAAATGCCCAATTTCTAAAAGTGCCATTTCCAAGGTATTACTGACAAACCACCTTCACTATTGCAAAGGGTTTGTCATTGGGAATCTAATGATAGTACACATGATGAGGCTGCTTCACTACAAACCACTACTGTAGTTAGGATTAATCATAAACTTTCCACCATATTAACCTATGGTGAGAGCAGCTCTCAATGGCAGTGAAAATACACAAGGGCTTTCTTCATTTCATGGTCACATGTGTCCTGGAGCATGCACAAGCCTGCAGGGGCAGGCTGGATACAAGCTTTGAGAACTCCACAAAGGTGCAAGTGTGCCCATACAGGCCTCCTGTGCCAAGCTCAGTACATATATAAAACTCGAATGTGCAAGTGTGCACATTCTGACGAGTTGTGCCACGCTCAGTATACATACGAAAAGACCGATGTGCAAGTGTTCACAGACTTCCAAGCCATGCTAAGCCCAGTATCTACATGAAAACACCAATTCCAAGTGTGCACATATAGGCAAGCCATGCCAGGCTAAGTATATACCTAAAAACACAATGTGCAAGTGTGCACACAATGGCAAGCCATGCTAGGCTCAGTATCTATTTTAAAACACAAATGTTTAAGTTTACACATATGGGCAAGCCATGCCAAGCTCAGTATATACATGAAAATACAAATGTGCAAGTGTGCACATACAGGTAGATGCCACCTCCTAACGTATGTAGGGAGGCTGCATGTGCACTTTGACACTATATTTATAGTGGGAAAGCATCCAGGGCCCTCAGGCCACTCATAGAGGATCAGCATAGCCTCAAGTTCGGCGGTCGAGTGCAAACCCCACACTCGACGGCCGATCTCTGCAGGGCTTAGACCCACTATCCGACTTATCATGGTCTAATTTATTTATGGACCTCGAGTGACCAAGGATTCCTACTCTACTTTGATTATGCATTTTTGCAACGTCGCTGGACTTGATATAGACAGTATTATCATAGCAGTATATCTTTTGCACCTTGAAAAAGTCAAGTTTCGATGAAACATGTGCTGGTTTTGAATCGTTACATCTGTTGACAGTTTTGGAACCGCTTCTTCTGTTGCATGGCATCATCTGTTTGGATATAAACAACTTATCATGGAATAATAAACAAGAAAAATATGGACTCTATGTGATGTGCCGTGGTTTGAGCATTATCCTATAAGTAACTGTCAACCTTATGGTTTACAAAGACTACACCTTTAGTGGCTGGTTGTAATACCACTTTGGCACTCCTTGGAAAATTATTGATGACATGCATAATCTTTTTTTGTTAATAGTTAGCATATACTTAGGAAGTGTGAACCACGTCAACACAGCCACTGTTCGGGTTCTGTATGTATTATTATTATTATTATTATTATTTGCTGGATAGTGGATAATTGGTAAGGCAGGAAGGTTCCTACACATAGCAATAGACCACAATCCCCACTAAGTCCACTCAAGGTCTCATAAATTAAACCTTGCTCAATCCTGGATCAACCCTTGGTAGCTTGGCCCACAAGCAGTTAGACTTAACTTAGGAGACAGGAGTGTAAAGCATTTATTATCAACAAAACTGTAAATAAATACAACACAGCACACAATAAAAATCCAACACAACTTAATACAAATAGGACAGAATTTTGGGCCATATGTACAAACACTTTTTCCCATAGACACAGAATGGGGAAAAACCTTTGCTACATCTGGCCCTTTATCTGTAAAATGTAACTAAAATTAAACAAATTCAATGTAGGCAACCAGAGATATACATTTTTAAAGATTAAAGGTAAGACTAACGCTTAGAAGCTAATGGCACTCAAAGGGTTAAAAAAGGTTGCACTGGTCAGGGGCAAATTCTAGAGTTCAGGCCACCTATTGTGGGTACACTAGCACATCCAAGAGCTTGATTACAGTAAGATGCTGTTGCTTGCAACACTTATTTGGGTATAGTTTGCAATAACAAATGCTTGTTAACTGTCTCATGTAGTATAACCTATGCTTGTTGATTATGCACATTGTATTCCACCTGCTCCAATTGTAACTACTAAAACATGTGCTCTTCACAATGTGATCTGTATTGAACATGTGTCACAATCAGGAGGATAATTGTTAATTTCCTGAACACACAACCAACTGCCTTTCCACCTGCTCCAACTGTAACTGCCAAAACTTATGCTCTACACAATGTGATCTGCATTGAACATAGGCCACAATCAGGAGGAAAGCAATCAACTATATTTAAGGGTGCTTGTGAGTCTGAGACCTTGATTGGCTTTGTACCTATTGCTCTGCGCACTTGTTTCCAGTCAAGTTGAGTTTCTTGTCCTCCAGCCTACCTCCAGTCGAGTTCCAGAGCAAGACAAGTTTCTTCTTCTCTAGCCTTCCTCTAGTTGAGTTCCAGTGCTCCACGTTCTCCAACCAGCTTCCCATCGAGTTACAGCATTTCTTGTACTCTGGACAGCCTCCAGTCGAGTTCAAGGTGATCCTCACCCTCTGGTCAGCTTACTGCAGAGTCCCTGCTCGCCTCTTCTGTCTTCTGCTGATGACCCCGTATTTCCGGTAAAAGAGAGAAATTAAGAAAGGTGAACAAAACCCAGTCTGGGTTCTTCTGAAATTTTTAAGCAAGTAACTTCATTTCAAGGTAAAGAAAGACTAATCTCTCAAATGAAATAAAGGTGAGCCCTGTCTTTTAAATAATTTATGACAAATTAACTAGTGTCATTCATCGCTTGGGTGGGAATCCAAGATATCACTAAACAGACATTAAGGAAAGACATATTTCCCCTGAGAATTTGGAGGTTAGAAATAGGACAAGTTTATCAGAACTATTATTGGCAAGCGATTACGCCAGAACACAAAGAGGCCTGTAGTCAAGTTGATTGTTTTTTAGTTTGGACATTGCTTCAGAGACTCTGAAAGTATTGTAAAAATAGGAAGATACTTGTTCTGCCATTAGGAAGGTATGCACAATGTGTCAACAATAACTGACATTATACAATGTACAATAGTTTATGCAAGTTCAATGTACGAAGTAATTCCTTTAGAGCCCAGAATCCTAAAAAAACAAGAATCCAGCATTCTGAGAAATCAGAAGTCCTGACACCCAGCATGACACGCAGACCAGGGTCCAGCAGTCCAGTTCTGCAGTCCATGAAGCAGAAGCTGGCATTTTCTCTTTTCCTCTTCTCAAAACCCCCTTATCCTTGAGGAAGGGCAATGTACTCTTCATCATAGTCACACTAGTCCTCACCGATATTGGGGAATTGTCATTGCACATCGGAACGCCTGGAATTCAGATGAATGGCTCACACAGAACACCACCCATGATATAACACTGTTAATCTTACTTTCAGAAGTGTTTTTTGATTCAGAAAAACTGTCCACAGGACTAGCCAAGGTTTCAGAGGCTCTAGTTTGCCTCCTGGGGTCTGGGACGACAACTCCCACAATGCACCTCTTCAACTTATTGATTTTTTTACTGCAGTTGTTCTAAACATCTGGATCTTCTTCCATAGATCCTTTTTGCATCTGTTAAGTGTCCACAAACTTGATCCAAGGTTTAAGAAGCTCTTAGTTGCTCCTTGGAAATTGGGACCACAGTTCCCAGAATGCATCTGGTCAGAATCCTCAAACAGACACTGGTCAGCTGGGCTCTTCTTGCAGGACTAGATGCAGGAACTTTGATTAGTTCCTTTCTACCTGTAGCTTACAGGGAGACCACTGGAGTTGCAAAAGTAAGGCAAAGTCCTTTTCTTGGTGAAGCCCAAAGTATGCAGTCCTATTGGGTGCAGTCATTCAGGTGCAGACCGGGTGTTTAGCAGGGCACTCCTTCTTCTCCAGTATCTTCTTCCAGCAGGAATCTGAAATGTGGAGCATGTCTGCCATATTTATTTTTGCTCCTGGGGTTGGGAAGCGAGGGGGTGCTCCTTTCTATTAGGGTGCAGCCTACCACCCGCTGAGGTGACAAATGCATGTGACGTGTGGCAAAAATCAATTTCCGGGGAGCAGCATTCTCTAAAAGTACAAGATGGCAAAAATTGTTCCTTAGAGGTTAGACCTGGCTAAGCCCACACACTGGTGTGGCTAAGTCTCTCTTAACACACCCCTTTCAGCACCTCTCCTGATCTAATCAGAGGGGCTCCCATTTGTCTGGGGGTGCAGGAAATGGGAGAGGTCCAGTTTCTGTCCCAGTGGCTTTCCCTCCTTTGAAGACCAGTTTGGATATTCTTTCCTCCTCCTGCAATGCCATCTGCTGCAGCCATTCTCTACCCACCAGATGCTTCCTTTGTCTCAGCCCAGGCCACTTCACACCTCTTTAGGGTAGCCTGGCTCAGGCTGCCAGAGGCTGACCAATCAGAAAAGGGCACTACAGAGCTGAATTTGGTAACTTTCAGAAATAGTTCTAAAACTCTCTCCCTGTGCTAGTTATATTAGATTCTACATTGGCATGTTGTTGGACTTATCATAACATTTAATGTGGTTCCATATTTGCTATATTTAGCTCATCTCTATGCAAAATAAGACTTTGCTATTTTAAAATAAAGTCTTCCAATATTAGCTTATGGAGCCCTTTGACTACAATGGGGAAACCACATTTGGCTGTTTTCCCTCAGCAGGGTTTATAAAACAGCTTTTAAAGCCCTGCTTGTATTTACACTGCACCCAACCCTGGGGCACCTAGGATAATTCGTAGGTGTGACATACATGTAAAAATAATGTTGTTTGCGACTTGGAAAGCATTTTTAATTCCAAAGTCGAATTTGGGGTTATTGTCAACTTAAAAGTAGCCAGCAAGGCAGGTCTGCCTTTACAATGACACCAGGGACCACAGCAGTGCACCCCTGGGTGCACTATCTACCATGAGGTTGCTAAACCTACATGCCCTACCATACTAGGGACTTATAGCTAGGTGGGCAGAGCCAAATATAATTAGGTCTAATTTGCATATACCATTTTACACACAGCACTGTCCCTGGGCCTAGTTAGCAATGCCCAGGGCACACCCAGAGTCAGAAAACACCAGTATCTGCTACAAATAGGGGCAAAAGGTAAGGGGCTTCCGCAGTCAGCCAAGTTTCCCCACATCATTATATTTTTCTAATTTATTTAAAGAGTCTGACTCAAGAATACAGAGTATCAAGATTTTATCACAAGACCAGAAAGGAGAAATGCATAATATTCACCTCCTTGTCTTTAGGAAAATCAGGACTCTCCTTCACAGATTGCTAGATAAAATTTGACGGGTCAGTAGCAAAGAGCACAATCGTTTCCCAATTAGATTAATTGCTGAAATAAAATATTGTCAAAGTAGGTAGGAAAAAAGAGAAATGAGTAACATGGTTTTCAAATGTACTAAAGGCTGATCTATAAAGAAATGTTATTGTACACCTCTCAGAATCTGCCACACACTGATATACATATATATATATATATATATATATATATATATATATATATATATATATATGTATACCTACCATGTATCACAATGAAATATCGAATGAATAAATCTGGGAATAAAGACAAGCTTAGCATTGGAAAATGCTACCAAGGGTCTCGAGTTATGAAGAGGATTTATTTGAACCACTCCAAGGGCCAGATGTAACAAAAAAGGCATTTGCGAATCAAAAATAGCGATTTTTAAGAAATCGATATTTCTGATTTGCAAAATGCAATGTATCATATTTGCGATTCGAAAATAGCGATTTCTTAAAAATCGCAAATGCTGTAACCGGATCGCAAATTGCGATACAGACCCCATTCGCACTTATGTGCCTGTAGGCCCATATTTGTGATTTTTTTGTATTTCCCAAATTGCAAATTCCTAACTGGAATTCGCAATTTAGGAAATGCAAAACCCCAGGATGCTGGGGGCCTAAGGCCCCCTCTGCTGCACCCCAAAAAAATATTTCAGGACATGTAAGGCGCACACATGCCAAAGGGGCATGTGTGCGTTACATGTCAATTTTAAAAATGCATTTTTAATGCATTTCTAAAATTTGCACATGGTTACCACCAAGTTCAACTTGGTGGTAATAGTGATTCCTTAATGCTCAATTCACATTAAGGAATTGCGTGTTACATGTGGTTTAGAAATCGCAAATAAGGATTCCTTATTTGCGATTTCTTATTCAGAGAATCACAATTTGCGATTCTCTAAACAGGCTTGCAAATTTAAGGAACCGTTATTTTAGCGATTTCTTAAATTTGCGTTGCGAATGCCTTTCATAAATACTGAAAAGCATTTTTGCATTCGCAAACGGGCATTCACACTATTTGCGAATGCAAAAAGGCTTGATACACCTGGCCCCAAATCTTTACTCCCCAGTAATGTCATGTGATTCTCAGGGCATATTTCCAAATTTAATTTTTATGCAGAAGGCCTGGGAATCCAAAATACAGAAAAATCCAAATTATTAAAAACTATTCCCTATCAACGCTGCAGTTCCAAACTTCACTCAATAAAATCAGTACCCCACATGGGTGAGTGGGCATATTGCAGTGGACAGAAAAAGACCAAATAGAATGTCTGTTGAAAAGAGAAAATATGTTTTGGTTAAAATAGACTACTGGGGGAGTTACCTGTTATATTTGGGCCTGGGATCACCCTCTACCCAAAGAAACCTTCCAACCTCAGACATTTCTGAAAACTAGAGACATGAGGGGATACAGGTAGTGTGGCTTGTGTGGATCCCACCATCTTTTCTACCCACATTGCGCTGAAAACGTTAAACTATGGCTCAAAAAAAAGAAGCTCCTCACATGCCTTTAATGGAAAGTTTACAACATTATGCTAGAAAGGCAAAATGTCCTACCAGCCAACATGCCAACACTTCCAAGGAAAGTGGTATTTCATGTATGTATCGATGGGCTTATATTCGATGACAGGAAAGGTTACAAAATAGGCTGTTAATCATTATACACAAAAGGCTTTTTTTAGGAGTGTGGATAGCTGCTGTATTTGGGACCTGGATTAGCTGGCGTCCAAGGAAACGTATAATCTTAGACATTTCAGAAAACTATATGCCTAGGGTGGTCTAGACTTGTGGTGTGGCGTACGTGAAACCCACTTCTTCTTCTCACCAGAATGCCTTGCAAATGGCAAGCTAGAGTTATATCACAGAATTTGCTCACAACTCTTTGAGGCAAATTTCTGGAATCTGTGGATAATGACAACATCCTACCACCCAGTGTTTCCACACTTCCCATCTAGGGAAAGCACATTCAGTTAAACTCTCCAATCTGCACCACTAGGGCACCACAATGGAAAAAATGTATCTGTGTCTGGGAGAGTGTAGCCTATTGCTGGCAGGGCTGACCCTCCCCTCCACTCATTTCACAAAATAATCCTTGGTGTCTAATGGTTCCTCTGTTAGATTGAGAGGGTAATAAGTCTTGATGAAAATGGGGAGAACCAGGCCCGAAACAATGGGTGCCACCCCTACAAACCTACTTGTAATCCTTCTAGTAGATGGATCACCTTCTTGCAGTTTGCCCTGAGCAGAACTCTACTTGGGAGAGGTATAGTTGGATGTCTTTCCTTTTCAAAGATAGCAGTTTTACCCTGATTATTGCTGGGAGACAGAGCTCTGCTCCTGAGTACTGATATTCCCACTAGCTTCCACAAGTCACTGGTATTTGTGTTGGTGCACCGCATTCTAACATCATTAATCTTGGGCCATAATGTTCCAATCCACTTTACAGTGTGTCAAAGCAAGTACATCGCACAAGTTGCACATGCTAGAATATCCAATACATATAAGTTATTCATAAGGTAGGCCCTAGGTAGCATATGGGGCAGGGTGCTGAGTAATTAGAAGGTTGGACATTTACTTTTAAGTTTTGCATGTCCTGGTACTGATAACTCCCAAATTGTTTTTCACTACCATTCTGAGGCCTCATTTTCCATAGGATAGCACTGTAGATTCTTTATTTCATGCAATAGGCTGTAACTTCCTATTGGGAATGGTAGCTGAATGTGTTTGGTGTCTTTGGAATTGTGGTGGAAAGCCTCATTTAACGGTAAAGTCATGGTTTTGATCACAAATGTAATTAACATTTTTAGAATGTTGGTATTTTTCTACCCTTAGCCCTATGTGCCTGTAGCCTGCCTTCAACACATAACTTGTTGCAGCTGACAGTTAGACTTTGTGAATTGCTCCCAGACTGTCATACAATACAGGAACTAAGTGTATCGGAATGGGCCATCTTCTGGCAGGATGTGGGGCAGAGCTTGGCATAGCCCCACTTGCAACTGAATAGCATGTGCTCTACCTCCACACAAAGATCTTAACAACCCCACATTGCCACTGCCGCCCACTTGACATCGGGCAGGGGATGCAGAAAATCCTATGTTACTGTCTAGAAACTTGTCCCACCTTTCAGAACTAGGGCACCAGGGTATAAAAAGTAGGAGATCTCAGACACCAACTGTTCAGTACACTTCTGGACCTAGGATGTTCTGCCAGAAAAAGGAGTGCTACGCTGCTGAAAGGACTGCCAATCTGTTGGACTGCTGACCTGTTGCTGCCTTACTGCATTGCTGCCTTTCTGCCTTTCTGCCCTCTTGACCTTTTGCCTGGTAAAGAATAACTGGACCTGCAACTTAGTTGAATTAAGGGCTGCCAGAGTGACTTCAAGGGTTAGTCTGCTGGCCTCCTGAGCTGCATCTCAGGGACATAACAGGCTTCCCAACATCATGCATCTGCACCTGCACCCAACTGAAGCGAGTTACTGATCATCAAGTGTGTGGACCTCAGGTCCTGGACCCTTGGTGTGGCTCGGAGAGCTGCACTCAAGCTTTTGGCCTCTTCATAACTACAAATGGGCCTGTTTGCACTTAGACCTCACAGCACCGCAATGCAATGCAAAGTGCTGTCCTCCTGACCCTTTGAGCTACAGTATTGGCTACTACAGCAATGCCCATCTGCATTGTCTAGCCTGTCCTTCGGGCTACTCCAGCAGCCTCCCACAACATTCTCCCTGCTCCTTGAGCCCCCCTCACTGCCAACAGGATTATTGGCACAGATTCAAGAAGGCAAAACTTCAACAGCCTAACTTGGTGACTGTAGCCAATGTGCGCTACATCACAGTCAGCTTGAACTTGCAATATCCATAGTTGGTGCTTTGTGATTTTTGGTGCTATTTTCACTTGAATCTTTAAAAATTCATAACTCTGGCTCAACTTATTAGATTTTTGTTATTTGGTATTAAATAGTTTATTACAATTTACTCTATCTTTATGAAATGGGTCAGGATTTTCCTTGTGTTTTCATTTTATTTCTGTTTGTGTGCTGAATAAATACTTTTCACATTTTCTCTAAATTAAGCTTGACTGCTTTTTGTGCCTAGCTACCCAGGTTAATTTTTTGTGGTTCAAAATCTATTACCAGCATGACACTTTTCGGCAACTGACTTTTTCAAACACTGGCAACACCGGCTCTCAGTGAGTGTGTGAATTGTTGCCAGTGTTTGAAAAAGGCAGTCGCCGAAACGCGCATTATGCTGGTAATAGATTAAAGACAATTGAGATGCATGCCACTTGCACAAGAGGAAGAACCCATTGTGCAAAGGAGTTCAGGAGTGAGTGGCATTGGAGGGGCAAGTAATTATGCTGTCAGAACCACTGCAGTGTGTGGAACAAGGTTTACCTACCAAACGTTTTGGGATGTGACTTCATAGCGGGCGTGGATTACTCAGTCCAGCACTTAGAGATAAATGTGCTACTGTGGCTGTGGAGACAAAGGATAGATTAAAGGACTCACACTTGCAACAAAGAAAGAAAACGTCATTGTAAATAGGTTGAGTGTGCTGAATGTTCACCAAGAAATAATTCATTACTATAACACTCAGAAGGATGTGATGGAAATACTGCGATGGCCATGCCCAAACAGAGAAAAAATGAGTGAGATTGGAGCCCACTTTCCTTGTGAATCGTTGAACCAACAAGGATGATTAGAGTCTCAGTGAATGTGTATATTGTTGGCAGCGTTTGAAAAAGGCAGTCGCCGAAACACATCATGCTGGTAATAGATTAAAGACATTTAAGATAAGACCTGTGAGTGCTCCTTTGGGTATTTTATTAGGAAGTTGTTTAAATATAATATAGCACCAAAAAGACAACGGTTACAGGGATGTTATGGTTAGGTTCATATTTTCTTTTACACACACACCCAAAACCATAGAATTTCAGCAGTTATTTTTATACTTATCTCAAGAAACTATAACTTGGGCTCTTGTGCACTAAGGTAACTATAACTTGTGCACCTGCGGCACTGCCTCCCTCCCTGGATGGATTTCATCTCCGAGTGCCCGGCTAAGGAAGGGTGGGTTCTCTGGAGCCCATGAAGGGCACCCATCATCAACTTATTGGGGGCCATGGAGGGAGCCCTAAGACCCCTGTGGCCCCAGCTGGCTCCCCACATTTGTAAAGCTCCTGAGAGCTGGGAGCAGTCTTTGTGTTTGCTCTTGCTGGAGTTTGAAATTGCTCCCCTCTAGTGAGAGCAAATAGAGGTTTCCCTCCCCGCACCTGTGCGTGTAAGGAATCACCAATGTTGTCCCTGGGGTGGACATTTTGCTATATAGCTTGAGCCAGCTCTAGGGTGCCCTCCCATCTGCTTTTGTGGCTGCATGGGCACCTCCTCCTCTGAGTATCAGCCAGGCCCAGGGGGATCGGGTCCCATGGGCCACAATCAGCCTAGGAGGGGGGGCTGCATGTCCCCCCTTCTTGTATTCAGCTGAGACCCAGCAGATGGGGGTCACATGGCCTGAAATTGTCCTCAGGGGCCATGCATGCCCCTTTCCCCCAATTTTATTTATAAATCCACCTCCAGGACCTGGCCCAGAATGTGGGCATATAAAAACAAGTGCAGGAGACCCCACTTGTTTAAAAAAAATGTATATCTGTATTGCAGATCCACTTCCGATTCACAGTAAATTTAAAAAAATGCTTTGGGCCCCCAGTAACCAGGCCTGCGGGGGGGGCAGGGTATTCCTATCATGCCCCATTGTCTTTTTTTAATGTTTTTTCTTGGCTGAGTCCAAGTCCCAAGATGGCTGGCACCACTTCCTGGTTGAAGTGGTTGCAGCCAATCAGATCTCACCTTGAGAACTCTTCACATCGCTACATGTACATAAGTCTTTCTTCATTAATAAATCTCTCAAATTTGGTGTAATTCCTTTCAGCGATTAGGGCCGTAGTCATGTCTAAATTCCTTATGAGAAATTGCATGAGTAAAACCCAGTTTGGAACCTCCCCTTTTTCTTGGCCCATCTTGACCAAGCACCCTGATATTTTCAAGACAGCAGCTGGATTGAGTGGCAAACTACTTTTGAAAATTTCTGAAGATTCATCAAATGGCTGCTGGGCTTCTCCCCTTTGTTGAAAGGGAATATATAAGTTCAATTGCCACAGTGAAATAGAAAATAAACAAAGACATTAATTTTTCAATCTTTTTCTAATGTTTCTTTGCTTGGTTGGGCTTTGCTCTTAAGAAGGCAAGGGGAAGGGCCTGAATGGTAATTTCTGAATTGACTGCTTTAGTGGACAGTGTTGATGGTACACCTTTGAGAATGGAGTGCTTTTTTTGCCCTGTGCTTCAGGTGAAACCCAAATCCAGCTCTAGCTCCTGCTCCTGCCCCTGATCCTGGTATACTGCCTGTTTTCCCTAGCATTTACCCTAGGTTCGTGGTCTTGCAGGTGGGACAGGAAAGGAGCCAGCAGTACACAGAAGGACCCAGTGCTGTCAACACATTTGGCCTGATTGCAGTAGTGGCTCACGGGTGCAGAAGGGGCGGGGCAGTGCGCAGGGAGCGAGGGGATAAACATTTATTTTATTTAATTTAAAAAACAACCACTTACCTTCCCTCACCGCCGCGCCACTCCTCTCCTTCCTCGCCAGATCCTGCAAGTAGAGGGTCCTAGCCTGTCCTGCAGCCAATCCTGATGCTAATCAGAGCAGCATCAGGATTGGCTGGGAGCGCCCAGCCAGGGTGCACCCAAGCAGACTGGTAGCCTGTACAGGCTCTCTCCAGTCCAGCAACTGGGTTGCTAGGGTGGAGAGAGCACACTGCACGTGTTTGTTTGGACGGCCTGAGACAGCCAGCCAAACGTAAATGCACAGTGAGGGGGAGTGCTGCACGCTCCTCCTCATTGGTCGTCACCCCTGTGACCTCGACCCCTTTACCAGAAAACGATCATAAACGAAGTTTATGAGCATTTTCTGATGAAAGTTTCGTAGCTGTCGTTGCTGGCGGGGGGAACACTGCTCCGCCCCTGCCTGATTGTGACCTTGGCGGATGGGATAATTGGTCACTAACCTGATGGTATTACAAGTTCCATTATATCAAATGGAACCTGTAAAATGGCCAGTGGGGTATCCGTCACGTTTGTATTTAGCTAATGCCTGCATAGGGGCCATTTTGATTGGCTGGCTAGCTCTCAGTGATATATTCAAGGTTCTAACTATGTATATTTATTTATCTAACCTTACACGATTGCAGAGGACAAAAGGACAATACATTTCCTGTATATTTACTTCATACGTCACGCGATTTTTCATTACAAAAACATTTCTGCTTTGTATTCGATTACAAATAGTTCTTTAGTACCTGATAAGATAGTTAAGAATATTCACTTAGGCCACTCGATTATTTCAGTTTAGGATATACATTATTACTCATTTTAATCTTCACTGAGAAGTGTGGAGTTTATTGTTTGACAATTTAAATCGGCGTGAATTGTCAGTGATATTATGATAACCATCAAACCGATGGGCACTATGACAAACCTCCAGTAATATGATTTACAGACACTGTCAGTGCAGCTGATGTTCATAGTCTGATGAAAACGAGTATCTGTACTGTCACTTAGGACACAGCTGTTTCAAAAGGAAGGTGCCAAAGTAGCGCCGAAAATTGTAAATAATGGAAGACATAATACACTCCTAACTGTGCATAATTAAGGCGTAATTACATGATAGTTTTTGATTAAGGATGACTTCTATTTAACCGTGAGATGGTCACTGTGACACAGCAAAGCTGCTGCACCCTTATTATTATTTGATATATTCTACTGCCTGCCGGAGTGGACACCATTTTGAGGTTCTTATACTGCACTAGATGCCTTTGTTTTTAGCTGATATGTAACATCTCTAAACTGCCATTTTCTCTTTTCCTATCTCAGCTTCCCAAGCCAGTCTCTGTGAAATAAATCCTCAGTAAAAATTGATTTGTTCTCACTATGTAATATAGGCTCCTTTAAATCGAACTGAATGGCAACACAGATTGCCAGGCTCACTCTGCACTGATGATAGTCGTTTATTGTTATTTCCCATTTCAATACTTGTGTAAGAAACATAATTTAACAAGAGTAAACCTTTTCACTGAATGGGTTGTACTATTGTTTAGAGGTAATTATCACAATACCCACTTGGAGAGGAAGACAAACTGGACCTCTTGGTATTTCAATTGTTGTCTCAGTATAAGTATGTGTGTATATATATATATATATATATATATATATATATATATATATATATATATATAATTTTTTTCACTTAAAAAAATCAAAGGTTACAGGAACTTTATACTTAGGCCCACATTTTAAATGTAAACAAACCACAGAAATTCACCAGTTATAGTTAGTTATCTCAAGTAACTATAACTCGTGCCCTAAGGTAACTATAACTGGCGCCCCCGCGATGCACAGTTTTTTTGTAAAAAATGTTATGCAAATTTCACAGCGATATTATCAATGATGTCATAAGTGCTGTAATTTGTGGGGTAATTAGTAGAGCATGGCGAGGGTACGAGTTATAGTTACTGCTAGCACATCTCTCCTTATTAGGTCTTTTAAATTTAGTTTATAAGGGGACGCATTAGAGGTTCGATAGAACTTATGACTTTGCTTAGAGTGATTCGACCATAAGTCCTTAATTCAAGGCAACTATAACATCATAATCAATAACCATCATCAAATTCTCTTTGGAGTCAGTAACCTTTACACACCATGACCCATTTAGCCATGAAAAACCACATCTGTATGTAAAAGTTAGAAAGTTTATTTCACTATATTAACAATGCTAAGGTCACTTACATTAATCTCAACTCCAATTGATAAGCATATTTGAACAACACTAGTTGACCAAACCTTCTAAAGAATCTTAATTTAACTAATGCATTGACAATTAAGCATTTAAGAGTCACAGTACAAAATTAATAGCAAAAATAACTGCGCAATAGAAATAGCATACATCTAGATTCAACAGATGAATAACATCAATTCTTAGTTAAAGCAAGTTAACATGTCAGGGCTCCCTAACTAACCTTCTGATTAGAATAGCATGTTTGGGCTGCATGCAAAACAAGTTAATATGGAAAACCTCATACTATGGCTCTACCAAAATAGTGGTTGGTACCTAGAAACAAAGAATAAATCTGTAACAGGGATAACAGCATTTCATTATACCGCTCCTCATATGGATCAGCAAGCTGCAATTCTCTTCGTCAGTTGGACATCCGTTCGGTCAGCTTCAGCAATGGACAGAGAAAGGGAATGGTTCAGACACGGGGACCCTAAACTATCTGAACTATGTAAGGAACAATATCTAGGGGATCAACATTCAGCATTAGAAATTAGACAATAACATTGAAGATAGAAAATAAAGTAATCAGTGTTCAGCTCCTCAAACAAGACCACTAAGGGGAAAGGCAAAATAGGATGAACACCTCTTTCCTCTGTGCCATCGGACTAAGTTAAAATGTCCTAAAGAACTTCCTGCATCTGTCATTGGCCAGAAAATCATACGTTTACAGTTACTCCAATAGAAATAAAAACCTAAATCCAAGATATAACTAAACTCTCTTTCACATGTTGATGATTGGCTCCTCTTGTCCTGTTCCCATCGTCAAACTTGTCAGGTATTTTTCTTGTTGCCATCCGTGCTTCAGTCAGTGCATCCATTGTTATTTTCTGAGTACATCGCTGTCTCAGGTATCAAACTATACAAAATAAAGACTCCTAATACAAGACATTCTAGCAGGCAGTTCTCATGAGAAAGTTAAAGACATCTGCAAAATGTTTGGTCAACACGGTGTGAAAACTGAAAATATCAAATCTCAAGTCGTACATTTCCCACCATTTTACTAAACAATACAGTTTAATAGCTAACTTAAGGCCTATAATTAAGAAAGCTAAATACATAACGTAAAATCATTAATATGACATACTTCTAAAATTTTCATTTATGCATGCACTTCAAATAATAGTAATATGCATTTAATAAAAGCATTATGTATTTATGGCGGTCATTCAAGTGGGTACA
Source organism: Pleurodeles waltl (assembly GCF_031143425.1). NCBI lineage: Eukaryota > Metazoa > Chordata > Amphibia > Caudata > Salamandridae > Pleurodeles > Pleurodeles waltl. Next base: position 653,088,442 of record NC_090439.1, read on the forward strand.
TTTTCCAAAATGCACATTATTTTCTATTTTAGCTTAATTTCTATTCAAATTCTTAACTCATAACACACATAAATCATTAGTGATTAATTCAGCTTTCCTATTACCTTAGGGCACGCGTTATAGTTATTTGGGATAACTCTCACTACAACTGGTGAATTTCTATGGTGTTGTACATTTAAAATATAACGTCCCTGTAACCTTTGCTTTTTTAATTGATTTTCAATGTTTTTAAAAAAAAATCTATTTCCTAACTATAACGTCCCTGTAACCTTTGGTTTTCTCAGTGAGTTTCTGTGTTTTTTTTAAGTATAGTAATTTTCATTACTGCATGTTAATCCAACCACCGCTGAAGGCACAGCAGCTCTTGGCCGCAGGGCCCGGCCTAGGACCAGGCCTTGACGCCAACCCCTATAACAACCCAACCTAGCACCATGCATGGCCTTTGCCCATGTGTGGCAGGGGTTGCCTGCAAGGCCTGGCCTGCACCCAGACTCTGCAGCCAAACCTCTAACCACTCAACCTCACACTGTGCAGGTCCCTTTTGCCTGTCTAAATGGCTGGATGTGAGAATAGGTGTAAGAGGGTGTATCGCAGGAGGAGAGTAGCTGTAAAAGTGTCTGGGTGTCTGGGTGTGAGAGTGTATGCATCAGTGTCTTAGTGGGTGCATCAGTGTGTAGGCAGGTCTGTGAGTGGGTGCATGAGGGTGTCAGTGGGTCTGTGAGTGGGTGTTTGAGAGTCTGAGTGGGTGTGTGAGTATCTGGATGGGTCTGTGAGTGGGTGTGTGAGGGTTTGAGTGGGGCTGTGAGTGGGTGCATGAGGGTCTGATTGAGCCAGTGAGAGAATGAATGAGTGTTTGAGTGTGTGAGTGGTTGCGAAAGGGTTGGTGTGGGTGTGTGAGTGGGAGAAAGAGATTCAAAGAGAGGGCGAGAGAGAAAGAATGAAAGAGAATGAGAGGGAGAGAGATAGCCCTATATTTAGATTGAGATATTTCTGCACAAATTGAAAAGAAAAATGTATTTGTCAATTAAAAAGAGTAAGATCACTTTTGAGTATGAGCCTTAAAAATTTGAATAAAAAAAAATAAAGGAGGGAAATGACCGGGGATAAACCTGGACTTTAACTCTTAATGCTCAGTGTGAAGGTCTGTGACCTTCACACTTGAGCTATTGAGTTTTTTCTTTTATATATATATATATATATATATATATATATATATATATATATATATATATATATATATATATATATATATATTTTGTATCCCTTTATGGGCTATCTGGGACTATGTGGGAAGCCCCAAGGTCTCCCCTGCAGTCCCTGACTCTTCTTTTTTTTTATTTTGTGCCCTTTATGGGCTATCTGAGAGAGAGCCAAGAGTCCTCCCCACAGTCCCTGACTATTCTTTGCTTTTTTATTTTATTGCATGCCCTTTACAGACTATCAGGATCTGCCAGGGAGACTGACTGCCTTCCCTGCAGTCCCATTGCTCCAGCGAGCAGGCAGCTGCTTTAACTATAACTTGCGCTCACTCCATGCACAGTTTTTCTTTAAAAAATGCTACTGCAAATGTTACAATGATATTATCAAAAATGTCATGAGTGTCATAATTTGTGCCATATTTTGTGGGATAATTAGCAGTGCACGGCAAGGCACATGTTATAGTTACTTTAGGGCACAAGATATAGGGGGTCATTATGACCCTGGCGGCCGGCGGTAAGTTGGTGGTAACACCGCCAACAGGCTGGCGGTGTTCCGCCAGAAATTATGACGTGGCGGAAAAGCCACGGCCATACCGCCGGCCCCTCCACTTTCCCGCCAGGATTCCGCCTGGCGGTCATAAACCCCAGGGCAGCGGTGCATGCACCGCTGCCGTGGGAATTATGAGTCCCCGACCGCCAGCCTGTCCGTGGCGGTACACACCGCCATTGAAAGGCTGGCGGTAAGGGGACTTGGGGTGACCCTGGGGACCCCTGCACTGCCCATGCACTTGGCATGGGCAGTGCAGGGGCCCCTAGGCATAGCCCCATCGCGCATTTCACTGCCCGAATTTCGGGCAGTGAAATGCGCGACGGGTGCTACTGCACCGCTGTACATCAGCATTGCCGCTGGCTCTATCATGAGCCGGCAGCAATGTTGATGTGACATTTCCGCTGGGCTAGCGGACGGTAACACTGTTACCGTCCGCTGGCCCAGCGGAAATGTCATAATAGGGAGCCAGGAATACCGCCGGCAATGGCGGTATTCTGTCTCCCGCGGCCTCGGAAAAGACCGCCGAGGTCGTAATGACCCCCATAGTTACTTGAGGTAACTCTAACTACAACTGGTGAATTTCTATGGTTTTGTATTTTTAAAAGTAAGCCTAACTATAATGCCCCTGCAACCTTTGTTTTTTTTTTAAACGAATGTCTATGTTTTTTAAAACTCTATTTCCTAACTATAATGTCCCTGTAACCTTTGTTTTTTTCAGTGAATTTCCAGGTTGTTTTAACATAAAGTCATTTTTATTCTTATATGTTAATCCAACAACCGCAGCACACGGCTTATAAGCACCCAACCTTGGGCTGCGCATGGCCCTCTGCCATGGGCATTGGGGGTTGCCTGCAGGGCCTGATCTGTGACCATATGCTGTGACCAACCCCCCTAACCACCCAACTTCACACTTCACAGGACCTTTATCCATGCATGGCAGGGGTTGGCCACAGCCTGTCTCTGGGTGTGAGAATACGTGTGACAGGGTGTATATGGGTCTGTCTCTCTGGGTGTGATAATAGGTATGACAGGGTATATATGGGTGTGAGAATGGCTGTGAGAGTGTCTGTCTGGGTGTGAGAGTGGGTGTCTCAGTGTCTTATTTGGTCTATGAGTGGGTGCATCAGTGTCTGTGTGGGTCTCTGAGTGGATGCGTGAGGGCTTCAATGGGTCTGTGAGTGGGTGTGTGAGAGTCTGAGTGTGTCTGTGAGTGGGTGTATGATGGTCTGAGTGGGTCTGTAAGTGGGTGTGTAAGTGTCTCTGTGGGTGTGCTAGTGGGGGAAAGAGATTGAAAGAGAAAAAGAGAGTGAGAGGGAGAAAGCAGGTCCCGAAATTGATGCTCAACTTCTGAAAAATAGTAAGTATCCTAACTTCCTGTGCATGGCCAAGAAAAAGCAATGTGTTTTCTCTGCATTTCCACTGTGAAAAGTTATCTGTAAACCCTGAAGGAGGTGTTTGTATCCTTCCTTTTTTTTAACGCAATCTCTCATGTAGTGATTGTGATGAGTGCGTTCTTTCTTGTCATCTGCCGCCGCTGAGACAGATATCATGTTATCTGTTAGAAATGGGGTCTTTGGTTGACAGTCAGGTTACCCCCTGTTCAAGCAAGGACCCTCACTCTAGTTAGGATAAAAGAGGATCACCCTCAGCTAACCCCTGCTTACCCCCTTGGTAGCTTGGCAGAGCAGTAGGCTTAACCTCAGAGTGCTGGGCGTAAAGTATTTGTACCAACACACACAGCAACTTAATGAAAACACTACAAAATGACACAACACCAGTTTAGAAAAATAGGAAATATTTATCTAGACAAAACAAGACCAAAACGACAAAAATCCAACATACACAAGTCAAGTTATGATTTTTTAAAGGTTTAAAATAAAAAGAGTCTTTAGGTAGTTGTAACAACACACTAGCGCTGCTAGCGTGAAAATGTACCTGGTTTGCGGCAAAAATAACCCCGCACAGGCGGTGTGCGTCGAAAATAACCCTGCACGGGTATATGCGTCGAAAACAGCTCGGCACGGCGAGGCGCGTCGAAAAAGCCAGCCACGCGACGGTCCGAAAGTCCCGCGGCGCTGGTTGCGATCTCTCAGCCTTCGTCAGCGATGCTGCGCGTCGTTTCTCCTGCTCCGGGCGTCGATTCTCCGGTCGCGTTTCCTGCGGCGTCGTTTCTCAGCTGCGGAGCCGGCGTCGCGTCGTTTTCTCAGCCGCGATCGGATTCGCGTCGATCTTTTCTCCGCACGGTGCTCGGTGCATGTATTTTTGTCCTTAGGCTGCCAGCCTCTCCTTTCAGGGTCCCAGGAACTGGAAGGGCACCACAGAGCAGAGTAGGGGTCTCTCCAGAGACTCCAGGTGCTGGCAGGAAGAAGTCTTTGCTATCCCTGAGACTTCAATAACAGGAGGCAAGCTCTACATCAAGCCCTTGGAGATTTCTTCTTCAAGATGGAAGGCACACAAAGTCCAGTCTTTGCCCTCTTACTCAGGCAGAAGCAGCACTGCAGGAAAGCTCCACAAAGCACAGTCACAGGCAGGGCAGCACTTGTTCCTCAGCGATCAGCTCTTCTCCAGGCAGAGGTTCCTCTTGATTCCAGAAGTGTTTCTAAAGTTTGTAAGTTTGGGTGCCCTTCTTATACCCATTTTAGTCTTTGAAGTCACCTTCCTTCAAAGGGGACTCACACCTTCTTGTGAAATCCTGCCTTGCCCAGGCAAGGCCTCAGACACACACCAGGGGGCTGGAGACAGCATTGTCAGAGGCAGGCACAGTCCTTTCAGATGAGAGTGACCACTCCACCCCTCCCTCCTAGCAGAGATGGCTAATCAGGAATGCAGATCACACCCCAGCTCCCTTTGTGTCACTGTCTGGTGTGAGGTGAAAAACAACCCAACTGTCAACTGACCCAGACAGGGAATCCACAAACAAGGCAGAGTCACAGAATGGTTTAAGCAAGAAAATGCTCACTTTCTAAAAGTGGCATTTTCAAACGCACAATCTCAAAATCAACTTTACTAAAAGATGCATTTTTAAATTGTGAGTTCAGGGATCCCAAACTCCACCTGTCCATCTCTTCTCTAGGGGAATCTACACTTTAATCATATTTAAAGGTAGCCCCCATATTATCCTATGAGAGAGACAGACCTTGCAACAGTGAAAACGAAATTGGCAGTATTTCACTGTCAGGACATATAAACCACATTACTATATGTCCTACCTTATCCATACACTGCACCCTGCCCTTGGGGCTACCTAGGGCATACCTTAGGGGTGCCTTACATGTAAGGAAAGGGAAGGTTTAGGCCTGGCAAGTGGGTACACTTGCCAAGTCGAATTTACAGTGTAAGAATACACATACAGACACTGCAGTGGCAGGTCTGAGACATGATTACAGAGCTACTTATGTGGGTGGCACAACCAGTGCTGCAGGCCCACTAGTAGCATTTGATTTACAGGCCCTGGCACCTCTAGTGCACATTACTAGGGACTTACTAGTAATTCAAATATGCCAATCATGGATGAACCACTTACATATAATTTAAACAGGAGCACTTGCACTTTAGCACTGGTTAGCAGTGGTAAAGTGCCCAGAGTAACAAAAACAGCAAAATCAGAGTCCAGCACACATCAACAACCTGGGGAACAGAGGCAAAAAGTTAAGGGAGACCACGCCAAGGATGAAAAGTCTAACACGTGTCCCCCCCAGCTAAAAGTGGGGAGCAACTACCCAACCTCATGGGAGTTCTCATCACTAAGGCGGAAGAACCTGGACAGACCATCAGCATTGGCGTGTTCTGTACCGGGTCGATGTTCCACCGTAAAGTCCATCCCCTGTAGGGAAATGGACCACCTCAACAGTTTTGGGTTCTCACCCCTCATCTGCATTAACCATCTGAGGGGTCTGTGGTCGGTCTGAACTCGGAAGTGAGTCCCAAACAAGTAGGGTCTTAGCTTCTTCAGTGCCCAGACCACAGCAAACGCTTCACGTTCTATGGCACTCCACCTACGTTCCCTGGGTAGTAACCTCCTGCTAATGAAGGCTACGGGTTGATCTAGGCCCTCTTCATTCAGCTGTGAGAGTACTGCTCCAATACCATGCTCTGAGGCGTCTGTCTGTACAACAAACTCCGTGGAGTAGTCAGGTGCCTTCAGCACAGGTGCTGTGCACATGGCAGCCTTCAGGGCATCAAAAGCGTTCTGGCAAGCCTCTGTCCAGATCACTTTCTTGGGTTGCTTCTTAGAAGTCAACTCAGTTAAGGGGGTAACAATGGTACCATATCCCTTAACGAACCTCCTATAGTATCCTGTGAGACCTAAAAAGGCTCTCACTTCAGTCTGGGTCTTGGGAGGCTCCCAAGCCAGAATCGTGTCAATCTTAGGCTGTAGGGGTGCCACCTGGCCACTCCCCACCTGGTGTCCCAAGTACACAACAGAACCCTGCCCTATTTGGCACTTGCTCGCCTTAATAGTGAGGCCTGCCTTCTGCAGGGCCTCTAACACTCTCCAGAGGTGTTGCAGGTGTTCCTCCCATGTGGAACTAAACACAGCAATGTCATCCAGGTAGGCGGCACTGAACTCATCCAGTCCTGCCAACACCTGGTTGACCAACCTCTGAAAGGTGGCAGGGGCATTCTTCATCCCAAAGGGCATCACATTGAAGTGGAAGTGCCCATCGGGGGTAGAGAATGCTGACCTCTCCTTTGCCCCTTCAGTTAAGGCAATCTGCCAGTACCCAGATGTTAAATCAAACGTACTGAGGTACTTGGCAGCTCCTAACCGATCAATGAGCTCATCAGCTCGGGGGATGGGGTGTGCGTCAGTCTTGCTGACCGCATTGAGACCCCGGTAGTCCACACAGAACCTAAGTTCTGGAGTGGCACCAGGAGCAGTAGCCTTTGGGACCAAGACCACTGGGCTGGCCCAAGGACTGCTGGAGTGCTCAATAACCCTTAGGGCTAACATTTTGGAGACTTCCTCCTTAATGCAAGCCCTCACCCTGTCAGTCACCCTGTAAACCTTGTGTTTAACAGGTGTACTGTCCCCAGTGTCCACATCATGTGTGCACAGGTGTGTGACTCCTGGGATCAGGGAAAACAGTGAGGCGAACTGTCCCAGCACGTGGCGACAGTCCCTCTGCTGTTCCTCAGTCAGGGAGGGGGAGAGGATCACTCCCTCCACAGACCCATCTTTCTCTCCTGCAGACAGGAGGTCAGGAAGAGGCTCACTCTCTTCCTCCACCCCGTCATCTGTCGCTAGGAGCATGGATAGCTCAGTTCGCTCAAAGTGTGGTTTGAGGCGGTTGACATGTAGGACCCTCAAGGGGTTCCTGGGGGATTGCAAGTCTACCAGATAGGTGACCTCGCTCTTTCTTTCCACCACCTCAAAAGGCCCAGTCCACTTATCTTGGAGAGCCCTAGGCTCTACTGGTGCCATGACCCACACTTTTTGTCCAGGCTGAAACTCAACCAGAGTGGCATTCTGGTCGTACCACCGTTTCATGTCCTCCTGGCTTGCTTCCAGGTTCTCCTGAGCGAGACGCCTGAAGCGGGCAGTCTGGTTTCTTAGTGCCAGCATGTAGCTAAATACATCCTGGGGTGGTTTACTAGGAGCTTTCTCCAAAGCCTCCTTCACCAGACTGAGCGGTCCCCTCACAGGGTGGCCATAGATGAGCTCAAAGGGGCTAAAGCCAAGTCCCTTTTGAGGCACCTCCCTGTAAGCGAACAGAAGGCATGGCAAGAGGACGTCCCACTTACGCCTCAAGGGCTCTGACAGGCCCTGAATCATGCCTTTCAAGGTGCGGTTGAATCTCTCAACCAGACCATTACTTTGGGGGTGGTAAGGGGTGGTGAACTTGTAGGTTACCCCACACACCTTCCACAGAGACTTCATATAAGTGGATATGAAGTTTGTACCCCTATCAGATACTACCTCCTTGGGGAACCCCATGCGGGTAAAAACCCCCATCAAGGCACGTCCCACCACGGGGGCGGTGACCGTCCTTAGAGGAATAGCTTCTGGGTACCGTGTGGCATGGTCCACCAAGACCAGGATGAACCTGTTGCCCAGGGCTGTCTTGGGATCCAGAGGCCCCACAATGTCAATTCCTACCCTTTCAAAGGGAGTACTGACTACCGGTAAAGGTTGGAGGGGAGCTTTGCATTTCCCCCCACTCTTGCCACTTGCCTGACAAGTCTGACAAGATCTACAATAAGCAGCTGACTGCTTGTTCATCAAGGGCCAGTAAAAGTGGGAGACAAGCCTCTTATAGGTCTTGTCCTGCCCTAGATGTCCTGCCAAAGGCACATCATGAGCCAAACCCAGTAGGAAGGTCCTGAAGCCCTGGGGTACCACCAGCATACGAGCTGACCCCGGCTCAGGAACCTTAGGCTCACTATACAGGAGGCCATCCTCCCAATAAATCAGGTGAGTACCTGGCGCCCCGCCAGCCGCCTGGGCTGCAGCCTGCTGCCGCAGTCCCTCAAGAGTAGGGCATTCCTTCTGCGCTGTGCAGAATACTTCCCTGGTGGGTCCCCCTTCCTGCTGCCACTGCGACAGCTCAGGGACCTCCCCCAGTTCAGCCACCTGTTCCCCTGTAGGTTCCGGGGCATCACCCTCAGGCTCTGCCTCCTCCCGGACCGTGGGAACTTCTGGGGCGGGTTTCCCGCGCCTCCTGCCTTTCCTCTTCTTGGCGGTCCCCTGGGCCACTGTTTCAGGCTCCAGGGGCTCTTGACTACCCTGATTGGCTGCCATAGACCGGGTGGATACGCATACCCACCCAGGCAGACCCAACATCTCCAAGTGAGACCTGTGTTCCACCTCCTTCCAAGGGGAATCCTCCAGGTCGTTGCCTAGCAAACAATCAACAGGCATGGTTGGACTCACAGCTACTTTCCAGGAACCTGAGACCCCCCCCCATTCAAAGGGAACCTGCGCCACTCTGCAGAGGCGCTCAGAGTTGTCTACTGCAACTACTTGGTGAAGTACCCGGGGATCAATCTGCTCTTCAGACACCAGGTGACTCCTCACTGTAGTCACACTGGCTCCTGTGTCTCTCAGAGCCTCCACCCTCTGTCCATTGATGGTCACCCATTGCCTGTACTTCTTAGTGTTATCAGGCACTAGGTTTCTCTGGACCATCTCACTGTCCCCTAGTGAGACAAGGGTCATTTCTGCTGGTTCCCACCCACCTGAAACCAACTCCTCCCCAAGCGCTACACTGGCCAAACCCTGGGACGGTGCACCAGTGGGTGCCGGTGTACTTTTGGGGCATTTGGGGTCCCCTCTCACATGACCCACCTGGTCACATGAATAGCACTTACGTAGGGGACCACCTGCCATTGGCTTCCCTTTGGAGAACCATGGCCTCTTTTCACTGGGGGGTTGGGAATCCTTACCCTGGGAATCAGTTTGGGGCCCTTTAGAGAACTCATCCTGTTTGCCCTTACCCCCCCCTTTCTTCTGAGAGGGACCCTGCCCACCCTTGGCGTGGTCTCCCCCATACCTCTTTTGGACCCTGGTGCTCTCCCAGCGGTCCGCTTCCTGTGCAAGCTTCCTGGGGTCAGTCAGCTTGCTGTCAATGAGGTGCTGGCGCAGCTCTGGAAAACATAAACTGTACAAGTGCTCCCAAGCAATTAAATTGTAAAGCCCCTCATACGTGTTTACCTTACTGCCCTTCACCCAACCATCCAGTGACCTGCAACAAGAATCAACACATTCCAACCATGTTTGGGATTCCTTTCTCTTGTAGGATCTAAACTTCTCTTTGTACTGCTCAGGGGTGAGACCATACCTGGTAAGTAAGGCCTCCTTCATGGCAGGGTAGGTGAGACTCTGAGCATCCCCTAAGGCCGTCAGTGTGTCCCTCCCCTCTGCCTCAAAATGCTTCCACAGGGCTGCCCCCCAATGAGCTTCAGGGACCAGGTTCATGTGGAGAGCTGACTCATAACCCTTGAACCACAAGTAGATATCATCCTCCCTTTTATAATCCCTCACAAGGTCTTTTGGGATGTGTACCCTTCTCTCAGGCTGCACTGTAGAATTGCTGCCACCATCCCTACTGGACTGGTTTCTATGATCTATCTCTTTCAAGCTAAGCTCATGAGCCATTGTTATCTTCTTCTCCTCAAGGGCTAGCCTTCTCTGCTCCAATTGGTACTCCCTTTCTGCCTGTCTGTCCTGCAACTCTTCAGGTGTCAGACCCTTGGAGGATACACTGCTACTTGCCCTAGAGATTCTCCCCTGAGACATAGCAGGCCCACCCACTACATCAGTGTGAGTGACTTGCAACTCCTCTTCCCCCTCTGGCTCCTCATCTGTGTGCCCCTCAGCTGCTTTGGCTGTCACCCAGGCCCTCAGCGCCTTTTGCAGCTCATCCTTCTTGGATGAGCTCTCAATGGGACAGCCAACATTCCTACAAAACTGCTTCAACTGAGCCACCTTGTAGCTCTCCAATTTCTCCAAATCAAAAGCAGTTTCAGCTAGGGCATCTCCAGACTGAGACATGATGAGAGGTTAAAAAAAAATATGCACAGTTCCAAAAACAGAAAAGCAAGTTCTCAAATGAAGTTTCAGCAAAGTCAATCCCGGGATCAGCGAAAAAAAAAGAAACTGAATGCAGAGAAAAACAGTCCAAGTAAAAAACAAAAATCACAAGACTAGTAGTATGTGGTCACGTAGTGGTCTGAGATCAAAACAGTAGTGTACACTTAATTACTGTATGTCAAGTACAAATACAAGTCCAAATCCCACCGCTGCCACCAATGTTAGAAATGGGGTCTTTGGTTGACAGTCAGGTTACCCCCTGTTCAAGCAAGGACCCTCACTCTAGTTAGGATAAAAGAGGATCACCCTCAGCTAACCCCTGCTTACCCCCTTGGTAGCTTGGCAGAGCAGTAGGCTTAACCTCAGAGTGCTGGGCGTAAAGTATTTGTACCAACACACACAGCAACTTAATGAAAACACTACAAAATGACACAACACCAGTTTAGAAAAATAGGAAATATTTATCTAGACAAAACAAGACCAAAACGACAAAAATCCAACATACACAAGTCAAGTTATGATTTTTTAAAGGTTTAAAATAAAAAGAGTCTTTAGGTAGTTGTAACAACACACTAGCGCTGCTAGCGTGAAAATGTACCTGGTTTGCGGCAAAAATAACCCCGCACGGGCGGTGTGCGTCGAAAATAACCCTGCACGGGTATATGCGTCGAAAACAGCTCGGCACGGCGAGGCGCGTCGAAAAAGCCAGCCACGCGACGGTCCGAAAGTCCCGCGGCGCTGGTTGCGATCTCTCAGCCTTCGTCAGCGATGCTGCGCGTCGTTTCTCCTGCTCCGGGCGTCGATTCTCCGGTCGCGTTTCCTGCGGCGTCGTTTCTCAGCTGCGGAGCCGGCGTCGCGTCGTTTTCTCAGCCGCGATCGGATTCGCGTCGATCTTTTCTCCGCACGGTGCTCGGTGCGTGTATTTTTGTCCTTAGGCTGCCAGCCTCTCCTTTCAGGGTCCCAGGAACTGGAAGGGCACCACAGAGCAGAGTAGGGGTCTCTCCAGAGACTCCAGGTGCTGGCAGGAAGAAGTCTTTGCTATCCCTGAGACTTCAATAACAGGAGGCAAGCTCTACATCAAGCCCTTGGAGATTTCTTCTTCAAGATGGAAGGCACACAAAGTCCAGTCTTTGCCCTCTTACTCAGGCAGAAGCAGCACTGCAGGAAAGCTCCACAAAGCACAGTCACAGGCAGGGCAGCACTTGTTCCTCAGCGATCAGCTCTTCTCCAGGCAGAGGTTCCTCTTGATTCCAGAAGTGTTTCTAAAGTTTGTAAGTTTGGGTGCCCTTCTTATACCCATTTTAGTCTTTGAAGTCACCTTCCTTCAAAGGGGACTCACACCTTCTTGTGAAATCCTGCCTTGCCCAGGCAAGGCCTCAGACACACACCAGGGGGCTGGAGACAGCATTGTCAGAGGCAGGCACAGTCCTTTCAGATGAGAGTGACCACTCCACCCCTCCCTCCTAGCAGAGATGGCTAATCAGGAATGCAGATCACACCCCAGCTCCCTTTGTGTCACTGTCTGGTGTGAGGTGAAAAACAACCCAACTGTCAACTGACCCAGACAGGGAATCCACAAACAAGGCAGAGTCACAGAATGGTTTAAGCAAGAAAATGCTCACTTTCTAAAAGTGGCATTTTCAAACGCACAATCTCAAAATCAACTTTACTAAAAGATGCATTTTTAAATTGTGAGTTCAGGGATCCCAAACTCCACCTGTCCATCTCTTCTCTAGGGGAATCTACACTTTAATCATATTTAAAGGTAGCCCCCATATTATCCTATGAGAGAGACAGACCTTGCAACAGTGAAAACGAAATTGGCAGTATTTCACTGTCAGGACATATAAACCACATTACTATATGTCCTACCTTATCCATACACTGCACCCTGCCCTTGGGGCTACCTAGGGCATACCTTAGGGGTGCCTTACATGTAAGGAAAGGGAAGGTTTAGGCCTGGCAAGTGGGTACACTTGCCAAGTCGAATTTACAGTGTAAGAATACACATACAGACACTGCAGTGGCAGGTCTGAGACATGATTACAGAGCTACTTATGTGGGTGGCACAACCAGTGCTGCAGGCCCACTAGTAGCATTTGATTTACAGGCCCTGGCACCTCTAGTGCACATTACTAGGGACTTACTAGTAATTCAAATATGCCAATCATGGATGAACCACTTACATATAATTTAAACAGGAGCACTTGCACTTTAGCACTGGTTAGCAGTGGTAAAGTGCCCAGAGTAACAAAAACAGCAAAATCAGAGTCCAGCACACATCAACAACCTGGGGAACAGAGGCAAAAAGTTAAGGGAGACCACGCCAAGGATGAAAAGTCTAACATTATCCCTTTCTAAAAATTCAAGTATGTGAAATGGCCTAGAAGCCCCCTCTTTTTAGCACTGCTCCATATCCATAAATGAAATGCACTGTGTTCCTCCCATTTTCCAAGGAAGATGAACAATTTACTAAAAGGGCCCCCTGAATGAGCATCACACTGATTTTGGTGAGGTGTTCTTGATGCACAGGAATATGATCACTTCTGCACCAGACAAAGAATCACTTCATGAGTGCTATGGGGTAGGCACCAGGCCCTGCAGCCGTCCCCTGCTGCACACATCTGAAGGCCTTGCATGGCACAGGGTTGGGTGGTTATAGGGGCTTGGCCACAGGGCATGGCCATAGGCAAACCCCTGCCTTGCACGGCCCATGGCAGTGCATCGCATAGGGTTGGGTGGTGATAGGGGTTTGGGCCTGGCCACACGGCAGGCCCTGCAGCCAATTCCCACTGTGCACGACCAAAGGCTGTGCAAGTGCCAGGTTGGGGTAGTTATAGGGGGTTGGGCAAAGGGCCTGACCACAGGCCAGGACCTGCAGGCAACCTCCACTGCACACAGCCAAAGGCAATGCAGAGGCGATGGTTGGATTAACGCATACCAATAAAAATTACTCTCTGTTAAAAAAACATAGGAATTCATAGAAAAAATGATGGGTTACAGGGACGTTATAGTTAGGAAATACAATAAAAAAAATATATAAATTCACTTAAAAAACAAATGTTACAGGGACATTATAGTTAGACTCATATTGTAAACGTACAAAACCATAGGGATTCAGCTGTTATATTTCAAGTAACTAGATTGTACCCTGAGGTAACTACAGCCTGCGCCCTTACCATGCGCTGCTAATAACCTCAAATATTACAGTACTCATTACATCTTTTATAACATCATTGATAATATCACTATAATGTTTGCAGTAACATTACTGATGAGAAAACGCAGCATTTTTATTTCCTGCAGACTAAAAGTATCCAACTTTTAAAACAAAAAAAGGACTGTTATTAGTAATGTCATGTGTTAAAGTGTTAAAGACGTAGATGCACAGCTAGGACATTCACAAGCCCGCCTTAAATATCTAATAAGTGTGTAATGCCGCCCTCGGACTTTAGTCCACTGTGACTCTGCCATCATGCAAAATGATTGTTGCCAGACCTCAAGAGGTCTTTGTATTAGTTTGATCACTCTGCAGTGCTTCAGGGATGCTGTGCTCATGTATCATTCATAGGAAATACTGTTTCCAGCACTTCCTCTTTTTTCTCCACAGTGAATCCAGGTCTATTTTCCAATGCATGAATCGCTGAATTTCTTTCATATATTGCACATGTATCCATGTTCATCAAATCGCCAAAGGTGAGCAGATGCTTTCCCCAATTTTAGCTTATTATACGTTTGTTAAAATTCAAACGGTATCAATGAGCCAAAACAATAAATTTTTATAGTAATCCAATATAGAATGGGAGCTTCGATGTAGTAGCTGTTCGTAATAAGGAATAAAACTGAAAAATACTGAAGATCATAAGTTATGGTTAGTTGTACAATCCATATTTCACAAAACAGCCACACAAACCATAACTTGCACACCAAATGCAATAATTTGTAACCATAACTACACTGTAATTGTACTGCTTTCACATAAATAAGTCTGATTGCAGATCACATGTGATAAACACAAATACTTTAGTGATCTTGTGGTATAATATAAGTATAATAAAGAACATAAGTGATGTACATAATCAAAGAGGCTCAAGCATAGTTCTTACCAGACCATTGAATATATACAGAACTTATTTCTACATTCTCCAGATAACTCTAGTATAGTGATTTGGAAATAAGGTCAGCACAACTGATGCATATTTGAGGGCTATTAAAGCTCCTATTTCTTTCACCAATGGAGGATTTATCTATCAAACTCTATAAACATCATAAGCAGGACAAACAAAAATGAACTGACCTAAAAATGCAATATTTTTTTCATCAGAAAAACCTATTTTGAAGAGTGTCTTCCTTTCCCTATCTGATCTTAGACCAATACTTTGTCTCATGCGGAGGTAAACATTATTCTCCATAAATTGCAATGTTTTTAGAGAAAGATCATTTTAAATGCCCTAAATAGTGTTTGACTCAAGGTATTTTACGAACATACCATTTGGAACGCTTATATGCAACCAGTATGACCTGTGAAAAAATTGCATTTTGGCCAAGTGAGCATAATTTAAGATCTCTTCCATGTTGATGGCAGTACATATTCGTCTAACATGAAAAAAGCATAGTAAAATGTTTCTCCTCAAATCAAGTTTTTATCTCTCACAGGATTCTTTCTGGCTTATGCCATAAACTTCACTATGAACAGTGTTGAATGGAGTGATTATAATTATAGTCAGTTACTGCTTCCTAGACGAAATGGCTTCAAATTTAGATTTGAAGTTTCGTATCAAAACCTTACACTGAATTAGTGTCATGTAGCTTTTAAAAATGTGGATTGTCAAAATTGTTTGTGCAAAGTACTCTGAGATGATCAGAAAGGGTCAACCTTTGTAAATATGCTCCTATGAATTGCACCCATGGGTCTCAGTTAAACATGACGTTTGGTACAGGAGGAGAGAACTAAGACTTCAAATGTTAGAGTTACCTCCAGAGCCTAAGCTAAAAGTATTTGTGGTAGCTCCCTTCACTGTTCTTCTGCACCATGTTTTATGATGTTTCATGTTTCTGGTCAATATGTGGGTAACTGTGCATTCTAAAATCCACTAGCAGACCAGGCCATTAACATTACTATCAGTTTAACAAGTAATTTACAGTTCTCACTCACAAATGATATCCAAATGAATATCAAATGCTCATCTATAATAGAAATTGAATCGACCTGGTAGGATGTGGCATTATATTTTAGTTTCTAAGAAAAGCATTGACAAGCTTTGCATATTAAAACAAACCAGGACAGTAGCACTGGTTTACCATGACATTTACAAAAATCATTTACAACATGTGTAGGCACCTTCCCGAGCACGATTTAGAGAACAGGTAACAAACAGTGCTGGTTTGAATTTGTGATGTGATTTAGTTTATAGAGCACAAGATTACCAGAAGGTGTCTTGGCACTCAGAATTCAAATAAATAGCCTGACAGAAATAGCATGAGGACAAAACAGAAAGATCATTGTATTAAATTAAGCAGGAAAATGACACGTTTTCAGCAATTTTCCCAAAAATTTAAAGATTGACTTGTTTTTTTAAAATACAAAGGCAGTGAATTCCAATCCATTCAAGCATTATGTACAAAACTACAGCCACCCCAGGCCATAGTACGTATCATGGGTACATTAACAAGCATGGTTAAGGCAGATCTCAAATGTCCAGTGGGACAATACTATCTGGTTGTATCTGTCAGACCAGTGGCCTTTGTGCCATATAGGGTCTTATGAGCAATACACAGTTGTTTGAAGGTCACTCTTTGTTTCACTGTGAGCCCATACATTTCCTTCAAAGCACTTGATATTGATGAATGCTTGGGAAGATTTTTTAAAGCATGTGCAACAGCATTTTGCACCATCCGAAGTTTCCAAAAAAAAGACATCCTTGCACCCATATACAGAGCAATACACTACTTTATTGTAGAGGAAATGAGGGTGCCAATCACTGTTTTCTGCAACAAGAAAAGAATGTAGGGTACAACTTTCCTGAGTGTCCAGAGGAGCAGAAAACATATTTACACCACCTTATTTACATGGTCTCTAAAAGAGAGGTTAGTGTCAAAAATTACGCCCAGGTTACTTACTTTGGTCACTGGGGTGGGCCCAATAAAATCTGACCACCAAGAATGGCCCCAAAAGGTGGAATCTTTATCAAAGAGAAGTACCTCCATATTATCTGATTTTAATTTCAGAAAATGCGAAGTTATCCAAGACATTATTGCATTCATACAGCAACCTTAACCTGTTGGTTGATTCGTACACATTGCTGTGTACTAACACCAAGAACTGTGTGACATTGGTGTATGTGACCATGGAAAAACCTTACGAATGTATTAATTTGGCCAATCAGGCAACATAGATATTAAAAAGTATGGGATTCAATGAAGACCCCTGAAGCACACCACACGGAAGCGAGAAGGGTTTCGAACAAAAAATTCCCTGTTCTCTATTGTGTAAAAAGGAGGCAATGAGATCAATGGTAGCTCCTTGAAACCCAAAATCATCCAGGAGTTGCAGCAGAACCAAATGACTCCAGGTATCAAAACCTGCAGTGAGATACAATGGGTCCACATCTGCTCCTTTCCCTTTGTCTTTTAGCTCTTCCCCCGTGGGTCTTCCACCCCCCTCTCCTGGGCAGGGATGGATGGGGAATCGCTTCCCCTTCTACCCCACCCTCGGCCCCATCTAATGATGTCAGCACGTGATCGGGCTCTGACATAATTAGAGGCCGCCATCGCGCTGGAAGCCATTTGCTTCCAGCGTGTCAGGGTGGGGGGTTTGTGAAAGGGGCATCGGGGGAAGGAAATGCCTTTCCTTTTGTTTCCCTCGATGTCTCTTTCAGCAATCCTGCTGCCCGATAGCACCCGATCGGGCAGTAAGAATGCCCACTAGACACCAGGGAGTCATTTATAGTCAATTTCATGTGGCGGGGAGTTGCCTCTTGGGGAAGAGTTGCTCCCCTTAGGGGGCCATAATGTTGTACGCCATTTCTGTCCCTCTTGGGGGCAGATTGAACCATTATTTTTAGGCTGATCTGCTCCCAGGTGGTGCAGAAGCCATGGTGACACCAGGAATTGTTTACCTTTGTTTTTTTGTGTGGGAGGCAGCCCCTTAGACAAGGGTCGCACCCCAAAAGGGGGTACAACACTGTTGCCCATTTCTGCCCCCCATGGAGGCAGATCTGCTTATTATTTTTAGGCCAATCTGCCCCCCAATGGGGGCAGAAGCCACAAAGACACCAGTGATTTTTTCAGCTTTTTTTTGTGTTTTTTTTGTATGGGGGTGCACCCCCTTGGGCTAGGGTCGCTCCCCACAGGGGGCGCACAACTGTGGGCTCTTTTTGCCCTCCTTGGGGGCAGATTGACCTTTTTTTTTAGGCCCATCAATCACGAAGACACCAGGGATAATTTTGTTTTATGTTTATTTATTTGGGGAGGTGACCCCTTGGGTAAACGTGCCTCCCCAAATGGGGCACTTGACTGTTGGCCATTTGGCCTAGTATTTTTAGGCCCATCTGCCCACAAGGGGGGGCAGAAGCCAGTAAGGAGCCAGAGATTTTTTTTTTGCGTGGGGGTGGCCCCATGGGCAAGGGTTGCCCCAAAAGGGGACACACAACTGTCAGCCATTTCTTCTCCCCTTGGGAGCAGATAGGCCTATTTTTGTTTTAGGCCTATCTGCCCCCAAGGGGGGGCAGAATCCAACTGGCTGGAAGGAGTGTGTTAGGGAAACTTAGCCACACCAGTGGGTGGGCTTTCGCAGATGTAACCTTGGAAGAGAGATTTTCTCCATTTTTGAATTTTGTGAACCAGTGCTTTCTGGGATGGCACCCTGCACCCCATTGGTCAGGGGTGACCCTTTGCTTGCCAACCCACGAGCATTGATAAATATGGAAGAGCTACTCAACAACTAAGATCCCTGCTGGAAGAAAATCAGAATAAGAATGACTGCTTTGCTTTCTGGGATGGCACCCTTGTAGTTATGGCCCTTTAGGTTCAGCAAAGCACACTCTGGGCTTTACCACAAAAAGGACTTTGCCTTGCTTCTCAAGATCCAGGATCAGACTCCCAATGAGCAACAGGTACGAAGGAGCTACTAAGAGTTCCATGTATCAAGTGCTGCCAGAAGAGCCCAGCTGACAAGAGCCCAGTGACCTTTTGAGGATTCTGACCAGGAAGAGTCTAGGAATTGTAGTCCCAACACTCAAGGAGTATCTATGAGCTTCTGGAACCTTGGACCACATTTGTAGACAATGTATGACTCCAAAAGGACTTTTAGAAGAAGATACAGACGTTTGGAGAAGGTTAAACCAACTTTGTAAAAAAAAAAAAACATAAAGTGACGATCCATTAATGAGAGTCAAGTCGGCAACGTCAAACCGTGACCCAGCCTGGATGTAAGGTTTGTCCTGCTGAAGCTCAAGCGCTTCACCCCATAGGTAAAACTTCCAGGAGTTGGCCAGGACCTCGCCCTAAGCCAAGCCAGCAATGTTGCATCGCATCGCAACCCAGCCTGGGTAGGAGCCTTGCTCGACGATAAGAGAAAAAGCTCTAGAAAAAAGATCATGTGCAAAGGTAAAATTTTAACCAGGGCCTCCCGCTTAGTGTATCCAACTTGGTCTCCATTGTGGGATGGCCAGATGTCCCCAGTTGGCGCTTTTTGTTTTCAGGCACTAGAAAGCTATTTTTACATTTAATCTTTAAAAAATCATATCACTGGTTCCCTACATTGGATTTTTGTCATTTTGGTGCCATTGTAAAGATACAAATATTTCTTATTTTTATAAATTGTTTTTGGAATTTTATTGTGTGTTTAGTTGTATTTATTTACTGTTTTGTTGATATTAAATACTTTACACATGTGTCTCCTATGTTAAGCCGCACTTGGGCCAAGCCACTAAGGGGTTGAGCAAGGATTCATTTACTGAGACCTTGAGTGAAATTGTGCTCTATTACTAAGTGTAGGCAGCTACCTGCCCTTCCTAGTAACCCACTTTCCAACACCACTTAAGCTATCATGGCTTTTCCAGCCAAAGAGTGGGACAGGAACAGGCACATCTGCCCCTATCTGAAGCTGCAAGTGACTGGTCAGGGACCCAACTCTTTTGCCAATGCTTTCTTGCAGCTGTTTTCCTACCATCAATGACTAATTGCAAACCAATCTGTCCTGCACGTGACCCTGCGAAGAGTAGCACTATTGACAATTTTTTAGCATGAGCTGTGGAGGCTATCTCTCTCCTGGAGTTAGCAGAAAGAAAATTGTCCCTTGGTGGTGATAGCCCATCCTTAACTCCTGCCCACTTATCAAACACACCCATCAATAATGGAGCTGGCTGTTATACTAATTAATGCTCTTCTCTATTTAAGGCCAACCTTAGCCCTTATTTGTCATTGTTGTAATATGTGGCAACACAGAAAATAAAAGCAGCCTGGCCTCAGAGACATTTAATGCATGGGCAAGGTGGGCTGTGGCTCACTGCCCCACCTTTCAAGGAGCCCCCGCGCTAGGCTTTTGTGACAGTCCTAGATTGTACAGAGTTTTTAAATAACCGGTTTGTTTAAGTGCTTTTTATTTTAGCCAGCCTAGGCTTCCCACAAATTCAGGAACCTACCTGATAGAGAGTAAGTAATAAATAAAAATACCTATTACCTTCTGGTTAGATTCAGCAAATATTTAACATTACAAAGTGTATAGGTCCAGTCCAATTGCACTACCTCTTACCTTTATGAAGTATGTGCCACTCTTAATGTGCAGTAAAGATTGTGTTAAAAATACATCTTGGGGCATTAAATAGTTTAACACTTCTTCTTTAATCCAGCAACATGTAGCACAAAGTCAGCACAGCTCTTGACTGTCCAACAGTCAACCTCATCTCCTTGAATGTCCGCCCATATCCATGGTAGAATCATGGCATCACTTGGAATTCCTGTGAGAAATAGTTCTACAATGATGACACAGGTTACAACACTTCTCCCTTTTTATAAAAGAAAAGTAACATCTTTACACAAAGAGAGTGCAGGAAATGAACTTAGGATAAGAAGAGTAACATGGAAGAGTATACAAGTATACTTGTAAAATAATATAGAAGTTAAACACCATCAGAAACATAACATAACTGGAAATGTTATACCATTTTTAATACCCCACACATTAAATATAATAGATGCACAGGACCAAACATGAGAAATAACAGATGGAATAATATAACTTATCATTATTGTTTTGATGATCAGACATAGTCATTCAAATGTGCAGGTCTCCTAAGGGGACAATAACCCAGATGAATATTGCCACTACTCAGTCCATTATCTGGTCCACCCTCCCCATTTGGGTTGTCCTTTTCATCAGATGCTGAGGTAGGCCCACCATTATTCACACTCCTTGCTAATCATGACATTCTTCATAGTTCTCCATCACTCAAAACAATCACATTCTTTGTTACCTCAATTATGCGTTTTGGTCCTATAAGCTTAGATTTTCATTTGGGTGACAAAAACCACTTTCCATTGATGATCATGTAACCTATGTCTGTCATCAAACTGTTTCTTGTATTTTTATTGGTAGTATTTGATAACCTGAGAATTCACATCTCAAGCACTTTTTTAAAATCCAGTATCAGAGGATTTAACTTACTCCCTGCCAATCTTCTCTTTAGGCAGCTGAGAGGAGAGATTTTTGTAATGGGATTGGGAATGTTGCGATGTGTCCTGAGTTTTTCTCAGAGCACCACCCTTAAGGATGTCCTGTTCTCTATAGCAGTTTGGGCACATGCTTTCACCAAGCGGTTCATGCTCTCTACTAACCTGTTAGCCTGAGGTGGGTCTAAAGCAGTTTGATGATGTGTCTTCAACACTTCTCTTATGTCCTCTGAAACAAATGTAACTCCATTGCCTGTTATGATTGTTTTGGGTAAACCTTCACATGTAAACACACCTCACAGAAATGTGATCACATTCTTGTTTATTACTGAACTTACACAACTTCCTGTAACCCACTTGGAGGTATGAACTACCTAGACTAAACACATCTCTCTAATGGACAAAGTAATTCAAAGGGACCTACTATGTCAAAGCCCAATTTGTTCCAGGGTTCAGTGGGAACTTCAACAGGATACATGGGAGTTCCTCTGACAGTCTTGGTTTTGTCACTTTTGGCACACTGCAGACAATCCTTAACCACACCCTCAACTTGTCTATCCTCTCTCGGACACAAATAACACTCTCTTACCCTGGATTTGGTTAAATTCCTACCCAAATCCCCCTCATGTGCTATTTTCACAATCTTGTTCCACAACTCCACCAGTGGAACCAGGCATTCTTCTCGGTACAGTTCTCCAGCAAGGATATTCGATTCTTAACTGACACCCAAAAATGGCACTTCTTCATGCAATTTGCAACAATCAGTCCACCCTGTAACCACAAACTGCAACACTTGTTCCCTGGTCTCATCATTTCATGCCTCCATTTCCCATTCAGTCTTGCTTGTGGCTGTTTCTCTAACCCACATAATTCATGAATCAATTTCTAATGTAACATCTCCTTCAAATGGTAACTTAGACAAGCAATCCACAGGCAAATTTCTTATCCCTGACAGGTATTTTACTTGATAATTGCATTCAAACAAGCTTTCCATCCATTTCTTGATGTATGGGGTAGTATTGTTAATGTTCCTGCACCATAGCAATTGAACAAGTGGGTTATGGCCCAGTCTGAGGACAAACGGTAGGCCCCACAAAAAAAAAGTGAAATGGGGTACTGCCCACATGCATGCCAAGGCCTCACGCTCTATCACTGAGTAGCTCTCATCCATGCTTCTCAAGGAACATGAGGCAATTGCTATCACTCTTTCTTCTCCATCCGTGTCTTCAGACTATACAGCACCCAAACCCTTTATACTAGCATCAGTGGTCAGAATAGTTTTCTTAGTGGCATCAAAATGCCCCAAGGAAGGCATCTTAGCTATGCTATCTTTAACCGCTTTAAACACTTCTTCACAAACCATCAACCATACAAAGTTCACCCCCTTTTTTAGAAGAAATATGATAGGCTGGATCACACTAGCAAAGTTTGCAACAAACTTGGCAAAGTACTCTGCTTATTGATAAGAGTAGGTGCATTCAAGATGGATGTTACGAAGTCCAACTTGGGACTCACGCTGTCCCCTGAAATAGTAAGTCCCAAACAGGAGACTAAACTGTCCCCAAATATATACTTCTCTTTTTTGAGTGTTAATCCACTTTTCCTTATCCTTGTCAACACTTGTCTTAGTGCAGTATTATGGCTCTGTGTGTCTTTTCCATAGACCACGATATCATCCTGAAAATAAATTACAAGGTCAATGCCTGTTAGCACAGTCTTCATGAGATGTTGGAACCATGATGCAGCTGATGCCAAGCCAAAGGGCATCATTGCAAACTGATACACCCCAAGAGGTGTCACAAAAACGTTAGGGCTATGGAGTCCTCTTGTAACAGCACTTGATGGTAACCATCAGATAGGCCTATTACACTAAAGACCTGAGCATTTTTGAGTAAAGGTAAAGCTTCAGACATATTGGGTAATGGTTGCTGATCTATCCAGATACACTGATTAAGATCCCCAAGATTTACACACATTCTGATTTTGTTACCATTGTCCTTGGTAGCCAAAACAATGGTGGTTAGCCATTTCGATGACTCAATCTCTTCAATGATACACAAGGACAATAGTTTCTCAATCTCTGCTTGCAAGGGTTTCAACATTAAATTTAGCACTCTCTTTACCTTGTGTACAACATGCTTGGCATTGCTCTTTAAAACTATTCTATGTTGAAACTTCTTTAAGAGACCCAGTTCATTTTAAACACATCTTGAAAATCATGTGCAACTTCTGAACTTTACCCCTCATTGGCAATTAAAAGAACTTGTTCTTGAGAGCTCGGGTTAAGGATAATACCTAAGTCCCTTTGATGTGGCCAGCCCATCAAATTGTCTCCCCGCTTGCCCAAATAAACTTTTCTGACTGCTTTTCTGCTTTTAAAGCTAATAGTCATGAAAGTGTAACCAATCAGATCAATGCTTATACCCCTATAACCCCCTGGTTTGACGTCAGGAGGCAGCCACATTATTTTTTCTTTACCCTACGTTCTCTCCCAATTCATATCTACCATTAATGTAAAAGGAGAACCAGAATCCGCAAGAACCACAGGTTCTTTTCTTCCAATGATCATTTCACACTGAGGCATCCAAATTTGTCCACGTTCTACTTCTCCAATGATTTTAATGTCTTTCCTTCATTCCCAAGAAGGCTTTGCTTGTAAAATAACTTGATGATCCACCTCCAGTACTTCATTTACTTCATGCACTTTGCTTTTTTACACATGCAAGCATAATGCCCTCTTTTTTGATAATTCTTACATACTGAATTGTGTGCAAAACAATTAGGACTATTTGACAAATGGTTGGGGCTTCCACACTTAAAATATTTGAATTTTGAGTCTCTATCCTGAATAGTAGTTTTAGTCCAGGTGGGTTTTTGACTCAACTTTTTGTCTTCCTGACTAGACTTTTTGCTGTCCTCTTTTGCTTTTTTTGCCTCCTTTGCTTTGTTGGCAATGATCAACCTCTCCACCGTGTTGGGAGAGTACCTTGCATTTCTTCAACCTATCCAGAAGTATGCTCCATAAATTCCATGATGTCAATTGCCTCCTTCAAGGTAGGGTTATTCACCAATAATTTCTCCTGAACCCTGGTGTCATAAGTACATTGCATCATGTGGTCCCCTATTAGGGAATCTGATAGGTCACCAAACTCACATATCTTTACTAAGCCTTTTAACAAGGCTATGTAATTTCCCACTTTCTCATTCTTAGCGTGCACTCTAGAGAAACATTTGTGCCTTTCCATAGCAACATTAATGTGCTGTTCAAAATGTTTTTCCAGCATAATGATTGACATTTCAAACACATCCCCTCCTCATTGCTAATAACAATCTCAGCTAAAGTCTCATATATATTCTGGCCCTCAATTCCTAAATGATGTAATAATATTCCCTGTTTCCTGGCTGCAGAAAAGTTTTCACCACCAATCACAATGAGTTAGGAATCAAACAGTTTTTTTCCAGTCCTTCTAAGGTAAAATAGGTTCTCTGTGTTATAAAAAAGCTGTGGTGGCTGTGACATGCTGCTATTCTCTCCCTGTAAGGTAAATGCAAAATAGCAAACTAAAATAATTACCTTAAATAGGAAGCTAAAATAATAGCTCAATAATAATAAACTAACATAGCAATATAAAATAACAATTAAAAAATAAGTGCTTGACTGTGCTGATAAAATCTGACTGAAATTACTCCAAGTGTATTCAATTTCCTCCGTTTAACTTCCTGAAGGTGAAAAGAAGTCTGCAGTCTAGTCTTTATTCGCTCGAGGAGAGGTGCCTCCTGTTTCTTGGCGCTCCAGAGCATTTACCAATCATGGGGAAACGTTCATCCAGAAATGCAAAGCAGCACGCGTCCTAACTGCTCGCACTTCCATGCCGACACATTTGTTTGAGATGCAGTGCAAGGACAATGGAGAAGCTGTGTGATGTGGCTCATGGCTGGAGCTCCCAGTAAGTGTGATGGGCTCAGCAAGGCTGACAACACAGTTGTCTGAGTCACAGCAGTGTCCACAAGCGTTGCCAGAACAATGAAGGGGCTGATTCACATTGCTCATGGCTGGAGCTCATCGTAAGTGTGATGGAATTAGCAATGCTCACAAGTTTGCTTTTAATGTTTTGCATATGCATGAATAAGTCCACACATGACTAGCTCACTCTCCCTGGTTAAGCAGTTCAGTTGAGGCCATTCTAGACATGCGCTCATTCAAAGTACGTTGTGATTAGCATATCAATCAATCAATTAGAGTTTATAGAGCACAGCTACTCACCCGTTGGGGTCTCAAGGCGCTGTGGAGGGTGTAGCGTGTACCGGAGGTAAATTAGAAAAGCCATGTCTTCAGTTCCTTCGTGAGGCCGGGGAGAGAGGTGGTTTGCCTGATGTGGATGGGTGGGGTGTTCCAAGTGGTGGCTGCGAGGTAGGAGAAGGAGCGTCCTCTTGTTCTGGTTTTCCTGATGCAGGGTACTTCTGCGAGAGAGAGCTGGGCTGATCGTAGGGTCCTGTGGGGTACGTGGAAGTTGAGTTGCTGGTTAAGGTAGGCAGGTCCTGTGTTGTGGAGGGCTTTGTGTGCATAAGTGAGGATTTTGAAAGTTATTATTTTTTCACTAGGGAGCTGTTATATTCTATGGAGTGTTGGTTACTCTGGAATGTGCGGTTAGCGATCATTCTGATCGAGTCAGTTGGTGTCATCTGGCTTGGGAGGAGGATCGCGTTTATTTCTGACAAATAAACTTCATGTGTTTCTAAATATAAATGGACTTCGTGTGCAGCCCATTACTTTATTTTTGGCGACGAGTGTCAGCTATATCGAAGTAAACGCGATCCAGATGGATCCAGGTGTGCGAGCAGACAGTAGCTGACGGCGAGCTGTATACTGCGTGAGGACCGTTGTTGAAGCGCCAATTGCGGGGCAGAAGAGGTTCATAATTGAAACGTTGTCACGGAGGAACGCGCATTTTTACAGTTGGTAAATTGATAATTTGGTAATATGTGCTTACCGTTTGACTGCCTCAATAAGTTCTCTGTGTTGTGGTGAAGGCCAGCTTCAAATCGGAGTAGGAATCCAAGGAAGCTAAAAGCCCTTCCCTATTTTCATATTAGAGGAAGGTACACTATTTGCTCTTTAGCTAAAAGAAAGGAAAGGACCTTAGCAACCAAAAAGTGTATAAGTGCCACTTAAATTCAACGTTGTCATGGCTTCTGCTATAAATATACCTGCACCATTTTTGGATAATAGAGGTCAACTCTCTATACAATGGGAAGAATAGATAGATCTATTTGAAAACTATGTGGTGGCACTGGATGGGCAAAATTTCTCTGTGCACAGAAAGAAAGCACTTTTGTTAGGCACAATTGGCAGAGAAGCTCATCATATTTTTAAATATCTACCAGAAATTTGCAATGACGATGGACAACCTGTAGGTGATGTCTATGAAGAGGCGAAACTACGTTTAGAAAAGAGACTTGCCAAGGAAGAAAATATAGTGATGTCACGTTACAAGTTTTATACTAGGCCACAAAAGGATGGAGAGTCGCTAGAAGACTCTGTTTCTAGTTTACGTGAATTGTCGGTGAAGTGCAAATTTGGACCTATGACTGATGAGCTAATTCAAGATCAACTTATTGTACAGTGCAGGAGTAAAAAAATGCAAGAACGGTTATGGGCTGCGATGTACCCTTCCCTGAAGGATGCAATTTCATTTGCAAAAATTGTAGAAGATTCAGACTTGTGCATGCGAGAAATGAACAAAAAAAGGAGTGGAAGTATTGAAGATGGAGAGGAGAGGGCAGTAATATCTAAGAAACACAGGGGGTCATTACAACTCTGGCGGTCCAAGACTGCCAGGGCTGTTTTGACGGAAGCACCGCCAACAGGCTGGCGGTGCTTCCAAGGTCATTACGACCGCAGCGGAAGTGCCGCTGTCGCACTGCCGGGGCTGGCGGTTTCCTGCCACATTTGCCCCGGCGGCTGCCCAGGGGATTACAAGTCCCCGACCACCAGCCTTTTCCTGGCGGTTTGAACCGCCAGGAAAAGGCTGGCAGTACGGGGAGTCGCTGGGCCCCTCGCAGCTTTTCACTGTCTGCATAGCTAGAATCCTAGAGGGTATCAAGGGGTGGAGATCGAGGTTGTAGGTTATTTTACCTCTTGTATTAAGTTTGGCAATCAATGTGTGGAAGGGAAAGTTTATGTGGCAGAGTCTGGACCACCGATTTTGGGATGGGAGCATCAGTATGATTTGCATATCATCATTGACCCCCATTCTGACAAAAAGGTCTTGATAGTAGAAGATGAACCTTTAGAAAAATTTATTGACGATGCCAAGGGTATATTTGATGAAAAGTTGGGAGAGTTGAGAGGGTACGTCCACAAAATTGTACTGGAAGAGGGTGCTGTAGCAATGAAACATAAAGTGAGGAGAGTACTGTTGGTGGTAAGAGAAGAAGTGAAGAAAATGTTACAAACTATGATGGATCAGGGCATAATTGAACCTGTGGAGGCCTCACCTTGGGTTTCACCAGTAGTCATTACAAAAAAAAGGGATGGCAAGCTTCGCTTCTGTGTGGACTTACGCAGTTTAAATAAATTTGTAGTCACAGACTCCTTTCCTCTTCCAAACATAAATTAACTCTTGTCTCTTCTCAAAAGGGGGAAGATTTTTCTAAATTGCATATGAGGAGTGTGTACCATCAAATTAAATTACATGATGAGTCTCGTGCACTCACTGCCTTCGTGACCATGAAAGGTACGTTTCAGTTCACCAGAATGCCATTTGGGCTTTCCTCTGCAGCAAGTGTGTTTCAGAGAGTTATGTTGAGTCTGTTCTTGGGATTACATAACGTGTTGTATTTTCAAGACGATATTTTGATTTTTGGTTAAACAGTAAGTGAACATAATTCTGTTCTTAAGGCTGTTCTAAACAAATTGAAGGAAGCTGGTTTGACATTGAGGAGAGACAAGTGCAAATTTTTGGTCGAGGAAATTGATTACTTAGGTCATACAGTATCTGTAGAAGGGTACAGACCTAAGGAAGACTTGTTAAATGCTATTCGTTTAGCACCCATTCCGAGTAACAAAGATCAGCTGCATTCATTTATGGGGTTGATAGAGTATTACAACAAGTTTGTCGAGAATTTTGCTTGGAAAACTGAAAGTTGAAGAATGTTGCTGAGGAAGGGGTCCAATTTCAAGTGGGGAAATGAACAACAGATTGTGTTTGATACGGTAAAAAAAAAACATTTGTGGAGCAGGTATTTTGACTCCTTTTGATACTCACCTTAAGACAATTCTAACTGTGGATGCGAGTTTGTGTGGTTTCGGAGCTGTACTTTCTCAGGTATGTAAAGGGAAAGAGACTACTGTGGCTTTTGCATTGCAGCCTCTGACGGCGTGTGAACGGAATTATTCTGTAATTGAATGGGAGGCTTTGGCTGCTGTGTGGTCAGTTGAGTACTTCAGGACCTTCCTTTGGGGCATAGATTTCACCTTACAGGTTTGATCACAAATCGTTAATCAAAGTGTTGAGTCCTGGTGGTGCGAGTAAAGGTTCTGCTAGACTAGCGAGGTTAGATGCCAGACTCCAAGAATATCGCTTCAGTATGAGTTATATTCCTGGTTGGGAGAATGCCCTAGCAGATTGCTTCTCTAGACTCCCTTTAGACTCGGTGGGTGTGGGCAAGACAGAGGATTTACTCAAAGAACAAGAAGGAGCAGTAGCTTGGTTGAGTGATATTGACGAGTAGGGCAAAGGCACTTTTTTGGCAGAGGAATGGAGAATTTGTATGGAGAAGGATTCAGTACTTAAATGTGTCGTACGTATGATTGTGGAAGGTAAAAGGAGGGACAGCACTGTGGTTCCTTCCTTGAGACCTTATTTAAAATTGGTGGATGAGTTATCTGTCCTAGATTTGCACTTGCTTATGAAAAATGACAAATTTATTCCACCGGAAGGTCTAAGGAAGAGGATTTTTGGGTTGGCACATGAGGGTCATTTGGGTCAAACCATGACTAAGAAGAGAGTCAGGGAATACTTCTGGTGGCCAGGCATGGATGATGTGATCTCACGGTGGGTTGTAGATTGTACAACGTGTAAAGAAAGCGGAAAAAAGTTGAAAACTGGTGCGCATGGAATTCAGGGCCATATAGAGTTACCCTGGTGGAATGTGTGTTTGGATTTTATTGGTCCCATGCAGGGTGTAGGGAATGCATGCAAAAATGCTGTGGTCGTGGTTGATGTGTACTCTAGATGGGTGGTCGTGAAATTTGTACAGGAAATTACCACCAAGAGTACTATTGAAGTTTTAAGGAAAGTTTTTCTGGAAGAAGGTTTTCCTAGAGTCTTGATAACATATAATGGCACTCAACTTACATCTCATGAAATGAAGATGTTTTTAGAGAACTCTGGGATTATTCATAGGCATACTGCTCTATATAATCCTCAAGCCAATGGAATGGTAGAGAGATTAAACCGATTGGTGAAAGGCACAGTTTTAATGGGTGTGCAGAGTGGAAAAGATGTAAGAGAAATTGTAAATGAGATGATTTGGGCCCACCGTACTACATTAAATAGATCTACGGATGCAACTCCATTTGAAAGAATGAGGGGAAGAAAGTCAGGTTCGAAATTACTGCCAGTGTGGTTGTCAGCTGGTGCTGTGTGTGATACAGGGTGTACAAGCAAATAAATTAAGAGGAAATTATGTAGGGGAAGGTGATTGGATAAAGATCAGACATGGTAGAGTCATTGGTGGTCTTTTCTAAGTTCTTGGGTCCTTTCCAAGTCAAGAAGGTGGGTGTAAATCATGTGGAGTTGGAGAATGGTGACAAATGGAATAAAAGAAAGGTTGCGTTCTACCAAAGGAGGAAAGAAGGTGACGTGGTAATTAAGGACAACCCTCCCTTTAGTAGGGGCTACAACTGTTTTATGTTCATGAGTGATAAAGAGTTCAAAGCCAAGTCAGATGGGAATGCTTCTGGGGGAGTAGAACAATTGATGCATAGTCCAGATATGTGAGGTACTGAGCATGTTGAAGTTGGAGCAGATTCTGGTTCAGAAGAATCTGTTTCAAATGATGGCACTACAGATGGTGGTCGCAACCCAAGGACTCGCAGACCACCATGTCATTTACGGGATTATGTACAATTTGTTTGAATTGTATCTTCAGCTTGTTTGAATTGTATCTTGGAATGCTTTTGCTTTCTACTTTTTAACATCACTTCATTCTCCTTTGTTTTAGGATAAAGTACTATTCTATTATGTTGTTATATCAGCATTTTTTCTTTTTGTGTCTGTGTTGGTGTCTTTGGGAAAATTGGAAGGCAGGGTGATGTGTTATATTCTATGTAGTGTTGGTAACTGTGGAATGTGGGGTTAGCGATCATTCCAATTGAGTCAGTTGGTGTTAGCTGGCTTGGGAGGAGGCTCGCATTTATTTCTGATGAATAAACTTCATGTGTTTCTATATATAAATGGACTTTGTGTGCAGCTCATTACTTCTGGAGCCAGTGCAGTGTGCGTAGGTGTTATGAGATGTGGCAGTGTCAGGGTAGGTCGAGGATCAATCTGCCGGTGGCATAGAATAGTGCCAACAGTCACTCCTCACAATTGCCTAGTTTTAGATGAAAATAAGAAATACATGATCGAGTTGGATGTAAAATGTATTTACTCATAGTACTTGGTGCATAGTTCCTCAAAATACAGTTCAATTCATGCTGGAGGCTAAGAAAGAAAGGGTTCATCTAAAGAGTATGAGGGGTGTTGGTGAATATCCTTCCCCCCAAGGAGATGGCCCCAATGTTAAGAAGACATCTTCAGGCATTAAGGGGCATATTTATACTCCGTTTGCGCCAAAATTGCGTCGTTTTTTTTTCACGCAATTTCGACGCAAAACTAACTCCATATTTATACTTTGGCGTTAGACGCGTCTAGCGCCAAAGTCCATGGAGTTAGCGTCATTTTTTAGCGTGGACACCTACTTTGCGTTAATGATATGAAAGGTAGGCATTCCCGTCTAAAAAATCGACTCCGAGGCATGTGCGTGGGATTTATACTCCCGGGCAAAAATCACACCCGGGAGTGGGCGGGTCAAAAAAACCTGCATTAGCGCCGGATTTTAGCGCCTGGGTCAGGGCAGGCGTTAAGGGACCTGTGGGCTCAGAATGAGCCCAGAGGTGCCCTCCCCTGCCCCCAGGGACACCCCCTGTCACCCTTGCCCACCCCAGGAGGACACCCAAGGATGGAGGGACCCACCCCAGGGACATTAAGGTAAGTTCAGGTAAGTTTTTTTTTTTTTGTGGCATAGGGGGGCCTGATTTGTGCCCCCCTACATGCCACTATGCCCAATGACCATGCCCAGGGGACAGAAGTCCCCTGGGCATGGCCATTGGGCAAGGGGGCATGACTCCTGTCTTTGCTAAGACAGGAGTCATTTCAATGGGGGATGGGCGTCGTAAAAAAATTGCGCAAATTGGGTTGTGGTGATTTTTTTGTCTCAGCCTGACTTGCACCATTTCTGGACGCCCATACGCCATTTTCCCCCTACGCCGGCGCTGCCTGGTGTACGTCGTTTTTTTTAACGCACACCAGACAGCGCCGGCGGCTAACTCCGGCTAACGTCATTCAATAAATACGGCGCCCGCATGGCGCTTCAGAATGGCGTTAGTCGGCGCTAATTTTTTTGACGCAAAACTGCGTTGGCGCAGTTTTGCGTCAAAAAGTATAAATATGGGCCTAAATAGTTTAACTCTTCTTTGTTGATCCACCAACATGTAGCATGAAGTCAGCTCAGCACTTGAC
The DNA here is from genome assembly GCF_031143425.1 of Pleurodeles waltl. Lineage (NCBI taxonomy): Eukaryota > Metazoa > Chordata > Amphibia > Caudata > Salamandridae > Pleurodeles > Pleurodeles waltl. The sequence continues at coordinate 653,120,182 of NC_090439.1, forward strand.
TGTCCAACAATCAACCTCAACTCTTCCAATGTTCTCCTGTTACCATGGTAGAATCATGGCATCACTTGGAATTCCTGTGAGCAATAGTTCTACAATGAGTGTACAGGTTACAACAGATTGCTGTTGTTTGCACCCTCTTTGAATCCATCGTATTTTTGGAGCTACTACTAGAGAGGTGCAATCACATCCAAGTACCACCAAACTCTGAATACCAGTCCCACACAGCAGAGGCAGTGCAGTAAACAAAGGCACCCATCAGCACCGTAGGCCTGAATAATGCTGACAAACAAACTGCACCGCACATTGTGGGTAGAAGGCTTGGACGGACCACTAGTCATTCGCATTTTCTGGTGCAATCCAGTTGAAAGCTGCTTTCACCGAGGTACAGCCCCAGGGTAGGCTACAAGTCCATGTGCAGTGCAGAGCAGCATTATATGCTCTCTTCTTGACTGCACCGTCCATGTGGAGCTGCTGCTGGCTAGTGTGGTCTCAGCATAGTGCCAATTGACTCAGAATTTCCGTTTGTTGTGCAACATTGATTCGAGGGAATTAAACAAAATTTCACCCTTCATATGTAGAGGCCCAAATGATGAGTCACCTGTCTACTGCACTATATGCAGCTGGTTTGTACATGCCACTAGCCTTTCTGCTTCATTGGTGATAGCCAGCCAGGAAGAAACTGTTTGTTGCTGGGTTATGCCCAAATGTGGGCTGGCCAAGTAAGCAGATTGTCATTGATCAAACCATAGTTGCCAAGGTCATGATTGAGCTTAAAATATATAATAAATGTAGAGTTGTTGAGAGCGAGGGGACCCCAAATTATGTTTTGACCTGGGACCCCAAAATCCTTAAGAGGTCCCTGTCCATCCTCCTAAAGTCCAAGAGAGGGAGGTGAATACTTGTGTGGATCTTCTCTGTTTTCCTTTCTCGTGGTCCCACTTCGTGGATAATTTACGTGCTACGGTTTGTTAATACTGAACGAGCTACTTCTGATTACTGCCAGGCAGGATAGAACTGATACTAAGCTCAGTGCAACTGGGGCTGCTGACAAGAGAGACTCAACTGTGACAGGGAGTAGAGTAAAGGAAATCAAGGGATAGAGTCTGTGCACAATATTCTTGTGAGCCATTTGCACACATAATCACCTAATTCTGCAATCAATATTGGTCAGTCTATCTCTGATGTAAGAGACCCTATCGCCAAGAATGATCCCATCTGTTAACAGTGGTCTCCTGAACAATTGACCCTAGCCTGTTCATTTACCCCATCCATCCCACATGAAGCCTAGCCCTTGCAAGCTACCCTCTCTAAGCAGTACGCCTAAAGGTGGCCCTATGTGTTGATCTTATCAGCAATTCCACAATTGTCTGCTGACTCAGTTAAGTCTGGAGATCAATTAAACTATTCATTAGTTGGCTAAGAAAATGATTTTTATTATTTACGACTCCAGCTAAATATTGCTTGCTTCATGAGTGCACTGGGTGGGACCCTCTTTCAAAAATTTTGAGGGTGATATTGTTGTGCTAAAATTAATAAACCAACATTTGTGTGTAACCTGTTGGCTCAGTTCAATGGCAGTCCTGTGAATAACTCATCCATTCTTGTGCTGCCAATAGGCTATTTTTAGGGGTCATGCAGCTTTTGGCTATGCAGATGTGAATTCTGTCCCCTAGATGAGTTGACACATCAAAATGTCTGTGTTTTTCACATGCAAAATCGATTCTCTCCTTTGATGTATCTTGACAGCTTGGTTTGAAAAAATGATCACGTCTTTGAATTTTGCAACCCACCCAATAGAGACCTCTGTCTTTGTTCCCTGTTAAAGTTTACGACCCTTGTCTACGCTCAATACAGCTACCAAGCCTGAAAGTGTGACATTATGCACATTTGATAATTTGGTGACTTCAAACCCCTGCTTTAAGTATTGTAAGCTAGAATATTTTCGGACTGAAAGCTAAATTTAATGTAGCAGAACAGCTGGCATTTATCAAGTGTTTTGACACTATTTTGTTCCAAGAAAAATGGGACATTTAAAATTTGCATTCGGAGCCGGCTTCATCGTTGCTGGGGCTTTCCCGCTGGGCGGGCGGCCTTTTGGCGGTCGCCCGCCCGCCCAGCGGGAAAGTCAGAATGACCGCCGTGGTCATTTGACCGCGGTGCGGTCTTCTGGCACCCGCCGCCCGCCAGGGTAGGAATGACCCCCACAGTGTCTTTTGCAGGACAGTCTCCCTCTTACTAAACTCCTGATGGTTTGAGGGTGGTTTGGAACATGGCGATCCATGGGGCTTCCTACAAACCATCTTTCGTAATCACTCTACACTATTATGCATATGTCTGTCTGAACAAACTCATGGGGACCGTCTTCCCAGATATTTGTGGGAAAATCACATCATTTTTGCTTAATTCTGTTTGTAACCAGCTGTCCTTATCTTGCAGGTAGGTGATTTTCCTCTGCTCTGGGGCCAAGTCACAATTATAGAAAGCATTGAAATCCAGACCAAAGGGCATTGCAAAATTTGTAGTGAGTCACGCACATTGCAAGGCAACTGTCAAAGAAATGAAAAATGCCCTACACAAGCACAAATGGGATTTCTTTATTTTTGCTTTCAAGTATAAGAATGTCAAATCATTTTGGAGTGCTATAAGAGCCTTTAGAGATACTGATCCTAACATATTTAACGTAAGCATGGTCTGAAGAGCGGGTGGTTCACTTTTCGCACATCTGTTCTGTGAAGTTTCATTTAGATGTGCAACTTCTGTACTCAATCTCATGGCATTGGTATGAAACCATTCATTTTGAGCTATGTGAGGTTAACAGTGCCTTACAGGAGCATCTCCCTAGAAAGGCATCCGGTCCCGATGAGGTGTCCATCAACTTTGATTTCTGGGCACTGATGTTCACAAATGTATTCATAAGATATCTGCTAAGTGTATACAACTCTCTTGGTCATCAGCCACCATTGTATCAATTTTTACAAAAGGGGATAGGCAGCCAATCAGCTATAGACCAATTTCTCTTATAACTTCCAACATGAAAGTTCTGGTAGGGTTGATTTACAACAGGATTAGTTGTGGGGCCTCAGCTCAAGAGGTCTTCAATGACTGTCAATATGGTTCCTGGAAAGGCAAAGGTACACTGAAGCAGTGCCTCTCATAGTTGCCAAATAGGTTTCTGACAGGTGCTCCTCTGTTTTCTTTATCCTCTGCAATTGGTAACAAGCTCTATTCCCATCTTCTGGAAATCTATAATAGACAATGTTTTGGCTGCGCTGTATGGAGTTGGAGTCTGGGGATATTCAAATATGCGATCCATTCAGCTTGAAGAGAATTGCTGTCTGAGACATGTCTTGGGCTGCCCTCCCTTCAGTTCAACTTTTAGTAGTTATGGGAAGCTTGAACTTCCTTATATTGAAGTTTGTATGGAATTAGCTTGATTAAACGCCTGGTTTTCAGTCTGGGCCAACCCCTTGCCTACTTGCATCAATCAGTTGTTAATAATTGTCTGAATTGTAAGGCGGGCCTAGGGATTCCATAGTTGTCTTATATCAGGAGATTGTAGTGACCTTGGAAGACCTGATTTGTTTTTAGAGCCAGTTTCTGTTTCTAAATCTGTTATAACATAAAGTGCAAGACATTGTTTCTGAATAAGAGATGTACTGAAAGGGAAGATGTAGAATTACTCAAACCCTTGGTAGGTCTTACATTCCGATTTAGACATGAATGGGCATTGAACTCTGTGTACTGAGGGTGGGTGTTTTTTGGGGATAGGACGCTCCGAACACGTTTTCGGACTAGGATCATTCATATCCAAATTTCTTTTCCATGAGGTCAGTATGATGATTCCAATATATTTGTATGTCTTTGCGATAAGTCCTCTGTCCAGACTTTTTTACATTTTGCATTCTTTTGTAAATGTTATCGCTTTTACACTAAACGCGTTTTAATTCCATCACTAAAAATGCCTAATTTAATACAGAGTAAACTAGCTTTGAGTTATGCACAGTTATTAAATGGGCAGGAGGTTTGTTTAGCTATAAAGTATTTTTTTAATTCTATTATGAAATGCTGCAAGTGGATGCTATGTTAAACTTGTCTTACTATGTATCAGTTATTTTCATCCATTACATTTAATGCACGTGTGTATGGCATGTTTTTATGATTATATTTTTAATCTAATAAAGTGTGGTTGCTGACTGACATACCATATTTGAAAAGATGTTGACTGCTGTAACACATGAATCTTGGAAACTGAAAAGAACGTTTAATTAGCCAAGTTGGCCACACAACACAGAATCCATACCCACAGTTACATCATACAAATGAACTCTGGACGTTTTCCCGCTCTAACGCCTTCCCATATTCAGCTATTTTCACAAGACTGTATTCATATATTAGGGAGAAACCTATGAGAATTCTGTCAGTGGATGCTGTAGAACACATGGGTAGTCTCCTATCTCTCAGAGGCATTCTCTGTGTTGCCCTAAAATCAACATAATTGTGCACTTTTATTTCTCAATGTTCCATCACCTGAGTCCTCTCACTGTAAACTGTCATTCTGAAAACCTCTAGCACATTCTGTCCCTGTTCTTTCATGCCACTTCTAGGTTTTAAGTCTCCTGTTTCTTTCCTTCCTACCTGTTGCCTGGATACCTATACCCATCTGGCCATACATCCTTGTGATAGGCAATGAGAGATATCAATTTCTTGGAGAAGGCAACTTAGACATGCTTTCTCACTCCTTCTATCTGCTCCTTTCTCATTCTTTTATCTTGAATATTCCCTTCCTTCTCTCCAAGTCCCTCTTTCTCATCTCTCTTATTGCCACTGTCTGTGCCCTAGGGCAAGTTTATGGTGGCTTAAAGAATAATACCACTTCTTACAACAACATTTTGTTGCGTTTAAAGCATTAGTGCATATGCCTCTGTTAGACCTGGCATCCTTTGCATGGTCTCCACTGCCTTTTTTGCCTCTGTTTAATATGTTGTCATTGTGGACTTTGTTTTTTCTGGTTTTAGTACTCTGGGCACTTTACCACTGCTGATCAGCGCTAAAGTGTAAGTATTGTATGCGTAATTGGCTTTTCCATGATTGGCATATTTGATTTACTAGTGAGCCCCTAGTAAAGTGTACTAGAGGTGCCCAGAACCTGTAAATCAAATGCTACTAGTGGCATTGCAGCACTGGTTGTGCCACCCACATGAGTAACCCTGTGAACATGGCTCAACCCTGCCACTTCAGTGTCTGTGTGTGCAGTTTTAAACTGCCAATTCATCCTGGCCAGTGTACCCACATGCCAGGCCCAAATCTTCCCTTTTTATACATGTAAGGCACGCCTAAAATAGGCCGTAGGTAGCCCCATGGGCAGGGTGCAGTGTATGTTAAAGGTAGGACATGTACAAGTGTGTTTTTACATGTCCTAACAGTGAATACTGCTAAATTCGGTTTTCACTGGTGCAAGGCCTATCTCTCTCATAGGTTAACATGGAGGCTGCCTTTATATAGCTTTTAGGTAGATTTTCTCTTTTGTAGCAGATAGAGATGGGGAGTTTTGTATCTCTGAACTTACAATTTACAAATACAACTTTTGGTAAAGTTGGTTTTTAGATTGTCAGTTTGAAAATGCCACTTTTAGAAAGTGGGCATTTTCTTGCTTAAACCATTCTGTGACTCTGCCTGCTTGTATATTCCCTTTCTGGATCAGACAGACAGTTGGGCTGTTGTGGATTCCCTCTAGACAGTGACACAAAGGGAGCTGGGGTGTTGCCTGCATGTCCTAATAGGTCATCTGGGCTAGAGTGGAGGAAGGTGCTGACACTCACACGTGAATGGGCTGTGCCCACCCTCACACAATGCAGTCTTCAACCCCCTGGTGTGTGTCTGGGTCAAGGTCTGGGCAAGGCAGGATCTTGTGAACAACATAGACTTTCCTTTGAAGTTTGCCTACTTCAAAGACAGAAAGTGGTAGAAATAGTGACCCCAAAACGCCAGATTTTTAGATTGCTTCCGGATTCAAGAGGAACCTCTTCCAAGGAGAAGAGTGGAAGAGCTGGAGGAGTACTGCCCCTTTGCCTGTCACTGTGCTTTGCTGGGTCGGCTTGCAGTCGCTGCTTTTGCCTGAAAGAGGACAAAGACTGGACTTTGTGGTATATTCCTACTTGTGAAGTGTCTCCAAGGGCTTGGACTGAGCTTGCCTCCAGTTTTGAAATCTCAGGGCCATCAAAGACTTCCTCTGCCACCACCTGGACTCTTTGCTGAGGCCCCTACCCTGCCAAGTAGTGCTCACTTCAGTCCCTGGGTCATTGAAAGGTGAAGCTGGTGGAACCAATCTGGAAATCCATGCACAGGAGCTGTGTGGGAAAAAATTAGAATCACCGCCTGCTATGCGTCTGTAAAAACGACTCACCACCAGTATCTCAGCTGAAACACCGATGCACACCCTGCATCGTGGCTGGAGAAACAACGCAACGCTTGCTTGCAGCTGCTGAAATTGATGTAAACCCCATGTTCCTCATCACCGTGCGGCCAGATTTCACATGCATCAGCGCTAGGCGTCAAAGTCATTGTCAAGCTGCCCAGACCCGAGGTGCCTGTCTGAAAATTGACACATCGCTCTCTTACAGGAGAGAAAAACGATGCATCACTTAACTGATAGAAGAAACAATGCACTGCCTCACTTGCGAGTAAGGAATCGATGAACGTTAACTTTTCCGAAGCACGCTCGCCCGTGCGGCTTTATTTTTACACAAACCAGGTACTTTGTGTAACATCAATAAATCCATTGTTTTCTATGGAGTAAGAATCTTTTTAATGTAATAATGGGGTGATTCCTGGAAGGAAGTCAGCAGGACTTTCAATTTCATATGAAATCTCTATTGCTGTTCTCCATAGTATAGTCCACAAAACACTCCTTTCTCTCTCATTATCCTCTGTCATACAGACCACCCTCAATTCTTGTTTTGGAATATCAGTAACGCTACTGGTATTGTGTTTCCTACTAATGGATGCTGTGAAAACCCTCATAGGTGGCATATTGTGTCCTGTTGACAATTAGATCTCGTTTGTTATCATTGGAGCACAGTGATTTCTGGCTTATCTACTTCATGTTTTGATGAAGCCAAGTGATTGATTTTAGGTCAATTACTTGATAATATTCATGTCTTGAAATGTATTAGTTTGCTGACACCGTCAGTAGACTAGTTAGAGGGTATCTGCACTTCTGTAATTTTATTGGGAGGTCAGATATCTGATTGATATCGATATTTCCATTGTTTATAGGAGGCCTAGTTAGACACTGTAGTAGATGTTCTAGTGAGGTTAGCAGCAAAGAAGATGAATTGATGGCCATTCCAGATGACTGAGCAGAAGGGATCTTAGCATTGTGATGAATCCTGGAGGAGAAACAATTGCATCCAGGGAATGTCTACATGAATGTGTATCTGTATTTAACCACTGCTGCACCTTGGCCACTGACTCCATTTTGTGCTCAGCTTAGCTTCCCACACCTTCACATTGGTGACCACTAGCTCCATTTTGATTACAGAGTCCATTTTGTGCTTAGCTTCAGCCACCGTCACGTTAGAGGTGCAGGTAGTTTTCCATGCACAAGCTAAGCAATGTGTTTTTTTTGCTCATGTTTTCACTCTTTGTGATCTTTCTCACCAAGGGGTAGAACATAACATGGAGGGGTGTGAGTTAGATAAGGATGTACCAGGATGATGTTTATGATACAGCAAGGAACACCTGGGTCTTGGAAGAGCACCTTGGGATGTGGTCATTCTTCAATGTGTGCTCCTCAAAACCAATCTGCTTTGGCCAGCGTTGGATGGAAGGGAGGATTTCTAGAATTCTCCTCTCTGGCTTATTTAAAGTATATAAGAGGAGGAAACAAAATGACTGTGGAAATATTGAACTCAGAAAGAAAAGGGAAGCTTTTGCCCCCGCCACTCCCTTGAGGGTAGTTCTCTCTTCACAGTCAACTGGGTTCATGTGCTGTTGCTGGCAAAGAGATGAAGGAAGCGAGCCCCTGGTGATGAATTATTTTTTATTATTATTTCTAGCTTTGCATTGTGCATGTATAATCACTGTATATGTTATTCAAACCGTTCAAAGTGCCTTGATAAATGTATTTCTTGGACTGAGAGGGTTGCATACCAGAAATTCCTTTCCGTATTTGTGTATTTCTTCCTACTTTGGAGTAAAGCAAAACAATGGCCCTCATTCTGACCCTGGCGGTTCTCTACCGCCAGGGCCAACGGGGGCGGGAGCACTGCCGACAGGCCGGCGGTGCTCCCTTGGTCATTCTGACCGCGGCGCTTTGGCTGCGGTCAGAACGGGAAAACCGGCGGTCTCCCGCCGGTTTTCCACTGACCTTAGAATCCTCCAAGGCGGCGCAGCTCGCTGCCCTGCCGAGGGGATTCTGACCCCCCCTACCGCCATCCTGTTCATGGAGGGAAAGCCGCCATGAACAGGATGGCGGTAGGGGGGGTCGCGGGGCCCCTGGGGGCCCCTGCCGTGCCCATGCCAATGGCATGGGCACGGCAGGGGCCCCCGTAAGAGGGCCCCGCAAAGTATTTCAGTGTCTGCCTTGCAGACACTGAAATACGCGACGGGTGCCACTGCACCCGTCGCACCTTCCCACTCCGCCGGCTCGATTACGAGCCGGCATCCTCGTGGGAAGGGAGTCTTTGCCTGGGCTGGCGGGCGGTCTTTTGGAGACCGCCCGCCAGCCCAGGGAAAAACTCATAATACCCTCCGCGTCTTCAGACCGCGGAGCGGTATAATGGAGGGGGGGCACAATAATGCCCGTTTTACCTAACAGCAGAAAAGGAGCGTCCTGCTCCTAACGCAGAGGCCAGGGGGCACTCCCCGCGCCTTCCCCTGGTCCTGCCGTGAAGCCACAAGAAGATCAGACCCCTCCTGGGACCCGAGCAGACACTCGCCTGCACCCGATGCGGTGCGCGAGTGTTCTTCCAGCTTCCCGGGCTGCTGCAGTGATCTTATTTAAAGGATCACAATGCAGCAAGGAGCCTACGAGCTCCCAAGGCTCCATAAGCGCGCTGCAATCAGCGCTATGGCAGCCGCAACCACGGAGAAGCACCCCTCGTGAAGAAATGGATGGAGGGGTCAGGAGCCACTGCACCCTGCCCCTGGGGAGCAGAATCTTAAGACAAGGTCCTCAGGTGGAGGGCCCAGCTACAGGCCAGCACAAGGGAAAGGCAGCAAGTGGCAAGTCCTTCGCAGGTCACAGATCAACACAGCTGTAGCAGTCCATGGCGGTTCCTGGTGAGTCCTTTCAGCCTTTGGTGTCCAGTTCCAAGATGATTCCAAGAGTCTCCAAATTGTGGGTAAAATTCCCCTGTACTTATAGTCAGTTCTTACAGTGTTTTACAATGGTAGGGAGAGGAGGTTCCAGCCAGTTACAACTGGTTCTGGGAGTACCCCCTCTCTCCTTTCAGCACAGGTTCCAAACATCAGTGGGGGGGTTAGCGACCCTATTGTGTGAGGCCCGGGCACAGTCTTTACAAATGCAGGTGTGCTCCGCCTCTCCCTTCTCTCAGCCCAGGAAGACTATTCAGTATGCAGATGCACCTCTGTGACACCTCCACCCTCCCTGTGTACAGGCTGTCTGAAAAGTATGCACAAAGCCCCAACTGTCACTCTGCCCAGACGTGGATTGGAGTCAAGCTGCAAAACACCAGAGTCATAAGCACATATAAATGTGCACTTTCTAGAAGTGGCATTTCTGTGATAATAATAAAAATGCACCCACACCAGTAAGCAGCATTTATTATCACCATCACATCCATACCAAACACGCCTACGCTACCCCTCATAAATCAGACAATACCCCTTACACATAAGGCAGGGCATTTCTAATGCAATCCTATGAGAAGGCAGCACTCACAGCAGTGAGACACCAAGTTAGGCTGTTTGTCACTACTTGGACAGGCCATGCAATATGGCACATGTGCTGCCTTTCTACATACATGGCACCCTGCCCATAGGGCTAGCTACGGCGTACCTTAGGGGTGACTTACATGTAGTAAAAGGGGAGTTCTGGGCCTGGCATGTAAGTTTAGATGCCAGGTCCCTGTGGCAGAAAACTGCGCACACAGGCCCTGCGCTAGCAGGCCTGAGACAGGTTTGAAAGTCTACTTCAGTAGGTGGCGCAAGCAGCGCTGCAGGCCCACTAGTAGTATTTAATTTAGAGGCCCTGGGTATAGAGAGACCACTGTACAGGGGAGTTATAGGTAAATTAGATATGCCAATTAGGTATAAGCCAATCATACCAGATGGGAGAGCACCTGCACTTTAGCACTGGTCAGCAGTGATAAAGTGCTCAGAGTCCTAGAGACAACAGCGAGAGGTCAGAAAAACCAGGAGGAAGGAGGCAAAAAGACTGGGGATGACCCTGCGTAAGGCAAAAAGTCCAACAATGTGTAACACCGGAGATGAGTAGGAATAATTTGAGAGCCTCTAGCTAAGTCGTGAAGGATCTCAGTTGGGGGAAGTTACGTCAGTTGAACCAGATGTTCAGGTAATTCAGGAGGCTCAGGTTGTTGTGGTTTGAGGTGATAGTGCAAATGGCTCCAAGAAAAGCACATTCAAATAATGTATTTGTTAATGGAAGTCTGTAAATCAGCTGGGATAAGGAGGGTGAAGTAGGTAAGGGTGAACAGCAAATATGAAGTGATTTACATGCAGCCATGAGAATGTTTTAAATACTTCAGGTCTATAAAAAGTCCTTGAAAATCACCAGTTAAGGATTCCATAAACATAGAGTATTGTCTTTTGCAAGACTGGGAGTGTGTTGTCTCGCAGACAGGATTCGATGAAAAAAACATGATCTGATTTTGAGCCTGATATCAGATTAAATATATTTTGTTTACCAATATTTCATTTTTAGGGATACAACTGAGCTTGGGGACATGGGCTGATAAGGTGAGAGATAATTTATCAGGCAAAATTCCATAGGGAATAGGAGCAGGTGAGTGGGTCATTGCTGACAATTGGCTAGGGGAAATGTCCAGCATATTTAAAATGTAGATGTATTGGGGGTGAAAAGCTCATAGATCTGCTCCAATCGAAGAAGAATAGGTTATCAGGGGAGGCTGTGGAAAAAGGTTTGGTTAGATAAGCAGGAGAGAAAGCAACAGTTTGAAGGTATGGAATGCAATGAATGGCCAGGGTTAGAACTAATTTGGAACAGAAGAGAAGAGGGGAAGGGTATGGGATTACAGGTATTGTAGGATAGTAAGGAGAGGTGGTATATGTGTCAGGGTAAAAGAAGGGATTGGCAATGGGGTCTACAGTGACTAAAAGGAGGCCAAAGGTGTGGTGCCCAAAGCGAGAGCTCGTAGGTTAGGTAAAGGTTTGGAAGAAATGGAAAAAATAGGAAGAAGGGGTTCTTTGCAAGCCCTACTTGCCCATGAGGGTGTGGTAAAGGTCAGGGGTAGAATTAAGGAGAACCAAATCACTGTAGAAGGTGGTGTGGAAGGTAAAATGAAGAGAAAGCCTAAATGAACTAAAACAGGGTTGGGTAGGGTGAGGGAGCAGTCCTGAATTGCTGAATCCATTACTGTCATGCTGAGCAGTTATCACAGATGGTACATGGTATGGCAGAAGTTAAAGAGCAGTGAATTAGGGGGCTTTATAGTACCAAACTGTTGGAAAATGGGTTATTGGTAGGGCAGGTAGGTACCTACACCTAGCAACAAGCCACTAACCTCCACATAGGTACAGTTAGGTCTCAGTAAATTAATCCCAGCTCTACCCTTGGTAGCTTGGCATCGAGCGTCAAGGCTTAACTTAGGAGACAAAGTGTAAAGCATTCAAATATCACAAAACAGTAATTAAATAAAACACAGGAAACAGTTTAAAAATCCAAAACCAATTTATAAAAATAGCTTATATTTTTATCTTTAAAATGACACAAAAACGATTAAAATCGGTTCAGGGGAACCGGAGATATGAATTTTTAAAGTATTATTATTTTCTAGCGCTTAGAAACAAAAAGCGCCAATCGGGTCATCTGGTTGCACCAGGACCGGGGCAAAGTCAAACTTTCAGGCCGACCGCGATGGAGCCCTGCTCGGCTACAAGTCGCGGGAGGCCTCGGTTAAAAAGTTACCTTCTGACTTAGTCTCTTTTTTGATGTTTTTCTTCCCCGGGACGAACCTGCCAGTTGGATCCGACCTCCTGGAGCCCTTGTCCGGATTCGCGAAGTCGGTTTCCTCGGTGGTGATTTTTACCTTCGGACTTAGTCGTTTTTTCGAGATGAAAATCCTTCGACCGGGGTAAACCTGGATCTTGATCCGACGTCCGTGGAGACCTTCTCGGATACGATGGCTGGAAGGTCCCGGTCAACTTTTTACGTTCGGACTAGGGGCCTCATTATGACCCTGGCGGGCGGCGGAGGCCGCCCGCCAGGATCGCGCCCTCCAAATTACCGCGCCGCGGTCAAAAGACCGCGGCGGGTATTACGAGTTTTCCCCTGGGCTGGCGGGCGGTTCCAGTTAAACCGCCCGCCAGCCCAGGGGAAAACGACCTTCCCACGAGGATGCCGGCTCGTAATCGAGCCGGCGGAGTGGGAAGGTGCGACGGGTGCTACTGCACCCGTCGCGTATTTCACTGTCTGCAAGGCAGACAGTGAAATACATTTTGGGGCCCTCTTACGGGGGCCCCTGCCGTGCCCATGCCATTGGCATGGGCACGGCAGGGGCCCCCAGGGGCCCCGCGACCCCCCCTACCGCCATCCTGTTCATGGCGGCTTTCCCGCCATGAACTGGATGGCGATAGGGGGGGTCAGAATCCTCATGGCTGCGGAGCGCGCTCCGCAGCCATGGAGGATTCCAATGAGCAGCGGAAAGTCAGCGGGAGACCGCTGACTTTCCGCTTCTGACCGCGGCTGAACCGCCGCGGTCAGAATGCTCATTGGAGCACCGCCAGCCTGTCGGCGGTGCTCCCGTGGTCGGTGGCCCTGGCGGCCACCGGCCGCCAGGGTCAGAATGACCCTCTTAGTCTCTTTTTTGGATGTTTTTCTTTACCGGGACGAACCACGAAGTCAGGCCGGGTCGCGGTTGAGGCAAGCCGGCTAGAATTTCCGCGTCGGGTCGGTCACTTTAGGGAGCTTTTTTTCAAAAATTCTCCAATCTTTTCCAAACTTCTGGGGCTTCACCCAGATGTTCTTTTAAGGTTCTTTTGGGGTCCACAGCTCACCCCAAGGGTCCAGAAGTTCTGTGATGGTCCTTGGGGGTGCGGACTTCAACTCCCAGAATGCACCTGGCACAAACTCCTTTTTGGCCACTGGGCAGTGGTCAGCTGGTCGCTTCTTTCAGGAGTTGGTGCAGGGGACTCTGGTTAGCAATTTTTCACCTGTAGCAAACAGGGAGTCCCTCCTTGAACCAGTTGAAGCCAGGCAAAGTCCTTCTTGTGGTGAAGCCCAAGTGTGCAACTGGTGCAGTCCTTCTGAGTGCAGGGTCCAGGTGCAGGCCAGGGGTCCAGCAGGGCAGTCCTTCTTCTTCTTTAGTTCCTTTCTTGTTGAATTCTGGAGGGGATCTGAGGTGTGGGTGCAGGTCTGCCAGTTTTATCCTTGCTCCTGGGTGAAAAGCAGGGGGGCCCTGGTTCTCCAATCAGGGACAGGGTCGTCCCCCTGTGATGACCACTTCCTGGGAAGTGTGGCAAAAATCCATCCCAAAAGGCAACAGTCTCTAAAAATCCAACATGGCTGAATCTGATTTTTGGAGGTTACATCTGGCTGAGCCCACCCACTGGTGTGGCTAAAAATCATAAACACACCCCTCTCCTGCCCTCTCCTAATCTAATCAAGGGGGCACCTAGCTGTCTGGGGTTGCAGGATGTGGGGGTGTTGCTGGGTGCTGCAAATGTCCTTCTCTGCCTTTGAAGACCAGTTTGGCAGCCCTCCCCCTTCCTGCCTCACCATCTGCTGAGGGGAGATTCTCTCCCCCAAGCACATTCCTTTGTGTGAAGCCTGGCCACTTCACACCTCATCAAGGCAGCCTGGCAGAAGCTGCTGCAGGCTGGCCAATCAGAGCACAGCAGCAAAAACAATGCAGAGCTGAAATTGGCAACTTTTTAGGTAAAGTCTAAACTTTTTACCTGAACTAGTTATATTAAATCCAACAACTGGAAGTTGTAAGATTTATTACAACAATTAATTTGATACCAAATTCTTGGTATGCAACATTTAAGGAGACTTTAAAATTTAAAATAAAGTCTGCCCATTCTAGCCTATGAAGGCCATTTACTTCAATGAGGGAAAAACAAATTTGGCAGTTTTTACCTCACCAGGGCTTATAAATCTATTTTTATAAAGTCCCTGCTTATAGTTACATGGCACCCAGCCCTAGGGGCACATAGGGCACACCTTAGGGGTGACTTATATGTAAAAATAAGGTAGTTTAAGACTTTGGAAGTACCTTTAATTCCAAAGTCGAATTTGCATATAACTTTAATTTAAAAGCAGCCAGCAAGGCAGGCTTGCTTTTAAAATGACACTGGGCACCTCAGCAATGCACCTAGGTGTGCACCACCTATGCTGTGGTCCCTAAACCTACATGCCCTACCATATACTAGGGACTTATAGGTAGGTTAACTTAGCCACTTATAATTAGCCTAATTTGCATATCCATTTTACACAGAGCACAGGCCCTGGGACTGGTTAGCAGTACCTAGGGCACCATCAAAGTCAGGAAAACACCAGCAAAAAGAGGAAAATGGGGGCAAAAAGTTATGGGGCCTCTGCAATCAGCCCTGTTTTCTCACACAACCCCCCCCCAGCCCACACGCCCAGGAGACTCAGCCCAACCCTGGGAGAGTCTTCCTGGCTTGTTAGGCGAGGAAGACAGTGAAGAAAACTGGCTGTCCCTTTGCAGGGCCTACTCTGCCTTATATCCTCCTGTCAGGGTCACTCCCTATGGGTAGTGAAGCCATCCCAACAGTAAAAGGACCCAACTCAATCTGAAACTTCCCTCTAGGGGGGTCTTCCTCCTTTCTCTCTGCCAACTTGGGTAGTGAGGTGCCCACCTCCCCTACTCCAAACTTTGCTAGGGCAACACCTAGCTTACCCAAAGAGGTCACCCAACACTTGCGCAACCCCACCATGACCAATAGGGTCAGGGGGCCTACTTTGCTATTGGCCCTGGGGTCTGCCTCACAGGCCAAGTACAGTGCTGCCAGGAAGGCTAGCACCCAGCAGAGGCTACTGACAGCTGTCAGTACCCAGAACCACACCCTAAGCTCTCCACTGACAGGTGGCTGAGCTGCTTTAGGGGCAACTTTGGGTTCCTGGCACCCCTCTTGCTCTCTAGAGTGGGGGGCTACCACCTCCTGTGGCAGACACCCTCCTTCCACTCTCCCTTCTGTCAGTGCAGGGGCAACACCTTGCATCTGGACAGCTGCCTGACTACTCAGGACTTCCTTGGGGTCAGGTGAGGCCTCACCAGTGCCAACTCTGGGCTCCCCCCTTACTGGGGTAGAAGGCCCTTGGCTCCCTGGAACTCTCTTTAAGAGTGGCCTACCCTTCCTTTTCTTCTTTCCTTTTCTTGGGGACCCCTGTCTCCTAACTGTAGGGACTGACTCCCCAGGACTTTGGGTTGGGGGGGCGCCCTGGGCGACCACCCCATCTGTGACCAGACTCACCTCTGGGAGGTCATTGCCCAGGATACAATCTAGGGGAAGGTCAGCACTGACGACCACCCTAATCCAGTCAAGGATACCCTCCCTCTCTAGGGGCACTATGGCTACAGGTTTGGAGGTGACCTCCCCTGTGGCTATTCTGACTTTCTTTGTCTTTCCTGGGACATACATGTCTGGGGTCACTAACCGGTCACTCACTATAGTGTGACTGGCACAGGTGTCTCTCAGGCCAGTGGTAGGGATCCCATTCACTTGAATGTGGTGGAAGTGCCTACTCCCACCCTCAGGGATCACCAGCTTACCATCTGGTCCTGTCTCCCAGCACAATGCTAGGAGGACTTCATCATCTGAGGAATCCTCCTCTATGGCTACACTGGACAGCCCAGTGCTAACCACCTTCCTTGGACAGGCTGCATCTCCTCTGAAGTGACCTGTCTGCTGACAGTCAAAGCAAGCCCTACTGTCCAAGAGTTTTTTTAACCCTGGGTCTCCCTGTCTCTGCTTGTCAGAGTGGGAGTTGGATTTACTCTCCTCCTTCTTAGGGTTCTGGGGTACAGAGGGAGTCTCTGTGGTGGGCTTACTACCTCCCTCCTTAGGTTTTTGGGGACCTGTCCCCCCCTTCTTGGAGTCTCCCCCCTGGGACTTGACAACCACCCTGGTTCTCAACCACTCATCAGCTGCCTCCCCTAGCTCTCTAGGGTTGGTCTGCTTAGAGTCCACTAGATGCTGGCGTAACCTTTCTTGGGTACAATTGGTCAAGATGTGCTCTCTCATGATCAGATTGTATACCCCTCATAAGTATCTACTTTGTTACCAATAATCCAGCCCTCTAGTGCCTTTAGTGAAATGTCCACAAAGTCAACCCAAGACTGGGTACTGACCTTCTGGGTGTCCCTGAACTTCATTCTATATTGCTCTGGGGTCAGACCAAACTTCTTGGCTAAGCACCTCTTCATACTAGGGTATGAATCTGCCTCCTCCCCCCTTAAGGTCAGAAGCCTATCCCTCCCTGAGTTGGGGACCAACTCCCACAAAAGGGAACCCCAGTATTGAGGCCTAACCCTTCTCATTTGGAGTGCCCTCTCAAAGGCCCCCAGCCACTTATCTATGTCATCCCCCTCTACATAAGCAGGAACTACCCCCTTGGGTAATCTGGGGCAAACTCCCCCACCCATGGACACCTCAGCTTCTTTATCGCTGCTTCCATCTCTTTTCTCTTTGTATGCCCACTTTTTCTTTTCTAGGGCCAGCTTCTCTGCTTCCAAAGCTATGTATGCTAGCTGGGCCTCCAGCTCTCTTTCTCTGAGGATGGGGTCTCTCCTCCTGAAAGGACCCCCGTCCCACCACTAGCTTTGGATCTGCCCCTAGTGACTGTATTTACTGAGGACCGTTCTTCCTCATCCTCACTTGGGCTCAGATGCCTTCCCTCCCCTGAGTGGTTAGAGCTGGCAACCTCCCTTCTTTCTCCCTCCTCTGGAGCTTCTTCTGACTCTACCTCTTGGGCCTCAGCCCATGCTGTCAGGGATGTGATCAGGATTTGCTTCCTGAGATCAGTGGTTGCAGGCAACCCTCTTTCAATACACAACCCCCTAAGCTGGACTACTGTCAGTGTGGGTAGACTAGCCAGATCAAGCTCCATGGTTCCCTAGTTTTGTGTCAACAAAAACTTTTTGCAAAAATTGGAAACAAGAATTTAGAAAAATTACAAAAATTCAATAATTGAAATTAATCCAAATTAAAAATTAAAAACTATTTTTGCACTAGGACAATTTAAAGGATTTTTAATTTGTTTTACCTAAAACTGTAACGTGATATTGAACACAAGTACAGGATCCCGTTGCTGCTTCCAATTATGTTGGAAAATGGGTTATTGGTAGGGCAGGTAGGTACCTACACCTAGCAACAAGCCACTAACCTCCACATAGGTACAGTTAGGTCTCAGTAAATTAATCCCAGCTCTACCCTTGGTAGCTTGGCATCGAGCGTCAAGGCTTAATTTAGGAGACAAAGTGTAAAGCATTCAAATATCACAAAACAGTAATTAAATAAAACACAGGAAACAGTTTAAAAATCCAAAACCAATTTATAAAAATAGCTTATATTTTTATCTTTAAAATGACACAAAAATGATTAAAATCGGTTCAGGGGAACCGGAGATATGAATTTTTAAAGTATTATTATTTTCTAGCGCTTAGAAACAAAAAGCGCCAATCGGGTCATCTGGTTGCACCAGGACCGGGGCAAAGTCAAACTTTCAGGCCGACCGCAATGGAGCCCTGCTCGGCTACAAGTCGCGGGAGGCCTCGGTTAAAAAGTTACCTTCTGACTTAGTCTCTTTTTTGATGTTTTTCTTCCCCGGGACGAACCTGCCAGTTGGATCCGACCTCCTGGAGCCCTTGTCCGGATACGCGAAGTCGGTTTCCTCGGTGGTGATTTTTACCTTCGGACTTAGTCGTTTTTTCGAGATGAAAATCCTTCGACCGGGGTAAACCTGGATCTTGATCCGACGTCCGTGGAGCCCTTCTCGGATACGATGGCTGGAAGGTCCCGGTCAACTTTTTACGTTCGGACTTAGTCTCTTTTTTGGATGTTTTTCTTTACCGGGACGAACCACGAAGTCAGGCCGGGTCGCGGTTGAGGCAAGCCGGCTAGAATTTCCGCGTCGGGTCGGTCACTTTAGGGAGCTTTTTTTCAAAAATTCTCCAATCTTTTCCAAACTTCTGGGGCTTCACCCAGATGTTCTTTTAAGGTTCTTTTGGGGTCCACGGCTCACCCCAAGGGTCCAGAAGTTCTGTGATGGTCCTTGGGGGTGCGGACTTCAACTCCCAGAATGCACCTGGCGCAAACTCCTTTTTGGCCACTGGGCAGTGGTCAGCTGGTCGCTTCTTTCAGGAGTTGGTGCAGGGGACTCTGGTTAGCAATTTTTCACCTGTAGCAAACAGGGAGTCCCTCCTTGAACCAGTTGAAGCCAGGCAAAGTCCTTCTTGTGGTGAAGCCCAAGTGTGCAGCTGGTGCAGTCCTTCTGAGTGCAGGGTCCAGGTGCAGGCCAGGGGTCCAGCAGGGCAGTCCTTCTTCTTCTTTAGTTCCTTTCTTGTTGAATTCTGGAGGGGATCTGAGGTGTGGGTGCAGGTCTGCCAGTTTTTTCCTTGCTCCTGGGTGAAAAGCAGGGGGGCCCCGGTTCTCCAATCAGGGACAGGGTCGTCCCCCTGTGATGACCACTTCCTGGGAAGTGTGGCAAAAATCCATCCCAAAAGGCAACAGTCTCTAAAAATCCAACATGGCTGAATCTGATTTTTGGAGGTTACATCTGGCTGAGCCCACCCACTGGTGTGGCTAAAAATCATAAACGCACCCCTCTCCTGCCCTCTCCTAATCTAATCAAGGGGGCACCTAGCTGTCTGGGGTTGCAGGATGTGGGGGTGTTGCTGGGTGCTGCAAATGTCCTTCTCTGCCTTTGAAGACCAGTTTGGCAGCCCTCCCCCTTCCTGCCTCACCATCTGCTGAGGGGAGATTCTCTCCCCCAAGCACATTCCTTTGTGTGAAGCCTGGCCACTTCACACCTCATCAAGGCAGCCTGGCAGAAGCTGCTGCAGGCTGGCCAATCAGAGCACAGCAGCAAAAACAATGCAGAGCTGAAATTGGCAACTTTTTAGGTAAAGTCTAAACTTTTTACCTGAACTAGTTATATTAAATCCAACAACTGGAAGTTGTAGGATTTATTACAACAATTAATTTGATACCAAATTCTTGGTATGCAACATTTAAGGAGACTTTAAAATTTAAAATAAAGTCTGCCCATTCTAGCCTATGAAGGCCATTTACTTCAATGAGGGAAAAACGAATTTGGCTGTTTTTACCTCACCAGGGCTTATAAATCTATTTTGATAAAGTCCCTGCTTATAGTTACATGGCACCCAGCCCTAGGGGCACATAGGGCACACCTTAGGGGTGACTTATATGTAAAAATAAGGTAGTTTAAGACTTTGGAAGTACCTTTAATTCCAAAGTCGAATTTGCATATAACTTTAATTTAAAAGCAGCCAGCAAGGCAGGCTTGCTTTTAAAATGACACTGGGCACCTCAGCAATGCACCTAGGTGTGCACCACCTATGCTGTGGTCCCTAAACCTACATGCCCTACCATATACTAGGGACTTATAGGTAGGTTAACTTAGCCACTTATAATTAGCCTAATTTGCATATCCATTTTACACAGAGCACAGGCCCTGGGACTGGTTAGCAGTACCCAGGGCACCATCAAAGTCAGGAAAACACCAGCAAAAAGAGGAAAATGGGGGCAAAAAGTTATGGGGCCTCTGCAATCAGCCCTGTTTTCTCACACAAACCTAAACTTACCGGGCAATAATCTGTTTTAGCTGCTGACCGAGATGCGATTGTGCTTACATAGGTGATGGTTAGTGAATGGTGAACATGTGTTTCTCAGTGTAAACATGATTTTTGAAGATAGTTGTTCAGCACTTTTCTAATTTAGGTTTTAGCAGAGTGCCATTTTAAGAAAGTGGATTATTATTATTCAGGTTGGTTGTGAGTCCACCACGAGAAATAAGACTACAAATGGGTCTGGATAAAATGCATTTTCAATAGTTTAAACCAGGGGTTAACCAATAGGTAGTTATGGCACAGAGCAGACATGCTTAACTGAGTAAAATATGTAAAGTATTCAGCAGCAACAAAATAGTTAAAATGAGAAGACACTACACAATGAAAATCCCACCACCAAGTTATAAACATAGTAATATGACTATGATTAAAGCTTTAAGGCAAATAGTACAGTGAAAAAGGAACACATCAATCAGTAGTCACTGTTAGCTTTTGACCACGACCTAGAAGCAATTTCATACTGACCACTTTAGAGGTCAAATACACCAAAAGGTTTGTCCGGTCAAAGATTGTATTTAACAGTTTGGTGGAATCCATGAACTAAAAGGAAAAATCCTGGGCAATGTTAAAATTTAGATTAGCTGAATTCCGCTCAAAGCTGGATAATGTCCTGCTGAAGCCATTGTTTTCAGCAGGGAACCTAAGAGAAGGAGAAATTCAAATTTTATGGCAGATGAAGTTCTCACATCATACAGATAAATTGTGTGCCTTGGACCAGCCTTTGAACTTAGGGGCATATTTATACTCTGTTTGCGCCGAATGTGCGGCAAAATTTTTGAGGCACAATCGGCGCAAACCCTGCCCCATATTTATACTTTGACGTCCGACCCCGCGGGCGTCAAAATTCCACCATGTGCGTAACTTTATGGAAGGGGGAACCAGCCTTGCGTTAATTATATGCAAGGTAGGCGTTCCCTTCCAAAAAATGACTTTAAGGCCTGTGCCCCTTATTTATACTCTGGCGTCATTTTGACGCACAGGAGGGGGTGGTCCTTAAAAAACGGCGCACAGCCTGATGTGCGCAGTTTTTTAACGCCTGGGTCAGGGCAGGCGTTAAGGGACCTGTGGGCTTGGAAGGAGCCCAAAGGTGCCCTCCCCTGCCCCCAGGGACACCCCCTGCCACCCTTGCCCACCCCAGGAGGACACCCAAGGATGGAGGGACCCATCCCAGGGAAGTAAAGGTAAGTTCGGGTAAGTATTTATTTCCGATTTTTTTTGTGGCATAGGGGTGCCTGATTTGGGCCCCCCTACATGCCACAATGCCCAATGACCATGCCCAGGGGACATAAGTCCCCTGGGCATGGCCATTAAGCAAGGGGGCATGACTCCTGTCTTTGCTAAGACAGGAGTCATGTCAATGGAGGTTGGGTGTAAATAAAAATGGCGCAAATCCGGTTTGAGGCCTGAATTTTGCCTCAGACCTGACGTGCACCATTTTTGACGCACAACCCCCATTTTCCCATACGCCGGCGCTGCCTGGTGTGAGTAATTTTTTTTTACGCACACCAGTCTGCAGCGCCGGCTAACGTCATTCCATTAATAAGGCGCCCGCATGGCGCGCTGGAATGGCGTTAGCCGGCGCTAAAATTTTTGACGCACAACTGCGTTCGCGCAGTTGTACGTCAAAAAGTATAAATATGGGCCTTATTATTTAATGCAGTTTAAAATCTACCTATGGGGAAAACCTGAAGCTGTACCTGAGAAAGTATCTTTGAAATCAGACACCTTGCTGTAAATTCTTGCTGATGATACAGAGGTCTAAGAAGCACAAACATTTTCTAAGACACAACTTTTCAAAGTTTGTGGTGCAGATTTAAGGCTCCTAGGACATCAGGCACAGCACCATTGTTGCTCAGACTCACTCCAGCTGAGGCCACTGGCAAGGCCCAGTCAAGTTTCAGTTGCTACTGACCATCTGGTCACACCAGGAAAAGGGCGTCTTGCAGGTTGTTTTTACTGAAGCCACACCAGAGATCAGCCAACTGACCATAGGACTCCATGTCTCAGTCCTGGGTACAATTGGGAGCACGTTCAGCCCTTAAGGTCTTCACATACTTCACAGGCAGCATGTCCAGTCCTCTACTATTCTTCCACATGTCCAGATGTGTTCTGGTGAGCTGTGGCTGTACCACTTTTGTAAGATTCACTAACCAGTGGGTGGGGTGACTCCTGGGTTAAGAGTAAAAAGCTCCCATGGGCAATCCTTCCCACTTTTACAGGACATCCTATTTACCTTATCACAATCTATCCCACAATGTACTGAGTAAAATTCTCAAGATGGGAGCATCCTTCTGACCTTGAAGCTTTTTAGTGTCCCAGCCAGGGGAGTGATTAGGAAAATGTGAAGTCCCATTTTTCCCAACTCGCCAGACTGGTTCAGGGGCCAGTTTCTCCTTACCCCGGTCTGGTTCCAAACTGACTCCTTTTGGCTCAGGGAACAAAAGCTTTTTTTCCACTGGTCTCTTTTTAAAGTTAACTATGAAGGTTTCTCTTTGGTCCCTTTTAAGTTCATGAAGTTCCTGAACCCCCTCCAGCTGCCTTTCCTGAGATGAGAGGCGTCACATACCTAACAACCAGGTCTTTTTTTTCCAAAAGACCTAAACCATTGATTCCACTCTGCGAGCTGGTTTCACATTTCATGAAGGGGGAGCACGTATGGGAGCCAGCTGCTGGCAGGCTAATGCTAGTTGGCCCTTTGGACCCTTTGGTAGACAAAGTCCAACTTTTTTTAAAGTTATGTTTCCTATATATTTATCAAAAACCCGGCTTCACTAATGAATTGAATTTTTATCAAACATTAAAAATAGTGGTTGAATCAGTCCTGTAGCTCATCCCGAACATGACTTAGCAGAAATGTTATTGAATTCTCTATTGTTGTTTTCTTAATAGGAGCAGTTACAAACCTTAACAGTAAAGGCAGCTTTGAGGGCTGGTTACTGTAGATACATCCCAACACTATATTCTTGCACATACACTAACCTGTAGTAATGAGGCCCTTTTCTGTCAAAAGGGTTATTTTGATAGATGTGCAAGCAGAATTTAAAGCTACAGCGGTCAGGTTACACAAGTAGGCCGGAAGTGAGTAGCACAGCATGTGCTGCAGGTGACAATTAACTTCCCATGTCATTGTGTTTTATCCTGCATCATTTGCTATAGCCTTACCAAACAGGTATATATTCCAGTTGGCGATTAGCCAATTTTATCATGTTGCATGGGTCAAAAAAACATAAATCATACAACAGGGATTGGGCAACAGTGCCTCAGCATGCAAAGTTAAAAAACAAGCAATAGCAATCAGAAAACAATGGCTGTGATCATGCTAAAAGAGGGATTTTCTGATACTTATGATTTATGGAATTGGGAAGCTCAAACATCCATCATAGTTCAAAGAAGTCACGTGCTTGTCCTTTTCCTCCACTGGATAATTCATATCTGACTTTCTGAAATTCAATTTGTAACCTGCTTCAGCAAGCACTGCAACTTATAAGTCCACCCACCTGCTGCAAATGTCCTTCTAAATCATCACCTGCTTTGTATATGTAGTTGATGTAAGACACTACATTTAAGTTGTGTTGTATTAATTGAGTTACACTTTCAGTGCTCCTGGTCTGTTCTATACCTCTGGGGGAGTTCTACTTAAACAAATTAAGGCCCTCATTAAAGCATTGGCTGTAAATGCCGCCAGCCACTGTGCTGATGGCCTCCAACATACCGTGACCGCGGCGGTATACCGCTAGGGGTATTATGACCCACGCAGAGAAATCCGCCACTATGCAGACACCCACACGATTCTGCCTGCCCAAAGGTCAGTGATAAACTGGCGGTACCAAAACCCACAATGTTACGCCAACAGAAATATGCCCACAGCATCATGACCCACGAATTACCGCAGCGGTCATTTAACCCCGTTAAACCATAGCGGGTCACACCGTCGCGCTCAAAATACACACAACCTAACAAAACAACTCCACACCGGACAATTCAAACTACACACACCTGATACACATACACCCACCAAAAACCACACACCCACAACACTATAAAATACACACCCACATTACCCACGACCCAAAGAATCTGGCAACTGAGAGAGAGACAAGCCAGGAGCACCCACTGAATCTGAGCCACATAACACCATCACCCATACACCACCCATGCACCTCACAGCACACACCCCAAAACATCACCCCACACACCCTCTCACATACCACTCACACTGCACCCATGGCACCCCAAAGACACCCCAGGTTCTCTGAGGAGGAGATAAGGGTCATGGTGGAGGAAATCATCCGGGTAGAGCCACAACTATTCGGATCACAGGTGCAGCAGACGGCTATTGCTCGGAAGATGGAGCTATGGCGGAGAGTAGTGGACAAGGTCAACACTGTGGGACAGCACCCCAGAACAAAGAATGTCATCAGGAAGAGGTGGAACGATCTATGGGGGAAGGTATGTTCCATGGTTGCAATACACCAGGTAGCTGTACAGAGGACTAGCGGTGGGCCCCTACCTCCTCCCCCACAACTAACAACATGACAGCAGCTCTACACTTCTGGATCACGATGACCAACTTGGCCCATCAGGGACCTCTGGACAGTCGGTTACCATGCCACAGTCCCAACCCACCACAGAGCCTCCCCCCCAGGAAACACCAGCACAGCACCCACCCAGGGGGCCCATACCTCTGTCCCCAGGACACGTCAATCAGCAGTGTGTCTACCACTACACGGACCCCAGGCAACCCCACAAACACAGGGCGATAAGGGACCTGGTGTCAGTGGCAGTGGGCACACGGTTCAGGGGACAGAGGGACAGAGGCACAGGACAACAGGGAAGCTGGGAGGACTGCTGTGCGGCAGGGGGAGGACAGACCCAGGGAACCCAATCTCCACAAGGCACTTGCAGGGATCCTGGGAGCATACTACCATTCCCAGGAGAACATGGGCCAGATTCTGTACAAGTTGCAGGAGACCCAGCGGCTGCAGAAGGGACAGTACCTGGGGATCAGGGAGGTCCTGAAAGACATCCACACCACCCTGGTCACCTTTGCAGGGGTGCTGGCTGACATGGCCAACACCATGAGGGAGGCAGTGGCACACCAACGGGCCCCTGACACTAGCCACACTGATGAACAGCCCTCCATCTCTGCCAGCGGTAGTGGACAGGAGGCTCTGCCACAGGACCAACAGGCCACTAGCACCCCACCCCTCGCAGAAGGAGAACCACCCTGCAAACGGTCCCTGCGATCCAGGCAGAAGCCAGAGAACATTGCCAAGACCCCTGTCAGGAAATAAGACTCTCCTGATTGTCACCCTTGTGTCCCACTCTGTCACCCTATCCACCTGAACTGCCATTGCTCCCCTTCCTATGCCCCCTTGGACAATGCACCTGTGATACAAATATACTGGACTCTAACCTGGACTTTCCTCCATCAGCAACCCAGCCCATTGCAATACCCCCTCCACTTATTAGCACCTAAATAAATACCCACGGAACAAATACAAGTATGGAGTCTGTCAATTGATTGAAATATGTATTTGTTTAACCATTGCATTTCTAATCTACTGTAATATTAACATATTTATAACCTGTAGTGGGCAGCAGTTAACACACCAGGAGCCAGAGTGGGGCACAGAGATCTGAAAATAGAGATGCCAAAGGGTACAGTAAGTGGCCATAGACATGGGGAAACCACGCTGCCATGTTCAATGTCAAACACAAAACTGCAGTGGAAGATGAAGTCACAGTGTCTTACCTGTGTGTCACTGGAAGTATTGTTGAATGAGTGTACGTCTGTTATCCACATCTTCTTCCTCTGCCTCCTCTACGTCACTGTCCACAGGCTCCACCACTGCCACAAGACCATCTCCAGGCTCATCCTCCTGTAGTAAAGGCACCTGGCGTCTCAAGGCCAGGTTGTGCAACATGCAACGATGGTCTGGCACACCTTCTTGGGTGAGTAGTACAGGGATCCACCTGTCAGATGGAGGCACCGGAATCTGGCCTTCAGGAGGCCAAAGGTTCTCTCAATTATCCTCCTTGATCACCCATGTGCCTCATTGTAACTTTCCTCTGCCGTTTTCCAGGCATTCTGCACTGGGGTCAGTAGCCATATGAGGTTGGGGTAACCAGAGTCACCTATAAATATTGAGGGATACCTGTTAGCCACACACTCATCCTTAGGGCCTAACCCACACCTATATACCTACATCAACTGGCTGGGGACCAATGGCTCACCTATTAGCCACAAATGGTGCCTCTGGAGTTGAGACATCAACAAGGGGGTTATTCCAACTTTGGAGGAGGTGGTAATCCGTCCCAAATGTGACGGATTTACCACCAGCCGTATTACGAGTTCCATAGGATATAATGGACTCGTAATACGGCTGGTGGTATATCCGTCACTTTACCGTCACTTTTGGGACGGATTACCACTTCCTCCAAAGTTGGAATAACCCCCCATATATGGAATGCTGCTATTCCTCAAGATAAAGGCATCATGCACAGAGCCAGGGTACTTTGCATTGACATGGGAGATGTACTGGTCTGCCAAACATACTATCTGCACATACAGAGAGTGAAAGCTTTTTCCATTTCTGGACACTTGTTCATTTCTCCGGGGGGGGGGGGCAATCCAATATGTGTAATATCAATGGCACCAATGATGTTGAGGATATGTCCCAGGGCATAAAAGTCAGCCTTCACTGTGGCCAAATCCTCCACCTGAGGGAATACGATGCAGCTGTGCATGTGTTTCAGCAGGGCAGACAACACTCTGGTCAGAACGTTGGAGAACATTGGCTGAGATATCCCTGATGCCATGGCCACTGTCACTTGGAAGGAACCACTTGCCAGGAAATGGAGCACTGACAGGACCTGCACTAGAGGGGGGATAGCTGTGGGGTGGCCGATAGCTGAAATCAGGTCTGGCTCCAATTGGGCACACAGTTCTTGCATTGTGTCCCTATCAAGTCTGTAGATCAGGATAATGTGCCTGTCCTCCATTGTCACCAGGTCCACCAGGTATCTGTACACGGGGGTGTCTCCATCTCCTATTCATCCTCAGCAGTGTAACTCTAGGTTGAAAAACGGTGAGCAGAGGGTCATAATCACACATATGTCAAAATAAAAAGCATTTCTTCCTTTACAGAAACAGTATGTGAATTCGAGAGTCAGTTGATGTGCCAATGACTGCTGTGATGCAGTTAGGTGCCATGGCCTGTGCCCCCCTGAAATGGCAGCTACCTGACCTGTGAGGAGAGACAAGTGGAAATGAGGTAATTCCCCTAGCGTTGGGCGCCGTTGCAGTCGGCGGTCGACAACCGCCACGCAACTTTGCATTGGGTATCATTGGGCCCTAGTGGTTTCAGGAGCCAATGGCGATGTACGCTGGCGGTGACGGTACGCACTGCCGCGGACGTGACCGCCATTTTCTATCTGCTCACTCACTTGCTACCTGACCTTCAACTGGAGAGGACATACACTGCAAGTGCTGCTGTGACCTGTGTCTGGAAGCGACAATGGCTCGAGCGTCTGGGGAAAGGGCCCCAACCTTCACTTTGGAGGAGTTGAGGAGACTGGTGGATGGGGTCCTACTCCAGTACACTTTACTCTATGGTCCTCCAGACAAACAGGTGAGTACACCGTGAGCATGATGCGTGGTCCATGAATGTAGGGATTGATGTGTGTGTAAGCCTCGTGTGGGGGGGCGCTGAGGGGTCCTGGACAGAGTGCTGCATGTCTGTTGATCAATGTCTGTGCAGAAGGGGATGGGAGGGATATTATGGGCCATGAGTGTAACAGTCCAGACGGTATGAATAATACCTTTTCTGCTGTATTTTCTTTTGCAGGTCAGTGCCCATCAGAAAAAGGGTATTTGGCGTGCCATCGCCAAGGAGGTGTGGTCCCTGGGGGTCTTTGACAGGCAGAGCACCCACTGCCACAAATGGTGGGAAGACCTGCACCGCTGGGCAAGGAAGACGGCGGAGGCCCAGCTGGGGCTGGCCTCCCAATGAGGAAGGGGTGCCCGTCATACCCTGACCCCCCTGATGTTCCACATACTAGCGGTGGCCTATCTGGAGTTGGATGGGCGCTTGAAGGCATCACAGCAGCCAAAAGGGGGTGAGTACAGATTCTGAATCATGACTTTGCACGCGTTAAGGTTTTACCTGGGTGGGGGATGTGGGCTGTGGGTGTTGGGCAGGCTCTGAAGAACTCCAACCCCAATAGTGTTGGTGGGCATCTACTACTGGGCAGGGTTGGTTTCAGGTGTGCAGCTAATGGCGTTAGGCAATGTACCCATGGGCTTGTGACTAGCATTGTAACTTGTAGTGCGTGGCCTATTGCATAGGGCTGATCCCTGTGTGTTGTGTACGCCAACGGTAGTGTTGTTGCTGGCATTGACCAAGTGTATCCTCTGTCTCTTCCCCCCCTATTTGTTTTGTCACCCTGTCCTTGTATGCATTAGCATCATCTGGCAGAGGAGCAGAGGCACCGGCAATGGAGGAAGCTGCATCCCACATGGGCCTTGAGCCCGAATCCACCGACGGTGAGGGCACCAGTGGAACGGACAGCGAGGGGAGCACCACGGCGGAGACAGGAGGGGACACTACAGACAGCGACTCCTCCTCCGATGGAAGCTCCCTGGTGGTGCCAGACACCTCTGTGCCCACCCCAACAACAGGTACAGCTGCCACCCCATACCAGCACCGCCCTCCCAGCAGCCCCTCAGCACGTTTTCTGTGCCCGCTCACCCAGGAGCGTGGGCATCACCTTCGCCCCAGGCATCTCAGGCCCTGCTCCAGTCAGCCATGCTGCCCTCAGTGAGGAGGCTATTGACCTCCTGAGATCCCTCACTGTTAGGCAGTCAATCATACTGAATGCCATCCAGGGTGTCGAAAAGCATTTGCAACAAACAAATGCATACCTGGGGGGCATTCACTCTCTGGCCTTCGCACTGATGGTAGCCATTGTCCCTGTCTCCAGCCTCCCCCCTCCAACTTCCTCTACCCAGTCCCAATCCCCTCAACCCCAACCAATCCCATGCACACTTTCAGACCAGCACTCACCCAAATCAACACACAGAAGTGGCTCAGGCAAACACAAGCACCAAACTTCATCTCACAGGCACTCACACAAGCACCATCCCCATGCAGACACACCAACATCCACTGCCTCCACTGTGTCCCCCTCCTCCTTGTCGTCCACCTCCCTCCCAGTAGCATCTCCACTCACACCTGCATGCACCACCATTCTCATCCACTACCTCCATCACCAGCACGACTATCACTACACGCCCCTCACTGGCAGTCACCACCCCCACATCCATGCACACATCCCCTGTGTCCTCTGCCACTGTGTCTGTGACCCCTCATCCCAAAGTACACAAACACAAGCACACACCCACCCAACAGCCATCCATCTCACAACAGCACCCAGCTCATGCCCCTGCACCCAAACACAGCAGATTGACACCTTCTACAACCACTCCCTCTTCTTCCACTCCCAAACCTTCACCTTCTTCCAGCCCCAGTGTACCTAAGAAGCTTTTCCTCGCCAACATTGACCTCTTCCCTAAACCTACCCCCTGTCCTTCACCTCAGACAAGGGTGTCCAGAACCCAGCCCAGCACCTCAGCCACCCAGTCCACGTCCACTGTGGTTTCAGCAGCTGTGAGAGGCTCCGAGGAGGAACCCATCAGCCCAGCCAGTGTGGCACCAATAACGGCCAAGCCCAAGAAGGTTTCGCCACCTGGTAAGGGTAAGAAGGGGACAGCAGCCAGCAAGGGGAAGAAGGCACAACCAGCCAGCAAGGCCAAGTTAAAGATTCCTGCTGGCAGAAGCAAGGAGGCACCACCATCTGCCAAGGGCAGGAAGGGGTGCAGAACACCAGTCATTGCACTTCAGCCGTCCGAGGCTGCAGGTGAAGGCCTGGAGGCTACCACCACAACTTCCAGCACCGCCTGTCACGACTCACGTGCTGCTTGCGCCTGGAGTTTGCAGATCTTGAGGCGTGGATCTTGAGGGTTCGACTTTGGCCCAAAAAGGGGCGACTCTTTCTGGTAGCCACGGTGCTGTAGGCGAGGAAACGCCAAGGACAGACCGTGACCGTGAGAAAGTAGCGCCAGAGGGAAAAAACCCCTTCAGAAGAAGAGGAAAAAACCTCCCAGATGATTCGCAGGGGATTCCTGGAACAAGAACAGAGGAACAGGAATCAAAGGAACTGACGTAACACAGAAATGGCGAAATCCAGAGCCAAGGACTAGGAAATCAGGAGCGAGGACACTAACTGAAACAGAGAGTGTTGCAGCGCAAAGAGGAAAAGAAAAACCACCCTTAAATACCATAAAACAGGAAGTGACCCACAGGAAGAAAAAGGACACCATCTTGAATAGGGAAAAGTAGATAGAATAGACTGGAGCAGAAACCATAGAGAATAGGGAAAGGAGGAATGCTGGGAAGACAGAGGTAACCTGGGAAGGGGAAAAGACATAAAGGACAGAGGAGAAAACAGACCCAAAAAGGAAGAAAGACAGAAAAGAAGAAAAGGGAGCCCCAAACAGGTAAGAGGGGTCAGGAGACCCCAACAAGACGGAGGGAGAGCGCAGCGCGAGGCCCCCAGTAAGTCCTGGGGCCTCGCAGGGTGCAAGAAAGGCTCGGGGCGCGCCGCGTCTTAGAGACGCGGAGCGCGGCCCGAGCCGAACACGCGGCTTGTGCCGAACGCTCGGCTCGCGCGGTGCGGCGCGACAGTAGGCCCCCCTCCCGAAGGCCCTGGTTTGAAAGGAAATAAACGGTGAAAGCGCTGAGTCAGAAGAGGAGCATGAACCGAAGATGCATCTTCCCAATAACACTCACTGAGAGGATAACCCTTCCAATGAATCAGATACTGCAGACGGGTGTGAAAAAGACGAGAGTCACAAATCTCCTGAACCTCATATTCAGGAACATCATCCACTAAGACAGGAGGAGGACAGGAAAACTGACGGGAGTACGGATCTGGTACATAAGGTTTGAGTTGGGAGACATGGAAGACTGGATGAATCTTCCATGTGTGAGGCAAGTGAAGACGGACAGTGACAGGATTAAGTAACTGGAGAATACGGAAAGGCCCGTAATAGCGAGGTGTGAATTTGTTCTGAGAAAGACGTGAGGGTAAGAATTTAGAAGAAAGCCAAACTTTATCCTGTGGATGGTAGTCCGGAGTGGCCCTACGTTTCTTGTCTGCTACTTTCTTCATATATCTCTTGGTGTGTTAGAGATTAGAACGAATCAGTCTATGGATTTGTAGAAGACGTTTGGAAAAATGAGTAATAGCGGGTAAGGGAGTGGGAGACAGAGAAGAAGTAGGAAAAGAGGTAGGATGAAAACCATAAGAACAGAAAAAAGGAGTGGTCTTGGAGGCACTATGGACTGAGTTATTATAAGAGAATTCAGCGATTGGGAGATAAGTGTTCCAGTTGCTTTGAGTTGAGTTGCAAAAACAACGAAGGTATTGTTCTAAGCCTTGGTTCAGACGCTCGGTCTGTCCATTGGTCTGAGGATGGAAGCCCGATGACAGAGCTCTATCGATGTTTAGTGTCTTACAAAAATACCTCCAAAACCGGGAAATGTACTGAGGTCCTCTATCAGATATAAGAGTATGAGGAAGTCCATGAAGACGGAAGATATGTTCAATGAATATCTGGCTTAATTCTTGGGATGTAGGTAGCTTTTTCAAGGCAGTGAAGTGAGCCATCTTAGTAAAAGAGTCCACAGTGACCATGATTACCCGGTTTCCTGCTGAGAGTGGTAACGAACACATGAAATCAGTGGAGATGGTGTGCCATGGAGTTGGCGGAACCGGCAAGGGCTGGAGTAAACCCGCAGGTCTGGTTCGGGGAATCTTGACTTGAGCGCATGTGGGACAAGCCTGAACGTATGTTTCAATATCCTTTTTCCAAGTAGGCCACCAGAAAAATCGTGATAACAGTTCTTGTGTGGCCTTGATGCCTCTATGACCAGCAACCGGTGAATCATGACACATTTGTAATGCCTTTTCTCTCACTCTGTTAGTGGGGATGAATAACAGATCGTGATAATAATAGTATCCTTGTCTCTTATGTAAAAGAGGCCTTAAGTTCTCTATTTCATCATCAGATAGATTGGGGTACTCCAGTTGTACCTCCTCCAGAAAAGACTGGGCTACCCCAATGATCTTACTGGGTTCCAGTAGGGGTTGAGCTGGGACAGGAGTACAATCTGGATAACGACGCGATAGAGCATCAGCCAGAATGTTTTGGGAGCCAGGAATATATGTAATGTAGAAATCATACTGGCTGAAGAAGAAGGCCCAACGAGCTTGACGACTATTTTGGCATACGAAATTTCGTAAACATTGTAAGTTTCGATGGTCTGTTCTCACTTCAAAAGGTTCCTTGGAACCCATCAGAAACTGCCTCCATTCAATACAAGCTGTTTTCAGAGCCAACAATTCTCTTTCCAATACTGAGTAATGTTGTTCTGCAATAGAGAGTATATGAGACAAATAGAAAACAGGATGTTCAAGACCATCGTCCTCTTGTTGTTGGAGTAGAACGGCACCAATGGCCTTTTCAGAAGCATCGGTGACGACAATAAATCGTTTGTTGGTCTCTGGATGTCTTAAGATGGGAGCTTGTGTAAATGCCTTCTTTAATTCCTGAAAAGCTGTTTCAGCAGTTTTAGTCCAGACAAACCCTTTAACAAGATTTTCCTTCTTTAAAGTGTGAGTTATATGGCTAGTTTGTTTAGCAAAGTCTGCGATGAATTGTCGATAGAAGTTCGCCAATCCTAGAAAGCATTGTGTTTCTTTAATGGAAGATGGAGAAGGCCAATCTAGGATAGCTTGTACCTTTTCTTGATCCATGGCTACTCCGGTGGTACTTAAATGATATCCTAGATATTTGACTTCCGTCTGGTCAAACTCACACTTTTCGGGTTTGCAAAATAGTTGATGTGCCCGGAGTCGTTGAAGGACTTGTTTAACATGGGAAGAATGGAGTTCGGGATTTCTGGAATAAATAAGAATATCATCAAGGTAGATTACAACTGTCTGATTCAGGAGATCCGAGAATACTGAGTCCATAAATCTCTGAAAAATTGCCGGGGCATTAGTAAGACCGAAAGGCATTACCCTGTATTCAAAGTGACCAAATGGAGTCCTAAAGGCCGTTTTCCACTCATCTCCTTCTTTAATGCGTAAGAGGTGATAGGCTCCCCGTAGATCTAGTTTGGTAAACCGTTGGGCCCCTCTGACTGCCTCTAAAATGTCCCTTATGAGAGGCAAAGGATAACGATCTTTAATAGTTATTTTATTCAGGCCTCGAAAATCCAGGCAAGGGCGAAGGTCCTTTGTCTTCTTGGGTACGAAAAAGAGAGGAGCCCCGGCCGGAGAAGACGATGGAACAATAAGACCACTTTGAATATTTTCATCCAAATACTCCTTAAGTACTTCCTTTTCAGTTTCCGTGAGGGAATACATCCTGCCAAAAGGAACGATAGTGCCAGGTTCCAAGGGCATAGCACAATCGTAATCTCGATGTGGAGGTAACACAGGTTTGGAAGGTTTTTGGAAGACGTCTTGAAAATCCAAATAGTGTTCAGGAACTCCTTGGACTGTATTTATGGTCGAACCGGTGGTACCCTCCGTGATTATTGACCTCTTAGGCGACCAATACTTGTCTGAAGCAAAACAGTGCTCGTGACAGAACTGTGAAGACAAGGAAACCGTCCGGGTAGCCCAGTTCACATATGGATTATGTCTGATGAACCACGGGATTCCAAGAATGATGGTATGGTTGGGGGAAGTTATAAGATCAAAGGAAATGTGTTCCTGATGGTCACTGATCTGTAGATTCAGCATCAGGGTAGTTGTATCTACTGGACCCGATGATATCAAAGATCCATCCACCGTGTGAACTTGTTCTGGAACCTCCTTAGGTTGTATAGGAACTTGTTGAGTGGTGGCCCACTTCTTATCCATATAAATGCCACTAGCTCCACAATCTAGTAGTGCCATAGTCTTCTCTTGACGGCCATCAGGTAATTGTAACATTACTGGTAAAATGAACAAGGATGTGGTATTGTCGTTGAAAGAACTGATGGAAGGTATAGCTGCTAATCCCGTCCCCTCCCTTCTTACAGAGGACGGGAAGCGGCGTTTCCCGATGGCCTTGATGGACGTACTGGACAGGTACGCAGTATGTGGCCGGCAGATCCGCAGTATAAACACAAACCCTTCTTTCGTCTATCTTCTCGTTCGCTAGGGGAGAGAGGGCCTCGAGTTGTATCCACCTGCATGGGTTCTCCTTCGGTGTCTCTGACAGGAGGGCGAGGTTCCTCAGAACGATGCGGAAAAACTCGTGAGGTGCTTGGTTGAAAAGACCCTCTGCTCTTTCTCTTCTCTGCTCTCCGTTCCTGAAGGCGATACTCGATGGAGAGGGCTTGATCCATCAGGCCACGAAGATCTTCCACTCTGGTGGAATGTACTAGTTCGTCTTTGATTTCTTCTTTGAGTCCTCTACGAAACAAAGTCACCAAAGTACGTTCCACCCAGGTGGTCTCTGCCGCTAGTTGACGAAAGCGTGTGATGTATTGAAGGACATCTTGTGAACCTTGATGAATATCGCATAAGGCCTCTTCTGCTGAAGCCTCCAATCCCGGACGACTAAACATCAGCTTGAAGCGGTTCACAAAGGCGGAATAATCCGACAATACCGGATCGTTAGATGATACCATCGGGGTTGCCCAGGCCAAGGCAGGACCAGATAAGGCACTGATGAGATAACCCACTTTTGTTCTGTCATGGGAGAATTGGGTGGGTCGGAAGGCAAAGTACACTGTCAAGGAGTCAAGGAACTCTCGCAGCTTGGTTGGTTCACCCGAAAAACGATGGGTAGAGGCGGAGAGCGTTGGGACATCACCACTGCGGAAAGCCAAGGCCTGTCGCAGCGCAGCATTCTCACTGCGTAGTTGCTGTAATTCTTGAGCTTGTTGCTGAATTGTAGTTAGCAGAGCTTGATCCGGATCCGCCGCAGCTACCACAGTGTCTTCCATGGTGTTAGAAGACGTCGGGATGGTTAGGCGCTGCAATCTGTCACGACTCACGTGCTGCTTGCGCCTGGAGTTTGCAGATCTTGAGGCGTGGATCTTGAGGGTTCGACTTTGGCCCAAAAAGGGGCGACTCTTTCTGGTAGCCACGGTGCTGTAGGCGAGGAAACGCCAAGGACAGACCGTGACCGTGAGAAAGTAGCGCCAGAGGGAAAAAACCCCTTCAGAAGAAGAGGAAAAAACCTCCCAGATGATTCGCAGGGGATTCCTGGAACAAGAACAGAGGAACAGGAATCAAAGGAACTGACGTAACACAGAAATGGCGAAATCCAGAGCCAAGGACTAGGAAATCAGGAGCGAGGACACTAACTGAAACAGAGAGTGTTGCAGCGCAAAGAAGAAAAGAAAAACCACCCTTAAATACCATAAAACAGGAAGTGACCCACAGGAAGAAAAAGGACACCATCTTGAATAGGGAAAAGTAGATAGAATAGACTGGAGCAGAAACCATAGAGAATAGGGAAAGGAGGAATGCTGGGAAGACAGAGGTAACCTGGGAAGGGGAAAAGACATAAAGGACAGAGGAGAAAACAGACCCAAAAAGGAAGAAAGACAGAAAAGAAGAAAAGGGAGCCCCAAACAGGTAAGAGGGGTCAGGAGACCCCAACAAGACGGAGGGAGAGCGCAGCGCGAGGCCCCCAGTAAGTCCTGGGGCCTCGCAGGGTGCAAGAAAGGTTCGGGGCGCGCCGCGTCTTAGAGACGCGGAGCGCGGCCCGAGCCGAACGCTCGGCTCGCGCCGCGGCGCGACACCGCCACCTACCCCGCCACAAGCAGCACCACTGACAGCAGCAGCAGCCTCAGTGGGCAGCCATCCGAGGCTGCAGGTGAAGGCCTGGAGGCTACCACCACAACCGCCAGCACCACCACCTGCACCGCGGCCAACACCGCCACCTGCCCTACTGCAAGCACCGCCACCTGCCCCACCGCAAGCAGCACCACTGCCAGCAGCGGCAGCCCCAGTGAGCAGCCATCCGAGGCTGCAAGTGCAGGCCTGGAGGCTACCACCACAACCGCCAGCACTGCACCGCGGCCAGCACCGTCACCTGCAGCGCAACTGTGATTCACTGAGCAGCCGTCACCGCTGGAGAGCAGTGTGTAGTGGTGACTAAATGGGCTGCAGTGCGTCCTGGACCCTGCAACACCTGTTGGTGTGACACCCAGGTGAGAGACTGTGATCTTGCACTCCAAAACATCTGCATCACAGGGCGCAAAGCCCCCTTCACAACCAGTGGAAGAAGGCATCTACTCAGCCCCTCCTTGCCAGGATGAAGCACACTGGGCAGAAGGCCCCCTCCAGAACTAGTGGAAGAAGGTATCCACTCAGTCCCCCCTTGCCAGGATGAAGCACACTGGGAACAAAGCCCCCTCCAGAGCCAGTGGAAGAGGGCATCCACTTAGCCGCTCCTTGCCAGGATGAAGCACACTAGGCACAAGGCCCCCTCCAGAACCAGTGGAAGAAGGCTTCCACTCAGCCCCTCCTTGCCAGGATGAAGCACACTGGGCACAAAGCCCCCTCCAGAACCAGTGGAAGAAGGCATCCACTCACCCCCTCCTTGCCAGGATGAAGCACACTGGGCACAAAGCCCCCTCCAGAACCAGTGGAAGAAGGCATCCACTCCAGAGACTGTGGCTTTGCACTACCCAGGACCAAGCAGGGGGCAAACCACCCACTAGAGAGACTGTGGCTTTGCACTCCCCAGGACCAAGCAGTGGGAAAACCACACACTTGAGAGACTGTGGCCTTGCACTCCCCAGGACCAAGCAGTGGGAAACCACCCACTTGAGATTCTGTGGCCTTGCACTCCCCAGGACCAAGCAGTGGCCAAACCACCCACTTGAGAGATTGGGGCCTTGCACTCCCCAGGACCAAGCAGTGGGCATGGAGCCCCCTCCAGGAGCAATGGCGTTGTACCATCTTCCGGCTGAGGTGGTCCCCCATTCCCCACACCCCTGAGGTACCTGTGTGTTTTCGACCTGATGCCCCTGCAGTCTTCTTTCCGTATTGAGGTAGGAGTCAAGTGGGCTTGGCCTATGTGTTTTTGCCCAGTGGGCCACGGACAATTTTTGAGTGGGCATTTTCCCGCATTTCGTATATGTTGTATATATTGTGCATACTGTTTTTGCTTTATGAACGTATTTCTAAGTATTACTAATATTACACTCATTTGACTCCATTCATTTTGTCCTTGCATTATTCCTGAGGGTTATGGGGTGTATATGTAATGTTGTTGCATCTGTTTGTGTGTATTGTGTTGGGGTGAGGGTGGGGGTGTTGCATGTTGAGTGTGTGTGTCACTCTCTTTTTCCTCCCTCCCCTGTGTGGTAGCTGCAGTACTCACCGTGGTTGTCGTCGCCAGCGTTCATGCTCCTGGTGTATGAGAAGATACACCAGCATGGGGAAAATCTACAGATCGGGCTCCATGGTGTCCTGGTTCTTCCTTGAGTTTCGAGAGGTGAGTCGTTTCCCTTCAGAATACTGTTTCTGCCCTGCTTTTGATGTCGTTTGTACCACCCCGGAAAAGCTAGCGGATAGGCACGTTGTAATGGAGTGGTGGTACATTGTCTTCTGCCTGGCTGTTGGCGGTTACCTCCCTGATGTTTGTTGCAACGGCCGTGGCGGTCGGAGTGTTAAAGTGATTTTATGTGTTGGCGGTTTCCACCGTGGTCATGATTCCATTTTTTTTACCACCGGCCTGTTGGCGGTGTTACCACCGTTTTAGCACCGACCACCAGGGTTGTAATGAGGGCCTAAATTCCCATTATTATTGAGATTAAATAATATGGTTTTGGTGCCAAACACTGAGAAAAAAAACAATATTCATTGTATCTAAAGTTTTATTCATATTTCAGCATGTAGTCTGTATCATTAATCCTGTGCATTCTGTATTGCATTTGTTTTGTGATGTAAATTCAAATAGTGATCATCTGAGTCAATTATCCAAGATGAACTGGGCTTCAAAATTGAATATACAGAGATTTTCAGCACCATTGGGCACAGGAGTACAATTCAGTGATATTCACGTATAATTCATTTAAGGTCTTTTTGTACCTCTGGCTTTTCTTTATTTTCACATGTCTTTGGACCTCTAGTTCTTTTTTTAAAGAGGTTATGTGTGTTATTGCATGTGTGCCCCGAACCTGCATCATTTTGATATAATGCAGGAGCAAGATGTAGAATCCATTTTGTGGCACCAGTCATTAAGCAGCTTGGGCACCACTGAAGAAATTGTTCCTATTATTTATTCCCCCCTTGGAAATGTTTCAATTAAAATTTGTGGGTGCCAATGTTTTTCGGCTAGAAATATGTCATAGGAATCAGTCAAGAGATTACAGAAAATCAATGAGATTATCCATTCAATATCTCCTTCAATCTGTATGAGAATTTAGTAAATTAAATCAGGTCTATTTAGATGCCCATCAGGTGTTTCTTCTGTACATAATCACTACTCTCCTCCACGATGAGGTGGGACTTGAATTTGCTCAGCATTGTCTATTACCACTGAGAGAGCGTAGTTTATATAATCTATATTAACATGAAATGTTTATGAATTAATGTGTGATAATGCTGCATAGAAACTATAATAATAACTTTGCTTAAAACGTGCACCTGAAATGTGACCACAGGGAGTGGCCGCCAATATATACGTAGACTAATAATGATGACTTAAATGTTAATATTGTATACTAATGATTGCGTTATTGAATCTGTGCTGAAATCCTAATAAGCCTTAAGTTAGCATGAGCCGAAGTTTAGTTGCTTGGCTCTCATATTAAATATATTTTATTATTTTGCAGTGTGCTGACTCATAAAAGGACATGACCCCGTATGTTCTTTTTCTTCAAACTAGAAGACGAATGTAACCATGTTAGATCCGTTCTCATAGCCATTCCTTGCTTGCAGAAAAAATTTTTAAAAACAAAATGAAACAGTGTAGATTAATGTAATGTACAAGGTCATTCAAACCGGTGAAGACAATGAAGTTACTGACCAAAAGATGTGCAAAGAATTACAGAAAGATGAAATCATACCAGACGTGCCACTTCTGAAGACGTCAATTATGGAGACCAATCAAAGACTTGTAAACTAATATGGGGTGAAGAGTTAGGTGACCTAATGTGTTTTCTGATAGGTTAAAGATAGTGGGGTATAACAAATGGGCAATAAAATTTTGGGGGAATGTACAACTAAAAACGGATAAAAACCCATGTCACGGGAGTCATTTAGAATTAGGTAGGGAATGCTATTGATTTTATCCAGAAACTTTGTCACTCTGCTTGGTGACTTGTTGCTTTACTTAAAACCATCCTCGCCCTTAGATTTGTCCATGTTACACTTTATCTCCTTATGAGGGAAGTGCTCTTTTTGCCCCGGAGCTGAGTTCTGACTGATGGCGAATTGACTGATGTCCTGAAGACGAAGACTGAACCTGTGCGCTGACCTAAACTTTGGAGGGTAATTATGACAATGCAATTGTGATTTGTCTGTTTGCTTTTCCTTTCTAGGTACCAACTGCTTACTTTTGACAGAGACCTTAGTTAGATGTTTTCCAAATTAGTGTTCTAAATTGTTTTGCATGAAGCCCAACATGCTAATGCTAACCAGTGGTTAGGACAGGTGTTCACTAAACTGAAGCAAATAGACAAATGACCGAGACTATGCTTTGTTGAACTGGCGCGTTATTGACACTCTGCCAAATTTGATCTATGTTTACGCCGTGTTATGTTCTGATCTTTATAATTCTCGCTTTAATGAAATGTTATCAAAGTTGCCATATCGTGACTATGCTATTATGTTTCTTGGTGTTGAGATTAACGCATCTGCTTTTAGACTGTAATTAATAGGGAATAAAACAAATACAATTCTACTAAACTGGTGTGGTTATTCATGGCTGAAAGGTCATGGTAGAGTCTTGAATTGATTAATGACTTTGACTAAAGTGAAGTGTATTGTCGTGATAAGTATTGATGACATTATTGACGTATTGATTGACATATTGATTAGCTATCTCGTCCTAAGGTGTCTCTCAACTGGGTCAAAAGATTCATTGGCCTAAAACGAGTCCTGATGTGTAATAAATTATCATAAAGGGACGTGTTATCACCACAACTGCCCATGTTGCATTCTTTCTTGACTTCTATTTCTGTGAGTCATCTTTTTTTCCTTCTGCAGCTACGTCTTCTTCTAAAGGCTGTTCTTAAGTTCCTGACTCTAGCTTGTTCCCTCTTCCCTAATGTCTTTTGTCAGGTCCTTAAGAACAAGCTCCTTTGCTTGATTCTGCCTTCTTATTGCCATGATTCTGCAATGAATTAGCATAGCACTAATCAGAGGATAGTTATCTCTCTGGAGCATTTATTTCCTTCATTTTCCCTAGGTTGTATCCCCTGGTGCTTCAGTGGTATAATAACATTGTAGCTTAATTTTAAATCTACCTCAGAATGTTTTACTCTCCATTCTGGATAGTTGCAATTTTGGCTTCCTTTGTTTTAAATGCTGTTCATTGTATGTCATTCTTTTTAATTGGATTCACTGTGGCCTAGGGTAACCCTCTTCACAGAGACATAGGGCATGATTTACGGTGTGGCATGCAGGTACTTCTACACAGTTCAACAGATATTCTGTCTACTTCATTACAAGTGTTATAGGATAAAAGGTAGGTGGGGTATCAGTCATATTTGTGACAGAGTATAATTTCTACCAAACTCTAAATCAGGCCTAGAAAATTGTGATCTTATTTTTGGCAACTCCATTTCTATTTGGTTCTGTAGTGTAACATCATCCCCGTGGCACATTGCCAACAGATTGAATGTAGCAAACACAATTTTCTGTGACTGACAATATTGTACATTTGTTACCATACCTATCAGCTAACACATATTTAATATTCAGTTTATCCAGTAGAGTTTAATAAAGAAATTCCACTTCAAAATAATAGGGTTTCCTTTCTAACCAAGGGCCTGATTCACAAAGGTAAACGTAAGCTTTTGTGTAAATTTACAACTGTTTTATATTTCATAAAGCAATTTTATGAGTATTAGCTTTACAACTGCTTTGTGAATTACACAAAAATGTAAACTTACACAAAAGTGTAAGTTAACTCTCGTGAATCAGGTTCTATGATGGTATTTAATTTTGTTTGGTCAGTGAAATGGTCCATAATAGCACTTATTGTTTATGGATTAACGTAACAGTTGTGGTTGATGCCTGTGTAGATGTTTGAACAACTCATACCACTTAAGGACCTAAATATAGTAGTTGGAATTGTCTCAACTGTATGTATATGCTTCTGATCTCAGTGCGCATCACTCTGGTTTCTGTTATGGGGTGGTGGTCTCATTCTGAATGTGGTGTCTATGGAGCACTCACTGGCCCAGTGTGCCCTGGCATTGTGAGAAGACCCAAACATTTGCTTTGTACTACCTGTCGGAGCTTTCCCTGAAATAGTCTTAAGTGTTTAATGTAAGTCAAAGGCACCTCCACTTCAAAATGCACAAATATTAATATGTATGGTCAATCTCACATACGTTGTGAATAGCCCTGCTGCGTCAGAAGCCTATAATTCAGTTAATGAGGAAAATACATCCATAGTATATACTGGGTCATCTCTGACCACCAGAACTACCCCACCCTTTTTTAATGGACATCCATCTATCCCACAATTTAGCATTCAAATGGCAACAGTTGAGCAAGCATTCTTTCTTATTTCCTCCACCTCTAGTTCATCTTGATGAGGACTAATATTTGTATCTGTTAAGCACTCATCAAACCCAAATCTCTATTATCTCTGGGGAGGATTGCAAAATGCTCACAGATTTCTGCAGTTAAATTCTGTGTGTGTAGCCTATTTCAGAATCTCTTACATTTCGAGCCTTGCAAATGGGATCCTTCCAGTCCAGGGGGGGCGTACTCGGTTAGATATCCTTAGTCTAAAGAGAATAATGCTTATCACACCTTCTTCTGAGAAAATGATCACAGACAAATATTTCCCACTGTTCCGTATCAAGTTTATCTATATGTTGGCACCTCCTGTACGTGGGCATTTATAGGGATGCTTTTATAGCATGCCAAATGACCCTCAACTGCTTTTGGACTTTGAATGAATAACTTAAATGAGTGCATATTCTGTGGCAGGCATGCATTAGATTCTAGACTACTGTATCATTTTTGAGAAAGCCGTCCACAATTAGATTGATGCAATGCTCAAAACACAGGAATCTTAAATAGCCACCACTGACCGTGGCATTGACTAAATTACTACCGTTGTCAGTGGCAACAAATCCAATTGTAAGACCTTGGATTTAAGCAATCCATAGACCTTGATATTAAACTCATCCAAGATGTTTGCAGCTGTATGCAATTTCACCGTATTGAAAATCGCATCTTTTGCATGTTGCTGAATGCTCTGAAAATCATCATTAGCAGTGAGACCAGGAGCTAGCCTTTGCTAGTGACCTATGGATAGCAGTAGCAGGAAGGCTGCCTGGGTGATTTGAGGTGGACATCACAGTATCTTGCTGTGGCATGTGCAATACAAAGTTTGTTGCAGGTGAGGATTGAGCATTATAGAGAAGACTTAGTGGGCTGCTCTGCAGAATGTTGCTGCTGGCATCCCCTTCTTCTCTCTCCTTACTACCTTCTTTCTCCTCACCACCTTCTTCTATTACTTCAGCAGCTGGTTCTCTCTCACCACCACCTACATTTTTTAGATGCATTTCCTATATGATTGAGTGTTGTTTTTTAAAGGGGGCAGTTGCCATCTGTGCCCACCTGGTTTACCACAATGAACTTCCTTGTGGCAAATGGAGTGTAGTCTGATCTTATCCTCATGCTGACTAAGCATGACAAAAGTCTCAAACTGGGGAGAAGCGCTTTTGTATGGTGCCAAAGCCTGAAAAATAGAAATGAAGCAAGGAGGTTCTGTTGTTTACCTGTCTGTAGGTTCTGCCATGACTGTGGTAGGGCTGGTGTTGGCAGATTACTCAAGTCTTTCAAAAACGAGAGCCATCAGTTTTAGTGAAACCACATGCCTCTTTGCAGGTTGAACAGAGACACCATACTTCCTCTGTGTCACTTTCCACAATGATGATCACTTGCTCACCATCATCATCATCCCCACAACTCTCACATGCAAGACGTTCAGGAACCTTCCTTTTTCCTTGTCTCTTGGACTCGGCTGTAGCCCAATTCAGATCATCAACAGCGGAGCTTTGAGAAGATGTGTGAATTCTCTTTCTTTTCCTTGCTAGAGGTCATGCAGCCACTGGGGAAACAGCAGTCTTCTTAACAACATCTGGATCTGATGAAACCTCAAACCTCTGGTTTTGCTCCAACTTCTGAAAAATGTGTTGCTGATGGCAGCTGCTGTTGTCAATTTTCATGTGGTGATTTGGC
Source organism: Pleurodeles waltl (assembly GCF_031143425.1). Lineage (NCBI taxonomy): Eukaryota > Metazoa > Chordata > Amphibia > Caudata > Salamandridae > Pleurodeles > Pleurodeles waltl. Next base: position 653,163,753 of record NC_090439.1, read on the forward strand.
TTGTGGCTGAGTCAATTACATTTCTTATCCACTGAGCTCCATGACTGCTGTTACTGCAATGCTGAGAGACATGTCCTTAGGTGTTTTGGTGGTGGTGGTGCCACTGATACAGGAGTGATCCTCTCAGCCTCTTTCAGCCCAGAGAAGAGTGTAACAGGTATGTCAGATTTCCTGAAAAGGGATGAGGGCTAAATGTCTGGGTAGCAAATGGCTTCCTCTTCTCCTCCATACTGCCAGCTTTCTTAGCAGGAACCTCCTTCTGTACGGCCATCTTCTTAGCACTTGCAGTGGCAGTTAGCACTGTGAGCAGAAGCACTTAGCAGAGGAGTATTCAGATATCACTGTCAGCTACTTCACAGACTTCTCTCCATATCAGTATAATGTGTGATGTCTTGTGGACCTGCAATCAAATAAACAAAAGAGGCCAGTGAGATGTAGGCAACCGATTGTAGCCAATGTAACACAAGTAAGATCATCATTGTCTCAAATGCTTAACAATGGTGTACCCAAAACATACATAAACTATGACAACATTACACAGAAAACATTAATTCTAGAGGTGGCTGTAACTTTCATAATTTGCTGTGGCATAATTAAAAAAATTACAGCAAACTTTTGAGAATAAGTAGAACTATACTTGGAGCGTAACTGAGCATTAGCTCAATTTTCTTAGCTCAAAATGCACCTTTGCATCCAAAATGGACCAGAGTTGTCTTTTACAAAAAATACTGCTAAATACAACAGAACATGAACAGCAGCTGCTCGCCCTGCTCGCCATTACTAAATGTGTTGTTCCTGTGGTCCTGCAGTGGGAATTTTGTGCTAAATTACTTATAGTTATTAATTACAGAAACGGGCATAATCAGATATTTTTTCCTAAAAATTACAGAAATGAATCTGATTACTCAGGCATAGTTAAAATTACCCCCCAGGCCTAATTAGTTTGTGTCCCTCCAAATCTATGGAATCCCTGAGGAAGGTGGTGAGAGGCAGACAAAACTCCACACCACCGGCAGAGTTTGCAGGGTTTTGCTCACTCTATACTCTGCTTGGAGCATGGAGTTTAGCAAAAACTCTGCCATTCCCCTAATCGCTGAATTTATTTGCATGCGGCTCATGAACATTAAGTTGGCAGGTGCGAGTGAGAAAAGAAAAGTGCTAGGATGCCTCCCAGTGAAATTTCCTGACTCAGGTGATCACTGCAGATCACTACCACTTGTGTTGCAAAAGCTGCCACTCAAGTAGAAAATCCTGACTCTATGGAAGGTAGAGGAAGGCAGGCAAAAAAATAAATGTATTAATTGTTTTCACCAGAGCCCATTGGAACTTTATGAAGCAAGTAAAAATAAAATATAACTTTAATAATTGCTAGTGCCTCTCCGGGACCCATAGGAACTCTGTGGGAGGTAGGTAAAAATAGACAAAATGGATTAAAAAAAGATTCAGGTGCTTTACCAGGGCCAATGGCGATCGCTATGCAGGAAGGGAAGGGCAGGCACCCATTAACACTCTATAGGAGGCAAGCAAAAATAAATAAAAAAATACATTAAATAATTGCAAGTGCTCTTCAGGGACACATGGGGATTCTATGAGAGGCAGGGTAAAGCTGGCAAAAACTGAAGAAAATGCATTAATTATTTGCTGGAGCCCACCAGGACCCATGGGGGGCTATGGGAGGCAGTAAAAAATAATAAATGAAAACATTAGTTAATTGCTGGTGCCTCTCCAGGGTCCATGAGGGTTCAACAGTAGGCAGTGGAAGGCAGGCAAACATTGATAAAAATGAATAAAAACATTAAAAATGGCTTTTAAAAGTGGAGTAAAAGGTTTGAAGCATGCACTGCCTGCACAGAATGGTGGAAGCTAGCTCATCCACTATATGGCCTGAAAAAGGAGGCATGGAAAACAAAGACAAAATGGCCACCAAACATGCACACAGTCACTGGCTCCACAAAGCCGTGATCGTCGAGGAGCCATAAAGAAGAAAGATAAAATGGCCACCATCACACACACACACAGGCTGATTACACAAAATGGCCACCACCTCATGGACAGCACTGAAGGAGGCATGGAGGACAAAGAACACATGGCAACGTATGGCAAGCATACACACTGGCTCTACAAAACGGCCATTGTTGCATGCAGCAGAAGCAAGGAGGCATAAACAACAAAGAATGCATGGCAGTCTACGGCAAACACACACACTAGCAAAAACTTTATAGAAACACACACACTGGCAAAAACTTTAAAGAATACATTAAATGATTGCTGGTGCTCGTCCAGGGCCCATGGGGACTCTCTGAGAGGTAGACACTAATTGGGAAAATAATACATTAAATAAATGCTGATGCCACTCCAGGGCTCATTGGAACTCTAGGGGAACAAAATGAAATAATAAAAAACAACACTTTGACTACAATCAGCTACAAGCATACATATTTACATCAGGCAAAAATAAATAAATAGACAAAAATGCCACAGGCCTCTTCTATCAATGTTCCTAGAGAATGGCTTTCAAAAGTGAAAAAAACTGTTTGAAGCTACACTGGCTGCACAAAATTATTATTATTATTAGCTGAGATTTATAAAACTCATAGCTACCCAATCAAGGGTTTCCCAGAATTATGTCACGGCATTTGCATCCAAAGAACTCCCAAATGCTAATCCTGAAAGTAATATTTAAAACACCTAAGTTAAGAGATCTTTAAGTAAGAATGAGAGTAATCTACATGCTAACAGATCCAGCGGGGAGGGGAGAATTCCAAATCTTTGGGCCTAAAAAATAAAATGCTTGGCCTCCTTGCCTGGTTCTCCTAAATCTGGGAACTGGACCTCTATGTCTGTGACTGCTTTTTTAATAAAGCAGTTTATTTTTGTATTGCAGCACGTTTTCCTCAAAGGAAAACGAGCTGCAATACAAAAGAAAAAATGAAACCATTTGGATTAGTTTTTTCAGAGTAGGCAGTGGTCCATTGGACCACTGCCTGCTCTGAAAAAACATTTATGGCGACATTCACTTTGCAAATGAGTTAGCACCCACTTGACATGGGTGCTAACTGCAAATTGCTTTGCGACCGCATTCGCGGTCACAAAGCAATTTTGCATCGCGGTGCGAATCGCAAATAGGAAGGGAACACCCCTTCCTATTTGCGAGTCGCATTCCCATTTTGCGAGTCGGGATTGTGCATCGTGATGCGCGTTTTGCATGGCACAAACTGCGAATTTCGCAGTTTGCGGCATGCAAAACGCTTCGTACATCTGGCCCAAAGTTCTTTGAAAATTACTAAATAATTAATTGGAAATCAATGCCATTCATGCAGCAAGCAGGCCGTGGGATGGAGCTTAGTGGGGTGGAGTAGTAGTCCTGAGAAGATAGTTTTCGACCCCTCATTAGAGAATATTTCCATAATCAAGACTTGAAATGACTAAAGGCTAGATAACTGTTCACTGGGCTGAATACGGGAGACACCCTAGAATATTTCCAAGCCATTCCAGGATGACAAAGCAGATAGCCAACACTTTTGGTAATTTAACGGCTCATAGAAAGGTTGTTGTCCAGCCAGACTCCAAGATTATAGACTACAGTGGGTGGGGTTGGTGGTGCACCCATTACATTTGACCACAGTTGGGGTCCCCAGAGATGGTGACAATTACCTAACAGTAAGATCTCCGTCTAGTCTCCATTTAATTTTAATGAATTTGTGTTAATCCAGGAGGTACAAGGAGGTAACAATCTGCGTAGCGTCAGCATAAGACAAGAGAGTAAGGAAACATGCTTCTACAATGTCTGCAAGTGCCCTTACATACACGTTGAAGGGCATTGGGCTCAAAGTGGAGCCCTGCGGGACCCCAGATAGTAACTGCTGTACTACTGAGTGATATTGATGTGTGTGAACTTGAAAGACACAGTCCTTAAGAAAGGAATTCAGCCAGGAAAGAGTCAAACCTTGCAACCCCATGGCCTCTGACCTATGAAGAAAAATGTGGTGGTTCACCGTATCGAACGCTGAGCTGAGGTCTAACAAAATCAGGACAGCTGTGCCCCCATTGTTGAGTTGTTGCCGTAGGCATTCTGTTACGGCTAAAAGGGCAGATTTTGTGCTATGGTTGGCTCTGAAACCTGATTGTGAAGAGTGAAAAAGGTCATTGAGTTCTAAATACGCTCTGAGTTGTTTATTTTCCTTTTTTCCCAAGGCTTTGGACAGGATGCGCAAAAGAGACATTGGCGGTCATTCTGACCGCGGCGGTCGCCGCCCACCAAGCGGTTCCCGCCGAAAGACCGCACCGCATTCCCGCTGGGCCGGCGGGCGACCGCCAGAAGACCGCCGGCCGGCCTGGCGGGAAAGCCCCTTCAACAATGAAGCCGGCTCGGAATGGAGCCGGCGGAGTTGAAGGGGTGCGACGGGTGCAGTGGCACCCGTCGCGATTTTCACTGTCTGCTAAGCAGACAGTGAAAATCTTTGTGGGGCCCTGTTAGGGGGCCCCACGGCACCCGTTCCCGCCATCCTGGTTCCGGCGGTGGACACCGCCAGACACAGGCTGGCGGTAAGGGGGTTGGAATCCCCATGGCGGTGCTGCAAGCAGCGCCGCCATGGCGGGTTCCCTGGGCCAGCGGGAAACTGGCGGGAAACCGCCGGCTCCCCTTTTCCGACCGCGGCTTTACCGCTGTGGTCAGAATCACCGAGGAAGCACCGCCAGCCTGTTGGCGGTGCTTCCGCCGCACTCCACCATGGCGGTCATGGACCGCCAAGGTCAGAATGACCCCCATTGTTCTGTAAGTGCTCCAACTGGATGGGCCCAAGTTAGGTTTTTTATTAGAGGCCTGACCATGACATGCTACCAAACACTAGGAACAATGCCCTCCAAGAGTGAGGTGTTAAGAAGGTCCAGTGAGGACGATTCCAATTTACCAGATATTAAAGGAGTACAGTGATCGAGAGGTGAGCCCAATTTAATAAAGGAATGTAAAGATTTAAGTGTTGGGGAGTTCAAAGTCTGAAAGGACCTAAGCGAGTAGGTCCTATCATGGGGGCTCTGTAGCAGATCACCTTCGATTGTAGCACCAGTTTTGTCTATCAGATTAATGTCTAGTGCACAGGAGAAGGTGGCTTAGATATCTGCAACTTTTTTTGAGAAAAAGGAAGCTAACTCTTCACACTGTGATTGAGAGAGAAACAGACAGCAGCAACTGTATTTGTAGGATCAGAAAGTGTTTTAACAAATAATGTTCTGAACAGTTTTGAGCTGCACTGATTTTCTCAGAGAAGTAGGTGGCTCGGGCAGTATGGCACCTTTTTATGGTATTCTTTTAGGGCTACCTTATACTTGGTTTTGTTGACTACGCTCTAAGATTTACACCACACTCTCTTAAGAGATTTGCAAAGCTTTTTTCTATTGCGTAGTGTATTATGAAACCATGGGGCCAGTGGGTGGGTTCTGCATTGTTTTTTAGTCGTGATTAGGATAAGGGAGTCAAGTGCAGATCCCAACCACTTGTCAATTATCGCCGCATCTTGGCAAACAGCGTTATGTAGCTTCAGGCGGGTGGACTCATGTTAATCTTTCACCAATTTCTACCCTGGGCAAGCATGTCTGGGATCCTTGAAACAAGGAGACTGCAATATGGTCAGACCAGGGCAAAGGTAAAGCTTGGTCTGCTCACAGGTTGTTCTCTTTGAAGAAGATGGAGTCCAGCAAATCGCCAGCCAAATGAGTGGGGCCACTGTTGAAAAGCTGGATAGCCAAGGCCATAAAATCCTCAATGAGCAAGGAGGCTGTCTCACAAGTTTTGTTGTCAAAATGTATATTAAAATCCTCAATGATTGCAAAATATATAAGGGGAAGGAGCCTCTATTAAGGAGTGGGCAAAATGCCACCTGAACCAGGAGGATGGTAGATCAAGGCTCCTGATACAGTAAAAGTGCTTGAGAGAGTTAAGGAGAACAATAAAGCTTCACATCCTGAAATAGTGAAAGCATCTATTTCACAAACATATTTTTCTTTGCTGATCAATGCAATGCCCCCTCCATTCTTGTTAAGGCAATCCACCCTAGGGATTTTTTAACCTGAGGGCAGAGCAGCTAAAGTATCTGGTGCTTAGGCTTCATTTGGCCAAGTTCAGACAAAAGTCTGTTAGAAACTGAAAAGTTCTAATTGATGTTTTCCTTATGAGTGACATTTAGGGTTGAAAAACATAAAACGTATATAAAAAAAAGTTAAATATTTATGGTCAGAATTTGACAATGCCCGCTGCTCTATGTTATGGTGTTGGGGATTTATACGAGTAATGTGGGTCACAAAATCACTGTGAGGACCTTTAAAGGAACTGTCATCAAGGTTCCAGTGAAAGTTGCAAGTTCCTGGCATAGTAGAGCATAATGCTAGAAGCTGAGAAGTGGTGTTTAACATCCTACCTGGGGGCAATAGACTAGCGTTCCTAGCCCCTGGTCCCATTCGGGCATGGACAGGCACTTGCCTTAGGCACACCTTCAGCATGCCAGCGTTGTGCTGTCTGCAGGCTGTGATTAAATAAGCAAACCAGGCATGAAAGAGAGACAGAGAGATGAGTGGGTCGCTAACTACTCTCATCAGGTGGCACCCTAAAAATGGCCACCGAAAGGACACTATTTCCCCCAACTAACAGTTTTGACAAATTGCACAGTTCTGTCCCAGTGCTTCCTCGCCAGATTTTAAAATGTTCCCAAACTTCCCATCCAAAACACAATGAAATCAATACATTAACAATGGTTAAAAACAAAGTTTAAAATAAAGATTGTGGCACGATAAAAGGCAGTTATTCAGCGAAATGCTTCTGATACATGTGACAAAGCCTCCCTTGCCACCCCTGCAATTAAATAAGCAGGCCGGGAGTGAAAGAGAGGCAGAGATGAGTGGAGCGCTAGCTGATCTAATCAGGTGGCACCCTAAAAATGGCTGCAGGAAGAACACTATTTCCCCCACCAACAGTTGTGGAAATTGCACAATTGTGTGCCAGTGCTTCCCTACCTGATTTTAAAATGTTCCCAAACATTCCATCCAAAACACAGTGAATCAGTACATTAACAATGCTTAAAAACAAAGATAAAAATAAAAATTGCAGTGTGATAAAAATAAGTTATTCAGCAGTTTGATACAGGGAAAATGGTGGACAGCAGCTCATCCACCACTTGGCCGCTGAAGAAGGAGGCATGGAAAACAAAGACTAAGGGGGTGATTCTGACCCCGGCGGTCTTAGACCGCCGGGGCCAGGGTCGGCGGGAGCACCGCCGACAGGCCGGCGGTGCCCCGCAGGGCATTCTGACCGCGGCGGTAAAGCCGCGGTCAGACCGGCAACACTGGCGGTCTCCCGCCAGTGTACCGCTGCCCTGTTGAATCCTCCAAGGTGGCGCAGCTAGCTGCGCCGCCGAGGGGATTCCGACCCCCCCTACCACCATCCAGTTCCCAGCGGTCCGCCCGCCGGGAACCGGATGGCGGTAGGGGGGGTCGCGGGGCCCCTGGGGGCCCCTGCAGTGCCCATGCCACTGGCATGGGCACTGCAGGGGCCCCCGTAAGAGGGCCCCTACAAGTATTTCACTGTCTGCTTGGCAGACAGTGAAATACGCGACGGGTGCAAATGCACCCGTCGCACCTTCCCACTCCGCCGGCTCGATTACGAGCCGGCATCCTCGTGGGAAGGTCGTTTTCCCCTGGGCTGGCGGGCGGCCTTTTGGCGGCCGCCCGCCAGCCCAGGGGAAAACTTGAAATACCCGCCGCGGTCTTTTGACCGCGGCGTGGTATTTTGGAGGGCGGAATTCTGGCGGGCGGCCTCCGCCGCCCGCCAGAATCAGAATCACCCCCTAAATGCCCACCAAGTATACTCACATTCACTGGCTTCACAAAATGGCATTCACCACAAGATCAGCAAAGAAAAAGAGCATAGAGAACAAAAACAAGGGCCACCACCAAACACTTGCTACACAAAATTGCCATTGCTGCATAATCAGGAAACAAGGAGGCAGAGCAAAAAGAGAGCACACAGCAGCCTATGATGATAACATCCTGGGTACACAAAAAGGCCGCAAGAGTGTGGCCAGCAAAGAACAAGGCATGGAGAACGATAAACACTTGGCGGTCTATGGCACAAATACACTAGCTGCAAAAAATGGCCCCGCCACCTATGGTTGACCTTTCCATCCAGGAGCACCCACCCACCCATGAAATTACAGCATTTCAGGGAAAGAACTGTAGAACTGTAAAGATAATATTTAACTAATGTGTCTGGATCCACACACGCAACTGCCATTTTACCCATCAGCAATAACTCGGCAATGACAAAAACAAGAATTAAATTTAGTTTAAAAAAATCTCAAACATGTCGCATATACAAAAACTCACAAAAATGGTCAGCAAAAAAAAGGTAACTGTGAACAAGGAAATATGTCTGGTGACATAGGCCTAGACGTTAGGAGCCACCTAAACCCTAGCCCTCAACAGGCAGACAAAAAAATAACACAACATTTTGCATAGAATCCAAGACCATCCACCACAATCCCCTACAGATATTTAAAAAACATGTAGCACAGCAGCAGTGAGATCGTGAAAAATACATCAAAAATACACCCAAGGCCTAGTGCAGGCTAAACTAGGCCCCAAACAGTGAAACAACATCACAGTAAAATTATGAACAAATGAGAATACAATTAACAAAACCCCGACAAGAAAATGAGGAAAATGTATGCTTAACCCCAGACCTCAACCATCAAAAAAGTACCAACCTTTTTCCTTAAAACTCCCTTAAAAAGTTAACTTCACTGTCCAAACTGCAGGTGACAAACCTACACAGATATAAAATTAAAAGATACTACTTTTACTTGATTTTTCACAAAAAGATAAGATTCTAAGGATATGGATAGAGCAGAGATTTCAGTCAAAGCGAGTGATGCTTTCCCTCTAAAATCCAAATCCAAAAAAACCTTAGGGATGAGCAAACCATACATCTGTCTTCAGAGATGTTGGCTGATGGTTGGATGATGGTGCTAGGCAAGAACCACTAGCAATAACAGCAATCAACATCCAAAAGACATAGAAATCCTTCACCTCTCCAAGTTTGTTTTTAAAATCTTTGGTCCTCTCTAAATACTGTATGATTAATTAACATCTGGACTTTTATGTTTTCTGTAAGGGGAGTTGCTCTAGCCTTTGATTAAGTAACTTTCTGACCAGTTCCAGAGTGGGAGGTAATCGGATTCACAGTTTGCAACAGTCACTTTTCACCCCTTACATGAGATTTGATTCTGTGGAATTTTCCATTTTTGTGATGGGGAATTCTGCAGTGGTAAATCGATTTACACCTGGAAGGAATTTCTTTGTAAAAAGGTGCTTTCACTTGTAAACTTCTATTCATAGCCAAAAATGCCTTTGTGAATAGGGCTCTTCATTTTTGGGAATACACACAGATACACAAAAAGTGTTGCTTTGTGAGGAGCACATGTCACATTTAATGCAGCTCACCATCGACCCTATATACATATGCCTCATCTGAGAACTGGTTCCAGGATTCCTAGGGCAGTAATAGTTTATTGGACGCTTGGGTCTCACTGATGTGTCAAATAGTAACAATATAAACATACTGAAAAACATTTGTTGTACCATTATATAAATATATAGAAAAGCCATGCTGCATGTTAGAAGACTTCTCTCCTTCCCTGCCTCACACTGAATAGCTCTTAGGTTTTACCCTGGACCCACATTTTTTTATGCTTTTACCGATAAATGAAAATTGTCAAAGCTTCAAACCTTCACATCCATCTCATTAAAAGAATTAAATCTTTGCTGTGAGCTACTGTCCGAAGATCAGCTGTCTATGTACTTGTGGTCTTAAACGCGGCCATATGGTAATACTAGGGAGCTACATAAAACTGTTAAATAAATAAATAAATAAATACATTGTATTTTAGCATCAGTAGTCCAACATACTTTTGTCAGACATACATTCTTTGTAAGAAATGTAAATGTGAACTGTCTTCCACTGCCGACTGTATGTCTATGGATATTAAAGTGGCCAACTCAATTCACCTAGAATTCCACACCATCATGGAGTCTTAGGGCAACAAACTCTTGTTTAACTACGAAATCATGGAACCCATCAGTAACAACTCAAACACCACCTCCAATGACATTTTGCTCTGAGGCCTCAATCTGCAGTGGTTCAGTCATCTCTCATCTGTCACTATGCTCGCAAAACAATCCCCTTCTGCAATGACCTTCTACAATTGTGATATTCCCCTTACACACCCAATCATTTGATCCATGACTACAAGGACATAGGCATGACTTATTTCACAGCACAGATGATCTTTATCTTTCAAGATGACCCAGTTGAGCTCGAAATAAACAAGCTTACCAAATATTACAATAGTACCATGAGAGGGATAATTGCCAAACTCACACAATTGGAACTAAATACAATCAAATTGTAACAGATGGTACTACAAAGGAATGAGCAAAGGAGAAAATATCTTTCTGATCCAGTCAAACATTTTGGCACCAGAGTGCCTTTTAGAAAAGACTACTGAACACTTTGCAATGCAACCAGAACATGTAAATAGTACCAGAAAAACGTATGAGGCAAAGGCATCCTTCCTCAAACCTCTAGCAATGCACAGTTTTTCTTCAATAACTTGACTGCTAATGTTTTATTTATATTTTTAAAGACATTATAGAAGTTGTCCTGAGAGCTGTAATATGTGGGGTAATTAGTAGTGCATGTCAAGGGCGAGAGTTATAGTTACTTAAATTAACTCTAACTGCTGAATTTCTATGATTTTGTGCAAGTAAATTCAGAACCTAACTATAACTTAGCCTTGCACTAAATTTAGCACCAGCACTGGGGGAAACACAGGGGTGTGCTGTAATTTTGGTAAATTAGGCGCTCCGTGTATTTCTAAAGTGACGTAGCACGGTGTTACCAATTTTGGCATATCACTGAGCTGCACCAGTTTCTTGTAAATCTGACCCTTAATTTGCTCCTGCATAAAAAGCTCAGGCTCAAAACATGTTGTATTGAAGTGTGCTTTAGGGAGTAGGCTGAAATGTTCCACAACCCAGACACATTTTATCAGTTCATTTTTTGTGCTAGCTGTAATCCTAATTATCACAATGCACACTAAGCACTAAAATTGCCAGTTTTCAAAGAAACAAGTTTAGATCAGATGGAATACTGTTACACAGAAATGGGAAAATTGAGAGCACAGATCATGTTGTCCCTCACACCAAACCCAGGTGTTATTTCTCACTGGAAAAGGGATGTTTGAGAATGGGATCTTCTCCTTGGACAGGTTTTTTCACTACTGCTAAAACAAACGTAGAAAGTATTATACTGATAATGTAGTGTGAATGTTTTGTTCATATCTGTGTAAGTTGACAGTATGCACTAGCAGGGGCAAGAACCACTTCTTTCCAGTCATCTCAGAAATAATGTCCAAAATGCCTTACAAAATGCAGAATAGCTCTTCCCAGAGTCTGAGACTGAGGCTAGTAGGAAGAAGAAAGGCAAGTATATGATGCACAGCCCCCTCAGATAATGTGGCACCAACTTTAGAACCTTAGCCTAGGCCCAACTAGAGTTGCAGAGATATGCACCTCTTTCCACCATATATGTGCTAAATAAATAGATGTTGTGCAAGGAGGGAGAGACAATGTAGGAAAGGATTCCTATTACATAATGGCAGAAAGTATGAGTTATCTTAGATGTTCTGTGCTCTATTTACATCAGGTAGACATGAGGAAACGATAAATAAGACAATTGTGTCCTTCTTGTCAGGGTTGGTTGTAGATTTCTGGTCTTTGCCAACTGGAGCTGTCTTCTTCTTAGATTCATCTTGGATTCAAAGGCCAGCCAGGGTGGCCATGATCAGTGTCATTCAGAAAAACATGAGGAATGCATCAGTGGAATTAAACGTCAAGAATGCATAAAGGGGCAAAAAAGGAGAAAAGAGAATTTCTTTTCACAGTGGCGTTGCCTTAAGGTTCTAATCACCAAGCAGTTTCTCTCCACATCAGTTGTTCTATTGCTTGCTGCTGCTGACCTTTCTTTCATCATATTTGCACCTCTCTTGCCGCTGTCCCCCCACCTAGTTGCTCATCCTTCAGCCTGTTTGTTTGACATATGTAAGCATTACTTTCCATTTCTCCCATCTCTGTGGTGTGCTCTTGCATTTTCACTTTCACCTGGACCAGAAGTCGCATGCAGGTGTCCTGTGCATGCCCTAAGTAGTTGATGTTTGCCAGAGGGAAATTAATTCCTGGGCTTTCTGTAGAGTCTGTAGAGGATGGTGACTGGCGCATAGAACCAGTGGTGGGAGTCAATAAGGTTGAGCCCCCTGGACAGATGCCTGCCATAAAGGGTTTCTGACATTTAATCTAACGCAATACAAGCTGGGAGGCTTCAGTGGCGACTTCTGAGCACTTAGAAAGGTATTTTATCTTAAGGGCCAAACTTCAGTAGCAAAGGATGCATATCAAAAACCTTCCCAGTTACTACTGATGTGCTTCTTTGAAAAGGCAATATTCTTTGGGAATGGCTTGCATCTTCTTCTGATGCTGAAAACTCAGCAAAACTAATAAATCTAAAGAAAATAAAGTGCCTCAAAATGCTGCAAAAAACAATATTGTGTGCCACAAAATTTTATTTTTTTGTGCGCCAATATATGCAACTTCATGCCGCAATATCCAAGAGGGTCTGAACAAATACCCTGAGCCATATATTTGAATAAATGTCCCTGCAATGATTCTAAAGTTAGGAGATGAGCAAAGAATTGGCATGTCACCTGCTGTTTGCTCCCAGTTTCAACATCAATCAGTCTCAGTTGCCTGGCTGCTATGAACACCACAGACAAATGGCTGCAGGGAACAGAGGGGCAAGAACACTGAGAAAGGAACGTTTTTTAGGCAAATCTGAAAAATGTGAAGAAGCTGCATGCAGCCCCTCAAAATGAAGGCTAAACAGATGCAGTCAATGTTCATCTCTTGAATGCTGGCAGCTGCACAAACAAATGGCCGATTAGCCCAGCACTTTGTTGTCACTCAAAGGAACTTTTTTATGTGGATGTGCGCATGTGCAAGAGTAAAATGCTATTACTCATAATTAATTGTACAAAGCAGCAGGGTCTCTTACTCAGTAAGGTGAGGCCATGTGTAAATATAATAATAAATGTACAGACGTACAGATATTAAATAAATATACATAATTGTCAGTCAAGGCATTGATATATTTTGATATATATATCACTCACAATGAAGGCAGCCATTACATAAAGTAGGGAGAGCCACTCCCCTATGTTGTATGCTGTAGTGGGAGGAAACAAACCGATGGATGAAAAGAGCTTACAAAAGACTTTACCGGTAAATATAAATTTTTTAAAGATTTTGGGGGTCATTCTGACCTCGGCGGTAAAAGGCTCTTACCGCCGGTCAGAAGTCCGCCATTCTACCGCCGCGGCCGCGGTAAACCGCCACGGGCATTCTGACCCACAACTGCCAAACCGCCAAAAACCCGACATCCACGGAAGGCCGCCTCATCAGCGGTCAGCGATAAACTGGAGATGGCCAAACCTCCACCGTCACGGCAACACAAACACGCCCATGCCATTACGACCCACGAATCCACGCGGCGGTCTTTCATCCGCGGTATTCCATTGGCGGTACACACCGCCGCGCTCAAAATACACACACCTTTACAAAACACAGCCACATTGGACAATTCCAAATACACACACCTGATACACATACATACACCACTCCCACACATCCAATCAACTATAAAACACACACCCACATCACCCACAAACCCCCACTACTAGAATTTCGGAGAGAAGGCGAGAGAGAGAGAGAGAGAGAGCACAGCTATCGACAAACCCAACACACACAGGAACACAACATCATCACCCACACTACATCCACGCACAAAACACCACACACCACCACACACACCACACTCATCACCACAAACACCACCCCACACCACCCCATGGCACCCCAAAGACACCCCAGGTTCTCGGACCAAGAACTCAGGGTCATGGTGGAGGAAATAATAAGGGAAGAGCCCCAGCTATTCGGCACACAGGTGCAGCACACCACAATAGCTAGGAAGGCGGAGCTATGGCAAAGGATCATCGACAGGGTCAACGCTGTGGGACAGCATCCCAGAAACCGGGAAGACATCCGAAAGCGCTGGAACGACCTACGGGGGAAGGTGCGGTCGATGGTGTCAAGACACAACATCGCTGTGCAGAACACTGGCGGCGGACAAACACCCACTCCACCCGAATTCACAGCATGGGAGCAAGAGGTCTTGAACATCCTGCATCCTGAGGGCCTCGCTGGAGTAGGCGGAGGAATGGACTCTGGTAAGTCTAATCTCAACTACTTCACCCCCCCCACCCACCAGCATGCCAACCCACACCCCTGCCCTCACCCCCAACCCCCCAGCACACATCCTCCCTGCCAATGTCTCACAAGCACAACCCACCCAACACAACACCAATCCCTGAATGCCACCACAAACCATGGACACCCATCACCTAAGCATGATCACTGCACATACCCATCCCCCCTCACAAACCACCCTCACAACTCCTCCCACAAGGGAATGCCAGCACTGGGGGACCAGGGCACCCGCAAATCCCATGCCATGGCACACACAGAAGCAATAACCATACTCTTTTACCCCTGCAGGGCCCGAACGCCAACACACCGGCCAGGAGGGTCCAGATTTGTCCATCCCGCCCCCAGAACAGGCCCCCAGTGATGACAGCAGCTCTGTCGACCTAGAACCTGATGACCAGCCCAGACCATCGGGGATCTCTGGACAGTCGGTTCCCCACACACAGACACTGGCCACAGCAGACCCAACCCCCTCTGGGAATACCAGCAGAGCTCCCACCCAGCGGGCCCATGCCTCTGTCTCGTGGACGCGTCAATCAGCGGTGTGTCTGCCACTACAGGGCACCCAGGCTGACCCACCACCCCAACAACAACAGGGACCTGGGGGCAGTGGTAGTGGGCACACCGTCCAGGGGACAGAGGCCCGGGGAAACAAGGCAACTGGGAGGGCTGCTGTGCGAGAGGGGGTTGACCGGCCCAGGGAACCCACTCTCCAAGAGGCCCTCACCACCATCATGGGAGCATACCACCACTCCCAGGAGACGATGGCGACGGTACTGGCCAGGTTCCAGGAGATCCAGGCACAACAGGAGGAACGGTACATGGGGTTCAGAGACGAACTCAGGACCATCGGTACCACAATGGGGACCATCGTCCTGGCCCTCAACCAGATAGTCACCACATTGCGGGACCATGTGGCACCCCAAAGGGCCCCTGTCACCAGCCCGGACGACGAACAGCCTACCACCTCCGCCGGCGCTAGTGGACAGGAGGCCCCCACACCACGACAGGCCACCAGAACCCCACCTCCTGCTGAAGATCAACCACCCCGCAAGCGGAACCTGAGATCACACAAGAAGACAGAGTAGGATGCCAAGACCCCCGCCAGCATAAGATACCCCCTGATGTCATCCCACTGTCCCACATTGTCACCCTGTCCAACCTTTAACTGCCCCTGCTCCATCCTTCCACAGGCATATGGACAATGCACCTGTGCTACTGAGAACTGGACTCTGCCATGGACATTACTCCACCCCCACCCATCACCGTTTTACTATCATGGACCTATACGCAGCACTTTAAATAAATCACCAATTGCACTTCAAATGTCAGGAGTCTGCTTGTATTCTTTACAAATGTATTACACATAATGGTGCAATAATGTTCATTTACATTGTGATGACAACATACCAGTGTCAATAAGCATTAGTCCATGGGCAAACAAAGCAGAGGTCACGCTGTGGGTCATACAGCTGTGAAAAGGGAAGGGAAAGTCAAAAATCAGTTAAAAGGAACTGGGGGGAAACACAGAAAGTAGAGATGCAGGAGGCCAGAAGTAAATGTAAAATGGCGTGGGTGATTCTACTGAAAATACTGTTGTATAACTGTGTCCCTGTTGTCCGTGTCGTCCCCGTCGTCTTCCTCCTCTTCACTCTCCACAGGCTCCACAGCTGCTACAACACCACCATCTGGACCATCCTCCTGCAGGAAAGGCACCTGGCGTCGCAAAGCCAGGTTGTGAAGCATACAGCAGGCCACGATGATCTGGCACACCTTCTTTGGTGAGTACATTAGGGATCCACCAGTCATATGGAGGCACCTAAACCTGGCCTTCAGGACCCCGAAGGTCCGTTCTATAATCCTCCTAGTTCGGCCATGTGCCTCATTGTAGCGTTCCTCTGCCCTGGTCCGGGGATTCCTCACTGGGGTCAATAGCCAAGGCAGGTTGGGGTAACCAGAGTCACCTATTAGCCACACACCGTGTCTCTGTAGCTGTTCCATCACATAAGGGATGCTGCTATTTCGCATGACATACGCGTCATGCACTGACCCCGGGAACTTTGCATTTAGATGGGAGATGTACTGGTCAGCCAAACAGACCACCTGAACATTCATCGAATGGTAATTTTTTCTATTTCTGTACACCTGCTCATCGTCTTTTGGGGGTACTAAAGCCACATGGGTCCCATCAATGGCACCAATGATGTTGGGGATATGTCCAAGGGCATAGAAATCACCCTTCACAGTGGCCAAATCACCCTCCTCAGGGAAAACAATGTATCTCCGCATGTATTTCATCAGGGCAGACAACACTCTGGACAAAACCTTAGAAAACATAGGCTGAGACATCCCTGATGACATGGCCACTGTTGTCTGAAAAGACCCACTTGCCAAAAAATGGAGTACTGACAGAACCTGCACCAGAGGGGGAATCCCTGTGGGTTGGCGGATGGGGGACATCAGGTCTGGCTCCACGGGGGCACACAGTTCATGTATAGTGGCTCGGTCAAGTCGGTGTCGAAGTATAATATGTTGTTCTTCCATTGTCGACAGGTCCACCAGCGGTCGGTACACGGGAGGATTCATCCTTCTCCTCGCAAGTCCCAGCGGACGGTGCCTAGGAAGGACAACATGGAGCACAGAGTCAAGCAACCCACAGGTTCGTTCACACAGCTTGCACAGTACATGAATCGCTATGCATTGAAAGGCTTGTATGAGTGGCAATGCAAGGCCTAGGCCTGTGTGACGCAGTAGAAATTAAGATATGGGGGCCCTTGAAATGGCGGCTGCCTGACCTGTGAAGTGTGACAGTGGGATGTGAGGTCACTGCGCTGGCGTGGCACACCGTGGCGGTAGGCGGTCGAAGACCGCGGCGCAAAGCAGCATTGGTTAACATTGAACCCTATGGGTCTCAGGAGCCAATGACGATGTGCGCCGGCGGTCGCGGTACGCACCGCTGCGGTACGCACCGCCGCGGGCGTGACCGCCATTTTCTATCTGATTAATCACTCGAGACCTGATCATCCACAGGAGAGGACCTATACTGCAAGTGCTGCTGTGACCTCGGTCTGGAAGAGACAATGGCTGCTGCGATTGGGGAAAGGGCCCCTGCCTTCACTTCAGAAGAGTTGGAGAAACTTGTGGATGGGGTCCTGCCCCAGTATGCGCTACTCTACGGTCCTCCAGACCAACAGATAAGTCCACTGGGTGCACGTTGAATGGGATATGCCTGGGTTGTGTATGGTGGATGTAAGATGGTGGGGTGGGGAGCGAATGAGGAGTGCAAGGCACGACAGATGAGAGCATGTGCCACATGGCAGGGTTGGGGAGGGGGGGGCAATCAAATCTAACATGCAGAAAATGTTGAAATTTTCTTTCCCACACCTACATGTCAAATAGGTCAGCGCCCATCAGAAAGTCGACATTTGGCGTGCCATCGCCAAGGAAGTCCGGGACCTGGGGGTCCACAACAGACGGGGCACCCACTGCCGAAAGAGGTGGGAGGACATCCGCCGCAGGACCAGGAAGACCGCCGAGTCACTGCTGGGGATGGCCTCCCAAAGTAGGAGGGGTGCCAGTCGTACCTTGACCCCCCTGATGTCCAGGATCCTGGCGGCGGCCTACCCCGATTTGGATGGGCGCGTGAGGACATCACAGCAGACACAAGGGGGTGAGTACCAGCACATTCTGCTATCTTTACACGCAGTGGAGGCGTCTGGGTGGGGGAGGAGGGCTATGGGTGACATTAGGCCAGGGCGCTTTCTGTAGTGTAGTCCCCTCCTTTAGGCATGGCCCTGTGCCCCCGCCCCCCACCTCTGTAGGGTGCCAAGTACAGCAATCCATGGTCCAGCATCACCCATGTGCGCATTTGTTGTCCATAGACCTGTTGGCCTAGTCACAAGTACTGAGTAGTGTACCCCGATTGCGCGGCGTAGTGCATGAGGCTCCTGTGTCTGTCCTCTCCGCCAACGGTGTTGGCAATGCATGCACTCAACCTGTTTTTATTTCTCCCCCCACCCTTTTTCTTTATCTTCTTGTGCATGTGTGCATTAGCATCATCAGGCGGAGGAGAATTGGCATCGGAGCACGAGGGAGCTGCAAGTCACAAGGCCCCGGTGGGCCATGGTACAGACACCGAGGTCACCAGTGATATGGAGGGCGAGGGGAGCACCACAACGGGGACCCGTGGTGACACCAGCGACACCGACACGTCCTCGGAAGGGAGCTCCCAGCGCACCAGCTCCGCCCTCCCAGCAGCCCCTCAGCCTTCGCTCCGTGCCCGCTCGCCCAAGAAGGCGGACATCTCCTTCGCCCCAGGCACCTCAGGCCCTGCCCCTGTTACCCCTGCTGCCCTCAGTGAGGAGGTCATTGACCTCCTACAGACCATCATTGTTGGGCAGTCTACCCTTTTGAATGCCATCCAGGGGGTAGAGAGGGAGGTGCATCGGAGCAATGCATACCTGGAGGGCATTCATTCGGGTCAGGCTGCCCATCAACGATCGTTCACTGCTCTGGCCTCAGCACTGACGACAGCCATTGTCCCTGTTTCCAGCCTCCCTCTTCTGACTGCCTCCACCCTGTCTCTGTCTCCTGTTCCTCAGCCTATCCCATCCACACCATCAGACCAGCCTGCACACACCTCAACACCCAAGGGCAGCTCATCCAGACATAAGCACCACAGATCACACAAGCATTCACCCAAGCAACACCCAGATGCAGACATGCCAACAGTCACTACCACCCCTGTGTCCCCCTCCTCCTCGTCTCCCTCCTCCCTCCCTGTGACGTCTCCACTCACACCTGCATGCACACCACCATCAGCCAGTACTTCCATCACCAGCACACCCTCCAGTACAGTCCGCACACGTGCAGTCACCACCCCCACTGCCATTTACACGTCCCCTGTGTCCTCTCCCACTGTGTCTGTCACCCCCTCTTCCAAGACACACAAACGCAGGCAGCCACCCACCCAACAGCCATCCACCTCACGCCAGCCTCCGTCACAAGCACCTGCACCCAAAGACAGCACACCTGACTCTCCTACAACCACATCCTCTTCCTCCACTCCCATACCCACTACACCTACCCTTTACATTGGTCCTAAAAAACTTTACCTCTCCAAACTTAACCTCTTTGCCCCACCTGACCCACCCCCTCCATCTGCTAAGAGTCCCAAGAGCACCTCAGCCACCACCAGCCCTGCTTCAAGTGTCAGCATTGTGCACGGGTTTTGGAGTCCACCCTTTCCCAGCACAGATACATTGGCCAGCAGCAAGGGGACAGCCAGCCCCCCCCCTGGAAAGAGGACCCGTAAAATCAAGGGCCGCCGCGAGAAGACTGACACGGCTGCCCCCAAGGAGCAAAGTCCTGGGCCGTCACCTGCCACAACATCCAGGGGAGGCAAGGGCCAGAGAGCCTCATCGAAGGAGGGCAAGGGCAGCAGGGTGGAGAAGACAGCCAGCAGGGGCGCGGACCAGGAGGGACCCACAAGCCCCATCCCGGGTGTGAGAGAGGACACCCACGGGCCCAGGACTCCGTCAGCGAAGGGTCCAGCAACTGCACGGTCGGAGGGCGACTAAGCAGGGAGTCCTGGCCAGGTCTGGCTCCCTTGATTGACTGGACAAGGAACGCTGAAGAGGGCCCCGCCGGGCAGCAAGGCACCGCTGAAGAGGGCCCCGCCGGGCAGCAAGGCACCGCTGAAGAGGGCCCCGCCGTGCAGCAAGGCACCGCTGAAGAGGGCCCCGCCGGGCAGCCAGGCACCGCTGAAGAGGGCCCTGCCGGGCAGAAAGGCACCGCTGAAGAGGGCACCGCCGTGCAGCAAGGCACCGCTGAAGAGGGCCCCGCCGGGCAGCAAGGCACAGCTGAAGAGGGCCCCGCCGGGCAGAAAGGCACCGCTCCGCTGGGCCCCGCCGTCTCAAGCACCGCTCTGCTGGGCCCTTCCTGTCAAGCACCGCTCCGCTGGGCCTCGCAGTCTCAAGCACCACTCCGCTGGGCCCTTCCTGTCAAGCACCGCTCTGCTGGGCCTCGCCGTCTCAAGCTCTGCTCCGCTGGGCCTCGGCGTCTCAAGCACTGCTCCGCTGGGCCCCGCCGTCTCAAGCACCGCTCCGCTGGGCCTCGCCGTCTCAAGCACCGCTCCGCTGGGCCTCGCCGTCTCAAGCACCGCTCCGCTAGGCCTCGCCGTCTCAAGCACCGCTCCGCTGGGCCCCGCCGTCTCAAGCACTGCTCCGCTGGGCCTCGCCGTCTCAAGCACCGCTCCGCTGGGCCTCGCAGTCTCAAGCACCGCTCCGCTGGGCCCTTCCTGTCAAGCACCGCTCCGCTGGGCCTCGCCGTCTCAAGCACCGCTCCGCTGGGCCCTTTCTGTCAAGCACCGCTCCGCTGGGCCTCGCAGTCTCAAGCACCACTCCGCTGGGCCCTTCCTGTCAAGCACCGCTCCGCTGGGCCTCGCCGTCTCAAGCTCTGCTCCGCTGGGCCTCGCCGTCTCAAGCACCGCTTCGCTGGGCCTCGCCGTCTCAAGCACCGCTCCGCTGGGCCCCGCCGTCTCAAGCACCGCTCCGCTGGGCCTCGCCGTCTCAAGCACCGCTCCGCTGGACCTCGCCGTCTCAAGCACCGCTCCGCTGGGCCTCGCCGTCTCAAGCACCGCTCCGCTGGGCCCCGCCGTCTCAAGCACCGCTCCGCTGGGCCTCGCCGTCTCAAGCACCGCTCCGCTGGGCCTCGCAGTCTCAAGCACTGCTCCGCTGGGCCCTTCCTGTCAAGCACCGCTCCGCTGGGCCTCGCCGTCTCAAGCACCGCTCTGCTGGGCCCTTCCTGTCAAGCACCGCTCCGCTGGGCCTCGCAGTCTCAAGCACCGCTCCGCTGGGCCCTTCCTGTCAAGCACCGCTCCGCTGGGCCTCGCAGTCTCAAGCACCGCTCCGCTGGGCCCTTCCTGTCAAGCACCGCTCCGCTGGGCCTCGCCGTCTCAAGCACCGCTCCGCTGGGCCCTTCCTGTCAAGCACCGCTCCGCTGGGCCTCGCAGTCTCAAGCACCACTCCGCTGGGCCCTTCCTGTCAAGCACCGCTCCGCTGGGCCTCGCAGTCTCAAGCACCACTCCGCTGGGCCCTTCCTGTCAAGCACCGCTCCGCTGGACCTCGCCGTCTCAAGCACCGCTCCGCTGGGCCCCGCCGTCTCAAGCACCGCTCCGCTGGGCCTCGCCGTCTCAAGCACCGCTCCGCTGGGCCTCGCAGTCTAAAGCACTGCTCCGCTGGGCCCTTCCTGTCAAGCACCGCTCCGCTGGGCCTCGCCGTCTCAAGCACCGCTCCGCTGGGCCTCGCAGTCTCAAGCACCGCTCCGCTGGGCCCTTCCTGTCAAGCACTGCTCCGCTGGGCCTCCCCGTCTCAAGCACCGCTCCGCTGGGCCTCGCCGTCTCAAGCACCGCTCCGCTGGGCCCTTCCTGTCAAGCACCGCTCCGCTGGGCCTCGCAGTCTCAAGCACCGCTCCGCTGGGCCCTTCCTGTCAAGCACCGCTCCAGCTGGCCCTCGCAGTCTCAAGCACCGCTCCGCTGGGCCCTTCCTGTCAAGCACCGCTCCGCTGGGCCTCGCCGTCTCAAGCACCACTCCGCTGGGCCCCGCCGTCTCAGGCACCGCTCCGCTGGGCCTCGCCGTCTCAAGCACTGCTCCGCTGGGCCTCGCAGTCTCAAGCACCGCTCCGCTGGGCCTCGCAGTCTCAAGCACCGCTCCGCTGGGCCCTTCCTGTCAAGCACCGCTCCGCTGGGCCTCGCCGTCTCAAGCACCACTCCGCTGGGCCCCGCCGTCTCAGGCACCGCTCCGCTGGGCCTCGCCGTCTCAGGCACCGCTCCGCTGGGCCTCGCCGTCTCAAGCACTGCTCCGCTGGGCCTCGCAGTCTCAAGCACCGCTCCGCTGGGCCCTTCCTGTCAAGCACCGCTCCGCTGGGCCTCGCCGTCTCAAGCACCGCTCCGCTGGGCCCTTCCTGTCAAGCACCGCTGGCCCATTGACAGTGCCGGTTCTGTGTCGAGCTAGTGTTCACGCTGCACTCGGGGCACCCTGCCTCCTCCATTACCTGTGGAGTCTGTCATCCACCTGATGGCCTGTGTCTCTGCACTCCCCAGGATGGCAGAGTGGGCAGACCACCCACTATAGAGACTTGTGAGACTGTGGCTTTGCACTCCCCAGGATGGCAGAGTGGGCAGACCACCCACTGTAGAGACTTGTGAGACTGTGGCTTTGCACTCCCCAGGATGGCAGAGTGGGCAGACCACCCACTGTAGAGACTTGTGAGACTGTAGCTTTGCACTCCCCAGGATGGCACAGTGGGCAGACCACCCACTGTAGAGACTTGTGAGACTGTGGCTTTGCACTCCCCAGGATGGCACAGTGGGCATGGTGGACCCTTCGTGGATCTGGCGTCGTGGACTCATGTGGCTGAGGTGCCCCCCCTTCCCTTCCCCCTGAGGTGCCTGTAGTTTTGTCATCTGATGCCCCAGCAGTGTTCTCTCCAACGGACTCAGGTCTCCTGTGTAGGCTTTGCCCATGTGTTGATACACTTTGGCCCACGGACAGTGGAAATTTAAGAGACTGTGCAGGACTTATTGCCTATGTTTATCGGTTTCGCAAGGTTCTTACTTGATTTTTTTGAATTCATATTGCTATTTTACCATGACTTCAATGACCCTCTTTTATACATAAATTTTTATTCTCACTTTAATTATGTGTTTGGATTATTCCGGGCGGTTTGGGTGGTGTCACTGTGACTTGGTGCTCTGCATTGGTGTGTAGATAGTTGGGGGGGGGGTCGCATATGTGTGTGCACGTAAGCTTTCCTCCTCCCCTGTGTCGTAGGTGCAGTATTCACCGTTGTCGTCTGCGCCGGCGTTCGTACTCGTGGTAGATGAGCAGGTAGACAATAGCTGGTAGGATGTTTAATTCGGGTTCCATGCTGTTCTCCGTCCTCGTGGAGTGTGTATAGGTGAGCGTTTTCCCGTTCGTAGTCTGTTTCCGCCGTGTTTTTATCAAAAGATTTGTGAGTTGTGATAGTGTGGGCGGTACATTGTCTGCTGCCTGTCTGTTGGCGGTGACCGCCGCGCTGTTTGTTTGTGCCGCCGTGGCGGTCGGAGTGTTAAAGCGGCGGCCTGTGTTGGCGGTTCCCACCAGGATCAGAATTCCATTTTTTGGAACGCCAGCCTGTTGGCGGGTTGGCCGCCGCTTTAACACTGACCGCCAGGGTCAGAATGACCGCCTTTGTTTTTTAAACAAAAGGTCTTTCCAGACACCAGATCTAAAAAATACTTAATTGGTCAACAATGTAATTGAGCGGAGATAACTGACCTATATTTCCTGCAAGAGACAAACAGGAAGACTTAATGAGCTACCTTATCCTATACTCTCATATGTGGGGTAAAGGTTAATTTAGAAAATTATTTTTTTTAAGATGGAAACAGTAGCAGACTGCGTACCAAACAGGGGCTCAGCCTAAATAGACAAGGATGACAAGGATGTATCGAAGATTACCATTTGGGCATTCAAGCCAGTGACATTTAGCAGAGCTTCAGCGGCCATATAGAAGCAAGGTCACGCAAAAGAAAAAATTGAAATGTATTAATCTATTTTTTTTTATTTTTTATTACATGTTACTCAAACTTTTCAACTAGCTCTTAGTTTATCAATTAACCATCAGAGAAATTCTCGTCCAAATCGTACAATGTTTGTTTAACTAAATGTCCTTATGCCTTATATTTATAATTTCCGCTTAGGCACAAAATCGGCAACTGTCACAGGCCTCAGAAAATGGAGGCATTCATTTATTTCTAATTGTTCTGACTCCCGCGTGTTCAGAAGAGTGTTACATAATGAGGAGGAGAAGGAGCTATTAAAGCTGAGACTTTATTAAAGATTTAAAAGCACCTCTCTTGAGATGCTAGAAGTGAGGCACCCTACTGTCCTTAGACATCCCTGCCGGATACAGACCTCTATTCTTTCAGCGCGGGTTTAGTGGACATGAAGAAGTGATAATAATGCAGTCCTCTCGAATAACAAATATGCAGACCTGAAAGAATTTTCCTTTGATCAATTTGACTACAGTACTGCAAGCCATCTGTAAAACAAGCAACACATATTATAAGTGGAATCACAGTAATTATTGCAAATGACGGGATGGAAAGCAATGGCTCATAGCCTGTTCTCTCAGATTATCACAGGAGGATATGTCACTGTGGCGCCTCATACTATCAATTTAATAGAACTTAAATACCATACTCAACTGCAGAAGCTAAGGGCTAATTTCTTATATGCATTTGTTATATGCGATTTTCTGGCTAAATTATATTAAAAGGTAATGGGGGCAACCTTAATGAAATCTGCAGGGTGTTCAGATTTCTGTCGAGAAAAGAAAAAAATGCAAGTATTTCTAGAAAGGGAAAGTGAAGGTTTCATTTTCATCTGAGAAACAGCGTGCTCACAAAACTGAGACGAATATTGTGCGAACTAGCTATTAGAAATAACAAATTACTTATTTTTTCTTTACGTGCTGCGCAGTGTTCTTTTTACTTTTCGTTTGGGCCAAATTTTAGCTGCACAGACCTGAACTCCAAGAGAGTAACATAACATTTTATCTCAGCTGACCTGATACTTAGTAGGAACAAATAACTCCTAGAGTATTGAATGTGAAACGACTATAGACAGTCAATATAAAAGTAAAAACAGAGGCGGCCCCTCTGCTATCGCGGTGGTAATAAAACCTTTTGCTTGTAACTTTTCTGCTTAGTGATAGCCAGCGGAGCCAGCCACGTCACTAGGGAGGAGGAGTGGTGTGTGCACCTCTAAGTGGGCATTTCAGTTTGGATGGCTGTCTGACACCGGCCAAACTGACATGCACACTTAGAACTCTCTACCCAGCTGTGTTGCACAGCCGGGTAGAGACCAAGCACAGGCTCCGACTCCCTCCCTGAGTGGCATTTCTGCCCGCTCAGGCCAATCCCAGTGCCTCTCTCACGCTGGTAACAGCATGAGAGAAGCATCGGGAGGGTGGGGAGTAGAGGAGAAGAAGACGAGAAGAAGAATCAAGGCAGTGGGAGCGTCGGAACACCAGGGCAGCAGGTATGCTTTTTTATAATTATAATTGGTTCCCCCGCTCCGTGTGCTGCCGCAGGTTCCTTCCTGACAGCAGCCACTACTGAGTAGAAACATAGGTTTAAATTGGCTTAAGCAGCCTCATGTAAGTACCATCCTTCAGTCATGACTGCCTCCTCACCAAGGGCTGATCACTTTCACAATACTGGGAACAAAAATATCTTCTGAGCAAAATATTGTATCAAAAATATTAAGGACCAAAATATTGAGTGGGTATGTGCAAATATGTAAGTGTAGATTTACTTTTTATTGTTCTTAGATCCACATCTAAGTACCTTGACAATATACATATTGTCAGGGTAGATATATGTGGAGATATATATAGTAAATCTTTGCTTACCTATAGAAACTTATCTTTACAGTATTTTTGCCCTCGATATTCTTGACACTAAATAGTGTTCACACAATATTTTTTCTGTTAGCTTGCATAAAAACCTCAAGGGCTCAACAAGAAATCCCCAGTCTGCTTGAATTACTACTAAAACTAAACAGTTATGGTGCCAATCTTAGAGCTCCTTTTTAACCAGGACTGATTAAAGAAATACTCCTCCATAGATGGCTGAGTATTTACTCGCTTTTGATAATGTTGTTTAATTTAATGCAAGATACTTGGAAATGTAATTGGAAAAGTACTTCACCACGCTCATATAAATAAGTGACCTTGGGCCACATGTACAAAGATCCGGCATTGCGACTCGCAAACTGCAAGTCTTAACGACTCGCAATTTGCAAGTCGCAATTCCGGATGTACAACAGTGTACTTTACACTGTTTTCGATTCCCAATGGGGTTGCAAGCGACCTACCTCGTGAATATTCATGAGGTAGGTCGCAATTTGGGACCCCATTGGGAATGGCCGCCCTCACACGGATGGTGGCCTGCTGGAGACAGCAGACCACCCTGTCTGTGACTGCGTTTTAAATGAGAGCTTGATATACATAGATGAGGGTCCAGTTTGTTACTTCCTGTAAAAACTGCCAAATCACTAGTGAGGTTAGATGAATGTGGGAGCTTCAAGCCAGGGGAAATGGACCC
Organism: Pleurodeles waltl; assembly: GCF_031143425.1. Lineage (NCBI taxonomy): Eukaryota > Metazoa > Chordata > Amphibia > Caudata > Salamandridae > Pleurodeles > Pleurodeles waltl. Next base: position 653,190,325 of record NC_090439.1, read on the forward strand.
TAATCCCCCATTTATAAAGTCACATTAATAATAAATGGCAAGTTCCCGCTTAGTAATCCAATGATTTACTGGGCATCCAATTGCCAAATATACAATAATGTTCCTTAAACAATTTGGAAGGGTTCTCCAAAACATTTAGTCAAACTTGAAGTTAATTGAGCAGTTGTGATTATCTTCATATCGTCCAACAGGTAAGTGTAACGTAGAGCATAAAGAGTACTCAGCCAACACGTGTTTCGCCCTATGAGGTGCGTTCACCAGGGCTTTCTCAAGGCTGTAGAAGATGAAATAAAATAAATTACAAATAAAGGATAGAGATAAAACTAGTAAGTCATTTGAATCTAGAGATTGAAAGACACCAAAAGGTGAAAACCCAAGGTTTTGAAAGGAAAAGCTCATAGTAGTGCTACCATATCCTGAGAGTTAGGTCAGGGAGAAAGATAATGAAGAAGACAGAAAATCGTGCAATAGAAGTGAAATTGCACAAGTCCATTCCCAGTGGAAAAATGTTTTTTTGAGAGAGTGGAGAAAAGCATATAAATGATCAATAATATCTTAAGTGAACGTTAATGAAAGGATTAGTGAAACAATTGGATAAATATCGCGTTTTGAAGAGAAGGAGCAAAAGGAGCAAAAATGAAACAGGCTATGGTGCCGACACCTATTAGTAAATAATGGAATTGTGAGGAAGTGTGAACAAAACAAAAAGCATACTACTATAGCAATATTATACATCTTAAAAAAGGTACAATAATCCATTTGCAGAATTAGCCAATGAAGTAGAAACATACCAAAATTGTAGTTCAATTTCTGCTTCTGACAATGTTCAGAATGTTAATGAAATAGTGATCAATCTGTGAATAGGAATGGGAAAAACAACATATAACAGGTATGTATATGACTCAAGGGCTACAAGAAAAACAAGAAGTTATATAATTCTCAGAGGGTCCAAATATGCCAAATGGGAACATTTATAAAATGGAATCAATAATTTTTTGTCAGCGAGCTATCTACTTTGAAAGCATTATCGAAAATGCCTTTCAAAATGTGATTAGACAGAATATATTGGCGTGAACAGAAAGGAACTCGTAAATATAGTAAATCGTGCAAAGTAGGTTATAGCTCACCCGTTTGTTAACTGCTGTAATAGCACAACGGGGAAGTTCAATCAGGCGCGTCCGCCGCCATCCTGCGAAATGCGCTTATAATACAACCTGCTTTTATTTAGCGGTCTTGCGGCGCGAGTCCGTTCTTTATGTTTGTTACACCAAAGGGGAATCGTGCGCTGCCATTTTGGAATCATAACGAAACACAGAACAACTAGAATGTTGGGGTACCATGATAGATCTTGGTGAACACTATGAAGGCGCCATCTTTGAGGAAACATCATGTTTATAATTTTGTCAAATGTGATGTAATGATGAAAAGTGAACTTACCACCATATTCCTTAGAAAAAAGGATAATAACATAAGTAGATGAAAAAGGGGACAAAAGATCATTATCTAAGTAAAGGTATTATGTTTAGTGAATGGTATTTGAAGATTTGATTTTGTGGTATGAACTTGATAAAGGGGACACCCTGTCACATATGTAAACAATGGTCATCGAAAATAAAATATAAAGCTGAATGTAATCAACATAGAAAAATGAAGCAAAGAAACTCATTAGGATAACATAGTTAAAAATTGTTGAATAAAGGTAGATAGGTCAAATGAACATTTTTACAAAAGAATTAAAGCAGCCAATAATGCCATTCAGAGTCTTTGTTAAGGCCGAGGTGTACTGTATCATAAAGAATGATGAAGCGACTTTCTTCTTGGTGCAGTTGTAATTTTAAGTTGCCACCTCTAGGAAGTACTTTAAGTCGTAGGAGTCCACAGAAAGTAAAAGTGCGTTCTTCAGGGTGAAATTCATTATAATGTTCCACAAGCAGGGCCCTAAGATCTTGTTTGTGAATATTTCGGAAATGTTCTTGGATCCTTGTTTTCAGTACTCGAGTAGTGCTGCCTATATAAACTTGATTGCATGGGCACTTGATTAAGTAGACAACAAAGGAGCTTTCACAATTGATAAAATCGTGGATTTTATGGAGATGGTCATTAATTGCGATCGTTTTGGTTTTTGATAGCCCCAATTTACAGATGGAACATTTACCGCAAGTGAAAAAGCCAATAGGTCTTGCTAGTAATATGTTTTGGGGAGGCTTTCCCGAAAAAATTATGGGCATAGTTTGTCCCTAAGATTAGGGGCTCTTCTGAATCCTAATTGAGGATATTGTGTGATATATTGATTGATGGATGGATTCTTTTTTAAGAGATACCAGTGTTTTCTTAGAAGTTTCCGAATCAGGTGATGACCATTGTGAAACTCAGTTATAAAACAAATGGCTGTATCCTTTTTAGGACGTTTTGGTTTATTTAGCATCTTGTTTCGATCCAACCCTTTTAGCTTGTCCTTGGTTGTACTTAGTAACTTCTGATTATAGCCTCTGGCTGATAGTCTCTCAACCATTTGTATAGAGGTTGTTTCATAATCAATTGTGCTGGTGCAACCCAATTTGTCTCTCCTAGATTATTCTTCTGGAATGTTACGAATGATACTCGGTGGGTGACAGCTAGACACATGAAGGATTGAATTTGCAGCCGTGGCTTTCCGAAAGAAAAGAGTTTGTAATTTGTCATTTTCAATAAAGATGATGAGGTCAAGGTATTCCACTGCCGAGTTAGAAATCTGGTAGGTAATATCAATGTTCCAACGATTAGGCATAAGTGATTTTAAGAATAAGTTCAACAGATTTTTCGGACCTTGCCAGATTAGCAAAATATCATCAATGTAGCGACCCCAAAAAATTATATGTTGGGAAAGATGTTCAGTTTTGTCATTCCAAAGCCAGTAACTCTCAATCGCACCCATCAGGATGCAAGCATACGGTGGTGCGAATTTAGCCCCCATCACCGTCCCTTGGAGTTGAAGGTAAAAAAAGCTGTTTTTTCCTGAAATGCAGCCATTTTCCTTAAAGGAAAACAAGATGCATTTCAAAGGCAAAAATGAAAAGTTTTCTTTTCATTTTTTCAGAGCAGGTAGTGGTCCGTGCCATTAGGAAATTGGTATCTTTGTTCATAGCATTTTGCATTTCTTAAATAGCAATTTCTATGAAGTCACTTTTTTTAAAGAAATGCAAAATTGCATTTTAGTTCATCTGGCCCATTGATCCTAAGGGTGCAGGGGTGAAATAGCACACTGGATATTATCTCTATCCAGCCCTATAATCACATCTCTGTCAGTGGGCAGTTGTCAAAGTGGGCGAGGTCTATTAGAACTGACCTTCCAGTAGCATCTTCCCCAGCCTGTTACCCACTGAAAAACTAGGCCACCCAGGGAGCTGTAAATCACATATCTCTATTCCTCAGTGAGTAACTGTGGACTCCAGTTTTTGTAAAGCAAATGGGCATTAATTCTATTCTAATGATTACATCACACAGTGATACAGAGTCCTTGATGAGTCAGAAAGGTTCCATTCTAAATCATACAAGAAACTACATCTCTGCCTCTGTGGAAGGAAAAATTGCTTATGTTTGGGTAAATCATGAAACGGACACAAATATCTACATATATATAGAGAAACATGTACAACTTTATCTCTTCAATTAATCTTCTTGGCACTTTGATCTTCTGACCTAGTGTGGTTACTGTTAGACTGTAGATGATCATCTTCAATGTTGGAGATTGCCAATTATGGCAACGAATCAGCAAAAGTCAGTGAGTTTTTAGAACAAGGCTTTCTTCCACCATCTTGAGTTAAATACCAGTCAATCACATGGCTGAAATGAGAAGAGTCTCTGGTAAGGGACTTCCCAGATCGTCGGGCAGTCACTGTGTGCCCTTTGCACTTCTTAAAAAGGTTCAGCATGGCAAGGAGCACCAGATTATTCTTCCTCATAACTGTCGAGCACTCACCAAATCTCCTTTTCGGGATGAGTGTTCTTTCACATGTTGTTTCTCATCTGCATATATTTTAATGTTCTGTTTTTTAACCTCGTAGAAATCAAGTTTTATTATTATTTCTTTTTGTGGTCAAGTGGGGTATCTTGGATGCTATTGCCCTCCCGAACATCAAAGGTGCAGTACTCTCACCTGTGGTGGAGTGGGGTGTTAAATGATAAGTTAGTAGAGTTCAATACTGTTTTTAAACTGAATTTCTCAACAGTTTCAGGCTGCACTGCTTTCCATAGCTTACTCATAAGCTGCTCAACAAGTCCATTGGCCCTTTAAATTTGTTGCTGTTAAAGGGTGGACCATTGATAGACTTCACAATGGTTGGTAAGCCCTGTGTTGCAAAGATGCCATCAATATTTTCAATTACTCGCTCAATCTTCAACCAAAAGAAAACGTGAATATTCATCTACTGTCACCATTAAATTATGTCCATTGTCAGGGGGACCAAAGAAATCAATGGCGAGTCTCCCCAAGCATGTTTAGGGAGTTCTGACATGTTCAGAGTATGTTGAGTAACTTTGGGTGACAGGTAATTGCATATGTAACAGGCTTTGAATTCCTTTTTAACTCTTTCATCTAGGTATGGAAACCAAACTCTGTCTTGGAGAGCTCCCTTTTTAGCAACAATGCCACTATTCCTTCATGAGCCACTTCAATCACCTTTTGTCGTAGACTCTGGAATCAGATCCTTGAGCCTCATGGTATAATTTCTTCCTGATTTATGAACAATTCATCTTTGATATTCTTGTGCATTTGATATTCACCATCATTACTGAGAGGTTGAAAATGTTTCTTCCATGATTGAAGTGTAATTATGTCTTTTAACTTTAGCAGGTCACTATCATAACTTATAGAAGTGACAATCTGGGCTCACAATACATTAGTTGGTTACTTGACTTGACAATAAAATTGATTTAGGCCTCAGCTGTTTTGGATGGATTACCATGACCTTGAATAGGCACTCTTGAAAAGTAGCCAGTAGGATTTTGATCCTTTCCAGGTCGATGCTCAATTGTATAACCATATTATTGTAATCATAGTCCCCATTGTTCAATTTGAGGAGGCATCTTGGGTTTTGGATTGCCAAAGATGGTCAGCACAGCTTGATGATCAGTCACCAGCATAAAAGGCTTTTGGTACAGGAATAGATGAAAATGTTAACAAGCCCTTACACACAGATACACTTTCCTTTTCAGGCTATGAGTAAGCATGTTCTGTTTGAGGAAAACTTCTTCTAGCATTGACCAAAATGTGTTGTCTTGCATTTGGGCGTCCACTATCCTGTGCAAGTATAGTGCCTAACCCAAAGAAGCTAGCATCAACTACAATCTCAGTTTGGAGCTTTGGATTGAAGTATGCCATTTCTGTTGCATTTTCAATGGCAAATTTGATGCTCTTGAAACTCTTTTGACATTCTCTTGGCCAATTTAAAGAAGCACTTTTATTTGTTAACTCTTGTAACGGAGTATTGACAGTGGAAAAAGTCCTTTATGTACTGTCGGCAGTAGCTGACCTTTCCAAGAAAAATGCACCATTGAAAAATGTTGAGGGGATTCAGCATTAGTCAAGGCTTGGACATTTGCAGGATCAGGTGTCATATCCCAATCAGAAAAGATAGGGCCAAAGAATTTCAGTTTTATCTCATTGAACTCATACTTGTATTTGTCTGACGTTAAAAGTGCATTATTGAGTAATTGACACACTTGTGTGAGGGCTCAATTGTGCTACTTCTGTGCAGCACAAAAAGCCAGTATGTCATCGCTATAGTTGAATGCGTTCACAACAGATTGTATGATGAGTCATATGATGACTTGGAAATGTTCAGTGGATGATGACAAACCAAAATTAAGGGCCTCATTACAAGTTTGGCAGTCTGTGCACTGCCATGGCAGTGGTGGCAGTCCGACCACCATCGGCTTGGCAGTCAGACCACTGTATTACTAATCAAGGGGACTTATGTAGTAAGGACTGCCACACTCCCAAGGGCACGACCAGGCAGAGCGGACCACAGCGGTCACGAGGCAGCACAAACAGGTCAGCAGAGACAGTGTTACAAATGGACACATTATGAGGTTGCACACCACAAATGTGACCATGGTGGTCCAACAACCATATCTCAGCAGGCAGAAATGGAGAATATAAAAAGAGTAACTCACCTGCAGGCAGCATTACACGCCCCTGCCACCATGGAGCCCATCAGACAAGTCGTGCCGCTGCTGTTGCTCATCGATCAAAAATCCACATCGCCATGGATGCAACACACAGCTACCTGTGTTATTTTGCTCAACAACAGGTCATCATGCAGTAATCCACATGATATGGGGGTCACACTGCGTAGGCACTTGTCATTATGTACACAGTCAGAGTCATTCACAAACAAGGACACATTCACAGCCACCAAATGCCCCCTATGGGCAGGTCACTCACATTGCACCACAACACTACACAGAAACGCACATCTGCACTTTTTAGGCACAGGGAGAGGGAAGTGTAGACAACATTGTGTCACACTAAACCAACAACACAGCAACATTACATCTACAAATACATCTGACACACTCACATTGCACACATGCCATGGACTGCCGTCAGATTCAACACACATATGTATGGATGTGTCATGGAACACAAACACCCCTTCCATGATCCAGCCCTGCAATGGCCTATACATCACCCACATTGAAATACAGTGGAAGAACAATAGGATGCTCAATAGACAGATAGACAAATATACAAAGCTCACTATGCAAACAATTCCTGCACAATAGAGATGGATGGCATTAGGAGCACTCAGTGTAGGATGCTGCACTGGGACACATCACACTTTGTGCATGCCCCTAAAACAACATTTTCACAGGAACTGGCCCTTCTGGTATCTCAAGGACAGATAATAAAAGAGTCAAGTAACATGCCTTTCTGCACAATGTGGAAGTGCAAGTTAAAAAAGCACATACTACAGCAATAGCATTGGCCAAACATCTAGATGAAGTAGCTGCTAGGTACACACAGCAAAACGGGCACATGCACAGACAAATGCTAAGGAAGCTAGCACAATTCAACACCCTCCATGTCTGCAGAAACAATTCTTGAGCTCCCACAGATGAGACGAATATAAAATCCATATCAGAGGGACAAGTCTATCACTATACATGCTGACATTGGACAGCACAAGATGAAATACTTACAATACCAAACAGAACACAATGCAATGACACCACAATTGCATGAACACCCACATAACTATACAGTCAACATTTACCTTTGCCTTGGGTGACACCAGCACTGCCCACAAAGTCAGATATTGCAAACAACTGCAAATGGATCAGCAAGCAGGCTGAAACACACTCAACTGTAGACAGACAACTCAAGTTACTCAGGAACAAAATAAGGTAGAAAAGGAACCGCAGGACATATGTGTACCCAAAAAAGAACTGTTTGGGTTTATTTGTAACTAAATGCAAAATGTCCAGGGCCATTGGTCAGTCCAGCAGTCTTTCAGTGCACAGTACTGTCTCTACACTTGACTCCTATTACTGCAAGGGAACCTCCACAGGAAGGGGCATCAAATAGGCAGGCAGACACCTCAGAGATTATCTGAGGGTGGGTGGGTTGGATTTGGGATGGGTGGGTTTGAGAGGCATGGACTCTTTCTTAGGAGGGGTGGGCTTCTTCTTGGGCAATCGGTATGGGTGCTTGCAGGTGGGCGCAGGTGTGGCAGGGGAGGAATTGGATGTAGAAGGGATGGGTTGGGATGTGGGTCAGGCCTCTTGGGTTTGGTATAGGGGTGGAGGGAACAGAGAAAAGGGCAAGTTAAAAAAAAACTTTAATTTGGAACACAGGGATGGTCATCGGAAGGGGTTGGGGATTTGGAGGTTGAGGGAGTGGTTGTCTGGTGTGTCGTTGATGTCTTAGGTGTGTGCGGTGTAAGGTATGCTTCTGTTTGAGTGGTGTCCGTTGCATGTGTGAGTGTGGGAATTTGTGTGCCTTGTGGGGCTAGGAGGTGGAGTTGCTGGGTGATGTGGGAGTGGTGGATGTATGTGTGTCTGATGGGGTGGTGTCTGCAGGTTTGGTGGACGTGGTGGATGTCTGTGTGTGTCTGTTAGGGTGGTGTCTGTGGGTATGGTGGGTGTGGAGGATGTCTGTGTATTTGTTGGGGGCGTGTCTGGGACTATGGTGGGTATGATGGGTGTGTCACTGCCTGTTGTCATGGTGCTTGTGGATATGCTTGATGTGTTGGGTGGGCTGGTGGGGGTAGTGGGGGTGTCTCGGGAAGTGGTGACTGATGTGTGTGTGGGTGTATGTTGAGTGCTTGTGTGCCAGTGTGTTTTATGTTATTTGTGTTTATATGTGCTGTTTTTGTGTATTGAGGTGGGTGCGTGCGTGCGGATCTGTCAGTGTGCTTGGGATGGGTAGGGGAGTGAGGGATTTGGATTGGGAAGAGGAGGTGGAGGGGGGCAGAATGTGGTGGGTGACTGGCTGTTGTCAGTAAGGAGGCCAATGCCTGAAAAGATCTCTGTAGGCAGAACATGGCACTATGAATGCCTTCCAGGAAAGCATTGGTCTGCTGAAGTTGGTAGCCCAACCCATGGATCACGTTCACAATGGAAGTCTGACCCACAGGGATACTCCTCGGTAGGTCAATAGCCTCCTCACTCTGGGCAGCAGGGTGTAATAGGGGCTGGGGTGGAGGTGCCTGCGGCAAAGTAAAATGCCCACCCTCTTAGGTGATCAGGCACGGCCAACTGGGTAGGGAGCAACAGAGAGGGTGGCAATAGAACACAATAGAATAGAATCTGGTGGACAAAGATGGTACTGTAAAATGTCCTGATGCGTCCTCCACCACTACGGAGTGGCCACTAGAGGAAGAATTTGATGATGATGATAATGAAGATCTGGTCTCCTCAGTGACACTCCCCGCACCCTCTGGTCCATTGGGTCGTGGTGTCTTGACTCAAGGTCCCTTGGCCAGATGCTTCCCCATTTGGCTGTGCCCTGTCTCCTTTGTTTGCCTGGGATGATGTGGCAAATACAAAGGGAAATAGGGTCACTATATGTCCATGATCACATTTGAACAACTGCTGTGATTAAAAACATTACCATGATGTCAAGTAGGCCCCAACAACAATCTCTACCTAAGTGGCCCCTATATGTACCACACCATATGCATTCATGCCCTCAGAACTGTGAACAGTTGCCCAAAGGAAAATCAAGATCTCAGACAACTACAATTGCATGTCTTTAGTGCTTTTTCTCATGGAGCATACATCACTTACCTGTTGTCATATAATAGTAGGCCAGTTTCAACTGCATTCCCACAGCTCCTCCACAAGGTAATGCAGACATGTATTTGTCATATGCACAGTAACACAGCTATACAAAATGATGTTCCCAGAACCTACCACGTTGCTGACAATAGTACAGTAGCCTTAAAAAGGTGACATTGAAATACTCATGTCACACTGGAAACATTTCCACAATGCACACTTCACCATGTGAAATGTGTCCCAATGGAATCATGGAGGTTGTACCAGTGTTACTCTGATAGGCCACACACTTGGCATGGAAATGTACACTGAAGACATCATGTGCAAATTATAAGGGGATATGTCCCTAAAATCCACAACACGATTAATCAGCAAGCCCTAGGGAGATCACCAATAATGTCTAGCAGCCCCTAAAGTGACATACTCTGGTTGCATCAGTAGAAGCCATTAGTGCTTTGTATGTTGGAGAGACATAAAGATTTGCAAGTACCTGTAGAAGGCCCTCAACATGTTGCCCAATGGGAAGCTACATCAGTGTTTCTATTTTGGTCCTGCAAACCCAGATGTCTGTGGATTTCAACATAGCTGCAAGGCATTCCATGATGGATGCCAAGAGTCAGGTGAAAAATCTTACCCAGTAAACATGTGCAGTGCACTTTGCTACATGATGACACATCAGTGTCCTGGAATTGCACATTGTGGCTAAGAAAATCTAGTCATACACATATTGTCCCTCATTGCTACTGCAGTTGTACGTGCCAAATGACAAGCAATGATGACTGAGGATATTTGTGAGCCAACAATTAAAGGTGACACACTCCTGTCTGTGGCACCACATGATATGTACTCCCATTTCAAATGTCCTGTTCCAAATACAGGTTGGCATGCATGTATATGTGAGGGAATACAAGAATTATCCCTGAGCAGGTACAGCATGCATGAAACAGCAGCGTACACATTTTGTCAAAAGAGAAAGGGACACATGCTAACATGTATGCACAAAGAATGTTGGAAACAGTGATGGCACACAAATCATGTCCATGGACATTCCCCACTTACCAAGGGAAAGTAGTGATTTGTAACTGCACACAAAGATAAATGTATGCTCTGTCACATGTATGATGGCCATCTTCACATTATAGACAGTAGTGAGGCACCAGCACCCTTCACACATTGAAGACAAATAGCTTCTGAGTGGCAGATGCCAATATATACATTTAACCAGACACAGAGCTGCAAACAGTGATTCATCACTTCCTTTTATTTTGGCCTGTAACACTGGAGAGTAGTGGTCTCTTGCACAGAATTTACAACCACTACAAAAACAAACAGTACTTGATTGATCAATGTACACAGCCATATGTTGTCCCTGGAGAGCAAATTGTTTGTGGATTGTACCCAGTTGTGTCCTAGGTCCCTGGGCCAACAGGCAAGGCACATAGGGGGTCATTCTGACCCTGGTGGTAAAATCCGCCAGGGCCAACGACCGCAGGAGCACCGCCAACAGGCTGGCGGTGCTCCCTTGGGCATTCTGACCGCGGCGGTACAGCCGCGGTCAGAAACGGAAAACCGGCGGTGTACCGCCGGTTTTCCGCTGCCCTGGGGAATCCTCCATGGCGGCGCAGCTTGCTGCGCCGCCATGGGGATTCCGACCCCCATACCGCCATCCTGTTCCTGGCGGTTTTGGCCGCCAGGCACAGGATGGCGGTATGGGGTGTCGTGGGGCCCCTGGGGGCCCCTGCAGTGCCCATGCCAATGGCATGGGCACTGCAGGGGCCTCCCTAACAGGGCCCCACCAAGATTTTCAGTGTCTGCCATGCAGACACTGAAAATCGCAACGGGTGCAACTGCACCCGTCACACCCCTTCCACTCCGCCGGCTCCATTCGGAGCCGGCATCCTCATGGAAGGGTGTTTCCCGCTGGGCTGGCGGGCGGCCTTCTGGCGGTCGCCCGCCAGCCCAGCGGGAAACCCAGAATCCCCGTGGCGGTCTTTAGACCGCGCAGCGGTATTCTGGCGGTCCCAGCCAGGCCGCCGGCTTCCGCCGCCGGCCGGGGTCAGAATGACCCCCATAATTTTGCATCACATGACACATCTACGCATACAGTCACTCATGGTACATCCCTAATCATCAGGGGGAGATGTCAGAACCTAACACATTAACATGGCAATGAGACACTCATCTACTGTGTCTCACATGGTACATCCCTAATAATCAGGGGGAGATGTCAGAACCGAACACATTAACATGGCAATATGATAGGCAGGATTATGACCTGTACTCACCCCCTTGTGGTTGCTATGCTCCCCTCAAACATCCATCAAGGGCTGGATATGCTACCGCCAGGTTGCATGACATTAGGGGGGGGTCATGGTCCCACATGCGTGCCGTCGACGTTGAGAGGACAGCCACAGAAGGGCCTTCACAATCATCCAGGCCCAGCAACTCAGGTCTTGTGACTGGGGGTGCTCTGCCGGATGTGGACCCCGTGGGTCCGCAGCTTCCGGGCAATGGCTCTTCATATCACCTTTTTCTGATGGGCATTGACCTGCATGGATCCAAGTGACAAATTAAGAAATTACAATCACAAGTTTCCACACAAATGGTTGAGTCACACACGTCGGAGAAAGCAAGCTAAAAATGTCAATTTGTTAACAAACCATAAGTGTAAAACACACAAGCCAATAAGTATAGGATGAAGACTACACACTTTTGTATGCATCTACAGACTAACCCACTACCCGGCTCATGGCCTACAATGATTAAGCAAGCCTACTCACATCAGGTAGCCCATGCTCTAGCAACATGTAATATGATGAGAGCCACAAAGAAACACTACACGCATATGTGGCTTCTGAAAGGTAAACTCCTGAGGCCTGACTGAATCAACACATTCACATTCTGTGAGACTGACTCGCTGCATACAGTCCCTACGTGCAATTTCCATAGTACAGACTTTACCTTTACACTTGAGTGACAATGAAGGGGCTGGCATGGTGGGATACAGAAAGTGCCATCCTTGTGAATGCGTGGATACGTGGTCTATCAAATGCAAACTCATGCCACTTCAGGGGGTGGGTTCTCTGGTATGTACCTTTACCACAGAGCACTCCTTTGGACATATGCGTTTATCTCACAGAGATGGCATTCAACATTCAAAGGTATGCATTCTACAATTTCAGCTATGTGGCCAAGCTACTGAGTCACATTTCATAGTCTCCCAGGAATCAACACACTGTCTGCACTGTATGGGCTGCTATTAGTGCAATAAGCCTGTACAGGACATATATGACTTCTGTGAAGGTGAAAATAGAGCTGTGAAAGTAAGGGACCGGTCATGAGTCAAAGGCACACATTGACAATGATGCTGAATGCACAAATAGACTAGTTTGTGGAGTAGCCTCAGTACCCATTCCTAATCTAGTCGATGTACTGTGCATTCTGGGCATGTTTTGCCACTACAGCCTCATATTGACCACATGGCAGGATCTTCTGGTGTACAGGGAGTAGCCACAGTTCCACGGTTGCATAGCCACAGTGACGCTACCACAGTCCGGACTATGTCCCATACTAGGAGATACATTTGAAAGGCCATGGTTCCTGCAGGCTGAGCCTACCGGATCTACATGACGCTCCTGTTCTATCACTTCCATGCATGACAGTATATCATGTGGCCATCAGAAAGTTGACATGTGATGTGTGTGGCAACTTGTAGGGCACAGTGAGTCAGGATATGCCTTTTGGCCTACCGTTTGGTAAGGCCAGATGTGGGGTGAAAGATCTGTGGTACTATACACATTGCTTACAAGATCCTCAAATTACTCATGCAAAATTCATGCACAGCTCCTGCTGTCATGCACATACATTTTGTCTAACATTTCCAAACATTGTGAAGAAAAAGATGTCAGTGGATATCAGTAAAGTCTCTTTACCTAGTTATGTGCATCCACCATAAAGAGGATCTAGGACCCAAAAATCTCACACAACACAATGTGACTGAACTTAACATGTGTCACTAGCCACAAATACCTGTACTGTGTACATCCCATTGATGCCACACAGACTGCAACAACAGGCACATAAGAACTCTAACTGGCAGAAAGGGGCACATTATGCAAGGAGGGCACCAAATGCGCCCCTCAAGGCATACCAGTCGCTTGGGAAGGCTACCTGTCCCAACCCATGTAGCACCTATTTCCAAAGGGAGAGAGTGTTGCCTCTCTCTCCCAAAGGAAATCCTTTGTCCTTCCTTCCTCTGCTTTAGCCGGTCAAGCAGCAGGAGGGCAGAAAACTGTGGTGGCAGCAGTGCAAGCTGCCTGGAAACCCCCAGAAGACTGGTAGGAGCAATGCTGGGGGTCCTCGAAGAAGCCCCCAGAGTGCATGGAATCATACAACTAATACTGGCAACAATATTGGGGTATGATTCCAACATGTTTGATGCCAAACATTCTCAGGTTCAGAGTTACTATTATGTAGCTGGACACAGGTAGTGACCTGTGTCCAGTACACCAGAAAAATGGCTTCCCCACACTTACGAAGTCCAGGAAAATGGAGCTGGAGTTTGCAGGGGTGCCCTCACACAGAGGTACCAGCACCATGCCCTCTTGGTTAGGAGGACCTGCCACTGGGGTGACTTACAGTGACCTGGTGCTGTAGTGAAAGGGTGCATGCACCTTTTCACGCTGGCTGAAATGGCAGGCCTGCAGACACATCTAGCATGGGCTCCCATGGGTTGCATAATGCGTGTTGCAGCCCATGGAGAACCCCTGGCACCCCAATGTCCTTGGTACCTAAGTACCATATACTAGGGACTTACATGAGGGCACCAGTATGCCAGATGTGGGGTGTGCCAAGTCCTAAGCACCCACATTTAGAAGGCGAAAGCACAGTCAATGGGGTCCTGCTTGGCAGTGAATACACTCAAAACACACTGACAGAAGGCAAAAAGTGGAGATAACCATGCCAAAAAGAGGGTACTTTCCCACAAGTGACAGCTTTATCAGATTCTCCTGATGTGAATGAGGATTTAGTCAATGTTAAGGCTGACTTTTATAGTTCTTGCCACCTGCAACATGAGGTGGGGGCCTTTGATGGCACACATGTTGGCTTGGTGCCACTGCATGCTACTGAACAAGTTTATCCCATCAGTAAGAACTTCCATTCCATCCAGTTGCCTGTTTGGTGGATCTTTACAGCTCACATGTCTGTGTCCATTATCTGGGTTAAGTCTATGATTCCTTCGTAAGGTGGAACAACACCATACCCCAGCTGATGTCACAACTGCACCCAGAGAGGGCCTGGCTAGTTGGTAAGTCATAGATGTCCTGATTGTGTGTGTGCAATATCAGGTGCTACAATCATGAAGTGAGGAACTCATTATTGCACTTATGTCCCATTCCTTTAAAGGAGTCTCCTCATATCCAAACCATCCTTGGTTGTTGACGCCAATGAGGAATTAAACTACACCAGGGAAAGTCCACTTCAAAGAGGCCCATGGAAGAACACGGAGACCAGTGGAGCAGGCTTTTGCACTCCTGAAGGCCAGATTTGGCTATCTGGGCCAGTCTAGTGGAGCCCTCCTCTGCTCGCCCAGGAAAGGGTGTCATATCACTGTGGCATGCTGCACATCATCGCCCTGCAGAGGAATATCCCATATATCCCAGGGGAGAGGGAGCCTGCAGTGCCACCGAGTGAGAATCCTGAAATGCCGAGTCAGGATGAAAGTGTTGAAGAGGTACAGTGTTTGGGCAGAGGTACAGAAGTGTCCATTGCACTTGTCTTGTGTCTTTGGTGGGTCTGATGCATCATTTGTGACATCATGTGGTCTGAAAATATTTAGTCCTATCTTTTGATTGAATCACTTTAACTTAACATTGGCTAACCACTCTTATTGTATGACCTGTATAGAGCCGTAGATGTGTTTCATAATTGCAGGCCACAGTGCCTGTGCCACAACACTGACATATGTTTATGTAATACCACCAGATGCATGGGCAGTGGATTATGATGGGCCTGTGATCAGGGACCGTTGTACTGCCATCTGTCTGTATCTTGGATTATGTAATTTTGGACTACTTTGGTGTGGTATGTCATAATGCTCAAGCTTCTGCCATCAACCCCTTTAATGTTTGCCTATTCTACAGGACAATATCTAACAAAGTCTTCTGTGGTCTGTGCCTTGAAATATGTACTTTTACTCAGTATGAGACACACATTCTTGTGCCTAAGAGTCCAGGTATGTTGACAGACTATGTGCTGTACAGTGTAATACACTGTTTGGTTTGATGAGACACTTGTGCTGATGTGCTGGTGTGTAATGTATGTAATCCTGAGCCGGATGCTGTGTATCTGTAGCATATCCCTGCTTGTACAAGTAGCTTGTGTCTTCATCATATGGTTCATATGGTCCTACTGCTCTACATAGCTAAAAGTGACAATTAAGCAAGCAGACAATGAGTTTGTGATGAGTGAATTTATTACAATGGTAATTCTGAAAAAGATGAAACAAAAGATGTAAAATGAAGGGGTCAGTCATGGTGAAGTAGATGTCACACCAATGCAAGTCCAAAGTCCAGAGTACTCCTCTCATTGAAAATGGTAGGTGGTTGAGGATCAGTCAAAAGAGTGAATGTGTGGCACACAAACGAGGTCCTTTAGGAAGAGGTCACTTACTGGCAGTGCTGGGTGTCTTGCCATTTGCACCTCCTAGATGCTTTACTGGATGTCCTTGCCTGAGTGGGGAAGTTCTGCTGCTTCAGAGCCAGGGGTGTCTGGGGCTGGTTCTTCCTCTGGCAAGGCTTCCTTTCCAGTGGCTGGCATCGATGTTGATCTGCCTGCTACTGATGAGCCAAAAGAAGGGGTAGACTGTTGTTGAAAAGCCCTGCTGAGGATGGTGTGAATGTACCTCAGCAGCCCAGTTAGGTAGGCGATGTTGGTATTGTGGTCCTCTATCTGTTCCTGCTTGTCTCTGTGCATGTCCCTCTATAGCTGTTTAATTTCCTGGGGTTCAGTCAAGACCTGGCCTACCACACCTTGAGACTTTTGCTAGACCCCCAAGTCATGGCTGGTGGTGTCCTAGCCAAGATCATCCCCAGTGGAATCATACTGCTGGCCCACAGCATCCCTCCCATGCACCTTAACCTGGAGTTCAGTCAAGACCTGGCCCCCCACACCTTGAGACTTTTGCAAGACCCCCAAGCCATGGCTTGTGGTGTCCTAGCCAAGATCATCCCCAGTGGAATCATACTGCTGGCTCACAGCATCCCTCCCATGCACCTTAACCCCACGGGCCTATGCCCTTGCCACAGGGTGCCCTCTCCAACTTGTTCCTGGAACTAATTGTCAGAAGTGTTGCACTCCAACTCAGGAACCAGGACTGGGGGCATGAGATGGTAAACACTGTGCTTGGAACAGAGGACGGAGGGAGAATGGCCGTCTGTGATGTTGAGGTATCTGGGCAGGGAGGTGATGTAGTGGCCACAGTGAGACACACTGTTGCTGTCTGTCCAGGTTGCCAAGATGAGACAGAACTGTCTTCCACGTCCATAAGTCCAGGAGTGCCGTCTTCTCTAAGGGCTTCATCCAGGGAGTAGTGGAAGTCTGTTCTGTGACCTCTGTGTGCCCAGCGGCAGCTCTACCTGTTGATGTAAAACGTGCAAAATTACTGGTTGCATTGTAACATCTACCTCCAACAGTTTAGTGTTATGGTAAGCAGAAACCTTGTATAAAGGTAAGTTGCAGTTACTCCTATTCTGGCAAGTAACCTTTGTATTGGTTGTATTGACATGCCTTCTGTGAACCATGCCAATGTATTTTGTCTCAAGCTGCTGCTGAAATGTGCAGATCATAAGCACTAGGGTGGAAGGCCTGAAAATTCAATTTTTCCACCAGTGCAGGCAAAAGAGTGGCTAGGCAAGATACTGCTTTGTCCATTAGTAGAATTAGTTGAGTGTGATGCAGGCAGACCCAGGACATTGTGGTATATGTGACTGGGGTCATTATGAGCACAGTGAAGTGTGAATGTGTCTGCTGCCAATACTAATCTGGTGATGTACCTTCAGGCCTTATGATTATGTGTTATACACAGTGGTTAAGGTGTCATTGCTGTCCTCCAATATCTCATCTTGGGTTAGCAAGTCAAGATGGAGTCATGTTGACAGATATGTCTGCGATTTGGGTATGATCTGTGTTTGATCAATCCTATGTGAGTATATTTAATTTGAGAGTTGACAAACAAGGGTATTAGGCAAGTGGCCACTGTGCTGCTGGTTTGAATGAGAGTTACAGTGCCTATTGGACTTTGCAGTCATGTCTCTCCCTCTCCTTCCCAACACTTAGCAAAGGGTATCATCCCAGGTGAGTACACTTCAAATGAGACTTTCCAAACAGGGATAGGTGGGGAGGTCAACATTGGTCTGGTGTTTGGATCAGAGAAACAGTGCCTCCTGGGAGTTGCAGTCAGGTTAATCCCTCTACTTCTCACACTTGACAAATAGTATCCTCCAAGGTGAGGACACTTAATTTGTTTTTTACATAACAATGGTATTTGGACACAAGAACACTGGGCTGATGGTTGGATTTATAGACACAGAGCCTTCCTGACCTTAGAAATCAGGCTACTCCCTCTACTTCCCACAATGGTACCCTACTAGCTGAGTGAAGTTCATTTTTGATGTGCCAAAAAGGGGTCTTTGGACAAGTAAACATTGGTCTGGTGTTTGGATTTAGTGAAACAGTGCCTCCTGGGAGTTGCAGTCTGGTCACTCTCTCTAGTATATACACTATACAAATATTCTCCCCCCAAGTGAGTAAACTTCTTTTGAGAGTTCACAAACAGATGTATTGGGGCAATTGACCACTGGGCTGGTGTTTGGAGTTAGTGAGACAGAGCCTTCTGGGAGTTGCAATCTGATCACTCTCTATAGTATACACACTAAACAAATAGTATCCTCCTAGTTGAGTACACTTATTTGGGCAAGTGTAGACTGGGCTGGTGGTTGGATTTACAGACACATGGCCTTCGTGGCCTTATCAGTCATGTTACTCCCTCTACTTTCCACACTTGGCAAATATTATCCTCCCAGGTGAGTTCACATCAATGGAGAGTTACCAAAACTGGGGTCTTTGGACAATTGAACACTGGTCCGGTTTTCCGCTGCCCTTGTGAATCCCCCATGGCGGCGGAGCGTGCTCCGCCGCCATGGGGATTCTGACACCCCCTACCGCCATCCTGTTCCTGGCGGGTCTCCCGCCAGGAACAGGATGGCGGTAGGGGGTTCCGCGGGGCCCCTGGGGGCCCCTGCAGTGCCCATGCCAATGGCATGGGCACTGCCGGGGCCCCCGTAAGAGGGCCCCACTGTGTATTTCAGTGTCTGCTTTGCAGACACTGAAATACGCGACGGGTGCCACTGCACCCGTCTCACCTTCCCACTCCGCCGGCTCAATTCTGAGCCGGCGTCCTCGTGGGAAGGTTGATTTGCCCTGGGCTGGCGGGAGGCCTTTTGGCGGTCGCCCGCCAGCCCAGGGCAAATCCCAAAATACCCTCAGCGGTCTTTCGACCGCGGAGCGGTATTTTGGTGGGGGAAGTCTGGCGGGCGGCCTCCGCCGCCCGCCAGACTCAGAATCACCCCCTTTGTGTGTTGTGACTTACCGGACTCTAATCCCCAAGGTATTCTTGTGAAGCCTTCAGGATGCAGGATGGCCAATACCTTTTTCTCCCAGGGAAAAAGATGTCATGGGGCACTGGGAGGGCCACTGCCAGTCTTTTTGGTCTGCAGCTGATGCCGGGAGACCAGGGAACAGACCTTGCCTCTGAGATCATTCCACCTCTTCCTGATGTCCTCCATTGTGTGCAGAGTGACGCATACTGCATTGACTCTGTTGACTATCCTTTCCCTCATTTCAAATTTCCTACTGAAAGGAATGTGCTGGACTTGTACTCCAAACAATTGTGACTCTACTCTTATGATTTCATCCACCAGGACTCTTCACTCATCTTCTGAAAGTGCAAAAGGGTGTGAATGGACCAGTGTGTGTGCAGTTTGTTCTATGGAATAGTGTAAAAGAAGGGTGCCTATTCTATGAAGTGTTTTGGAAAAAAGATGCTCTGGCTTCTATGTTTTGCATGGAAAATGCAAAGGATTGTGGTCTGTGAAGGGGTGTGTTTTATAGTGTCCTTTGCAGGTGTGTCCACTGTGGCAATGTGTGTCAGCTGTCTTGTTTTCAAAATCATGCAATGTGCAGTTGTCTATTACTTTGCAGACCATGAATCGCCATGGTTCAGTCTGCCTTTGGCTGTCCACCATAAAGGATCCACCATGGTGACTATGTGCTTGTAATATGCTTGGTGGTCGGTGCTGTTGGTGCTGGAGGTTGGACTAGCTATTTCCAGGCTGGCGGTGTGTCTATTTTGCCTCGCTGTCGCCGGTAATTACTTTCATAGTCAATTCAATTCAATAAAAAATATAGTTACTCAATTTTATATGTACAATCATAAAAGCGCATAAAACACAGAATAAATACAACACATCACATCATAAGCCAATAAGACCTATTAATAAAACAATCCATTTTCGCTGTAATATTCTTGGGAAGAAGGCAAAAGAAAATACATTTAGACAAAATTCAATAAATTGCATTAGTCACTAAAAACAGCCCCTCTGGAAATTTCATGCCACTATGTCTGTAGCTGACCAAGAAAAATTACTAACCATCCATTGATTTCCTTCTTTTAACTGACAGTTTGAGAAAACAGCACACACTATGGCAAACAGACAGACTATCTAGTAGCTGCAGATAAGAAAGGGCATCAATACAAAGCAAGAGGTTTCAAGATATACTTATGACAACTTGGAAAATAAATCTATAAAATTCACACACAAAAAACCCATAAATTCATCAAGGACTGCTCAGCAGTCCAGTTGCAAAGGGAAGGAAAGCAGTTGATTCCTCCAGGACTTTAGATCACCAGGAAAACACATTAGGCCCCAAACTGTGCCAGCCATAAAACTAAAAAAGAGATACCTTTCCCAATGTCAGAGTTCCAGATGCAGATAAAATGTCATGTCCCCTTAGGCCAAAAGAATGTTACAATCACATGTGTAGCACTTAGAAAAAACACTATTCATTCTCGATTGTCTACACAGCTCTGCATGCAGAGACTTAACTAGTCCCTTATCAGACTTTTTTAAATTGACCAGGGCTGTAAACAGTTCCTGAAGTCCTATTTCTGAAAGCATCTTATTAACATGTCTCAGCCAGGGCATAGCTATACCCTTGTCAAGACTGAGGCAGTCCAATACAACCTCCCTGCTAAAGCCTTCTTCCAGGCTCGACAAAACCAAAACCCACAGCAAAAGTGTCACCATCTTGACTGCATTGTTGAAGTAATGTTGATTAAGCTCAGAGGGCCCGATTCACAAAGGTAAACTTAGACCAAAAGTGTATGTTTAAACAAGAGTCTAAATTTAGAACTAAAGTCCAACTTTACTCATAGTAAAGTTAGACTTTGGGTCTAAGTTTAGAATTTTGCTCTAGGGTTGAACTAAAAGTCTAAACTTAAACCAAAAGTCCAACTTTACTACGAGTAAAGTTAGAAGTTTGTCCTGCCAGCTTTGGTAACAATCAACACTTGCTCCATGCAGTTTTTCTCAGCATTTGTCGGCTGAATGTATTGGAGAAGCATGCATTGATCACTCTGAGCCTCATGGCTTCTTCATCATTACATTGATTGAACTTACAGTGTTTGATGAGTGTGTTGAGTCTTTCCATGAATTCAATAATTGTTTCACCAACTCTTTGACGTTCTTGGCTGAATATAGTTCATAATCAATGTTTGGTACTGGATTAAACTTGAGATCGAACACATTCTTAATCTGATGGTATGTGACTTTTACTCATTTCTTGGCACTTTCTTTATCACTTCTTTCACACCATCACCTGCAAGATTTTTTAGATATTTGATTTTCTGTTATCAGTCTCTTAATGGGCATCAATTAAATCTTCAAATGTCTCTAGCCATGCAGTCCATCTATCACCAATGTTTTGCTTTTTGTCAGTGTTGAATGGTGCTGGTGGTTTAAAGAAGGTGGTAGCATTGTAAACCAGTTTTGAACTTACTGAGTTTGATGGCAGTATTTTCCCTAGCCTCTCTGCCTGGATATCAGGATCAGTTCCATTCATGGCACGGCCCTCGCCCTGCAATGGCCCAGCCTCTGGGTCTTCCTTGATGGGCTCTAAGGGCAGAATGACCTTCTGCCACATTTCTGGCCTCAGGAAATATGGACTGCTCCTTTAGCACAACCTCAGCACTTCTCTTGGGGCCACCGTCAAATGAAGTATGATGACTGTCTGTCGGGCTCAATAGGTTATCTATTTTATTCTTTTTACACTTCACTTTGTCTTTCCTCTCACCTGGATAACCTGCCTTCAGTGCTTCAGTTTGCAACGTTATTTGCTAAATGACAATTGTTCTTGACTGTGCTTTAGAAACCTGATTGAATCCACCTTTAGCGTTTACACTCTGTATTTTGAATAACTTTATTTTGTGTGGCAGTGCAGTACATTTTAGTAGGATCTTGGCCATAGTTTCTTGATGAACAATGTTTAGACTTTTCCTTGTAGCTCTCTTTCTATTCACACTTTTCACACCGGCTGGAGTTGCACTTTGACTCCACATACACTAACTGTTGACTCAGCACTTTGACGAAGGCACACCTGGCATGCACAAACAGTTTGCTTAGACTGAGGCACTCTCCAGGAGAGGACTTTCTTATTCACCCTATCTCGTCGCTAGTTGTAGCATCTTCCCCAGCCTGGTAGCTGCTGAATAACTAGGCCACACAAGGAACTGTAGATCACATATCTTCATTCTTCTGCATGTACCTGTAGACTGCAACATTCTAAATCAAATGCTCATCGATTCTATTCTAATGATTACAGCACACAGCAATACAGCGAGTCATAAATGTTCCATTCTAAATCATGCAAGACTACAATTCCAAACCTTTTTTTAACTTTACAAATATAGTTCCCTTACTTGTTGATTAGAAGAAACCTGTTTCTGATTGTTGAATGATAACCAAGATACATCTCTGGCTGAAAGATAATGAAGGGGTTGTCCAGTACTGTGAAGCCAAGAGCGAGGCAGATACCATAATAGGATGCCTACTGCCTAAATGAAATGTAACTGTGTGCAATTCATTAATCAGCAAAACTAAAGCTTTCCTGGTAGCCAGTACATGACTTTAATGCATAGAGTCATTTGAGGCTTCATTGCAACAAAGATTGATTGCTTTTGAGAGGTAAAGTAAGGGTGTTACCAGCTGAGTTCTGGGGTGCACTCTTCTCATGGAATCTCAAAACAATATATATGTTGAAATCCAATGCTTTACATTAAACTCTAAAGGACTCATTTACAGTTTTAAGGACAGGTTACTATATCGCAAATGTGACGAATGTCCCTTTTGCCTTATTAAAAGGGCAATATATGAGATCCCTCATGTTGGTGACAGAGCACCCATATGCCAAGCTTTAAATCAGGCCTTAAATCTTCTTTTGAATACCCAATAATACTTTCTATGTCACACTATTTTAAAACAATGACTTGCGTGTTCACAGTGCTTTCAGTTACAGGCTGTCTGAGACCTATAGCACTACAAATACACTTGCCACTATTCTCTACCTGCGCCAAGGATTCAGTTGAGTGACAGTTTGATTACACGCTCAGGCACCTACAGTGATTGTATTAAAATATTGAGCTTTGCATAATGACAAATACAGCATTTAACGTATTTTATATGTATTCGAATGCATGTATACGAATGTGAGAGGCCAAAAAAATAGTAGCAGAATATTGTGTACTTTTTTAGCTGTGTCACTGGCCCCACCTCCATGCTCACTGATCCACTCCAAAATATTGGCGCTACTCCTGCAAAGTACATAGGGCCCCATTTTAAAGAAAGTAAGTCCCCTTTTAATGCCTGCTCATGAGCAGGTGTTAAAAGTGCTGTAAAAAATGGTGCAAGGAAATCTCATAGATTTTTTCTGCCATACCCTAACTGGGAAATGCCCCCTTTGCAGACATTATGTCTATGCATTGCACCACTCTGTAACTACAGTGCAGGGATTTTAACCTTTTTGGGCCACATTAACATAAACATAACAAATAATGACATCAAATTGATGTAAGGTGGTGCTAGGGCATTATAAGTATGCCCCCAGGAGTCCAATGTACAAACAGCAATTTGAAAACCAGGATGTGTAAATTGCACACCGATTGGTTTGTAAATTGCCATTCATTTTGAGATGTGACTGATGCACCAATTATTTGCATTGCAAAATGTATATTCTTGGACCCTGCACATACTTTGCCTCTTGGGTTACAACTGTTTAGGGAGAGACATGTGAAGTGCAGTATCTCCGACAGACATATCCTGTCACTCCCCAGTTTCTGTGGAAACATTGTAAATAGAAAATCACATTTTAAATTTGATATCCATGCACAAATAAACATGTATCGGTACATTTGTAGGAGTAGTGTCTCATTGATTTCGATGTTATAGGTATTTATATATTTATAACTTGAATTATGTTCACTATTACTAGTTTATAGAATATTTGAACAGGAAGCACTGTTCTATGTGGTTAAACCAAAGGGAGAATTATTCAACCCTACAATGAGTGAAATATGGAAATGTGAACTCAAATTCTGGCTTCCACACTTGACCAACTTGTGGGATGCAAGGCAAATCACTTTATTTCATTATGTACCATTTCCTTGGCCAACGAATTTGAGAACAAATCAAAGTAATTCTGTTCAAGATCTGCTCTATACAAAAACTTCAATTTTATATGGTAAATTGAAAATCATTTTGTTTCACATACAGTAAAAACATATGCCATATATACAAAGAGCATGACAAACACACATGCCTTGGCTAGCTTGTGGCAATGTCATCATGACATGGGGGTCTCCATGAATGATTTAGGTTTGAAAAGATGCTGCTTAATTCAGTAATACAATCACATACGCTCAATTGAGACACATAGAGATGTTGAAAAAGGTACATTTATTTATTTTGAATGAGCCTTTGTCATATTTATCATGACATTGATTGCATGAGATACATGCCGAATCTTTCAATGGGTCGGCTTATGCTTTGGTCTCTAGAGTCAAGCCAGATCACTGGCTCAGGGCTGGCCCCGCTCTCTCTTTGAATTTGCTGGCTTGACTACCTTTAATATCATCTGGTTTGCAAATAACAGGTCATCAGTATTCCTTCTGATGGTTTACTGTCAACTCAGCTATTCTAATGGGCCCGATTCACAAAGGTAACATTGGACCAAAAGTCTAAGTTTAGACTGAAAGTCTAAACTTTTGGTCTAAGTTTAGACCAAAAGTGTAAACTTAAACTAAAAGTCTAACTTTACCACGAGTAAAGTTAGACATTTGGTTTAAGTTTATACTTTTGATCTAAACTTAGACTTGAGGTCTAAGTTTGCCTTTGTGAATCAGACCTAAAATTTGTAAAATGTAACGACTAGTTCACGGAAAACTGATTCAGAAACAAAGACTTCAACATAACCAAACAACGAGATGTTAGAAGCTTTATATCACAAAAAGGAACCTTTGACCCAGTATATTAAAAACTGGTTACAAAAATCCTGATTGCAACTTGCGACCACTAAAGAATTTTTACTATTCACTGTTTTACTCATAAGTTAATTTGTAAAATTTCAAATTGGAGTGAGTTGCAATCCGATCTAATTATTATTTACATCATCCCAGTTAGTTGAAAATTTAACTATGTTGACCCGGATGATCAGAAAAATCTCATATTGACCATCGCCTTCATGTAAAGCAAACTGTGTTTTTTTTTATTCAACCCAGTTTCCTCAATGAAAGTGGTGCTTCATTTGAAAATAAAAATGCACTTTATTTACATTTGTTTAAGAGTTGCAAGTAGTCTCCTGGACCACTACTACCACCCAGCAAACTTTCTTTTTACATTTATAAAGGGAGTGAATGCAAATGGCTTACAATTCCATCTTGGAAGCTGTTAATTTTTCAATGTTTTGCAACTGTATTTTGGTCACAAAATATTGATACATATAACGAATTGCTATTTGGAAGAGATGTCTACAACACGCCTCTTCCAAATAGTGATTCAGTAAGGAATTACAAACCTATTCAGCCGTCGTCAAAATGTAATGGCTCTAAAATAGCTTTACTACATTATGAAAAACATTCTTGTGGTCAAAAACCAGCGATTCAGACTGTTTGCGACCGTACAAACATTTCGTACAAAAGACCCATTTTCAGGGCGAGCCCAAGACAGCACGCATGCGTTGTCTGCAAGACCTTTTGGAATGAGTGAAGGACTTTGCTCCCGCCTGCCGCTGCCTGCTGCTTACCATAGGTTGAAGGCAGTGTTGCTCCTGTTTTGCTGCCTCCTAACTGGTTTGGCAGCCAATATGCCACTTCCTGTTCTTGGTTGAGGAGCACCAGCTAAGTACAGTTTAATTACACTCAAATTGTTTTTCTGTTGTTTGGACGGACAATATTTTTTGTTTTCTGCCTCTATGGCGCTTTCAAGTTTTAGACAGCGGGACTGCCTATTGAGTTACCACTGTAAAAAATTTGAAAGGGACATGAGCGAAACTAAAAAGCAAAACAAACAATGACAAGTGGTAGTTACTTGTCATTATTTGTTTTGTTTTTCAGTCGCACTCATGGGGCTTTCAAGTTTTATAGAGCAGGACTGCCCGCTGTACAAAACTTGTTCTCCTTTCCTTTCCAGCCTCTTACCCCGTCACCTTTTCTTTCCTACCCCTTCCCCCACTTTTATGGCAAGAAAAGTCCAGTTAGGAATTTACAACTCTAACAGCTCTAACTCGAGCAAATGCGGGACCGATTGCATTGCAAATGCTTGTTTCCTCTTTGTGATTGAGATCGATTGCATGGCAAGTGTAGCTGAAAGCTGGGATTGCTTTCTTTAAAACCCAATACTATCCGTATTTTATTGACAAAGAAATTATGAAAGGCTAGGAAAGTCTTGAGGGGTTTGGGCCTTTCTGGCAAGGTCTCCATCTCGCTCATAAACCATACCTCCATACTTATCCCAGAGCCACGCACTAGTGTCTCAATCATAACACATCCTTCCAACAGTCTAGGAAGGCACCTACTTACTATTTGAAAAGGACAAAGGCGGCTCAGAAAAAAGGAAAACCTAATGCCAGAGATAAAATCACAGGGATATAATCTAACTATATTCTCATTGCCGAAGATTATATTATTCTTTACTGATTAAACACTGAACTGATAGTACCGGTAACTTACTTCATATTCAAAGGAGAACAAGACCCATTAATCAGCACTGCTGAGATAAAAGCACCCATGCTGCATACAGTGTTTTTGTTGAAAGCAAAAACAAGTGAGGTCAGGCCCTGGATCCTGAACATTAAAAAATAATGCACCTATTTCGGTTGCTTCTAATTACAGGAGACAAGTAAGTTTCTTTATACTTTCAGAATAGGACCTTCATTCTTCGAGGTGGATACCTATTATTAATGGTTTTTCAAAGAAAACCCATGAAACAGGTGCAAATCCGACCAAGCGCAAACAGCACACAAGATTATTTTGGCTGTAAATACATTTACAAAAAAAATGAGTGAGTTGTATGCCATCTATTGACCCGAGATTGTTCTGTTCTTTCATGGGACTCTTGCACACTTTTGAAGTGGAAGAGGCAGAGGAGTACAGACCAGGCATGGGTAGACTGAGGCTGGGTCAAGTAATTTACATGCAGCCATTTTAAATATCTACTACTTTATTTTATTTATCCCACAACGCACAAGATGAATTTGACGCCTACACGACCTAGTAAATGCCATATAACTGCAAAGTTTTGCAAAGATGTATAGAATATAAATACAATACATCTAAAGTGTGCTTACAATTATGTTAGAGTGAACCACTAATCACTTTATTAGACGCTCAGACAAAAAATGATTCCATGGGCACTTACACACTGGATTCTCAAATTCAGTGATGGAGCTAACAGGGATGATATTATACATACTGTAAAGGCGTGGCGTTTTGCTCTGTTTCTACTCTTTTGTAGCATCAGTGCTGTTTTGCAGGACCAGATTCCAGTTTAGCCGTTTTGGTTGTGTATATAAAAATGCATTGCTAATCATGTCAGGCCATCATTACTACAGAGACAAAGGCAATTAATGAGATTTTTTAGAAGAAGCGAGACCCTTTCTAAGAGTAGGACAGAATACTTTACATTTAATCGATTTGTGAAGGAGACATCTCATTCAAAGTTGTATCCTTTTGAACTGGTAAAGATGGGGTCCAGATAAATAGAATGAGTGATAGGGTGACTGGTCGAAAATCAGATTGCTCAGTATTAGAAAACAGTGCCATGTGAGGTTGCGACGTTAACAGCCTCCTTCAGCGGGTGTTGCATGTCGTTTCTCCAGCCGTGTTGTGTCAATCTTCCATCCGCGGTGGAACATAAATTTTAGCCGCAAAGTTGGTGGCACGTCGTTTCTCAGCCGCGTCTTGGAAGGTGCGTCAAAAATTTCCCCGCACGGCGGTCTGTGCGTGGATTTTTATTCTTCGTCTGCCAGCTTCACCTTTCAAGGGCCCAGGAACTGGATAGGGCACCACTTGGCAGGGCAGGAGTCTCAGCAGAGAGTATAGGTGCTGGCAGGAGAAGTCTTTGATGGCCCTGAGACTTCAACAATAGGAGGCAAGCTCAGGTCAAGCCCTTGGAGATTTCTTCACAAGCAGGAATGCACAACTAAGTCCAGTCTTTGTCCCCTTTTACGGGCAGAAGCAGACACTGCAGGATAGCTCCACAAAGCACGGTCACATGCAGGGCAGCTCTTCAGCGATTCTCCTTGGCAAAGGTTCCTCTTGGTTTCCTGAAGTGATCTCATCTTCTAGTGGTTTGGGGGCCCTTTTTATATCCCTTTCTGCCTTTGAAATAGGCCTACTTCAAAGGATAGTCTCTCTTGTTTGTGAGATCCTGCCTTGCCTAGGCCAAGCCCCAGACACACACCAGGGGGTTGGAGACTGCATTGTGTGAGGGCAGACACAGCCCTTTCAGGTGTGAGTGACCACTCCTCCCATCCTTCCTAGCACAGATTGCTCATCAGGATATGCAGGCTACACCCCATTTCACTTTGTGTCACTGTTTAGTGAGAGGTGCAAACAGCCAAACTGTCAAACTAACCCAGACAGGGAATCCACAAACAGGCAGAGTCACAGAATGGTTTAAGCAAGAAAGAACTTTCTAAAAGTGGCATTTTCAAACACACAATCTCAAAACCAACTTTACTAAAAGATGTATTTTTAAATTGTGAGTTCAGAGACCCCAAACTCCACAGGTCCATCTGCTCCCAAAGGGAATCTCCACTTTAATCACATTTAAAGGTAGCCCTCATGTTAACCTATGAGAGGGGCAGGCTTTGCACAGTGAAACAGAATTTGACACTATTTCACTGTCAGGACATATAAAACACAATAGTTTATGTCCTACCGTAAACACACACTGCACTCTGCCCATGGGCCTCCCTAGGGCCTACCTTAAGGGTGTCTTACATGTACGAAAAGGGAAGGTTTAGGCCTGGCAAGTGGGTACACTTGCCAAGTCGAATTGGCAGTTTAAAACTGCACACACAGACACTGCAGTGGCAGGTCTGAGCCATGTTTGCAGGGCTACTAATATGGGTGACAACCATAGTGCTGCAGGTCCACTATTAGCATTTCATTTACAGGCCCTGGGCACCTCTAGTGCACTGTACTAAGGACTTACCGATAAATCAGACATGTCAATCATGGAAATCCAATTACACATACATTTTACATAGGAACACTTGCACTTTACCACTGGATAGCAGTGGTAAAGTGCCCAGAGTAACAAAAACAGCAAAAACAGAGTCCAGCACACATCAACAATCTGGGAAACAGAGCCAAAAAGGAAAAGAGGATGGCACACTCGATTAGAGCAGACTCGGCACCACAAACCAGCCGAACAATTAAAAACCTGGGTGAAATAGAAATTCACACACAAGAGGCTATCAGTGCTTATGAGAGGTATATATGGTCCCCCACTATGAGAAGAGGATGTAAGATCTGTCCACCTATTTAGGGGGCTCCCACTGTCAAGCATAGACCCGGGGAAAAGAGAGTCATTGGAGGCCCCAATAACCAAACAGGAATTACTGGGGGCGGTGAAGGCCTTACAGGCCTTAAAGCCTGCAAAATCGTCGGGAAGTGACTGACTTCCAGTGGAATTTTATTAAAGTTTCCCAGAGACCCTATTGGATAGACTGCTGGTGGCATTTGCAGAGGCACTTGAAAAGTGAGAGTTTCTGCACTCCATGAGGGAAGCATTAATAACAGTAATCCTGAAGTCTGTTGAGGACCATTGAAGACAGGCTCCTATCAACCCATCTCCATGTTGAACTTTGGCCTTGAACATCTTGTCATGTGCTGGCACAGTGCCTACTCCGATGTCTCCAGCAGCTGATCCATGATGATCAATCAGGTTTTATCCCACACAGAAATACCTTACTTAATTTGCAGCGTCTGGCACATGTTTTACACTCTTTGGGGTTACAAGAGTATCCACATGAGTTTGCATTTTTACATATTGAACAGACGTGATTTTGTTAAGTGGGTGTATATCTGGCAGGTACTGTCTAGGCTAGGGCTCGGCCCATGCTATATTAGGTGAGTTAAAGTACTTTATACAAATCAGAAGACAAGGGTCGGCACAGGACGGTATGTATCGTCTGAGATATTATTGCAACATGGCACCAGGCAGGGATGCCCCTTATCCCCTTTAATTTTTGCTTTGGTAGTGGATCCATTAGCATGTAGACTACATCAGATGCTCCAGGGTTGGGGAATAATGGTGGGCAACACCGAGTAGCCGCCCACCAAGCTATAACCTCCGGGCGGGCGCCAATGCAGCCGCACTCCCGCGGTGCCCATTTGGACATCCACGCTGGGCCGGCGGGCGGAAACCAAGTTTCCGCCCGCCGGCCCAGCTGGGATGTGGGCCGCAACATGGGAGCTGGCTCCAAATGGAGCCAGCGGTGTTGCGGCCGTGTGACGGTGCAGTTGCACCCATCGCGCTTTTCACTGTCTGCATAGCAGACAGTGAAAAGCCGCATGGGTCCCCCAGGGGCCCCACGACTCCCCGTACCGCCAGCCTTTTCCTGGCAGTTCATACCGCCAGAAAAAGGCTGGCGGTTGGGGACTCGTAATCCCCTGGGCAGCGCTGCTAGCAGCGCTGCCCAGGTGGATTATCCCCTTCGGGGCAAATCTGGCGGAATACCGCCGGCCCCGGCGGTGCGACCGCGGCGCTTCCGTGCGGTCGTAATAGGCCAGGAAGCACCGCCAGCCTGTTGGCGGTGCTTCCGTCATTTTAGCCCTGGCGGTCTCTGACCGCCAGGGTCAAAATGACCCTCATAGTCTCCTTAGATGCAGACGATTCCATGATCTACTTGTGACAACCAGACATCTCAGTCCTAATATTATTAAATGTAATGACTGAATTCTGGGAGTTATCGTACTCTGGATAAATCAGAAAAAAATCTGTCCTACTTCTACTAGGACAGCTAGTAGGTCTGCCACTGGAACACCTTCCCAATGCGGGATTACAATGGACGGTTGATAAGATAAAATACTTGGGTATCTACATTACACATGATCAGAACCAGTTCAATGACAAAAATATGGGCCATGCTCTGGCAAACCTGCAACCATCTATCCGGTTCTGAAACATATTACACCTATCGCTGATGGGGACAATAGAACTCATAAAAATGGTGGTCTTTTCACAATGTCTATATGTCATGCCAAATGATTTTAATGAACTACCCCATGAAGTGTTCAGAGAGCTACACACATTGTTATTGGAGCTCCTATGGTAAGGCAAGCATTGTAGAGTAGGTCTTTACATCCTTAGACATGAGTGGGATGAGGGAGGAATGGAGATTCCAGACCTAGAATTATTTTACCTGGCAGCTCATTACCACCATTCAATACATTGGTTCAATAGGGAGCCTAACTGGGAATGGTCCCTGATGACGGGCACTCATGGTAACCGCCAGCTCAGAGCCCCCATAATGTGGGGCATGGGATTGCATCAGTGTTGGAAATGGCCTTTCCTGTAGGGTTATCCCCAAACATTTTGCCTTACTCCTCCTATTTTTCTGACCTTCTTTTTGTTGGCTTTCGGACTTTGGACACTGTATCACTACTAATCAGTGCTAAAGTATGTATGTATGTATGTATGTATGTATGTATGTATGTATGTATGTATGTATGTATGGAGTATTTATAGAGCGCATTCAGGCCCGAGGGCATCGAAGCGCTAACTAAGGTGAGGCAGTGTACTATCTACAAAGAAAAAGGAGCCGGCTATCGAGGAAAGAGCCAGGTCTTGACCAGTTTCCTGAAGGTAAGGTAATTGTGCTCTTTCCTGAGATTCAGCGGAAGAGAATTCCAGATCCTGGCCGCAGCAATAGTAAAAGCTTTGTCCCCCCACTTCACTTTCTTGGTACGGGGGACTAGAATTTGAAAGGTGCTGACAGAGCGCAGCAGGCGTGTGGGTCGGTGCCACTGTAAATTGGTCGTCAAGTACTTGGAACCGATCCCGTGGGTGGCTTTATGTACAATACAGAGTGCCTTAAAAGAGATCCGTTGGGCTATAGGAAGCCACTGCAGATTCCTAAGGCTCTCCGTAGCAGAGGCTGACTGTGGCAAATTCAATATTAGTCTGGCTGCTGTGTTCTGCATCAGATGGAGTTTTTTTTAGAGATCCTTTATCCAAACTGAGCAAGAGAGAATTGCCATAGACCAATCTGGACAGGACAAGGGCCAGAGTGGCAGTAATTCTCCATTCTTTTAAAAGGTAGGGGAAAATTTTCTTCAATTTTCTCAAAATCCACATACAGGATTTTATGGTCTGGTTAACCTGAGCTTGAAAGGATAGATGATCATCAAAAAGAAATCCTAGATTCCTAGACGTGGAACCAGGTAGAGGCAGGGTGCCACACTCTTTAGGCCACAAGTTAGGGGACCACTGTGCCCTACTTATCCCAAAGCAAAGAACCTCGGTCTTATCGCAATAAAATTTTAGCCAGTTAGCCTTCATCCAGCTGCTTACCGCCAACATGCAAGCATTAAAACGGGCAGCAACTACCTCCGCGTCTTTGTTAATCGAGATGATGAGTTGCGTATCATCCGCGTATGAGGTAGGTATGAAGCCAAAAGAGCATATTAGTTCTGCTAGGGGAGCCACACAGATAATAAATAAAGTGGGGCTGAGCGACGGGCCCTGAGGAACCCCGCAGGGCAAAAGGTAAGCAGGGGATCTGAAATCTCCACAGCTTACTGTGAACCACCTGTTAGAGAGAAAGGATTCAATAAGCTTCAGGGCTTGATCCCTAACGCCTACCTGATGTAGGCGTTCAAGCATAATGTGGGGAGCAATGGTGTCAAATGCTGCAGATAGGTCCAACAGGACCAAGAAGACACCCTGACCCTCATCAACCAGCCTACAGATAGTGTCTGAAGAGGAAATGAGGGCAGATTCTGTACTATGAAATTTACGGAATCCATGTTGAGAAAGATCAAACCCCTCTGAGTCCGACAAAAAGCTGACCATTTCTCTGTTAATGTATTTTTCAAACAATTTGGCCAGAAAAGGGAGCAAGGCTATAAGGCGAAGATTGGTCAAATCATCGTGTTTCCCCATTTCCTTCTTCTTTAGGGGAATAATGATAGTTTCTTTCCAGGCAGAAGGATAAATACTGGAAGTGAGGACCTCTGAAATATGGGGACCAGCGCAGTTGCCACCAACTCCGGAACCAATTGCAAAATAGCCGGAGGGCAGGGATCTAGTGGAGAACCAGATTTACATTCCTGAAGCAGCTTGCACATTATGGCCCTCATTCTGACCTTGGCGGGCGGCGGAGGCCGACCGCCAAAGTCCCGCCGTCAGGTTACCGTTCCGCGGTCGAAAGACCGCGGCGGTAATTCTGACTTTCCCGCTGGGCTGGCGGGCGGTCGCCTTCAGACCGCCAGCCAGCCCAGCGGGAAAGAGGCTTCCACGATGAAGCCGGCTCGGAATCGAGCCGGCGGAGTGGAAGCTGTGCGACGGGTGCAGTTGCACCCGTCGCGTATTTCACTGTCTGCACAGCAGACAGTGAAATACATTTAGGGGCCCTCTTACGGGGGCCCCTGCAATGCCCATGCCAGTGGCATGGGCACTGCAGGGGCCCCCAGGGGCCCCGCGACCCCCCCTACCGCCATCCGGATCTCGGCAGTCCGACCGCCGGGATCTGGATGGCGGTAGGGGGGGTCGGAATCCCCGTGGCGGTGCAGCAAGCTGCGCCGCCGCGGAGGATTCAATGGGGCCGCGGTACACTGGCGGGACCCCGCCAGTGGTGCCGGTCCGACCGCGGCTTTACCGCCGCGGTCGGAATCCCCATTGGAGCACCGCCGGCCTGTCGGCGGTGCTCCCGCGGTCCTCCGCCCTGGCGGTCAAAGACCGCCAGGGTCAGAATGACCACCTATGTCTTGGGATGGCGTGTTAAATTTAAAGAGTAAACTACCATTATCAGGCTTAGCGCTAGGTGCGGTGGAGGAAAGCAATACCGACATGTCGGTGAGAAGGAAGTGCCCCTGAGTCTTATCTGAAATAAAGCTAGAGTAAATATTTAACATTTTACTTTCAAAGAACTTTACTATTTTGTTGCAGAGATCTTGAGAGTTCTCCAGCTTAGACATACGGAGGGGGGGGGGGTGGTAAGAGCATTAATAACTCTGAATAACTCTCTAGGAGAATTAGTAGCTTTCCTAATGTTTAGCGTGAAGTAGTCTGCTTTAGCTCTGAAACAAGCCTCCTTGTAGTTATTTAAGGCTAATTTTAAAAGAGATTTCTCGCTGGCTCCAGAATTAAGTCTCCAGCGACGCTCCTGCTGTCTATATTTCCTCTGGAGTGCTTTAAGATCCTGGGAAAAACAAGGTTGCCTGGGTTTTTTGCCTATGCGTGGTACATAAGCCTTCAGAGGGGCTAATGAGTCAATTGCCAGAGTAATTCCCTGGTTAAAGCCAGCCAGTGGCGGTAAAACAGACAATTTAGGATCCTTCCAACTGAGTTTTAATGCAGTTTCCAGGGATTTGGCCTTGATGGTATTCCATTGTCTTAATGGTCTATTTGGGGGTATGTGTATAGGAGGAAACTGTTTCTCAGTGAACTTAAAAGTCAAAAGTGAATGGTCCGGCCAATTTAGCGGGGCAGTAATAAGCTTTAAATCTTCCTCAGGACGAGTAAAATGGATATGGGGTTCCTATGCATGTGCCCTTCTCCCTAATACTTAGTATAATAGCTTACATCTATTTGGCTTGTTTAATTTACCTGTAAGTCCATTGTAAAATGGTATGCCATATATCAAGGGACTGTAAATTAAATGCTACTAGTGGGTCTGCAGCGCTGAATGTGCCACCCACAGAAGTAGTTGTTCAAAGAGGTCTCAGGCCTGCCACTGCAGACCCTGCATGCACAGTTTACTACCACAAGTCAAACTACTTGCCAAGGCCTAAACTCCCTTTTTACTACACCTAATCCCCCCCCCAAGTTAGGCCCTAGATAACCCTATGGACAGAGTGCTGTGTATGTAAAAGGTAGGACAAATACCTTTATGTTTTTGCATGTCCTAGTGCTGACAAATAGCCTATTTTGTTCACTACTGTGAATGCTGCTTCTCTCGTTGCATTGGGAATTCCCTTATATATGTCTAATTGGTAATGTCTGATCTGTGAGGAGTAGAGTTAGCATGTTTAAAATGTTTGGAAGGGTAGTGTGAAATCCTGCTTACTGGTGTAGGTGGAATTTACATTACTATTTTGGAAATGCCACTTTTTTTAAAGTGGGCATTTCGATGTGCTTATAACTCTGTGCTTTGCAGCCTGACTTCAATCCACATCTGGGGCAGAGTGGCAGCTTCACTTGATTCATATTTTCTAGACAGCCATAACACAGTAAGGGCTGAGTGTGAAAGGAGAGGCATCTGCATATTGATAGTCATCCTGGGCAGGGGAGAGGGAGGGTTGTTCACACCTTGCATGAGATTAGGCTGTGTCCTGCCTTTGCACAGTAGACTGATTACACCCAACTGATGTCTGGAGAGAAGGCTGAGTTGAAAGGGTGTTGTGCTTCACTTGAAAGGGCTCTTACCCCCTGAATAAATGCATTTTTGGAGTACAAATATAGGGGGTGTGGCCCCATGATTTTTATGGCACTTTTTGATCTAGGACCAGATCTCTGCCAGAGGGACTGCTGCACTAAGGGACTAATCTGGACTACTCTTCTGTTGTTTCCCTGCTGCCTTAAGTACTGGGTGGCCTAAAGGACTCACTGGAGTGTTTTTCACTTTGTTACCCTGTTTCCAGTGGCTCCTTGATTCTGAGCCCAGCTCAGAGGAGGTGCTGTTTTCCTGCTCCCTGTCCACCTCCTGACTAGCGTGTGGTGAGCGCTCCATATGATTTCCTGTGGCAATACCAGCAAAGGGGGAGCACTGTTATCTACACATTATCTTCCCTCAAGGTGAGTGCAGGGTGAGCGCTTTGTATTTTGCACTAAGTTTTGCCATTGGCACTTGGTAATCGCTTTCCACGTCCCTTCATTTAGTTTTTATGACCAGCATTCCGCTTGTCGCGGGCAAGAATCAAGTGAACTTTGTTGACCTGATATAAAGATATTTTGGAAACTCAGAGAGGGGGACTGTGACATACACTGCCAGAAGAGAAGCGCTGTCTTGTATCTTCCTCCCCCTATCTGAGGGACGTGGAGAATCTCACAAGTAGGCCCCACTATACTGCTGGATGCAAGGACTTCAGAAAGTTTCACTGAGTTTTGAAAGCAGGCCCCCATCCCTGAGGCCCACTGGTATCCCTGAGGAAGCTTCCCCATATCCCAGCAACACACCAGAGGACTGAGCAGCCACAGGGGAACTCCTCACACACAGCGCTGCCTCTTCAATGTGGGGCCTGTGAGAACGGAGCCATGATACCACAGCGGCACCATGCGTTCGCAGGCCGCTGCACTAGTAATTCCACACACAGGAGCCTGTTGAGAGCTACCCGCTGACTCCCAGAGTGTGTGCACCTCTCCTTCATTGGCATGAGATGTACTTTGGGGGCATTAGTGCCACGGGTCCACATAACAAGTGTGCTAGGAGCACGAGTGCACTAGGATCTAGGGGCCAGATGTAGGAAACTCCCAATTTGCGACTTGCAATTTGCGAGTCCCTGCGACTCGCAAATTGCAAGTGGCAATTTGGGATGCAGAAAGGTGTCTCAGACACCTTCTGCGAGTCGCTATGGGGTCGCAAAGACCCACCTCATTAATATTAATGAGGTGGGTCGCAATTTGCTACCCCATAGCGAATCAGGGCACTCACGGGGATGGAGGCCTGCTGGGAACAGCAGACATCCATCCGTGACTGCTTTTAAATAAAGCAGTTTTTTTTTTTCAAAGTGCAACCCGTTTTCCTTAAAGGAAAACGAGCTGCACTTTGAAAAATAAACTGAAACCTTTTGTTTCGGTATTTTTCAGGGCAGGAAGTGGTCCATAGGACCACTGCATGCTCTGAAAAATTAGTATTTGGTCCAGTCACAAAGGGGAAGGGGTCCCATGGGGACCCCTTCCCGTTTCTGAGTGGGTTACCATCCACTTCAAGTGGATGGTAACTGCGAGTCCATTTGCGACCGCTATCGCGGTCGCAAATGGAATTGCATACCACTGCGACTCGCACCCTTCCTATTTGCGACTCGGAAATGCATTTTGCAAGTCGGTTCCGACTCGCAAAATGCATTTCTACATAGCAAAGACGCATTTGCGACTCGCAAACGGCAATTTTCACCGTTTGCGAGTCGCAAAGTCTTAGCTACATCTGGCCCTAGGTGCTTAGAGTGGTTAGTGGCTCAGGTGTCTTCCTTACCCAGCTTACATTACTCACCCTCATGCCATGATATGAGTAACTTGTTTATCATTCCCCAAGGATTTACTGGTATTCACTAATGTGATGATATTAGGTGTCTTCTATTATTATTTCTGGCTCCATTTCATGCTATAACATACATCATATTGGCATAAATTAGTAGGATATTAAGACCTCTCACTAACATTACATGTGCAAAGTCTATACTTCATGTGTTTCCTTTGGCCCAGGCATTCCTTATGACATGTGGCAACTATTATGTTTCCCTACCACCAAATTTTTAACTGACCTTATGATGCTGTTGTTGCCTTGCATTGTCAGAATACTGAGCCCAGTTAAAGTCATTGCATGTTATGCGCTGTAGATATGATCTGTGTCATTTTGGTCTACGTCTGAATATGCAATACATACTATAATTATTTTTAAAGAACCCTGGGTGATGTCTCTTTTGAAGTGTATTTATTGTGTCACTTGCGTCTGTGTTGTGCAAACACTTTAAACATGACCTCTGGAGATAAGCCTGACTGCTCTGTGCCAAACTACCAAGGGGTGAGCACAGGTTATCTTAGGTATGTAACTTACTTGTCCTGACTAGAGTGGTGAGTTCTGCCTGGCTTAGGAGAGTACCTGAGCCAACCAGAAACCCTATTATTAACACTCAGGAACTCACACATCTAATTTGTTTGATGGGTAAGATTTGGGAGTGAGAGGTTAGGCAGGTTTTGAGGAGGGCAAAATACACACCAGACTTCGACCTGGTTGATAAAGCCCTTTGGCCAGATTGTTATATTAATGTCTGTTGACAAGTGGCAGGCAGGAGGGTGTCTCATGCTATCAGATCTCTATCCAGAGGGGTGATTTTTTACTCTACAAGATGCTATAGATACCTCCAGCATGGGCCCTGGACAGTTCCTCCAGTACACTAAGATAGCTGCCATGGTTCGTCAACTGTGGCCAACATTTCCAGAGACACTCGAACCCGCACACACACACACACTGGTAACTCTAATGTCAATAGCGGGTGGTCACAAGCTCATTATTCATTTATATCAGGCATTGCGCTCCAATAGAAAGCTAAAGCCTCTGTGCATAGAGGAAACAGGTCAACAATTCAACAAGGAGCTCCTTAGCCCAATGGATTGCTTCAAAATACATGCTGGAGTTCACAGGGTGGCTATGAGTGACAGGTTTAAGCAGGTTCATTACAAGATAGTACACCTGACATATTTATTCTCCAAAAGGCTACACTCTACATATCGCTCAAAAGAGTAGGGCTGCCTTCAACGGGCCAGGGAGGTGGATTATTTGCATATGAGTTGGAACTGTCCACTACTGGTCTCCTTTTGGTTCCAGATATTGACCCAGCTAAAGAGAGTGATGGGCTGGGACATCCCTCATATGGTTAGTAAATGTTTATTGGGGTTCTTCCCAGAGAATCCAAAAAAGAAGCTCAGGAGACACTATGCAATACTAGACCTCACGGTAACAAATAGATGTATAGCAATACATTGGATGGATTTGCCCTTTCCAACAAGGGAAGCTTTGGAGAAAGATATGATGGAATGGGCATGTGCCGAGGGGGCTCACCTGAGAAAGACAGGAGGGGATCAGAGAGTGCAAGATGTCCTGATGGCCTGCACTGCAAAGACACAGGCCCTATTGGAACTAAAAGATCCAGTCCCACATAATTCAACTATAATACAACTATAGTGCATGAGTTGGGTGGGGAGCACCAGGGAGGGATAGAGAATATGCATGTGAGAGTAAAATGATCATTATGATAGAAAACGTTGTTAATTCCATGGAAGCTACAAGGAAGGGAATGGGAGGGAGGGGAGCATAGGTGTTCCTGATGTTTTGTCGGGAGGTTTGATGTTTGTATAAAATGGATAAGAGAAGAGTTAAAGTATTTTGGTTTTTGTGTACAAGTTCGTGTGATACATGTTTTAAAAGATCTAGTATGTATCATATCAAAATGTCAAAAAAGAAATATTTTAAAAAACATAAAAAAAATATTGTGTCCTGTCCGACCTGCCAGCCTTATGGTGGTCTTCCCTCCAATGTTTTGTCTTCCTTCTCCATCTTTTCTGATCTTGCTTCTGCTGGCATTAGGGCTCTGCACACTTTAACACTGCTAACCAATGCTAAAGTTCACATGTTCACTCCTTAATGCATGGTAATATTGACTTATTTCCCAATTGGCCTATTTAATTGAAATATAAGTCTGTAGTAAAGTGCACAACCTGTGCCCAGGGCCAGTAAGTTAAATGCTACTAGTGGGTCTGCAGCACTGGTTGTGCCACCCACTTAAGTGGCCCTTTAAACATGTCTCAGGCCCGCCATTGCAGATACTGTGTGCAGATTTAATCTGCCATGTTGTCCTGGCAAGATAAACCTTTTGTCAGGCTCAAACCTTCCTTTGTAATACATATAAGTTACCCCTAGGGTAGGTTCTGGACAGCCCAGAAGGCAGGGTGCAATGCATTTAAAGATTTGGACATGAATGTTTGAGTTTTACATGTCCTGATAGTAAAAGACTCTTAAATTCATTTTTCACTACTGCAAGACCTATCTCTCCCAAAAGATAACATTAGAGTTGCCTTATTATGTTTTATAGGTGTAATTTCTCAATAAAAAGAGATGACTGGTTCATGTTTGGTATCTTTGGAACCCTAATTTAAAATCCTAACTTATGGTGAAGCTGTATTTTAAATTACAAATGCCACTTTCAGAAAGTTTAAAACACACAGGGCAGTACTCAGCAAGGAGTGGGTACAAATCAAATCTACAATAAATAGAACATACACACAAGACTATTCAAACGAACTGTATTGGCAACAGATTAAATTTCAACAAATTACTTACATACCTAATGTATATCCAATAATCATCAACTCTGTACATGCCTACCTTTTTTTTTAGATTGTATTATGTTGGTGTATACATTCTGATTTGGAGATCCCGGGAGGGGTTATAAGCCACCTCTTGACAAAAAAACAATCACAGTCTTTGATGGCAACCAAGGGTCCACGAGACCATCTTCAGGACTCAGGCGGTCATTCTGACCCTGGCGGTCAAAGACCGCCAGGGCGGAGGACCGCGGGAGCACCGCCGACAGGCCGGCGGTGCTCCAATGGGGATTCCGACCGCGGCGGTAAAGCCGCGGTCGGACCGGCAACACTGGCGGGCTCCCGCCAGTGTACCGCCGCCCCATTGAATCCTCCAAGGCGGCACAGCTTGCTGCGCCGCCGAGGGGATTCCGACCCCCCCTACCGCCATCCAGATCCCAGCGGTCCGACCGCCGGGATACGGATGGCGGTAGGGGGGGTCGCGGGGCCCCTGGGGGCCCCTGCAGTGCCCATGCCACTGGCATGGGCATTGCAGGGGCCCCCGTAAGAGGGCCCCTAAATGTATTTCACTGTCTGCTGCGCAGACAGTGAAATACGCGACGGGTGCAACTGCACCCGTCGCACAGCTTCCACTCCGCCGGCTCGATTCCGAGCCGGCTTCATCGTGGAAGCCTCTTTCCCGCTGGGCTGGCGGGCGGCCTGAAGGCGACCGCCCGCCAGCCCAGCGGGAAAGTCAGAATTACCGCCGCGGTCTTTCGACCGCGGAACGGTAACCTGACGGCGGGACTTTGGCAGGCGGCCTCCGCCGCCCGCCAAGGTCAGAATGAGGGCCTCAGTGTTGACAAAGGGCACAAAAACCTGATAATACCACATGCACAAAATACATGAAAGCACACACTAGCAGTTGCCACAATACTTCAGTTCGCTGCCCAAATGCCAGGAAGAAAATGTGAGGATTTAAACCTTAATAAAGGTTAAAGAATAAAGAAGTCTGCAAGCCTCTGTCCCAGGGCCTGGAAAAACAGGTATGCTGACCTACTACCTGCTGCCCTCTTATCTGGGGAATGAAGACTTGGACCTGCAACTGATCTTGTACCCAGGACCTCAGAGTGACTCAAAGGACTAGTCTGCTGGTCTCCTAATCTGAGCCTCAGGGACATAACTGGCTCTCCACAGCTCCTGCACCTGTCTTCATCGAGTTCCTGACCCCCGAGAGGTGTCCCTCAGATCATAGACCCTTGGTGTGGCTCAGTGGGCTCTTAATAAAGGCTTCTGTGTTCTTTCTGAATGCGAATGGGCCAGTTCACACTGGTACTAAACCAGCTTACATGCAAAATCAGCGCAAACCACATCAAATCCGTCTCTTTGCACTGCAAGCATCGTCAGCCCACCAACTCGAAGTACCAGCCCACCCATGCAGCCTGCTCCTTGCGTCATGCTGACTACCGCCAGCGACGCTCTCCTTTATCCTAATGACTTTCTTCAACAGGAATGGCACAAAACTTGAGAAGGTAAACCTTGAGCAGGATTAACCTGGGTCTGTATCTGACCTAGGCTCCATCGTGGTCAACTTGAATTTTTGACTTTGGCCCTGTTCAGCGCGACCAGATAGCTGAAGTTGGCGTTTTATGCTTTATGCTCTATTTCTCAGTTTATTCTTTGAAAATTCATAGCTCCAAGTCTACTGATTGGATTTCATTGTTTTGGTCTTTACTATATTTATTAAATTATTCACCATCTTTCTAACCTGGTGTGGGATCTTTTTGCTTGGTGTTTTCACTGTTTTACTGTTTGAAGTGTTGCACAAATACTTTACACATTGCCTCTAAGCTAAACCTGACTGTCCTGTGCCAACCTAACAAGTGGTTGATCATAGGTTAATTTGGGGTATGCTTCTGCCTAATTAGGACTGTGGTTGTTGCCTGATCAGGGTTCACACCCCAGACAACCCGTAATCCAATTTGTAACAAGTCCTAAATATGGTCTATAAAAAGATTTAAAGATTGGAATTGGCAGGTCCCAGGCAGCAGTGGTTCGGATTAAGCCATCATCCAGTCTTACAGTGCAAGGCCCTGCATAGCCATTGATGATGCTGTCAACAAAAGCTTTGTGATGCAAAGTCTTGCATTGAGGATGTTTCATGCATTGATGGTTCTTAAAAAGCTGCAGGCTGCAATGAGAGGTCCAGAGTCAGAGATTTGTTGCTAAGAGGTGGTTCTGATGCAGAGCGGACAGGACGATGTGTCATGCTGCACCATTTCTGTCCAAGAGACTGCAACTGGACCTAGATAGGACCCTCAGTTCCACTTGTAAAGTTCCACAACTAGGGTGGCACTACTTGGGAGGCAAGAATCACAGCAGACACAGACCAGGTGCTGGAGTCAGTATGGTTGAATACTTTTCTTCACCAAATGGCTGGGACAAGAAAATGCCAATGTTCTAAATGTGGGATTTTCAGAATTGTGACTTAAAATCCAACTTTACCATTAAAGAGCATTTTAATTTACAATTCTTTAGACAGCAAACTTGAAATTCCTATCTGCTCCCAACTGAAAGCTATAAAACACTGACTTAATGTAATAAGATAACACAATGTAATTCTGTTTGAGTGGCAGGCCTAACAGTAATGAAAAACAAAGTTCATATTTTTTCACTATCAGTGCATCTAAAACCTAAAAGTACATGTCCAACTTTTTAAATACACTGCGCTCTGCCCTTTAGGCTGGGTAGGGCCTACCCTACGGGTGACTTACATGTAATAAAAGGGAGGTTTAGGCTTAGCGATTTGTTTATTTGGCAGGTCACAATGGCAGTTTAACACTACACATACAGGCTGCAATAGCAGGACGGAAACATGTTTGACAGCCTATTGATGTGGGTGTCACAATAAGTACTACAGGTCACATGGTAGCATTTAATTAGCCCCACCAATACCAGAAAACTCTCCACCATTATCAAGGAGTTTTCCAACCCTGCATCTTCTAACAACGATGTCACCCCATCTTAATTGCTCTGCAGCAACCTCTTAAACTTCTTCAAACAGAAGATTGCCAAGATCTACAACACATTCAACCTGCAGCATACCAATACAAAGACACAGCACAATAGCTCCCTTATTTGCAAAACATCAAATAAGCAACTGGAAGTCTCTCTTGAATGAAGACACCACTTACCTGTTGAGTGACATCCACTCAGGAGCCCTGTCAGACTCATCTTCATATAAAAGCTTGAAAAACCCATCATCTACCCTGCACTCACTGCTATCATCAATATCTCTATAACCATCACCTCCTTCCTGTCTTGCTGTAAAAATGCAGAAGCCAACGTCCTATTGAAGAAACCAACATCAGATCCCAACACCCTCTGTAGCTACAGACCCATCTCGCTCTTTCCTTTTCCATTAAATTAATGGAGAAAGTCATCAATACCCAACTCACAGAAAACATACAACTCCATCAACCTCTAGCCAGATCTCAATCTGGCTTTTGCACCAACCACAACACTGAAACAGCCCTCATTGCAGCCACCCATGACATCAGAAGCATCCTCCACAGAGGAGAAATGGTCACACTCATCCTCCTTGACCTATCCACAGCTTTCAATATGGTCTCACAACCCACTCATCAGAAAGCCTTAGCACTTGGATATCTGCAGAGTGGCCTTCAAGAGGATATCCCCCTTCCTCACAGACATAACGCAATAAGGTAGACTTCCCCCTATACATCAGAACCCAAGAAACCCATCCACAGAGTCCCTCAAGGATTATCGGGCAGCCCAACACTCTTTAATGTCTACATGAAACCCTTCACGGGCATCGTCAGTGCCCACAGCATCAACATAGTATCCTACGCCAACACACAGTTCATCCTCTCTGTTACTGACTCAATCAACACCGTCAAAGCGAACTTTGTCAACTGCATGAACAATATCATTACTTGGATAAAAAACAACTACCTCCAGTTCAACACAGAAAAAACTGAAGTCCTTTTCTTTGGCAACAAGTACTCCCTTGGTGATGCCTCTTGGTGGCCCTCTGATCTTGGCAGCCCTCTGAACGTGACACTCCGCCCATCACTGCAGACCATGCCAAGACCCTTGGGATCATGCTGGACACTAACCTCGCCATAAACAAACAGACCAATGCTGTCTCTTCATCATGCTTTCACATCCTGTGAATGCTGCACAAGCTCTTCGTATGGATCACACTTAACACCACACGTAGAGTCAGCCAGGTTCTTATCCCAAATAGACTTGATTATGGAAATACCCTATACTTTGGAATC
The DNA here is from genome assembly GCF_031143425.1 of Pleurodeles waltl. Classification (NCBI taxonomy): domain Eukaryota; kingdom Metazoa; phylum Chordata; class Amphibia; order Caudata; family Salamandridae; genus Pleurodeles; species Pleurodeles waltl. The sequence continues at coordinate 653,234,750 of NC_090439.1, forward strand.
CCAGCCCACATTCTAAGCTGACTCCAAGCTACCCAAAACTCCACCACTAGACTCCTCTTCAACATGCAATGAAATTATCCCCAATTTCTACCAGCCCACCAGACGTCTTCCATCTGTGTCCCAGACAAGAGCAAACCTCCCTCACATCAAGAAGACCAGAAGTGGTGTATTTTCCTTCTCATACCTTGCAGCCAAAACATTGAACAACCTCCCACAACACCTCAGAACATTCGCCTCCCTCATGGACTTTTGAAGGAACTTCAAGACATTGCTCTTCCAGACAAAAGAGGCATGATCACATCCTCCTCCCTCAGGCCTGCCCTATTTAGCAACAGGATACCCTCACAGCTGGTTAGTCGTGCACTACAAATCCATAGCATGACATAACATAACATAACATAGCCTAGCATAGCATAACATAACATATCTTAATATAACATATAACATAACATACCTTTGTACTTTTAATAGGTGATCATTTTTGATTGGGAACATGTAGCAAAGTCGTGATTGGTGTCTGAGGAATTGTAGTTTAAAATACTCTTTAATGGTAAAGTTGGATTTTAAGTTACAATTTTGAAAATGCCACTTTAAAAAAGTTGGCATTTTTCTGCGCTAGGTATTTTGTGCCTTCAGCCTGTTCCTAGGTCACATGACTGGGTGTAGTTGGCAATTGGGCTTTGTTTATTCCTCCAAGACAGCCGCACAGTACATGAATTAGGTGTACCTGGTTGTGACATATCAGGCAGGATGGGGGAGCAGAAGTCAGTACAGTCCCATTTACACACCAATAGGCAGAGCCCTGCTCTCTTTCAAAGAAATTCAAACTAGTCCATTATGCCTGTAGGTAGGCTTTCAGCCAGGGCAAGAAGTCAGGACATTTCAAGCAACTTCAAAGAGGAACGTCTTGAAATTTCTCCTTTTTCAAAGAAGACACCAGGCACAGAAAAATAACTCTCAGGCACACTATTCAGTTCACTTCTATCCCTGCAGAAGGACTCTCAGAGGAATGCCTGCTTCTACGGCCTGCTGAGCACTTCAGAGGGACTGCCTTGTTGCACCATGAAGGACTGCTCTGCTGCCTGAAACCTGAAGTGAGCCCCAGAAGCCCGCCGTGCTGATTGAGACATGTGCTTCTCTTTGAACTCAAGACTTCTAAAAGAAACTCCAAGGGCTAGTTGGCTGGACTCCTGAACAGAGCCTCAGGGCAGAAAAGGCTCCAACCATCTTCAACACACACCTGGATTCTACTGAAGTGAGTCCCGAACCCCCAGTCTTGAACCCTTGAACATTGTACTAAGTGTGCCCCAACTGCAAAATCCAGAACTTGGGACTCAGAAAATGTTTAACTAAGAAATGCTCTGAGAACTGTGACGAAACCGGGACCTACCTGTTTGTTGTTCCACTCAAGGTGCATCGCCAGTCAGACTGACTTTGCAGTATCTCCTGCTACATTTTTCTCTGCAGCAGGCAATCCTGTTCAGCAGCTCTTTGCAGAAAGGGTATCCATCCAGGTGAAGCCGCCATCGGCCACATCCTGCATCTTCATCCCGCTGGAGATTTTTGACTTTCAACAAAGAGTCTGAATGTAGAATTCTTCATCACAACTTGCTCCAGAGGCTCCCTGACAATGACGCCTCCTACTCAGACACCACTGGCTGCCTTCCTACGCTGAACTTTAGCTTCTCAGATTTTTTACTGAATTTCTTCTAATTCCAGAGATAAGCCGAAGCTAGACCCAATCCACTCTCTGTAGCTGAACTGTGGTCCATTGTGGTCAACCATACCTTTCGACTTTGACAAGTGTGAGGCATTCATTAAGTTCCCATGTTAGGCCTGTCGTTTCCCCTGTCTTTTTGGCATTGACCTCTTGTTATGATTATGTGCTGAACTTTGTTTTTGCTGGTTTTAGAACTCTAGGCACTTTACCACTGCTGAACAGTGCTTAAGTGCAGTGCTACCTGTCTGAATTGTATAGGTGATTGGTTTCTCCATGATTGGCACACTTGATTTACTAGTAAGTCCCCAGTAAAGTGCACTGTGTGTGCCCAGGACCTGTAAATCAAATGCTACTAGTGGGCCTGCAGCACCGATGGTGCCACTCACATGAGTAGCCCACCACAGTCTTTGTGTGTGCAGTTTGGAACTGCCTTTGGACCTGGCAAGTGTACCCACTTGCCAGACACAAACCTTCCCTTTTAGTACATGTAAGGCACCCCTAAGGTAAGGCCTAGGTAGCCCCCTGGATGGGGTACAGTGTATTTAAAAGGTAGGACATGTACTAATGTGTCTTACATGTCCTTAAAGTGGAATACTGCTAAATTCAGTTTTTGCTATTGCAAGGACTATCTCTCCCATAGGTTAACATGGGGATTGCCTTTAAATACCTTTTAAGGGAATTTCCCATTGGGAGCAGATATTGATGTGGAGTTTGGGGTCTCTGAACTTAGAATTTAGAAATACATCTTTTGGTAAAGTTGTTTATTAAAATTGTCTGTTTGAAAATGCCACTTTTAGGAAGTGGACATTTTCTTGCTTACCCATTCTATGCCTCTGCTTGGCAGCTGAGTCCACATCTGGGTCAGAATGACAGTTGGGCTGTTTGTGAATTCACTCTAAACAGTGACACTAAAGGAGCTGAGGTGTATCCTTAATATCCTAATGAGTCTTCCTGGCTAGAGTGGGAGTGAGAAGCTATCACCTACACTTGTAAGGGCTGTGCCTGTCCTCACACAATACAGTCTCCAATCCCCTAGAGTGTGGTTGGGGCATGGCAAGGAAGAGGCAGGGTCTTGTACACTACAAAGACTTTGCTTGAAGTGTGCCTACTTCAAAGGCAGAAATGAGTATAAGTACTGGCCTGCTGACCCCCACAACTTTAGATTACTTCTGGATCAAGAGAATCCTCTGTCAAGGATAAGAGCTTGATGCTTGAGGATGACTTGCCATTCTGCCTGTTGCTTTGCTGTGCTGGCATGCTGCTTCTGCATTGGGAGTCAAAGGACTGGACTTTGCTTTCTGAAATCCTGCTTGTGAAGTTTCTCCAAGGGCTTGGAATGAGCTTGCCCCCCCCGGTTCTGAAGTCTCAGGGCCATCAAAGACTTCATTTGCCAGCATCTGGGTTCTTTTGCTGAGATCCCTACTCTGCCCAGTGGTGCCACATTCAGTCCCTGGGCCCTTGAAAGGAGAAGCTGGTGAACCCAAGGTGAAAATCCACGCACCGGAGCTGAGTGGCATAAAAATCGTTGCATCTCCTGTACCGCAACTGGAAAATTGATGTAGCACTGGTGAAATCCACGCATGGCCAGTTCAGCGCGTATTCATCACAGCCAGGTACCTGGATTTTCCATGCATCGTCCATGGGTGTCAAATCTACAACATGACCGCACGGACCTGAGGCTGCCTGCCAAGAAATCAATGAATCCCTTCCCCGTGAGGAAAGAATCGAAGCACCGCTTACCCACTGGCGAAAGAATCAACGCACGGCCTCACTTGCAATTAAGGAATTGATGCATCACATACTTTTCTGATGCACACCCGCCACTGTGGCTTTATTTTTGATGCATACCAGGTCCTTTGTGCTAAAACAATGCATCCATTGATTCTTATGGGTCAAGACTCTTTTTACTTTAAAACGTGATATCGGTTCTTGTGTATGTTGGATTTTTGTGATTTTGATCTTGTTTGTATTAGATACATATTGGCTATTTTTCTAAACTGGTGTGGAGTCCTTTTGTGTTTTTTCACTGTTTTACTGTGTGTGTAGGTAAAAATACTTTACACGTTGCCTCTGAGATAAGCCTAACTGATTGTGCCAAGCTACAAAGGGGATGAGCAGGGGTTATGTTAGGTGTGTAAGTCCCTGCTCGGAAAGGGTGTAAACTGACTGCCAACTAAAGACCCCATTTCTAACATTGGTGATAAGCAGTGAATATATGACTTGTATTTGTACTTAGCATACAGTGATTGGTGTACACTATAGTTTTATTGCAGACCATTACACAACCACATACTGTTTTCCTCTTGGATTTTTGCTTTTCTGATTTGTTTCCTTTTTTGATCTCTCTGCTTTTTGAAACTTTGCACCTTTGTTGAGCCTTATCCACAAACATGTCACAATCTTGGGAGCCAACAGCAGTTGCTATAAATGTGGTATTTGAGCTGGAGAGGCTAGAGGATTACACAGTAGCCCAGCTCAAGCAGTTTTGCAAGTAGTCAAGTGTCCAAGCAAAAGCTCCACCAAGAAGGAAGAGTTGCAAAAGGCGCTGAGGGCCTAGTTGGCAGCAAATGATGCTGAGGAGCACACAGCGGAGGAGAATGTTTCTGTGGATAAGGAGGTGCAGAGCCTACATGATGATTTGATGGATAACCAGAGCCTGTCTGTAGGGAGGGCATCCTGGGCAGGCAGCAGTGTTTCTTCTAAGGGTCTGACCACAGAGGAACTGAAGGACAGACGAGCAGAGAGAACACATCATTTGGAGCTTGAGAAGCTCAAGTTGGAATTAGCCAAAATGGAGAGAGAGTCTGAAGCAAAGAAAATGGCACTGTCATGGAGGAGGGACAAATGTTGTTAGCTCATGAGCTGAGCTTGAAGGAGCTGGATCTAAACAGCAGGTCCAGCACAGATGGTGGCAGAAGTTCTCCAGTGCTATCTGAGGGGAAGGTAAATATATCCAAGTGTTAAAAAGTGGATAATTGGTAAGGGCAGATAGGTACCTACACTTAGCAATAGACCACTAAACCCCACTTACATCCAGTTAGGTCTCAAAAAATTTATCACCTCTCAACCCTTGGTAGCTTAGAAATGAGAGACAAGGCTTAATTTAGGAGACAAGTGAGTAAAGCATTTAAAAATCTCAAAACAGTAAACAAGTAAAACACAAAACACAAAAAAAATCCAACACCAATTTAAAGAAATAGATTATATTTTTATTTTTAAAATGACACCAAAACAATTAAAATCGGATAAGGTAACCCAGAGATATGAATTTTTAAAGAATTAGGCCCATATGTATACTTTTTTAGTGCTGCATTTACGTCGTTTTTTGACGCAAAATAGGTGGAAACTTAAAAAATACCGTTGTATTTTGTAAGTTTGCAGCGCTTTTGCATCAAAAAACAATGCAAGTGCGGTGCTAAAAAAGTATAAATATGGGCCTTAATGTTTCTAGTGCATAGAAATTAAAAGCACCAATCTGGTGCACTAGACTGGGCCAAAGTTTGAGGCAACCCTGATGGAGCCATGTCCAGCTACAGCAAGCGGGAGGCCTCGTCACTAGTTTAGCTTCGGAATAAGGTCCTCATTTGGACCTAGGCGGTCTTTTCCAAAGACTGCCGAGGTACCGCCGTGCTGAAGACCGCCAGTGCAGGAGGTTTTCCGCACAGCGTATCATGACTGCTGGCAGCCCTCCGCCCTTTTCCGGACAGTGAGCCGCCAGCAGCCATACTGGAGGTCGACGGTGAAGTGGAGGCTCCACCACCACGTCATCAGAACACCGCCCACCAAATCATGTCCCAGGGTTCGGTGTGGCGGTGTTCTGGTGATGGGGAGCTGGCGGCAGAGCAGCCCCCATTGATCCCGTTCCCTCCTGGAGGATCACCGGACCAGGTAAGGTGATTGTCTGTTAGGGGAGGGGGGTGGGGGGACATTGTGTGTTATGTGCGTGCATGGGGGTGTGCGAGGGCGTGTGTAGAGTGGGTGTATGTGTGCGTGTATGCATGCGGGGAGTGTGTTGTGTGTATGGGAAATGTGTGCGTTGATATCTGTTTGCATGTGTGCGTGTATGTGTGCGTGTATGTGTAGCAGTTGTGTGAGTGTACGTGTAGGGGGTGTGTGTCAATGTTTTGGGAGGGGGGTGTGGGGTCCTACTATCTTTGGGGGGTAGTAGGAGGGTTGTGGGTTTGGGGGGAAGATGCTGGGGAGGGGGAGGGGGGAGAGGGAGACCCCTATCAGTGCCAGGGAATTTCCTGGCACTGATAGTGCCTACTGCCACGGATTTTGTGGCGGTACAGAACCCCCCGAAATCCATAGCAGTATGTGGGGTCGTGATACCGCCGGCAGTCTAGTGACGGCCGCCGGGCTGGAGACTGAAGTCTCCAGCCCAGCGGTCTTTACCACCCTGGCGGTTGGAGTGGAGAAGTGGCGGTTTGGCATGGCGGTCACAACCATGCTTTTAATTTAATTTTTTTACCGCCGGCCTGTTTTCTGTATTACTGCCACTTCTGCACGGACCGCCAGGGTTGTAACGAGGGCCTTAGTCTTTTTCTTGAGGATTTGCTTCAGTGGGAAGAAGTCACCAATCTGATCCGACCTCATCGGATACGCGTCGCAGGATACCTTGGTGAAGAATTCTAACTTCGGACTTAGGCAATTTTTCAGGACCGAAATCTTCGTCCAGCTCAAAGCTCAATCTTGATCTGACGTCCTTGGAGCTCTCCTTGGATACGCTGCGTGGGAAGTCCCAGACAACGTTTTGCGTTGGGAGTTTTTCACTTTTTGGGAGTTTTTCCTTCCAACCGGGGTCAACACTCCACAGCAAGCCTATTTTGAGGCAAGGTCGTTGGATCACCTTTCCAGGAGCCAGGAGCCAAGCCTGGTCGCAGTCGACATAAGCTGGCTTGACTCTCGACGGTGAGTCGGTCCCTTTATGGAGCTTTTTACCAAAAGTTCTCCAACCTTCTCCAAAGTGTGGATCTTTTTAAAGAAGGTCTTTGAAGTTCATTTAACAGTCCACAGCTCACCCTCAGGTTGCAGAAACTCTGAGTTGCTCCTGGAGGGCTAGAACTCGACCTCCCAGAATGCACCTGGCTCAAACTCCAAAATGACCACTGGACAGTGGTCAGCTGGTCAGCTCCTTCAGGATTCGATGCAGGAGCCTCTGGTTAGCTATTTTTCACCTATAGAAAGCAGGGAGTCCCTTGTTGAACCAGTTAAAGCCAGGCAAAGTCCTTCTTGTGGTGAAGCCCAAATGTGCAGAAGGTGCAGTCCTTCAGAGTACAGTGTCCAGGTGCAGGTCAGGGGTCCAGCAGGGCAGGCCTTCTTATTCTGATGTTGTTCCTGGTAGAGATCCGAGGTGTAGGGGTGGCTCTGCCAAATGTATCCTTGCAGGGAGGGGCAACTATCCAGTCACAGGCAGGCTACTACCCTCTTGGATGGCCACTTCCTGGGAAGTGTGGTAAAATACATTCCCGGGGAGCAACACTGCTTAAAAATCCAAAATGGCAGAAACTGAATTTTGAAGGTTAGTCCTGGCTGAGCCCACCCACTGGTCTGGCTAAAAATCCTTAACATACCCCTCTCCTGCCCTCTCCTAATCTAATTAAGAAGGCACCAGATTGACTGGGGCTGCAGGAAATGGGGGCGGTCCTGAGCTTCTCCAAATGTCCTTCCCTCCATTGAAGACCAGTTTGGCTGCTCTCCCCTCATCTTATTTCACCATCTCCTAAGGCAGATTTCCTGCACCAGACACTTTCTTTGTGTTCAGCCCAGACCACTTCACATCTCATCAAGGCAGTTTAACCAGGCTGCCAAAGGCTGGCCAATCAGGGAAGGTCACTACAGAGCTGAAACTGGTTACTTTTAGGAATAGTTCTAAAACTCTTTCCCTGAACTAGTTATACTAAATCCAGCAATGGAAAGTTGTTGCATTTATTAGAAGAATGAGTTTGAGACCAAACTTGCCATATCTTGCTCCTTTGGAGACTTTATTAATTAAAATAAAGTCTCCCCATTTTAGCCTATAGAGCCTTTTCACTACAGTGAGGGGAAAATGAATTTGGCTATTTTTCCTCACCAGGGCTTATAAAACATATGCTATAAGGTCCCTGCTTATAATTACGCTGTACCCAATCCTGAGTGCACCTAGGGTACACCTTAGGGGTGACTTATATGTAAAAATAAGTTAGTTTAAGACTTTGGAAGTACTTTTAATTCCAAATTGAAATTGCATGTAACTTTAGTTTAAAAGCAGCCAGCAAGGCAGGTTTGCCTTTAGAATGACCCTGGGCACCTCAGCAGTGCACCCATGGGGACACTACCTATGCTGGGGTCCCTAAACCTACTTGCCCTACCATATACTAAGGACTTATAGGTAGGTTGACGTAGCCAATTATACTTAGCCTAATTTGCATTCTCATTTTACACAGGGCACAGGCCATACCCAGGGCACCATCAGAGTCAGGAAAACATCAGCAAGAAGTGAAAAATGGAGGGCAGGCAAAAATTTAGGGGGCTTTTGCAATCAGCCATGTTTTCTCTCACCAAGGATATGGTAAAGGAATTTGTTGTGGGTGATAACATAGAGCCGTGGTTCAAAGGTTATGAGATTGCACTGAGAATGCACAGGGTCCCGGAGAGAGATTGGGGGGCAGGCCTGTGGAAGTACTTCTCAGTGGAGTGGAGGGATACCTTGTTGGCCTTAGAAGCAGAGGATCAGATGAAGGACCCTGCCATGAAGGACACCCTTATCAGGAGGTATGGTCTCACCCAATAGAGTACAGGGTGAAGTTCATAGAGTGCTAAACTTGGGCCATAAACTTAGCTGAGTATGTTGATTCTTTTTGCAGAGCACCTTATGGATTAATGAAAGGCAGCAAAGTTACAGACTACCAGGGGCTATACAATTTAATTGAATTGGAGCTCTTGTCTTGTTATTGTTTTCCAGAGCTGTTCCTGCACTTGATTGACATTTGTAAAACACAAGGGAAAGCCCCCGGATACCTAGGGCCTGGGTAGTAATGTTTTTACAAAGGAACAGTGGTACCCTTAGGAAACAATCAAAATAATGTAACTGACACATGGAGATACAAAGAAATCCATGTGGAGCATTAATAGGAAAATATTGTACATAAAATGATCCAGATTAAAAGCTTAAGCTACACACAATCAATGAGGTTTTTTGTAGTCAGGCATCTTTTTGTGTGACAACAGCACATTTTACAATTAAAGTCACATCAAGTAAGTACTCATAGTCAAAACAACAATCCTAGGCTATCAACAGAGGTCAGAGTACTTCTGGTTGACAATGTTTCGGTTCCTCCTAAAATACTGAGATCATCATCAGGACATGTAATCAATGCTAGAGGACAATAGCAATGGTTACAATAATAATCAGATGCCTTATCAATCCTACAAATAAAACAGATTTTTTATCCAAACATCTACGGGTATAGCCAATTGCTATAAATTGCTGGGTAGCAGCAACATGTGTACAGCATAGAAAAAGTACTGCTGTGTCCACAAACAAAAAAACACACTTAGGGAGAACCTGTTATGTAGTAAAAAATCTGGAGGAGTTGATCCACAACCCAGGAGAGTTTCAATGTCCCAAGTCTTATATCCTTCAAATCAACAATCACCATCTGCTGCAGCTTAGTGAGGGTCCCTACTTGGAAAGGGTGTAAACTAGTTGCCAACTAGAGACCCCATTTCTAGCATCCTGTTATTCTGATGGCTGAAGAAATGGCTTTTACTGAGGTAAAAATGTTATGGAATATATGTAGTCTTTCTTCATAGTAGGCTTCAAGTCTCATTAACAGTGTTTTTGAAATAAGTGAATCATTTTTTTTTATTTTTGTAGTGTCCACCCTTCAAGAAAATGCACAATTTATTTCAATCAACACCTAATTCAAAAAACTTTAAGTCTCTCTGTCATGCGAGGCCAGGGGAAGAATTAGCTCACACCTGAGCATGTTGGACTTTAAGTTTTACATGTGCTGGTAGTGAAAATCACTCAAACTCATTTTTCATTCCCTAATTATATTTAATAAGTCTTATCTTTTCCTTGGGCACAGGTCTAAATGTCATGTTTGGTGTCTCAGGACTTGGAACGTAAAACCTTCTTTAAGGCAAATTAAGATTTTAAATCACATTTCTGTAAATGCCACGTTTAGAAAGCTGGCATGTTGTTCTTCTAACCATTTGGTGCCTGTTACCTCTTTCCTGGGTCACAAGATTAGGTGTAGTTAGCAGTTGGCATTTGTGTACTTCTCCCAGGCAGCCACACAATAGAGGTTCTGGACTTGGTAGGATTGGCTATCTTGACTTAGTGAGGGTGCAGAGCTCTCACTAGTCACCCTTGTACGTCAAAGACTTTGCTTCAGCTCACACACAAAGGACTTCACACAAACCTTTGTGCCTGCAGACAGACTGGGACTGGGCAGGGTGGCAAAAAATTCAAGACACTTCTGCAGGGGGAGGCTCCAGAAGTTTCTTCCTCTTCAAAGTGGGTACCAGGTATAGAAATTAGACCCTTGGGCCCACTCGTGGACCTATGCATGCAACAGAAGAAGGACTGCCCATTTGACCTGCTGCACTGGACATGCCTGACCTATAACTGGACCTGCCTTAGGCCTGTCCTACTGCCCAAGAAGGAATACTGGACTTGCACCCTTCATTCCTGGCTGAAGTGAATCGAAGGCTCACCTGATGCAACTGCCTGCTCTGAGCTATTGGTGTATAACAATCTGCAGAGGCCTTCCTGCTGCTGCCAAGTTGACCTGCTGCACTGGATCTGCCTGAGCCGCTAGTCTCTGCTGGATTGAGTTCCTGATTCCCAAGAGATGCCTCACAGGTCCTGGACTCTTGGTGTGGCATCACTTAGCTCTTCCTAAAAGAAAATAAGAAGTTCTAAAGTTTTGGGCTCTTTGCAACTGTGAATGGTCCCTTTCACACCAAGATCTTGCTGCCTGCACTGACCTCCAACTTGAAGCTCAAGTGAACTCGACTGCTCGTGCCACAGAGACCACTGGCAATGACCAGCAATGCAAGAGCTGCAATACGCGCTATAGCATCAACAGCCAGCGGTGACTGACAACATGAAGCTCCAGCAATGACCATCTGTGATGTCCAACAGGATGTTGCTAAAATAACAATGACCATCTACAATGCCCAGACTGCTTTTCGTGCCACCGCAACCACCATCTCTGATGCTCTCCCTCCTCCTCCCTGCAGCCTCCTCTACCACAAACAGAACACATTGCCTTTAAGTTAAGCCTGACTGCTTTTGTGCCGAGCTACTAGAGGGTTAAGCACATTTTAATGTGATGATTTTTGTGGTTCACCATAACAAGGATTGTGGCTGTTGCTTGTGAACGGCTCACACTTCCCTCCACTAACAACCCAATTTCACACAACAGTATTGCCATACTCATGTGATGGCAGACAGATTTCCCCACATCAGTCAGACCTTTGTAGTAATCCAATACAATGTCATAAGGTATTTATACAAATGCTGCTGAATGAAAACACAGAATTCTTATCACTCTCCCTCTGCAGACTTCAAGTGGTGAGTGACCAGTCTTTTTATTTGTACTTCTTTTAAAATTTATCAACACTAGTGGAAGTGAATCTGCCATTTCAGAGTCACAGAGGCACGCATCTTGGTCAGTTTGGATTTTATTGTCCCATTCATCTTTTCCACCACCCCTGATGATTCTCATCTGTAATTACAGTGGAACTTTTGGTCGATTGGCAACGATATACAAATAGATTTCAAATTGTATTTTTAAGATGACTACTTTTATCTGTCTCAATAGAAGCTGGCATACCAAATCATGGTAGCAATTCCTTCAACAATAGTTTGACCATAGTCATGCTTGGCATCTCCTTGTTGGATAGGCTTCCATCCATTTAGAAAATAGTCAAACAATCACTAAACTATATCCGAGCCAGTTACAAACAGGCATTTCAACATAATTTGTTTGAAGCCTAATAAAAGGACCCTCAGACTTGCATATGTGACTCATGGTCACTAATAGTTATTTTCCTTGACTAATTCTCTGACAGATAATGCATCTTTGACATAGATATAACTCTAAAGTGACTATTATACCAGTACGTCTTAAACATCTTCACCACTCTACCTCTCTCTATATCAGTCTGTCCTTGTATTCATTTTGCCATTGATGTCAGGATTGAATTAGGAAGTACTTATTTGTAATTACCCAAATGTCTTTATAGTTTTTCCTACAGCCATTTGTTTCCCACCCCTTCTTTTCATCCTCTGGCATCTCTCAGAGAAGCTCTGTAAGTTCACTGAGTGTTGCCTGTACTCTTTTGATTTGATTGTTACAGTTTCAAGAGCACAATATCAAGCAACCTGGTTGGTGTAGTGATTGCCCATCATGACTATGAGCCTGATTTATATTTTGGTGGAAACGGTACTCTGTCACAACGGAGACAGTGTTCCCTCCCTGCCAATATAGTGGTCTGCCCATCGCATTTGCAAGCGGGTGGATCTTAGGGTTAATCACAGCACAGACTATTCTGTCTCTGCAGCAATTAATTTCCTCCAAAGGCCCTGGGGACTAATTGCTGTGAGAGAAATGGTTACATGTCTACCCACCCAATTTATATGGGTGTACATGTAGTTAAATGTTAAATGTTTTACTGCTCCTTACCGCCAGGAAGTGTAAAAACATTATAATGCTCCTCCCCTCCACGGAGAATCCTCTCATGGTGAGGGGAGCATTATTTCTTTCTTTCAAAGAGAAAATCCCATTTCGGGGTTTTCTTTTTGAAATTGAGAAAATAATACTGCTTGCTGCATGGCTGCGTCCTTCCAAGGCAGCCCCGTAACAAACAGAAGAATGCATTGACAGGAACAGTCTGGCAGTTTTATAAATGATTGCCAGATTGATGGTCATTTATAATTCTGGTGGGCAGAGTAGTCTTGGGCTGGCAGAAGTAAATATCTCTACAAGGCCAATGGAAAATAGTCTGGCTTTCAGAAAATAAATTGGGCATATGTCATCACTAGACTTATGGACAATATACTTTACAACCGAAATCTTTAATTTGCTCTAAAGCCACCAATACATTTAAAGTGTAAGTCCCCTTTCCGATCGGGGTACCAGAGAATGTCATGAAACCCCGTTCTGACCACAGTTACCCAGAATCTTGTATCACTCCACCACCATACTGCATGTTTGTATGGATTGTCACACTGACCTCATTAGGCAAGAAAACATGCTCTTGTTAGGGAAGTCAATTCAGCTACTTGTGCTAAAGTTACATTACATAAATAGGATGCTTCAACAATAACATAAATTGAACAAACTGTGTAAGCTGCTCTCAATATTCCTTAATGGTCTCTCAGACAAGACCTATCCACAGAGTTAGATTAGGCTCATCAAGCGGAGTATCATTTATAGGCCTGATTTAGATCTTGGTGGATGGAATACTCCGTCACAAACATGATGAATGTCCCATCTGCCATAGGATGTAATGGGATCATAATATGGCAGAAGGGATATCTGTCCCATTTGTGACAGAGTATTCCCCTACGCCAAGATCTAAATCAGGCCCTATGTCTGGTCTTGGTATTATACTTCATCTTCTTCACCATTGTCTGGAATCAGCAACAGCATTGCAGGATAAAAAGTATTACATCACCTGATTGAGATCTTATCAGCTGCCAATATTGTTTGCTCATATTTGTCAGGCAGCTGTTTTTCATTTGTTGATTTCGTATACGAGTCGTCAAAACCTCAATTGAATGTATTGAATGTGGAACTAACAATAATTATAGCCTATCACAATTATTTTACTTTGTTCTGTTGCCAGGAAAACAACTACTACAGATTTCAGACAATCAGGAAGTTGCTGCTACTAGATGTAATTAATGTAGTACAGAAGTATGTGACTGTCTGCTTTATTCAACCATGCTCTTGGACAAGAAAAGACAATGCACAACCATATCTTTAATCACAAAACAATAGGAAATCCTTTTTATTATACATGCAGTTCCAGAGCTGACTCATTGCAGAGTTTTTCCTTGAGCCCTAGGAAGGCACTCATGCAACCTTCATTGAATGGAACTTGACCCACTATGACACTGTGAGTAAGCCTTAGTAAAGGCTTTGCAATCAGGTAAACATTTAGACTCCAGTGATTACAGTAGGCAGCTATTCCCCAAAACAGCCTTACGCCTCTCTGTGTAGTTGGAGGATTCATTCTCAGGATTACAAAAACACATTTTTGACATTTTTTCCACTCCTTCCTCAATGTGATGACCCAGGTAAATGACTTCTGTTTGACAATGCTGCATCTTTGTTGGTGAACTCTTATGTCCATTGGCAGCAAGATGGTTCAATAGTGTAGTTCTATCCAACTTGCAATCTTCTTTTGTTTTAGAGGCAACCATAAGGTAATCAATGTACTGCACCAGCACTGAGTAACCAGTCAATTGCAGACTCCACAAATCTTTCTTTCAAATCTGGCTAAAGATTGGTAGACTCATGTGGGATATACCACCAAAGATGGATTTTATTAAGGAATTTAAATGTAAAAATATATTGACTATCTTCATGAGAGGGGTACAGAAGAACTCTTGACACAAGTCTATGACTGTACTATTCTGCATCTGCAGAAATTTGACACAAAAATCAAACATGATTCTATATCATTGGACAACTTGGAACTACAATTTCATCTTCTGTTGAGAACATCTTGGCCCATCCTCTATTTGCCACTCAGCTTTTAAAGGCCTATCACATGAGAGATGCATGGTCTACCAAGCACCTCTCTTAAAATTCTGTATTCTATCATCCTTTCTTGACAGGCTACATTCCCCCTTCTCATGAAAGTTAGCGAGTTTGTGGATGAATTGCTAAATATTTTGAGGATGAACTGTGTTTGTTTTTACTGTCATTTTCACTGACTCTACACTTTTAATCCGTCCAATTTCTTAACCTGTAAAATCCCATACCTCTTCTTTCACTGTGTGTCCTAAATCAAGAGACAGGTCATTGTTTGTAAGAACTGGAAACAACTAAACATTTAATTCCTGCAACTTTATTTTGAACTCAACATCCTCACCTTGGATTTGAGTTGTGACACCATCTGGTGTAAAGTAGTTCACACAATTAATTTTGCATGACACATTTCCTCCAAGCAAATTACCAGAACTTGAATCACCCAATATAAATTGGTAATCAATTTTTATCTTCCGTTGAACCCATCTTTACAGGGACAGTTGCTGAAACCGGATTTGTATTATATTTACTGCTAATCCCTATAACTTTGACTTCTCTTCCCAAGAGAGATAGGCTTGGGACCTCCACTGAATGAGCAGTGGAGCAGGTAGAACCATTATCCAACAAGAATCATTGACTCACCACCTGCATAAAGTTCACTCTGGTCTATCTCTACGACTGCACCAGGCTTGCAAGCCTCCTCCTTCAGGCACTGTCATTGCAGATTAATCACATCTTGTGTAAACTGTGGAAATTCACAATTTTAGAATCAAAGGATACTGCTGAAGCCCTAAATTCTGAAAATGGGGCATCTTGTTTTTCATGTTTTGCAACAATACTGAAGCTAAAGACATATTCGTATGGGATTAGTAATGCTTTTGCACATATTGCATTGGTATTTAGTGAGCTGGGGAAATAAACTATCTATGTGTCTGGCCTACTTTCTGATTTCTTCTGCTAATTTTGGATCCAATCTCTAATCTGTTGGCACTTCAACTTCCAGTAATGACAAGCACTGCTCACTGTAAGCATGTTCATGTTCGCATTTCTTACAGAATTATTCATAAACTTCCTTCCTCAGCATTGCAAAGCCACATTCTGAGCTTGTGCAGACAACTTATTATTTCCTTGCATGTCAACTCCATGCATTTTCTGCATTCCAAAATTTTAATTGGCACCACAATGTGCAACATCAACAAAACAAGAATCACAACCAGAATTCCCTATCTGATTTTACCACCTCTTGAAGTTGCTTTATTTTTGCAACCACTAACTTTCCCATAATATTTCTTACTTGTCTTTGAAGCAGTCACTGCAATATTTGACATACTTGAGTATTTCATCAATAACCTTGGTTTGCCAACATGTAACACTCTGCTGTATATGAGAAATGTGCTCCAGACACAAACCAAAAACATAAGCAGACTCCACTTTACTATCAATACCTCTGTATAAGTGTCTCATATTATGTATCCACTGACTCTGTCAGCTACTGTATTGCTCTCATAATCTTCACCCAAATTCACCTCTTTTCCTGACATATTTTGCAGCATATTTTGCATCTCTCCACTACAGGAGCACAGGCATGTGGAGGTGAGTCCAATGCCACTGCACAGTTTCCACTGTGCTGACTGGTGGAAACCTTGGTTTCCCCAGATCAGTCCAGTGGAAAACTTTAATGGGTCTGGTGGAGAGACTGCCAGCTCTGCGGTGGACTCCTCATCGCGGGTCTGGCAATCAGGTTTATAATTAGGCCCTAAGTCCCACTTTTCTGCTAATTCCTCAAGACCGTCATGGACTTCAAATGCAGATTTAGGTGCTTTTTTAATCAAATATTGTAATTCATCTCAATTATGCAGGAGAAGCATTTCCATATCGATTGTACCCTGTTAGATTTCTCAAAATTAATTTTTTGGATTAGCAGTATTAAATTTCTCTTCTCACTGGTTCTGATTCATCATTGAGACTAGGACAACTAAATTATTAGTAGATGGAATAGTAATTCCACTAGGACCAGATAAAGCTGATAAAACAATTTCAGATTGAGTGTTTACAGTACAAAGTGGTTGTTATTTCATGACCTAAACCTGCCTTTCCCACACTCAAATTATGTACTAGTGGTTTTGATTTCAGTGAATTATCAGTGTAAAGATGTCTGGAGCCTAAAAGATAATTTAAGAACACATCATCATCAGAATAATTTTCTTTGTCTCCATTATTTTTCTTGTTTTAACAATCATCAGATTTTCTCTCAGTTATGTTTTAATGTGTCTCACTGACTATCACTTGAACCATACCCACATCCAGGATCATGTCTTTTCTCCATGCATTTTTCTGCATGCTCCACTTTGATTCTGAACTTTGACACACTAAATTTCTAACTTGTTTCATATTTTTTTCTTTTTTTCTCAATGACCCACTCACTTAATGCCTCAAATTGAGCAGGTCTAAGTTGCATCACATACCACGTGCATTAGGTAATCCAACGTTCTGACACTGAAGATATCCTCTAAAGGAAATTGCAAATTCTCAACACCAAATATAATCTTATGCCAGTTCTTTAACCAAAGACACGTATACAAATGCAACTCCTCCATCATTCCAAATGCAGGGAATCATCCAGAAGGAATCTTAACACTTTTCATAATAAGAACTTTAGAATCCTTACACTTTTTTTTATATCCAGCAGCCATTTGACCTGATCAAAATGCAATCAAATCACACAACAATAAACAAACAAATGACCATCCAATCACAGGCAAACACCAACCAATTACAGCACAATCTACAACAGGGGTTTTTGTTACACCATGTCTTTAGAAGGGCTCCCTTATTAATATTGTAGGTATGTCTACAAATTCCATTATTGTATGTCTGTCTACACTGTTGCAAATATCATTGCTCATTATTTTACATTGTTGCCAAAATACCATTCTTGTATGCTTGTTGACATTGTTGCCACATGTTACTGTTATGCGAGTCCTCATGCTGTTTTGGTAGCAAGGACTCGCTTTCCTTGAACCTAAATTGTGAGGCGTTGTGTGCCGGGCAGCCATCTCCGATAAGTTGGGTATAAGAACCACACCCCGATTTTCAGTTTTATTCACTTTTTTTATAGCCCCCCTCATTATAACAGCTCATCAAGATTCATTTATTTTCCTTCTGTTTGAGAGTATGTCAAAATTAAAACTGTATGTAGAAGATTAAAAAAAAAAAATTAATCAAATAAAGCTATTTCAAATATATTTATTGAAACTTTTTTGGGCATTTTTCAAGTACTTGGTGGATATAAAATGTACTAGTCCAAAACTGGAACTTTGCTTTTTAAAACCTCTGATGAAATGCTACCGGAGACAATGTGAAGGTCTATAGTGATAAGCCCAAATAATATCTTAATTCTTTCACACAATCGGTATAGCTCCAATATATCTAAGTGACTGCCATTGGGCCAGAATACACACAAAGACCAACAAAGACTTACACAAAAGACATTGGATCACATTACATGGAATGTTGTTCAAAAACGCAACACAGCGGAGACACATCGTATGATTTCGTGTCAAACTAATATCACAACAGAACTTTTGTTGACATCTCACATGCACTCAACAGTGGACAGATGTGCCAGATAAACCCTCATTTTGCTGACTCAAATCCTGATTCAGACAGCATTATGAGTTACAGACAGTTTATACACATCTGATATGTTCCCATTCTCATTGCAAGAAAGGGATAACCTGATGCAATGTTAAAGGAGAATAGAGGTCAGAAAGAATATGCTAGTTAGGTGGACAATCTCTGATAGCAATATGGAATGCCTGATTCCAAATTTCGAACCTGCTAAGTAATACAACACTCCTTATTGATATGCACATGCGTACGAAACGGGTCATTCATAAAGGGGTCCTAACGATGGATATCAGATATCAGGGTTGACAACAGGATTGGCATTCGGCCTCATTTAACATTGAACTGACCATGGGCGTCTAACCCCACTGCACACAGCCTTCGCATAACCTTTAGCCCAATCTGCCATGGCCATCCAATCTATTGCGTGAGGGTATAGCCCAATCTGCCATGGCCATCCAATCTATTGCGTGAGAGTTGGTGGTAAGAGAAGATTGTGCCAAGCCTGGCATAAACAGCCAATACCCGCTATGCCAAAACCAGTTGTGCACTTCTCCTGGCTATGTGAAGCACATACGAGTGTTAGTCAGGTCCTGCACCACACATGTTACAGATGACCAACCTGCGCTCAGCAGAAGAGTTGAACCATAGTTCCTGACCTTTGGTCTGGCTTCACTTGTTTATTTTGTATTTATTTTTATTTTTTATTTGTGCCTCCTACTTTGAAAATCCACATGCAGGGCAGTTGTCATGCCTGGGTACCACAAACCTGGGACAAGCGGATCCCATGCATGCTGCCCTTTAGGAAGTTCACAGTTGCAAATTCATATCCATTAGTCTAAAATGGATGATGCATGGGTTGGAAAGGCTTGGCCTGGATTTGCAGTATCTTTTCAGAAATAAGTAGAACACTGACACCTGAAATGCTAGCCAGGATCCACAGTAAACACAGCTGCCATTTCATTCTACAAATGCCGAAAAGGATCCATGGATCCTGCAACCCATTTTTTATTTTTTTCACATTTGCCACTTTGATTGGCCCTTGAATATTACATAGGTGTAGGAGTGTGCCTACCTAGCCCATTAGATGGCTTTTTAATTTTTTTTTCAAGACACGGGTACCATTCCCCACATTCTGATATTGCTCCACAAGAGAAACCTTTCTCTTGCAGCAGCCAGTAAGACCACTCATTTTTTAATACTCTGTAACAGCAGATCGACAAAACTGGAAGGGGGGAAATGCTCCCTCTTTTAAATGGATTCCTTTTTTTAAAAAAAACATTCTGAATTGTGAAGAATTTGTAAGTCCCAAATGGCACAGATATACAAAAGTGTTAAGTCTACTCTTTAAAGCCTACTCAGTAACTGTTGTAAACACTTGTTTCCCAACAACTATTGAATTAATTTACATCAGAGCAAGAAAAGATTGGTTTCTGAGTAAAGTTCTACTTTCATGCCATGTTTCATGTATATCGGTTCAGGAGTTTAGGATGAGGCAAAATGGAAAAACTCACTTTTTTATCTGCTCCTTTTACTTTTTTCGGCTGCGTGATTTAGCAGGACCATTGGCATGCTGGCCCTAAGCTGAGTATGCCAAGCAATTGCTCAGTTTAGTTCAAATTTGTCCACTGGGTCGAAGCAGCATAGGGTCAGCTGATATACATGAAGACACAAAGACACACACAGTCAATCAATCAACCAGTTCTTATAAAGCATGACCTATCACGCATTAGGGGAATCCTGTGGCTAGACTGTGTGTCTCACTTGAAAAGCCAGGTCTCGAGTCCCTTCTTGAAGTCTGCAGTGAGGATGATGTACAAAGGTGGGGGGAAGGGTGTTCCATGATTTGTCAATGTGGTGGGAGAAGGAATGCCCTTCATTTTGGAAATGGGATGCGAGATGTCTGACACACACCACACACACTCATACACACATACACTTGTATGTAGTAATGTATCAATAGGTCAGTTGCTTAACTATAACTATCTTAACCCTGCCAACCTGTTTCAGAATTTAACTTTCTCCGTCTTTTGTAACTCAGAAATGGAATACTCTCAGTCAGAAGCCACATAAATGTATAGAGTAACTTTTGTCTTTTATACTTTTAACATTGCCTACTCATAGGTCTAACCCCTGAAATGTTTTGCTTATTCATATGTGCTAATCTGGGCGTCCACAAAGACAATATGAGTGACCACCTTTTGCTAGTATCTAGTACAACCCTTAGGGAACAAAAAGTATTTAACATCTCCTTGTTAGTCTTGCACCAATGGACATAAAATAATACTGTAATAAATGTTTTACACCTAAGTGTTTTTACCTATTTTGCTAGAGTGATCAACTGATGAGCTTGTCATACACACTTAGGAGAAGGGGTACGTTTGACTGTTCCATGTTAGATGAATTAGTAGGTGAGGAAACCACCTCAAAATAATTGACATAAAGAGTGAAAATAAAAGTGGAAAGAATACACCCTTGAAACACCTCTTTTTACATTGTTTCTAAGCCTGAAATAGGATGCATTTGTGCATCCCTTGTTCTCTGTTCTGCTTACAAGATCAAAGGTCAAGGAGGCCTTCAGAAATTCCATATGAAATGTCTCTTACCTCACAATCATCTATTTAGAAATAAACAATCAGGCACAGGTTAAAACATAATTCACACATGAGCAGGCCTACTCTGGAACAAGTTTGTATACCTGAGAAAAATGTGTCTCCTTGGATCAACTCAGTAGCATTCCAAAAGAATCCTTCCCATCAGTTTCAGGCAGGGAAAGAGTGCAACGATATCAAGTTATCAACCATTCCCCCTTTTCAGGATTGGAATGATGATAGAAAGTACCCAGGATCTGTGAGGAGGAAATAGAGAAGCAAATAACATAACATTCAATACATTGATTGGAAGGGGAACCCAGAGATATACACAGTAACAGGAAAAGTACATTGAAACACCATGCTTTCTTTGGCAGTGCTACCCTGAGAAAGGGGAGAGGTTTCTATATTTTATTACTACTCTTTGGTACAGAACATGTGACTCAGGCACAGGCAACAATACATGTGCAAGAATCTGTCTGTAGCCACTCCTAGCTACTAGTCTACCAAACCTTGATGTTTCTGATGCACCATAGTGCTTCTCTTAAACATCCCAATACTCCTTCTTTTACAAATGTCTTTCATGTCCTTTACTGCCCATTTATATACTGGATGTTTGGTCTTTATATCTTTAAATTGTGAGGTTTTGCTTTAACTGCTCTCTACGTTTCTATTCTAGACGTATTGCAAATCCAATCAATCCAGAGCTTAACCTAATACAGCACAAGTAGTTGCCTGTGTGCTCAGAGAGACTTGCTACTTCCACATTGATTTCTGTGACAAAGAAGATTGCTGTGCTATCAGCCACAAATGATGATTACGTCACATTTAGAGGATGAAAGCAGTTTTAAGATATTAGGCTCAATCTTTCTCCAGTAAAAATGCTGCCATTCAAAAGTTGGGTTAAATACTGATGGGCACACCTATAACAGTCAATCTCACGTGCATCATCCTAGATGTAGTACTGGACAGTCAGTTTATTCACATTTTTCATAGTATTTGCTGATCACTTCAAGCTTAGCCAATGACTAATTCCACCATACACATATGTTTTGCACTGTTGGTACTTATCAAATAAGAGCAATCCATGTGGGTATGTGACCATACCCAACTGAAATGTGATGCAATTTTCTGCTCACTAGAGAATTTGTTGAATATTGTTTAGACCTGGGATCTGCATATGTACGCTGTTGGGTATTTCACTAAAGGATCTAAACCAGAAAGTAATATTCCTCATAGAACTTGACCTTTCTGACAAGTAGGAGAAGTACTAAACATGTGTCAAGGTTTATGTTTCAAGCAAAGACTATAAATACTGTGACTAGATGGGCTGCTTTTAAGTTGATTTATGTAGTTCCATTGGGTTGAGTCAGAATAGGTGTGCCAGTCAGTGTGGGATCCCACCACACTGATATTTGCTACAAACAACTTCTTACTAGGGAACTGGTAATAGTTGACAAAGAGAGAGGCATGTACCTTGAGCGCCAAAAGTCATGTTCCCGCCTTACAAACTGCTCCTTTCTGATGAGTGCCAGAGGTATGCAGCATGATTGTGTCAAGGGATATGGAGCACTGCATGTGCCTCAACCTTAAAACAAACACTATGAATACTGCAAGCAAATGCACTGTTTTTCACTACATTTGCCATGATGTATTTGGTACGACAGGAACAGAATTTCCTGTCAGGGTGCTTCCCAATCCCATTGAAATTTGATACAAGTTCCTGCTTATTAGGAGAAGTTGTTGAAGCCAGAAGTCTGAACTTGAGTTCTGGTTCATATTTGACCACAGAAGTTAAGGCATCAAGACATATTTCGCTCATGGGAATATTAGGACAAAGAGGCTTCTCTATCTAGCTTACCTTGCTCCTTCAATCAGATAACTATAAGCATGGGAGCAAAAGTCTGTTCAACTGGACCTGGTATGGATTAATCTCTTGAACCATGGTTAAATAACCTCTGATTCAATAAGACAAACAAGGCAACAGTACTCTACCTAATGCAGTGTCTTGAGAATTAGTGCATCATTTTATACCTTTAAAGTGGGCAATCATTTTGCTTCCATATGTGCTTTGAATCAATAAGAATCTTTCTCCTGTAATACATCATATAACTATGAATATAAGCCATAGAACTTCTGCACTTGTCTGTGTGTGGTATATACAATTATGCAAGTACAATTACTACCTGATCATTAAAAAGTATATAGTATGTATGCAGTATTCTAGGTGTGTTCAGCCACAAACTTCTACTTCAGTTCGGGCCAGATTTCATCAGGAGAAGAGGTTAGTAATGTTGAAATTCAGAAGCTTTCAGATTTGGAAGGATCATTCAGGAAACAAGTTCAGTCACAATAAGGCCATAGCAGGAATGTCCAAAATCGAACTGGTTGTAAGCTGGAAATCTCAGGCAAACGTTCGGCTCCGCAAATGAGTTCCTGAATTTTTGGCATAAGGAGCACTGGAAACAAATAGGTACTAAACATTTGACTTCAAAGATGAAGAGATGCTTGTAGACTGAAACATCAATTGGGAACCAAAGGTCTTAGTGGTAAGCATCATAACACACTGAACATGTGAGAGTGGCCACTACAAACCATTTTGGACTCTCCAGACTTTCTATATTGCTTGGAATGTGAAACTATATGTGATATGCAGAAACTCTCAATTCACAGGTTCAATCCATAGTAGCCTCCATTTTATAAAGAACACTTTGAACTCTAACTCTTGCTTCATTCAATATTAATAGGGATAATTCATTAAATCTGTCAAAACCATAGTTACACTAAGGAGGCATTAAGATCAGCAAATAGATGATTTTCTCATTAGCTATCCCATGGATAGTATCTGAGGCAAAGGTTATGGTGTCCAGTGAATAGCCAACAAGGTGGAGATTGGGTGTGTGGCTAGCTGTGTAATGGTTATGTTGCAGAGGTGTGGCACCTAGGCAAGTAGTGTTAGGTCATGTAAGGGAATGTGCTGTTGTAGGTAGATAGTGAATGAAGAGGATGAATGAAGAGGATCAGGAGGATTGTGACAGAGGCAATCAGGCCACATGGGGTAGAGGAATGGAAGCCAGTGAGTTGTGTCTAGATGTAATTGAAAGATAGTTAGTGGATAGTGGCAGTGTGGAAGGCCAGTATTGACTGAGGTATTACAACAAAATATTGTGATGTCTAAAATATTATAGGGTGGAATACAAAAATGAAGAATATCATGTTGCATATTAGCATTTTGAAATATAATTGTATAATGTTGTTTTATTTTGAATACTTGTTTTCATTATTCTTTTTAAGTAGTTTGATAAATATTAGGTTATTTTATTTTAATAGATTATTAGTGTTTGCCTTTTAGAGTAAGCAGTGAGGGGAGTGTTTTATTTGAAACAGTTTTTATTTTTTAGATTTTAATTTTTCCAAGTCAAAACAAGGACCATAAAAGATAACTATGATAAAATGATAAAAAAGATATGATAAAATAGAATCACGTAAAACAGTTTCACAATTCAACACGTTGATTGCTGTCTGTTACAGTAGATGATCACAAAACTCTTGCTCACATAATTCCACATTTCCTATAGCCCAACAAAACCCTACTCAGTATTATTAACCAGCAGTGCAAAATCTGAATGTAATCACCATACCAGGCAACCCAAATTGTTGTTTAAGATCATAAAGTGGCAAATGTAAACATAGGCATTTATATTTGTCAGGATTATATTCAAAACTGTATTAATCATAACGATATCTTAAACGGTAAACCTTGCTGTGAATAAATCTCTAAAACAGTAAGTTATAAACTCAGCTAAGGGGACATTGCATCCATTAATGTCAGAAAGTGTCTTATGTAGAAATTAATTATAATTTGCTAAAATGCCTCACCACAAATTGCAAAAAGAATATGTATTTCCCCACTAATTTTCTCAAACGTACAGCAGTAGAAATACATTTGTAAACCATCAAACAGATATATTCAGACTGTAAAAGCTGTAGATAAAACAGGGCTGACCCGCTTCTTCTGATATTCAGGGATCTCAGTAACAGAATTATAAATTCTTTCCTAGAAGCAGTATATATTTAGTAACATCATCTGGCTAGAATTTGAATCTATTAAAGAGTCACAATATACCTTGCTGGGGTATCAAACAAAAAATAGGCCATCCTGAAACTGAACCTAATCAAATAAAATCATTGTGAATGGTTGAATGAGAACAAAAGCTAGGGTTCCATAAAATCTGTATAACAAGAGGGAGATATCCACACATCCTCTTCTTTCCCAACTCTGAGCATTCTCTTTGTTTGTTACATACGATTATAAAATATTGTTTTAATTGCTGTTCTGAGATGGTGACAATTTGTCGTGGATTCTGAAAGTAGTCCATTTTCCCTACAATGGCAAGTTGATTCTTTATACATCTCAGCCATGCAATGTTATGCATGTTGTCAAGAAGCAGACAGTTGTTTATTAAAGCCTGATTGAGACAGGCTTCTCCCTTGGCCCGGATTGCTCTCCATAAATAAGGGATGCTGGTTTGATATGGTCTTCCAAGGTCACCATACCTAGCTCTGTGTGGCAAAGGAAGATAGGGAGGCTATTAGGGACTGAGAAAAGCCTTATCAGGAAAAGGTTTTCAGCAACCTGTAGGTTAGAGACATCGCAATATCAACATATCCCAGTTCCATAAATTACCATACAGAAACATCGTTCATTATAATTGTTGACCATAGCTTCCAGAGATTTGGAGCCCAGCTTCTCTGCAAATCTAAAAAGAGCCTCAGTAGCTTGATTGAACCATAGCTTCCCAGTCTTCATTAAGTTTGACCATGTACCTTTTTGGTCAAACTGAACCCCTAGATAGGTAACAGTTGGGACATAGAGGAGTTTATCTCCATTAATAGTGCATGGTTGCAAGCTAGAAGAGGAGTTCCCCACTACAATGGCATACGATTTGGCATTGTTTGTCTTTAGATCAAGATTTCTCACAATTAAGACAAACATGTTTAACACTTTTTGTAAACCTATGCCAGTTCTTGATATTAAAACATAATTGTCTGCATACAGTGAGGAGGGCAGTTTTCTGGAGCCCACCTTCGGTGTATCTTTATCCCCTAGGTTAAGGTGACTCTCAAGATCATTACTGTAAAGGCAGAATAAAAATAGCACCAGAATGCATCCTTGCCTCACTCCGCTTTTCATTTCAATTGGGTCAGTAATCCTCCATTTATCCCATGTCTTACACGCCCTGTCATATTTTCATGCAACTGGGCTAGAAAGTATACCAATTTCAAGAATTTTTTACCACAGTTTCTCTCTACCTACCCAGTTGAAAGCTAAGGTTAGGTCCATGAAACCCAGATGAAGGGTACCACTCTTTGTCACTGTGTATTTGCTTATAATTAGGTGAAGGTTGAGACAATGTTCCGCAATGCAGAGGCCATGTATAAACCCTACTTCATATCAGAAAAGCATCCCATTTCTGTCACCCATGACTCCAGCAGATCAAGTAAAAGTTGACCCAAAAGCTCACTCACAGTGTCAATTAGGGAAACTGGGTGATAACATCGGGTCTCTGCTCCATCACCCTTTTCTAAATATGGATACAATGGTAGCAGTTAACCATGATTTAGTGGGACCTTCAATAGCAGTACTTCTCACAACATTTGTAAGTAATTGTGCCCATAGGTCAGGATTATTAAATAAAAGTCAGATGGCACCCTGTCAGGGCCAGAAGACTGCTTTCTCGCATTCCATTCTGGTGCACATCTGACCTCCTCATAAGTCAGTAAAGCTAGCTCCGAGCCATCCCTTGTCAAGTTACTAATAGCTGACTCAGTTCGACTGTCAGCATGGCTGCTATATACAACAAAGAAGGGTCCTTCCTTACACTTGCTAAATACAATTTTTCCCTAATGGTCCCTCCATCTGCACAATTGCCTGCTTGAAATTTTGCCTACAAAAACTCCCTAACCCCCTGTCGCAGGGCACCTGTTTCAAGGCTAATAGAAGATTTCTGTGAATCTTTGAGCAGTTACTGTCAAAGCACCTTTGTGGCCTAGGCTCACAATTCTTTTTTCTGATTAGCAAGAGGTCAGTTACTGTGTTCCAGATTTCATCAAATGCCTGCAAAAGATACTTAGGGTGTAGTTCATTGCCCATGCAAACCAGCACCCGCCCCTCAGTTCTCCTTAATAATTCCTCCAGAACAGCACTTGAGTTCACTGTGACCACCCTAAGTAGGATCACCTTGTTTTTACTAAACACTATTGGCATAATAGAGGGTATGACTGGCTGTTTACTAGTGCCTGTTTCGAAGGAGAGAGACAAGGTATGGTGGTAACTTGAACAAACTTACAGGATCAAGAAATCAGTGGCCTTAAGCTTATAATGCTGAGAATGTGCAATTAATTCGATAAGACTACCCTGGCCTCTTCCCTCGTAAGTAATATGATCTATTTTAGAATGGGGAATGAGGTCAATGATTAAAAAAGGGAGAATTACTCAGAATAGAGATCCAAATGTCCCCACAAGGGCTATGCTCAAAGTGGGGCTAGTCCTCCATATCATGCCCAACATGTCACAGACAGATGACTCATACAATGGGCATAATCAACAAATAAAATCTCTCCCTCAAATCTCAATAAACTCCATATTGAGTTTGCTTAGGGATTTTATAAGAGCCTGTTCAGGATAAATGATGAAAGATTAATGTAACACGCAATAGTTATGGTTCATAGAAAATACTAATAATAAATTGGAAACGGGGGAGTCAAGGTGCAATTCTATAATCATTTAATCAAGGGTGGTTGAAATTAAGTTTTGCAAACCACCGATAATTTGCCCTCCTCTAGAATATTTTACTGGGGTATGTTTTGAGAGGATCCCGTCAATGTTCACTGTTTCCCTAGTCCAGGTTTCTTGTAGTCAAACAATGTAATCCTTAATCAGGTTGTCTCACTCAGCATTCTTCACCTTATTACGCACACCTGTCACATTCCGAAACATACACTTAAAATCATAATGCGTATCAATCTCTGATGGCAAATAGTATTTAAAATCAAGCAGCGGAGCCCGAGCACCTGAGAATGAGTACAAATAACCTCAGCAGAAGAAGTAATGATTAGTTCATTCACTGTGGGAGCAGCACTCAATGACTCTTTTTTTCATGGTCTCTTTTCTTTATGAATGCAAAAACGATATCTCAGGGGAGGTTTGTTCAGGGATCCTTGATAACCTACCAAGGATGACTGGCCTCCAAAGACTTTTTTTTGGGGCACACCCTTAGGTTGTTTAATTTGTAGGCCACGTGACCATGAATAGTGCAGTCAGTCAACATCTTTGACGGGGGTGTAACACAATTATGGGTAGGTATCTCGTATGATGTGTTGACGGGGAGCTCGCAGACAGGAAATGTCCATGACTTTGTTGTACCTGGTTATAGAAATAGCCCAAAGGTACCACCCTGATGCTGCCAGGAGGTAAATATGCTGATAAAAACATTTCCAGTAAGGACCCAGTAATAAAAGGTTAGCTGAGGTTAATAATGATGCCATCTCCTGGATACTTTTTTGCTTGTTTCTAACCCACTGCGCCCGTTGTACAATGATTACATCTTCGTAAAGAATTTCAACCATAGAGATTAGAAGACTTTGCCAGCCAGTGTACTACATTATTTTTAAGCTAATGGTAAACTTCGTCCTAATCCGGGTTTAGAGGATGAACATTTTTAGGACTATCCACAATGGGGTGACTACAGGTGAGAGCTGGAGAGACTTTGCACTTTTGAAAACCACTGCAGCTTCCCATTTCTGGCTGACTTAAATTATCTGTCTAAAGTGGTCAATGATCAGGTCTCAAATAAACTGCTACTGGGATAATGGGAGTACTCATGCGCTTGACAGCTTCATTCAATGGGTCTGAGTTAGAAGATCTCGGACGTACTTTGTTGCCATGTTGAACCTCGTCTTGCTCCAATTAAAAACCAACACAGGTAGTTTCATAATTTGGTGCATGCATGTTAGACACAGTGGCTGTGTTCTTTACATCCATGTTAGTGTCCCACAGATCAGTCAAGGTTTTCAAAGAGGCATCAATATTCTTGAGAATAGCCAATATTGGGCCAAATACTGCTTTCAGCACAACTTCAAATATATCAGTAAAAAAAAGTGGACTCTCCCCCCAAAATGTCCTTTTCACAGCCATCTGAGGAAGGCTCAAAGCACCCTGAAGAAGTAATGACCTTGGTAGAGCTTGTTTGTTTTTATTGCGGGTAAAAGTGGTTCTCTTGGTACATCCAGGCTTTTTTGGTGGGGGAGAATAGCATTTTCATTGTGGCTCTCTGAATATTGCCAGAGACAATAATCATGTCATCATTAAATACTCATGGGTTAAAGTTTACAGGGCTGGCTTCATTAATCATAGTTTGCAGTGTTATGGAAGCATCCACTGTGGTACCAGCAACTGTGTTACTTTCTAGTGTTTTTTATAGCCTCTGATCTCTCCTATACAGATTCAATTTCACTACTGAGTGCTCCCATGGCAGTTTTAAGAAAGCTTGTGATAGTAGTAGGCAACATAGCAGATTTCCTCTTTTGTATCTTCTCTTACCTTTAGATATGGGCAGGTTCAACTGGTGCAGGAACAGGTCAAAAGTGCAATGCAAGACAAGAGGGGCCAAGAGGGGTGGTCCAGCCCAGCCTCATACAGCCGTGGGCAAGCGGCCTGCTCTTGGTCCTGGCCCTGTCTTCACCATAGCATGCGCCCAGGTCCACCTCAATTAAATAAACCAGTTTAGTGAGCTGGAATGCAGACGGGCAACATCAGTACCACACGGAGTTCTGGCACCTGAAGTCCGTGGGCCAAGGTGCAGTTGATTATAAATCCTGCACTGCAAGTTAATTGTCTCATTTAAATACCCCTGTTTGGCACAATTGAATGCGGGTGGGCAGCCTTAGTGTTCCAGACCCGGAAGTCTCGGGGCCAAGATGCAGGTGTTTTTACTCTTTATTTGTAATTAAAAATGTGTAATTGTAAAGTTTATTTTTTTCTGTTTTATAATTAATGCATTTATTATTTTAAAAATGTTTTTCATGGTTTTGGTCTACATTGAAATGTTTTATTTAAAAAAATAGGAGAGAGAAAAGTAAATCAAATCTCTCTAAAGTCCAACACTTTCCCTACTGTTGCTAAGATTGAATTGGAAATAGTAAATCTGACCCCTTCAAAGACCAACACGTTCTCTACTTTTGCTTATTTTGGCATGGAAATAGTAAATTATATCCCTCCAAAGTCCAACACTTCCTACTGTTGAGGAGATTTGAGTGGGAACTGTAAAAATTACCACTCTAATATTCAGCACTTTACTAACTTTTGCTAACATTAGAGTGGAGTAGTAAATCTGACAACTCAACAGTCAGAAATGTTCCTAGTGTTGCTCTGATTGGAGTGGGAATAAAAGTCCAACAACTTTTCTGTTGCTGCTCAGGTTCAAGTGGGAGTAGTGAATTTTACCGTTCTATGTCAATGTTCTTTCATTATGTTCCATTTTGAAAAGCTGTTTTAATATATCTTTTATGTTTTAACTCTTGAAAATTAGTTTAATGTAAATTATTTCTTCATTTTATTTTTTTACTTTTTGTTATTTTATTGTATTTGTTGTTCTTGTATATTTTTATTTATTTGATTTGTAGTGTTCATATTGTAATTATTTTTTATCATTTTATTAAAAATATGTTTACATACCATGTTTAAGATTTTGTGCAAATATTTTGCAATCTGTATTTTTCTTTTATCTTTGTAACATATGCTTTTGTATATTTTACATATACTTTATAAGTAATTTTTTAAGATGAACATTCATATATGTCTCAAAGTTAATATAATGAATAATAATGAATTTTTATTATGGTTACCTCCTTTCTGACAATATCAAGATCTTCTACATTTTTGTTGCAGATCTTTTTGACTTCACATGCAAGATATGTAAAGTCAATGTTTGTTTCCTTAATATTTTTCGGCGACATTTTTGTTTCCAATACATTAGTTCATGATATTTTGATAAAGACCCATGGCTGAAATAGGGTCTATGAAGTAGGGGGCAAGTAGTTTGTTAATGAGGTTAGCAGAGATGTGGAGCAGGCCTGTAATGTCTGCAGTTTGGGCAGAGGTGCATGAGTTAGATGGGTAGTAATAGTGTTTGGTGAGGAGTATGTCAGGAATGTGAGTAGTAACAGAGATGGGAGAAGGTGCATAGTGTTGGAGGTGGAGAAGGGGAGAAGTCACTAAGGTGAGGCAGAGACATAGAAGCAGGGAGTAAGGTAATGAATAAGTTGAAATAGAAGAGTTGAGGTAGGTGGGTGGTAGTAGGTGAGATAGATGTATAATGGTTAAGGTATGTTTAGGGGTGGTGAGGGCAGGTGTGAGCAGAGGTGTGAGGTGTATTGGTAGTGTCTGGGGTGAGGGCAGGGGTAGTATGGTTATACAGGTAGTGATAGGTGAGAAAGGGTTGTGTGGGGGCAGGTGGGTAATGACAGAGATGGGAGCAGGTGGATAGTGAAATGTGGCCAAGCCAGAAACAGAGGTTCAGCTTCAAGGTAGGTAGTGAGTTACGTGGGACACAAGTGTAGGTGTAACTGAAATGGAAACACTGTGGTGGAAACAGTTGTTTGGGGATAGGTTGGTACCTTTTGAGGTTGGACTGGGGCAAAAGAGGCATGTAGGTAGTAAAAGAAGTGAGGCAAGAGGTGTAAAGCTGGTGCTTAATGACAGGAATAGCTGCATACACTGGCTATGTGTCACCAGAAGAAGAGCTCAGAATTTTCTTCTCATAGCTGATGTGACATTTAGCAAATGTGAGAATCTAAAATGGGGCAACTGAGAGTGGTAGTTTTGTATCCCCCCACAAATGTGTGCTCAATTGCAATGTTTTCAGTTTATAAACTCCATGTGTTTCAGACAATGTTCAAAATAACAAGGCAGAGAAGTGAAGCTTCCCATCTGACTGGTGCATGCTTCATGGCAATGGGTGCTAATCTTTCAGTGATTTTTACTTTAAGTAAAAATGAGAAAGTACCAGGTTGGTTGATTTTGTATGCCTTAGTAAAGGGACATATATTGCACAGTTGTGTAGCAAAGAGCTCTCCTTGCTCCTTAAGGCATCATTTGTAATATAGGTATGCAAGGTACCAGTATAGTGGTGGTTTAAGACACATGGATCAGTTGGTCATGAGAAATGCTGAAGAGCTGGATTCTGACTGCTGACCCAATGACAGCATACAGCATGTGCGAAACTATAAATGGCTTGGAATAATAGAGCTTTGAGAATTGGTACAGCCATTTGGGGCTGGTGGCTTAAATCTTTATAGATACACTGTGTAGGGATTATAAAATTAGATTAGGAATTTGTGATGAAACATGATTGTAACTTTCTCAACCATTGACCTAATTTGCATACTATCTGCTGAGTTGTTGCTAATATTCGTGATCATTCTGACTCACCATTTAAATAACCATGTACTTGTGAATTGACAATCATTACATGTGCATATTGATTTAGGACACCAAAGTGGGGCTCTAATTTATCATCACCTGCTGATAAATAGATTCTCTGAGAGGGATTTCTGACTCCTTTCCCTTTGTCTCACAGAGCATAACTAAGTAGCAGAGGAGCGAGAGAAACCTTCCAGTTTGATAGAGTCACAAAGAAATTCACAGTAATCTGTCTAGAAAATGCCTGGCAAATGTCCTACCATCCAATGTCTTACACTTCTCCTAATAAAACAAAACTCAATGGGTGTAGGTGGGCCTATTGCATGAGAGAGTAATGTTCCAACTTTGTGACCATTTGACAATCATATTGACAATAGATTGACATCACACACTCACAGATCTTACCTGTGCCTGTCAGTTACAATAAGTACATTCACATATGTGATGGACTGTTTTATTGAAAGAATGGTGGGTAGTGGGAACTGAGCTGTTTCCCAGAAATTCCCCAACTTTACATTACACACATTTTATAAAAATCTAAAGTGTAACTGATGTTTGATCTATGCATGGCAATCTGGGTAAGAAAAAGTGGTGCATCCAAGCATGCCACACCACTCACGCCTCCTGGGTGTCTAGTGCTCAGAAATGTCTGGGACTTGTAGGTTTTCCTATGAACTAGTCAATTCCAAGCCCAATTACTGCAGCTACCCATAGCCCAGAAATCACCTTAGCACCAGTTTTCTTTCTTGCCCTTTCCACTGTCACATTCTTGGTCCTCTCTTGTTCTGTGCATTACAAATATGAGCTACTCTTTCAATGGAGAGAAATTTGGGAATGCCGAAAGGTACGATGTTTAATACTATATTTGTATGTGCCAGTGTTTTGCCTCCTATTGTATGTCAGTTTATACAAAAAACTATTTCGAAAAAACTTCCTTAGAATATCCTGTCATTACAAAAAATCCACAGTTCAGGGTTGCCCTTGTCCTAACTTCAGATTCATGGTTATATTTCGAAAAGACATACTTTACATTCAGCCCCAATTTGTATTCAGTATATTTTTTGTATAAAGGGATGAATATTTACTACTGTTTGAAAAGCATTGTAAATCATGGCTCGATTGCTGGTTTTGGGTATTGTGATCTTTTGAACAAACTATAAACAGTTTGCATATCTTGCACAGCTAAAAAAAAAAATCCAAAGAGCATCTGGCTCCTTGCTGGGGTACAGAACTGGGTGTCTGTGTCCCATATAGGAATTAGAGTCTGTTTGGATTTTTCCCTGGAGTAAGAAAAGCTGGGGTACAGAACTGTGGCCCATATTTATACTCACTGCGCTGGATTAGCGTCATTTTTTTTACACTAATCTGCCACACATTTTACACTATATTTATATTTTGATGCTAGACCTGTCAAAATATCAGAGTGTGCGTCATTTTCTGGATGTGTGAAACCACCTTGCGTCAATGAGGTTCAAGGTAGGCGTTCCCGTCGAAAAAATGACTCAAACACCCATGCGCCACATTTATCCAACCGGGCAAAAATTATGCACGGATGGGAGACAGAGACAGAAAATGACGATTTGCGTCAAATTTTAACACCTGGGTCAGGGCAGGCATTAAAATGGGGCTAACCCACCACTACTTAAGGAAAGCTCACACAAACAACATCATTGCTCAAGAAGGATGACATGGAGGTGCTACTCATGCAGCATGACAGAAGACGCAGAGCACAGGACCAACAGCAGCAGCTACCACCACACCAACCTGGACCCCAAAGGCAACGCAGAAGGCAGGAGAGACTATTCAGAACCAGAACAACCCTCCTGGGCCTCAGGGAACATGATATAATCCAGAGGTAGACTCAACTGGCAAGCCATACAGCAGCTGTTGCGCCAAATTGAGCCACAGTTAACAGGCAGCTTGCAGACCCCCCACATTATTCCACTGGAGACCAAGCTGCTAGCTGTCCTGCACATGTTGGACGACATGGCAATGGCCTTCTTGTCGGTAAGTACAGAAACCTAGTAATTTACATACAGCACTGCAACCCTGTAGGACACACAAGACATACACCACTACATTGACACGTCAGCAGGAAGAGACTGTGGTGTGACACTGGTAGTCATGTTTGATATCCTGACCCAATGGAATCCACACCTATGGATGAATGACGGCTGCAAATAACAATAGATGCCACTCTAGAGCCACAAGGGACAAGTGTAAAACCACACAGTGACAATGACATGGCCTTAACTGGCAGTACAACTTGGAAGATTAACCAGTCAATATCACATAAGGCCACAGTCAATCCCACACCCTTCCAAGCAATACGTCGTGTGTAAGGGGTATGCAATGTGTGTTGCTGCAGTTCAAACACCATGAGACACATAGCATTATGATTCTGACTCAAATGAAGGTGACATGGAAATATGGAGGCAGTACCAACATCCTGCATCACCCCTTCGATTACATTGCCAGCCAACAATAAGGAAGTGGACTGTGCAATTAAAACATGTTGATGTGACACTAATACAAAGTGCACACTGCTACACATACTGAATGAGACAATTCCCCATCTACATAACAGATGTACAGGGAGATGGACCTTCCTACACTAAAACCTTCACCCCCCCAACCAATTTAGCCAGCTCACCTGGAGCAAGTTCAATAGTGTAGGCGCACGGTTGCACATGAGCCAACTGGGTGAGGGAACAAAAACAGGTTTGCATAGAACTAGTCACACATGGGATATTTGTGCATTGTCAATATTGAACACTGCAGTGCGGCCAACTGATGGAGATGTGTTGTGCATTGTCACCTAGCCAAATCAAAGGGCGTTGCTGTTGCATTTCACCTGCAATTACAGATGTCTAATTAGATGGGATGTCCAGGCCATGTAGTGCAACCATGTTATCACCACAGTGGAATCTATTGTGTGTGTGGAAGTATCATGTCACCTCC
This sequence comes from Pleurodeles waltl, assembly GCF_031143425.1. Classification (NCBI taxonomy): domain Eukaryota; kingdom Metazoa; phylum Chordata; class Amphibia; order Caudata; family Salamandridae; genus Pleurodeles; species Pleurodeles waltl. The sequence continues at coordinate 653,269,886 of NC_090439.1, forward strand.
AGTGAATGCACACAGACACATCTTTCTCACTACATAACGCATAGGAGATACACACTGAACTGCAAGTTTCTAAATATATCAGAGATATCAGGTCAATTAGCCAAACACCAGTTTTTCTAGTCAAACAACCCAATGTAGAAAGAACCTCACAGAAGCCTAGGATCCCACACAATACCACAAACACAAATGAGTCACAGACAACACAAGATAACAACTGCTATGCAAAGTGACATTCACGGTGCAACCAACAACAAAATACTTACCCCCATTTTCTCTTTCAGCTGATCAGGTTTAGGGGATCCAGCCATGAATCATGACCCCATTTGCATACCCAAGCCCAGCAGGACAGCATGCCTATAATGAGGCACATCATAGGACACGCACCATATTCGAACAGACTTTTGGCATCCTCAAGTCTAGATTCAGGTGCCTGGACATCACCGGAGGCAGCCTCCTATATTCGACAGAAATGGTCTGCAAAATCATTTTGACCTGTGCCATCCTGCACAACATTTGTGTTTGGAGGAACATTCCCCTATATGAACCTGAACAACAACTGCCTGAAGAGGAGAAGGAGGAGGATGCTGTCTGGCAAAATGATGGGGAACATCCTAACACAGCTGCAGGAATGCTTTGCAGACAACATATAGTACAAAAACAATTTCAACAATAGTCACTATCACCACTTTGTTATGATATGGAATTAAACACCTCACTTCATCACTCAATTATGCTCAGGGTAAATATTTATGCATCACATGATCTCTAGGAATCATAATCAGAGTATTGCCTCATGGAGCATTGCAGAAAGACAAATGTGCATACTTCAGATGCCACATCACATTTGATGGTTATGAATGTACAGCAAACATCACACATAATTTTTATGAAATACATCCTGTCTATTTCACATTTGAAGGGCAATTTCATGGGACCACAGCTATGAGACACATCCATGTTGCCAACATGGTCCATTGCAGCATATGACACCCAACTAAGACACCATCAATCATAAGGTAAAAAAGTACATCATACATGAGACAGTGAATGTGAAATTGCATTGGTAACAGGAATGTATGACCAGACCCCTGACAGCATTAAGTGTGACATCAGCGATCTCTTCAAGGAGCATGTGTGACAAGAAGTGCATCAAACCTGAAAATGGATAGCACAAGTGCCCCAGGTATGACAAGCAATGCTCACAAGACATGCCCTGTGCAGTCCATCCCAGGTAATAAGTCCCGCAACTGCCATGTTTTAAGTCTCAGCCCGCCCTTCTTTAGGGGGCACTGTAAATGGACTATCTGTACCCTGGGAATCTTCATCTACACTCACCTAGACTCCCATTCTGACTCCTGTGTGCTTTCCTCTTCAGTATGACATGCCATAGTTCTACTTCATCAGTCTGCATGGACTTCAGGTCACATAATGCACTACCTGGTAGTCGGTAAGACCTGTAATCTGCTGTCCATTGCTTCCCGGGTGAACGGTCCGGTTGGCCCCTTATACTGGATTCTCAACTCCAGGACTTGTGAGAGACTGAAGCTGCACACACCTGTGAGCATTCTTGTGCAGCCAAGCCATTTGACTCTTCCCTGCCCATGCTGCTGCCTGGAACTGCTTAGAAGCTGCCATTTCCTGAAGCTCCTTGTTGTGCATTGGTGTACAATTCATTTGTGTACCAGAGCCCTTGTGGGATTGTGTTACAGTGCAGAGTACACCAGAAACTGTTCTTTGTTTCCACAGTGTTGTTCCTGCTTGTTCCAGTCAGACTCTGCTCACTGTGTATTTGCATTGTTCATGTTTGTTCCTGACAGAGCCTGCATCCTATTAGCCAGACTGGTTCCAGTCTTTGCCTTAAGCAGAGATGTTCCCTGTGGCTACATTTGCCTCAAAATTGGTTTCCATGCCCTCCGTTTCTTCTTGGGGTATTGTGTCTGGTAGGTCTACGATCAGTCCTCAAATGTATAGACTAGTTTAATTTGTTTTGTTATCTTATTTTGTTCTGGGACATGTTTTCAAAGGGGAGAATCCAGCCCCCATCCATTGTCTGGTTTTGCATGTATTCATTAGTGCCAGACAGTGTGCAATGGCTGTATGCCTGGATTTGGTATTGTGCCTCCAGCCCAACAAACAAGGGCTGCTAATGTGTATGTAAGGACAATACATGTTTGTGCCCTGACGATCCAGACACAGATTCACTTTTGCCACCACCTTTTAATGGGGCCTGCGTGGTGACTAGATGTGAGATTAATCAGCACAGAGGCACTGATGTTCCCTGTTGCAGTGGGAATGTCAGAACCCTACCCTGTGTACAAATGTAGTGATGAAACCTGCCTGTTTGTCTATTACTGATCAATAACGTGTTTGACTACACCAAGGTTGCTCTGTCATTACCCTTCTCAAATTTCTGCTGTACCATAGCTGCCCTACCCCTTGTATGCTGTTACCTGATCTTTGGCTTTAGGTCAAATCTGCTTCGAAGGATACTCGGTTAATTCAAGGGTTGGCTCAACAAACTCCTGACTAGACCTGCATGTTACTGTTACACCATGGAGGCCAATACTGACACAAGGTACACATGGCCACACACTTGAACTGGACACTTTTGTGCAATGAACCACTGGAAATATGTGAACACATGCAGCATGGTCTTCTGGTCCACAAACAGCCACAGGAGAAATATAGGTCACTTACAATAGTCAAACTGTGGTGTACATAACTATGTTATGATTGGATTTGAGACTCTGTGTCACAAACACTGTACCTAGCTAGCATGTTCAAATGCCTGGCTCATGGGTAGTATACACACAAGTGACCATGAAGTAGTAGCCAACATTTCATGAGATGTGAGGGGTACTATATCTGACATAGCCCTCATTAGCCGTCCTCGAACTTTCCTGTGTATAGTTAGTAATGGGAAATGTATTGTCCCCAATGTCTAGCAAGTACACACAGCATAAGAGGCAACAGATATTACAAACACATATCATGACTGATGTACCTCATTGATTGGCATCTGATGGCTATACCCATTTGTATCACATTCATACATGAACAGTACGCCAAATGTTTGGACGCCGCTCCCACAGAGGCACACAAATAATTTTAACAGACAATTCACACACAAAACACACAGGCCATGATTCATTTTTTAGTAGCGGAGCCTTGCTGTCGTCTATTGATTCAACATCTGCGCAAACTTGAAAAATCCAATTAAATTTCCAAAGCCAGTTAAGAGAGGTAATCCTGCACAACAACATGAGTATTATGGGCGGCAGTAGTATGGTCTGCCACATGTGCCCAAACACTAGAACACACACTGCAGGTCATACCATCCTATCTTTGTCTAGTTATAGGCTGCATGCATGTTAAAATTTAAAAAATTACGCAAACACAGTTTAAGACAGAATTTTTTACGCAAATGTGTAAAAAAATGACACATATGTGTTAAAAAATGACACATATATCCGTTAAAATGACGCATATGTGTTAAAAATTGATGCTCACGCACATTATACATCAACTGATCCATAGCATTAATTCCACCAGCGCATCCCAGGCATGCGGATATCCATTGAAAATGTATTGATCCATGAATGCGTGGGATTTTGACGCAAACCCTGTAAGCATCAAAAATCTACATGCAAGCCAAAAAACGGGCTGCGCATGAGACAGGAAGTGATGTAATAGGATATCCTGTTTGCAGAAATGGTACAGTGGGTGTACTTTCACTTTCACTTTGCAGTCTGTGATTATTCTAGACTGTGTGGCTGTGTTTTGGATTGTCTCTCTGTGGATTTTGTGATTTTGTCTCCTGTGTGCTCTATATATTGTCTTTGTACTGTTGGGAGTCTGTTTGTGGATAGTATTAGTTGGGGTAGTTTTGGGCTGTCTTTGGGTTAGATAAGTTTCCTTTTTCTACCTCCTTTCCCTGTTTTTCCCTCTTTACTTTTTAATTATTGTTTTGGTGTGATGTCTGGAAGGCAATGGCTGGGGCGCATGGGTGAGGAGGAGCTAGGGGCATTTGTGTGGCTGGTGTGCTACTTCTTCCACCTGATGTTGGAGGCTGGGGGCCGTGTGATACAGACGGCTGAGGTGGGCAAAGGTGCTGTTCCACCTCAGGTGCATTTTCAACACCCAACGTAATGATCACCAGCTGAAGCATCGCTGGGCTGACCTGGTGGACCAAGAGCAGGACCTGCTGGACCACCTGTGTGTGGTGATTGGTGGCCCTGTTCGTGAGTACCAAATTGACTAATGTGTACAGTTCAATGCTCTGGAGTGACAGTAGCAGATGTTGTGACATGCTGCATGCAATGTTTGGGGACATGTGGAATGCAAGTTGAACAAACTGTGAGTGTACCAGGAATGGGATATACTTCACATGGTAATACATGGAAACAATACAGTCCACAGTTTTGAGGAACCATGTCCGAACAGTATTCAAGGCCACACGTACCAGGCTCTTCATAACCTTCACTATTAACTTACGCCCATATTTCTACTTTGTTTGTGCTGCATTTGCGTAATTTCTGGATGGAAAAGTAACGCACACTTGCTACATTCAAATTTATTTTGCTAATTTGCACAGCTGTTGCATCACAAAATTAAGCAAATGTGACACAAAATAAATTACACATCTGGGCATCATGAGTTGCTAAATTACTTTCAGTACACCCTTGCTGAAATATAGCATCATTTCTACAAATGTAAACTTCTCAGTATGAAGGCAGTCACAGACATGGTGGTCTGCTGAGCTCAGTGAGCCATTCCCATGGTGTTTTCAAGTAGAGACCTACCTCATCATGATTGCAGAAGTAGGACAGTTGCTACTCCATTTTTCATTAGCGAACAGTGTCAGTTCAGGTGTACTACCTCTGATCACCCAACTTGCTAATTGTAAGTTGATGAATCTGTCAATGTGTGATTCATAATACCTGATATAGGTACACATAGCCCAGAGTGACACATTTCAGGTGCAATGATTACACCTTTGCCCATGCATTCTGTCAACGATGATCAACACTGTCAGCATACATCATTTTGCAGTTTTGAAAGCGTAACATTATCATCAATTAACACACAGGATCTCTGCCAACATGTTGTCATAGGGGGCATATACGGCTCAGGGTACACTGCCAATGTGGCATTTGTAACTTACATACAACACTGGCACACCTATTATGGACCACTGAAATCACATTAATTCATGAAAGCAAATCAACCCACATGTCCATCACACAGTTACTCATTGTCCCTTGATGCACAAGGCACAATACCTGAGTCACTGGTATTGCAGTGCACCAGGAATGTGGCATTGCATGTGTCTCTCAATTACAAAAGATGGCATGGAGTACCATCTGGAATGTATTATCCACAAAGTTCAGTAATCATGTTTGGCACCACATGATTGTTAGGGCCAGTGCATGTGTGGATATGTGTGTCTATCATTCACTGGAGTGACAGTGTCAATGCATGTTTGCAGTGGTATGTCTGTTGGGGTGTCTACATGCCTGATGTGCAGCTCTATCATATAAAATGTCACACATGGTGATTTGTTGTTCCAACTTTTGTACAGTGAGCAGACATTGAGCACATATCACCCTTCCATGTTTTTTAGGTAGACCAGCCCCCTACACCATAGGTGAAGTGGCTCAATTCGAGGACCCAGACGTATCCAGTAAGTGTGAAAAAGTTTGTTCTGTGTTTTGTTGGCAGCTGTTGTGTGATTGACTCCTGTGTGTTGGACTCATTGCAAGATATGATGAGCTGGCACATGATCTGATATGTGACTTGACAGGAGTTTGACATAGTGTTCTATGGAAGAGTTAGACATTCACTGACAGAGAGTCATATATTGGGAGTCGAGTGCTGTGCAATAGGCATGGGCAGGGGAAGAAGCTGATTTTGTAGTTACATGTATGTCAAACATTGATTTGTAGGTGGCTAGTGTCATAATTTAGTCAGCAAGTCATACGCTAATTCACACAAAACAGTGATGCATCAGTTGTACACACAAACTTGCACAACCCTGTTAAGTAATGAACATGTAGGACTGCATGGGTGACTATCACACAGCATCTAGCTCCACATGTTGTACTCCATTTGTGTGGCACTTGAGTGATATGTCATAGGTGTGCGTGCAGGTCAAGGCCAGATGGGTGCTTGCACCAATGTGGTTGATTTTAGGAAATGTCTCAGTGAGATCTGATGTTGATGGTTGTCCACAAATAGAAACATGAATGTAGATGTGATTGTCCAATGGTTGGCTCAATCCAAGTTGACAGGCCTCCTTACCTGACTAAAACCATGTACAGCTGGACAAAGCTTTGTGGTTGTCCTTGACGTTTGAAAATATGTATTGCATGCCCATCCCCTCTGAGGCACAGGGTTATGGGGAGAATATATGTAGCTAAGTGTGCTGTTCACAGTGCAGATGACAGACATGTAGTTCAAGCATTCATGTATGCCAAACTACAATGCCGACTGATGATTACCAACTGCATACCATCCTGCCAGTTCCATATACAAATCACAGGCCTTGTGTGCCTTGAATTTGATCCAGAAGATAGGGATTAGTTGGCCGTCACATGTTGAGTACTTGCAGCATTTGTTATGTGACCAATAGCACTACATATATGCACAGATCAGTTAATTAAGTACACACCTTGTTGTGCATTGCTGTGCTGTTAGATAGTTGATGGGTAGGCTGCGTTGGCATGTCATTCTTCAGGGACATTCTATCATCTTTACTGTGATTTGGACTGCATGTGCTATTTGTGAGGAAGTGTTAGATTATCATCTGTACATGTATCACACAATGATGTCACTAATGTTTGCCTGTCTCTTTTTTTACAGCCGCCCACATGAATGCACAGGAAATCTGTGAATATCAGCGGTGGGCAGTGCGGTACAGACACATCCTCGATGTGGAGGCTGGGTACTGTATGTTGGCTAGGCGGTATCGTCACGAGAGAGCCACAGGGTCATGAAGGGCTTTTAGCCAAGGGGGGACCAGCATTGGCCACAACAGCCGCCACCACACCAACTCCAAGCACAGTGGACACTGGGATGACAGCCACTCCAGCTGGTCCCTCAACCTCATCAGCACAAGGCCCAACAGCAGCACCATCTGCACCAACCACGGCACCAGGACCTGCAACATCAAGTGCCTCTCAGACCACCACTGCTGAAGTAATGGACATGGAAGCTTTCCGCAACCTCCAATGTGACATGCAAAGTATTTTGCAGTGCATGGACAGTCTACAGAAGGAGGTGGCCGCAAAAGCAGGAGACTGCGATCGATTAAAAAAAACTGAGGAGGGCAAATCTTTGAGTTGATTGTTCCGCACCCCTAATTCCTTCCCCTCCCTCCTCTTTCCTCATACAGTTTTTTAGTGGCTTTAGGGGGCTTAGTGATAGGTTAGAGTAGGCTGCTAGAATATATAGGAATAGTGGGTTGGGGGAGTTATATTAATACATGATGGTTTGTGGGTGGGTGGTTGATGTTGGGGTTTCTGTGTATTAAAAAAAAAATAAAAAAAAAAAAAAAAAGAATAAAAAAAATATATATTTGTTTAGGATTAGTTAGTATGTGTTTAGGTTAATATATATTGCCCTACACGTGTCCCGTCATATGGGGGGTTGAGCTGTCACTTTGGCAGCTACAACAAAAGCTACTTCTCTATGCATCTGCCATCCATTGGACCCACCACTCAAGGTAACTATGGTTCCCAATGTATTGTGAAGGTTGGTGTGATTTTAAATCTGTCATCATTTGAGTCCTGTGTTGGAATCTCGAGCACTGTGGGACGTCTGCCTGATGCCTGATGTTCATGTGAACTCTGATAAACTGAGTGTTGTCATAATTGTATGAAGTTCAGTATACATAACTCACACCTGGTTTGCTTTGCTTACCGAACACGGCAGCGTTATCACACGCTGAGACACATCACACGCTCCGATGTTTTCCTGACTCCCGGATCCTGGGGAATCACGGACTGGGTCTAACTAGACCATTGACATAGTGTTTATCCTGTACTACGGATGCACTCTACGGGATAGTCCCTCTGCCTTGGAAAGAACTAATTTCCCTGTATGACAAGGGACCCTTTTTTACTTGGATGCAATACTCATCGGTTCTCTGATATAGTATTACCCATGGAGTATTAACAGAAACACTTTGTTACCCAAAAATTTAGTATCTGAGCCTTGAAGAAGTCCGTGAGGACGAAACACGTGTTGGCTGTTACCGAACTCCCATATACCTGTTCGATCATATGGACTTTTATTATCTCTGTGTATCGTTTCGACTTCTCATTACTAAGGATTAAAGCATCTTCTACAAATTTACTCATTTTGGAGTGCCCTGGTTGCTTGTTTTGGTTTTGCATAACTCACACCTATGATTTATTACATTGTTCTCCCAGGTGACGTTATTGTCCAAGCACTCATACACATCAATTTCTGCTGTATGGTGTGGGTGTGGGATTAAAGTTTAGAGTCATATGTCACATACATAACAATTGTCTTGTAAGGGATGAGGGCAGCATTGAGTTTCATCTCGTAGATACTTTGGGCCCGAAATATACATTTTTTTACAGCTTTATACTGTTTGTGATGCTTTAACTTCAGAAAAAAGCCAACGGCAGCACAGATGATGATAAAATCCAGACCCTTGTGCATAGATATCAGCCAACATTCTTTCTACACTATTAGATTGACATGTTGTGGCCATTGACATGTTACATGCATCACAAATCTCCTGCACAGTTGATGTGTCACATTACACAGAGACAAAGTGGTTGTGTAGGTGCTGTTTATTTTAAAGTGCTGTAGTGCAATATTTACATAGTCCAGGATTGCAAGTCCATTAGTGTGACGCCTTCTATTATGACGCAACACAAGTGCAATGGTGAGGGACATGTCATTGGACATGCAGTGATGGAGTGTCATTCAGTGCAGAGGAACATGAATTGCCAATTAGGCAGTGAGAGACATTTGCAGCCCATAGTGGTAAGGTAAACAGTGTGTTGGAGAACAGTGCATGTTACCAACTGTAGAAAGACCGGCATGTAATCAAGCACAGGACATAGGAAAATCATTGCCCATGTGGCATGGACTGGTGCTACCGGGTATACCTACAGCTGAAGGTGATCTGTTCCACATCTTCTTATGTGTGTGTAGTCTTCTCTGCCCTTGGTGGTGGTGGGTTTAAGGGGGCAACACACACTTCAGTGTTTGAAGAAGTGGACTCTGAATTCCCGGTAGCTGCCAACTGTGGGGCTATGAAGGGCATAACTGTAGCAAGGAGGAGCTGCTGGTTATTGAGTATAGCAGCTACATGACTGTGGTAGGCAGCTAGGTCAGCCTTGAGGGGGTTATGATTGTAGTCATGCATGCAGGGAAATGTTTGGGATGCCAGGTGTTGTGGCAACTCCCTAACTGCTGTGGTGAAGTCCCTCACACACTGTCGTAGTCCTTGCAGTAGGGATTGTTTAACTTGTATGGCTGCTGACTGCTCTGCAGATGTCATCATGCACATGTTCATCCCCTCAAGGTTGGCTGCCATATTTTGCATCCCCACCCACACCTCCTTGGCCAGCTCCCGCTGTACTTCCACTACTGTCCTCTCAAAGGTGGTACCAGTGTCATCAGAGTCCTCAGCTGTGATTGAGCTGGCAGGTCATACTATTGGAGTGGTGGGTGGGTCCTCTGTGATGGCTGCTACACCTGTGCTCCTCCTTGCGAGTGAAGGTGGGGTCTGGAGGTTTCCTAGGACATCTTGAAGGGTTTCCTGGCTAATGGTTGTCAGCTCGTCATTCATGTCATCAGGGTAGTCCAGGACAGGCATATCCACAGGAGAGCCATCGTCCTCTGCAATGAGATATTGTACAATTAGGGTGTCTGTGTCATGCCAGTTGTAATGTGACGTCACTGACTTCCTATTAGTGGAACATTGTAATCTTGATTCCTGTTCATGGTTCCTGTCATTAATATTGGCATTCTCACAGGCCTATGCCCCACCTGCATGTCACATGTAGTGTGGGCAGTTTGGGTAATTGTCTGCGTCACATCCTCTAGGTGTAGGTTCTGTCCAAATTGTGTCTTGCCACCTTCTTGTCCTACTCACCCCTCCCACTACTTCCCTTAGCATGGTGAGGCCTTGCAATGCCTGTTGGTGTTCTGATGCCACTTGCACCAAACATAACTATATGGGACTGACCAAGTCAATGATATTTCACTTACACCTATATGTTTCTGAGACCTAGCACATACCATGTATTGCATTGGTATGACATTATACAGGTGTCAGCATTGATAGTGTGTCATGTTAATGATTGGCAATGTGTGCTACATTGGATTGCACTGATGGGACTGGAAATGTTCCATTTCCTCTTATTACTATGCGGGTGTGTTTCACTAGCTAGACACATATGTCCTCCCCTTCAATGCTGTTGTCCTAGCAGTATGACAGTTGAGATGTTGCAAGGTGGCATTGCAACTATTGTAACACAGGCACGGGGTAGACCCTGGAATGGACAGCATGGGTATGACATTATTGCTGTGTACTTCATTATATAAGTAACAATACATGATGTTTATTGCGCCTATAAACATGAGCATTTGACAGGATTTACCATTTGTTAGGAATTGGAGGAGATTGATCACATTGTGATCCTGAACCCTCTATTGTGGTTGTGTTTGTCCAAGGGGCACCTAATTGCCATTTCCTACTTAACCAGCACACACAGCACAGGTGGTAGTGGCAACTGTTGTCAATGGAAAATGCAGCTTGAGTAAATGGCCTGAGGCTGGGCATTGTCCCCTAGTTCACATTCTGACAATACCAGCTGTCCTGTGACAGCAGCCCAGTTTTACGTTCTACCCTACCCTCCTGGACTGGCTTTGCCTTTCCAGCAGCCTTCGCATGGCGGAGTACCCCCATGCAAAGGTTGTTGGTGTTGTGTTGTGCTGTGCCCATGGATTCCCCTGCACTGCCCATGCACCCGTGCCATGCCCCTTTGCCATTTCCACTGCCTGATTTCCATGGCTGACATGCATTGTGTAGTAGGTATGTACCTCCCCCTGCTTGCAGTTAACATTTAGGCATGTTTGTCCCCCATGCAACTTACCCTGCATATGTGTTGATTCCTGGTACCGTGCGCTGTCCTGCGATTCCTGTGATGATCTCCTCTGGGATGATGGCTGCCACCATCTCCTCCATCTCATCCAGGGCCTCCTGCAGTGCTGGACTCCCACCTCCAGTCTGCAGTGCTGCCTTCCTGTTCCTTGCCATTTTTTCCTCCGTCCTGCGCTTGCAGTCATGCCAGCGTTTCTTGTACTCCATGACAGTTTTCCGGACCTCTGCCACACTGTTTATCTTGTCGACAATTTGTTGCCAAATTGCCTCTCTCCTCCCAATTGGCAATTTTGAGGTGATGAAAAGTTGATGCTGGTGCTCCGTCACCTCTCTGACCAGTATTTCACGCTCCTCTGCACTGAAACGACACTTCCTTTTCTTCTTGTCTCTTTCCTGGGTCATGTCTGTGTCCTCCTGGCTGGCTCCTGGTAGATTGGGGTCTCCCTCATGTCTCTCCTGGCTTCTGGGATCCATTTTGGGGCTCCTTAGCACTGTTTGCTGCGTTTGCACCGCTTTTTGATGCTAATGCAGTGGAAAATTACGCATATCCGGTTTGCGACGTCGCAGACTGGATTAGAGTCATTTTCCGTGTGTTAACGTTGTTTTGCTTTATGACGCAGTGCAATGGTTAGAGTAAAACAAATTACTCTAACCCTTGCTTTGCGCCACCGTGCGTCAAAGTATAAATTTGATGTGCAGTGGCGTTAAGAAATGGCGTTAGCCTGCGTTAACTTTTTTAACGCAAAACTGTGTTTGTGCAGTTTTACGTCAAAAAGTATATATATGGTCCTTTAAGTCTGTGTCCCATATAGGAATTAGAATCTGTTTGGATTTTTCCCTAGACTAAAAAAAGCTCAAATGGTGTCAGGCGTTTTGCCGATGTACAGCCCTGTGTGCCTCTGACCTTGAGAGACGATAAGTGCTGTACATATTTTTTCTTCAGCTAAGAAAAATACAGACAACCTCTGGTTCCTTGCTGGGGCACATGTGTGCGCCTGTGACCCAGCAAGAAAACAGGCTGTTTGAAATATTCCTTAGGCTCACAAAAAACATACGTACAGCACCTGGCTCCTTATATGGGCACAGACTCACATGTCTGTGCCCCCGGATTAGGTCAGACCCTGTTTTGATTTTTGTTTATGTCAGGAGCTATCAAAAGAGTGTCTTATTCCTTGCATTGGCACAAATGCTCGTGTCTTTTTCTTAGAAGAAGAAGCCAGAGGATGTTTAAGTGTTTTTTAACATAAGAAAAAGTCAAAAATGTGTCTGACTTTTTTGTTGGCAGTTCTGTGCCCGAGCATTCAGCAGCTTTTTCCTCGGCGTAAGAAAAAATACAATAATTGGGTCCTTTCTTGGTCACTTGCTTGTGCATCAGTGGCCCAGCAAGGAAGCAGAGGCTGTTTAGATACTTGAAAATTGAGGCTAACAAAATGGACAATTTGGGTATAGTTCCCTGCTCGGGAACAACAATGTGTATGAACGAATAGGGTGATTATTTCATTTTCCTAATTTGTATGACATCAGTCTGCATGGTGAGCTGTGTAAGAATAGTCTGGTGAATAAAAGTTGGCATATTTGTTACCTATTGTAGTGTGGATTGAGATGTTAAATGGGCTCTGTGGCCATTGGCGGTGGGCCTACTGGAGCTGTTGCCCTTTCTTGCATGAAAGCAATTCTGCAAGCAAAGCAGACACTATTGTACCATGTTGCAAGGGTGCCTGTGTTGGCGCTAGGCAGCCAATTATACACCAGCGCATGGGGACAGGAAAGCACTGTATTGCATAAATACTGTGCATTCCTTCCCTTGCACATTGGCACAGGGCAGCCCGGCGAGAAGACTTGTGTCGCTGCCCTACGCCAATTGCCCATAAATAAGCCCATTGGTGTCCAGCATGCACCCAGTAGGGCAAGAACTTTGCAAGATTTTCAACATGACATAAACTTGTTTTCACTCAATTCAGTTAATTTACATAATCCTGATAATCTGGTTTTGGATGGAGTCTTCTAGACCTATGTTGGATACTCCTGGCCTCGACAAAAAAACACAATGACTGACATTTCAAATGTTCGCAGTAAAAATTTTGTGGGCACCATTTTCACTGTGAAATATTTCTGGATTCATTGAGAACGAAACCTTGGATGCGTGTTATGCTTTTATGTTGTTTAGTATTTTTATATTGTTGATGGACTTTTTGAACATAAAAAATGAATGTTATAAGTGGGTTTCTTTTAACAGGGCAGCGTTGCATTTTTTATTGTATGTCAAAGTCTATTCAGATTTCCTCCAGCTAAAACAAATGAATGTTGTTAATCTAAGGAACTACAAAAGGGCAGATTGAAAGCGAAAAAAACAAATTCAAAGTACTCTATGAAGCACTTGATTTAAGCAAGCATAAGCACGGTTTATAGACATACACTAATATTTTAAAAGCTGATTTCACTCAGCAGCTACATACCTTTAAAAGCTTTTTCTTTACGATTGATACTTAAATATTTATTGTTACACCGACCATAATTCTATTTACCATACCAAAGGCGCCGGTGTGTGTATATTTGAGGTATATTCTGCAAAAGTCGTTTTTGAGAAATAATTCTTTCTGTTTTCCTCAGTTATATATAATCGAAAAATGTTGTAACACAGGAGAGGACAAACTCCTTGGGCTATATCTTTTACATTTGTTCTTCTGAATTTTAGCAATTCAGGAGAGAGCTACAAAAATTCTAATACTCAAATATTTCTCGGAGTGTGTTTTCTAGTTTTATTGATCTTGGAAGATGTAGCCAATGGGTGTCGGTACCAAAAGGTTAGATCTATTGGCTTTGAAAAGGATTAATCAGTAAGGGAAACCGCTTCCAGTATGGCCACATTGGCATCCCAGTTTTGTGATGCATGCGCAAGTACAAGTTGTGACGAATTGTTCACATTGTGCCGAATGTGCAACATGAATGCCTTATGCCACATGCATGCACCAACGTCCATTTTAAATTTAATGTTCTAGTATAGTGAAGGAAATACAAAGGCAGCGATTTACTTTGTGATTACTTTGGGTTTACATAGGCCAAACACTGTTGGATAATTATAAGGAATAGGGAATGGCTTACAAGACAATCATACCATAAATGGATATCAAAGGAGTTAGAGGCTTATTACCACTTAGTCGGTCTTGGGATTGTTATACTGTCTTCGGTGGTCCGACCGCTGCCTTCTCGGCAGTCTGACAACCAAATTAGATCTGTGTGGTCGGACCACCACAAGACCGCTCCTACCGTCGACATTTGAGCTACTATGGAGGTGGCAGTAGGGACAGCGGCGGTCAATTGTGACAGTGCCAGATTTGGTACTGCTGTGTGTATTATGATCTGCCTTTCTGCCAACCTTTTCATGACTGTCGAAAGATATTTCGAGGCAACCCCAAAGCTATTCTATTGAAGAGATAGGCCTTGCAATAGTGAGAAAAGGATCTAGAAGTTTTTCACTATTTGGGCATGTTAAACTTAAAAAGTACATACCCAACATTTTTATGTACAATGCACCCTGCCCTTGAGGGTAACTAGGGCACACATGGTGCACTTTACTAGGGACGTACCTCTAAATAAAATATGCCAATTGTAGAGAAGCCAATGTTAACATGTTTGGAAGGACAAAGCACCTGTATTTTAGCACTGGTTCGCAGTGGTAAAGTGCACAGAACCCTAAAGGCCAGCAAAAGTAGGTCAAACACATAGGAAGTCAGAGGGCAAAAATTTAGGGGAGACCATGCCATTGATACCAGGTCCAACACCGATGTAGCAGACATTTTAGTATTGTCCTTCATGCCACAGTGATCTTCTATACATGACAGTTTATGCAATATGTTATTCAAAGTACTAATCATTCTTATGTAAAATGGTGCACTGCCAAGCCATATTAATGTGCATCCATTGTAGGCTAACCATTAAGGTGTTTGTGGTATAGATATTAAAGTTCATGTATAATCAAATAACTCAGTATTATCTTATAATTCATTATGAAAAATAATTGTGTATTTTAAAACAATAATAGATTTCATGTGAGAAGCCTTTAAAAAGTGATATGCAAATGTAGAGAATGCAGTAATTGTTTAAAATACGGGATAACAGAATGATTTTCATTTCAAATGTATTGTAACATGAACAAGTCTGGTAGCTTATGAATAATGAGTCATTGGTTAGGATGAGAAATGCATAAATGAATGTGCTGTTTCAATTCATTTGCATTAGCCTTAGTGAGGCCTGCGCGGCCCTGCTTCATGACTGTGCAGAAAATGTTTAGTCTTTCTTGTTAATATTAACCTTTCTACAGACTTAATTCTCATGAGAAAGCTGGCTTAGTAATAGATATGTTATTGTTTTATACATGGAGAGCTTGGAACCTGGCCTGGAGCTCAGTCTATTGGGAACAGAGGACTGGTAACACATACAAATGTTTCAACTTGAGTGGATGAGACCATATGGAATATTTTCTACCTGTTGGCAATGGGAACTTTCAGCACAGTAGCAGCCTGTGTCGCATGATTGGTTTTCTGCAGATGTTACATCTTCTGCGTTGTATGGAGTAAATGACTGATGAATCATTTTGGTCCATGAACTTTAATATGCCGTTCCCCTATTGGACTTGGTCAGAATCCTTTCCGTTCTTCATCGCTTGCTGAACCCCTTGGATTGTGAGAGGTCTAGTCCTCTCTGTCCTTGTCCCTTTGAAATGCTTTGAGATCTTTCCCCTTGACCACATATGTTTAGCCCAGCACATGTTAATTCTTGATTGGTTAATTTGTAGAGTTTCCCTTGTTGTCTTGATGCTTGTAAGAATGGAACAGCACATGTTCTCCAAACATCAAGTGATTCTTTTGATGTTTTGTATTGTTTTAGTTGAATGTTAAGTTCTGCTAATGTTAGTTCGTTTGAATCTTTTTTGTCACCTTGGTCAACCCTTGGTGATTCTGTATCTTTATAACGTTGTTTTACGTATTGTGTACATTAATTTGAGTTTGAGCTTGTAATAAAACCCCTTAACTTTATTTTGAACTGGAGTTTTTTTTATGTGGCCACATTTGTCATACCTTTGTATTCAAATTGATTTGCTGTGAAATGTAATGGTTTTTCTTCTACACTCATGTGCTGAGTCTAAAGATCCTTTGAACCCATGAAGATGATATCTTGTTGAGAGCGGAAGGTAGAACAACAGTTGAGAGTTAAAAAAGCTGATTGAATCAGAATAGGTGTACATTAGCTGGGAAACTCACATATGAGTGAATCAGAAAGGCCCAAAGAGCAGGCTGCACCAATTCATTTAAGCATGTAAAAGTGCCTGCCTTGCTGTGCACAGACAATTAAGAAAGCAGCGTCCAGACCTGTGCTGACCTAAACTTGGTGAGACGGTAGTGCAGCAAAAATAAAGGAATGGAGCAGCAGGATTGGGGGATCAAGGAGGTGACTTCACTAAATCACATACACTACATTTCAAATGATACTATTTGTGTAGCGTCTCAAATTAAAGGTAATGGACCCATAACTAAAGGTTTTTGTGTTAAGCATTGACCCTCCAGGACACATGCGAACTGGCCAAGCACATAACCTCTAGGACACATTTGAAGTGGCAATGAGGGAAGGAACTCTCCATTGTGAGGTCACAAACAGGGGAATGAGTTTCAATTGCACTTTCGTGATATGGCCGTATTGCAAACTTTTTCTTTTTTGAAGGTAAATAGGGCATTCTTGGGGAAACCATCCAAAGTCTTTTTCAAAGTATTGCTGATGGGGCTAAATTTTGTGACTAATGCCAGCCTTTCCTGAGTTTCCTCTCTGGTTTCGGGTGCTAGGAGGCTTTCACATGAGTAAAACAAATCACTTTTTCTTGTCCTCTTCAATAATCACTGTGATTCTTATGAATATTAGGTAATGTATATATGCAGGTGTGTGGACAATGGTTCTATTAAGGAATTGGTGCTCATCTTTGCATAGGAACTAGGCTTCTATGTTTGTATTGTAAGCTAATAGGACTATTGGGAACACAGAAAATTTATAATAACTCTATTCAGAAATATGAAGTTCCTCCACCCTCTCACTGGACCCCAGAGCAATAGACCTTTGAAGTGAGTGAGGAATTAATCAGAAGCCTAAAATCAACAATCTAACAATATAGATGTCAGTTTCATTATTCTTATAGGAGTCAATCATTCGATTTTTATAAAAGTTCTAAAGCTTTATTGAATTCTTTTAGTATTTAATTCTTTGCAAATCATCAGTTAGTCAATGAAGATATCAATTTAATACCAAACAAAGCATAAAGCGCTTTCCATATAAGTAAAATCCCTATTCTAAGCTAAAGAGAGTCGACTTTAGGAAATCGGTTTAGAACTCACAAAGAGTTATTAGTTTGAATGTGAAAGCAATAGTCTCTTTGCAAATCATGAGCAGAACTTCCCATATAGATGAGTTCAAGAAATTCATAGGTAGCATGTAACTCAGGTAAAGGAAATTAAGGATTTAGCAATATGGAACTGAGAAGTGTCAGCGAAGGTTCTACAGAGAATGTAGAGAAAGTTTAAACAGGATCTAAGACTCTGCCAGCCTCTCCTTTGAAGAAGTCTCTCTATTCTAGGAGCACACTGTTTTTATTTCTTTCTCTTATCAACAAATGTGACAATTGTTGCAATAGCTTGTAGTCTTGTCCAATCAAACTGTAGACTCTTGATGGAAACAGGACAGCTTCTGTCAATTAGGCAAACTAAACAAAGAACATCCTGTACATAAGAAACAAATGTACTACAAACTGTAACATGACTACCAATTTAGCTTGGTTTCCCAACGCTTTTTTTTTTAAGACAGAACAGGTCAGGGTGAGTGCAATACATTACTTGGTGAGATCACTCACTTTCCCATACACTCCTTTGACAAGACCTATTCATAAAGAAACATTCTACGGAGATTAAACTGAACATTTTAATACATTACTATGTTTTGCAAGAAACATTTTAGTAGGAAAGTTGAAGTATAATACTTGTTCTATTCATTCTATTGTCTCAAAATCACATTTGCGTCACATACGCGACCTTTTTCTGCAAGTAAAATGTCTAAAACATATCTGTTTTGCAAACCCATTGATCTAATTGCCACTAGCTCTGTGTTCTCAGCTAGTAAAGCTCCAGATGTGCTGGTTGCTAGTTTGTCCACTACTTTTGAAAGATTTCTAATTGTTTAATCATTTAGTATCACACCTATAGTGGTATATTAGCTTCTCATACATGTCGCTGACTAATTGTGTACCTTCATTAACACTAAGCATATATCTGTGTGAAGGTGTCATTGTTGAAACATCTAAGGTCTGTACATAGTACATTTTTGGAAAAAGCAATCCTAAGTAGCAAATTCCCTCCCAAACTGTTGGTAATCTAAAATATGGAATCTCACCACACACAAAATAAACTACAGGCATAGTTGGATCATCTCCCTGTAAAATCTGCCATAGTCCCCCTAATAATTCAAACATATGATCACAAACACTATTTCCTACAGCTCTCTTTTTGCCTTGATTTCTTCTTCAGAAAATACCCACTTTCCCTCTATGTCTCTTCTCTAACTTTAGTCTTGGACAAGACATTTTGTTCTAAATGTATCTTCCTCCTTTTTCCAAACATTCCTTAAGGAATTTTATTTCTTGTTTGTACTATGTGCAAAATGTGTTCTTCTCTCTTCTAAGATCAGGATAAACGTTTTCTCTAATGGATTTATTAAGCAGGTTAGGTTATTTTCATATGCCTTGAAAGTATCCATTGGTAGAAAGGTCTAAAATAATGTCAAGCTATCTCCAGTTCTATCTCCTTTTTGTTTGGTTGTGAATGTAAATTCATGCTTTTTTATAAAGGCACTTTCAAAAAAATCATGTCAAAGTTAAAAAAGTAATATTCAAAATGTCTCTGTCAATAAACTAAGCTTAGTAAAATACTGCATGATGTAGCATAATAAAGAAGATTCTGATGATATGCTACTTCCTCATTACACGGAGAAGGTAAGTGTACACACTCATAACAATCCTTAACATTTATAGCTCCTGTACACTCCTAAACTAATCTACCATAAACATTTGCTGAGTACTCATCTTTCATGTACTCTACAAAGGAAGCTTGCAGCTCATTCTCATCTCTACCAGGTAAAGATGTCTTATTAGTGGATACTTATACAGATTTATTTGGATTTTGGCGTAAAGTGTATTAATAATTATATTGCTATGGCTGACAAGAGTACTAATAAGAATGTAATATCTATAATAATCTTGCATTCATCTCTCGTGAGAACACACGTTTGTCTAAAAGTCAGATCTTTTAAAATGAGAAGTGTAGCAGCAGGTGTTAATTCTTTGCTTTCAGTTATTTAGTTCACATTCTTCACTTTTCTTCTCTTCTTTTTCTTTGTAATTCAGTTAGTTTCTTGCAGCTTTATTTACAGCAATGGTTGTATAGTCTTTGTTAAATCTACTCTGTGCTCTTCTAAAATGTTATCCATACCCTTCTACTGCAGCCATGGGCCTAGATAAATCTTCTTATGCTTTTTGCTGAGCAACTTATCAGTTTTTGATACAGACTGTTAGCACAGTTCATTCAATGAATTTTTCATAGTTGAGCTTTGCTTTAATAGTTTTCAAGGAGGTTGGGCAGTTCCTAATTCCAGTCAAACAGATCTGATATTGGCATGTTAGTACTCAGTTAACATAATAAGTACTCTGGCTCTTTTGGATATTCTGAGAGTTTGTTGACCTCCTTCTGTGTTACTTATGCCACTTGACCCATCTCTTTATCAATTGTAGGAGGTATGGATCCAACTGATGCACTTTTTTTCAACCTCATTCTACTCTTGGCCTATAGCATGGTGGACATCTCTTTTTTGTTCTTGACTCTGTGCTTGTTCCTTCTCCTGCATCTCCTTGTAGTTCTAAAGGTGTCTCAACTGTTACTTCAGTCTGTGGTTTTGCTTCTACATCTTCTGTAGCAAGAGCTCCAATGTGAGATGTCTGAGCATTGGATCCCTTTACCTGCCTGCAGTTCTTCACCCCATACTCCCCTTCACTGTTGTGTCATTTGCAGTTTCGCTCCTGGTACATATGCAATGATTCAGTTTGCGGTCACCAGTGGTCTTGGTTCCGGCTCATGAAGCACTATTTCTTCATATGGATCTCTTGTTTTTTGGGTGTGTGAAGAATGCACCCAATTCGGTACTCCACCAGCACATTTAACAGCAGAGTACATGAGTAAAATCACCTAGTAGAATCCTTTCCACCTTGGCTCCAGACAGAACTTTCTCACATGCATTTTTATCAGCACACAATCACTGGGGCTGTGGTCATGATACTGCTTTTGATGTGGATTTGAAGTAACAGTTTTGAGTTATCGAGAGACAAAAGGTACTACATCAGCAATTTCTTTGCAGTAATCAAGTACTGCGTCGCCTGTTATGTTCACACGTGCATTTGCAGGTACAGCAAGCAGTCTCATGCCTTTCCCCAGGAACATCTCATCTGGTGATACAGCTCCCTGTCAGTTGTACTTCAGGGACTTATGAACACCAAATGAAAAGCATCAGGTCATTTGAAGGAAGCGGATCCACAGATCTTTGTCAATTGAGACTTGATGGTGCCATTAAGTTGCTCTACTGTGCCAGAAACCTCAGGACGATGCTACAATGCAATGTCTGTTCCACTTGTAATGCTGCACACAACATCTCACTGTTAAAGTGAATTCCTTGATCTGACTCCAGAGAAACTGGAAGTCGGTACCTCAGTACCATTTCCCTTTACAACAGCTTAGCTACAGTAAGACTATAATTTCTCCTTTTTGGGTAGGCTTCCAGCCATCCAGAGAAAATACACACTCTCTCTAACCAGGATGTATCTCAGCCCATTACAAACAGGCTTCTTGATAAAGTCCATCTGCGTCCTGTTGAAGGGACCACCTGCTCTCCCTATGTAGCTCAGTGTAACTGGTGTTTGTTTCCCTACATTGATTTGATAGCATGTCACACAGTAATGGCACAATTCTTCTGCATGAGCCCTAAATCTGGGATTGAAACAATTTTTCCTGAATGACCCATATGACACAACATTTCCATGGACCTAAATGTGTAGGGCCATGGAAATATTGTGTCATAGGGGATAGTAAACTGTCTGGTAACACTGGTCATCCGTCTGCTGAAATCCAAACGTCAATTGCATCTTTTCCTCATTCTGCTCTGATCCAATCCTGCTGTTCTGCTTCTGTGAAATTGTCGTGTAATTCTTTCAATTCTTCCAATGTGTCAACTATAGAAATCACCATTGAAAAGACAGCATCCACTTGAGATTCATCTGTGAGTGCTCCTTTAAATGTACAGGCCACAATTGCACAATAGTGTATCACGTCATCTGTAAATCTGTTGCTGACTGTGATATAACCATTGTCGCTCCTGTGTGCTGCACATTTCACAACATCAGTTTCAGGTGGGAATTACAAAGCTTCCAGAAGTCTTTTCAAATACTTGCAATTTCTTTTGGGAGAGCCAGATGTGGTCATGAAACCTCTTTACGACCATAACTGACCAAAGTCATGGACCATACCAAAGCCATATTGACTGTCTGTAAAAATGACCGTTCTCAATTGGGCGGTCAATCTACTCTGGCAAGAGTAATCAATTTTGCAACTTGCGCTGAGGAAACTCCTCAAAGCCTTGCGGCCTCTATAATTTCTTGTATTGTGCAGACAGGGTGAGCTGCTCTCAGAGAACCATCATTTGTTCTTAAACATGAGGTATCAACAAACAGGGCATAATCAGGACTTTCTAAAGGCTCACCTTTCACAGCTGGTCTTGGCTTGTTGCATAAATCTGAGACATCAAGAGGGTCATGTTTACATTTTTCAGGTACATCACTCTCAGATAAGGGCAGTAAAGTACTTTGATTCAACTTCTGGCAACATATTAGCTCAATATTCTCTGATGCAAGTATCTACTGCTGGTATTTAGTTCCTCCCACCTCGAGCTAGTCATGTATTGGGATTTGGTTCTGGTAAGCAAAACCTAAATTGAGTGAGGGACCATAACAGTTAATGGATGTCCTATCAGAATGCTTCCACATCTCTTGAGGCTTGCACTCATAGCAGCCACTGGTTATAGACATCCAGACAGCCCCGCAGTGAAAGGACCAAAGGTATTTGTAAAATAGGCTGCAGGCCTTTTTGCGTATCCATGAATTTGGGTAAGCACTGAAAGAGTGTAGACCTCTCTCTCTCACTGCAAAACAAAATAAATCTCTTGGCATAATCAGTCATTCCCAGTGCTGGGGCATTGCAGAGTCTGTCTCTTGGCTTAGGAAGGCTATCATGCAATTTGTGTCTTATAGAATCAGATCAATCACATCTCTGTTTTATCAGCCTCAGTAAAGGCTTAGCCACCAAGAAAATGTTTGGTATCCACTGTCTACAGCAGCCAACCATTCCCAAGAACATTCTGACTTCTCTTTGTGTTTTCTGAGGACTAATCCTAAGAATGGCCTCTATCCTTTTGCATGACACTTTTCTTGTTCCTTTTTCAATATGTCCTAACCACTGGACCTCTTTTTCACAATACATTAACTTGCTTGAAGAGATTTTGGGGGGTCATTATGAGTTTGGCGGTCCCTGGACCACAATTTTGGCAGTGGCAGTCATACATCCAATAGGCTCGTGGGGAAGACTGTCAAATTATGACTTTGGCGGTATTCCCTACGGAATACAGGCAAAGCACCGCTGGCACCATCACTGCGGTCAGACCGCCACAGACAATTGAAGACACCTGCAGGCCAGAGGAGACCATGTTTCTGCCAGATATATTATGAGGCTGTACACCACCAAGATTTCAACCACTGTCGCACCACCACGGAAACCCAGGTGGAAACGAACTCTATAAAAGGAGTCACTCACCATCAGGAAGCCATACTTCTTCGGATTCGCCATGGAACCAGAAGTAGACGTCATCCCGCTCCTCCTGCTCACCGAAAATCTTTGGAATCTTCACTGACAACAGTAACCGTACATACACACACTTTCCTGTCACTGTTGTATATTGTTCGTTTTTGTACACTTACACAACATACCATTGGAAAGGGGTGCGAGAACAATACTCACACATAACTGTACACTCACATGCACACTCACATACAGCCACACAGACAACCACACTTACACAGTACACACACTCCAGCCAGCACACACATACACACATGCATCAAAAACACGCACTTATGCAAGGACACACAGCACAGGCCCAGTTTCACACAATACCACACAACACCACAACATATCACAAGAACACCACAACTGCACCATCGTCAACACATTGGCAAGCACTCACAATAGACACTACCCAGAGTCACATCACACATACAACACAACGCACAACCAACGGGGAACGAACACACACAATTACACAGTGATACAACTTACAATTCGACACACACATCACACACACAGCACATCATACCAATCATACCATGCACAAAACATGCACACTCACACAGCCAAAACACAGAAAGCCACTCAGCAAAAATACATGCCAACAGAAACACCACGCAATACCATGACAACAACATGGCTTCCTCATACACATGCCCATCATACAACACATACCCTATCCCTGGGGGTCAAAAGCACTGCACACACCCACACATAGTGGCCATACAATACAGGAAGCACTAGCTCCACTGACACATAAATACTGACACACAACCAATGTCATCCAGGAACAACTCTAAACTAGTAAAAGAAATGCAGAACAAAGATGTAACAAGGAAACCAACAACTGGTTGGTCTGAATATATTTTCTGGAGGAATATGCATAAAGTCAAAGGTCAAAGGGCAGTCCATTGTTCAATTAAATGTGCACCAAAGGAACATGTTGGTGCCCTGAACAAGACTCCTGACTGCCATGTAACCTCCACAGGTAGGAGCATCAAGGGGGGAGGCAGACACCTCAGGAATTATCTGGGGGGTGATAGTGGAGGAGGGGTTTAGGCTCATGCTTGGGAGGGGGGCTTTGCGATTTGGCTTGAAAGGGGTGTTAGGTTTATGTTTGGGGAGGGATGAGTCTTCATGGGAGGGATAGACTTCTTGGCTGGGGGAGAGGCATGGTTCCTTGCAGGGGGATAGGGAATGACTTGGAGGTAGAAGGAATGGACTTGGGAAGGGAAACAACATGTTTAGGGGTTTCAAAGGGCATAGTGGAGTAGGGAAAAGGGCAAACTGAGAAAGGAAAGATTGTTTACACACAAGGGAATAATCATAGCAAAAAGGTTTGAATGTGGAGGGAGAGGGAGTGGATGTATGAGGTATTGGTGCAGATGTCTTGGGTGAGTGTTTGTGGAAGGTGTGCTTGTGGATACGGGGTGTCTGTTGGGTGGGTGAGTGAGGGTGTTCATGTGTTTTTGGCTGAGGGGGAGTGAAGGTGCTGGGAGATGCCATGGTGGGTGCATGGCTGTCTGTTGGGATGATAACTCCAGGTATGGTGGATGTGCTGCATGTAGGCGTGTCAGTGGTTGTGGTGTCAGAGGGTGTGGTGACTGGGGTGGATGTCTGAGGGTCTGCTGTGGTGCTGTCTGTGGGTGGATCGGTGAATGTTGGTGTGGTATCTGCAGGCATGTCAGGTGTTATGCTGGGAGTGGTAGGGGTGTCAGGCCAGGATGTGACTGTTGCTGTGTGTTCATCTCAATGTTGCTTGTGTGTATGCCGGTGATGTGTCCTGTGGTGCTTATGTTTGTCTGAACTACCCTTGGTTGTTGAGATGGATGCATGCCTGTCTGTCTGTATGTTTTCGCTAGGTCGGGGAAGAGGGGTTTGGGATTGGGAAGAGGAAGGTGGACGGGGGACAGTAGACAAAGTGTGACTAGCTGCCATCAGTGTAGAGGCCAGAGCCTGAAAGGATAACTGTGGGCCAGCTAGTGCACCTTAAATGTTCTTCAGGAATGCATTACTCTGTTGTATTTGAATTGCCAGTCCCTGGATAAATTAATGATGTTTGACTGACCCATAGACATGGACCTCAAGGTCAAGATCCTCCTCATTTAGGACAGCAGGGCTAACAGATGGTGGGGCAGAGGTGCCTGGGGCATAGGGGACACCCATCATCATGGGTCAGCGGGCACGGCCAACTGGGTGGGGAGTTACAGAGAGGGCAATGGTAGAAAGGTGGTGGTGGACAGAGATGGTGCTGGGGTGGTCCCAGATGGATCTACCACTGCCAGGGTGTGTCCACTGGAGGACGATTCTGAAGATGATGAGGTGGATCCTGTCTTCCCTGTGGCGCTGCCTTCGCCCTCTGGGCCACTGGGTCCCTCAGTGTCGGTGTTCTCATGGCTTGAGGTTCTGTGGCCAGCAGCTTCCTCACTTGGCTGTATCCCGTCTCCTTCACCTGCCGATGCTAATGCTGGAAAACAGAAAGAGAGATAGGATCATCACATTCTTCACATACACTAACATCACACTATACACATCAATACATTACATATAGTTGTACTACACCCCTAGGTAGAACCAGGTTAGTGCCAACATCATGTCACAACAAGATACAATCTCCACCCCTATGTAACAACAATTTCACACACCAGCTAAGCCACCTATCTCACACCTACAATATCATCATGTCAGTAGAGCTACCACACTAACCATACCATGACAAACTGACTTGGCAACATGCTTTCAAGTCCCTATCCACAGCTACATAGTCAACCAACAAACGAGCTATGGGAAATAGTGGTGACATTGATTTCCACATATTACAAACACAAAATCTACACATACTTACAATATTATCTGAAGTCATGTACCAGGGAAAAGAAACTTGTCATATGTTAACACAAGAAAGCATGTTGCATACAAGCCAAAACCATTATATGTCTTTACCCACAAACAACCACAGGTAGCATAACTACTCCTTAAATACAATGGACGCCTGTCATGTGCATGAAGGCCACATACAGTTCAATGTATCATGATGAGTGGCAACATCAATAGCCCAATGTTTGAGAGGCAACATTACTATCCACAATTCAGACATGAGTAGTCTTACATCCTTATAGGAAAATGTCAATGACACAAACCATATCTGAGGATACAATGAATGAGACATACACCTCGAGGCAAGCGAAATGACTGACTACATGTACCAATCCACCCACTACCACACCTGCACCTCAAAGTAGTCAGTGCAAACAATAGGTTTTCATACTAATAGCATTCAGAACATATCCAAAATAGCAAAAGAAAGTATGTTTATGATACATTGCAATGTTTATTTATGACAGAACCTTACAATGTACACATGATGTTGTCAAAAACCAGTGAAGAATGTAACTGGCCTATTTAGTATGCCCACAACACAATGACTAAGGAATTAGCTGTATTGCCACTTACCATTTAAAAACATACACATGGTACTAACATTCTGAGCTCTAATATCAATGTATGTGTTGCAGTAGTAGCCTAGCAATACCTCCATGGTTTCAAAAATGTAGGATGTTCACCCAGATGAGATATTGCAGGGGCCAATGTACAGCCCTCACTTACCAAATGGGTTCACCTCCTACCAACTCTGAGGAAGTTTAGCAGGTATGGCATGTGAATTGTCAGATGGACATCACAGCCTCACATGAAGTTGTCACTCATCAGAAACCTCAAGAAAAGTAGGAATGACTTAAGCTTGTCAGACTCTATGTTGCACATGGATCAAGGGGCATTGGAACGGACAGAGGGCAAAGACCTGAACAACTTGCCATCATGATATTGGGAATATGGATCTGTTGGTGGCAAGGAACAACCAACAGGATATATAAAGCAGTATAGTGGTACACATATGGCACATTCACATGTGCATCATCATATGCTTTTGTACTGAAGGGATAACACAGGAGAGTAATATGTCCTTAGACACAATAGAATATGCACACCTATGTACCAATGTAGAGGACTGTACATCTATGTGTTCCTTGGAGATCTTTTATCCTTTGCACTTACCACATTGTCACAGCTTAGATTCTATCACTTCATACACTGACCTGGCATAGGGATGAAAATGTGTTGTCAGCACTTACCCCCTTGTGGCTGCTCTGTGCACTGAAAAGCGCATCCAACTCAAGGTAGGACACCACCAACATGCGGGACATTAGGGGGGTCAAGGTCCAATGGCCAGCCCTTCCGACCTAGCTGGGAGGACACCCCCAGCTGGGCCTCTGCAGTCTTCCTCGCCCAGCGTCTCAGGTCCTCCCACCACTTCCTACAGTGGCAGCTCCGCTGGCTGTGGACCCAAAGGGTCTGCAATTTATTGGCGATTACACACCGGATCCCCTTTTTCCGCTGGTCGTTGACCTGCATGGATGACACAGGCAAGAGGAGAAAGTCATGTCCACATGCACTATCCCAAAACAAGAAGGGTGAAACAAAAGTTAGTGAAAGTAGCCATACATAAACGTCCTCCAACATCCCCTTCTATGTGGAATGACCATCTGCAGTCAGGCCATGTATGAAGTGGGGTCAGGCATACAACATAAAAATCCAGTACCGGGTGTTGGCTAGAAACATATAACCAGACCATATACATGTCTTTAAACATGGTATAAGTATACAACTATTTCTAACACCACCTTCAATTATAAGGTTCAACAGTTTTTAGGTGGGTCAGGGTACATACAGCATACACTCCCTGCTATGTGTCAGGGCTCAAAACTATCTATGCACATGTGCATATGTCCATCTATACACCCATATTATCCCCTTCCTTCATTCCACAACATTACATCAATGTCATAATACGCTTAACATTTCACACATTGGTATTGCATTGCACTTAATTGCTCCTTTGGTGCACCATAGACCTGTCTATACAGGGGTAGGACCTCCTCCACAAGCTTGTCCATCTCATCAGGGGAGAATACAGGGGTCTATCATCTGTAGGATGTGGCATTATTGCTCCCAGAGGCAGTACACAGCAGCTCAGGTCGTAGAGGTATTGCTGTTAGCAGTGTCAGGCATCAAATGAGGCATCAAGTATGGAATGGTGGTCTACCGCCACAATGACATCCAGCAGAGGAGTTAGGTCACTTCCTGATGTCCAGTACAGTTGGCCAGGCACCAGTCATTTTAAGGCTCATATATGCACAGTAAAGTTACGTAAGGTGCATCATTGATTAAGAATTGTATTGATGATAATGTCTTAACTGCTGGCTTTGGACAAACATGTAGCAATGTGCATGTAAAATGAGAGGCTGTGAAAATTATATATCCTGAGGTATGTGCATGAAGCAGTATTGTCAGCAAAGTAATGACGATCTGAACATAGTGTTAGGGTTTGTACACAGCAAAGAGCATGTCCCCTCTCACTGCACTAGTGGGTTCTGTAATAGCTCCCTTTTAAACTTACTATTCAAAGCCTTTCTTGTTATCTCACCTTCCCCCCCCCCCAGGCTTCTGTGTATGTTGTTTAATGTGCTGTTTTGTTTACACATTGGGCCTTGCTTTTACCAAGGCTTCTTTAAAACACTCCTCCCTAGGCCATGTGTTAATCCAACTCATTTGCATAATAACTGAAACTCTGCACACCTTTCAAGAACATGTGCAGCATGTGAGGACCACACCCAGCTCTTCAAACCACACCCAGCTCTGCACACCTTCCAAGAACATGTGCAGCATGTGAGGACCACATCCAGCCCTTCAAACCACACCCAGCTCTTCGAACCACACCCAGCCCTGTCTATAAAAGGCATCCCCCGAGCCTCACCCAGTGCTTGTGCTCGTCTACCTCCCGCTTACCTGAGAACAGATCCCTCGGCGCTGGCACTCCTGCTCTTTACAGACTTTCTTTGACTTCAATTGGCGCAGCTGCTGGCTCTTCCTTCTTCCGGTTTCTGGTTCCTCCTTGCCTCAGCCTCTCTCCTACGAGTAACCTGCAAAAGAGAAAGAAGACAAGGTTAGACTGATCAGTATCTCTTGCCAGCAACAAGTAAGTGCAAAACTTTTTATTACCTGAGGGAGCTTTGACGGCAATTTCTGGATTCGTGTATAGACAGTTTGAGGCGAAGTGCCTTCCACGAGCATTGTGATTAAGGCTCTTTGTTGCAGGATTATTTTGCAGGACTTTGTGAAGCGGACATTGTTTTTTTTTCATGGAACTTTTGGGAATCGAACAGTGGAAACCATTGACAGCAAGGAAAACAGTAAATCAAGGACTTGCACAAATTACATGCTGTATTTTGATGTAAAAGTACAGTATTTGTTTTATAAAAGATTCTGGAAATATGCGAAAAGTGAGTCTGCTATTGGGAATTTAGGCTTTAGTTATATTATGATGAATGTTTGATATTGGTAATTCTGATAACGGTATTTGTTTAATTTTTTAGAAGCTTAACAGTAATAGAAAACACATCCCAGAGCAGTAACACATTCCAAACCTGGAAACTAGAGACCAGGATCCAAGAGGTACTTTTAGAAGAGAATTTCCAATAAATAAAGGGATAGTCAGGAAACCATTTAGGAATAGGTTGCACTTATCTGTTCTTTGTTTATGTTTCATTAGGCGCCAGTTTCTACAGAAGTCAGAAAGGGCCGCAGATTTGTGCAGCACTTCAACAGTGGAAACGCAAGAACGGTGTTGTCTCTCTTTTTTTTATTTTATCCACTTCCCCCCTTCCCTTGAGCTTCTGTTCTTAGTGCACTGTTTTAAAAACTAGTGTGCTGGAACAAGCAGTTTCAGGGTGGGGTCGGATTGTCTTCAACCTCCATCAGAACTGAACAAGAACTCAGGTGAGCTGGGCTTTGACAGAAGCACAAGCCTTAAAAAAAAAAAAATCAGTTCTGGTGGACGATGAATACCGGGGAAGAAATAGAGGGCATTGACGTCACGGATATGGCGCAGGCCCTAAATGAGGACTTGGCTCATAATGAATCAGTGTCTGGCATCTTGCAACATATGCAAGAGGAAATAGAGAGATTAAAGATGGAGAATACCTCTTTAAAACAGGATTTAAGCAGGTATAAATTTAGGGGATCTCGGTGGAACACAGCTTCTACGCCTTTGTTTAAAACCTCCTCAGAGACAGGGGCGCCATCAAAACATACAACTTTGCCTTCCCCAGTTGAGGTTACTGTTAATGTTCCTAATGTTGTGCCCTTAGCAGCACCTGAACGTTTTCATGGAGATAGTAACAAATTCCATGTTTTTATCAATCAATGTCAATTACACTTCATTTGTAAGCCACAACAGTTCCCTACTGATGATACGAAAGTGGCATTCGTCTTGTCTTATTTGGGTGGCACAGCAGCCAATTGGTCAATTCCTTTCGTGGATAGAGATGATCCCATCCTCCATAATTGGAATCAATTTAAACGTACCATGACCAGCCTTTTTGCAAAACACACTTTCATGCAGGCAAGTGATAATGAGCTTTTAAATCTTAAACAAGGTAACAAGGATTTATTGACCTATCTCACTAGTTTTAATCGTTTACTCACCGAGACACAGTGGCCAGAAGAAAAGCGTGTCTCCCTTTTTTATAAAGGTTTGAGAGACGAGTTAAAAGACGCGCTGGCTCATATCGTTGATTTGCCAAAAGACTATTCAGACTTTGTAGATTTAGTTGTGAAATTAGAACATAGACTAGGAGAAAGAAAGAGAGATAAATACAAACTGGAATCACGGTTAACTTTTATTAGACACGAGAAGAAAGACACAGATAATAAACTCCCTGAACCAGAGCCTATGCAAATAGGGACACTCAGAGGTCCACTCACATCAGAGGAAAAAGAAAGAAGGAGAACATTTCAATTATGTTTATATTGTGGCAGGGCAGGTCACTTTGCCAGAGAATGTCCAGTAAAGCCTAAAACTCCACGAAAGGGTGCTGTTTCCTCCACCTCCTCAACTGAATCGGGAAACGATTAAGCTCGACAAGGGGAGAGGTTACTTGTTCGAGAAAACATCTTAATCAAACCTCTAATGCTGCAGCCTTCAGGGTACCGCACATACCTAGACATTTCATAATTCAGGTCGTTTTAATTGTTACTACCCAAGTGAGGCATTCTCTCCCTGTCCTACTGGACTCAGGCGCGACAGGAAATTTTGTGGATAATAAGTTAGCTGAAATCTTAGGACTTCGTATGTGCCTAAAGCCTTGTCCAGAAGCAGTATGTGCAGTGGATGGGTCAGAATTGACCTCTGGATTAATCACAAAACAAACAAGTCCACTTGTTATGGTCTGTCAGAACGGGCACACAGAGGTAATTAGCTTTGATCTGATAGATACTCCTAATTTTGGTTTGATTCTCGGGGTACCCTGGTTACCAACTCATAACCCAAAAATTGATTGGGTGAATAGAACTGTTACTTTGGATTCCTCTTTCTGTAGAACCAATTGCTATCAAGAAGCAGGTACAGAACAGAGCACAGTATTACACTGTGCTAGTGTTACACAAGATGAACCAAGTCTCCCTCCTGAATATTCTGACTTTAAAGACGTCTTTGATCCAGTAAAGGCTAGTGTGCTGCCCCCACATCGGTCTTATGACTGCCGTATAGATCTTATC
Source organism: Pleurodeles waltl (assembly GCF_031143425.1). Lineage (NCBI taxonomy): Eukaryota > Metazoa > Chordata > Amphibia > Caudata > Salamandridae > Pleurodeles > Pleurodeles waltl. Next base: position 653,301,617 of record NC_090439.1, read on the forward strand.
CCAGGGGCCCCTTTACCTAATAACAGAGTATATGCTTTGACTGACGAAGAAACCAAATACTTAAGAACCTACCTAGATGACCTACTACAGTCTGGGTTCATCCGTCATTCCACATCTCCAGTGTCATCTCCACTCTTTTTTATCCCGAAGCCGGATAAATCCCTGCGCGCGTGTATCGATTATAGAGGACTAAATAAGGCTACAATAAAGAATAAATATCCTCTTCCTCTAATACCTGTGTTGTTGGATCAATTAAGACATTGTACTGTATACACTAAACTAGATCTGCGGGGAGCTTACCACCTGGTCCGAGTAAAAGAGGGAGATGAGTGGAAGACAGCTTTCAAGACAAAGTTTGGTTTATTTGAGTACACAGTAATGCCCTTTGGGTTATGTAATGCCCCTGCGGCCTTTCAGTTCTTTATAAATGAGGTCCTACACGAATTCCTGGACGTTTGTGTCATAGTATACATAGACGACATCCTCATTTACTCTAAGAACTCAGAAGAACATACCCAACATGTTCGTGCAGTATTATCAAAGTTAAAAGAAAATCATCTTTTTGCTAAGTTAGAAAAGTGTACTTTTAATGTCAACAAGGTGGACTTTTTAGGATACTGCCTGTCACCTCAAGGAATAACTATGGATGTAAAGAAAATCAGTGCTATTGCTGATTGGCCAGAACCATCCTCTGTAAAAGATATTCAGAAATTTCTGGGTTTCGCCAATTTTTATAGGAGGTTTATTGCACATTTTGCAGACATTGCAGCCCCAATAACTACCTTGTTGCGGAAAGGGCAACGATTTCTTTGGACTGATGAGGCGGCACACGCCTTTCAACTCCTAAAACAAAAGTTCACTTCAGCCCCAATTCTGAAACATCCTGATCCTGACTTGCCCTTTTTTGTTGAAGCGGATGCTTCACAAGTAGCTTTAGGAGGAGTTCTCTCTCAACGAGATGCAGTAGATGGCCAGTTACATCCTATAGCCTTCTATTCCAAAAAGTTATTACCAGCTGAACAAAATTACACTGTGGCTGAAAGGGAACTACTAGCTATCAAAGTAGCCTTTTCAGAATGGAGGCACCATTTAATGGGAGCCAAGTACCCAGTTACAATCTTTTCTGACCATAAGAACCTACAGTTTTTTGGATCACTTAAAGCACTAACACCACGTCAGATGCGCTGGTTATTTTTTTTTAGCACATTTGACTTTGTTATAACCTATAGACCAGGTGCACAACAAATTCAATCTGATGTGTTATCTAGATACGGACATACCTCAGACATGAAACAAGATAAAATAGGAGAACCCATTATTCCTCCCCAAAAGTTGTTGGCACCAGTACAACAGAAGGATTTCATCACAGATCTATATAATGCACACATGCAAATAGCACCTCAGGATTGGTTAAAGGATTCCCATAACACAATACAACGAGGTTTATTGTATCACGACAACATGCTGTTAGTGCCCACCTCTGAATTACAAACACAGGTGATAATTTGGCATCACGCCTCACCGTTGGCAGGTCATCCTGGTTGGGTAAAAACCCTGGAAAATGTGCAAAAACACTTTTGGTGGGACACTATAAGAAAGGACATTAAGCAATTTGTCACTACCTGTCCAATTTGTGCAAGACATAAATCTTCTCATAAGGCTCCTGACGGCTTGTTAATACCAATGCCAACACCCAAACAACCTTGGCACACTGTGATTGTAGACTTTATTGTAGGTTTACCACCTGTAAAATCCTTCACAACAGTGTTGGTTATAGTGGATTTTTTATCTAAAATGGCACATTTTGTACCATTATGGAAATTACCCACGGCGGCAGAATTGGCCGATATTTTTATAAGGGAAATTGTGCGTTTACATGGTTTGCCAAGCAAAGTGGTGTCAGACCGAGGGAGCCAGTTCAACTCCAGATTTTGGAAAAAATTAAGTGAAAAACTGAAAATAGATGTGGCCTTATCCACTGCTTTCCACCCAGAGACAGATGGAGAGACTGAACGACTGAACCAAACCTTACTTCAAACGCTACGTTGTTTATTGGCTGATTATTCTAGTGAATGGTTGGAAGCTCTTCCTGTAGCAGAGTTTGTTTATAATAATACTGAGCATTCAGCTCTACTTTGCTCACCATTCTATTTCTTGCAGGGGTATCATCCAAGAGCTATACCCATTTTGTTAGAAGATTCCCTGTTGCCTACAGTAACGGATAGACTAACGAGGTTAGGTGACATACAAGACAAAGCCAGGAAACATTTATTAAAGTACAAGGAAAGCATGAAAAGACAAGCAGACAAACACAGGTCTGAGGCCCCAATGTATAAAATTGGTGACAAGGTATGGCTCTCCACAAAAAACCTAAACATAGAGGGATCCCGAAAGCTGCAACCACGTTTCATTGGACCCTTTAGTATAACTGCCATAGTAAACCCGGTAACAGTAAAATTAGATTTACCAAAAGAATATCCAGTACATACTACATTCCATGTGTCCTTGCTTAAGCCGTACAACTCAAAAACCCGACCTGAACCACCACCTCCACCCATAACAATTAAAGGAAATCTGGAATATGAAGTGAAAAGCATAAAAGACTCAAAAAGAATTAGTGGAAGTCTGTTTTATTTAGTAGAATGGAAAGGATATGATGAATCTGAGAATTCATGGGAACCAGCATCATATGTACATGCCCCACAGCTGATTAGACGGTTTTATTTAAAAAATCCAGGAAAACCCCGTCCTGTAGGAGGGCCTTTGAGGGGGGCAACTGTTAGGGTTTGTACACAGCAAAGAGCATGTCCCCTCTCACTGCACTAGTGGGTTCTGTAATAGCTCCCTTTTAAACTTACTATTCAAAGCCTTTCTTGTTATCTCACCTTCCCCCCCCCCTAGGCTTCTGTGTATGTTGTTTAATGTGCTGTTTTGTTTACACATTGGGCCTTGCTTTTACCAAGGCTTCTTTAAAACACTCCTCCCTAGGCCATGTGTTAATCCAACTCATTTGCATAATAACTGAAACTCTGCACACCTTTCAAGAACATGTGCAGCATGTGAGGACCACACCCAGCTCTTCAAACCACACCCAGCTCTGCACACCTTCCAAGAACATGTGCAGCATGTGAGGACCACATCCAGCCCTTCAAACCACACCCAGCTCTTCGAACCACACCCAGCCCTGTCTATAAAAGGCATCCCCCGAGCCTCACCCAGTGCTTGTGCTCGTCTACCTCCCGCTTACCTGAGAACAGATCCTTCGGCGCTGGCACTCCTGCTCTTTACAGACTTTCTTTGACTTCAATTGGCGCAGCTGCTGGCTCTTCCTTCTTCCGGTTTCCGGTTCCTCCTTGCCTCAGCCTCTCTCCTACGAGTAACCTGCAAAAGAGAAAGAAGACAAGGTTAGACTGATCAGTATCTCTTGCCAGCAACAAGTAAGTGCAAAACTTTTTATTACCTGAGGGAGCTTTGACGGCAATTTCTGGATTCGTGTATAGACAGTTTGAGTCGAAGTGCCTTCCACGAGCATTGTGATTAAGGCTCTTTGTTGCAGGATTATTTTGCAGGACTTTGTGAAGCGGACATTGTTTTTTTTTCATGGAACTTTTGGGAATCGAACAGTGGAAACCATTGACAGCAAGGAAAACAGTAAATCAAGGACTTGCACAAATTACATGCTGTATTTTGATGTAAAAGTACAGTATTTGTTTTATAAAAGATTCTGGAAATATGCGAAAAGTGAGTCTGCTATTGGGAATTTAGGCTTTAGTTATATTATGCTGAATGTTTGATATTGGTAATTCTGATAACGGTATTTGTTTAATTTTTTAGAAGCTTAACAGTAATAGAAAACACATCCCAGAGCAGTAACACATTCCAAACCTGGAAACTAGAGACCAGGATCCAAGAGGTACTTTTAGAAGAGAATTTCCAATAAATAAAGGGATAGTCAGGAAACCATTTAGGAATAGGTTGCACTTATCTGTTCTTTGTTTATGTTTCATTAGGCACCAGTTTCTACAGAAGTCAGAAAGGGCCGCAGATTTGTGCAGCACTTCAACAGTGGAAACGCAAGAACTGTGTTGTCTCTCTTTTTTTTATTTTATCCACTTCCCCCCTTCCCTTGAGCTTCTGTTCTTAGTGCACTGTTTTAAAAACTAGTGTGCTGGAACAAGCAGTTTCAGGGTGGGGTCGGATTGTCTTCAACCTCCATCAGAACTGAACAAGAACTCAGGTGAGCTGGGCTTTGACACATAGTATAGGTGTTCCAAATATGTTTCAAACGTTAAGTAAGCTGATGCCACTTTTGCTATCAGTGACATGTTTCTCCATTTAAATAACAATGCTAGTGGTTTGGGGATCTGATTACAGTATTTAGACACGTATTGCCTAAGCATGTGCTGAGAACATTTTCACTGTTTCATGTGACAAAATGTAGCTTTATGTGTCACGCTGGTGTGATCAAACTTAAGAGGTATAGATTGAGTCATACACATACATTCTGGTGTTGTCCCACATAGTTACCTGGCAAGGGAAGAGCAAGACAACCTCCAGAGTACTGTTCACTAGCAGACCTCCACACGTCCAAATATAGCACCTGGATAGGCAGACAATCATGGATCTCTGTTGTCAGTTGGAGCCAGATCTAATGCCTGCCATTCTTAATCATAATTGCATACCTCCCCTATGCCAAGTCATGTCAGTGCTACACTCCCTGGCCTCTGGGTGCATTCAAAACACAGTGGCCCTAACTGCAGGGATGTCTCAGCCCATGTTCAGTCTGGTTTTGAAGGCTGTACTCTCTGCATTGCTGAAACACCTGGTCAGCTACATCAGATTTCCCCTATGTGAGGATTTTGCTGATGTCAAGGCTGATTTTTATGCTTTGGGACACATTCCACATGTGGCTGGAGCTATAGATAGCAGCCATGTAGCCTTGGTTCCCCCAAGTTCCAATGAACAAGTATATAGGAACAGGAAAATCTTCCACTCCATCAACGTCCAAGTGGTCTGTTTGGCTCACCACTACTTTTCACAGGTTTTTCGCAGAGTATCCTTCATCATGAGTAGCAGCAATATCCCATTGCTAAGGACATGACTATACATAGAGAGAGACTGGCTGGTTGGTAAGTCATAAATGTGATGTGTGTTTGTACCTTTTATCTGCTACTATATAAGTTGCTGTCCAAGATTAATGTTTGGATTGTTGTATATATACCTTACAGGGGACTCTGGGTACCCAAACCGTCCTTGGTTGTTGACATCAGTGAGGTACCCAGCCACGTCAGGTGAAGTCCGCTGCAATGAGGCCCACGGAAGGATAAGGTGAGTTGTGGATGGACTTTTGGGCAACTGAAGGCAAGCTTTTGCAGCATTGAAGAGTCTGGAGGACCCCTCCTCTATTCACCCAACAAGGTTTGTCAAATTATTGTTGACTGCTGCATGGTCCACAACCTCACTCTTAGACGCCAGCTACCATTCATACCAGATGAGGGGGAGCCAGCATGTCCTGTGGGTGGAAATTCAGATTTGCCAAGTCAGGATGAGCATGATGAGGATGAAGCTGGAGACATGAGGGCTGATCTCCTCAATCAGTACTTCAACTCGCTCAAGGTATGTGATGCGATATAAAAAAAGTGATTCACTGGGCTATTGGTGAGGTTAGGAATGCCAGATAAGGGTCTTAGTCTGACCCTCAGATAGGTCATAAGTGGCTCCAAAGCCCATGACTCAGATATGCATTCAGATTGTTACTTGGAGTTGTGTAAAGAACTGTTGAGGATGTAGTCCAATGTTTTCACAATGCACAATCAAAGTCACATTTGTACATATGATTTGGCAGTGTAATATACATGTATCAATGCATCCTATATCTTATGTTTGACAATTACAGATTGCAGATTGACTGTATGGCTCATTCTTATTTGGAAATATCAGACAGTGTCAGAGGCAGATTCGATTTGCAGACTGACATGTGAAGTGAACATGGATGAAACCAGATAATGTCTGGAATGAGATTTGTGGTCTCTGAGTGCTATGCCCAGACTGTCAGGACAGTGGGATGGTAGTGTCCTTTTCCACACCAAAGACCTGTTTGGTATTGGATGTGGGGCCAATTGTCACATGTGTGTGTTCATTTGTCTGTGACACATGTCATAATGTGGTATCCAGACCCTCTAATATCATAATGGTTTGTGTTGGGTATGAACTAACTTGTACATTGATGTTGGCACGTTTCCACTTTATAGACCAATGTGCATGTGTCTGAAGACCAAAATAGGTGAGTGGCAAGCCTACAGATACCTCACTATGGTAAGTGGAAGGTTCCACGTCTGTTTCATGGGGTATGGTCATTTGGGAGCTATGGTATGGGTATGTGATAAAGCTTTAGCTGATGATAAATTTAACCTATTGCTTTGCCTCCTGGGATATCAAAAGACTGACATGTCCCTAACTTCAGAAGTATGTGGGTTGATAGTGTATGACACCTATGCTGAAACACGGAAAGTCATCAGCAGTACGTCACTGTGTGGTAATTGGCATTCTCAAAATAAATATTTGGGAAATGTACAATACAAGTGATTTGTGTCATGTATATAATACATTGTCAATGCAATATGCATCCTGGTTATACAGTACATGTGTAATGACCATGACAAATGTTTTACATTAGAGAGGAACATTCTGATACAAGATTTTTCATACATGACAGTTGTATATGGTTAATAAATCACACTAACACATGATATGTGATTAAGTGATATTTATTGGGGAGTGCACAGCAAATTGAGTTATGAGAAACAAATATAGCACAAGCAAAACAATGAAAGGTTAGGTCATGGTGGATGCAATAATCAGGATAGCTGCTACACCATTTGGAAATATAAGTCCAGTGTCCTTGTACCATAGGAAAATGGAGATAGGTTTCAGAACAGTCAACAGGGTGTATCTTTGCCACACAAGAGGAACCAATCAGTAGAGGCTCACTTCCTGGCAGTGGGTTTGGTCGTGGCATCTGCTCTTCCTGAATGTCTGGGTAGACATCCACGTTTGCAGGGGGGGTCTTCTGTTACAGAGGGTGGGGTGTCTGAGGCAGTCACTTCCCCTGGCAGGGCATCCATTCCACTAGCAGCCACAGGTGTAGAAGGGCCTGATTTTTTATTGCTAGTAAAGAAGGCCTGATCTTGGGTATACAACCTACTCAGGGTGGTATTCATGTCCCTCAGCATCCCAGCAATGGAAGCCAGGATGTTATGTTGGGCCTGCCACTGCTGCATGGCTTCCTGGTGGTTGTCCCTCCGCAGCGGTTAGATCTCCCCCATCATGGTCACTACCTGGCCCATCATGCCTTGGTAATGTTGGTAGGCTCCCAAGACTTGGGATATAGGCGGTCATTCTGACCGCGGCGGACGGCGGTCGCCGCCCGCCATGCGGTTACCGCCGAATGGCTGCTCCGCTGTCAGGAGACCGCGGCGGCCATTCTGACTTTCCCGCTGGGCCGGTGGGCGACCGCCAAAAGGCCGCCCGCTGGCCCAGCGGGAAAGCCCCTGCAACGAGGAAGCCGGCTCCGAATGGAGCCGGCGGAGTTGCAGGGGTGCGACGGGTGCAGTGGCACCCGTCGCGATTTTCACTGTCTGCAAAGCAGACAGTGAAAATCTGTATGGGGCCCTGTTAGGGGGCCCATGCACTGCCCATGCCAGTGGCATGGGCAGTGCAGGGGCCCCCAGGGGCCCCACGACACCCATTCCCGCCATCTCCTTTTCTGACCGTGGCTTTACCACCGCGGTCAGAATAGCCCTGGAAGCACCGCCAGCCTGTTGGCGGTGCTTCCGCTGCCCTCCGCCCTGGCGGTCAGAGACCGCCAGGGTTGGAATGAGGGCCATAGTGTCCTGGTCAGTTGGGTCCCTTGGAGCCCCCATCCTCTGGCCCACACCATCCCTCCCCTGTACCCTACCCCCAAGTACCTATGCCCCTGGCACAGTGTGCCCACTCCCACTGATATCAGGACCATCATTGTCAGGGGTGACAGCAAGAGGCTAAGGTACTTGTACTGGGGAGCACACGATGAAAGGCACTGTCCTTGGGGCACAGGTTTGGGTGTGAATGACTGCTTGTGATGTGGATGCAACAGGGCTGGGAGGAGTATGTGTGTTGGGTGTGTGGATGTGTTTCAGGTGTGGGATATTCAAACTATCCAATGTGGTGTGGTGTTCTGACTGATGTGACTTCAGACTGCCGTGGTTCACACCGCCAATGGTTTTCCACCATGGAAGAAATGCTTTCATGATTTGTGGACCCTAATATGATTGGAGGCTTTTTGGTGGGCTGGCGGTGCTAGTGCTCGAACCGCCTCTTTTCCATCCTCCAGTGTTCTGGCAGTTTTGGAAAATTGGCTGTTTTTGGTGGACTGAGCTGTGTGACTCTTGAAACTGTGGTCAGATCACCGCCAACTTGCGGTCTTTTGGTGGCCTCCACAGCAGCGGTCTTGCCAAAGACCGCCAAACTCGTAATGAGGGCCTTTATGTCCATTTTCAGCCAAATGGATTCAACAAAGCAATGGTGTCTTGTTTGCAACCTTCTCTTGTGCTTCATGCCACAGGTAGGTCACCAATGTACTGCATGAGGACTGTTTTACATGGCATGATCAATGTCTCAAGATTCTTCTTCAGGATCTGTTTAACGATTGAAGGACTTTCAGTATACCCTTGTGGGACTCAACACCATGCTAAGACCTTCCCTTGAAACACAAATGAACAGGAATTGGCTATCCTCATGTAAAGGAATCAAGAAGAATGCTTGAGAAAGATCCACAACAGTGAACCATTCTGCTGTGCACATAATTTGATAAAGAATGGTGTCTGAATTTGGTACCACAGGACAACATGGGATTACAATATCATTCACTTTTTGTAAATCTTTGGTAATCCCAGATTTTTAACTTGGCCTTTGTAATTCCATAATCTGTAAATTGCAGGGGCTCCTGATTATCTCTCAGAATTCCTTTCAGCAACATATTTTCAATTATTAGTGTTATCCCTGCTAATATTTCTAGAGTAATGTGATATGGTGGTGTTCTCGGAAAAACTTAATTAGGCGTGACTGTGATTGGGACTGGTTCTACACCTTTAGTTAGCCTGATATCTTACAGTTCCACATTCACAGTATCTTTTAATTCAGGGGGCAGTTCCTCTGCTGTTCTCATTGGATAAAGCCATGCAGTGTCTTTCTGAATCAATTTAAACTCAACATCTTCATCATGGGACTGAAATTCGACCCCCTTTGGCGTATAATAGGTTGTACAATTCAACTTGCACAATATGTCACATCCTAACAGATTTACAGGACACGCATCACACGCAACAAGTTGATGATTCTCTTCAAACCCAGGTACTTCTTTTGAAACTGGATTTGTAATCTGTTTGTAACACCTACAACTTGGACCTTCTTTCCTGAGCAAGGTAGATCTGTGACTTTTGCTGTTTTAACAGTAGAATCGGTACCACCTGTGTCAATCAGGGATGACACTTGGTGCCCATTTATCTCACCTTTTACAAATAGTCCTTACTGCTCTACCTCTAAGACTGCTCCAAGTACTCAGTTTGCCTCCCCTTCCAGGCTCAGACATTGATATGTGCTGAATTGCACTCATTTTAGGATATCCCACATTCTGTTGAGCAATAGGAGCTTGTAGGACTGACATCATTTGACCCTGATCTTGTACAGGTAATTGTCAATTTTGGTTTCACACACTCTACATTCACGTTTCCTCCCTGCATTTGATTATTATTTGTTCTGTGTGGATTGAGCCTACACTTGCACTGCCTAATCTTGTTACAAAAATGACAAGGAGTCATTTACTTCAATGCTGCAACTAGTACACTTCTACTTGGATCAATTAGACCTCTGCCCTGTGAAACAACCATGATTTCCTGAACTCCCTGCAATCGATTCTGAAGACTGACACTTTGCGTTGTTCCACAATTTCCTGCAAAGAACTGATTCTGAAAATCTCTCTGAGCCATTTTCATCTGTGTCAGCATGAACATTGCCATAAGCTTTTTCTGCTTCATCTTTTGTTCATCACTATAATACATGGCATATTTCAGAATCTCATCCAATGATTTTGCCTGCCAACAAATCACATTCTGCTGTATGTGCTGACTAATATCAAGTTTTAAACCTAGAACAAATTGTGAAATGAAAAATATAATATAATTTGGATCAAGATGAGTTTGACAAGTGTTGCTGAAACCCTTTCAACAACTTCTCATAATACTCATGTACACATTCCGCTTCCGCTGAATTCTGTTCAATCTCATATAATCTGAATCCTTTGGAGGAACTCTGCCTTTCAGGATAAGCAATCACCTCATTATATTTCTCCATTACAGTTGGTGATTGTGCACCAGCGTATGCATCTCTGTGTGACTCTGTAAAAGGCCAATAAACAACACTTTTACATTTAGACCACAAATCATTCAGGACCACAATGTCAAATAATGTATTCAGACCAGTTCACAACCCCTTCGAAATATTAACAAACCTTTTGACTTGCATGTACAGCATAGGATTTACTCTCAATTTGGGAAAATTGATGCATATGCTGCAAGATCTCTTCTACTCCAAAGAGCATGAACATACCCTTCACCTTGTAATTTTCTCAATTGAAAAGCCAAAGCCTGTCCATCATCTAGGGCCTCTAAAGGTGGCTTTCTTTTTAATTCGGCGGCCTATTTTCATTTCTTTTTCTTTTCATATTTCTTTGCCTATTTGTTTTCAAATTTTTCAAAATGGCTCAATCTATGGACACATTTTATTAATTCTTATATATAAATACCTTATTTCAGCATCTAGTGCCCTCAACGTCTCGCAGCACATCTATAAATAATGAACTTCATAACAAATATTGCGGTAAAAGCACAAGTTCAACAATACAATTCATCATACAATTCATATATTCATATTTAAAACAAGAAAGACTAGAAAGAGCAATCACAGGAGGGAGTTGGGAGGCTAAAAGGCCTTAATCAACTTCCTTCTGATACGCCAAATACCTCAGAGAAACTTGGGAACTGCAATAGCAATAGGTAAGCTCGATTCTTATTTTAAAATGTAACATCCTTATGGCATGGTCACGGCTCCTCAAATGTTTTCAAGTTGGAACCAGCCACTTCATACGAGGGGGAGCATAAGATGGGCCAACAAAGAAAACATGAGCAGTAGAATCCAAACTTGATTTACAGCTAGGGCAGCATGAGTTGGAGAACATCTAGATGTGAATGTGTTAAGAGGAAGGCAGCCGAATTGAAATTGCATATAAAGCTTCCTATACTCAGATCAGTGATACCATCAAGGTTAGGCTCCAGCAACATAGTGCATTTAAAATCCAAGAACTTACTAGCGAGCTGTCCCACAGTGGAAGGGAATAACGCAGACTGTGATACCCATTCCCAGTAATAGGACTTCACCCTTTCCTTGGAAGGTAAAGGCCCAGAAGGGAGACAGTTCCATGCTTCTTCCAACCCAGTGGCAAACAAGGATGATTTTACTGAATTTATCCACATAATCTTTTTAGAGGTGTCTAGCAAACAGACTTCCCTGAAAGCATTGTTATAGGAGGACAATTCAGGTGTCGCAATGATTCTTCTCCAAAACAACAATGGTCTAAGGTTAGCTATGGCTGCTAATGGTTTTCGAGCCATAGGGAAAGTGCAGGGGAAGAAGGGGAGTACTTGGGGTCAGGGACACAAGTTTTCTTAAGAACATATGTTCAATGCGGGCGAGGTCCTTAAGGTTCTCAAATCCCCATGGTTCCACCCCGTAAAGCACTGCGCTAACTGACTTCACATCATAAAGCTGAAGGGCTGCAGCTCGAGGTCTGCTAGCAGATAAAGGATTCTAGTTTCAAACCACCCAGAGAGGGGCTCCCCCTATAAAATCTATGCGAGCTGATCGCCATAAACTTAGTTTTTGTTGGGTTTATTTCTAGCCCTCTTCAATAACAATTGTAGTACCGCTGGAATTTTGGACACTAGCATGTTATCATCAGCGAACAAAATTGTTGCAATTTTATCCTTGCCTAAGGCTGGGGCATCTGATGGCCTGGAGGTAAGCTGCTGGATGACCTGATTCAGGTATGGAGAAAAAAGGGTTGGGGGCAGTACACATCCCTGCAGTACACCCCTAGCAACCTTTATGGGATCGGTGAGCTGGCCTTGCCCCCCCCACAAGGTATTCTTACAAAATTGCTTCATGGAGATGAACAACTAAAGCCAAAATTGCTCAAGGCATTCCCATATTGCTGAGCACTTCCCAGAGTTTGCCTCTGGTGACCAGATCGAAAGCAGATTTCAGATCTATAATGGCTACATGAAGACACCCCTTCCCAATCACTACTACTTTCCAGTACAAAAGCAAAAAACTGAAAACCTGATCGATAGTGCTTATTTTGGACCTAAAGCTAGCCTGGAATTGTGATAAGATGTTATTATCAATGATCCAATCATTGATTTGTGATAGAAGAGCACAATAGAACACCTTCTGTACTGAGTCTATAAGGCTAATAGGCCTATAGTTTCCAGGTGAAGACCTTCACCTTTCTCATAAAAAGGTATCAACTCTGCACCCCACCATGACTCGAGTATCGGTGCTCCCTTGGCTGTTGCTTTGGACAACAGTAAAATATACTGCCACTTTTAGCTTTCTCATGCAGGAAAAGATCACCGGGGATACCATTAGGGCCAGTGGCTTCAGAGCGTACTATGGTGTCAATAGATTTACATATGTCACTCAGGTTGAACAGTCCATCACAGATGGTGTTGCCCAGCTGGACATATGTCACTCAGGCTGAACAGGCCATCACAGCTGGTGTTGTCCACCTGGACAGGAGGGAAGGGAACAGGACTAATCCTAGGTAGACTTTCCACGTTATAGAGTGAGTTAAAATGATGAAACCAATCCAATGACTGTATATTATTACCTGAAGGGGCAAACCCCCCATGGCTGCCGTTGCTTACCAGGGACCAAAAAGATTTGAAATCTTTGCGTTCGCAGGCTTCCCTAATAGACCACCATCTCTCTTCATCCCAATCCTGCCTGGCCTTGATCTGTGTTAGCTTATAATTTTCGGCAAGGTCCTGATGTGGGAAATATCTTTCCGCTTTATTTCCCTTACTAGATTTGCCTGGGACATCCTACATTCCCAATTAAACCACTGGGCTCCACCACTGTGTTTTGGTCTGGGGGAAAATTGAGGAGTTGGCATGATAATTGACAACTCTAATCTTTTAAGAACCCAGTAGGCATGTCTATTAACATTGAGAAGCACCCCACCTCCTCGTCCAGCTTGTCCATTAATGCCACACAAGAGGCCAAGTCTTGGCTAATGGTACAAAGAATATAATCTTGAAGGGCAACCTTACGCCATCTTAAGCGGCGTCTGTTGTTTGAAGAGTGGACCTCCCTGGTAAATTGACCGGGGAGGAGTGCAGTTTGCACCCTTTCCCATGGGGACACTAGACTAAGGCAAAGAGGATTATGGTCACTTTCAGTTAGTTTCCTGACTACCATGTCGTCCACCAAAAACCAATGTCTAAGATCAATCAAGGTATAGTCGATGTGATTCCTCCCCCAAGGACAAATAAATGTACAGGCAGCATGCCTGTCGGACTTTGTTCTTCCATTGACTGCCCTAAGGCCAAGGGACAAGGACTTCAGCTGCAAAGCATCCTGATTCCACGTCTTCACAGGTGATCTGGAGCCTGGGTATGTGCCTAGAGTCGTTTTCTTCCAAGCGATCACCCATGTGGCTCAAACTAAGAGGTTCGAACGTAACATTGAAATCCTCCCGCTACAATGAGGGTGTGATTGCTATAGGTCTCTCACTCAGCAGATTCTCAAGGGATTTCAGGGTAATAGAGTACTTAGCCACCTTTGTTCCCCTGGCATAGATATTATATATCAATGGTGTTTTTTCCAGGCCCCTCGAGGCTAATCTACATGATATCAAAGCTATCTGTAGGCAACCATTTCAATGAGCATTGTAGAGCAATCGTAACTCAGATTAATAGGCCTCCAGATGGATGGCGCACTTTACTAGGGATAGCAGGAAGATGGTAAGATGAGTAACCCAGTTTATAGACTGGTTCGAAAAGCCAGGTTTCCTGCAGAATGCAAATACCTTAGCCATCCATAATGATATTCCAGTAGGGCAACAGTGGTTTTGCCTTTAGCCCTGCCAAATTCTAATAAACAATGTTTACCTTTGCTCAAACACTTTTAGCCTTTGACAAAAGAGCAGAATTGACCACGGGGTCAGACCAGGCTGCCAATGGGCTGCGAGCATCATTAGAGGCAGATATAACTGCCTGGGGTAAAGTAGTAGAAACCTCCTTGTTACTGAGAGAACCCATGCTATCTAATTAGCACTTGTCACAGCAGCTACTGGCAGATCTCTCAGGACCACTAGAGCTACCTGAGAGGTGGCTTGTGCCTCCATCAACGTGGGCCAAACTAACTTGGTACAGGAAGAGCCATCATCTTGTGCATAAAGGGGGGGGGGAGAAACTAAGAAACAAGGGGCAAATTGAACTTAAAATAAATAGTGGACCCTTCCGAGAGGTTAATACTTTGGTCCAGGGCCACTAGGTCTTTGGCTAGCTGCCCATTGGCTAGGAGCAGTTCAATGCAGTTGAAAGGGGAAACCAAAGAGATGTGTCATCTGGCCCTCAGAATATCTTTTCTCATTTTATTGATTCACTAATATGCAATCACTTTCTTGAAGAAAGCATTGTCTCAAATGATTCATTATCCAAATATTTCCTAAAACTTTTCTGAAATTGGATGCTTTTTGAAACATCAACTTTATTATTATTTGCTAATTCTGTCACTTGGTCATGTACAGGGACAGCTCTTGTAATTTCTTTGTACAAATAAATCAACTCTTTTTCTTGGTATTGATTCACAAGTTCAAGATCCAAATATCCTACTATCATGTCCTCTGATTCTATTTTTAATCTCAGGACATTTAATGGTCTCTCAGTATTCTGGCTAGTGCTCGGGTTTTCTGCATCCCCTGTTTTTGCACTTTTCCTGGTAGCTTTCTCTAACCATGGGGGAAGAAATTCCATCTTCACACAAATTTGTTTCATCTTGTGTCGCCTCTGTCGTAAGGCAATTCTCCTTCATTCCTCTAATGATTGAATAGTCTGTGGTGGTGTCCACACACCAATTTTTGAATTCCGTGACATTGGGATAAACCCTGTCCCTGTTACTCTTTGAACAACTTCTTGAGCAATGTATTTGGGAGAATAGATGTTTACACTTCTACTGGTTGTGCAGTTAAAACCCTAGTTACAGGTGCTGGGGCAATCACATTAGAAGCTGTCACATTTATAGGTATCACCGCTTATACAGGTTCAACTTGTAAAGGCACATTGCTTGGTACAATAGGTTGAGCAGCAGGCTGTGCTATCACAGGTCGATCTATATCAAGCTGAGCTACAATTGGTTGTGCTACAATAGGCTGGGTAAAAGGCAATGGTCTTTCAATCTGATATGAGTTTAGATCAACAGGGGCTGTAGCCACTGTGACACATCAGCTGCTGTTAAACCAGCATTCGTTCCAGGACCCACAGAAGGTGGTGGACACGCAGACAATAACTCGTCCTAAATATCATCACCTGAATCTGTATCCATGTCTAATTTCATGTAAGCTTTTGTCTCCTTTTCCCCTGTAATCTTTTCCTTTTAGGTTTTTGTGTTTTTCTGGCTGTTCATTATTCTCATTTGTACTTGCATATTATACTCTTGCTCCGTCTACTACATTATTTTATCATCTTTGTTGCTGATCATCTCAAATGGCATCTGCATTGTTTCTTATTGCCCTTTTTGTTCAACTCAGGTACCTCACCCTATGTCTGTTATAAGTACAGATTTAAAAGAAAATGACAGAGCGCAACACTGTGTCACATTTGGCAGCGCCGTGCTCCATCATTTTCAAAATATAGGGATGCACCATATATGATAGAATACAGTGCATCCCTCTGTTGCCCCCTACGCCAGCGCTAAATTTGCTTCCTATACCTCACGCAGCCTCCCTTGCGCCATGGTGAAAGGATGGCTACACTGCAGGGGAGATTGTTTTTTGTGCAGTAGGGGACACTTTCCTACACAAAAGCAATCTTCAATGGTGATTTTCTCTTTCTATGTGCACTGCACAATGCAGTACATACAGAAAGAGTGAAAAGAAGAAGAATTGAAAGCATTTCTCCTCGTTGCATCATGCTAATGCCACCCCTGGGGATTTTGGTGCTGCCTCAGGTTTAAGAAAACATCAAAATGCAATGGGTGTTGCTGTGGCACGCCCAGAGCAACACATATTGCACTCCCATTCCACGCAAAGTGCTGCATGTCAAGGGACAGTATTTACAAGGTGGTGTTAAACCACAAAAAAGTGGCTTAATCCCACCTTGTAAATACAGCGCTGTGCACAGCGCCACCGAAGCGTCACTAAAAGTGGCGCTCCATTGGTGATAGAGCCTTTTAAAGTGCTTGAAAATTGTGTTGGTATAAGAGGAGATCAGAATTCATAAAGTGTTTCTCCTAATCTGTCGGCAATTCACAAATTGAATGGACCCTATCTAGGAAAGCCTAACGAGCCCTCTTTCTCAGTAAGAGCCTATTCCAATCTCTGTGAGGCTCTGTACAGCAAACAACCAATCACTACACATTTCTCCTCTGAGCTCAACCCATCTCAGTGCAATGTTTCAAACCAGCTGACTAATACAAGCACAGCACAATATGATGCAATAACCTACTCAGCGGCTCACCCTCCTTTATAATTTCTTTGCATTCACACAAAGCATTCATTCTTCTAAACTATAACAGTCTTTTTCTTCCTTCTAAATACAACAAAGGAACAATTCAACATATTTTGACCCACACCATTAAAATCTTGACCACATGGGAATCACCTAATTAATGCAGTGTCACCTTTGCGCACCAGGTTTCAGCAGCATTGACCAATATTAGAACCACAACAAATTGCTAGTGTCCCTGTCCCAAAAGTACAGTCGATGATGTTTCACAGCCTGCACCACACATCATTAGCAGAGAAGAAAACCAATAAATCATGTCTTTATTTGTCCATTTATTCCGGGATCTTGGACTACTTCTTAGTATGATAACCTCTTTATTTTTGTTGAGAAAAGCACGCAAGCATCAGCAATTCATAAGCTTCAATAATCCATTCAACACGCATACCCCTTTATCAATACTTAATCAAAGTCATAAAAATCAATAATCAGTTATAAATTTTGCCTCACATTCCTTTTGATACTCACACATCCAAATCTGCGGCTGCTTCAGAAAACTGCACTCTGTCAATCTTCAAGCTTAGGCTTTGGGTACAGGGATATAGGCATTTTTCTATATCGGGGTCATTTTTATTTTTGCAGCTTTTATTTTCGATCACATCAAACATCAATCTGCTACCAGCCTTGTAAGCACGTAGAACTATTGGGAACTGCGAACATTTATAATGCAATCTTGCCCAAAGACAATATAAAAAGCCTAGGTGTTTGGCTGGACTCCCGCCTTACAATGGAATGTCACTCAAAGAAATTGGCTGCCACATGCTTTCAGTTACTGAAGAATTGTAGGAATGTTTTACTTTTCTTCCCTTTGTAACTAAAAGGCTTATTGTTAAGGCTCTGATATTGTCTCGTCTTGACTATGGGAATATTGTATTTCTGAGTTCTCCATACTATCTCCGAAAGAGACTACAGGTGCCACAAAATGCAGCCACCTGCCTTTTGATGGGCACCCCAAGATGTCATTCTGCCAATGCTGCTCTGGTCTCCCTCCACTGGCTCCCAGTTGAACAGTGTATCAACTTTGAAGCTGCTTGTTCTGTTCATCGGGCACTTCATAACAGTGGGCCAGCCTTTCTCAGGCGAATCATAACCCCCTACATCCCCCAAAGATAACCTAGATCTTCATCTGCCTCCTTGATCAACATATATTGTGGCAAGAAATTAAGATGGGGAGGCAGGTCCTTTGCCTGCAAAGCAGGCATCCTTTGGAACTCTCTTCCCGTGGAACTTCAAACAGAGAACTCCGAACTTCAGTTTTGTAAAAAATTGAAGACCTTTCTTTTCTCAGCATAGTGTGTCAGATTTGCTCATTGATGGTCCTGCATTAGCGCTGGGAGGACTTCGGGTAGCCATGCGCTCTATAAATTTGTAATAATATTAATAATCATTCTATTTGGAAACATGAAGTTCCGCACCCATTCACTGGAACCAAGAGGAATGGACCTTTGAAGTGAGTGAGGAATTAATCAGAAGTTGCCAAAAAACAGTCTAACAATATAGATATCAATTTCATCATTCTTATAGGAGTCAATAATGAAATTTGTATGAGTCTTAGAGCTTTTTTGAATTCTTTTGTTTAATTCTTTATTGCAGATCATCAGTTAGTCAATCACAATATCAATCCAAACCAGAAGAAAGCATAAAGAGTGTTCCATATAAGTGAAATCATTATTCAAAGCCAAGGAGATTCTAAGTAAAGAAAATTGATTTAGAACTCATTAAGAGATCTTCATTTGATTGTGAAAGCACTAGCCTCTGTGCAAATCTCGATCAGACCCTCACATAGAGAGAGGTTCAAGAAACTCATATCTAGCATATATTTAAGGTGAAGGAAATAAAGGACCTCTCACTATACAACTAAGAAGGCTTAATAAAGCTTCTGCAGAGGATGCAGAAAAGTCTAAGCAGGATCATAGAGTCTGACCCTCTTCAAATCTCTTCTGAAGTATTTCTCATTTCGACAAGTGCAACAATTGTTGCAGTAGCTCATCCTCTTGTCCAATGAAGCAGTAGACTCTTCATGGGAACAGGACAGCATCCATTGATTTAGCAAACCAAACAAAGAAGATCCTAACAAAGATACAAATATACTACAAATAATAACATGACTATAAATTCAGCTCAGTCTCCCAATGCTTTGTTCTGTAAGACAAAACAGGTCAGTTGCAGTACAATACATTATTCAGTGATATCACTCGCTTTCCCATACACTTCTATTGGCAAACTTTATTCATAAAGAAACACTCTACAGACATCAAATTCAACATTTTAATAAATTGTTATATTTTATTAAACACATTTAAGTAGGAAAGGCGAAGTATACTACTTCTTCTATTCATTCTTTTGTCTCAAAATCACATTTGTATCATTGAAGGTTAACATTTCAAATTTCAGACTTCAGTCAAGTAAAAAGTGAGAGAAAAATGCATTAGTCAGTAACTATAGCTAAACACCTCTGACTAGAAAAGCCTTCTGTAAAATATGCATTTAAATGCTGGTTTTTATGCTAAAGCCTTCACGTTTACTCAATGTACTAATTACAACAATTGACGTGTCCCCAAACAGATTAGTATAGTTGTTAGTGATGGAGAGGTACTGAAGTTCTTTCTGATTGTATTCTGAACTGTCCATTATGATGATACCACCACCTTTGTTGGCTAGTGTGATAGTAAAGGTAGAGTTAGACTTCAGACTTAATAGGGCTTCCTTTTTCTGTCTTCCTGATATTGTATTGTATATAACTCCATGTCTCACTTGTTCTGTCAATGTCCTAATGGACAACCACCATACAATGCACAGATTTCTACAGGAGTACCCTGTCTTGGAGGTAAAAAGTAACTAGAGTACATTAAACTAAAAAACTACATTGACTACAAGATTCTTTGTTTTTAAAAATGAAATGTGGTTTATATTGTGAAAAAATATGTAATTTGAGTTTGATCTTGTTGGTAATCAGGGTTAGATCCTACTTAAAAGGGAAATGTGGGCTGCTGTGAGGATATATTTGGAGATGGTAAAAAGTGGGGACATTTTCCTCACCTCCGATGTTAAATTCTGCATAACTCAAAGCTCTTTTTTCTGTTTACCTACTATTTAGAAATTGGATTTCTGGTTGGCAAAATTATGCACCCTATCCAAACAGGAACCATAAGGGTAAGCCACAAACACACCCTAAATTAACCAGCACTGGACCCCTGGTAGTGAGGCACAGAACAGTCAGGCTTAACATAACAGACAATGTACAAAGTATTGTCCAACACTTCAAACAGTAAAACAGTGAAAGCACCACACAAAAAGATACCACAACTAGTTAGAAACATAGAGCTTAATTTAATGACCAAAACAAGACCAACATGACAAATATCCAATAAGTAGAACATTTGATATGAATTGTTGAAGACTAAACTGAATTGTTGTACTTAAAGGCATTAAGCACCAACCCATGCTGTACTAGCCTTGGTCTGCTAAAAAGTACTTTGTTTGCGTCAACATTGAGGGAGATTTGAGGAACATCATGGTCAATCATTAGGATGTAGGCCATGCATTGGTTCTGAGCTTTATAAAGTAGGAAATGCATCAGAAACGGTGATGATGCACCATGCTGTTGGCGATGCAATGTCCTCGATCCTCTCAGAAGCAGTGATGCATCGCCTTGATGTAGACGGACCAGATTAAGTGGGGCAGCAGCATTGATGCATTGGTTTTGTTGAAGCAGCACTTTATACCAACTTTTAAGGGCCCAGGGCAGGATTGGTACCACTTGGCAGGGCAAGAAACGCAAATGGCAGAGTCCAGGTGCTGTAGCAGGTGACATGGAAGTCTTCTGTGCCCTTGAGACTTCAGAAACTGGAGACAAGTCAGCTGGACCTTGGAGTCACTCCAGGTGTTGTGTTGAAGTTATGTGCGTCCAGCCCTTCTCACCCAGGCAAGGAGAGAAGCAGGCCGCAGGTCAGCACAGAGTGAAAGCAGTCCTTCCAGTGCAGCAGTTCAGCAGAGTGGCGGTCCCTGTAGCAGCACAGCAGTCCTTCTGCCTGGCAGATTATACACATGTCCAGAAGTGTACTGAATTGATAGAGTCAGAGGTGCATTTCTTATATCCAGTGGTGCCCCCGAAGTGGAGGAGATCTCAAGGAAAGGCTTTGAAGTGCACAGAGGTTTTTCCATCCTGCCCTGGCTCCAGACTCAATACAGAGGGTGGGGACAGAATACAATCTAATCAATTGTATGTGGGAGCCTATGGCCAGCTCCTCCCTCCATTCTCGCTCAGCATGGCCAATCAGGATGTAGATGTACGTCAGTCGTACCTAATTTCCCATTGTGTGTGGCTGTCTAGCATGAATGCCCAAAGTCCAGCTGTCACCCACTTCAGATATGTGTTAGAGACAAGCTAAGTGTGCGAAAATGACAAATTTATAAATGTGGCGTTTTTGAAACTTTAACACTAAATCTGACTTTACCATTAAAGAGGATTTATCACTACAATTCCATACGTACTAAACATGATAGATCTACCCCTCCCCAATCAGGAATTACATCTTATTAAATGTAATAAGTAATCTCCAACGCTCTCCCCTGAGAGGGGAATGCCTCACAATAGTGAAAAACAAATTTGAGAATTTTTCGCTACCAGGACATGTAAAACCGAAAGGTATATGCCCAGTCTTTTAATGACATAGCATCTTCCCCTATGGGCTTCCCATGGCCTACCTTAGGGGTGACATATTTGATAAAAGGGTAGTTTGAAGCTTGGGTAAATGATCTGACTTTCTAGTAACCTAGTATACCACAGTAAATTACCTTTACATGACTCTTATCAGAACAGACACGTTCACATTCAGAGACACAGTGGGTATACATTACAAGTTGTGAGAATGACAACACTTGCTTCATGAACAATGCTGTGCTGGCAGTGGCCATCTGGCAGCAGGAGGGCTTTTCTTTTACCTATGAGTGTGCTGAGTTTGAAAATAGAGCAGGTTGGTCTAGGTGGGGAAGAGTCAACCTAGTCATACATACACTACAAGGAGGCTCAGGGAGAACAGGGAAAATAAAAAAAATTCTCTACAGGGTAACCCATTCAAGGGATGGACAGCAAGGGTCAGCATGGGTAAATAGGTGGTTGCACCATTAGGAGGTCCACTTAGGGCATTGGCATGACTGTTACTCTGCTCTGCTGGTATCTTTGCATATTCAGCGATGGGAATAGCACTAGAATTATTTCTCCCACATGTGACTTACCCACACAAGAGATGGTCCTCAGGAAGGTTAAGAGCAAATTGAGGGCTACTTTTGTTCATAAATAATGGTGAGTTGTGCAAGGGAAAGACAATCCAACAAAAGCCAAACAGAGGTACTGGAGCCTTCATGAAGCTGTTCTGGAGAGGACGGTAAGACACCCTCTAGGCTGCAGGGAACTGTGCAGCAAGTTCTGAGCTACAAGGAACTGTAAGAACAGTGCTTGGCTGTGGGGGACTCTGGAAGCAGTTCCAGACTGCTATGTGCTTTGGAAACAGATTTGGGATTGGATCTATCGCTGAGGTCTGGGAATAATGTTCATAGAGCTGGCCACTTCGACTGTGCTAGGCACACAGGGCCGAACAGGCCTTTTATTCTAATTGCTATTTCCCCAGTGTGCTGGAACCCTTGGTTTTAAAAGCTCAGGGCAACTCCTGGTGTCTGAGTCACTTTCCCCAACTACTGGAGGTAAATTGCAGGAGGCTTGGGAACGATTCATGCGAGAGAGAGAGAGAGAGTGGGAAGGAAGGGGAAGGTATCAAAAAAGCGATAAGAGAGAAGAAGAAAGAGAATGGATTATGGAAAGAGAGAAATTGTGTGAGAAGATAAAGGGAGCAGGGCTGTTTTTAACCTTTTAAGCAGGGCTTCTTTCCCACACACACACACACACACACATTCCTTCTGTCTATTTCTCTCTCCAGAAAGCAAAATAGGATCAGCAGGATAGGAAAATGGTCTGTGGCTAAACTGCAGAAGTAGCATCACCAAAGATGTGTTTTAGTGTCTGCTTTTTGCTTGAGCAAATCTCTATGTCCTGTTTTGCCTCTGTCCCCT
This sequence comes from Pleurodeles waltl, assembly GCF_031143425.1. Classification (NCBI taxonomy): domain Eukaryota; kingdom Metazoa; phylum Chordata; class Amphibia; order Caudata; family Salamandridae; genus Pleurodeles; species Pleurodeles waltl. The sequence continues at coordinate 653,324,563 of NC_090439.1, forward strand.
TATCTTATTAGTATTGCCAAGAGGTCCTTCAGCTTACCTTGCTTGCTGCTGACTTCTTCCATCAATGGTTTTGTATTGCTAGTTCTAGTGCAATTATTTGTTTGCGTTAGTCTCAGGTTATGTGTAAGTAGCAAGTAGACTGAGGAAATCAGGGTTTGCATATTTTTTACATTTATATATACTTTTAAAGGGCTACATATTTGGGCAGTAATCTGTATTTTTATATTTGCCTTACCGTTAAAGTTGAAATTGCTTGTTTAGTATAAGGAGGTCCTAATTTTAAAGTGTCTACAAACTGAGCTTGTTTATTTACTGTAGCCAGAAAGGATCCAAAACAGTTGTAAACATATGCCAGCTCTGAGATGGAGAGCATGCTGCACCACACATGGCAAACAACAGTACACCCATAGAAAACAATGGAGGCAGGGACTTAAAATCAAAACCGGCAGGAACTAACATTAACACAAATTAAATTCTTTAAACTATTTAAACATGTAAAATAATAATTTTAATGTTACACCTATTGTATATGAATAAAACATAATTATTTTTTTATTTTAAATTATGTAAGCAACCTTTTAAAGAAAAATTAATATAACATTAATATTTAATAAACAAAATACATTACTTCTAATTAATTGTATACAATACTTTTAATTTGTAATACATATTAAAGACTTTTTTTTTACTTCAGGTGAAATTGTTTTAAATTAAGCCAGAAATAATATTTTATTTTAATGTCAGATATTTAAAATAGTGATAGATTTAATTTAAAATTCAGCTAATAATTTTGTAACTTTTTACTTTTTTTCTATGTTTACAATAAATATAGAACATGAATTTACAAATTTTTTGAAAGGTTAATATAGCCTTATAGCCAGCCGTAGTGTGGTATTACGCCATTGAAGGTGTGCTAGAGTATTAAAGGCCTGAGCTGAAGGTGAGGGCCTTTAACAAGGGATCAGGGCTTTAATGGAATTATAGCCCAGCAACGGCAGGCTATGAAGCTATTAGAACATTCAGCCCATAGAGGGGAGAATGTTCTAAATAGTAAAACAAAGACCTCATGGAGACCTGGTGGGGAGGGGTTGAAATTTCCTCGGGCTCCATGAGGCCGTCACAGCAACAGCTGTGAAAGGCAAACATTGGAATGTTGATGCTCAGGATTTTTACCAACCATTAGAAACCTGGAGCACTCTATTGTCTTCAATGGAGCAATCAACATTCCAATGTTTGTAATACACTTTTATAACTTTCCCAATACTTTGCCGTAAGCTGATTTTCAAATTGAAGAGGTCTCCACATGTGTACGGATCTTCAAATGCATTGGTAAAATCACTAGTAGGACTAAACATATGGGGGGTCATTCTGACTGTCCCGCCGTCAGAATACCGCTGCGCGGTCAAAAGACTGCCGCGGTAATTCTGAGTTTCCCGCTGGGCTGGCGGGCGACCGCAGAAGGCCGCCCGCCAGCCCAGTGGGAAACCCCCTTCCATGAGGATGCCGGCTCCGAATGGAGCCGGCGGAGTGGAAGGGGTGCGACGGGTGCAGTTGCACCCGTCGCGATTTTCAGTGTCTGCTTGGCAGACACCGAAAATCGTGGTGGGTCCCTGTTAGGGGGCCCCTGCAGTGCCCATGCCATTGGCATGGGCACTGCAGGGGCCCCCAGGGGCCCCACGACACCCGTTACCGCCAGCCAGGTTCTGGCGGTCATGGAGGATTCCCTAGGGCGTCGGGAAACCGGCAGGACACCGCCGGTTTCCCGTTTCTGACCACGGCTGTACCGCCGCGGTCAGAATGCCCAAGGATGCACCGCCAGCCTGTTGGCGGTGCATCTGCGGTCCCCGGCCCTGGCGGTTTTTACCGCCAGGGTCGGAATGACCCCCATGGTCTTGTTTAACATTCTTAGTGACTCAATTCACTACTTCAGGTGGTAAAGACATGTAAGTCCTCACTTTTAGTAATTTTACACTCATAGATTGTGACTAGCTAAATGTAGTCAAGTTACACAAAAGTGTAAGTTAACTTACACGTGTAGATTTACTCATGTATAAGTTTACCTTTGTGAAAGGGTCCAATATCTCTATCAAATGATTAGTGATGAAATATCCAACAGAGTCAAGGCTGATGCAGAGATCCCCACAGTATGTTCAGCCTGGGAGCACTTCTCTTCTAGCAAACAATGAATACTGAAAAGATGTAGGGACTGTAATAAGGTGCTGTAAGAAGTTGCAGTTACTGTTCAAATCTGTAGCACAAAATAAATGTCTGGAGGTGATGTATTCTGCTCTATGCTGGCTAACCATCTAGTCACAGCTGCACTCTATATCATTTCCATGCAAACAAAAAGAGACACACATGCACACATATTCATGCATACATTAAATGTTCATTGTAAAAGGTAACATGCTATTCTTTGACTCTTTCTAGTCCAGTTCTTTTCCAAAATAAAATGCAGTCATCCTGTTGCCTAAAGTCCTCCATTATATTTTTTGTCAAGCGCTTCACAGGTTCAAAAGCAGGTTGCTCATTTTTTTTAAAAGATCAAGGATTCCCAGAAGCCAAACAGACTAAGGCCCAGAATTTGAGTTGGTTAGTGTTTTCTGACCCCTGTTTGAGAAGGGGTACGAATTCCAAGTTTTGCGGTATTTACTGTACTCAGTAATTACTAAATATATTAAATACCGTACCCTTCATTCAATTTTAACAAGCCAAACCTTCTGGAATGAGTGATTTTAACAGTATAATGCTGATTTTGGTGTTGTTGACACCGAAATATGCATGTTATTTCGGAGAAACTCAGAATAGGTGCTATTTATTGCACCCAAAAAATTCTATACCCGGGGGAGTTAGATTTTAGCAGGTACAATAAATCATACTAACATCTATGTTTGCATGTTCTGTACCCCAGACTCTCCATTTCTGGTTATTCTGTGTAACCATCCTAATGAACTAGGTCAACTTTCAAAAGAAAACTATGTATCATAGCAGGTAAATAGAACCCTTTATGTAATAACAATGCAAATGTATCCTCTAAATAAATATTTGATTGAGATTCCTAATGAATGGGTTACTCCTATGTTTGGGTTTGCTGCACCGGTGACTGTCCATTTCTGTTGATCCTGTGTTAAATTCCAAAAGAATCAGTGCAACTTTCAAAATTTCAATTGACTAAGACAGTGTGGGGAGGGTATGGTCTGGCCCATCCACCTAACTTTACTGTTACAGGTGCAGTATGTATTCAACATTTGAAACCACGTATGTTTGGGCATGATTTGTATATTAAATTAACAGACGTTCTTGCAAATTGGACAGTATTAAATTAAATTGATCTCACATAAATATCCCTTTCTCATTCAAACTTGAGTTTTAGGATGTAGCTTTCCACAACTCCTTCCCATCTCTTTCTCAGTGTTGTTATCATTGCTGCTCTGCACTCTGTTTGTTTTGTTTCAAGGTCTAGATCTTCCCAATATATGTTTTCACATTGTCACAATGAGACAAGATATAATTCTTCCTTCTCAGTCAATGCTTCGTTTTCACTAAACCATACTAATGCCTCAAAGTTTATCCAATATTGTGATGTAAACATTAGGTTCAATTTTCAATTAATTTACTAGTACTGAAACATGCATATATTCAATCAGTTCAATTTTAGCAAGATTAGAAGAGACAAAAAGACAAAAACAGATTAGCATAGAAAATCAAATGACTGCTAGTGATGCATATTTGGATACCACAGGAGGCCAAACTACAAAGAAAGTTGATAGAAGGGGTTAACCAATTCCAATGCTTGGAGGCTACTATAGAATATATAGGACATGAAATTAAACACGTGGTAGGTGAGGGGCAACTAACAAGACCTGGGAGGTGAATGTAAGATCATGTTTGGGGACATATATTACAAGGGATTACAGATGAGGAAATGAAATGCCATAGATTCATTTGAATACAATAGTAAGGAAGAAAAATAGATTAAAGTAATGAAAAAAGAGCCAGTGTGAAGCGGCAAAGAAGGCATAAATAAAAGCAGCAGGACAAACCTATTTAATTAGATTGAAGAGTACTGCGTGGGTGGGCCAGACCAGCAAGTAAGAGAGAGCAGAAGTAGTCTAGATGACAGAAGATAACAACAGAGGTAAAAAATTTTAGCCTAGAAAATAAGGAAAAGGCTGGATTTTTGGGAGAATGTAAATTTGTAAATGACAGGTGTACGTTGTTGTGGCAATGTGGGTAGAAAAAGAGAATGATGGGTTAATTGTGATGCCAAGTTTAGGGATTAAAGAGACAACATAAAAAGAGAGATTGAGCAAACAAGAAAAGAATCTCAGTTTTAGTAGAGATTGAATGTAGAGAAGGAAATGACATGCAGACCTAGACAAATTTGTGGTAAAGTCCATTTCAAGCTAGTCGTAAGAATTGAAGAAAATCGAAATGAGTCACCAGGGTAGCAATAACAAGATAGCCAAAGAGGAGACATACAAGAGAATAGTAAGTCATGTTAATGATGAAAAGAAGGGAGCTCTGATGGAAAGGGGAGGGATAACACTCAATGGTACCTCAGGAGAAGGAAATGTTAATGGGTGGAGAAAATAAAGTGAGGCATAATACTCTATTTCAAAAGCAGCAAAACAGTCCAGGAAAATCAGAAGGAAAAATGTTTGTCATGTCAGGCAAATGTTAGAGAGTCTACAACAGAAAAAAGAGCCATACCAGCAGACCGAGTAGACTGAGCCCAGATTTGAGGGGAAAAAACAATAGTGGTCAAGGAATAAGACAGTAAGTACAGACACTCATTTCAAAGAGTTGAGAGAGAAAGGCTAGGCAATAAAATGGGCTGGTGGCTAGGGGTTTGCCTGTCCTTACATGGGCTGCACCCCCACCCCAAGAGCATTGAAAGACTTTCTGCCCCCCTAACCCTAACTATATCAGATTGAGGGATTAAGGGATTTACTTGGAAACAGACCAGAACTGTCAAGCCAAACCATTTAATTCCTCAGGCAGGAACATATTTAAAATTGCTCCTCCAAATACCTGAGCAAAACTCATTTCAAATTAATGTGTCCCTCCACTACTTCATATCCCAGTTTAAGGAAAGTACATTGACCTGCTGTGAAAGACAACATTGTTCATATTTTCATGACCCACCATTCTCCACATGAACAAAATGTATTCCTTATTCAAACAATAATATTTACATTTTCTTCTTTTGACAGAAACATGGTGGATAGTACACACTAACTCATTTATTAATGAGCTTGTCCATAGTAGTGTTTAAATAATTCAAGCTGACTGACTCAAAATGGAAAAGTTAGGTAGTTATTTTCACAATAGTCTGCTGCTAATACAGGAACTCTCTCCTTTGACTTTCTTTGCCAATGGGATGTTGACATCATGTCAAATTAACAAGTTCTTAGTACATTTTTTCCTACTTTATCACCCTCCCATGTTTCTTCTACTATACTAGTGATGAAATTGGTAACCTGTAATGAAATAAACCAAATATCATATTTATAGGCGATCTAAATCTATGGTTAAACAATCCAAATGGCTCTATCTGGGATTTTAAGTAAAGCATGGAAGCCTTTAATTTAATTATTCAGTCTTCTGGTCCTAAAGATGAGGAAGGCTAACTTCTCAATCTTTTTTTTAATTTTAATGAAGTTACAGTGAAATTATGTATCCCTGTGATATGCATCAACCATCATGGTATTTGATTCTACATTATGCTTCCAGAACCTTAAACTTAAAGATCACTAATTAAATATGATAAAGATACCATAGACATTTTGCGTTATGAATAGACTGTCTGATAAAATATCATTGTAATCTCTCATTATTCTATAGCCTCCAATCATATATGAATTTCTTAATTCTTCTCTTGAAGCCTTAAATTGCACATTACCTTTTAAAACTAAAGTCTAGAATATTAAACCAAATGGCAATTCTTCGGTAAACCAGACTGGCAAGCAGTAAACTCAAAATGCATCAAGGAAATAACATAGATCACACTCTAAAGAAATTAAGAGCCTGATTACGACTTCGGCAGAGGGGATTACTCCATCCCAAATGTGACGGATATCCCGCCCGCCGAATTATGAGTCCATTATATCCTATGGAACTCATAAAACGGCGGGCGAGATATCCGTCACATTTGGGACAGAGTAATCCCCTCCACCGAAGTCATAATCAGGTCCTAAATTCCTTTATATTACAAAAGGTATATAATAAAAAAAGTTATGAATTAGCCACAAAATATCTTCTAAATATGTAGCCAGTGCATTCAACTTGTTCAAAGAGTTGTTTAAAATTATTGAAGAGTTAAAAAATTCAGTGGTTTATAAATGACCACAACAAATTCTGCCACCTTACATGAACATTTGACCTCCTAACTTCAAGATAAAATCACCACTACAAGAAGTACCATCTAAACTGGATTCATACCTGAAAACAGCTGTTTAGTTACCTGCCAAGTTGGCTTCTGCCCGGGCAGGAAAAATAAGCTAGATGTGGTCTCTTAACCAGAAGACAAGCTGATGCAAGAGGCTTCACCCTGATTTTATTAGAGCTTTTGGTGGTCTTTGATTCCATAGAACTGTTTATTTTTAACTCAAGGCTTGCAGAGATATGTATATAGGGCACTGTGGTTCACAGGATTAAGTGATTCCTATCAGCCCATCTGGTTGTTTATACCTTTATGATCTTTTACTTCTCAACCACATTCTCACAACTATGCAGTGTTTTACTTTCTTCATAATGACATAAATATACTGTTATGAAGTCAAGTACAGGCCCCTCGTAGTCCATGCAGACGATTGTGTGTTTAGGTCCTGCCATGGTCTGAAGAGAGCTGTAAGTTTGCAAACAAAATAAGTAACACAATATACATACTGGACTGACTTTATCATTAGAGATTACCATTCATTAATAACTGTCAAGAACTCTGTACAGTAGATTAGAACAACATTTATAACTGCATGATCTCATAAGGCTCCTGGAAGGAAAGGCCAAGGAGTGCCAGTGCCTCACATGGAGACAGATGCCCCACTCAGGAGACTGGAGAGGGATTTATGGAAAGTGAGGAATACCTGGCCCGTCACACAGTCCTGGACTATCACCCTCCAGCAGCCCCACCCAGGATACCACTGACAGCCCAGCCACCCAGCCACCAACATCAGCTCTGGCCAAACGACCCCACACCAGTGTCTCCCAGGCACAGACTGGTGGCCCACATGTACAGAGGCCAGAGTCTCCACCTACCAACAGGCTGGATGATGAAGCCCCCAGTGTAAGTGGGACTGCCAGACCTGTGCAGGGGACACAGGCACACGGGGCACGGCCCAGTGAGAGGGCATCAGTGGCCTAGGGGGGAAGCTAAAGGATGGATGCAGCACCCCAGGAGGTGATTTCTGAGGTCCTGTGAGCATACCACCTTACCCAGGACAGGATGGGCCAGATCCTGGCCACCTTGGAGCAGAATCAAAGACTGCAGATAGCACACCACCAAGAGGCCATGGAGCAATGGAAACAGCTCAATGCCACCATGGCCACCATTGAAGGGGTGCTGCAGCACCACTACCTTAGCCAGCCTGAGACCTCCACTCACCTGCAAGCCCCTACCACTAGCCAGGACACTGCCCTGCTATCCACACCTGCAGCAGCTACTGGACTGGTGGCACTGCCAGAGGACACACAGGAGACCAGCACCCCTAGCCCTGCAGCCCACCTCCAGTCACTCAAATGTGCCCTCAGACCCAGACATGCCACTAGAACACCAGTCAAGACCAAGGCCCCCACTAAGAAGTGACTCTGCCCTGAACTGTCTCCCTTGGGTGCCACTGTGCTACGTTGTTGACCTGCCACTAGCAACACACCATCTACCAATGGACACATGGACCAAAGCCCAGTGCCAACAGCTGAGCACATGCACCAGAGTATGGATATGCACCATGAGCCTACTCCCTATCACTGTACAATGATATACCAAATTTGTGTCACTTAAAAAAAACACAAATGCACTCAAATCGTATGTCCCTCGTCATTATGAGTTAACCATTGTGAGTGTGTATGCATTAGCCTGTCAATTTCATATTCATACCTTTATTGCAGGAGGGGATCCCACGCACTGCAGCGTCTGAAGTAAGTCACAATGTATACAATATTGTGTTCCCTGGCACATGCCACTTCAGTACTCAGTTAACAGTGTCAGTGACTAAAGACACCACATTACCAATTACATGAGTCAGACTGAAACTATGCAGTGAAGACAATAGCATAATTGAACAATACCTTAGGGTCACTGGAAGTATAGGCAGATCAGCTGGGTCCTGGAGTTAAGATCTTCCCCCTCTTCTTCCTCACAATCACTCTCATCCCCTCTCTGAGATTGCTGGGCTGGTTGGACAGCACCCTCCTCTTCTAGAAGGGGGATAGCTTTCCTCACAGCTAAGTTGTGCAGCATGCAGCAGGCAACCACTATCTTACACAAGTTGTCAGGGACATAGCACAAGGATCCCCCAGAGAGATGGAGGCAATGGAATCTAGCCTTCAGGAGACCTATAGTGCGCTCAATCACCCTCCTAGTACATCCATGGGCCTCATTGTAATTCCTCTCTGCTTCTATCCTGGGATTCCTCACTCGTGTCAGGAGCCAATGCAAGTTGGGGTACCAAGAATCACCTGCAAAAGTGGATGTTAACAGGACCATAATGAACTGACTGCACATACATATTGGCTGGCTGTCACCTATGTACAGAACCATTGTCATACACACTCACCTAGGGGCCATCCTCTGTACCCTTGTAGTTGTCCCATCAAGTGTGGTACACTGCTGTTTCTCAGGACAAAGGAATCATGGACTGAGCCTGGGAAGCTGGCATTTACACATGATATGTACTGGTCAGCACTACACACCAATTGTATATTCATGGAGCAGAAGTTCTTTTGATTCCTGTGCACCTGTTCATTCACCCTTGGGGGTATGAGAGCTATGTGAGTTCCATCAATGGCACCTATCACATGTGGGATGTTAGCAAAGGCATAAAATCCAGACTTGATGGCAGGAAGCTCAGCCCTTTGGGGGAACTGGACACATGTCTGCAGGTGTTAGACAAATGCATCCAGGAATTTTGACAGGATGAGGATAAACATTGGCTGTGAGACCCCTGCACACATGCCCACTGTCACCTGAAATTAACCCTTAGCCAAAAAATGGAGTACAGATACTACAGTAGGGATGGCATGCTGATTCTGATTAGCCAGTCTCAGTACAGGATCCAGTAAAGCACAGAGGTCATGGATTGTAGCACGATTGAGTCTGTAGGTGACAATGATGTGACGTTCATCCATGGTTTACAAATCAACCAGAGGTCTGTACACAGATGGGGCCCTCCCTCACCACATAGGTCTGTACCTATGGGGGAGGAAAGAACAGTCAGGCAAATGTGTGTAGAGTCAACTCTGTTGTAATGGCATACCAGTGTGAGCACATTTCCAAAGATGGGTGCATGTGAGGATCAGAAACTCATGTCAGCAAGCGACTAAGGTCAGAGACTAGGAGGCCCTGAATGGGGCCCCTGGCCAGGCTATGATAATGTTGTGGTAGCAAGATGGCAGCCTCCTGCTATCCAGGTCTGAGGGAGTGGAAGTGACATAATTCCTCTGGCGGTAGTTGTCATGGTGAAAGGCGTGTACCCAATCACTGGATTACATGGTTGTCTATGGGGAACCTGGGTCTATCATGATCGCCACCGGCGGTGATGGTGCACACCGCCGCTGAACTTACGCCATGTCGTCAGACCCTTGCCACTTGACTCCTAATTCCGGTACAGGGCAGTACTCTACTGCATGTGCTGCTGTGTCCTGACTCTGGTCCTTGAGATGGCGTGAGTCACAGGGGAACGGGTCCCGGCCTTCACCACGGAGGAACTGGAGAAGCTGGTGGACAGGGACAAACCCTTGTATGCCAAGTTATATGGGTGACCAGAGGAGCAGGTGAGTTGGCAGCCATCATCCTTGGATGTGTGTGATTGTGGCGGATGCTTGTATGCATGTGTGTTCAATTTGTGACTCGCCAGCCATAGACTGTCTGGCATGTACTGTATGTGTGTTGATAACATGGCTTTCTAAAATGTCCGTTCCATTGGGGACGAAATGTAATCTATATTAGGAGCACACATACTGACGTCTGTTTTCTGCTCTGTGTGTCCCATGCAGGTCAGCGCCCATCAGAAGAGGGGACTGTGGCAAGCCATCGCCAAGGAATTGTGGACCCTGGGGGTCTACAACCGGCAGAGCACCCACTGCAGGAAGTGGTGGAAGGACCTGAGGCACTGGGCCAGGAAGACTGGAGAGGCCCAGCTGGGGAAGGCTTCCCAATGAGAAGGGGGTGCCCCTCTGACCCTGACCCCGCTAATGGCCCACATTTTGGCGGTGGCCTATCCGGATTTGAATGGGAGCTTGAAGGAAGCACAGCAGCCACAAGGGGGTGAGTACCAATACTGCTGTAATACCTTTTTGATGGATGTGTTTGGGTGCTGTGGTATGTATGCTGTCTAGTGCCCGGCACTCGGACAGGTGTGTTCCTGCAGTCCTCCCCCCTTAAAGCCCCAAGAATGGTGTGAGGGCATGTTTGGGCGGTCCCAATAGGCCCATAGGGAACCCATGGGGGGCCCCCTTTCTGTAATCTTGGATGGTTTGTGGGCTCATTGACTGGTGAGTGCATTCGCTGGGCATGGTCTCCCATGTGTGTACTCCACACAGTTTATCAGGTCTGTGTTTCCTGTGGGTAATGTGATGTATTCTGGGGTGGTGGCAACTAGACAGGGGCACAGTCATGACTATTGTTGTAGCTGCTGCGTGTATGTGTGTGACCTGGATGGGAGTGTGTGTGAGCCAGGGATGTACATGAATTCAGGTATTTACAGAGTTCTCCCATGTTTTGTCTCTCCACCCCTGTGCTCTTGTGTCCTTTGTGTACATCAGCATCATCTGACGAGGCAGCAGTGGCACTGGCGAGTGGGGATGCAGTGGCCCACGGTTCCAAGGAAGCAGAGTCGGCGGACGCCAAGGGGACCAGCGGGTTGGAGGTCGAGGGGAGTACCACGGGGAGGCAACTTCCACATGCGGTAGTGACTCTAATACCTCCTCCGATGGCAGCTACCTGGTGGTGCCGGACCTTACTGGGCACACCCATTCTATGTCATCTTCCGCCACCCCCGTGCCATCTCCGCCCTCCCAGTTTCTCTCCACCCAGTTGCCCGTACCCGCTCACCCAGGAGGGTGGGCTTCTCCTTCTCCCCAGGCACCTCATCCCCTGCCCCAGTCAGCCCTGCTGCCCTCACAGAGGAGGCTATTGATCTCCTGAGGACCATCTCTGTAGGGCAGACAACCATTGTGAGTGCCATCCAGGGGCTAGCATCCCAGATGCAGCAGTGCAATGCATACCTGGAAGGCATTCACAGTGCCATGTCTGGCCTACAGAGATCTTTTCAGGCTCTGGCCACCTCTTTGATGGCAGCCAGTGTCCCTGGTATTTCTGTCCCCCCCTCCCACCACCGCTACCCCTTTCAGCACCCCACTCCCTTCACCCATCCCAAGCACACATGCAGACAGCCATGCACACAGATCAACACACAAGAAGCACACAGAGAAACACAAGCACAACACTTACCACCACAGGCATGCACACACCCAACATACCAAAGCAGACACAAAAACATTCACTTCCCCCAGTGTGTCAACCTCCGTGCCACCCTGTTTGTCACTTCACCATGCACACCCAAACGCATTGCACCCTCAGTCACTGCTGCTGGCCCCATTTTTGCAGTCACCACAACATCTGACATCCAGACATATACCTCAGACACCACACCTGCACTCAAAACATCTACATTGACAGACACTTGCAGCACACTCAACAGACCTGCAACCACCCAGACAACATCCATGTACACTGGCAGCCTGTTTTGTCCCACTGTGTCGTCCCAAAGCACTAAAAAATTCGCAGACACCCACACAACACACATCCACCACACATCAACATACATTACAGGCACCGGCATCCACGTCCGTTACACATACACCTGGTACTCCCTCAACCTCCACTCCCAGATGTGAGAAAGTAGCCTCTTTCTAGCCTTGTTACCCCCACTTTAGGCCTGTTTGTGAGTGTATGTCAGGGTGTTTTCACTGTCTCACTGGGATCCTGCTAGCCAGGGCCCAGTGCTCATAGTGAAAACCCTATGTTTTCAGTATGTTTGTTATGTGTCACTGGGACCCTGCTAGTCAGGACCCCAGTGCTCATAAGTTTGTGGCCTATATGTATGTTTTCCCTGTGTGGTGCCTAACTGTCTCACTGAGGCTCTGCTAACCAGAACCTCAGTGGTTATGCTCTCTCATTTCTTTCCAAATTGTCACTAACAGGCTAGTGACCATTTTTACCAATTTACATTGGCTTACTGGAACACCCTTATAATTCCCTAGTATATGGTACTGAGGTACCCAGGGTATTGGGGTTCCAGGAGATCCCTATGGGCTGCAGCATTTCTTTTGCCACCCATAGGGAGCTCTGACAATTCTTACACAGGCCTGCCACTGCAGCCTGAGTGAAATAACGTCCACGTTATTTCACAGCCATTTTACACTGCACTTAAGTAACTTATAAGTCACCTATATGTCTAACCTTTACCTGGTAAAGGTTAGGTGCAAAGTTACTTAGTGTGAGGGCACCCTGGCACTAGCCAAGGTGCCCCCACATTGTTCAGAGCCAATTCCCTGAACTTTGTGAGTGCGGGGACACCATTACACGCGTGCACTACATATAGGTCACTACCTATATGTAGCTTCACAATGGTAACTCCGAATATGGCCATGTAACATGTCTATGATCATGGAATTGCCCCCTCTATGCCATCCTGGCATTGTTGCTACAATTCCATGATCCCACTGGTCTGTAGCACAGACCCTGGTACTGCCAAACTGCCCTTCCTGGGGTTTCACTGCAGCTGCTGCTGCTGCCAACCCCTCAGACAGGCATCTGCCCTCCTGGGGTCCAGCCAGGCCTGGCCCAGGATGGCAGAACAAAGAACTTCCTCTCCCTTTGGAAAATGGTGTGAAGGCAGGGGAGGAGTAGCCTCCCCCAGCCTCTGGAAATGCTTTGTTGGGCACAGATGTGCCCAATTCTGCATAAGCCAGTCTACACCGGTTCAGGGACCCCTTAGCCCCTGCTCTGGCGCGAAACTGGACAAAGGAAAGGGGAGTGACCACTCCCCTGACCTGCACCTCCCCTGGGAGGTGTCCAGAGCTCCTCCAGTGTGCTCCAGACCTCTGCCATCTTGGAAACAGAGGTGCTGCTGGCACACTGGACTGCTCTGAGTGGCCAGTGCCACCAGGTGACGTCAGAGACTCCTTCTGATAGGCTCCTTCAGGTGTTAGTAGCCTATCCTCTCTCCTAGGTAGCCAAACCCTCTTTTCTGGCTATTTAGGGTCTCTGTCTCTGGGGAAACTTTAGATAACGAATGCAAGAGCTCATCCGAGTTCCTCTGCATCTCTCTCTTCACCTTCTGATAAGGAATCGACTGCTGACCGCGCTGGAAGCCTGCAAACCTGCAACATAGTAGCAAAGACGACTACTGCAACTCTGTAACGCTGATCCTGCCGCCTTCTCGACTGTTTTCCTGCTTGTGCATGCTGTGGGGGTAGTCTGCCTCCTCTCTGCACCAGAAGCTCCGAAGAAATCTCCCGTGGGTCGACGGAATCTTCCCCCTGCAACCACAGGCACCAAAAAGCTGCATTACCGGTCCCTTGGGTCTCCTCTCAGCACGACGAGCGAAGTCCCTCGAATCCAGCAACTCTGTCCAAGTGACCACCACAGTCCAGTGACTCTTCAGTCCAAGTTTGGTGGAGGTAAGTCCTTGCCTCACCTCGCTGGGCTGCATTGCTGGGAACCGTGACTTTGCAGCTACTCCGGCCCCTGTGCACTTCCGGCGGAAATCCTTTGTGCACAGCCAAGCCTGGGTCCACGGCACTCTAACCTGCATTGCACGACTTTCTAAGTTGGTCTCCGGCGACGTGGGACTCCTTTGTGCAACTTCGGCGAGTACCGTTTCATGCATCCTTGTAGTGCCTGTTTCTGGCACTTCTCCGGGTGCTACCTGCTTCAATGAGGGCTCTTTGTCTTGCTCGACGTCTCCTCTCTCTTTAGGTCCGATTTGCGACCTCCTGGTCCCTCCTGAGCCCCAGCAGCGTCCAAAAACGCCAAACGCATGATTTGCAACTAGCAAGGCTTGTTGGCGTCCTTTTGGCGGGAAAACACTTTTGCACGATTTTCCAAGGCAAGAGGGAGCTGTCCACCAAAGGGGAAGTCTCTAGCCCTTTTTGTTCCTGCAGAAACCTCAGCTTCTTCTGTCCAGTAGAAGCTTCTTTGCACCCGCAGCTGGCATTTCCTGGGCATCTGCCCATCTCCGACTTGCTTGTGACTTTTGGATTTGGTCCCCTTGTTCCACAGGTACCCTAGATTGGAAATCCACAGTTGTTGCATTGCTGGTTTGTGTCTTTCCTGCATTATTCCTCTAACACGACTTCTTTGTCCTTAGGGGAACTTTAGTGCACTTTGCACTCACTTTTCAGGGTCTTGGGGAGGGTTATTTTTCTAACTCTCACTATTTTCTAATAGTCCCAGCGACCCTCTACAAGGTCACATAGGTTTGGGGTCCATTCGTGGTTCACATTCCACTTTTGGAGTATATGGTTTGTGTTGCCCCTATCCCTATGTTTCCCCATTGCATCCTATTGTAACTATACATTGTTTGCACTGTTTTCTAAGACTATACTGCATATTTTTGCTATTGTGTATATATATCTTGTGTATATTTCCTATCCTCTCACTGAGGGTACACTCTAAGATACTTTGGCATATTGTCATAAAAATAAAGTACCTTTATTTTTAGTATAACTGTGTATTGTGTTTTCCTATGATATTGTGCATATGACACTAAGTGGTACTGTAGTAGCTTCACACGTCTCCTAGTTCAGCCTAAGCTGCTCTGCTAAGCTACCATTATCTATCAGCCTAAGCTGCTAGACACCCTATACACTAATAAGGGATAACTGGGCCTGGTGCAAGGTGCAAGTACCCCTTGGTACTCACTACAAGCCAGTCCAGCCTCCTACATTGGTTGTGCAGTGGTGGGATAAGTGCTTTGAGACTACTTACCACTCTTGTCATTGTACTTTTCATAAGAGAAAAATATACAAAACAAGGTCAGTGTATATACACATAGCCAAAAAGTTTTGCATTTCCTCTTTTCACTCTTTTCTAAGTGCTGAAAAGTACTTCTAACTTTCTAAAAAGTTCTAAAAAGTTTTAAAAGTTTTTTTCTCTGTCTTTCTAAAAGCTCTGACAAACTTTTTATCTTTTACTATCACTTTAACTCTCTCTAAAAATGTCTGGCACAGGCCAAAATGTTGATCTGTCCAAACTTGCATATGACAACCTTAGCTGGAAAAGAGCAAGGAGTCTCTGTATAGAGAGAGGTTTGAGTGTAGGGAAGAATCCTTCCTTGGAACTGTTACTTAACATGCTTAGAGAACAGGATAAGGCCATAGGTGCCTCATCTGTTGAAAAAGTACCTAATAGTTCCCAATCTGATCCAGGGACTCCCCCAGGAAAAGATTCAGGAAAGAAACTTCCTAGCCTGTCCATTACTAGACAGTCTAGCATAGTTGGTAATGATGATGAGCCACACCATACAAATAGTGTTGTCTCACATCATAACAAAAGCATTTATTCTCACCATACTGGTAGTAATGTCTCTGTTAGCCAAGCTGTTAGGGTGGCTTCTGTAAGGGACAGGTCTCCTTCTGTTCATTCCCATCATACCTCTGTATCTAGGAATGTCCCTCCCACCAACCCTGATGACAGAATGTTAGAGAGGGAACTCAATAAGTTGAGGGTGGAACAAACCAGACTGAAGCTTAAAAAGCAACAGCTGGATTTGGATAGACAGTCTTTTGAACTAGAGAAGGAAAGACAGAAGTTGGGTTTAGAAACCCATGGTGGCAGCAGCAGTATTCCTCATAGTCATCCTGTAAAAGAGCATGATTCCAGGAATCTGCACAAGATAGTTCCCCCTTACAAGGAGGGGGATGACATTAACAAGTGGTTTGCTGCACTTGAGAGGGCCTGTGTTGTACAGGATGTCCCTCAAAGGCAGTGGGCTGCTATCCTATGGCTATCATTTAGTGGAAAAGGTAGGGATAGGCTCCTTACTGTGAAAGAAAATGATGCTAATAATTTCCAAGTTCTTAAGAATGCACTCCTGGATGGTTATGGCTTAACCACTGAACAGTACAGGATAAAGTTCAGAGAGACCAAAAAGGAGTCTTCACAAGACTGGGTTGATTTCATTGACCATTCAGTGAAGGCCTTGGAGGGGTGGTTACATGGCAGTAAAGTTACTGATTATGAAAGCCAGTATAACACAATCCTGAGAGAGCATATACTTAATAATTGTGTGTCTGATTTGTTGCACCAGTACCTGGTAGACTCTGATCTGACCTCTCCCCAAGAATTGGGAAAGAAGGCAGACAAATGGGTCAGAACAAGGGTGAACAGAAAAGTTCATACAGGGGGTGACAAAGATGGCAATAAGAAGAAAGATGGTGAAAAATCTCAAGATAAGCATGGGGATAAGGGTAAAACCAAAGATCCCACTTCAAATCTTAAACACTCTTCAGAGGGTGGGGATAAAACAAATTCTTCCTCTTCTTCCCAACCTGCACACATTAAAAAGCCTTGGTGCTTTGTGTGTAAAAACAGAGGCCATAGGCCAGGGGATAAGTCCTGTCCAGGTAAACCCCCTGAGCCTACCACCACTAATACATCAAGCTCTAGTGTCCCTAGCAATAGTGGTACTAGTGGTGGGACTGCTGGCAACAGTCAAGTTAGGGGTGTAGTTGGGTTCACTTTTGGGTCCATAGTAGAAACTGGGGTAGTCACTCCCAAGACAGTTTCTGTCACACCTAGTGGCATTGGCCTTGCCACACTGGCTGCTTGTCCCCTTTCAATGGATAAGTACAGGCAGACAGTTTCAATAAATGGTGTTGAGGCCTTGGCCTACAGGGACACAGGTGCCAGTATCACTTTGGTGACTGAAAACCTAGTGCACCCTGATCAACACATCATTGGACAACAGTATAAGATTATTGATGTCCATAACTCCACTAAGTTTCTTCCCTTAGCTATAATTCAGTTTAGTTGGGGTGGAGTTACTGGCCCTAAGCAGGTGGTGGTATCACCTAGCTTACCTGTAGACTGTCTCTTAGGTAATGACCTAGAGGCCTCAGGTTGGGCTGATGTAGAGTTTTATGCCCATGCAGCCATGCTGGGCATCCCTGAGGAATTGTTCCCTCTCATTTCTACTGAAATGAAAAAGCAAAGGAGAGAAGGCCTGAATACTCAGGATCCCTCTCCATCAACAGGTAAAAAGGGTATCACAGTATCCCCTAACCACCCTACCATTCAGGATAGCATTCCTGTGGTGGGAGAAACCTCTCCTGGGGTGGCACCTGTTCCAAGGGAATCATCAGCTGGCAAAGCTGGACTCCCTGAGGTAGAAGTACCTCTCTGTGGGATAACTAACATTGGTGACAGAAAGAGCACCCTTTTAGTTAACATGGAGCATCCCTCCAACCCTCCCAGAGAAACTTTAGTGCAGAAACTCTGCACTGCCTCACAACACTTAGGACAGCATCCCTGCCCTAGTGTGGAGCTCATAGGACAGCTTCCCTGCCCTGCTCCAACTCAAGAGAAACAGCATCCCTGTTCTCTCTTCCAGCCATATGGACAAAGTTTTTGCCCAGCTATGGCTTTTCTGAGACAGCATCCCTGTCTGGCATTTCCATCACTACAAATAGGTTCAGTGGACAATTCCCACTGCTCTAAACTAAAACTTACTGATAGAAACTCTGAAAATACATCTTCACATTGTTGCTTAACTAAAAAACTTCAAACAGGGTGGTTTACATCCCCACAGGGAAGTAACCATATAGTGGATGATAAAGGGAGTAACCAGTCTTTTGCAGAGCTACTCTCTACTTATCACCACTTAGACAATAAAGTCTCAACTGGCCAAGGTTAGCCTTATTGGCCTTCGTTTGGGGGGGGGTTGTGTGAGAAAGTAGCCTCTTTCTAGCCTTGTTACCCCCACTTTAGGCCTGTTTGTGAGTGTATGTCAGGGTGTTTTCACTGTCTCACTGGGATCCTGCTAGCCAGGGCCCAGTGCTCATAGTGAAAACCCTATGTTTTCAGTATGTTTGTTATGTGTCACTGGGACCCTGCTAGTCAGGACCCCAGTGCTCATAAGTTTGTGGCCTATATGTATGTGTTCCTTGTGTGGTGCCTAACTGTCTCACTGAGGTTCTGCTAACCAGAACCTCAGTGGTTATGCTCTCTCATTTCTTTCCAAATTGTCACTAACAGGCTAGTGACCATTTTTACCAATTTACATTGGCTTACTGGAACACCCTTATAAGTCCCTAGTATATGGTACTGAGGTACCCAGGGTATTGGGGTTCCAGGAGATCCCTATGGGCTGCAGCATTTCTTTTGCCACCCATAGGGAGCTCTGACAATTCTTACACAGGCCTGCCACTGCAGCGTGAGTGAAATAACGTCCACGTTATTTCACAGCCATTTTACACTGCACTTAAGTAACTTATAAGTCACCTATATGTCTAACCTTTACCTGGTAAAGGTTAGGTGCAAAGTTACTTAGTGTGAGGGCACCCTGGCACTAGCCAAGGTGCCCCCACATTGTTCAGAGCCAATTCCCTGAACTTTGTGAGTGCGGGGACACCATTACACGCGTGCACTACATATAGGTCACTACCTATATGTAGCTTCACAATGGTAACTCCGAATATGGCCATGTAACATGTTTATGATCATGGAATTGCCCCCTCTATGCCATCCTGGCATTGTTGGTACAATTCCATGATCCCAGTGGTCTGTAGCACAGACCCTGGTACTGCCAAACTGCCCTTCCTGGGGTTTCACTGCAGCTGCTGCTGCTGCCAACCCCTCAGACAGGCATCTGCCCTCCTGGGGTCCAGCCAGGCCTGGCCCAGGATGGCAGAACAAAGAACTTCCTCTGAGAGAGGGTGTGACACCCTCTCCCTTTGGAAAATGGTGTGAAGGCAGGGGAGGAGTAGCCTCCCCCAGCCTCTGGAAATGCTTTGTTGGGCACAGATGTGCCCAATTCTGCATAAGCCAGTCTACACCGGTTCAGGGACCCCTTAGCCCCTGCTCTGGCGCGAAACTGGACAAAGGAAAGGGGAGTGACCACTCCCCTGACCTGCACCTCCCCTGGGAGGTGTCCAGAGCTCCTCCAGTGTGCTCCAGACCTCTGCCATCTTGGAAACAGAGGTGCTGCTGGCACACTGGACTGCTCTGAGTGGCCATTGCCACCAGGTGACGTCAGAGACTCCTTCTGATAGGCTCCTTCAGGTGTTAGTAGCCTATCCTCTCTCCTAGGTAGCCAAACCCTCTTTTCTGGCTATTTAGGGTCTCTGTCTCTGGGGAAACTTTAGATAACGAATGCAAGAGCTCATCGAGTTCCTCTGCATCTCTCTCTTCACCTTCTGATAAGGAATCGACTGCTGACCGCGCTGGAAGCCTGCAAACCTGCAACATAGTAGCAAAGACGACTACTGCAACTCTGTAACGCTGATCCTGCTGCCTTCTCGACTGTTTTCCTGCTTGTGCATGCTGTGGGGGTAGTCTGCCTCCTCTCTGCACCAGAAGCTCTGAAGAAATCTCCCGTGGGTCGACGGAATCTTCCCCCTGCAACCGCAGGCACCAAAAAGCTGCATTACCGGTCCCTTGGGTCTCCTCTCAGCATGACGAGCGAGGTCCCTCGAATCCAGCAACTCTGTCCAAGTGACCCCCACAGTCCAGTGACTCTTCAGTCCAAGTTTGGTGGAGGTAAGTCCTTGCCTCACCTCGCTGGGCTGCATTGCTGGGAACCGCGACTTTGCAGCTACTCCGGCCCCTGTGCACTTCCGGCGGAAATCCTTTGTGCACAGCCAAGCCTGGGTCCACGGCACTCTAACCTGCATTGCACGACTTTCTAAGTTGGTCTCCGGCGACGTGGGACTCCTTTGTGCAACTTCGGCGAGTACTGTTTCACGCATCCTTGTAGTGCCTGTTTCTGGCACTTCTCTGGGTGCTACCTGCTTCAGTGAGAGCTGTTTGTCTTGCTCGACCTCCCCTCTCTCTTCAGGTCCAATTTGCGACCTCCTGGTCCCTCCTGGGCCCCAGCAGCATCCAAAAACTCTAAACGCACAATTTACAACTAGCAAGGCTTGTTGGCGTTTTTTTGGCGGGAAAATACTTCTGCACGACTCTCCAAGGCAAGAGGGATCCGTCCACCAAAGGGGAAGTCTCTAGCCCTTTTCGTTCTTGCAGAAACCTCAGCTTCTTCTGTCCAGAAGAAGCTTCTTTGCACCCGCAGCTGGCATTTCCTGGGCATCTGCCCATCTCCGACTTGCTTGTGACTTTTGGACTTGGTCCCCTTGTTCCACAGGTACCCTAGATTGGAAATCCACAGTTGTTGCATTGCTGGTTTGTGTCTTTCCTGCATTATTCCTCTAACACAACTTCTTTGTCCTTAGGGGAACTTTAGTGCACTTTGCACTCACTTTTCAGGGTCTTGGGGAGGGTTATTTTTCTAACTCTCACTATTTTCTAATAGTCCCAGCGACCCTCTACAAGGTCACATAGGTTTGGGGTCCATTCGTGGTTCACATTCCACTTTTGTAGTATATGGTTTGTGTTGCCCCTATCCCTATGTTTCCCCATTGCATCCTATTGTAACTATACATTGTTTGCACTGTTTTCTAAGACTATACTGCATATTTTTGCTATTGTGTATATATATCTTGTGTATATTTCCTATCCTCTCACTGAGGGTACACTCTAAGATACTTTGGCATATTGTCATAAAAATAAAGTACCTTTATGTTTAGTATAACTGTGTATTGTGTTTTCTTATGATATTGTGCATATGACACTAAGTGGTACTGTAGTAGCTTCACACGTCTCCTAGTTCAGCCTAAGCTGCTCTGCTAAGCTACCATTATCTATCAGCCTAAGCTGCTAGACACCCTATACACTAATAAGGGATAACTGGGCCTGGTGCAAGGTGCAAGTACCCCTTGGTACTCACTACAAGCCAGTCCAGCCTCCTACACCAGACCTTCCTCCAAACCCCACCGACTGCCACTAAGAAGCTTTTCCTCTTCTGTATTTACCTGTTTGAACCCACTGGCCCACCCCGTCTCATCCCTAAACGTGCCCATCTCCTTGTCCAGTCCACCCCTTCCACATTCAAGTCCACCCCAGTCCGCCGTTCCCATTCCCTGTGCCCCTTCCCCAGGAAGAAAGAAGCTCCGTGTTGCCCCAGGTCGCTCTGCCACCCCCTGGTCCAAGCCCACTCCCCCACCTTCTAAGGGCAAGCCCAAACCCACTCCACCTCCCAAACCTAAGCTCAAGCCCAACCTCTTTCAGATGTAAGTCACCACCCCGCCACCCTCTGCCCCTGTACCCTGAGGTGCCTGGGTGCTCCACAGAAGCCCCTTCAAGTGGAGTACCCTGTGCACATGCAGGAGTCAAGACCGGCCTATTTTGGCCCTTCAGGATCTTTAACATGGACTGGCCAATGGCCTTATTTGGACAGTACGTTTTTTACAGTTAATAAATTGCAGTGCCCAGTAGTGCTGTTGGCACATTATGGTGATGTTATTTCAATATTTCACTGTGGGGGTGTGGTGTGCAAATGTGTGTATTTTGGTGCAGGTCTTTTTTGCCTTGTGTCGGGTAAGTACATCTTGTTATGTGTGTATGGTGTGGGATGGTGGGAGGGGTTGGGAATGCGTTGCAGGGTGGATGGGGTGGATGGGGTGGGTGTGTAACTGTGCCCTTTTTTCCCATGTGCACTAGGTACTTACCGCCGTCGTCGTCTTCGTCGGCGGTCACGGTCGTGCAGGTATATGGCAAGGAGCAGCACTGGCATTATTTCCAACTCTCTCTCCATGTGTGCATTGGCGTGCTGTGTGTACCTCTGGTGAGTGTTTCCTTTTATTTTGTTTGTTTCTGCCACGCTTTGTGTGGCGGTGGTTCCCGCCCCAGAACTAACGGCGGTCTTGTGCATCATTATTTGGTGGCCGGGTAGTTCCTTTCCACCAGCCTGTGGGCGGCCCCCTGCGTCCTTTTCGCACTACAATGATGGTGATGTGTGGATGGACCGCTACTTGTTTCTCATGTGCTTCATTATTTGGCGGCCCGGACCGCCAGCTTGTTGTCGGTTGTTACTGCCACCGCTGGCGGGGCGGCGTTCATAATGACCACCATAGTTTACAGTATAGCAAGAAATGATCAAAGACTTTTAAAAATATATATATGATATTTATGTAAAAATAGATACAAAGGCTATGGGAAGTATGCTGGGAATATCTCTGAATATGTTAGATACAACAACTAAGAAGCTGAATATTCTCAGTACAAACATTGATGTAGAAGTTAGTTTCTAAGTATTTATATATAGATCTCAAATGACATCACTGATGGCATCACCGATCACTGGTTGATTAAAAAGAAAAAAGACAGGCAGACCTAGGGGTGAACTTCAACTGCCAATGACAGGATAGGCATCATGTGAAGTTTAGGATGGGGCTGTGCACAGCCCCCCAGGCTATCCATTCAAGGAGTTCAACTCCCTCCCCACAGCCATGGCCCTTTATCCACTGTCTGGAAACAATAAACATCTCACCACAAGGGGCCATCAGTAGTCAGGTGGCAATGGGACACTGGCAGACAGGCCTTTTGGTTTTAGGGGGGAACAAGACACCTTTCTAAAAGAGTCTTTCCAAAATAGTTATGTAAAATCTGACCTGTCTATTAAATTGGAATTTCAAATACTATTAAAATGAGTTATTTTTTAATCGGTTCCCAAACTGAATTTAGCACGTATTAAGATTAATAATATTTGCCATTGATAGCCCATAACCACATTGAAAGCCTTACCACAATGAAATTTAGGGGGTTTACACTGCCAGGACAGATAAACCATTATGTTCAACATGTCCTATTTTTAAATACTATGCTGCACTATGCATTATCGGGTAATATGGCCTAACATAGAGATTATAGATATTAAAAAGGAAGGTTTAGGCCTAATAAAATTGTGATTTTGACAGGTTGAAATGGCAGTTTAAAACTGTACACCCAGGATGCAGTAGCCTGACTGTAAAGAGGATTTTACAGTGCTACTTTAGTGGAGTGGTCAATGAGTGTGTCAGCCCACTGGTAGCATTTGATTTACAGGCCCTGATACTATGGACATTTAAGTGAATTAAATGTGGCAAACTGGTGTATACCAATTTTAACATATCTGAAATTGAGAACATAAGTATTTTATCACTAGTTAGCAGGGGTAAATCAAGCAGAGTCCCCTGGCCAACAAAAATAACTTTCTCAAATAAAGGCAAAAATCTTGAGGACTACCACACAAAAGATAGTAATTTTCAATAGCAATAAATAATCACTCCAACACAACATCATTTATTTTATTTGGCTATATACTTACCTGTCTGCATTCCACCCACCCTTCAGAACAGAGGCAACCCATCTTCACACCAAAGACTATTGGGGGTCATTATGATGGGTCACGGTCGCGGTCCGACCGCAACATTATGACCGTAGTGGAGCTGCCACGGTCCAACCGCCGACTCCACCAGGCTGCTGCCAGCCTGCAGTCTGGCAATCCCGGCGGTTGTAATCCACCCGGGCAATGCATCAAGCAGGGCTGCCCTGGGAATTATGAGTCCCCATCAACCAGCCTGTCCGAAAGGCTGGCAGAATGGGTGACTTCCGGGACGCCTGGGGACCACCTGCACCCATTAGGAGCCAGCTGCAATATTAAGGACGTTACCCTCTGGGCCGGCGAGTGGAAACACTGTTTCTGCCTGCCGGCCCAGTGGAGAAATCATAATAGGGCCAGTGAGGTTCAGCCTGATGGGGGTATTGCATCGGTGGGTGGCCTCTGTCGCTGGCCACTGTCATAATGAGGGCCTATGTGTCTTTGGTGTTGAAATCATTGGTGCATGTCTTTGGCTCTTCTTGTATTTCTTGCAGCAGATCATCTTAGAAATCATGAGGCAGAGTTGCTCATCTGGTCAAAAGCATCTGATGGGTAAAATGGCAGTCAGATTTTTTCACAGATCCTTGTTTGTGCAGACAGGTCCCATCCCTAAAGCTTATGCCGTACTCCTGGGTATAACTAAGCACCTGTGCTTTCTCAGTCATCACATTGAACCATCAATCATCACTGGCAATCTGGTGGCCAGAAAAGGTATCTTTATTCATCATGTTATTTGCTTCCAGTTAGAGCTAAAAGATCTTTTCCGTTGCAAATAAACTGACTAAATGATGACCTGCGTTGCATTTAGGATTAGATATATTCTTTTTTATTTGACAGTTGTCCCAGAGGCATGTTTTGTGTAATATTTGCATCTTTAATATTAATATAGGAACAAACCCCTTGCTTGAGATGTTGTCATTTACACACATCAGATCTTAATGTTCATAACCCCCCCATTCTGCATTACATACACTGATGGTATTAAAAAGCAATCATATTTCTCTCTGATATTCATTTAAATCTATAATGCTAGACCTGGCACCCTTGGCGTGGTCTCCCCTTTCTTTTTGCCGCTCCTTCCCATGTTTAGAATGTGTACTGGACTCTGTTTTTGATGTTTTTGGTACTCTGCACACTTTGCCACTGCTGACCAGTGCTAAAGTGTTAATACTCATGTGTAAAATGTATGTGTAATTGGTTTTCCATGACTTTCCTCACACAATGCAGTTTTCAACCCCCTGGTGTGTGTCTGGGGACTGGCCTGGACAAGGCAGGATCTTGTGAACAACAGAGACTTTCCTTTGAAGTTTGCCTACTTCAAAGACAGAAAGGGGTATAAGTAGTGGACTCAAAACCCCAGACTTTAGATTTCTTCAAGATCACTTTTGGATTCAAGAGGATCCTCTGCCAAGGAGAAGAGCTGAAGAGCTGAGGAGAAGTGCTGCACCTGCTTGTGACTGTCCTTTGTTGGGCTATCTTGCGGTTGCTGCTTCTGTCTGTGAAAGGGGACAAAGACTGGCCTTTGTTGTGCATTCATGCGTGAGAAGAAACTCCAATGGCTTGAGCTGAGCTTGCCTACTGTTTTGAAGTCTCAAGGCCATCAAAGACTCTGCCAGCACCTGGACTCTCTGCAGAGACTCCTTGCCTGCCAAGTGGTGTGCTGTCCAGTACCTGGGCCCTTGAAAGGTAAAGTTGGCAGAACAAGAGCTGAAATCCATCCACTGAACGCTGTGCGGGGAAATTTTTGAAGCACCATCTGCAAACCAGCTGATGAATGTCTCGTCGTCAGCTTTGTGGCTGAAATTGATGATCCACCTGCATTGCAGCTGGGAGAGCGACGCATTGCTGTTGGAGAAATGATGCTGAACACCTGCTTGTGGATGCTGATAACGACGCAAACCCTATGTAGCACGGTTTTCTAACACCATGTGACCGGATTTCTCACGCATCCTCCCTAGAGGTCAAAGTCATCACAACCCTGCGCAGATCCGAGGTGCCCCGTCTGGAAATCGAAGCATCACTCTCTTTCGAAGGAAAAAATGACACATAGCCAACCCGACCGGAGAAGAAATGACGCACGGCCTCACTTGCGAGTAAGTAATTGACGCATCGCTGACTTTTGTGACATACGCTCAACTGTACAGCTTTATTTTTTACGCAAAGCAGGTATCAATGTTTACATTGTTTTCTATGGACTAAGGGGGTCATTCCGACCCCGGCGGGCGGCGGGCGCCGCCCGCCAGGCGGAAACCGCACAAAGACCGCACCGCGGTCAAATGACCGCAGGGGTCATTTCAACTTTCCCGCTGGGCCGGCGGGCGATCTCCAAAAGATCGCCCGCTGGCCCATCGGGAAAGCCCCTGCAAAGAGGAAGCCGGCTCCGAATGGACCCGGCGGATTTGCAGGGGTGCGACGGGTGCAGTGGCACCCGTCGCGATTTTCACTGTCTGCTAAGCAGACAGTGAAAACCTTTGTGGGGCCCTGTTAGGGTGCCCCTGCACTGCCCATGCCAGTGGCATGGGCAGTGCAGGGGCCCCCAGGGGCCCCACTACACCCGTTCCCGCCAGCCTCTTCCTGGCGGTGTAAACAGCCAGGAACAGGCTGGCGGGAAGGGGGTCGGAATCCCCATGGAGGATTCCCTGGGCCAGGGGAAAACCGGCGGGAAACCGCCGGTTCCCCTTTTCTGACCGCGGCTTTATTGCCGCGGTCAGAATGGCCCGGGAAGCACCGCCAGCCTGTTGGTGGTGCTTCCTCTGCCCTCCACCCTGGCGGTTTAAACCGCCAGGGTCGGAATGAGGGCCTAAGACTCTTAGGGGGTCATTACAACATTGGCGGTAAAAGCCGCTTACCGCCGTGCAGAAGACCGCCAACACACCGCCGTGGCGGCGGATATCCGCCACAGCTATTATGACCCACATCCCGAAATCCGACAAAATTCAGACACCCACACAAGTCCACCACACCAAAGGTCAGTGATAAACTGGCGAAAACAAAACTGACACCATCACGCCAACAGAAATACGCCCATGCTATCATGACCCACGAATCCACGCGGCGGTCTTTCAACCGCGGTATTCCATTGGCGGTACACACCGCCGCGCTCAAAATACACACACTCCTACAAAACACCACCACATTGGAGAATTCGAAAGACACACACCTGAGACACATACACACCCCACTCCCACACACTCAATACAATATAAAACACACACCCACATCACCCACAAACCCCTACTACCAAAAATTCTGAAATAAGGCCAGAGAGAGACAACACCATCCACAAACTAGCAGCCACAGACACTCAACACCATCACCCACACTACTTCCACGCACAAAACACCACACACCACTACATATCAACACACTTATCACCACATACACCACCCCACACATCACCTACACCACCCCATGGCACGGCAAAGACACCCCCGGTTCTCTGAGGAGGAGCTCAGGGTCATGGTGGAGGAAATCGTACGGGTAGAGCCACAGCTATTTGGCTCACAGGTGCAGCACACCTCCATTGCTAGGAAGATGGAGCTATGGAGAAGAATAGTCGACAGGGTCAACGCAGTGGGACAGCACCCAAGAAATCGGGACGACATCAGGAAGAGGTGGAACGACCTACGGGGGAAGGTGCGTTCCATGGTCTCCAGACACAACATTGCGGTACAGTGGACTGGTGGCGGACCCCCACCTCCTCCCCCACAACTAACAACATGGGAGGAGCAGGTCTTGACTGTTCTGCATCCTGAAGGCCTCGCAGGAGTTGGTGGAGGAATGGACTCTGGTAAGTCAAATCTTAACTATCACATCCCCCACCCTACCTGCATCCTATCACATACCCCCACCCTCGCCCCCACCCCATCACTCCAACTCCTCACAAATGTACCAATATCACAAACCACCCATCCCAACAGCAAGCCCTGCATGCAAAAACAAAGCATGGACACCCATCACTAAAGCATGCCCACTGCACATACCCATAACACCCCCCTCAACCATCATCACACAAGCCCACACACAGGAATGCTAGCACTGGGGTACACGGTCACCCACCCAATGCACACCATGAAACACACAGATGCAATAACCACGCCTTTACACCCCTGCAGGACCACTACCCAACGTCACCAGACAGGTGGGTCCAGACATCTCCACCCACCCACAGAAGAGGCCCACAGTGATGACAGCAGCTCTGTCCACCTGGATCTAGATGACCATCCCGGACCATCGTGGGCCTTGGGACAGTCGGTTCCCCTCACACAGGCACAGCCCACCACAGACCTTCCACCCTCTGGTAACACCAGCACAGCACCCACCCAGCGGGCCCATACCTCCGTCCCCAGGACACGTCAATCAGCTGTGTGTCCACCACTACAGGGAACCCAGGATAACCCACCACCCCAACAACAACAGGGACCTGGGGGCAGTGGTAGTGGGCACACGGTCCAGGGGACGGAGGCACAGGAACACAGGGGAACTGGGAGGGCTGCCGTGCGACAGAGGGCGGACAGGCCAAGGGAACCCACTCTCCACAAGGCCCTCTCCTCCATCATGGGAGCATACCACCACTCCCAGGAGACGATGGCAACGGTACTGGCCAAGTTTCAGGAGACCTAGCGCCTGAAGGAGGAACAGTATTTGGGCTTCAGGGAGGAACTCAGAACCATCAGCACCGCCCTGGGCACCATCGTAGGGGTTCTGAAGGAGATACTGAACACCAGGAGGGACACTGTGGCACTCCAAGGGGCCCCTGACACTAGCCTGGACGATGAACTGCCCACCACCTCTGCTGGCGCTAGTGGTCAGGAGGCACCGCCACAGGACCACCACACCAGCACCCCACCCCCTGCAGACGGAGAACCACCCCGCAAGCGGTCCCTGAGAACCAGGAACAAGACAGAGCACGATGCCAAGACCCCCGCCAAGAAATAAGATCACCCTGATTGTCATCCTACTGTCCCACTTTGTAACTCTGTCCATATTGGAACTGCCCCAGCTCCACTTCCTATGCCCATATGGGCAATGCACCTGTGAGACTAATAGACTGGACTCTGCCATGGACATTCCTCCACCATCACTCCTCACCATTTTACAACCCCCCTCCAATATCTAGCACTGCAATAAACACCCTTGAAGCACAAAACAACCTGGAGTCAGTCTGTGATTTAGAAAATGTATATTAGCAATGACAGTGACAAAATGCGTTCTCAAATGTAATGTCAACATACCTATGTCACACATCTCAAGTCCATGAGGAATCTAAGCAGATGACAAACATTGGAAACCACACCTGTGAAACCGTAATGGAAATGTACAACTCAGTTACCATATACTGGTTGAAATCGACAGACAGGATATAGGTAGAAGTGTGAAAGTACTTGTAGTAGGCAGGAATGTATTCTCACCTGTGTGTCACTGGAAATATTGCTGGATAACTGAGTCCCTGTTGTCAATGTCTTCTTCCTCTGCTTCCTCCTCATCACTGTCCACAGGCTCCACAGCTGCCACAACACTGTCATCTGGACCATCCTCCTGCAGAAAAGGCACCTGTCGTCGCAAAGCCAAATTGTGAAGCATACAGCAGGCCACGATGATCTGGCACACCTTTCTTGGTGAGTAGAATAGGGAACCACCTGTCATATGGAGGCACCTGAACCTGGCCTTCAGGAGGCCGAAGGTGCGTTCGATCACCCTCCTAGTCCGCCCATGGGCCTCATTGTAGCGTTCCTCTGCCCTGGTCCTGGGATTCCTCACTGGGGTCAGTAGCCATGACAGGTTGGGGTAACCAGAGTCCTCTAATAGCCACACCCAGTGCCTATGGAGTTGACCCATCACATAAGGGATGCTGCTATTCCGCAGGATGTAGGCGTTATGCACTGAGCCAGGGAACATAGCATTTACCTGGGAGATGTACTGGTCTGCCAAACATACCATCTGTACATTCATCGAATGATAACTCTTCCGGTTCCTGTACACCTGTTCACTCCTGTGAGGGGGGACCAGAGCTACATGGGTCCCATCAATGGCACCTATGATGTTAGGGATATGTCCAAGGGCATAGAAGTCACCTTTCACTGTAGGCAAATCCTCCACCTGAGGGAAAACAATGTAGCTCCGCATGTGTTTCAGCAGGGCAGACAACACTCTGGACAACACGTTTGAAAACATAGGTTGGGACATCCCTGATGCCATGGCCACTGTTGTTTGAAATGACCCACTTGCAAGGAAATGGAGCACTGATAGCACCTGCACTTGAGGGGGGATTCCCGTGGGATGGCGGATTGCTGACATCAGGTCAGGCTCCAACTGGGTACACAGTTCCTGGATTGTGGCACGGTCAAACCTGTAGGTGATGATTAAATGTCGCTCCTCCATTGTCAACAGGTCCACCAGCGGTCGGTACACCGGAGGATTCCGCCATCTCCTCACATGTCCCAGCTGACGGTGCCTAGGAAGGACAACAGCGAGCACAAAGTCAAACAACTCAGAGGTATGTACCCACAGTCTACACAGAACACAAAACATAATCCAAAAAGTTGCCTGTATGTGTGTTGAGTCTAGGCATAGGTATGTGTGACGCACGTAAAAATGAACCCATGTGGGCCCCTGAAATGGCGGCTGTCTGGCCTCTAAACTGGGACAATGGGATGTGAGGTAAATGCGCTGGCGTTGTACACCGTCGCGGTAGGCGGTCGAAGACCGCGGCGCAATGCTGCATTGGTTAACATTGGACCCTATGGATCCCAGGAGCCAATGACGAAGTGCGCCGGTGGTGATGGTACCCACCACCACGGACGTCACCGCCGCAGACGTGACCGCCATTTTCTATCTGTTCAATCACTCGATACCTGATCTTCGACAGGAGAGGACCTACACTGCAAGTGCTGCTGTGACCTCGGTCTGGAAGAGACAATGGCTCGTGCGTCTGGAGAAAGGGCCCCTGCCTTCACTGCACAGGAGTTGGAGAAGCTCGTGGACGTGGTCCTCCCCCAGTACACGCTACTCTACGGTCCTCCAGACCAACAGGTAAGTACACAGGGAGCACGTTGTATGGGCTATGCCTGAGTGGAGAGGGCTGGTTGTAAGAAGGAAGGGGCCACAGTTCTGCGTGCATGAAGGACTGTGAATGCATGTGCCACGTGGCAAGGGTAGGGATGTGGGCCACTCACTTCGACGGTGCAGTTGCTAATGACTTCTCTTCTTCCCCTGTACATTTCATTTAGGTCAGCGCCCACCAGAAGAAGGATATTTGGAGTGCCATCGCCAAGGACGTCCGGACCCTGGGGGTCCACCACAGACGGAGCACCCACTGCCGTAAAAGATGGGAGGACAGTCGCCGCTGGAGCAAGAAGACAGCGGAGGCTCAGCTGGGGATGGCCTCCCAACGTGGGAGGGGTGCCCGTCGCACCATGACCCCCCTGATGTTCCGGATCCTGGCGGTCGCCTACCCTGAGTTGGATGGGCGCTTGAGGTGCCTGTTGTATTTGTATCTGATGCCCCAGCAGTGTTCTCTCCGTTTTGATCAGGTATCTTGTGTGGGCCTCGCCCATGCATTTTGGGCCCAGTGGTCCACGGACAATGACTTGTGCATTACCTGCACTACTAATCGTGGTGTATATTTTGTTGAATGTGTATATATATATATATATATATGTATATATCTGCTTACTGTATTTTGATATATTACAATGGTTCCACTCATTTCCTTTGGTCTTTGCATTCTTCCGGGGGGGTTGGGGGTTGTTACTGTAATGTTTGGATATGCATTGGTGTGTGTGTTGTAGTGGGTGAGGGTCGGGGTGGTGGTGGGGGTGTTGCGTGTGTGTGTCCCTGTCTTTTGCCTCCCCCCTCCCCTATGTCGTAGGTGCAGTACTCACCGTTGTCTTCGCCACCGGCGTTGATGAACGTCATTTAGGAGCAGGAAGACTAGTGCAGGAAGAACATGGAGTTCCGGCTCCATGGTGCCCTCCTTCCTCGTGGAGTGTGTAGAGGTGAGCGTTTTCCCTTTGAAATGGCTGTTTCCGCTGTGTTTTTATCCGTGGTGAATCCGCCCCGGAAAAGGTGACGGATTGGTAGGTTGTGATACTGTGGGCGGTACTTTGTCTTCCGCCTGTCTGTTGGCGGTGACCGCCGCGCTGTTTGTTTGTACCACCGTGGCGGTCGGACTGTTAAAGTGGCTGTCTTTGTTGGCAGTTTCCGCCACGGTCATAATTCCAATTTTTTTACCGCCGGCCTGTTGGCAGTCTACCGCCGCTTTAACACCGTCTGCCAGGGTTGTAATGACCCCCTTAATCTTTTGAAAATGTATATCTGAACTTGTGTATTTTGCATTTTTGTTGTTTTGGTCTTCTTTGATTTAGATAAATATTGCCTATTTTTCTAAACTGGTGTTGTATCCATGCCGTAGTGTTTTTTTAATTGTATTATTGTGTGTGTTGCAACAAATACTTTACACATTGCTTCTGAGTTAAGCCTGCCTGCTCGTGCCAAGCTACCAAGGGGGTGAGTTGGGGTTATCCAGATGTGCTTCTCCTTTGCCCTGACTAGAGTGAGGGTCCTTGCTTGGACAGGGCGTAAACTGACTGCCAACCAAAGACTCAATTTGTAACATATAACAAGAACACAAGTCATACATCCAAATACATAAATATAACAGTGCAGAATTTATCATCAGCATTATTCTGTCAGAGAGCATCAATACAGTAGTAAGCCAAATAAATCATTCAGTTTTAGGTCTGGCATTTATTTGACAACCTGCTGAGATAATAATTATTTCCATCTTTAGATCCAGTGTTTGATACATTAGGTAACACAATTAAAACCATACAATTAAATTGTAGTCTTGTTTTAGCTATTTTGTGCTAGTAGCGCCTTTCGCTATGAGCATTGACAATAACTTGGGAGTAGAAAATGAAGTTTAGAAGCTGGTGCTCATTGACTGTGTCCTATAGAAGACAGAAAAATATAGCAGGTTTTGCTAAAACTATAGCTGCTGCATGTGTAGCAATCATCTTGATGGGAAAAGATAAGCTAGTACCTGTCACTATGTTAAGCAATACATTGGCCTTGAGCGCAGGGGTCGCGGGGGCTCCAGATGCCATAGGTAATGAGCTTATGGTAAGGTCCTAGAGCAATGGAGCCTCAGATGCTGTGGACAATGAGCTGAGGGGAAGGTCCTAGAGAAATGGAGGCATCACAGCTATATCTAATGGTTCAGTGGAAGGAATACAGATGTCACACGCCCTGGCAAAGCAGGAGGAGCAACAAGGGTGGAGAGGCAGCTCAAGGTATCTTGTGGAAGATTCCCCAGACAAAATAGGCAAGGGGGTTTTAACTACTGGCAGCATTGAAGGAGGAAGTGATTGGACCTCAGCATATCCCTTGTTTCAGGGCAGCAGGAATAGCACCAAGACCGGTGCTAATATTATGTGGAGAAGCTGGGAAGAAGCTCCTGGAGGCTTATAGTAGGACGTGGAACTCCCACATAGAAGAAATGTTAGATAGGATGATGCTCCAGAAGTTCAGGACTCAGCAATCTCAGCACACAAAGGACCGCTGGGGCCCATACAATGTGGGGGTGCTCTGGCTGGATTAGCGGGGGCAGAAGAGGATTTCTCAGTTCTATTTAGCTTGCTAAATGAGGTATTAAAATTAAAAGAGGTTAAATCAATTTAGACCACACAAGCACACAAGCAAAGATGGTGGATGAATTAAAAGAGCAGTTAGACTCGGAGTGTAGCCACTGAGTAATCTATCTAGCAGGCTAAACGAGATGGAACAGAGAGTGTGGAAGTGTGAAGATAAGGTCCATTTCCTTGAAGAAACTAATGAAAATCTGGAAAAGGAGGGATCATGACTCAAGGGGAAATCGGTGCTAATGCAGAAACATGTCAGGATAGCATATTTATAAATATCGGGAATCCCAGAACATAAAGAGTATGCTGCTGGATGTATAGTGATGGTTGAAAATCTGATTAAGACTTTCAAAATTTCAGATTATAATGAAGACTTGACAATCACAAGGGCTCATGGAGTCCCAGCTCAGGCTGTTAGCCAAGCCAAGCATCCCAGAACTATGTTGGTAAACTTTGTGGACTACAGAATCAAGAAGAGGGTACTGGTTAGAGCAATTAAGAGGAAACGTTTTGAGACAGCAGATAATTTTACGTTTTATATTTTCCCGAATATGACAGCAGAATCTACACAGGGGTGAAAGGAATTTAAGAGAATGGGGCCAGATGTATGCCAATTTCCTTTTGCGACTCATAAATTGTGAATTTTTGTGACCCACAACTTGTGAGTCGCAAAAGGAAATGTACTAATGTGTCACAGACAAATTTAGTGATTCCCAATGGTGTTGCAATTGACCTGCCTCATCAGTATTCATGACGCAGGTCACAATTTGCGACCCTTTGGGAATGGGCAATAACATTGGGATGGTGGCCTGCTGGGGACAGCAGACCACCATGTCTGTGTTTGTTTTTAATAAAACAACTTTAAAAAAATTAATAAATGCAGCCCGTTTTCCTTCAAAGGAAAATGGGATGCATTAAAAAAAAAAAAGAAAAGTTTCTGTTTCATTTTTTTATGGTGTGCAGTGGTCCGCAGGACCACTGCCTACTCTTTAAAAAACATTTTCACTGCCATTTACAAAGGGGAAGGGACTCCTTCTTGTTTGCGACTGGCTTACCACCTACTTGAAGTAGGCGGTAAACTCCAAAACAATTGGACATCCCCCTGCTTCTCACTATAAGGAAGGGATGCCCTTGGTACACTCCTTCCTAATAGCGACTCTCAAACCATATTTTGCGAGTCTGTAATAGGTTACCAACTTGCAAAATAGGGTTTGTAGATGCCTGAGGCTGTTTTAGCTGTCCAAATGGCCGAACCTCCATTTGGGACTGCTAAAAACAGTTGTACATCTGACCATTGGTACCTAGGTTTCAAGCAGAGGAGGAGAAGGCCTCAATAATAAAACTCTCTAAACTTAAAGTATGGTTTCAAGGCTCAGTTCAAATATTTGGTACTGTTAAAGAAGCTGCTATGTTTTTGAAAGCAGTGAATTAGTGGGAGGAACGTAGGCTGTGGTTTCATGGTTGAATGTCAGGGTGAGGCCAGAGGGAAAGAAGAGGGGAACTCAGTAGAGAAAGAGGGGTTAGTGGCGAGGGAGGGGGTGTTGGGGGCTGTTAGGGAGGGGAGAAGTGGTGGGGGAAAGGTGTTGAGGGAGGTTAAGGAGTACATTATAAAATGAGATCCAGAAATGAACATAGGGAAAAACACCATTGTGGTGGAAAAAGGCAGAGTCATCCCTTTAAGGGGGTGGCCACCTAGGACAGTGTGGTATGGCTGTTGTTAATGAGCTTGAATGGTTCTAAGTCATCTGAGTGCTAGGGCTTTCCCTTCAAAGGGTTTAGGTTTGAACTCTGAAGGAAAGGAGTCTTTGTTGCACTTTTCTGATATGCATATTTGCACTTTAGCACAGGCTCTAAAGAACTTTCAGGGGAGGAGGGTAAGAGATGTGTCATCAGGGGGTGGAGATGTGGGCTGCTGGCTGTTAGTAATCACGGGAAGCATTTTGTGGGCTTCTGGCTGTTAGTAGGCATGGGAAGTGCTTTGGTGATTTCAAGCACTTTATGGAACATGTTGGCACAACAGCACCTTGGCACTTCAAGCATGTTATGCACTGTGATTGACTATGTTGAGCGCCAGAAAGTGTAAGGATGGTGAGGTCCCTAGGAAGATTTTGAAGCTAACTTTGTTCAATGTTAATGGGCTAAACAAATAAAAAATGTTAAAAAAAGCTATAGAAATTTGGGTAGAGGTCTGTAATGCTTCTGCTGTGTTGCTACAGGAGACTCATATATCATTGGGAAACTTTCTAAGTTCTCCATTTTTAAAGTGGGCCGGATATAGAGACTTCTTGTCCACTCGAGTGGCTGAATGTGTTGTGGCTGTCTTTCTTGCCCATAGATTAAATGTAGAAGTTTTGGATTAGGCCAATCTTTTAAACGTATTTCTTCCAATGCACAATTTCCTTTCTCCTTTGCCTCATGTAAGGAATCCCATTCTTTGGTGTTGAATCCTCTGTATTTTGCTTTGCAGGTAGTGCTGTCCCGGGGATTAGGATCCCCTTCTCTGCCAGCAGTTTCATGGCCATGTAATTGCTGGCAGAGAACGGGCTTTGGCAGTGCAGACAGTGAACATTGCGAGGGTGCTGGTGCACCCTAAGGCTACACCTTTGCCGCCGGATCGATTATGAGCCAGAGACAATGCTATAGTCTGTTTCCCGCTAAGCCAGAGGGCTGAAACCCAGGTTTCCACCCACTGACGTAGCGGGAAACTTTTAATGGGGCCGGCAAAAAGGGAGCCTGTGTAACGGAAGTTCGACAGACGGGAAAAACCTCATAATGACCCCCTATGTGATTAAAAACGGATTCATAAAAATGGAGGCACGTGATACTGAATTAAGAAATACTAGGGAGCTCCTGTGGGAATCATTTGTGCTCTTCACTTGTACAAAATTTCAACTATGGGAGGGTGGTTCAGTGGAGAAATGCTAGGCATCTGCAATGACATAACAATGGGAGTAAAGATGTGCATGTTCTTTCTTCACTAGCTACTGGAGCTTTACTGTCTATTGTTTGGAATGTATGGTGGTAAAGAATATAGGGGCCTCTTTTCGTGACTGGCGGTCTAAGGAATGCCAGCTTCAGGATGACGGTCGGACCACCACTACTGTGACGGTATGACCGTCACATTACGACCCAGGCATTCGGACTGCTGCCCTCACCGGGAACATGGTTCCTGACATTCCAACGGCAGTCTGAGTTGTACTCCGCCAGGGTGGTGCTGAGTTCAGCACCCCCTGGCTGATAAAAACTCTACTTACTGCCTGCCTTTCCATGGTGGTTTGACTTCTATTGAAAGGCTGACAGTAAGCCAGTGCCATGACATGGGCACTGCACGGGCCACCCTGCCCCGCACCCTCGGAATGCGCATTGTCTGCTTTACAGACAGTGCACATTCTGAGGGTGCTGGACCCCCCACCCATGTGACAGCATTGGCCTCGGCTCCATGTGAAGCCTAGACCAATGCTACCACACAGTTTTCACTGGGCTGACCAGCGAAAACCTTGGTTTCCACCAGTCAGCCCAGTGGAATCCTTGTAATGGGCCTGGTGGGGACACTGTCAGCTCTGCGGTGGTGCACTCACAGCGAGTCTGGCAATCAGCTTCTCTGACCATCAGACTCCTACTGAGGTCCATAGTGTCTTGGATATTGTTCTCCAAGAGACAAGCCAGTGATCTGAAGTGGAAGCGAATGAGACCTGTGAAATTTCTGTCAATAGAAGTCATGTCTCATAGTCTTTTTACTACATCACTCTATAGTAAGAGGAGGTGTGACACACATTAGAGACAGATTTTCATTGGCCCAGAAGTAACCTCCAATGACTTCTGACCCTGATGTCTTTATAACACGAGGCAGAACACAGCACCCCACTACCACCAAGCCTTGAGAGAAGAAAAAGTACAACGTACATCTGCCAGAGAAGATTCCGAAGATTTTTACTGACTTTTGCAAGGTCCCTTCTAAAATAAGGACTAATTATCAGGGCTGGATCATCAAGTGCCCCCTGTAGCTCCCTGACCCAATTGTAGTGCTTTAAACATGCTGTTAGAATGTGCTTTTCTAGCTGGAGGTTTGGGAGCAGAAATGTAATTTAAAGGAGGGGACCTGAAGTCTGTGGGAAACAATTTATGTTGCCTGCCCCATTTGACAACTAAACAAGCTTGTAATTCGTTTTTCAGAGTGTGGCTCATCCACAGCCAGTCCTTTGGAGCCGAGGGGCCATGCCCCCCCACCTTGTGCCCACTCAAGAAGAGTGCCTGTCAGATTGAGCAAAGGTCACTGACCCCATCCCACTCTGTGATGAGTTGGGACTGTTGCCTTCCCTCACTGGCTGACCTTAGGTTATCCAGTGAGGGAAGGAAGCAGTCTCAACCATCGTGGGACCTCTGAGGCAGAGCTGAAGGTAAGTGTGTATTTCTTTTTTAAATGAATATTTGGTGCGTGCATGCATGTGTCTTTGAATATTTGATAATGATTGTTGCGAATGAATGTGTGTGTATGCATTTATGCCTGTGTGTCCCGCCTGCCCCCCTCCCTTCTACATTTACGGGCCACTACTGCCATGGCTATCCCACAGCAGCTGTGCCAATGTGGGCGAAGTTTTTTAAGCTCATTCATAAAGCATACCTAATCTGCTATGATTCCAGCTTACCCGCTAGAAAGCCCATAAAATCACTACGGGCAAAAGGTGTGCATCTGGCAATAAAACTGACCTTAACCAGTCTAAAGCATTTATGAAGTGTTGTGGAGTGGTGTGGCCCTCTAGGCCCTCCATCTGAGTATGTTGACACCCTATTTAGGTACTTACCTTTTCTATTCTTTCCATTCAATTATTTCTGCAATGGTTAAGGATTTATTACATATATACTTTCTATTGCTATTAATGGTTCTTTGATTTAGATATAATTCAATTGAAAACAAACAATTATGGGGCCATTAGCCTTTCAGAAACCATGTTTAAACAGAATATTGGAACCAAAAATATTGTGAGACAAAACACTGTGTATAGAATATCGAGGACAAATATATCCTGAAGGTAAGCTTCTCTAGGTAAATAAAGTTTTACTATATATAACTACATTGACCTTGATGATATATGTATCTTCAAGGTACATTGAAATCGAGTTAAAAATAGTAAATCCATATTTACCTATTCGTTCTTACCTTCTTGATATTTTGGTCCTCAACATTTTGACACAATGGGCCTGATTCTAACTTTGGAGGACGGTGTTAAACCGTCCCAAAAGTGGCGGATATACCACCTACCGTATTACGAGTCCATTATATCCTATGGAACTCGTAATACGGTAGGTGGTATATCCGCCACTTTTGGGACGGTTTAACACCGTCCTCCAAAGTTAGAATCAGGCCCAATATTTTGTCCACCTATTGTTTTCGGTTCAGATATTCTATCAGTGATCCTATACTATTTTCTGAATGTCTGATTGTTCTACCATTTGTGAGACCTAGCAAATACATTATACTCTTTCTTACCACAAGTTTGTTTAAAGCTTGAACTTCTTGTCTCTTCACTATATTGTTTATCAAACTGTCATTACCTCACAAATAATTTCCATATGTTAGCCTTTTTGCTTACTCTGGCTATCTAAATGTGTCTGGAAATAATCTTTGGAAAAAAGAGTGACTTGAACATGCTTCGGACAAGTCCACAAATCTCCTGTCAAGTAGTCAAGGAGTTCCTTCTTTTCATCTGGTCAAAGGAAGTGGGATCTTGTCTCAAACACATTTAAGATGTGTGTTATCTAGGTTTTAACCTGACTCCTACAGCTTCCCTATCACTCAAATTTCAGGTCTCTCCTCCTCTTTTTTCTATAACAGCAGGGGATGCTAATATAGATCTTACTTAGCTTTATGGAGGAAGATTATAACACTATTACAGTTCTGGTAACTCTCAGATGGATTATTAAAACACACATTTTCTATCCCTACCAAAATATTCTCAGTCAAGCATTCAGATGATTCAGAATGTATAAGCAAAGGTATTTCTAGGGTCTTCCAAATGTCCTTCTGTCTCACTCTCCCAACTGAAGTGAAGCGCACCATGAAAATGTTCAATGTATCATTTAGCTCTCCATTTATGAATCAGGTCTTCTCTTCCATACATGCAAATTGAGTGTTTCCCTTCACTTTCTTCTATAAGTCAACCATTTTCTATTTTAGGTATCTAATTGTCATAGAATTAGGGGAGAGAGTTAGAAATACTAGATCCTGACACTGAAACAATAGAATACTTTTCCCATCACCAATTAATAAAATTCTACTTTGATTGCACCTTTGCTGTAGTTCCAGTCAGCATTTTTTGTTATAATGGAGCTCAAACAGTCCCTTGAGACTTGAAATGTAAAATGCTATTTTCAATTCACTCCAAATAACCACAAACCTATTTGACAAATTAGGATACTAATCTGGAAGTATTACACGATTGCTAAATTTCGTTCTAATTTGTGAAATTGTTTCAAAATTGTACACAACTAACTATTATACAGAGCTAATCAATGACCTCTTTTTGACGTTGAGTCTAAAGTCAACTAAGATACTTCCTTGAGGATTTTCTGATCATACTCAAATTACAAGTACATGTTGTGCCGATTTAAGTGGTCATAGGGTAATGTAATGTAATTCGAGATTTATAAAGCGCGTTCCTACTCAAAGAGCATCGAAGAGCTGGGAAGAAAGCACGTAGTAAAAAATAGACAGAGGATAAGAAAAATAACAGAAATAATGAAGATAGAAAGACATCCAATAGAAGAAACTGAAACAAACAGAATCAAAGACCCTGATCTTGATGTACCAAGAAATTAACGAGGAAAGAGACAAGTTTTCACCATTTTCCTAAATTTCATATAACCTGATTCTTGCCTAATATTCTGTGGGAGAGAGTTCAATCCTCTGGCTGCAGCTACTGTAAAAGCTTTGTCTCCCCATTTGGCTTTATGTGTGCGAGGGACCTGAATCAAGTGAGCTTGGGAAGACCTCAAGCTTCTTTTAGGTACATGAAGGAGGAGTCTGGAAATCAGGTACTGTGGTCCTATTCCATGAACTGCCTTAAAAGTAAGACAGCGACTTAAACTGGATACGCTGCGCCACTGGTAACCAATGTAATTTCCTGAGACTCTCTCTAACTGATATACATCGTGGGAGATTAAGAACCGCTCTGACAGCGGAATTCTGAACTAATTGGAGTCTTTTTATCAGCCCCTTATCCAGATTAAGGAACAGTGCATTACAGTAGTCTATCTTGGACATTACCAAGGCCAGGATAGCAGATACTCTCCATTCATGGAACAGATAGGGGAAGATTTTTCTGAGCCTTTTAATTGGCCATAAACTAATGTTTACCACATGATTAATCTGTTTTTTAAAAGACAGATGTTCGTCGAACAAGATGCCTAGGTTTCTAGTAACAGTAGTGGGCACAGGGCAGCTACCACATTCAGAGGGCCACCACCGTGAGTTCCATAAATTCTTTCCAGGTCCAAAACATAAAACTTCAGTTTTGGTGGCATTCATTTTTAGCCAATTGGTCTTCATCCATTTACTCACTTCCACCATACAATTACTAAACCGATCTGCAACCTCCTCCCACGGCTGATTAATAGGAATAATAAGCTGGGAGTCATCAGCATAGGAAGATGGAATGAAACCAAAAGTACGAATTAGACTAGCCAAAGGCGCTACATACACATTAAACAATGTGGGGCTGAGGGAAGATCCCTGCGGAATCCCACATGGCAGAAGATAAGGTCTAGATTTGAAATCACCACAGCTAACTGTGGTCCATCTATTTGTAAGAAAAGACTTCAAAAGTTTAAGCGCTTTGTCCCTCAAACCCACATGATGCAAACAGGACATTAATAGTGTGGGAGAGATAGTGTTAAAGGCAGCGGATAAATCTAAAAGAACCAAAACGGCCCCCTTGCCTTCATCAACCATCCTTCGAATAGTATCAGAGGATGAGATTAGGGCAGTTTCAGTACTATGCCCTTTTTTAAACCTGTATTGGGAGATATCAAAAGCATCCGCTTTTGTTAAAAACTCGATCAATTCAGAGTTCAAATTTTTTTCTAGAATCTTTGCCAAAAACGGGAGACGTGCTAATGGCTGCAAATTACTCATGTCCTGATTATCCCCCTCTGGTTTTTTCTTGAGGGGTACTACTATCGTTTCTTTCCAGATAGATGGGTACTCCCCAGACATAGCTACCTCTTGGTAAATGGGGACCAACATCCGTGCCATTAAATCCGGAACCAAGTGAAAAATGGAAGGAGGACACGGATCCAGAGCGGAGCCCGATTTAATTTCAAGAATCTTCTTTTTAATAGTATCCATGGAAGGGGGTTGGAAATATGACATTAGTGACTGGCCATCTGCTGTAGCACTCTCTGTTATTGTGGGGGGTAATACTTCGGGAATGATCTGGGTATCAAAGTTGCTATGTATTTGCAATATCTTATTTTCAAAATGAAAAGCAACTTTGTCACAGAAACCCTGAGAGTTTTCTAGACCAGCCGGCTTCATGGGCACAGTTAGGGCCTTAATAGTCTTAAAAAGTTCCCTGGGGGCATTAATAGCCTCCTTTACTTTGGTAGTATAAAATCTAGATTTGGACATAAATTGTGCTGCTTTATAAGCCTTTAGAGTGGACTTAAGGGCCACCCTTTCCTCAGGTACTGGATTAAGTTTCCACCGTCTTTCCTGCTGTCGATACTTTCTTTGAAGGAGTTTGAGGTCTTTTGTAAACCAAGGGTGACCTGGTTTCTTCTGACTATTGGGCCTGCTAATTACAGGGGGTACCATTTCTTCCATGGTCATTTCCACTCCTTTCAGAAAGCTGTCAATCAGGGGCACGGCCATAGCTTTAGCCTTATCCCAACCAGCTTCTAAAGCTGGGCCTAATTCCTCTACTTTAACCTGTTTCCATAACCTGGCTACCTCGTTCGTTTCCACGTTAGCAGCCCCAACATTCTTTGAGGCGAGTTTAAATTTCAACAGATGATGATCCATCCAACTCAACTGTATCATGGTTACCTCCACCTGTTGAGTAGCTCGTGTAAACACCCCATCCAGAATATGCCCTGCAATATGGGTGGCCGACGAGACTCTGGAGGTCCAATCCAGGGCCTCCATAAAGTCAATGAATTCACGGATCTTAGGAGTTGACGTCTCATCAAAGTGCATGTTAAAATCGCCCAATATCACAGCTTTTGCAGACAGAACCATAGGTTCTATCAACTTAGGCCAAGACTGTAAAAAATGTTTAGGTGGTCCCGGTGGACGATATATCAACAGCCCCTCTAGTAGTACCCCACTGTTTTGAGAAATTGTAAATGTCATTGCCTCACATGAATCTGTCGAAGAACTAACGCATGTGCATACCAACGTAGACCTATAGATAATGCCCAGACCCCCCCCTGTTCTGAGGTCTGTCAAGTCTGTGGAAGGTAAAACCTGGTGGAGAGGCGACAATAAAGTCTGGGTCCGATTCTACTTTACCCCAGGTTTCAGTAATAAATAGACAATCAATCTGCCAATTATCAATCATTTAGCAGATTTCCAGTTTATGTTTGGGAAGGGACCTAGAATTTATTAAGCCATACTGAAAGCTGTAATTATGAAATGCCTTCTGTTGAATTTTTTTCTCTCCCAACCCTGCCGGCCTAATGTCTCGGTTTCTTACCTTTGTTGCCTCTATAGGGACTGGAATAGCCCAATTACAGGTTTCACAGGTCCAAATAGCTCCACCCTTCCTTAAAGGCTTAGATACTACATTATTAGTGGGATTAGGCGATAGTTTACTATAATCTTCCTCTCCCCCAGATACTGCACAGCTATGAAAAAGGGCAGCATTTCTGGCCCTGGGGCCCAGTCGGGCGCGGACGGGCGCAGACGGGCTTGCCTTTAGCGGCGCGCCCGCTGCGCGGTCGCTCGTTCCGGCACATTTATGCCTGCAGGAACGAGGCCCAGCCCAAAATCGGCTCCCTAACACTAGACCGCTAACTTGAGGTCCCAACAGGAAGGAGGGCTCTCACTGACCCTCACTTCCTGTTTAATACAAGTAAAAACGATTTCCACTCCCTCCACAGGCTATTTTAAACTAAACTCCTCTTCCCCAAACCCCCAGGACATTAAAAATACTCAGAAATGACTTTTGCACAATTTAAAAATGCTAATTTTAAAAAACACACATTAATAAAAAAAACGATTTTCATTATTTTTCCTTATTTTTCTATTCTATTTTCCTCTTTCTATTAAAATACTAAAATTTAATACATCAAAGCCACAGTAATTATAAAAAGCAAATGTCACCACACAAACCTTAAAACAGCAAAAGCTAAAAAAAGTGCTTTCTTCTCAAGCGCGGACGCTCGTTCCGGCACATTTATGCCTGCAGGAACGAGGCCCAGCCCAGAATCGGCTCCCTAACACTATGACCGCTAACTTGAGGTCCCAACAGGAAGGAGGGCTCTTACTGACCCTCACTTCCTGTTTAATACAAGTAAAAACGATTTCCACTCCCTCCACAGGCTAGTTTAAACTAAACTCCTCTTCCCCAAACCCCAGAACATTAAAAATACTCAGAAATTACTTTTGCACAATTTAAAAATGATAATTTTAAAAAACACACACATTAATTAAAAAAACGATTTTCCTTATTTTTCCTTATTTTTCTATTCTTTTTTCCTCTTTCTATTAAAATACTAAAATGTAATACATCAAAGCCACAGTCATTATAAAAAGCAAATGTCACCACACAAACCTTAAAACAGCAAAAGCTAAAAAAAAGTGCTTTCTTCTCAAGCGCGGTCGCTCGTTCCGGCACATTTATGCCTGCAGGAACGAGGCCCAGCCCAGAATCGGCTCCCTAACACTAGACCGCTAACTTGCGGTCCCAACAGGAAGGAGGGCTCTTACTGACCCTCACTTCCTGTTTAAGACAAGTAAAAACGATTTCCACTCCTTTTCACAGGCTATTTTAGACTAAACTCCTCTTCCCCAAACCCCCAGAACATTAAAAATACTCAGAAATGACTTTTGCACAATTTAAAAATGGTAATTTTAAAAAAACACACACATTAATTAAAAAAACGATTTTCCTTATTTTTCCTTATTTTTCTATTCTATTTTCCTCTTTCTATTAAAACACTAAAATTTAATACATCAAAGCCACAGTAATTATAAAAAGCAAATGTCACCACACAATGTAAGAATTGTAAATCATAACTTCAGTATGATTCCAAGATATTCATTCCATTTTATTCCAAAATTGCAAAATCCAATGCGATTTATAAGATAATATGCAAAAATATATCTAAATACACCTAGAAAGAAATAATAATACAAACATCTTTAAAATGGTACATTGGTAGTAATATTATTGTTGTTTTATTTGATTATCTAATTATCCGTTTGTTATTAACTGTCCTTGTTTCTTTGTTAATTACGCAAATTGGAGAAAACAACTGTTTTTAAATTTGTTGTTTCAGTCTCCTGTGTACATTTGTAGGAGACCTTCATCAAGGACAGATGTGCAGAATACATGTCCAGACCCCTCTGAATAAAAAAA
This sequence comes from Pleurodeles waltl, assembly GCF_031143425.1. Taxonomy (NCBI): domain Eukaryota; kingdom Metazoa; phylum Chordata; class Amphibia; order Caudata; family Salamandridae; genus Pleurodeles; species Pleurodeles waltl. Next base: position 653,369,482 of record NC_090439.1, read on the forward strand.
GACATTATGACAATTAATTTATCAGCTCACACTGCAACATATTCCTCTAAAGCATTTGAATACGTTATATAATTTGGATTAAATAAATACACAAAATTAGTTCCTACACCCACAAATAATATGCATTTTACTTCTATTCCTCACTTGAATAAGTCAAATTAGTTTTTTATATGGCCATTACAAGTGGTAATTGTTTAACATAATATAGTACCCAATTATGTTATTGTATAGCTTTAAACCTTCCAATTGTTCCATACAGGCAAGAAAAATTACACAACTTTTTGCCCAAATTGGCAACATTGTATAGATGTAATAAGTGTATTGTTTATACAACCATTACTGATCTTCGAGCCAGATGCACAAATTTAATGGCATTACTTCAGTTTCAGCTGCAGATAGCAAAGTGAAGGTCAATGCTATTATAGGAGGAATTCTAGTCACTACATCTAGACAGAAGTCACTAGAGGAAGCTAGGAGGAAAAGTAAATTCAAATGTAGCAATCAATAACTGGAAATTCTTCTGGAAGAGGGTGTGTGTCAGAGCATGACAAGCTGTTTGGCAAATCTTCCACAAATTTGTTGAGGTTAACAAAAACTAATTTAGAGCAGCCTATAGCAAACATTAATGTTATGAGTATCACAAAAAGATATGTGGAAGACATATCAAGTTGTAGTATTACTTGCTCCAAAGAAAATCTGTTGAGAAAAATGTACTAAATATGGTCTGTATAATTTGTGTGCATGCTTCCTTAATACTGTTATGAATGCATAGAAATAGGTTGGAAAGCCCAAACATGCCACGCAGGGAATTGAAATAAATGTACAAACTTGGTCCTGAGGAAAGTTAATTGACCCTCTGGGATAGTTATACGGCTGAAACATGTTGACGTTTTTGATGTCAAGGATCATTACATTTTTTTTAGATAATGTAACCCATATGTCTCATATCCAGGTTTTTTGTGAAACATTATGGTGGTCATTATGACCCTGGTGGCCGGCGTAAGTATGGAGGAAAGTACTGCCAACAGGCTGGCTGTACTTTTCTCCATATTATGACATTGGGGATTTGGATTTTGTACCACACTGACCACCATGGCGGTAATGATCACCGGGCTGGAGACTTCACTCTCCAGCCCGGCGGCCGTCACTTGCCTACCTGCGGGATTATGACCCCGCCTACCGCCATGGTTTTCATGGCATCCTTACCGCCACAAAAACCATGGTGGTAGGTACTATCAGTGACAGGGAATCCCTTCCCTGTCACTGATAGGGGTCTTCCTCCTCCATCCCCCTCTTCTGTTTTCCCCCCAAACCCCGTTTCCTTTCCAGACTCCCCCACCCCCTACAAGTCCCTCCCTTTACACACGCACACATGCATACACAAACCCATACCAACCTACACCCACGCATGCATACATCCATTCACACACACACCCGCACACACTTTCATACATACACGCACACATGCAATCACACAAATCAACATACACACACACATCCATACATGCACACACACTCACAAAACACACACATACACGCACACACAGACATACACACACACCCCCACACACACACAACACCCCCGACCCTCCTCCCCTGTCGGAGCACCCGACTTACCTGTCGTCAGGGGGTCCTCCGGTAGGAAACGGGACGGGGCGCTGCTGCCAGCACCAGCGACCTCCAGCAGAACACCGCCAGGTCGTATTAATGTCATAGTACGTCCGGCGGCGGTCTACTTGTGTGGCGTTGCTGCTGCCAGCAGTGCCACCTTCCTGCCATCCGCTGCCATCGCCACAGCCAGATTTTCGCTACTCCTCTGGCAGAAATCCGGCTGTGGTCATATTACGGTGGATGGCTGGTAGCCGCATCAACGGTCTGTTGGCATCCGCCGCCGCGGCTGTAGGTGATTTTTATAGCCAATGTTATAATGAGGGCCTATATTTTTCTTAAGGACCTTCATTGTCTACCTATAACATATTTGTAATAAATTAAATATGAGTATTACATGTCTACATGTAACACATACTTTAAGTGACACCCTAGTAAAAAGGGTTTATTTACTGCATACAGACTTACACAAAATAAAGAGTAACATATTTTTACCTTTGACAGTCAAACCTACTGAGACAACTCAAACAGAATAAGAGGATGTTGCTGAATCATCCTGTCATACAGAAGCAGCAACAACAGAGACTGCAACACCAATGATTACATGGGCAGCTATTCCACCCTGCAGCCTGATCACCACCCCTGGAGTGACAGAACTACCAGCAACTATATCTCAGGCTACAGTTTCCACAAACACTAATAAAACCTCCTTTTAAATATTTAAAAGAGCAAGAAGGCTGGTTAGCACAAAAGTAAAGTCTAGATTTATTGAAGCCGAGGAAGGTATACCAGCTCAGTTTCCATGAATTCGAACCATCAAAGATTAAATTAAAAAGTAGCATGGGGCTACCTCACAATTAAGTAGAAGGGTGACAAAGCTATATAAAACAATCTCAGAAGTTAATGCAGCCATTGAAATTTGCCTTTCACAAATAGACAATTGCTTTAAAAGATATGTACACACAAATGTTTCATGATCCTTCAGCACACAGTCATCTAAACAGACAAATGAACAATCATTGTCAAATATTTAGACATCTTGTTGACAGATTGGCTACAGCTACTGCATCCATGTGTGTAAGAACTGCAAACATGCAGGTAGAGATAGTACCCCCACAGTAGTGATGTAGCAAGGAGTCTAGGTCAAATTACAAGCACTTTATAAGGACGCATGAATTAGGGTTGCAAATGCATTAAGTGTGAGCAGGTATTCCTGTGAGAGAGCCAGCAACTTCAAACCACACAAGAAATCTGAGTGGAGACAAGGATGTATCACTCTGCATTCTACCTAAAGACAACAACTGGAAGTCAAAGGCACAAATTGAATTAGACTTATTTTGGGATATTTATTGATAATCAACAAATTTGAAATATGGATAAATGTTTTTCCAATCCGGAATAATATGTTCTGACTTAACAATGTTTATTGTCTTCAATAAAATTTGTGAATAAACAGATTACTTTAGATTTCCTAATCGCTATGTTTTCTTTGTGAATTATGAAATATTAAGAGGTATGTATTTCAAAAGGAGTAGTTTGTCACTTCTCCCTCTGTGAGTGCCTGTGTGCAGTTGTACATCTTGACCTGGGAGTGGTAGTCAAGGAGGCTTTTCAATGTCATCATCATCAGCTTTGTAGCTTTCAGTCTTCACTGGAAGTCTCTTCTAAAGGCTAGATCCTGCTATAAGCCACATGTTGCTTTGATCTTAAAGCACATTCCTGATCATATTGCAGGACACCCCACTTTTGTCTAGACAGTGAAACCTGCTTTTCAATAATCCAAACGTTCATTCTATAATTCCTCTTGTTTGTTTTTGAGCAGTAGTGAATCTCCTGTGTCTAGGTGTCCATGGGTTAAAATGTGGCTTCAATATCCTTTACTGTAAGGCATATGGATTGTCACCTGAAATTTTAGAGAAATGTTTTAGCTATGATACTGAAACACATACTTTAACACAAAGATTCATTAAATGTATAAAATAGTCACCTAACAACCATCCACTTCCAGGCCCTCCTCATAGTTGTTTTTATAGTGCAAGGTGTCGAAATATATATGAGTGATATGTGCTCCCTGGGTAGTGAGCAACGAGGTCTGTGAAAAGACATGGGGTGTTACACAATAATTATACATTTAAAAGGTGCTGGCTCCTATGGATGTAATCCAGCTAAGAAAAAAATTAAACCCCTATTTTTTAATACGTATTAAAAATTCATTTAGATTGCAAAGTCTATTTTTGATAAATATTAACAAAAAGTAACTTTTAAAAAGTTACGTTTGCCCTGCCTGAAATTCTTGGAGACTAGTTTGCATTAGCCTTCCAGGTTCTCTCTGCATGTATCTGGACTGAATAAGACATAGATAAGACTGGAATTCCTCCCACAAGCTACACAAACTTCACTGTGATTGACACGTCGACCTGATTGGACAATGATGACTCCTTTGAGCTTAGCACAAGGGTTGGAATGTGCCCCTCATATTGACACCACAGTGTTAAATCATTCATGACATGTCTGTTTGAGGCATATGTAAAGGTTTTGTGCACTTCATAGAGAGGGAACAGGATAATGGGACAATTCTTGTGTATTAGCTGTCTGATGGTGAAGGACTCTGCTTCACCTCTGTCTCCCGGTTGTTGTGGGCATGCGACTCACTTCACACTGGATTTAAAGATTAGTTCTAGGTAGACACCAGCGATTTCCATACTCCAATTCCCTACACACTCACAGCTGACACGTTGTTTGATGGGCCTGTTTACAGTAAAGTAAACAAGAACTACTGAAAATGTAGGCTGGCCAGGGCCTGGGAACATTTACTCACTTGCTCAGAAAAGGAATAGGAGTGTCTTGTGAGGTATACAATCCACAGGCTGGTTCACCTTAAAAGATGGGCCCTCACCAAGCCATCCTCAGAATACTTTCTAGACCTGCAGAAGAACAGAAGATGACTGGCCCTGCTGTCTGTGACCTGACAGTAGGCCTGAGGGCTGGAACCTGCCTCCTTGTACCACTACATATCACCCGAAGAGACTCTAAGTGCCCCACCCCTGAAGTTGTGGAGGGCTTAGATTTGTACTCTAAAAGTAGTCTGGGCCCAAAAAAGAAATGTGAAAACTTTTGAAAAACATTTGCTTTTCAGCTTCAGGGAGACCTATCAAGAAAAGTATCCGGCCAGAAGTACCACTGCATTGTATTAAATTTCAGGCTTGTCAAGGACAGAGATCTATGCAGCTCCAAAATAATGAAAAAAGTCCCTTTCTGTACTGAGATTCAGAAACTTTTCAACAAAAACCTCAAAAGGTCCACGGCTCCAGGGGGAACAAATGTGTTTGTTTATCTGACGTTCAGTTCTATGGCAGAGGCTACAACTTCAGCTTTGTACCACAGTGAGAAGAGTTTTTCTTCAGAAAAACAACAGGGTCCCTTTTTAGATTGGGACTTACAAATATTTTTGAACTTGTCTTTTCCAGACTTCAAAGAGACCAATGGTCAGATATACCAACCAGGTTTAGCCTGGTTTGAGGTTTTACCTTTGAGCTTAGTTTTTTTGTGGAAGTCAAAATCCGTCAATAGGCAAGGCTGCAGATGGCATCTAAGGACGTTTACATTAAGTCAGATAGACATTGGGTGAGGTACAGCTTAAGTAATTGGTTTTAGTGGGTAAATCTCAGGGTTGGAGAAATTCAAATTTTATTCCCAGGGAAGCCCTTTGTTGCCTTTATCTGATCAAGATTTTTACCTTTGAACTCAGTTAATATTTTTGAGCTCAGAATCTTTCAGCAAGTTAAGGCTGCAGCTGTATCCTATGTTGGGTTCCACAAGGCCAAATACCTTCTTGCAGAAAGTCCGCTGAAATATAGTTGTTGCTCTTGAGAAGGTCTGAGTAGGAGAAACCTGATTTCTTAGATGTAAGAAATTGGGTTGTTGGTTGGCTGGGGTGTGAGCCCTGGTCAAGCAACAACCACAATGCATTGCAGGGTGAACTACAAAAAGTCACTAAATTAACCTTTCCTTAACACTAAGTCGATTGGCACACAATTCAGTCAGGCTTCACTTGAGGACAATGTTTAAAGTATTTATGCAGCACACAAAATTCCAATCAGTAGAACCAGAGTAATTTAAAAAAATATATATTTGTGAAAATAGCACCAAAAAGCACAAAGCACCAATTATGGACATCTGGTCATTCTGTACTGGGCCACGTCACAAGTTCAGGCTGACCACAGTGGATAACAGGTTTGCTACTGTCACCAGATTAGTCTCGCTGACAGATTACCTTCTCAGTCAGTGTCAAAAATCCCTTTTATGGAGGAGGAGGCCAAAAGGAGCAGGGAAAGTGTCATGCGAGGCTACCAAGGTAGCATGAACAGCAAGCCAGGTATCATGGATGAGCACTGCTGATGCAGCCCCTATGAACGGTCAGTACTTTAGCATGAAGAGGTGGCTGCTAGAGCTTCACATTGAATGACAGTGCGAGAAACAAGATCTTGCAATAAACAGTGGTTGTGGTTGTGGTTGTGATGAGCCCTAAAACTTCAATACAGCCCATAGAGGTCACACCAACTGTCTAGAACCAGAGGGGCACCACTTAGGGTTCAGGAACTCAATGCAGCTCAGTCCAGATGCTGGCGCAGAATGTTGGGGAGCCTTTCATGTCCCTGAGGTTCAGATCAGAGAGCCAGCAGACTGATTCTTGGAGTCACTCTGGTAGCCCTGGGTTCAAGATGAAGTTGCAGGTCAACTTCTACTTTCCTAGGCAAGAGGGCAGCAGGACAAAAAGGCAGCAATTTAGCAAGGCAGCAGCATATCAGAAGGCCAGTAGAGTGGTTGTCCTTTCAGCAACACAGCAGTCCTTGTTCCTGGCAGAGTATCCACAGGTCCAGGTACCGAAGAGTTGGAGTCTGAGGTCATAGGTCATTTGTCATAGGTCCTTTGTATGAAGGCAGAGCACTCCTTTTTCAGTTGCAAGTGGGGTTGTGCTCAGCTCCAGCTCTTCACCCTGCCAGCAGATGGCCCATTAGGTCACACCTAATCCCTCGAGTGTGTGACTGTCTGGGAGGAATATATGAAGTCTGTCAGTTACACCTAGTCCTGTGACTCAAGACATACTACAAGTACAAAAGTAGAGGAAAGTGCTATGTTTTTTAAAAGTGGCATTGTAAAAATTAAATAGGCTTTCTTATAATAATTGAAAAACACTAAACATGACATGTCTACCTGCTCCCAATTGGAAATTACAGCTTAGCGAATGTTATAAGCAGTCTCCAATGTTATCCCAAGGGAGGGGTAGACCTCACAGTAGTGAAAAACAAATGTAGGAGTTTTTCACTAACAAGACATGTAACATTTAAATGTACATATCCAGCCTGTTAATTACACAGCACCCTGCCCTCTGGGCTTCTAGAGCCTACCTTAGGGGTGACTTAAATGTAATAAAAGGAGGTTTTATAGTTTGGTAAGAGAGTTTTACTGCCAAGTAGACATGGTGGTTTTAAACTCCATTTAGGATACAGTGACAGGCCAGTGTCATGCTTGAAAGTATTGCTTGAGTGGTTGGCACAATAGGTGCTGCAGGGTCACTGGTAGCATTTAGTTTACAGGTCTCTGGGTATACAGTATGCCCTCTACAAGGGACTGATGAGAAAATTAAACATGCCAATCAGGTATAAGCCAAATTAACTGTGTTTTAAGGGAGTGAGCACAAGTACTTTAGCACTGGTTAGCAGTGGTAAAGTGAACAGAGTAAGTGAACAGAATCCTAAGCCCAGCAAAGATGAATTCAGCAAAAAGTGGAGAGAAAAAGGCAGAAGGTTTGGGGATGATCCTGCAGAAAGAGCCAAGTCTAACATTAGCCCTGCACAGTTGCACACGGGTCAGATATACTAGAAGCTTTTTCCAGGTCCTCTGAAATTTGGATGTCACAATATTTTATAAATACCAGGTTCCCAGGAGTGGTAAAAAAAAGTCCAGTTAGACAAAGCCAAGGTTCCCAGTACCTCAGCAACAGCACTTGGGGATGAAGAGTCACTCCAGAAGAGACCATCAGCAAGGCCCAGGCTGGGGTCAGTTGGCACTGGTCACCTTGAAACTTCAGGAAAAGTCCTCTCGTAGATTTCAGGAGCCATGCAGAGGTATGCCAACTAATATGAGTCCACTTCTTTGTCCTGGGTAGAGGAGGGAGCAGGTCCAGTCCTTCAGGGCTTCTAATAGGTCAAACACAGCAGGTCTAGTCCTCTTCAGTTCATCCACATATACAGAAAGTGCACTAAGGAGGGTGCCTGGAGATCCCATGTTTATGCCTGGATCTATCTAGTGGGTAGGGTTGACTCGTGGCCCCTCCCTAAGCAATGAGGTATATGTTCCCAGGGGATAGCCTGTCAGCTTTTGCAGCAATTCATTTTTTTCCCTACTGCAAACAATCCCACAGTGCCCCTCATTCCCAGAATCTTAGATGGGGAAACCCTTCTCTCCTTGTGCAGAGCTTGTATGCCCACCCAGAGGTGTACCTAGATTAATGAGCAGTACTCCCTTCTGTCGTAACTTCAGACCAATTCTGGGGGCAACTTTCTTGCTAACCAGGTTTTTTGCCTGTCTGACTGGGGGGGGACAAAAGCTGTGGCCTTTCCAGGTGTCGCCTAACATTTGCTTGTGACTGAAGAGGGCCCATTCAAGTAAATTAGGTTCCTGGGTATAACCCCAACTGGTCTTTCTGGCAGGGGGATCAAAAACACCTTCCCACACCCAATCTATTGTCTCTGCTCTGGAAGCAGTTTTCACACCTCGTCAAGGCTAGTAACCCACTGGGTTATTCTTGAGCTGGAGGGCTAATGCAGATTAGCTTCCAGAGGATTCAGGCAGGCAGGTAATTTTTTTTAAAGATATTTTTCCTTTAAAATTCTTAAAACCCCAACTTCACCCTAAAGTTGGGATTTTAATAAATCTTTAACTCAATGTATTTATTGTTTCAGCTTACAAGTGTAAGTCATAGAATATTAGGTACAAGCATGGAAACAATGCAAATAGAAAGTGCTAAATATACATTCAAATACATAGCATGTATGCATGAGTTGTACTGCAACGTGCCTAATTTGTTCATGGAAGTACATGATACCAAGAAACTTGAGGCATGAACTGGGTATGATGCCGGGATGCTAGATCAAATTACTTTAATTATTGTGGGCTACAAATACATCACTTGTGAGCCCTTCCTAGAGCTTAGCCATGCTAATCTTAGAATATGTTTTATAAAAACATCCATCACTATTACAAAGCCATTTCCTCAATTTATATCAGGACATCTTCCCTCAAGTAAAGAGATTTCATAACATACATAATGAGCCCCCAGTATTACGTAAAAACAGGTACATTTCATAAAGTGTAAGTGCAGTGTCTACATGCCACTCCCCTTAAACAGGAAGTTTACTTTGGATGCACTTTAGTGATACTCGAGCTAGGAAACATATCTTCCAAATACAAAGGACTTTTTAGTTCAAAACAGTTTGCAAGATAAAAGCTGTAGTATCCTTCCAGGCCATATAGATATAACAGGTCCCTGGGTTAAAAATAGATTCATCACCGGATTGAAGGCAAACGTTCATGGCGGTATTGCAGTGCTTTAGTTTATGTTTCACGAAGAGAGGACGGAGATAGCACCTTCTGGCTGGCAATGAGGTGCTAGAAAAACAAGGTAAAATGCTTGGCAGTTTTGTTGCCTCCTAACTTGCAATCGCAAGTGGCCGTGTGTTGGCTTTTGTGTAACCAGTTGTTAGTGTAGGCCATACATGCCAATGTTCCTAGTCTCAACCTTACGATAAGCTCTTCATTTTCAGGAAACGGAGGTCTGAGTATTTCCTTCAGTTAAAACAATGATTTACCCCTCTGTTGTTCGGGCAGGACCAATGATTTCCGTTAATTACTTGCAAACTCGACAGAATCATCAACTCTGGGTTACTCCAGAATTTAGGACAGCCTATGTCAGTTAGGGTGCTGCCCATATGATCAAACAATGGCAATTTGTGCGAGTTTGGGGGGAGCTCATTGGAACAGTATGAATAATCAAAATAATAAATTTCCAGAGTGGTAGCACAAATCATCTTTTCCGAGGATTAAAGCATTAGCTCTCTCTACCAAGAGGACTTTTAAGTTAGATATCTTTGGAGTGGGCCAATGTGTTCACCCTGACTTCTTTTTAAACTGTGGCTTGGATCCATCAATTCTCCATGATCCAGCTAATGACACGTTGCAATTAATGGAGAAAAACTGCATTCTATGATTGCTCAGTGGGGTATTCATGACTTTCAAATCTGATACAAGTTTGGTTGCAGAATATGAAGCAATGAGAGAGGGCCAGTGGGGTTTCATGTGTATATTAGGCAGGAGAATTGGGATCAAAATAACCATTTAGGATAGCACAATCATTCGTCCTTAGAATATTGAGCAGCAAATGGCCTCTTGTATCTGTTTTTATTCTTGAGGAAAAGAGAATCAGAGGAATATGTAATGCTTCTTTATCGTTGTCAGAGAACAGATTGATAGAGTGGTTCAAGAACTTACAGTTTAAATCTCCTGCTAAGACAATCTGGGAATCCTCCTGCTGAAACACAAGCTTGCTTATAAATGAGAAAAGGGTCATTAAACAGTGTATTAAGGTGAGGGTCAGGAGAAATATCTGTATTTACTACTAAGACTGAATTCCTCAAATTCACACCCTGGGCAGTCAAACTTGCCTTAAGATTAGATGGATCCATAAAGCTTTTCTACTCTCCTTTAAACTTATTAATTAGAAACCTGGCTATCCCTCATTTAGCATGACCACTCCTAAATGGAACATCATTACCACTCAAAACATAATTCCAGGATTCCGGGATGCATATTATGTCAGCCTTTAAACTATTTATAAAATCTAGCTTCTTTACTATATTCGTCAGGCTAGCTGCATTCCAGGACGCAAATGTTAACATTAACTACAGTATGCTATTTATACAAAGGAGCTGCTGTATAGACAAAGTTTAATGAACCAGCAAGTCAGCACCATTTGGAGTGCTCATCCTCCATTAAAGAAGAAGCTGCTTCACGTCCCAGACTGCCGCAATTGACTACTTGTCTCCTCCCATCTAATACTGACACATGTAAAGACTTTAGTTTTTCACCAGTGACTTGCTTGTAGCAAAATGGCAAGCTAAGAATGATTCGAATTAATTGGAGGTTTATTCTAATTTTTACTCTCCCACAGTACAGGAATTACGTACATCCTTCTAGATACATCCTTCTACATGGGAGCAAATCACTGTTTTTCAGGATGAGATTTCCAACTAAGACTGAAATAGAATCCTTGTTTCACTCGCTAATGAGAGGCGCAAAATCGACACAAGGGAGATGTCACTACTTTGGAGCATCTTTCAGTTTCTATAAAGCAAGATAATAAATGTGAACAATTCCAAACCAAATCATGATCAAATAGGGCAACAAAGTCCGATGTAGATGTAACAATTGACAGAGGGTGAAGAGAGACATTGTGATTCAGAGACAGAGAAGTGTGCAATAACTCAGCATTGTATCGCTCTGCAGCCATATTGATCTTAACTGACTGGGGGATCACAGACGGAGGGGAGGATGGAACACCAGTCAAAGCAATAAGTGCACCTTCTGCAATAGGGCAACGGAGGATACATCTCATATTGTGGAAGGGGCATTGCTGTCCAAAAGAGCTGGGCTGGTTTAAAAAACAACATTATTCACTGCTGCCTCTTCTGGATAATCCTGCTGATTTTTGCTAGTTTTTGGATCCTTTTTTTACAATGCTTTGCTTATTTTTTTTCTTTTTTGCAGATGTTGCACAGTCCCATTGAAATTCCTCATAGGTTGAAAGGGATCTGAAGATTCAATGGCAGATGGATTAGCCAGTTCTTTAAACATGAAAATTTGGAAGCATCGGACTTCATACATGAAGCTTTGTCCATTGGTGAATAGTTCCAAGTTTCGGGGAGTCTGGGTTAAAAAAGGGATTTTACAAAATAAATTGGACTTTCCACCTCCTGCTGTACCCTGGCGCGCTCTAGGGTGCACACGGTTTGGTGTTTACATACTTGGGAACCACAGCTTTTGAATTTATCTTTTACTTCCAATAGCTGTAAAGGACACTTCTCACCTGCAAAAGTCAAAACATCTTCTTGTACTTCACAGCCTGTAATTCTGGGATTTTTCTGTACTGTATGATCAAATGTCCGGAGGTTTCTCTTCTCTACAGTATATTCATCTATTCCGGCACCGACAGTTGGAGACCACCTCACCTTTATAGCCCAACGAAGCTTTCATAATCATCACCAAGATATCCTGAATGTCAAGTAGAAATAAGCCAAGTTAACAATATTTTGAGAGGGGCGTAGGCTTTTTACTTCTGAATAATGGTAGTAAGGTGCTCAGAGTTCTCAGTCAATCAAGGCAGGGCACAAAATCTGGAGGGGCATCATGTAAAAGTTAACCATTTCCTACGCTACCCTATTTTTTAATACATTGTATTTTATGTCATACTCCGCCTGATACAGGAGACCTCCAGTGTTCAGACATGAGTGAATCATTTGGAAAGCGTGCTATGGAAAGACATCTGTGGTGCCTGTAATTAGTGTTTGCATTCATTAGTGTTGTAGAGAGATTCTGCATAAGAAAAACACCACAATGGAAACGAAAAGAACCTACAAACTGGTTGGTGAGTATATTTTTTGCGGATGGATAAGGAACTGTATTTTTGAAATGGCAAATGTGAGATAATATCCGTAAACAATGTGCCTCAAAATTAGATTCAATCTTTGTGGTGATGCCTCGTGGGCAATGAGTTAGTCTTTGTTGAAGTTCTTAAATAATTGAAGGGAAAGTCTAGTGGTTGACTTATGAAGAGCATGTTCCAGTAGGAGGGGTCAAGGATGACTATGACTCAAAAACAGACCGATTGACACAAGACTCAGGGGATAATGGGGTGTTATTTGGATTATGTGTATTGTATGGGTAGGATAAGAGCATAGACATTTATTGGTGAGCTAAAGGTGTCCCAAGTTGTGTAATGCCCAAGTTGCTACTTTTCTTCAAAATATCATGGGAAGTTGTGAGCAGATAGCAGCTAGTCTGTCTTGTGGGGGTAAGAAGAGATGACGAACCCTGAGGCAGATGTGTGTGCATGTGTGTGTGTGTGTGTGAGTGTGTGTGTGTGTGTGTGTGTGTTGTGTATGTGATGAGAGAGAAAAGGAGAGAGAGAGACAGAGACAAAATTATTTACTAAATTGCACTCCTTGTTTTTCAGCTGAGAGAGAGTGAATCAGTATACTGGGTCAGAAACAAAATAGCAAGAAGCAGTGTTGTGAGTGCTGTGAATGAAAGGAAGTAGATGATTTGAGTTTTAACTCAATAAACAGAGATTGTGTGCCCAGTGAAAGAAAGCTGTGAGAAAGTGATAACCTGGGGGTGGGTGTGGGGAAGGCGGAAGGAAGGGCAAATGAAGGGAAATGAACATGTGAACGTCCTCAGCAAAGAGGAACTATAAGAACTTAAAAACACAGCACTAATCTTATAAAATAAATCCGATTACCGCAGAAAAGAAAAGCAAGCCCAAACCATTTGGAACTCACACTGACATCAGAGGGAGATTTTTAAGAAAGCTGAGTTACAGGAAAATATTGATTGCCAGAAGTGTGAGTGAAGGAGGTTAGAGCACTTCTGATGTTACAAGGAGAGAAGAACGTGATTAGTAAGCTGGCGTGGTCGGCTGTGTAACCAGTGCGATTGAGAGATCTAGTAGAATCAGGAAGGAGGAAATATGATGAAATATGGATGTGTTGTGGTGAAGTGGTGATGACTGTGCATAGGATGATTGTGGTATTGATTGATTGCAGTTTTCAAAAAAAAGAGTGGAGGTTGCTGTTTAGGTGTGAGTGGAGAGATAGAATATTGGGTATTTGTTTCAAGACTTTTAGAGAACAGTGGTAGTAGGAAAACTGGGACACAACTGGATTGCCTGGGTCCTCTGTGTGACGTTTGCGAAAGGAGATTACAACTGACTACCAGAAGCACAGTGACTCACTGAAGAGCTCACTTTGCTGAATTATTGCGTTACAGCAGAGGAAACGTTATTTAATGATTTGTGAGACGAACATAACTTAAGGAAGTCAGGGGTGTTGACCGTTTAAAGGTTGGGGAACCATATGGTTAGCGAGTAAGTGGAAAGGGTTACTGACTTATGTGTGGTTGACAGAGGTGAAAGGAGGTGTAAGCAATTTTAAATCGTCTTTAAAACGAAAACTGCAGATTATTGCTCTCATCCACTGACAGCAACAGTACATCAAAAGAAGATTGCAATAAATGTTTACTTTGTTGCTGATGCCTGTGAAATACAAACAAGGAAATTTCATATAAAAGAAACCTGAATAAGAGTCTTCTGTTCAGTTGCTTGACTTGCAGACACTTTTCCACAAGGGACCCCTTGTGCAGGTTCAGTCAACCTACATTGTTGTGTTATTGTAATAGTTAATGGTAGAGTGATGACAATTTCCTATTTCAGCTGAATGAGCACACTTGCGAGGGGAAAAACCGTGCAGTTTCTGAAACAATAGGCACAAACAGGAGCACACCTGCCTAACATCCCAGCAAATAATCTGCCCCATTGCATCATGATAAATGCAGTTTCCTCAAAAAACGAACTCAGTTACTTTTAAATATTTCACCTCTAAATAGGTGCAGCCTTTGCTGTGCATCTCTGGACACATGTGTTTCTGGGTTAATTCCTTCTTCAGCAGAGAACAAGTTTGCGGGGTGCTGGAAATGCTGCCATTAATCATCCGGTTTCAATACCTCTTCACTGGCATGCTCCAGAGCTCGTCAGCCCAGTGGCTCAAGGGAGCCTTTTTAAAGTCACAAACAGTTTGGAGCACACCTGCCTAACATCCCAGCAAATAATCTGCCCCATTGCATCATGATAAATGTAGTTTCCTCAAAAAACGAACTCAGTTACTTTTAAATATTTCACCTCTAAATAGGTGCAGCCTTTGCTGTGCATCTCTGGACACATGTGTTTCTGGGTTAATCCCTTCTACAGCAGAGAACAAGTTTGCGGGGTGCTGGAAATGCTGCCATTAATCATCCGGTTTCAATACCTCTTCACTGGCATCCTCCAGAGCTCGTCAGCCCAGTGGCTCAAGGGAGCCTTTTTAAAGTCACAAACAGTTAGGAGCACACCTGCCTAACATCCCAGCAAATAATCTGCCCCATTGCATCATGATAAATGTAGTTTCCTCAAAAAACGAACTCAGTTACTTTTAAATATTTCACCTCTAAATAGGTGCAGCCTTTGCTGTGCATCTCTGGACACATGTGTTTCTGGGTTAATCCCTTCTTCAGCAGAGAACAAGTTTGCGGGGTGCTGGAAATGCTGCCATTAATCATCCGGTTTCAATACCTCTTCACTGGCATGCTCCAGAGCTCGTCAGCCCAGTGGCTCAAGGGAGCCTTTTTAAAGTCACAAACAGGAGCACACCTGCCTAACACCCCAGCAAATAATCTGCCCCATTGCATCATGATAAATGTAGTTTCCTGTAGAGCTCTGGAGCAGGCACCGGCCTGCCAGTGAAGAGGTATTAAAACCGGATGATTAATGGCAGCATTTCCAGCACCCCGCAAATTTGTTCTCTGTTCTCAAAGTTTTTGAGGAAACTACATTTATCATGATGCAATGGGGCAGATTATTTGCTGGGATGTTAGGCAGGTGTGCTCCTAACTGTTTGTGACATTAAAAAGGCTCCCTTGAGCCACTGGGCTGACGAGCTCTGGAGCATGCCAGTGAAGAGGTATTGAAACCGGATGATTAATGGCAGCATTTCCAGCACCCCGCAAACTTGTTCTCTGCTGAAGAAGGGATTAACCCAGAAACACATGTGTCCAGAGATGCACAGCAAAGGCTGCACCTATTTACAGGTGAAATATTTAAAAGTAACTGAGTTCGTTTTTTGAGGAAACTACATTTATCATGATGCAATGGGGAAGATTATTTGCTGGGATGTTAGGCAGGTGTGCTCCTACCTGTTTGTGACTTTAAAAAGGCTCCCTTGAGCCACTGGGCTGACGAGCTCTGGAGCATGCCAGTGAAGAGGTATTGAAACCGGATGATTAATGGCAGCCTTTCCAGCACCCGCAAATTTGTTCTCTGCTGAAGAAGGGATTAACCCAGAAACACATGTGTCCAGAGATGCACAGCAAAGGCTGCACCTATTTAGAGGTGAAATATTTAAAAGTAACTGAGTTCGTTTTTTGAGGAAACTACATTTATCATGATGCAATGGGGCAGATTATTTGCTGGGATGTTAGGCAGGTGTGCTCCTAACTGTTTGTGACTTTAAAAAGGCTCCCTTGAGCCACTGGGCTGACGAGCTCTAGAGCAGGCACCGGCATGCCAGTGAAGAGGTATTGAAACCGGATGATTAATGGCAGCATTTCCAGCACTCCGCAAATTTGTTCTCTGCTGAAGAAGGGATTAACCCAGAAACACATGTGTCCAGAGATGCACAGCAAAGGCTGCACCTATTTAGAGGTGAAATATTTAAAAGTAACTGAGTTCGTTTTTTGAGGAAACTACATTTATCATGATGCAATGGGGCAGATTATTTGCTGGGATTTTAGGCAGGTGTGCTCCTAACTGTTTGTGTCTGAAACTATAGGCAATGACTTACACCTACTATCTCCTAAGCTTCCACGTGGCCCGCCATGCTTTAGAGAGTGGTGGGCTAAGGCCAGCTCCTCTGTTATGCTTTGGCTCCATGAGCCACCTGGGCACTTTGGCAGAGGCCTAATTATGTTGGACAACTCCAGTTAAGCATTCAAACCAATAATAAGAGTATCAATATTGTCTATCGGCTTAAAACCCCCACCCATGTCTAAGATGAGAGAACCACGGCACATCACAGGATCATAGTGTGAAACATTTAATATTTAGTAGTATTTCAGGAAAAAACAGGTATCCCGATTCAATAGAATACACTCATAATTTTGCTTGTAGATTAGTTCCATAGTAGTAAGAAAACAGCCGACACGTGTTTCGTCATCCTTGACTTTTTCAAGGCTCGTTCAAAAAATGAAAAGTTGAATGAGTGGTGGAAGTCCCATGTTCCGACAAGTATGTAAGTTCAATCAGTTGTGGCAGAGTAATAGAAGAAGTCACATGACCATGATAAGTCTGCAGCCGAACTGTGAGTCGTTTCGACCGGGTGCCGCGTAGTAACCCATGTCTATCCTTATATGTACATTTCTATCACTTATATAGGGTTGAGAATGCAAGTGTTTACTTATTTCTGCATACATTGTCTGGGTGAAGACGTATAGGATATGCAATGAAGCCAAGAGGAGTACGTCACCTGTCTTCTTGGAACCCACCCACCTTCCATGCCTGCGTTAGGTCTGCAGTTTCGCAGATGAACATAAATTATGGTAGAGGCAGAATTCAGCCTCTCCCTCACTGGCTGAGCAGGGCGCTTATAGCTCCCATTCACAATTGTATGCCTGCTCTCATCCTGAAACTTGCTCGAGCATTATCCTGTTCACTAGAAAGTCTGTGTACGTAAGTCACGTTTTACTCATAAGAACATTCGCCTCAATACCTCAGTGTGTGTAAACGTTCACAAGTCAGGTATGTTAGGTGCATACCTCAAAACCTTCTAAGGAGTTAACAGCTGTTTGACGACTAAAGAGAATAAAGACTGGTTCATAGTGTTTGTATACTACTCTGTGACGGGGTGACAAGTATGCATCCATTATACATGTTAAGCAATAGAAAACAGGCGTAATGACGCTCACTCATAAAAAGGCTTCCTCCGGGAACTAACTTGAGGGAGAAGATGCAATGCAAACCCAACAAATGTATTTGTGTGGGTTTCGTTAACGGGTGTCATTTGATGCTTGGGCAATGAGTTGGGTTGATGACCAGTACATTTCCAAGTGAAATCTGAGACTTCATAGATTTTCCAGTTAAAATTTATTTTTCTCGCGCGCGAAGAATCTTCTTAATCCAAGTACTTTTATGTCAAATAAGGTGTAGTAAAACCACACTTTTAAATTAACACTGCTGTAACACTGCTAGCCATGCTTGGAATCAAATGTGAAATCATTTTTCAGTGTGCTATTACCCATTGTAATTAGCACTGTGAGTGCAATTTATTTTGGTATATTGAAGTACATTTTAGGACCATTTGTGGCATTAGCTTGCAAACGCTTATGTATGCGCTGAATGCCGGAAGTGCTCCATTCATTGGCTAGTGCCTGCCCACACAATGTCCAAAGCCCCAAAACCAGCAGGGAACATTTTCATGCATTTACGCTCTATGGATTGCCCCATCACATGAAATATGGCGCAATTTTCATCAATCTTCGCCCGGGCTCTTTCATCTGAACACAAAGGTGGTATATCAATAGATCCCAAAGACACAAAAACCCGAGAGGGAGCTGAAAAGGCTGTTATGTCAAAATTACTGCATTACAGGAATTACACATTGATGCAGCGTTTTCTTCAAAGAAATTAATGTCTTCGTGTGATACAGTAAGTTTGGAATTTGGGCACAAAGGAAAGAAATGCCTAAAATCGATAATCATACCTAATGCGCAGCAACAGAAAGGAAAGCAGCGAGTAACTAATATAAATTGAGACATTTCAGAATCTTTTCCATCTTTATGATATGAAATTAGTAGCTGCCAAATACGAGCATGCCTTAGAACAGGTAATTACTTATAATGACTGCCTTGAAGTTTGGCATTTCTCCGAACACAATTGCATGACGAGTCTGGCAGTGACACATATACAGCTATAGGTGCATGATAAAGAGCGACGGCCTGCTCAGCTGGGGGCGTTTTGCAATGTATTATGACAACGCTATTTTCTTTGTTTCATGCATTATACATTGACCACACAGAAGCCCAAGTTATAGCAGCTGAATATTTCATAGGTTACGCAGTTTGTTCCTCGCAGTGCACCTGAAAAACATTTCTAATTTGCGGATGTTTCCAAACACATTATTTAAATATGAGGCTGAAAGCCAGCAGCAGTGGCATTCTCTGGTTGTGCACGTGCTAACAGCCAGTCCCATGCGCGAATATGAGGTGACTGAAAGTGGCTACCCTGTGTTGCTGCGGTGGTATGTATGGTGCTCAGTGTCTTTTTCTCTGACGAATGTGATGCTTTCAATATCGCCTTTCATCGAAGCATCGATCTCACGGACGGTTTCAGCATGTTTATGAGTCTAACAATTGTCGCACATGCATGTGGCAGTGAGCCAAAGTAACGGAGGCCAGTTACGGTTTTGATACCCACGGCCTGGCCAAGAACAAAATAAGGGTGAGGACTGTGCTCCTAGTTAATGGTCGTGCAATGAGTGCATTCCTGTAGCTGGGAGGAAGGGACCTAGACACTGAAGTGAGGAATGGAGACATGGCTGTCTTCAGAGATTCAATGAACATTTTGGTTAGTAAGGAGATGCTGATGAGTTATTCTGAGCACTGTGTTTGGTGGATGGATGGGAGGCATAAAAGATGTATCCGCACACTCTGCTGTGAAGGGTGAGGATGTTTCTATGTAAAGCCTGCCCTTTTGTCTTTCTCTGATTGCTTCTTCAGTTGAGCTGATGACAGCCACATGCAGAAACCATAGATCTCTTCGACGCCCCAGCTAGGGGTGTGGGGTGCTCTAGAGGTTGATTCTAGTTCCATGTCCTTTACGACCATGGAAGTGAGCACTCCTCAAAGTACTGAAATAACTGCTGTGCAAGCAGGACCATTGTCTATTTGATAGCCAGTCTTGCAGAAGTGATGGAACATCACCTGAAGTCTGGCTCTTCTGATGAAGGAGCTGCTTACCTGTCTTAAAGCACCTAGAAATCTACTTGCATGGCTGAGAGAGTGCAGAGTCCTACTTGGCCCTACAGAAGGAGAGGCTGTTCAGGAAAGAAAAGGGCCAGCCTGTCACTGGTTACTATGAGAGACCCAGGAATAAACAGATTGCATAAGAGAAATTTGGAAGCATCCTGGCGAGCAGGAACCAAGACACTGTAATTGCTTGGCGGCTGAAGCCCTAGTCAGACTGCAATTGCATGACTGCAGTAGGTCCAGTCGAAGCTACATGTGTGGACTACAGTAGGTATAGGCAAGTGTTAGAAATGGGGTCTTTGGTTGGCAGTCAGGTTACCCACTGTCCAAGCAAGGACCCTCACTCTAGCCAGGGTAAAGGAGAATCACCCCAAGTTAACCTCCGCTCATCCCCTTGGTAGCTTGGCACGAGCAGCCAAGCTACCAGTTAATTGCTTCATTAACTTCAGAAGCAATATTTAAAGTATTTGTACCAACACACAGACAGTAATTCTATGAAAACACTACAAAATGACACAACATAGGTTTAGAAAAACAGATAATATTTATCTAAACAAAACAAGACCAAAACAACAAAAATCCAACAAACACAAGTCAAGACATGAACTTTTAAAAGAAAAAGAGTCTTAAATCCTTAGAAAACTGTGAGAATGCTGTTAGCGCACAGAAGTACCTGGGTAGCATCAAAATAAAGTCACATGGGCAAGCTTGCATCAGAAAAGGTCAGCAATGTATCGATTTCTCACCTGCAAATGAGAACGTGTGTCGTTCCTCCTCCAGTTGGGTCGGCGTGCGTTGTTTCCTCTCTCCCGCAAGACAGCGATGCATCAATCTGGATTGGGCCCTCAGATTTGGGCAGGCTTTGCATTGATATTCCAAGCCCAGCGATGTTGCGTTCAAATCTGGTCAACTGTGTTGGAAAACCACGCTGTGAGTGCTTGCATCGTTAACCACAGGCGCTGTGGGTGTTGCGCATCGTTTTTCCTGCTGCGTTGCATCGATCCTCCAGCCACGATGCAGGTGGAGGATCAATTTTAGCTGAGATGCCGGCAGCACATCATTTATCAGGCCCAAGGTGGGTGGTGCATCAAAAGTTTCTCCGCACAGCGGTCTTTTTCTGTCCTTTTCCACCAGCTGCACCTCTCAATGGCCCAGACACAGGTTAGGGCACCGCTTGACAGGCAGGAATCTCAACAGAAAGCCTAGGTGCTAGCAGAGAGAAGTCTGTGATGTCCCTGAGACTTCAACAACAGAAGGCAAGCTCAGTTCAAGCCCTTGGAGATTCTTCACCAGTGGGAAGTCACCCAAAAGTCCGTCTTTGTCCTTTCTCAGGCAGAAGCAGCTACTGCAGGCCAACCCAGCAAAGCACAGTCACAGACAAAGGGGAAGTACTCCTCCTCCAGCTCTCCAGCTCTTCCCCTTGGCAGAGGTTCCTCTTAGTTCCAGAAGTAATCTAATTTTCAGGGGTTTTGGGTGCTCTTCTTATATCCCTTTCTGCCTTTGAAGTAGACCTACTTCAAAGAGAAGTCTCTGTTGTTTTCAAGATCCTGCTTTGCTTAGGCCAGGCCCCAGACACACACCAGGGTTTTGGAGACTGCATTATGTGACGGTAGGCACAGCCCTTTCAGGTGTAAGTGACCACTCCTCCCCTCAGCCCAGATGGCCCATTGGGATATGCAGGCTACACCCAAGCTCCCTTTGTGTCACTGTCTAGAGGAGAGGTGCAAACAGCCCAACTGTCAAACTGACCCAAACAGGGAATCCACAAACAGACAGAGTCACAAATGGTTTAAGCAAGAAAATGCATACTTTCTAAAAGTGAAGAAATACAAATGATGGACGGAATGCGGAACCAATCAAACATTCACCCCAGTCACAGATCTGGGTTTAATCCATCAATTCTTTGCTCACCATGCCATCCCAGTTTGCCATGGGTCCCAGAATCGAGAATCCACTGGGAGCGCCACACCAATTGGTTCTTGGTATCGTTGGCTGGTATCACATCCAGCTAGCAGGTGTATGCGTGGTGACTTGGCAAGGATTTCAGTCAAATCGTAAAAAGACTGCGCCCGTGCACAATGAATCCTGTGTAACGGAGCGGCCGCACGTCGTATGTGCGATGTGATTTGGAAATGCTACACCTCCATGGAGGCACGGGCGCGATGGATGTGATACCAGCCAACGATACCCAGAGCCCCGGATTGGTACGGCGGTCCCGGTGGATTCTCGATTCTGGGACCCATACAAACCCCCATTTGGGGCCCTCTTCTCCTACAAGATAAATCTAGACTCACATACCCTGGAACATTTTCTGTAATAGTTACCACCAGATGGTTTCATACACACCGGTATTTAGGTGCTACCGGTTGGAATCACGTTGTCCTGATTATGACCCCTCTTTGACTCACCTCAATACGGGGTCGAAACGTCAACAAAATTCAAAAAGTGGATTATATGAATATCAATTCTTTGTGAAACTTCAGGGCTTCCTGGACTCAAAGGAGCTCCTGGAATTCCATACATTTCTTTTTTGCCACTTTCTCACACACTGTATATATCACCTTCATGCACTTGCACCTCAGCACTTTCACTGTCCATATTAGGAGCACCTAACTAGACAACTGCAATTTTGATATACAGAATGACGTACAAAATAAATTTATATGCAAATGTCTAGAATAACATGTTCAAAGAATGATATGATGTAATAAAATTTCCTTGATGTTACACTATTTCTACACAGAGATTTCTTAAATTATCTATTTGCCGTGGAAGTCTAGATTACTTCCCCCTTGCATTGACCATTCATTCAAAACGCGAGGGTCCAAGCAGGGCTGCAATTGTTGGATGCATTAGGCTAAGACGAGAGCTGCATTTGTCAATTACTCAGGACCACCTTGGATGAAATCTTCATTTCGTCAGTCAGGGCTGTAATTCCTCAGGACTGCAAATAGCCTTACCCACAGGCAGTACCTGTAGATCCTTGACTTCATCCCTGCAGCACCCGACCGACAGCCTTTTAAGGATAGCTGGTAGAATGTGCTGCTTAATGCAGCCTGTGCCTTGCTTCTATAAGTTCAGATGAGGACTTGCCAGTTCCCTACGGGTCTTTCATGTTTGTTGGAGAGCTGCCTGGAGTGGATATTAGCAACAGAAAGGACCCATGGGAACTCACCTCTACCAGGATAAGGTAAAATAAAGACTGGGTGCATTTGCGAACTGTGGGCAACCAAAACTGTACCTGAGTCTGACTCAGACTATTCCTGATTACCCACAGAAATGGAACCCAAAACCCAGGGAGATTATCTAGTAGGGAACAGTGACTAAGTGGAGCCCACATGAGATACTGTCCCCCATGTGCTCACATATTTGAAATCTGGCAGTACTGCACTATGTCACTTCAGAAACCCAGGGATGTGTCATATTAAAGAAAATATGGCACGCACCTGTGTTTTCCCTAGCATTGGCACTAAAATTAGCTGCCTAGCACCAACGCAAGCACACATGCAGCATAGTGCAAAGGTGCCTGAGTTGCAGGGAACGATTGTTTACGTGCAGGAAGGTGTCCATTCCCCGCACATAAACAATCAATAATGACAACATGCTAGTCCTATGTCTGTTACACAATGCATCACACACAGGAGTAGCAAATAGTAATTATTTAATGATTTTTTTTCTGTTCAGGAATGGACACGTTCCTGCATACAAACAATCATTAATGGTGTTTTGCTCTTCATATGAGTGCTGCATAGTGCAGCACACATAGGAAAAGCAAAAATGAGGAGAAATAAAAGTATTTCTCCTTGTTGCACCATGCTAACTCCACCCCTGGGGTGGCGTTAGTTTTTGGTGCTGCCTCAGTTTACAAATCCTTGTAAATCAGGGGGAAGGTCAAAATGTAATAGCTGTTACAGTGGAACACCCACAGCAAAAGCTATTGCACGGCCCTCTGTCACAGAAAACTGTGTTAGAGGGCCCATATTTACAAGGTGGCGTTAACAGCGCCTTGTAAATATGGAAAGGGGAACAGCGCCACTGGAGCGTGGCATAAAGTGACGCTACAGTAACGCTAGGGGCTTGTAAATAAGCTCCTTAGTTTCCCATTCCCAGTGGAAACACAAGGAAGGTTGTCTGTTGTTCCTTCCAGGCCACGACCCCATCCCATTTATATCCAATCCAGGGGGCTTCAAACAGTGACCTGCAGAATTAATATTCATTATACAGGTTGTTTTGCGACCATTTATGACTGGAGATTTTGCGATATGAACTATCAATACATAGTTTGCATTGCAAAATTACAAGCTGGTCACAGAAAGTCATTTTACATTTGCAAAAACTTACTGCAACCAGTATTTTTGTACTTCAAGGCCCAGGTCCGAAAACTGCCTCCATAATTTCAAAGATGTCCTTTTTGATGTGTGTATTGTTTCCTAATAATCATTGATGTTGCCAGCAAGGTCGTACCCAACCATGGTGCCAGAAACACTACAAGGCATGTCTCAAATAGTGGTTGCAAATTTTAAATAAACTTTTTGCAACCTGTTTCGGATTTTGCAATACACCTAATAGATCATATTACAAAGTCTCCAGTCATAAAGGGGTTTCAGAGCAACATGCCTGGTTAGGCAGGTCACTATTTGTGCCACCCTGTGATTACCTACAATTACATATTAATGGTGCACTGTAAGGAACAGCAGACCATCATCTCTGCATCTGTATGCCAAAACAGAAAACAGTTTTTGTAAAGTAGCCATACTCACTAAAGCAACGGGCACTGCTTTAAAAAATAAAGTTTCACATTTGAGAAAACACTGGGGGTTTCAGCCAATGGTCCCCTGGACGGCCACCTACTCCCACTAAGAAGCTTTTGGCACACCTCACTGAGGGGAAGGTGTTCCAGGGGGTCACCTTCCAATTGCAATCACTTACCACCACCTTTGAGTGTCAGCAACTAATTTGTGGTTGCAAACCATTGATTCACACCATTGTGACTCACAATTTGGAGGGAATTTCTCTTTCACACACCACAACGAATTGCAACTCGGAATGTAATTCAAAGCCCTTTTTGTAAATAGGAACGAGTTTTTGGATTCACAAAACGTGAATGAAGAAAAGCTTGCTGCAGCAGGTTTTTGCAATTTTGCCTGCGATTTTGTGAATCACAGGGATTGCACCCCCCAAAAGAAATTAGTACATTTGGCCCCTTATGCCATTTGTGTGTTGTGTTGGTTGCACTGTATGTACAGAGTACTGTCTCATGTGTTGTGTTATAGTTGGTGTGTTGTTTCTGAGTAGTTAGTGCTATTTTTAGCATTGCATTGTTATGTTAATGTTATGTTAATAGACATTTATAAAACACTAGGGTATCATGGTTCTATCAAACCGTGAGAGGTAACAAACATTTTAGTTAGAGAGCCAGGCTTAGTGGTGCGACTCACACATTCCTAAAGAGCTAAGACTTGCCTTAAAGTTTTCAGTTCAGTGTGAGAAGGGATATGTAAAGGGAGAGAATTCAAGATAGATGGTGTGCGAACTGAGGGCCGTATTTATACTCTGGTTGCGCCGAATTTGCGTCGTTTTTTTTGACGCAAATTCGACGCTAAACTAACGCCAACTAACGCCATATTTATACTATGGCGTTAGACGCTTCGGGCGCCAAAGTGCCCGGAGTGTGCGTCATTTTTTAGCGTGAACCCCTTCCTTGCGTTAATGATATGCAAGGGAGGCGTTCCCGTCTTAAAAAATGACTCCCAGGCCTTTACGTGGTATTTATACTCCCGGGCAAAAATGACACCCGGGAGTGGGCGTGGCCAAAAACGGCGCATTTGCGCCGCTTTTTAACGCCTGGGTCAGGCATGGCGTTAAGGGACAAGTGGGCTCAAAATGAGCCCAGAGTGCCCTCCCCTGCCCCCAGGGACCCCCCCTGCCACCCTTGGCCACCCCAGGAGGACACCCAAGGACGGAGGGACCCATCCCATGGACATTAAGATAAGTTCAGGTAAGTATTTTTTTATTTTTTTTTGTGGCATAGGGGGGCCTGATTTGTGCCCCCCTACATGCCACTATGCCCAATGACCATGCCCAGGGGACAGAAGTCCCCTGGGCATGGCCATTGGGCAAGGGGGCATGACTCCTATCTGTACAATGATAGGAGTCATGTTGATGGGGGATGGGCGTCGAAAAAAAATGGCGCAAGTCGGGTTACGACGATTTTTTCGACGTAACCTGACTTGCCCCATTTTAAGACGCCCATACGCCATTTTCCCCCTACGCCGGCGCTGTCTGGTGTACGTGGCTTTTTTCCACGCACACCAGGCAGCGCCGGTCTGATTGCGCCGTCTAACGCCATTCCATAAATACGGCGCCCGCATGGCGCTTCAGAATGGCGTTAGACGGCGCAAAAATTTTTGACGCTAAACTGCGTTAGCGCAGTTTAGCGTCAAAAAGTATAAATATGGGCCTGAGAACCTATGTCCTCTGACCCTTGCTACAAGAAATCTCGTTACCACCAAAAGATTACCTGCAGAGGAGCGTAGTTCCCTTATCGGAGCATATCTTGTTACTTGCCTAGTCAAAAAGTCTGGGGTTCTACCGTGCAGGTCCATTAACACCAGAGAGCAAATTTTAAACTGAATTCTCTGCATCACTGGTAACCAGTAAAGTTGTTACAAAAGGGCTAGAGTATGCAAATTAGTTGCAATCTGGCTATATTGCAATGTGGAAGGCCAAGATAAATACTATTTGCAAAGCCTGATCAACTGCCAATGATAGCTGCCGTAATGGTCTTCATAACTTCAGCCGAAAAAAACTTTCTTGATAATCCATTGAGTAAAAACACATTTTGAGACCACATTGTTGATTTGCAGCCTTACTTCTTAATGAGAGCTGCTGGTCAACTACTATTCTGAGGCATTCTGCTGATGACGTAGGTGTTTACCGCAGTCCCATAGCTCGTCCAAGACTCTGAGCTACCATTGAAAACCACCTTTCCGATTTTCTCTGCATTCAGATTTAGAAAATTTCTCTTCACCCAACCACAAATAAAATGCATCATGTCTTAAAATAAAGACTGAGAAGTAGCATGATCCTCAAGCAAAGCAAGATCTGTGAGTCCTCAGCATAGTTAAAAAATCGTCAGTCTCTGTAGGTCAGTTGCTTTATCAATGGTTTGATGTAGATGTTAAAGAGCCGATCCTTAAGGAACTTCTCAGTCAATATTAACCTCCACTGCTCTAAATGAGTATAATTTTACTGTCTGAGTTCCAATCTCCAGGAATGAACCCAACCATTTATGTACCAGCTCAGAAATGCCCACAGCCGCTGCCCTATGGAGCAAACTATTGTGATCTGCAGTGTTGAAGGCTGTAGACAAATCAAGCAGTACCTGTGCCATTGTTTGGTCCTGACAGCCTTAGGGTGGTCTTTCCCAAAACGGTTGCCTGCTGTGTCTTACTTTTGCTGATCTGTTTTTGTTGGCTTTAGGGCTCTAGGCACTTTACCACTGCTAACCATTGCTATGTTGCATATGCCCACTCCCCTAAAACATGGTAACATTGGTGCATCCAAAATTGGCATATTTAATGTACTTATAAGTCCCTCGTAAGGAGCAATATATGTGCACAGGGCATGTAAACTAAATGCTACTAGTGGGCCTGCAGCACTGATTGTGTCACCTACTGCAGTAGCCCTTTAAACATATCCCGGGCCTGCCACTGCAGAGCCTGTATGTGCAGTTCCACTGCCATGTTAACTTGGCATTTAAAACCCCTTTCCAAGCCTTAAACTCTATCAGCTTCTTCTTATTTATTTTGCCTCACGTCCTGCAAACTGTAAATTCTGATGTCTGACTACCATTTCTTTGTGTGATTAGTACATTCATCTGAATGAAGGAATGGTCAGACCAGGCCCATGTATCTGTATTGCAATTCTTCAATAAGCAGCCAAAAGACCAGAGAAAGTTTTATATATAGTGTAAAACTGAGAGCGGTCATAAGCTTCATAACTTTTTGGCATTTAGAGGATATCAAAAAATATGACATATCTAGGCTATGTATTTGTGGTGCACTGTTTAAAATGTTATATTGGACATCTCAGGTGTGTTGTTGCTTATTGATTACCTATGTTGAAGGCATGATGATACTGAGGTACATGGAATATCTATGCTCTATTAGATACCTGTGAGTGTGTATGTCCTTTGTTGTTCTGTTGGATGCTAGCTAAACTATATTGTGTTTTTTTTATCTTAGGGAAGATCTAATTTTATTTCAACTACACATCTCACTTAGAAGAGCACAGTGCTGCCAAGTGTTTGTTGCACATGTGTAATACCTCAACCTTAAACGATCTACTAGAATGTTCTCTGTGTATTTTTTGCACCCTTCTCAATGAAGCAGTGAGAGTATGACCCAAGGGTCCCTGGGAGAGCAGGTGTGGAAGCCGATAGAAATATAGTTGATTGATTGAGAACACAGGGTCAAAGCATTGTGTTTAGCCACACCAGCAATTGTAAGGATTGTCACCATTTGGTTTCACAAGCTTACCTGTGTCATCAGATGCTGCTGTGACCTAAAGACCTGAAAACTTGTGGCTGGGCCTCTTTTGTCCTGCTGAGAGAGATTTGAACAATTGAATATGTTTTACAATGAACCCCAGGGGCATACATCAGATCTCTAATAACACTCATAATTCTGGTAGTAATTTTACCTCACGGATTGTAATTGAAGGTATACATATTGGGAGCTCATGAAAGAGCCAAATAACCCCACGTTCGGAAACAGTTTTACCCTGATTATGTTTCTATGGTTCTGAGCTTTCAGAAGCAGACCGCTACATCTTTCACTTACTGGTGACCTTCAATGGCATGGATGCACTTTCCATCATCTGCAGTAGAGCGTTATTACTCTGAGGCCCAGATTTATGTTTTTTGCGCTATCACACGTTTGCAGCAAAAAGTTTAGCGCCGGCTTGCCTCATTTTACAATGTCAGCCGGGTGTCATATTTATAGAATGGTGCAAGCCGGCACTAAGCTTGGGCTAGCATCTAAAAAAAAAAGATGCTAGCCAGATGCACAACCATCCAAAAACATGACTCCTGTCTTAGCAAAGATAGGAGTCATGCCCACCACCCCAATGGCCAGCACAGATGACTAGTGTCCCCTGGGCATGTCCACTGCACCCAGTGCCATGCAGGGGGCCCCATGTCAGAGCTCCCAAGAGCACTTAGAACATTTTGAAAGAAAAACCTACCTATCTTTACTCTTCTTACCTGGGATGGGGTCTCCCATCCTGTTGTGTCCCTCTGGTGTGGGTGTTCCTGGGGCTTGGGGTGGGCACCTGTGGACCCATTCCATGCTGTTTGACCATGGAAATGGG
Organism: Pleurodeles waltl; assembly: GCF_031143425.1. NCBI lineage: Eukaryota > Metazoa > Chordata > Amphibia > Caudata > Salamandridae > Pleurodeles > Pleurodeles waltl. The sequence goes on from NC_090439.1 coordinate 653,398,345, forward strand.
TCCACAGGTCCCCTAATGCCTGGTATGACCCAGGCATTAAATAATGGCGCTAAGCCATTATTTGAGTCCACCACCCACCCGTGCATCCTTTTAGCACGGGGGATAGATATGGCACTATGGGGATAGCATACTTTTTTGGATGGGAATGCCTACCGTGCATTTCGTTGACACGAGGTGGGTTCACGCATCCAAAAAATGGTGGAAACTCCAATATTTTGACGCTAGACAGGTTTAGCATCAACATATAAATATGTAGTTGTGCTGCATTTGCGTAAAAAAAGTAACATAAATGCGACAAAAAGTATAAATATGCCCCTTAGTCTCTTACGAAGTATTGAAGTACTGCCAGCTGGTGACAGAGCTCCTTTAAGGTTTGCACTTGTACCCAAATAGACAGAAAGCAGAATGGTGTCCTAGGCTTGTCAAGCAATGTCTTCCACACTCCTTTGCCCTATCAAAAATGTGGCTTGTCAACTAACCCATTTTGAGAGTAGAGAACAGTGGGGATTAGCATGAGCTAGCTATGTTGTGGATTCAAAAAGCTATGTAGCATAAAACTGCCTACTTTAGCAGAAATATAGTTTTATAGTTTCGTGTGAAGATGTTTATTGAGTCAGATAAGCATTGAACTGTCAGTAGAAACAGCAGTCTGGGTGTCCTTGGTGCAGCCTGTTGTACAGTGATCTCAATCCACAGACTCACATGCTGAATGATTAAAGGAATTTTGGTGATTTAGAGACGTGATCCCAACTTGCCTGTTCCCTCAATAAATGTATTACATCATGAATAAGAGTAGTGTTGTTTTGTGATTGAGTGGGGATTGTGGCTTGACTGAAAGCATAATGGTGTGTTCTCAGGGTAAGATAATTTGAGCTACTAGGGAGCTGGGAGTTATTGACCTGAAGTCAGTTTACACTTAGGAGATTGTATTTGTAAAAAAACATAGAGGCATGATACATTTATTCTGCTGATTCTTGCCTCCTGGTGATACTAGAAGCATGTGAGAGGCCATGTGCTATTTATACCAGGAAAATATTATTGATGACCATTTCAAAGGTATTCCTTACCCTGCTTCTCCCCAAAGATGAACAACTAGATAAGAGTAAATATGTGTCCAATAATTCTCAGAATATAGATGATGCAGCTTTAAAATTTAGGGATACATTCACTAATCATAAACTTAAGTCCTGCTGTCTACCTTTGAATTAATTAATTCTCATCACTTTTTCTTTAATTTCCACAGTTAAGGGTTTTAAGTCTCAGTGAAATTAAGACAGTTAAACTGTAATAGGCATACGTCAGGATGGCATAGCAATCATCTAAGCAATATTGGAGTGGCTCTTTTTGCCTGAACTAACAGATAATAGCTTCTCATTGGAGAAAACCTGACGTTGCCATGCACAGTTTTCTCATCAATAATTTTATTGCAATTGTTTCAGTAATAATGTTAATGATGCCAGAGAAGGTGTAATCAACGGTGGAATATGCGGAGTAATTAGCTATGCATGGTGAAGTTATGAGTTACAGTTACCCTATGGCACGAGTTATAGTAACTTGAGCTAACCATAACTTTACCTACTGAATTTCTATGGTTTTGTGAGAGTAAATTCAGAATCTAACAGTAACGTCCCAGTAACCTTTGTTTTTTCAGTGAATTTCGATATTTTGTTTTTAACACACGCACACATAAAGAAAAACTGTTTATCTAGCAAAGTTGCTGTACAAATGGCAAAAGATTTTGGGCCAGATTTAAGAAAAGTGGCACTGCACCAAGTACTGCACCACTTTTCTTGCACCCCTTACCACCCCCCTAATGCCAGCATGTGTGCACCATATCTACAACACTGCACACCATGGCAGTAGTTAGGGAACTAGCATCAGAAGTTTTGATGGTAGTTCGGAGCTTTGCAGGACTAGCGTCAAACATTTTGACACTAACCCTGCAAAGCCCGTTGAGGCCCATTGTAAACAATGGTGTGCCTCCTTTTAATGCCTGCTCTGAGCAGGCATTAAAAGTGCAGAAAAAAATGACACAAATATATATGAACCATTTTTTCGGCCCTCGCAACAGGGTAAGGACCTCTTTGCATTAAGCCTGGAGCAGGCATAATGTAGCACAAAGCGTTACAAAGTGGCGAAACACAGGCATTCCTCCACTTTGTAAATATGGTACAGCGATTTTGGCCTTCTTGGGCCACATTAGCAGAAATAAAATTGACGCTAATGTGGCACAAGGAGGCACTGGGGGCTCTTAAATCTGCCCCTTTGTACATACGTGTAAGGATTTGTGAATGGTGAAATTTGCTCAAGTTCCCCCCATCCATGGGCCTTCCATCAGGGGACACACTGACAGTTTGCCACAGGATATTGTATCTGCACCTGGTGCCACATTTGACATACATCCGACAGTCAAAACTTCCCTACCCTATTATCTACTAGTAACTTATAGGTAGTAGGATTCAACCTTGACCTATTATCTACTAGGGACTTATAGATTGTTGGATTCACCCTTGCCCTATTATCTTCTAGGGACTCATAGGCAGTTGGATTCAACCTTGCCCTATTATCTACTAGGGACTTATAGGTGGCTGGATTCAACCTTGCCCTATAATCTACTATGGACTTGTGGGTGGTTGGTTTCAACATTGCCCCATTATCTACTGTGGACATACAGGAGTCTGTCTTTGGCAATTGTGCTTGTGCCAATATAACATATGATATTTATCCAGAGTTGTGGATCTAGGCCTGGTTAGCAATGACGCTAATGTGGCACATGTAGGCGCTAGGGGCTTCTAAATCTGCCCCTTTGTCCCTATCTAGCTCTGCGTGGATAGCACTGTGCTGCTGCAATGCTTAACAAATGCTCGATAAACAGGCATTTGAGGTGACCAACTCTAGAGTGTCGCTTGTGTTGCAAGAAGCTCCTCACTGGAGCTGCTCTCCACCTAAACTTAGAAACTGCCCAGAGTTTTCTCTTCTTTTTCGCATAATTTTTGCATCACTCTAACCCTGAAAGATTTTTGCTTTGACTTAGACTGGGTGCTCCCTTGTGTCTGGAGACTGCTAAGCTCCTCTGAAGAGCTATGATGATAGTGAAGCATTTCAGGGTTGCTTTTATTTATTCCATTTGGCTTGGGTGGTATTTTACCAGTCCTAATCTGTAATACTGTGCCTGGAGTGGTGAATGGCTTTTGTCATTTTACAGCTCAGTGAGGATGGCACTATGTCAATCCTATGCTTAAAGGTTTTGCTGTACAAATGGCAAAATACGTTGTCCCTATATAGCTCGACATGGATAGCACTGTGCTGATCCAGTGCTTAAAGATGCTAAATAAACAAACATTTGAAGTGAGCAACTCTAGATTGTGACTGTTGTTTCAGGGTGCTCCTTACTGGGGCTGTTCTTCACCTAAACTTGGAAACTACTCAGAGTTCTCTCTTGTTTTTCGCACACGTATATATGTATATCTATACAAACATATGTGTATTATAGTTAGGCTCTCATTTTAAGCATAGAGAATCATATAAATTCACCTATTATAGTTAGAGTTATCTGAAGTATCCATAGCTTGTGCTCGAAGTAAGCCACAACTTGCGCCTCTGCCATGCACAGTTTTTTCGCCAAAAGGTTTACTGCAAATATTAAATTGACATTATCGGTGATGTTATAAAAAATGACATGAGTGCTGTAATCTGTGCAGTAGTTAGCAATGTGTGGTGAGGTACAATTTATAATGACTTTAGTGCACGAGCTGCAGTTACTTGAGATAACTATAACAGGTGAATTTCAATGGTTTTGTACGTTTAAAATGTGAGCCTAACTATATCATTTCTGTAACCTTTGTTTTTTTAAGTGATTTTCTATGTTTTTTTAAATCTATTTCCTAACTATAACTTTCCTTCCAAACTTTGTTTTTTTTCAGTGAATTTCTGTGTTTTTTTAAACATAAAGTAATTTTGATTACTTTACAGTAATCCAACCACCGCCAAACACAGCCTTTGGCTGTACGGGGTAGCAGTTAGCACAGGGCCTAGCCTGTGGCCCGCCCTAGGGTTAACCCACTATATGAGTGTCTGTCTGGATGTGAGAGTGGGTGAATCAGTGTCTTAGTTGATGTGCCAGTGTCTGTGTGTGTCTGTGAGTAGATGCACAAGGGTCTGGGGGGGGGTCAGTGAGTGGGTGCTGGGGTGTCTGAGTGGTCTCATGAGTGGGTGCATAAGGGTCTGGGTGGATGTGTGAGTGAGAGGAAGAGATTGAAAAAGAGAAATTGAGAATGAGAGAAAGAGAGAGAGAAAAAGAAAGAGAGGGAGAGGGAGGAATACAGAGTTTTATAGGCTTTGATGAATGATATACTTAAAATGACATATGTTTGGACAAATTGAAAGAACATGTATATGTAATTAAAAAGAGTGAGATTACCTTTCAGTGTTAACCTTAAACTTTTGAAGTTTAAAGAAATTAAAGAAGAAAAATGACCACAGACACACCTGGAGTAGAATCCTCAACGTTCAGTGCGAGGGTCTCTTTAGGCCATTTCCAACTCCTTACTGTGATGCTTCCAGACATATCTATGACAGTCAACCTATGCATGTGATTGGAAAGAAACATGAATGTTCCATCACTAAGAAGGTTGAACAGTTGAAACACTAGTAAATAAACAAACACACTGTGAAACAATACTAGGATTAGAACCTGCAGCCTACTGAGTGACAGCACAAGACCTTAACAATTAGCCCAGAAGTGACTCTGTTCTGCTCCTTATCCCAGTGTAAGTATAACATTGGTACCAAACATCTTGCTAATCTTACTATTTTAAGTCATTGCATGGAGAGATCATTGCAAAGGCAATCTCTCTGTCTCTCTCTGTCTCTCTTCCTCTCTATCTCTCTCTCTCTCTATATATATATATATATATATATATATATATATATATATATATATTATGCACTAGTGGTCGCTGGTATGAAGTTATAGTTAGGGACCTAGTTTCCATCGAGAATATACATTTGAATTGCCTATATCTTTGCCACCATTAGATGAATCTTCAAGAAATTTCCCCCCAAAATTACACATATATATAAATAAATATATACCTATTGGCACTCGCTAGAAGGTAGTTATAATTAGGACCAAGTTTCCACAGAAAAATTATTTTTGACTCACCTATATCTTTGGCACTGTTTGACAAATCTTCATGACATATTAAAAAAAAAAAACTCTAGGGTCTTGTTGTGCATGGAAAGTTTCAGGATGATCCACCAAACAGGGACTGAGAAAAAGAGGGGGTCAAAAACTGTTTCCCATGTTAATTCCCATAGACTTTTTAGGCACACCTCTAGTCCGAACCTCTGTACATAATTACATAAAATTGGCAAAAATGGCAAAATGGTAACTTTTGGTCTGCAGATTATGGCCCTCATAATAAACACGGCGATTGAAACCGCAGTGTTCATGCTGGCGGTCAAAACACTGACCGCCAGCGTCCCCGGATCCCAGCCGGCCGTATTAGGAACATTCCTCTGGGCTGGTGGGCGGAAACGTTGTTTCCACCCGCCGCCCCAAAGAAATGCCTGGCCGGGACATTGACAGGAAACCCGCCAGTGAAAGGCTGGCAGAGGGGGCCCCTGCACGGCCAATGCCTCTGTGCGGCGGGTGCAGCTGCAGTGACCTGCGCGATGGGGCACTGCATAGGGGCCCCTGCACTGCCCATGCCAAGTGCCCTACTTTGCACTTGGAAGGTATTCCATGGTCATTGCATGGGTGTGCCCATGCAACTCCCATGGTTTTTAATGCATTCACAGATTCACCAGAAGTGGTAGACCTGGCAAATGCGCTAAAAAGATGCTCCCTCTCAGGTGAGACATAACAAGGAGAACTATCCTTCTTTCTCCTCGTTACTTCTTCTTTTTATGTGCGCTGCATTCTGTAGCACACACAGGCACCATGGTGCAATGGTGCCTGTGTTGGCATTGCCAAAAGTGTGCCAGTACAGGGGAAACATAGGAATGTGCCATATTGCCTTAAATGGATTGCATTCCGGCTCTTTCCCTGTCATGCAGTGCAGTGCAGCATGATGACTTGCTGCAAGGTGCTGCATGACATTCTCTAAAATAGGCCCCCCAAGTGTGTTATCCATTTATAATGTATATTTGTCAGTTAATAAAATAATTGAGAACACTCCTTCAGCCCCAGAGTCACAAGTTATCTAACCCAGGTTTGAAAAATTAAAAATTAGGGAGGACCAACAGTTCTAAAAACTTTGATTGTTAAGAAAAAAATTATACCTTATATAAATGCCAAAATGGACAGTGGATGTGCATTCTTCTTCTCTGAATGTCCATCTTGAGTGCAGGGCTGAACTGGCCAGGTAAATAAGCAGGAGTGTTAGGATGCTTTCGTGCAGAAAAAGATAAGGCCTGTAGGTTGCAAAAGAGTAAATATTGTTTATATTGGATAGTCAAGGAAAAGCTAAGCTTCATGGTAGATGAGGTATAAGAGGGCAGTTTGAGAGCATAGGCTGGTGCAGTCATTTGCAATTAAGTGAGAAGTAAGGACAATTTTACAACCAATTCCGGGCAAGTAGCTCATGTATCTGGCTGATCCGTCTTACAACTGTCAACTGTCATAATAGCCCAGAATGAGACCCAATGACGAAGCTTGATAAATATAGGGTGTGTGATCTACATAAAAAAGACAATCAGGATTGTGGATTTGTGAATGGTTCAACCAAAAATGCTATAAAATAGAACACTGTTAGGTATTGATATATTCATATTGGGAAGAAATATCCTATGATTTTTTCCTCTCTTCCCCTAGATAGTATTTGATTGCCCATCTGGTCCCTCTTGACCTTTGTATGTGATGAACTATAGTGAATGGCACAATGGGTGCTACAGTTCACTAGTGACAATTAATTCACAGGCCCTGGGTACATTTTGTGCCATATACTAGGGACTTTTATGTAAATTAAGTATGTCATTTAGCAGTTTCCAGATCTTACCATGTTGAAAAGAGGAACACAAACACTTTACCTCTGGTTGGCAGGGGTACAGTGCACAGAGTTCTATAGCCAGGAAATCCAGGCAAGCAAACATCTGGGAGTACACCGCTCAAAAGATGTTCATTTCCAACAGTATGTAATCTATTGTTTAGTGAAGTACTCATGGCCTAACTTTTCACATTATGGCTTGCTTCCTGGTCCTGTGGCTCACTTTTTTGCTTCGAATATGGTTGCAGAGCAAAGGCAACCTTTTCGGTATTTGCAGGCTCATAAGAACTGCTTAATTATCTGACTTTCTCGCTTCTGGTATATCACACTGTGGTGAACTTATGCATTCAGAAGATAAATCTCATTCTTCTATGTTGTTGCAATGACTGATCCATGCCTATATTTCCATGCCACATGATACTAGACAAGTACTTCCTATTAATATGAATTACGTAGGGTTTTCTGCCTCCAAGAAGTAAATGATTGTTTGTGGTCCAAATTTGAAGTAAAAAATAAAATAACAAATACAAAATCTAATGGGGAACAGAAAATAATTGGTCATACTAGAGAATAACTGTAAAGGTACTAAAAGCCTCAAATATAAGTGTGAGGTATCAAGGAGGGTGAAGAAAGCAGGTGTATCAGCCCAAAAAAATCACAAAATGTTCCATGCATTGTGATTTCAGTCACTTTTGTATTTGTGTCATACATTAGTTGCAATGCTATATTCAAAATTATTCTTCTAAAAGGTTACTTTTTCATGGGCATTTTTACACACAAAGGCCCTCATTACAACCCTGGTGGTTGGTGATGAAGTGGCAGTAATACTGCCAACAGGCTGGCGGTAACTACTGCCAAATTTTGACCATGGAGGTGCGAACTCAGATAGAAAGCCACTTTACCATACCGACCACCAGGGTGGAAATAACAGCCACCACTGCAGTAGCCGCCTACAGCCAAGTGGAAGTCAATGTTCCGCCCACCATATTATGAGGTACGAATCTGCCACCTTTTCCGGTGCATTACCAATGACAGCAAAAGCCTGGCGGAAACAGACCTCAGAAGGGAAAGGACTAACCTTTGGAGACACAGGGAACAACCACGACGCCATGGAGCCTGAGCTGCATATCTTCATTATGATATTTTACGTCCTACTCCACCATGAACACCAACAATGGCGAAGACGAACACGGTGAGTACAGCCGCCTAGCACACAGGGGAGTGGGGGAGGAAAAAGAGAGTGACACACACACACACAACACCCCCCCCCCCACTCCCAACACATACACACAATGAGGTGCAGGAAGAAAATAGATTTACCCCGTACCCCTCAGGAATAATATAAGGACAACACGAATAGATGATAGTGAGTGTAATAATATAAATACAGTAAAAAATACGAACATTCAATCTAAAAGTATATACATATGTAAAGTTCAAGGGACACTGCCCAGTCCTCTATCTGCGTGGGCCACAGGACTACATGACAAATTCTAAGGCCCCACTTATCTCCTGAAACAACAACACGGAGAGAACCCTGTAGGAGCATCCTTTGGAAAATAGGCAAGCACCTCAGGGGGATGGGGGAGCACCTCAGTCGGCAGATGGAACGACACCACTGGTTCTGGAGGGGGCTTTATGCCCTGTGATTGGTCCTGGGGTGTGCAAGGCCACAGTCTTTCTAGTGGGTGACTTGCCCACTGGCTCGGAGGGGGCAACATGCCCTGTGCTTGGTCCTGGAGAGTACAAGGCCACAGTCTCTCAAGTGGGTGCTCTACCCACTGTTTCTGGAGGGGGCATTGTGCCCTGTGCTTCTGATCCTGGGGAGTGCAAGGTCACATTCTCTCAGGTGGGTGTCATAACCACAGGATTTGCAAGATGCAGGTCGCACAACAGCCCATGGAGGCAGGTCTGCTGACCGCCCACCGGCGGTGACAGCTGCTCAGTGGTGGCAGTGGTGCTGCTGCTGATGGTGGTTGTGGGGGGCAGCTCCTGCCCATCCCCTGCAGCCTCGGACGGCTGCCAACTGCTGGTGGTGGTGCTGCTGCTGCTGGTGGTTGTGGGGGGAATCTTCTACCTATCCCCTGCAGCCTTGGATGACTGCCCACTGCTGCTGGTGGTGGTGGTGGGGGGAAGCTCCTGCCCATCGACTGAAGCCTCGAACGGCTGCCCACTGTTGGTGGTGGTGCTGGTGGTGGAGGGAAGCTCCTGCCCATCCCCTGCAGCCTCGGACGTGTGCACAACCATGGTTGATGTTGGGGGCTCCAACTGAGTCCCAACACGAGGCCCCTTGTCCTTCCTGCCTGCTGGTGCAGGCCCCTTGCCCTTCCTGGCAGCAGCTAGGGATGGCACCTTGCCCTTCAGGGCAGCGGCTGGGGAGGGCTCCTTGTCCTTTCGGGCAGCACTTGGAGCAGGCACCCTTTCCATGAGGCTGCCTGGTGCCCTGGATCCTTTACCACCACGAGTGGTTGTGGACACTACTGGGCCCGTGGAATGGGTGGCTGAGGTGCTTGCCCATGTTTTAGCCACCCTGGCCAGACGTGAAGGATAGAGGGAGAAGGGTAGTGAAGAGATCAATGGTGGAGAGGAAAAGCTGCTTAGGGACATTGGGGTGGGAAGAGGGAGAAGTTTTGGGAGTGGAGGAAGAGGTAGTGGTTGTGGGAGGTGTCTGTCTGCTGTGTTTGGATGCAGGTGCATGGGCAGGATGGTGTTGTAAGGTGGATGGCTGTTGGGTGTCTGAGTGCTTGCGTTTGTGTACCTTGGGGGGGGGGACACAGTGGGAGAGGACACAGGGGACATGTGCATGGCTGTTGTGGTGGTGTCTGCCAGTGAGGTGTGTGTTCTGATAGGTGTGCTGGTGATGCTGGTAGTGGATGAGGATGTAGTCCATGCAGGTGTGAGTATAAACGCAACTGGGAAAGAGGTGGAAGAGGAGGAGGAGGGGGACACAGTGGAGGCAGTGGAAGTTGGTATGTCTGCATCTGGATAGTGTTTGTGTGAGTGCCTGTGGGATGATGTGTGGTGCTTGTGTTTACCTGTGCCACTCTTGTGTGTTGTCCTGTGGGCATGCTCGTCTGCCTGTGCGCTTGGGATAGGTTGGGGTTGAGGGGAATGGGATTGTGAAGAGGAAGTTGGAGGGGGAGGGTGGAAACAGGGACAATGGCTGCCATCAGAGAGGAGGCCAGAGCCTGGATTGATCTTTGTTGGGCTGCAGTGTGAATGCCCTCCAGAAATGCATTGGTCTGTTGCATTTGGGCTGTCAGCCCCTATCTTGGCATCCACAATGGTTAGCTTCCCAGCAGAGATTATTCACAGGAGGTCAATAGCCTCCTCACTCAGGGCAGCAGGGCTCACTGGGGCAGGGTCTGAGGTGCCTGGGACGAAGGAGATGCTCATCCTCCTGGGTGAGCGGGCATGGGCAACTTGCTGAGGGGTTGCTGGGAGGGTGGTGCTGGTACGAGGGTGGCAGCTGTACCTGTAGCCGGGGTGGTCACAGAAGTGTACTCCACCACCAGGGAGCTTCCATCAGAAGAGGTATCTGTGTCCAAACTGTCCCCTCCAGTCTCCGCCATGGTGCTCCCGTCGCACTCCGTCCCACTGGTGCCCTCACCGTCGTTGGACTCTGCCTCCAGGGTCCTGTGGGATGCAGCTCCCACCATCGCCAGTGCCTCTGCTTCTCCGCTAGATGATGCTAATGCACATAAGGACAGGATGACAAAACAAAAAGGGGGGAGAGACAAAGGATACACGGGGTCAATGGCTGCACCAACACTACCATTGGTGTACATACCACCCTCATACACAGGGAACAGGCCTATGCACTGTGCAATTCACTACCAGTAACAATGCTGGCCACCAGGGCATGGGGAGGGACACATAGCACCAACTGCAGCATACCTGGGACCCACGCAGCCCTGCCCAGTAGTGGATGCCTACAAGCTAGGAAGGTGGATTATCACATCAGAACCCTGCCCAATATGGGACCTACCCTGCAATGTCAGGCCTGGCCTAGGGGCATCCACTGACACAAATCTCCCATTCGGATACTATCCTACCATATGTAAGTTGTGATGATGGGAACTGTACTCACCCCCTTGTGGCTGCTATGATGCCCTCAAGCACCCATCCAGCTCCGGATAGGCCACCGCCAGAATGCAGGCCATCAGGGGGGTCAGGGTTCAACGGGCACCCCTTCCCCGGTGGGAGGCCATCCCCAGCTGTGCCTCCCCCATCTTCCGTGCCCAGCGGCTCAGGTCCTCCCACCGTTTCTGACAGTGGGTGCTCCACCTGCCATAGACCCCCATGGTCCGCACGTCCTTGGTGATGGCACGCAATATACCCTTCTTTTGATGGGTGCTGACCTGCAGAGAAATACACACAGGGAAAGGTATTAGTCGGACCGTCCTGCCTGTTACACTCATTGCCCACCATGCCCCTTCCCATCGCCATTTGTACACACATGGCCCAGCACACAACCTATACGCTGCCCTGAGGACATCCACCAACCCCTCATACATGAGGCCTTCACACACACCACTCCATGCATTCATGTCACATGCATCATGCCCACAGTGTACCCACCTGTTGGTCTGGAGGTCCATACAGCAGTCCATACTGGGGTAGGACCCCATCCACCAGTCTCTCCAACTCCGCCAAAGTGAAGGCAGGGGCCCTTTCCCCAGTCACACGTGCCATTGTAGGTTCCAGACACAGGTCACAGCAGCACATGCACAGTCCACTCCTGTTGAAGGTCAGGTAGCAAGTGAGAGGACAGATAGAAAATGGCAGTGACATCCGCGGCGGTGCATACCGTCACCACCGATGTACATCACCACTGGCCACTGTACCCCATAGGGGCCAATATTATTCCCGACTGCCTCCCGCAATGGCCCACAACGTCAGCGGAATTACCTCACTTCCACCTGTCCCTCCACAAAGGATAGGAGGATGCCATTTCAGGAGTGCAGGGGCAGGCCCTGGATTATAACTGCGTCACAGTTCAAAATTGACAATACAGGACAATACCACTTGTACATTTCAAATTAACATCATGCATTGTACTGTTGAGGCTACAATGTTCAGTTTGTGACCGGCTCCTCACTCTTTTGCCTCCTATATTCCTACCACTGCAGATGAATAGGAGATGGAGATATACCCCCGTGTACAGACCCCTGGTGGACTTGGCAACGATGGAGGACAGGCACATCATCCTCACCTACAGACACCACAGGGCCACAGTCACTGAGCTGTGTGCCCAACTGGAGCCTGAACTGATATCGGCTAACTGTAACCCCACTGGGATCCTCCCTCTTGTGCATGTGCCATCATTGATCCATTTCTTGGCAACTGGTTCTTTCCAAGTGAAAGTAGGCTTGGCAGCAGGAATGCCACAGCCAATGTTCTCAATAGTGCTGACCAGTGTTGTCTGCCCTGAATAAACACATGTTCAGCTACATTGTTTTTCCACAGATGGAGGATTTGGCCACAGTGAAAGCTGACTTCTATGCAATGGGACATATCCCCAACATAACTGGGGCAATTGATGGGACTCATATTGCATTTGTCCCCCCCGGCAAAATGAACAGGTATTCAGAAATCGAAAGAGTTATCATTCCATGAATGTGCAGATGGTGTTCCTGGTGGACCAGTAAATCTCCCATGTCAATGCTAAGTATCCTGGGTCTGTGTATGATGCCTTTATCCTGAGGAATAGCAGCCTCCCAAATGTGATGGCCCAACTACAGAGGCACAGTGTGTGGCTAATAGGTGAGACCTGGTTCCCACACAGTGGATGTTGGTGTATGGGTATGGTGTAGGCCATATGGGATAGTGTGTGGCTAAATGTTGTCTCTCGATATTTGCAGGTGACTCTGGTTACCCCAACCTATTATGGCTTCTGACGCCTGTAAGGAATCCCATGACAAGGATAGAATAACGTTACAATGAGGCACATGGGTGTACAAGAAGGATAATAGAACATACCTTTGGCCTCCTGATGGCTACGTTTCGGTACCTCCATCTAACAGGTGGATCCCTGTGCTACTCACCCAAGAAGGTCTGTCAGATAATCGTGGCATTCTGTATGGTGCACAACCTTGCCTTGAGACGGCATGTGCCTTTTCTGCAGGAGGAGGAGGTTGGAGATGGCCGTGTGGCAGCAGTGGACCCTCTGGACAGTGAGGATCAGGAGGCAGATGATGAAGATAAGGACAACAGAACTGCAGTGATCAGAAAATACTTCCAATAACACACAGGTAGGACAGTGTTAATTCATCTTTCATTGACAGTTTCTTGTTCACCTTTGTCACTGGCATGCAGTTATTTCCCACTTCTATGCCCACTCACTGTACCCTTTGGTAACTCATTTTACAGATGTTGGTGCCCCACTATCGCTCCTGGTGTGATCACTGCAGCCAACTACAGGGCTTTCCAATGTGAACATTAATGTACATTTGAAATGCAATGTTTGAACCTGGTTAAACAAAAAGGTACTTAAATCATTTGACATACTCCATACTTGTATTTTTTCAAAGGGTGTTTATTTAAGAACTAAGAAGTAGGGGGCAAGTGCATTGGGCTGCGGTGTTGATGGAAGAAAGTCCAGGGTATAATTCCAGTCTATTGGTAGCACAGGTGCATTGTCCAAGGGGCCATAGGAAGGGAAGCAATGGCAGTTTAAGGTGGAAAGGGTAACAGAGTGGGACACAAGGGTGACAATCATGATAGTCTCATTTCCTGGCGGGGGTCTTTGGCAAGTGTCTCTGGCTTCTGCCTGGATCGCAGGGAACGTTTGAGGGTGGTTCTCCTTCTGCAGGGGGAGGGGTGCTGGTGGCCTGTGAGTCCTGTGGCAGGCCTCCTGTCCAGTAGCGACAGCGGAAGGCAGTTCAGGTGTCTAGCTAGTGGCAGGGGTATGCTGGTGTGAGACTGCCTCCCTCATAATGATGGCCATGTCTGCCAGCACCCCTGCTATGGAGACCAGGGTGGTGTTAATGGCCTGTAAGTCCTCCCTGATCCCCTGGTACTGTCCCACATGCAGCCGCCTGTTCTCTTGCACGTTAGCCAGGATCTGGCCCAACGTATCCTGGGAATGTTGGTATGCTCCCAGGATCTCAGTGAGTGCCTCCTGGAGAGTCGGTTCCCTGGGCCTGTCCTCCCCCTGGCACACAGCAGTCCTCCCAGTTTCCCTGTTGTCCTGTGCCCTGAACAGTGTGCCCACTGCCACTGACCCCAAGTCCCTTAATGTCTTGGGGGCGAGGTGTGCCCTTGGGTCCCTATAGTGGTGGACACACTGCTGATTGATGTGTCCTAGGGACAGAGGAATGGGTACGCTGGGTGGGTGCTGTGGTGGTGCTTCCTGAGGGGGGAGGCTCTGTGATGGTGTGTGACTGGCCTTGGGTAACCAACTGTCCAGAAGTCCATGACGGGCCAGGTTGGTCATCCAGATCCAGGCGACCAGAGTTGCTGTCATCACTGTGGGTCTCTTCTCTGGGGGGGCTGGATATTGCTGGCACCTCTTCTCCACTGACATTAGCTGTGGTTCCTGTGGGGATATGAATGCAGTGTTATTGTTTCTGTGTGTGTCATATTATACATCAGTGAGTTGCCCTCTTTGGCTGTCTTCGCTCTGTCAGCTTTCACTTGTGTGGGTTGGTATATGGTGGGCTAGCTGATTCTCTCTAGTGTGCACGCTTTAGTGATTGGTGACCATGCAGGGCTGTGAGTGGTGTCCATGCATTGGTGGTGCATGCAGAGATTGGCATTGGGATGGCTCATATGTGATTGTGGGGTGTGTGGGAGATGGTGGAGTGATTTGAGTGAGGGTAGGGGTATGTGATAGCATGCAGGTAGGGGCGTGTTAGTAATAGAGAGTTGACTTCCTCCTGCTACTCCTGCCAGGCCCTCAGGATGCATGATTGCCAAGACTTGCTCCTTCCATAATGTTAGTTGTGGAGGAGGAGATGGGGGTCCACCGCCAGTCCTCTGTACAACGAGTTGGTGCCTTGCTGCAATGGAACGTACCTTCCCCTGTAGGTCGTTCCACCTCTTCCTGATGTCATCCCTGGTTCTTGGGTGCTGTCCCACTGCGTCGGCCCTGTGCACAATCCTCCGCCATAGCTCTATCTTCCTAGCAATAGATATCTGCTGCACCTGTGTTCCAAATAGCTGTGGCTCTACTGTGACAATTTCCCCCACCGTGACCCTTAGCTCCTACTCTGAGAATCTGGGGTGTCTTTGTGGTGCCATAGGTGTTGTGTTATTAGTGTGGGTGAGGGTGTGTAGGGTGATGTGTTGGGGTGTGTGATGTAAGGTGCGTGGGTGGTGTATAGGTAATGGTGGTGTGTGGCTCTGGTCTTGTCTGTGGTCGTGGTGTTTGTCTCATGCCAATGGTTTGTAATGGTAAAGGGTTGTGGGTAGTGTTGGTGTGGGCTTTATAGTGGTGTGGGTGTGTGTGTGTGTGGTGGGTGTATGGGTGTCAGGTGTGTGTAGTTTGAATTGTCGAATGTGGTGTTGTTTTGTTTGAGTGTGTGTATTTTGAGTGCAGCGGTATGTACCCCTAATGGTTTACCACCATTGAATGTCCACCGTGGTGATTTGTGGGTCATAATGTGATGGTTGTTGTTCTGTTGGTGTAATGGTTTGGATACCCCCAGTTTATCACTGACCTTTGCTGTGGCGGAATTGTGTCTGTGGCTGAAAAGTGACGGATTGGTGTGTGTGTGTCATAATATAGTGAGAGGATATCAGCGGCGGCGGCAATATGTTGACGGCAGTCAGTGTGGCAGTAAGTGGGATTTAACGCCAATGTCATAATGAGGGCCAAAGTGCTTAGCTCAGTCTTTGGACTGGGACTGGGGGATGACACACTGATCTTTGCATTTTCCCCTAATCTGAGATGTGTAACTAAAAATGTGCCTACGCATTTTACAGCAGAATATACCTTACCAAGTGGTAAGAGAAAATGGTCTTGACTATGCAATTTGTAAGTGAGTTGTAAATTCCGATTCAGGGATCAACAAGTGTTTGCCTTCAAATTTGGAATTGTGTCAGAGTTGGTATGAGTCCCTCACTAAGTCAATGAAATGTATCTTCCACTGAACTATATTTTAGCAGTAAATGAATGATATACACAGAATAGTTTGCATCAAAAGGTCTGACTTTAACTCCCAAGGTTGAAAATCATCACAACTTGTGTGAGGTTTGCAAACATTTGCATATAGCTGTGCAGTTCTGCACATGTCTCTAAGAGTAGGCAACTAGGTTTGCCTGTCCCAAAGCCACTGAGAAAGACTTATTAGGCAGCTTAGAACATCTTGAGGCATATTCACAAAAGCTTTTTAGGAATATATAAAAGTGCTAATAAACATACTATGAAACACAATTCACACATTTCCAGCTGGTGAGTTCTACCTCTCCTGTCTTTTTCTGTACTGCGATTTTCTACCCTACTGCTGGGGATCTCTGCACACATAGCCAGGACAATGACAGGACATAGTCAAGACAAGGAGCTGTGGTTGGAAAATGGGGAATAATCACTTTAAATTGCGTGAGGTTTAAGCAAATTTAAGAAAAGACTGATGGACAGACATGCTAACACTAAAATACAACCACCAAAATGTAAAATAATTGCAGGTTCACAAACTAAGGGGTCATTAGGAGTTTGGCAAACAGAAATATCCGTCTGCTAAACTCCCATGAGCAGACAGTCAAGGTGCTGGTGATCTCCCCACCGGCCCCATTACAAATTTGCCACTAGGCTGACTGGCAGAAATCAAGGTCTTCACCAGTCAGTCCAGTGGGAAAGGTGCAGCAGCATTGTTCCCAGCTCACAATTAGGACAGCGGCAATACTGCTGCACGCAGAGAGCACAGCACAATTGAAATGCCCACTGTCTGCACAGCAGACAGTGTGCATTTTAAGGGTGCTGGGCAAGGGGACCCTTGGCATGGGCAGTGCAGGGCTCCACTGTGGCCCCCTGCACTTGTTCTCTGCCAGCCTTTACATGGCGGTCAGACCACCATGAATAGGCTAGTGGAGAACAAGTTTGTAGTCAGCACGGCACCGCTATGGCTGATTACAACCACGACCATGGTCATCCCATCGGAATCACTGATCCTGGCGGGGATGGCAGTCTTTTGGTGGTCCAATCGTCAAACTCTTAAATTGGACGGTTGGACCGTCAAAGCTGCAGCATTACGGAGCGACATTGTTAGTCTGGTGTCTGGTGACCCCCAGACTCGTAATCAGGCCCTAGATTTCTAATTCAAATGCAGTTCTACTACTTATGAAAACAGGCTCAAATATACTCCAGCCAAGCCTTGGAGTAAGCCAAGCACCACACATGGCCAATTATTGATACTGCATCACACTCTCTTAGAAGTGTGAGGAGCCATGGAATAACACTAACATCACACTTAAAAAAAAAATAGGGTGAATATTTCAAACTGCTATTCATCAATAAAAATCTTTAAAATACTAGAGCAGCTTAAAGATTTTTATTTGAATTAAATTCGAATAAGGTTGCCATTGTAGAAGTTTTATTGTTTAAAATTGTAAGAAAGGTGTGGTGTGACTACATGTCCTTAATAATTAGTTTGCTGTGCCTGTTTTAGGAATGTAGTGCTTATTGATTCAAATTTAATGTTATTGTGATTCGATTGTTTTATTTGACTGTTTATTTTATGATAATAGATTGTATTGTTTTTATGGAAAAATATGTCTATACAAGTTCCTTGTCTCGTAGGAAATTAATAACATACAGGGGAAATAGAAAAAATAAGGAACATATTTTTAAATGGTCTTAACAAGTTTTCATTATTTAATATCTAACATTTAATTCTAATTATTTAGGAATTTTTCATTTAGCAAAAAAACTTTTAAAATAATTATTGCAACAAGGCTGACTTAGCATGTAAAATGCTTGCTAATTCAATGGGGGAAGCAGTGAACAGGCACGCCTCTATCAACCTACTGATGAAATTCATCACAATATACCATCACATTCAGGATAATCACATAAGAAATAAACTCACACTAGTAAAAACAACTATTTTAGCAGGAAAGAGAGTATTTAGAGGCAAAGGATCAACATCTTTAGCATGATTAGAGAACTAGTCATTGTCCGATGCATCTTCTTACCTCACGTGATCCTTGACATGGTTGCTGACTGGGAGCAGGAGCTTGATTCACCTACAGCCTGATCCCCGGCTATTCCTGCCCTTGTTAAAAAAACTGTCTGCACTTCATTTCAAGGCTACTGAATCATTGAAGATAGTCACTGTAAATACTGTTGGGATCTCACAGGTAACCCAATTGGGTAATGAGATGCACCACCAGCTGTGTGCAACAGTTTATAACAATGTAAAAATCAATGCCAGAAAGGGAACCGGTTGAAGGGGAATACTATATTATTGCACCCTTCCCTAAGGTATTGGGTGCTTGTGACTGCACACATGTGACACTTGAACAACGATTGCACATCCATGATACTCGGGTGGGACACAAAACATAGGTCAGGGTGTGCACATGCATGATTGACTAGTTGTTATTTTTTACCTGAGCTACTAATTTTGTTGTTTTATTGTTGTGATTGGACAGTGTCCTGTTGATGATGAATGGTAAACTGTTACACCATCAGTATATGCCATTCTGAGAAAATTCTGTTACACTATCTTAATGTCATACATACATTCCAGTTAAGCTTATTAATACACACACACACTTGGGGGGGTGGACCTAAGACAGTAAGATGGTGGACCTATAGTTTGAGCGCTCCCAGGCTGCCACTATCATCCTACACCATCTACTCCCCTTGGGTCCTGAATCTGCCTGTCAGCCTGGCAGTGATCCTGATCATGTTCTTGGTGATCAAGTGGCATTGAGCACTGGTGATCAGGTACACTCCCTGTGTGTCTCCTTGGGTGGCAGCCTGGATAGGGCAATGTGAGACTGCAGCTGCCATAAGGGTTCCCTCTCTATTATTTTCGGGTAGAGTGCTGGATCAAGGCCTGATCAGTGACTGATTGAAGCTCTCTGCTGCCTTGGAGGAGGTTGCTTCTAGGTCATACATAGAAAGATGCCATCACGGACCCTTGAGTCAGAAGAGGAAGAGCTTGGTGCTGTGTCCTGGCTGCCAGTGAGGCTGAGAAGGGGAAAGTGAGGAGGTCCATGTGGGTCTGACCAGCAGCGCCTGTGGAATAATGCTGGTGGTTTCAGCGACTGGTGGGGCAGGTCTTGCAGGGGCTTGGAGAAAACCCAGGCGTGGTGCTGTGATAATTGTGGCAGTGGGGCCTGGCAGCAAGAGAGGAGAGGACTGTGGCTGAGACCCGACTGAGGAGGAGGACCTGATGCCTCTAACTTCTGCTCACTACCATTCTTGTGCCTAGTGTTGGTTGGATGATGCCCAAGGGGTGGGTGTTGCCACCCCTGGTGAGGAGACTAGGACGAAGTACTGTTGTGCACCACCAGGAAGCCCAGTGGCAGAAGGTGATGTGAGGCCTGAGGGAGTAGCTGGAATGGGGCCGTTAGGCCAGCTTGCTGTGGTTGCCCTGCTTTTGCATCAGACAAGAGAGCCCCTGCAACACTGGAGCTACAAGGATGCATTGCCTGTGAGGGATTTATCTGGTCTTCCCTGGAAGATGGCATTTGTACTAGTGACCCTTACTGAATGTCTTGAAGTTGTGTTATCCTGGCAGTGAGATCGGTGCAGGCCACCCAATGGGACAGAATGACCTGGTGTTCCTGCTGTCTAACCTACTTGCATATAAGCACACTTGGTGCTGAGGACTGGTGTGGACAACCTCACAACAAACAGCACCTGTGGTGGAGGACAGGGGGGTGCCAACAGGTGGGATGGCCAGCAGGTAGGTGGGACGGCCAGCAGGCCTGGCCATGGATGTGCTGGCATACGGTAGCTTGGAGGCCGTACTTCAGCTAAAACGAGAATCCTACACAGCATTAGAGCAGAAGATTGAAGCCATAGCAATCAATGTGTGCCTCCTCAGGGTGGATCACAGAAAACTGGCAGACAGAATGGGAGAAACAGGGTCCATTAGAGCTTTCATGAGGCTAATAGTCACCACCCTACAACAGTACACTGAGAATATGTACCATGTCCTACGGTTGCTGAAAGATCAAGCAGAGGATTTGGAGGATCGGTCCCACCGTAATAATATAAGTAAAGTGGCACTGCCCCACCACATCCATTATCAATCAGCAGAGCTGCTTTTGGCTGACTGGCAGTTGAAAAAAAGTGTTCACAGCATCTATATCAGATTCTTCATGATGGAAAGGGCCCACAGGGTCCAGTGATGCCTACTGCCCCTGGGCACCCCTCTGGGGCTAATAGAAGTCAGACTGTTGAAATATCTGGACTGTGATGATATCCTGCAGCAGGCATGCCATCAGAGCCCTGGGATCTCTGTGGACACAAGATACATCTTTCTCTGGATTTTATGTGTCAAGTACTGAAAAAACGCCTCAGCTTCTCTGGGCGTAAACAAATGTTAAGAACCCTAGACATCACCTAGGGACTGATGTATCCACTAACAGCAAAAAATACAACTTTCTTCCTTACCAGCCCAGAGGAGGTTTGGACTTAGTTGAACGATTAGGGCCAGGATGTCTCTCAGGCTCGGAGGCCTAAGCTGGACATCGTCCACACCAGGAAACATCCGAAAAGGGGCACACTGCCACCTCCCAGAGTGCCCTCAAAGAAACACCCCGTGGTGGAGAGGGAGGTTCTTGTGTCTGACATCAGGGCTCAGGCTGACCATCAAACGCTTGTTGGGTCCAGCAACGTGGACACATCTGACAGAGACTCAAATATACTACCTGATGAGGAGGAGATGACTCCCCACTGAAAGTCTATAAAGTTACCATCAGATCCCAGATGACCTGATCTAATGAACTGGTGACCACATGGACTTCTATGCATACTGCTTCAGAGGTATGGAACTATGCGACCCAGGGACATACTCCTCTTAAGAGTACAGTCGCAAGAACTACAATACAGTAATTTTTTCTGAAATCTATTCCCCCTTAGCAAAGCACCTGCACAAATTTTACGGAATGTTGTAAGTAATGTTGATGTTTTTGGTTCAAATCGTTAAGATGGATGAGGTACATTACGCCTGGGGGTGGTAGAGACAAGTGCACACTACACAATGGTTTGCACATATAACACTCCTCGCTGCTATATAAGACAGGGAAAGGGGATCTTCTGCTCCCATTCCCCCTAACCTATCGTTCACTGCCCCACCTCCATCATGAACATAACTTTGTGCCATGAACAAGTACATTTTTTTGTCCTGGAATGTAATTGGGCTAGACTCCCTGGCGAAGAGACACAAAGTTTACTCCTTTGTGCGCAGAAAAAAAGTAGATGTTGGCTGTTTCCAAGAAACACACATAACAGATTCCAAGCTGTGCACTTTATCACAGGGATGGTACATCCAGGTTTATGAAACTAGCTAATCTGCATATGCTAGGGGAGTTCTGGTGTGGATTGTCCCGAGGGTAGTAATCACAGTGTTGTGGACACATACTGACCTGGAGGGCAGATTTACAGTGCTAGATGTCACAATAGATAAGAGGTCATTCTCCCTTGCAAGTATATATGTCCTCAACACCAAACAGCACCCCTTTGTTGATGCACTTTTCCTCTTCCTGCATGAATCTATTGATATGGATCAGCTGTGGATGGGGATTTTAACCTAGGCCTGGACTGATACCTGGATCGGTCGATCCCACCCTTGCTGCTGGTACTCTATGGCTCACTGACAAGGGACTCTGGCAATAGGCTGCACACTGGGCAATTGAGGTAGAAATTGCACCCAGGGATTTCCAAAGACTCTTTTTACTTGAGGGTACATAGGATTCATACTAGACTGGATAGGTTTAAAGGCTCCTCTGGCTTCGTAATTGCTATTGATAATGCAGAATATCTTCCTGTACAGCTTCAGACCTCAACCACATTTTGTTAATGCTGACACTGGGCAGGCTGCTGACAGCGGTGCCGACTTAGCACCTCACCCTGCACTTTACTAGACCTGCCCTTTAAAGCTGCCATTGAGGACTCAATAGATGAATTTTTCAGAGACAGCGAAGGTACAGCCACTCACACAAATGTGCTGTTGGATGCCTTTGAGGCTATCATAAAGGGTGTTAATATTAAGACCTCCTATGGCATCAAACAGATACTGCTGGAGGAGGTGCAGTGGCTGTAGGAGTGCCTCTGTGGCCTCAGGCTGGTTATGTAGCGAAATCCAGCAGATGTGACAAGATTGTTGGACTTGACTTGCACCCCTATCTGCATTACAAAGATTAACTCACTCGCTAACACAGAGAAGGGGCAAGGCAGGCCATCTCTTGATATTGCTGGTCCGATCAGACAACCACCAGAGACATATAGGTGCTAAAGGAACAAATGATGGATGACACTTAATAGAAGGCCCTGATTTAAAGGACTTGGCAGGCAGACTGTTGACCGCAACAATGGCAGGGTGCCTACTGGGCAGATTTACAAGACCCAAAAAATCCAAACACATATCTTGACCTTGCTTCACTCTTAGGCAAGCGTAATATACTAATGAACAGAAAGGCTGCTACGGCCCTGATGATTGTAAAGTAACATGAAGCTGGGTATTTTCTGAATCATGCTGTCCCTTCCTCTTGCCACAACCACATCATTCTCCATCATGCTGCTTCTATCAACATCTAAACCCCCAACAAAACTGAGGTTAGGAGACAGGGCCCTAAGCTTCACAGATTAAGCACTACAATAATTTGTGAGGGGGTTTTCTAGCAGAACCCTCAGTTGTTTGGGGGTCAAGAGTCCCAAATAAGCAATGTAGCCAGTGCATTGGATGACAAACACCCACAGGGGAAGGAGTGCTACAGGCACTTGAAGGACCTGTGGCGGTGGCACTATTCAAGTCACAAGATGTGCTTGGGGTATACTATCAGCCACAATCATAGCACCCTCAAATGTCACCATTGCAAAAGACGATCTTTAGAATAGTCAGACTGGTACACCATGCTCAACTGAAAGCATTTGAGCCACAGAATTCCCATAACTTTAATATGTATTTAATAATACACACGTTTGTTTTTAAGGTGTTGCCCAGTAATGTTGCAAGGTCAAAGCATTCATGTTGCTCTATCGAACAAATGGACTGAATTTTTGTTTCATTGGCCTTTGTCATGTTATAATTAATGCAAATGATGTGAAACCGATTTTAGATTGGCGGAGTGGACATGTATATCAACATAATACAAGATTATAAAACAGTTTTGCATAAACACAGGTTTTGTTTGCTTAACTTATATTATTATTGTTGGACCTGGCCCTTGTGGCAGGTTCATCCCCTGACTTTTTGCCTAATTCCTCCTACTTTTTCTGACCTGTGGTAAAGTGCAGGTGCTCTCCCATCTAAAGTTGGTATGATTGGCTTATACCTAATTGGCATATTTCATTTACCTGTAAGTCCCTTGCACAGTGGTCTTGGACTGCTGCTGCTGTGCTGACCTGTGACCTGCTTGGTCACTTTGAGGAACTGCCAACTGCCTGTATTCACCTTGTGCTGGCCTGCTGCTGGGCCCTGCCGCCTTGTGCTCCTTTTTGTACTGTTGTCCACCAGGGGCTGGGTGCTGTGGCCCCTGACCCCTGCAATCAACAGGTGAAGCACCTACAAAGTGCTTCTGCTTATGATCCAGCGCTGAGAGCGCTCTGTTGAATTATATTCTAGCGATTTGGAAGGCGCTTTTCTGCTGCAAAAATCACCACCATGACCCGGGCTCATGGGAGGGCCCTAGCGCTTTGAAAAACGCGTTGCTGTGTCCTTTTTCACCACTGAGATTGGGCTCTTTACAAGAAATCCGAGCGCCTCAGAGATGCGCTTCTGCTGGTGCCCCCAGGGCACGAAGGAGCGACAACGGGAGCTGCTGTGCTCCTTTAAGTGCCCTGGGGTGAAGGAGCTGAGGGAGGCGCCCCCAGGGCACAAGCAGGCACCTACGTTGGTGCCTGCCCACCACCACGGCCTGGGCGGGCCTGTCTGGAAACCGGGCGGGGAAAAGAAACCTCGTCGGAGGTTCCTCGCCCCTCCAGGCCCCCGAGCTGTGCTGGTGAACAGGCCGGGGGGATCGGAAGCATTATGAAAGGCTTCCCCTGCCCTTAGGACCCCTTCCTTTCGGTCCCTGTGTGATCGCGGGTCCCAGGAGTGGCCAGATACCAATATCTCAAAGGGTAGGTGGGATGGAAGCCTCCCTGTGCCACCGGGCCCCATTTTGTTTCTTGGGCATTGTGGTAGGCCCCCCCTTGGTGGAAGGGCCATTGGAGGCCTGGGGGGCCCCCAGGAATCGCAGGCCCTCAGGAGGGGCCCGTTCTAAAGTCGGAGTGGGTGTGTGTCACCTCCTTATTCCCACAAATCATCAAAGTGGCCCCTGAGGGAGCGCACAGAATGCCGGGGCCCCATTTGGATCTTCCTGGCACCAGGTACTTTTGAAGGACATATGATTTATAATGTTCCTAATATGGACTTTTTGAGTTGTTCATGCTAACCTGTTTGGTTTATGATGTTTTATATACATGCTGATGTTCCTTTTATGATCATGACATGCTAATATGTTTTCTTGACTTGCCATGTGTTTTATAGTGCTCTTGGTACAGGCATTTATGATACTTTAATGACAAGTGCTTTTGTGTAGTAATATGATTCCTGACTACGGTTTATTTTGCAGAATACTAAGTAACCTGTGTGTTATATATGACAACTGCTAGTTCTGCAGAGTAACTAATGTGTAACATTCTGACAACTGCTAAAGTAGCAGGATATTACTGATATTTTGTGTTTGGTCTAATAATTGCGTTGTGTTCAATACAATACATTTTCATATAATTTGGTGTTGTGTTTCCTTTGTGGTGGGGATAGTGCGTCACGTGTGTTGTGTGTTGTGAAAACGCTTTACACATTGCCTCTGGGATAGGCCTGACTGCTTGTGCCAAGCTACCAAGGGTGTGAGCAAGGGTTATCGTGGACGTGTAAGTGTCTTGCCCTGACTAGAGTGGGTGGGTTCTGACTGGCTTAGGTGCATACCCTAGCCAACCAGAAACCCCATTTCTAACAATTATTTACTGTTGTTTGCAATTCATCCTATACTTTAAGCGATGACCTAGGCAGTTTTTACATGATGTCGTACACATTTCTCAATCCTATTGACAAAGTGAGATATTCCAGTTAGTTTTAATAATTTAGAATACTTTAAATGACCACATATGTTTATAAAACTGTTACATGTTTAAATAATCTAAGCATATTAACATTACATGTCTGAATTCTAAGTATGTTTTCTCCTTGAATACTGAGCATTATTTTTAAACACAATCGCAGAGAATTTTTTAAAATTTGTGGACAACACCAAAACAATGATTTAAGGTTATGCATTTATAAAGTAAAAACCTAGACAAATGATAGTTGAATTTTCAACAATATCAAACTTAGGCGGTCATTATGAACATGGCGGTAAACACTGCCGACCGCCGTGGCGGCAGTGAACAGAAGACCGCCTTTGGCGGTGAATAGAAACACGCCATATAATGAACCAAAATCCTGACCCAGCCAAAATTCACCAGTCCACCAGTCACCGCCAGGACCCTGTTGGCAGAAATGCTGGACCTTCCACCCTGCCACCACCGAGCACACCCACATCCCACCCTCCAAATAGTGATGCACAAATCATCATCGATCAGTGGAAGTAGAACAACCATTGGCAGTGCCAACCGCCACGAGCGGCAAGTGGACCCAACAGCAAGAAGTGCACACATTGGATAAGCTAGAAACCCACACACCTGACACACACATCCACAACACTCACAGACACACCCCACAATCCTTTGCAACAAAACTAGGCCAACGAAGACCGAGAGCACCAGAAGCAGACACCGAACGCCACTATACACAAGACTCACACTGACCCACAGAAGAGCACCCACACCGCGATTCCAGCCCCGACACCATTCACCACACCCGCCATGTCACCCCCCAAACATCCACACTTCACAGAAAGGGAGCTAAGGACCATGGTGGACGAGATCCTGAAGGTGGAGCCACAAATAGTGGGGGCTCAGGGGCAGCACACACCCATCACCAGGAAGATGGAGCTATGGCAGACCATTGTCAACAGGGTCAATGCACCATCCACGCACCAGGGATGACATCCGCAAGAGATGGAACAACCTGAGGGGGAAGGTCAGGGCCGTGGCATCCAGGCACCACATTGCAGTCCAGAAGTCTGGGGGAGGACCTCCACCAACACCACCTGACTATACAGACTGGGAGGAAAAGGTACTGGCCATCCTGCACCCTGAGGGACTCACTGGACTCACTGGAGGAATGACTTGGGTAAGTCGTCTACATTTACCACATACACATCACACCTGGAATGCATGCACCACCCACCCCACCAACACCTTCCAGGACCACTATCCCACCCAGCCCACAGCCACTAAATCCACCCACCCGCATGACCACAAACCCACTAACAGGCCCACATCCCTCCACCTTGTGCAAAGCCACCTACCCCTGCAAGGATTCACAATGGTACTACACCACCCACAATGCAACTCCACATCCGAAGAAAAATGCAGTGCAAACCTCACAAAGGCACCCTGCATGGCCCCAAAACGTTACACCTGCACAAAACAGCCCAGCCCTGTGCACCCCATCCGATCATGCATTTGTAACAGACATGTCCATTTCCCCCAACAGGCACCACCACCCATGCCACCCTGACGGACAGGACAAGGAGTGCCAGTGCCCCCCAGGGAGACAGAGGCACCTCACAGGACACTGGGGAAGGATCCCTGGTCACTGATGAGCAGGCTGGCCCCTCACACAGTCCTGGACTGTCACCATGCAGCAGCCCCACCCAGGATACCACTGACACCCCTACCACCCAGGCAAGAACATCAGCCCAGGGCAAGCGTCCCCACACCAGTGTATCCAGGCCACAGAGTGGTGGAACACAGGTACAGAGGCCACAGTCAACCCCCTACCAACATGCAGGAAGACGATGGCCCCAGTACAAGTGGCACCACCAGACCTGTGCAGGGGACACAGGCACTGGGGGCTAGGCCCAGTGGGACGGCCTCAGTGGCCCAGGGTGGCGGCCACAGGATAGATGCTGCAGCCCAGGACATGATCTTTGAGGTCCTGGGGGCCTTCCAGCATACCCATGACAGGTTGGCACAGATAGTATCCATCCTGGAGCACAGTCAGAGGATGCAGCAGGATCACCACCAAGAGGCCATGGAGCAGTGGAAACATCACAATGTCCACCTTAGTAGGAACACTGCTGCAGCTGGTAGAAACCCAGTCTGAGACCCAGACAGGACAGGAGGCTCCCACTACAGCACAGGAGACAGACCGGACAATGACACCATCAGCAGCAACATCCTAGGAACTACCCTCAGAGGAAACACCAGGGTCAACCATGTCATCCCATCTAGGTCAACAGCAGGCGCACAAACTGACCCTCAGGAAAAGATGTTGGACTGGAACCCCTGCCAAAAACAAGGCCCCCTTCAAGAAGTAACTCTGCAACAATCTGCACACCAACCATCCCACACAATCAACCACCAAACAGTGCTAACAATCAATAAGAACTCATGTAAGCATTGATGGACCCATCAATACTACCAACAAGGCTGCCACCATGTTGGCATTGAGGACAACCACCCATGACCAACTGCCATCACTGTAAATTGCACTGTTCTATCCCTGCCACCAATAAAACACATATCACACCTGTAACACTATCCCCTGTCATAATGTGTGAACAAAGTGAAGCATGGATGCAACTGGTTGATAACTACTTTATTGGTAATGAGTTGCATGAAAATACACCTGTACGCCTAAATGTTGTCCCAAAAAAAATGCACTAAATTGTATTTGGTACCATGCAGACCAGGACCCAGTTGCAAATAGTAGAATCAAACTCCCCCTAGATAACAAAGCACACTGACAG
The DNA here is from genome assembly GCF_031143425.1 of Pleurodeles waltl. NCBI lineage: Eukaryota > Metazoa > Chordata > Amphibia > Caudata > Salamandridae > Pleurodeles > Pleurodeles waltl. The sequence goes on from NC_090439.1 coordinate 653,426,355, forward strand.
TATGTGTCACAAACACCAATGTCAGCCCTTAGTCCCACATAGTTACTGGAAGTAGAGTTTTATCAGTTGGGTCCTGGAATTGACATCTTCTCCTTCCTCATCATCATCATCACTCTCCTCTCCTCTCTGAGGAAGCTGGTCAGGGCATAAAGCACCAGCCGCCTCCAAAAGGGGGATAGAATTTCTCACTGCCACATTGTGCAGCATGCAGCAGACCACCACTATTCTACACACCTTTTCAGGCCCATAGGCCAGGGAACCCTCAGAGATATGTAGACAACAAAATCTTGTCTTCAGGAGACCTATTGTGTGCTCTATCACCCTCCTAGTACAACCATGGGCCTCATTGTAATTCCTCTCTGCATCTGTTCTGTTATTCCTCACTGGTGTCAGGAGCCAACCCAAGTTGGGATAGCCAGAATCGCCTAGAAAAAGGTGCAAAACAGAGTAGTCATTGTCAAGCCTCTGATTCAGATAGCCTGGCTGTCTGCTAGGTGGCAGTTAGTGACAGAAACACCAACCTATGATCCACCCTTTGTCCTCTTGTAGTTGTTCCATCTTCTGTGGCACACTACTGTTCCTCAGCACAAAGGAATCATGGACTAAACCGGGGAACATGGCATTCACATGTGAGATGTATTGGTCTGCAGTACATGCCAATTGGATGTTGATTGAGTGTAAGTTTTTTTTGTTTCTGTACACCTGTTCACTGACTCTTGGTGGTATCATAGGTATGTGGGTGCCATCAATATTTGTGCACCTCTGAGCCTGCATGGGTCATGGTTCATACCATGCTGCATACGTATTTCCTGTAAGTTTGTCAGTACTGTCCATCCCATAGTGGACGTATAGCCAGCTGTACATAATTTCCAAGTGCCTGACCTCTGTGTTACATTTCTGTGTCGCCCTTTTAGGTCAGCACCCACCAGAAGAGGGCACTTTGGCATGCCATCGCCAAGGAGGTGCGGACCCTGGGGGTCTACAACCGGCGGAGCACCCACTGCAGGAAGAGGTAGGAGCACCTGCAGCGCTGAGCGTGAAAAATCTGTGAGTCCCAGCTGGGGAAGTCCTCCCAACGTGGAAGGGGTGCCCGTCGGGCACTGACCCCCCTCATGCTACGCATCCTGGCGGTGGCGTACCCAGACCTGGATGGGCGCTTGAAGGCTGCACAACAGTCACAAGGGGGTGAGTACTCATGTCATAATCTTAACCCGTGATAGATGTCTGTGTGTGCATAAGGGTTTATGCTACTTAGTTGCAGGGACTCTCACTGAAGTCCATCTACATGATGGCCCCTGTAGGGTGTAGGGGTGTTTTGGTCAGGTCTCCTACACGTCGGGTCTTTAGGTAATTCAGGGGATGGGTGTAGAGCAGGGTTCTGGTCACTACTCAGGGGCATGGCCATGGGCATAGTGGAAGGGGCGGGTGTATGTCTGGCCACTATGTTCACTCCTTTCAGCTATTTACAAGTGTCTCTCCTGTTTTGTCTCCCCATCGCTGTTCTCTTGTGTTGTTTGCGTACATCAGCATCATCTGGTGAGGGAGTTGAGGCACCTGCAAGTGGGCATGCAGCAGCCCACGGATCCTCGGAGGCAGAGTCATCTGATGCCAAGGGGACCAGTGGGTTGGAGGGCGAGGGGAGTACCATGGGGGAGGCAACTACCATAGGAGGTAGTGACTCCGATACCTCCTCTGATGGGGGCTCCCTGGCAGTGGGGGACCCTAGTGGGCACATCCCTACGGTATCATCTTCTGCCGCCCCATGCCATCACTGCCCTCCCTTTTGCTCACCACTGAGTTGCCTGTGCCCGCTCACCCAGAAGGGTGGGCCTCTCCTTCACACCAGGCACCTTTTCCCCTGCCCCAGTTAGCCCTGCTGTCCTCACAGAGGAGGCTATTGACCTCCTGAGAACCATCTCTGTAGGGCAGAGAACTATCGTCAATGCCATCCAGGGGCTAGCATCAGAGATGTAGCCGACCAATGCCTATCTGGATTGCATTCACGGTGCCCTGTCTGGCCTACAGAGATCTTTTCAGGCTCTGGCCTCCTCTTGGACAGCAGCCAGTTTCCCTGGTCATTCCGTCCCCCCTCCAACCTCCTCTACCCCTTCCAGCACCCCACTCCCTTCACCCGTCCAAAGCACACAATCTGACCTGCAGTCAAGCACCTCAACACACAAAATGTACACTTCTAAACACAAGCACCACACCTCCCACCACAAGCATTCACACAGCCAACATACACATGCACACACAGCAACATCCACTTTCCCTAGTGTGCCCACCTCTTCCGCCTCCCTGTCTGTCCCCTCTACATGCACACCCCAAGCACTGCACCTTCAGTCACTGTTGCTGAGCCTCTTCTTGCACTCATCACAATAGCAGACATCCATACATGCACCCCAGACACCACACCTGCACTCACCACAGCTACTGTAGTTGACACATGCAGCACACTCACCAGACTTGCAGACTCCCACACAACATACATCCACACTGGCAGCCTGCCTTCTCCCACTGTGTCTAACCCCACCCCTCCAAAAACACACAAACGCACCAAGACACCCACCCTTCACACATCCACCACACTCAGCATACTGTCCAGTCACCTGCACCCACAACATGCACCCCTACACCACTCACATCCACACCCTCTGCCTCCACTCCCACGCCCTCCTCCAGGCCCAACTCAATTGCTCCCCAAAAATGTTTCCTCTCCCGTGCTGACCTCTTCCAACCCACTGGCCCACCCCGCCTTGTCCCTAAGCATGCGCACCTCCTTGCCCTTTCCACTCCTTCCACTTCACAGCCCGCCCCTGTCCACCCTTCACATTCCCATGCCCCTTCCCCAGAGAGGAAGAAGCCCCATGCAGAGCCAATTCCATCTGGCTCCACCCGCTCTAAGCACACCCCCCCTTCCAAAGCCAAACCCAAACCCCTCCACCTTCTGAGCGCAAGTCCAAGCCCTACCCTCGTTGCAAATCCCCACCCCACCACCCTCTGCCCCTGTTCCCTGAGGTGCCTGGATGCCCCATTGTTGCCCCATTAGGTGGAGTACTGTGCATGTTTGGGAGTCAGGTTGGGGCCATAGTAGCCCACAGACGTCTGGCACTATGGACTGGCCATTGGTCTTGTTGTGAATAGTTAGCTCTGTGAGCTCAAAAAATATTTATGTGTGGCCTGTGTTTTGGCGACACACTCTTGAACCCTGGTCTTTTGTTTCATTGTTTGTGGGTGTGGGGCATTTGTATGTACTATGGTCAGGTTGTATTTGCCTTGTGTCAGGTAAGTACCTCTTGCTGTGGGGTGTATGGCTTGTGCTGCTGGGAAGGGTTGTGGGAGTGTTGCAGGGTGGGTGGAGTGGGTGGGTATGTAACTGTGCCCTTTCTTCCCTTGTTTCATAGGTTTCGGTACTTACCGCCGATGGCTTCAACGGCGGTCTTGGTCGTGGAGGTATATGGCAAGGAGCAGGGCTAACATGATCTGCAGCTCTCTATCCATGTCTTCTTCAGCGCGTTGTGTTGGCCTCCAGTGAGTGTTTCCTTATATTCGGTTAATTTCTGCCTGGCTTTGCGTGACGGTGGTTGCCGCTACGGAACTGACAGCAGACTAGTGGTTCATTATTTATGGGCGGGTTGGGCCTTTCTGTCGGCCTGTGGGCGGACTCTGCCGTCTTCATCGGCACTCTACTGGCAGTGGGTGGTTTTCAGGATGCCTGTGTTTCAGTTGGTTCATTAGTTGGTGGTCCGGACCACTCCTCGGCAAGCACCAAATATTTTGATTATCAGTGAGTAGGAGGAATATCCACCAGCAGGGAGAGTAACACACTCTTCAAGTAAAAGAGTCAGAGCCAAAGCTTTAAAGACCTGTGCGGGGGCTGATGAACTGGACATCACATGCCGGTAGGAGGTGAACAATGGAGCTCCTTAATAGCCAAAAGGAAGAACTAACATTTGTGTCCCAGTAGCAGGCCCCATCGCCATCTGGGCCTATTGCCATCACTCCTTTATTCCAGTAGCCCTGTAAGCCCTCATTTCTTCAACCCACCTAACTCTTTCAATAGTTATCAATGCCTGATCTCAAGGAGGCCAGCTGATGCTAAGCTACCGCTGTCACAGGATTTACAGGAAATAACTAAGGGGACATTATTTGTGAAAATGAAAGATTTATGGATATTTTAAAATAGCTTCATGCATAAAACAAATACAAGCATTTTATATAAAAACACAAACATTAATGCACACACAAGTGGCAGATAGGTGCTGTGAAGTTTTATTTGCAATGATGCTCAGAGATAATGGTATTTACATTTTAAAAAACTTTGTGTATGAGGCTTAAAATGCCAATAAAACAAGCTTTAATGAGTGAGGTGTAGTGGGAAAAGGGATGCAATTTGAGTAATGGTATTAATGTATTACGGTATGATATTCATGTATATGGGGGGTGGTTATCCCCACCTCCAGCTATGCCAAACTGGTTGGACTGGATCATGTGGTTGTGGTGGTGCAGGTGTTTGTGTCAGGCATCTGTCGAAGTTCAGGATAGAGCAATGTACAAAGGGTGTTTGCTGACTGAGGGACAAGAAATCTCAAAAGAAGGGACAAAACATATAAATGAGAGTGTCAAAAGGCTGGGAGGAAGGCAGGACATAGGATGAGGAATCAAGCAGGTTGGAACAGGTATTGAATAGGGAATTGGGAAGACTGCAGGGGAAACTATGAAGATAACACAAATACAAACTACAGGAAGGGTAACCAGGGACACAATAGACAAATTATCATAAACAATAGTTTGTCTGATGCTCAGAAGTGATCCCTCTGTGAAGTGAAATTGTTTTTATAAGAAGGTAAGAAGTAGATTAGAAGAAGAAGAAGAGATTTTATTGTTTAGTTACTTAAAACCATAACACCAAAAATAAAAATAGATGCGCACTATATAAAAAGGTAAAAAAAGAAAAATCATTGTTCAGTCATTTCAGTTCGGCTTCATAGGAGCTCACTTTAAATGATGGTTAAGTGTTGCTATTTAAAATTTTTGCTTTGCTCCAGTGTGAGTAGAGCAGCGCTTAATGCCATTGTACTCCATTGTCAGGCATTAAGCCTGTCCTCCTCCTTTAGATCGACAGGGGGGCAATGTTGCTCGTTTAACTCCTGCTTTTGTGACACCTGCAGTAAAAACTTTACCAATGCACAATTCAACTGTAGATCACCAGGTGCAAAGCACGCCATTACTGCTTGTCTCCGTGTCCGTATGCCTTTTTCATTAAATTTGAACCTCAGTAGGGCTTTTCGTTCTAGTGCGAGATGATTGCAAGAACAAAGGACATAGAGGAGATTTTCTGTGTCCTCACCGCAAAGGCGGCACATAGAGTTGGTTACGTCCCTCAACCAGGGGGCCACATATGAGGCAAGTGGCAGGAGACCAAGTCAGTACTTTAAGAAGTCATCCTTTGTTCGTTTCGAGAAGCCCTGGCCTAGGTATGGCTGTGGTGTCGAAGACGTGTAGGTGTGCAGGGTCATCCAGGCGTGAGACCTCCGGGAGAAGGCTGCTTTGTCCTCCAGTAGTGACTGGAGCCTAAGTGATTTCCTAGCTGCTTTCTTAAAGGCATTGTGTGGGATTGAGGTCCTCCACAAGTCCGTTAGTCCGGTCTTCTTAAAAAAGTCAGCTAAGTGAATTCTGAATGGGGAGGTGTTCTTACGTTCAAGCTTTTGGCACAAATGATAGTTGAGAGTGCCCAGGGAGGCGCCAAGGGCTTTGCTCCAAAAGTTTATGTAGGCAACAGGTCGAGCCAGGGATTGGTTCAGCAGACGAAACTCTAATCTCAGTTGGGCAGGGGAGGTGAATCTGGGGATGATAAAGATTGTCCGGTAAGCTTTGCTCACTGCACGATTTAAGATATCAGAGTCCCTGCCTCTTTGAGCTTCACTCCTGTATGTTATAGTGCGGAGGAGCTTGGCCTTTAGCACTTTTAAGAGGGGGGTGTATGAGAGCCCATTCAGAAGGGTTTTTAGTCTTTTTTAGTGAGAGTGCTATGGCTAGACTTTTTTCCCATTAGTCTTTTCCTTTGATGCTCGAAGTTCCCCGATTTGTCAACAGTGACTCCAAGATATTTGTACTTATCTGTGTGGACCAGTTGTGTCTCACCCCAAAACCAGGCTCTTGCGGATGGCTTTGACCTAATTGACAGTGTGCATGTTTTGCCAAAGTTTGCTGTCAAGGAATTTTTAGCTGTGTAGAGCTGAGTGGCGTTGAGTAGTACGATATCGTCGGCGTACATGAGGCATGGTAGCTCGAGGTTCCCAATTTTTGGAGGGTGCGAGTTTATAAGGGTGAGTGCATCCGTTGAGTCTGCTAGATTTAGATTGAATAGTGTGGGTGCCAGAACGCAGCCCTGTTTTAGGCCTTTGGTTGTAGGGATCCGCCTTGAGAGATAAGTGCCTGTGCCTAGTTTTATCTGGACCCATGTGTCTGTGTGGAGAGCTAGTATTAAGCGTAGAAGTGGATGGGGAAGCCCCCAGGTTGCAAGCTTCTTCCACAACCGGTTTCTGTCCACATGGTCGAATGCCGCCTTAAAGTCAACAAAGCATAGGTGGAGCTGACGTTTCAGTGTTTTTGCTTTGTCACTTAAGAGGGCAATGGCCGTGATATTCGTGATGGTGCCGGTATGTTTGGAGATTCCTGTTTGAATCGTAGGGATTATTTCCTTTTCGGTAGCCCATGCCAGCAGATGATCCAGTAACAGGCCTGCAAAGTACTTTGTGTCGTTGTCAATTTAGGCTATCAGACAATAGTTATTGGGAAGCAACCTGTCCCCTGTTTTATAAATGGGGGAGATTATGGACCCCTTCCAGGACTGCGGGATCGTTCCTGTCAGACCTATTTCCAGGTAGAGGGGTTCAAGAATCTTTTCCCAGAAGGGGCTTTTGTGCTTGAAGACTGCTGGCGGGAGGCCATTTGGGCCCGGGGCACCATCTCTCCAGCCCTTGGCTAGCTGGTTATGTATAGTGACAGTATCGGTGAGTAATAAATGGTTAGTCTTTGGTGCAGGCCTGTGTAAAGGAAGACATCCTGGTGTGATCATGCTTTGTGTGTCCATGCTAACTGATATTGGTCCGTTGAAATGCAGTCTGAGATATTTGGCCCAGACAGCTTCTGGTATATGCGTTGTAATGGCACCATGGCAATGGCGTGTGAGGTTGCATATTGTGCACCAGAAGCGTGCGCTGTTGTTACTCCTTGCATCCGAATGTAGCCTGGCCCACATGTCATCATTGCGGCTCCTATTGATTGCCCATTTTAGTTTTTTCAGTTCCTGTTTGTGGCGCCTTAGGTTTGTCAGAAGTTCTGGATTACCAGGGCTGCCACGGAGTCGCCTTATGCTGGAATTGATTTTTCTCTTTGCGTCTCGCAGTGCTGACCTGTGGGCTTGCGCCAGGTGAGTTACTGCTGCAGGAGGTGGTGGTCGCCTGTTGGTAATTGGTACCGCAAACATTCCGCTAAGCCTGGTTGTGAGTTGTTCCCATTTCTGCACTTCGCTATCGTTAGTTGTTTCAAGTTCGAGTGTGAGATCCGTTGCCGTTTTGATGATGTCTTGGTCAATGTTTGATTGCCCAAATTTGACACGCTTGCAATTTGTGGTAAAAGTGGTAACTTGTGCAATGTTCGTTGTCTCCATTTTGGTTATCCCCAGTTTGATGGATACTTCCTGTGGGCAGTGATCACTCTTGCACCTGTTGCCTAGCTGAAAAGAGGCTACTTGCTTGAATAGTGTAAGAGAAACAAATGTGTAGTCAATTGTGGTGGATGCAATTGTTGAAAAATATGATGCTGCAGGAGGCAAGTCTATAGTAAATCTGCCATTCAGGGCTCTTAGCTGTAACAGTTCCAAACCACTGAGCAGCATCCTGCTGATCTTTGTTGGGTGGCCATGTATGTTAGCCCCTTGGCCGGGGAGGTCCTAGGCGCTTCGAAGAGCAGTTGTATCTTCATATGTTGAGGATCCTAGCAGGTGCAGATTGAAGTCCCCTGAGACGATGATGTCGGCCGTGTCGGCTATGACGCCGCTGCTTATGAAGTTCTCGAGGAGAGCCACTAAATTATTGGCTTCACTGAGTTTAATTTTAGGGTGAAGGTAGGTCTTTACAATAAATATCTCTACTGCAGATGCGCTTGTTGTAGCGGCAATTGACACCGTATTGATGGAGTAGCAAAGGGGTGACTCTAGCCGATAGTGCTAAGATGACATAATTGGCAAGGCCACCTTGAAGATACCCATACTTCCCTATCCTGATTGCTGGGTTAACGGAACACATATAGGCCTGCAAGTAAAATGGTTCCTCCAGCCAGGTTTCCTGCATTAATATGATGTCAAAGGTGCTGATGTATTGGATAAAATCAGAGTCCTGTACTTTGGAGAGGAGGCCATTGACGTTCCATGAGCACATATGGAGGGTCTCCTTTATAGATGTAAAGCCCATCTTTTTATCTCAGGTTTGTCACCCTTGCCTGTTGCAGTTGTTGATTGTTTTTGAAAACCACCTTAAGTCTTCACTGTTTGTAAGAAGTAGATTATTCTCACAGAGTTCAAGTAGACCCCAGGAGCTCGTATGGTGAAGAGCTCTGGGTGGTTCTCTGTACCTGAGGCACAAGCTCAGAATCTACCTGGTACCCTTTGAAGCAATGACGATCAAAATAAAAGTATAGCACTAAGTAGAGAATGGGGAACAGTGGAAGGTACACCGAAACAGGGATTGAACTCTGGAAAAGCTGGGCTGGAGTAAGAACCACGGACAGGACCGGAATACAGAAACTTTTGAATACTGGAAATCTGCACACTAATTAGCACATAAGAAAATATGCAGTCAGACAGGAATACAGAATACAAGGCAAGAAATCTGCATATGCAAGACAGGCTAAGATGTGTGAAGTCAGAACTAGGAGCAAGAAAAATATAGGAATAAAGAGGCAAGAAGAACAAATAAATAGACAGCAGACACAAATAACTAATCAGAGCAGAAACATGAAATCAAATAACAATGAAAATATAAATCAAATGGCAAGCCTAGAATACAGCAGCAGGAGCAAACAGAGAGCATAGAGACTCTGCAGCAAGGTCATTTGTGAGCCTCTGCACCCTGGGCTATGATGGCAGAAACAGTCAAAGGCTCAGAGGAGGAGTGCAAGTACAGGGAGAAGACAGGTGCAAGGAATCAGGCAACCAATAATGAAGGGGAGACATCTGGTATTAGGAAAGGGAAAGACCTGCAAAATCAGGAGTCACAAGAAAGGACACAGGAAAGCTGGGAAGAGAGTATGGGTCAGAGCCCAAAGACTGAACAGTCCAGGAAGCCGGTATTAAAGGGTCAGAAAAGCTAGGAGGCCCAGAAATCAAGTGAGAGAATAAAACACCACCACCAGAGAGTAATTGGGGAAGGTTTGGCGACTGAACTATTAAAATTGCCAATGGCACTGAATCCTGGATTGGAATATGAAGTGGATCTGGGAATGCAAGGTGCAGAAGGCAGAGGCCCAGAGGGCCTTCATTACTGCCACCTAGGTGCTGTAAGATAAAATATGTAAAGGGCCATACCCATGTGAAAAACAGAAACTAAACAAGAAATCAAGTTCATAGTCTCTCATATGACAGAGGGACTGAGTTAAATTTTGTAAAGATATTTTGAAGTGCCAACAAGATTAAGAGTGCTGGATGACCAGAATACTTTTCTTTTCATAAAAATAGACATTTAATGTGTTCATAAAGTCTCGAGTAGCCTTGGCCTAGAGGCTTTATTTTCTTTGGAGCCATAGACTGATGTCTGAGCGACACACAGAGTGGCACACAGGCAGTTTCCTCAAACAGTTTCAGTCACTGGTGTCTATATTCTTGGTTCCCAGGCTGGCCCTGGAAAACTCACAGGAGTCAGACAGCAATTTCTCTTGGTGTTCTGGTTGTGTGTCATGAAAGTCACAAGAGTTGGGGTAATATTCTTTCTTAGTCTCCAGATAATGTTTAAGAATGGCTTCAGACATTGAACCAATAACCTTCTTGATACTGAGCTTCCTATTAGATGATTTCCCCTTAGAACTCGGAAGAGGGGTCTCCTGAGCGGAGGGATTGACAAAAAAGAGGATGCAGGATTTTTTTCAGTGATGGGGGCAACACTCTCTTCGAGAATAGAAGGCAAAGGTATTTCAGAAACATGAATAGTTATACCTTTATGGTTCAATGTTGTTTGTATATATTCCACAGAGGTGCAAGGGTTACTCATGGGTATAAAGTCTATATGAACAACATGTGACTTTATGATACAAGCTGTACTTGCATGGCAGAAAAAAATAATTGGTACAACATGCCACTGGTGTCGTACTTGTAGCATACAGAAAATTGTGGATAAATGGTCTTTAAAACTGCGGGTAAAAATCGCTAGCATATCTTAAGCGATTTGTTCCCAATGATCATTTGATAGATTCACGGTTTCCAACAACGTGACACTCAACACAGCACTATTAAATAAGTCGTGAAGTAAACCATTAGCAATGGAGGGGCCCGCGGGAAGCAAGAGCAACGCTCTAGTCTTCCCGTGGGTCAATTCGGGAAAGGAAGTGACGGCGAGGGACAGGGATTGGGAAAGGTAAGTGGGGGCGGGTCTAGGGGGAGGAAATAAAAGGGGTTGGGGGTGGAGGGACCGGCCTCTTTTCCGCGCTTACATCGCGCGTTTTAATTTGGAGTGGCCGGTCCCTGGGGGTCCTTCGTGGTAGGGGTTTTGTGGTGCAGGTGGGCTGGGGTTTGGGGCAGGGGGGCGGTGTGTGGGAGTTTTGGTGTCCTTTGGTTTTGGTGCTGGGGGGCCGGGGCGCGCTTGCGGCCCGCGCGGCCCCCTTTCGCGGTTGCTGGGGGTGGCCGTGCGCTCCTTTCGGGCGCCGCCCCCCCCCCCATTTCGGGGGCGGGACGCGCGTTTGCTGGCCGGCAGGCCTGCGTTCGCGGCTCCGCCGCCGCGGTGGCGGGTGGCTGTTTTGGGCCGCTGCGGCCCCCTGGGGGCCCCGGCGGCGGGCCCCCTCCCCCTTTTTTTCCGGGGGGCCCAGCATTTTCGGTTCGTTTGGCGGCGGTCCGGATTGCCTGGCCCCGGCCGCGTGGGGGCTCTCAGGGAAGGGAAAGAGGAATTGTCAGTGGGTGGACAGGGGTGGGTTTGGATTGGGGCGTTGTGTTTTCAGGCACAGGCTGGTTGGCTGTAGTTGATGGGTGGGGGGAGATCGCACATTGAGGCGTGGGGCCCTCGCCGCAGGCTTTCGGGGCCCGGTTGGGCGGGTTGGGGCCGGTGCGGGCGCCCCCCCCCAGGGGAAAATTTATAAAAAAATAAAATAAAATAAAAAAGGAATGTGTATATATTGTGAAAAGTGGTGGATACGGTTTTGTACGGGGAGGCTGTTGCGCAGGGGGGGATTGGCGCGCTCGCGGCCCCCCCCCCCCCTTTGTCCGGGCCCCGCGTCGGGGCCCTGGGGGGCGGCGGGTTGCGCGGGGGCCACGTGCCCCTTGTCGGCGCTCCCTCTGTGGGCCGCGGCGGGTGGGCGCGGGTGGGCGGGTGTGGGGAGGCCCCCGCCCCGGACGTGTCCGTGCCGTGCGGCCGGCGCCCGGAGAGGCCAGCAGACAGTACAGGCAACGTAGGAACCATGCCCCAAGACAGAGGAAGGGGCAGATGGGTACGGGTCCCGAGCGGAAGGGGACAGGAAGTCGGGGAGGATAGTGTTTTAGGTAGCAAGATGGGAGCCAGTGGCGCATACGGCCATGTGGCGCGCGGAAGGTCAATGCCAACGCAAGAGGTTGGTAGAAAGAAGGCGATACCAACGGGGCGCAATACGGCCCCGGCACGTTGGTCAGAAGCGCTAGAGGGGTCTTCGGCGGCCTTCTCTACTTCGCAGGATCGGGGACAACACAGAATGGCGGACGCCATGTGGGGCAAGATGACATGTCTAACAAATGCATGAGGATGAGTGGGAGTGTTTGACAAACGGATGTGTGCGAATAGGAAGTGCTAGAACTGGACTATGAATAGGTTTCTGGAAGAATGGGAAAAGGGGGAGATCTGGGAAACAGAGGTACACAGCATAAGGGGGAGGGGAAGAGGACGCAGGAGCGGCGCAACCCCTCTCTCTGTTTCTATTTTTAGGAGCGGGACAACAGCATGGGTCCACAGGAAGGAAGGCAGGACCAAGCACGGGGCCGAGGGGCCCGGAAAGTTTTCGCGGCTTTCGACCACACGTGGAAGAGGTAAAGGGCAATGGTGGTAGGTTTGGGGGACGGCGAAAAGGGGATGTCATTTCAACTTACAAGTCCGTTGGGGTGGGGGAAGTTTCGACAGTTGACACACTGCTGCGAGCCAGAGCTACAACTGAGGGCGAGGGCGGGGACAAGATAGCAGGAGAGAAGTCAGGCACAGGAGAGTAGGAAGGGGGAGGACACAAGAAGAAGCTACCCTATATGGGTCTGGCTATGCCATTGTGCTCACACGTAGCGGAAAAAGCGAAGGCAAGAATATGGAGACCTGATTATGTAGACGTTTTTAAACTCTTTCATAAGGACATACAAGCCAAAGGAGGGTCTAAGGAAGAAGAGTAGGAGTTGGCCCGTAGGCCGAGGGTGCCAATTAATATGGACGTCAGCGTTTTTAATTTTGCAAGCATTTATTGTGAGAAATACCCTGACATAGGCTATAACGCTATTTAAATACATGGACATCATTAAGCCATGGGGGGGATGTAGACCCAGAATTATGGATGCAGGGGATGACATCATCACAATCCGCAGTAGCAACACATACGGCCAGTGGGTTACCGGTGGTATATAAGCCTTTTCAGGCACGTCCAGCCCCGGGGGGGGGGGGGGGAGACAAAGAACAACATTTAACACGACAGGAGTATACACGGATAGGGCAGCTGCTTTGAGTTAGCAGAAGGGATTCAAGAAAGGTTTGAGGGTCAGTGACCACGGCTCACGGGTGAGACACTGGGCAGACAAAGTGCGGTCTGCAAGGGAATTACCACAGGTGGGTAAGGAAAAGCTGGACAAGGAACGGGCATTGGGCAGAATTGCGGGCCCATTTTTTATGGGCGGCCAAGTCAGATTTTGATGATATCCCCGCTGGGAGTCGTGCCGAAGAAGGCCCCGGGTGAAATCAGGTTGATACATCACCTCTCATGGCCGGAGGGCACATCTGTTCAACGATTTCATGGCAGCAGAAGACACCAGACTGGTGTATGCATATGTGGATGATGCCGTAAAAATTGGTCAGGGCGTGCGGCCATGGGGCAGAACTGGAAAAATGCAATATACAATCAGCTTTCAGGTTATTGCCGATACACACAAGGGATTTTTGAATTGCTGGGGATGCAGCTTGAAGGGGCAATCTATGTGGACAGGGTCCTGCCCAGGGGTCGCGCGATTTCATGCGCGTTGTTCGAAGCTTTTAGCACCTTCATGCAGTGGGTCTTTGTCAAGAGTAGTGGGCATTATGCGGTGACCCATTATTTGGATGACTTCTTTTGTAGGAAGGAAGGGTTCGCGGGGAGTGCCGGACGGCTCTGGAAGGTTTTCAGGATATGGCACAGCAGATGGGAGTGCCGTTGGCACCCAGAAAGACCAAAGGCCCCTCATAGTTTCTTACCTTTCTGGGTAGGGATTTAAGACTCCAGTATAATGACGGACAGATTACCGGCACAGACAGTAACGGAGATGCTGTTTTTCTTGGACACGGTGATAGGAAGCACGGAAAATCGATTCGAGACAGCCCAGAAGCGGTTGGGGTACCTTAACCTTGCTTGTAGGACAGTTAAAGGGGGGAGGATGTTTTTGCAGGTGATTAGGGTCGTGCATGTCAGGCGCATTTTTGCCACACCAAAGAATAAGAGGGTCAAGGGGACTCGGAAGATGTTAAGGTGGGAAATATTTCTGAAACAATTAATTGGGGTACCGAGGTGGTTCTGGGAAGAAGAGACAGCATGGCAGGTGCAGATATTTTCAGATGCGGCAGGAGCGCATGGTTTTTGAGATTTTCGGGGATGGCAGATGGTGCTCGGAGGCGAGGCCAGCATTTTGGTGACAACTTAGGAGGAGCATTGCTTTTCTGGAAATTATTTTCCTTGCTGGTGGCCATGGCAGTATGGGGGCGCGAGTTAGCATATAGGGCAGTTTTCTTCAGAACCAACAACATGGCTGTCGTGGTTTGAGGAACAGACAGGAAGCGAGGGATGTGAAGGTTTTTTGCGCTGGTTGCGCCGATTCATGTTGCAGGGCTTATCTCGGAATTGTGATCTTTAAAGCTGTCCATATACCAGGAGTTGTCAACGAGATTGCGGTTTCCCTGTCCCTTTCACAGGGGCAGAGTTTCAGCAACCTGGGGTCAGGAACGGAGCGGACCAAGACAGCGGTCCCGGCAGACAATTGGGAATGGGGGGTATGATGATCACGGGTGGGTGGTGATGTTTTTAGCGGACTCCAATCGGCGAAGTTACCGGCTGGCCTGGTTGGGGTTTTTTCAGTTTTTGAGCAGTTACAGGAAAGTTTGGGGGCAGAGTGACAAACAGTTAGAGCATCAGGAGTTTTGAGTTCTTGTACGGTGCATGTTTCAGAGAGGGTATCAGCGGCCACTATTTGGGGGTAAACTGGCAGGTGGACCTTTTTTATGGCAATTGTTTTTTGATCACGACCCTGCAAGAAAGGATCTGTGGGAAGAATGTTAAAAGGTTGGGGCAGAATTAGAGCGGTGGGGGGTAGAACGGCCAGGGAACCCAATTTTTGAGTCGTTACTAGATTTGTTACACGAATTGCCGGTATGTTGCGCAGATGAATACGAGCTAGCAATTTTTCCGCTTAGGCAGGGTGGATGTTTTTTGGAGCTTTCAGTCAATCCTCACGGTTGTCAAACAAGGAAGCCGGGGTTTTTTGTGCACAGATCAAGGTCCAAGCTCACTAGTTTTCAGCTCTTACGAGTGTTGAGGATGGCGTTGGGTCGTGTGGGCCGCCGGGCCATGGTTTTTTCGGTACACCTTAGTTTAGGTTTGGGGCAGCTACGGCCGCAGCGCATTTGGGTTGGGACTGGGCAAAAGGTCAAGGCGAGAGTCCGCTAGCGATCAAGGTGTTGTGAACTTTAAGTTAAGACCCTGAAAGGTGGGGCGGTACAGTTGGAGGGGGTCTTAGAAGGGGGGGGGGGGGGGTTTGTTCTGTTAAAAAAAAAAAAAAAAAACAACACAGGTTACAGTTATTTTTCCATTGCAGGAGATGCGTTTGGTCCATCACAGAGCAAGATGGTTACATGGCTGGTCGGCCATTCATTTGTCCACTGGGCAGCGAAGTTCGTGGAGAAAACAGATATATGGTCGGGGCCAGGGACTATCCAGCAGGCGGCACGAGGTGCTATGGTGGGGAAAGAGCAGAAGGCGGTGGGGTAACCTGCTTCCTTTCATCATTGCTAATTTATGGAATTGGGGATGTGGCGGAATTGTTAATCATACATTTGGGAGAGGATGGCCTTGTGAAATTGTCAGAACTCACGTTACTGCAACACGTGCAGAGGGATTTGGAGATTCTCAAGCAAAAAATGGCATGGTACATACTTGGGTGGACAGAATTTGTTCCGCGTAGAGGGTGGAGAGGGGCAGTTAAGTATGGAGCCATGGAGCGGGCTCGAAGGAGTAAAGGTTTTGCTGGGCACAAGGGCAAAAAATTAATGAAACACGAGAACATTACAGAGCAGGAGGTGGCACTGTTCAGAAACGATGGTGTTCACCTGTACACAATGGGAAACGCATAATATCTGACAAATCTGAGACTGCTGGTGGAAGATTTGTGGGGAGAAAATTGGTGGATTACAAACAAGAAATGAGAAGTACTGGGTCGCAGTAGCGTGGCCTTTGGGGGGGTGGGGCAGCAAAACGCCAAATGGGTTTGTGCTAGTTGGCAGTAGATGGGGGAGGGTGGTGAGTCAGATGCGGGCTTGGCCACCCTTCTAGGGAATAAACAAGCAGGTGAAGGCTCTGAGTGGGGGTACGCACGAACCAAATGGGGCATGAAAGGAAAAGGGGAGTGCGTAGGGGAATGGAAACGAGATAAGGGTTTGAAGAAGAAGGATGAGCGAGGAGATGTTAATAGGAGGGCGTTATTAAAGTTACGGTTACCTTTGAAAGTTAATGGTTATGTTATTTATGCAATCCTGTCCTAATAAATGACCTTTTACACTAAAACAGCTGTCACTGAATTATTTCCCGATGGAGGGGCCCGCGGGAAGCAAGAGCAACGCTCTAGTCTTCCCGCGGGTCAATTCGGGAAAGGAAGTGACGGCGAGGGACAGGGATTGGGAAAGGTAAGTGGGGGCGGGTCTAGGGGGAGGAAATAAAAGGGGTTGGGGGTGGAGGGACCGGCCTCTTTTCCGCGCTTACATCGCGCGTTTTAATTTGGCCTCCCACCCACCTGGCAATTGGAGGAGCGATTGGAGGGACGGAAGTTAGAGTCGAATAGCAAGGAGGGGAGGGAAATTGTCAGTTAGGGCAGGTTGCAGGGGTGAGCGAGCAGTAGATGGGGGAGGGTGGTGAGTCAGATGCGGGCTTGGCCACCCTTCTAGGGAATAAACAAGCAGGTGAAGGCTCTGAGTGGGGGTACGCACGAACCAAATGGGGCATGAAAGGAAAAGGGGAGTGCGTAGGGGAATGGAAACGAGATAAGGGTTTGAAGAAGAAGGATGAGCGAGGAGATGTTAATAGGAGGGCGTTATTAAAGTTACGGTTACCTTTGAAAGTTAATGGTTATGTTATTTATGCAATCCTGTCCTAATAAATGACCTTTTACACTAAAACAGCTGTCACTGAATTATTTCCCGAATAAATCTTGCTTTAAGAAAGTCATGTTACTGTATTAAGACGCTGAGTTATTGATTTCAGGCAATGTTAACGTAACTTCTTTCTGGGAAAGACTTTCTACTGTGAGTAAGGTTGTTCCTGGGTAAAATCTGGATGTGTTTTCAGGCTCATCAGTAGATTGAAGCTTTCTCTTGGTGTGAGAGTCAGAGAGAAGCCCAAGAATAGAAACAGCATATTATGGGACTGTGGCTTCTTCACCCTCGAATAACGTAGAGAAATCATTTTGCTCACATACTGAACTATCAAAAAGCATATACTATTGTTATGGGAATGCTCGGCTGGCACAGAAGTTCAATATGAACAGCAGGGAGAGGTTCAGAAAAGGGTTTAGTCACAGTCCTTTCATGCAAATCTGCTTCTGGCACTACATCTAAGAAAAGAGGGATCTATAATGTTGTAATCTTTAAGTTCAGGAGCCTTCATGGCACTGGAACAGGATTCCACCTTGATAGATGGAACATGGCTCACAAAAAGCCCTCTTAAACTCCCGAGCAGGGAAGGAAGAGTGTTTCAATAGAATCTTGAGCTTGTTGACACATTCTTCCTCAAGCTCTGCCTCCTGTTTTAAATATGCATTCCTCCAATTAGGCAGTTAAGTTGAACCTTTACCTTTTTACATGTTCAGAGACAGAGGCCCGTATTTATACTCCGTTTGCGCCGAATTTGCGTCGTTTTTTTCGACGCAAATTCGGCGCAAAACTAACGCCATATTTATACTTTGGCGTTAGACGCGTCTAGCGCCAAAGTATGAAGAAAGAGCGTCATTGTTTTGCGTGAACGCCTTCCTTGCGTTAATGAGATGCAAGGAAGGCGTTCCCGTCTAAAAAAATGACGGCGACGCAAATGCGTCGTATTTATACTCCCGGGCAAAAATCACGCCCGGGAGTTGGCGGGTCAAAAAAACCCGCATTTGCGCCTGAATTTAACACCTGGGTCAGGGTAGGCGTTAAGGGACCTGTGGTCTCAGAATGAGCCCACTGGTGCCCTCCCCTGCCCCCAGGGACCCCCCCTGCCACCCCTGCCCACCCCAGGAGGACACCCAAGGATGGAGGGACCCATCCCAGTGAAGTACAGGTAAGTTCAGGTAAGTATAATTTTTTTTATTTTTTTATTTTTTTTGTGGCATAGGGGGGCCTTATTTGTGCCCCCCTACATGCCACTATGCCCAATGACCATGCCCAGGGGACACAAGTCCCCTGGGCATGGCCATTGGGCAAGGGGGCATGACTCCTGTCTTTACTAAGACAGGAGTCATGAAATAGCATCTGGGCGTCGAAAAAATGGCGCAAATCGGGTTAAGACGATTTTTTAGCGTCAACCTGACTTGCGCCATTTTAAGACGCCCTAACGTCATTTTTTCCCAACGCCGGCGCTGCCTGATCTACGTGGTTTTTTTCCACGCACACCAGGCAGCGCCGGTCTGATTGCGCCGTCTAACGCCATTCCATAAATACGGCGCCCGCATGGCGCTTCAGAATGGCGTTAGACGGCGCAAAATTTTTTGACGCTAAACTGCGTTAGCGCAGTTTAGCGTCAAAAAGTATAAATATGGGCCAGAATGTCTGGTTCAATGAAACACGGTCAAGTCTTAGAGGACACATAAACTTTAGAAACATTTTGACATTGCACACAGACATAATCATCAAATAAATACATGATCTTGCTCTTTAAGCAATTAAAATCTTCTAGTTATTGGATTTCTGTGACACTCTCTGTGGATTGTAAGACTGGATTATCTTTGGTCTGTACATCCGATGTGACTTGACTAGCATTAGGTTGTACTGAAATCTCCTCTTTAGTATCGCAGGGTTTGGCTAGAAATCTCAGACGTTCTGAGATTCATTAAGCTCGTTATTAACAACCGAGCTCTTTCAAATGTACTGTCAGGAAACTTTCTGTCAGGAAACTAATTATGGGTGTGATTCACAGTTTCATCAGCACTGACTGTTGGCATTGAATTACCATCTTGATAAGATGCTCAAACATACTGTACTTTGGGATTGTCTTGCCATTGGTTATTTGAGTTACTAACTTGAGTACTGTTTCCCTTAAAGGTACCATACTTAGCATGACTATTCTGACTTTCTGCAGCTAGTAGGCTTTTAAAAAATAAAATCATCCTGTAGTTCAGTTGCTGACAACAGGTGAGGTTCAAGATTAGATATGGAATGGAATTCTAACATGGAAGAGTCAGCCAACCACAGAAAAATAATATTCAGTGCGTGAATATCT
Source organism: Pleurodeles waltl (assembly GCF_031143425.1). Lineage (NCBI taxonomy): Eukaryota > Metazoa > Chordata > Amphibia > Caudata > Salamandridae > Pleurodeles > Pleurodeles waltl. Next base: position 653,445,489 of record NC_090439.1, read on the forward strand.
GTTTTCTTTCTTAAACTGCTCTTTTAAGTCAAATACTATTCTAGCAAGCTGTATAGAACTGTGCTGCTTTGACAATGGGCATCTAGCTACATACATATACTTTGTGACTCTGTTGCTAAACATACTGAGAAGAATTAAATAAATTGGGCTCCCAATCTATCAAGGATCTAGCAAAGTGCCAGAGAGGCCAAGATAACAGGAGGGTGCTTGCTGACATCAGGGAAAAGGAATTTCCACAGAAAGGGTAACATATGCAAAGTGTGTAGTGTATATAATACTATTCAGAGATAAAGGTAGAAATTCACATGGCCTTCATAAATGCCAATTAGTGATTGGATGGTAAAATCATAACAACTTATGGTGGTAGTTGTTGAAGTTACGTTTTGGGTGGAGGTGGTGGATTAACATAAGGGTTTGTGGTTAGTATGGACCTGACAGGTTGTTGTAGTGCCTCAGTTTACATGGCTTGGCTGGGCAGATTGCCATTGCCACTCGTTTGTTATTGTATTTGACATGTGCATGGCCATGGCATTGCATTCTTGCACCTTGTTCATTCAAAAAATATTGATATTTATTGTGCATCTTTATCTTGTCCTGGTACTATTTCTCAATGTTCCTATAAGGCACAAGTATAGATGTCAGATATCAGAGGGATTTCTTTAACATTCTCCACTGTCTGATACAGGGTCTCACTCACGTCACAAATATCATCCTTAGCACTGATGACTGTTGTCTTCAACACTGATCCACCCAAAGAACAGGATTTGGCATTCGTAGAGAAGGTTGCCCTCTGGGAGGCTGTGGGGAGACAAGATGTATATATTTAGGGAGATGCTCCTCACAAGGGTTATCCTCTCTCTCAGATGATTGAGGGAAGACTAGAGTATTACTTGCATGGAAGGAGTGTGTAGGTGAATCAAGTAAGATACTTTTAATTTGAGAGCTATGAGAAAATGGGTGCTGTGTAGCCAGGCCACGCATTCAAGACTGCTTAGCTAGTTGTCTGTGTCTAGAAATCCTTAGGAGTAACTTTGAAGGAAGACTGCCTGCCGGCCGTGAGGTGAGCTTTGATGATGGTTGATGGATGGAGCCAACAATGCATTTCTCCTCCATCTCCTCATTCTTCTTCTTCTTCTTCTGCATTGGTGGCTACCACGATAGCTGCTTGGAGGATTAAGGGATTCTCTCAAATAATTGCTGACTATATTTCGCTTGTGGATGGTGCAGCATCTTTCTTTGGCATAGTGTTATCAGGATGTACAAGGGGAATTTAAAAAATGATAAAATTCAAACTATCACATGTTGCCATAAAATTTTACCAGGCTAGTTAAACAATAGATTTCTATAGGAAGTCACAACTTTACTTAGTAATCTGATAGCTGTTAGACTTGGCATTCTCTGTGTGGTCTCCCCTAACATTATGTCTCTGTTTCCCAGGTTGTTGATGTATGCTGGACTCTGTTGTTGCTGTTTTGTTACTCTGGGCACTTTACCACTGGTATCCAGTACTAAAGTGCAAGTGCTCCTATGTAAAATGTATGTGTAATTGGCTGTCCATGATTGGCATATTTGATTTATTAGTAAGTCCCTAGTACAGTGCACTAGAGGTGCACAGGGCCTGTAAATCAAATGCTACTAGTGGGCCTGCAGCACTGGTTGTCCCACACACCTGACTAGCCCTGTAAATATGGCTCAGACCTGCCACTGCAGTGTCTGTGTGTACAGTTTAAAACTGCCAATTTGACTTGGCAAGTGTACCCACCTGCCAGGCCTAAACCATCCCTTTTCTTAAATGTAAGGCACCCCTAAGGTAGGCCCTAGGTAGCCCCATGAACAGGGTACAGTATATGTTTAAGGTAGGACATATACTAATGTGTTTTATATGTCCTGGCAGTGAAATACTGCCAATACTGGTTTCCCCCGTGCAAGGCCTATTTCTATCCCAGGTACCAGGGGGGCTGCCTTTAAATATTATTAAAGTGCAGATTCCCTTTGGGAGCAGATAGAAATTTGGAGTTTAGGGTCTCTGAACTCACAATTTAAAAATACATCTTTTCGCGAAGTTTGTTTTAGATTTTGGGTTTGAAAATGCCACTTTTAGAAAGTAGGCATTTTCTTGGTTAAACCATTCTGTCACTCTTTCTGTTTGTGGATTCCCAGTCTGGGTCAGTTCGTCAGTTGGGCTGTTTGCACCTCTCCTCTAGACAGTGACACAAAGGGAGCTGGGGTGTAGCCTGTATAGCCTGATGAGCCATCTGTGCTGGGAGGGAGGGCAGGAGTGGTCACTTACACCCGAAAGGACTATGCCTGCCCTCACAAAATGTAGTCTCCAACCCCCTGGTGTGTGTCTGGGGCTTGGCCTGGGCAAGGCAGGATCTTACAAACAAGAGAGACTTTCCTTTGAAGTTTGCCTACTTCAAAGGTAGAAAGGAGTATAAGTAGTGGACCCAAAACCCCTGAAAATTTGATCACTTCTGGAATCAAGAGGAACCTCTGCCAAGGAGAAGAGCTGAGGAGCTCATGAGAAGTGCTGCCTGTGACTGTGCTTTGTTGGGCTATCCTGCAGTTGCTGCTAGTGAAAGGGAACAAACACTGGACTTTGTTGTGCATTCCTGCTTGAGAAGACTCTCCAAGGGCTTAGGCTGAGCTTGCCTCCTGTTGTTAAAGTCTTGGGGACAACAAGTACTTCTCTCTGCCAGCATTTGTGCTTTCTGTTGAGAATCCTGCCTGTCAAGTGGTGCCCAACCTGTCTCTGGGCCCTTGAAAGGTGCAGCTGGTGTAAAAGGACAGAAATCCACGCAAGGACCGTCGTGCGGGGAAACTTCCGACGCACCACCAGCCTCACGGCTGATAAACGATGTGCTGACGGCCTCGCGGCTAAAATCGATGCTCCACATGAATCACGGCTGGGAGTTTGACGCAACGCAGCTGGAGAAATGGCCCACAACACCCGCAGAGGCTGCTGGTAAGGACGCAAGCGCCCACACGGTGCGGTTTCTTGACACCGTGCAACCGGATTTCAACGCAGCATCAATGGGTGTGGAAAATCAGTGGAAAGCCTTCCCGGAGCCAAGGTGCCTGTCCGGATCGACACATTGCTCTCTTGCGAGAGAGAAGAAATGACGCATGCCGACCCGACCGAAGGAGGAACAACGCATGTTCTCGTTTGCGGGTAAGAAATTGGCCTTTTTTGACGCACACTCACCTGTGAGACTTTCTTTTGACGCTACCCAGGTACTTTTGTGAAATAACAGCATTCTCACTGTTTTCTAAGGATGAAGACTCTTTCTTTTTAATTTCATAACTCGACTTGTGTATGTTGGATTTTTGTCATTTTGGTCTCATTTTGTTTAGATAGATATTACCTATTTTTCTACGACTGTGTTTATAGGAGGCTGGCCTGGTTTGTAGTGGGTACCTAAGGTACTTACATCTTATACCAGGTCCAGTTATCCCTTAATAGTGAAATGTAGACAGTGCCTAGAAGCCAGGCTCTATCAGAGTAGTGTGGATGAGCAGCCAAGGCCTAACTAGGAGACCTGCAAAGCTCATGCAATACCACTGTAGTCACACAGTACTTACACACTTGAAAGAAAATGCTAAATGTTACAAAAATAAAGGTACTTTATTTTGGTGACACAAATGGCAAAAAATACCATAAAGACTATATTAATTTAGGAGCTAAATAATACACAAATTATATACACGAGAATGCAGAAATAGCTGTAAAAACAGATAGAAAACAGTACAATTACTGAAAATTACAATAGTTAGAAATGGGCCTAGGGGGAACACAAACCATATACTAAGAAAGTGGAATGCGAAAGTTGGTTCCCCACCTCAGCAAGTGTAGTGTGTAGAGGGGTGGTGAGAGTAATAGAAAACACCAAAGGTAAGTAATAGAACCCACCACAGAGCCCAGGACAGCAGGAGTATATCCCAGTAACTTTCCTAGAACACACAAGACACGAGAAAGAAGATAATGCAGAACCAGCAGAGACTGCAAGACACCAACAATGGATACCTGGACCTGAAGGCCTGTGGAAGAAGAGGACCAAGTCCAAAAAGGACTGAAGAGTCTAGGGAGAACAGGAGCCCCTGCTAACCTGGATGAAGGTGCAAAAGAAGAACCACCGGTGAAGAACAATAGTCAGTACTGCATCCAAGAAGACGGATGCAGGTTCCTGGTTGGTGCAGATGATGTCCCATGCCGGATGGATGATTGCAGTCTGGTTTGCTTCACTAGATTCCGCCAACAAGCCTTGGCACACACAATGCTCGCTGTTAGTGGAAAATGGCACTGCTTGGGACCAGGGGAGACCTGGTGGACCTGGTGGAGAGGGAGTCAGAGGGTGCTCTCAGCAGTTTAGAGACCCCTCAGAAGACCAGGCAGCAAGCACAAAAGTCCCACAACATGGGGACAAAGAAGGGGCAATAGGAGGTCCATGCAGCAGTACAACAAAGGATCCCACCCCACTGGAGAACCATGCAGAAAGCTGTGCATTGCAAGAAGGAGTGCTTGCGGGCCGGAGCTACATGGTGCACAAAGAACTTTGTGGAAGGATGTCGACAAGCCTTTACAACTGCAAAACATGTGGTGCATGGGGTACTGCCTCGCATGGGGAGGTGAGCTCTTACCTCCACCAAAGTTGGAAGGTTGGATGTCAGGACCGTCTGGACCACTTCTGTACACCACCCAAGATGCAGGATCCACGCAGCTTGTCAAGAGAAGGGTCCCATCACACAACTGGCAGTCATTGCAGAGAGGTGTCTGCTGAAGCATGGGAGTGACTCCTTTAATCCAAAGGAGATTCCTCCACTCTTCTGGTGCAGACTGAAGACAGACTGTCCACTGAGGATGCGCGACCAGGAAACAGTTGCAGTTGCTGGCAGGAGCTAAAGAAACAATGTTGCAGAAGTTGTCTTTGCTTCTTTGTTGCAGTTGCAGAGTTCCTGCAGGGTCAAGATGACGTTTCTTCAGTAAGAAGATGAGGTAAAGGATGCAAACGATTCCTGCTGGAGTCTTGCAATACGAATCTGAAGAACCACCGAAGAGAGAGACCCTAAATAGCCCTAAAAGGTGGCTTGATCAGCTACACAAGTAAGCACCAATCAGGGGAGGCTCTGAATCACCTGCTGTCAGTGGCCACTCAGATGGTCCCCGAATTCCCGGCCAAATTGGATTCCTATATGGCAAAACCCAGGGACCCTCTGGAGGAGCTGTGAGCACCACCCCTGGGGTGGTGATGGACAGGGGAGTGGTCACTCCCCTTTCTTTTGTCCTGTTTTGCGCCAGAGCAGTGGCTGGGTGTGCCTGAACCGGTATAGACTGAATTATGCAAGGAGGGCACCATCTGTGCCCTTCAAAGCATTTCTAGAAGCTCTGGGAGGCTATCCATCCCAAGCCTGTAACATCTATTTCCAAAAGGGAGAGGGTGTAACACCCCTCCCTCAAGGGAAATCCTTTGTTCTGCCGTCCTGGGCTTGAGCTGCTCAAGCAACAGGAGAGCAGAAACCCGGCTGAGAGGTGACAGCAGCTGGGGCTGCCGGGAAAACCTCAGAAACCTGCAACGGCAATACTGGGGGTCCTCTAAGGAGCCCCAGAGTGCATGGAATCATGCAACCAATGCTTGCAAAAGCATTGGGGTATGATTCCAACATGTTTGATACCAAACATGGCTATGTTCAGAGTTACCAATATGTAGGTGAACATAGGTGGTGACCTGGTTAGCAGGATCCCAGTGAACACAGTCAAACACACTGACATCAGGCAGAAAATGGGGGTATCCATGCCAAAAAGAGAGTACTTTCTCACAGTGTTGTGTCATTTTGTAGTGTTTTCACTGTGTTACTGTGTGTGTTGGTACAAATACTTTACACATTGCTTCTGAAGTTAAGCCTGCCTGCACGTGCCAAACTACCAGGGGGGTGAGTGGGGGTTAACTGAGGCTGATTCTCCTTCACCCTGACTAGAGTGAGGGTCCTTGCTTGGACAGAGGGTAACCTGACTGCCAACCAAAGACCCCATTTCTAACAACAGCATATTGAAATGTATGAATGTAATGTTTGATCTATACATGAATTTAATACTTAGTTGTTACATCCCCTCACCTGCTACTCCCACAGATGCTTGATTTCTGGATGGACCTTTTGACGCTGGCTGCTGAACCAGCATTATTCAATACAGTGGTAATAATGTCTCCCCTGATCCAACAGCTGCTGGGAAAAATGGTACAGAACTTGAAATAAAAGAGGATGCAATGCAGCAGAACAGTGATATTTGTACTGGGAACATGTGACATACTCCATTGACAATTAAAAAGGGTATAAATAGAATCTTTGAAATGAGATACACTGATCAGAACATATATTTAACGTCGGTAAGAAATCAGGTTACAGGTTGCGGAGAGTGAAACCTTACTCACACAGACACCTCAATTCTTGTTAGGGTGAAGTCACAAGCATTCTTCAAACTAACCTGTGCTCAACCCTCTGGTAGCTTGGCACAGAGCAGTCAAGCTTAACTTAGAGGCAATATGTAAAGTATTTGTGCAATTCTTTAAGCAGTAATAAAATGAAAACAAAATACAAGAAAACTCCAAGTATGAAGAATACAGTGAAAATGAATAAATAAATCAACACCAAAATGATAAACATCTAAAAAATAGAATCTGAATTATGAAGGTTTAAAGATTTAAGGGAAATAGAGCCAAAAAGCCAATGGCCCCACTTGTGGCTATCTGGTCATGCAAGAGTAGGAGAAAATCACAAGCTTACATTGACAGTGATGGAGAGTGTGTTGGTTACATGGAAAAGATTAATCCGGCTGAAGGAGTTGCCTTCTCAGTTTATGACCAAAAGGTCCATTCGCAGTGGATGCAGCTGTGGGGAGCAGTGAAAGTGCTGCGGGTGCCTGTAGAAGTAGACCAAAGAGCCAGACAGGCATCACAGAAGGTCGTTGCTGTAGAGCAAATATTCTGTCTGCATCATGGATGGGCAGGGCTGGAGGTCACTGTGGAAGCCAAAGCTGTGGCACAAAAGTTGGTTCGTTAGCACTTTGGGGGTCATTCTGACCTTGGCGGGTGGCGGAGGCCGCCCGCCAAAGTACCGCCGTCAGAATACCGCTGCGCGGTCAAAAGACCGCCACGGTAATTCTGAGTTTCCCGCTGGGCTGGCGGGCGACCTCCAGAAGGCCGCCCGCCAGCCCAGCGGGAAACCCCCTTCCACGAGGATGCCGGCTCCGAATGGAGCTGGCGGAGTGGAAAGGGTGCTACGGGTGCAGTTGCACCCGGCGCGATTTTCAGTGTCTGCTATGCAGACACTGAAAATCTTGGTGGGGCCCTGTTAGGGGGCCCCTGCAGTGCCCATGCCACTGGCATGGGCACTGCAGGGGCCCCCAGGGGCCCCACGACACCCGTTACCGCCAACCAGGTTCTGGCGGTCAAAGCCGCCAGAACCAGGCTGGCGGTAAGGGGGTCGTAATCCCCATGGCGGCGCTGCCTGCAGCGCCGCCATGGAGGATTCCTCAGGCCAGGGGAAAACCGGCGGGAAACCGCTGGTTTCCCTTTTCTGACCGCGGCTTTACCGCCGCGGTCAGAATCGGCCTGGATGCACCACCAGCCTGTTGGCGGTGCATCCGTGGTCCCCGGCCCTGGCGGTCCATGACCGCCAGGGTCGTAATGACCCCCTTTGTGTTGGCAGCTGGCATGGGCGGCAGGGTCTTGGCATGAACAATCCTATTTCTATTTGGGAAGAGCCAAAACCCTCAGGGGAGGGTCCAGGACCAAAGGGGCACACTCTGGGTCAGGAACTCACTCCAACAAAGGCCAGCAGGGCTCAGGCAGGTCAAGTTGCAGGTCCAAGCAGCAAATTAGTTGGGCAGTTACAGGGAGGCTCTGGAGCTTGTTATATTCTCTTAGCTCAGAATAGGAGGCTAGCTGGCTGACCCTTGGAGTCACCTCAGCCTGGGAAGAAGGGTGAAGATCCAATCTTTCTTCTCTGCAACCAGGGCAGCAGGTAACAGAGCAGCAGAGTAGGAGGGCAGCAGAGTGGCTTTCGTTATGGCAGCAAAGCAATACAGAGTCTTTCTTCTGTAGTAGCCACAGGTCCAGGAGTGTTGGTGTTGAAGGTCCAATATTTAAACCTGGTGCCTCCTTTGAAGTGGGAGAATCTTCTAGAGGTTTCCCTTTGAAATGCACAGGTTTCCTGTCTCCCCTGCATGGGCTGCAGACTTACTATAGGGGATATGCATTTCTTTCTGTAAAGTTGGAGAACGGTCTTTTCAGGTGTAAGTGGTGCTGTGGCTAACCCTGCCTTCCAATCCTGCCAGTGATTGTCCATCTTGGCACACCTAAGCTCTCTATTGTGTGTGGCTGTCTAGGAGGGATGCATGAAGTCCACTGCCAACTTCACCCAGCCACGTGCTCCAGAGACAGGCAGCAGTCACTAAATGTCTAAGGCAGGAAATTGCCAATGTTCTAAAAGCGTCATTTTCAAAATTGTAATAAAAAATCTAATCTTACCATAAGTGATTAATTTTTACTACAATTCCAAAGACACCGAACACGAAATGTGTTCCTTTTCAATTAGGAAGTTACAGCTTATTAAATGTCGTAAGGTAATTCCAATGTTATCATACGGGTGAGGTAGGCATTGCAATAGTGAAAAACGGATTTAAGACTTTTTTACTATCAGACATGTAAGACTTAAATGCACATGTCGTACTTTTAAAATATATAGCACCCTGCCCTCTGGGCTGTCCAGGTCCTACTGTGGGGCAGTGGGAGGGGAGAGGAAACAGGGGGGACTTAAGATTGGGCCTGGCAAAAGTTGTTTTCTGCAATATGGAAATGGCAATTTAACACTGCACACACAGGCTGCAATGGCATGCCTGGGACATATTTAAAAGGGCTACTTACGTGGGTGGTAATAAGTGCTGCAGGCCCACTAGTATCATTTAATTTAAAGGCCCTAAACACAGATAGTACCAATTTGCTAGGAACTTATAAGTAAATTAAATATGCCAATTGGGGATAAGCCAATGTAACCATGTTTTGAGGAGTGAGCACAGCACTTTAGCACTGGGTAACAGTGGTTAAGTGCATGGAGTCCTAAGGCCAATAAAAACAAAATTAGAAAAATATGGCAGAGTAAGACAAAAGGTTTGGAAGATCACGCTAAGGCAAACAGGTCTAACAATGACGTACACCAGTGAATGTGATTTGGTCTCAAACTTACCTGACTAAATGATGGCTACAGGGCCAAATTGAAGCTGTCAGCATGTCCCTTGAAGTCTTCTGTGTTAGTGGTCACAGGTTGGACACCAAGGGCTGTTGTCACATTGTAGTTGTCAAGAGAACCAAATAAAGAGTAATGATGCATCAAACACCTATGTTATAAAGGTATATTGACATGTTAGAAACACAGACGATTAGCAATCAAGGTATTGCCTTCAGGTTAACAACTGGAATTGAAAAGAGGTTAGTGTGCTGAGAATGCAATGAAATGGCAGACGGTTAGATACATTGACAAAGAATAAAACATACAAGGCTTGAGTACATCAGGTTGATTGATTGACATATGTAGGTGTGACAGGAGACATTAACATACTTTTGCATATGAAATTAGCAAACACATGGATACATAGAGGCAGATTTATGGAAAGTGGCGCTTCACTGAGTGCAGCAACAGTTTCCCTGCACCCCTTATCACCCCCCTACTGCCACCATGAGTGCACTAAATTTGAAATACGGTGCACCATGGAGCAGAGTAGGGGGCAATAGTGTAATTTCACATGACGCTATTGATGTACTCTGCAGGAGTAGCGCCAATTTTGGCGCTACTCTGCAGAGTACATAGGGCTCCATTCTAAAGAATGGAAGCTCCCTTTTAGTGGCGTAAAAAATGGCACAAGGAAATCTCATATATTTCCTCACGCCATTTTTCCAACTCCCCTAATGGGGGAACTTCCCCTTTGCATACATGATGCCTGGCACAGGCATAATGTAATAGGGCAAAGGGTTACAGAGTGGCGCAATGCATGCATTGCACCACCCTGTAAATGCGGTGCAGGGAATTTGGCCTCATTGGGCCACATTAATGTCAAAATAATGACGTTCATGTGGCGCAAGGTGGTGCTAGGGCATTATAAATATGCCCCATAGTTTGACATGAGCACACAGACGTGTGGACAGTTTGTTCATTAGTCCCACCAAAAAAACATGAATGAACTTCAATATGCAAACAACATATCGTACCACCTTTATAAAGAGTGTTACAATTATATCAAACACAAAACAGTATGTGGTAGGGTTACCAGTCTCAACCATCTCCCTGCTATCTGTCACTGGTTGAAGTATTGGTATAGTGCTTGGAGTCAATGTAGATGTGATGGAGGATGATGGATGTGAGGACAACACAGGAAGTTAACACAGAGTAAAGAACATATTCATAAACATTTTTTGAAGTTACATTAATTAAGACTCTAAGTTCCACTGCATCATTTCTTAACAAGTAAAACATCCAGAGGCCGTATTATACAAAGTGCTCCGGGAGAGCAACGGGCATGTGGGCCCGGTTTGCACACGCTTGGGGTACTTTGGTAATACAGAAAGGGCTATAGACACTAGTTTGGCCCTTTCTTTAATACAGATAGCACTGGCACACATATTGCATCAGCGTTATCATCAGAGGGCGTTCCCTCATTTGCATGAGGGCATGGCCCCATGCAAGTGAGGGAATACCTTTACCACTGTGCCCATGCTGTATAATAGATGTGGGTGCAGAGGCAAAAAAACTGTCAGGAGGTGCCCTGATGGCAGCCCTCTGGAGTGGGGAAAGAGAGTCATATGGACCCCATAGACATCCCCTTGCTGGCAGGTGCAGACACTCACTGCAACCACCTTCAAGGGGATCTCTAATCCCCTTTAAAAGTGCAGGTGGGTTGCCGCCTGCACAGTGAAACACTGAGAGGCTGCTTCAAAGCCACTCTGTTTTTTACATGAATGCAGGAGTTCCTGGCTACCCTGGGGACAGTGCATTCAGTGCAATAGTGTGTACTTTCTCTGTTTGCACCCGGCACCCGGCACACCTGTTTTAATGTTCGTTGTTGCACAAACAGAGAAAGTGCACCCTATGTGTAATATGGGACAAGGTATTAATGTGACATTTTGTTTTCAACAAATGAAAATCAGGAAATGTTTTGTTCTGCCAGATAGCTGTCAAGGCCACTAACCTATTTGTGTATTTTTCCAGCCTCTGCAGGAGTGGCACAAGCCCCATCAATCCCATGTAAATGTGCACTCCCTAGCTGGATGGAAATATTCTTTCAACACGCTTCTGTGGGGGAAAGGTGTGGGAATAAGGAGGAGAGACTAGGTACTGGATGTCTTCTGTTTCTGAATATTCTGAAGTTTCTTTTCGAATTGGAGTTATACTTGTTCTCATTTAATGGACCTGGAGCCAAATACTTCTTTGAATTGTCACTTGCAAGAAATGACCTGCGATACAAGATTCACCCTTAGAACACACATTACATTATCACACAAATTCAAATATTTAGATCAAACCACCATGAAATTAACTTCACTTATTCATCTCTTGTTCTTCTGATCGTATCCATTTATTTCTCTTTGCACAGACTTCTGGGTTGTATGTTTGCAGAAATACCGGGCTTATCGGTATGCAGTTTAAGCCTTCCAATAGGAGATAAATTAGTGTAGCTCCAAGAGTATTCAGAAAACGGAAAAAAACACAACGACTTCTTGCAGTCAGTGGACTAGATTTCACTCTGGAATAACACTCCCTATTAAGGTTGGAGCTCGACAACCAGTTTACTTATTTTTTAAAGGGTTCCCAATGTGAATACTACTTTACCTGTAGTCCTTTTATATTTGTCTTTTTAATAAATACCGATTAATTTATCTATTGTTTTCCTAAAATTGCACATGACCAAATAAAATCTTCTTTGTGTCTCTTTTTAAATGCGCATTGAGGCCCATATTTATACTTTTTGACGCAAAACTGCGCTAACGCAGTTTTGCGTCAAAAAAATTAGCGCCGGCTAACGCCATTCTGAAGCACCATGCGGGCGCCGTATTTATTGAATGACGTTAGCCGGCGTTATCCGCCGGCGCCGTCTGGTGTGCGTTAAAAAAAAAAGACGTACACCAGGCAGCACCGGCGTAGGGGAAAATGGAGCTTGGGCGTCAAGAAATGGGGCAAGTCAGGTTGAGGCAATTTTTTCACCTCAACCCGATTTGCGGCAATTTTTTTCACTCCCAACCCCCATAGAAATGACTCCTGTCTTAGCAAAGACAGGAGTCATGCCCCCTTGCCCAATGGCCATGCCCAGGGGACTTCTGTCCCCTGGGCATGGTCATTGGGCATAGTGGCATGTAGGGGGGCACAAATCAGGCCCCCCTATGCCACAAAAAAAAAAAAAAAAAACACTTACCTGAACTTACCTTAATGTCCCTGGGATGGGTCCCTCCAGCCTTGGGTGTCCTACTGGGGTGGGCAAGGGTGACAGGGGGGGTCCCTGGGGGCATGGGAGGGCACCTCTGGGCTCCTTCAGAGCCCACAGGTCCCTTAACGCCTGCCTTATGCAGGCGCTAAAAAACAGCGCAAAAGCGGCCGCACGTCATTTTTTTTGACCCGCCCACTCCCGGGTGTGATTTTTGCCCGGGAGTATAAATCCGACACACATGCCTCGGAGTCGATTTTTTAGACGTGAACGCCTACCTTGCATCTCATTAACGCAAAGTAGGTGTCCACGCTAAAAAATGACGCAAACTCCATGGACTTTGGCACTAGACGCGTCTAACGCCAAAGTATAAATATGGAGTTAGTTTTGCGTCAAAATTGCGTCAAAAAAAATGACGCAATTCCGGCGCAAACGGAGTATAAATATGCCCCTGAGTACTGTCACTAACCTCGATTTCTTGCTTTTTTTCTAGTTGGGGGCTTGGCAGCTGCTTCAAGATGCTGCTATTGAGGATCCTAGAAGAAAACGACCTCTCAAGAAGAGCCATTGGCTTGGACCCAACAGGTGGGTGAAGAAATGACTACTTTCTCTCAGTGAACTGGAAAGCCAAACAATCGCTTGGGCAGTAGGTTACAAGACTTCAGGAAATCTCAAGGGGTCTCGTAAGATTTGCCCCTACTCACACTGATAAATACCTTCTTGAACTTCTTTGGTCCTTAATGAGAGTTCGTGGGTTGCATCTTTGGGGGAGGTCGAGTAGGATTTGAAAATCGAGTGGATGCTTTCCAGGGCACTAAAGATTAATTATAGCCTTCCTCAGAGATGGGACTCACCAGAATAATAGTTCTGCAGACTTCCAGCTCTGCAAAAAGTGCATGGCGCGACAATAGTAACATACCATATCTGTGTGCGATAAACGGGTGTGCTTTAAAACAGCTCTTGGGTTCTCTCCAGACTTAAATGGTACTACTCCTGCCCCAGCAACCAAAGCACTTGTAAGAAACTATATAAGGAACAGAAAAGTTTGTGAAGATTAATATAAATAGTTCATTGTTTAAATTATGGTGCATTCCATGCCTGTATTAGAGAGCTGGATGTGTGACATGTGTCTGTCTATGTAGTGTGGGGGACAGAGAAAACAGAATTAGTGGTTAAATGAGAACTAGTTGGGATACAGGGATAAACATTTCTTACCTGGCTTCACAGTGAGGTCTCATGGAACAGGCAGCCACTTTAGCAGGTAAGGCTGTATGGTGGAGAGGATATGCTCCTGAAAGGTTGTGAGACAGAGCCTTTGTCACCTGAATTTCAGAGAACATTTCTTCATCTGCTTCTTCCCACCCTGCCGTTTCTTTTTTCTTTTTAATGTCCCTGGGAGGGTATTTTTAATTAACAAAACATTGGGTGCAGAATTAAACGTGAGGAAATAACATGCAGGCTTGAAAATAAGAAAGAAATGCATTTATTTTTTATTTCCTTTCTTACTTAGCAGACGAAAAAGCAAAAGGCAACAATATCAGTAGATGTTATTTGAATAATGCACCATCAAGCACACATTTAACTTGTTTGACATCATTGACGTAGGTCAATAATGTTTTATCCATAACTGTTAATTCTGTTTGAAAGACTAAACAATTGCTCTATGTAGAAAAATATCTTATTTTAGCCTTCACATGTTCATAAGTTCATTAAATGAATAACTTGTTTAGTTTTTGCTATACATTGGGTTTCTGGCTCGCAGACCTATGCTGTCAAAGCAGGAACCATAATTCTACTCAGGGTAAGTCACCTACACATTAAAAACTTAACCTGTGTTCACCCTCTGGTAGTATTGCACAAAGTAGTCAGGTGTAGCTGAAGAGGCAATGTGTAAAATACTTGTCCAACACTCCAAACAGTAAAACAGCGAAACCACCACACAAAAATAATCCACACCATGTTAGAAAAATAGAAAAATCCAATAAGTTGAAGTTGAGATATGTATTTTTAAAAAGTAAATGAAATTATAGTGTTTAAAAGCAGGAAGCGGCAACTGAGGCTATCTGGTAATGCTAGACCGGATAAATGTCAAAAGTTGAGATCGACCATGGTGGAGTGCATGCAGGCTACAAGACCCATGCGGGCCCCACTGAGCAAGAGTACCTTGGTTCATGAGATGTGTCAGTTCTGAGCAGCACAGCAAGCTTGATGCATCAGTTCTGGGTCCACGCAAAAGAAAGCAGTGAAGTGATGTGTCAACATTGATCCCGAGGTGATGTGTCGATTCCAGATCATGCAGAGGGGGAAATGCGTTGCACAGTCGGCTATGCGGCGTGCTGTTGATAGCAATGCAGTGTTCTTGATCCTCAAAGCAGCGGCAATGTGGTGGTGAAGCATCGTCAGGAAAGCCGATATGTTGATTCCGAACAGTGCAGCAAGGTTGATGCATGGTTTATTTGCTGGAGCAATCAGAAAAAACATTCCCAAGGGCGCAGGACAAGGTTGTCACTGTTTGCCATGGCAGGACTTGCCATTGGTAGAGTTCACTGGCTGTAGAAGGATTGTTGGCAACATTTTGTGTCCCTGAGACTTCAGAAAATAGGAGGCAAGCCCTTGGAGTCACTCTGGGATCAAGTGAGGCAGGTCCAATCCTTCTAACCCATGCAAGGGAACAGCAGGCATCAGGGTAGCTCAGCTAGGCAGGAGTCCAGTAAGGCAGGGATCCAGCTGAGGAGCACTTCTTTAAGAAGCACAGAGGTCCGCAAAGCATAGCTGTCACCCACCCCAGACCTGTATTAAAGACAGGCTGCAGGCACAGAGAGCTGTAAGAACAAAGAAATGTCCACTTTCTAAAAGTTCCATTCCTAAAATACTAATGTTAAATCTGACTTTACCAGTACAGATAATTTTTCATTACCATTCCAAAGATATGAGACATGCCACAGGCACGTCTTTCTAATCAGGAATTACAACGTAAAAGGGTATTAAGGAATTCCTATTGATAGCCTATGAGAGCAGTAGGCCTCATAGTAGTGTAAAATGAACGTTGGAGTTCTTCACTACCAAGACATGCAAAACTTAAAAGTACATGTCTTATCTTTTAATTACACAACATCTTGCTCTATAGGCTACATAGTGCCCACCTTAGCGGTGAAATGTGATAAAAGGGGAGTTTAAAGCTTGACAAAGGGTTTTAAATTAAATGCTAAGCCAAAGTGGCAGTGAAGCTGCACACACAGGTTCTGCAAAGACAGGCCTGAGACATAGTTAGGGGGCTACTGAAATGGGTGGCACAATGAGTGCTGCAGGCCCACTAGTAGCATTTGATTTACAGGCCCTGGGCACATGTTGTGCACTTTTACTAGGGACCAATAAGTAAATTAAAGATACCTACTGGAGTTAGGTCAACGTTACTATGATTTATGGGAGAGAGCACAAGCACTTTAGCTCTGTTGCACAGAGTACTAAAATCAGAAAAAACAATGTCAGAAAATGGAGGGAGGCAGGCAAAATGATGGTGGGGGGAGATCATATAAGGCTGTTGGGTCCAACAGCTTACAATCAAAAAACCTGATTCTTTATGAGTAAGTTGGACAGAAAATGCATATGAAGAAGGAAATAGGAGGTGCAAGTATGCATTACACTAACCATGAACTTTTTCTCTTTCTTTTTTCACAACTATGTGAACCAGCACTCAATAGATAGTTTAGTTGCAATGTCAGAACATGATAAATAAAATGTTTCATAACTACTTTGTTTAGATAGATCAGTTGATGGAAGCTGCCCTGTACACATGAAGACACTGATACCTGATTAGTCAAACCTATGGAGGAGGCAAAGAAAGAAGTCACAAGTTATGTTGTTTGTTTATTGAAAAAAAATGTTTGTAGAGCAGGAGGAGATTCTTTTAGAACTCTTTTTGAAAATGTTCAGACTTTAGATTTGACTAGACTTCTAGCAGATATTTTCTGGGACACTTTCTCAGACTCATTTTGAGCTCCTTTAAACTTGACACTTTGATTCATTCTCAGACTCTGACTGAAACATATTTTGCTTTAAAGACTCTATTCAGTTTCTTAATGCTTTCACATCTTTGATTTACAAACTTTTTATGGGTCCTAACTAATTGGTTATTTTACAAAATCATCCTTTAGACAGACTAGGAAATTGTATTTGATAGAACGTGCTTTATGTTTTGTTATGTTTATTATTGATCATTAACTAATGATTTGTTTCTGGCAATAAAGTTGAGATAATAATTACTGATAATATAAACATATTAAACCATCTTCCAACTCTCATCATTAACTCTTAAAAATAAATGACATTGATAAACTGAAAATATTTGATGTTTTGATTTGCACCGCCTCCCTACTCACTTACCACAAAGATTCATTGCTTCGGGTCCAGTAGTAAGCAGATATTTTCAAATGACTTTTTCCAAGACTCCGTTCTAACAAAGTTGGTAGCGTAGATAAATGCCCAATTGCCCAAAGCCCTATTTCGATGACTGACAGAATGAAGTTCCTGGAGAGGTTGGTGGTAGCAGTTACAGAGTGGTGAATTCCTGTTTTGGATAAGAATATCAGTAGGGTATGCATCATAATTTGATGCTTTGATTTGCACTGCTGATGCTAATGCATTTTTTTCAAAGAAGATAAAGAGGTTATTGGGTTAAGATGTAGTATGAGACCTCAGGATAGATAATTAGATGAACAAGAGTAGATTTATGGTATATTTCTCTGCTAGTGATTTTAAGTGCAGGTAGTGAGAAGTCATTGACTGCACATTTGAGATAGGGAGAGTAACACAAATTGTTGTGATTGTACTAAGATTGGTCAGTGTTGGAGAAGCTTGATGTGCAAAGGTGACACTACAATGATTAGGTGATTTACAACTGGTTGAGATTTCATAATTGTCAGTGTAAACCTCTTTTTGATTTGAAAGTCATAAGGTGTAAAAACCTTAGAAATTCTGGTTGTTAGTTGTTCTATAGTTTTCTTCAGAAGAAGCAGAAAAAGACTGTAATTTTATGTTGCAAAGAGTTGTAGAATTGAAGATTTGTGTGTGAACGAAGACAGTGTAATGGAAAGTGAACTGATGCAAGGAGTGAGGTGTTGTATGATATTGTGCCAGGCTGGTATTGGTCGGTTGTTGTAAATGCTGCGCTGAAATTGGCTGAGCTGTGCAGAAACCGTGCAGTGATTGGTTTACCAAGCTGCACAGAGATTGAAAGAAGGGCTTTCCTAATTTGACCAATACAGAACAGAATCGAAACATTAAAGATTTGTATTTTGTTTATTTGCTAAATTTAATTTGAAATCATGACATTTTTCAAAGCTACTCAAAATGTTATAAGATGTTATGTGACTATTTCTGTTCGGTGGGTGACTCCTCCCCAGGGTACGCCTGCATATCATTTGATGACTAAGGGTTACATAGATGTGTATGGCTGTGTCAGTGGTGCGAGATCACTGAAAAAGAGGGCCCATTGAGTTTTCCTAGGAGGGGATCATTTCATTTGAGGATTACTGACAGGATATGAGAAATGTTGTGTGAAATGAATCCACCTCCCAAACCCACAATAATTCTAAGTCTTCAGCACTTGGGAGAAGATGGCAAAAGACAGGGATAGAAAAAGGTACGAAAGGCAAACAAAAAGAGCTATGCAAAATTCTGCCGATGCAATTTGGGATGAACATAAGAAGAGGTGGAGGAAACAAATAGCAGAGGAAACTAGAGTATATACTGCCACTACAAAAGAGAAAAATGAGCAGTCAGAAAAACATGAAAAGCCTATAGGAAAAAGATTAAAGGTAAACCAAAAATAAAGGCTGAACCAAAAACAGATTCTGAAAGAGGTTCCAGGGATACAATTTTGGAAGAATTATTAGTTGGACGTCCACCACCATATGTGGGACATGAAGCATGTGCTGGTACAACAGTAGATAATAGTGTGGTAGTGGCTACAACTCTTGTTGATCCTAATGCATATCAGATTACCGGACAACTGCAAGCAATACAACCTTTTGTTACACAACCAGTGTTGACACAAACAACAATAGCAACACAAAAGGATGAAGAACGGAGTGCTGACAATGCAAACACTCACCCCCAGTCACAGATCTGGGTTTAATCCATTGTTCTTTTACTCACCATGCCACCCCAGTTTGGACCCAGCCAAATGCAAATCGGTCTTGACACTGTTCCTCATGGGAACAGTCCAGCCCGAACTGCCAGGCCAGGTCCTCCGTGGACCAGAAACGAGCACCCTGGGACCGGTTTCAGGGTATCACCCTTCATCGGCCAGGCTAGCTTGAATCCAGTAGTGATACAGTAGCTGAGGTAGCTGTTGGAGGTGCTCTAATGAACAGATATATTCTGACTACACAAACTTCCCATATTGTACTGTGGACGCTACCACAAACTATTCAAACATTTGGAGAAGGAAGACATATGGGGGGTTATTCTAACTTTGGAGGAGGTGTTAATCCGTCTCAAAAGTGACGGAAAAGTGACGGATTTACCACCAGCCTTATTACGAGTCCATTATATCCTATGGAACTCGTAATACGGCTGGTGGTATATCCGTCACTTTACCGTCACTTTTGGGACAGATTAACACTCCTCCAAAGTTAGAATAACCCCCATTGTCTTCATAAGACAAGCAGCACCAGGCTAAATGAACCTGTTAGAGGATGCCATTTTCCCCCATGGTTTGAAGAAGCTGCCTGAAATTGTGTAAAAGTTGAGGATGCAGAGAGGCCAAGTGCTAGTTCGGTTTCAAATTTCAGTTTCAGTTCTGAAATAGAAAGACCAATAATTGTCCAGCGATTAAAAATAGAATTCGAAGAAATAATTAGAGGATGTCTAGATCCTGATCATGTAAATCATTATCAAGAAAAATAATTGATTTACTTGTGCAAAAAAATTACAAGGAGAGCAGCAACAGTGCATGACAAATCAACGGAATTAGCAGATAGATGTGATGTTGACATTTCAAAAAGCATCCGATTGCATAAAAGTTTCAGGGTACATTTAGATGATGAATCAATTGACAACATGCATTCTTCAGGAATGTGATTGCACTTTATTGAATTAGTGACGTGTCCCCAGATGGAGTGAATTTGATAAATTACAAAAAACATAGGCTAGGAAACATGACAAAAAATGAATCAGCAGCAAGTGTGACAAAACAAAAAAAAACTCTAAATCCCCCATATGAAGAGGGAGCTACAGTTTTCCCTTTAAGATAAGTACCAGGTAGAGCGTATGTGCATGTGCCTTAGAGTAGGGGAGAACTTGCATCATTTACAAACAATTTTCCAAACTTGATTCAGTGGTATACACAAGGTGAAACAATTATTTATTAAAACATTTTAAAGGTGTTGTGGACTGATTTGAATACATTCTTTGATGCTGTTCCAAATGATTTATGGGCCGAATGTAATATAGCTGTTCAGTGGCCAGTTGAAGAGCTAATGAAGGATCCGCATACAAATGCACTCTCACCTCTTGTGATGACCAAATATAATGAGATGATTACTTTTCTGAAAGGCGGAGTTCCTCCAAAGGATGTGGATTATGTAAGGTTGAATCAAAATTCAGCAGGAGGTCAAAAAATCAGTGCATGAGCATTAGTAGAGGTTATTTTAAGAATTTCAGGTGCTTAAGGGTCAAACACATCTTGAACCAGATAGCCCTGTTTGCCAAAATCTAAATCCCATAGGATTAGTTTTCGACGAATGGGATATCTGTCACTGTTGTGACAGAGTAACTCGTCCGCCAATATCGAAATCAGTCCCTAAGTCTTTAAATGAAGTTTTGAAATATGTGAAGTATTGCAGTGATGAACAGGAAATGAAACGAAGTACGCTTGAAAAGATGTTCAACACAGATAAAGCTGGCACAAAGTGGATTTCAGAATCAGATGTTTCCAAGAAATGGTGGTGCAGTGCAAGGTGTTGTGGACTGATTTGAATACATTCTTTGACATTTTTGTTCCAAATGATTTATGGGCCGAATGTAATATAGCTGTTCAGTGGCCAGTTGCAGAGCCAATGAACGATCCGCATACAAATGCACCCTCACCTCTTGTGATGACCAAATATAATGAGATAATTTTTTTTCTGAAAGGCAGAGTTCCTCCAAAGGATGTGGATTATTAATCAAATTCAGCAGGAGGTCAAAGAATCAGTGCATGAGCATTATTAGAGGTTATTGAAAGAATTTCAGGTGCTTAACCCCTACGGTGCCTTGGACGAGGTGATTTATTTTAGGCCATTTCTGCCCCCCCCGGGGTCAGCTGAGCTAGAGGCCAAAATCCACAGGTAGGCACTTTGCAAAAAACACCTCTTTTCTGTCAAAAATTGTGATGTGTCCCCATTGTGTTTTGGGGCATTTCCTGTTGCGGGTGCTAGGCCTATCCACACAAGTGAGGTATCATTTTTATCAGGAGACTTGGGGGAATGCTGGGTGGAAGGAAATTTGTGGCTCCTCTCAGATTCCAGAACTTTCTGTCACCGAAATGTGAGGAAAATGTGTTTTTTTAGCCAAATTTTGAGATTTCAAAGGATTCTAGGTAACAGAACCTGGTCAAAGCCCCACAAGTCACCCCATCTTGGATTCCCCTAGGTCTCTAGTTTTCAAAAATGCACAGGTTTGGTAGGTTTCCCTAGGTGCCGGCTGAGCTTGAGGCCAAAATCTACAGGTAGGCACTTTGTAAAAAACACCTCGGTTTTCTGTCAAAAATTGTGATGTTTCCATGTTGTGTTTTGGGGTATTTCCTATTGCGGGCGCTAAGCCTACCCACACAAGTGAGGTATCATTTTTATCGGGAGACTTGGGGGAACGCTGGGTGGAAGGACATTTGTGGCTCCTCTCAGATTCCAGAACTTTATGTCACCGAAATGTGAGGAAAACATGTTTTTTTAGCCAAATTTTGAGGTTTGCAAAGGATTCTGGGTAACAGAACCTGGTCAGAGCCCCACAAGTCACCCCATCTTGGATTCCCCTAGGTCTCTAGTTTTCAAAAATACACAGGTTTGGAAGGTTACCCTAGGTGCTGGCTGAGCTAGAGGCCAAAATCTACAGGTAGGCACTTTGCAAAAAACACCTCTGTTTTCTGTCAAAAAATGTGATGTGTCCACGTTGTATTTTGGGGCATTTCCTGTCGCGGGCGCTAGGCCTACCCACACAAGTGAGGTATAATTTTTATCAGGAGACTTGGGGGAACGCTGGGTGGAAGGAAATTTGTGGCTCCTCTCAGATTCCAGAACTTTCTGTCACCGAAATATGAGGAAAACTTGTTTTTTTAGCCAAATTTTTAGGTTTGCAAAGGATTCTGGGTAACAGAACCTGGTCAGAGCCCCACAAGTCACCCCATCTTGGATTCCCCTAGGTCTCTAGTTTTCAAAAATGCACAGGTTTGGTAGGTTTCCCTATGTGCCGGCTGAGCTAGAGGCCAAAATCTACATGTAGGCACTCTGCAAAAAACACCTCTGTTTTCTGTCAAAAAATGTGATGTGTCCACGTTGTATTTTGGGGCATTTCCTGTTGCGGACGCTAGGCCTACCCACACAAGTGAGGTATCATTTTTATCGGGAGACTTGGGGGACTATAGAATAGCAAAACAAGTGTTATTGCCCCTTGTCTTTCGCTACATTTTTTCCTTCCAAATATAAGAGAGTGTGTAAAAACGACGTCTATTTGAGAAATGCTCTGTAATTCACATGCTAGTACGGTCACCCCGGTATTCAGAGATGTGCAAATAACCACTGCTCCTCAACACCTTATCTTGTGCCCATTTTGGAAATACAAAGGTTTTCTTGATAGCTATTTTTCACTCTTTATATTTCAGCAAATTAATTGCTGTATACCCGGTATAGAATGAAAACCCACTGCAGGGTCCAGCTCATTTATTGGCTCTGGGTACCTAGGGTTCTTGATGAACCTACAAGCCCTATATATCCCCGCAACCAGAAGAGTCCAGCAAACATAATGGTATATTGCTTTCAAAAATCTGACTTTGCAGGAAAAAGTTACAGAGTAAAACATAGAGAAAAATTGCTGTTTTTTTACCTTAATTTAAATATTTTTTTTTTTCAGTTGTTATTTTCTGTAGGAAACCCTTGTAGGATCTACACAAATGACCCCTTGCTGAATTTAGAATTTTGGCAACTTTTCGGAAATGTTTAGGTTTCTGGGATCCAGCATTGGTTTCACACCAATTTCTGTCACTGACTGGAAGGAGGCTGAAAGCACAAAAAATCGTAAAAATGGGGTATGTCCCAGTAAAATGCCTAATTTGTGTTGAAAAATAGGGTTTTCTGATTCAAGTCTGCCTGTTCCTGAAAGCTGGGAAGCTGGTGATTCTAGCACCGCAAACCCTTTGTTGATGCCATTTTCAGGGAAAAAACCCCAAACATTCTTCTGCAGCCACTTTTTCCCATTTTTTTGAAAAAAACAAAATGTTCACTGTATTTTGGCTAATTTCTTGGCCTCCTTCAAGGGTAACCACAAAGTCTGGGTACCTCTAGAATCCCTAGGATGTTGGAAAAAAAGGACGCAAATTTGGCTTGGCTAGCTTATGTGGACAAAAAGTTATGAGGGCGAACTGCCCCAAATAGCCAAAAAAAGGCCTGGCACAGGAGGGGGAAAAGGCCTGGCAGCGAAGGGGTTAAGGGTCAAACACATCTTGAACCAGATAGCCCTGTTTGCCAAAGTCTAAATCCCATAGGATTAGTTTTATGATGAATGGGATATCTGTCACTGTTGTGACAGAGTAACTTGTCCACCAATATCAAAATCAGTCCCTAAGTCTTTAAATGAAGTTTTGAAATATGTGAAGTATTGCAGTGATGAACAGGAAATGAAACGAAGTACGCATAAAAATAAGTTCAACCCAGATGAAGCTGGCACAAAGTGGATTTCAGAATAAGATGTTTCCAGGAATTGGTGGTGCAGTGCAAGGTGTTAATGCTCATAGGGTTGGATTTCAAGAAGGAATGCAAGGTCTTTAAGGAGATGTGTTTGTCATGCATTGTAGAGATTGAGGAGTTCGGATTAATCGAGTGCAGGTGTTCATGTTGCTACATTAAAGAAAATGACTCCTTGTCATCTTTGTAGTAGGGTGGGTCTTTGGAAGTGCGATAGAATAAGCAATAGTCAAATACAGGGAGGAACTCAAATGCAAATTCAAAATGTGCCCACACAGCAAGTGCAAATGCAATTGCAGAATCAGGTTAAAATGATGGAAGTCCCACAAGTCCCTATGATTCAACAGAATGTGGACAATACTAGATTGAATAAAAATTAACTGCTCAAATAAAACTAAAATGTGATTAAGCAGTTTCCTATGTTTAATAATGAGAGCTTGGATTCAGGGACATCCCAAGGATGGTGCCTGAGAGGAGAGACTGATTGCGTGCCTAGTGCAGCCTTAGAGGTAGACCAGAGTGGACTATTCGTAGAGGGTGAAGTAAATGGCCACCAAGTGTTATTCCTGATTGACATTTGAGCTACCCATTTCATTGTTAGAACAGGGCAAGTCCCAAGAAAGAATATCCTTGTTGTGTTATGAACAATCAAGTTTTAACACCAAATTCAAAAGAAGTTCCTGTAAAAATAAGTTCATCTTAAGAAGATCATCAGTTGTTGTTTTTTACGTAAGTCCTGTAAATGTATTGGCAAGGGACCTATTGTGCAAATTAAATTGTACAATTTATTGCACACCAAATGGGGTCAATTTTCAGACCCCTGATGAGGAGGTTTAGTTTACATTGGCTCAACAAGAACCAGTGGGACTTTACCCAATGTTGACTGTAGAAGATTTAGCACCAGATTTAAAAGAGACAGTGAATCCAGAAGTGTGGGATTTCACAGGAAAGGTATTGGACTTGTTAGAAATAGGGTCTCTAGCTGCCAGTGGTTTGCACTCTGTCAAAGTAGGGACCCTCACTCTAGTGAAGGTAAGGGAATCACACAGCTGAGATAACCACTGCTCATCCCTTGGTAGCTTGGCTCAAGGAGTTAGACTTATCTCACAGTCAATGTGTAAAGTATTTGTACACACAAACAGTAACACAGCGAAAACACCACAAACGTACTCCACACCACTTTTGAAAAAAAAACAATGTTTATTTGAGTAAAATAAGACCAAAATGCCAAACATCCAACATATACAATAAAAGATAACAATTTTCAAAGAGTAATTGTAGTATAGCATTCAGAAACACAATAGCTCCAACTGAGGATATAAAAAATGGCTTGTCCAACACTCTGGCACCACCCACGAGGGAACGTGGACAGCCACGAAGTTGTGTATACCTCGGTTACTGTGCCTTGGAAAACAATGAGGAAACAAAGACGTTGCACAGAGTAGGCGAGGTGAAGCATTGTTGGAGCCAGTGTGGCTTTGATTTCTTACTTCAACTGGGGAGGTGAGGCATTGGTTTCTTACTGCTGAGCAGGGGAGGTGAGGCATCGGATCCTTACAGTTGCACAGGAGGTAATGCAACATTGGCAGCGAGGCATCAGTTCCTTGCGATAGGACAGGGTTGATGAATCCGGCAGGTCAAGATGAGAAGCATCGACTTTGAGGTGTTGTGATCACACAATGGGCCCACAGGTGTTGCAACTGAGTCAGAGCTGGGTACCACAGATGTCTGTGACATGGTGCTCTGGACTCTCAATGTGGCAGGACTTCAGAGGTGCTGCAGCGATGTCTAGCCTGGGTTGCAAGTAGCAGTCATTGCTCTTAGCGGGGACCGCAGCTCCAGTGTCGACATAGGGTCTGAGAGCGGCACGGGTTCTGAAGTCATCCTGGACGTTGATGCACTAGTTTCTTCCTTTTTGCACCACAACTCACTCTGAAGAGCCCAGGAACTGGATTTGGCATCACTTGGCAAGTCAGAACTCTCAGCAAGAGAGCTCAGGCACTGGCAGGTGAAGTCTTTGATGTCCCTGAGACTTCTTAACAGAAGGCAAGCTCAGTCCAAGCCCTTGGAGAACATTTGGAAGCAGGTTATAGAAAGTCAAGTCTAGTCCTTTCACTCCCACAGAAGCAGCAAGCAGCAGGTCAGCACAACAGAGCAACAGGCAGAGTTACAGTCCCATTCAGCTCTTCTTCCTGGCAGGCAGCATTTCCTCAGCCCAGAAGTGTTCTAACTGTGTAGAATTAGAGGTCCAGTGCTTATACCAATTTCTGTCTTTAAAGTAGTCAAGCTTCAAAGAGAAGTATTTGTAGTGCACAAGACCCTGCCTTCCCCTACCCTTGCCCCATATGCACTTCAGGGGGTTAGAAACTGCTTTGTGTGAGGACAGACACAGCCCCATTCAAGTTCAAGTGAAGACTCATCAGCCTGGTGATGAGCCATCAGGATATGAAGGGCACACCTCTGCTCCCTTTGTGTGACTGTTAGCCCATCGGTCATTCTGACCCAGACGTGTATTCACCAGACAGGCAGAGGCACAGAATGGTTAAGCAAGAAAATGGCAACTTTCTAAAAGTAGCATTTTCAAACTTACAATTTAAAAAAACATTTGTATAAAAAAAAAAAAATATTAGGCATCTACGAACAGGTACATTAAGGCATCGAAATTACAAATCAAGATTATGAAATATTCATAAAAATCAATACAGTGCAGCACTTTGCGCTGAGTTTTGATCACTTCTTTTACATAGTAATAATAATCTAGTAATTTGTGAAGATGTGCTAATTCACTGTACATTGGATTTGGTTTCAATTCTGGATCAAGCTGAGGGTGAAGAAGTCTTTCCCCATACAAAATGATACTTCTGTGGGGTCCCGATTTTTTGTGCATACAGAGGTACTTTGCTTGGACCGATTTAAATTTGCTTTTGCCAGAGATCATGTGATGGAGGTTGGGGGGTCTTCCATTGCTATAAGATCAGGGATTTCACAATCAATGTTGCAATAAAAAAGTATTGCTTTGCACATTTGGACAGCCTGGGAAAATTAGATATACCAAAAAGTGCCCCCAATGGTTCTGGTGTTAGCACTACCTGAAGTTTCGAACTAATCGTTTTGAAACTTTGGACCCAAAACTTAGTGACCGCAGGGCATAGATAACAGACATGAAGCCAATCCCCAACCTCACAATAGCATTGAAAGCAGTTTGCTTGAAATTGATGGAACCATCTTATTAAGTTGTGCGGGAGTATAGTAGAGCATCAGCTTTCTGAAAAATGCCATTCTTTTACAATTTGCGCCTCTTAAAGCTTTGGAGGAATGGTTCGTGTCTGGGGATCAATCACTCAAGCTGTAGCTGCTGCTATTCTGCTTATTGCAGGAGGGAGAGTTTAGCTGGCAATTCTTCCAGAAGGATGTTGTACCAGTTACCGACCCCTGTCCGTTTCTGAATCCACATAGCTTGGTAATTCTGAAAGATAGTGATTCGGCTGAATACTGGCCTACAGAACCCATTGATTGGATACACTGAAGTATCTGGAAATAAGAAAAGTTTATGCGTGCTGGAATAGCTGGGTTGCTAATTTTGAGTTGTGCCCATGATATGACACTATCCCTTGCTAGAGTATCCTGGAGCTTTCCCAACCCCAGATTTTCCCAGTTGTTTAGAGCTTTGGTAGCAAGAGGAAGCCAATATGCAACAGCTTCTCTTAGGGAAATAGTTGGATGAAACTGAGTAAAATGAAATCTTTGTTGGAGTTCTGCACCTCTGGACCAGAGAAGGTTTGGGATCTTATATCTTTTAAAAAAACGGGATAAATGAATGTTGTTTTCAAGATATTTTTTTAATGGGGTAAAGCTAGGCCTTCGTCCTCTATAGTCAGCTGAACTGCCTTAAGCAGAGTGCAAGGTTTTTTATTTGACCAAATAAATTCAAGTAACATTACATTAAGATCCTTGAAAAACTTTTGGGGAGCCTTGATCATAATTTAGAAAAAATAAATAAGAATAAAGGTAGTATCATCATTTTGATCAAGGCAGTGCAGCCAATTATCATTAACAGTGAATTCTGCCATTTAAGCATAAGAGCCTGTGCTTTCTTAAGAGTGGGGAGGTAGTTCATCGAGTAAATGTCAGACATGTTTTGAGTGACATAGATGCCAATATATCTGATAGGGGGAGGGGTTCGATAATTCATTTGCATCTTGGCTGGAAAAATTGAATCTTGAGCATTAAAAAGCAATGCCTCAGATTTAGATTTATCAATCCAATAGCCTACCAGGTTGGAAAATGCTTGGATTTTGCTGAAGGCCTTCTCAATATTCTGCCAATCGACCACAAGGTACAAGATTGCATCATCTGCAAAAGGTTTTAGCTTGGGCGATCCTGGCATCGGGGGATTTATAGAGTTATCCTGCCTCAAGGCATAAACCAATGGCTTGATAAAAAGAGCGAAGAAGACCGGAGCCAAAGGGCATTCCTGCCGGGTCCCACACCTTATTGAAACCTTTCCGACTACTTGTGAATTGGCTAATATATTGGCCTCCGCCCTTAGGTAAGAGAAAAATTGGACTATTTGATTTGGAAATTTGACCTTTCAAAAAGAAGCTCCCATTGTACAAGGTCAAAAGCTTTTTCCGCATCGAGCATTATTACAGCTGCTTTCATTTTATTTGTAGAATAGTAGTCAATTGCCTGGAGCAGGAAGTTTGTGTTAGTGGAGATAAATCTTCCCGGGAGAAACCCACACGGGTCACGGTGAATAAGACCCTGGGCTAGGGGTGTAATGCGAGCTGTCCAAATTATCATACAAATCTTATATTTTACAAAGACTAATTAGACGATAAGAATGAGGTTTTTCACTAGGCTGGTCATTCTTAAGGAAGTTGACATTTACTGCCTGGGTAAATGAACTAGGTACTTCTCCATTAAGTATTGCATTAAAGAGGACAGCTATGATCGCTGCTATCTTCTCAGGAAGAATTTTGTACAACTCTGCTGGAAGATCATCTTCCCCGGCAGCTTTGCCATTTGGAGAGTTACTAATGGCTTCTGCTACTTCTAATTTAGTGATTGACTGCAGCAGTGCAATTGGAGCTCTTGGTCAAGACTTAGTAGGGAGACTGATTCAAGATATTCATAATGAGCTCATCGCATGTAGCTGACTTGGGAGTATAGATATTTGTGTAGTGAGCTAGACGCACCTTTTCTATCTCCTTGGCCTGGTCCACAATGTGCCCTGGGACTCATCAAAAATGGATTTGATTAAAGAGGCATTCTGACGTGTTTTAATATAGTGCACCAAAAATATATCTACATGCTCACTCTCTTCGTAGTATTGCTGAAAACATGTATTATGATTAACAATCTCTTGTTCTAAGAAAAAATTCTTCAATTGGGCTTTAGCATCAGGGAGGCGAGTCCATGACTTGTGATCGCTGACTGACTGATGCAGGGGCATGGCGTGATTGAGTTCCTGAAGGAGGCTGGTTAATTTTTCCTTCTTGGCTTTTCTAAGAAAGAAATTAAAAGCTATGTCTTCCCCTCTAATATGTGTCTTACATAACTCTCAGATAGCATAGATAGAGCCAGGTGCTTCATTTCTAGTTAAAAACTCGGCAACTGATGCTTTTTAGAGTACACAACCAGCCTTCATTGGTTAATAAACATTTGTCTAAAGACCACCTGAGTCTTTCTCGATGCTGATCAAAGAAAGATAGTTAAACCAATGGAATGGAGTGGTACGAAAAGGGGTTGCATATTATGTCAGAGACGGATCTATCCCAAGAATTAGATGCTAAGAACAAATTGATTGTTGATGCAGAGTTAAACCTTTTTGAAAAACAGGTATTACATTGATCTTGTGGATGGTCCAGCCGCCAAGGATCCTGCAGAGCTAGGTCCTGGATAAATTTTGTCAAAAATTGGTGTGTTTGCGCCTTGTTTTGTGAATGATTTTTGCGGGAGGCATCAAGATTCAAATCTTGAACTATATTAAAATCGCCACCGACTACCAATAGGCCGGAAAGTGTGCTCAAAAGGTCGTAGTGACTTTGCAGAGAGGTAGTTTCATCTTCTATGGGACCATAGAAGCTTGTAATATGCATCAGTTGCCTTCCTACCTTGAATCTAACTACTATCAATCTTGCTTGAGGATCACAATGGACCTGAAGAACTTCTCCTTGGAAGTCCCGAGTAGTCAGAACTGCCACTCCACAGATGGCGCACTAGCAGAGGCAAAAAAAGAATGAGAAATGAAGTTCGGGGTGCTAGGACAGTTTGCCTGTTGTTTAAAATTAGTTTCCTGTAATAGAATCACCCGGGCCTAGGAGGATCTTCACCAATGAAGCATTGCTATAAATGTATGTGGATTATTCAGCCCATTTGCATTGCATGAGGCAATTTTGAAAAACCCAGAAGAGTACGTATTGGTTTGACTATCACTCATTTAGTAAGAAGAAAAGAGTTTTAAGAGCCTATTGGCACTGGACCTGATCTTGCAACCTATTAATTAGATTACAAAGTGTATTCTTGATGATTTTTATCCTCAACATGCCATTTTTTCTCAGCACCATCATTCTAGACAATAGGTTGCAAGTTTCCTTGTGTTTATGACCTGCTCTTTTTACCCGCCCCATGGCAGGGACCCAGCCGCCAAGTGCTCCCACCCCTACCCATGGAAACAGGGCCTACCTGTCATAGCCTCACCCTCCTGGTGTCCCCACAACTCCCCAGTGACATACCCCCCAATCCCCTGATAGGAGTGCACTGACATGGCACCCATTAGGTCTGTGTCTGAAGGAGATAGCAAGTGCAGGCCGCTGAGAATGCATACAAGATACATACTGCAACAAGAAGAGAAAAGAAGAAAAACAAAAACAAAAACAAAAACAAAAATTGTTGGCTATTAACACCATATCACGAGCCATCTCTTGCCTGATGACCTAGTAACATCTTGCCTTCCTCTTAAAATTTCCCTAGCATCAATATTACTTCTGGAGGGAGGCAAGAAAGTCTTTTGCCTTTTGAACACTTTGAAATAAATGGGCCTGGCCCTTATGAAAAACCTTCAGTTTTGCAAGTTGCACTATGCCAGCAGGGTCAACCAGTTTCTTAAAGTCATCAATAAGGCTAACAAATTCACAGCGTCGACATACTGTAGCTATGGACATATCAGAGAAGACCTGGAAGGAGAAGTCACTCTCTGCTTTGAACGTTCTCATTTTAATAGCTTTGATAGAATCTGTTCCTTTATCCTTAAGTCACCGAAATTGACCAAGATAGTGCGTGGATATTTGGAATTCTGGGGCCTTGCTGAGGGAACCCTATGTGCCCGCATGATGGCAAGATCTGGAAGAACTGTGGTCTTGTTAGGAAAAATGAATTTATGGATTATGGTCCTTATTATGACATTAGCGGTAAATGCCGCTTACTGCCACAGTGACGGCCGCCAACATACCTCCGCGGTGGCGAATATCCATTTGACATATTATGACACACACACACCAATCCGCCAGAATACAGCCACATACACAAATCTGCCAGCCCAAAGGTCAGTGCAAAAGTGGCAGTCCCAACATCCATACTGTTACGCCAACAAAACAGCTCCCATCACATTATGACCCACAAATCACCATGATGGACATTCAACGGTGGTAAACCATTGGCGGTACTTACCACTGCGCTCAGAATGGACACCCACATACAAAGCAACACTACATTTGCCACTACGAAAAACACACACTTGACACTCAAACACACACCACACCCACACACCTACAGCACT
Source organism: Pleurodeles waltl (assembly GCF_031143425.1). Classification (NCBI taxonomy): domain Eukaryota; kingdom Metazoa; phylum Chordata; class Amphibia; order Caudata; family Salamandridae; genus Pleurodeles; species Pleurodeles waltl. The sequence continues at coordinate 653,476,669 of NC_090439.1, forward strand.
ATAAAACACACACCCACATTACCCACAACCCTTTACGAACACAAATCATTGCCACCAGACTGACACCAAGACCACTGCGACAACAAAACACACACTGCTTTCACCCATACATCCCTCAGGCACACTACATCACACACCCCACCACATTACTCAACACACTCTCACCAGCACACACCACACAACACCCATGCCCCACAAAGGCACCCCTGTTTCACTGATGAGGAGTTAAGGGTCCTGGTGGAGGAAGTAGTCAAGGTAGAGCCACAGCTGTTTGGAGCACAGGTACAGCAGATCTCCATTGCAAGGAAGATGGATCTATGGCGGAGAATCGTAGACAGGGTGAATGCCGTGGGACAGCACCCAAGAACAAGGGACGACATCAGGAAATGGTGGAATGACCTACGAGGGAAGTTACTTTCCATAGCAGCAAGGCACCAGCTCGCTATACAGAGGACTGGCGGTGGACTCCCACCTCCTCCTCCACAGCTCAAAGCATGGGACGAGCAAGTCTTGGTAATACTGCATGAGGGACTCACTGGAGTAGCCGGAGAACTGGACACTAGTAAGTCAACATTTACCACATATCACTTCCCATACCTGCATGTCATCACCATACACAAGCAAAAGGTGGCAGGGAAACACCAACTATAGAGGGGAAGCCAGGGGTTTACAATATGTCACACACATGAAGCATAATACATTACTTACGTCCCCACAGGTACCCCAGCCAATGTCAGCGGAGAGGAGGTGTCACAACTATCCAGAACATGAACAGAAGATGCCCCCAGTGATGACAGTAACTCTACACTTCTGGATCTGGATGACCTACCTGGCCCCTCAGGGACCACTGGACAGCCGGTCACCCAAGCCCACTCACAGACCACCACAGAGCCTCCCTCATCAGGATCCAACACCTCAGCACCCACCCAACATACCCTCTGTCCGACGGACATGTTAATCAGCAGTAAGCCCACCTGTACAGGGACCTCGCCCTCAAGACAATCAGGGACTTCGGGTCAGTGGCAGTGGGCACTTTGTTCAGGGGACAGAGGCACAGGCCAACAGGGACACTGGGAGGACTGCTGTGCGCCAGGAGGAGGACAAGACCAGGGAACCGACTCTCCAGGAGGCACTCTGAGATCCTGGGAGCCTACCAACATGGACAGGACACGATTGGCCAGATCCTTGACAACGTGCATGAGAACAGGTGGCTGCAGGACAGACATTATCAAGGGATCAGAGAGGACTTGCAAGTCATTAACACCACCCTGATCTCCATAGCAGGGGTGCTGACAGACATGGCGGACATCATGAGGGAGGCAACAGCACACCAGCGGGCCAGTCTATTGACCAGCCGTGCACTTCTCCTGCAGCTAGTGGGCAGGAGGCCCCGCCACAGGACCCACAGGCCACCAGCACACCTTCCCCTGCAGAAGGTGAACCACCCACCAAACGTTCCCTGTGACCCAGACAGAAGCCAGAGACACTTGCCAAGACCCTTGCCAGGATATGAGACTCTCCTGATTGTCCCCCTTGTGTCCCACTCAGTCACCTTGTCCACTTTGAACTGCCTTTGCTCCCTTTCCAATAGCCCCTTGGACACTGCACCTGTGCTACAAACAGAATGGAACAATACCCTGGACTTTCCTCCATCAATTTATTAGCGCTACAATAAACACTCTTGGAAAAAACTCAACTACTAGTATTTCATGTATTGAAAATGTGTAATGATGGAAACAGCTACATCCATTGCAAATGAACTGTACATAGTGAGAGGATAGAAAGAATGACCTGTAGCTGGCTGTAGTGATCACATCAGGACATTGTTGTCATTTCACCAACATCTGTAAAATGATAATCCATAGGTGGCAGTAAGTAGAGGTAAAAAGTGGGCAATGCCATCATGCCACATCCATACAGAATACACCAATAGTCATAGAAATGTGAAGTTGCACTGTCTCACCTGTGTGGCATTGGAAGTACTGACGGATAACTGATGTTCTGTTGTCCACATCCTCATCCTCTGCCTCCTCATCCTCACTGTCCTCAGGATCCACTGCTGCCACAGGGGCATCTCCAGTCTCCTTCTCCTGCAGAAAAGGTCTGAGGGCCAGGTTGTGCAACATGCAGCATGTCACTACTATCTGGCAGCCCTTCCCGGGTGAATAGCACAGGGATCCACCTGTCAGATGGAGGCACCTGAACCTGGCCTGCAGGAGACCGAAGGTCCTCTCGATGATCCTTCTGGTTCACCCATGTGCCTCATTATAATGTTCTTCAGCCCTTGTCCTGGCATTCCTCACAGGGGTCAGCAACCACAATAGGTTTGGTTAGCCAGAGTCATGTGCAAGTATTGAGGGACAACTTTTAGCCACATACTATCCTATTAGGTAACATCAGAAACATACACTAACATACACCGGGTGGAAACCAAGGCTCACCTATAAGCCACACCCTGTGCCTCTGTAGTTGGGCCATCACATTTTGGATGCTGCTATTCCTCAGGACAAAGGCATCATGCACCAACCTAGGATATTTAGCACTGACATGGGAGATGTACTGGTCCGCCAGGCACACCATCTACACATTTACGGAGTGGAAACTTTTACTATTCCTGTACACCTGTTCGTTCTGGTGGGAGGGAGGGGACAAGCACAATATGTGTCCCATCAATCGCACCAATAATATTGGGGATATGTCCCATTGCATAGTATCCGGCCTTCACATGGGTGAAAACAATGTAGCTGCACATTTGTTTTACCAGGGCAGACAAGATTCTTGCCAGCATGATTGAGAACATTGGCTGTGACATTCCTGCTGCCAAGCCCACTGTCACTTGAAAAGAACCAGTTGCCAGGAAATGGAGCACTGACAGAACTTGCACAAGAAGGGGGATCCAGTGGGAGGACGGATAGCTGATATCAGGTCAGGCTCCAACTGGACACACAGTTCTGTGATTGTGGCCTTGTCCAGTCTATAGGTGAGTATAATGTGCCTGTCCTCCAGTGTAGCTAAGTCCACCAGGGGTCTGTACACGGGGGCATGTCTCCATCTCCTATTCATCCGCTGCGGTAGGTATCTAAGAGACACAAGAGTGAGTAGGCTGTCACAATTTGAACAACTAAACCACAACAGCAGTCCACATCGTGCAATTACGTTTTGGGACAGTGTGAATTTCTAAGTATGTGCTTATTTATCCTGTGACGCAGCAATTATCGATAGGCCTGTTCACCCCCCCCCTGAAATGGCGACCACCTGCCTGTTTGGAGGGACAGGTGGAATTGAGGTAATTCTGCCGACATTGGATGGCGTGGAGGTAGGTGGTTGTGAACTGCCGTGCAATTCCTCATTTGTTAATTTTGGGCCCTATAGAGTACAGTGGCCAGTGGGGATCTACTCCGGCGGTGACGGTGTACATTGCTGTGGACGTAACCGCCATTTTCTAAATCATTCCTCACTTGTTTCCTGACCTTCAACAGGAGAGGACCTACACTGCATGTGCTGCTGTGACTTGTGTCTGGAACCTAACATGGCCCATGTGACCAGGGGAAAGGGCACCAGCCTTCACTTCGGAGGAGTTGGAGCGACTGGTGGATGGGGCCCTACCCCAGTACGGACTGCTGTATGGACCTCCAGACCAATAGGTAAGTACACTGTGGGCACGATGCATGTGGCATGGATGCATGGAGATATGTGTGAAGGCATTGTGTAAGGGCGGGAGATTATCTGTTGGTGGTGACCATGTTGTGTGCTAGGCAATGTGTGTGCCAATGGTGATGAAACGGGTATGGTGGGCCATGTGTGTGACAGGCTGGACTGTTAGTTAAATGGTGTTCTCCTGTCTGTACTGCCACTGCAGGTCAGTGCCCATCAAAAGAAGGGAATATGGTGTGCCATTGCCAAAGAGGTGAGGACCCTGGGGGTCTATGGCAGGCGGAGCACCCTCTGTCGGAAATGGTGGGAGGACCTGAGACGCTGGGCATGAAAGACCGCGCAGGCCCAGCTGGGGATGGCCTCCCAATGAGGAAGGCGTTCCTATCGGACCCTGACCCCCATGATGGCCCACATACTGGTGGTGACCTACCCTGAGCTGGATGGGCGCTTGAGGGAATCACAGCAGACACAAGGGCGTAAGTACAGTGGGTATCATTACATATTTTGATTGGTGGGGTGGTATCCAGATGGTGGTTGTATGTTAGTGGACGCCCCTAAGGCCAGACCAGACGTTGCAGCGTGGGTCCTCTGAAGGGTAATGGTTGCATGGCGAATACGGGTAACCTAGCTTTTTAGTAGTCACTTTCATTCCAGCGGGAAAGTCACCCACTCCAGAGACTGTGGCCTTGCACTCCCCAGGACAAAGCAATGGGCATGTAGCCCCTCCAGAACCAGTTGGGACGTTCCCGTATTCGGCTGAGGTGCCCCCCACATCCCTCTGAGGTGCCTTCCCACTTGCAAAATAATGCCCCTGCAGTTCTCTCTCCGGCTGTGTCAGGAAACAGGTTGGGCCTTGAACAGTGCCCTGTGGCCTTGTGTGCCCTCATGACTTTGGAATGGGCATTGGTCCTTTCTGTACATTTGTATAGATTTGGTTTGTGTGGTAGGTTTTGCTATGCAAATACATTGTCGTTACACCAGCATTATGGCTTGTGTTTTATTATGCTGTGTGTTGTGTCCCATTGGTTTATGTATGCAGCTGGTTCGGTGTGTGGTGTGTATGTGTCGGGTGTGGGTTGTGCGTCTGTGTGTCACTCTTGTTTTCCTCCCACCCTCCTTTGTGTGCTAGGCGGCTGCACTCACCGTCGTCATCTTTGTCAGCGTTGGTGATCCAGGTGGAGCATGAAATAGAAGATCATCGGGAAGACTTGCAGTTCAGGTTCCATGGAGGCTTCGTTCTTCCCTGTGTCTCTATCTGTGAGTCCTTTCACTTCTGAGCTCTGTTTCCACCAGGCTTTTGATGACATTGGTACTGCCCCAGAAAAGATGGCAGTTTGCACTGTCATAATATGGTGGGAAGTACTTTGCATTCTGCTTGGCTGTAGGTGGCTACTGCCGTGGTGACTGTTGTTTCTGCCGTGGCGGTTGGTGTGGTACATTGGCTGTCTATGGGAGTTATCACTGTTATGGTCATAATTTGGTGGTACTTACCGCCAGCCTGTTGGTGATATTACCATCACTTTAACACTTACCGCCAGGGTCGTAATGAGGGCCAAAATGTCCCTAAACAAGTTGCAACACTGCCAAAAAGAAATCCAGTATCTAGGACATATAATTGAGAATGGAACTAAGAAAGGTTCAATAGAAAAAGTGGAAACCATTTTCTGAATGGGTCTTCTAAAGACCCAAAGAGAAGTCAGGATATTTCTGGGAATGGTTGGTATTAGAAATTGGGTTTCTGGTTGGCAGACATATGCACATTGCCCAAATAGGAACCACAATCCTAGTCAAGATAAGTCAGATACACACTATAAATTAACCTGTGCTCACCTTCTTGTAGCTTGGCACAGAGGAGGTAGGCTTAACTTAGGAGGCAATGTGTAAAGTATTTGTGCAACACTTACAACAGTAAAACAATGAAAATACCACATAAAAATTGTCCAGGTTAGAAAAACAGAGCTCATCTTAATGAACAAAACAAGAGCAAAACGACAAAAATCCAATAAGTAGTCGAGATTTGAATTTTTAAAAAATATTTGCAAATGTATTGTTTAGAAGCTAAAAGCGCCAAGTGGGGCTATCTTGTTATGCTAGCCCAGGGTAAACCCAAACATTCAGGCAGACTGAAACAGAGTATGAGCTGGCTACAGGGACCAACCTTGTCCAGCTGGAACAGTATCTTGTGTGGATGGTTGCGTCGCCATCGATGATCCGAAGCAAGGAGCAGAGGAGACAATGCGGAAGTGATGCATCAGTTCTGATCCATGCATTCAGGGATGCATCATCATTGAGCCATGCTGGCATTGATGTGATGTCTTCAAGCAGTGGTATGGCTTCCTACCTTTTATGAAGAAGGGTGATGCATTGTCGTAGAGCCACGCAGACGCTGATGCGAAGGCAATGTGTTGGAGCTGAGGGCAATGTATTCAGGGACAGGCAGAAAGCACTGGATAATTTAAAGTAAGAAAATGCCAACTTCCTCAAAGTCACAATTTGATAATTACAATTTAACATCTGACTTCACCATAAGTTGTGATTTTAAATTGGTGATTCCAGAGACACCAAACTTAGAAGTCCCATCTCAAGATGTAATAAGACAATCCCAATGTTAACCTGTGGGAGAAAGAGGTGTGGTAGTAGTGAAAAATGAACTTAAGAGTTTTCCACCACCTGGAAATGTGAAACTTAAAAGTACATTGACAATCTTTTAAATACATTGCACCCAGGTCTTGGGGCTGTCCATGGCCTACCTTAGCAGTGACATATGTATTAAAAAGGAAGGTTTGGGACTGACAAGAGGGCTAATATGCGATGTCGACATGGCAGTTTGAAACTGCACACACAGGCTCTGCAATGGCAGGCCTGAGTTCTGTTTAAGGGGTTGCTTATGTGTGGCACAATCAATGCTGCAGACCCATTAGTAGCATTTCATTTACAGGCCCTAGGTAAAGGTAGTGCACTTTACTAAGGACTTATAAATAAATTAAACAAGGCAGCTCTCTCTCAGTGCTTACACAGATGTATGGTGACACCAAGAAGCCAGTGGCCTATTTTTTGGTCACTCATGATCCTGTAGCTGCTGCATTGCCTAGTTGTCTTAAAACTGTAGCAGCTGTAAGTGCTAGTCTTGAGAGATGTAAATGTATAATGATGGGACATCCTTTCCCTGTTAAGGTCCCTCACTTGGTTGTGGTTTTGCTTACCAGAGCAAAACCCTAATACAAGACTAATTCCAGTTTGACCACGTATACTCAGCATATCCTTGTTTCCCACAATATAAGATTTAAGCACTGTCAAGCCTTGAATTCTTGTACACTCATCCCCTTGCCTGAAAGTGATTTAAGATAAATTTGAATGTTTATCTTGATGTCACAGAATTATGCACCAAGCCAACATGAAAAATGAGCCTTTAATTAGACCTGATTATGTGTTTTTTATTAACGGCTCATGTCTAAGAACAAATGATGGTCCCTCGAGAGCAGCTTACGCTGTCTGCACCCTAATGGCTTGAAGGAGTTTCCTCAGCATAAGTTCCAGAATTGATTACCAGCGCTTCCAGCCTGACAGCTCAAACGAGTCACTGTATTGACAGATAGTCAGTATGGCTTTGGTGTGGTCCATGACTTTGGTCAGTTATGCGCACAAAGTGGGTTTATGACATCATCTGGTTCACCTATAAGAAATGGTGAGCAAGTGAAGCGATTGCTAGAAGCTTTACAACTTTCAACTGAAATTGCAGTTCTTAAATGTGCACACAGTAATGACAATGGTTATGTCACTGTCAGCAATAGATATGCAGATGAAGTGCAGTTGTGGCGTTTACATTTAATGGGACATTCACAGATAAATCTCAAGAGGAGACTGTCTGCTTTGTGCTGATGGCAAGAGCTGACCAAGTATTATTGAAGATGAGTTGAAGGCATCCTTTTGTAGATTACATGACCGAAGGTTATTTAAAAAACATTTATTCTAGGTTAGTGCAAGAATATGTGAAAGGACTGCTAGGTCTGCACACACGCCTTCTTCAGTTGATGAACAAGTAGCTTATCTTCATATTCCCTTTTCCTGTGCTCTATCATGCAATATATTGCTTACTGTAGTATATAGACAGAGACACTTTGAATAATATTTTTCTAATCTTGACTAGTTCTTTCAAATGTTCCACTAATAAAAAGCATGACTCAACATCCACATGCAAAAGCGACAGAGACAGCTTAGTATTATTTTAGACCTTTTCTTTCTGTAAATACTGTTAAGGTGCAGGAAAATAACCTGTCTTGCTTAATGAACCCACTAGAAACAAATTTCATTTTATTTTTAAAGGAGAGAAATGCACAGTTTGCATGAAAAGCACAGCAAAGGGAAGACATCCTGAAGAATGTATGGAGAAGAGAAGATGACTTTAGAAAGAAAATGCTTGTTCAGAAATTACAATTAAATGAGACAAAAGGGACAATTATCTTCGTTTAAAAGATGAATTCATGGGAAAAGGTAGTAGTAGGGAATAATATTCTTGAACATGTTTTGGAGCTATCAGGCTAAACATGGCAACATTTGCAGGCGGATGATCCAACTATAAATGGAGTATATTTTATTCCTGGAGAGAATGCTTATTTTAGATTGCCAGCTAATTGGGAGGGGATTTGCTACTTAAGTTTCCTTTTTCCAAAGATGTAACATGTACAGAGTCTAGATGCACTAACAATGACACCTGCATATAGATATTCATGCAGTGTAAATGAGGGAATGCAATTAATGGCAGACATATTTGGAGCTATTATAACAGCAGAAGGGGTAGTATTAAATGACAAAAAGATTAGAAAGTTTTCAACAATAGTGAATGAATTTGCAACTACAACATCTGAAGACCTATTTGTTGAAAACAGAATTAGTAGCGATTAGATCAATGGGTCTTCAAAACTTCTATGCTTTCGACATTCTGCTCGTAGAAAAAGGCAGAGTTTGCAAGATGCTGAAAATTGAGAACTAGTGCACTTATATCCCAGACAAGAGTAAGAAGATTATGCAAATAATATTCCTGACTTAAGTCTTGATTTAGAACCTTTAGAAACTACTAGCATAGTACAAAGTTTCACAAATGGAATTTCTTCAACAGGCAACTGGATAAAAGCAGGAAGAAGATGCATCCTCAAAGCTATCTTAATTCCTGTACTAATAGTAGTTGTTTGTTTTCTATCTACACTGGTGATTTACAAGACAATAAAATATTATTAATAAAGAAGAAAAGTCGAGACATAAATAGAAGAATGAAGAACATTTTAGAATTAAGTGAGAGTATTAATAAAGAAAATAACAGACTAAAAGAAAGAGAAAATCTCAAAAGAAAAAGTGCAAACTCTTTATACATCTGTAAATGTGATTTTGTGATAGTTACAAACCATCAGATGGGAGACTTGGAAGAGCTCTTTTAATTAACAAACGCTGGGTGCAGAATTACATGTGCTGATATAACATGTAGACCTGAAAATGAGAATGACATGCATTTACTTTTAAATACTGTACTTTCTTAGCAGTTGAAAAATCTCAAGGCAACAATATCAGTAGACTTTAGTTGAAGAATGCACCACTGAGCACAGATTTTACTTGTTTGTTAATATTAACCTGGTCAACAATGTATTATGAATAACTACTAATCTGTTTGAAACACTAACCAATAGCTCTATTTAGATTTTTTTTTTTTTAACCTTCACATATTTATAAGTTCATTAATGAATAAAATATTTAGGGGCATATTTATACTCCGTTTGCGCCGAATTTGCGTCGTTTTTTTCGACGCAATTTCGACGCAAAACTAACTCCATATTTATACTTTGGCGTTAGACGCGTCTAGCGCCAAAGTCCATGGAGTTAGCGTCATTTTTTTGCGTGAACACCTTCCTTGCGTTAATGATATGCAAGGTAGGCGTTCCCGTCTTAAAAAATGACTCCGATGCTATTGCGTCGGATTTATACTCCCGGGCAAAAATGACGCCCGGGAGTGGGGGGGGTCTAAAAAACCCGCATTAGCGCCGGATTTTAGCGCCTGGGTCAGGGCAGGCGTTAAGGGACCTGTGGGCTCAGAATGAGCCCAGAGGTGCCCTCCCCTGCCCCCAGGGACACCCCCTGCCACCCTTGCCCACCCCAGGAGGACACCCAAGGCTGGAGGGACCCACCCCAGGGACATTAAGGTAAGTCCAGGTAGGTATTTTTTTATATTTTTTTTTGTGGCATAGGGGGGCCTGACTTGTGCCCCCCTACATGCCACTATGCCCAATGACCATGCCCAGGTGACAGAAGTCCCCTGGGCATGGCCATTGGGCAAGGGGGGATGACTCCTGTCTTTGCTAAGTCAGGAGTCATTTCAATGGGGGATGGGCGTCGTAAAAAAATGGCGCAAATCGGGTTGTGGCGATTTTTTTGCCTCAGCCTGACTTGCACCATTTGTGGACGCCCATACGCCATTTTCCCCCTACGCCGGCGCTGCGTGGTGTACGTCGTTTTTTTTAACGCACACCAGAAAGCGCCGGCGGCTAACGCCGGCTAACGTCATTCAATAAATACGGCGCCCGCATGGTGCTTCAGAATGGCGTTAGCCGGCGCTAATTTTTTTGACGCAAAACTGCGTTGGCGCAGTTTTGCGTCAAAAAGTATAAATATGGGCCTTAGTTTGGAATCACAAAATCTGTTTCTTTATGAGTAAGTTGGGCAGAAAATGCTTATGGAGAAGGACATAAGGTGTGCAAGTATGCATTACACTAACCATGAACTTTTAAACTTCTATTTTTGACAACTGTGTGATCCACCACTCAGTAGATAGTTTAGTTGCAGTGTTAGAATATGACATATAAAATGTTTCATGGCTGCTTTGTTTCAATAGATTAGTCGACAGAAGCTGTCCTGTTCCCATGAAGACAGCAATGACTGATTGGCTGAACCAACAGTGGAGAAGAGGAAAGAAGTTACAAATTACGTTGTTTGTTTATTATAAACTGTGTTTTCTAGAGTAGGAGGAGATTCTTTTAGGACTCTTTTTGAGGATTTTCAGACTTTAGATTTCACTAGATTCCTAGACGATACTGTCTGAGACACTTCTTCAGACTCACTTTGATCTCCTTCAAATGTGGCACTTAAATTCATCATCATCATCATCAAAAAGACTTTATTTTGGCCTCACAGGTCATAAAAGTGCATAGCAAATCCAAACAAAAATATATAAATGCAGATATATATGAGAATAAAATCATTACAATACATTTTGTGTAAAAAGAATAAAAACATGAACACCAGGATACTCCTCATAAGCATTCTCTGGTACATAATTATGTATACCAATGTATCATGTTAGTGTAGATGACATTTTTGCTCTAGGGATCCACATCTCTCCAAGAAATTTAGCAATGGCCGTAACCAATCCCAAATGGGTATCTGATCTAAGGATTAGAAGAGCAACAGGAACCTACGGACTCCAAGCAACTTACAGGCCAGAGCAAGCCATTTCCTGCGAGGGGATGTGTAAGCAGAGCAAACAAATAAAACATGAGCCAGATTTTCGGTGGGAGCATTACAGGCTGGACAAGCGGTCACCCCCTCAGATAACCAATGACTGGTAAATGATCGTAATGGTAAGGTTCCTACACAGTTATAAAAGTACAACTTCCTGTCTTTGGGAACCAAAATTGTATCCCAAAAAGCCTCATAGTTGCACATATCTTTCTGATCGGTAAAATTACTTGGTAATTTGGAATAAATTGCTACCCGCAACTCCTCAGAATCTACCACCCTCCAGAACTGTTTTTTAAGGTCAAGTTTTGATGGAAAGTGAGCAATACTTGGAGACTCCCAAAGCTCACTGAGCCAAAGCATTTGAAGTGACTGTTTAATATATCTGAGCCAAGGAATGCTAAGGGAGCGATCGGCTTCCATTGCGGCCTGCAGGGCTACAGTGTAGAGGGAAAGCTCTGGTATATTCCAGAGCCGTCTTCAGTACAAGAGAGGGCGTAAGTAGGCCTTATAACCTATGCTCTTAATGCCCAGGTCCTTGAATAAAGGGAGCAATGGAGTGCTCAAAGGAAGAGAGACGTGCGTTCTTAGGAAAGTATTCTCAGTAGTTGATATTTCTTGGGCTGTGGCATGGCCCCATAATTCTGCACCAAAAAGACATGGCTTCATTGATCTGGAGTACTGGACAAATTGGCTTAGTGTAAAATAGGCCAAAATCCTTAATTCAAACTCCCGTAATTTGCTTTTGCTTTAATACCTGCTTAGCGATGTGTGGCTTCCAAGACATGTTCTTTGATAGCATTAGGCCAAGATAGCTGAACGAGTTCACCTTCCCAAGTGGAGTACCTCCAAGTGTAACCTTCCCTTTAAAAGATCTATGGGGATTGAAAGTTCAAACTTGGTACTTAGATTAATTCTCATTTCATTGCCTGAAAAGTATTTTACCTTGAAGACTCTACTGAATTTCTTAATGCCTTGCTTCTTGTGGTCACTGGGGGCAGAAACCACAAACCCTAGAATGCCTTGCTGTGAGGAGGAAGGGAAAGGAAGTCAGTGCCAGTCAGGCACTTGAAAAAGCCCGTAATCTCCCCCTGGCGGGAGATGCTTGCTTGTTGTGGTCATTGTGGGCAGAATCCACAAGACCTAAAAAGCCTTGCTGTGAGGAGGCAGGGTGGTACTCATCTCCAGTCAGGTGCTTGAAAAAGCTAGCAATCTCCCCACAGCAGCATGGACGCCTTGGTTGTTGTGGTTGTCGGGGGCACAAAAAAGAAGTTCCACAAAGCCCTGCTGTGAGGAGGCAGGGGGAGGAACTCAGTGCCAGTCAGGTGCTTGAAAAAGCCCACAATCTTCCCGCGGCACAGGATACGAGCAGGAAAACCCCAGTTACATACCTGGGGTGAAGACCGGGCCAAGAGTAGGCCCTGCTGCACCCGTCTGCATCAGGAAGAGGTTGGGCTGGGCCTGCTCTCTTGGCTCCATATGTTGGACTCTGTCAATTTCAGCCTAAGGTAATTGTTGTTTCTTTGGCATCTCCATTATTGTTCTCTGCTTCTGCACTGCTGAGGCAGTAAAATGGGGAAACAGGGAACTCATCTCCAGTCTGTGCTAACAAAAAATGCCCCACAACCAAATCTATCACTAATTATTTATCAACTGTGATGAGTGTTATTGACAATGAAATTGGCCAAGTTGAGTCCCGGCTAGATGTCACATTAATTGACCCAAAGGCCTCAACAGTAAACCTATGGGGGATGATGGAGGCTTTGTACAGATCACTAGTAATGGAAGACATTCGCATAGTGCATGTAGTGGGATCCTCTCTCTGCCTCAGTCGCCCCTCTTGCCAAATGAAGTTGACCAACCCTCCCTGGAGGGAGGCATAGAGGTCCAGGTTGTGCACACATCCAACACACCCAAACTGTGTGTTCTTGGTGATACAATGATTTTGTCTATTCTAGAGACCTCAACTCTACCCATCAGCCCACCCCTAAAAAGGACAAGAAAGGAAAAGGTTAATATTGGAGTAATCACTGTTAACGCACACCGCAATACATTCATATACACAAACAGAGTGGCATTACCATTACTAGATTCCCCCGTCGTGAACTGTCTGTCAACCTTGGCTCTTAGGTACATGGTCAAGCAGGCTCTGAGACCTAGGCCTGAGGTTACTGACTGAGAGATCACAGGTGGGGTAACTCCTAGCTGGCAGACAAATGGACAAACAGGGAAATTTAGATCTGATCTCACAGATAGGTGCAGCAACACCACAATGGTCCCCTGAGACTGGCCCCAATAAAAGGCTCATGGCCAGAGGGATGCGTGCATTCCCAAAACATTATAACGTTAGATGCCACAGGTAGTTAGGAACACTTAGCCAATCTAAACACAGCACACATAGCACACGCAGCAACCAAGCGTCCCTCAGGGGGGCATCTGGACACATACTCAGTGGCCCACATTGTGTCCATGTAAGGACGAGGCCCACCTGTAGTCATTATCTGGAACTGTATTTATGACTCCATGACAACTGTTCACATTTTTACCAAGAAGGAATGCTTTTTATTGATTTATGGTGTTCAGAGAAATGTATAAAAAACCTACTGCAAACAAATGTACATCGAGAGACAGACCTCAAACTCCATTCTGTAATTGCTCTCCTGGCTGAATTTTTTTATTTAATGAACTGTTTCTGCTTTGCCAGATGCCTTTTGTCTTTTGCTTTTTAAGGTATATCCATATTCGATCACTATTTTAGTGAGCCAGATAGGAGCTGACTGGTTCCTCAGACCCGACTAAGACCGAAGAAAGGGGATCCCGTCTTGATGAGTTCACATTTGCACAACAAAAAAGGTGAGAAAACGCCACAATTGATTGAAAGTTGTACTGAATCTGCGGGCGGAGGTCCATCCTGAAGCCACCGTCAGAAGGGTAAGAGACTACATCAGTGCCTTAGTCGTAGCATTTGGTGTGTTGCAAACTAGGAAAAAAGCATACCTGCATGGCTTGTGAAAGTCACCCTTTGTTGATTATCAGTGTCAGGGAAGGTGAATATTGCTTTCTTTTTTTGTTTTGGGTTGCTGATTGCTTGGACAACTGGGCTTGACAATAATAGCATGCATAAGGCCTTTGGTGTTATATTGGGTAATCATCTCTGTTGTAAGAGGTGCCTTTCACTTGGACCGCAGAACATAACACAGATGCTATGCGCGGGCTCTGGATGTGCTATAGGGCCCACACTTCAATCTTAATAGGCTAAAGAGGTTTTCTCAGTGCTACTGGTTTCTTAACACTGCTAGTATCTGAAAGAATTGAGAGGTGTGATCGCTTGGACCACTGTATGTGAAACAGATGGTGCGCAGGACCCCTTGGTGTGATATAGGGTGTAATTCAGATATTAGTTAACTAGAACAATTGGAATCCAGGAGATTTAACACAGTTTGAGGTTGTCCAAGAGGGCCCTATGGTTGCTGAAGTGATTACTTTCTTTCTCCATATACATTCTTGGTATCTTTGCCCCAGAGCTGTTATCGACAAGATTATCAAGCTCATTTAGTCCCGAGCACTGCGCAGAGCTTCCCCTGGTCACAGGATAGCATGCTCTAGGAATGGGCTCAGGTAATTCTGACAGGCCGTCCCCCTTTATTTTTTGTGTCTTGTCAGCTTTTCGTCATGCCAGTTGACATGGTGTCAATCTGATATTGTGATGCTGGTAAATTAGTGTGACTGCTTTTTGTCTTGAGTGTTGTGGTTGTTGATGACTCAATGTGCTGTACTAGCAAATTTATATAATTGTATTTTGCCTGAAGTATTGTGTTTTGTCAATATCTTAATGTGCTATTGAGGCATTGCTGATTCTTACAAATTGCTATGTGATGCAAAAGTAAGCCTCACTATTTTGACACAAAATTTCAGGCTGTTTTGAATTAACAATTGCACTTTTTCCTAGGTTGTGCATATGCATTAATGTTTGTGTTGTTAAATGTTTTTGACGCATCTGTGAATGACGTTGAACTCATTAGCTCTAGTAACCCTGTGTATATATTTCCCACTACCTGTGTATAACTAGTAATCAACATCTATATATTTCCTTGTTACCAGAGTAAAACTTAAAAATCCTCTTAAACCAGCAAAGTTAAAATTTATATAAATTAAGATCATCTAAAAGCACAAAAACTAAAAACAGCAACTATTTGTTAAAAAAAAAAGACTACAAAATTCATCATGGAATCATCTCTAAAGCAGATGCAGAACAGGTTTGCTACTCAGACAAAAAAGCTTAGCAAATTTTGCTACAAATTATACACATACACACTAAGGCAGACACATTCCCCTGGCCAAAAGAGGGAACCTTTGACACCAACGTAATTGAACACACAAGAACAAACATACGAGCAAATTATAAAGGGCAAAAGAAGGACAAAAGATAGGTCCTACTAGAGTTATGGGCCATCCTTGAGGATGTACAGGCCTATGACACTAACCTACAACTAGCAAGCAGGGCGACTGTAATGTATGTAGGCATGGAGGTGCTCTCCCCGATGCCTGGCATCCCTGCATTATGCTCCACCAATCTTCCAGTTGGGGGAACCCAAGGGGCCCCTTCCGAATAACAGGCTGTCAGGTCTAGGCAGGATAGACTAACAGGCCAACAATCCCAGGCACTACCAGCACCACCCCAGTCCAGTGATAGAGCTCCCTGAAGTTTGACCCCACCCAATCCATCATGTTCAGGTCTCCGAACCTCAGTGGCACGATGAACACACATTCCCACTGGCTCCGGGGAACACACCCAAATGACAGGGAGGTTCATGGCAGTTCAGGACAGGTGAGGTAAGGGTGCCCAGGAGGAAGCAAAAGGGTATGCTCAGGTAGCCCAAGAAACAACAGAAAGCAAGGTTGAGGGATTGTACCCCCTAAGAAGAACAGTGCATAGCTTAGAATGAAGGAGGTAACCTAGGTGGGATTTAGAAGAAAGAAATGAACTGAGCAGAGAAAGAGAGAGACCTTGCACCCTGGAAGCCTAACGAGAGAGTAGAGCAGCATACTTTCCACACAAACAGATCAGGTTGAGAAGGAATCTGAGGTAGAATTAGGGGAGAGATTTTTGACTGGGGTCTGTGCCTCACCAGAGTGCCAATGAAGGAGAGGGGCAGACCAGGAAATCACAGACCAAGGTAGCCTGGTTCAAACTCAGCTTAGGCACAGGAGAACAAAGATGGCACATTTGTGTGCACACAAGGAGAGCAGCAACGAAGACACCTGCTGCTCCTCCTAAATGTAAAGGACAAATAAACCAACACCAAGGGATATAGTAGCTGAGGAGGAAGGAGAGATCTTTGTGCGACCCTTTTGTCACCTTCTAGCCCGCTGGACTGAAGGAAGTGATTTGTATGATAGACCCTGCTGGAGCAGGGATCCCTTAAACCAGAGGACATAGCTGTTCCAGAAGACTTCTTACAGCATGGAGGGGGAGATCCCAAGTGGAACTTCCCTTACATGCAGGATTGTCTGAGGAGATGGGAACACTATGTAGAGAGAAAATCAGTGGAGCTGCCCAAAAAGTGAATATGCCCACTACCACAGAAAGGCATGTCAGGGACCACCTATGTGCCCTGAGCTCAGATGGATAAGGAAGGGATAGGAGCCAAACTGCCTCCGTTGCAGGATGGGGCAGAGAAATTTATCACATGCTTTGAGAAGAACACCTCAGGAATAGTCCTAACGATAGGCAATGTTAAAACTCTGGTGAGTAGCATTATCAGTAAACAGATTAACATGGTGTTCACCAGAGCCCACATCCCAGCAATCAAGATGACAAACACGGAGCATGACAGGGCCACACTCAATTCATAGAGGCATCAAATATTGAAAGCCCGAGTGAAATGTTCCCTTACTGCCCAGACGTAGCAGAGTTGATGGTAGAGACCATGAAACCTGGGAAGACCACAACAGACTTTCTAGATAGGATGAGAGAACGGTGAGGATAGGAGACAGGACAGCCAGGGACCAATATGGGCCCTCAGCTCTTCTTCTTTTACAATATCCTCAGGAAGGGTCTGCTTACCAAAATACAAAGTGGTTTGGACAGCGTAGGATGGCTGGGCTTGGTGGAGGATAGCGGAAGATACAATAACACATATTGCATTTTCATCAAAAGAAATAGGAAAAGGAGAAGGAAAAACAGGAGCAAACCCAGGGAGACACAGCTAAGTTTCTCTACCACAAACTAAGAAAAAACACCCTTGAAGAGGCCACACTGGCACCATGCGTGCAAACGGCACCAGTTCAGAAGGGTGTTTCACCACAAAACCCTAGAGGGTGTAAAAGTAACCATAATGACAGAAACTAGGGAGGTTGGCAGCAGCCAAACCCCATACAATGCTACTATTGCCACAGAATGGCCACGTGGCCGACAGATGCTGACTAAAGTCACAACATGAGCAGAAGTTGATGAGCGGGGACCAGGCCCTGCAAAATTTCATTCCGCAAACCCAAGCTCAGAGAACCCTTGTATTCAGTCGCAAGCAAGTCAGTCCACTCCTGCACCACTGCAACAGGAGTCAGGCAGTTGGACTAACACATGGCATCAGCAACCACAGACAGATAACCCAGCTCAACAAGGACCAGGGCCTCAGCCACAGCAGGGAGGAGTAACTGTTTGGGGAAGTAATGTCTTCAGACAGATGCAGAACCCAAATGCATGGTTAATTAAATGCTCTCAAAGCAAATCATCCATTCCATGCATACCTTAAAATTAACTGTGCTAAATTGAAGAAAAGGATGAAGAAGACAACATCAGAAATGCAAACCTTTACTTACATTCAACTATCCACACTAGGGCCCGCTGTTCTGGGTTGCTGTGTGGCTGTCGATCAGGCATCCTCACTAGAGTTCACCATTTAGGGTGCCGGTGGGACTCTAGACCCCACTCTGCCACTGGTCAATTGGCCACAATCCATGGGGGATGACAGTCTGATGAAGGAGGGCTTGGTGGCTCCCTGACCCATGCTTAAAAAAACGGAACCTTAGGTCTTCGCACTCACAAGCCAACTTGGGGTGAGTGTCAATATTGATGTCAAAAGGTACCTATTCTTGGGCACCCAACCAGGACCAAAATGTCTTTGGCGTGTAGTCCCAGCAGCAATAGTGCCCCCAGAAAGGTAATGCATCCAGCCAAATGGAGGCCCTCTTTTTGGTTCCTAAACAAAGATTTCCTCCAGGGTCGCAAACCAGGCTTCCTGCACTGTTTGGATAGCAAAAGCCCCTATAGACCCCACAGTACAAGCACGAGCTCTGACTGATTGCAATGCACAGCATGGTGGTGAATCAATAGAGGGGGTCCTCCAGAGTGACTAGCCATCCCAGTCCATTTCCATTGTTCAGGCAAACTTCAACAAGTTATTGTCATTGCTCTAGACTCACCACCAAGCATAGGTTTGCCTCCTCCTTTCTCTCAAAGATTTCCAAATAGTAGCCAGGATCCGTAGGTTCAAATAAGATATAGTCGGAAGGAGATGGGGTGCAGGGTAAAAAGGAGACCAATAGATCCACCATAGCTCTGAGCAGAAGAAAACACAGTGACATCTCACCCCCAACTCAGCCCTAGCAATCAGCTTACCCGCAAGGCCTCGCACGCACCGACTGAAGGGAACAACAATCCAATTTCAAGCACTGCAAATAAGAGACACATAGGGGACACAAAACAACTCTCTGACCCTCTCCAGCTCAAGACACTTAAGACCGAAGGTCTAGGGAAGCAACCAAAAACCAAACAAAAGAAGCCTCTAGGAGAGGGCATAGCCAAGATACCTGACATCACTTGAAAGGGTCACATTACGTGCCACATGCGAGGACTAGAGGGATAAACATGTGACCGCAGGGCACGTTCTGATCTCCGACCATCGTTTAATGCAACACGCTTCCTCTTTTACACATCCCTGCATACATGTAGGTCAAAAAACACCGCCCACACCAATGGCTCCCTCATTCTCACAATAGGGTACTGGAGGGTTGGCAACACCAACAGAGCACCAGTTGAAAATTAAAATTACCAAAATGCACAAGAATCACCCCATAAAGTATACCTTTAAGATATACACATAATCAGGCATGGCAAGGGGAGAGGCTCAACAACCTGTTAAAAATCAATGCATGCCTAAACAATAACCCATTTTTTCTGAACTAGGTATCCTGAGTAGGCCATCTTCTGGCGCCTTGCGAAAATCATGAAAAACAGATGAATTCCTAAAAAAATAATTGGTGACATGGAAGGATGTAATATTTTTTCTATTATAATGACCAAACTTAGCTCTCATTCAACAGGTCTGCATAGTCGAGCCGTTAAGTGCACCATCTCTACAGTGTGTCATCACCTTCTCAGCAGTTGCACCAATACACCAACAGGATCGAGAGCCACAAACTGCTCCAAAAACTTTCACATCCAACGGGATAAAGAACCACAAACTGCTCCAGGCACTTTCCACATCAATACCCCCAATGGGATCCCAAACCACATCTTGCTCCAAAGACTTATTCAAACTATTTGCACCCAAGAAACTCCCATCACCAGAGGATTATAACATCTCTGCCAGAGCCACCCCCAGACCTACAGTGTTTCACAGGTTATGTGTATTCATCCATTTATACATCTCTGTTTACTAGGGGTGCTACCGCATCCATGGATATCCAAAAAGTTGCCTTGTCTAATGGAGTCTAGTCAGAAATCAGCACAGTGCTTGTGTAGGGAACTGTCCCACGTCACCTAAAATTACACAGCACCCTACACCAGTAATGCACATGCACTACACAGCGCCCATTTACACAACATGTGGTATCAGCACATGACCGCTGTGGGTTCCCAGACATCGGCCCTGTCATATTGCGTCTATCCTCCGACACCACATGCAGTAGGCACAGAAAGGCTCTTCTTAGCCCAAGAGGCAGCCCCTGAAAAAGCAATTTATCCATATATACCTATTTAGGATTAGGGCCAAAATGCAACCTAATAGAATAGTACCCTGTAGAGTAGTAGTAAATCTGACCCGCTACAAGAACCTACCTTCTCACTGAAACTAGTGATATCCAAACTGAGCTGGACAGGATCCGGAGAAAGGGAGTTATAGGGAGGATACTGTTTGGCCCCAAATTTTCTAGGAAAGAGATTCTTGGAGGTGCCCAAACCACCAAACTAGTGCACAAATACGTCCACTCACTCTTCCATCTGTGGTCCCTGGGTGACCCTTAGTGTATCTGGGGCAGTCTTCATTAACAACAAGTGGACTCCACTTTCAGTGCAGGGCCATCCACCTTGAAGACATGAAGGGAAGTGGGTCTTGTAGGGGAGGGTAAAAAAACAGCGTAGATACCCTTTGTCAAGTGATCTGGGACACTGAGATGGATAGGTACACATGGATAGAAAGAAAGGGGCAACCCCTAGTTGTACGGAAATTCACACTATATTTCTTATGTTTCAGTGGCAAAGGAGCAATTCCATTGGGGATGAATGAAAACTCTGGCACAATGCTGCATATTCCAGACATGGAATGGGGCACCTCCACTCCCATGGACACTTACTGGAAATGTGGTGAGTTTGCTTACACCCAGCTCGTCCCCTGATGGTGTTACTTTTGCTGCCTCATCACCATACGCACCCCATCCCTGGTCAAACCCGGAGAAGATCTGTCAAACTGTACCAACACCCACTAAGGAAGAAAACAACACTGTTGCATCAGGCTCTGGAGAAAAGAACTGCAGATTTGTTTTACTGGACTCAGTACAAGAACATTCCACAGGAATTTAGACTGTTCACTGATGCCCAAGTGTAAGCAGGAGTGTCCATACCCTTCTTCACCTTGCAGACAAAAGTGAATGGCCACTAGTTGCAAATAACCATGTGGAAAATGTTCAACATGATGAACAGTACTGAGCTCTGCCTTAATGAAATCAAGGAAGAACTGAGAACCATCCGCCTCATGGTGATGCAACATCAGCATTTGTTGGACTTGATGACCCCAATGGAGTGTGGAGTATGCATGAAGCTCTGTTCATCTTGCTGTACTTTCATACCTGCCAATGACATGGACAATGGAACTCTGACTCTTGCCATTCAAGCATTGCACCGACTACAGAAAGAAATGTGTGAAGAGAGAGGTGCCCCAGAGCAGAAGTGCTTCACTAACTGGTTCTTCTTGTTCCCTCGGTGGCTGACCAGTCTGTGCACATCATTGTTGCCTATCTTCATTGTGTTACTGTTTTGTGTTTTGGGGGTTCCTGTTGTAAAATAAAATGAAGTCCTCAAATTGGGTAGGATACAAGTAGCTAGTCAAGTGGAAAAACAAGCTTCTGACAATGTGACTGTCATGATGCATGGGTTTGATAGTGTAGTTGAAAATTCAACTAGAAGGGGTAATGTTAATATTGGAGATTGGCCTGAATAAAACTCACATGGCCAGGGGTGCATGAATTCCCAAAAAACCATAAAGCTAGATGCCACATGTTGTTAGGAATACAGCACACACAGCAAACGCAGCAACCATGCCTCAGTCAGCCCGGACATCTGGATACATACTCAGTGGCCCCTATTGTGTCCACGAAAGGTCAAGACCCACCTGCATTCATTATTTGAAACTGTATTTATGACTCCACGACAACTGTTTGCATTTTTACCAAGAAAGGAATGTTTTTTTTTGCTTTGTGGTATTCAGAGAAATCTATAAATCCCTACTGCATATCAATGTACAGTCTTCAGACCTCAGTTCTGTAACTGCTCTCCCAGCCATAATGTTTAATTAAATGAACTGTTCCTGCTTTTCCTGACACCTCTTGTCTTTTGATATTTAAGGTATATCTGCATTCAAACAACAAAACACTGAGAACCAAGGGTACTAATGTATTATACTTCGTGGGCACTAAAACTGTGTCCCTATTTGTAAGTACACAAGGGAGATGACTGGCTTGCCTAATAGGTAGGAAATCTACTCTGCTAAAATACTTCTACTAGCTACTTATACCGAACCCAAAGAATACTGTGTCATATGTGTGGGAAATTGGATAAATTGGACACTGTGTTTAATAATGTTTGCTCTACTATCTTGGCCAAGGTGCAATATATTGATGACAAAGTGGAGTCTGTTTGTAAAGCTGTGTGGCCAACCAAGCTTCCTAGCATGATTGTATCTTGTAGTAAACCACAGTTCCAGTCTGATCTGTTGTCCCCTGATGGCCAGGTGTACAGTAACACTCATACAGTAGGAGTTGGAAGGGGGTTCAATAATTTAGTGGGTGGGACAGTACCCCCACCCGCAACATAGTGACTCAGGAAGGGTTGGCATACTGGAAAATAGTTAAATTAGTTAATTAGTCAAAGTTGGCCACTCAGCTACATTGTAATCACAATCTTCCTCAACTTGAGGCTTTGAATGTACGCCCCCAGATTCCACCGCAATGTACCCTGATTAATTTTTTCCTGGAAAATGTCCCCCAAACTAGCTGATCCCTACTCTGAAACCCATTCTTCTTTACTAAATCAAGTGGTGCATTGGCTCAGGAGACACCTATGATTTCTAAGTCAAGATACTGAGAGCCAGGAAAGTCCTCTGGGTAAGGCCTAGTATAAAAACATCCAAAGTAGATTGCATCATTATCAATTTCAAAAGCTATTGTTCCCTCGAGCTATGTTACAGTGCCTTCACCCACTAGCAATTTCACTGGGTAATATTGAAGCCCTCCCGCTTGGCTATTTCTATCGCCCACGCTCTTCTCTCTCTACTGCGGCCCCCAGTGGCCTTGTCCCTTGTAAGGGGCACCCTGATCTAAGTGTAAGCCCATTTGTCAACCTACATATTTCTAATAGGTTTGAACCACTCTCATCTCTAGATTAGACAGATTTACTTTCCAGCACTGGCACATGAAAGCTCAGGGTGACATAGGGTTAAGTCCCATGGAGAGGGCTGTTTCTCTTGGTGGCACTGGAAGATTTTATTCTATCTCTGGCCAGTGAAATTATCTTCTGAAATGTAGCAGGCATGTATCCCAAACTGAATATTAAAGATTGGTTATAACTTATTACCCAATATGATATTCTTTGTTGTCAAGAGACCTGGGATTGGGATCTCCAGCATATAAATGGGTAGTTTTCTTTCTGCTGCCCTGCTATGCCATCATCTGTTGAAAGGGCTAAAGGGCAGATATGGTGCTACCAAACTAATTCACTTCTGGACAGCACCATTAACATTTTGGGAAGGGCGATTTTATCGAAACTTGAAGAGTAGGCACAAGAGAAGAGGGTCCTGTTGGACGTACAGCTAGGGTTTCACCCTGGAGTGGCACTGTGGATCAGAGTATTAATCTCTACCTCACTATGCAAAAGTACCTAAGGAAAAGAAAAAACCCATGCACTTAGCATTTATGGACTTTACCTGCACCTTCAATACAGTGCAACGTTCTAAGTTGTAGAGCATCATGAAAGGCATAGGGTGTTATATGGCTACTGTTGACTTTCTCCAGAGGATACACTGGGACACATCCATTTAGATCTACAATAGCATAGAGGGTGCCCCTTCTCCTAAAATCAACACTACTGTTAGGATCTGTCAAGGGTGCGTTTTGGCACCTTTTCTTTTTTACTGTACAACAATGGCTTGGATGAATTTACCTTCAAAAAAGGTAAAGATCTGGCTAAAATTGGTTCCCAACACGTTCCAGTGCTTCTATACATGGATGATGCAGTCCTTTTAGCTAGAACTGCCAATGGGCTGTAGACCCTCCTAGATGCTTTTAATGCTTTTTTTGGTGACCTAGGCTTGAAGACCAATCGTGCCAAATAATGTTTTATTAAATGTGGCCCTAGATGTTCCAACTCCAGGAAATTTACATTCTAGGATAAAGAGTTGGCTAACGTTAATAATTGTACTTATTTAGGAATATACCTAGACTCGACTTTTAATTGGAAATTCCTGTTAAAAATCAGAGCATTGCAATTTAAAATATCTGTTGATGCTCTGTTCCGTTTCACTAAGAGACTAGTACAGAAACCAGTAAAGAAGCTAATTAATTTATGTAAAAGTAAATGCTTGTCATTTGGCGCATATGGTGTGGATGTGTGGGGGTACACAGACGTTGGTTTCATTCAAAAGATTGACAACAACGTTACATACAGGACTTTGGCACTCTCTCAATCCACCCCAACTGTCTTTTGTCATGCTGAGGTGGGCTTGCGTTTTGTAGAAGAATTCATCAAACTGCAACCTCTGTTAGTGTGTCTCCGAGCCTGGAGGAAACCAGAAGCCTATTTCACTAAAAAAATACTTTTAGATTGTCTTGCACTAGATAATGCCCCAAGTATTCTATGGCCAGCTTACATTAAAAACTCCTTCATCAAGCTATGGGCCCATAAACTTTTTTTCAACCCTAACAGATCAACTCATTTAGCACTGGATACAGTAAAAGATCTGTATTTAAAAACATGTTTTAACAAACAATATGTTGAACTGTAGATGAGAGACCTGGGTTCAACCTGGATTCAACCTGTAGTACGATAGTAAGCCTTGTTCTGGAGTTTTATCTACAGCGTACCTCACATGAACAAGAAAGATTTCTCCCTACCAGGATACATTTTAATCTTGTTCATTTTTTAGTGCCGTTCCAGATCCAAGGTTCGTGGTTCCTCTCCCCCACCTGTCAATGCAACAGAAGACCTAAACAGAGCACATTGCACTTTATTCTTTTTCTGTTGGCTTTATTCAATGTACAGGAAACACTTTCCTATGCCCATATTATTCAGGCTTAATACCAGGTCTTTGAAGGATGCTTTATCCTATTTACAACAACTGGGAACTGTTGAGCAGTTTTTATCAAATTATGTCCGCGGACTCGGAAGAGATACTGAATGTGAAGAAATGAGATGCATTGTTATTATTTTTGTTTGTGTTTTACGTGTGCATTTTATGAGCCATATTTTATTATCTTTAGTGCTTTTTAACATGCATTGTTTTTATGTACTGTTTTGCACCTTTATGGCGGAAGAATCTGTCAAATAAAGTACTTTTAAACTGAAATGTTTCATTCTGTAACTCTTCCGGAAACTTATTTTGTTTTTAAGACTCTACTAAGTTTTTTAATGCTTTCACAAATTTGATTTACAAACTCTTTATGGACTCTAACTAATTAGTTATTTTTCAAAATCATCCTTTAGACTTAGACTAGGGAATTTAATTGTATTGAACACGCTTTAGGTTATTTTCTGTTTATTATTGATAATTAACTAATGATTTGTTTCTGTCAATAAAGATGAAATACCAAACATTGATAATAAGCATTTTAAGCCCTCTTCCACCTCTCATCACTGACTTTTAAAAAGAAATGAATGATAAACTGAAAATATTTAATGTTTTGATTTGCGGCTCCTCCCCACTCACTTACCAAAACGATTCATTGCCTAGAGTTCAGTAGAAAGAATAGATTTTAAGTTATTTATTCTGAGACTTCACTCTAGCACTTCCTTGGTGTGTATATTCTCCCCCAATACACTAGCTGAATCTGATACTTCCTGCCATAAAACCACCTTATATACTTCACTGAAGTTCTATTGAGGCAAACCATGTAGCTGCCTGCAGTGATTTACAACACAATTACCTCCAAAGTATGTCTTCTCAGTCTTTCCTCTTTCTTTTGAATGGGGCTGCCTGGATCATGGAGTGCGGGGTTCTGGCAGTGAGGTAGTCTAAGAATAGGAGGGCAGAGCCAAGCATGTGGGCTGTATTTAGATGCTTGCCCTGTGAATGTGTATTAGGTGAGTGTGATTTACTTCAGGTGTAGACTATTTTCCTATTCACTTCCATTCAGAAATATATGCAAATAGATGGGAGATCCTCTTGGCAGGGAACTCACCAAACAGGCAGTACTTTAAGTATGAGTGTAATTTTATTTGTAGTAACTATAGGGCTGTAAACCGAGTACTAAAATAATCTATCTAATTACATCTAGGTGAAGCTATGTTCTTGTCATTGGGGCATAGAACCAAAGTGGAGCATTACACCTAAGTGTAGGTGTAAACCTAACCTGAAGAGATCTACACAGGCAAACTTTCCTTTGTGTAGTGACCCCCTCATGGAATCTATTTACTATGTCAGTAAACAGGAGCAGGTTTTCACGACGACCTCTTTAAATCAAGTTAAAAAGACGAGGAACATGAGATTTGATCACAAAAACCTTTCTTCAATGCTGTATGTAACTAATACTGCTGAACAACAAATGTTGAGTCCGAGATTGGGGGTATTTTTGTAAAGTTCCTTAGAAGCCCATTCTTGGACAGCTCCCTAACTAGGGAGACACTATTGATGGCTGCCTCTCAGCTGTAGACATAGCACTAATCCAGTTGCATTAAACTGATATGTTGGCAGGAGAACAAATCGTGGTTGCACAATGCACCTCCTTGTGCATCAGGTGACATTTTTTTTTTAATTCTTAAGTGCGTGCAACGATTGTTTACTGATTAAAATGGCTTTGAAGAAGACATTCTGCATGTAGGATGCATTTTATACGATAAAATAAATTGATACAACTTTAAACAAACCTATTGGCGCTAGTTTGTAATCTTGTCTTCAGTTTGTTTTCATAATCACTGTTAAATTAATCACTATCTACAACCCATATGGTAATAGCTAATATGATATAATACGTGTGAATCTTGTTGCTTCAGAAACATTAATCTTTCTCACAGAAAACTGCAATCATGGGTAGAATTGTAAATCCTTAATCATGTCTATTAGCAAAGTTGTACCAGGCTTCATGAATAGAACATTAGTTTATCACACAGAGCCAAGCATATAAACTGGATGGTACAAAATGCATGGATAATCAAGCAAAATAAATGTTCAACCCTTACCAATTAAAGATAGATCAATGTTGTTAGCGCTGCTTTTGTGAGCTGAAAAATGTTTATCTGAATGTAAAATGCATTGTTTTAGGGAACATGATGTATCATCTTCATCGTGTGTGCTTGTGTAAACACAGATCGGTTTTGTTTTCCTATCCGTTAACGAAAAGACTGTCTACTCAGTGAAACGTCATTTGTCTTTATTCCCTGGTTATAGAATAATTACTGCTGAAACATAGCATACGTCATTGCTATTTATAATCTCAACAGTCTATTGTACAAGTGTAAAAGCCACTGTTCTCATTTATTGTTGTTTCAGCGTTTTGAAATAGTCTACCCTTGTTTTTCTTCGAGCGCGGTTAGGTTAATATGGCATTAACCTAACCGCGCTCCGCGAGCGAGTTCAACGTGGGGGCCCCTACCCATGGCGGTAGGGGCCCCCACGTGGAACTCCACTCGCTCAATAAAGGTGAGCAGGTGTTCCCACGCCTGCATTGTCTGGGTGCTCTAACAGCAGACCACTCAGCTTCACTGGCCGCCGCAGAATCTGCTTAGTACAAATCACACTGAGAAATGCTGCAGTTCAGCCCAGACTTGGCCCCCGGCCCCTCTCGGCCCTCTGCTATGGCATGGCGGAAGGATGTGACGCACCTTCTGCAAGGGAACATTCTCACACATTCACTGCCACCTCATGACCAACCTAAACTCATTCCCTGCCCTGATCCGGCGTGTTGGCAAACAGTTACAACCTGCTCCGAACAGAACGTTAAGGTGTGTTCGGTAAACTGCACGGCATTCGGAAACCTATGTAGAATTTTGCCTGGTGTGTGTCCGCACCTTTATTCATCATTCTGCGGAGTTTAACTGATGATAGGCGGATTTATTTGTGGAGATTACCAGATGGAAATCGAAATACTGGCCATCCGACATATCTCTGTAAATAATGATATATCTATCTGACTCATAATCAGGGCCTTGAGACTGTAATTATGTACCTCGTATCTGTACATTGGAGTACATGATACTGCAAATGATTTTGTTACACAAGACTCTTTCGAAATGTAAATTAAATTTCATAGGTTAGCTACTAGTCTCTATCAAGATTTATAAGCTAATGGGTAGTCAATAATGCTTCGATAGATTCTACAAATCATAGTATAAATAGTTTTAACCTGCATGGATCCTCATTAGTACAATATTGGCAGTAAGGATGTTATGGCTCTGAAGTTTGGCTTCGATAATGGCCTAGAGTTATCGCTACTTGATGGGCTGATAACGACCCCCCACCCAATGGGACATGTTACTTAATTAGTTACAACAGTGTCTAGAAATTGTGTAACTATACACAATATAGACGATGTTGTCAGATTCACAAATTAATCTTAGATCTCCAAACGTAGGATTCACAGTCCTAAATGCATTGAAGTTGCCTGCGGATTTAGGAATTTACCACTGTAAATCTATGGAGCAGTGTCATGGCCCTGTACTACAGCTGTGCACACGCACAAATGGGGCCCTGTGTATGTATTTTAAGAAAATGAACTGTATAGACAGCTAGCTTGAAAACTCTATGGGATTCCGCAAGAGCTGCAAATAGCACAGCTTGGAAACATTGAGGGCCTCATATAAGCGGCCCGGTGTTCAGGTCATTGCAAAACAAAAGCAGCTGAAAAAATACTATCAGAGGTGCAGTACTGTCACACCCAGCACTAATGTGTGCAGTACATCTGCACTGCTTATCGGGGAGACAGCCTCTATGTGATAACTTGAGAACTATGTCCCTGGTAAAACGCCCAGAGTTATGGATTCATCTGCAGAAAGCGAAGCATGGATATCGGCATGTTAATCTATAAGGACCTCTGGGTGTTCAGTTTGTGATCACCTAGTTATATTAGGGCACAGTTTAACCGATCCCCTAGTATGAGTAATATAGTATGCAACAGGACCACCCAGTGGCAGAACAAAGCTTGAGGGGGCCCCCCTGCACAGTACATGGAGATTCCCCTCAGGCCAGTGTACTGTGTAGAGGGCCCCCCTGGAGGTTGGGGCTCCCCTGCAACGTGGGGGTTGTGGGGCTTTTGTTGCACCACTGTGACCCCCCAGGGAATATCAAGCTTCTCATGCTGGAGCCCTGAGTGGGTGGTTGGTGGTCGGTCTTTTCGAACTGTGCTCTCCTCCACTCTTGCACCAAGTGGTAAGTAAGGTTACTGAGTTAGCACAAGCACTGGAGACAGTTTGATTTTGTTGCAAATGGTTGCATACCTCTTATGTGACTATGCATAGAGACCGAACTATTCAAGATTCGTTCTGTAGTATTGCTTACATTGCAGACATTAGCCTATTTTTCATAGCACTATTGGCTCCAGTTCAAGTTGGCCATTTTGATGCAAACGTTTTCTGTACCTAAATTGCCATTCCAAGTAACTTGATAATTTTACTCAAAATCTGCAACTTTCTCACACACATTCCTCATTCTTCCAGGTTTTTCCTGGACCAGTTTGCACAGGTATGCAAGCTTCTCTTTCACAGACAGAATGAGGGGAGGTGGAGAGACATGCAGTTTTTCCTTGTAGTAAATCTAAAAACTGATAATATCCTCTATTTTGACATGTGGAACTCTGAAAGTGGAAGTAAAATTGCCTTGAGAAAAAATCTATCCTGCAAAAAGGATTTTTTTTCTGCCGTGGATTTTCTTTTCCTTATTCCTGCAATAGATAGAGAGTGGGTTTATGTTTCCAGAAGTTCTAAATTACTGAAACTCAGAAAATATTTTTCGATGTGAGCGTTCCTTACTTCATACCTCCGATGTGACTGGGGATTTTAGTCCTTGATAATTTCAGACTCCAATACAGAAAGAGAGTGGTATTGAATACATGACTATATGATGCAATGACGCACCAAGTGATATTTGAAGCCAAGAGCAGGTGAACACTGCCTATGCCAGTCACAAAATACTTTTTGATGCTCCTAGATGTATAGCACCCTGAAGAAGAGCTCAAGGCCCCCACTGATTTTATGTACGTTTATGCTCTGTTGGTAATAGTGTCTTATCATGTACTGCTGGGCACTCCAAAACTGTGCTGGACCTGTGGGCACCTGCAAAGTTTGTTGCAGTTCCTAAATTCACTCACCCTCACTTAGCCTAATGTTCACTCCTAAGGTTGTTTCCTGATACTCAAAGAAACCTTATGACCCCCGCCAAATGATAGTCCTGAAGGGGTGCAAATTGGAAACCTCCCAAAGGTGATCTCCTATCTGCATTTCCCCAAACCTAAGTATTACATGCTGCAAATTGAATGAATAAAATGTGTGTTACATTGTTATGTACAGATGGTATCTCAAAAAAGTCATTGTTACAGAACCACCATCAAACCTGGTTATGTATTTTTTAATTAGCATTTAATGTGTTCCAGAAAGTAAAAGCAGGCATTCAAATGTTTTGAGGGAAAGATTAATTCCTCAGGCACCCTTCATATTAATTCAGTGGTGAGCAAATGTGATGTTCCTCATTACGGATTTCAGTTGGGTAGTCACTACTACAATCTATTTATAATCCAGTATCTCTATGCCATGCAGCAACAAAAGTAATGAAGGTAATATTTGGCCTAATCTAGGATGTCCATTGCTCTGAGCATTATTGAAAGTCTTTCCCAAACCCATATTGAGATGGCATGACTTCCTTTTTCGTGACCTATAAAAGTATAAAAGGAGGTGACTCTTTCTATCCTTGGCATCACAACCCTTCGAGTAGTTGATCATTGGGTTCCTTCCTCCTGCATGTCTTCCTGAACCTTTGCTGTTTTCCTTTCACTTATTTCTCCGCATTCTAATAGTCTTCTACTCCCATCTTTTTAAGATAATTTTTCATTGGGTTCCTTGCTCCTGCATGTCGTCCTGAACCATTGCTGTTTTCCTTTCACTTATTTCTCCGCATTCTAATAGTCTTCTACTGCCAACTGTTTAAGATCCTTTTTCAAGATGTTGACTCCGTTTTCATCTGTCCAGCTTATCTCCAGCTCACCACTTGGCATCATCTGGGGTCAGGTTATCTCAGCAGTCTGAGGCCTTTGTTGCTTGTTTTTGGAGGTTTTGTGCCCACTGAGCTTTGCAACTCCTTGGGGTTCCTTCTGGAAGGCACTATCTACTTGGCTCTTTTCTGTGCTACTGAAATTGTGCAAACTAGAAGGGGTCATTCATATCACTGGCAGACTAAGGGCCTGATTTTGATTTCAGCAGACAAGTTATTCCATCACAACAGTGATGGATATCCCATCCGCCAAAATATAAATCCCATTGGAAAAAATTGGATTTATTTTTTGGCGGACAGGTTGTCCGTCACCTTTGTGACTGAGTAACCCGTCCCCTGAACTCTAGATCAGGCCCTAAGTCTGTAAGCACTAGGCCTTGTAAGCTGAGAAGCAGTGAAAGAAACCAAAACAGAAGTCACCACAGTGACAACATGAGAGAGATGTGGGAGTATCCTATTATGACTTACTACTGGTCCATGGCATACCATCCACAAACGAAGAGTTGTTGGAGAGCTTAAAAAAGACACTTAAAATCATGACTGAAACTCTGCGAGAGAAGCTAAGGGATAATGAGATATTCTCCCGCCACATCTTTTGTTCGCCTATGTAAGAAATGACAGTACTAGCAATAATTATCATGATCCTTGTCAGACTGATGCACAAAAGTCACTAAATAAACTTGTACTTAACCCTCTGGGTAAGCAGTCAAACTTGATTTAGAGGCAATGCGTAAAGTATTTACGCAGTATTCAAACAGTAATAAAGTGAAAACACAACACAAGAAAAAAGCCCAAACCAAGTTTTAGGTAAAAATGGTGCCAAGGGGCAGGAAGCTCAGACTGACTGTATCTGGTCGTATGGGACAGAAGCAAACTCACAAGTTGAGGCTGACCATCATGGAGTGTGCACAGAATACAGGACCAAGATAGTCCTGCTAGAAGTTTTTTCTTCTGACTTTGGTGCAGGGAATGTACGAAATGATCTGCGCAGCCCTGCATTACTCAGCATTGAGCCCGGTGAAGCTTTAAGTCACTGGTTTGTGAGGCTCATGTTCAATCATTGTCGGATCTGTTGAATTTTCATTTAGAAGCTGTGCAGCTCTGAGAGGTGCTGCGATGGATTTGGTGAAACCTTCAGCTGGGTAGGGAGAAGTGAACTTTGATCAAGTTCAACAGTCTGCAACCTTGGAGACAGCCCTTGAGGGCCAGGACTCACTCTACAGAGGCAGCAGAGGTGACTAGGTCAGGCCTAGTGTGACTGGTCAGTAGGGAAGCAGAAAAGGCCTTGGGAAACCTGTTGTATCCCTGTAGTACACACGGTAGATCAGCGGACTGACCCTTCCAGTCACTTCTGAGGGTATGGTTCAAGGCAAGCAGGTTCTGTCTCCCTTATAGTTTGAAACAGCAGGGTAGGCTTTCTTCTGTGTCTTTACAGAGCCACAAGTGCTCTG
This sequence comes from Pleurodeles waltl, assembly GCF_031143425.1. Taxonomy (NCBI): domain Eukaryota; kingdom Metazoa; phylum Chordata; class Amphibia; order Caudata; family Salamandridae; genus Pleurodeles; species Pleurodeles waltl. The sequence continues at coordinate 653,509,178 of NC_090439.1, forward strand.
ATAAGAGGTGCTAAGGTTGTCACCTTTTTACCCAGTGCAAGTCTGTGGTGGAGGACAATCCCGTAGTCCACCCCTTATTAAGCTTTGGTCAGTTTTCCCCTCCCTCTTGGTTTAGTGCCAGCCTGTCTAGAAGGACAAAGGATAGGAAGGCCTAGGTGTGAGCTGCTTCTCCCAATGACAGATTAAATGCCCTTTGAAGTCAGAAGGGGGCTGGTTACAGCCCAAGGCTACCCTTTAAAGCTCAGAAAGCACAGGGTAATGGAGAAAAACCTTTTGGCACACTAAAGGTCTTTTGCCCACAGTCCGGGAGCAATACACATTTCACCCCAGAGGAGCCATTCATGAGACAGAGGTAAATAAAACCCTTTTGGATTGCACAGAGAAATGACAACTTTCTAAAAGTGCCATTTCTAACATAATAATATAAAATCTGACTTGACCATTAAGTTGGATTTTAAATTACTACTAAAATAATTCCTTGAATTATGGTTCTAGATGCTCTCAAACTGCCATTATGCATTATACATTGTTATATCAGGTCCCAGGCCCAGCTTTTACCATGCTGCTGCATCGCTCTTGCTTCTATATTCTCCAAACCTTTTCCCCCCGTTTTTTTGTGCTTTCTCCTTGCTTTTCCCTCATTTTCATTGCATTCTCCTTTTTTCTTCCCTCATTTTTGTGTGCGCCTTCTCCTTGCTTTTCCCTTGTTTTTACTGTTTTCTCCTTCCTTTACCCATTTTTTGTGTGCCTTCTCATTGCTTTTCCCTTTTATTAATTGATTTCTCCTTGCTTTTTTACCACATTTTTTGTCTGCCTTCTTGCTTTACCCTCAGTTTCACTGCTTTCTCCTTGCTTTTCCCCAGTTTTTTTATGTGCCTTCTCCTTGCTTTTCCTTAATTTTCACTGCCTTCTCCCTGCTTTTCCCCCTGTTTTTTTGTGTGCCTTCTCCTTGCTTTTCCCTTTTTTTCACTGCTTTATTCTTGCTTTATCCACCCTTTTTTGTGTGCCTTCTCCTTGCTTTTCCCTCGTTTCACAGCTGTTTCCTTGCTTTTCCCGTTTTTGTGTCATCTTAATTTTCCCTATTTTTTTACAGCTTTCTCCTTGGTTTTCACTCACTTTCAGTGCTTTCTCCTTGCTTTTACCCCTGTTTTTGTGTACCTTCTCCTTTTTTCACTGCTTTCTCCTGCTTTTTCCTCTATTTTTGTGTGTGTCCTCTCCTTACCTTTCCCTTGTTTTCACTTCTTTCTCCTTGTTTTTCACTCATTGCCACTCCTGCCTGCCATCAGTTCTTTCCAACCTCTCATCTAGCCCATCCCACTGCCTACCAGCATTCCTCCTTCCTCTTAGGGCCTACTTGATGGAGGCTGCACCCTAGGTGTCCAGAGGCTGCATCCAACAGATGCACCGCTGGTGCATCAAAGTTACACCAAAGGCAACCCCATTCATGCCTGTCTGTGCCTGGACCCCACCCAGCGCCAGGATCCCTGGTCCCGACTCACCCACAGCTATGAATCCACCATCCTCCATGCTTAAATACTGGATGACCGAGAAAACTCTGCTGCCATGCCGCATCACCCTAAATGGTAGGACCGTTCTCCTGTGCCAGATGCACCTTTTCCTGAACAACCACTATCACACCACACAGCACCATGCCAAAATCTCATCACCATACACTAGAAGCAATTCTCCAACTCCACTGCCTGCTCCTCGATACACACTCAATGTGGAAGCACTCCACCGAACTATGGGACCTCATTGCTACTTTCAAATCCGACATCCTAGTCCTCACTGTAACCTCAAACCCATGTATGCTCCAGATATTGCCACATCAATCTTCAATGGATAAAAAAATCACCCACGAAGACCGCACCATAAAGCCAGGAGGAGGAACAGCCATAGCCCACAAAGAAACTCTACAGTCAGCCACCTACACCAACAACACTAGCAGCCCCATTGAGCACCTCAACTTCTAGTTCCACACGGATGACAAGACTACCAACAGAGGTACACTAGCATACTGACCCTCATGTCCACTCACCAGCTTCTGCAACACCATTGCAGACTTAATCATGCCTCTAGCCTTAGAATCAAAGGACTAAGGCGGTCATTCCAACCGCGGCGGGCGGCGGTAGCCGCCCGCCTGGCGGGAACCACCGAATGACCGCACCGCGGTCAAAAGACCGCGGTGGCCATTCTGGCTTTACCGCTGGGCCAGCGGGCGACCGCCAAAAGGCCGTCCACCGGCCCAGCGGGAAAGAGCCAGCAACGATGAAGCCGGCTCCGAATGGAGCCGGCGGAGTTGCTGGGGTGCGACGGGTGCAGTGGCACCCGTCGAGATTTTCAGTGTCTGCTAAGCAGACACTGAAAATCATTATGGGGCCCTGTTAGGGGGCCCCTGCACTGCCCATGCCAGTGGCATGGGCAGTGCAGTGGCCCCCAGGGGCCCCACGACACCCGTTCCCGCCATCCTCACCGCCAGAAACAGGCTGGCGGGAAGTGGGTCGGAATCCCCGTGGCGGTGCTGCAAGCAGCGCCGCCATGGAGGATTCCCTGGGCCAGGGGAAAACCGGCGGGAAACCGCCTGTACCCCTTTTCTGACCGCGGCTTTACCGCCGCGGTCAGAATAGCCCAGGAAGCACCGCCAGCCTGTTGGCGGTGCTTCCGCTGCCCTCCGCCCTGGCGGTCATGGACCGCCAGGGTCGGAATGACCCCCTAAATCTTTCTCTGTGACCTTAACTTCCACATCAATGTCCCCAATGACAACAACACTGCACACCTCCTCGACAGTATGAGCTGCCTTGGATTTATCCAAATTGTCCACGATCCTATGCACACTGCAAGACAAACACTGGATCCCATCTTTAACTCCAGCAGCTGTGCCACATATAGCCACTTCACAGAGCTCACATGGAATGACCACTCTGTCATCCACTTTAACATCTCCAGTCCCTGCATTGATACCCACAGGACATCCAGTGCCTCCTCCACTGGGCATGGAACAAAGTCTCAGAGACCAACTGGACTGACACCCACAACATTTCCAGCCCTGTCACTGACCTCAAACTAGGAATAAAGAACTTCAATGACTGGATAACCAACTGGGTTTATAACATTGTCCCCATCAAAAGCAGCATCTAGAGAAATCCTCCAAAAAGGTCAGCTGGTACACCCTGGACTCAGAACAGCTAAATAAGACAGCAAACAGCTGGAGATGAAGTGGCGTGCCAGCAAAGACACCTCTGATAGGGCAGCTTTCAAGACCTTCCTCAACCTCTACTACTGCCTGCTGAGAGCAACAAAGAAGGCACCCATATTGAAAGTTGTGAAACCAGAAACTACAGCACCAAGGAACTCTTCAACATCATTAGGGAATACTCCAACCCTGTGTCTAGTGAAAACAATATAACACACTCACAGGAGCTGTGCAACAACCTTGCGATTTCAAAATCTTTCACAACAAGATTGCAATCATATCTGGGAACTTAAAACTTCAACCTACACCCACGGAATTCATTGACAGAGTCACCACCACCACAACCAACACTAACCACAGACTAACCACCTGGAACCTGCTCTCCCATGAGGACACCACCTCTACCATGAAATCCATCTGATGGGGAGCCCCTACAAACCTCTGCTCGCATCACAACTTCATTCACGGCAACCAAAGGATTGGCCAGCAACTCACCACTCTACTCAACACCTCCATTACCATTGCAACCTTCCCCGACCCTTGGAAACACACAGTTGTCAATCCACTACTTAAGAAACCCACGCAGACACCAGCATACTAAAAAACTACCAGCCAATCTCCCTGCTACCTTTCCCAGCTAAGGTACTGGAAAATGTCTTGAACAAGCAGCTAATGACCTACCTGGAGTTGAACCAGCTACTCAATGCCTCCCAATCCACCTTCCACAGCAATTAAAGCACCAAGACCTCCCTGATCGCAGCCATGAATTACATCCATACCCTTCTCGACCGAGAAGAAACAGCGGCCTTGATCCTCCTCGACCTCTTTGCAGCCTACGATACTATATTACAACACACCACATGCTGATCAAAAGACTCCACCACATCGGCATTCAAGGGGATGCACTCAGATGGGTCACCTCCTTCCTCACAGGAAGAACCCAGAGGATTCACCTAACTCCTTTCACCACTCAATCAAAAGACATTACCTGTGTGGTCCCCTAAATATCATCGCTCCCCTTTTTAACTCATACATGACCTTTCTAGCCAACATTATCAGATACCACAACCTCAACATTATCTCCTAAGAAGATGATACCCAACTCATCCTCTTCCTCACCGAAGACCGCACCACCCCCAAAACCGACAGCAAAGACGCATGACAAGAGTCACCGTCTGGATGAAAAGAAAACTGCCTGCAGCTAAACACAGACAAGACTGAAGTTATTATTGTACAGATGGATGTCTCTGAAAAGGGAGTTGGAGCACTGTTATCTCCAATGAATGACAAAAGTAAAGTGCTTTCGGTGGTCTTTATTAGTAGGAGGTTACCACCAAGGGAAACAAACTGGGTGGCCATAGCGAAGGAGTGCTTTAAGAAAGTCTGTGCCTTGCACACATTCTGCCCCTACTTGTTTGGTAGTATGCTTGCAGCACAGATGGATCATAAGCCATTGAAGTGCTGATGGCTATGAAGGAAGATAATCCAAAGTTTATTGAAATGGTCTATTTCACTAAAAGTGTTGGATTTTGTAGTGGAGCACATAGCCGATTTGGGCTATAGGAATGCAGATGGACTTTCCCTTCAGTTGTGCTAATCTGATGACCAAATCTCTCCAGGTAAGAAGTTATCTTGGGGTAGTCTGATCGGGGAGAGGTTTCAGTTGGTCAAGAAAGGTCCCCTGGAGCTGGGGAAGATGGCAGGCAGCAGGATCGCTGTGCGCTGAGCATCCTACCTGAGCTCCCTGGTGGACGTGGCTCAGTTTAGCTGGGGCTTCAGTGACGAAGTGCTGGAGGGTGCTGCAGGGTACCTGCTGTATTAGGTACATGTGCAGCATCACGCGTTCCCATCCGGGGGAGCACGGGTAGAGTCAGCACCAGCCAGGTTGAGCTGGCTCTGGCATGCGACACAAGGTTGTACTCCGATGAGCCTCAGAAGACGACTGAAGGGAGGGGGAGGTGTTTTTCCCCAACAAAAATGGTAAGAGGCTCTGTTTGGGGAATAAGCAAGCGAGGAGGTCATGAAAAGGTGGATTTAACAAATAAGACGAGTAAAAAAACTAAAATAACAAATTTAAGCTCTCCTTTAAGGGGGGAAGGTGGGGAGGAGAAAGGAAAAACTCAGGCTGGAAGTTCCTTTGGGGAGGAGCTCGGGAGAAATCCAAGGAAAGCTATATCAAACCACAAAACAAGCATTGGTAAAGCCAAAGTGACTCCCTCTGTTCGAGCCTATTTCAGGGCTCTCCCACTGGTGACCCCTGCTTTCAGTGCCCCAATGGAGCAGGGGTTATCACTCTCATAGGATGGGTAACCAGCGAGGGGGGTATTATACCCCCCAGACTTGAGAAACTACCTCAGGTTGGAGACTATTGCGATAGTCAGGCTGAAGGTGGAGTGAGTGTGGAGGCCTTGGAGATGCTTTATTCCCCTGACCCTAGGGGGCCTTTGGGGATTATGGAAACCTCCCCTCCTGTGGACAATCAGGGGCTGGCCGTATTATCGGAGCCTAAAACATTGGAGAACATGTTCTTGGCACTTACAGAAAGTATATCTAGGGAGTCTGCGGTCTCAGAGACTAACCAAGGAGAGATAAGGATGTCTTGTGAGCCATTGGAAAAAAAGTTTGTTCTTCTGGCACTTAGGACTCAAGCCCTCGAGTAGTCAGTGGAGACCATTAAAGGCGAAATAAGTAGGAACAAAGAAGAAATTAAAGTTCCAAAGGAAAGTCAATGTAATCTACAAGAAAAATTAGAACATTTGGAAAATTCATCAAGGAGGAATAATTTAAGAATTTTAAAAGTGCCTGAAGGTGTGGAAGGAGATAATTAAAAAAAAAAACATGTAGTTTCTCTTATTAAAAGAGTAATGCTTTTCGAGGAAACTGAAGCTGAGATCATGGAAGACATTCAGAGGATCTATAGAGATTCTTTCAGGAGGAACCCTAATAAGATGAAGCCGAGGCAGATTTTGGTTACTTTACAAACATATCAATTGAAAGAGAAAATATTAGTTAAAGCGTTGGGGCTGGGACCCTTAAAAGTTGAGGAGTTTTCATTTGAGATCAGGTCTGACCTTTCCAGTGCAACAGTAAATAGACAGTGGGAGTTGGGAAAACAATTAGAAGAATTTAAAAGTGTTGGTGCAGTAGCCCAACTCTAATTCTCAGCAACTCTTCATGTAATGTACAATAATAGAATGCACAATATCAGGGACCCAGGCTTAGCAGATGAAGTATTAGAAGGTCTAAAGAAGGGAGAGAGTGTACAGGCCATGCCAGGGAGCTCAAAGGAGCTCTAAATGAGACCTAAGGGTCTGTCAATAGACGGATTGGTTCCCCTGGGTGGGGAGCGAGGGCTAGGGGGTACAGTGGGTGGGTTTACGGTTGTATGGAGAGGTGCAGTGGGGAGGAAGTTATAAAATGTCCTTGTGCACCTCAGGCTATTTAGGTATAATTGGATAGGGTTATAGGGTGTTAGGGGGAGGCTCAGGGCAAGTTTACTGCACATAATGTCTTGGAACGTCAATGGTTTAAGGGTTAAGGCTAGAGCTAGAAAAATGTTGCTGTTTCTCAGGGAGTGTTCAGCACATAGAATAATATTGCAGGAGACGCACTTGACCAAAGAGGAAACTTCAAGTTTGTTTTCAAATCACAAATGGATTCAATGCTATGTTTGTACTGATCAAAATTTTAATTATAGGGGTGTAGCGATTCTAGTTAAGAGGCAGGTAACTGCAACATTGTTACGGGCTACAATGTATAAACTAGGTAGACGGGTAGTTACTCTCTTGTTGGAAGGAAGGAAATTTACACTACTAGGGTTCTATGGACCAAGTTGTGATGATATAGATCCTTTAAGAAGGGTTTTTGCATATCTCCTCGAGTATTCAGATCCTGTTATTATGGTAGGGGATTTCAATGTGGTTTTGGACAATAAATTGAACAGGTCAGCTAGATGTAGGTCAGTGGGTATGCCAACATCCCAAGAGTATCTTAAATTAATGATGAAAGATTAGCAGCTATGTGACCTGTGGAGATTAAGAGCGTGTGAGGAGCAGGGTTTTTCTTTTGATAACAAGAAATATGTCCATGCATCACTAATTGATTATTTTTTAGTGGATAATTCCTTGTGTGGCTTGGTAAAGGATGTTGTTTACTCACCCGTACATTTGTCTGACCATGCGGCAGTGACTTTGAGAATGAGATGCCCCCAGGAGGTAGGGAGGGAAAGATGGACTTTGGATAGGGTATTGTTACTGGAGGAAGAAGTCATAGGTTACCTTCGAAAGGTCACTGAGGAGTTTTTTTAGGATCAATCAGGGTTCAGCCCCTATAAGTATAGTTTGGGACACTTTTAGGACTGTAATGAGGGGGAGAATCATACGTTTTACTCGTTATAGAAGGAAGCAGTATATGGAGCAATTGGAGGGTATAGTGCGCCAGATTCAGTTATGTAATTCCTAATTGGCGAAGGGAGGTGATGAGGAGTATTTGAATAACAAGAGAAGGAGCTTGCGGCAGCAGCTGGAATCGGTTTTACAAGTTAAAATAGAAAAAAGATGGGAGGCAAGCAAGCAGGCCCAAATTGAGACTGGAGATAACATGGGGAAGTTACTGGCCTGGAAAGTCAAGAAAGATGAGGTACGGGGTAATATAGAGGAACTTGTGGATAGTTATTCGGGGATTAGGTTCACATACCCACATTATATAAAAGCGCCCTTCCTAAAGTTTTTCGCATCTCTCTATAGGGAAGAGGGGGAAGTAGATGTTAAGGCAGTTGAGGACTGGTTAGATATGGATGTTCTCCCCTGACTCAGACAGGGTAAGCAGGCATATTTCATTAGACCTATTACAGAGGACTAAATAAGAGTGATCCTAAAAAAGAGTAGTAAAGGGAAAGCGGCAGGCCTGGACGGTATCCCGGTTGAATTTTATCAGGTTTTGGGTGATTCTATTATTCCTCCAATAGTCCAGTTGTTTTCGGAGATTTTCAAGGAGGGCGTTTCGTTGCCAGCTTCTTGGCTCAATGCCACTATTTCTCTTGTTTTAAGACCAGGAAAATAGACCAATATCCTTGTTGAATAGCGATTATAAAATCTATGCTAAGATTCTGAAAAATAGGTTGAGCGGGGTGCTTGGTGAATTAATTCATCCAGATCAGAAAGGTTTTATGTGAAATAGGTTTATGTATGAACAAACATTTAGCCGAATTCGTTCTGTCGACTTGGTTACCACGTATCAAGAGCCGTTAGCAGTTATAGCTTTGGATGCTATGAAAGCTTTTGACAGAGTTAATTGGAACTGCTTATATTTAGTTCTCGAACGGAGTGGCTTGGGTAGTAAATTTTGCCAGGCAATTCGATTGATTTATCACCAGAGGCAAGGGTTTTGGTGAATGGGAAGCTTACTTATTCCTTTGAGATAAATAGGGATACTAGACAGGACTGTCCCCTCTCCCCCTTCGTGTTTGATTTGTACATACGCAAAAAGAACAGTTGATGGACGGAATGCAGACCAAATCAAACATTCACCCCCAGTCACAGATCTGGGTTTAATCCATCAATTTTTTTGCTCACCATACCATTCCAGTTTGGACCTAGATATATGCAAATCAGTATTGACCCTGTTCCTCATGGGAACAGTCCAGCCCGAACTGCCAGGCCAGGTTCTCCCTGGACCAGAAACAAGCATCCTGGGACCGGTTTCAGGGTATCACCCCTCTTCAGCCAGGCTAGCTTGAGTCTGGTGGCATAGTGAGCACGGGACCCACGTCTGGGCATACCCTTCCCACTTGGGGTGACAAACGCAAAAAGAACAGTTGATGGACGGAATGCAGACCAAATCAAACATTCACCCCCAGTCACAGATCTGGGTTTAATCCATCAGTTTTTTTGCTTTTGATTTGTACATAGAGGCCTTTGCAAGAAGGATCATGCAGGACCCAAAAAATGTTTCTTTTAGTAGTAAGGGGTGGATGAATAAAGTTGCCTTATTTGCTGATGACCTTTTAGTTTATTCTTCAAACCGATATGTGTTCTTTCCTGCATTATTGAATTTAGTGAATGACTTTGGGAGGATTTCAGGTTACCATATTAATCCAGAAAAAACAGAGATAATGGTATGCAATTTGGAGTTTGGTAACTGCTGCACGACAAAATCTCAGAGGTACTTAGGGTTATTAATTGATCAGTGGGTGGAAAGAATTGCAGAGGTTAATATCAGGTCTGTAGTAACAGAGTGTAGTAAGTTAATGTTAGGGTGGGCACACCTTCCTTTCACGATAATTGGAAGGGTACATTTGGTTAAAATCATAATTTTGCCTAAATTGAATTTTCTTTTTAATTCTGTTCCCCTATTGCTGGATAATAGGCTCTTGATTAAGTTTCAACAGAAGATTAACTCCTTTATCTGGGCACACAAAGACCCTAGGATAGCGTGGATGAAATTGCATAGAAGGAAAGAGAAAGGGGGCCTCACTCTTCCTAATTTACAGTATTACACATGGGCATTTCATCTTAAGAACGTTAGAATGTTATTTTCAGGCCCAGATCGCTTGGCGATTGGAGAAATGCTTCATTGTATGGTATGGTAGCAACAGAAAAAGGTGCAGCTACGCATTTCTTATATAAGTTTGGAGATCCCAAGTTTTTAAAAAAAGTGAGATGGAAGATATTGCAAGATGCAGGAAAAGTTTGGTATAAGGTACGTCAAGCAGCTAAAATCGAGTATTATAGTCATTGGGCTCTGGTCTGGGAGTCCCTGGGAATGCCTGAATGTCTTACAGATGAATTGGCTTTAAGAGAGTGGGGATTCAAATTTGGAGGGATTTAGTTAGTGATGGCTCGTTGCTATCTTGGGAAGAGTTTCTGGAACAGACAGGAGGAAACCTTGCAAGACTGAAGTATATACAATTGAGAAACTGGTTTCAGAAGGCTATAGTCAGGTTGGGGGTTGAAAATCAGTTGGTTGACAATATCATAAATAAACAAGGATGCGTTAGGAAGGTTTCAAGTTGGTATTGGGGTCTGGTGGACATGCAGGACTGGGATTTAGCTTTCCGCACAAGATGTGGGGGGAAGTCGTGTCTTCTGATGGAGTACCAGGTTGGTGGGAAACTTCAATGCAGGTCGTATAAAAGGAAGTCAAATTAGCACCACTATTGAGGAGCCATCTTTTTACTTTGCATGGTGTCTTCTTCACCCCGGGGAAGCTCTTGAAGATGAGAGGAGGGGAACTAGTCAGCTGCGCAAAGTGTGGTTTGCGGGGAGCATCTGACATTCATATGTTTTGGCACTGTCCATTGGTGCAAAGTTTTTGGGTAAAAGTTAGTATGGTTATCTCAAGTGCTGTGAAGCAACAGATTTTACTGAGTCTCCCCTTAGTAATCTTTGGTATTCCAGAAGAAGGGAAAGTTAAGAGTACGGTGAAGAAGATGTTATTATGTTATGCGATAATTCTGGACAGGAGTGACATTTGCCAAAAATGGACATCTGCTTCTCCCCCTTCATACTCGGATTGGTTTGACGCGCTTATTGGGATCTCAATGTGGGTGGTGGCAACTAATGATTTAAATAGGGGAAAGAAGGTAGAAATATGGTCATGGTTATGGAATAATGGAGTGCAGTAGACTATTGTTTGATGGGGGGGTGCTATTTAATCTAAATATTGTCTGATGATTAGAGGCCAGATCAACTCTATCCTTAAACGTAAACTTGTGTGTTGAGATTAAGTGAGAGAGGTCCCGTCTCCCTGGCGCCATGTATCTCCATATATGAGAGAGGTCTTCTCTTTGTTTGGACGATATGGAGTTGATTTAGCCAGCGGTGTATGAGGAAAAAAAAGAAAATAAAAAATAAATGTCCCCTAAAGGGTGATAGAGGTGCACATCTGTCCTTTGCTCCTAGATATATGGATACTAGGATCCTTGGTACTGACATTTGGTTATGTGTGAATGTGGATCATACCTGTGTACCATGAGCTAGGCTTTGACTCATAGTAATGCAGCTTTTCCCTCATAATGGTAAGGGGCTACCGCCCATACCAGAGGCTAAGTGACATGAGCACAGTGGTAACAGCATACCTGTTGTTTGCATTTAATAAGAATCAGTAGTGTGAACATCCCTTTTTACCAGTGTCACTGTAGTTAACTCAGGTAAAGTTCTATTGCCTTCCATCTTATTCACCCTTTGCCTACATGGTGATTGTGTGTAGTGCTGGGCAGCATGTACTATTGTGCAGCAAACTAGAATATATGTGTGCCTGTTTATAGAACATAACATGGAGGCCTGTGGGTTCCATTTTGGAAGTCTAGGGCCTGGAAAGCCTAGAGGAGATGACAACTGGAACCCCCAGAGAGGACATGTGGTTAGCTGACAATCCTGAGGGCTTGGGTCTGAACACCTACACTAGCAGAAGGGAGCAGATCATCCTATGTGCACATCCAAAGTCTCTTGATTCCAGTTAATGGTCAGTGGGGGCTGGACTTATTGTAAAGCAAGATACTGAATCTGATAGGGTTGGCACGGTAGGACTTAAGAATCATAATAAAAGTTTGTGAAGCCCATGATCCAGGAGGAGGCCATTATGAAACTGGGGCTGTTGCCCTTGTGGCAGTGAAGTCAGAGTCGCCCATGCACCAGAAGAGACCACCTTGAAACAAGGGCTGTTGTCGTTGTGCAAGAAAAATCTGCAACACCTGTTTGCCGTGAAGGCAGGGCTGTCATCTTGAATTATTGTACCAAGCTGCTGTTAAGAGCACTTACCAATTCCTGAAGGACCCACAAAGAGGATTTCTGAAACAGATGCAAGCTGTCAGAAGGCTGAGAAACCCTGACGTGTCATCCACGAAAGACCACATAAGTTAGCAGCCTCTCAGCATCGGGGGTCAAGACCCAGCAACAACGTGCCTCTGTTCTTCTTTACTTGCTACCTGCTTTCAGGTCAGGGAAGGCTGTTTGAGTCACTTAGGCCTGTCAGGGACTTGGGCAAACTTAGTGCATAATACTGCTAAAGTTGACTCTTAAAGCCAAACTTGTACTTTTTTGTGAGTGTCAGGGGGACAGTGAGATCAAAAATACTACCCATGAGGGCACTAGCCCACCAACCTTAATAGACTGTGGATAATAATTAGTGTCTTGCATCTATACTTTGTGTGCTTTTGTTAAAATACTAAGGGGGTTATTCTAACTTTGGAGGAGGTGTTAATCCGTCCCAAAAGTGACGGAAAAGTGACGGATTTACCACCAGCCGTATTACGAGTCCATTATATCCTATGGAACTCGTAATACGGCTGGTGGTATATCCGTCACTTTACCGTCACTTTTGGGACGGATTAACACTCCTCCAAAGTTAGAATAACCCCCTAAGTGTTCATAAAAGCAGGTACTTGACTGGATAATCAACTTATTGTGATCACTGTTTGTACTTTGAGGCTTACACATGGGCATTCCTCAAACTTACCTCCACTTCAAAGATCCTTGGACTGCTCCACGTATGCTATCACTGAGAGTCAAATGATGGGCAGGTAGTACTTGGCTCAATTACCCACGACCCATATTAGGTCAGGTCGCAGGACAGCAGGAGTAAAAGGCCACAGCACCCACAGTTGGGCCCATTAACTCCTGTCTGCCCTATGGCCCTCTCTAGGGGATTCTGCCAGCACCAGGATTTTTTTTACTTGTCAGCAACATTTGATGTCATTGACCATTCTTACTGATGAATCAACTGCAGACTGTTGGTCTGGATGGTAGCCTGCTCAAATGGTTTTAGTTATTCTTGACAAATCAACACTAAGAGATGATACTGCTCTTTGAAACTCTAAACCTGAGTTACTGTCCTGACAGGTGCCTTTGCAATCCTTACTTCCCTCTATATCAATGTTTATGTTAAGCCTCTGACCCACCTTTGAAATTTCTCGATTTTTTGCCTTAGATGTATGGATACAATACTTGGAGTCTTCTCTTATTGGATGGGAACATAGGAATATCCTCAATTTTAAAGCATGCTGTAGGACTGAATGGAAGAGCCGTTGGGCACAGTGAACTGAGTTAAGACACTAGTAAGGAGAAATCAGTGTTAGAGAGGATCTCTGTCCTTAGAAGTTTTTGTTGAAGGATTTGTGAATATGTCAAACTCATGTGCTTTCTGTTACAAGTCTGGTCTTCATATTCTACGCTTATAGACCACTTTGCTCCCAAGTCTTTTCAACATGATTATCTCACCTCATTGAGTTAAGGCATTGCATGTTTTCTTTAAGTCCATTTGGCTATTTGGAAATCAGGACAAGAGGTTCTGGATCCACAGAAGACTACTCTTTGGGTCTTGAAAAGACATTTTTTACTTGTGCTGTGTCAGTTGATTCATTATGCACCACCCTAATTTGTGATGAGCACTCCTAAATTTACACTTGCTGCTTCTCTTTAAGTATCCCTGTACTCTCTGCTGGTTCCAATAAAAAGCCAGTTTATCAGCTATTGTATAAAACACTTAAATCCTGATTTAGAGTTTGGCGAATGGATTACTCTATCATAAACTCGATGGATATCCCTTTTGACTTATTACAAGTTATTAAATCCTATGGCACTATGGGAGTTGGGATACCTGTCATATTTGTGATAGAGCAAGCCACATACCAAACATTAGATCAGGCCCTAGGATCTGTATGCTAACTCACCTTCATTCCTGAAGACATATTGACCTCAATACATCCCAAACACAATGTCACCTTTGCTCAAGCAATTGAACCCTGATTCAGATATGATTCAGTGTTTTGGAGATGAAGAAAGGGATGTTGTTGATTCTTGTCCTAGCACACCACAAATATGAACAAATATTTACTAACTTCACACTCCACCACTATTCATGTCATATTTAGGAAGAAACAGATTATTTTTTCTCCCAGAGTCATGGTTACTGAAATGTGTCTTGATCACAGCTAGCTCATATGTGCTTAGATACCCTTTGAGTTGAGAACTGGATTACAAAAATCAAACATATAGCACATAAAATAAATCAAGCACTGAGAAGAGAATATCTTTTTTATTTTTTAGTCGAATTAAAACAAATAGTTCCTCATTTAGAATGTTGTCCAAACCTCGAATCAGGCACAAATGGGAGATTGAACTGTGATTGGGATTACGATTTGTGTGTAAATTGGCACAGATTTGTGGGATTTTCCGGACATATTTTCCCAGGTAAAACATGTCAAATGGTGAATGAAGATAAATATTACCAGCTTGGCACAGGGAAAGAAATGCAGCAGTACTGCTCTATCCACTGTTCCATTCTAGGGGCCTCCTGTACTAATTTTCCAATTAAAAATATGGAAATTGTGAATAATATTGATTCACAATTTGCAATCTCTTTTTTAGAATTTACTAAAATATATTTGGTAGAAGAGGTCACAAACTCTACACTGACTTCTACCGAATGCATTGGTATTTTGCAAACCAACATCTGTATTTATAGGTTAGTTAAAAAAATACTGAGTTCTGGGCAGTTGCAATTCAATGACTTCATTGACATGCATAAGGAATGTCACAAATTTTGATCCACTATGATTGGCTACACTGACAAACCTGGTGGCCTGCTGAGGTCAGCAGACCACTATGTTTGTGATAGCTTTTAAATGAACTATTTTTTAATGCAACCCATTTTTCTAGAAGGAAAAGAGGATGCACTCCTTTTTGTGACCAGATTTCCATCTTAAAAAATTAAATTAAGGAATTGATATCTGTAAGGGTCCTCTTTTACATGCCCATTCCAAATACTGACTTGGTATGTGGTTGCAAATCGAAATAGCGATTCAGTAACAATTTACCTTTTGCAATCTTTTGCAAAGGAAAAATGCCTTTGTACATCTGCCCCTAGGGAACTTGTAATAATGCAGAATGCTGCCCCTGGGAACATTCGAGCCCATAGGTTTTGTAATTTCCTGTGCAGCGTTACTGCATCAGTTTACCTGCGCTGTCGTGATGAGCCCCCTGCTAATGGTGTGCAGTAGGTTGCACTGTGGGGCTGATGTGTATTTCATGCTACCAAAATGAAAAGAACCACCTTGAAATTGGTGGGGGTGAATAGCCTTTCTATTTTTTTAATGGACCGTCTTTGTGAGAACCATATTTGCATGAAAGAGACATATGAGGCTACATTCTCTGAGCACTATTGTTTTGCTTTAAATGGCATCTGATGTCTGTAACTGAGTTGGAAATAACTGAATTTGTATTATCAACGCCAATACCTCCCATGTATTCATTTGTGCAGGCAAAAATGTTGGGGTTCATGCTAATGAACAAGGTACGCTCTAAATAGAAATTGCTTTTCATTGCTTCACACCGATCAAAATATTTTACATTTCTTAATGTACATCTGATAGCACATGTACAATTTTGAATTTAGAACTTCAGTTTTAATATCCACAGATAGTTTCAGCCTACAGCTGCTACAAACTGGCAATTGGAATATCAATTTCAAGAGTACTTTGGGACACTTATTAAAATCCTATGTCAAGTCTAGTTTTTTGTTTTTTGTGTGCAAATTAACAAAATGCAGGAATATGTTGCATTTTTAATTCGCCTCGAATTTAAACTGTAGTCAGGTTTACGAGGCAGCATAGGTCTTTGTGATATTCTTGAAGCTTGGTGCAGTACTACAAATGATACATCATACATATAGCATCCGGCTGGAAGCACATACTAGAAAGGAGTCTTCATACGTTATTTTGTTTGGAAGACTGCTCCATTTTAAGAAGGGGAAACGCACACAAAAGGAAATATTGAGTACCAAATACATTTCTACCACGTATCTCCTGCCAGGCATTTTATTCATTAGAAATTTTCTCTTCGAAAAACACTCTAAAGAAATCTATTTATCAGCATATTTGTGTTTGAATCATCTGCATGTTCATTATTATATTATTATATAATATAGTTTCAACTGAAACGTGTTTTTTTTATATTTCACTCTACTTCACTAACAGCAGCAAATAACGCATTTTCTGTTTATAATGTTGGCTGTTTTTTCACAAAAAATCTAAAACTGAGGCAATTTCCAATGATGACTTAGTCAATTGTTTAAGATTACAAGAGACAAGCTATTTATTCCAAACATATTCGCTTGAAAGTACAAAGAAACTCAACCTACTACAACTGAATTACTAGATTCTAGATGCTAGCTCCACCGCACAGCGCTTGTTTATTTTATTGACAAGACATATGGTAGGTATTACTAATTTTCCCTCAATTTTATAAAATACTATAAGGTGGTAGAAGTCTTTAGGAGACTCACAGAAAGGAATATTCAAAATACAAATTTCATTTTAGTGTAAATGGGGCGTTCTTGCTGTATTAAATCCCATGTGTCTAAGGTGTCTCTTTTACAGGCTTTTAGATTTTTAGATCTATTTGCCAAGGCTTCACTTTTGGGTAATCTTTAAAACGACAGTTCATTTGCAGCCTGTATTAAGATGGGACTGTACCGGTGCTGTGACAGATCATTAGCGTACCAGGGGGAGTGATAAAATATTAATAAACCGTATGTCGAGAACTGACTGCACTACCACAGAGCTACGGATGTTTGACAATGTTACTATGCACATAAAATATTTCTACTTATGGCCAGTAATGTGTCGCATGAATGGTCTGTTTTGGCAGCAATTTCTACTGTGCCATCATCAATGGTTGTACAGGCAGCACAGACTACATCTCCAGTCACACAGAAGAGGGCACAGGACTGTTAAGAGAACACTAGAGCATGACTTACTACGGGGAGGGTGACTTGAGGAAGTCACTACCTCAGCTCATAGTATATGTTTAAATTTGATTGTCGAGGCTAGCCAGCTGGAGGAGCAATTTGGCGGGATGATTGAGCTAAATAAGGCACAAAGGGCCACATGTACGAAATACAGGTTTTGCGACTCGCAAATTGAGATGCTCTGCGAGTTGCAAAACCTTATGTACAACAGTGTCAATGACACTGTTTGCGATTCGCAAGGGGGTCGCAAATGACCCACCTTATGAATACTCATGAGGTAGGTCGCAATTTGCGCCCCCATTGGGAATGGCCGCCCTCACAGGGATGGTGGCCTGCTGGAGACAGTAGACCACCATGTCTGTGACTGCCTTTAAATAAAGCAGTTTTTTTTTTTTTTTTAAATGCAGCCCGTTTTCCTGTTTGCGACGTGCAAAATGCTTCAAAGATGTTGCCCAAAATGACTTACTGGAGTGGCACCTACACATACAGACTGTACATACTGGGGTGATGCAGAATGGTTTGAAATCCCTTGTGGCAGCAATGCCGAATGTAGCTGAGTCATTTCATTAGAAGTAACAAACTGTTACATCAAATCCACCTACTTCACCGGCTTGTATCTCCATGGAAAGGAAGATACTACTGCCTCTGGAAACACCTGGCGTCACCTCCCCTGTATCAAGTCAGGCCACTCCAGTCACCCTTAGGAGGGGTTGCTTATCTGGCCTTGTTGTATATATCACTTAAACAAATATAATCAATTTAACACAGGTATATTTTAGTTTGTACAATTTACGCAATATGTTTTTTATAATTTAAAAAAGCATTGTTTCCTTTCTTGTGATTTTTTTGCAAATAGTAGAACTTGTTTCCAAATGTTACAAAAAAAACAAAACATAGAGGTGATCATATTGAGGTGGAAGGATCACTCTCTTTGTCTCCTGGATATACGTTTGGATTTAAGGACTTTGGTTTTATGAAATCATCACACAAGTAAGTTCTAAAGCTACATTTAATAAGGGTGTCGTTGTTTGTTTGCTTGGGCATGCACCAGTATTTCTTTGTACTTTAATTTGATTTAAAAATGTATAGTGGTGGTGGGTGGCCTGGAGTTGGGCCTAGGTAATATTTATTTTGCATTTCATTGATTTTTCACTTTTTGAGAAGGAAAATTGTTGCACAGCTCAGTATCCATTTGCAATATTATTTTTCGCATGTGTCCTAGATTTCTAAAGGGCCCTTAAGCCAGTCGTCCCAGGCCAGTCATCAGTGCATGAAATAAATGTTTCAGTGGTATATGTTTTTAAAACTTTGCTTAGGGCAGGGAGGGCATTGAAATAATTTAAATTTAAAATGTTGGCTATTTTTTACAGTCATTCTTTAGCAAGAAGCGTATATATATTGTGCAGTAATAATATCTGAAGGCATAGCAGTATGTAGTTTGACCATTGTGTCAATCCAGTCAGTGTCCTTTGCCATAGCCTTCAATGTGTTCTTTGTTTGCCATGCCTCCTTGCTCCCCTAACCCTCTTCCCCCCAGGCTTTGTGATTTATTGAGGTGTGGCCTAATTTTGTACCATAAATGAAACACACATTTGCAGGGGCGTATGTGGTGAAAGCAAGTAAGCAACACCAACTAACTGCACAATCTACTACCTTCTATTACCTGAGCAATATTCCACACCTGCCCCATCAACATCTTCATTCATGGCTTGTGAGTGTGATCCATAAATGCTTAACCTGGTCCAATCAATCTTGAGTCTGAGCCTGCTCACTCCATTATCAAATTTCCTAAGTTTAGTTTTATTATACTATAGCTCCGCACCATTGCGCAGAAGAAATTGATGTTCCTATAATTTATTCTCATATTACATTTTCTTCTTTGCTGTGTGTCAATACTCTCATTGTGGTAGTCTAGTCTCAGTCTTCCTAAAGTTATGATATATGATTATGGCCCACTAACTCTCTATTTTCTTTCAGTCGAGTTAACAGTGATGGATAACCTTTCGATTAATCCTGTATTTGGAGTTTGCATAGGTTGGAGTGGCACTTTCTCTCAAATTCTGTTTTCCCTGTTTGCATGCTAGCCTGCTACTACTACCTACCATCCCCTTAAGATGCCATCTTGGGAAAACCCGGCAGTAAGAAGAAGACTTCCTCACTTCATGTATTCAGCTAGGAGAAGTACTATGGATTGAAGTGAACTTGTAAAGCTACTATTTAACTCCTACTGAAGAAGATGTTGTGTACTGGATTTGTGTAGGCAAAATAGGCAAGGGCAATCATCCCCTAGTCATCAGTAATAGTTGCAGAGGGCAATAGAGCAATAGTCTAAGTAAATGACACAAACTTTTTTAGCAGATTAAAAATAATAAACTACGCTAAAAAACAGCAGTGTAAACTAAAAGTCTAAAACACCAAAATAAAGATTTGAGATAAAATGAAGTACAAAAAATAATATCCCTTTAATCTTTACAAACATATAGGGGGTAATTACAACATTGGCGGTAAAAGCCGCTTACCGCCTTGCAGAAGACCGCCAACACACCGCCGCAGCAGCGGAATTCCGCCACAGTCATTATGACCCACTGCTCGGAATCTGCCAAAATTCAGACACCCACACAAGTCCGCCACACCAAAGGTCAGTGATAAACTGGCGAAAACAAAACCTCCACCGTCACGCCAACAGAAATACGCCCACACTATCACGACACACGAATCCACGCGGCGGTCCTTCAATCGCAGTATTCCATTGGCGGAACACACCTCTGCGCTCAAAATACACACACATTTACAAAACACTACCACATTAGACAATTCGAAATACACACACCTGATACACATACACACACCACTCCCACACACCCATTACAATGTAAAACACACCCACAAACCCCTACGACAAAATTACAGAGAGAAGGCCAGAGAGAGACACTACAAACAACTACCAAGCATCCACAGGCACACAATACCATCACCCACATTACTTCCACGCACCTCACACAACACACCACTAAATATCACCCCACTTATCACTACACACACCACCCCACACATCACCCACATCACCCCATGGCACGGCAAAGACACCCCAGGTTCTATGAGGAGGAGCTCAGGGTCATGGTGGAGGAAATCATCCGGGTAGAGCCACAGCTATTCGGATCACAGGTGCAGCATACCTCCATAGCTAGGAAGATGGAGCTATGGCGAAGAATAGTGGACAGGGTCAACGCAGTGGGACAGCACCCAAGAAATAGGGATGACATCAGGAAGAGGTGGAACGACCTATGGGGGAAGGTGCGTTCCGTGGTCTCAAAACACCACATCGCGATTCAGCGGACTGGCAGCGGACCCCCACCTCCTCCGCCACAACTAACAACATGGGAGGAGCAAGTCTTGGCTATTCTGCATCCTGAGGGCCTCGCAGGAGTAGATGGAGGAATGGACTCTGGTAAGTCAAATCTTAACTATTACATCCCCCACCCTACCTGCATGCCATCACACACCCCCACCCTCACCCTCACCCCCATTACTCCAACTCCTCACAACTGTCCCAACATCACAAACCACACATCCTAACACCAAGCTCTGCATACAACAACAAAGCCTGGACACCCATCACCAAAGCATGGCCACTGCACATACCCATACACCCCCCTAAACTACCATAACACAAGGACCCACACAGGAATGCAAGCATTGGGGTACACAGTCACCCACCCATTGCACAACATGGCACACACAGATGTAATAAACATCCTTTTATACCCCTGCAGGACCCCTACCCAACATCACCGGACACATGTCCACACCACCAACAGAAGAGGCCCACAGTGATGACAGCAGCTCTGTCCAACTGAATCTAAAGGACCAGCCCGGCCCATTGGGGACCTCTGGACAGTCGGTTCCCATCACACAGTCACAGGCCACCACAGAGCTTCCCCCCTCTGGAAACACCAGCACAGCACCCACCCAGCGGGCCCATACCTCTGTCCCCAGGACATGTCAATCAGCAGTGTGTCCACCACTACAGGGAACCCACGCTAACCCACCACCCCAACAACAACAGGGACCTGGGGGCAGTGGCAGTGAGCACACGGTCCAGGGGACGGAGGCCCAGGAACACAGGGGAACTTGGGGTGCTGCTGTGCGACAGGGGGAGGACAGGCCAAGGGAACCCACTCTCCACGAGGCCCTCTCCAACATCGTGGGAGCATACCATCATTCCCAGGAGCCAATGGCAACGGTACTGGCCAAGTTTCAGGAGACCCAGCGCCTGCAGGAGGAATAGTATTTGGGCTTCAGGGAGGAACTCAGATCCATCAATTCCACCCTGGGCACCATCGTAGGGGTTCTGAAGGAAGTCCTCAACACCAGGAGGGACACTGTGTCACAACAAGGGGCCCCTGACACTAGCCTGGACGATGAACTGCCCACCACCTCCTCCGGTGCTAGTGGACAGGAGGCACCGCCACAGGAACACCACACCAGCACCCCACCCCCTGCAGAGGGAGAACCACCCTGCAAACGGTCCCTGAGATCCAGGACCAAGACAGAGAACAATGCCAAGACCCCCGCCAAGAAATGAGACCACCCTGAATGTCATCCTTCTGTCCCACTTTGTCACCCTGTTCATCCTCAAACTGCCCCAGCTCCACTTCCTATGCCCATTTGGGCAATGCACCTGTGAGACTAATAGACTGGACTCTGCCATGGACATTCCTCCACCATCACCCCTGACCATTTTACAACCCCCTCCAATCTTGAGCACTTAAATAAACACCCTTAAAGCACAAAACAATCTGGACTCTGTCTGTGATTTCGAAATAGTGTATTAGCAATTACAGTGACAAACTGCTCTTTCAAATGTAATGTCAACATACCTATGTCACACAGCTCTAGTCCATGAGGAAACAAAGCAGATGTCACACAGTGGGACCCACGTCTGTGAAATCGTAAGGGAAAGTGACAACTCAGTGACCATACACTGGGTGAAAACGACAGACAGTAGAGAGGTAGTTGTGTTAAAGTGCAGGTAGTAAGCAGGTTTGTATTCTTACCTGTGTCTCACTGGAAGTATTGCAGGATAACCAAGTTCCTGTTGTCGATGTCCTCTTCTTCTGCTTCCTCGTCTTCACTGTCCACAGGCTCCACAGCTTCCACAACACCGCCATCTGGACGATCCTCCTGCAGAAAAGGCACCTGTCGTCACAAAGCTAAGTTGTGAAGTATACAGCAGGCCACGATGATCTGGCACACCTTCTTTGGTGAGTAGAGTAGGGATCCACCTGTCATATGGAGGCACCTGAACCTGGCCTTCAGGAGGCCGAAGGTCCGCACTATAATCCGCCGAGTTCACCCATGGGCCTCATTGTAGCATTCCTCTGCCCTTGTCCTGGGATTCCTCACTGGGGTCAGTAGCCATGACAGCTTGGGGTAACCAGAGTCACCTGCAAATGGCGAGGGCAACTGTTAGACACACACTAACCTGTAGGGATATACCCAGACAACCATTCCCACTGACTTGCTTCCAGGTGCTCACCTAATAGCCACACACAGTGCCTCTGGAGTTGGCCCATCACATAAGGGATGCTGCTATTCCGCAGGATGTAAGCGTCATGCACTGAGCCAGGGAATTTGGCATTCATATGGGAGATGTACTGGTCTGCCAAACACACCATATGCACATTCATGGAATGATAACTCTTCTGGTTTCTGTACACCTGTCCACTCATGCAGGGGGGTACCAAAGCCACATGTGCCCCATCATTGGCACCTATGATGTTGGGGATATGTCCCAGGGCATAGAAATCACCTTTCACTGTAGGCAAATCCTCCACCTGAGGGAAAACGATGTAGCTCCGCATGTGTTTCAGCAGGGCAGACAACACTCTGGACAACACTTTGGAAAACGTAGGCTGGGACATCCCTGATGCTATGGCCACTGTTGTTTGAAATGACCCACTTGCAAGGAAATGGAGTACTGACAGCACCTGCACTAGAGGGGGGATTCCTGTGGGATGGCGGATAGCTGACATCAGGTCTGGCTCTAGCTGGGCACACAGTTCCAGGATTGTGGCATGATCAAGCCTGTAGGTGATGATCACACGTCTTTCCTCCATTGTCGACAGGTCCACCAGCGGTCTGTACACCGGAGGATGCCGCCATCTCCTCACATGTCCCAGCGGACGGTGCCTATGAAGGACAGCAGTGAGCATGGAGTCAACCAACTCAGAGGTACGTACCCACAGTTTACACAGAACACGAATCATAATCCAAAATTTGTCCTGTATGAGTGTTGAGGCAAGGCCTAGGTATGTGTGACACAGTAAAAAATTAAGCCATGTGGGCCCTTGAAATGGCGGACGCCTGACCTGTAAAGTGGGAAAATGGGATGTGAGTTAACTGCGCTGGCATAGTACACCATCGCGGTAGGCGGTCGAAGACCGTGGCGCAATTCTGCATTGGTTAACATTGGACCCTGTGGGTCCCAGAAGCCAATGACGATGTACGCCGGTGGTGACGGTACGCACCGCCATGGACGTGACCGCCATTTTCTAACTGTTCAATCACTCGATACCTGATCTTCGACAGGAGAGGAACTACACTGCAAGTGCTGCTGTGACCTCGGTCTGGAAGAGACAATGCCTCCTGCGTCTGGGGAAAGGGCCCCTGCCTTCACATCGGAGGAGTTGGAGAAACTTGTGGATGGTGTCCTCCCCCAGTACACGCTACTCTACGGTCCTCCAGACAAACAGGTAAGTACACTGGGAGCATGCTGTATGGGCTATGCCTGTGTGGAGTGGGGTGGATGAAAGATGGGGGGGAGATTGAGGCGTGCATAAAACAACGGTGAGTGCGTGTGCCACATGGCAAGGGTAGGGAAGGGGGCCAATGACTGTGATGGTGTGGACGATTAAATCTTCTCCTTTTCCCCTGTACTATTCCTGTAGGTCAGGGCCCACCAGAAGAAGGATATTTGGCATGCCATCACCAAGGAAGTCCGGACCCTTGGGGTCTATCACAGACGGAGCACCCACTGCCGTAAGAGATGGGAGGACATTTGCCGCTGGAGCAAGAAGACGGCGGAGGCCCAGCTGGGGATGGCCTCCCAATGTGGGAGGGGTGCCCGTCGCACCATGACCCCCCTGATGTTCAGGATCCTGGCGGTGGCGTACCCGGATTTGGATGGGTGCTTGAGGGCATCACAGCAGCCACAAGGGGGTGAGTACACTCTCAATCTGCTGATTTTGCGTGCAGTGGAGGTGTCTGGGTGGGGGAGGTGGGCTGTGGGTTTCCCTAGGCCAGGGCGAGTGTGCTAGTTAGGTCCCCTTGTTCTGGCAGACCCTGTGGCACCCCGCCCCACCTGTGTGCAGTGCCAAGTACACCTAGTCAGGCTCATGTGACATCCATGTGTGCAGATGACGCCCAAAACCTTGTAGGCCATGTCCCAGGGATTGAACAGTGGACCCCAAGTGCGCGGCGTAGTGCAGGGGGCTTCTGTGTCTGTCATGTCCGCCAACGGTAGCGGTAATGCATGCACTCAACATGTTTTTCTTCTGTCGTTCAACCCCTTTTTGTGGTCTCCCAGTTCTTGTGTGCATTAGCATCATCAGGCGGAGGAGCAGTGGCACCGGAGCAGGAGGGAGCTGCATCCCACATGGCCCTGGAGGGCGAGACTACGGACTCGGAATTCACCAGTGGAACGGAGGGCGAGGGGAGCTCCACGGCGGGGACAGGAGCTGAGACCAGTCATACAGACTCGTCCTCTGATGGGAGCTCCCTTGTGGTGGCGGCAACATCTGTGCCCCCGCATCTACAGGTACAGCCGCCACTCCCCATACCAGCACCGCCCTCTAAGCAGCCCCTCAGTCTTTGCCCCGTACCCACTCACCCAGGCGGGTGGGCATCACCTTCGCCCCAGGCACCTCAGGCCCTGCCCCTGTCACCCCTGCTGCCCTCAGTAAGGAGGCCATTGACCTCCTCAGGTCCCTCACTGTTGGGCAGTGTAGGAAGTTGGCTCTGTATGTGCTATTTCAAAGTAAGGAATAGCATGCACAGAGTCCAAGGGTTCCCCTTAGAGGTAAAATAGTGGTAAAAATAGATAATACTAATGCTCTATTTTGTGGTAGTGTGGTCGAGCAGTAGGCTTATCCAAGGAGTAGTGTTAAGCATTTGTTGTACATACACATAGACAATAAATGAGGTACACACACTCAGAGACAAATCCAGCCAATAGGTTTTTGTATAGAAAAATATCTTTTCTTAGTTTATTTTAAGAACCACAGGTTCAAATTCTACATGTAATATCTCATTTGAAAGGTATTGCAGGTAAGTACTTTAGGAACTTTAAATCATAAAAATTGCATGTATACTTTTCAAGTTATTGACAAATAGCTGTTTTAAAAGTGGACACAGTGCAATTTTCACAGTTCCTAGGGGAGGTAAGTTTTGGTTAGTTTTACCAGGTAAGTAAGACACTTACAGGGTTCAGTTCTTGGTCCAAGGTAGCCCACCGTTGGGGGTTCAGAGCAACCCCAAAGTCACCACACCAGCAGCTCAGGGCCGGTCAGGTGCAGAGTTCAAAGTGGTGCCCAAAACACATAGGCTAGAATGGAGAGAAGGGGGTGCCCCGGTTCCGGTCTGCTTGCAGGTAAGTACCCGCGTCTTCGGAGGGCAGACCAGGGGGGTTTTGTAGGGCACCGGGGGGGACACAAGCCCACACAGAAATTTCACCCTCAGCAGCGCGGGGGCGGCCGGGTGCAGTGTAGAAACAAGCGTCGGGTTGGTAATGGAAGTCAATGGGAGATCTAGGGATCTCTTCAGCGCTGCAGGCAGGCAAGGGGGGGGTTCCTCGGGGAAACCTCCACTTGGTCAAGGGAGAGGGACTCCTGGGGGTCACTCCTCCAGTGAAAGTCCGGTCCTTCAGGTCCTGGGGGCTGCGGGTGCAGGGTCTCTCCCAGGTGTCGGGACTTAGGATTCAAAGAGTCGCGGTCAGGGGAAGCCTCGGGATTCCCTCTGCAGGCGGCGCTGTGGGGGCTCAGGGGGGACAGGTTTTTGTACTCACAGTCTTAGAGTAGTCCTGGGGTCCCTCCTGAGGTGTTGGGTCGCCACCAGCCGAGTCGGGGTCGCCGGGTGCAGTGTTGCAAGTCTCACGCTTCTTGCGGGGAGCTTGCAGGGTTCTTTAAAGCTGCTGGAAACAAAGTTGCAGCTTTTCTTGGAGCAGGTCCGCTGTCCTCGGGAGTTTCTTGTCTTTTCGAAGCAGGGGCAGTCCTCAGAGGATGTCGAGGTCGCTGGTCCCTTTGGAAGGCGTCGCTGGAGCAGGATCTTTGGAAGGCAGGAGACAGGCCGGTGAGTTTCTGGAGCCAAGGCAGTTGTCGTCTTCTGGTCTTCCTCTGCAGGGGTTTTCAGCTAGGCAGTCCTTCTTCTTGTAGTTGCAGGAATCTAATTTTCTAGGGTTCAGGGTAGCCCTTAAATACTAAATTTAAGGGCGTGTTTAGGTCTGGGGGGTTAGTAGCCAATGGCTACTAGCCCTGAGGGTGGGTACACCCTCTTTGTGCCTCCTCCCAAGGGGAGGGGGTCACAATCCTAACCCTATTGGGGGAATCCTCCATCTGCAAGATGGAGGATTTCTAAAAGTCAGAGTCACCTCAGCTCAGGACACCTTAGGGGCTGTCCTGACTGGCCAGTGACTCCTCCTTGTTGCTTTCTTTGTTCCCTCCAGCCTTGCCGCCAAAAGTGGGGGCCGTGGCCGGAGGGGGCGGGCAACTCCACTAAGCTGGAGTGCCCTGCTGGGCTGTGACAAAGGGGTGAGCCTTTGAGGCTCACCGCCAGGTGTCACAGCTCCTGCCTGGGGGAGGTGTTAGCATCTCCACCCAGTGCAGGCTTTGTTACTGGCCTCAGAGTGACAAAGGCACTCTCCCCATGGGGCCAGCAACATGTCTCTAGTGTGGCAGGCTGCTGGAACTAGTCAGCCTACACAGACAGTCGGTTAAGTTTCAGGGGGCACCTCTAAGGTGCCCTCTGTGGTGTATTTTACAATAAAATGTACACTGGCATCAGTGTGCATTTATTGTGCTGAGAAGTTTGATACCAAACTTCCCAGTTTTCAGTGTAGCCATTATGGTGCTGTGGAGTTCGTGTTTGACAGACTCCCAGACCATATACTCTTATGGCTACCCTGCACTTACAATGTCTAAGGTTTTGTTTAGACACTGTAGGGGTACCATGCTCATGCACTGGTACCCTCACCTATGGTATAGTGCACCCTGCCTTAGGGCTGTAAGGCCTGCTAGAGGGGTGTCTTACCTATACTGCATAGGCAGTGAGAGGCTGGCATGGCACCCTGAGGGGAGTGCCATGTCGACTTACTCGTTTTGTTCTCACTAGCACACACAAGCTGCCAAGCAGTGTGTCTGTGCTGAGTGAGAGGTCTCCAGGGTGGCATAAGACATGCTGCAGCCCTTAGAGACCTTCCTTGGCATCAGGGCCCTTGGTACTAGAAGTACCAGTTACAAGGGACTTATCTGGATGCCAGGGTCTGCCAATTGTGGATACAAAAGTACAGGTTAGGGAAAGAACACTGGTGCTGGGGCCTGGTTAGCAGGCCTCAGCACACTTTCAATTGTAAACATAGCATCAGCAAAGGCAAAAAGTCAGGGGGCAACCATGCCAAGGAGGCATTTCCTTACACAACCCCCCCCCCAAACGAAAGAGGATGAGACTAACCTTTCCCAAGAGAGTCTTCATTTTCTAAGTGGAAGAACCTGGAAAGGCCATCTGCATTGGCATGGGCAGTCCCAGGTCTGTGTTCCACTATAAAGTCCATTCCCTGTAGGGAGATGGACCACCTCAACAGTTTAGGATTTTCACCTTTCATTTGCATCAGCCATTTGAGAGGTCTGTGGTCAGTTTGAACTAGGAAGTGAGTCCCAAAGAGGTATGGTCTCAGCTTCTTCAGGGACCAAACCACAGCAAAGGCCTCCCTCTCAATGGCACTCCAACGCTGCTCCCTGGGGAGTAACCTCCTGCTAATGAAAGCAACAGGCTGGTCAAGGCCATCATCATTTGTTTGGGACAAAACTGCCCCTATCCCATGTTCAGAGGCATCAGTCTGCACAATGAACTGCTTAGAATAATCTGGAGCTTTTAGAACTGGTGCTGAGCACATTGCGTGTTTCAGGGTGTCAAAGGCCTGTTGGCATTCCACAGTCCAGTTCACTTTCTTGGGCATTTTCTTGGAGGTGAGTTCAGTGAGGGTTGTCACAATGGATCCATATCCCTTCACAAACCTCCTGTAATACCCAGTCAAGCCAAGGAATGCCCTGACTTGAGTCTGGGTTTTTGGAGCTACCCAGTCCAGAATAGTCTGGATCTTGGGTTGGAGTGGCTGAACTTGGCCTCCACCTACAAGGTGGCCCAAGTAAACCACAGTTCCCTGCCCTATCTGGCATTTGGATGCCTTGATAGAGAGGCCTGCAGATTGCAGAGCCTTCAAAACCTTCTTCAGGTGGACCAGGTGATACTGCCAGGTGGAGCTAAAGACAGCAATATCATCAAGATAAGCTGTGCTAAAGGACTCCAAGCCAGCAAGGACTTGATTCACCAACCTTTGGAAGGTGGCAGGGGCATTCTTTAACCCAAAGGGCATAACAGTAAACTGATAATGCCCATCAGGTGTGGAGAATGCTGTTTTCTCTTTTGCTCCAGGTGCCATTTTTATTTGCCAGTACCCTGCTGTCAAGTCAAAGGTACTTAAGAATTTGGCAGCACCTAATTTATCTATGAGCTCATCAGCTCTAGGAATTGGATGAGCATCTGTCTTGGTGACAGAATTGAGCCCTCTGTAGTCCACACAAAACCTCATCTCTTTCTTTCCATCTTTGGTGTGAGGTTTGGGGACTAAGACCACTCGGCTAGCCCAGGGTATGTCAGAGCGCTCAATTACTCCCAATTCTAGCATCTTGTGGACTTCCACCTTGATGCTTTCCTTAACATGGTCAGACTGTCTAAAAATTTTGTTCTTGACAGGCATGCTGTCTCCTGTGTCCACATCATGGGTACACAGGTGTGTCTGACCAGGGGTTAAGGAGAAGAGTTCAGGAAACTGTTGTAGGACTCTCCTACAATCAGCTTGCTGTTGGCCAGAGAGGGTGTCTGAGTAGATCACTCCATCTACTGTGCCATCTTTTGGGTCTGATGACAGAAGATCAGGGAGAGGTTCACTCTCTGCCTCCTGATCCTCATCTGTTACCATCAACAGATTCACATCAGCCCTGTCATGGAAGAGCTTAAGGCGGTTCACATGGATCACCCTCTTGGGGCTCCTGCTTGTGCCCAGGTCCACCAGGTAGGTGACCTGACTCTTCCTTTCTAGCACTGGGTAAGGGCCACTCCATTTGTCCTGGAGTGCCCTGGGAGCCACAGGCTCCAGAACCCAGACTTTCTGCCCTGGTTGGAACTCAACCAGTGCAGCCTTTTGGTCATACCAAAACTTCTGGAGCTGTTGGCTGGCCTCAAGGTTTTTGGTTGCCTTTTCCATGTACTCTGCCATTCTAGAGCGAAGGCCAAGTACATAGTCCACTATGTCCTGTTTAGGCTCATGGAGAGGTCTCTCCCAGCCTTCTTTAACAAGGGCAAGTGGTCCCCTTACAGGATGACCAAACAGAAGTTCAAAGGGTGAGAATCCTACTCCCTTCTGTGGCACCTCTCTGTAAGCGAAAAGCAGACATGGCAAGAGGACATCCCATCTCCTTTTGAGTTTTTCTGGGAGCCCCATGATCATGCCTTTTAATGTCTTGTTGAATCTCTCAACCAAGCCATTAGTTTGTGGATGGTATGGTGTAGTGAATTTATAAGTCACTCCACACTCATTCCACATGTGCTTTAGGTATGCTGACATGAAGTTGGTACCTCTGTCAGACACCACCTCCTTAGGGAAACCCACTCTGGTAAAGATACCAATGAGGGCCTTGGCTACTGCAGGGGCAGTAGTCGACCTAAGGGGAATAGCTTCAGGATACCTGGTAGCATGATCCACTACTACCAGGATATACATATTTCCTGAGGCTGTGGGAGGTTCTAGTGGACCAACTATGTCCACACCCACTCTTTCAAAGGGAACCCCCACCACTGGAAGTGGAATGAGGGGGGCCTTTGGATGCCCACCTGTCTTACCACTGGCTTGACAGGTGGGGCAGGAGAGGCAAAACTCCTTAACCATGTTGGACATATTGGGCCAGTAGAAGTGGTTGACTAACCTCTCCCACGTCTTGGTTTGTCCCAAATGTCCAGCAAGGGGAATGTCATGGGCCAATGTTAGGATGAACTCTCTGAACAGCTGAGGCACTACCACTCTCCTAGTGGCACCAGGTTTGGGGTCTCTGGCCTCAGTGTACAGGAGTCCATCTTCCCAATAGACCCTATGTGTTCCATTTTTCTTGCCTTTGGACTCTTCAGCAGCTTGCTGCCTAAGGCCTTCAAGAGAGGGACAGGTTTCTTGCCCCTTACACAGCTCCTCCCTTGAGGGTCCCCCTGGGCCTAAGAGCTCAACCTGATAAGGTTCAAGCTCCAAAGGCTCAGTTCCCTCAGAGGGCAGAACTTCTTCCTGAGAAGAGAGGTTCCCTTTCTTTTGCTGTGTTGCAGTTGGTTTCCCAACTGACTTTCCTGTTCTCTTGGTAGGCTGGGCCATTTTTCCAGACTCCAGCTCTACTTTTTCACCCTGTGCCTTGCATTGTGCTCTTGTTTTCACACACACCAGTTCAGGGATACCCAGCATTGCTGCATGGGTTTTTAGTTCTACCTCAGCCCATGCTGAGGACTCCAGGTCATTTCCAAGCAGACAGTCCACTGGGATATTTGAGGAGACCACCACCTGTTTCAGGCCATTGACCCCTCCCCATTCTAAAGTAACCATTGCCATGGGATGTACTTTTCTCTGATTGTCAGCGTTGGTGACTGTGTAAGTTTTTCCAGTCAGGTATTGGCCAGGGGAAACCAGTTTCTCTGTCACCATGGTGACACTGGCACCTGTATCCCTCAGGCCCTCTATTCTAGTCCCATTAATTAAGAGTTGCTGTCTGTATTTTTGCATGTTAGGCGGCCAGACAGCTAGTGTGGCTAAATCCACCCAACCCTCAGAAACTAGAGTAGCTTCAGTGTGGACCCTGATTTGCTCTGGGCACACTGTTGATCCCACTTGGAGACTAGCCATACCAGTGTTACCTGGATGGGAGTTTGGAGTGGAACCTTTCTTGGGACAGGCCTTGTCTCCAGTTTGGTGTCCATGCTGTTTACAGCTATGACACCAGGCCTTTTTGGGATCAAAGTTTTTACCCTTGTACCCATTGTTTTGTGAAGAGGCTCTGGGCCCACCCTCCTGTGCAGGTTTTTGGGGGCCTGTAGAAGACTCTTTACTATTTTTAGTTTTGGTTGTCTCATCACTCTTCCCCTGGGGAGTCTTTGTGACCCCTTTCTTTTGGTCACCCCCTGTTGAAGTCTTGGACACCCTTGTCTTGACCCAATGGTCCGCCTTCTTTCCCAATTCTTGGGGAGAAATTGGTCCTAGGTCTACCAGATGCTGATGCAGTTTATCATTGAAACAATTACTCAATAGGTGTTCCTTCACAAATAAATTGTACAGCCCATCATAATTACTTACACCACTGCCTTGAATCCAACCATCTAGTGTTTTCACTGAGTAGTCAACAAAGTCAACCCAGGTCTGGCTCGAGGATTTTTGAGCCCCCCTGAACCTAATCCTGTACTCCTCAGTGGAGAATCCAAAGCCCTCAATCAGGGTACCCTTCATGAGGTCATAAGATTCTGCATCTTTTCCAGAGAGTGTGAGGAGTCTATCCCTACACTTTCCAGTGAACATTTCCCAAAGGAGAGCACCCCAGTGAGATCTGTTCACTTTTCTGGTTACACAAGCCCTCTCAAAAGCTGTGAACCATTTGGTGATGTCATCACCATCTTCATATTTTGTCACAATCCCTTTGGGGATTTTTAACATGTCAGGAGAATCTCTGACCCTATTTATATTGCTGCCACCATTGATGGGTCCTAGGCCCATCTCTTGTCTTTCCCTTTCTATGGCTAGGAGCTGTCTCTCTAAAGCCAATCTTTTGGCCATCCTGGCTAACAGGAGGTCATCCTCACTGAGAGCATCCTCAGTGATTTCAGAAATGTGGGACCCTCCTGTGAGGGACTCACTATTTCTGACTAACACAGTTGGAGACAGGACTTGAGGGGTCCTGTTCTCCCTATTTAGGACTGGAGGAGGGACATTGGCCTCCAAGTCACTAATTTCTTCCTCTGTGATGTCATCATCAGAGGGGTTGGCTTTTTCAAACTCTGCCAACAGCTCCTGGAGCTGAATTTTGGTAGGTCTGGAGCCAATGGTTATTTTTTTGATATTACAGAGAGACCTTAGCTCCCTCATCTTAAGATGGAGGTAAGGTGTGGTGTCGAGTTCCACCACATTCATCTCTGTATCAGACATTGTTTTGCTAAGAGTTGGAAGACTTTTTAAAGAATCTAAAACTGTTTCTAGAATCTAATTTCAAACTTTTAACAAACTTTTAAACTCTAAAAGACAATGCTAAACAGGGACTTAACACACAAGGCCCTAGCAGGACTTTTAAGAATTTAGAAAAATTTCAAATTGCAAAAATCAATTTCTAATGACAATTTTGGAATTTGTCGTGTGATCAGGTATTGGCTGAGTAGTCCTAGCAAATGCAAAGTCTTGTACCCCACCGCTGATCCACCAATGTAGGAAGTTGGCTCTGTATGTGCTATTTCAAAGTAAGGAATAGCATGCACAGAGTCCAAGGGTTCCCCTTAGAGGTAAAATAGTGGTAAAAATAGATAATACTAATGCTCTATTTTGTGGTAGTGTGGTCGAGCAGTAGGCTTATCCAAGGAGTAGTGTTAAGCATTTGTTGTACATACACATAGACAATAAATGAGGTACACACACTCAGAGACAAATCCAGCCAATAGGTTTTTGTATAGAAAAATATCTTTTCTTAGTTTATTTTAAGAACCACAGGTTCAAATTCTACATGTAATATCTCATTTGAAAGGTATTGCAGGTAAGTACTTTAGGAACTTTAAATCATAAAAATTGCATGTATACTTTTCAAGTTATTGACAAATAGCTGTTTTAAAAGTGGACACAGTGCAATTTTCACAGTTCCTAGGGGAGGTAAGTTTTGGTTAGTTTTACCAGGTAAGTAAGACACTTACAGGGTTCAGTTCTTGGTCCAAGGTAGCCCACCGTTGGGGGTTCAGAGCAACCCCAAAGTCACCACACCAGCAGCTCAGGGCCGGTCAGGTGCAGAGTTCAAAGTGGTGCCCAAAACACATAGGCTAGAATGGAGAGAAGGGGGTGCCCCGGTTCCGGTCTGCTTGCAGGTAAGTACCCGCGTCTTCGGAGGGCAGACCAGGGGGGTTTTGTAGGGCACCGGGGGGGACACAAGCCCACACAGAAATTTCACCCTCAGCAGCGCGGGGGCGGCCGGGTGCAGTGTAGAAACAAGCGTCGGGTTGGTAATGGAAGTCAATGGGAGATCTAGGGATCTCTTCAGCGCTGCAGGCAGGCAAGGGGGGGGTTCCTCGGGGAAACCTCCACTTGGTCAAGGGAGAGGGACTCCTGGGGGTCACTCCTCCAGTGAAAGTCCGGTCCTTCAGGTCCTGGGGGCTGCGGGTGCAGGGTCTCTCCCAGGTGTCGGGACTTAGGATTCAAAGAGTCGCGGTCAGGGGAAGCCTCGGGATTCCCTCTGCAGGCGGCGCTGTGGGGGCTCAGGGGGGACAGGTTTTTGTACTCACAGTCTTAGAGTAGTCCTGGGGTCCCTCCTGAGGTGTTGGGTCGCCACCAGCCGAGTCGGGGTCGCCGGGTGCAGTGTTGCAAGTCTCACGCTTCTTGCGGGGAGCTTGCAGGCTTCTTTAAAGCTGCTGGAAACAAAGTTGCAGCTTTTCTTGGAGCAGGTCCGCTGTCCTCGGGAGTTTCTTGTCTTTTCGAAGCAGGGGCAGTCCTCAGAGGATGTCGAGGTCGCTGGTCCCTTTGGAAGGCGTCGCTGGAGCAGGATCTTTGGAAGGCAGGAGACAGGCCGGTGAGTTTCTGGAGCCAAGGCAGTTGTCGTCTTCTGGTCTTCCTCTGCAGGGGTTTTCAGCTAGGCAGTCCTTCTTCTTGTAGTTGCAGGAATCTAATTTTCTAGGGTTCAGGGTAGCCCTTAAATACTAAATTTAAGGGCGTGTTTAGGTCTGGGGGGTTAGTAGCCAATGGCTACTAGCCCTGAGGGTGGGTACTCCCTCTTTGTGCCTCCTCCCAAGGGGAGGGGGTCACAATCCTAACCCTATTGGGGGAATCCTCCATCTGCAAGATGGAGGATTTCTAAAAGTCAGAGTCACCTCAGCTCAGGACACCTTAGGGGCTGTCCTGACTGGCCAGTGACTCCTCCTTGTTGCTTTCTTTGTTCCCTCCAGCCTTGCCGCCAAAAGTGGGGGCCGTGGCCGGAGGGGGCGGGCAACTCCACTAAGCTGGAGTGCCCTGCTGGGCTGTGACAAAGGGGTGAGCCTTTGAGGCTCACCGCCAGGTGTCACAGCTCCTGCCTGGGGGAGGTGTTAGCATCTCCACCCAGTGCAGGCTTTGTTACTGGCCTCAGAGTGACAAAGGCACTCTCCCCATGGGGCCAGCAACATGTCTCTAGTGTGGCAGGCTGCTGGAACTAGTCAGCCTACACAGACAGTCGGTTAAGTTTCAGGGGGCACCTCTAAGGTGCCCTCTGTGGTGTATTTTACAATAAAATGTACACTGGCATCAGTGTGCATTTATTGTGCTGAGAAGTTTGATACCAAACTTCCCAGTTTTCAGTGTAGCCATTATGGTGCTGTGGAGTTCGTGTTTGACAGACTCCCAGACCATATACTCTTATGGCTACCCTGCACTTACAATGTCTAAGGTTTTGTTTAGACACTGTAGGGGTACCATGCTCATGCACTGGTACCCTCACCTATGGTATAGTGCACCCTGCCTTAGGGCTGTAAGGCCTGCTAGACGGGTGTCTTACCTATACTGCATAGGCAGTGAGAGGCTGGCATGGCACCCTGAGGGGAGTGCCATGTCGACTTACTCGTTTTGTTCTCACTAGCACACACAAGCTGCCAAGCAGTGTGTCTGTGCTGAGTGAGAGGTCTCCAGGGTGGCATAAGACATGCTGCAGCCCTTAGAGACCTTCCTTGGCATCAGGGCCCTTGGTACTAGAAGTACCAGTTACAAGGGACTTATCTGGATGCCAGGGTCTGCCAATTGTGGATACAAAAGTACAGGTTAGGGAAAGAACACTGGTGCTGGGGCCTGGTTAGCAGGCCTCAGCACACTTTCAATTGTAAACATAGCATCAGCAAAGGCAAAAAGTCAGGGGGCAACCATGCCAAGGAGGCATTTCCTTACAGGCAGTCTACCATTTTGAATGCCATCCAGGGTGTAGAAAGGCAGTTGCAAAAAACAAATGCATTCCTGGAGGGCATTCATTCTAGTCAGGCAGCCCTTCAGCGAGCTTTTCAGACTCTGGCCTCAGCACTGATGGTGGATATTGTCCCTGTCTCTAGCCTCCCCCCCAACTTCCTCCACCCAGACCCAATCCCCTGTACCTCAGCCTATCCCAAGCACACCTTCAGATCAGCATGCACACACATCAACAAACAAGGGAAGCTCTAGCAAACATAAACACCACACATCCCACAGGCACTCATGCAAGCATCACACACATGCAGACACACCAGCATCCACTGCCTCCACTGTGTCCCCCTCCTCCTCGTCTCCCTCCTCCCTCACAGTCTCGTCTCCACTCACACCTGCATGCACTACATCTACAGCCACTACTTCCATCACCAGCACACCCACCACCACACCCTGCTCACATGCAGTCACCACCCCCACTACCATTCACACGTCCCCTGTGTCCTCTCTCAGTGTGTCTGTGACGCCCCCTCCCAAAGTACACAAACGCAGCCACACACCCACCCAACAGCCATCCACCTCACGACAGCCTCCAGTGCATGCACCTTCACCCAAAGTCACCAAACGAACACTTCCTTCAACCACAACCTCTTCCTCCACTGCCAAACCCCCTCTAGCTACCCGTCCCAGTGTTCCCAATAAACTTTTCCTGTCCACCCTTGACCTCTTTCCCTCACCTCCCCCACCCCGTCAGTCTCCTGGGGCCCGACTCTCCAGGTCCCAACCTAGCACCTCAGCCACAACATCTCCGGGACCAGTGGTGCCTGTAGTCACCGGAATCTGGAGTGCACTGGGCAGCAGGGCAGCCAGTGTGGCACGGAGCCACAGCAAGGACAGTCCCCCACCTGTCAAGCATCAAAAGTTGGCCAGTGCCTGGAGGGAGAGGGTGAAGACTACAGCCACTAAAGCCGCTCCAAGGTTACAGGTGGGAGTGTGGAGTCAGCTGCGACACCTTCCAACGTGGGGAAGGGACACAAGAAACTCAGCAAGTCTGGGAAGAGCAGCACGGCGGAGAAGACCGCCATCATCCCTGCTGCCCAGGAGGCCACCGCCAGCACCAGCCCTGCTGCCCAGGAGGCCACCGCCATCATCCCGCTGCCCAGGAGGCCACCGCCATCATCCCCGCTGCCCAGGAGGCCACCACCAGCACCAGCCCAGCTGCCCAGGACAGGACTGCCAGCACCAGCCCCGCTGGGCCATTAAGGACCGCCAGCACCAGCCCCGCTGGGCCAGACAGGACCATCAGCAGCTGAGTCACTGCCAAGGACCCCACCACCACAAGCACCACTGAACAAGACACTGCCGCCACAAGCACCACTGAACAGGACACTGCTGCCACAAGCACCGCTGCCAAGGACACTGCCGCCACAAGCACCGCTGAACAGGACACTGCCGCAACAAGCACCCGTGGCCCATGAGCGCCAAGGGCACTGACGCTACTGAGTCCGTCACGAGCAGGATGAAGTACCCTGGGAACAAGGCCCCCTCCAGAACCAGTAGAGAGATACATCCACTACCTCAGTCCTTGGCAGGATGAAGCACTCTGGGCACAAGGCCCCCTCCAGAACCAGTGGAGAGATACATCCACTACCTCATCCACTACCTCAGTCCTTGGCAGGATGAAGCACTCTGTGCACAAGGCCCCCTCCAGAACCAGTGGAGAGATACATCCACTACCTCAGTCCTTGGCAGGATGAAGCACTCTGGGCACAAGGCCCCCTCCAGAACCAGTGGAGAATGACATCCACTACCTCAGTCCTTGGCAGGATGAAGCACTCTGGGCACAAAGCCCCCTCCAGAACCAGTGGAGACAAACATCCACTACCTCTGTCCTTGGCAGGATGAAGCACTCTGGGCACAAAGCCCCCTCCAGAACCAGTGGAGAATGACATCCACTACCTCAGTCCTTGGCAGGATGAAGCACTCTGGGCACAAAGCCCCCTCCAGAACCAGTGGAGAATGACATCCACTACCTCAGTCCTTGGCAGGATGAAGCACTCTGGGCACAAGGCCCCGTCCAGAACCAGTGGAGACTTATCCACTTGAGAGACTGTGGCTTTGCACTCCCCAGGATATGGCAGTGGGCAAACCACCCACGGTAGAGACTTAAGAGACTGTGGCTTTGCACTCCCCAGGATATGGCAGTGGGCAAACCACCCACTGTAGAGACTTGAGAGACTGTGGCTTTGCACTCCCCAGGATATGGCAGTAGGCAACCCACCCACTGTAGAGATTTGTGAGACTGTGGCTTTGCACTCCCCAGGATTGAAAAGTGGGCAAACCACCCTCTGTAGAGACTTGAGAGACTGTGGCTTTGCACTGCCCAGCATATGGCAGTGGGCAACCCACCCACTGTAGAGACTTGTGAGACTGTGGCTTTGCACTCCCCAGGATTAAACAGTGGGCAAACCACCCACTGTAGAGACTTTTGTGACTGTGGCTTTGCACTCCCCAGGATTGAACAGTGGGCATGTGGCCCCCTTGTGGATTTGGTGTTGTGCACTAATCCTGCTGATGCCCCTGCAGTGTTCTCTCCGTTTTGATCGGGTATTGAGTGTGGGCCTCGTCCATGCCGTGTGGGCCCAGTGTTCCACGGACTTCAATGGAGCACTACCTGGACTACTATTGGTGAATATATTTGTTAATAGTGTATATATATTTTTGTGCACTTGATTTTAATATATTACAATGATTGCCCTCATTTGCTTTTGTCTTTGCATTCTTTCGGGGGAATTGGGGGGTGTAACTGTAATGTATCCTGCTGTATTAGTGTGTGTGTTGTAGTGGGTGAGGGTGGGGGTGTTGCGTGTGTGTGTCCCTGTTTTTTCCCTCCCCTGTGTTGTAGGTGCAGTACTCACTGTGGTCTTTGCCGCCGGCGTTCGTGCTCCTGGTAGAGGAGCAAGAAGATAAGGCCTGGCAGGATCTGGAGCTCGGGTTCCATGGCGTCCTGGTTCCTCGTGGGGTGTGTAGAGATGAGCGTTTTCCCTTCGAAGTCCTGTTTCCGCCGTGTTTTTGTTTGCGGTGAATCCGCCCCGGAAAAGGTGGCAGATTGGACTGTTGTGATACTGTGGGCGGTACATTGTCCTCCGCCTGTCTGTTGGCAGTAACTGCCGCGCTGTTTGTTTGTACCGCTGTGGCGCTTGGAGTGTTAAAGTGGCTGTCTATGTTGGCAGTTTCCGCCACGGTCGTGATTCCATTTTTTTTACCGCCGGCCTGTTGGCGGTCTTACTGCCGCTTTAACACCGACCGGCAGGGTTGTAATGACCACCAAAATCCTCCCTCTCCACCAACAACAGTCCCACCCCTCTCCCCGATGATATATAACACTGTCCCCAAAAAGTCCAATAAAAAGTCCAAACTTTAAGTCCATCCCAACTCCCTCCCCATCCCCTCCAACCACAACAAGTCCCTCCCACAAAACCCACAAAAAATAAAAAGGGCCTAAAATAGGGCACTGTCTATATGGGTCTGGCGCTGGTCGATGCTCTACTCTATCCTGGTGAGCTGCTGAGGGATGCATCTTCAAAATGCCCTGGTAGAGTGGGAGGGTGCAGCAGCAGGTGTAGTCAGGGACCCTGACTATGGCGGTGGCACTGGCAATGTAGTAGCCGGGAGGCTGGGGGCTGATGTGCTATTCTACTGGGTCCTGGGTCTGAAGCAGCTGTTTCAGCCTCTTCCTACTCCAGGATCACTAGGTATTGGTACTTGGCTTCAATGTTCCTCAGCCTCTGCTGCTCCAGATGGGCCGCTATCTCCTATCTAGTTGGGGATGGTCATCAGGCAGGAGTAGCTATATTGAGGAAAAGAAAAATAACAAAAGACACTTGTTCAATTGGTAGATTGTGGGTGTCGAAAATGACCTTTCTGCAGGGTCACCCACAAACTTTTTGCCTTCCTCCTTCTCTTTTTCTGACCTCATTTTTGTTGGCTTTAGGACTCTGCACACCTCACCACAACTAATCAGTGCTTAAGTGCATATGCTCTCTCACTAAAACATGGTGACGTTGACTCATACCCAATTGGTATATTTAATTTACTTGTAAGTCCCTAGCCAAGTGCACTACATGTGTCAGGGCCTGTAAATTAAATACTACTAGTAGGTCTGCAGCACTGGTTGTGCCACCCACATAATAGCCCCTTAATCATGCCTCAGGCCTGCCACTGAAAGGCTGGTGTGTGCAGTTTCACTGCCACTTCGACTTGCCATTTAAAAGTACCTGCCAAGCCTTAAACTCCCCCTTTTCTACATTTAAGTCACCCCTAAGGTAGGCCCTAGGTAACCCATAGGGCAGGGTGCTATGTAGGTAAAAGGCAGGACATGTACCTTAAATATTCTGGTAGTGCAAAACTCCTAACTTCGTGTGAGGCCTGCTCCTTTCATAGGCTAGCATTAGGGCTACCCTCATATACGTCTGAGTGGTAGATTCTGATCTGAAAGGA
Source organism: Pleurodeles waltl (assembly GCF_031143425.1). Lineage (NCBI taxonomy): Eukaryota > Metazoa > Chordata > Amphibia > Caudata > Salamandridae > Pleurodeles > Pleurodeles waltl. The sequence continues at coordinate 653,549,080 of NC_090439.1, forward strand.
GTAACAAGGTCATATTTAGTATGGCCAGAATGGTAATAGAAAATCCTGCTTATTTGTGAAGGTGGACTTAATATTGCTATTCTGGAAATGCCATTTTTAGAAAGTGAGCACTTTCCTACACTCAAATCCTTCTGTGCCTTACAGCCTGTCTCCAATCCACGTCTGACTGGGCTTGTTGACAGCTCCCTTGTGCATTTCACTCAGCCAACCCCAAACACAGGACGGTCAGTCATATCTGCACACATCTGCGTTCTGAATGGGTCTTCCTGGGCTGGGACGGTGGAGGGCCTGATACCTACAAGTCAAAGGACAGTGGCCTGCCCTCACACAATGGACTGCCAAACCTCTTACTCGGACCCTGGTAGACAGGATGGAACTAAAAGGGGACCTTGTGCACTTCTAAGCCACTCTTTGAAGTCTCCCCAACTTCAAAGGTACATTTGGGTTTTTAAACCGGGTCCCTGACACTTCTTGACAAAATACCTCCTGGGAAAGAAACTCTGAATCAGAACCTGCAACCTGCTAAGAGAAGCTGCCTGGCTGCCCAATGGACTCACTTGACTGCTTTGCTGTAAAGGACTGCTGCCTTGCTGTTGCCCTGCTGCTTTGCTGCCCTCTGGCTCTGCTGAGAAGTGCTCTCCAAGAGCTTGGATTGAGCTTGTCTCCTGTTTCCTGAAGTCTCAGGGCCAAAAAGACTTGGGCCTCATTATGACCCCGGCAGTACACTGGCGGTAACACTGCCAACAGGCTGGCAGTGTTCAGCCAGTGTATTATGACCGTGGTGCATTAGCCACGACCATACCGCCGGCCACTCCACTTGATCGCCAGCCTGTCCATAGCGGTAAAAACCACCATGGGAAGGCTGGTGGTAAGGGGGACCCAGGGTGCCCCTGGGGGCCACTGCACTGCCCATGCTCTTGGCATGGGCAGTGCAGTGGCCCCCAGGCACAGCCCCTTCGCGCATTTCACTGCCTGAATTTCGGGAAAGAAACCCTGCATCACTGAGCCGGAACGATGCAGCCCTACTTCCTGCGAGAGGAATCGATGCAGCGCCTGCCATGCAACAGAAATTTCCCCGCATCGCCCACCGGATCGACACAGTTCCTGTGACTGTCCTGCACATCCAGGATTTCTCTGCATCGTCCCCGGGGCGTCCGCACATCCAGCAACCCGAAGAGGATCCAGGCCTGCGTGCCAGAAATCAACGCAAAGCCCTTACTTTGTGGAAAAGCATTGAAGCACACCTCTCTGTTTTCCACCCATCTCCTCCTCTGCAGTCCCGTATGGATAATTTAAACGCAAACCAGGTACTTTGCGCTCGCAAGACACCAATGTTGTTTTTAAGAACTAACAACTCTATTTATCATTACAAAAGTGATTTTTCAACTTCTATTTATCAAGTCTTGATCATTTTGACCGTAATGTACTCAGATAAATATTCTTTCTTTGTCTAAACCTGTGTGGTGTATTTTTGTGGTGTTTATACTGTGTTATTGCCTGATTTATTTAACAAATACTTTACACATTGCCTTCTAAGTTAAGCCTGACTGCTTACTGCCAAGCTACCCGAGGGTGGGCACAGGATAATTTGGATTGTGTGTGACTTACCTTGACTAGAGTGAGGGTCCTTGCTTGGACACGGGGTAATCTGACTGCGAACTAAAGAACCCATTTCTAACAATGGGTGGCACGTTAACACTAAATTTCTGGTATCTAGGGATGATGGAATTTGATGTGATTATTATTTATGATTAGGAGAGTCACAGGGCCATTATTTTATTTGTTTACCTACACATACCTTGCAGAAGAAGTACTAAATCTCTGGTAGAAAATAATTAAGCAGAATAAGACCAGATTAAAAAGCTAGTGATTTCATTTGTTTGTATTGAAGGCTTTTCTAGTAACTAATTAGATACATTTAGTGGAAAAATAAAAAAGAATTACCTTTCCTTGTGATGAGTAAGGCATTATGCACTATGGAGTACAAGTTGCTGGGCCAAATTATTGAAGGCATGCTAGCAAGCGCTTCAGTATGTTTCTATTGTCTCCAGCTCAAGCAGCTGTAGCTGACAATTATCTATCTTTGATTCCAATGGCCCCACTCTTCCTCACATGCCTCTCACTTTGTTTAGTTTCTACCCTGATTCCAAAGAGGCAGATAAATAAATAAGGTACATCACACATGTCGTGTATAGATACAGATATATTTTTCCTGTCTGCCATAAGTAGATGGAGGGGAAAGATGCACTGCAATAGAGAGAACGGAGTGGGCTATATCGATTGGATTTGGCACGTTCACCACAGAGTATCTCCTATGACAAACTTGAAATCATATTGGGCACTTACTATTCTCACTTTACTCACTGGTCTCGCCCACCATCACAAATTCTTTACAGCAAAAGGATTTGCTGAGCAGTAAGGAAAGTAAAGAAACTTGATTTACTCTACTGCAGAGTAAGGCAGATGGATTAGGCAGGTAGCTAGAGCTTTCACTATATATTAATAGCAGGGCGTCACAGATATATCTACAAAAGAAGAGCTCCCTTCTTTATTCATCCAAGCAATTATTCAAACATCCTTTCATTCTTCCCCTAAATAGAGTACACACCCATATATCACCATGATTTAAGCTTTATATTCTCTCATCCAGTCTTCCACCCAAATTCACAATCCTTTATCCACCCATTCACTGCCAAAAATATCCACCCTTCCTTTCAATCATCTTTTCAGCCATCCATGTATTTACCTAATGCCAATAAGCACCTCTGCATCCTTCTTCAATCACCCACGCATCCTTTCCTTTCACTCTTTTCACCCATTCTTTTCTTTTAACCTTCCGTTCTTTCTCATTCCCACCAGGCCATCATTTTTAGCATACATTATGTGTGCATTTGCTGGATTGCAGATAGAAAAATCCATAAATAACCCAACCACCAATGTAGCTGTAATGCAGGGGGTTCATGAATCCGATCATGGAAATGTTGTTGTAGCTAGTGGGTAACAGTAATTGTCAATAAGTAACTAATTTGACCTACCAGAGCCTGTCCTTTCCACTGCTTCATCTGCTCTGCAGCAGTGGAACTTGAGCCGGCTCCTCCTACTCCACTGGTGGTTGGTGTGGCTATAGAAACAAAGTATACAGTTTTTAGATGCCAGATCCAATTCTTGATTTTTAAAATAAAAACAAATGCAACCACAATTGTTAGGACTGTAGTATCATCTATCAAAAATGTCACTCTGGGCATTTTGTTAGAATGTTAGAAAAGCCAGGTAGACAAGCCAACCAAAAGCTTCAAATAATAGAGGGGCAGATCTATATCCTATGATTGATGATGAATTGGAATCATTGAAGAGCAATGAAGAGGTGGAATACAAAATGGTCAATGAAAGACAGAAAAAAGATAATGCAGGGATAACTGGAATTAATTTGACAAAACTTGGATAGCTGAGTTGGAATAAAGGGAGAAAGTATAGAAAAAATTAAACAAGGCAAAATTGGGGGGAGGTAAAGGTTAGAGAAATAGTAACAATAATGTTATATAATAGGACTTACTGGGATGAGCAGAGCCATCTGCATTGGCGCTGGCGGTCAGCGCCTCCCCAGCTCCTGCCAAACCCACCAGTGCAGTGCCCTTCTTCTTGCCCTTGGGTGCTGATGTATGATTAGAAAGAAGAATAAAAGAATACATTAGTGGTACCGGTAATCTCCACAAAATTATTATATAACAGCCAAATGCAATATCGTACTATACTAGTATGATCATCTATCATTGAGCTGGATATACACCCAAAATTCCTATTCCAAATTTCCTCAAGAAAATCTACATTTAGAACTGATGCATTGCAATGAATGTTTTTTTCACCAGCTCACTGTACAGAGGACTGGCGGTGGACCCCCACCCCCTCCACCACAGCTCACAGCATGGGAGGAGCAGGTCTTGGCAATACTGCATCCTGAGGGACTCACTGGAGTTGCTGGAGGACTGGACACTGGTGAGTCAACATTTACTACTTATCAACCCCCATACCTGCATGCCATCTCTCACCCTGACTTCCATCATTCCACTCCATCCCATACACTGCACCTACACATATGACTAACCCCAATGCCAAGCCCTGCATGTAATACCAATGCATGGACAGCCCTCCCAGACCTTCATGTACACCCATCACTAGAGCATGCACAGCATAGGGGAACTAACAATCCCACAATACATCAACACACACAAACAAAGGTGGCAAGGCAACAGAAACGATACAGGGGAAGCTAGGGATGTACAATATGTCACAGGCATGAAGCATAATACATCACTTACATCCCCACAGGTGCCCCAGCCAAAGTCAGCGGAGAGTAGGTACAATGACTATCCAGTACCCCAACAGAAGATGACCCCAGTGATGACAGTATCTCTGGACTTCAGGATCTGGGTCAACAACCTGGCCCATCAGGGACCACTGGACAGTCGATCACCCCAGTCCACTCACAGTCCACCACAGAGCCTCCTCCATCAGTATCCAACACCACAGCACCCACCCAGAGTTCCCACACCTCTGGCCCCAGGGCACGTCAATCAGCAGTGTGCCTACCTGTACAGGGGCCCCAGTCCACACCTCACACTCAAGACAATCAGGGACCTGGGGTAAGTGGCAGTGGGCACACTGTTCAGCGGACAGGGGCACAGGGGAACAGGGACACTTGAAGGACTGGGGGAGGACAGGCCCAGGGAACCAACTCTCCACGAGGCACTCACCAAGATCCTGGGGGCCTACCAACAATCCCAGGACACAATGGGCCAGATCCTTGACAACACACAGGCGAACAAGCGGCTGCAGGAGGAACACCATCAGGAGATCAGGGAGGACTTGCAGGCCCTCAACACCACCATGATCTCCATAGCAGGGGTGCAGGCAGACATGGCCATCATCATGAGGGAATCTACAGCACAGCAGTGGGACCCTACCACTAGCCAGTCTATTGACCAGCCCTCCACTTCCACTGTAGCTAGTGGGCAAGACGCCCCGCCACAGGACCCACAGGCCACTAGCACCCCTCTCCCTGCAGAAGGTGAACTACCCCATAAATGTTCTCTGTGACCCAGACAGAAGCCAGAGACAATTGCCAAGACCAAGATCACCACTGGGAAATGAGACTCTCCTGATTGACCCCCTTGTGTCCCACCCTGTCACCTTGTCCACTTTGAACTGCCTTTCCTATGGCCACTTGGACACTGGACCTGTGCTACAAACAGACTGGAACAATACCCTGGACTTTCCCTCAATTTTATAGCACTACAATAAACACCCTTGAACACAACTTGACTGATAGTATTTTATGTGTTGAGAATGTGCATTTAGGAGAACAGTCACATCTAGTGCAAATGATCTGAACACTGTGATAGCATACAATTAATGACCTGTAACTGTCTGTAGTAAGCACATCAGGACACTGTAGTCATACTACAAACATCTTTAAAATGACAAGCCATAAGTAAAAGTAAGTTGAGATGCAAAGTGTTAGCAATGGGTTTTTTGGTTGGCTAGGGTATGCACCTAAGCCACTCAGAACCCTCCCACTCTAGTCAGGGAAGGGAGTTACACATCCAAGAAAACCTCTGCTCACCCCCTTGGTAGCTTGGCCCGCACAGTCAGGCCTAATCGAGAGGCAATGTGTAAAATGTCTGCACAACTCACACAACACACGTGACACAATATATACACCACAAAGTAAACACAACACTGAGCTATGTAAAAATAAACTGTATTATACAAAACATAATTAGCCCAACACATTACACGTCAGTAATACCCTGCTACTTTAGCAGTTGTAAGGACATTACACAAGTTACTAATACTCTGCAAGAATAAGCAGTTGTCACATTAGAACACGTAAGTACTCAGGATTCTGCAACATAAACAGTAGTCAGGAATTACAGTAAGAATCCTATGCACTTGTCATGAATACCTCATAAATACCCATAAAAGGAACATTAGAGAACGTATCACAAGTCATAAAAAAATACATATCAGCATGTCATGCCCATAAAAGGAACATCACCACATATATGTAGCTACACTTAGTGGGTGCCGCAAGCAGCACTGCAGGCCCACTAGTAGCATTTAATTTACAGGCCCTGGGTATAGGGATACCACTTTACAAGGGACTTATAGGTAAATTATATATGCCAATTAGGTATAAGCCAATCATACCCATTTTACAATGGAGAGCACATGCACTTTAGCACTGGTTAGCAGTGAAAAAGTGCTCAGAGTCATAACGTCAAGCAACAAAGGTCAGAAAAATAAGGAGGCAAAAGGCAAAAAGTGTGAGGAATGACCCTGTATAAGGGCCAGGTCCAACACAAAGGAAGTTAATGCCATCATGCTACAGTCACACAGATGAAATAAATAGTCAGGGTAATGACCAGTTCCCCTGTCTCACCTGTGTGTCATTGGAAGTATTGACGTTCTGTTGTCCACATCCTCATTCTCTGCCTCCTCATCCTCACTGTCCTCCGGGTCCACTGCTGCCACAGGGTCATCTCCAGTCTCTTCTTCCTGCCTTAAAGGCACATGTCATCTGAGGGCCAGGTTGTGCAACGTGCAGCATGCCACTACTATTTGGCAGACCTTTCCGGGTGAGTAGCACAGGGATCCACCTGTCAGATGGAGGGTCCTGAACCTGGCCTTCAGGACACTGAAGGTCCTTTCGATTATTATTCTGGTTTGCCCATGTGCCTCATTATAACGGTTCTTAGCCCCTGTCATGGCATCCCTCACAGGGGTCAGGAGCCACAGTAGGTTTGGGTAGCCAGAATCACCTGCAAGCATTGAGGGACAAACTTTAGCCTAGCACAATGCTATAGGAATAACACCTGAAGGCATAAAGTGACATACAGTGGGTGGGGACTCACCTATTAGCCATACCCTGTGCCTCTGTAGTTGGGCCATCACATTTGGGATGCTGTTATTCCTCAGAACAAAGGCGTCATGGACAGACCCAGGATACTTGACAGTGACGTTGGAGATGTACTGGTCCGCCAGGCACACCATTTGCACATTCATTGAGTGGAAACTCTTCTGATTCCTGAACATCTGTTCATTCTGGCAGGCGGAAAAAAGCAATATGTGTACAGTAAATCGCCCCAATAATATTGGAGACATGCCCCATTGCATAAAATCCTGCCTTCACAGTGGCCAAATCTTCCACCTGGGGAAAACAATGTAGCTGCACATGTGTTTCACCAAGGCAGACAAAACCCTTGCCAGCACGAATGAGAACATTGGCTGTGACATTCCTGCTGCTAAGCCTACTTTCACTTGGAAAGAACCAGTTGCCAGGCAATAGAGCACTGACAGAACCTGTACAAGAAGGGGGATCCCAGTGGATGACGGATAGCTGATATCAGGTCAGGCTCCAATTGGGCACACAGCTCTGTGATTGTGGCCCTGTCCAGTCTATAGGTGAGTATAATGTGCCTGTCCTCCAGTGTAGCCAAGTCCACAAGGGGTCTGTACACAGGGGGTTGTCTCCTCCTCCTATTCATCCACAGTGGCAGGTATCTAAGGGACACAATAGTGAGTAGGCTGTCACAATTTGAACAGTGGAACCACCACCTAAGTGTATATACACCATCAATGTGATGGGGCGGTAGGAATGGCAATGTATGTGCAATTCTAGGCAACGACGTAGTTGTGGATAATCTGATAGCTCTCCACCACCATGAAATGGTGACCCCCTGTTCTGTATCTTGGGACAGGTGGAAGTGAGGTAACTCCGCCGACATTGGGTGTTGTGGTGGAAGTCGGTCTTGCACCACTGTGCAATTCCTCATTGACTAATATGGGGCTCTACAGAGTACAGTGGCCAATGGGGATCAGCACCGGTGTTGACGGTGTACATCGCTGCGGCCATGACTGCCATTTTCTATCTAAATCCTCACTTGTTTCCTGACTTTCCACAGGACAACACCTACACTGTGTGTGCTGCTGTGACCTGTGTCTGAAACCTACCATGGCCCGTGTGACTGAATAAAGGGCCCCTGCCTTCACTTCGGAGGAGTTAGAGGGACTAGTGGATGGGGTCCCACCCCAGTATGGACTGCTGTAGTGGCCTCCAGACCAGCAGGTGATCACACCTTTGGCACAATGCATGTGGGGAGGATGCATGGCGATGTGTGTGCAAGCATCGTATCATCGGGGGGGAAGTCTGGTGGTAGTGTACATGGTGGGTGCCGAGCGATGTCTGTGCCAATGGAGATGGAAACAGGATTAGTGGGCCATATGTGATAGGCTGGATTGTATGTGTAATGGTGTCCTCCCATAAGTATCGCCTCAGCAGGTCAGCGCCCATCAAAAGAAGGGATTGTGGCGTACATCACCAAGGACGTGCGGACCCTGGGGGTCTACAGCAGGCAGAGCACCCACTGTTGGAAAAGGTGGGAGGATCTGAGATGCTGGGCATGGAAGACCGCAGAAGCCCAGCTGGGGATGTCCTCCCAACGCGGAAGGGGTGCCTGTCAGAACCTGACCCCCCTGATGACCTGCATATTGGTGGCGGCCTAACAAGATCTGGATGGGGTGCAGTTGGCAGTGGTTGGCCCTTATCTTATAGGGCATCCAGCCAATTGAATGCCAGTGCAATGCATAGTGCTAAATCCGGATCCCTGTGTGGCAGTACTGTGAATACCAATTGTGGTGTTGGTGCTGTAATTGACCCAGTGCTCCCTTTCTCTACCTCCCCCTTCTCCTTCTGTCATCCTGTTCATGTGTGCATTAGCATAATCTGGTGTAGGAGCAGAGGCACCGGCGACAGAGGGAGCTGCATCCCACATGACCCAGGAGGCAGAGTCCACCGACGCTGAGGGAACCAGTGGGACAGAGGGAGCACTACGGCAGAGACAGAAGGTGACAACACTAACTCAGATACCTCCTCTGATGGAAGCTCTCTGGTGGTGGCACACATCTCTGTGACCACCCCAGCTGCAGGTACAGCCACCACCCGCGTACCAGCAATGCCCTTCCAGTAGCTCCTCAGCGATTTGCCTGTGCCTGCTCACACAAGAGGGTGTGCATCTCATTTGCCCCAGGCATCTCAAGCCCTGCCCCAGTCAGCCCTCCTCAACCCCAACCCATTCCATGCATACATACAGACGAGCATGCACATCAAACACAGGCACCACACTTCAGTCCACAAGAACTTATGCAACTACCAGACTGTTGCACACACAACCACGTCCACTGCTTCCACTGTCTCCCCTCCTCCTCCTCTACCTCCCTCACAGTCACGTCCACATTCACACCTGCATGCACTGCTTCAATATCAACCACCAGCATCACCACACCAAGCAGCACACAGCTCACTTGCAGACACCTCCACAACATCCATCCACGCATCCCCTGTGTCCTCTCCCACCCTGTCTGTCCCCCCTCCTAAAGGACACAAATGCAGGTACTCAGACACCCAACAGCCATCCACCTCACATCAGCACACTGCCCTGCACCTAAGTCCATCAGACTTACTCCTCCGTCAACCACTCCCTCAACCTCCACTCCCATCCTTCCTCTCTCATTCTGCCCTATGGTCCTTAAGAAGCTTTTCCTTGCCAAACTTGACATCTTCCCTCCCCCGTCTTCCCCTCCTCCTGCCCGTAAGAGCAGGGTCCCAATGACCCAGCCCTGCACCTCAGCCAAACAGTCCACAGGGACAGTGGAGGCACATCCTAGTCGTGGAGGCACGACAGTGAAGGATTCCACTCCACCAGCCAGGAAATGGATGGATCCCACTCCACCAGCCAGGAAGAGGAAGAAGGGGAAGGATCCCACTCCACTATTAAGGAAGGGTAAGGATCTCACTTTGCCATGAAGGGGATGAAGCCCTCAACTCCTGCCATGAAAGGGAAGAAGCCCTCACCTCCAGCTGAGACACAACAGCCCTCGCCTCCAACAGAGGCTGTCCAGGAGGCCCCTTCCCCTGCTGAGACACAGCAGTTCTCACCTCCTGCAGAGGCTGGCAGGGTACCAACACACCACCACCAGTGGGCACAGGCCATCATCCCCTGCTGGGACACAGCAGCCGTCGCCTCCAGCAGAAGCTGCCCAGGAGGCACCTTCCCCAGCTGAGACACAGCAGTCCTCATCCCCTGCTGAGGCTGCCCAGGAGGCACCTTCCCCAGCGGAGACACTGCAGCTATCACCTCCAGCAGAGGCTGGCAGGGTAACAACACCACCACCACCACCACCTCCAGCTCTTACCTCCAGCTAAGACAATGCAACCCTTACCTCCAGCAGAGGGCATGTAGGCCACCATCCAGGGACTGCTGTACAAGGATCTCCCTCCAGAACCAGTGGGCAAGTACCCCACCTGAGAGACTGTGACCTTGCACTCCCCAGCAAAGGATAATGGGCATGGAGCCCCCTCCAGAACCAGTGGGCAAGTTCCCGACTTGAGCTGAGGTGCCCCCCCCCCACCACTCTTCCCTCTGAGGTGCCTGCCCACGTCCAAAATGATGCCCCTGCACAGTTCTGTGAGGATGTTGTCAGGAAACAAGTTGGGCATTGGACTTTGCCCTGGGGCCATGTGAGCCCTTTGTACTTTGGACTGGGCATTGGCCCTTTGTGGACAATTGTATGTATCTCTTTGTTATCCAATTGATTCATTTGGTGGCTGTTCCCATTCAATACATTCTCAGTACTGCCTTACTGTTGTCCTTACATTGTTATGATGTGTGTCGTGTGCCATTGTTTCTTCTCTGCAACTGGTTGTTTGTATGGTGTGTGTTGTGCATGTGTGTGTCACTCTCCTTTTCCTCCCTCCCTCCCTTGTGTGCTATGCTGCTGTACTCTCGTCGTCGTCTTCGTCAGTGTTGGTGTTCCAGGTGGAGCATGGCATAGAGGAGCATTGGGAAGACTTGCATTTCCGGTTCCATGGCGACGGTGTTCTTCTCTGTGTCTCTAATGGTGAGTCTTTTGTCTTCTGTTCGGTGTTTCCCCCATGCTTTTGATGGCATTGGTACTTCCCAGGAAATCATGGCGGATTGCAGTGTCATGATATGGTGGGCAGTACCTTGTCTTCCCCCTGGCTGTTGGTTTGCTACCACCGTGGTGCCTGGTTTTAACACCCGACTGTTGGTGTGGTACATTGGCTGTCTATGGGAGTTCTCACAGCCAATGTCATAATGACCACCATAGTGTCTTATTCTGTGCTGATGAAAAATATAGAAAAAACAATAGATAAACACCAGGCCACCGAAATCAAGTGGGAGAGGTAGGTTGTATGTTCAATGTCTGTTAGAGTAAAGTATTGTCGATAGGGAGAATAAACACCTGTGCTCGTTGTCGAATAGGATGATGGGCTATAATGCATAAAAGTTGCTTAAGACAGACAGTGAAAAAAAATCCACACCCATGCAAAATTTTGTATTAAGTGCACTCCATACAGTGTCCGCATCAGTCAAAATATCACCAAAAATCAAAAGTGCGATAATAAATTAATCATAAAACTGACTATAGTCTACTTTAAGGGTCCCAGGTTTAATGTTCCCAATTATCACACAATATACAATTTCCGCGTACCATCTGTTGCATCCAAGTAAAAAAAAAAACAATGGTATTTAAAATATCCTTCAAAAGCTAAATTAAAGAATCATAATAAGAACACCCGTACAGACATTACGGGTCACAACCTCTATTATATGCAGTGTTATAAACACCATAAGCGGCACTCTCTAATTATGGCGATAATCTCATTATTAGTTCAATTTAAAAGGTATAATATATGATAGACACAGGTCAAACTTGTTGGTATGAAACCTAAAACTACACAACAAATCCCACATCACCCTAAATCAACGATAGTCTTAAAATTGTATCCATTTAATTCCCCAATTTAGCAGCTGAACAAGAGTCAAAATCAGAGGATATACAACCGACATAAAACCTTAGTCAGTCCTTATTCAACCTGATAAATACAACTCACCTATCAAGTCTTTGTCCATGCACATACTCCGTGAGAGATATTGGCATGTCCACAAAGCACCATCTTCCGAAATCTATTTATAGTCACTTACTTCCCAGTCATGTGTAAAGGAATAAATTATAGCAGCCATCTTGTAGTGGTGTCAAATCCCTGCACTAAATCTGTAATTGATCCAAATAAATTCTGTACAATCAACTCTTCCTGTTTACGTAAGATATCATGGGCATATCCAAATTCACTAAATTACAATCACAATGATTATACGTCTGGAAAGACATAATTCAATTCAACATAAGCATCCATGTTATCGTATAGCACTGAACACACTATCATTTACTCTCTAGTTTTACACAAAAAAGCAAGAAACCAACACACCTTATACTAAATCTCACTGATTAGTCAAGAAACCTGCATCTATCGGAATACATAACACAAATATATTCAATGATAGTATCACATCATACCGATTCCAAAACCACAACTAATCCTGGTGTTTGTGAGATGGTGATTTCATTTTTAGGTAGTAATAGTGACCGTATTCCTTTGTTTTAAACATGTAGGCAAAAGTAATCCATGCATACATAAACAAGTTATGTGAACTAGGACAATCAACACAGGGACTCAGCAAACAAGAAAAGAGGGAAAACGTGGGAAAGATGTAAAAAGAGTAACCAACGTAACCGGGTAAAGATAAATAGAGAAGGCAGAGGCAGTAAATGAACCCACTGAATTAAAAAATCAACCATGACATTGTCATGATATTAATCATCCCTCACCCATGTTCCATGGTAGGCAGAAACCACATAAACCTAAGAACAACCAGTCGCTGAAGACGGTCATAATATTGAGTTAAGTAGCTGGTACATTTAAAGACACCCATCAATATGAAACAGTATATATTTCAAACATTATACAGTTCCCAATCAAACATCATTAAGAAGATGGGTAGTCAAACATCTATTCCCCTAAGAAATATTGTAGCTTATTGTCAATATTGAGACCTTGTTTAATCGCTCTAAGTCTCATTATCCAAGTTTCCTCGAATCACCCATGTATCAGTTCTTTATTGCTACACATTACATTACCTCCTCCATGAAATCTAAAGTTTAGTTGATTTCACCAGTCCCATAATCCAGAGTATGTAGAGCAGTTGGAAACTTCATGTCTAGTTGTTTGAGGGCTCAAAAGTGTTCTGCCATTTACCTACATTATAATGTCCACCCTTATTATATGTCATCAAGCAATCAGTTCTGCGTCTTCTGGTTACTAATCCCAAATTTTCTGGGAGACCGTGTTTGTTTGGAGTTGATAGCTAGCCGACCCTTGCACTGGAGCACCACCTGATGTGTATTTCCCCCCCCCTTTTTCTAGAATAAGGGCCAGATGTAGGTAGGTAAAAATTAGCAACTCGCAAATTGCGAGTATTTGCGACTCGCAATTTGCGAGTCGCTAACTGCAATGCAGGTAGAAAGTGCGAGGACAATTTGTGACTCGCACACAGAGTCGCACCGCAGATAGCGAGTCCGCTGTTTGCGAGGTCGCTTTTTCCGACTGCGAAAAAAACGGACTCGCAGTTTGCGAGTGGGTGTCGCAAATAGCGACTGTGCTGACAATTGAATGCAGGTGCTGCAGAACACTCTGGAAAACATTTCAGAACACTCTGGAGAACACTTCCTGGCACATGATGATGACATCACAGCCAGGAAGTTTACAAATACACCTGGGAGGAGGGAGGACCACACCCATTTTAACTGCAGCACAGCTAACTGACAGAGCTCCAGCAACCATGGCTGACAATCCTAGGAAAAGGAAGCTAAAGTTTGCTGAGAAGGAGTTGGAGGTGCTGACAGATGAGTGCTGTCAGCACCATGATGAGCTGTTTGGCAGGGCAGCCCTCACTGTGCCAGACACCGAAAAGAAAAGAATTTGGCAGCAGATCCAGGACAAGGTCAACTCCATGGGGGTCAGCCACCGGAGTGTGGAAGAACTGAAGAAAAGGTGGTATGACCTGCACTCCCGGACCAAGGAGAGGGTGGCAGAGCGGCTCCGGGAGATGAGAGGCACAGGAGGGGGACCATCGACGGTACCACCACCCACACCCCTGGAGGAAAGGGTAGAGGAGACCCTTGAGCCTGAGGCTGTCAGTGGGGTGGGAGATCTGGACACCTCTGAGCCAGGACCATCAACCGGTGAGTACCATGTGACATGCATGTACCCTCATCAATGCCATACCCCCACCCACCTTGTACACAGGGGCATGCACAACCAAGATAGCTCCATTTCAGAGTAGCAAACACCAGAATGATGCATTATGGGCAATGTAGTCAAGTAGACAGTTCATAGGCAATTGTTTATTAGGAAGTTGATAACAGATAGTAGACACTGACAGTGTGTTCCCTATGTCCCACAGGTCTCCCACAAGACACCCCCACCAGCCCAAGCAGCCGGGGGCCAATGGTCAGCCAGCACACACAGGAGACAACAGGACCAGCCACCACTGCTCCCTGCACCACCAACACCATTACCTCTCTGGAAACACCTGTTGCAACAGTGGTGTGCGAGCCTGCACCAGGTACAAGCCAGAGTGCCACGTCAGACAATACAGGGCCTCCACCACTTCGCAGGCGACGTAGGAGATCAACAGCAGAGCAGCAGGCAGAGTCAGGGAATGCCTCCACATCACCAACAGAGGCCCAACTGCTACGGGGTCAGCGCCTGCAAAACCAACAATTAAGGAGGATTAGTGGGGTATTGCAGCGCTTTGAAAGAAATCTTGCCATCAGTATGCAGCAGGTGCATTCGGAATTGCAGGTCATCGGTAACAACACGGGTGACCTTGCACTATCTATGCGCCAACTAGTGGCAGGACTGCTAACACAGAGTGACAGTGCACGGCGCAGGGACCGCCAGCTGCTGCAACGCCTGGACAGGATGGCCTCCTCTATAGTTAGGCTGGCTGTCAACACAACAGGGCTGTCTAGGCGCACAGTCAGCCTCCAGGTGGACATGGGCCACTTTGCAGGTGATGTGGGACTGGGCCGTCTCAGCCATGCAATGGACCTCATGGAGACACGGCAGGTGGCCAGTGACACAGGCGACACGCCACAGGACAGTGAGGAGGGCTCCACTGTCAGCAGTGTCTCTGCCAGTGACACCAGGGTGCTACGTAGTGGAAACACAAGGCAGAGCACTGCTGACCTCCCTAGTACCAGCCAGGCTGGCCGACCCCGCCGAAGGGTGTGAACTCCACACTGTCCTTGGGTTTGGGGCACATAATGTCAATGTGTCCCATGCCAGGTGGACTATTGAAGCCCCGGAACTGTTTCTCATGTACATAGTTTGGTTATTTGCACTTATTAAATCATTTGTTCTTTCCACTTAACACATGGACTCTTTGTTATATTGGTGAGTATGGTAGAAGTTTGCACGTACCTTCCAAAGTATTGGTTTGCAATGGGTTCCCGTCTCAATCTGCCTTGATTTGCGATGCTCCTATCCCCATGATGGCGATGTGGTTGCTCTTGCTCTTCATCCTCAGAATTGGGGTCTTCAGGGGTGAGAGGTAGCCCACTTCGGGTGGCAATGTTGTGCAGGATAGCGCATGCAACAACTATTTTGAAAGCCGTTTTTGGGGTATACTGGAGGGCACCTCCACTTCGGTGGAGGCATCTGAACCTTGCTTTCAGCAGTCCGAAGGTACTTTCTATCAGGTTCCTGGTCCTCTTATGTGCACTGTTGTATCGCCTCTCGCAATCATTGCTGGGTGTTAAGTACGGAGTCAGTATCCATGGTCGTAGTGCATATGCACTGTCACCTGTTTGGCACAAAAAGTACACTGTTAGCAAGGCATGGGTGGTTTGCACATTGACCTGTGTGCATGTCTTCAAGGTGTATTCAGCTCTACCTAGGAGGTATCCGTCTCCAAACTCCCCACGTTCCAGGCGTTGGTGTATTCCACTGTGCCTAAAAATGTAGGAGTCATGAGTACTACCTGGAAATTTGGCAACCATGTCAGTGATGATATAATGAGCGTCACATATCACCTGAATATTGAGTGAGTGGGTACACTTCCTATTGCGGAACAGATATTCCAAGTTTGCAGGAGGGCATATTTGTATATGTGTCCCATCTACACACCCTATGACATGGGGGAAGTTGGCAATCCTGTAAAATTCCAACTTGGTGGTGTTGATTTCTGCCTCATTCCTGGGTAGGTATATGTATCGGGACATGTGTGTGAGTAAGGCGTCTAGGAATGCCCTAAAGAACCGTGATAGAGCACTTTGGGATACCCCACCTGCCACAGCAATGACCCCCTGATAGCTACCCGAGGCCAAGAGGTGCAGTGAGCATAGCACTTGCACATGCGTAGGGATGGTGCAGCCGCGCACAGTCTGGTGTTCTAGCTGTGGTTTGAGTAAATCTATTAAATCTAGTATAGCTGCGCTGCTAAGTCTATATTTGTCATAAATTTCCTCCTCAGTTTGCTGGAAGAGTGTCTGCCTTGTTCTTTAAATCTTCTCCTGTCTCTGGCTCCTCCTCCTCCTCTGCTGGGCGGCGTGGGCTCTCCTCCTCACTGCTATCAGGTATATCTCCGCCATCTTGAGTAATCCAGATGCCTTCTGGGTCTCCTTTTATACTTTGGTAATGGTTACCACCTGCTCTGAGTTAGTGGTAAATTGGATGTGCAAAATGGGCTTTTTGCGACTAGTCGCAATTTGCGAGTTGCTATTGCATATGGTTTGCGACTCGAAAATTGCGATTTCCTATTTGCGAGTCGCAAAATGGGGTCGCAAATTTTGCGAGTCGGTAACGGCTCGCATCGCATTTTGCGAGTCGCAAATGGGATTTTCGCATCCCATTTCCGATTTTGCGGGGTCGCAAATTGCGTTTCGGCCCATTTGCGACTCGCAAAAGTTTGCTACATCTGGCCCTAAGTTTCCAAATATATTGGAGATTGTCAGATCATTGCCCGTGCTACCTGGAAGGAGTATGAGCAATGCTGTGAAATTTGACATGGTCACTATGACAGCATTAATAATAGTAGTAGCTCTGGAAAATGTTCAATAACCAAAGGTATTTCTCATTGTAGAAAAGGATGGAGATCCTTGGCATAAGGAAATGGCTCTTTTGCATGCTCATCCTCATTTTGTGGAATGATGTTGTTGCGTTTTGGACTCTATACACTGTAACCCTTCTAACCAGCCCCCAGTGCATGTGTTCTGATCCCTAAATGCTTATCAAATTGGTTACATAGTCTAATTTGCACATTTAACTCACCAATAAGTCCTTAGTTTAGGATACCCAGTGAAGACAGGGCCTATAAATAAATTGTCACCAGTGGGCTGCAACACCTATTATGTCACCACTAAAGTGTCAAGGCAAAGCATGTCAAGTAGGGTTGCTCCTGTAGACTGAGTGTGCAGGATTAAAACTGCAAATTTGACCTGACAAAAGAAACCATTTGCCAGGCCTTTTTATTACATATAAGTACCCCTAAGATGGGCCCTAAATGCCGGTAGGGCAAGGTGCATGGTAATTGAAAAGTGATACATGTATACTTCATTTTACATGTTTTGTCAGTTAACAATGTTTTTCACTGTGACAAACCTGGCTCTTTCATAGAAAAGCACTGCATTACATTATGACATATTATAACTGCTAAATGTGATGTATATTTTGCAGGGTCATCACCAAACTTTTTGCCTTTTTCCCTCCTCTTTTTGCAAAATTATTTTTTGTTGGCTGGCCAGTGCTAAGGTACATGTGCTCACTTCCCTAAAAAATTGTAACATTGGTGTATTCAATATCAGCATAGTTAATTTACGTATAGGTCCCTACTAAAGAGCACTATATGAGCCCAGGGCCAGTAAATTAAATGCTACTAGTGGGCCTGCAACATTGATTGTGCCACTAACTTAAGTAGCCCTTTAAACATGTCTCAGGCCTATCACTTTAGTGCTTGTATATGCAGTTTCACTGCCATGTTGACTTGGCATGTAAAACCCTGTGCTAAACCTTACACTCCCCTTTCATTGCACATAGGGCAATGTGTGGCAGGACAAATACTTTTTAGGTTTATATGTCCTGGTGTTGAAATACTCCTCTCATAGGATAACATCTATTAAGAGTTTTAAATGTGAGCACATTTTTGTATGCTGCTTCTTCCATTCAAGGAACATTAGATGATGTTTTATTTTTTTAAATAAGGTTGTCTATATAAATGGTAGGGTGTTTTAGTCTCTGTATTAATTGTATTATTTATCATTATTGAAATATATTTTCTGTTGTTTGATAGTCACAATTGTGTAACCAAGATAAATAAATTATTGATGGATTGATTGATTGAGTAATTCCTGATTGAGAAGGAGTAGGAATGACGTGTTTTGTACCTATGGACTTGTAATAATAAATCCTCCTTAATGGTAAAGTTGGATTTATGATCACTTTTAGAAAGTTGGCATTTTACTACTCTTAAGCCTGTGTGCCTGCTGCCTGCCTGCAATACATATCTGGGTTGGGTGACAGCTGGGCTTTGTGCCTTCCCTCTAGACAGTAAGACACAAAGGAAACTGAGGTGTGCCTGACCCATTCACATCCTGATGGGCAATCACCTGGCTGATGGTATATCCTGGCAGGATGGGAGGGAGGAGATGACACTTGCACCTGAATAGAGCTGTGCCTCTACCCACAAAAAGAGCTGTGTACCCCCACTTGTAGTGTATCTGGAGCCAGGTAAGGAGAAGGAGGACCTGCATGTACTTCAAATCCCCTCCTTGAAGTCACCCTTATCGTAAAGACAACACCGGATATAAAAACGTGACTTCTAACCCTACCAAATCATTATACTTCTGGACCTGAGGATGTTCTGCCAGGAAGAAGGACTGCTGTGCTGGTAAAGGGACTGTCACTTTGCTGGAATTTGCTGTGTTCCTGCTTTGCTGTGGCTGCCTTGCTGCCTGTAGCCCTCCTTGCCTCTGGGATTGAGAAAGGATGGACCTGATTCTCTACATGCCAAGAACCAAAGTGATTCCAAGGGTTTTTTGGAGTGTCTCCTGTTCTGAAGTTTCAGGGATATCAAAGACTTTACTCACCTTTGCTACAGCTTCTGGACTCTGACAACTGTGAGTCTTACCCTGCCATTTGGTGCCAATCCAGTCCTGGGCCCTTAGAAGTGGGTTCTTCAGTTGTTTCCTACAGAAATCAAATTAATCACATCACTGCGCCAACCAGAACCGCCTCATCTCTCCTCGATGCCAACACATTGCCACTGTTGCTGAAGATAAAGATATTGCAGCACTCACTGTGTGGCTCAGAATCTGTGCATCTCCTTCTGCCTTGACGTCCTACCTTCACATCACCTGGTTGCACAGCTTGCCGATGATGCATTGCCCTTGCAAAGGGAGTGCAAACTCGGCACCATTGATTGAGGATCGACGATTGCATGGCCCAATGGAAGTGCATCACCTTTGCATCATCTCCTCTGCTTCTGTGATCAGATAGCCCGGTTGGCTTTTTATCTTTCTTCACACTAAAATTGCAGATATTCTTTAAAAATTCATATCTCAATTTCCACTAATTGGATTTTTGTTGTTTTGGTCTTGTTTTGTTCACTACACTTAGATCTGTCTTTCCAACTTGGTGTTGACTATTTTTGTGTGGTATTTTCACTGTTTTACTGTTTTAAGTGTTGCACAAATACTTTACATATTGCCTCTTATGTTCTGCCGGCTCTTTGCCAAGCTACCAGAGGATGAGCACAGATTAATTTAGGGTATGTAATAGATTCACCCTGACTAGGATTGTGGTCCCTCTTTGGACAAAGTGCATACCCTGCCAAATGGAGACCCAATTTCTAACACTGGTAGTCAGTGGTGAGGATGGGACTTGTGTGTGTGCAGTGTCTTACAGTACTTTGGTGTGCACTACTATCCACCTCCAACACCAATTCAAATCATTTGTCTCTGAACCTCATTATCATCTGTTTTTCCCTACTCTATCTAATGGACACTTTTATATTTTTCTAAAATCATGTTTCTAACTGGAGGTCTTACATCTGCACCTTTACCTGCAGCAATGGAGACTCAGTTGGCCTAACTGTAGAATTACACGTTGGCCCAGCTCAAAATCTTCTGCAAGGGGTTTGGGATCTCCATAAGGGGCTTCACCAAGAAAGTGAACTGCAAAAGGTGCTGGCCTGGTTGGAAGCCCATAAGGCAGCTGTGACCCCAGAGGAGGAGGATGCGATAATAGGTGAAGATTTGGAACAGGATTCACTGGAGGTTCTGGGATTGCATGTTGGCCAGGGGGCCAATGGAGTTGAGCCTCCCCCAGGGCAGGGTGCAGCATGTCATCATCATCATCATCATCACAAGCTTTATTCTGTCACATTTAACCATCAAAGCAAAATAAAATCACAACAAATAAAATAGTAAAATAAACATATTAAATACAAAGATAAAAGGAGAATAAGATCAACAATCATACAAATATACTGGCCACCTATCTGAGAAAAGGAATTGTCTCGCACCAGCTTCCTATTTACACTTGCAGTATCTCATATGACTTTTCCCCCATCGGCCAGAAAGGGGTCATAACAGTCATAAACTTGGGTAAATGGTTAATAAATAGTAAGTTAAGAACAATGATAATTTGAGGGAAAGTCATTTTGACTTTTTTTAAAAAAAATACATACATACCATGCGGCCGCAAGGAACTTGCTGACCGCAAAGATTAAAAAAGGAGAAGTGTCTCTCGTCAACAGCCTTAATGCAACTTTACAGTGTCTCAAACCCATATTCCTACAAACTGGGCGGATCCACTTCCTCTGATCAATCCCATAAGCTGGGCAGATGAACATAAAATGCACTGTGGTTTCCGCAGTGCAATTACAACTAGGGCATGGATCTGAGATCGGGGCAGGTCGCCAGGTGCTAGTTAGTGATTTCAATGGTAAGCACCCATACCTGAAACGAGCATACAGGCTTTTGCTTAGAGGGTCAGGAATTAAATCCAGAAAGGGTTCAAAATGAGGTTACCATTTAAAGTCCAGAAATTGTGATGTCAATCGACCATATGACGTGCATAACAAATGCTTATTCATAAGATAAGACCAATAGACTGACTTCAGATGTTGCTTCTGGGCCTTACTTAGAGGATGAGGTTGTCTCCAGAAATCCCAAGGTGTGGAACCATCCTGAGACATGCTTGAGCCAGGGAATGGAAAGTGCATTGGGTCTATCTAAGATGTCTTGTAAAGATTCCTTATATTCAACTAGTTCTGGGGTGGTCCAAATGCATGCCCAAAAAAGTAATGGTCTTAGAGCTGTTACATCTGAAATGCTGGAAAACCTAAGATCCAGGAACACTGGAATCAATGGGACATTGCGAGGACATGCAAGGAGAGATGTTGTAAAGTTATTTTCCCCTACAGATAGTTTGCTGACATTAGAGAATCCCCAAATCTCGGCACCATAAGATGCCGCTCCCTGAGCCTTTGCTAAAAAAACTTTAATTGCTGGAGAAACAGCTTTCACAGTATCGGGGTGCAGCATGTCATCTAAAGGCCTGCCCCAGAGAAGCTGGAGGACATGAGGGAGGCGAAGAAATTAAAATTGGGGTTGGCTAATCACAGGTTAGAGAAAGAGAGAGCTTTAGAAGAGAAAAGGCTGGTGATGGAGGTGAAGGAGAAGCAAAAGAGATTGCCCATGGAAGAGAGGAAATTGATGTTGGTTCATGAGCTAAGTCTAAAACATGTGGACATTAAGGCTGAGTCCAGCAGTGATGGTGGCAGCATACCTAAAGTATCTGCTTGTTAAGAAAGGGGCACGTCCAAAAGGATTCAGTGTTTAGTTATGTGGTGGGGGATGATATAGACAAGTGTCTTGTGACCTATAGGGTGCCTCTCCGCGTCACCAAGGATTATAAAAGGTATTGTCATGGTAGGTTGTAGAGGTATTTGCCCATGGTTGGGAGGGACACGCTCCTGACACTAGAACCAGAGGACCAGACACAGTATACTCCCATGGCAGCTTTACTCATCAGCAAGTTTAAGTTAACTCCAGTGAAGTACCACCAGAGTTTCAGGAAGAGCCATGAACACCCCATACAAACTAGGGTGGAATTCCCTGATTATTCTAGCAAAGCACTGAATAGCTGGGTGAGAGGAAGCAAGGTAGATGACTTTGATGGGCTGTACAACCTAATTATGGGAGAGCACATGCTTCAAGTTTGTTTTACAGAGTTGCGCCAACACCTGGTTGACAGCAAGCAGACTGACGCCAGGAAGCTTGGTGAGGAGGCGGACAACTGGATCAGCAGCAAAGTGTCTAGAATATTAGCTGAGGTAACAAGTACAATGATTCAGGATCTCCCAGTTGAGTGAGGGGGAGGGCATAAGAGACCCAGACATGTCTCAGGTTAAGGTAGAAGGAAAGGGTTCTTATGTCCCTTGATAGATGAAAGAGGGAGGTTCTGGTGGGGGTGTCCCTGGGGGGCCATTTCTAACCCTGTTGCTTTGATTGTTCTCAACTGGGACACAACGACGGGGACTCTATCCAAAGAAACCTCTTGTGGATGGGAAATCTACAAGAGTGGCCCATGTGGCCTTGGGGGGGGTAGTCCCCACAGGTAGGAGTCAGAATGTGCCCTAATCTCCCTTAATTTAGAGATAGACTCAGAGGGTGAGCTGGTGATCCCTAAGGGTGGGAGAGAGAAGTGAATGGGCTCCCAAATACCCAAATATCATTGTTTGTTCACTCCCAATTGAAGTGTATTCACCTGGAAGGATACCATTTGTATAGTGTGGGTACTACAGAGAGTGACATGGCTGCAACTTATAGCAGGCTCTGTATCTGTAACTCCAACCACCAGTCAGGACAGTATTCTCTTCTCCAAAGACCACTGTTTGTCAATTCCAAAATGAAGTTTATTCACCTGGGGGGATAACATTTGTCAAGTATTGGGATGCAGCAAGAGTGACAGGACTTCAACTTCCAAAAGGCACTGTTTCTTTAACTCCAAACACCAGACCTGTGTTCTGTCTTCCAAAGACCCCACTCTCTTAACTCTCAATTGAAGTGTACTCACCTGGGAGGAAACCATTTGAATAGTGTGTATAGTACAGGGAGTTACATGACTTCAACCCCCAGCAGGCTCTCTTACTATCACTTCAACCAACAGTCCAGTGTTCTCTTCTCCGAAAACATGTTTTGGAACTTACACATGAAGTGTACTCACCTGGGGGGATGCCATTTATCAAGTGTGTGAAATAGAGGGAGTGAATGACTGCTAAGGCCAGGAGGCTTTCTCTCCAATGCCAAACTCAAGCCCAGTGTTTACTTGTCCAAATACCCTTGTTTGTTAACTCAGTGGAAGTGTACTCATCTCTGAGGATAACTTTTGTATACTGTATATAGTACAGGGAGTACATGACTGCAACTCATAGTAGGACCTGTCTCTGTAACACTAATCACCATCTCTGTGTCCACGTCCCCCAATGCATCTGTTAATAAACTCACAAATGAAGTTTAGTCATCTGGGAGAATACAATTTTTCAACTGTTGGGAAGAAGAGGGAGTGATCTGACTGTAAAGCCCAATAGGCCCTATTCGAGTGACTCCAAATAACAGAAGAGTAGCCACTTGTTAAAAAACCCTTGCCTGCTAACTCTCAATTTAAGTTTACTCACTTGGGACAGTCCAAGATACAGATCATGCTCAACTCAGAGATGTGTCCGGCCACCTAGCTCCATCTTGACTAGCTAACCCAAGATGAAACTATTGAGGACAGCTCACCCATGGTGCAACAAAATGATTCCAAAGTACACAGGATGACTCCAATCACATAAACAACAAATTCCTCGGTCTTCCTCGTTATCAATCAACTAGGCCTCAAAATGGTCAAAAGCATATCCTGCTGAGCCTCTGTTTTGTCTGCACTGGTGGCAAGATGTAAATCTCTGCCCATCCTCCCAAGTACTATTAACCTGCAAAATTCAGCAGCTGCCTAATGTCACTGTTAATGTTTGGAGGGCAATGTCACAATACAACCAGTAACATTGTATCTTTCACATCAACAGGTTGGGCTGCCACAGGGCACACAGAGCCCACAGAACAGACTGCCACTACCCCATGGATGAAGACCTAAGTGAAGAAGACACTCCTGGGCGTGGAGGACAGTTCAGGGCCATCTGGACAACCTGGTCAGACCCCAACTGTGAGTCTCACTTAGCCACCTTCCAGCCTGGTCGCCTCTACATTGCAGGCAGCCATTTGCCCCCCAACCTGTGTCACTAGGACAGTTGCAACCATCTTGTGACCCCAGTCTAGGATCCTGAGTCGCAACACCACATCTTGGACAATGATGGTCCTGGAACAAGTGGTAGGGGGCACCCTGTGGCAAGGGTACGAGCCCGTGGGAGTAGGGCGAGTGGGAGGGATGATGGCAGCCAGCAGAGTTAGGCCACTGGGGATGCTCCTGGCCAGGACACCATCAGTTATGTCTTGGGGGGTCTATCAGGAGTCCCAAGGCATGAAGGGCCTGGTTTTTGCAGAACTCCAGGAGATCAGGTAAGTACAGAGGGACCTCCATAGGAATAGGCTTCAACAGTCGGAGGCCCACAGTACCAACATGTCCTCCTTAACAGGGGTGTTGAGGGAAATTAATACTACCCTGATCAGGGAACAACAAGAACAACCTACCTCTTCCTTTGGCGTAGCAATACCTGTCCCTTCATCGGTGCCAGCCACTTGAAGGGAAACCCTGTCAGGGGGAGAACCAGCCCCAGACACCCTTGTCTTTGTAGCAGAAGATCACCCCCAAAATAAGCGAGGACATCCAGCAAAGACTACAGTAGGTACAGATGGCAAGACACTCCCCACTGCCAGCAAGTGATCTCTTCCTAAAATAACTCCTTTTTGTGCCACATTTTCACTCTGTTCTTCAACCACCTCCCATTTCCACTGGCAATTGTATGGCATCTACTCCAATGATTTCATCCACCATGACTGAACACTTCACAGATCTTTTCAACCATGCACCAATTCATTTTTAAAGTTAAATTGTTCAATAAATCCACCTATCACAAAGCCATTGTCTTCTTGCTTTCGTTCCACATTTTGCTATGTAGAGCTATAAGACCATGTGCAGTAAATGAGGAAGACACAAGATATTAATGTAAGGAGGGATGTATAACAGGTACAGTGTCCTTCCAAGGATTACTAACAATACACATAAACACATTGCTACAAGTGTCTGGTCACACCTAACATTTTATTTCACTGTACAATGCATGGGCTGTCCATACGTCTGGACTGCCTGAGCCAAGAATGGCTGACTCATATTGTGTCAAGATAGATATACCAAGGTACAACCCCCCAAACCACAGAAGGAAGGGCCTTGTCAGACATTGTCCTATAGAATGGGCAAACAGAAAAGTTAACGGTGTCACCAGCTTGAGCCTTATCTCATACAAACCAAAGTAATCCAACATCACATTAACCAAGGTACAGAAAGAGGGCAGTACAAGAGTCCCTGATCACATGTCCATCAAAAGGCAATGACTATGCATCTTGTGGTTTGACACAATCCTATGTCTGTGTTGTGGCACAGGCACTATGCCCTGCAATGATGAAACACATCTTCAGCTACATGCAGGTCATACAAGAAGCATGTTTAGCCTATGAGAAGGGTGAATGCCTTCCTTGCACTTGATGGCAACATATTTCATGGCCACATGATCAAACATGTGATGCAATCAGCCCAACACAGCACAATAAACAAGTACAATGTGCACTTCATATCTTCCACCCAAACACTTTTCAAACTGCCTTGGCACAGGCCTCATACATCCCAAATCTATGACCTACATTTCCTGGAGAAATCCATGTCCACTTCCCATGTAAGAAGCGCATCACAAACCTGCCAATGTCACTCTAAAATGCCCACATGAGGATGTCCTGCTGAAGGTGCCTGGACAAAGAGAAAACAGGGAGTATAGGCTTGACAAAAATCCCATTACACAATTCATACGGAAAGCATCTGGAAAGGAAAGTACATTTCAATGAGACTGGCACATTGTAGCTACCTCAAGGTAGAGATATGTCAAAGGCTAATCCTTCAAGAGCCCTACTTAACACATTCTGATAGCTACAGTTGTTCGTACTGTCACAGTCATTACGTCACATGACATACTTACACTCATGAAAAGTAGCTATTGATAAGATCCTTCTGCAAGTCAGCTCCTTCCTCTTCACCACTATCATCCTCACTTGGCATTTCAGAATGCTCACCCGGTGGCACCTCAGGCTTCCTCCTCTGGGATGTATGGTATGTTCCTCTGCAGGGCAATGTTGTGGAGCATGCAGCATGCCATAATGGTCTGACACACTTTTCCGGGTGAGAAAAGGAGGGCTCCAGCAGTGCCATCCAAACACCTAAATCTTGCCTTCAGGAGCCAAAGACCCGTTCCACTACCCACCTTGTTCTTACATGGGTCTCATTGAAGTGGACTTCCCCTGGTGTGGATGGAGTCCTTAGTGGCATCAATAACCAAGGATGGTTTGGATATGGAGAGTCTCCTG
Source organism: Pleurodeles waltl (assembly GCF_031143425.1). NCBI lineage: Eukaryota > Metazoa > Chordata > Amphibia > Caudata > Salamandridae > Pleurodeles > Pleurodeles waltl. The sequence goes on from NC_090439.1 coordinate 653,575,636, forward strand.
TTAAGCAATGGAACATATGTACAACAGTGAGCCCCTCCTACCAGAACTGTGGCACCAGACAATGCACACACACAAACAGTATAGATGTGACTTACCAACCAGCCAGGTCCTCTCTCGGTACAGTCGTGACATCAGCTGGGGGATAGTGCTGCTCTGCATTATAATATCACTGGCACAGACTTGTGAGATGTATAGGTCTGTAAACATTCAACTTGCATGTTGATGGAATGGAAGTTCTTTCTGTTGCAGTATAATTGTTCATTGGCATGTAATGGGACAAAGTCAACATGTGTGCCATCAATAACTCCCACCACATGTGGGAGGTGTGCAAAACCATAAAAGTCAGTTTTACATGGGCTAAATCCTGATGGCAGGGAAACAGGATATATCTGTCAATGTGTTTCAAGATTGCTGAGAGAACATCTTTCAACACCAAACTGAACATAGGTTGGGACATACTAGCTGATAGGGCCACTGTATGTTAGAAGGACCCTGCGGCTAGGAAGTGCAGTACTGACACGACTTGTACAATGGGTGGTATGCTGGATAACTAATAGCTGGCACCAGATCTGGCTCCAACTGATGACTGTTTTCCTATTCAGCCAATATAGGAGTATGAAGTGGTGTTCTTCCAAGGTCTGTAGGACTGGCAATGGATGATAGACAGGTGGTTGTTGCATCCTCACTCTCCCTGGGTACCTATATATGACAATAAATGAGTTCTGACATTGGTCATTGTGTCCCCAGCTACAGACATGATGCATGTGAATGTTAACATCTGACAAGACATTTTAGAAGGGATGGCCAAGGCAAACAGTACACATCACAGCTGCTAATGACAAAAGGGTCACATGACCTCCCATTGTTTGACCCACATGCGTACACATCATGTATCTGGACCTAACTCAAAGATGTGCATCACAAATGCCCCTTGAAATGTGACTGGATATCCTGACTACAAAATTTACCTTTGACGGGGGTGGACTGTGCCCCACTGTAAAATGCCATCTGTGCCCTGCAACATACTACAATGGTGTATAAGCAATATGACCTATATGAAAAGACAGTAATAGCATGTTTAGGAGGTCAAAACAACATTTTTGTAGGTATGATACAGTTTGTGAAGACCTATATCTATACCTGGATGACTGACAACCACCTCAAGCTCAACTCCAACAAAACCAAAATAATCGCCCTGCTCCTACCCCTGCAAACCACACACGCAACCTCGGCATCATCCTGGACCCCTCCCTCTCCATGACCCAGCAAATCAATGCCGTCACCTTCTCCTGTTTCAACACACTCCGCACGCTGAAAAAAACCTTCTACTGGATTCCCATAGAGACCAGAAAGGCCATCGCCCACGCACTCATCAGTAGCAGGCTAGACTACGGTAACGCCCTCTACGCCAGCATCACACTTAAACTCAAACTCAAACGCAAACTCCAGAGAATCCAGAACACAGCCGCACGCCTCATCCTGGATCTCCCTTGCCATGAACACATCTCACCACACCTCAGATCCCTTCACTGGCTCCCCATCGACAAGAGGATCACCTTCAAAATCCTCATCCATGTGCCGACCTCGCACTCGCCACAGTCTCCTGCATCAAACGCACATCCATAGGAGGCAGATCCTTCTCCTACCTCTCCCCCAAGGCCTGGAACTCCCTCCCCACCAACCTCCGCAAGACCCAGGACCTCCTGCTCTTCAGAAAAAAACTGAAGACATGGCTATTCGAACAGTGACCCTCCCTGACCTACTCCACTGGACATTAGGAGTTGTCCACGACCGCCAGGGGGAGTTATCACAGCGGTTGCGAATGCGGAGGACATAGCCATATGCTAACGTTGTTGCCAGTGGTGGTCACAGGCCAATATCTGTGTCCAGTAGCGATGACGACCATGTACATGGTGGACGTCACCGCCATGTTATGCAGATTCCCTCACTTGATTCCTGACACTGGTGACAGTAAGCCCTCCCCTACTGAGCTGCTGTATACTGCCTCTGGGAGCAATCATGCCATGTCCAGCAGGTGATACGGCCCCAGCCTTCTCACCAGAGTAGCTGGAGAGGCTGGTGACTGAGGTCCAACCAATGTGTGTACAGCCCTATTGTGCACCAGAAGAGCAGGTAAGTGCCTCATGTGCACATTTGTCTCTGTACTTCACCATCCTTTCCCTCCTCATAGGCTAGATTGTGCCCATGTGTGCCAGTTAAACTACTCATGTGCCTATAGGTGCAGTCTGTGTGGCATCAATGAAATGTACAATAAGCAGCTATTGGTGACCTGGGCCATATTTTGAGTTCATTCACATTGTGGTGTGTGTGTGTTTTTTGTCCCTAGATCCACATTGTGTTGGATGCACATACCTGGGTGAGGTGACATTAAAGCCATCCACTGGTATTGCTTTCCTCATAATTGTTGTATATGTGAGACAACATGTATGTGCATGACAGCATGAGCTGAGTATTCATGTTGTATGTGTCATTTGAGAGTAATGTGAGCAATGTGTACGGTGCCACAGAGATTTCTAAACACATCTGCCCTTGCTAAACTGCTGTTTGGAAAGCATATCATGGCTCACTCTGCCCTTCAGGTTGCCACACAACACATGCCAAATTGCTGTTGGCTTCATGATGTACTGTCATGCATGGAAGTCATGGGAATGGAGCGGAGCTTAGCCTGAAGTGACCAGGGCCTGACAAATGTATCTCCCAGTATGGGTCGTAGTTTACTCTGGGGTGAAGTCACTGTGGCTATGTGAATGTGGCACTGTGCTCATTCCCTGTACCCTAGCAGATCCTGTCATGTGGTCAATATGAGGCTTTGGTTTAAAATCCTGCCCAGAATGCCTCATTCCTTTGATTAGATTCGGAATTGGTATAGATGTAAGTCATTAAGCTTGTCCATATGTGCATTTTGCCCAATTGTCAATGTGTGTCTTTGAATCATGACAGGTCCCTTACTCCCACAAACCTGTTGTCACCTTCCCATAGGCCACATTTACCCTGTACTGGTTTATTGCATGAATGACAGTCCCACAGTGCACAGTGATTCCTGGGAGGACATGATAGGTGATTCAATAGTTTGGCCACATAGCAGAAACTGTACAATGCATGCCTAAGTTTGTTGGTTGTCATCTCTGTAGGATGGACACATATGTTCAAAGGAGTGTTCTGTGGTACAGGTACACAGCATAGAACCCCACCCCCTGAAGTGGCATGAGTCTGCATTAGTTAGTCCACATGTCCACACATGGACAGGGAAGACACTTTCTGAGCCTACCATGCCAGTCCCTTTGTTGTTACCCATGTGTGATGTTTACGATTGTACTCTGATAGTAGACTCTAGGGACTGTATGCAGAGAGTCTTCTTCACAGAATGTGAATGTGTTGTTCTAGTAACCTAAGGAGTTTACCCTACAGAAGCCACATAGGTGTAATGTGTCTCATAGTGGCTCACATCTCAGCTAGGTTGCTAAAGCATGTCCCACATGATGTCAGTAAGCTTGCTGAGTCATTGTAGGGCCTGGGCAAGGTGGTAGGTTGGTCTTCAGATTGGAAACTGTATGTCTGAAGTCATGGCCCTGTACTTCTTGACTTGCATGTGTCACACTGGGGGAGTTTTGACACATAGGAATGTTACTGGCATGTATATGACTCAACCATTTGCGATGGAACTTGTGATCATAATCTCTTGATTTGTCTTTTGCATCCATGCAGGTCAACACCCATCAAAAGAAAGGGATATGGAGAGCCATCTCCAAGAAGGTGTAGACTCTGCGGATCCACAGCCGCCTGAGTGCCCACTGCAGAAAAAGGTGGGAGAATCTGAGATGTTGGGCCCATAAGGTCACAGAGGCCCAGCTGGGTCTGTCCTCCCAACGTGGGCGGGATGCCTGTCAGATCATGACCCCTCTAATGGCCTGCATCCCGGAGGTGACCTATCCAGAGCTTGCTGAGTGTTTGAGGGCAGCACATCAGCCACAAGGGGGTGAGTAGAGGGCATATTCCTGACTGTCCCATTGCTAAGTGATTCAGAGATGTTCTGACAGCTCCCCCTGACAATTAGTGATGAGCCATGTGCCATACAGTAGATGAGAGATTATTTGTGTTGACAGGTCATGAGCTGTATACTGATGTGCTTTGTCTCATGGACCAGGAACCTAGTATACAACTGGGTGCAATCTGCAAATGACTTTCTCTGCAGGACCACATATGGCTGTATATATTGATCAATAATTTACTGTTTGTTGTTGTAGTAAGTGTAATTTCTATGCTACGGACCACTGCTCCTCAGTGTTCTAAGCCAAAGGTAAATAGGTGATGGATTACAATCTTCTGCCATGTGTCTGGGTAAATGTGTATGTTGGCATCTGTCACTCAGAAGCTAGTTTTCGTCAGCATATGATGGGGGCTGGTGCCTCACCACAGTCTGTAATTTGGAGGTGTTCAACATACATGTGACAGGGCTTACATTATTCTTTGGATGCATCTACAGGCCACTACTTTTCCTTGGTAAGTGTGGAATGTCCATTGACATGATTTATGTGCCATTACTGTTGCCAACATTCCTTGTGACTACATGTTAGCATGTGTCCCTTTAACTTTAAAAACATTTGTAAGCTGCACTTTCATGCATGGTCTACCTATGTTGATGGGAAGATGTCTGTATTTTCTCACATATATGTGCATGGCAAACTGTTTTTGGAAAAGTACATTTACAATGGGGGTACATTTCTGTGATACTAAAGCCAGGAGTGTTTCACCATTGTTTAATGGGTGACACATACCCTCACCCTTCAAAGCATGTCATTTGGCAATTGCAAATGCAGTAGAAATGAGGGACATAACAGAGAGGCCTAGAGTTTAGAGCCACAATCTGAATATCTATGCCCTTAATGTGGCGTCAGATGGAAAAGTGCACTACACATGTGTAATGGTTGAGGTTTGTAACCTGACTGTTGGTATGCATCATGGAGTGACTTGCAGTTATGTTTAAATCACATTGGTTTGGGTACAGGCATTCATACACAGACTGCCATCTAGGTTTGCATGAGCAAAATGGGGATGCAATATAGCTTTCCATTGGGCAACATGTTCAGGGCCTTCTACAAGTTCTTGCAAGTTTCTATCTCTCTCCAGCATGCAATGGACTAATGGCATCTACTAAAGCACTCAAAGTACGTCATTGTATGGGGGCAGACATTAGTGGTGATTATCCTGGGGCTTGCTGATTTATTGTGTTGTGTAATTTAAGGACATCTCTCCCTGACATTTTGCACATGACTTCAACTGTGTTCATTTCCATGCCACATGTGTGGCCTATCTGAGCAACATTAATACTATCTCCTTGACTCTGTTGGGACAACTATCACTTGGTGAAGTGCATTTTGTTTTTATGTTTCCAGTGTGACAAGGGTATTTCCATGTCACCTTCGCCGGGATATTGTACTGTTGGCATCAACTTGGTATGATTTTGTATCATCAGTCCTCATGCTTGGGTCATCATTTATGTGACAAAGAGATGTGTGCATGACCTTAGGTGGGATCTGTGGAAATGTATTTTGTATTGGCCCACTATTGTGCGCCAACAGGTGACTATGGTCTGCTCCACAGGTCAAAGCTTTCAGGGTGATAGTGTCTCCTGATGGTTGAATGATCATTTTGATTGCACATCTTCAGCCAGACAATTGTAGTATTGTGAGATCCTGATTTTCGATGTCTTGCACGCATATGGTATGGCACATGTATGTGCCACTTAGGTGGAGTTTGTTGCTGAGGCCAACTTGACATCATGGTAATGTTTGCTAATCTGAACTGTTGTTCAAATGTGATCATGGACATGTGATGACCCTATTTCTGACGCAGAGAAACCCAGTGACCCGGAAAGCGCTGGGAGTGACACAGGGGAGACCGCAACATCATCCTCATCATCATTGGATTACTCATCCAGTGGACACTTCCTAGTGATGGCAGACCCATCTGGACATCCCCCATTACCATTGTTGCCCAGCACCCTTGTTCAATCACTGCCCTCCCTGTTGCTCTCTACCCAGTTGCCCACTCACTCAAGAGGGAGAGCATCTCTTTCACCACAGGCACCCTGCCCCAACCCCTGTTACCGGTGCTGTCTTCAGTGAGAAGGCTATTGACTTCCTGAGAATGATCTCTGTGGGTCAGTCAGCCATTGTGAATGTCATTCAGGGATAGGCCACGCAACTGCAATAAACCAATGCATTCCTGGGAGGCATTTACGGTGCAATGGCTGGCCTACAGAGATTTGTTCAGGGCCAGGTCTCTTCACTGACAGCTGCTCGTCACCCCCCACCTTTTGTCTCCCCTCCACCTTGCTCTCCCCAATCCAAATCCCCTCACCTGACCTACCCAAAGCACACAGACAGATCTGCATGCATCCACATCAACTCACAAGAGAAGCACACACAAATACAAGTATTACAAAACACACTGGCACGCAAGCAAACAACATCCACCCAGAGACATAACAACAATCACAACTTACCCAGACACCCCCACTAAACTCAGCATCACACACACCTCAGGCATACCCACAGGCACAACACCAACAGTCACTGATACACCCACCACACTCATCCTACCTGTGGACAAGACCCCAGCAGACCCCCATACATCCACCACAGGTTCTAAACCCACAGACACACAATTACAGACACACAGACCACCCACCACATCCAGCCAACCCACAGTCACCACGACAACAGCCACACACACATCCACCACTTCATCTCCTAGCAACTCCACCTCTCAGTAACCCAAGACACACAAACACACTCACTCACCCACCCACCCAACAGACACACACCACAAACAAGCATACCTTACAGAAGCATGCATCCAGGACACCCACACAGACATAGCATACAACCACTCTCTCAACCTCCAAATCCAGACCCTCTTGTGCTGACTGTCCCTGTGGCCCTAGGAAACTGTTTTTGCTTTACCTGAACTTTTCCCTCCACCCCACCCATCCCAAACCCAAGAGGTTCCTACCCAGCCCCTCCCTTCAACCTCCAAGTTCTGCCCTGCCCCCCTGCACAAGTCCATATGTCTCCCCCATAAAGAAGCCCACCCCTCCCAAAAAGAAGGCAACCCCTCCCAAGCCCAAGCCCAACACCCTCCTCTCAAATCTGATCTTCCCCAAGAAAATCCCTGAGGTGCCTGTTGACTGTTTTTGGACTGGCCAAAGGACTTTGGACTTCAAATATTTATTGTTCATTAATGTTTTCTTTGGTATACATTTTCCCTGCAATTCCCTTTCTAGCTTAGTGTTGTTCCTGTGTGACTTGTGTTGTGTGGCTACAGTTGTGTGTGTCTGCTGCTCCATTTGCTGATGTTTGCAGTATCTGTCTTTGTGGGTAGCTCTGGTGTCTCCCAAGAGAAGGGTATATGTTGAGTGTATGACGCACTGTGGAGGAGGTCAGAGGCAGGAGCACTTTAAAACTTTCATCGGCGCTCCCGCAGCGCGGGACGCGCACTGTGGAGGAGGTCAGAGGCAACCAATCGCGTTAGGGCAGGAGCCCTTTAAAACTTTCATCGGCGCTCCCGCAGTGCGGGACGCGCACTGTGGAGGAGGTCAGAGGCAACCAATCGCGTTAGGGCAGGAGCCCTTTAAAACTTTCATTGGCGCTCCCGCAGCGCGGGACGCGCACTGTGGAGGAGGTCAGAGGCAACCAATCGCGTTAGGGCAGGAGCCCTTTAAAACTTTCATCGGCGCTCCCGCAGCGCGGGACGCGCGCGGGCGGCGCCCGGGCAAAGCCCGGGCCAAGGACGGGCCCGTCCTGCGCCCGTCATCGTCCGGAAGAGGCTGGGCTTGGCCACCCCTCTTTCACTTATAGTAAGGAGTGTCTGCCCAAATCCTTTTCATTTACCTGATACATTTCTTTGGTGTTTCCATTGTGTTGCTAGCGTACTTTCAATGGCCTATCTAGCATCATCCTGATTTTTCTGTCGTGGTCACCTGTCACCCCCGTGCGCTTCCCTCGCCTATCATCGCGACCGCTGTGTGGGGGGAGCGTTTGACGGGACAGGACGGGACTATAGTACCCAGGTCCCCTTCCACCCCGGAAGCGGAACCAACGCAATTTGCGCACCCGAAGGCGCTATTAAACTTATCCTGCCCCTGGCTGAGCGGGACCGCGCGTGGGCCGCGCCGGGCTAAGCCCGGGCAAAGGGCAGGCCGTTGTGTGGCCGTTAGGGGGCTAGAAGGGGTCAGGTTGGGCCAACTCGCTAAGCTGTTAATTGCTTCTATTTATTCTGATAACGCCTTAGTAAGCTGTATACTTGGGCTCCATTTAATTGAGTTATTGTGCCTTCTGGGAAATACACACTTGTTGTTCTGTGTTATTGCTGATATATTGTTGATATATGTAGGTGCCCTATACTTTGTTACGATATAAAAGCTCTGTGTAGGGGAGGGCTATAAATATCAAACACTAGACAGTCCATCGAGTATTTTATCAATACTAGTAGTGGTTGTTATATACGTAAGGGTGGTGTAGAATGTCTAAAAATATTTCCACCCTGGATAATTACTTGGTTAAAATGGTGAGCAAGATAAACATCGATAGAAGGAAATCCTTAGGGAAGGAGTCCACCTCAGAAATGTTTTCCTCGGTAGACGATGGTAGCGGTTCCATTATGGTGGATACCCCTAATATTGAAGCTTTGCCTTTGGAAAACTCAGCCATTTTACCCTTAGTTTTAGAACCACCAATTCAAGACCCATTGAAGCCCCCGAGTGAGCCTGCATTGTCTCACTCTCCTCCTAAGAGAGCTGTTAGAAAATGCAGAAAAACGCAAATTAAGCGGGGAAACACACATCCTAAACCAACGATAGAACATGGTCATAGAAGTAATGTAGCTAATAACGAGATTATAATTAATAAGGACGATGTGAATTATGATCTCTTGGGTCACATCGCTAAGCTATTTGAGGAAAAACTAGACCATATGACCTTATGGAAAAAATTGAATTGTTATCTACGGAGGTATCTAGGTTGGGTGGTCTTTTAGATAAGATGAGTAAGGAACAGACCACGAAACAGTCTGAGCAACCCGCCCAATCCGGTAACTCTGCACAATTGGTTGTAGCACAGAGGTCATGTCTACCAGAATCTAGGGAGCCACCATGTATGGTGGACAGTACCCCTCATATGAAAGCAGCTGCATCTAATAACGTAAGGTACACTCCCCCCGTGAACAGACCAAATCATATTGATCTCCCACCTGATTGTGAACCATATGTCATAGTCCTTTCGAATGTCCCTCCCTTAGACCCAACAGCAATGAATTTCCGTGAGGAATCACATGATTCTCTCAAACGGAAATCAGTTGCTTGGTTAAACAAAAATTGTGGTTTCCCCCCTCATCTATCCGACCATATACTATCTACCAGACGGGTACCATGGATCGGAAACGCAAAGAAAAAATGTAAGGGGGACTGTGTAATTGTTAATTTTAGGTACCCTCAACATGTTGCGACTGTTCTTCTAAGAGCAGCTTCTTTGGATATAGAGGAGTCTGATGTGGGTGTGCACCCTCTGGGTTATTTTTATAGACATTTAGATAGCACATCAGAATTTTAAAAAAAACGCAGACTCATGACTAATAGAAGAAACACTAATTTTTTATATTCCAACTGAAAACAGATTTTCGATACTGAGCACTTTGGATGAAAACGATTGACTCACACGAGCAGGGGATTCTATTACAGAAATGTTAGTATATACCCAGACGTGGGAACAAAATCAGAGTATAGAATATTTAGAACCGAAACTTACAGTACCTTTGAGCCCCAGAAATTCAGGGATAGTTAAATTGGCAAACAGCGTTAAATCCCCTTATTCTATTTTGAGTGAGGTAATCAGTTTGGGCGTACCTGATAAGTGCCCCGCAGCGACTATGGAGGTTAATGACGTTAGTATAGACTATAACCAAGACAAAGAGTTAAATCCATTGGTTGAACTAGAGGATGTTACAGAAAAAGACAACCTACCCATAGTATTAGATCCACCCTGTGTAATAGGGAAAACAAATATTAGACTGATATCTTGGAATATAGCTGGCTTAGCCAGGAACCTTGAGGATGTGGTATGGTGTTCCTATATTGAGAATTACGACATCATATTCCTACAAGAAACTTGGATGGCAGAAACCCCCCATATGCTAGGGTACAAAACATACTGTTCTTACGCTATTCCATCAACTAGAGGTAGAGCCTCAGGGGGGCTGGTTATCTGGGTTAAAGTGACTCTAGAAATAGATGTCACCCGGCTATCCATTCCCTCTCCGGACCTTCTAGGCCTTAAAATTAATACAAGAGGGAAAGGAACTATACATTTAATAAATATATATAATAGACCGTCCCCATCTAACAAGGAATCAGAGGTGGTAGAACTCTTGGATTCCTTTTTAGATTCATTAGGAGTTAATGTAAAGGTGTTAGTTGGTGGGGATTTTAACTGTAAATATGAGCCTGTCTTGGGGTTGGAAAAATTATTTGATGAACAAGATGCTGCTAATGATATTTTGCCCTTAGAATCTGTAAATTCAGCTAAAAGTACAAAAGCCGCCTTACAGATTTTACAGTTGACTGTGGTACATGATCTAAGGGCTTGTAATGATCGATTTCGATCAGACAGACCAGCAGCTCCAACCTATTTTAAGGGAAATTCCAGGTCACATATAGATTTTGTAATGGCTACCCGGAATATATGGGACCAAATAACTGATTTCAAGATAGACCATAGGACGGAGAGTGATCATTTCCCCCTCCAACTATGGCTAGACTCCCAATCATTTATTATGAGTTCCGAAGAAGAGACCCTATTAAACACCACGGTCACGGAGCTAGAGGTAACCAATAACAGGCGTGCTCTAAGATGGCCATATATCTTGGGAACAGAAAAGACGCTGATAAACATTTACAATGTATTTTCTGAAACGGTATGAGACTTACAGTCAGCATTTGTGGGAACACAAGGTGTTCTTGATCTACATCTTAAGCTGGTAGATGCACTAACTCCACTATTGAGTAAAATTTACAAAAAAGATGGTAATAGGATAAGGAACCATCTTGAGACAGCGAACCCATGGTATAACAAAGATTGTCGAATAGCAAAATCAAGACTAATCCAGGCAGTAAAATCCAGGAACTGTTTGGATATAAAAAGCGGTAGACTAGCCTACAAAAACACTATGGCCCAAGCTAAAAAAGCATGGGATGAAAATTTTTGGGAGGATCTCTTGAATGCAGCTAAGTTACGGGATCAGAGCATGTTCTGGAATTTAATCGCTAAGGGAAATAAGCAGGGTAGATCAACAAAGGATATTTTCCTAGATGAAAATACTTGGTGTGATCACTTCACTAAGCTCTATGCTAACAAAAAGGAGAGTTTGCCCCTCGGGGACTACGAGACAAACTTAGAAATGAATATTGCTCCATTAACTTTTAGTTTGGAAGAAACTAATAAGGCTTTATTAGCTGTGAAAATGGGCAAAGCCCCAGGCCCTGATAAAATTCCCGGCGATCTACTGAAATTTGATGTGGATGTGTGGGGGCCTTATATAAATTACCTGAGTAATTCCATTGTGGCAGGCACACGGATCCCCGATTCATGGAAAGGGGCAGAAATCATAACAATCTTTAAAAAAAGTGATCTCTATGATCCAAGTAATTACCGCCCAATAAGTTTAATAGACATTTTTCAAAAGACATATGCCAGACACATTTTAAATAGGCTTTTAGATTGGATTGAAGAGACCAAAATATTAACCAAATATCAGGCCGGTTTTAGAATAAAAATTAGTACGGTTGACCAGGTGTTTAGGTTTATGTGCATCTGTTGGAAGTATATAAACATAAGGAAGGGTAGTCTCTATGTGGCATTTGTGGATCTAAGGGCCGCCTTTGATCTAGTTCCGCGCAACTTGTTGTGGATTACATTAAGGAACATGGCGGTCCCTGGGGAACTACTTAAAGAACTTATCAAGCTTCACACAGGGAACTATGCAAAAATTAGATGGGGAAAAGAAGGGGAAACCTCAAGGGCCATACCTGTAGACCGTGGTGTGCGCCAAGGTTGCGTGTTAGCACCCACACTCTTCTCATTATATGTTAATGATATTCCGAGCTATTTAAGGAACTGTGTACATGACTCCCCGAAGCTAGGTGGTGAGCCGGTTACGGCATTACTATTTGCCGATGATACCATCCTTATTTCTCAAACTCCGAGAGGTTTGAAAAATTTGGTGGATTCTTTCCAGAAGTATTGTGTGGGGAAGGGGCTAGAAATAAATCCTACCAAAACTAAGTATATGTCCATAAACCCCAAGAAATCCTTCATGATCAATCTGTCCTTGGAAAATCAAAAACTGGAACAGGTAGGGAGTTTCAATTATTTGGGGTTAATGCTGGATAGTAACCTGTCCTGGAAAGGACAGATGGACAAAAGCATCTTATCCCTTAAACAAAACTCAATGCCTATTTTAAAAGTACACAGAGCTAGTTATTCTAAAGCAATCTCACCGGCACTTGAAGTATATAAAGCGAAGGCCCAATCGGCCGCCCTTTATGGTGCTGAACTCTGGGGTTACTATTGTAACCATAATTTTGGAAAAACGGAAAACCACTTTGTTCGAAGGCTACTTAAAATACCGACAAGAACTCCTCTAGTCCCGGTCTTCCTTGATATTAACCTTAAAAGAGCAGACTATCAAGCATTATTAAGACCACTGCTGTATTGGGTCAGGTTATGGGTAACCCCGGAGTTGAGTGACTACAAGAGTGGATTGACTGAATTAACTCAGATAGATGGTCATCTGAATACCCCTTGGTTAAAATATGTATCTAAGTGGTATGAGAGATTAGGTTTATCACACCTATGGGAAGTTCCTCAGAATATGACAACATGTACAAGGAAATACGTAAAGGACACCTTTTGGTCTTATGTCAACGGAGAGCTATTGCATAGTTCATCGATTGGTATTCTGACTTTGAATTTTTTGAACATAAAAGATACACTTAAATTCGAACAATTTCTGGATGAGATCGGTCCCCCACTGGCAAAAACACTATGGTGGTCATTCTGACCCTGGCGGTCTTTGACCGCCAGGGCGGAGGACCGCGGGAGCACCGCCGACAGGCCGGCGGTGCTCCAATGGGGATTCCGACCGCGGCGGTAAAGCCGCGGTCGGACCGGCACCACTGGCGGGGTCCCGCCAGTGTACCGCCGCCCCATTGAATCCTCCGCGCGGCGCAGCTTGCTGCACCGCCGCGGGGATTCCGACCCCCCCTACCGCCATCCAGATCCCGGCGGTCGGACCGCCGGGATCCGGATGGCGGTAGGGGGGGTCGCGGGGCCCCTGGGGGCCCCTGCAGTGCCCATGCCACTGGCATGGGCATTGCAGGGGCCCCCGTAAGAGGGCCCCTACATGTATTTCACTGTCTGCTGCGCAGACAGTGAAATACGCGACGGGTGCAACTGCACCCGTCGCACAGCTTCCACTCCGCCGGATCGATTCCGAGCCGGCTTCATCGTGGAAGCCTCTTTCCCGCTGGGCTGGCTGGCGGTCTGAAGGCGACCGCCCGCCAGCCCAGCGGGAAAGTCAGAATTACCGCTGCGGTCTTTCGACCGCGGAACGGTAACCTGACAGCGGGACTTTGGCGGGCGGCCTCCGCCGCCCGCCAAGGTCAGAATGAGGGCCTATATCTACAGTTTAGGTATGGGGTCTTACAGATTAATGCTTACACATGCAATTGGGGAGGGGTAAAAGGTTGTGAATTGTGCACTCTCTGTACCTTAGGGGCTAAAGAAGATGTTGTCCATCTACTCTTCTTTTGCCCAGTATACAAGAAACCAAGGGATCGTTGGATCAAACCCGTTTGTAAATATGTGGGGGTTAGATCCTTCAAAGAAGCAGAGCGCATATTTCAGTCTAATACTTCGCAATTAGTGGTGTTTGGCACAAGTAGATTTTTATTTAATGTGTACCTTATTAGAAAACGACTTGGTCACAAGCTGTAATATTTTGTTAGGTGACCCGCTTTTTCCCTTCCTTGCAAAGGTATATGATGCACTGTTTCTTCGATCCAAGTTAATAAAATTTTTTGTTCTGGCTTTTAATTAATTTATAAACTGTTATTTATATTTTTATATGCGGTACTGCTAAATCATGGAGACTTCCATATATTTCTTGTCAACTGTATGTATTGTATTTTATATTTAATTGTGAAATGTATATATGTATGTCGTATTTATCTCTTGTCTTGACTTTTATGGCAATATTTGCCGAAATAAAGTTTAACGAACGAACGAACGAGTGTATGATAATGTGGGTATAAATGGAATTGTGGTGTCATGGCATTGTGCACTGTTTGTTATGGTATAAGTATTTCATCTTGTGTGGTCCAATGTGAGCATGTATGTTGTTGTACTTGTCCCCTGATGTGGCTTATGGATTAATCTGATGTGTGGTAGCTTGTGTTTTCTTTGTGCAGACATGGATGGTTTTCAAGTGTGCTAGCTTACTTTGTATTTCACTGTGCATGTGCCCATTTAGCTGTGTGTTTCCTTGCAGCTATTTCCTGTTGAGGTATGTCATGCTAACACTTGTCACAGGCACTTATTTTTTTGTAAAAAATAACAATATTTTTTATGACAAAAGAAAACCGTGGCCTTCAACTTTTAAAAACATTTTCATGTTTATATGCATGTCCACAATAAATGGACAGGTAGTAGATATATCATGACCCATGGATACATTGTTTCTAAGAGACTATTATTTAATTAAAGTGAATACCTATTTTAAATGTTTCTTTACATATTACCAATCTTTTTCCTTTTCACTATTTTTCAGATTTGTAACTTCAATCACTGTGCTAAATTTTTTAGTGTACCTAATTTAGTTTTAATGTGGATAAGGAGTTTAGCTTAGCTGGCCTGTGTCCCCGTCACCTAGTGACTTGTAGCCTACTTATCCTGTTCTATTTTAGCACATTTAGTTAATTATTTCTTCCAAAATGGTTGCTATGTTTATAGTTAGGAAGATGTTTTAATTTCACGTTATCATTACCACTCTGTGAAGGCGTCACTATCAGCATCAAAGATAATTGATATACGTAGGAATTCACAGCATGTACTTTTCCACTTACGTGTGACAATAACATAATTTACTTTTTCAGGGAATTGTTTACAAAATTGCTTCCCCAAGCATGCCTTCTTATCTATTGGTTTGGGAACATACCTGCATCAAAGATCCTACAAGATCAGTATAAATACTTCTCATGCAGACAGGCTTATCAGAGGGATTCCTACCAGATGCCATCAATGCTATCTATGCTACATGTCGCCTTGATGCAGACCTAGCCTTCGTGTCCTCCCAGAGTCTAATCTAGGGGCCTCTTTCCAAGGTAACATGGGTTGGAGGGCTCTTCTCGTGGACATGGTAATGGTAGATTAGGTTTACCACACTTAGCTCTCTCTAGGTTAGAGATTAGGTTCATCATGTTAGGGTATTAGGGCCTATTTCACATCTCATGTTATTGCAAGATGGTGGGGTTTGTATTCATGGCTCTCTTTTTCACAATTCTGTTTCTTACCTTTTTCATTATTCTAACCATTGCACCCTATGTATTTTAATAAAACCTATTGAAAGCTTTACTGCATCTCCTTCATTGCCTATGTATGACTGAGACTTGTTGCTCATGTGAGAAAAAGAGTAATCTCTGTTTTACTATGACTCCCCTGAGATGTTGCACTCTTGAGTTCATGCGTAAAGGCTGCC
Source organism: Pleurodeles waltl (assembly GCF_031143425.1). NCBI lineage: Eukaryota > Metazoa > Chordata > Amphibia > Caudata > Salamandridae > Pleurodeles > Pleurodeles waltl. The sequence goes on from NC_090439.1 coordinate 653,591,464, forward strand.
ACAAATCACCTTTTAGTATATGGGTTTTTGGTGAGGTACTTCTTGTGAGCCAGGAGGGTTGGACTGACAGTTGCGACTTGTTGTAGGATTGGCCCAGTTGCCTACAAACAAAAGTGCAGTCTTCCCTAAACCTGCAGTCTTGCCTAGAGCAAGAGTTCACCTACACCAATTTCCTACATGTGGAGGGAGCCATAGTTTTTGATTTACTTAACAAAAAATATTGGATTTTAATTGAGATAATGCTACATGTTTTTTGCTCTATTGTCTTTAAATCAAAAATAAAGATTTTTAATCATTTTGTGGCTGGTGTAATCATTATATTTCAAAAAGTTTCAGATTAAATTATAAATATAATGTGACTCTATTTAGAGCAGAGCAATACTTGAATACATTTGACTTGTGTTATAAATATTTACATTTAAAGTACTATTATTATAGATTTTAAACATTTAATCCAATTGAAAGATATATATTTTTTTTTATTTCTTAAATTACTTTTTCAGAAATGAACCTTTTCAGCATGAGTATTGTTTTTCATTTTTTATATGCTTTTTTTTATTCTATTATACACTTAGGGTAGCAGGATAAACAATGTTATAATATATGTTATTTTAAAAATGTATGCATTCAATGAAGATGTTGACAAAAATGTTAAATGTTGATCTTACATCTTTGATTTTTTTACGTCATATAATTCATATTTGTAAATAGGTCAGCCCATTTAGGAAAAAATAACCTGGTGGGCGATTTTGGCAAGTTAGGGCTACTTAAGTGTCATGACCTGCATTGCAAGTAAAGGTGGGAGAACCTTTGTTGCTTACATGAATTACAGTTCTCTAGAAGCTTGGAAGTTCATCCCAACAAAAGAGGTCTTTGTGGTACTCTGTGACCACCCTGACGCAACATGTTCTGGTGGTGGTCTGCTGTCATTTGCTTGGGACCTGAGGGCCATGATGAAGCAACCAGGATGTAAGTATTAACTATTAGAATTCATGGATATATTTATAAATGTTTGTCATAATCAAACAAGCAATCATTTTTTGCAGAAGGTATCTCAGAATCACATGAAATTTGTGAGCAATACTTGTTTTTTCCTATGTTTGTGTTGGTATTTTGCAAAAACAAATTATAGATTTTTTTAAATATAGGAAAAATTATATTTGTTGAGGAGAGTGAGTAATCTCTTCACATAAAAAGTACATGCCTTGTCAGGGTGATCACTTAAATTAACCAGGCGTTATTCCCTCGTACCTATGCCACAGAACCAAGAGCACAGCAACAATGTAGATTAATTGGATCCACTTATCTCAGTCCTCCATAGGTCTTTCAAATAAACACATTTTCAGTTGCAACTTTAATTAAAAGTTGGTAGTAGTACATTATGGCACCAGCCAGGGGAGCAAGACCTTGGTGCCAGCACTTGGGTGGGAGGGGGCACTACTCACTCCAGCAATGTTCCACAAAGGTATAGTTTTAACTGGTCACCTGGCTAGTTAAAGAAATATGTTATTGTACCTTGTTGCATATCTGTAGTTCCATCAGGAGGTCGACCTTAGCATCCTGAAAATACAATTGTTTCTGATGGGTATAAAAGGGAGACTGTTCCAGGCTTCAGCGCACTTATCGGGCCACATACTGCAGCTTCATTACTTTTGTGCTGTTCCAAAGGTAAAATGCTTTTGGGGATGATATTGGAGTGCCACATTTATGTCTGCCACTGTGGATGTTGGTAACCCCAGAGGTCCAGCACAGAAAATGATCACCCTTTCTTCTGTTTTCACTCTAAAGGTGTTCTGAGTGCAGGCCCTCCACCTACTGGTATTTGAGCCTGTCTGGCTTGAAGAACATAGAAGGTAAACTACCAAGGGACAAGCTCACATCTATGTTTGGCAGAGTAGGCCTCTTTGATGTGAATCCTAGTCAACAACAAAGGCAACATGGACACCTTAACATACTAACAGAACACCTCCACACATCCATGACCTTTGTCCACGTTCTGGAAGGTACCTTACTGACCAAAAAGGGGTGCATCCAGCTTCTTTTTGATGTGTGGAGATGAATGCAAATAGACATATAGAGACTTTAGCCATGAAAAATGTTGAGTTAACTTCATCATTGTAAATATTAAATTCAAATATGTTATATTTCAGCAACTTTAGGAGCACGCAAAGGACGTAGTAGTCAGCTATTCGGGAAAAAGCAGGGCAGCTGCTCCGAATCAAACCATAACATCAATGATAGTGAAAGACCCAGCGGCACAGTGGGTGCGGATCTGGCAAGGAGGCCAGCGCAACATGCCTCCAACATTGAGCAGCTCCTCATGGTGGCAAAGCAGTTAACTAGTATTGAAACATCTCTAAAAGTCTTTATCACCACCTGCACTACCATCTTCACGCTTAGTCTCACATCCCTAGTACCTATGCCACACCCAGTTTGTAAACAGGCTAAGGACTCCTTTGCCCCAGACACTTTTCTTCTTGCTCCCATGCTAGCTCCACTGGTTTCAGAAGAGGCAATTAGCATTATAAGAAACTTCTCTGTTGGTCAGACTGCAGTGCTAAATACATCCAGGGCATTGGCATCCAACTTACTGGAGTAATCAGCATCATGGGTGGCATGTTCCCTGTCATGTCTGCCCTAAAGAGAGTTGTATGTCCCCAAAAGTAACTCTTCTGATACTTATGCATCTCTCACACCTCTGCCCATTCCCACTTTTTACCTTCCACCTGTACCCATTCCCATTCCTTATCCTATACAACAAGCGAACCCCAGTCCTTCGATATCTACACTTGCATACACACAACCAAGAATGGTCAGAAAGAAAACACATTTCACACACATTCAACACCACAATCCAACCCAACAATTTATGCAGGGAAACACAAGCATACATGAGATTCAAACGTACACACATCCACACAAACAACATTCACTACATTATAAGAAATCCTCACACATGTCACAACACCTTTATTATCAAGCAGCATCTCCCCGGTTCCTAAAACGTCCTGTACCTCAAAACCCATATCCACTCTGAATCATACGCCATGCCTAAACTTTACCCTGTACCGAAAATTAGCCTAGCACCTACAGCCACTTCCCATCCTACTTCTTCCTATACCTCTTAACCCCGTCCCCAAATCTTTCTTCACCCCCAAACACACTACAGCAATAAACACATCACACACACCTACACACTCAAATCTTCAGCATCTAAACATTCATCCAAAGACACAGAACAGGATACAGCCAGACACCAAAGCAGCTGATACATAAACATCCAGAAAACAAAAGAAAACAGAAGCATACTCAAAAGAGACATCTGCACTCAGAAACACAACCATACATATTTGCATTACCACATATATCTACATAATCACACACCCACAAGAACTTGCACACACATCCAAAGATACACCAAACCAAACTTAAACACTCACACACAGAAGTAAAAGGAAACCAAAGAACATAGCAAAGCACATTTACAAACAGTAACACTCCACACACTTCCCTATTACTTTTAGCCATCCACACAACACCTACCCTTTCCATTCTCAATTCCACCCAAGTTGATTCTAACCTTATACCCAAAAACAATTCTCCTCCAAACCAAAACCCCATTATAAAAGGTGGTTGGACACCACCAAACGTAGATGGAAGACTATGGGCCAAATTACGAGTCTGGTGTTCACTAGACCGCCAGACTCGCAGTGGTGGTCCGTTCCACCGCAGCTTTGAAAGTCCAACCATCAAATTAAGTGTTCGGCGGTCAGACTGCCAAAAGACCGCCATCCCCGCCAGGATCAGAGATCCCAACGAGATAATGGAAGTCATAGTTTTAATCAGTCACAGCGGCACAGACGTCGGTGCCACCATGCTGATTACAACATTGTTCTGTACGAGCCTTTTCATGGTGTTCGGACCACCATGAAAAGGCTGGCTCAGAACAAGTGCAGAGGGGCAGAGGCGGGCCCCTGCACTGCCCAGCACCCTTGAAAGGTACACTTTTTGCCATGCAGACAGTGTGCATTTCCACTGTGCTGGTGTACCCTGCATGTGGCAGCATTGCCACTGTCTCAATTATGAGCTGGGAACAATGCTGATGCACCTTTCCCACTTGGCTCAACCCAACAGGGCTGGTAGGGAGACTGCCAGCACCCTGAGGAGTTTGGAAGACAGGTGTTTCAGCCACCAAACTCCTAATGGCCCCCCTTTCCCCTTGAGCAGAACAGAGGATGTGGCAACTGGAAAGCAAGATAAATGATAGAAGCAATTGTCTGGTTTTTACACAAACTATAATAAGACACACATTTTGAAGTTAAACTGTATAGATTTAGTGCTTTATTATTTTTGTTTAATATTTTGGAATGAAGAAGACTTTTTAAATTGTTTATTTGTTAATAAAGATCTAATTTTAAAACAAATGTTTCATTGTAAATTTCTTATGAAACCTATTAGAACATTATTCTATCAAATTCAAAGTGTGTAATGCAAAATAACATGACTATTGAGTTTAGAAAATATTAAAAGATTATTAATAGACTAATGCAGTAAATCCATATTGAGCTGCCAGCCTCGTTACAGAGTTCAAGCATTTAGGCATGATCAATGAAAACAATTTGCATGCCATAATTTAGAAAAAGAAACATTCAGCAATCATTTTGGACTTATAGGGCCTCATTACGACCCTGGCGGCCAGCGGTACACTGGCGGTAACACCGCCAACAGGCTGGCAGTGTACCGCCAGTGGATTATGACCGTGGCGCATTAGCCACGGCCATACCGCCGGCCCCTCCAACATACCCTGGGGATCATGAGCCCCCAACCACCAGCCTGGAAATGCTGGCGGTAAGGGGAACTCGGGGTGCCCCTGGGGGCCCCTGCACTGCCCATGCACTTGGCATGGGCAGTGCAGGTGCCCCCAGTCACAGCCACATTGTGCATTTCACTGTCCGAATTTAGGGCAGTAAAATGCGCAATGGGTGCTGCTGCACCCGCTGCACATCAACATTGCCATGGCTCTATTGTGAGCTGGATGCATTATTGATGTGACTTTTCCTCTGGGCCAGCAGAAGGAAACACTGTTTCCGTCCGCTGGCCCAGCGGAAACTCATAATAGGGAGCCACATATACCGTCAGCACTGGCAGTATAGTGGCACCCGCGGCTTCGGCGGTCTTCTAGCAAGACCGTTGAAGTCATAATGAGGGCCATAGTCAGTACATTGTGGAGACTATGGCCCCCATTATGACATTAGCAGTAAATCCCGCTTACTGCCACCCTGAAGGCCGCCAACTTACTGCCGCAGTGGCGAATATCCGTTCACCATATTATGACACACACACACCAATTCGACAGAATTCAGCCACATACACAAATCCGTCAGACCAAAGGTCAGTGCTAAAGTGGCGGTATCAAAACCCACACCATTACGCCAACAGAACAACGTCCACCACATTATGAACCACAAATCACCACAGTGGACATTCAACGGTACATACCCTCGCGCTCACAATGGACACCCACAGACAAAACAACACCACATTGGACAATTCAAACAACACACACCTCACAACCATAAACACACCACAACCACACTACTATAAAACATACACCCACATTACCCACAACCCTTTACGAATACAAATCAGTGGCACGAGACTGACACCAAGAACACCTAGCCAATTAGAGCCACACACCACTCACACCCATACACCACTCACGTACTACACATCACACACCCCAAAACATTACCCAATACACCCTCGCCAACAAACCTCGCATAACACCCATGGCACCATAAAGACACCCTTGTTTCACAGAGGAGGAGGTAAGGGTCATGGTGGAGGAAATTGTCAGGGTAGAGCCACAGCTATTTGGAGCACAGGTGCAGCAGATATCCATTGTAAGGAAGATGGAGCTATGGCAGCAAATCGTGGACAGGGTCAACGCCGTGGGACAGCACCCAAGAACAAGGGACAACATCAGGAAGAGGTAGAACGACCTATGGGGGAAAGTACGTTCCATAGCAGCAAGACACCAGCTCGCTATCCAGAGGGCTGGCCGTGGATCCCCACCTCCTACCCCACAACTCACTGCATGGGAGGAGCAAGTCTTGGCAATACTGCATCCTGAGGGCCTGGCCGGAGTTGGAGGAGGACTGGACTCTGGTAAGTCAACCTTTAACAATTATCACCCCCATATCTTCATGCCATCACATACCCTCACACTCACTCCCATCACTCCACTACATCCCACACACTCCACCATCACATCTCTTCAATCCCAATGCCAAGCCCTGCATGCTGTACCTAAGACTAAAGCATACAAAGCAGAGAGAACTAACAATCCCACCATACACAAACATACACAAGTAAAACCTGGTAGGGCAACACCAACCATAGAGGGGAAGCCAGGGATGTACAATATATCATGCACATTAACCATAACACATCATTTACATCCCCACAGGTACCCCAGCCAATGTCACCGGAGAGGAGGTGCCATCATTATCCAGGCCCCCAACTGAAGAGGCCCACAGTAATGACAATAACTCTGGTCTTCAGGATCTGGACGATCTACCTGGCCCATCAGGGACCACTGGACAGCCAGTTCCCAAACCCAGTCAGAGTCCGCCACAGAGCCTCTGCCATCAAGAAACAACACCACAGCACCCACCCAGCGTACCCAAACCTCTGTCCCCAGGACACGTCAATCAGTAGTGTGTCCACCTGTTCAGGACCCCAGGCCACACCTCGCACAAAAGACAATCAGGGACCTGAGATCAGTGGCAGTGGGCACACAGTTCAGGGGACAGAGACACAGACCACCAGGGACACTCTGTGTGCCGGGGGAGGACAGGCCCAGGGAACCATCTCTCCAGGAGACACTCTCCGAGATCCTGGGAGCCTACCGACATTCCCAGGATATGATAGGCCAGATCCAAGACAACGTCCAGGAGAACAGGCTGCTGCAGGAGGGACAGTACCAGGGGATCAGGGAGGACTTGTAGGCCATCAACAACACCCTGATCTCCATAGCAGGGGTGTTGGTAGACATGGCCAACATTATGAGGGAGGCAGTCTCACACCAGCGGGCCCCTGCCACTAGCCAGTCATCTGAACACCCTTCCACTTCTACTCCCACTGCCGCGAATGGCCAGGAGGCCCCGTTACAGGATTCACAGGTCACCAGTACCCCTCCCCCTGCAGAAGGTGAACCACCCCGCAAATGTTCCCTGCAAGCCAGACAGAAGCCAAGGGCATTTGCCAAGACCCCTGCCAGGAAATGAGACTCTCCTGATTGTCCCCCTTGTGTCCCACACAGTCACCCTGTCCACCTTGAACTGCCATTGCTCCCCTTCTTATGTCCCCTTGGACAATGCACCTGTGCTACAAACAGACTGGAAAAATACCCTGAACTTTCCTCCATCATCACTCCATGCCATTGCACTTTCCCCCATATGTTAGCACTTCAATAAACACCCTCTGACACAAATCAATTTCGAGTACGTCATGTATTTCAAATATGTATTGATTATAACAGGTACAACCAGTGCAAATTAATTCTACATAGAATGAGCATAGACCTAATGACCTGTAGCTGGCTGTTGTGATCACACCAGGAATATTTGTCATATCACCAAGACCAGAGGGAACAGTAAGTAGGCATGTGGAAAATTCCTGCATGCCACTGCCACACAGAATACAACCAAAGTCATTGAAATGTAAAGTTCCACTGTCTCACCTGTGTGTCATTGGAAGTATTGATGAATTACAGTTCTTGTGTTGTCCTCATCCTCATCCTCTGCCTCCTCAGCCTCACTGTCCACAGGGGGAACTGCTGCCACAGGGGCATCTCCAGTCTCCTCCTCCTGCAGAAAAGGGACATGGCGTCTGAGGGCCAGGTTGTGCAACATGCAGCATGCCACCACTATCTGGCAGACCTTCTTGGGTGAGCAGCACAGGGATCCACCTGTTAGATGGAGGCACCGGAACCTGGCCTTGAGGAGGCCAAAGGTTCTCTCAATTATCCTTCTGGTTCACCCATGTGCCTCATTATAATGATCTTCTGTCCTTGTTCTGGCATTCATCACAGGGGTCAGCAGCCATGATAGGTTTGGGTAACCAGAGTCACCTGCAAATACTGAGGGACAACATTTAGCCACACACTATCCTATATGGCCAACACCATACACATACTCCAACATATACTGGGTGGGAACCAGGGCTCACCTATTAGCCACACCCTGTGCCTCTATAGTTGGACCATCAAATTTGGGGTGCTGCTATTCCTCAGAACAATGGCATCATGCACCGACCCAGGATATGTACTGGTCTGCCAAGCACACCACCTGCACATTCATAGAGTGGAAACACTTAGAATCCTGAACACCTGTTCATTCTGGCAGGGAGGGGGACAAATGCAATATGTGTATCGGCCCAATTATATTTGGGATCTGTCCCATTGCATTAAACTCGTCCTTCAGAGTGGCCAAATCCTCAACTTGGGGGAATGCAAAGTAGCTGCACATGTGTTTTATCAGGGCAGACAAGACTCTTGTCAGCACTATTGAGAACATTGGCTGTGCCCGCTGTCACTTGGAAAGAACCAGTTGCCAGGAAATGGAGCACTCATAGAATTTGCACAAGAGGGGAATCCCAGAGGGATGATGGATGACAGATGTCAGGTCAGGCTCCAATTGGGCACACTGCTCTGTGATTGTGGCACTGTCCAGTCTATAGGTGAGTATTATGTGCCTGTCCTCCAGTGAAGCCAAGTCCACCAGGGGTCTGTACACAGGGGTAAGTCTCCATCTCCTATTCATCCGCAGCGGTAGATCTCAGGGACAAAAGAGTCAGGAGCCTGTCACAAACTAAACAATGGAGCCACAACAGGAGTTTGCAATCTGCATACATGAAATGGGTCAGTTTGATCTGTACAGTATGTGCCTATTTCTCCTGTGACGCAGCATTATTCCATAGGCCTGTTCTCCCCCCCAAAATGGCGTCTGCCTGTCCTGTGTGGAGGAACAGGTGAAAGTGAGGTAATCCTGCTAACGTTGTGCGCTGTGGCGGTCAAGAACTGCCAGGCAATTCCTCATTGGTTAAAATTGGGCCCTATGGGGTACAGTGGCCAATGGGAATCTACGCAGGCGGTGACGGTATGCACCACCGCAGACGTGACCACCATTTTCTATCATATTTCTCACTTGTTTCCTGACTTTCCGTAGGAGAGGACCTACACTTCATGTACTGCTGTGACCTCTGTCTTGAACCTACCATGGCCTGTGTGACTGGGGAAAGGTGTCAGTGCTCTGGTGGCTAAGGGTCTGATGGGGAAACAAGGCCTTCCGAGCTTGTTAGCATCCACTACTGGCCAGGACTGTGTTGGTCCTAGGTGTGCTGCAGTTAGTGGTGTGTACTCCTCCTCATGCCTTGGTGGCTAGCAATATCACTGGTAGTGCAATGCATAGTGCATAGGCCTGTACCTTGTGTGTGAGGATGCAGTGTATGCCAAAGGTGGTGTTGGTGCAGTCATTGACCCAGTGTATCTTTTGTCTCTCTCCTCCCCTTTTTTGTTTTGACATCCTGTCCTTATGTGCATTAGTATCATCTGGCAGGAGAGCAGAGGCACCAGCTATGGAAGGAGCTGCATCCCACAGGACCCTGAAGGGAGAGTCCACTGACCCTGAGGGCCCCATTGGGAAAGAGGGCGAGGGGAGCACCACAGCGGAGCCTGGAGGGGACAATACAGACTCAGATACATCCTCCGATGGGAGCTCCCTGGTGGTGGCGGACACCTCTGTGACCACCCCAGCTACAGGTACAGCTGCAACCCCTCCATACCAGCACCACCCTTGCAGCAGCCCCTCATCTAGTTGCCCATGCCCGCTTACCCAGGAGGGTGGGCATCTCCCTCGCCCCAGGCAACTCAGGCCTTACCCCAGTGAGCCCTGCTGCCCTGAGTGAGGAAGCTATTGACCTCCTGAGGTCCATCTCTGTAGGGCAGTCAACCATCGTGAATGCGATCCAGGGGCTGGGAGCCCAGATGCAACAATCTAATGCATTCCTGGAGGGCATTCATGGTGGATTGGCGGCCCAACAGAGATCGATTCAGGCTCTGGCCTTCTTTCTGATGGCAGCCATTGTCCCTGTTTCTACTGTCCCCCCTCCAACTACCACTTCCCAGTTCCATTTTACTCAAACCCAACCCATCCCAGGCAGACAGCCAGATGAGCATACACACAAGACAAATCTCAAGAGTGTCACAGGCAAACACAAGCACCACACTTCCCCCCACAGGCACTCACACAAACACCATCCAGTTGCAGACACAACAATATCCACTATGTCCACTGCCCCCCTCCTCCTCCTCTGCCACCTCCCACCCAGTTACGTCCACACTCACAACTGCATGCACTACATCATCATTCACTACCTGCATCATCACAACACCAAGCAAAACATACACCTCACTTACAGACACCTCCACAACAGCCTTGTACACGTTCCCTGTATCCTCTCTCACTGTGTCTGTCCCCCCTCCTAAAGCACACAAACGCAAGCACTCAGACACCCAACAGTCATCCACCTAACAACAGTATACCGAATCCAGCAAACACCTCCAACAAGCACTCCCTCATCCTCCACTCCCATTACTTCTCCCTTTTACAGCCCCAATGTCCCTAAAAAGCTTTTCCTTTCCACCATTGACCTCTTCCCTACCGCTCCCCCCCATCTTGCACATATGGCCAGGGTATCAAGAACCCAGCCAAGCACCTCAGCCAAATAGTCCACGGGCCCAGTTGCATCAGCACCTACTCATGGTGGAAAGGATTCCAGGACACAAATACTGAAGGGGAAGGAGCCTGCACCAGCAAGCAGGAAGGGCAAGGAGCTTGCACCAGCAAGCAGGAAGGGGAAGGAGCCTGCACCAGCAACTAAGAAGGGGAAGGAGCCTGCACCAGCAAGCAAGAAGGGAAGGAGCCTGCACCAGCAGCTGTAACAGAGACCCCACTGCCAGCCGTGGTTGTACAGCCATCAGTGAGTGCAGGGGCTGAGCAGGAGCCTCCCACTACGGGAAGCTTCCCGAACAACGAGTCCTGAACAACGAAGTCATGGAAAACGAAAGCGGAACAACGCTTTCGTTTTCCACGACTTCCTTGTTCAGGGCCTTAACCACGCATGTGCTGAACCACATACATGCGTGGTTAAGGCACAGAAGAAGGGAGTCGGCTGAGGAGGATGACGCGATCAAGGAGGGGGTAGGTTGGGCTGGGACTGGGGCAGTTTTAAGGGCTGGGGGGTCGGGTATTTTTAGTTTTAGGGGGTGGGGGTCAGGGTGGTTTAGGGACGGGGTGGGGAGTCAGGGTATTTTTAGTTTTGGGGGGCTCGGGGTGATTAAGGTTTATGGGAGGGGGAGGCGGGGTGAGGGCTTAGGTATTAAGGGTGGGGTGGGGTGGGGGGTTGGGGTGCTTTAGGTTTTAGGGGCATGGTGGGGAGTTGGGGTATTTTTTGTTTTTGGGGGTGGGGAGGTCGGGGTGATTAAGGTTTAGGGGTGGGGAGACGGCATCAGGGTTTAGGTCTTAGGGGTGGGTTGGGGTGCTTTTGGTTTTAGGGGAGGGGGGTTGGGATTGCGATAATTTTGCGGGAGGGGGTTTGGGGTGGTTGTGGGGGTGGTCATGGTCATTTTTAGTGGTGGGGGTGATGGGACAGGGGGGACGCATGCTGAATCCATGCATGCCATTCACTAATTCCTTTACCAGGAATGCCTTTACAACAAAAAATCGTTGTTAAGGCATTCGTGGTAAAGGCATTAGTGGTAACAACGAGGTCTTTGTTCCGACCTCGTTGTTCAGGCATGCGTGGGTTGAGCATGCGTTGTTCTGACATATAACCTCTCACTACTACCACCGCAGTGCAGCCATTGCAGGGTGCAGGGGCTGAGCAGGAGCCTCCCACTACTACCACCACCACCACAGTGCAGATATCGCAGGGTGCAGGGGCTGAGCAGGAGACTCCCACTACTACCACCACCACCACAGTGCAGCCATCTCAGGGTGCACTCAACGAAGAACCAGGACGCCATGGAGCCCGAGCTACAGGTCCTGCCCATGCTGGTCTACCTCCTCATCTATCAGGAATACGAAAGGCGGTGGCAACAACCACAGTGAGTGCTGCACCCAGCACATAGGGGAGGGGGGGGAAGAGAGCGACACACACATGCAACAACCAACACCTCCACCCCCACCCTCACCCCAAACACCATACACACAAACACATGCATCAAGTTTACATTTACACCCCGTAACCCCCTGGAAGTACGCAAGGACAAAAGGAATTGAGTTCAATCATTGATATTTTAGAAATAGGCAGATATATGTAATCATTTGAGAAACAGTATTTACAAAAATATACAATATGTACAAAAGGCTGTATATTGTCCATGCAAAATGTCCGTGGGCCACTGGGCCGAAAATCATGGGCCAAGCCCACACATGACTCCTACGTCAATACGGAGATAACACTGCAGGGGCATCAGGTCGCAAACACACAGGCACCTCAGCCGGAGATGGAATAATGCCACTGCTCCTCGAGGGGGCTCCATGCCACAGCGATGTCCTGGGGAGTGCAATGCCACAGTCTCTTTAGTCACTCTAGTGGGCGGCTTTCCCACTGCTTGGTCCTGGGGAGTGCAAAGCCACAGTCTCTCAAGTCACTCTAGTGGGTGGTTTGCCCACTGCTTGGTCCTGGGGAGTGCAAAGCCACAGTCTCTCAAGCGGGTGCTTTGCCCAGTGCTTGGTCCTGGGGAGTGCAAAACCACAGTCTCACAAGCATCTCTAGTGAGTGGTTTGCCCACTGCTTGGTCCTGGGGAGTGCAAAGCCATACTCTCTCAAGGCTCTCTAGTGGGTGGTTTGCCCACTGCTTGGTCCTGGGGAGTGCAAAGCCACAGTCTCTCAAGTGGATGCCTTCTCCACTGGTCTGGAGGGGGCTTTGTGCCCAGTGTGCTTCATCCTGCCAAGGATTGGGTGAGTGGATGCCTTTCTCCACTGGTTCTGGAGAAGGCTTTGTGCCCAGTGTGCGTCATCCTGCCAAGGACTGGGTGAGTTGATTCCTTTCTCCACTGGTTCTGGAGGGGGCTTTGTGCCCAGTGCTCTTCATCCTGCCAAGGATTGGGTGAGTGGATGCCTCTCTTCACTGGTTCTGGAGGGGGCTTGGTGCCCAGTGTGCTTCATCCTGTCAAGGATTGGGTGAGTGGATGCGTTTCTCCACTGGTTCTGGAGAGGACTTTGTGCCCAGTGTGCTTCATCCTACCAAGGATTGGGTGAGTGGATGCCTTTCTCCACTGGTTCTGGAGGGGGCATTGTGCCCAGTGAAGAAACACTTGGGGTGTGGCAGTTCAAACTCCTTCACCTTGGTGTCTGAGGCATGGGATTTGCATGGAACAGGTGGCATGATAGTCCTTGGAGGCAGGGCTAAACTCCATCCTGCGGCAGCTAAGGCTGCAAATTGGTGGTAGTGCCGGTGCAGCTGGGGGTGTTGCCAGTGGTGGTGGGAGGCTCCAGCCTATCTTCTTCAGCCTCAGATGGATGCCCACTGGGGCTTCTGCTGATGGTAGTGGTCCTACTGTCAGCGGTGCAGGTGGTGGTGCTGGCTGTGGTGCAGGTGCTGGTGCTGCCAGTGGTGGAGGGAGGCTCCAGCCCTTCTCCTGCAGCCTCGGACGGCTGCCCACTGGCGCTGCTGCTGCTGACAGTGGTGGTGCTAGCGGTGGTGCAGGTGGTGGTGCTTGTGGCGGTCCTTGCGGCGGTGCTTGCAGCAGGGCTGCTGGTGGTGCTGGCCGCGGTGCAGGTGGCAGGGCTGGCAGTTGTGCTGGTAGCCACCAGGCCTTCACCTGCGGCCTCCAACGGCTGGCCTGTTGTTTTCTGCCCCTTCCTCACCTTGGCAGATTGCGGTGTGACCTTGGCTCTGGCAGCTGGAGTTTTTGAGGTGGCCTTGCTTGGTGGTTCGTGCTCCTTGCACTTTCTGCATGCTGGACCCTTCTTCACCTTGGCAGGTGGCGGAATGCTTTTGTTCTTTGCAGGGTTGGTGGCACACTGGCGGGGCTGACGGGTGCCCCCTTTGAGCCTCTGTGAGTTGCACGTCCCACAGTGAACGGCGACTTGGTGGCTGAGATGCTGGCCTGGGTTCTGGACACTCTGGCCCGAGGGGAAGGACAGGGGGGGTAGGGAAGAGGTCAATGTTTGTCAGGAAACGTTTCTTAGACACACTGGGGTGGGAAGAGGGAGAGGGTTTGGGAGTGGAGGAAGAGGGAGTGGTTGTAGGAGGTGTCTGTCTGCTGAGTTTGGGTGCAGGTGCTTGGGTGGGTGCTTGCATTTGTGTACTTTGGTAGGAAGGGTCACAGACACACTGGGAGAGGACACAGGGGATGTGTGCATGGTTGTGGGGGTGGCGACTGCTCGTGAGGGGAGTGTTGTGATGGGCGTGCTGGTGATGGAGGTAGTGGATGAGTATGTAGTGCATGCAGGTGTGAGTGGAGACGCTACTGGGAGGGAGGCGGATGAAGAGGAGGAGGGGGACACAGTGAAGGCAGTGGATGTTGGTGTGTCTACATGGGGATGGTGCTTGTGTGAGTGCCTTTGAGATGAAGTGTGGGGATTGTGTTTGCCTGAGCCACTTTTCGGTGTTGATTTGGGTGAATGCTGTTCTGAGAGTGTGCTTGGGATAGGACGAAGTTGAGGGGATTGGGACTGGGTAGAGGAAGTTGGGCGGGGGAGGCTTGAGACAGGGACAATGGCTGCCATCAGTGCGGAGGCCAGAGCCTGAAATGCTCTCTGTTGGGCTACCACGCCAGAGTGAATGCCCTCTGGGTATGCATTTGTTTGTTGCAACTGCCTCTCGACACCCTGGATGGCATTCAGAATGGTTTGACTGCCCAACAGTGAGGGATATCAGGAGGTCAATAGCCTCCTCACTGAGGGCAGCAGGGCTGACTGGGGCAGGGCCTGGGGTGCCTGGGGCGAAGGAGATCCCCACTCTCCTTGGTGAGCGGGCACGGGAAACACGCTGAGGGGCTGCTGGGACGGCGGTGCTGGTAGGGGGCTGTCAGCTATACCTGTTGTCGGGATGGGCACAGAGGTGTCTGCCACCACCAGAGAGCTTCCATCAGAGGAGGAGTCGCTGTCTGTGCTTTCTCCTCCTGTCCCCGTCGTGGTGCTCCCTTCGCCCTCCGTCCCACTGGTGCCCTCACCCTTGGTGGATTCGGCCTCCAGGCCCATGTGGGATGCAGGTCCCTCTGTCACCGGTGCCTCTGCTCCTCCACCAGATGATGCTAATGCACACAAGGACAGGGTCACAAAACAGAAAGGGGGGGAGGGACAGAGGATACACTTGGTCAATGCCAGCAACAACGTCACCGGTGGTGTACACAACACACAGGGAAGCAGCCCTATGCACTAGGCCATGCACTTCCTGTTATTAAGATAGTCACCAGCCCATGGGGTACAATGCCTAACGCCATTAGCTGCCCACCTGAAACCCACAGGACCCTGCCCAGTAGTAGATGTCCACTAACACGATTGAGGTAGGAGTGCTTCAGAGCCTGCCTAACAAGGGACTTACCCTGCCATCTTCGCCCTGGCCTAGGGGCACTCATAGCCCACATCCCCCACCCAGGTAACTCTTAACGCGCGCAAAGTCTAGATTCAGAATCTGTACTCGCCCCCTTGTGGCTGCTGTGATGCCCTCAAGCGCACATCTAACTCTCGATAGGCCACCGCCAGGATGTGGAACATCAGGGGAGTCATGGTGCGACGGGCTCCCCTTCCTCGTTGGGAGGCCAGCCCCAGCTGGGCCCCGCCATCTTCTTTGCCCAGCAGTGCAGGTCCTCCCACCTTTTGCAGCAGTGGGTTCTCCGCCTGTCAAAGACCCCCAGAGTCCGCACATCCTTGGCGATGGCACACCAAATACCCTTTTTCTGATGGGCGCTGACCTGCATGGAAAAGACAGCAGAAAAGTGAATTAGTCAACCGTCCGGACTGTCAGACTCATGGCCCACCAGATCCCTCCCAGTTCCTGACACTCATACATTGACCACCTTATATACTGTACTCTGGCCGGGATCCCTCTGCACCCCCCAACATGTGGCTTACAAACACAGCGCTCCATACATTCTTGGCCCACGCATCATGCTCACAGTGTACGCACCTGTTTGTCTGGAAGACCGTAGAGTAACATGTACTGGGGTAGGACCCATCCACCAGTTTATCCAACTCCTCTGCAGTGAAGGCAGGGGTCCTTTCCCCAGGCACATGAGCCATTGTCGCTTCCGGACACAGGTCACAGCAGCACTTGCAGAGTAGGTCCTCTCCTGTTGAAGGCCAGGTAGCAAGTGAGTGAATAGATAGAAAATGGTGGTCACATCCGTGGTGGTGCATACCGTCACCGCCGTCGTACATCGTCATTGGCTCCTGGAATCCCTAGGGCCCAACGATAACTAATACGAAGTTGCGCGGCGGTTATCGACCACCTACCGCGACGATGCACAACGGTAGTGGAATTACCTCATTTCCACTTGTCCCTCCGCACAGGTCAGGCAGCCGCCATTTCAGGGGGGCACAGGCCCTGGCACCTAACTGCGTCACAGCAGACAATGTCACAGAAACTGATTGTCAGATTCACATACTGGTTCTGTAAATGAAGAAATTCATCATTAGTGCAATAGATGTGTGAATATGACCCTCTGCTCACCGTTTTTTCCCATAGGCTTCAACCACTGAGGCTGAATATGAGCTGGCGGCATCCTCCGGTGTACAGACCCCTGGTGGGCCTTGCGACAATGGAGGACAGACACATTATCATAACCCACAGACTTGATCATGCACAATCCAAGAACTGTGTGCCCAATTGGAGCCAGACCTGATGTCAGCTATCCGCCAGCCCACATGTATCCCCCCTCTAGTGCAGGTCCTGTCAGTGCTCCATTTCCTGGCAATTGGTTGCTTCCAAACAACAGTGGCCATGGCATCAGGGATGTCTCAGCCAATGTTCTCCAATGTGTTGACCAGAGTGTTGTCTGCCCTGCTGAAACACATGCGCAGCTACAACGTATTCCCCCAGGTGCAGGATTTGGCCGCAGTGAAAGCTGACTTTTATGCCCTGGAACATATCCCCAACATCATTGGTGCCATTGATGGTACCCATGTGGCACGAATAGAAAAAGCTATAATTCTATGAATGTGCAGATGGTGTGTTTGGCGGACCAGTACATCTCCCACGTGAATGCCAAATACCCTGGCTCTGTGCATGACACCCTTATCTTGAGGAATAGCAGCATCCCATATGTTATGGGCCACCTCCAGAGGCACTGGGTGTGGCTAATAGGTGAGCACAAGGTCCCCACACAGTATACGTTGGTGTCTGGGTATGGGGTTGTCCCTAAGGGTTAGTATGTGTCTAACAGTTGTCCCTCAATATTTGCAGGTGTCTCTGGTTACCCCCAACCTCTCATGGCTACTGACCCCAGTGGGGAATGCCAGGACAAGGGCAGAGGAACGTTACAATGAGGCACATGGGCGTACAAGGAGGATTATTGAAAGGAGCTTCAGCCTCCTGAAGGCCAGGTTCCGGTGCATCCATCTGACAGGTGGATCTCTGTACTACTCACCCAAGAAGGTGTGCCAGATCATCGTTGCATGTTGCATGTGGCACAACCTGGCCTTGGGATGCCAGGTGCCTTTTCTGCAGTAGGATGAGCCTAGAGATGTGCGTGTGGCCGCAGTGGAGCCTGTGGACAGTGAGGAAGAGGAGGCAGAGGAAGAAGATGTTGACAACAGAAGCAACATAATACAGCAGTACTTCCAGTGACACACAGGTAAGACATTGTAACTTAACTTAACTTAAGTTAACTTATCAGTTATCTGTTGGTCATTGTACATGGCAGCCTGATTTCCCTATGTCTATGGCCACTTATTGTACCCTTTGGCATCTCTATTTTCAGATCTCTGTGGCCCACTCTGGCTCCTGCTATGCATACTGTTGCCCACCAAAGGTCATTTCACAGTATATTTGACTGTACATTTGACTTACAATGCTTTGATTATGTTGAACTAATACATTTTTGAATAATCTGACAGACTCCAGATTTGTATTTGTTCCAAGGGTGTTTATTTAAGTACTCAGAAATAGAGGGGGATGTGCAATGGGCTGGGCTGATGGTGGAGGAAAGTTCAGGGTAGAGTCCACTCTCTTGGTATCACAGGTGCATTGTCCAATGGGGCACAGGAAGGGGAGCAATGGCAGTTCAAGGTGGACAGGGTGACAGAGTGGGACAGAAGGGTGACAATTAGGAGAGTCTTATTTCCTGGCAGGGGTCTTGGCAATGTTCTCTGGTTTCTGCCTGGATCGCAGGAACCGTTTGTGAGGTGGTTCTCCTTCTGCGGGGACTGGGGTGCTGGTGGCCTGTTGTTCCTGTGGCGGGGCCTCCTGTCCACTAGCGCCGTTGGAGGTGGAAGGCTGTTCATCAGTGTGGCTAGTGTCAGGGGCCCATTGGTGTGCCACTGCCTCCCACATGGTGTTGGTCATGTCTGCCAGCACCCCTGCAATGGTGACCAGGATGGTGTAGATGAGTTTGAGGTCCTCCCTGATCCCCAGCTACTGTCCCTCCTGCAGCTGCTGGGTCTCCTGCAACTTGGCCAGGTGGTATGCTCAAAGGATGTTGGTGAGTGCCTCCTGGAGAGTGCATTCCCTGGGCCTGTCCTCTCCCTGTTGCACAGCAGTCCTCCCAGCTTCCCTGCTGTCCTGTGCCTCTGTCCCCTGAACCATGTGCCCACTGCCACTGACCCCAGGTTCCTGATCGTCCTGGGTTTGTGGGGTTGCCTGGGGTCCCTGTAGTGGTGGACACACTGCTGATTAATGTGTCCTGGGGATAGTGGCAAGGGCCTGCTGGGTGGGTGCTGTGCTTGTGTTTCCTGAGCTGGGAGGCTCTGTGGTGGGTTGGGACTGTGGCAGAGGAACCGACTGTCCAGAGGTCCCTGATGGGCAAGGTTGATCATCCTGATCCGGGCGTGCAGAGCAGCTGTCGTCACTGTGGACCTCTTCTGGGGGGGGACTGGATGTAGCTGGCACCTCCTCTCCGGTGATGTTGAGAAGGGGTCCTGTGTGGATGCAAATACAGTGTTAGTGTATTTGCGTGTGCCATCTTGTGCATGGGTGTGTTTCCCTGTTTGGTTGTGATTTCCCTGTCAGCTTTGCCTTGTGTGTGTGGTGAGTTTGTGGGCTGGGTGAGTCTCTCTACTGGGCATTCTGTGGTGATGGGTGTCCATGCAGGTCTGTGATGGGGGTCCATGCATTGGTGTTACATGCAGGGCTTGGTATTGGGATGGGTGGATTGTGATAGTGGAGTATGTGTGAGGTGGTGGAGTGATGGGAGTGAGGGTAGGGGTAGGAGTTTGTGATGGCATGCAGGTAGGGTGGGGGATATAGTAGTAATGGTTTGACTTACCAGAGTCCAGTTATTCTGCTACTCCTGCAAGGCCCTCAGGATGCATGATCGCCAAGACTTGCTCCTCCCTTTTTTTTAGTTGTGGGGGAGGAAGTGGAGGTTCACTGCCAGTCCTCTGTACGGCTACCTGGTATCTTGCAACCACGGAACGCCCCTTCCCCCGTAGGTCACTCCACCTCTTCCTGATGTCATCCCTAGTTCTTGGGTGCTGTCCCACGGCATTGACCCTGTCCACGATCCTCCACCAAAGCTCCATCTTCCTTGCAATGGACGTCTGCTGCACCTGTGATCTGAATAGCTGTGGCTCTAACCGGATGATTTCCTCCACCATGACCCTTAGCTCCTCCTCTGAAAACCTGGGGTGTCCTTGGGGTGCCATGGATGTGGTGTGAGTGGTATGTGTGAGGATGTGTGGGTTGATGTGTGGGGTGTTGTGTTGTGGGGTACATGGATGGTGTATGGGTGATGATGTATTGTGCCTCTGATTGAGTGGGTGTCCTGGCTTGTCTCTCTCTCTCTCTGATAGCAATGTTGTTGCTCGTTGAAAGGGTTGTGGGTAATGTGGGTGTGTGTTTTATAGTTTTGTGGTTGTGTGGGTGTGTTGTGTGTATGTGTGTCAGGTGTGTGTATTTTGAATTGTCCAATGTGGTGCAGTTTGTTAGTGTGTGTGTATTTTGAGCACGGCGGTGTGTACCGCCAATGGTTTACCGTGGTTGAAAGACCGCTACAGTGATTCGTGTGTCCTGATACTGTGGGCATATTCCTGGTGACCTAACAGTGTGGGTTTTGCTATCGCCATTTTATCACTGACCTTTGGGCTGGCGGACTTGTGTGGGTGTCTGTATAGGGGCGGATTTCTCTGTGTGGGTCATTATACCCGTAGCGGATTACCGCCACGGTCACGGTATGTTGACGCCCATCAGTAGGGTGGTAGGCGGCATTTACTGCCACGGTTGTAATGAGGGACCGTCAGCACGGCGGTAGGCGGCATTTACTGCCATGGTTGCAATGAGGGCCTTTATATTTCCCTGTTACATTAATTACCATATAAAATGTTTCGCTATGATATTCAATTAATGTAAAACAAACTTGAAAATATAGATTTATGTGAAAACTTTGAAATATTTTAGTAGTGATTAAACTAAATTTATACAAATTGATTATACTCCGTAGTTTAAAATTGAGAAACTATTCATTTTATACATTGATAAATGAAATAATAATCTAATCATGAAAAAAATGCAATTTCACTCCATATATCTATTTTATAATCCCATAACCGCGACCTACGTTGTTAAAAGATACAGTTAGAACCAAAAATATAATAATTTGTTCAGTCACTGCATAGACGCTTACGTGATGTAAACATCAAACTTCTAAATAATTTATTAAAATATCTTAAAAAGTGTGTACAGATTAATTTCTGATGATTTTGTGATTTGTGATGAATGGCCAATTAAGTCATGTGGTTAACAAAACCTTTAGTTATTTAAGACTAAAACTTTTTAAAACAACTATTGTTCACCATTTTACTGAAGCTCGAGAGAAACCCCACTGTGTTTGATATATCTGCCATGTGTTACTTTGATGTCGGTAGCAAGGCAAGACTACGTGCTGATTTACAAAGCAATGAGAATGTACCTTTGATTCTATGTTCATTGGCTTGCTCTACCATAGCAGGGTACAATCAGACACTCTGCAGAAAAACTGACATATTTGCAGTTTCTTGTCAGGATTACTTTTGCTGATTTGTAATCTTTTTATACTTCCCTTCTGCCATCTCAGGAGTGGAGGTGACTCCACTATAGTTCCATTAACAGAAAGAGAACTCTAAATAGAGTGGTCAGAGGCATGGCTGATGTAACTCCTCCCGATGGTTTGCCTGCTTACTCCATCAATGAAAGAACACAAAGGCATTGGAATTGCCGGACGTTTGCTGGAGATTAATCCGTCCAACCACCAAACTCTAAATAGGACAAACAGATACTCATCAAACTGAAGGCTTGAATTCCATCCTCAAAAGCTTTAAGTGAGAGACAGTAGAAACATTGGGGGGACATTTTCTTGGGTAAGCTTGACACCTTGTTCCTGTTTGCCAAAAGTGTACATTTTCTAATTGCCATCTTTCATCAAGCGTTGTACTACTTTTCTTCTGCTGTTCCTATTGTCTCCATATTTTCAAGTAGTGCTCCATGGACATTGGGCCTCGTGTCCAAGTGAGGAAAAGTATTTCCACCCTCCAGTCAGGACCACAGTCAAAAGTCCAGCTTTAACTGGTCTTGCTGGTTTCGCTTCCGAAGAGATAATGAACATACTTATTGTCGATCAATAACATGACACCTTCGCCGACTGTTGCTTTTCTTTGCCAGTTGAAAGAATGAACCACATACTCCCCGGTCCTTGTTCAGGCAGACAGGAATCCTTCCAAACAGGAGGGCTCCTTGTATCCCTTCTCATGTATCAATCTGAATAACGAGGAGTCTATAAACTTTTTTTTTTTAATGGGGTTTTTACTGTTTGTACAGGCACTAGACAATAATTAAGTCAACCAACAACACCACAGTAGGTAATATTAATACCCATTTCCAATCACCAACTTGAAGAGTTGCCACATTTTTTCTTCTACACCTAGCATCTCTGACATCAGTAGGTAGTCCAAGATTCTTTCAGTGAAAATCTTGCCACTGAACACTACATGAACCAAGTGACTGAGAGAAAAATTTCATATATTTGATTAATACAAATTATTTTGTGATTCTGAATTCCTTTCTATCGCCCACATCGCATTATTTTCCTAAGTGCTGTACATATGATGTTTACAAACTTTACCCTGGGATCTGGAGATTTCTGTCACAGAAATGCAAGGAAAATTCATTATTTTAGTCAAAGTTTGAGATATGCATGACAATGCAGGTAAGAAAATGTCCTGGGACCCACGTGAAGCACGCCAGCCTGGACTCCTCCAGGTGTCTAGTTTTGAGAAAAGGCTGGGTTTGATTGGTTTCCATAGTTAGTGGCTACGTTTTGGCCCAGTTAATGAATCTACCCCCATTGACAAATCAGGTCAGTGTTTTGACAGGAAATGTGGAGGTCCTCACATTATGTTTGATTTTTTTCCTGCTTGGCACACCCTTACGAGAAGGGTTGTTTTTTGTTTTATCAGAACAATTCTAGGAACGCTAGTCAGTAGGAATTTTGTTGATCCCTGTGTATTATGGAAGGATACATCAAAGAAATGCAAGAAAATTGATGATTTCAGACAGAGTGTGATGTAGGCAGATTATTGTGGGTAAGAAAATGTCACAATATCCATGAAAAGTTATAGCACCCAGGACTCAATGTCTAGTTTTCAAAATGTTCCCAGTCTTTTAGGTTTCCTCAGGTGAAGGCCTACACATGCCCAGGATTTACAGTCATCCAGCATGGCAAGTGGGACAATATTGGGATTTATCCCTGTTCTCCTGGCCATTATGCAAAAACAGCAAAACTCCCATAGGAATCAAATGTTGTAAGTAATTTGGTTATTGGTTGAAGGGCTGGAATCCCTAGTGAGCAACAACCACACTCCTTATCAGGGTGAACCACAAAAGTCATTAGTTTAACCTGTTTTTTATTCTCTGGTAGCTTGGCACACAAGCCATCTAGCTTAACTTGGAGGCACTGTGTAAAGTATGCATACAGCACACACACAGTAGTAATGTGAAAACACAACAGAAGAAAAAAACACAAACCAATTTAGAAAAATAGAGAAAATGTTATTGAGTAAAATGACACCAAAGCAAAATAAACCTAATCAGTAGAACTGTAGTTTTGAATATTTAAACTGAGTGTAAAATAGTGCCTAAAAGATCAAAGTGCTGTCACAGGTATCTGGGCATGTAAGCATGGGTCAGATACATGAAGCGGATCAGGCCTAGCCTTGGCTTACCTTCGAGTTAGAAGAATGTTTTAATAGGTAGGAGTTCAGCAGGGCAAGGCAGCAGGTGGTATATGAGGGTGAAGGGATCTGCTGGATGAAGTCACAGTGAAGATTTTTACCTTCGGACTTAGTCCCATTTTTGGAAGCCAAAAACCTACAGGAGGATGAAACTCTAGGCGTAAGCTGATGAGGGCTCCACAAGGCCAGATTCCTTTCTGAATGGAACCAGCAGAACAGGATTTGATCCTGTGGAGAAGAATGTAGTGGGAGCTACCACAAAGTCAGGCCGTCTGGCATTACACCTTGTGAGGATCGGCTGGCTGGTGGGTGTTCATCTTCAGACAGTTTTCAAAGTACTTTTTTTTTTGGGTGAATTATTTTGTAAGTCCCAGGTTTTTGGAGGAGGACCACCAACATTACTACTAGGTCTGGGGTACCACTCGGGGATAGGACTCACTCCAGAAAAAGGCCAGGTGCAAGATTCATGGCCCAAGGAGGTTATTATACCCCTGTAATTTACCCTGGAGTCCAACCAACTAGCCCTTGCAGTCAATTCTGGTGGTCCAGGATTCAAGGAAACAGTCCAGTTCTCCTTCAAGCAGCAAAGCAGGACTTCTAGCAGATCTCTGGTAGCAGCAGAGTAGTACTTTGAGAGTCCAAGGAAGTCCTTCTAAAGTTTTTCACAGGTCCAGAGGCCTACTGAAGAGGTCCTCTGAGGGCCCAATATTTACACCTGGTGCCAGCCTTTGAAGTGGTGAGGCATCCTAGACTACCCCCATATCTGGTTCTGGGAATCTGTTCCCTTACCCTGTCATGGCTCCAAGAAGTAAATCTGGGATAATAAAAGGCTGGTGTCAGATTTCTTTGAATGTGCTGGAGGCAAGACCTTTGGAGTGTAAGTGAGGCAGGGAACCGCTACGCTCCCAGCCATCCTGGCAGGAAGGCCTATACTGCCACCACCCAACCTCCTTTGTCTCTATGTCTGACATGCATACACAAACCTCAAACACAGAGCAATTCACAATCATGTTACCCAAGACACCGGCAGCAGGCACCACATTGTTAGGGCAAGAAAATGCTAACATTCTAAAAGTGGCATTTACAGAATTGTGACTTAAAACCCAACATTACCATCAAAGAGGATTTTATATTACAAGTCATTCAATTCCAAGCACAATATTTCTACTTGCTCTCAACCAAACGCTAGTGCTTATTAAATGTAAAAAGGTAACCTAGTGATAGCCAATGGGAGAAATAGGCCCTATAGTACTAAAAAATATCCTTAGGAGTTTTTCACTACCAGGACATGTAAAACATAAATCCACAAATCCTACTTTGTAAATAAAATGCACCCTGCCTTTACAGTCTACCTGAGGTGTGACTTATATGTAATAAAATGGCTTAGACCTTGCAAAGGTGTATTCCTGGTTGAAATTGCAGTTTAAAATGGCACTGCTGGCTTGCGGTGACAGACTTGAGACATGTTCTAAAAGGCTACTGTAGTGGATGGCACAAAAAGTGCTGCAGGCCACTAGTAGCATTAACGCTATAGGCCCTGGGTATATGTAGTACCTTATACTAGTGGCTTACAAGTAAATCAAATGTGTCAATCAGATGTAGGTCAACTGTACCATATTTTAGAGTCAGGGTGCAAGCACTTTCGGACTGGTTATCAGTGGGACTGTGCACAGAGTCCAAAAATGGTTTCAACAACAGAAGTGAGTAAAGTTAAAATGTTTGGATTGAATCTGCAGAGACCAGGTCCAACAAATGTTCTGTCACTTGCTATTAGGATGGGGATGTTTTAGTCCACAGGAGAGCACAAAGTAAGTTGAGGCTTTAGAAGTGAGGGTGGAGTCTGATGTAAGGATGGGCTAGACCCATCCCATTATTATTTTATATGATTAATATTCCTGCTTTCCAGTGAGCTTTCTGTCCCGCTGTGGCAAATTTGGGCAAATCCCCTCTCTTCCCCCAGGGGAGGCCAAGATACTGGTTTGCCTATTTTGGGGCAGGAGTATGTCCAAATGTCAGTGTGATTTCTACATCCTTTTCACTGGCTCCAAATGCAATGTCCTTGGTGGCTAATGGGATTTCTACTCCCTAGAGGGCATACTTTGGGCAACCTCTCAACTTAGGACATGCCTCCTTTCTGCAGAAAGACACTATTGTCTCCTCTGAGGGGATTATGATCCAACACCACGGTCAGCTGTTTGAGGCCTTCTAACCACCCCCCACCCTCAGGGGAGACAGATTAGGATAAACCTCCAATCCGCCCCTAGGGAGGGAAGAAAGTTTGTTGCACCATTTTTGGAGTGGGGAAATGGATGTGCCCATTCTATGGCAGGTCCCATTCCTATGTTTTTTTTGGTCAATATCCCTCTTGCCACCCCCAGGGAGGCAGATTGGAGTAAACCTCCAATCCGCCCCCAAGGTGGGCAGAAAGACTGTTACACCCTTTTTGGGGTGAGAGCAAGGCCATGCCCATGGTGTGCAGCCCTCACACCTATGTTTTCCTATCTATATCCCGGGTTTCAAGTGGGTTTTCTGCCCTTCTGGAGAAGGCAGTTTCCACCTCATGTCTTTTTACTATTATTCCCTAGTGTCTGTTTCTCATCTTTGAAAGAATGGATACAATGGGCACATGTCCTGCAGTAAATTGTGCTGTCTATCTTTTGTCACACATGACTTGCTCCACTGCAGCAGCAAGAGGAAGAAGGTTTTTTTCTGATGGATCAATAAAATTGGTATCAGTGTATTTAGTCCTGCAGAACCTCTTACTTCATGCCGTCAAGGACCAATAGCTTCACTCATTATACCTTGTTGTGCTCTACAGGCAAAGATCGAAGTGGGTGGACTCATAGGCAGGTACAAATTAGAAATTAGCATGTCAGACTTGGGCATTGAGTGAATATCCTTGACAATAGAGTGATGCTTGTAAATCTAATTTCAACTACTACTACTGTGGGCAAATATAAAATTACCATACTGAAAACATGGGAGCATTGCTAAAATATTGTCCATTCCTAATGCACTTCAAACTCAGGCAGCCAAAGAGCACACCTGCTATGTAAAAATAAAAAGTTGAAAACAATTAAGTACCAACCTCAAGACCCTGAACACACCCATGAAACCTGCAGAAGTAAAAAAAATGTAAAATCAGGGAAACACATTTCTCAGGAACCATAACACACCTAGGGCAGCGACGGTAAGACTTGCAAAACCAAATGTAAGTATTTTCAAAAAAGAAAGGTACCATCAGGCAGCTTGTAAAAAGTAACTAAAATCGGCAGAAGGCCACCATAGGGCCGCTATCATATCCAGGGCACAACAAGCTATAATGGGAACAATTATGAAAAACTAGGAAAATATGTGTGGCTTCACAAGACATCCATACAAATAGGATCTCAGGAGGAGAGTTTTTCTGAAAAAAAGAAATGAGTGGAAATTAATCAATGAACAGAAGAGAACTATATACTCTTAAAACTTATGTACAGACCAGCAACAAAGACATAAAATAATAAGACATGGCTGCCTGGAGCATCCTAAAAAACACATAAAGGACAAGAAACGTATGAAAAATCCTGGCATTTGTATAAATATCTAGGACCATCTGCATGCCCCTGTTATGATATCCGTATTTAACCACTGCTCCATCACGTTAGAAGTGCAGGTATTTTTCCGCGCACAAGAAATGTAATGTGTTATTCACTCATGTTTTTACTCTTTGTGATCTTTCTCACCAATGATTAGAACATAACATGGACGGGTACAAGTTAGATAAGTATGTACCAGGATGGTGTTTATGGCATGACATGGAACGGTTTGTTCTTAGAAGAGCACTTTGGGATGTGGCCAGTCTTCTACGTGCCCTTCTCAGGACTAATCTTCTTTTGCCAGCGTTTGCTCAACAACTCACTGGATGGGAGGGGGGATTTCTAGAATTCACCTATCTGTTTAAGGTTTATAAGAGGGGAAAACTAGATGACTGGGAATTTTGAAGTCTGGCAGGAGGGGAACACCTTTGCCTGCCACTCCCTTGAGGGTAGTTCTCTCTTCGCAGTCAATTGGGTTCACGGCCTGTTGCTGGCAAAGAGATTAAGCAAGCGAGCCCCATGATGATGAATTATTTTTAATTATTATTTCTAGCTTTGCATTGTGTGTGAATATAAAATCACTGTATATGCAGATGTATATATGATCTATGATTAAAGTAGTGCATTTTTATTTTTTGTTTTTATGAGCATTACTATTCTACTGCTATAATCATTTTTGGAACTGTATTTGTGTTGCAGCATTTGACCTACATGCTTCCTCTATTCAAACCTGAAACAGTGCCTTACTAAATTCAGCACTCAGACTAAGAGCTTTGCATTGGTGGAATTCCTTTTATTCGTGCTTCCTCTCAGTTTAAAGTAAAAGCAGTGCACACTTATTTTACTGTGGTGACTTTCTTCAAATGCGCTCTAGTGTTGTACATAATTGACCTTTTTATTCAAACCCTGCAAAGTGCCTTGATAAAAGTATCTGTCGGACTGAGAGGGTTGCATACCAGAAATTCCTTTCAAT
The DNA here is from genome assembly GCF_031143425.1 of Pleurodeles waltl. NCBI lineage: Eukaryota > Metazoa > Chordata > Amphibia > Caudata > Salamandridae > Pleurodeles > Pleurodeles waltl. The sequence continues at coordinate 653,619,451 of NC_090439.1, forward strand.
ATTTGTGTATTTCTTCTTAGTCTACAGTAAAGCAAAAACAGCCACTAACTCTGTCAAGAAACTGCAGGCATATGCGCCTTCAGGATTCAGACATTGGGGTTGGGATGGCTCACAGCTCAAAAAAAATAGAAACTTTGTGGAATACTGAGGTTTTGTAAATAACTCAGGCTAGAAGACTACAAGTCCCATGGTGGTGCGTAACTATATAAATAATGGATGCATGTCAGGCCTCATGTGTAATTGCTGAACTCCATTGTTGCTCGTTGTGGCGCAGTGAGGGATATGCACAGAGAACTATGGGAAATGCTTTTTGCCGAACGGTGTGTGCTTGGTCTTTGGCTCCAGTTTGAGGGTGGCTGAGGACTGTCAGCTGATTCTAATACCACAGCCCTGTTTTTCCACTAAGGGACGATTTTTGTTCCTGATTCTTTATTCTTGCCAGCTTCTCTTTTTTGCCTCTTTTCAGGAGCTCCTGTAATCTGAGGTTTTTTCCCAACTTGGGGTTTTTCCTTTTGGACTCCTGCTGAAAGTTACAGCCTGCTAGGCATTATATTGTCAGCAGCACCATGGCTATTGGAAAGGGTCCCCCTTACCCTGGCCAATCCAGAACAAGCAAGAAACCAGGTGGTACCCCGAGATAGGCAGACTACAGCTGTAAGAAGCGTGCGAACCATGACAGATTGCAACACCGAAAGATTTAGCGTTGCTCTAGAAGTATGGATGAACTTCCCGAAAACATTTTGGAAACTGCACAACCGTACAACAACAAGCCCAAGAGTTACAACAACTGGGTGCCAAAAACACAGCACTAAGACAAGCCTTGGTTTCTCGGTCCACTGATACACCTACTGTCTCTGCCTCAACACCATGTTATTCTGGAGATCAGAACAAGTTAAAGGAATTCTGAGATTCCATAATGGTATATTTTGCATTTCGATCCACTCAGTTTACACAAGATAAGATGAAAGTGGGTTATCTGATCAGCGCCCTGTCTGGCCCAGCCCTAGCTTGGGCAACCCCCTTGGTAGCCACTGATGACTCTTTATTGTCAAACTATTCAGATGTTTAAATGACCTGGACTGGAGGCCACGGGTGAAGAAGCTTTATGCGATATACAACAGGGCAATCAAAATGTCCTAAATTATATAACCTGTTTCAAAAATCTAGAGGCTGAAACCACTTGGGTTGAACGTACTTTTGTAACTCTCTTCCATCGAGGACTACAAGATGAAATAAAGGATGAATTGTTGTATTCCACTCAGGTAGAATCTTTGAAAGAACTGATGGATCTGGCACTAAACACAGAATACTGTTTACGAGAACGTAAGTTGGAGAAAGAAAAGACCAGGGTACAGTCCCAGTCAGGAGCATTTTGCCCCTCAGTACGTCGCCCTGATGAAATTCGGTCAGAGAACCTAGTTTCTGCAGAAGAAGAACCTATGCAAATAGATATTGCTTGTGGACCTTTATCTGAATCAGAGTGAGAAAACAGACGACGTAAGCGCCTGTGTCTTTATTGTGCCAATGCGGGTCACTTGATTCAAATGTGTCCTATTCATCCTTCCAGACCTTCAGGAAAAGCCAACTCCCGTCCTCTGTGAGAAGGAAGGGGACCGGAGGTGTTGAGATACCTTCTATCAGCTCTTCATAATAAAATACTACAGCTCACTTAATATTGACCGTAATCCTACAGTCCCCTAATAATCAAGAAGAACAAGTATTCGCGTTACTGGATTGAGGAGCAAGTGGGATTTTTTTAGATGAGAAATGGGCTAAAGAAAAAGGAATATCTTGTGTCCCTAAAGAGATACCAGAACGTGTCCAAACAGTTCATGCCTCTCCTTTAACCTTTCGACCAGTGGTTGATACCACTCCTACTCTTTGCTTGCAATTCAGAAGACATCAGGAATACCTTGCTTTCAAGTTGATATCTTCCCCTAATCATACTATGATTTTGGGCATTCCTTGTTTAACTCGGCACAATCCATCTCTTAATTGGAAGACAAGGACTATATCGCTTTCATCCCAATTTTGTCAACAACATTGCTGTTCAACAGACTCTTATTGGTCCCCTAAGGGTCCCATCATAACCCCCAAAGAAGCCAGTGGTACCATCAACGTGGTCCAAGGAGTGCCCAGCTGCTATCAAGAATACTCTGTGGTGTTCCAGAAGCCTGTAAAGCCTCCTCATCAGAAATATGACTGTACCATTCCTTTGATACCTGGGAAAGTGGTTCAATTTGGAAGAATGTATTCCTTGTCTGAACAAGAAAAGAAGGTACTTAAGTAAGACATAGATGAAAACATACAGAGTGGATTGATTGCTCCCTCTTCTTCACCTGCTGGGGTTCCTCTTTTCTTTGTGCCAAAGAAGTCTAAGGATCTACAATCCTGTATCAACTTTCGAGAGTTGAATAAGATCACCATCAAGGATAGGAATTCCCTACCCATTATTAAGGATGTCTTAGAAGCAGTCCAAGGAGCCAAAATATTAATCAAGTTAGATTTGCAGGGTGCCTATCATTGTTTACAAATTATGGAAGGTAACAAATGGAAAACAGCTTTCCAAACTCTTTTAAGCCATTTTGAACACCACGTTATGCCTTTTGGCCTCACCAACTCAGTGTTCTCTGATCTTTTGAACCAAAGTGTTGTAATATGTCAAGGTGACATTCTGATATAATCTCGTTACCCCGAACAACATACTACGCATGTTCTTCAGGTTTTAGAAAGACCCAGAAAAAACAATATGTACTGTGAACTTGAAAAATGTGAATTGAACAAGACCGAGGTACAATATCTTGGTTTTCGTATCAATCAAGTCAGCATCGCCATTGATCCCGAAAAGCTATAAGCCATTCTTGACTGGACCTCTCCTGCTTCTATTAAGGAGACTCAGGGGGTCATTACAACCCTGGCGGACGGTGTTAAAGCTGCGGTAAGACCGCAAACAGGCCGGCGGACAAAAAAAGTGAATTATGACCCTGGAGGTAACCGCCAACAAAGACAGCCACTTTAACACTTCTCCCGCCACGGCGGTACAGACAAACAGTGTGGCGGTCACCGCCAACAGACAGGCGGAAGACAATGTACCGCCCACCCTATCACAACAGGCCTATCCGCCACCTTTTCCGGGGCGGATTCTCCGTGGATAAAAACACGGCGGAAACAGCTATTGCTATGGGAAAACGCTCACCTAAACACACTCCACGAGGAACGACGACTCCATGGAGCCGGAACTCCAAATCCTACCTGCCCTTGTCTTTCTGCTCTTCTACGAACAACAGCGACGTAGGCGCAGAACATACAGTGAGTACTGCATCTACGACACGGGGGAGGGGGGAGGCAAAAGTTAGGGGGACACCCACCAAACACCCCCACCCTCACATATCACAACATACACACCAATGCAGTCAAAAATATCACATGAACAACCCACAATTCCCCCGGAAGAATGCAAAGACAAAGCGAGTTGCGGGCAAACATTGTAATGTGCCAATATACATGTCATATAAAAATATACTGAATTCATCTCAAAATCTGTCATAATTATATATACAATATAAGAAGTAGTGCAGATATGTACACAACAATGTCCGTGCACCAACAGTCCAAAAATGCATAGGCGAGGCCCACAATAGATACCTGACCAAAATCCGAGAGAACACTGCCGGGGCATCAGATAGAAACACTACAGGCACCTCAGGGGGCAAGGAAGGGGGGGCACCTCAGCCGGATGAATGCAAAGCCAGATCCACGACGGGGCTCCATGCCCATTGATGTATCCTGGGGAGTGCAAAGCCACAGTCTCACAAGTCTTTACAGTGGGTGTTTTGCCCACTGTACCATCCTGGGGAGTACAAAGCCACAGTCTCACAAGTCTTTACAGTGGGTGTTTTGCCCACTGTACCATCCTGGGGAGTGCAAAGCCACATTATCGCAAGTAGATGCAGTTCTCAACTGGTACTGGGTGGGACTGGTGCCAAGACTGGATGAGTCTCCCCGTGAAAGTTCCTGTCCTGTCACTGTCCCAGCTGCACATGAGATAAGGATGCCTGATGTGGCGGCCTTTTCATACCCACACGGTCTTTGCCCTGTTCAGCGGTGCTTTGACATGGCAGTCTTTGCCCTGTTCAGCGGTGCTCTGACATGGCGGTCTATGGACTGTTCAGCGGTCTTCACCATGTCGGTCTTGGCCTTGTTCAGCGGTGCTTTGCCATGCCGGTCTTAGCCCTGTTCAGCAGTGCTTTAACATGGCAGTCTTTGCCCTGTTCAGCGGTGCTCTGACATGGCGGTCTATGGTCGGTTCAGCGGTCTTCACCATGGCGGTCTTGGCCTTGTTCAGCAGTGCTTTACCATGGCGGTCTTTGCCCTGTTCAGCGGTGCTTTGACATGGCAGTCTTTGCCCTGTTCAAAGGTGCTTTGACATGGCAGACTTTGCCCTGTTCAGCGGTGTTCTGACATGGCGGTCTATGGACTGTTCAGCGGTCTTCACCAAGGCGGTCTTGGCCTTGTTCAGCGGTGCTTTGCCATGGCGGTCTTTGCCCTGTTCAGCGGTGCTTTGACATGGCAGTCTTTGCCCTGTTCAGCGGTGCTCTGACATGGCGGTCTATGGACTGTCCAGCGGTCTTCACCATGGCGGTCTTGGCCTTGTTCAGCGGTGCTTTGCCATGGCGGTCTTTGCCCTGTTCAGCGGTGCTTTGACATGGCAGTCTTTGCCCTGTTCAGCGGTGCTCTGACATGGCGGTCTATGGACTGTTCAGCGGTCTTCACCATGGCGGTCTTGGCCTTGTTCAGCGGTGCTTTGACATGGCAGTCTTTGCCCTGTTCAGCGGTGCTCTGACATGGCGGTCTATGGACTGTTCAGCGGTCTTCACCAGGGCGGTCTTGGCCTTGTTCAGCGGTGCTTTGCCATGGCGGTCTTTGCCCTGTTCAGCGGTGCTTTGACATGGCAGTCTTTGCCCTGTTCAGCGGTGCTCTGACATGGCGGTCTATGGACTGTTCAGCGGTCTTTACCATGTCGGTCTTGGCCTTGTTCAGCGGTGCTTTGCCATGTCGGTCTTTGCCCTGTTCAGCGGTGCTTTGACATGGCAGTCTTTGCCCTGTTCAGCGGTGCTCTGACATGGCGGTCTATGGTCTGTTCAGCGGTCTTCACCATGGCGGTCTTGGCCTTGTTCAGCGGTGCTTTACCATGGCGGTCTTTGCCCTGTTCAGCGGTGCTTTGACATGGCAGTCTTTGCCCTGTTCAGCGGTGCTTTGACATGGCAGTCTTTGCCCTGTTCAGCGGTGCTCTGACATGGCGGTCTATGGACTGTTCAGCAGTCTTCACCATGGCGGTCTTGGCCTTGTTCAGCGGTGCTTTGCCATGGCGGTCTTTGCCCTTTTCAGCGGTGCTTTGACATGGCAGTCTTTGCCCTGTTCAGCGGTGCTCTGACATGGCGGTCTATGGACTGTTCAGCGGTCTTCACCATGGCGGTCTTGGCCTTGTTCAGCGGTGCTTTGCCATGGCGGACTTTGCCCTGTTCAGCGGTGCTCTGACATGGCGGTCTATGGACTGTTCAGCGGTCTTCACCATGGCGGTCTTGGCCTTGTTCAGCGGTGCTTTGCCATGGTGGTCTTTGCCCTGTTCAGCGGTGCTTTGACATGGCAGTCTTTGCCCTGTTCAGCGGTGCTCTGACATGGCGGTCTATGGACTGTTCAGCGGTCTTCACCATGGCGGTCTTGGCCTTGTTCAGCTGTGCTTTGCCATGGCGGTCTTTGCCCTGTTCAGCGGTGCTTTGACATGGCAGTCTTTGCCCTGTTCAGCGGTGCTCTGACATGGCGGTCTATGGACTCTTCAGCGGTCTTCACCATGGCGGTCTTGGCCTTGTTCAGTGGTGCTTTGCCATGGCAGTCTATGGACTGTTCAGCGGTGCTCTGACATGGCGGTTCGCATACTGACATTGGTGTGTGGCATGACGAACTCCACACTGGACTTTGGTGTGTGGCATGACGTTCCATCATCGCCCAGCGGGGCTGTGGGATCCTGGGCCCTCCTGGGCACTGACTCTGGCGGTGGTCTCTGTACCAGTGACGATACTTGGGCCCTCCTGGGCACTGACTCTGGCGGTGGTCTCTGGACCAGTGACGATACTTGGGCCCTCCTGGGCACTGACTCTGGCGGTGGTCTCCTGACCAGTAACGATACTTGGGCCCTCCTGGGCACTGACTCTGGCAGTGGTCTCCTGACCAGTAACGATACTTGGGCCCTCCTGGGCAATGACTCTGGCGGTGGTCTCCTGACCAGTAACGACAGTGCTGGCGGTTGTGTCTGGATCGGTGGAAATGATGGCGCACTTCTCCGCCGTGACACTCACAACAGGCTGGGCAGACTTCCTCGGGACCTTCGCCACCTTCTTTGGAGTTACAGCTGACTCACCAATCGCCTTCGATCCCATTTCACTTGTTGTCCCACCAGGAGTCTTGACACGGTCCCGTCGTCCACTCTCCAATTTCGGAGCCTTTACAGGGGGTGGGCTGCCAGTGCCTTGGCTCCGGGTCCTACTGCCTGCCCTGGTGGACGGTGCACTCCAAAAACCTGGAACACGCACCACTGGCACTGGAGGCTTTTTGGCTGAGGCGCTACGACAGGACTGATGAACTGGAGGGGGGGGTGGGGGCAAACAGGTCAATTTGACAGAGGGACAGTTTCTGACAGACACTGGGATGGGTAGCTGGAGGGGGTCTGGGAGTGGAGGTAGAGGAGGTGGTTGTAGGAGGTGTCACTTTAGCTGTTTTGGGTGCAGGTGCAGGTACTGGAGGCTGTCGTGAGGCGGATGGATGTTGGGTGAGTGATTGCTGGTGTTTGGGCACTTTGAGAGGGGGCGTCACAGACACACTGGCAGAGGACACAGGGGACGTGTAAATGGCAGTGGAGGTGGTGAGTACAGGTGAGTGGCTTGTGGTGCCGGGTGTCCTGGTGCGAGTCCTAGTGCCTGTAGATGTGGTGCATGCAGGTGTGTGTGTAGACGACACTGGGAGGGAGGAGGGAGAAGAGGAGGAGGGGGATACAGTGGAGACAGTGGATGTTGCTGTGTCTGAATGGGTGTGATGCTTGTGTGAGTGCCTGTGGTGTGTGTGGTGCCTATGTTTGCTTGAGCTACTTTTGGGTGTTGACTTGTGTGCCTGCTGGTCTGTAGGTGTGCTTGGGATGGGCTGGGGTACAGGGGATTGGGTCTGGGTGGAGGAAGTTGGAGGGGGGAGGCTAGACACAGGGACAATGGCTGCTATCAGTGCTGAGGCCAGAGATTGCAGGGTTCGCTGAAGGACAGCCTGACCAGAATGAATGCCTTCCAGGAATGCATTACCGTGTTGCAACTCTCGTTCTACACCCTGGATGGCATTCACAATGGTAGACTGCCCAACAGTGAGTGACCTGAGGAGGTCAATGGCCTCCTCACTGAGGGCAGCAGGGGTGACTGGGGCAGGGCCTGAGGTGCCTGGGGCAAAGGTGATGCCCACCCTCCTGGGTGAGCGGGCACGGGACACACGCTGAGGGGCTGCTGGGAGGGCGGTGCTGGTAGGGGAGGTGGCGGCTGTACCTGTAGAAGTGGGGCGCACAGATGGTGCCGCCACCACAGGGGAGCTCACATCGGCGGACGAGTCCGTGTCGCTGGTTGGTGGTCCTGTGGCCGACGTGAAGCTCCCCTCGCCCTCCGTCCCACTGGTGCATTCAGAGTCTGTGGTGTGGCCCTCCATGGCCATGTGGGATGCAGCTCCCTCGTGCTCCAGTGCCACTGTACCTCCGCCTGATGATGCTGATGTACAAAAGGACAGGGAGAGCAGGAAAAGGGGGGGGAGACAGAAGAAAGAGAGTTTTAGTGCATGGCATACCGCTACCGTTGGTGGACAAGACAGACGGAGCAGCCCCATGCATTACGCCGTGCTCCTGCCCTCTGCACATGCAATTTCTGGGATATGGCCTACATGGCAATGGTAGAAATCTGCGCACATGGATGGCAAAGGGGCAACTATACATCAACTTGCCTCTGTTCTGAGCTGGGTTAGAGTCCCACATGGCCTACATTACGGAGGGGCCTTGCCTACCTAACTCGCCCTGGCCTAGGGACACCCACAGCCCACCTCCCCCACCCAGCCACCTCCACTGCACGCAAAGTCCCCAGAATGAGGTTGTACTCACCCCCTTGTGTCTGCTGTGATGTCCTTAAGCGCCCATCCAACTCCGGGTAGGCCACCACCAGGATCCAGAACATCAGGGGGGGTCATGGTGTGACAGGCACCCCTCCCACATTGGGAGGCCATCCCCAGCTGAGCCTCCACCATCTTCTTGCTGCAGCCGCGAATGTCCTCCTATCTCTTATGGCAGTGGGTGCCCCGTCTCTGGTGGGCCCCCAGGGTCCAGACCTCCTGGGCGATGGCACGCCAAATGTCCCTCTTCTGGTGGGCGCTGACCTACATGACATGCACAAGGAAAGAGGAACAGTTATTACCTACTGCACCGTCAATGTGAGTGGCCCCCTCCCAACTCTGTCCATGTGGCCCATTCATCCCCATGCATGACTGTTCTATGTACTCAGCCCCCTTCGCTCTTCCACCCAGCCCTCTCCACCCAGCATAGCCCATACAACGTGCTCCCTGTGTACTAACCTGTTGGTCTGGAGGACCATAGAGTAGCGTGTACTGGGGGAGGACCCCATCCACAAGTTTCTCCAACTCCTCCGATGTGAAGGCAGGGGCCCTTTCCCCAGACGCAGCAGCCATCGTCGCTTCCAGACCGAGGTCACAGCAGCACTGGCAGTGTAGGTCCTCTCCTGTCGAAGGTCAGGTATCTAGTGATTCAACAGATAGAAAATGGTGGTGACGTCCGCGGCGGTGACGTCCGCAGCGGGGCGCATCATCACCGCCAGCGCACCTGTTCATTGGCTCCTGGGACCCATAGGGTCCAATGTTAACCAATGCAGCATTGCGCCGCACTCTACGACCGCCTACCGCGACGGTGTCCAACGCCAGCGCAGTTACCCCACAATTCCATTGTCCCAGTTTAGAGGTCAGGCAGCCGCCATTTCAGGGGCCCACATGGCTTCATTTACTACTGCGTTACACATACCGAGGCCTAAACTCAAAACATTTCCCGGATGGGTTAATTGTCTGTTGTAGTCTTGTGTGTGACTGTGGGTACATGCCTGGAGGAATGCTGACAGTTTCTTCGCTGTTGTCCTTCTTAGGCACCGTCAGTTGGGACATATTGGAAGATGGCGGAATCCGCCGGTGTACCGACCGCTGGTGGACCTGTTGACAATGGAAGAGAGACATTTGATCGTGACCTACCGGTTCGACCGTGCCACAATCCAGGAACTATGTACCCACTTGGAGCCACAGCTGATGTCACCAATCCGCTATCCGACTGGAATCCCCCATGACGTGCAGGTGCTGTCAGTGCTCCATTTCCTTGCAAGTGGCTCTTTTCAGACAACAGTGGCCATGGCATCAGGGATGTCCCAGCCTATGTTTTCCAACGCTTTGTCCAGAGTGTTGTCTGCCCTGCTGAAACACGTAAGGAGATACATCATTTTCCCTCAGGTGGAAGATTTGCCTACAGTGAAAGGTGACTTCTATGGCCTTGGACATATCCCCAACGTCATAGGTGCCATTGATGGTACCCATGTAGCTCTGGTCCCACCGCGCAGGAGTGAACAGGTGTATAGGAACAGGAAGAGTTATCATTCCATGAATGTCCAGATGGTCTGTTTGGCAGACCAGTACATCTCGCAGGTAAATGCTATGTTCCCTGGCTCAGTGCATGACGCCTACATCCTGCGGAATAGCAGCATCCCTGATATGATGGGTCAACTCCAGAGGCACCGTGTATGGCTATTGGGGGACTCTGGTTACCCCAACCTGTCCTGGCTAATGACCCCAGTAAGGAATCCCAGGACCAGGGCAGAGGAACGGTACAATGAGGCCCATGGGCGGACTGGGAGGGTGATCGAACGCACCTTCGGCCTCCTAAAGGCCAGGTTCAGGTGCCTCCATATGACAGGTGGGTCCCTATTCTACTCACCGAAGAAGGTGTGCGACATCATCATCGCCTGCTCCATGCTCCATAATTTGGCATTGCAACGCCAGGTGCCTTTTCTGCAGGAGGAGGATCCAGATGACGGTGTTGTAGCAGCTGTGGAGCCTGTGGACAGTGATGAGGATGAAGCTGATGAAGAAGAAAACGACAACAGGGAGTCAGTCATACAGCAATATTTTCAGTGAGACACAGGTGAGTAAATTTTCAGGTTTAAAATAATATTAACTTTCACACGTCTACCTCTATCCTGTACCTACCTTTCACTCACTATTTGTTAACTGAGTTGTCCCCTTCCATTTCAGTTTCACTAATGTGGTAACCTACGTGTCAACAGCTTGCACCCTTGAAAGGCTTGTGATGTGTGACATTGGTATGTTGGCCTTCCAATGGGTAACCATATTTGACACTGTAATTGACAATACAAAGTTCAAAATCATTGACTGACTCAAGTTTTATTTGTGTTTCAAGGGGGTTTATTTAAGTGTATAACAATGAAGGGGGGTTGTGAAATGGGGATGGGTTATGGTGGAAGAATGTCCATGGCAGAGTCCAGTCTATTAATCTCACAGGTACATTGCACATCTGGCCATTGGAAGTGGATCTGGGGCAGTTCCGATTTGGACAGGTGGACAGGTACAGTGGGGGGACAATCAGGGTGGTCTTATTTCTTGGCGGGGGTCTTGCCATCTTGCTCTGTCCTGTTCCTGGATCTCAGGGACCGCTTTCGTGGTGGTTGTCCATCTGCAGGGGGTGGGGTGCTGGTGTGTTGGTCATGTGGCGGGCGTCCTGTCCACTAGCGCCGGCGGAGGTGGTGGGCATTTCATCATCCTGGCTAGTGTCAGGGGACCCTTGGAGTGCCACAGTGTCCCTCAAGGTCTTTTGAATGTCCGTCAGCACCCCTACAATGGTGCCCAGGGCAGAGCCGATGGTCCTGAGCTCCTCCCTGAACCCCAAATACTGCTACTCCTGCAGACGCAGGGTCTCCTGCAACTTGCCCAGTACCGTTGCCATCATCTCCTGGGAGTGGTGGTATGCTCCCATGATGGAGGATAGGGCCTCGTGGAGAGTAGGTTCCCTTGGCCTGTCCTCCCTCTGTCGCACAGCAGCCCTCCCAGTTCCCCTGTGTTTCTGTGCCTCCGTCCCCTGGACCGTGTTCCCACTACCACTGCCCCCAGGTCCCTGTTGTTGTTGGGGTGTTGGGTTAGCCTGGGTGCCCTGAAGTGGTGGACACACCGCTGATTGACCTGTCCTGGGTAGGGAGGTTTGGGCCCGCTGGGTGGGTGCTGTGCTGGTGTTCCCAGAGGGTGGAAGGTCGGTGTTGGGCTGTGGCTGGGCAAGGGGAACCGACTGTCCGGAGGCCCACGATGGTCCGGGCTGGTCATCAGGATCCAGTAGGGCAGGGCTGCTGTCGTCACTGTGGGCCTCTTCTGGGGGTGAGGTGGTGTTGTCTGGACCCTCTGGTGTGGTGACGTTCCTTCGGGTTCCTGCGGGGGTATAAGTACATGATTATTGCATGTGTGTGTTTCATGGTGTGCAATGGTTGGGTGTGCGTGTACACCAGTGCAGGCATTCCTGTGTGGGGGCTTGTGTGCTGATGGTTGGGGGGTGTTGTGGGTCTGTGCAGTGGGCATGCTTTAGTGATGGGTATCCATGCTTAGTTATGTCATGCAGGTCTTGGGGTTGGGGTCATGGGTAGATTAGTGAGGATTTGGGGTGATAGGGGGGGGTGTGAGGGTGTGGGTGTGTGATAGCATGCAGGTAGGGTGGGGGATATGATAGTTAAGATTTGACTTACCTGTGTCCGTTCCTCCAACGACTCCTGCGAGGCCCTCAGGATGCAAGATGGACAAGATTTGCTCCTCCAATGTTGTTAGTTGTGGGGGAGGAGGTGGGGGTCCGCCGCCAGTCTGCTGTACCGCGATGTGGTGCCTGGATACCGTGGAACGCACCTTCCCCCGTAGGTCGTTCCACCTCTTCCTGATGTCCTCCCTATTTCTTGGGTGCTGTCCCACAGCGTTGACCCTGTTGACTATTCTTTGCCATAACTCCATCTTCCTGTCTATGGATGTGTGCTGTACCTGTGAGCCAAATGGCTGTGGCTCTACCCGAAAGATTTCCTCCACCATGACCCTGAGCTCCTCCTCGGAGAAGCGGGGGTGTCTTTAACATGACATGGGGTGGTGTATGTGAGGTGTTGGGTGGTGTATGTGTTGATGAGTGTGGTGAGTGTAGTGGTATGTGGTGTTTTGTGCGTGGTTGTTGTGTGGGTGATGGTGTAGTGTGCCTCTGTGTGATGGGGTTCTCTATTCTGTGCTGTCTCTCTCTTACCTTCTCTCAGAAATTCTGGTCGTAGGGGTTTGTGTGTGATGTGGGTGTGTGTTTTATATTGTGTTGGGTGTGTGGGAGTGTTGTTTGTATGTGTATCAGGTGTGTGTATTTGTAATTGTCCAATGTGGTGGTGTTTTGGAGATGTGTGTGTATTTTGAGCGCGGCGGTGTGTACCGCCAATGGAATACCGCGGTTGAAAGACCGCCACGTGGATTCGTGGGTCGTAATGGCATGGGCGTGTTTCTGTTGGCGTGGAGGTGGAGGATTTGTTTCCGCATGTTTATCGCTGACCTTTGGTGTGGCGGTATTGTGTGGGTGTCTGAATTTCAGCGGATTCCGTGATGTGTGTCATAATAGCTGTGGCGGTATTCCGCAGCCGTGGTGGTGTGTTGGCGGTCTTCTGCACGGCGGTAAGCGCCTTTTACCGCCAATGTTGTAATGACCCCCTCACAGTGTTTTCTAGGGCTATCCAACTTTTATCGACAATTCATAAAGGACTATGCCCAACAACAAGGCCTTATAACCGAGACCATCAAAAAAGAAAACCTAAAAAAGGTTTTCATTTGTATTGAAGATGTAGAAAGGGCCTTTCAGATTCTTGAACGCCTTTACTTAAGCCCCGATCTTACATCATCCTGACACAACTAAGAAATTCATGGTGGTCACTGATGCATCAGACAGAGCCATTGGAGCTGTGTTAGTGCAAAGACAAGACGACTATGGCTTAGAACATCCTGTCTTTTATATATCCCATGTACTGAGAGATGCTCAATGCAACTATTCTGTGTTGGAAAGGGAACTGCTCGCTTGCCTGCAAAGAATGGATGCATTTTCTGATGGGTACTAAGGATACATTTGAGGTCAGGACTGATCATCGTAATCTACAATGCCTCCGCAGCTTTCAGTGTCGAAACAGTTGTCAAGCCAGATGGGCTTTCTTTTTCAGTCAGTATGACTTGGTAGTCACATACATACCTGGGTCCCAAAACCTTGTTGCAGATGCTTAATCCCACCGTTATCCAGAAAGCACGATTACTTCTTCCCCACATATCATAGAACCATGTCGAATCATTGGAGTCGTATAATCATTTCTTGACCGTGTGAAATCAGAATATCAGAATTTACCTCTTATAGACTAGAACACTCTAAGTCCCCACTTAAAAAAGAACAAGGAATACAATTATCACCAAAACACCTTGTTTCTGCTTACTAAGAAAGTTCAAATAGAAGCCTGGCAAATGTGTCATGACTCTCCTATTGCTGAACACCATGGGATCAAGAACACTCAGGAATTGCTCCGTTGTTCCTTTTGGTGGCCAACTTTAAAGACTGACGCTGAAACATATGTTAATTCTTGCCCAATATGTGCTGAGACCAAGATACCCCAAACTAAGCCAGCAGGTTTATTGATGCCCTTACCTGTTCCATCCTTTCCGTGGCATACGTTGTCCACAAATTCTATAGGTCCTCTTCCATCTTCTGCAGCACACCATGTCATAATGGTAACTGACTTGTTTACCAAAATGGCTCATTTTAAGGCCTTGAAGAAATTAACCATCACTAAGGAAATTAGCCAAATCTTTATGCAGGATATATTTCGCCTGCATGGCCTTCCACAACTAATCATTTCTAATCAAGGACCCCAATATGTGTCCTGATTTTGGAGAGCGTTTTGTACATTTTTACAAATAGATGTTGCTTTATCGTCTGGATTCTATTCTCAGACCAATGGTCAAACAGAACACCTAAATCAGAGGCTACAACAATATTTAAGCTGTTTTTGTAATGCCACTCAAAGCAATTGGTCCAAGTATCTCCTATTGGCTGAGTTTTCCTATGATAATACGGTCCACAGTGCAACAGGTTCCATACCTTTTTTTTGTACTTATGGTTTCCATCCTACGGATTTTCCTAATGTCACCCGGGAATACTCCACTGTCCCAGCAGTTACCTCATTTGCTCGAAGTGTCCGCCATGTACAGGACTTGATACGTACCAATATTTTAACTACAAAACGTTATATGAAAAGGGTAGCTGACACCCAGCGTAGTGCTGCACCATCTTACCAGCCTGGGAGTAAAGTATGGATTTCTTTTCAGTTTTTGCCCTTTAGTTTGTCCCAGAATAAATTTAAGCCCTGATACTAGGGACCCTTTAGAATATTGCATGTGTTGAATCCAGTCTCTGTTCGACTTCGTTTAACACGGACCTGGAAAATTCATCTAGTTTTCCATGTGTCTCAACTCAAGCCTTTTGTTCCTTTTCCATATCACAGACATGCCCATTGTCCTCCTCCTCTTTTGGTTGATGGCCATCCTATTAGTGATGAGACAGGTTTTGTTTTTTGTGCTCGTAATATTTGCATTTCGGCATTGAGTGAGAAGTGCATGAGATGGCTTTGAAGGGAGTCGCAAATGCTGAGCAAAGTGAGTGTGACATAATTTGGTCCATGCTGCAATAGATCAGTTGATGAGGAACACCACGCATGGGTTGGTGGACAAGGCTGCATGAAAAGGTTTGTGGGATTGACAATTACTTTTCTGGTTTCATAGGTTTTGTGTTTGTGAATTACATTCATGTACAAATGAAGTTTTTTAAAGCTTTAGGGAGCGCATTGAGAGGAGATGTTTTCATTCCAGTTGGTTGGGGGTGAGCATACTCTGCCTAATGGCACACTAGCATTCGAGGTAATGGAGGAGAGAGGAGTTTTAGCATGTCTTTGGTTAAATCAATGGTTCAAAATATCTAACAAGGAAGGTACCTTAGCTATTGTCAGCTATGAAACATTTAACTTAAGAATACTAGAGAATCTGAGGAGGGTGTTGTCTGAATCAAAATCCCTTCCTAGACCTGAACAATTTGAAGCACTTGCTATTTGAGAATTTGTTGCAAGACAAAAAGAGGCTCAGATATTTGAAAGTAAAATGAGGAAAGCAGAGAAGATGATAACAGAAGATAGATGGGATGCAGAGAATGTGGAGAGCGTACTTACTTTACATGCAGTGAAGTTATTTCTAGCAGTTACTCAGAAGGCTGATGGGAGTGTTAAGTCCAAAGCCAAAGATAAATCTGAAGAAAGTACAGAACTGGAATTGGGTGCAAATAAAAGAATAGCAGATGTTGAGAGTTATTCAGATGAAGAATGTAAAACTCAATTATTGCAGAATCCTGTCCCACCGTATCATGCAGTCACATCAGTAAGCCAGGATGTAATCCCAAGTGTTGCCACAATGCCAGATGCACAAAGCCAAGTCCAGATGATTCCAAATATGTCTATTGCTAATGCTGCCCAGGTGCCAGCAGTTTATCTGAAAGTTCTGAATATTAATACACTTTAGAAGGTCAGAGTTTCCAGTTATTTCACAGCCGATTCAGAATGCAGGAGTGACTCAGTATGAGTCTGCACCTAATGCACAGACACCAATGGGATCATCTGTGATGACTCGAGAGCAGGCTTTGAGAGTTCCATATAATGCACCAAAGTGTGTGCCCCAAAACAATGATAATAACATTTGTTTACAAGGATTGGCAGTCAAACAACTGACTGAATTGTTAGATAATTTGAGTGGAGCATTAGTCCCAGGAAACATGCCAGAGGGAGAAAAGATATTGAACATGGCCAGATTAAAATTGGAAATAAATGAAATGTTTGAGGGAACCCTTGAAATCAAACTTAGGGAGCGTTAAATGAATGGGAAGGTAGATGGGCAAAGAAAAGAGAAGAGATCAGAAGAAAAGGTTGCCTGTATCTTCAGATGATGTATACCAGGCTGAGGGAACTGTAAAAATGATGCCAATGGGAGACATTCCTGGAGGGAATTTTGTCATGTTCCGTGGAACAGAAGTGACATTTTGTCATTTACAAATGATTACCCAAAGTTGAGGGAGAAACTAGTCGAATGGTACCAGAAAACAAAGAGGTTTATGATGCTTGCAAAGTGCTTCTGGGAAGATCTGAGCACTTTGTTTGTCATTGTGGTTCCTGCAGATTTGTGGGATAAGTGCAAGCAAAGTGTTGATTGGCCAATGCATGAGCCCCCAAAGGATGCAGTAATAGGTGTGCCACCTGAAGGGATGATAAAGAACTATTACAAGATGATTGAGTTTTTGAAAACTAGAGTTTCCCCTAAAGATACTGATTGGCAAAGAATTGAGAGGACATCTCTGGAAGCAAAGGAGTCTGTTCATGCTTATTATGAGAGACTGCTGAAAGCATTCAGACAATACAATGGCACACAGAATATTGAGCCAATAGAAATGATTCTCTTGATATTTAGATGTGTTCAAGTATTGGAGCCTGAAATTAGTAATATGATTAGACATCATTTGATTTGTTGGCAAGGAAAGAAGATTGTTAAAGCAAAATACTGTAGTGATGAGATTGATTTGAAGCAGAAAAAGTTGAAGGAAAAGGCAATGGTAATGCAAATCAAGTCTGCCCAAGCAACAGGTATGCAAATTCCATAAGGAATGGTGAATGTAGGAGGAATGCAGGGAAACCCAGCAGCAAGGTAATATGGTGCCTCAGTTCAGAGGTAGAGGTTGTGGGATTCAGTTAAATACGAATGTGGCTAATCTTCAGAACATGAAAAAATGCTTCTTTGTCATGCATGCTGCAACGTCTGACATTGGAAACAGGAGTATCCATTTAGTAACGTAAATAATTTGGTGCAAGGTGATGGTGTTGCACAGATGGTTGACAATAGTCAATTTCAAAATCAGAGAGTTCAAAGAGATCAAAGCATGAATGTTCCTAATGGAGTAGGTTCCCCAGCAACAAGTACAATTTGCCCAACAACAAATTCATGTCCCACAGAAAATGCCGATGCAACAAGCTCAGCAACAGGTTCCTCAGCAGAACGTGAAACATAGAACAAATGCAAATGTGAATCAGTTAATCACACAGTACGCCATGATTGATTTCAGTGATGATGAGATGAGTGAAGAATACATGAGTGGGAGTTCAAAAGAGGAGGAGTGTGCGTTGGCTGCCTTGTCCTTATGTGAACGGGGTGTTATGGGTCATGACGTTTCATTCCTGGTTGACACTGGAGCAACTTGTTCCACTGTCAGATCTGCAGAAGTCCCAAATGTGTCCCTTTTAAGTAGAACAGTTAAGGTTGTAGGAGAACCAAACCAGCATTTTGTTAATCCCATTACATAGCCCATTCCAGTTAAGATTGGAACCTTTGAGGGTTGGATATTGGAAACTGGAGTGTCTCCACCGATTTGTAGTTTGTGATTTGAGTCTTGTGAGTCTATTAGAAACAGACTTGCTATGCAAATTAAAATGTTCCATCATATGTACACATGAAGGGATAGCAATTCAAACCACTAGTGATGATGAGACTTCCAGTCAAATTGATGAGATGTCTCCTCTCATTATGTTCCTGCCATGACAGTTAAAGACTTGCCTGACAAACTACAAGAGGAAATAAAGCTGGAAAAAATATTGGACTTATTTGAGGTGTTGTACCAGTCAAAGTAACTGTGAAACAAAATGCAGTTTTCCTTAGAGCACCACAGTATAACATGACACCAGAAGTGATTGAAGGTAATACCCAAGTAATTGCAGATTTTGGTGAGCAAGGAGTTATGAAAGAAGTAATGGGCAGCCCATGTAAATCACTAATTATGGAACTGCCAAAGCCAATTGGGAAATATTGCATAGTTCAGGATTTGAGAAAGGTGAATGAAATTGTGGTATCCTATTGTTCTGTAGTGGCAAATCCAGCAGTGATTTAATTTCAGATTCCGTGTGAAGGGGTCAATTTGTCACAGGCATTTTTCTCAGTGCCTTTGCACGAGGAGAGTCCGTTCATCTTTTCTTTTCGATTTGGCAACTGTGTGTATCCATGGTTTTGTACTCCACAGGGGTTTCCGGAATCTCCGTCCATTGTTAATCAGATCCTGAAGAAGAACTTAGCCTCTTTGAACAAGCCATTTCAGTCTGCTTTAGTGGAGTACAGTGATAACCTGATGACTGAGTCCAATACACAAGAAGCTTGCAGACAAGATACCATAGAGCTGTTGAATCATTTGGGTGAAAACAGGTTTACCCTGCTAAGTTACAATCTTGTCATTAAGAAGTAAAGTATTTGGGTCATCAAATTGAGAAAGGTATGGGGAAAGGGTCCCAAGAAAGAGTTGCAGCAATCATGCAAATTAATTCCCTAGTTATACAGAGAGGTCAGAATGTTTTTGTGCATGGTGAGCTATTGTTGCAAATGGATCCCACATTTTCCAGTATTTTCCAAACCGTTGCAGAAAGTGACCCACAAGGAATTCACAGATCCAGTCCTCTTCAGTGAGGAATGCATGAGTTGAAGGAGAATTTGTGTACAGATCTGCCTGTGGGAATGCCTGATTACATGAAAAACTTTGCATTGTTTTGTCATGAACATGATGGTTGTGCTCTTTCGGTTTTGACACAATTGCACAGAAGAACAAACAGGCCAGTGGCTGCCGCTGGTGTGCGCATAGGACAATGCTAAGGCATTGTGAGGGTACACTCTTTAACGTTTCATGCCCCAAATTCCATTGAAATACTTTTGACCCATTCCAAGACCTAATACTTGACCAAGGATCATCTTGCCCATTATGAATTATTGATTCTTGGATCCCCAAATATTGTGGTCAAAAGATGTCCCACTCTGAAACCAGATTCATTATTGCATGTCAATGTTGATGATTCAAATGATGCTAATGAAATGGAACATGACTGCCTCGATGTCAGTGAACTATGCACCAAACCCAAACCTGATATTCAGGATACACCTTTAAAGGAGATGAACCATTTTGTTTTTGCTGATAACTCCTGTTTAAGGGACAGTGAAGGTACTCTGAGAGCAGGTTACACAGTTTGCACCCTCTCAAGAGTGGTCAAAGCCTCATGGCTTCAAGGAGGTATTTCTGGACTAGTAGTCAAAGTGGTTGCTCTTGCAAGAGGATGCTCTTTTTCAGAGCAGCTCAAAGTGACAATATTCACAGATAGTCAATACGGATTTAGGGGGTCATTCCGACCCTGGCGGTCCATGACCGCCAGGGCCGGGGACCGCGGAAGCACCGCCAACAGGCTGGCGGTGCTTCCAGGGCTATTCTGACTGCGGCGGTAAAGCCGCGGTCAGAAAAGGGGAACCGGCGGTTTCCCGCCGGTTTTCCCCTGGCCCAGGGAATCCTCCACGGCGGCGCTGCTTGCAGCGCCGCCATGGGGATTCCGACCCCCTTCCCACCACCCTCTTTCTGGCAGTTCTTACCGCCAGGAACAGGATGGCGGGAACGGGTGTCGTGGGGCCCCTGGGGGCTTTGCAGACAGTGAAAATCGCGACGGGTGCCACTGCACCCGTCGCACCCCTGCAACACCGCTGGCTCCATTCGTGTTGCAGGGCCTTTCCTGCTGGGCCGGCGGGCGCTCCTTTGGCCGGCGCCCGCCGGCCCAGCGGGAAAGCCAGAATGGCCGCTGCGGTCTTTTGACCTCGGAGCGGCCAAATGGCGGTAACCGCATGGCGGGCGGCTACCGCCGCCCGCCGCGCTCAGAATGACCGCCTTAGTGTTGTCCACGACTTCAAGCAGTTGTAGAACTAGAGAGGTATCATGATCTCATCTTGATTACCCATTCGAAATGGTGAAAAAAACAAAATCTGTTGAATGCTTTACAGTTACCTGTAGCCCACCAAAGATCAAATGATTATTTATTGTTGGGCAATGCTTATGCTGACCATATTACCAGTTATTGTGCACTCCATTGCATCACCTTCTATGAAGAGTGGAGCAGTGATAGTGACACCAGTGAGACAAGTCAAAGTTTCTTGATGTCAGTGGTTGATAACCAAGAGGTTGCATGAAGAGGCAGCAGATGAAGAACACAGAGGTTGGATAAAAGCAGGTTTTGCTCAAAGAGAAGGAGATGATGTTTGGATTTCAAATTAAGGGAAAGTTGTGTAGCCAGGTTGTTTTTTTTCACTCAATGGTAAGGCAATATCACGGTCAGGTTCATCTCGGCAGAGATGCAATGATACGCACATTCAAACAGACATGATTCAACCCCGGATTTAGATTGGTGGCAGAAGCGGTTTGTTACAGATATATAACATGCCAACACATGAATGTAGGGAAACGCAAAATGGTTCATTCGAGCCACATAGGCAGATTGAAGGGTCCATTTAACAAAATGCAATTTGATTTCATTGAAATGCCTGCCTGTAATCGATTGAAGTACGTGTTGGTCATTGTATGTGTATTTTCCCATTGGATTGACAGTCATCCAACACATAGGAATGATAGTCTCATTGTAGCTAAGTTGCCGCTCAGAGACCTTATACCTGGGTATGGATTCCTGACTTCTTTGGACTCAGATTGAGGAACTCATTTAATAATGGGATCACAAAGTTGTTGTGTACACCACTAAAAATGTATCAAAAGGTGCGCTGCAGTCATAGAGCAGATTCTTTTGGATTGGTGGAACAAATGTATTGAGCACAGAAAGCGTGTGCCTCTACAGCATTGAAATGGCCTGATGCATTAAAACGTACTTACTAAAACGCCCACTAGACATCAGGGATTTAAATGTTTTCAGAAAATTGGCATAAGGGAGCGACCCCTTGGGCAAGGGTCACTCCCGGGGGGGGGGGGCATTTTTTAAAAGGTTTTGAAGGCCTTTTCTGCCCCCCCCGGGGGCAGAAACCTCTAGGCACCAGGGATCATTTTTATTTGTTTGTTTTTGTTTTATTGAGGTGGGCGTGACCCCTAAGGCAAGGGTCGCTCCCCTAGGGGGCAAATTAAATTTAGGCCATTTCTGCCCCCCTTGGAGGCAGACTGGCCTATTTTTATGAGGCCAATCTGCCCCCAAGGGGGACAGAAACCACTAGACACCAGGGAGTTTTTTTTCTTTTCGTGAATTTCACGCAAGGGGAATGACCCCTTAGGCAAGGGTCGTTCCCCTGGGGGGCAAATTTATTTTAGGCCATTTCTGCCCCCCTAGAGGGCAGATCAGCCTATTTTAATTAGGCCGATCTGCCCCCAAGGGGGGCAGAAACCACTAGGCACAAGGGATTTTTGTTGTTGTTGTTGTTTTACAGATGGGGAGCGACACCTTAGGCAAGGGTCTCTCCCCTGGAGGGGCAAATTGTATTTAGGCCATTTCTGCCCCCTTTGGGGGCAAATCGGCCGATTTTAGGTCAATCTGCCCCCAAGGGGGCCAGAAAGAACTAGGCACCGGGGATCTTTTTTTTGTGTCAATGTCACGCAGGGGGAGCGACCCCGTAGGCAAGGGTCGCTCCCCAGGGGGGCTGGGTGGGGTAACTTTATTTTAGGCCATTTCTGCCCCCCCTGGGGCCGGCTGAGCTAGAGGCCAAAATGCACAGGTAGGCACTTTGCAAAAAACACCTTTGTTTTCTGTGAAAAAATGTTATGTGTCCACGTTGTGTTTTGGGCCATTTCCTTTTGTGGGCGCTATGCCTACCCACACAAGTGAGGTACCATTTTTATCGGGAGACTTAGGGAAACACTGGGTGGAAGGAAATTTGTGGCTCCTCCCAGATTCCAGAACTTTCTGTCACCGAAATGAGACGAAAAAGTGTTTTTTTGGCCAAACTTTGAGGTTTGCAAAGGATTCTGGGTGACAGAACCTGGTCAGAGCCCCACAAGTCACCCCATCTTGGATTCCCCTAGGTGTCTAGTTTTAAAAAATGCACTGGTTTGCTAGGTTTCCCCAGGTGCCGGCTGAGCTAGAGGCCAAAATCCACAGGTAGGCACTTTATAAAAAACACCTCTGTTTTCTGTGAAAAAATGTGATGTGTCCACGTTGTGTTTTGGGCCATTTCCTTTTGTGGGCCCTAGGCCTACCCACACCAGTGAGGTACCATTTTTATTGGGAGACTTGGGGGAACGCTGGGTGGAGGGAATTTGTGGCTCCTCTTAGATTCCAGAACTTCCTGTCACCGAAATGAGAGGAAAAAGTGTTTTTTTGGTCAAATTTTGAGGTTTGCAAAGGATTCTGGGTAATAGAACCTGGTCAGAGCCCCACAAGTCACCCCATCTTTGATTCCACTAGGTGTCTAGTTTTTCGAAATGCACTGGTTTGCTAGGTTTCCCCAGGTGCCGGCTGAGATAGAGGTAGACACTTTGCAAAAAACACCTCTGTTTTCTGTGAAAAAATGTGATGTGTCCACGTTGTGTTTTGAGCCATTTCCTTTCGTGGGCGCTAGGCCTACCTACACAAGTGGGGTACCATTTTTATCGGGAGACTTGGGAGAACACGGAATAGCAAAACAAGTGTTATTGTCTCTTGTCTTTCTCTACATTTTTTTCCTTCCAAATGTAAGGCAGTGTGTAAAAAAGACGTCTATTTGAGAAATGCCCTGTAATTCACATGCTAGTATGGGCACTCTGGAATTCAGAGATGTGCATATAACCACTGCTTCTCAACACCTTATCTTGTGTCCATTTGGGAAATACAAAGGTTTTCTTGACACCTATTTTTCATTTTTTATATTTCAGCCAATGAATTGCTGTATACCCGGAATAGAATAAAAACCCATTGCAAGGTGCAGCTCATTTATTGGCACTCGGTACCTAGAGTTCTTAATGAACCTACAAGCCCTATATATCCCCGCAACCAGAAGAGTGCAGCTGACGTAACGGTATATTGTTTTAAAAAATCTGACATCACAGAAAAAAGTTACAGAGTAAAACGTGGAGAAAAATGGCTGGTTTTTTTCACCTCAATTTCAATATTTGTTTATTTCAGCTGTTGTTTTCTGTAGGATATACACAAATGACCCCTTGCTGAATTCAGAATTTTGTCTACTTTTCAGAAATGTTTAGTTTTCTGGGATCCAGCATTGGTTTCCTACCCATTTTAGTCACTAACTGGAAGGAGGCTGAAAGCACAAAAAATAGTAAAAACGGGGTATGTCCCAAAAAAAGTCAAAATTGTATTGAAAATTGGGTTTTCCAATTCAAGGCTGCCTGTTCCTGAAAGCTGGGAAGACAGTGATCTTGCCACCGCAAACCCTTTGTTGATGCCATTTTCAGGGAAAAAACCACGAGCTGCCTTCTGCAGCCCTTTTTTCCCATTAGTTTGAAAAAAACTACATTTTCACTGTATTTTGGCTAATTTCTTGGTCTCCTTCAGAGGAACCCACAAAGTCTGGGTACCTCTAGAATCCCTAGGATGTTGGGGAAAAAAGGACGCAAAGTTGGCATGGGTAGCTTATGTGAACAAAAAGTTATGAGGGGCTAAGTGCGAACTGCCCCAAATAGCCAAAAAAAAGGCTCGGCACAGGAGGGGGAAAGGCCTGGCAGCGGTTGTAGGAAACATAACCATTTTACAGTTTTCACAATATTTACACACCTTGTATTTCCCACAAATAAAGAACCCATAAATTGGACCACTAATCTCTGGTTGGGGTATCAAACACTGGCTCAACTAATCTTTCAGGGGCATACGTTTCCTAAAAGTAAATGTAAGATAATCATTCATTGTTTTGGCCAATGTTTCATCGGTTTGTAATGTAGGCCAGACATTTTTAAACATCTTTTTAACCTCCTTATGTTTACTATAGTAGGTTGTGATGAATCTGATAGGTTCACTCACCTCCATAGATTTCCTCTTGACTGTCAAAATGTCATCTCTATTGACTTGACTGGCTTTAAGCGAAGCTTTTTCAATAATGGACTTGAGTTATTCCCTTTCCCCTAATCTCTCTGACATGATTTGAGATTCCTTCAGATAAGCCACATCAGGGCTGCAATTTATTTTGGAAGAATAACTCCCCATAAGGGATACTCTATATCAGACTCTGAGAATGATTGCTACTAGCATGCAGTAAGCTATTCCCTGCTGTCTTCTTCATGTATAGGGTGATTTCCATCCTTCTTTTTTTTAGTATAGATATTCACATCTAGGACTTCAATTGTTTCTGAATCAATTTGACAGGTGACTTTGAGATTGAGAGAGTTCTTGTTCAAAATATCAACAAATTCACATGCCAGTTCTGAGCCGGGATACAGAACATATCTGACCTAGAGGACCACATGTTCTTCAAACTGCCTTATGTTACTAATCACCTGTTCCTTCATCAGCCACAGTACAAACAGTTGTAGCTAGTGGCAAAACAGGTGCCCTTCATGGTCCCTTGTGTCTAACAATATATCACTTTATCAAAAATGAAAAGTTGTTCACAAGACATACATGAACCATATCAAGAAACATTTCTGTATGCAAAAGTAAGACAAGGGTCAGGTTCTCAAAAAGTGCCTGATGGCCTGAATCCCTTGATCATGTTATATACATGTGTATAGGCTATTGACACCCAGACTCATAAGCAGAAAGTCATCTTCCCAGGTGATCCCATTATTGATCCGTAAAAAGTCACCTGCGTCTCTAATGATTGAAGGTAGTGTTTCCACAAAGGGGCATATGAAAAAGTCTACATATTTAGAAGTATTGCCCAATAAACTACAACTAGAAGAGACAATTGGTCTCCCTGGGGGATTTCATGAATCTTCCTGTAGCTTGGGTAAAAAAGAGACTGCAGATGTCAAAGGGAATTCTACAACAAGGAATTGCTATCCATCCCACTGAAGTAAATCTCTATTTCTCCGTTCTCCATTCTTCACGTTTTTCAAATTACCTCAATTTTGTCTGTGTCATTTCACCCTGACTAGATATTCCATAACTAGTGATGTCTTGTAGTTGTCCCAAATCTTCATTCCAATACATATCATGGGGCAGGACCACAACATTGCCTCCCTTATCAGATTTTTTTGGTTACAGTGGCCTCTTTATTTTGCGATTTAACAGCTTCTCTATTCTGGGGCTGAAGGTTACTTTACTGTGTCCTATTTCTATATCTCAATTTGCTGAATTCTTTAATGACACCCATTTCAAATACATTAATGGCCCGTTACTCACAGATGGTAAAAACACAGATCTGGGGGGAGGGTGTAGCTGGATGTCTCACCAGATGGCGACTGCTCTTTAGAGCTCTGTGCGGCTTCAGTACTTTGTCAAATGAACGAGATGTTTTCCCATCAAACTGATAAACTTCTCTAGTTTTTCTGAGCACTGAAGCTTTGCCACTGCATAAATATGCCTAAATCTTACAGACACAAGGGGTTTTGAAGTAATTTCAGAGACTTCAATGTGGCGCATGCTCCTGTCATTGCGACATGCTTGAGGTAATTATATATCTGCGTCATTTGTGGTCCACTTCAAAATTCGTTGCACAAACCTAAACCTCTAGATGATGTTACTATTTGACTTTTAACTGCTTGCCTAAATGTCATTTTACTAAACTAATTTCCTCTGCAATGAAAATATTTATTAATTTCAGGCAGCCTGCTTAACTTCTGACCTCTCTCTTCAAACACACTTGGTTGAGGTCTTCCACTTTCAGTATTTACTGGCAGCTTTTGTTATGAAGGTGCTCTTTCAAATTGCTCTTCATAACATGATAAATGCTTTCCTTTGATGGAGGGGATTTTTTTCTTCAGAACGTTCCCTTAAAAACTAGTCATCAATTATTTGATTACGTGCAGTAAAGTGCTTAGCTCCTATGGTAGTCTGACATGCCTGTTCTGAGCGATTACTTTAGGATTTCTTATTTATTTATTCATTTTTTATTATTATTCTTGCTCTGTTGTTGGATACTTCCCACACCAGCTTCTCATTGTAATATAACTTCATCAAGCCTCGTGTTGCTGGCTTCCTATTACCAAATTGATGTTTCCTTTTATAGGGGAGAACACACATGTTTCAGAATAGCAGCCAGTCATTCTCTTCCTCCAAATCTAATAATCCTCTTCAAGTGGTGCAAACACATATCATTAAACCTTCTCTACCATCAGCTTGAGAAACGGATAGTGCTACAGACTTTTTAAAGAATAGCTCATCTCATGCTGCTGGCGCAATTGAGAAAAAGTCATCTAACACCTTCTCAGTCAAGCACCTGAAAAAAAGACCTTGATTCTCCCCAAAACCATCCACACATCTTACTGTAGATGATGTCATGGAAGAATTAAGTGCATGAAAACCCTTTACGATGGACACTAATGCCTCTGCAATGTACTGCGGAGCAATGGTTCCAACACATACAACACATTTGTACTCTGGAACAAATAGTCAGTAACCTTGAAGATTGTGACACTGTTAATCCTCAGATTTCCAAGGACATAGCTCAGCTCAAAAGGCTTACCAATACTTAAAAAATAGAAATAGGAGAAATAAGCTTTGCCTGTTTGGGATTCCAGAGGGTTCGGAAGGCTCTAACATAATTGCATTCCTTCAATTCTTCACTTGCCTTCTGCCTGTTTCCTATCTATTTAATGGACACATTGTTTAGATCCACAGACTTCAATAGGCCCTTGTGCATGTTCTAGAGGCATTATTATTCTCTTTCTCCAACTTACTGACTTGATGCAAATACTCTGCTACAGCTGCACGCCGTAAACAGTTTTTGGACTTAGTCCACAACTCAAATCCTTGAATATTCAATACGGACTTCTTCACCCATGCTTCTTCAAAATTATATTCAAGGACAAATCTTACTTGTTTGAGGAACCTGCAGCACAACAAACTTTTATCAACCAAAACACAAAACAGAAGAAATGGAACTAGGAGCATCAACAATTACTTGAAGATATCATTTAATCTGTCTTTAATGTCCTTTTTTTTCAACAGTTTAATTGTAACAGTTATGTTTAGTATTTATATCCATGGTTTCCCTTCTCTGCATCTTCTTATCCTGTTCTTTATTTTTTCTTTGCTTTTTTCTTTGCTTTTTTTAGATACAGCATCTTTCGTGCAATCCTCATGTACCATTCCCAACCGTATCCCTTTATCACCATTCAAATTGTTCCCTTACACGTTCCACTGGTAATATTTGATTTGTATTGTTCTTCATGTCACAATCCTTTACTGTAGTTATTATGTTATTTGTTCTCCTCAAAGGCATGTTTGTCATTCATATTATGTGTTTTCCCTCAATGAATCTCGTCTTCATATGTTTTAATACCTACTATCACTTTTCTTGCACTGAAGCGACTCTTGCTTTTCTTTTCAGGTACTCTGCCGTCTCTTTACCTTTTGGGGTATTCACTTTCTATTTTGTCTTCTTTAGCTTTTGTGGACTTGGTCCCTAATTTGCCACATCCATGTATATACAACTTCTAGAGGTCATCTTCCTCCGTCTCTTTTGTTTTACTATCTTGTTTCCACCTAGACTCAAAAAACCTATGGAGACATTGTGGGAATCGGATCTTGGTGTTGTTGGGCCAACTTTTTTATGGGATAGAATATGGTATAAGATACATTCCACTGCACACACTGCAAGGCTCACACAAACTATGTATTTTTTTATAACAGACTTTTCTAAACTCCTGCATGCCTTCATAAACTCAAAAGTCTGCAAAATGACAATTGTTGGCACTGTTACATTCAGCAGGGTACTGACTTTCACATGTTTTATTCTTGTCTATCCCTATCTACTTTTTGGACCTCAATATGGTTTTCCATTTCAGCAATTACTCAGATCTCCTTACCAATGTTATATGAATTACTGTTTTTGAGTGGCAGGAACAAATTTGGAGTTCATTCAAGCCTTTTTGGAAAACTGGTGGACCTCTTGCTTTCTATTGCAATCTCTATTATTACATCTAACTGGAAGTCTTCAAAGAACATTACTCTCATGCAGGGGTAACATTCTGTATGCTATCATCAGAGACTTGACAGCTACAAGATTGATTCAACAGGAATTTTCTTCAAACGTCATCAGCTATGGTTGGCACTAAGGGCCAGATGTAGCAAAATCCGATTTTGCGACTTGCAAATTGCGAGTCTGAGTGACTCGCAATTTGCAAGTTGCAAAATCAGATGCATAATGGTGTCAGACACCTTCTGCAACTCGCAATGGGGTCCCATAGCGACTCCCTGCACTCACAGGGATGGTGGCCTGCTGTAGTCAGCAGACCTCCATATCTGTGACTGCTTTTTAAATAAAGCAGTTTTTTTTTCATTTTCCAGCCCGTTTTCCTTAACGGAAAACCATTTGGTTTCGTTTTTTTCAGAGTAGGCAGTGGTCCTTAGGACCACTGCCTGCTCTGAAAAAAAAAATTTGTCGACATTCACAAAGGGGAAGGGGTTGCGAATAAGTTACCACCAGTGTGACACTGGTGGTAACTGCGAGTTAGTTTGCGACCACATTCGCGGTCACAAGGCAACTCTGAATTGCGATGCAAGTCGCAAATAGGAAGGGAACACCCCTTCCTATTTGCGAGTCGCATTCCCAAATTGCGAGTCGGTACCGAGCATCGCGGGAGGCGTTTTTTCGCAGTTTGCGCCATGCAAAACGGCGTGCTACATCTGGCCCTAAGTAGCTATCTCCCAGGCACTGCAAAGGAAATTGATTTTTCTCCTCCTTCTTAAAATATCAAATATCTTTCCTGTGTTACTTCTTATGTAGGCTTACTTCATCTCCTGTGTGCTGCAACTATTGTTTTTTACCTTTTTCTCTACATAGCCATCGCTTGATTCTCTTTTCCTATAACTATAACTATAACTTTTCTCCCTCTCCCTTTCTCTTTCTTCATTCTTTATTGAAACTTGGAGTCTTTGATACTATACTGCTGTGTATGCCTAATTCATGTGCATCTTTAATATGCATTTTATAAGAACAATGGGGGTGATTCTAACCCTGACGGGCGGCACAGGCCGCCCGCCAGAGTTCCCCCTCCAGAACACCGCTCCGCGGTCATAAGACCGCTGCGGTGATTCTGGGTTTTCCACTGGGCTGGTGGGCGACCGCCAAAAGGCCGCCCGCCAGCCCAGTGGAAAATACCCTTCCCACGAGGACGCCGGCTCCGAATGGAGCCAGCGGAGTGGGAAGGTGCGACGGGTGCAGTTGCACCCGTCGCGAATTTCAGTGTCTGCTGAGCAGACACTGAAATTCTTTGTGGGGCCTCTTACGGGGGCCCCACAACACCCCATACCGCCATCCTGTTCCTGGCGGGAGAACCGCCAGGAACAGGATGGCGGTATGGGGTGTCAGAATCCCCATGGCGGCGCAGCGAGCTGCGCCGCCATGGAGGATTCATTTGGGCAGCGGAAAACCGGCGGGAGACCGCCGGTTTTCCACTTCTGACCGCTGCCAAACCGCTGCAGTCAGAATGCCCTGCGGGGCACCGCCAGCCTGTTGGCGGTGCTCCAGCCAACCCTGGCCCCGGCGGTCCATGACCCCCAATATTCTTTATTCATATATATCCACAACTGCATATCTCTGCTTAGGCAATGCTAAGTGAATGTTCTTGTATATGAGTCAATAAAAACGTCTTACTAATAAAACCACAGATCTAGGTTTCAAAACATACTCAGGCAATTTAGATCGATGTCAATCAATCTATAAAGAGTGCTACTCACCCGTCAGGGTCTCAAGGCGCTGTGGAGGTGGGAGCTACTGGTCAAATAGCCATGTCTTGAGGCATTTTCTGAAGGTCAGGAGGTCTTGGGTCTGGCGTAGTTGGAGCAGTAGGGTGTTCCAGGTCTTGGCGGCGAGGTGAGAGAAGTATCGTCCTCCGGTGGTGGTGCGGTGAATGCGGGGGACGGAGGCGAGGGCGAGGCTGGTGGAGCGGAGCTGGCAGACGGGGGTGTGGAAGGTGAGTCTGTCGTTGAGGTAGGGCTGTGTTGTGGAGGGCTTTGTGTGTGTGGGTGAGTAGTTTGAAGGTAATCCTCTTCGATACGGGGAGCCAGTGTAGTTCTCTGAGGTGGGCAGAGATGTGGTTGCGGTGTAGGACATCAAGGATGAGTCGGGCGGAGGCGTTTTGGATACGTTGCATTTTCTTTTCCAGTTCGGCCGTGGTTCCTGCATAGAGTGTGTTGCCAAAGTCCAGTCGGCTGCTGACTAGGGCGTGGGTGACTGTTTTTCTGGTTTCAATGGGAATCCACTTGAAGATCTTGTGGAGCATGCGGAGGGTGTTGTAACAGGAAGAGGAGACTGCGTTGACCTGCTGAGTCATACTGAGTGCTGAGTCAAGGGTGATGCCCAGGTTCCGTACTTGGGTGGTAGGGGTGGGGGCGGCTCCGAGGGAGGTAGGCCACCAGGAGTCGTTCCAGGGGCGGAGGGGTTGCTGCCGAGGATGAGGACCTCTGTTTTGTCTGTGTTTAGCTTGAGGCGGCTTGATTTCATCCAGTTGGCGATGGCGTGAAGTCCCTTGTGGAGGTTGTTTCTTGCTGTTGTGGGGTCTTTCGTGAGGGAGATGATCAGCCAGGTGTCGTCAGCGTAGGATACTATGTTGATGTGGTGGGATCGTGGGATGTTGGCGAGGGGAGCCATGTAAACATTGAAAAGTGTTGGGCTGAGGGAGGATCCCTGTGGGACACCATGGATGGTTTTGGAGGATTCGGACAGGTAGGGCGGAACGAGGACTCTCTGGGTTCTGCCGGAGAGGAAATAGGAGATCCAGTCGAGGGCCTTGCCGCAGATCCCGGTGTTGTGGAGGCATGTTCGAAGGGTGTGGTGACAGACAGTGTCGAAAGCTGCGGAAAGGTCCAGGAGGATGAGCGCTGCGGTTTCGCCTTTGTCGAGCATGGTCCTGATGTCATCTGTATCAGCAATGAGTGTGGTCTCCGTGCTGTGGTTCTTGCGAAATCCGGATTGGGAGGTATCGAGCTCTTTGCTGTCTTCCAGGTAGTGGGATAGTTGGCTGTTCATGATTTTTTCAATGACATTCGCTGGGAAGGGGAGGAGGGAGATGGGCTGGTAGTTTTTGGGGTCATCTGGATCTGCTTTGGGTTTCTTCAACAGGGCGTTGATGTCAGCGTGTTTCCAACTCTCCGGGAAGGTGGCTGTCTCGAAGGAGCTGTTGATGATGGCGCAGAAGTGGAATGCGATGATGTTGCTGGCTTTGTTGAAGATCTGGTGCGGGCAGGGGTCCGAGGGGGAGACGGAGTGTATGGAGGCCATGGTGTTGATGGTGTCTTCATTGTTGACGTGGGTCCAGGAGCATAGAGGGTTGGTGTTGTTTGATGCGTTGGGTTCTTGGTTGTCTGTGGTTGGCTGATGGGTCTGTGGTTTGAAGCTGTTGTGGATGTCTTTGATCTTTCAATGGAAGTGAGTGGCGAGGGAGTTGCAGAGTTCCTGTGATGGTGAGGGTTTATGGGAGCAGGTCCTGGGGTTGGAGAGTTCTTTGATGATGTCGAAGAGCTCTTTGTTGTTGTGGGCGTTGGTGTCTAATCGGCTTTTGTATTAGGTTCTTTTGGTAGTGCGGTAGTGATGTTTGCGGAAGGCAGTCTTGAGGGCGGTGTGGTTGGATTTGGTGGGTGCAAGGCACCAGGGGCCAGATGTATCAAGCGATTTTGCATTTGCAAACGGTGCGAATCGCAATATTCGGCCATTTGCGAATGCAAAAATGCCTTTCAGAATGTATGAAAGGCATTCGCAGTGCAATTTTAAGGAATCGCTAAAATAGCGATTCCTTAAAATTGTGACCCCATTTAGAGAATCGCAAATTGCGATTCTCTAAATAGGAAATCACAAATAAGGAATCCTTATTTGCGATTTCTTAAGCACATGTATCAAGCATTTCCTAAATGCAAATTGGGCATTTAGGAAATGCAATTACCACCAACAAAAGTTTGGTGGTAACAATGTGCAAATTTTAAAAATGCATTTTAAATGCATTTTTAAAATTGACATGTAGCGCACACATGCCCCTAAGGCATGTGTGTGCTTCACATGTCCGCAAAAATATTTTTGGGGTGCAGCAGAGGGGGCCTTAGGCCCCCAGCACCCTGGGATTTGCATTTCCTAAATTGCGAATTCCTAACTGGAATTCGCAATTTAGGAAGTGCAAAACCATTTGCAGCAGGCCCATGGGTGCAAATGGAGTTGGATTCTCTATTTGCGATTCGGTACTAGCATTTGCGAATTTTAAGAAATCGCTATTACCGAATCGCAAAAATCATACATACCATTTTGCATTTCTTAAATAGCGATTTCTTAAAATTTGCTATTTAAGAAATGCAATTTGGTTTTTTGATACATCTGGCCCCAGGTCTTCTCCATTCTTCGACATTCCCGTTTGGAGGCCTGCAGGTCAGGGGTGAACCAGCTGGCCTTGGGTCTGTGGTGGTTGTCTGATGGTTGTGTTTGTGGTGTGAGGGTGTTGGCACAGTCTTCTATCCATTTATGCAGGTAGGTGGCGGCTGTGCTGGGGTCCCGGGTCTTGGGAGGAGGTGCCTAGGTGAGGGTGGAGATCAGCTGTTCTGTTGGGATTCTGATCCAGAAGTGGTGGGGGGGTTTAGTGGTGAGGTGGTGAGTGACCGGCTTCTGAAAGGAGAAATGGATGCAGCAGAGGTCGGTCCAGAGGAGTTCTGTGGTGTTGTTGAAGGAGACGTGGTTGCTGGCTGAGAAGATGTGGTTGAGCGTGTGTCCTGCGGTGTGGTTGAGCGATGTGACGAGTTGCTTGAGGCCGAGGTTGTCGAGGTTGTCGATTAGGTTGGTGGTGTTGATATCGTTGTTGTTTTCTGGGTGGAAGTTCAGGTCACCGAGGAGGATGTAGTCTGTTGAGGCAAGGGCTTGGGAGCTGATGTAGTAGCAGAACTGCGATCTGGGGCCTGGGGGTCTGTAGACCAGTGTTCCTCTGAGGGTGGTGTTGGCGTCGATGTGGATTTTGAAATGGAGGTGCTCGACGGAGTTGATGGTTTCGTGGGAGCTTGTGGAGACTCTTCTGGTGTTTTTGTGGACTATGGCGATTCCTCCTCCTGGTTTGTTGCTGCTGTCTCTTCTGGTGATCTTGTAGCCTTCTGGTAGGGCTATGGCTATATCTGGTTCCGACACCGAGTTCATCCAAGTTTCGGTGAGAAATGCGATGTCAGGTGAGGATGTGGTCAGTAGGTCCCAGAGTTCGATTACGTGCTTGTGGACGGAGCGGGAATTGAGCAAGATGCATCTTAGGCGGTTGTCTGCGGCTTTGAGTTGGAGCTTGGAGATTAGGTTACAGGTGAAATTGCAAGCTTTGCAGGAGAAGGGTCCTTTGGTGTGCTTCGGAGTGGACTGGAAGCAGATAGAGGAGTGTCCTGGATTGAGGGCGTGGAGGTCATTAGCAGTGTAGTGGTGATTGGTGGTACGGGGCGTGTGGGCCAGGGGGACTGGCACTGGGCGAGGTCTTGGCGCGGACGGGCGCAGACGGGCTTGCCTTTGGCATGCCTTCGGCTGCCATAAGAGGGAAGGTGGGAGGGAGTGGCAGCTGGGAGGAGGGAGGGATTGGTAAATGGGAGAATGGGAGGGTGGGGCCGTAGGGCTCAGTGGCGGGAAAAAAAGGAATTTTGAGGTGGAGGGAGGGAAGCGGGGGCACGGGGACGCAGCGACGAGGGTTTGCAGCAGTAGCCAAAAAAACAGGGAAAATTAAGAATGGCACCTGAGTGGAGGCGGCAGGGGCAGCGGTGTAGGGAGCGACCTGTCTGCCAGAAGCAGGGTCAAGGGTCGCTTCTTTCACCGCGCTGCGGTTGACATAAGAGGGGAGGTGGGAGGGAGTGGCAGCTGGGAGGAGGAAGGAATTGGCAAATGGAAGAGCAGGGGGGCGCAGAGCTCAGCGGCGGGAAGAAAAAGGAAATTCGAGGTGGAGGGAGGGGTGGCAGGGCCGCAGCGGCGAGGGTTTGCAGCAGTAGCCAAAAAAACAGGGAAAATTAAGAATGGCCAGGTGAAGAAGGTGGCGGATGCCAGAGAGTGCTTGTACATCTGCAAAGCGTATGTCAATAGTGAAATCTGAGCAAAGTCATAAAATTTAAACAATATGGTGTTGGGTGCCAGGCTAGCCCTAACACCTGCCACCACAGATGTCGGAGGGCCACACACTGAAGAGTGGGTGGTTGCCTAAATATTGAAAGAAGAGTGGCCAGGGCACACCAATAGCATGAATCCTGATCCTGATAATGTTCAAGAATAAGTAGAAAGTTCGTTCTTGGAAGATGATGTGTAGATATTTATTATAAGTGCAGGTGGAAAGTAGAAATCTCAATCAAAAGACTGCGTTGTACAAAATGACCATGTGTCCAGAGCAGCCAGATGGTGATAAATGGTCAAAGTTACAATAGGATGTTCGAATGTAACAATAAGTCCAAACAGCAAAACAGCCAACACGTGTTTCGTCTTCAAGACTTTGTCAAGGCTTCAGATGTATATAAAACATTATATGTAAACACGAAAGGTACATAGATCAAGCTGCTGGTAGTCATGTGTCCTTGGGAGAAATCAAATAGTATAGGCAAATGATGGCCATGATAAGCCTCAAGTATTTGTGGAGCGAATAAACCTGTGCCGTGCGCGTCGGGGTTTTGGCAGAGTGTTTGCAAACTTGTAACTTTGACCATTTATCACCATCTGGCTGCTCTGGACACATGGTCATTTTGTACAACGCAGTCTTTTGATTGAGATTTCTACTTTCTACCTGCACTTATAATAAATATCTACACATCATCTTCCAAGAACGAACTTTCTACTTATTCTTGAACATTATCAGGATTCATGCTATTGGTGTGCCCTGGCCACTCTTCTTTCAAAATTAAGAATGGCATCTGAGTGGAGGCGGCAGGGGCAGCGGTGTAGGGAGCGACCGTGTCAATTAAGTTAAGAAAGCCTACTTTGGTTTTCAAGCTAGTATGAAGCATTTATTTTTGCTTATTTCTCTGTTCTTAACTTTTAGGTGTGGCATACAATCTATCACTTTGGTACACAGTTGGACTACTATGGCGAAAATGAACATTATCCAATTTACTGGGATTGATCAAGACGGATGAACATTGAGAAAAGAGCTGTTTATCCTTTAATTAGGACATATCTTTTTGGGCATTGTCCATTAGGCCTGATTATTGTGTTATTTCCTTTCCTTGTTGCATATTGGCTTGCTAACTGCATGTAAGTCCACCCTGGCAAAGGAGTTGACATGAATTGGTCAATTTTTTTAATAGCCCACAGGGGCGTGATTGTTTTTGTTTTTGCTTTTACCTTACCTCTTGGTTATTAAACTAGGTAAGCTCCCCCGTGTCATAGGTTTGTTATTCATTTAGGTTGATTTATCACTTTTGCCCACCAGGACTGAACTTGTGAGAAAATTAATTATTCAAGTAGCTTAGATACTGGGTTTTCATTTTGGTTGGTACTGAAAAAGCGGATATAACATGGGGCTGACAAAACCGGCATGTGATTAATCACTTTTACCCCTATGACTGAACTTGTGAGAAAACTAATTATTTAATTCTTGAAGACATTTGATGTTCAATTTGGTTGTTACAGAAGAAGTGCATATGTACCCTTTTAGCGGTGGATTCTGTTAAAAAAATGGCAGATCTGCAAGCAATAAAGTTGTGTTCAGATGTATTTGGTAGTCCGTTTTCTATGGTTTGTGGCGAATGCACAGATGGGGGTTTTAAAAATGGCAGCTCTAATTAAATATCCTGACCGGTCATAACGGAAACCCTTGCTCTCTGCAACATGCTGGGATCTTGTTGCCTTTGTCAAAACAATCTTCCCTTGCAAAGATTTTGAGTGGTCTGTGGCTGTTCTTCCACATGGGACCGGATGGGAGATAAGAAGGTTCAAGTTTGGAGTGAACAATTTTGAAAATATATATATATTTTAACTTCAAAAACCAAAGGGTACAGGGACCTTATAGTTAGGCTCACATTTTAAACGTACCAAACCATAGACATTGACCTGTTATAGTTAGAATTATCTGAATAACCATAACTCATGCCCTATGGTATCTATAACTTGTGCCCTCGTCATGCACACTTTCATCAGAAATTGTACTGCAAATATTACATTGATATTAATAATGATGTTATCAAAGATGTCCTGGGTGCCATAATTTGTGGGGTAACCAGCAGTGCATGGCGAGGACACGAGTTATAGTTACTTTAGGGCATGAGTTATAGTTATTTGAGATAACTCTAACTACAACAGGTGAATTTCTATGGTTTGGTACATTGAAAATGTGAGCCTAACTATAACGTCTCTGTAACCTTTGGTTTTTTAATGAATTTATGTTTTTGAATTCTAATTCCTAACTATATTGTCCCTGTAACTTTTGTTTTTTTCAGTGAATTTCTACCTTTTTTAACACAAAATAATTTCCATTACTATAAGTTAATCCAACCACCAGTGCAAGCCTGCAGTTGGCCGCATGGCCTGGCCTGTTGTCAGGCCCTGCGGCCAACACCTATATCCACACAACTCCATGATGCACACAGCCTTCGACCGCAGGTGCACAAGCCCCCCTATCTACCTGATTTCGGCACCAGGGACCACATCCCTCAGGGCCTGGCCTTCTAAAATGATTTTTGGGGGGTATGGGGGACCATGCTGCCCCTCTCCCTATGCTGATCTCTCACAGGAGACCCCATCCCCCATGGGCCCATTCCAAATATATTGGTTTTTTTTGGAGGGGATGGTCGCGTGGCTTCCCTCCCCAGACTGATCTCGGCCCAAGGGACCACATCCTCTGGGGCATGGTCTAAATATTTAATATTTTTGGGAGAAGGGCAGCCACACCACCCCTCCTCACACTGATCTTGACCCCCGGCACCCCATCCCCTGGGGCCCAGCCCACATATGTATTTTTTTGTGAGTGGGAATGCATTGCCCTCCTCCCCGTGGCTGAGATTGGCCACTTCCTGGAGCCCGGCCATGTCAACTGCCTGAAGGACACCCTGGTCCCAGCTGGCTCCCCACCTCATGTGGGAGCCAGCATTGCTGTCACAGAGAGGGAGCTGGAAAAGAAGCTAGAGCAGCTCCCTCTCTGTGAGAACAGTGTTTCCTCTGTTTCCCTGGCTGCATCTCCGTGGGCCCGGAATCAGAGGAAACCTCCACTTGCATGAGTGAGAGCTGTTTAACAGCTCTCACTTCATTCGAGTGGAGTGTCTGCTCTGACTTGGTGGGAGCTGTCAAATATCCCACCAAGTTAGAGCAAACATCTATATCCCCGGGGTAGACACCCTGGGATATTGCAGGAGCCAGGCCTGGGGGGTGGCGATCACCAGAGCCATTGTGGGCTTCATGAGGGGGGCTGTGAGGCTCTATTCCAACTTCACAGTTTAGCGCCGGGGAGGTGGCGGTCCCTAGAGCTGTGGGGTCCATGCAGCTCCCCTACACCTTCAGTTTACATGTTGTGGTCTGGGGAGATGGCAGTCCCTGGAGCTGTGGGGGGCTGCATGGCCCCACATCACTTTACACATTGTGCCCTGGGGAGGTGGCGGTCTCTGGTGTTGTGGGGGGGCTGAGCAGCCCCCATCAGTTTACATATTGTGCCCTGGGAAAATGGCTGTCCCAGGGCTGCAAGGGGCACAGTGGCTGCCCCACATTGATAATTTCCATGCCCCGGGACCTGGACCATCAAGAGGCTTCACAGAAAACAAGCATGGTAACCTTCACTTTTTTTTCTTTTTTCTGCAGATCTGCCATGACATCCGCCAAAAGTAAAAAAAAAAAGCTTTTTTACTCTGACTGTCCCTCTGGGACTCCAGCTTCGGAGCTAAGGGGTCAGGGTGTCCTTACCCTGGCCCTTTTTTTTGTTACTTTTTTTTCAGGACTCGGCTGAAGCTAGGGCCAATACTGTAGCACTTCAGCACCCTCAGATTGTGTGCTGTCTGCAAAGCAGACAGTGCGCATTGCGAGGGCGCTGGACAGAAGGCCTCCTACCCTGCCAATTCCATGTGCATGGGCAGTGCAGACTCTCCCTGCACTTTTCATGGCGTGGTCCCCCACATGAAAAGGCTGCTGGGATCTTGTTGCCTTTGTCAAAAAAAAATTCCCTTGCAAAGATTCTGAGTGGTCTGTGGCTGTTCTTCCACCTGGGACCGGATGGGAGATAAGAAGGTTCAAGTTTGGAGTTAACAATTTTGAAAATATATATATATTTTAACTTCAAAAACCAAAGGGTACAGGGACCTTATAGTTAGGCTCACATTTTAAACGCACCAAACCATAGACATTGATCTGTTATAGTTAGAATTATCTGAATAACCATAACTCATGCCCTATGGTATCTATAACTTGTGCTCTCGTCATGCACACTTTCATCAGAAATTGTACTGCAAATATTACTTTGATATTAATAATGATGTTATCAAAGATATCCTGGGTGCCATAATTTGTGGGGTAACCAGCAGTGCATGGCGAGGACACGAGTTATAGTTACTTTGGGGCATGAGTTATAGTTATTTGAGATAACTCTAACTACAACAGGTGAATTTCTATGGTTTGGTACATTGAAAATGTGAGCCTAACTATAACGTCTCTGTAACCTTTGGTTTTTTAATGAATTTATGTTTTTTCATTCTAATTCCTAACTACATTGTCCCTGTAACTTTTGTTTTTTTCAGTGAATTTCTACCTTTTTTAACACAAAATAATTTCCATTACTATAAGTTAATCCAAACACCAGTGCAAGCCTGCAGTTGGCCGGATGGCCTGGCCTGTTGTCAGGCCCTGCGGCCAACACCTATATCCACACAACTCCATGATGCACACAGCCTTCGACCGCAGGTGCACAAGCCCCTCTATCTACCTGATTTCGGCACCAGGGACCACATCCCTCAGGGCCTGGCCTTCTAAAATGAATTTTTGGGGGGATGAGGGACCATGCTGCCCCTCTCCCTATGCTGATCTCTCACAGGAGACCCCATCCCCCATGGGCCCATTCCAAATATATTGGGTTTTTTTGGAGGGGATGGTCGCGTGGCTTCCCTCCCCAGACTGATCTCGGCCCAAAGGACCACATCCTCTGGGGCATGGTCTAAATATTTAATATTTTTTGAGAAGGGCAGCCACACCACCCCTCCTCACACTGATCTTGACCCCTGGGACCCCATCCCCTGAGGCCCAGCCCACATATATATTTTTTTGTGAATGGGAATGCATTGCCCTCCTCCCCGTGGCTGAGATCGGCCACTTCCTGGAGCCCGGCCATGTCAATTGCCTGAAGGACACCCTGGTCCCAGCTGGCTCCCAACCTCATGTGGGAGCCAGCATTGCTGTCACAGAGATGGAGCTGGAAAAGAAGCTACAGCAGCTCCCTCTCTGTGAGAACAGTGTTTCCTCTGTTTCCCTGGCTGCATCTCCATGGGCCCAGTCAGACCACCTTGAGTGAGGCAGTCCGACCATCACCGTGAGGCTGGCAATCTCATGACCTCCAGCCTCGTAATGAGCCCCTATGTTACAAAGGCTAAAGAGGTGAAATTTACACTTCAAAATACAACATTTTATACAAGGGAATACAAATTACAAATTTTAAATACACAATCATTACTCCATACTCACAATTAAATATACTGGTAGTTAAAAACACACTAACCAAGCTACAAACCTATGTATACATATTTAAATATTAAAATATAAAAAATATTTCAATTACTATTAGTAATTTATGTATTTTCCAAAACATTCAAAATTATTTACTACCGTTCATAAAATGTAAACCTTAAAATGACAACTAAATTCATAATACACACAAAATCCTAATATAAAATTAACAATCATAAACGATAAATTAACTACATTGTACAAATGAAAATCTTTCAAAAAATATTTTCAAAATAATATTTAAATTTTAAAACCAAAAACATTTGAAATGTAAGCATTTTATATAAAAATATTTCTAAAAATGTAACTTACTTAAGTTTGTTTTATATGTATATATATATAAATATATATATATGTATATATATATATATTTAATGTTATATTATGTATTTATTTCATTTCCTTTAATACAATTAACATAGATCTTCATTAACATGGCATTAAAATGTATTACAAATATTAATATAAGAACATTAATTTAATACTCTAAATTATGAATTTGCATATCTTGAAACTTATTGACATAATTTAATTTAAAATGTATAAATGTTTTAAATCACCCACCCTTATTCACAAAAGACCTAACATCCTGCTATTAAAAAAGATTGGAAAACAGTTATTTATATAAATTAATACAACTAAAAAGTACTAACGTCACCAATTTCATGTTAAAAAAGTATATTACTGAAAACCTACATAAATAAACCTAATAAACATTGAGCACACTACAATAAATTATATACTAACTAATACAAACAATATTACATACAACATATTTTGTGCATCAATATTTATTATGACATTAAAAACAACACTAAAAATGGGAATTTTACCTTCGACATTCATGTCGACGATATATTTGATATCCTGATATTCTTGGCACAATATTTTTGCATTATGATATTTTTTTCAATATTTTGTCCAAAAAACACAGGATATGGAGTATACAAGGAACACATCTGGAAGACAATCTAGAACATTAGTTTGCCCATTGGCACCATATAGGCTGAGGCATCAAAACAATGACAAAATGGCAGAAAATACAAAGAAAAATGAGGAAGCACACACCCATGCAACATTGATACAAATAAATGGTAGCAAGCAAAAAAAGAAAAGCATGGACCCCATAATTCCTGCAATACCATGCACAAATGATACTTCAATCAATCAATAGTTTATTCGGTCCAAATTTGGGCCATTTAAAAGGTTTAAAAATATATACATACGTACAGAAAGATAAAAACCATAAACCAGTACACAATAAAAGGAACAATAGTAAAAAAAAGTAGGGGTCCAGTAGCTGCCTGAGAAAGATTACATAAATAGGTGGGGTGAAAGAGGTGCTCGGAATAGTCTCTGGATCTTACCCTGTACATAACCCTGAACAATAAAATAATAATAACGTAAAAGCTGTTGTGTGGCACATCTCTATATAAAATCA
Source organism: Pleurodeles waltl (assembly GCF_031143425.1). Taxonomy (NCBI): domain Eukaryota; kingdom Metazoa; phylum Chordata; class Amphibia; order Caudata; family Salamandridae; genus Pleurodeles; species Pleurodeles waltl. Next base: position 653,660,648 of record NC_090439.1, read on the forward strand.
GGCATTGAAACTCCAGACAGTAAAACTGATTAAAGATTTAAGAAGTCAGACAGAGGTAGATGATGCTCTAGGTTAATTAGTTCTTTTGGGTTAATTAATCCAATAAATTGCATCTTGACAATTATAAAATTAAATATAATTTTAAATTTATAAAACACTTTAGTTAAAATAACTCGATGTAGCACTTATTTAGAAATACGGTCTTTTGTGCTCAATAAGTCGCGGTTTACAATTAGAGCCCAAGGCTGATATAACAGGATGCTGATTTACTGTTTTCTAGACAGCTCTTCAAACAGTGAGTTAAAATCTAGAATAGTCCTATTATGAATTTTCCATGCTGCTGCCAGATATTTAGAAACAGCGCTGATTATCAGTATGGAAGTGTCGTATTTACATATTCTGAATAGACTGTTGCGGGATAGTGGATGGAGTGTTCTGCACAGGGGAATAATCCACTTCCCTCGGGGACCTTTGTACAGAGGGCAAAAAAATAGGATGTGTTCAGCTGTTTCCTTGCATAAATGACAATTTATGCATTTGTCCGATGGGGAACTGTTAGTCGACCAACCAGCCGTGTAGCTATTGACCGCCAATGTCCCGTACCTGAGCTGGAGTAGTAGAGAGCGAGCACGGGCTGGTATGGGTAGATCCAGGGAGCTTTCAGGGAAGGGAACGTGTTTGACCAGCAGGAATTCTGCTGTCAGCCGACCTGACCCATTTGAACCGAGAGATTCCTCGTTGATTTTTGCCCAATAATGTTCTTTGATCAGGCGTTTAGCACTGCCAGGAATCATCTCGGGGTTCTCCCAGTACTGGGATAGACTCAGTTTGGTCCATGCCGCTTTCATCTCCCTGAGCCACCGTACCTTTTCCCATCCGTGATGAGGTGGTAATAGTTCTTTAACTGCTGCCCTGTAGGGTTCAAGTTCGTCTGTTTTCCATAGTCTGACCCAATACAGGAGTGGTCTTAGATATGCTATGTCTTTGATACTATTTAAGCCCAGGTCCAGTCTGAGGGGGAGCATTGGCGTGCCCCTCCCCAGTCTAGATATGTGTCTGAGGAAGTTATTTTCTTTGGTTTGGAGAGTATCCATCTGTCTGTGTAATCCCCAAAGTTCTGCTCCATATAGGGCCGCAGCACGGATTTGTGCTTTATATATTTCAGAGATAAGGATCAGAGGGGGGCTTGTGGCAGTGCTAGCTTTGCGTCCTATTACTCCACATCTTTGGCTAATTGTTAGTGCCCCTTTCCTTATGGCTGGCTCCCAGCTGCCCTTGTCAGATAGTCTAATGCCCAAGTAGTCATATTCCATTACTCTCTCCAGGGGAGTTAAATCCATCTTTATGTTTGCGCTGAGCTTCTTGTTCGGGGCGCTGTATATCATAAGTTTAGTTTTCTTATGGTTTATGTCTAATCCATAGTTTCTGCAGTATACACCAAACTGATTTACCAAGTTTTGAATTCCCATGGGTGATTTAGACAAAAGAATAGTGTCATCTGCGTAGAGTAGGCAGGGGACTTTGGTTCCAGCCTGCTTGGGAGAATCATTTGTGCAGTTTGCTAAGTACTTGATACAGTTGTTTATGTATAATAGGAAAAGAGTTGGGGCCAGAACGCACCCCTGTCTAACTCCCCTCTCAATGGCCACTGGTTCTGTGAGATCACCCTTCTTGCCGTTCCTGATTTGGGCATAGGTATTTTCATGTAGGCGGGTAATAAGTTTCAGAAGGCCATGCGGGACACCCATATTGGCTAGCGTCAGCCATAACTGGTTTCTGGGGACCAGGTCGAACGCGGCTCTGAGATCAATAAAAACTACATAAAGGTTACCCCTTCCTATTTCTACAGTTTTCCATTTTATTGTTAAAAATCTTAGCACCTGATCTATAGTACTGACTGCTGGTCTGAACCCTGCTTGTAGATCAGAGATGGCGTTTGTTTCTAAAATCCAGTCTTCTAGACAGGACAAAATTTGCTTTGCAAAGATTTTTTGGAAGTTGTTGAGTAAGGAGATTGGGCGATAGTTGGCAGGGTTAGAGGGGTCGCCTTTCTTAAAAATGGGGACTATCTCTGCTCCCAACCAGGAGCTCGGAACAGGTGCTCCAGCAGCTATCTCATTGGAAATGAGGTTTAAGTATGGGGCCCATACATCTGGATTAGTCTTGTAAAGGTCTCCTGGTATTTTATCAAGGCCGGGGGCCTTTCCCCATTTCATTGAGGCAATCGCAGCCTTGGTATCTGCCAAAGTGAATTCAATTTTGGGGGTCTCGGAGGTCATGATATGGATCAGATCCCGGGAAGCAGCATCAGTGGTCCCCAGGTATAATTGGGAAAAATGGTCGGACCATTCTGCAGGGAGTATTGAGGCACCAGGCGAACGGTGTGGTTCATTGCTGGCATCAGCTACCAATTTCCAAAATTTCGTGGTGTCGTTTGTTTTAGCAGATTCCAGGAGGAGGACCCATCTTGATTCATCCCATTTCCTACGGGCTCTACCTTGTTCCTTTTTGTAGTCTTTTCTAGCTTCCCTTATATAATCCATCTGGCCACCTCTTAGGGCTCTCAGCAACTTATGCTGTGCTTCTCTGCATGCAGTGTTGAACCATCTTGCGTTAGAGTTCTGTTTAGGCTCTGTTGCCGGCTCTTTAGTAAGTAGAGTTTTTAAAGAGTTAAAAAACAGTGTGTGGGCTGCTATAAGCCCACCACTATCTTTCGTGGGTTGAAGTATTTATTCCATATGATCCGCCAGCTGCCTGTACACTTTTGCCAAAGTGGTTATGTCAGTGTTCAGGGATTTCCATCTAACATTTCGCCTGTTGTTGGTCAGTGCGAGCTGCTGTCTATAGGACTTGGGGCAGGAGACTTCAAGTAGGGGTAGTAGGTTCCTGAGTGATAAAATCAGTGGTTCATGGTCGCTTTCCTCATGTTCTGTGATGTTCATATCGACCATGTGACCCCAAAGGCGGATGTCGAGCAAGATGTAATCAATCTGGCTCTTCTGCAACCCACGTTTAAATGTGGGGTGAAGGTTAAGATCCGAGCGGGAACGGCCATTGCAAGCCCGGAGGCCGTGTGCCAGTGTAATGTCCATGAGCTGGTATGATAGTCTGTTGATTTTAGGTCTTTTGCTTGACACCAGCTGGGGGATGCCCCAATGAGCATCTTCATCTTTATATAGTTCCTGGGCCAGCGAGTAGGGTTCAAAAGTGGTGTTAAAATCTCCGGCAATGAGAATAAAATGAGAGGGTGATTTATCGGTGAGAAAATTGTCTAAAATAGTCAGTGCGTTGGACTCATATTTATTGCCCAGGCTCCTATTATAGATGTTAATTATTAAAAGTGGTTTCTCTCTAAGAGATGGTATTGATAGACCCATTAGGTCAGGGCAGCCCAAATCAATTGGTTCAATTTGGCATTTGAGAGAACAGCTGAGCCATAATAACAGGCCACCTGAGGGTCTCCCTGAATTCACCTTATTTGCTGGAACCCAGTAGCTTTTGTAACCGATTCTATATTTAGGCTCCAGCGCCCATGTTTCTTGGAAGAGACATATTTTATGTTTGTCTATAAATTTACCCCATTCAGGGTTGTTCATTTTACTCTCCAACCCAGCAATGTTCCAACTGAGGATGGTATCTAAGCCATCTGGTTTGTTATGGGGAGCTTCAGCCACGGGATTCTCTCTCGGGACTAGGGTACCGTGGGGAAGCATTATGCCCTTCTCAGTCGTGTCTAGGGTGCTTCCAGGCCCATCTAGGACAGGGGGTGGCCTGAGCCAATCAAATACCTGGAGTAGAGGTGGGTCTGCGGGTTTGCTGTGATCTAGTGGGTCTGTAGCTAAATTAATCTCAATCACCCTGCGCTCCTTATCTGTTCCCCCGAAATGGATTTCAGAACATTTAAGATAGTCTGACTGGGCGAGAGCGGGAGTTAGAGTAGGCTCACTAGTGTTGCTAATGGGAGTATATTCGGCCCCACAGTTGATTTGCCCTGTTTTATAAGTTTCATTTTTCCCAGCTATAGGATAGTTTTTGTTCCAGTTGCTTGAACCTCGGGAATTAGGAAAAGTCATGTGTAATAGTCAATCGTTTTCGGAGAGTGTGGGCGAGGCAGGATTGCAACTTGGCTGGAAATCAGTTGGCATCTGAGCCCTAGGAAAATCTCTGGATGTCATTGTCACCCCCTTGAAGCCTGGTGCAGTTTTATGGGGGTAAAAGGCCTGAAGCCTGCAAAGTGAGGTGGCCCCCCCTAGGGGGTTGAGATGGCATGCATTTAGGGAAAGCTGTTCGACAAGGGAGGGCGCATTAAAGTTAATAACAATACAGTCCCCAGTACCAGGGTTTTTGAGTGGACCCACCCAACCCACCCTCCTCACCATTAATATTGAGGGTATCATATGGAATGCGAATCTAGCATGTTTATGCAACCAATGAATAACCTTGTTTTTCAGTTCTGTGAATGATTCTGGGATGATGGACTTGAGCTTAGGGACGTTCGTAATAACCAGCACGTAGGGGCAGGCTTCTGGTGGTAGATGTAAAGTTCCCATGTTAGTTCCTGAGTCCCTGCGCATCCGATCTACTGGGATATTTGGGTGGGTTCTATGGGGTTTGGCGCCCGTGTTTGTGGAAGGGGCAATTTCACCAGTCCGCCTTAGGTAAGAGGAATCGCTCTTTGTGTACCACTTTTTAGGGAGATTAGCCAGACTAGGTGTAGAGAGCTTCGGTAGTTGGTGTAGTGTGTCAGAGCAAGGTGGTTTTGGCTTGTGAACCATAGGTGGTGGGAGAAGGGGACTACTGGCATCATTGACAGGGGGGCCAAGGATAGGGTGTTGTCGCAGGCAGTGCAAACCCGATGGGGAAGGGGGGATTGGCTGGCTGGGTTTAATGAGGGCATCGAGTTTCTCCTCGATGGCTAATAGACGGATTGTTATAGGATGTAGTTGTTTTAGAAACTCATCTTTAATAAAGTCTGTGATAGAAGTAATATCCAGGTTGCCATAGTTGGTAGTTTGGGCAGGTATATGATCCTTAGGTCTGGTAGATACGGTATGGACAGAGGGGTCCAGGACACGGGCCCGTTTGTTCTTTAGATTCGTCTCCCCCCGTTTCCTTTTGCCCTTTGTGCCATGATTTGGGGAGGGTGTAGGCCTGATTGGCGTAGGCTGGGTAGATCCCGAAGAATGTATGGTTCTGTCCAAGGGTTCTGCGTTGAGTGTTTGAATTGTGAGGGTGGTTGGTGCTGGTGGTTCTGCAGAGGGGGGCTGGGAAGCTGGTGAAAAGAAGGATGGGGGAGCAGTTAGACGGCGCTCGACCAGTTCAATTTCTTTTTCTAGTGCCCCTACCGCTTTTTGGAGGAAGCCGTCTAAGGTCTTGTTATTACCTGCTTCTTCCAAAGGTATCCCTCCCTTCCGTCTACCCATCTTGTTTTGGTAGGACACTTAGATCCTGTGCAAAAGTTTAGCAATCTATTTCCTGTGAGCACTCTCCCTCTCTTTTCCTCACCCTGTTTAGCTCTGCTGAGGTTTGTGTTAGGGAGTGCTGAGATATCTAAGAGGCATGAAGGGCTGATCACCTCTGTTTGAAAAGGTGACCGGGTAGGTAGATAGTTGTCAGCCACTGCCCAAGTCCTGCATCTGTGGAACCTGTTTAGGGCGTTGGAGTTCCGAACTGTTGAAGATCTTTCTGGGTGCCTCACTCCACCCACAGCACCATATGGTGCTTCCTTCAGGCAGCCTTTACCTATTACAAAATGTCAGGGGGGTGGCCCTGCCCTGGCTCTTCCTGCCCCCTCCGGATTTCTCTGGCGATGCGCGCTTTCCCGCGACGGCGGGAGCGCGATGAAAATTTAAAGGGCTCCTGCCCTTCTGATTGGACACTGGGCTCTGGGCTCAGGGCTCCTGCCCCCTCCGGATTTCTCTGGCGATGCGCGCTTTCCCGCGACGGCGGGAGCGCGATGAAAATTTAAAGGGCTCCTGCCCTTCTGATTGGACACTGGGCTCTGGGCTCAGGGCTCCTGCCCCCTCCGGATTTCTCTGGCGATGCGCGCTTTCCCGCGACGGCGGGAGCGCGATGAAAATTTAAAGGGCTCCTGCCCTTCTGATTGGACACTGGGCTCTGGGCTCAGGGCTCCTGCCCCCTCCGGATTTCTCTGGCGATGCGCGCTTTCCCGCGACGGCGGGAGCGCGATGAAAATTTAAAGGGCTCCTGCCCTTCTGATTGGACACTGGGCTCTGGGCTCAGGGCTCCTGCCCCCTCCGGATTTCTCTGGCGATGCGCGCTTTCCCGCGACGGCGGGAGCGCGATGAAAATTTAAAGGGCTCCTGCCCTTCTGATTGGACACTGGGCTCTGGGCTCAGGGCTCCTGCCCCCTCCGGATTTCTCTGGCGATGCGCGCTTTCCCGCGACGGCGGGAGCGCGGTGAAAATTTAAAGGGCTCCTGCCCTTCTGATTGGACACTGGGCTCTGGGCTCAGGGCTCCTGCCCCCTCCGGATTTCTCTGGCGATGCGCGCTTTCCCGCGACGGCGGGAGCGCGATGAAAATTTAAAGGGCTCCTGCCCTTCTGATTGGACACTGGGCTCTGGGCTCAGGGCTCCTGCCCCCTCCGGATTTCTCTGGCGATGCGCGCTTTCCCGCGACGGCGGGAGCGCGATGAAAATTTAAAGGGCTCCTGCCCTTCTGATTGGACACTGGGCTCTGGGCTCAGGGCTCCTGCCCCCTCCGGATTTCTCTGGCGATGCGCGCTTTCCCAAGTCATAAATGTACAATAAACATTTTGACTCACATCCGCATGCACTTCAGCCCCACCACAGCAGATCACACAATAGATTTACATGTTCAACACCTGCAAGAATATGTTAACGACGAATTATGAGGGGCCTCCACGCCCTCTGTACTGGCAGACAGACATCACAAACTTGCTGCCCACCCTGGTTGCCCCTTTACCTTACCAAATGATACTTAATAAACTGTATCTCCTGGAATCAATGCAAACATACCAGAAGAAATCTGCCAACACAACTTTGCCATCCAGTCCAGTCCAAAAAATGTTCATTTCCCTTAGATCAGCCCTATGATAGTCCCATAGCCCTCATTTAGGTCTGCGTTGGTAACGCATTCCTTATTCCTCTGGCATAAAACAAACAAATAAAATGATTGAACAGTGAAGAAAACATTTAGTGATATCCTACAAACCTCAACCAACAGCCCATCAAACAGATATATTCTACAAATTAATTAATACTTACTTGAGTATCCAAAAAAAGACCCTGCATGTGAGATCAAGATGTGTATAATGTTTAACCCTTTCCACCCTGTAATTTGAAGTAGATTACCAGAAATGAATAAATATATTGCTGGAAATCTAATTGAAATCTACAGTGAGGTGACATGTGGCTTTAGAAAAAAATAAATCAAGAGGAACATAGCAGGGAATAAATACGCTGTACACGTTGTAAAAATAAATTTAGTCTGAAAGAAATTGCATGTGCGCTGCCAGAAGATCTGGCACTTTTGACAGTATAAGTGGAAATTGTAGCCTATAAAATGCGCCATGTGACATTTTTTCACAGTTTTCTCAAGAAGAAAACACTATGAACCAGACTGGAGGAATCTAGATTTCCTTAATTTGTTCATTCGGTATAATGAGCTCATGTATTTAGATCACACGACTTTCAAACTTCAGGAGTTACCAATGAGAAAGAGCACTACCAAAGTGAATTCAGTTTACTTTAAAAAATAACTTCTTAAAAATAATTTGACTAAACTGGAGTAAATAAAATGCTTAAGGGTTGTTCTGTATTTTATACATCCGTTTGCATTCATGTAAGAATTACACGATAGAATAAAAAAAGAACAGTACTCGCTTTTCATTTCATAGAAACTCTGTGACTGCAGAACATGATGCTAATTATTTTGAAAATGTATAATTAGAGTGTACGCAGCTGCAAACAATGCATTTGACCTCATCTCCATAGTTTCCAAAGCAATCTAGCAGCAGATCCCTGGCTGGTCAGCATGTAATTCTGAGAACTAAGTTCAGCTGTGGAAAAAACGTTCTTAATTTCACAAGAGAGTACTAGAAGTAAAAACACTTCCAGAAAAATCTTAGAAAACGTATTACAAGGACTATGCCCTTCTACTTTAGTCTCAAATACCACCATGTCAGATGGTACAATAGTCGTTGAAATCAGAGAGCAATGTGCCAAGTTCTTGCATGCTTCTTATGCTGACTGCACTGCGTTCGTAAATCACAGTAAGCATGGAAGGAAGTTGTGACGACCATAAAAACTATATTGAATTCCGCTTCTGCCGTAAGAAAATCAAACAAAAGACTGGAAATTCATAAAAGAAGCACAAATATACTCTGGAAGATTAGAGTCTTAATATTTGTGTGCATACAAGTTTGCTAATAAGGGTTGCGAATTGTACGGACTTTGTGCAATTTGCCTTTCAATGTGCCTTATGATATTTGTAATAATGGATTGCATCTCAAATTGCCTGGTCGTAGAGGCTTGCAAAATGACCTGCCTAATAAATATTAATCAAGCAGATCGCTATGTAAACCTTGTAACTGGCTACAAACCTCCAGTCCTTAAAGGTACAGGTGATGCTCAAGACATGTTTTTGGAATGGTGAAGACATAGTGGGAGGCATGCAATGAACTCCTGGACAGTGATCTTTAAGGTAGCCTGACATCATTCCCCAAGTGGAAACTGCTCGACTGGAACTTCCTCTCCTTTGCAAGTTAGGGCCTGATTACAAGTTTGGCAGACGGGATAACCCATCCACTGAACCACCAACAGGAAGGCTGCTGCCTTACTGGCTACCTCCCTGCCATGCCCATTTTGACTTCTCCGCTGGGCTGACGGTTGGAAACCAAGGTTTCCACCCATCAACCCAGTGGGAAAGTGGTAGCCGGTGGCAGTGCTGCCGCCCGCAGCTGTTCTCTGCCAGGCTAGCGGAGTACCAGGTCGCAATCAACAGGGCAGCGCTGACTTCAGCACCACCCTGGCTGATTCCAAACTCCACCACTGTCAGCCCATTTGGATCAAAGATCCCAGCTGAGATTAGGTTGGCGGGGCTGCCAACCTCATAATGTGGCTGTGCGACAGCCACCACAAGTGTGAGTCTGAGGACCGCTACACTCATAATCAGGCCCTTAGACACCAAACCAATTCTAGTGTGAATTTTAATCAATGGTTTGCAACTGGAATTGTAATCACAAGCCATTAGTACATGTCATTTCGAATCACAATTAGAAGAATATGTATTTTCACACTCTCTCCTTACTGCAATTTGAAATGACTCGCAGATTAAATTTTTCAAGTTGGAAGGGTTTTTAGGTTGTGAACAGGCGCGGCCTGTTCTTTAGGGTGGAGGGGCCACCCCCCCCACCTTTTGCCCCTCATGAAGAGTGCCGGTCAGGCTGAACAAAGGTCAGCCCGACAGACACTCTTCATGTTCAGGTCAGGAAGCCAGGAGCGAGACATGCGTGTTTTGCGCAGACTCCTGGCTGCCTGAGCTGAACCTTGCTGGGCTGAAGAGGTCACCGCTCCTGTGGGTGTGACCCCCTCGGTTCAGCAAAGGTGCCTCAAGGCCCTCCCCCGGGTGACGAAGGAAGTGTCACCCATTGACTTCGACCTGTGTGCTTCAGGTTTAAGCCCTGAAGCGCCTAGGGCAAGTGTCAATCAGTGACACCTCGTCACAGAGTAGGGTGGGATCAGCAATCTCACTGACCCCATCCCACGCTGTGATGAAGTTGGTACTGCTGCCTTCCCTCCTTGGCTGACCTAAGGTCAGCCAGAGAGGGAAGGCAGCAGTCCCAACCCTCCTGGGACCTCCGAGGCTGAAGGTAAGTGGGACTCTGTGGAAAACAGGGACCTGAAATGGTATGCCATGAAAGTGGTCAAGAAGGGACACTGTATGAAGACTTCTAATGGGTGTCCCTCATTCAGAGTGTGCTGATACTGGAGGCATGCCTGCAAACCACCAACCTAGAGGCAGTGACAGTGGTTGAAGTTCGAACATGATTATGAGACCTGAGAGGCCAACATGGGGAAGTAGCATGCCGCCTTAACAATATCGATTACAAGGCTTCTCTGACTTGACAGCATGCTGAAAGGGATAAGCCAGGCCATACTCCGTAATACCTAGGACTGTAACCCCTACAGCTTGAGTAAATATGTAATACGCCAGATGGCTTGAAATAAGGTCCCAGAAACAGATGTTTCCCAGTGAAATTATGCAGTGTTTAAAGCTACCTTCGCTACTAAGTTGCTTGCAATGTATCAGCAAGTACATCAGCCAGGGCGACTACTGGATTCTGTATGAGAGGCCCTCATAGTGGTGTTACCCTAACCAGACAGAGCCCCCCTGGAGGTTGGCTCCTATCAACCGTTGTCAGTGCTAAACATTGAATATAAAATCCTATGTAAAGTGTTGGTGAAACAATTGCTTCCAATGCTCCAGATGTTGGTACACCACAATGACTGTGAGTTCATCCCCAACAGAGCCACTTGTTACAACACGGGAAAGCTGTGCCACATTATGGGCATGGTTGAGGGGTCCACTGGGCTCCCGGTGGTGGTCTATCTGCATTTTGAAAAGTCTTTGACACCCTTCAATGGTCACACTTTACGGTTGTATTGGAGGCCCAGGAGTTGGGACATTAGTTTCTTAAATGGGTACGGGCTTGAGTATGAACCATACATCAAATATCTTGACAGTTTGCAATTGGCAGAGGCACACAGCTGGCCTGCTCTCTTTCCCCCATAATTTTTGCCTTAGCCATGGAGACCCTGGCCACTCTGCTGCAAGCAAGGGGCTCAGAGCGGTGTGTAGTGGTGGGGCCACCTGGCACATAGTCTTGATTTATGCAGATGATGTCCTGATCTACTTGCAGGACCCTGGGAGAAGGCTGCCAGCACTCATATCCCTTTTAGACCTCTATGGAGACATGGCTAGTCTGTGGGTGAATGAGGTAAAGTCCTGTGTCCTCCCCCAGTGGCAAGTAGAGCATGTGGATGCTTGTACACCAGGCCCAGTTATCCCTTATTAGTGAAATGTAGTAGTGTTCTAGCAGCTTAGGCTGATAAAGGTAGCTATAGCAGAGCAGCTTAGGCTGAACTAGGAGACTTGCAAATCTCCTGCAATACCACTTATAGTTACACCGTACTTATACACAAGTAAAGAAGATACTCAGGGGGTCATTCTGACCCTGGCGGCCGGTGGCCGCCAGGGCCACCGACCACGGGAGCACCGCCAACAGGCTGGCGGTGCTCCCACGAGCATTCTTACCGCGGCGGTTCAGCCGCGGTCAGAAGCGGTAAGTCGGCGGGCTCCCGCCGACTTACCGCTGCTCGGGGGAATCCTTCATGGCGGCGGAGCGCGCTCCGCCGCCATGAGGATTCTGACCCCCCCTACCGCCATCCTGTTCATGGCGGGAAAGCCGCCATGAACAGGATGGCGGTAGGGGGGGTTGCGGGGCCCCTGGGGGCCCCTGCCGTGCCCATGCCATTGGCATGGGCACGGCAGGGGCCCCCGTAAGAGGGCCCCGCAAAGTATTTCAGTGTCTGCCTTGCAGACACTGAAATACGCGACGGGTGCCACTGCACCCGTCGAACCTTCCCACTCCGCCGGCTCGATTACGACCCGGCATCCTCGTGGGAAGGGAGTTTTTCCCTGGGCTGGCGGGCGGTCTTTTGGAGACCGCCCGCCAGCCCAGGGAAAAACTCATAATACCCTCCGCGGTCTTCTGACCGCGGAGCGGTATAATGGGGGCGGAATTCTGGCGGGCGGCCTCCGCCGCCCGCCAGAATCAGAATCACCCCCTCAGTGTTACCAAAAATAAAGTTAGGTTATTTGGGTGACACAACGCCAAAAATTTCTCAGTGGCAATACTCCTTCTGGAGGTAAGTATTATACACAATATATACACAAGAAACCAAAATAAGGTAAGGAATTAGACATAGGATAGTGCAAGCTATCGGAAATGCTATAGAATGCAATAGGAGAAAATAGGTCTAGGGGCAACACAAACCATATACTAAGAAAGTGGAATGCGAATCATGAATTCCCCCTAGACAAGTGTAGTGTGTAGAGAATCGCTGAGAGAGTAAGAATACAGTAAAGATAAGTAAATTACCCCACCCCAGAGCCCAGAAAAACAGGAGTAAGGTACTGCAAGTTTCTTTAGGACACACTGCAAGTCATGATTAGAGTTATTGCAAGAACCAAGCAAGACTGCAAACAACAAATGGTGGATTCCTTGACCTGAAGACCTGAAAAGGAAGGAGACCAAGTCTAGAAGTCGAAAGAAGTTCCAGGAAGGACAGGAGCCCCTGCCAACCCAGAAGAGGGTGCAAAAGAAGGGTCCCCAGTTGGACGAAGACCGCGAAAATGCACCCAAGGAAGATGTCAGCAGGTTCCTGTATGATGCACTGGATGTCCCATGAAGAGTATTTGGACACAGGAGAGCTTTGTCGCTGGATTCCTCCAACAAGCATTGGTTCCGGGAAAGTCGCGTTTTGCATCAAAGGGATGCTGTCTGGACCCAGGAGGAACCTGGGGGCCTCAACTCTGTGTGTGGAGGAAGAAGGGTCTCTCAGCACTTCAAAGAGCCCTCAGAAGATCAGACAGCACCCACTGGAGTCCCAGGACACGGGGACAAAGGAGGTGCAAAATGCGGTTGGTGCAGCACTACAAAGGAGGCTCCCACGCTTCCAGAGTTCAACTCTGTGAGTTGAGCATCACAGGGTAGAGTTCTGCAGACCTGGGCCAGGCTACACACAAATTAATTTTGCAAATAGTGTACAGAGGCCTCAGGAGGTGAAGAAGACGCGGTGCACAAGAATACTGTTGTTCTCGGGAAAGGCAAGGTCTTACCTTCTTCAAATTAAGACAGCAGGACCTCAGGACAGTCTGTGTCGAATGGGTCCACCCTCTGTGTTCCAAGGAGCATGCTCGTCGCCAGGAGAGGAGTCCAAGAGAACCAGTCATTGACTTAGAAGGTGCCTGCTTGAGCAGGGGAGTGACTCTGTCACACCACAGGAGATTTCTTCAGTCCTTCTGGTGCAGGGTGAAGACAGGGAGTCCCCAGAGCGTGCACACCATGGAAACTGTTGCAGTTGCTGGCTGGAGCTGAAGTTGCAGAGGAAAAGAAGCCCTTCTGGATACCTTGTTGCTGTTACAGCAGTTCCTGGAGCAGTCTGCGGTTGATATGAGGTCAGAGGATGAAGTAGTAGTTGCAGAGGCTTCCTGCTGAAGACTTGCAAGTAGAAACTGAAGAAAACCCAGAGGAGAGACCCTAAATATCCCTGAGAAGGGGATTGGCTACCTTATCAGGTATGGACCTGGAGGGGTCGCTGACGTCACCTGCTGGCACTGACCACTCAGAGGCCTCCAGAGTGTCCCCATACCTTGGAAAACAAGATGGGTGAAGTCTATGAAACATTGGAGGAGCTGTGGGCACCCCCTCGAGGGTAGTGATGGACAGGGGAGTGGTCACTCCCCTTTCCTTTGTCCAGTTTCACACCAGAACAGGGACTGGGGGTCCCTGAACCGGTGTGGACTGGCTTATGCAAGGAGGGCATCATGTGTGCCCTTCAAAGCATTTCCAGAGGCTGGGGGAGGCTAGCCCTCCCTAGCCTGTAACATTTATTTCCAAAGGGAGAGGGTGTAACACCCTGCTCCTGAAGGAAATGCTTTGTTCTGCCTTCGTGGGACTGAGCTGCTCAGACCCGAGGAGGGCAGAACCCTGTGTGTGAGGTGGCAGTTGCTGTTGCTGCATTGCAAGCCTCAGAGAGCTGGTTTGGCAGTACCGGGGGTCCATGATGGAGCCCCCAGGATGCATGGAATTGGCTCCTCAATACCAAATTTGGAATGGGGGACAATTCCATGATCTTAGATACCTTACATGGCCATATTCGGAGTTACCATTGTGAAGCTACATATAGGTATTGACCTATATGTAGTGCACGCGTGTAATGGCGTCCCACACTCACAAAGTCCCGGAAATTGGCCCTGAACTATGTGGGGGTACCCTCAAACTTAGTAACTCTGTACCTAGCCTTCATTAAATGAAGGTTAGACATATAGGTGACTTATAAGTTACTTAAGTGCAGTGAAAATGGCTGTGAAATAATGTGCGCACTATTTCACGCAGGCTGCAGTGGCAGTCCTGTGAAAGGGTTTGTCTGAGCTCCTTGTGGGTGGCAACAGAAATGCTGCAGCCCATAATGATCTCCTGGAACCCCAATGCCCTTGGTACCTAGTTACCACATACTAGGGACTTATAAGGGGGGTCCAGTGTGCCAATTGAAATTGGTAAATGAAGTCACTAGCCTATAGTGACAAATTTAAAAGCAGAGAGAGCATAAACACGGGTTCTGATTAGCATAGCCTCAGTGACACAGTTAAGCACTATACACACACACACACACACACACACACACACACACACATTAGTCCATAAACTATGAGCACTGGGGTCCTGGCTAGTAGGACCCCAGTGAGACAGGCAAAACACACTGACATATAGGGTTTCCACTATGGCCACTGGGGACCTGGCTAGCAGGATACCAGTGACACAGTAAAAACACACTGACACACACTCACAACGAGGCCAAAGGTGTGGTTAGCCAGGCTAGAAAGAGTCTACTATCTCACCATGCTGCAGTGATGGATGCTGACTGTCTGCCTTAGCAGTTCAAGATGTTTAGGTATCATGGGGTGAATATTTATCACACTGATTGGCATCTCCAATACGGTAATCATGGTAAGGCTCTAGCATCTGCGGCAGTCCTTGGTTTTTTTGACACACCTACCCCGATCACCTATTGGCCGAGTATCTATGGCACGGAGACTAATATTTTACTTCGTCTGAGGTGGGGCCCAGCATATAAGCCAGCATACCTAAGGGAGGGGGCCTGGGAGTGTCTGATCTCAAGATCTATTTTGTGGAAGCACAGCTGCAATGGCCTTCGCATTGGCTGTCAGGAGACATAGTGGGCGAGGGCAGGTCAATCAGGGAGGCCCTGCGAAGTGCTGCTGGAACAGATACATACAGCTTTGCCAGTGGACGCTGCTTTATGCCCTGCAACTGCTGCTCTGGACTCTGCCTAGATCGAGGGTTCTATAGGAAGCGCATAACCCAGGGCCTGTAGGGGGGTGGGGGGTGTCTGAAGTAGGAGACCTATATCACACTGGATACCTGAGTTTCTTTCAGGATTTGTAGGCAGTCAATGACCTAGGAGTGCTCCAGTTCCTAGCATATAGTGCTCTTGTTAAAGAGATTAGAAATACCTGCACATTGGTTCAAGAGACCGCAGCCCTGCACCACAGATTGTAATGTGTATTGATGCACTGGTTGGGCTGTAAGGCTGTTACGGTGTTCTATGCCATGCTGCAGGTCATAGATGCATTGTTTGTGCTGTGCAGTTAGCCTCACTGGGACTCCTGTCTACGGAAGGATCTGACTACTAAGCAGAGGGAATTAGTGCTTGAACAGGTTAAATGGGTGTCCTGCAATGCCCATCCGGCGTTCCAGATTGGCTGTGCCATATGCACCGGAGATCCCGTTGGCCTGGCTTTGGTGGTTGCCCTGGGCTGGGGATTGGAGGGGGCTGTCGGCGTTGGGGGAGGCTGGATCCCTGGTGATGGGGGATCTCTTCCGGGAGGGCAGTCTCTTGCCATTTGAAGACTTCGGCAAGCTCATGGTCTCATGCAAGGCCAGTTTCTACTAACACCAAGCGATCACACACACAATCCGAGCGCACTGAAAGTTGGGAGCAGGGGAGCCCCCTCCCCATCACTAAAGGATCTATATATTAACTTCGGACGGTATTCAGAAGGCTGTCACAAATTTACACAGGGCAATTAATGCTGGGACACAGGGGCCCCACGAGGAACTGAGAGGCAAATGGGAGGCAGATCTGGAGACCCAGATTTTGGAAGGTGACTGGGACCACATACTAGAAAGAGTGCCGAAGATCTCCAGAAATGCTAGGTTATAGCTCACACAATTTTATATTTTACATAGAGCATACCTCACCCTGCGGAGACTGCGGGATAATTTCTGGATCCCAGATGCGAAATGCCCCCGATGTGGTACAGAGGTGGCAGACTTCATACATATGCTTTGGTGTTGCCCAATGCTGAAGGCATATTGGAACACAATGGTGAGGGAATTGGCGGATATCATAGAATGTGAAGTTCCTGGCACTGCTGCACGTTGTTTACTACACTGGTTCCCTCACATCCCCAAGAACCGGGCAACTAGCAGATTTCAAGATCTCGCATTCATACTTGCTAAAAGAGAACTGACGAAGAACTGGAAGAGCACAGCGGGCCTTTATCTTCCCAATTGGAGAAGAGAACTAAGGAAGTGGTCAGAGAGTGAGGGAACGGTTCTGCACACAGAGCTTGGGAGGGGTGGGGGTCTCCGGAGCTGAAGGAAGCCTGGGATCAGCTTCTTATTAAGCTACAGGATGAGACATGGCGCCCCTGCGCAAGGGAGGTAGAGTCTGGTTCCACATTCACTGATCAACAGGACGCAACACATCACAGCACTCTAGACGGCTAATGCTTGAAATAGGGAGCATGCCTGAACACCTCATCCTGAGGGCACAGCGAGGTACAAGGGTGACACGGGGAAGGATAATGAATACCCTTAACAATGGGCTGCAGGGGGGCTGGCGGGGACATGGGGGGAGTTAAGAGTTTAGATGTTTATCTGTTATTTCAAAGCAACACTTGACAGCAACTTCATAACACAAGTTACTTTCCTCAGACATCTGCAACGGACAGCTAGAGTAGAAGATGGGAGTATGGCACAGGATGGGGCTGATCTGCTCGCTAGGAGTATGCTAAGACTGTGACTCACATGATACAAGATGATAGACTAACATGATATCCATACCAATATGTGTTGTCAAAAATGGCACCATTTCTATATTTCATGTAGCAGTCTGATTGAAATAAGAAACTAATAAAAATTTGGTTTAAAAAAAGGTCACAAAACAGTCAATAAATAAAACACAAAAACAATATTCAACACCAATTTATAAAACAGATTATAATTTTATTTTCAAAATTACACTAAAATGATAAAAATGCTAAATAAAAGGAACCAGAGGTATTAATTTTTAAATAAACTGTTAGCCCCACTCTGGACATCTGGTTGTACTTGACCAGGGCAATGTCAAAATTTTAGGCCAACCGCGAGCAAGCCCTGCTCGGCTATAGTGAGCGGGAGACCTAGGTAAAAATGTTACCTTCAGACTTAGGGTCATATGTATGAACATTTGGAATTGTGATTTCCTAATTGCAATTCCATGTGAATCGCAATTAGGAGATTGCAATTCAAAATGTGAGAAACTCCATTGAGTTTCTTTTGCGATTCCTGGTAGGTCGCAAATAGACCTAACTCATTAATAGTAACAAGGTAAGTAACAATTTGCAACCCGCTGAGAGTCACAAAAATCACAGGGATGGTGGCCTGCTGGGGTCAGCAGACCACCATGTGTTTGATTGCTCTTAAATAGAGCAATATTTATTTATTCCCTAAAAGAAAATGGGATACGTTTAAAAAGAAAAACATTAAATATTTCAGTTTCATTTTTTAAGAGTAGGTAGTGCTCCATGGGACCACTGCCTACTCTTAAAATACGTTTTTGCATGCATCACAAAGGGGAAGGGCTCCCTTGTGGACCCCTCCTCCTTTACAATTTGAAATCAATGCTAACTGTGATTCAAGGTCACAAAACAACAACAGCATTCAAGGTCACAAAACAATCATGCATACCATTCAGATTCAGTATTAAGAAGGGACGTCCTGAACACGCCCCTTCCTAATACCGGATCACAAAGCCAAATTGCGATTCAGTTACCTAAATGCAATTTTGGCTTTGTACATCCCAAAAAAATAATTGTGAAGTCACAAGTGAATCCGACCTCCCTGGAGCCCTCTTTGGATTCGTGTTGCAGGGGACCTTGGTCAAGGATTCTAAGTTAGGACTTAAATTTCATCCAGGACCAACTTGAAATCTCCCTGAAGCCCGCCTCGGATCCACCAAAAAGCAAGCCTCAAACAACTTTTTACGTTTGGACTAAGAAACTTTTTTGAAACTTTTTCTCTCCAACATCAGACGACCCTCCACAGCAAGCCGATTTTGAGTCAACATCATTGGATTGCCTTTCAATGAGCCCCCAGTGAAACCCTGGAAGTCTGCGGCTTTTCAGCGGGATGAACCTCATGTTAGGCCCGGTTGCCATTGACGTAAAGCGGCTTGACTCACCACGTCGGGTCGGTCCACTTATGGAGCTTTTCTCCACAGTTGCTCAAACTTCTCCAAACTTCTTGATCTTCTTCCAGATTTTCCTCCAAGGTTCTTTAGGAGTCCACAACTCACCCCAAGGTTGCGGAACTTGTAAGTTACTCCTTGAAGGTTAGGACTCCAACTCCCAGAATGCACCTGGCTGAAATCCAAAAATGATCACTGGTCACTGTTCAGTTTCTTCTTTAGGGCTTGATGAAGGGGACTTTGGTCAGCTTTTTTCTACCTATATCATACAGGGAGTCCCTTCTTGAATCAGTAGAAGACAGGCAAAGACATTTTTGTGGTGAAGCCCAAGTGTTCAGCTGGTGCAGTCCTTCTGAGTGCAGTGTCCAGGTGCAGGCCGGTGGCCCAGCAGGGCAGTCTTTCTTCTTCTTGGTTTGTTCCTGTAGGGAACTGAGGTGGGGTGAAGCTCTGCCAGTTTTATTCTTGCTCCAGGGGCAGAAAGCAGGGAAGGAGCTCTGTCCAATCATCAGCAGGCCTCACCCTCTTGAGTGACCACTTCCAGGGAGCAACATTCTCCAAAAAGCCAGGATGGCAAAAACTCAATAGCAGAAGTTAGGTCTAGGGGAGCCCAACCACTGATGTGACTAAGTTTCCCTTGGCACACCCCCTTCCAGGCCTCTCTTAATCTAATTAAGGGGCACCTGGCTGTCTGGGTTTGCAGGAAATAGGGGAGGTACAGTTGCTGTCCTAACAGTCCTTCCCTCCTTTGAAGACCAGTTTGTCTGCTTTCCCCCCATTCCTGTTTCGCCATCTGCTAAGGCAGATCTCCTTCTACCAGATGCTTACGTTGTGTCAGCCCAGGCCACTTCACACCTCATCAAGGCAGCCTAGCTCAGGCTGCCAGAGGCTGATCAATCAGAGAAGGGCACTACAGAGCTGAAACTGGTATCTTTTCAAAAGAGTTCTAAAACTTTTTCTCTGTACAATTTATATTAAATTCAACAGTGGCAAGTTGATAGATTTATTCTAATGTTTAATTTGATATTAAGCATTCCACATTTAGCTCCTTTCTATCGAAAATAAGACTTTATTATTTTAAAATAAAGGGGCATATTTATACTTCGTCTGCGCCGATTGTGCAGCAAAAGGTTTGACGCACAATCAGTGCAAACGTTGCCCCGTATTTAAACTTTGATGCCCGAGCCCGCGGACGACAAAATTCCGCCGTGTGCGTCATTTTTTGGATGCGGCAACCCGCCTTGCGTTAATGATATGCAAGGTAGGCGTTCCCGTCCAAAAAATGGCTTAAACGGCCGTGTGTCGTATTTATGCTTTCAGGCAAAAATGACGCACGGCCGGGAGGCGGAGCCAGAAAATGCCGCACAGCCCGATTTGCGTAAAAAATTTATGCCTGGGTCAGGGCAGGCGTTAAAGTGGGGCAAACGCACCTGTATTTAATCAGAACACACAGAACAAACAGCAGAGCAGCAACAGGGAGACATGGAGGTCATTCTAATCCAGCGTGCACGCAGACGCAGAGCCCAGCACCAACAACAGCAGCTACCACAACACCAGCAGGGACCCCAAAGGCAGCGCAGACGGCAGGAGAGGATATTCCGCCCAAGAACAACCCTTCAGGGCCTCAGGGAACACGACATCATACAGAGGTACCGGCTGAACTGGCAGGCCATTCAGCAGCTGCTGCGAAATATTGAACAGCAGTTGGCCCCCACTTTGGTGACACCCCGCACCATCCCAACAGAAACAAAGCTGCTTGCCGTACTTCACATGCTGGCAAGTGGCTATTTTCAAACAACTGGTGCCCTGGTAGGCGGAATATCACAACCATCATTCTCCGCATTTCTGCCAAAAGTACTGGATGCCATCATTCGACTGATACCGCCACATCTGCTTCCCTAACACACTGCAGAAGCAGCAGGAAACTAAACAGGGGTTCTACGCAATCAGTGGCTTCCCACAAGTCCTTGGTGCAATCGACTGCACACATGTACGCCTTGTGCCACCTGCTGCAACTGAACACCTCTACCGCAACAGGAAGCACACACATTCAATCAACTTGCAGGCCATTGTCGATCACCAAGGAATGTTCACCAACATCGTGGCTAAATATCCTGGGAGTGTACATGACTCATTCATCTTCCTTCACTGCACCATCAATCAACACTTCCAGGATGGACGGTATGGCAATGGACTACTTGTTGGTAAGTACAAAAACCTACTTATATAAACACTGCACAGCAACCCTCTCGGACACACAACACATACACCACAACAGCAACATGTCAACAGGAACACACTGAGGTCCTGACATCACTAGCCATGTTTCTTAAGTCACCATTGAACCTGTCACACATCGGAATTTACTGTACAGCCTTTATGTTAAGACATTAATGAGTGTGGTTGCCGAAATGTCACATTGCAAATTGTAAGTGTCCCAATGACCTTTACATTAATACATTGCATAAGTCTAAAGGTAGGTCCAGGGTACTTTGATAAGAACGTGTTAACAACACTTTCAATTTTAACTCTGCATGGAACTATCATCTCACCCCAAGTGAAGACACACGGACACCTGTATCACAAGTCACAATGCTAGGGAGGGCACACTGTACTGAAAATCCCAAAACATACTGATGACAAACGGTTAGCAGACAAACACTTGCTCAGCCGAGGAAACAGCACAATGCAGATGGTATAGCCTACAAGTATAGGATGTCACATTAGTACACAAAAGAGTCACACACAACACAAGACAACTACTGCCATTAAAGGTTTTTTCAATAGTGCCAGCTACATCAACATGATCCCATTCTTTTTCTCTTTCAGCTGATCAGGGGTATGGCATCCAGCCATGGATAACGACATCATTAGGCAACCCGAGTACAGCTGCAGAGCGTGCCTACAACGAGGCCCATAGGAGGACACGCAGCATTGTCGAGCGGACCTTCGGCATCCTCAAGTCAAGGTTCCGCTGCCTGGACATCACTGGTGGTAGCCTACTATATTCCCCCGAGATGGTCTGTAAGATCGTACTAACATGTTCCATCCTGCACAACATTTGCATAAGAAGGAACATTCCCCTCCTGGAACCAGACCCATACATGCCTGAAGACGAGGAAGAGGAGGATGCTGCCCTGCAACATGAGGGGGAACCACCAAACACGGCTGCTGGAGTGCGTAGGCGCCAACACATTGTGAACAATTTCTTTTAAATATTATCACCATCACCACTTAATTAACTATTGTAAATAAACACTGATAAGAAACACCACATCATGGTCTGGCTAATCATTTCTGCACACCTTTAGCTCTAAATATCAGAAGAAGAGTGTTGCCTCATGGAGCATTGATGATATAACAATCAGGACACAGAAAATCCCATTACAAATGTGATGCCTATCATACAACGGTCACATACACACACAATGTAAATGACTGACATCCTGTACAGTTCACCTTTGAAGGGCAATAGCTGAGGACCACACCTATTACACACATACATGTTGGAAACATGGTTCATCGCAGCATATGGCACACAACTAAAACACCATCACTCAACTAGGGGAAAACAGGCCTCATACATCAGGCAGTTGACATGCTTTTGCATCAAGAACAGGAATGTATGACCACACCCTTGACAGCAGTAAGTCCAACTACATACAATCTTTGCAAAGACTATCTGTCACTAGAGTTACACATAAGCAGAACATACACAGCACAAGTGCTACACATATGACAAGCATCCAGCACATCACATCCCATCTACATGTCAGCCCTTTTCTAAAAACCTGACACACCCATGCGCCTGGTCACACCCCACCTGTCTGAAGAGGTCCCTGGAATACAAATATGTGTACCCTGATATTCCCTCATCTACACACACACACTAACAAGAGTCATCCAGTGTGCCACACCCTTTCCTATGGTATACCATTGTCACAGTACTATCTGACTGCATGGAAGGCAGCTCAAATAATACACTGGTTTGGAGTTTATAAGGTCGATTGCTTCCCGTGTGAAAGGTACTGTAGGCAATTTGAAAGCAAATCTCATCCGACAGGACTTGTGAGACACTGATGGAGGCCACACCAGGGATCACCTTGATGCACACCACCCAAATTTACATGCACCGTCCCTGCTGATGCCTCCTACAGCATAGATGTAGTCATTTTGGCAATTACACCGTTAAGCATTGCTACTAATGTAGCCGTGTAACACTGTATCAGGGTTCATGTGTCACCTTCAAAACAACACAGGACATACACAGTTTGACATGTCAACTGTCTACTGCTCCCTCCGAACAGTCTTAGTCAGACCACTGATCATGTCAATTGTGAAAGAGCTGGTTCCTGATTGACCCTGCATCCTGTCAGCCTGACTGGCACCTGTCCGTGGGTCCCCCTAAAGATTCCCGGTGGCCACATATGGACCACACTTGCTGTTCAAAACCTCTCTTTCCTCAGAGGCTAATTTGTCATTTGCCTCATCAATGTATACTCAAATACATTGTATTGCATCATCTGACTTTTATTTGTATCATATTTGTTACAGTGCCCTTGAATAGCTAAATCATGCCCCATCCGTTGTCTGGGCCTCATTAATGCCTAAACTACAAAGTGTGACAGTGTACCTGGGCCATAGCCTGGGATGGTGTACGTGGCCTCCAGCAGAACCAGCAACCTCAGATAATATCCATGAAAAGTCTACACATTTGAGGACCCTGACAGTTCACACGCTGAGTAATATTGTCCAAATAATAGAGATGGCTCGTGTGTGGTGAATACCAGCCATATTATTCTGCACAGAGGCTATGATATTCCCAGATGCATTTCCATCCACAGAGGCCAACTTGAGTACAAATGTTGCAATGACACATGCCGGATCCTGACACCTGAGACATTCTCTCACTCAGCACACCAAGGTTGCCCAGTTGAAAGTCTCATTACACGTCTTCAGTGACAGGGTGGGACCATCCACATGTAGGATACCATGTCCTCAATGACTTTACTCATATTTATCTCCAAAGGATACTCATTAGATACACGATTAGCTGCCACTAACTCATGATGAGACCAGGACGTAACAGTGACAACATACACCTTAACAGTTGATACAGGATAAACATTGGACCACACACATGTACATGTACCATCCAATCACCAAAGTGGTTGCAAGCAGCCTATCACAGTCCCAATTGTAACCTAGCATGAAGATTGAAACATGCCACTAAACCAGGTAATGCATTAAGGGCCACATGCATCAAAAACCTATTTGCTATTATAACATAAGGAACTTTGAGAATTTTCTATAAAATCTATGCTAAATGGTATGTCTGATTTTTCTAAAGAAGTAATAGGGCAAACTTCAAATGGGCAAATGGTATTACAGATTTGCAAAAAGAGAATCATACTCAATTTGCATCTATGGGCCTGCTGCCAATGGTTTAGCATTACAGAAATTGGGAAAACCGTTGATTAATTCGCAAGTCAGGAACAGCAAATCCCAGGGTGCTGGGGGCCTAAGTCCCCCTCTGCTGCACCCCAATTAAACACTTTTTATGGACACGTGAAGCACACACATGCTTAAGGGGCATGTGTGCGCTACATGTCTATAGTGAAACATTTTTTTGCTAAATTAACTGGTAATTAGCACATGGTTACCACCAAAAATTGTTTAGGTGTCAATTGCATTACCTAAATGGCCATTTTGCAATTTGTAAAAGCTTGATACATGTGCTCACAAATTAGCTAATAAAGACATCCTGTTAGCTCGTTCATATTTGGAAAGTCGCAATAAGCAATGATCTACACGTGTGCGCAATTATGAGTAATCTCCATTTAGGCCAATCATTACTATTGCACTGTGAATGCCTTCCATACATCCTGTAAGGCACATTTGCTTTCGCTAAGCCCAGTATTTAGCATTTAGCACCGTTAGGTAAATCAGATTTGCATGACTCATTTGGACATAAAAAATACATAATTGTCATTAGGCATCATATTTTCACGCATACAGCAAGCTGTATGCGTGAAAATATGACGCATAATGGAAAAAAACAGCGGCCATGTTATGCAGGATGGGAAGTAATAGGATATCCTGTTTACAGATTCTGTACAGTGGGTGTATTTTCACTTTCACTTTGCAGTCTGTGATTATTCTAGACTGTGTGGCTGTGTGCAGAGTGTTGTCCTGTGATTTTGTGCTTTTGTGTCCAGAGTGCCATCTTACTTGTTGTTTTGTCATTTAAATATTGTTGTAGAATACTGTCTGAGTGTGTGTTGTTTATATTTGTCCAGTCCAGTGTTGTCTTTATTGTCTGTGGGAGTCTGTTGTGGGTACTGTTATATAGGGGATAGTTGGGCTCTTCTATTTGTTAAGTTTACTTTGTATTTCCTTACTCCTACTTTCCCCATTTTCCCCTTTCTTCTATTTTTCCCACTACATTTTCCCCTTTTCTGTGCATAAATGTCGGGTAGGCCACATCTTTCCAGGATGGGTGAGGAGGAATTGGGTGGGTTCATATGGCTGGTGTGCCATTTCCTCCCACTGATGCTCGAGGCTGGGGGTAGGGTGATACAGGGGTATCAGACTGAGGCCCGAAAAGTCCGGTGGGGGAAGGTGCGCCATCACTTGGTGCGTCTGTATGGGAGCCAACGCAATGACCACCAGCTGAAGCACCGCTGGGCTGACCTGATCTCCAGGGAGCAAGATCTGCTGGACCACCTGGGAATCATGATTGGTGGCCATGTTGGTGAGTACAGATCATGTAAATGTGCACAATTAAAAGCTGTGTAGTGACATGAGATGATTGGTACACAATCTGCCAGATAAGGTGCTGACTGTGTGTAATGCTGAGGAAACATACAGGGTAATTGATACACTATGTGAAGGATGACAAATGCTAGCAGTCAGGCAGCTCATGTTCTGCAAACTTACAGGTTGCTTGTTGCTGAATGTAATTTAGTGCCGCCTTTGTGTCAGACAAGCGAAACATTAATGAGGCAATCATGACTATACAGGTCACAATTGCCAGTGAAGCATGGATGTACTAACATCATACCTACATATGTTGACGCTATAGCTAGACTGACATTGGAAACCCTACATGATGCTGAAAATGAGTGCTGCCTTCACGTCAATTGATGATAGCAATGTGGCCCAGATATATGTCTCATGTGTGTCTGGTGAGTGTGTAAGGAAAGTGTTCACAGAAGTGCTATGCCTGTTAGGGATTACTGTGCTCCTTCAGATTTTATTGATACATGCCAGATCTGAACATGAACCATATTTGGAAAGGAGTCAGGTGCCCTCAGCTAACATCTTAGACAGGTATTTTTAGTTTCTTGTGCCAAAATCCGATTAGGGATGGCAGTCTAAAGGTATGGACTAGGGTACAAACATCTATGTTTGGTGCCAATCACCATTGTTGGGACACATCAATTTATGAAACTTTAACAACATGAGGTATTGCCAAAGTCCCTGCCCCTCTGTACAATGTACCTATCTGTCACAAATATGTCATGACCACATAGGCTGTTTGACAGGTCATGCAGTCCTCAAGTAATCAGCCTTTGGATTTCTCTCTTGGATGCACATGATGAGACTAATACACACCAATATTGTTGTTGCTCACTAATGGAGGTGCATGTTTGCCACCACATGACAGTCAGGGCCACTGCATGTGTGTAGAAGTGTGTGTAACTGTAGCAGGAGACCCATCCTATGTAAATGTTGGCCGTGAAATATTCCATGCAGTATGACCATGTCTGAAAGTGTTTCATTACTCATGTCAGCTTACACATTGTTTTTGTAATTGAAATTGTTGGTCAGTGCACTGATTCGGAGCATATTCTTCCTTCCATGCTTTACAGGTGCACCGTACACAGTGGGAGAGGTGGCTGGTTTTGAGGACCCCGACACCTACAGTGAGTGTTGACATGTGTGTTATGTTTTGTGTTTGCTGGTGATGTGTGATGGACTCCTGTGTGTTGAACACATTGCAAGGTGTGATGCGCTGCCCAATCATTAGTCTTGTTCCATTAGTGGGATTTCAGTTCTTAGAAAATTTTGAGTTGACCAATGCTTATCCATTTCTCTGATCTAGGGTTTGTAGGCCATTCCTGTAGGGCCCGCTATGAGAACTGGGGTGAGACATGTGGAATACACTAGTTACAATAAGAGTTGCACTGGGACTCGTCTCTGACTGAGTCTGCATGTCAGACGCACATTCTCCCAGATAGCTTCTGCAAATGCCTTTTCAGAAGACTGCTGCTTCCCTATTAACCGATGTACTGGGTACACTGTAGGTTGAACCTTCTGGGAGCATATACTTCCACATGTTGTACTACAAGTGTGTGGAACTAGAGTGCAAAGGCCTAGGTGTGCATGCTATTCATGATCATGGGTGTTCTTGCTACTCTGTGTCTGTTGAAAATTATGCCTCACTGGAAGTATGTGACGTTGACCTAGGTCAGTACATTCTGACATGTGTGTGCCTTGGATAGGACAAGGTTTAGCTGACTCCAATTTGTTGATAGCCCTTACTGGTTGTGTGTGTGTAGAGCCATACACATGTTGAGCTTTCTATACACTCCTGGGTGTGCATGTAGTTTGGAATTGTTTGTTGTTCTTCCTCCTCCATCAAACACAGGCATGGGTTTGTGAATAGGGTACCTAGGACTGAAGCAACCAGTGTGTTACACATACTTGTGACTATTTGAAAGTTTGTTTTGAACCTAGTGTACACACTCAGGTATGGCACATGAGTACTGTACTAGCAAATCCTATTACAAATAGCAGACCTTGAGGTTTGTGATTATCATCACATACACTGACATATGTAGTCCAGGCAATAGGCAGAGGATGTGCAGCATGATTGTTAGCTGACAACTGTCAGTACTTTGATGACAAGTTATTGTCAGTTGTTACCCATCATGTAGGTTTTGGATGTGCTATGTGTGAGATGACCTTTGTAGGCAGGCTTTCCATGTACTTCCTCTGAGACTTTCAATGATCTGTATGGTGATATGAGCTGTTACAAGTACAGTAGATGTATTGTCAGATTGACCACTTGTGCTATTTCACACAATGCAGTTTCTATGGTAAATAGTTGCCCTTTGTCTTCACAGCTGCAAAGATGACACCCGCCCAGAAGCATGAATTTGAGAGGCGGGCCATGAGATACAGACAAATCCTGCAGTGCAGTCGGGTTCCGAAGGATGGCCCGTACATACCAGTCCGATCAGGCCTCCGGAGCATGGTGGGCTTCACCACAGGGTGGCCCAACGTTGCCCACTACAGCCACCACCACCACAACTACCGGTTCTCCCCAGGTGGCCCCACCCACAGTGGGGGCAGTTGTCCCTACATCTGCAGCACACCCAGGCCCCAGCAGTGTGACAGCTGCAGGACAGTCCAGTGGGCTAGGCTCCACACGGCCACAGAGCACTTCGGCCGGGACACAAACGGCACCAGCACCAACAGTCGACCCAGCGGCATTCCTGGCTTTGGAACATAAGACTGACCGAGTTTTAAAGAGGGTGAACAATCTTAGCCAGGATGTCAGCTACATAAAGAAGCGGGTCAAATCGATCAGGCGGACCCTCCGGAGGGCCAACCTCTAGGAATTTCTTTTTGCAATGGACATGATTCCCTCCCCTCCCTCCTCTTTCCTTGTTCTCATGATTAGTGGGCTTGGGGGATTAGTGTTAGGTTAGTATAGGTTGTTAGTTTAGTTAGTGTTAGGGAGGGGGGTGGGGGGTCCTGATTCTTTCTTCTTCTCCTTATTAAGTGTGTGGGTGGGGGCAATGTTGGGTTTTCCTGTGTGTTTCCCCCCCAAAAAAAAGAAAAATGTAAAATATGAAGAAAAAAAATAACAAAAAAAAATATGATTGTTTAGGATAGTATAGTATGTGTGTAGTTTAGTATGTGTTGTCCTCCATGTGTCCTGTCTCATAATGGTGTGTGGGGGGTTGATGTTTAGAACGATTCGTTATATGTGATGAGTAAGTATAGCTTAGGTTAGTTAGGGACAGTTGTGGGTAATGAGTAGTCAGGTTAGATTAGGGTAGGTATGACTTTTCCCTTAGTTTCCTCTTGTGTGATTAGTTTTGAATAAATATATAGATAACCCTTTACATTATGTGTTAACTGCTACTTGATCATGGCCTTGGCATCAGTGTAGATGATTGTTGTTCTATGACATTTGTGTCCTATGCTACAAACAAATGCAAACTGAGGTGTAAAATGGCAGCTACCCCAGTGCTACCTTGGTAAGAATCCACCATTTGTTTGAAGCACCAATCGGAGTTGACATGGATCACAAAGGATTTTTGTTGATGAGTATGTTTTCTACGTCACAAAGTGTGCTTCCAGACTTGGTATTGTGGGGACAGTTTTAGGTCTAACTGCAGTGTGATGTTCAGGGACACCTTCTAAGATGAGTTCTTGTTAACACTCTTGTCTTCTTGTCTTCATAACTGACATAGATCATTTGTGTCAATATTCAGCTTGATTACCTATTTGGATGTTAACTCAGAAAGATTGATTCATGCTGTGTTTTGTAGTGTTTGCTTAGATTAGACTGCACACTTCTATGTGTTAGTATTGCATGGTGACAACATTTATCAGCCACTATTAGTTGACTTTGATATCCCTTGAGGAAGCATTATTCTGTCCAACACAGCATGATGGTGTGTGGTTTCTCACTTCATCAGTTATTCTCCTCAGGATGGGCAGGCTATGATGCAATCCTGGCCACTGTGCAGATGGATCTGACTACATGATGTCAGGACAGTTGTATTGACAAGCTACATGATTGGAACACATGCACATTTGTGTTATCTACTGCACAGTTGATGTGTCAAATTACACAGAGACATATTTGTTGTGCAAGTGCTATTTATTGAAAAGTGCTGTAGTGCAATATGTACATTGTCCATGTTTGATGAGTCCGTTCTAGTGAAATCTTACATTGTGATCCTACAGAAGGGGTGTAGGTAATGCTACTGACATGCTGGGGTGATGTTACAGACAGTGCAGAGGGACAGGATTTGCCAATTAGTAGGAGAGATACATTAACTGGGCATGCTGACAAGATGTCAAGTGGTTAGCAGAACAGTCATTGAGTATAGTTGTTGTAAGACTGGCATTTGACAAAACGTTGGACCTTGGTCAAAGTAGGCCATGATGCAGGAACTAGTGCTTCCGGGTACTCTTCCGTGTGAATGTGATCTGTTCCATGTCTTCTTCTTCTGATGTGTGCGTTGCCTGCTTTGTCTTTGTTGTTGTTGGTTGTGAAGGGGCAACACACACCTCAGTGTTAGAAGACGTGGAGTCAGACATCCCGGTCGCTGCTCCCTGTGAAGGTCTTAAGGGCAGTACTGCAGCAAGGAGGATCTGCTGGTTCCTGAGAATAGCAGCCACATCACGATGGTAGGCAGCCAGGTCGGCCCTGAGGGAGTCATGATTGCATTCGTGCATGCAGTGGAAGGTTTGGGGTGCGAGGTGTTGTGGCAACTCCCTTACTGCAGTGGTGAATTCCTTGACAGTTTCTTGTAGTCCTTGCAGTATGGATGTTAGGGCTTGCATAGCTGCTGCCTGATCTGCAGATGACATCATGCACAAGCGCACCCCCTCAAGGCTGGCTGCCATAGTTTGCATCCCCACCCGCACCTCCTTGGCCAGCTCCCGCTGTACTCCAACTACAGTTCTCTCAAAGCTGGTTCCAGTGTCGTCTGAGTCCTCAGCTGTATTGGAGCTGGCAGGTCTTACAATTGGGGTGGTGGGTGGATCCTCTGCGATGGCTGCTTGTTCTGTGCTCCTCCTTGTGACTGAAGGTGGGGTCTGGAGGGTTTCAAGGACCTTTTGGATGGTCTCCTGGGGAATGTTTATGGGCTCGTCATCCATGTCATCAGGGAAATCTGGGACAGGCATATCGGCAGGAGATCCATCTTTCTCTGCAATGAAACAGGGTACAATTAGTGTGTCTGTGTTGTGACAATTTTGACGTGACGTCCCTGCCTTTTGATAAATTCACTTTGTGATCTTGTTTTGTATTAATATCTGCAGTCCTTCAGATGGGCATTGTTTCAGGCCTATGGCCCACCTGTGTGTCACATGTATGTTATTGAGTTATCAGACTTGTCAGCCTCATTGCCTCTAGGTGTTGGTTTATGCCAAATAGAGAATAGCCACCTTTTTGTCCTACTCGGCCCCCTTGTATATCCATTCTCATGGTGAGACCTTTCACTGGCTGTGGGTGTTCTGATGGCCCAGGCAGCACAATTAACTGTCAGGACCTGCCCCAATCCCTGATCTTTCACATCGACTTAATTGTAATTGACATGTAGCAAATCCTATGCATGCGACTGTTATGATGTGATATGGATGTTGACATTGTTGATGTGTCCTGCTGATGTTGGGTAATGTGTGTTACATTGGATTGCCCTGATAGTCGTATCAGTGTCTTATTTCGTTCTCTGACTGTGCAGGTGTATTTCAGTGACCAGTTACATGTGTCCCCTCCTCAATGCTGTTGTCTGAGCAGTATGACATTTGTGATGTTGCCTTGTTACCGAGGCACAGGATGGACCCTGACATATGCAGCATGGGTGTGTCCTTAGTGCTGTGTCACTCCTATTGTTGTTTACATTGGCTGATGTTTGTGACAACTATGGGCATTGACATTTGAGTGTACTGGGGCCTTCGTCTTGTTTCTGGAGATTGCTGCAGATGTCATACTCACCCCCTAATTTAAGTATGTATGTTCCATGGGGAGGTTACTGCCATTGGCTACTTGAGCTGCACACAGATCAGAGGTGGTAGTGGCAACTGTTGTTGCAGTTACATTGCAGTTGTCGGTTTGGCTAGAGGATTGCTAATAGGGCCCTAGTTAATGTAGGAGATATGTTGGCTGACGAGTGCCAGGATGTAAGTTTGACGTAGTGGCCTTCCCTCCTGTCGTGGCTTTCCCTTTGCTCCATCGTTTGCATGACAGCATGCCCCCATGGGACTGTTGTTGGTGTAGTGTAATGGTGTGCCCCAGCTTCTGTTTGTGCAGGCCATGCTCCCCTGCCGTGCCCCTTTACCCATGCCACTCCATGTATATGATACCTTACATGCAATGTGCAGTAGGTATTTCCCCCCGCTCACAGTTGACATTCTTGCATTATAATTCCCCATGCGACTTACCCTGCATGTGCGTTGTCTCGTGGTAGTCTGCGCTGTCCTGTCCTTGAATCCCTGTGACGATCTCCTCAGGGATGATGGCTGCGACCATCTCCTCCATGTGGTCCAGGGCCTCCTGGTGTGCTGGACTCCTCCCCCCAGTCTGCAGTGCTGCCTTCCTGTTACTGGCCATCTTTTCCTTGGTCCTGCGTTTGCAGTCATGCCAGCGTTTCTTGCACTCGGTGACTGTTCTGCGTACTTCTGCCACACTGTTAATCTTGTCAACAATTTGTTGCCATATAGCCTCTCTCCTACTGATTGGCAACTTTGAGGTGATAAACAGTTGGTGATGGTGTTCTGTCTCCTCTTTAACCAGGATTTCCTGCTCCTCTGCACTGAAGCGACACTTTCTTCTCTTTCTATAAAGGTCCTAGTTCTTGTATGGATCCTCCTGGCTGGTTCCTGGTCTGCTGTCATCTTCCTGGGGTCTGTAGTGGCATCTGGGATCCATTTTGGCTCTCCTCTGGTGAACTGGCAGTGTTTGCGTTTTTTTTTTACGCTATTGCATCAAAAAACGGCGCATATCCGGGTTGCGGTGTCGTAAATCGACCCACAGTAATTTCTGCCGTGTTAACGTCGTTTTCCTTTACGACTTGACGCCGCGGTGTGCGTCAAAAATAATGACTCCTACCTGTTGATTGCGCCGCTGTGCGTCAAAGTATAAATATGACGCCAGCACGGCGCAACGAAATGGCGTTAGCCGGCGTTAATTTTTTTTACGCAAAACTGCGCCGGCGCAGTTTTGCGTCAAAAAGTATAAATATGGCCCAAAGTCTCCCAATGTTAGCCTATAGAGCCCATTCACTAGAATGGGGAAAAACAAATGTAGCTATTTTTCCCTCACCAGGGCCTATCAAACAAAAGTCCATCATTATAGCTACACAGCCCCCAACCCTAAGGGCTCCTAGGGCCCACCTTAGGGGTGACTTATATGTAAAAATAAGGTATCTTAGGACTTTGGAAGTACTTTCAATTACAAAGTCAAATTTGGGGTTACCTTTAACTTAAAATCAGCCAGCAAGGCAGGTCTGCCTTTAAAATAACACTTAGCACAACAACAGTGCTACCTATGCTGGGGTCCCTAAACATATGTGCCCTACTGTATGCTAGGGACCTATAAGTAGCTTCATACAATCAATTATAATTAGCCTAATTTGCACAAACCATTTTACACAGAACATTGGCCCTGGGACTGGTTAGCAGTACCCAGAGCTTAGTCAGAGCCAGTAATCACCAATATCTCTCCAAAACATTTTAAGGGTGACCAGGACAAAAAGAAGTACTTTCCTACAGAGTTGACTGAAGTGCAGCTGACACCTGATCCTTTGTTATGCTTGCTGGGTGTCACACAATACACAAAATGGACTAAACACTTCCTCAAGCTAGCTGACCTGGCCTTAGTCCTTTTAAGAACTGATTGATATGGCCTGGAAGCCAGTGCAACTGCCCACAATTGACTGCTGGCTCTGGGTTGTGCTGAGGTGGTGACTGTGGAAGCCTATGCAATGGCCCATGATGTGTAGATGCGGGGTAAGAGGGGTGGTGCCACCCTATGGGATACTTACATATTTAGGCTGCAGGACAGGTTAGATGCTCTCTGTTGAGCACAGGCATAGACCTGGATGCTCCTGCCCCCCTTGGCACCCAGTGGGCGTGAGCATGGGGCACCACCTCCGGAGAATGCATTGCACTAGGTAACCCCCACAACACAGGAGCTTCTGTTGACTGGGAAATATGGTATACATGTGCACTGTGTGCTTCTCCATATTGCTTTGTAATCTGCTGCTAACGTTTTGTGATTTTTATGTTGACAAGAGATGATACAAATGTTACTCTAGGATGCTGGGTCACTGTTAGAACTACTTGACAAAATGCCAATAAAGACATTATTTCAAAATTCTAATAAAATATGTACAAGAGTACAGGTAATAAACTGCACAAATAAATGAATACTTTGTTACCCTTATTTAAAATGCATTCACTATTGTGTATTTTAGGATTTGTTTGTAGTGTGTTTGCTGCTGAAATGTTTAAACTATGTTCATGGAGTGTTTCCCCCTTTTTTGAACATTCAACCCTTTGCCTCGTCCTAATAAACTCTTACCTATTTACCTTCCCCTATTTTTAGACTCCTTTCTTCCACTTTCTTTGGACCAAAGTTCCACAGAGTCCTTTCTTCAAGTAAAATAGTGTCTGCTTGCATTGTGTTTGAACAGTTCATCAGGATGCCACTGGTGATTGTTCCTTTTGAACTCACCACACTTACTCATCTTATTCTCTGTTCCAAGAGTGTCCAGGTAAGGGCACAGATGTTCATGTTATCTTCTTGGAGTGGTTAGCAGGTTTTGCCTTATCAGAGCTTAGATGGGTGTTGTGTTAGCACCCATGTGCCTTTCCTCTGCTTTAAAATCCATCCTACTTATAACTCTCTTCCGTCTCATCTAAACTGAAAATCAATAAGCAGTTAAGTGCAATATCCCATACCAACAACTATACTTTCAGGCTCTCCAGATATTAATTTTATGGGTTTTTGAACTTTGATATACGTGTAGAAACCCCACTGACCTCACACTTTTGGGTGGTGAAAACTGCATTCCCATCAGCTGCTCATCTGTTGTACTTGAGTGGATTCCTTCTGTTAGCACATGTGACCTTATCTGTTTTATTTATGAATAACTAGTAAGGGAACGTGCCCTTAGGCCGATGGACTTTTTGACTCGTTTAAAATTATCACACCATCGACTCTGTACATCATATAAATATCACCAAATAAACAATTAAATTCAATAGTCAGTAACTTTAAGCACTATGATCAATTTGGCCACGAATAACCACACCTTTTAGTATCAGTTAAACTGTTTATTTCCATATATTAACAATGCTAAGATCACATAAATTAGTCTCAAAACCACATGATAAAGATATAGAAACAACAAAGGTTGACCGGAATGCCTAAAGAATCTTAATTTTATCAACGCTGTAATCATGAGACTTTCAATAGTGACAGTACAGATCGAAAGCAAAAGTAGTTGCTCAATGGTGAAAACATACATTTGATCAGCAATTGAATGTTGTCAGTTCGTTGTCAAAGACAAATGAATAGAGAAAACAATAGAGAAAACCTCACTAACTCCATATTAGCATTAGCATGTTGGGCTTCACGCACACGCTTTAGTAACACAAATTTTGAAAACATCAAGCTAGGGCTCTATCAAAAGCAGCAGTTGGTACCTGGAAAATAAAAGACAAAACAGCAATACAACATTCTACACAAAATATACCTGTCCTTAGGGATCAGCTAGCAGAGCTATCTTCATCAGGGGGGCACCAGCATCTGGACAGAGGGGATTTGGGGAAAGGGGGACGGCTCAGAATCCGGGGCTCTTAGTTCTCCAAACCATCAGATTAATTTCTAAGGCAGGCAGGAAAACACTACATGCTTAAAGGATCAAGGGCTAAAGTAAGCACCAGCATCATTGCAAGGAGCATAAGAATGCTTAAACTCAAATATAATAAAGTACCGGAACGTCAGCAGACAGGCTAGCAAGTGTCAAAATGACAGAGAGTCAAGCAGAAGAATTGGAATCTGCGTAGTAATGGCTGACCATGAGTGACCCAGAGCTCCAAGAACAGTGCAGTTAAGTTAAAATTGTTCCACGTTGTCACTAGACAGTGGCATCTTGCGAGAAAGGATTGTCCAATTACAAATTTACTACATATCAGAGAGATACTAGATAGACGTTCACATGTCAATGATTAGTTCATCTCTGTTTGCATTCATTCAGTCGATTCAATAAGAATTAATTGTTGAGCTCCTAAGTCCGAAATCAGAAAGTTCATTTTTGGCCCATGAGAACATTGTTTTCCCTTACGCTTCGAGCCAACAGTTACAATGTTGTAGAAACATTTCAGGTTACACACATTTCCTTGAGAGAAATAACATTTTGTTAATACAAGTTTGGACAAGGTAAAGATTCAAACAATGAAGTAGCTATACAACGAATTAGATCATCCTACTAACATTGCATTTTGCAGTATTTGGCAGACATTCCGTTTTAGCTGTGGTCTTGCTAACTTGAGGGCTTTTAGTTAGCACAACTGAAATTCATAACATTTAACTGTAAGTATGACAGAGTAGTGACTTTTCAGAAATATATAGGCTCTTAATATGTTGATACATCATTAATGAATAACTTCGTATATAATGGTGACCAATCAAGTAGGCATATTTCATGTTACACATTAATTTTCCATATTAATACATGTCATACATAAATCAATACAAAGATACATGGAAAAATTATTAATGTTAATTTAAGCACTCACACTTCTATGTATAGCACCCATCAGTTATAGTCAACATTTAAAGCTGCATTTAAAGCAGCATCATTCCTTTTGGTTAACCTCTTATAGCAAGGAATACTGTTGGCTTCTGGAAGCAGACCTTCTGCTGTCTACACTGGTCCCACATAAGTGAATATTGGATGGACTCCTTTTTCCTTTAAACTGCATGGCAGCATTCACAGAGGAGTTAACCTTTAACTGTAGTGATTCTGAGAAGCTGAGACTCTGTTTTGGACGATGGCTGAGACTGCACTCTTATTAAATCTCATTCAGATTTAAGCATAAGCACTCTTCTTGAAGTTGTGTACATACTGGTCCATATTTAGCATTCAGGTTGAGCTCCTGCTTCTCTAGGTGTGGTATCACTATGTAGAGTTCTGACTCTGCCTTAACATCTTCTGGGTCTTGATTTTAGATTTTGAAGCCAGATGATGACGAGACATGAAGAGGAGGGGTTGGTGAGATGTTGCCTTGCTCTCTGGGGCTTTCAAATTGAAGCTTTCAACTAAAGCTGTACACAGACCCTCCTTACACAATTGGGGATGAGTATTAACTAGTCCCGAACTAGAAGAACCTATGAGATGGAAAAAGATATCGCTGTCTTCTACCCTGTTGTGTTTTACTGGAACATGTGGAAGTTACATGATCGCAAGTACCAGCTGTACAGGGACATAGTCGTCCCAGTACTGTCTACTGCATTGTATTTCAATTTTTCTTGGGTCCTTATCTTGCGTCATTTGCTGGTATCTTTTGCCTACTATAAACTACACATGGTATTCAAAGTAATAAGGGTCATGACCTTGCAGCCCGTGTTCAGACCAGCATTGAAAGTTTGGTGCTTGTCTACTGGAGTCACTGCATTCTGTTCCTCAATAAAGACTTCTGCACACAGCAGCTCAAATCCATCTACAGCCCACCATCACATGAATTTAGAAGGTCATGCTGGACCTCACACAGCTTAATGTCATGCCACTTTGATCTGGTGGCACATTATGATACTTTGCCTGTGTGCCTGGACGTGGTGTTCAAGCCTCTGAAGGGCTTTACATTGATAAAATATCTGCATATCCTCAAGCACAGTGGGCAATATACATTTTGTGTTTATATTTATTTATACATGTATTACTCACCAGGAGTGGATATTGCATTGTTACACTCTTAGAAAACATTGTGTGTTACACAACAATGGAATTCAACTCCACCTCAACCATTCTTGGTTTCAGAATTAAGAACCAGGAATAAAGTGAGAGGAGTGGTAAGATTATGTTTTTAATTATATATCTACTATTGAAAGGAAGGATAGGACCTATGAAAGAACTGAAAAAATGTATACTGCATTTCTTGGGCCTTGAGGATTAAAGATTTATAATACAATTTTTACAAAAACAGACTACCTGATTTGTGAGTCTATTGACCAACTTTTATAACTTAAAATGTGCATGCATAATTTACAGCAACAGTTTGTATATCCATTGACCATCACTTATTTTTCCAAAGGAAACAAGGAAATAAAGAAGGAATTTATGACTTCTTAGCTTCTTTAAAGACACTGGTTTTAATGTTTAGAATAGGTAATAGGTACAATCAACTTCTTAGAAATCATAGAAACCAAATTATAATGCACAGAAGTGACTTGAGAATTCATGATCAAATGTGGGTAAATGGGGATGCTTCATTGAAGGATATTATTGCTGTTGTGCAAAAACAGAGGTAAGAGGATGTTGTGCTATGGCAGTGGTAAATAATGCAGATAATATGACAATTGGAAACCAGTGAAGACTGAGAAGGGTTCTAGCAAATCTACAGATTTCGATAGGAAGAATGATAATTATGTAAAGAACAGGAAGGATTTGAGGAATAAGTGTTAAGGTGTGGGAGTTTGGAACTTTATACACATAGTAAACCTTTGTTCTGCACATGCCAATTCTATCATTGAAGGCCACTTTGCCATAGTCTGCAGACAGAAAAATAATGATGGGAAGAAATGGATAAAGGAGAAAGTGAAGTGTGTTAATGTAAATAATAATTTGAAGGATTCTGATGATAGTACCAAAGATAGGTGTGTTCTGCGTATTGAATCTAAAGACGAAGCTGTTGGTGCTATGAACTGTAAAAACTCAAGCGTGAAATGAAATTTTGGGGGGATAAGGTTAAACATTGCATCCAATTTCATCTTTTACATCTTTGGTAATGAAAAAAGTATGGAGGGAAACATTTGTGAAGGATTTGGGGAAGAGTTAGAAGCACCAGATATTTCACCTAAGAGTTGTACAGGAGATCCTATCAATTTAGCAGGGTTTAGATAGTTGTTGTTTGAATTCAAAAATAGGGCAGCAGAATGGAAATTGTATGGAGACAATAAAGTTTGTTGGAGGAAGATTATGGGTTTGCAGCAATATCCAGAGAGGAAGGAGATTTTTCTGAAAGAGGGAATACTAAAAAAGTAAAAGAACATTGAAGCATGGAAAGGAAAAGTACATCTGGAAAGGTAATGAACAAATTTGGCGGATTGCCAGCTAAAAAGTAATGTGTAATTATGCCTCTATTTGAAGATGTTTTGATTTAGTTCTATATGCAAGCATGGAGTGTTTTTAATGCAGCACATTATTTCTTGTTAGTGCAACAAATTAGTTATCTAGGTTGTAGTTGTGTACTATTCTTGTGATATATTTTTTGGTTATACAAAAATAAGCTAAATATGTGTGGAGTTCTGACTAAGCCTTGGCAATATCAGGTTTCTGGTTCTAGAGTCTGGAGCCAGATGATGACAAAACATGAAGAGGAGCATTTGGTGAGCTGTTGCCCTGCTGTCTGGGGCTTTCTTAACCCCGTCGCTGTCAGGCTGCTTCCCATCAGGTGTGAAGCCTTTTTTTGGGCTATTTGGGGTAGTTAGCGCTTAGGCCCTCATAACTTTTTATCCACATAAGCTATCCATGGCAAATTTGCATCCTTTTTTCATACAACATCATAGGGATTCTAGAGGTACCCGGAGTTTGTGGGTTCCCCTGGAGAAGACCAAGAAATTAGCCAAGTACAGTTAAAACTTAGTTTCATTTAAAAAAACATGGCTGCAGAAGAAAGCTTGTGTTTTTTTCTCCTGGAAATGGCATCAACAAAGGGTTTGCGGTGCTAAAATCACCATCTTCCCAGCTTTCTGGAACAGGCACACTTGAATCAGAAAACCACATTTTTCAACACAATTTTATCATTTTACTGGACATACCCCATTTTTACTATTTTGTGCTTTAAGCCTCCTTCCAGTTAGTGCCAGAAATGCGTGTGAAACCAATGCTGGATCCTGGACAGATAAACATTTCTGAAAAGTAGACAACATTTTGAATTCAGCAAGGGGTCATTTGTGTAGATCCTTCAAGGTTTTCCTACAGAAAGTAACAGCTAAAACAAAAATAATATATAAATTGAGGTGAGAAAGAGCCATTTCTGTCCACATTATCTTCTATAACTTTTTCCATCTATGGCTGATTTTTAAAAACACTATACCGTTACATCTGCTGGACTCTTCTGGTTGCAGGGATATATTGGGCTTGTAGGTTCATCAAGAACCCTAGGTACCCAGAAGCAATAAAGAAGCTGCACCTTGCAAAGGGTTTTCATTGTATACCGGGTATGCAGCAATTCATTTGGTGAAATATAAAGAGTGAAGAACTAGGTATCAAGGAAACCTTTATATGTCTGAAATGGGCACAGGATAAGGGAGTGAGAAGCAGTGGTTATTTGCACGTCTCTGAATTCTGGGGTCCCCATACTAGCATGTGAATTACAGGGCATTTCTCAAATAGTCTTTTTAACATACTATGTTACATTTGGAAGGAAAAAATGTAGAGAAAGACAAAGGGCAATTACACTTGTTCTTCTATTCTGTGTTCCCCCAAGTCTCCCACTAAAAATGGTACCTCACTTGTGTGGCTAGGCCTAATGCCCACGACAGGAAATGCAACATGGACACATCACATTTTTACATTGAAATCTGACGTGTTTTTTGGAAAGTGCCTAGCTGTGGATTTTGGCCTCTAGCTCAGCCGGCACCTAGGGAAACCTAGCAAACCTGTACATTTTTGAAAACTAGACACCTAGGAAAATTCAGAATGGGGTGACTTGTGGGGCTCTCGTCAGGTTCTGTTTCTCAAAATTCTTTTCAAATCTCAAAAGTTGGCAAAAAAAACTTTTTCCTCATATTTCGATGATAGAAAGTTCTGGAATCGGAGAGGAGCCACAAATTTCCTTCCACTCAGCATTCCCCTAAGTCTCACAATAAAAATGGTACCTACTTGTGTTGGTAGTAGGCCTGTGCCGCAACAGGAAATGCCCCAAAACTAAACATGAACACATCAAATTTTACATCGATCCCTATTTAGGCAATAACATTTCTCCAGATTGTAAGTGTCAAACTCATAAGTTAGTATTGACAGCATCCTAAGGCAAAAGACAGAAAGTCTCAAAAAAATCAAACAGAGTCTGAGAAGGAAAATTAGAAGCCATCCCGAACTTAAAAAACTAGGGTTTTGTTATCCATATTTAGTAATTAAACAATTAGCAAAACCGCAGATTTTGCATGATATGATCATAATTACATAGCACTGGCAAATCAAACTCAGCCTCGTAATAATTAAAACTCTTAAAATTAATGCATTTCTTAAGGTAAGAAAGAAATGTTCCCCTTGCTTCCTCAGCAAGAAAACTTCGAAACATTTCTTCTGCACACCTACATTGTATTGGAAATCCTTCAAAATTATACATCCAATACATGGTAAAAACATTCATTAAAAAAACATGTAATTAGCTCTTACATCAAAGCACAGGGTGCTCAGCAGTAACTGTGAGGAGAAAGTAATTGCAGCGGGTCTCTGATTAAGGCAGAATGAACAGGAGCAACATGAACAGAACCAATGGCATAACGAAACTATAGGGAGCCACCCCTGCAAAGAACATGGATGGGGCTCCCCTTCGCACTCATTCATGAGCTCTTGTGCCAAGGTGCTGTGTAGAGGGGGTCCTTTAGAGCTCTGGGCAGCGGGGCTGCACATTCCTCTGTTATGCCACTGAACAGAACAACAGAACACCAGAAACCTCATCAATTCTATTAAAATGGAGTCTCACATGAAAATGTAGCATAACTATATTAGATTATCAGTTACACTTCTACCCCATTTTATGAAATCGATTCAAATGCATTTGCATTAACGTATCTGTTACGGCCGTATGCATCATTAAAATCGTATAAATTTGTATAAATAACTTATCACTCAAAGTAGCACATATAAAAAAAAAATCAACAACAGCACAAACTTTACAGATCCCAATGAAACGTAAAGCTGGTACGTGTCCGTGATGCCCTAAAGCACAAATATTAATAATCACATTATTTTAATGAAGCAACATATTACATTTTGAGTTATCACACTGACAACTGGGTGAAAGAAATGGAGTAAGATAACAGTAAAGGAGTAAATAGCACTCGTACTCTTAATGGTTTAAATGCTTAAGGGTCTGGGAGTTACCATATTATTAAATCCAATACATGTGCTGGCTGGCCCCGCCCATTTCAACTTTAAATAGCTCATTCAGTACTCTGGAAATGTAGCACTGACTACTCCAGATTTTTTGAGGCATATTAAATGTTCTAATTTTAAAAAACAATGTACAAAACATGATAAATGGATGATATTACAAATTGTGAACGTTGATTTTTCTTTACACTCTCTACAATTTTATAAGGCGATATTATTCCAATGTCTTGCATTTCCAAAGGTTTAAAAAGCAATAAAAACAAGTTTATACAAATGTCAATTTACTTTTTATGGATCAGATGGTCATTGTTTGTTTTATTTTTATAGTTAAGTACTCCTTTTGAAAAACAATCCTACCTGGTGTGTGGTGGGCCTTCTGCTCCCTTTGGGGGCACATGAGCCTTACAAAAACAGGCCGATCTGCCCCAAAGGGTGGCAGAAATGGCCAACAGTAATGTGCCCCCATGGGGAGCGACCGTTGCTCAAGTGGTTCCCTTCCCAAACAAAACAAACACACACCAATCCCTGGTGCCTAAGTGGTTTCTGCACCCCCTAATGGCAGATGGGTCTAATAGCGAGAGGCTGATCTGCCCCCAAGGGGGGCAGAAATGGCCTAAAAAAATGTTGTCCCCCAGGGGAGCGACCCTTGCCTAAGGGGTCGCTCCCCTTGTGTGAAATTGCCACAAAAAAAATCCCTGGTGTCTAGTGGTTTCTGCCCCATTGGGGGCAGATTGGCATAAGAAAAATAGGTAAATCACCACCAAGGTAGGCAGAAATGGCCTAAAATAAAATCATCCCCCAGGGGTGTGACCCTTGCATAAGAGGTCGCTCCCAATCTGTAAAAATAAAAAATGTAAAAAATCTCAGGTGCCTAGTGGTGTCTGCCACCCTTGGGGGCAGATTGGCCTAATAGAAATAGGCTGATCCGCCCTGAAGGGGGACAGAAATGGCCTAAAATAAATATGCGCCCCTCAGGGGAGCGACCCTTGCTTAAGGGGTCGCTCCCCTTGCGTGCAACTGACTAAAGGAAAGGGGGGGTTGAAGGCCCACGGGGGAACGCTAGTGATCCCCGTGGGCCTGGTGCAGAACGAGCTGGTCTCGTCCTTGGCACAGGGCAATCGTGGCCAAGGGTGAGACCAGCTTGTCCAGGGCACCCAAAAGGTTAATAAAGCTTCCAACTCAAGATGTCTGCAGACCATCCTTACACATTCTCCTAATGAACGTAAGTTGAATTTCCCTCAGATTGATAGAATATAAATAACACAATTACTACAGAGCTGAGATCCAACAACAAAATAACTAATCCATGGAAACTCCTGGTACTTCGGAGTTGACACCATTATGTAATGTCATTGAGTACTTCATCAGACTCACTAAAAACAAACAACTCAAGTTGCTCCTCTAAAACAATTACTCTTTGAGTAAAGGTTGATACCACATTCCTAAACAAGCCACTGCCTCATTACACTTATAATTGAACAATATTGAAAACACCATGAAACAGTATATTATGAGGAATACCTTTTCAGCCATGAAATTGTCATAATACAGACAGAAACACCTTCATAAATATCAATGTTGTGCTTTTTATGAAGTTTCAAAAGGAATGATTTCCATCTAGTTTATCACACTTTTCTAAAATTCACCTTACGACTTACTTTATGTCCTTCCTATTATTTTCTTTTCTTCAGTATCTTTCTATCCACAATGTCAGAAATGGGGTCTTTGGTTGACAGTCAGGTTACCCCCTGTTCAAGCAAGGACCCTCACTCTAGTCAGGGTAAAAGAGAATCACCCTCAGCTAACCCCTGCTTACCTCCTTGGTAGCTTGGCAGAGCAGTAGGCTTAACTTCAGAGTGCTAGGTGTAAAGTATTTGTACCAACACACACAGTAACTTAATGAAAGCACTACAAAATGACACAACACAGGTTAAGAAAAATAGGAAATATTTATCTAAACAAAACAAGACCAAAATGACAAAAATCCACAATACACAAGTCAAGTTATTAATTAAAAATCAAAAAGAGTCTTTAAGTAGTTTCAAACACACAATAACGCTGTCAGCGTGAAAAAGTACTTTGGTTGCGTCAAAAATAACCCCGCACGGGCGAATGCACGTCAAAAAGGGCGTGCGAAGCGTTGATTCCACTGGGACTGTGCGTCATTTCTCCTTTCACCGAGTCGGGCGTGTCGTTTCTTCTCTCCGCAGGAGAGCGATGCGTCGATCTGGTCAGCACTCTCGTGTCCGGGCAGGCCTTGCGTCGTTTTTACACGCCCAGCGGTACTTGAGTCAGAAATCCAGCCGCACGATGATTCGAAAACCCCGCAGCACGGGTTGTGATCTCCTAGCCTCCATCAGCGATGCTGCTCGTCGTTTCTCCTGCTCCGTGCATCGATTCTTCGGTTGTGTTTCCTGCGAGTGTCGATTCTCAGCTTTGGAGCCAGCGGCGCATCGTTTCTTCAGCCGCAGATCAGAGTCACGTGGATCTTTCCCCCGCACGGCACTCTGTGCATGGATTTCCTTTTCTTTAGGCTGCCAGCTTCTCCTTTCAGGGTCCCAGGAACTGGATGGGCACCACAGGGCAGAGTAGGAGTCTCAACAGAGACTCCAGGTGCTGGCAGAGAGAAGTCTTTGCTGTCCCAGAGACTTCAAACAACAGGAGGCAAGCTCTCAATCAAGCCCTTGGAGAGTTCTTCTCAAGATGGAAGGCACACAAAGTCCAGTCTTTGCCCTCTTACTCTGGCAGAAGCAGCAACTGCAGGATAGCTCCACGAAGCACAGTCACAGGCAGGGCAGCTCTCCTTCCTCAGCTCTTCAGCTCTTCTCCAGGCAGAGGTTCCTCTAGTTTCCAGAAGTGTTTCTAAAGTCTGTGGTTTTGGGTGCCCTTCTCATACCCAATTTCTCCTTTGAAGTAGGCCTACTTCAATGTAAAGTCTCTTTTGAATGTGAAATCCTGCCTT
This sequence comes from Pleurodeles waltl, assembly GCF_031143425.1. Classification (NCBI taxonomy): domain Eukaryota; kingdom Metazoa; phylum Chordata; class Amphibia; order Caudata; family Salamandridae; genus Pleurodeles; species Pleurodeles waltl. The sequence goes on from NC_090439.1 coordinate 653,705,012, forward strand.
GCTCAGGCCAGGCCCCAGACACTCACCAGGGGATTGGAGACTACATTGTGTAATGGCACGCACAGCCCTTTCAGGTGTGAGTGACCACTCCTCCCCTCCCTCCTAGCACAGATGGCTCATCAGGAAATGCAGACTACACTCCAGCTCCCTTTGTTTCACTGTCTAGTGTGAGATGCAATCAGCCCAACTGTCAAACTGATCCAGACAGGGAATCCACAAGCAGGCAGAGTCACAGTATTAGCAAGAACATCCTCACTTTCTAAAACACACAATCTTAAAATCAACTTTACTAAAAGATGTATTTTTAAATTGTGAGCTCAGAGACCCCAAACTCCACATGTCCATCCGCTCCCAAAGGGAATCTACTCTTTAATCAGATTTAAAGGTAGCCCCCATGTTAACCTATGAGAGGGACAGGCCTTGCAACAGTGAAAAACGAATTTAGCAATATTTCACTGTCAGAACATATAAAACACATTACTACATGTCCTACCTTAACCATACACTGCACCCTGCCCTTGGGGCTACCTAGGGCCTACCTTAGAGGTGTCTTACATGTGAGAAAAGGGAAGGTTTAGGCTTGGCAAGTGGGTACATTTGCCGAGTTGAAGCACACACAGACACTGCAATGGGAAGTCTGTGACATGAATACCGAGCTACTTATGTGGGTGGCACAACCAGAGCTGCATGCCCACTAGTAGCATTTGATTTACAGGCCCTGGAACCTCTAGTGCACTTTACTAGGGACTTACTAGTAAACCAAATATGCCAATCATGGATAAGCCAATTACATACACATTGTGTAAAGGAGCACTTGCATTTTAGCACTGGTTAGCAGTAGTAAAGTGCCCAGAGCAACAAAAACAGCAAGATCAGAGTCCAGCACACATCAACAACCTGGGGAACAGAAGCAAAAGGTTAAGGGAGACCAGGCCAAGGATGAAAAGTCTAACACACAATTAAATCCACCCTTTGCTATCATGCAAAATGTTTCCCCTCCTTGTTCATGACCTTCCACCATCTTTTCCTTCTGATCCTCTTTCCCTCCACCATGCTTTCTCACAGACCAACTCCTTTTCTCACTGCACTCACTGTCCTTTGTGTGCATTCTCCCACTACCTCCTATTTTCCTTCCATCACAGAATCAACCTCTTCATGTGGCTCCCACGTGGATTTCATTGTTGAATGCCAATCATCCTCTTCCTGTTCTCATACCCACTCTCCTGCTTTCATACTTAAGTTTTCGCTTGTATGTCCTCATATCAACTTTAAGTCCCAGCCCTCCCACCTTGATTCCATTCTAACCCACATTTCTTAATCATGCCAGTCCTCTTCTCCTGCTTTCTTTCCTCTCTCAACTATTTACTTAGAATCAAGTTTCATACTAATTCTTTCCACCAAACTTGTCCTACTCCACTCCCTCCACTCCATCTGAATCCTGCAGCACTTTTATCCAGCATACAGAATTCAGTGACTTTATCGCTGCTTTCTTTCATCTTGTTCAAATTCTACCCCCCATTATGCACCCCATCTGCCCTAAAAACTTGACTCTAGACCTATCTTGCATCCTTTGAACACAAGATAAATGAACAAAACAGAGATGAATATCTGTGAAAAAATTTGATTCCAACCCTCACACTATTTTCAACACAAAAACAAGGTTAAGCAATGATGAATACCTAATCATACATGTAGATGACGTCATACCCTCAAGTTACAAAATATGAATGAGTAAATGGGAAATCACCCCATATGAGCAGACAAAGACTAACCATTGTCTACAAAATCTCTCTAGTTTCCAAATACATCCAATGTTACACTGACCCTACAGCACATCTCTACTCCTTCCATGCTCTTCATCTCCTACCTTCATGTTTACCGACCTCCCACATTTACTACTGCATTCACTGACATCGTCCTAGATGTTTTCTTTGTAAATCACACCAGTCTCTGCAACCTGGGAGACTACAAGGTTAACCCAGACTAAGGGGATCATTAAGAGTTCGGTGGACGGTTTTTATCATCGGCCAAACTTCCGAAGGGGAGGTTGCCCCCACACAGGCTACCTCTCCGCCAGCCCCATTAACAATTAACAGTTTCCTGCTAAGCTAGCGGGTGGAAACCTCAGTTTCTGCCCACCAGCGTAGCAGGAAACAGGCTACAGCATTGTCACTGGCGGCAATGCTGTAGCCTGCAGAGTGCACCAGCACCCTCACAATGTTCACTATCTGCAAAGCGACGATGCAGGCCAGCGAGGCCCCTGCACTGTCAATTCTAAATACATGGGTAGTACAGGGCCCCCTGCACCCGTTCTCCACCAGCATTTTCATGGCGGTGGCACTGCTATGAAACCGCTGGCAGAGAAGAGGGTAGTAATCCCCAGTAATCCACAGGGCAGCTCTGCTTGCAGCGCTGCCCTAGTGGAATAGAGCTGCCACCACCTCAAGACCATGGGATCTCCAATCCTGGTGGAGTTGGTGGTTCCCTGGCAGCCCGTTCACGAACCTTCAGAGACTCAAAAACATAGGATACTCCCTTCCATCAGATTGCCTCATTTATCATCAACAATCCTTCGAATATGACTACTCCTTTCACCTCTGCACTATTTTCATCCACAGCTGTGTCCCTCATTGCCACTCTCCTCTTCGAAGTGTACCTCAGTATATTCCATGGTCCTATACTTGACACAAATAAAAAAAAGTCCAACATGGAGCACAATACTGTGCATTTATTTTGATTTGCTGACTTTCCACAATAAGATTTTGGCCAGAATTTAAGTGTGTCGCTCCTACTTTTTAATTACATATTTGCATTATTGGTTTTACCCCTGGTGTTTCCTGTCATATGTACATACCTACTAACTGCTTGCTGTTTTTGGTTCCTCGTTCATCGACGGTATGTATCTCAAATAGTCGTTTTACTTGTTTATGAATCTCAAAAGAGTTCTTGCACGTTTTATTTGTCGTTCTTTATCAAAACATCTATAAATGAAGGCAGCCAAAATAAAAAAAAAGAATTAACATTTCTGTAACAAATGCATCTCTCAGGATCTTTCTACAAGCTACAGTACAAATAAAGTCATGAAATCGGTGTGTTTCATTTTTTATTAATCGAATGTGTCATTACTTCTGCCTGGTTCAAGAATAGGTCAAGTTAATTTCTCCAGTAAAAGAAGAGGAATGAAGGCAAAATAGAGGACACACTAAAAGGAAACAGAATTTGAAGTACTTAACTATAAAAATAAAACAAACGGTGACCATCTGATCCATTAAAAAAATAATTGACATTTGTATAATCTTATTTTCATTGATTTTCAAACCTTTGGAAATGCAAAACATTTGAATAATCCCACCTTCTAAAATTGTAGAGAGTGTAAAGAAAAACCCACCTTCGCAATTTGTAATATCATCCGTTTATCACATTTTGTACACTGTTTTTTATAATTAGAAGATTTTATATGCCTCAAAAAATCTGGAGTAGTCAGTGCTACATTTCCAGAGTACTGATTGAGCTATTTAAAGTTGAAATATGCATAGCCAGACAGAAAATGTGATTGGATTTAAAAATATGGTAACACCTCGACCCTTAAGCATTTAAACCATTAAGGGTACGAGTGCTATTTACTCCTTTACAGTTATCTTACTCCATTTATTTTACCCAGTTTTCAGTGTGATAACACAATTGGCAATATGTTGTTTCATTAAAATAATGTGATTGTTAATATTTGTGCCTTTGTGCATTACAGACACGTACCAGCTTTACGTTTCATTGGGATCCGTAAAGTTTGGGCTGTTGTTTTTTATTTTTTGTATGTGCTACTTTGAGTGATAAGTTATTTATGTCAATTCGTGGTTTTAATGATGCATACCGTAACAGATACGTTAGTGCAAAGGCACTTGAATCGATTTCATAAGGTGGGGAAGAAGTGTAACTGATAATCAAATATAGTTATGCTACATTTTCGTGTGAGACTCCATTTTAATAGAAAGGATGAGGGTTCTGATGTGCAGTTCAGTGGCATAACAGAGGCCTGTGCAGACCCCGCTGTGCAGGGTTGGGGGGAAAGAGCTCCAAAGGACCCCCTCAGCTCAGCACCCTGGCCCGAGAGCTCATGAATGAGTGCGAACAGCACCACTCCATGTTCTTTGCAGCTGGGGCCGCTCCAGTTTTGTTATGCCATTGGTTCTGTTCATGTTTCTCCTGTTCATTCTGCCATAATCAGAGACCCGCCGCGATTATTTTCTCCTCACAATTACCGCCGAGCACCCTGTGCTATTATGTAAAAGCGAATTACATGTTTTGTGATGGAAAGTTTTCACCGTGTATTTGATGTATAATTTTTAAGGATTTCCAATGGAAGTTCTAATGTAGGTGTGCAGAAGTAATGTTTCATATTATATTGTACACTCTGGAGTTTTCTTGCTGATGAAGCAAGGGGAAGATTTTTCTCTTACCTTAAGAAATGCATTAATTTTAAGAGTTTGAATTATTAGGAGGCTGCTTTTGATTTGCCAGTGCTAATTATGATCATGTCATGAACAATCTGGGGTTTTGCCAATTGTTTAATCACAAAATGTGGATAAAACCCCCTAGATTTAAATAATCGGTATGATTTCTCATTTTCCTCTATTTGGTTTATTTGAGAATTTTTCTCTTTTACCTTAGGATGCTTTCAATACTAACTTATGTGTTTAGCACTTAAAATCTGGAGAAATTTCTTATGATTTTAAGATTCTGTTACTTTGTCATTATGACAGAAATGCTGACCTCTGAATTTAGAAATATCTGCCAAGCTGTCAATGCAGTTCCTGTCAATGCTTTTGCATTTTGTTGCAGGTCTGGATGGATCCTTGAACCAAACTGTTTTCTTTTTTATGATAAAAAAGAAAATCCTGAAGCTTCATGAAAAGAAAAGAAAAAACGCCCCTATCACAATGGGAGTCATCTCCTATGGCAAGAGGGTACTTTCTTGTTTTTTACTCTTCCTTACTACCAGGGCAGGCCTGGTGGCGACAAACAATAAAAAAAATCTATATGTCTGCCCATTCTAATAGGGCAAACAGACATATAGTAAATTCTTGGAAGGCATATAGTCACTTCTTTGATGGCCTGAAGGGATATCAGAGATGCTTTTCTACAGCAGTGACTAAGAAATCATTGTTCTAGCTAAACCTATGGTCTGCCTGTATACATAGATCGCATGGTCAGGCCACTATGTTGGCAGAGTGGAAACTCCATCTTTGTTGAGATAGAGTTCTCTCTCTGCTAACAATTAAATCAGTCCCAAGTCAGAATAAAAAACTTCTGACAGGGTTGAACTGAATTTCTGTTTCCAACTAGTTGGCCTTAAATCACACCTAGCTCCAGGTAAAGTGTAAGCAGATGACCGCGGTTGGCACTTTATTCCTTTTGGATATATTTTTATTTAAAGGTTTAAAAGTCATATTTCTGGTTCTTCCTAATTGATTTTTTGCCATTGTGGTGTTGTTCTGTTAATTAAATTATTCTCAATTGTTATACATAGGAACAGAGTGTGTATTGTGTTTATTTTCCCACTTGTGAACTGGTTTGGTGCTTCTAAATGCATTGTACATGTTGTTAATATAAGTGTGCCTGCTCTGTGCAGTAGCTACTAAGGGTTGAACTCAGGGTTAAATTACTGGAAACTGCACTGGACCTAACAAGTTATAAGGACTAAAGTATGCCCCGCCTTACATTATAGAATAGTAAGAATATTGCAAGTCACAGAGGAGTTCCATAACCATGTGGAGTAATAAGGATGAAGGTGGAGATCCTTTATAAAGTTATGGAACTCAGAGGACCTCCACTACATAGGGAGGTGGGAGAAAGGTCAGATGTACATTTCTAACTACATTTGAACATAATGTATAAGCCATATATATATATATATATATATATATATATATATATATATATATATTTTGGAGGAGAAGTGGTAATTGCTATTCAAATTCCACTCCTACTTTTATTGGGAACACAGCATATATTTGAGAAGGCTAGGTTTACTATTCTAACTCTATTTACCAGGTTTACTATTCTAACTCTATTTCAATTAAGGACAGTGTATATATTTTAGAATTCAAATATTTTATCTAAATGCTATCTAAATAACTATAGTGTCATTTTAAACATATTGGATTCTGCATTTTTGCTCACTAACCTAACTCATTATATATTTCAAATTATTTTAGTAATAAAAATACCCCTAATATGTATTATCGTAAGTAAAACAATAGCTATTGTGTAGGATTACAAATGGTTGACTAATGACCATAATAATTAACAAAAGGTCATATTAATAATTTAATAAATGTAATACACTTCCCAATCAATCCACTAATAAACATAACATTCTAAATAAATACAATAACATGATAAACAAATATGAAAGTTATATTATAATTTAATTAAGAATATACAACATTGCTATGATTTAAACTATGTATGACAAAATTGAACAACAATGTAACATATATTTTTATATATATATATAGATATTGAATAAAAATATACAAATAATGCACTAAAACAACCTAATTTACAACAATATTTCAGAGATTTGATGATTACAAAAATCAAAAAAGTTAATATTATTTACAAAAATAAAAATATACTCAAGGTCAATATTCTGTCACATAAGTCTTTTGACCATGATTTTATGTTCAAGCAATATTTTGAAGTTGCTGTTCAGGTAGCATACTCTAGAACTACCTAACCTTTGGCATTCCATCCATCTTTTGATAATTCTCCATAATGTTCTCACTTGTGGTTAAATTCCTGTTGCATGACCACTTTTCATTCTAATATCAGAAATGGAATGTGTGTAATTCACAAAAAAGAGTTTGATGTCTAATGAAATCAATAGCACTCTGACCGAATACACGGATTCCTGAGGGCTTCACAGTAATATCAGCCTTCCACTCAGAAAATTATATTTTAGGCCCAGAAAGTCAACATTAGCTGTTCTTCTTTTAAATGAATAATGTTTGCACATTTCTTGCCATGTTCCACTCACAAATCTCTCACAAAATATTGATCATTGTTGAGTCACTTTTATACTTCACAGGACATGTTAAAGTCTTTCTAGGATATATAGCAAACACCAGTATGAGCAACAGATACCAGATTATGTATTTCATTCAAATTAATTCACTTTTAAGTGGGAAATAAACATTTGAGATGATTGCTGATTTCAGCATACATTTGGGTTCTATTTTCCAAAAGATATGTATTTGTTAATGTGTGGTCTATAATTTACCCACATATTTTCACTGGCAAATATTTTTTAAACACCATTTTGTATAGGGAATGTGTAACATCTTGAAGTGCCATGGTTGTTAAACCTGGAAGCGATTGTGCTTCATATTTCCAAGCCTCACATACTAAAGAAAAATTAAATCATTAAATCCAGATGTTTTTTTAATTTACACTATGACACTCAATTCAAATCCACTCAGTGACAGTTTCTCACACTCCACAACACACCATACCAATCCACTCTACAACACACCACTACACTCTATGACACTTTATTCTAGCGTATGCTGTGCCACTCTACTCTACTCCACCCTATGGAACTTTACTGTAGGACATGCTACACTACTTTATTCTATTCTACCCCACTCCACTCAACTCTACTGTATGACATTTTACCCCACTCTATGCCACTATACAACACGCCACTTGACACTGCTTCACTCTACGACACTCTATTCAACTCTATACCACTGCACTCTACAACACTCTTCTACACCCTACTACACCATATGCCACTGTACAACACGGAGCTCCACTCTATGCCCACACACTCCTCTGAACATCGCTCTACTTCAGTCTACAGTACTTTCTAACAGTCTATGATACACCACTCCACTCTACTGTACTAGATGCCACTCCAGTATATGACTCTTTACTTTACTCTGTGCTATACCAGTCTAATCCACTCCACTCCAATCTACGACACACAAATCCACTCCATTACACTTCACTCCACACTACATTATTCCACTCCACTCTACTCAAGTCTACTCCACTGCACTACACTTTACCTCATTCTATGCCTCTGTACGACAGTCCACTCTATGCCACTCTACTGTATGACATCCTACTCTACTCCATGCAACTTCACTCTACAGGACTCTACTACACTGCATGCCACTGTATGAAACTCCACTTCCCTGTCTGCCGATGTAATACACCATATGACACTCCACTCCTCTCTATGACATGCTAATCCACAAAATGACACATTATTACAATGTACAACTCTCTCCACTCTGTGACACTACCACAGCCAACTGTGAACATACCACTCAACTGCACTACACTGTACAATGCTACAGTATGCACGACTCTCCACCACTATACTGTACGATGGTCCTCTTCATTAAAAAAACACCAAAAAATATATATATATGGGTATATATATATATATATGTTTATATATATATATTCACTGGAAAACTAAAGGTTATGGGATGGTATTGTTAGGTTCTGAATTTACTCGTACAAAACCATAGAAAATCAGCACTTATAGTTTGAGGTATTTTAAGTAACTATAACTTGCACCCTAAGGTAACTATGACTTGCACCCTTTCCATGCACAGTTTTCTTATCAATAATTGTATTGCAAATGTTGCAGTGATAACATCAAAGATGCCATATAAGATCTCATCAATAATATAATCTGTGGAGCAAAAAGCTGTGCATGGCGAAGGCGCAAGTTATAGTTACCTTAGGGGGCGAGTTATAGTTACTTAAAAGAACTCTAAATATAACTGCTAAATTTCTATTGTTTTGTACAAGTAAACTCAGAACCTAACTATAACGTCCCTGTAACCTTTGGTTATTTCAGTGAATTTTAATGTTTTTTTATCATAAAGCAATTTTAATTCCTATACGTTTTTCCAACCCCTGCGGCGCACGGCCTTTGGCTGTGCACAGTGGGGGTTGGTCATAAGGCCTGGCCTACAGCCAGGCCTTGCAGCCAAGGCCTTATAACCACCCAACCCCACTCCACAAACGTCCTTTGGCTGTGGATAGTGCAGGTTAGTCACAGGGCCTGTGTCTCTCAGTGGATCTGTGAGTGGGTGGGTGACTGAGTGGGTCTGGAAGTGGCTGTGTGAGTCTGATTGGGTTGAGGGGGTGCATGAGTGTCTGGGTGGCTGTGTGAGTTGACACGAGTCTCTGAGTGTATGTATGAGTAAATGAATTAGGGTATGAATGAGTCTGTGGTTTTCCTTTAACATTTTTCTATATTTGCAAATAATTTATGAACATTTGTGAATTTTCGCAAATATCGCACATGGTGATGCAAAATTATTTGAAACATATAATTTGTACCTAAAACCCATCTATATCACACCCCTGGGGTCAGGGTACCTTCACCCTGACCACTAATGCCACATTCACCCCGTGGGACCATGTCCTGTGAAATAAAATGGCAACCGCTATTTTGTAGTCAGGATGCGGTTAGCCAATTGCTACGCTCCTTTTCGCATGTGTATTCGTGAGACATTCGTGAATTTCAGAAAATATTCGCAAAATATTCATGGCCAGAGATATACAAATTTACTTTCCCTTTAATATCTCAAAAACTACTGAGCAGATTCGCACCAAATAAGTGAAAGCGTAATCTGTGTACTGTCAGCTAGCTTTCTGCCAAATTTGGTGTAATTCCTTTCAGTGGTTTGGCCTGTAGTTGTGACTAAAGAATCCCATAGGAATTAAGATGGGCAATGTTTTTTAGCCCCCTTTTTCTCTGCCCCCGCTTGACGGATCACCCTAAAACTTGCCATGCGCAACAAGAGTTGCCACAACCCGTTTTTTGGGATATTTTATGAAGATTCGTCACGCGAAAGATATAGGCAAGTCAAAAAATGCTTCTTCTATGGAAACATAGTCCTAACTATAACTACCTGGTGGTGACTGCCACTAGGTAATATATATATATATATAGATAGATAGATAGATAGATAGATAGATAGATAGATAGATAGATAGATAGATAGATAGACAGATAGATAGATAGATAGATAGATAGATAGATAGATAGATAGATAGATAGATAGATAGATAGATAGATATAGATATATAGATATAGATATAACATTTTGCGGAGAGAGCAGCTCAGCAAGCAATTGCGGGGAGAGCAGCTCTGCAGGCAATAATCCACATACATCATTTATTGACCGAGCTTAATTTGTAAAAAGGTGCAGGTGCCCAAAGCTATTCTCATACGCAATGGCCAGGGCAATTAATGTTGGTACACCAAATACAATGGCTGGTTGTCTTACACCCACTTCATGCCTGTTTAAACCATTACCACACACTCCTTTCCCCTTTATCTCACTCTTGCAGGATCTTGCTTTCTCCCTTTGTGATGTGTTTTCTATCTTTCTCTTCCTCTGTCTTGGCGATTTATGTTTTTTTCCCCTCTCTCGCACTTAGTAAATATCTGATACAGTAAAATTATTGAAGTATCAGTCCCCAAAATCAGTGCCACTGATGCCCATCGGCAGTCACCAGCTCAAATTTAGCACTGTGGGCCTGATTTTCAAAGGTAAACTTACACTTTTGTGTAAGGTTCCTCTTATCAGTATTCGCAAAACTGCAATTTAAAAGGAATGTAGTTGGGACAGAGAACTCTGCACATAAAAAGATAGTTTTCCACTCCAACTGCAGAATCTTCTTAGTCATAAAGTTGCTATTAAAATGCCATTTTGTGAATATTGAAAAAGAGTAAACTTACAAAAAAGCGTAGGAATACCTATGTGCATAATGCACCATTTATGGGGCCATCAGTGCTCACAGTCACAATGCTGTTTTTTCCTGCAATTAGCTCTTTAACAAACCGGTTCTTTAAATGTCTGTGACTCTTCAAAGCTTTAGTAGACCCTCTAAAGAATTCTCCACAGTGGAACTTCCTCACATTTTCCTTGCGGGTGAATTAGACTGACAGGGCAAAATGATGATACCCTGAGAAGATAAACCAAACAATCATATATATACTATGTGTGCCATATAATGTCAAACCCAACTCAAATAAAATCATTACATTTCTGTTAGAGCTCTGCTTTCAAAGGGACACCGTGATATATGAAGTGTCTATCCATGAATAGGAATCAGAATCACGAATGCTGGAACCACCCATGTCTAAATAACGCGGTCAGAACAACGGCCGCGTTGTTACCGCAAATGCCTTTACCACGAATTCCTTAACTGTGATTTGTCATTGTAAAGGCATTCCTGGTAAAGACATGCGTGGAATGGCATGCGTGGCTCCAGCAAGCAAGTTCCCCCACCCCTAAAATAATCAACCCCAACCCCCACCCCTACCCCTAAAAGCAATTCTACCGTTACCCCGATTACTAAAACTTAAAGTACCTCCCGCCCCCCTAAAAATTAAAAATACATGACCCCCGTCTCTGCCCCTAAAACTAACCCGACTCTCACTCCCGCTGCTAAAAACTAAAAATACCCCGACCCCCTCACCCACACCCCTAAAACTACTGCGACCCCGCCCCCTAAAACCTCAACAACCCGACCCCCTACCTTCCCACTAAAAACTAAAAATACCCCAGCCCCCACCCATTAAAACTACAGCGACCTCCCCATCCTACCCCTAAAACTACTGTGACTCCCCACCCCCTAAAACCTAAACTACCCCAACCCCCCACCCTGCCCCTAAAAACTAAAACTACCCCAAACACCTACTCCTGCCCCTAAAACTACCACAACCCCGCCCCCCCATACCTAAACTACCCAGACCTCCACCCCGCCCCTAAAAATGAAAAATGCCCCGACGCACCTCCCCCGCCCCAAAAACGGCCTCAGCCCCACTTACCTGACCGTGTCCTGTGATGAAGCCAGCTTCCTTCTTTTGTGCCTTAACCACGCCTGTGCGTTGTTCAGTACATGCATGGTTAAGGCACAGAAGAACAAAGTCATGGTTAACAAAGCGTTGTTCCGCTTTTGTTGTTCACAACATCGTTATTCTGGAGTCGTGGTTGGGGATGTTTCCCGTCTATCTATGTATACAGCTAATACTTTCCTCACAACATTCTCATTTAAATGTGTCTGTGTGTGCAGAGCCATTGGTGGGAGTTTTATAAAGCAGCGTTGCAGAAAACTAAAAAAAAAGAATACATCAGTTAGGTCCTTTCATATAACCATGCAATACGGATAAATAAATAAAGTTTAACATGAAATTATTTTATTTTTTTCAATGACTACCCATTGAACTATCATTATATGTATTCAAACCACAATGATATAGCCAATGGTATTAGGCTACATTCATTATTAATATTATATGATATTGTTTCCCATAGCTCATTAATTTCAAATGGACAGTGAAGAATGAATAAAGGACTGTTTTAATAATACATAGAAATGTTGGTCACTGATAAAAGACATGTAAACTATAGGCAAAAATGATTCATTTCTTCCTGCTGTGTTGCTTAGAACTCATATATTAGATCAGCATTTAGCAAAGTGCCCCCATTACTGAAATCGTGATACACACAGCACAAAACATAGCATTTTGTATGAATATTAAATAATTAATGTTACTGTCCTTCAGAAAAAAATAACAGTTGCAGAAGTACGATACCATAAAATCAAATATCCACGTTAAGTAGAATTGGAACGCAGGAATGAATAGTGATGCTAATGAAATAGAACCTCCCGCTGCTCATTGAAAATGACTTCATGAATGCTGGTAGGACTAAGACTAGACATGCAGGCCACTCTTGGGATATAGATGTCTACTCCGAAGACATCCTGCTTCATTAGCAGCACCGACAGAGCTCATAAAAAACCACAAACAAAAGTTCATTTAGGTCACAAAAATTAGCTTGTCTTACCTTCACATTGAGAAGCAGACATGGGCTGAAATATTAATCTGCCCACTGAAATTGCAGTTATTCCTCTTCTAGAGTGATGTCTTCCACTCTCACCTAAAGGGACCTTACCCTATCTTTTATGGGCTTTATTACGAGTGGGTTGGTTAATTTCGACCCATGCATATACCTCTGTTAGTGCAGGGGTAGGGTAGGGATTATGAGTATGAACCTATTCAACACATCCGATGCATTAAATAACTCATTTTTGTTCAATTTCGGCAAGTCAAACGTACTGAAATGTAACAGGGAAACATTATGCAGTATTTACCATATAACGGGGATTTTAGTGTGTTAAAGATCAAAATCTAGCATGTTTATTTCCTACAAAAAGTGTTATTTATCGCACTCAATAAATAACGTACAATGTGGTATCGTTATTTATCAGGTGCAATAAACAGCACCTAACCTTGTTGTTGCATAAGTCATAATAAACACATTACCTCCAATTCACCTGTCCTGATAAACATATATTACCCAAAAATGCCGGGACGTGTTCATAAATGCACCATCATGACTGAACATATCATGGGTGTGAGAAAACAGGGCTGATTGCAGAGGCCCCATAACTTTTTGCCCCCATTTTCCTCTTTTTGCTGGTGTTTTCCTGACTTTGATGGTGCCCTGGGTACTGCTAACCAGTCCCAGGGCCTGTGCTCTGTGTAAAATGGATATGCAAATTAGGCTAATTATAATTGGCTAAGTTAACCTACCTATAAGTCCCTAGTATATGGTAGGGCATGTAGGTTTAGGGACCACAGCATAGGTGGTGCACACCTAGGTGCACTGCTGAGGTGCCCAGTGTCATTTTAAAAGCAAGCCTGCCTTGCTGGCTGCTTTTAAATTAAAGTTATATACAAATTCGACTTTGGAATTAAAGGTACTTCCAAAGTCTTAAACTACCTTATTTTTACATATAAGTCACCCCTAAGGTGTGCCCTATGTGCCCCTAGGGCTGGGTGCCATGTAACTATAAGCAGGGACTTTATAAAAATAGATTTATAAGCCCTGGTGAGGTAAAAACAGCCAAATTCGTTTTTCCCTCATTGAAGTAAATGGCCTTCATAGGCTAGAATGGGCAGACTTTATTTTAAATTGTAAAGTCTCCTTAAATGTTACATACCAAGAATTTGGTATCAAATTGATTGTTGTAATAAATCCCACAACTTCCAGTTGTTGGATTTAATATAACTTGCTCAGGTAAAAAGTTTAGACTTTACCTAAAAAGTTGCCAATTTCAGCTCTGCATTGTTTTTGTTGCTGTGCTCTGATTGGCCAGCCTGCAGCAGCTTCTGCCAGGCTGCCTTGATGAGGTGTGAAGTGGCCAGGCTTCACACAAAGGAATATGCTTGTGGGAGAGAATCTCCCCTCAGCAGATGGTGAGGCAGGAAGGGGGAGGGCTGCCAAACTGGTCTTCAAAGGCAGAGAAGGACATTTGCAGCACCCAGCAACACCCCCACATCCTGCAACCCCAGACAATTAGGTGCCCCCTTGATTAGATTAGGAGAGGGCAGGAGAGGGGTGTGTTTATGATTTTTAGCCACACCAGTGGGTGGGCTCAGCCAGATGTAACCTCCAAAAATCCGATTCATCCATGTTGGATTTTTAGAGACTGTTGCCTTCTGGGATGGATTTTTGCCACACTTCCCAGGAAGTGGTCATCACAGGGGGCCGACCCTGTCCCTGATTGGAGAACCAGGGCCCCCCTGCTTTTCACCCAGGAGCAAGGATAAAACTGGCAGACCTGCACCCACGCCTCAGATCCCCACCAAATTTCAAGAAGAAAGAACTTAAGGAGAAGAAGGACTGCCCTGCTGGACCCCTGGCCTGCACCTGGAACCTGCACTCAGAAGGACTGCACCAGCTGCACACTTGGGCTTCACCACAAGAAGGACTTTGCCTGGCTTCAACTGGTTCAAGGAGGGACTCCCTGTTTGCTACAGGTGAAAAATTGCTAACCAGAGTCCCCTGCACCAACTCCTGAAGAAAGCGACCAGCTGACCACTGTCCAGTGGCCAAAAAGGAGTTTGCGCCAGGTGCATTCTGGGAGTTGAAGTCCGCACCCCCCAAGGACCATCACAGAACTTCTGGACCCTTGGGGTGAGCTGTGGACCCCAAAAGAACCTTAAAAGAACATCTGGGTGAAGCCCCAGAAGTTTGGAAAAGATTTGAGAATTTTGGGAAAAAAGCTCCAGAGAGGGACCGACCCGCCGCGGAAATTCTAGCCGGCTTGCCTCAACCGCGACCCGGCCTGACTTCGTGGTTCGTCCCGGTAAAGAAAAACATCCAAAAAAGAGACTAAGTCCGAAGGTAAAAAGTTGACCGGGACCTCCCAGCCATCGTATCCGAGAAGGGCTCCATGGACGTCGGATCAAGATCCAGGTTTACCCCGGTCGAAGGATTTTCATCTCGAAAAAACAACTAAGTCCGAAGGTAAAAGTCTCCACCGAGGAAACCCACATCGCGTATCCGGACAAGGGCTCCAGGAGGTCGGATTCAACTGGCAGGTTCGTCCCGGTGAAGAAAAACTTCAAAATAAAGACTAAGTCAGAAGGTAACTTTTTAACCGAGGCCTCCCGCGACCTGAAGCCGAGCAGGGCTCCATCGCGGTCGGCCTGAAAGTTTGACTTTGCCCCGGTCGAGGTGCAACCAGATGACCCGATTGGCGCTTTTTGTTTCTAAGCGCTAGAAAAGTAATAATTCTTTAAAAATTCATATCTCCGGTTCCCCTGAACCGATTTTAATCATTTTTGTGTCATTTTAAAGATAAAAATATAAACTATTTTTATAAATTGGTTTTGGATTTTTAAACTGTTTCCTGTGTTTTATTTAATTACTGTTTTGTGATATTTGAATGCTTTACACTTTGTCTCCTAAGTTAAGCCTTGACGCTCGTTGCCAAGCTACCAAGGGTTGAGCTGGGATTAATTTACTGAGACCTAACTGTACCTAGGTGGAGGTTAGTGGCTTGTTGCTAGGTGTAGGTACCTACCTGCCCTACCAATAACCCATTTTCCAACATAATTGGAAGCAGCGACGGGATCCTGTACTTGTGTTCAATATCACGTTACAGTTTTAGGTAAAACAAATTAAAAATCCTTTAAATTGTCCTAGTGCAAAAATTGTTTTTAATTTTTAATTTGGATTAATTTCAATTATTGAATTTTTGTAATTTTTCTAAATTCTTGTTTCCAATTTTTGCAAAACGTTTTTGTTAACACAAAACTAGGGAACCATGGAGCTTGATCTGGCTAGCCTACCCACACTGACAGTAGTCCAGCTTAGGGGGTTGTGTATTGAAAGAGGGTTGCCTGCAACCACTGATCTCAGGAAGCAAATCCTGATCACATCCCTGACAGCATGGGCTGAGGCCCAAGAGGTAGAGTCAGAAGAAGCTCCAGAGGAGGGAGAAAGAAGGGAGGATGCAAGCTCTAACCACTCAGGGGAGGGAAGGCATCTGACCCTAAGTGAGGACGAGGAAGAACGGTCCTCAGTAAATACAGTCACTAGGGGCAGATCCAAAGCTAGTGGTGGGAAGGGGGTCCTTTCAGGAGGAGAGAACCCATCCATCAGAGAAAGAGAGCTGGAGGCCCAGCTAGCATACATAGCTTTGGAAGCAGAGAAGCTGGCCCTAGAAAAGAAAAAGTGGGCATACAAAGAGAAAAGAGACGGAAGCAGCGATAAAGAAGCTGAGGTGTCCATGGGTGGGGGAGTTTGCCCCAGGTTACCCAAGGGGGTAGTTCCTGCTTATGTAGAGGGGGATGACATAGATAAGTGGCTGGGGGCCTTTGAGAGGACACTCCAAATGAGAAGGGTTAGGCCTCAATACTGGGGTTCCCTTTTGTGGGAGTTGGTCCCCAACTCAGGGAGGGATAGGCTTCTGACCTTAAGGGAGGAGGAGGCAGATTCATACCCTAGTATGAAGAGGTGCTTAGCCAAGAAGTTTGGTCTGACCACAGAGCAATATAGAATGAAGTTCAGGGACACCCAGAAGGTCAGTACCCAGTCTTGGGTTGACTTTGTGGACATTTCACTAAAGGCACTAGAGGGCTGGATTATTGGTAACAAAGTAGATACTTATGAGGGGTTATACAATCTGATCATGAGAGAGCACATCTTGACCAATTGTACCCAAGAAAGGTTACACCAGCATCTAGTGGACTCTAAGCAGACCAACCCTAGAGAGCTAGGGGAGGCAGCTGATGAGTGGTTGAGAACCAGGGTGGTTGTCAAGTCCCAGGGGGGAGACTCCAAGAAGGGGGGGACAGGTCCCCAAAAACCTAAGGAGGGAGGTGGTAAGCCCACCACAGAGACTCCCTCTGTACCCCAGAACCCTAAGAAGGAGGAGAGTATATCCCAATCCCACTCTGACAAACAGAGACAGGGAGACCCAGGGTTAAAAAAGCTCTTGGACAGTAGGGCTTGCTTTGACTGTCAGCAGACAGGTCACTTCAGAGGAGATGCAGCCTGTCCAAAGAAGGTGGTTAGCACTGGGCTGTCCAGTGTAGCCATAGAGGAGGATTCCTCAGATGATGAAGTCCTCCTAGCATTGAGCTGGGAGTCAGGACCAGATGGTAAGCTGGTGATCCCTGAGGGTGGGAGTAGGCACTTCCACCACATTCAAGTGAATGGGATCCCTACCACTGGCCTGAGAGACACCTGTGCCAGTCACACTATAGTGAGTGACCGGTTAGTGACCCCAGACATGTATGTCCCAGGAAAGACAAAGAAAGTCAGGATAGCCACAGGGGAGGTCACCTCCAAACCTGTAGCCATAGTGCCCCTAGAGACGGAGGGTATCCTTGACTGGATTAGGGTGGTGGTCAGTGCTGACCTTCCCCTAGATTGTATCCTGGGCAATGACCTCCCAGAGGTGAGTCTGGTCACAGATGGGGTGGTCGCCCAGGGCGCCCCCCCAACCCAAAGTCCTGGGGAGTCAGTCCCTACAGATAGGAGACAGGGGTCCCCAAGAAAAGGAAAGAAGAAAAGGAAGGGTAGGCCACTCTTAAAGAGAGTTCCAGGGAGCCAAGGGCCCTCTGCCCCAGTAAGGGGGGAGCCCAGAGTTGGCACTGGTGAGGCCTCACCTGACCCCAAGGAAGTCCTGAGTAGTCAGGCAGCTGTCCAGATGCAAGGTGTTGCCCCTGCACTGACAGAAGGGAGAGTGGAAGGAGGGTGTCTGCCACAGGAGGTGGTTGCCCCCCACTCTAGACAGCAAGAGGGGTGCCAGGACCCCAAAGATGCCCCTAAAGCAGCTCAGCCACCTGTCAGTGGAGAGCTTAGGGTATGGTTCTGGGTACTGACAGCTGTCAGTAGCCTCTGCTGGGTGCTAGCCTTCCAGGCAGCACTGTACTTGGCCTGGGAGGCAGACCCCAGGGCCAATAGCAAAGTAGGCCCCCTGACCCTGTTGGTCATGGTGGGGTTGCTCAAATGTTGGGTGACCTCTTTGGGTAAGCTAGGTGCTGCCCTAGCAAAGTTTGGAGTAGGGGAGGTGGGCACCTCACTACCCAAGTTGGCAGAGAGAAAGGAGGAAGACCCCCCTAGAGGAAAGTTTCAGTTTGAGTTGGGTCCTTTTACTGTTGAGATGGCTTCACTACCCATAGGGAGTGACCCTGACAGGAGGATATAAGGTAGAGTAGGCCCTGCAAAGGGACAGACAGTTTTCTTCACTGTCTTCCTCGCCTAACAAGCCAGGAAGACTCTCCCAGGGTTGGGCTGAGTCTCCTGGGCGTGTGGGCTGGGGGGGGGTTGTGTGAGAAAACAGGGCTGATTGCAGAGGCCCCATAACTTTTTGCCCCCATTTTCCTCTTTTTGCTGGTGTTTTCCTGACTTTGATGGTGCCCTGGGTACTGCTAACCAGTCCCAGGGCCTGTGCTCTGTGTAAAATGGATATGCAAATTAGGCTAATTATAATTGGCTAAGTTAACCTACCTATAAGTCCCTAGTATATGGTAGGGCATGTAGGTTTAGGGACCACAGCATAGGTGGTGCACACCTAGGTGCACTGCTGAGGTGCCCAGTGTCATTTTAAAAGCAAGCCTGCCTTGCTGGCTGCTTTTAAATTAAAGTTATATGCAAATTCGACTTTGGAATTAAAGGTACTTCCAAAGTCTTAAACTACCTTATTTTTACATATAAGTCACCCCTAAGGTGTGCCCTATGTGCCCCTAGGGCTGGGTGCCATAAACTATAAGCAGGGACTTTATAAAAATAGATTTATAAGCCCTGGTGAGGTAAAAACAGCCAAATTCGTTTTTCCCTCATTGAAGTAAATGGCCTTCATAGGCTAGAATGGGCAGACTTTATTTTAAATTTTAAAGTCTCCTTAAATGTTACATACCAAGAATTTGGTATCAAATTGATTGTTGTAATAAATCCCACAACTTCCAGTTGTTGGATTTAATATAACTTGCTCAGGTAAAAAGTTTAGACTTTACCTAAAAAGTTGCCAATTTCAGCTCTGCATTGTTTTTGCTGCTGTGCTCTGATTGGCCAGCCTGCAGCAGCTTCTGCCAGGCTGCCTTGATAAGGTGTGAAGTGGCCAGGCTTCACACAAAGGAATATGCTTGTGGGAGAGAATCTCCCCTCAGCAGATGGTGAGGCAGGAAGGGGGAGGGCTGCCAAACTGGTCTTCAAAGGCAGAGAAGGACATTTGCAGCACCCAGCAACACCCCCACATCCTGCAACCCCAGCCAATTAGGTGCCCCCTTGATTAGATTAGGAGAGGGCAGGAGAGGGGTGTGTTTATGATTTTTAGCCACACCAGTGGGTGGGATCAGCCAGATGTAACCTCCAAAAATCAGATTCATCCATGTTGGATTTTTAGAGACTGTTGCCTTCTGGGATGGATTTTTGCCACACTTCCCAGGAAGTGGTCATCACAGGGGGACGACCCTGTCCCTGATTGGAGAACCAGGGCCCCCCTGCTTTTCACCCAGGAGCAAGGATAAAACTGGCAGACCTGCACCCACGCCTCAGATCCCCACCAAATTTCAAGAAGAAAGAACTTAAGGAGAAGAAGGACTGCCCTGCTGGACCCCTGGCCTGCACCTGGAACCTGCACTCAGAAGGACTGCACCAGCTGCACACTTGGGCTTCACCACAAGAAGGACTTTGCCTGGCTTCAACTGGTTCAAGGAGGGACTCCCTGTTTGCTACAGGTGAAAAATTGCTAACCAGAGTCCCCTGCACCAACTCCTGAAGAAAGCGACCAGCTGACCACTGTCCAGTGGCCAAAAAGGAGTTTGCGCCAGGTGCATTCTGGGAGTTGAAGTCCGCACCCCCCAAGGACCATCACAGAACTTCTGGACCCTTGGGGTGAGCTGTGGACCCCAAAAGAACCTTAAAAGAACATCTGGGTGAAGCCCCAGAAGTTTGGAAAAGATTTGAGAATTTTTGGAAAAAAGCTCCAGAGAGGGACCGACCCGCCGCGGAAATTCTAGCCGGCTTGCCTCAACCGCGACCCGGCCTGACTTCGTGGTTCGTCCCGGTAAAGAAAAACATCCAAAAAAGAGACTAAGTCCGAAGGTAAAAAGTTGACCGGGACCTCCCAGCCATCGTATCCGAGAAGGGCTCCATGGACGTCGGATCAAGATCCAGGTTTACCCCGGTCGAAGGATTTTCATCTCGAAAAAACGACTAAGTCCGAAGGTAAAAGTCTCCACCGAGGAAACCCACATCGCGTATCCGGACAAGGGCTCCAGGAGGTCGGATTCAACTGGCAGGTTCGTCCCGGTGAAGAAAAACTTCAAAATAAAGACTAAGTCAGAAGGTAACTTTTTAACCGAGGCCTCCCGCGACCTGTAGCCGAGCAGGGCTCCATCGCGGTCGGCCTGAAAGTTTGACTTTGCCCCGGTCGAGGTGCAACCAGATGACCCGATTGGCGCTTTTTGTTTCTAAGCGCTAGAAAAGTAATAATTCTTTAAAAATTCATATCTCCGGTTCCCCTGAACCGATTTTAATCGTTTATGTGTCATTTTAAAGATAAAAATATAAACTATTTTTATAAATTGGTTTTGGATTTTTAAACTGTTTCCTGTGTTTTATTCAATTACTGTTTTGTGATATTTGAATGCTTTACACTTTGTCTCCTAAGTTAAGCCTTGACGCTCGTTGCCAAGCTACCAAGGGTTGAGCTGGGATTAATTTACTGAGACCTAACTGTACCTAGGTGGAGGTTAGTGGCTTGTTGCTAGGTGTAGGTACCTACCTGCCCTACCAATAACCCATTTTCCAACATAAGAACACACTGGTATGAAAGCTAGGACGTTTTCCCAAACACACAGAAGGTACAACTCCCAAAGCACTGTCTATTTGCAGGGCCTTACGCTCCTGCACAGCGTTTCCATGAGGGGTGGTATCACAACACACCCGGGAACGTGCAGAGCTCTTGCACTCCTTTTAGGGGCAGGGGGATAAAGTCTGCAGGGCGCAATCCTGCTGCATGCCTACATCCAAAAATACGGCCCCCCAGAAGCTCATCAGGGACGGGTTCTCCAACGAAGGTTCCACTTTTTGTCCTGCCAATGAGGTTCCTGATGCTCCCCAAGAGGTATGTGAGCTGGGGGAACCCTCCCTGAGTGTCCCGTTTACAGCAGCACTGAGACAGGGGGACAGGCCTGCTGCTGACTTGGCCAGACTTCCTTTATGGAGGCCACATGCCTCTTCCCTGAACGACCTCCAGGCCAGCAGGTGTCTTCTGCCTCTTGCCTGACTGACAGATGTCCTCCTCCCGAGGGATGCTTGTGTCGTGTGGTCCGTTATACCTGCCCGGGCCGCGGCAGTGATGGGTTGCGAGAAAGCAGTTTCTGTAAGTGCCTAGGTGGCACTTTAACCAGCACACTTCGACCGGCGGCTCCTTACAACTCGTCCGGGCGGCGGCGGTGATCACGCATCAGGAGACACAGATTCCCCTGCATGGAAGGGAAGACAGGCGCATCAGCTTAGCACCCGTCCTGTGCTCCTCAGCCCTAAAAAATAAATCGCTCTTCACGCACTGAAGGGACACCACACCCACAGTGCTCTCCTTTTACAAGAGTAGAAATGGGCAGAGCGTTCCTCCTGCGCTACAACACTACCCAGTTACAGTGCTCTATAGAGCTGGGAGACAAGTAAAACTGCAGCACCCAGCCCTTGGAGATGGAAAAATGAGGCACAGAGAGGTAGGGCCCAAGACAACACGCCAGCACAAGGGAGTGCATTCAGGCAGTTCCTCCTAGTGACCGAGCAGGTTACAGGTCAGCATAACAGCAGCAGTCCAAGGCAGTTCCTGGTGAGTCCTTCCAGCAGCATTCTGTGCCCAGTCCAGTATGTCTTCTTGTTTCCAGGTATGGGAAAATATGGGGAAAAAACACTGTACTTATACTCAGTGTTGCACAACACTTACAAAGAGTGGGAAAAGAGGTTCCATCCAGTTCCAACTGGTCCTAGAAGTGTCCCCTCTCTCCTCCAGCACAGGCTCCAGAAATCAGTTGGGGGTAAGCAAGCCCTTTGTGTGAGGCCAGGACACACCCTTTACAAATGCAGCTGTGCCCTACCTCCCCT
This sequence comes from Pleurodeles waltl, assembly GCF_031143425.1. Lineage (NCBI taxonomy): Eukaryota > Metazoa > Chordata > Amphibia > Caudata > Salamandridae > Pleurodeles > Pleurodeles waltl. The sequence continues at coordinate 653,727,475 of NC_090439.1, forward strand.
CCTCCCAGCCCAGGAAGAACATTCACTATGCATAACCATCTCTGTGACACCTCCACCCTTCCTGTGTACAGAGTAGTGTATAAAAAAGATTATAATTAAAAGGCATTTGATCCTATATGGCAGTTAAAGTGTGTAAAAAGTGCTTTTAAATGTATGTTGTATGCATGCTTGTGGGTGAGTGTGTTTATGTGAGTGTGTGAATGTGCATCCATTTGTAAGTACGTGTGTCCTCAAAATAAAGGTCAAATGGTGTGTGATGTCAATTCTGCGACCCCTGCCATTTTGTTAATTGACACCCATGACTGTTACATGGATGTTGAGATTTGAGTTGGATGCACAAACTGTGAAGAACACTTGGCAAAACCTGGTGAAACTAACGAGGAAGCAATTTACTCAGGAAGCTCCTGTGTGGCTGTATGGCTCCTTTCCTGGGTTTGCAACAAAATCACTAGGGATCAGGAAGGAGGTTGCAATGTTGTCCTTCTCTACTTGGATGACATCTGAGCATGGGGAAAATATTCTTCACATCTGGGTTTTTCCAGAGCAGATGGCTGACCATTTCTTTGCCACTGCTTTTTTCAGCACACAGTTCTTTCACAAATTAAGGATTAATTTTATGAAGCATAGTTTCAATCAGTCTATGCCATCCAAACTAGTATGTGCTTAATTCTAAACCAAGCACCATAATCATGATAGTGATGCCACAGTTGTATTCAGTCTCAGGGACGTCAAGGGACACTCCTATCTGGCCCAGCCTTGACTTAGTCCCCAGGCCTGGAGTGACTAAATGGGTTTTCCCTATCTCTGTGCTGAATAGTTGATTGAGGCAGTACATCTCATGGATAGAAATTGCAGTGACAGCCCCAAGATGCATGTTAAATCTACCAGGATGTTGATGAATTATTCAAAATGTCCAGATATTATGTTTCTGATTGTTAACTGTACTGCTGTAATCCTGCTTCAGAGAATATTGGGATGGGGTTTAAAATCTCTGCGCCCCTATCATAACATCTAAAGCATCATATCTAAAATTTGAACCAAAATCAGGCAGTCTAAGAAAGTGAATTATTATTTGTAGTGAGTGGCTGCCCACCTCAAGGATTATTAACATTACCTTATCAGAGTTAACCCCAAAAGTCACTAAATTAACCTGAGGCAATATTTAAGTAGATATGGCACACAGCATACAGGATGACCTTAGGGCAATTTGTAAAGCTTTTATGCAGTACAAAATCAGTATTAAAGTCAAAACACCAAACAATAAAAATTTCAAATCAAACCAGAGTAAATTTCACAAAGCAAAATGACTCCAAAATGAACCATATTCAATAAGAAAAACGGATATATGATTTTGTAAAGATTTGAGTGAGAATAGAGCCAAAAAGCACTATGCACCAATCACAAAGACAAGCAGGACGTCCTAGTCAAAGAAGTCAGAATCTCTTAATGGGCCAAGGAAGTCGGTTGATCTAGTATGATCTCACCAAAGTCAGAAAGGTGTTAATTAAGGTCCTGTTGAAGCTATTGATTTTAGTGAGGAAAACACTAAGCAGTAAAAGTCAAATTTCACACCTAGGGCAATAGTTGTATTCTGGATTATTTTGCCCAGTCAAAACGTTTACCTCGGAATTTAGGGTCACATGTAGCAATGTTTGGTTTTGGGACTCGCAATTTGCGAGTCGCAAAACCGAATGTTGTATAGTGTCAATGACATTATTAGCGATTTGCAAGGGGGTCGCAAATGCCCACCTCATGATTATTCACGAGGTAGGTCGCAATTTGCGACCCCCTTGGGAATGGAGGCCCTCACAGGGATGGTGGCCTGCTGGAGACAGCAGACCACCATGTCTGTGACTGCTTTTAAATAAAGCAGTTTTTTAAAAAAATGTAGCCCGTTTTCTTTAAAGGAAAACAAGATGCATTTCAAAATAAAAAATAATGAAACGTACGGCTTGTATCTGTAACTAGAACTCAACAGACCATACTGCATTGGTACAAAAACACCTCAATGGTCTCTCACCACACATGTTCAATCACATGGGAATAACGACTCAACATATGAGACTCAATTATGCTTCCTGTTGCGATACACCTGTTCTTTGTTATCCGGTGGCACCAGTCCAACAGGGGCTCCATCAATGACTCCAACCACATGTGGGAGAATCCAATTAAATAAAACCCATGTTTCACGTTAGAAAAGTTCTTATGTCTGGGGAACCTGATGTAGTAGTCAACGTGTCTCATCATTGCAGATAGCACATCCCTTAATACCATACTGAACATGGGTTGAGACGCACCTCTTGCAGTAGCCACTGTGAACTGGAAGGATCCTGTGGCCAAGAAGAGCAATACTGTCATGAGTCTATTTATAGGTGGTATACAGTACGGGTTTCTGTTGAGTGACATAAGATCTGAGTCCAATTGACAGCAGAGGTCATGGATAGTTTGACGGTCCAACGTAAATTTTGTGATTACATCTCATTCCAACATGGTCCTCTGACCTGGAATGGGACGGAAGACTGGTGGATCTTGTAACCTCCCTCTCCCAGGGAACCTACATAGTGACACAAAATATACATAGTTTTACACACAGTGGCCATGCCACTAACATGCCTGAGGTGTGTCACCAAAGGCAGCATCTCAACATATTACAGTCAGGAGATACACTACACCCATTGCACATCACAACACAATATTACATTCTTCCCAAATGAACATTCCTTTGTCATGCTACACATGTGTCCACAATATGTGGGTCTGTCACACCCAGTTCATGTCCATAAATGCAATGTTTGAAAGTATTAATGTATGTGACCGCCGATTTAACTGCTGTTGTCGGACGATGGTGCACAGCGGTCACATGGTATGTATGGCTAGGGACACACTTTAATGCAATTTCTGTGGGCTTTCTCACAGTAAAATGAGGCTCAAGCAATGTAGGGATGTAATTACACCCAATTCCAGGTTGTGATGCATCATATCATTTAAATTTTAACTGCGTAGCTAAGACTCAAAATGGTGGGAGCCTGACCTCCTAAATGGACATTTGGCAATGCCCGCTGGTGGTGGAAGTCAACATCACTGTGGGTGGATACAGCTGTGGCAGACACAGCCATAGGCTTACATTGTTGATTGTGACAATCGTGGGCCAATGGCTGTGGTGAACAGGTAAATGGCGTACATGTAGGCCGAATTCTGAAACATACCTCACTTGCCTCTTAAAACTGCTGCCATCAACATCTCCACCATTTCAGCTGCTGTGTGTCAACTCTGGGAGCAATCATGCCTGGCCAAGCAGGTAAAAGAGCCACTGCCTTCACACCAGGAGAGCTCGAGAATCTGGTTGAGGAGGTCCTTCACTACTATGGCCAGCTCTATAGCTTACCCCAGGAGCAAGTAAGTTAGAAGATGTCCTCATTACATACAGTCCATTAATTACCATAATTTGTCTCCACACAGGTTACATTTGTGCTTATGTGTGTTTGTGACTCAGTATGGTCCTGTCACAAAACCTGTTATACATGCTCTTGATGTCCAGGGTGGGTATGTAGGACAATGTGCCCAGTGTAGAATACTTGACTGTTATGCAGCATGTCCTTGAGCAACACAAAGTCCCCCCTCTGTTACATGATTGTGCAGATGCAGTGCAACTATGCAAACATGCAAATCCCCTCACTGAAACTTTCATTGAGTTAACCTCACATTCACTTAAATTGCCTAACAGTATGTGCATGTCTTCTGTACTGCTGTGCCATATCTGTGTGGTAGGCAGCCATATGTCAGTCAACAAAGGGCCCTCAAGGCAGTTCAGGCCTTCACAACTTTCCATGCACCAAAGTTGTAGCTCACAAACCCCTTCAGAGTGGCCATGAAACTAGGTTTGTCCCAAATGGTGCTCACTTGATCTATTGTCAAGCATCCCAGTGATGTGTCTGCAATGCTCATGTATGTCCTTCATACACAGCTTGCAGGCACCAAGGCCTAGCAATGCATACTCACAGTGTATGCCATAGCCCAGGTGGCAAGACAATGGCAGTGGACTAGGTAAATGAGGCCTCATGGCAACACCCTTCACACAGGCATGTGCTTGGCTGGTGCTTACACTGGGTGTACAGTTCTTACCTTTGGCCTGAATACACACTCACAAACTACACTAAGATGAGGACTACAATATCAAATTGTCCTATTCCATTTTTTCGTTGTCTACCCATTTCATTGGGCAGTTGTGGGCTAACACATTTCCCTAATTCATAACAGTCTAATTTTATAACATTGATCACCTGCCATCTCATGTCATTTTCTGTATGGTCTTCAGCAATAAAGTATTCTACCGGAGGGCTTTAAGACCTTGCAGCAGATACAACTTTGATATTGACGGATACGTATTCAGATTTTTTAGGTGGTTTCTCCAATACATGGTTTACCACATGAACACTTTATCCTGTAGATCACATTACAGGTATTGCAATTGGAAAGCCCAAGCTGAGGTATTTCAATGTTGGCATGTTGAATTGATTTAGATTCTATACAGAACTGGCACACAGTACACTAGACACACTTGAAGTGTTCACTGACCAGGCGTAATGTCCAATGATGAATAAGGGTTTCTGGCAATTTTTCTGGTGTGAGTGTGGCCCTTACTGAGTGCTCTTTCAGAGTTTTACTCCTTTGTAGGAGAACATTGGATGTCCAGAGCAAGATCCCCTGATGCCAATACCTTCAAATGCTTCTTAGTGCTTTTAGACACTCAGGGCTATGACTTAGATGTCAGCGGATGGAATACCCTGCTACAAATGTGACGGATATCCTGTCTGCCCTATTATGATTGCTATAGTATATAATGGGATTTACATTCAGCGTATGGGATATCCGTCACGTTTCTGATGGAGTATTCCCCTCCGCCGAAAAAGGTAGTCACACATTCAAAGCTTTTCAGACCTTTGTCCCTTGGATTTTGGAGTGAGTACACTTCTACTGGGGCAGTACCATGCCCTTTTCAGAGAGCATTTTAGAAGATGTTTAGTATAACCCCTAGCCAGGAGGATTTGTTAGCCAATATGGCAGCTTCTTTAAAGATGTCAGATCTTTGATGACATTTTCTATGTTTCCTTAGGAACAGACTTTAAGGTTAAGAGGTTTTCAATGATTACTGAATTTCTTTCAGCGGTTTTCTGGTAGAGTGTAGTGTATAGAGTGTTATTTTCTAATTTGACAAGCACATCTAGAAACAAGACCTCTTTGTTACTACTTGTCAAAGTAAACATCAGACTGCCGCATATTTGATTTAACCTGGTATGAAAGGGTGTCAAAGCCTCCAGAGAACCTTTCGAGATCAAGAAATTATCATTAATTTCCATGTTATCATGTGTTCTGTGACTGTGAAATCTGGGGTGAAAATCACTCACATAGAAGCCCCCATTATTTGCACGTAAAAATAATGTCAGAGTTTGCAAAAAATGCTGTTAAAGCCGGGATGATTAAGTCAATGAGGTAGGTTTTTGGGACATGCTGTATTTTAGGTTGGTTATTCAGAATGTTTCTGATAACTAGGATCCCCTCCTGTTGTTGTATGTTAGTATATAGAGACTCAGGCGGTCATTCCTACCTTGGCGGGCGGCGGTCGCCGCCCGCCTGGAGGGAACCGCCAGAAGACCGTACCGCGGTCAAAAGACCGCGGCGGTCATTCTGTCTTTCTCGCTGGGCTGGTGGGCGACTGCCAAAAGGCCGCCCGCCCGCCCAGCGGGAAAGCACCAGCAACGAGGAAGCCGGCTCCGAATGGAGCCGGCGGAGTTGCTGGTGTGCGACGGGTGCAGTTGCACCCGTCGCGATTTTCAGTGTCTGCCAAGCAGACACTGAAAATCAATGTGGGCCCCCAGGGGCCCCACGACACCCGTTCCCGCCAGCCAGGTTCTGGCGGTGAAAACCGCCAGAACCAGGCTGGCGGGAAGGGGGTCGGAATCCCCATGGCGGCGCTGCTTGCAGCGCCGCCGTGGAGGATTCACAGGGGCAGCGGGAAGCCGGCGGGAAACCGCCGGCTTCCCTTTTCAGACCGCGGCTTTACCGCTGCGGTCAGAATAGCCCCAGAAGCACCGCCAGCCTGTTGGCGGTGCTTCCTCCGTCCCCTACCCTGGTGGTCTCGGACCGCCAGGGTAGGAATGACCCCCTCAATGTCCATGGTTACTAACATACATTCTGATTGTGAGAAAGGCATCGCTTCCATTAAATAATAGAGTTCATAGTGTCACTTATGTGGCAAGGAGCCAAGGTTGTAAAGGGTTTTGTAAAGACATTTATATATTGTCCTATGTGTTCCAATAAAGAACCACAGCTGGATAAAATAGATCTGCCCGCTGGATTAGATGGGTTCTTAGGCACTTTGTGCAAGGTGTAAATCACAGGGGTATAAAGGTTCTTTATGTTCAAGAGAAGGAATTTATTTTGGCTGAGGAGCCCCTCTTCTTTTGCAACTGTCATGAGTTGAAGAATCTCTGCCTGGATATCACTAGTGGGGTCCTTAATTAGTCTTACATTATGTAAACGTTTATATAAAGGAAGTGGTTAATGCTATTGTCGCACATCTGAAGCTAATCAAGTTCAAAGTCGCATAGCGTGTATTTAGGCACAGTGCCATCCTGGTCAGAGAAACCCAACCACCAAGGGTTTCAAAGATACACAGATTTCACAAATGGAACCCAGGAAGGGACCACCTATGTACTGTGCTGTAAAATACAAATTGAAAAAGAAACAGGGACCAGGGCACTCAAAGTCTCTATAATAAGTATACAGTCCAAGATGAGTAGAGTTGCAAAAAGTGTTTAATCCAAGATCAGAAAACAGCCAACACGTGTTTCGTCCTTGCAGACTTTTTCAAGGCTCATAGATTCAAGCTTGGATGAAGACTAGTTCCGATAGGGCTGCTGTAGCCCCTAAAGTATATCTTTGAATCCACTGATTATGATCATTCTTGCCATACATTCTGGCTAGTACTCCTGTCTTTACACTATGTGGCTTGCCGTATTCTTGGATGTTAATCATGTGGTGTATCCGTAGTTTCAGGTAACGCTAAACATGGGGTCCTGAAGGGCCCAATCTTGATTCTTCGAGTCACCGTACGTCTATTAGGACGTGTACGATGCGGGGAGTAAACGGATAGCGCGTGATAACGGACTACAAGGCAGCGTTATCACGCGCTATCCGTTTACTCCCCACATCGTACACGTCCTAATAGACGTACGGTGATTTGAAGAATCAAGATTGGGCCCTTCAGGACCCCATGTTTAGCGTTACCTGAAACTACGGATACACCACATGATTAACATCCATGAATAAGGCAAGCCACCTAGTGTATAGACAGGAGTACTAGCCAGAATTTATGGCAAGAATGATCATAATCAGTGGATTCAAAGATATACTTTAGGGGCTACAACAGCCCTATCGGAACTAGTCTTCATCCAAGCTTGAATCTATGAGCCTTGAAAAAGTCCACAAGGACGAAACACGTGTTGGCTGTTTTCTGATCTTGGATTAAACACTTTTTGCAACTCTACTCATCTTGGACTGTATACTTATTATAGAGACTTTGAGTGCCCTGGTCCCTGTTTCTTTTTCAATTTGTAGTCTTACATTATGATCATTATTAGTGAATTGGTGATGTACCTCTGACTTAAAGGTATCCCTATCCTGTAATACGATGCCGTTCACTTTGCCAACTGGTTTGATTATCAGAGATGTTTTGTTTATCAGAGATGTTTTGTTTTGCCTTACAGTCATCTAGGGAAATGCTGTATCTTGTGAAGATGTTTCTTTGCTGAAGGTAGTGAATGTCTTTTAAGACAAGTCAGAGCAGCTTTTGCATCAGCAGTTATGTCTGACTAATTTATTTGTATTTCCAGTTCAGAAAGTTCTTTGAGTAATTTATTTATCCTCGGTGTGGATGCCTGGTATATTTCTAACCTTGAGCCTTAGCCTTGAGATATTCAGTCATCATTTTTATCATTAAAGTAGGGTATATTTTTCCAGCATTTTCAAACTTCATCAGTAGATGTTGTGGATATATTATCTCTACTTTTACAGGACAAAGATGGTCCTTTCACAATCTTGTGTGTATATACCTCAGAATATGTAGTAGTAAAATCCGACATTGGTTTTCATTATGAACATGGCGGTAGACACCGTCGGCCGCAGTGGTGACGGTGAACAGAAGACCGCCATTGGCGGTGAACAGAAACCTGCCATATAAAGATGCCAAAAACAGAAACTGCCACAATTTCTGCTATAACCAGACACCGCCAGGGCCTTGCACATCCCACCCCACCACAGCTAAGCACACAAATCCCCCGCCCTCCAAATAATGATGCACAAATCACTGCAGTGCTTAGTGGATGCCAAATGACCATTGGGGGTACAGACCGCCACGGCCAGCAATGGGACCCAACAGTAAGAAATGCACACATTGGCAAGTTTGAAACCCACACACCTGACACACATCTACAACACTATAAAACACGCACAGACACACCCCACAATCCTTTGCATCGCCAGTAGGATAAGCCAGACTGGCAACCCTACACACAGACACTGAACGCAACATCTCACAACTCACTCACACACCTAACCACACAACAGCACCCTCACCAATATCCACACAACACAGCATCCACAACACACACCATGGCACCCCCTAAGCACCCATGCTGCACAGAAAGGGAGCTAAGAACAATGGTGGATGAGATACTCAAGGTCAAGCCACAAATCTTCTGGGCACAGGTCCAACACACACCCATCGCCAGGAAGATGGAGCTATGTCAGACTATAGTCAATAAGGTCATCGCAGTGGGAAACCATAGTCGCATGAGGGATGACGTCCGCAAGAGATGGAACAACCTGCGCGGGAAGATGAGGTCCATGGCATCCAGGCACCACATTGCAGTCCAGAAGACTGGGGGAAGTCCTCCACCTACACCACCCGAATGCACCAACTGGGAGGAAAAGGTACTGGCCATCCTGCACCCTGAGGGCCTCACTGGACTCACTGGAGGAATGGACTCGGGTAAGTCATCTACAATTACCCCATATCCACCACACCTGTAATGAATGCACCACCTCACCCCTCCAACTACCACCAGGATCACACCCCACCCTGGACTCAGTCACTACACCCAGTCACCTTGCATGCCCACAATCCCACCAAGAGGCCCACATCCCTTCCCCTATGCACAGCCACCCACCCCTGCAAGGTATCACAATGGAACTACAACAACCCAAAATGCACCACCACATCCCATGCAAAATGCAATGGCAACCCCACAAAACATCCCTGCATGGCCCAAAAGTGGACAAAAACTGCACTAAATAGACCAGAGCTGTGCACCTTCATCTGAATTAGTAAATGTAACATATATGTTCTACCCCCCACAGGCACCACCACTCATGCCACCCTGACGGAAAGGACACCATGTCCAAGACACGATGGGCCAGATCCTGGCCACCCTGGAGCAGAGTCAAAGGCAGCCCAACATCAACAGACCATGGAGCAGTGGAAGCAACTCAGTGCCACCCTGGCCACTATTGCAGGGGTGCTGCAGCACCACAACCCAACCCAGGCTGTGACCCCCACAAACCAGGAAGCCCCTACCACTGCCCAGGACACAGACCATCCATCAGCATCAGCAACAGCAACTGGACTGGTGTCCCTGTCTAAGGACTCACATGAGACCAGCACCCCTACCCATACAGCCCTGCACCAGACACTCAAACGGTCCCTCAGATCCAGATATGGCACTGGAACACCTGCCAAGACCAAGGCACCCTCAAAGAAGTGACTTTGACACAAACTGTCTCCCAAGTGTGCCACATTGCCACAATCCTCAGCGGCCAATAGCAACTCAACAACTTGCAAGGTACAGATGGACATATACCCACTGCTACCAATCGCTGAGACCATGTAGCCAGCATGGGCATCCAACATCAGCCAACTCCCTATCACTGTAAAGAGGACAAATGCATCCCTGACAACTATTAATATAAATGTACACCAAAGTCAATGTCTCCCGTCATTATGTTGAATCAATTGTAAGTGTGAATGCATTTGCCAGTTAAATTAATAATCAGACCTTTATTGCAGAAATGGCACCCCACGCACAACATTGTGGGGAGTAAACAAATATGTACACCAAGTTGGTTATCATGTCACATGGCACCTGAAAGTCATGTAACAGTGTCAATGACCACAGACCCCACATCGCCATAGTGAATAAGTCAGTGCAGACAACATCATCAGTGAACAGTACCTCATAGTCACTGGAAGTATAGTTCGATCAGTTGGTTCCTGGAGTGAACAGCTTCCCCCTCTTCATTATCACCATCACTCTCATCCCCTCTCAGAGGAAGCTGGTCTGGATATATAGCACCCTCTTCCTCCAGTAGGGGGACAGATTTCCTCACAGCCACTTTGCACAGCATGCAGCAGGCCACCACTATACTACACACCTTCTCAGGGCCATAGCTCAGGGATCCCCAGAGAGATGGAGGCAGCAGAATCTAGCCTTCAGGAGACCTATAGTGCTCTCTATCACCCTCCTAGTACGTCCATGGGCCTCATTGTAATTTCTCTCAGCATCTGTCCTAGGATTCCTCACGGGTGTCAGGAGCCAATGCATGTTGGTGTAGCCATAATCACCTGCAAAAGTGGGCGAAACAGGACTGTAACAAACTACCCTCAGATGCAGACAGCCTGGCTGACAGCTATGTACAGAAAAACTGTCAAACACACTCACCTATGATCCATCCTCTGTCCCCTTGTAGTTGTTCCATCAAGTTTGGCACACTGCTGTTCCTCAGAACAAATGAATCATGGACTGATCCAGGGAACATGGCATTCACATGTGAAATGTACTGGTCTGCAGCACACACCAATTGTATGTTCATGGAGTGGAAGTTCTTCCAGTTTCTGTACACCTGTTCACTTACTCTTGGGGGGATGAGAGCTATGTGGGTGCCATCAATGGCACCTATCACATGGGGAATGTTGGCAAAGGCATAAAAATCTGACTTGATGGCAGGGAGTTCAGCACTTTGGGGAAACTTCTCATGTGTCTGCAGGTTATGTACACAAGCATCCAGGAATTTGGACAGGATAAGGCAAAACCTTGGCTGTGAGAACCCTGCACCCATGCCCACTGTTACCTGAAATGAGCCCATGGCCAGGAAATGGAGTACAGAGAGCACTTGCACTTCAGTAGGGATGGCATGCTGATTCCGATTTGCCAGTCTCAGTACTGGATCCAGTAATGCACAAAGTTCATGGATAGTAGCACTAGTGAGTCTGTAATTGATAATGATGTGACGTTCTACTATGGTCTCCAAATCAACAAGAGGTCTGTCAACAGATAGGGCCCTCCCTCGCCACATGGGTCTGTCCCTAGGAGGAGTGGAGAACACATGTGAGGGACACAGATTCATTTGCACCTTTTGTGTATAAAACACTGCTTTACAACATGTAGATTACACATAAGCATTGTAGGATGTACAACTGAAGTTACATGTTTTAGCTGATACGTCTGGACTGTTGTGGTGAGTAAATAGTCATTTGGGCATGCGAATGAGGGATGGGGTCCATACGGCCAGCATGGGACCTATGACCAGGAAATATGTGCGCAGTACTTGCAAAATGGCAGCCCCCTGTCATCCAGATATGTAGCAGTGGAAGTGACCTCATACCGCTAGCGGCTGTTGTGATGGCGTAAGCCGGTGTTCACCACCGTGCACCCATTCATTGGTTAACATGGAGGAATATGGGCCGATCATGATCACTGCCGCAGTGACAGTGCACACCGCCGCAGAGCGTGTGCCATTTCGTCACCCCAGGTTCAATTGACTCCTGGATTCCTTGCATGCAAGTACTCCACTGAGTGTGCTGCTGTGTCCTGACTCTGGTTACTCCAATGGCATGAGTCACAGGGGAAAGAGCCCTAGCCTTCATCATGGAGGAGCTGAAGAAGCTGGTGGACCTGGTCCTACCCCTGTAAGGCAAGTTATATGGGCGACCAGAAGTGCAGATGAGTAGGCGGATGGGGTGCATGGATTTGTGTGATAGTGGTGGATGCCTGTATGCATGTGTGCACGATTTGTAACTGTACAGGTGTCGAATGTTTGACAATCAGTGTATGTGAGGTTGTAGAATGATGTTGTTAAGTGTCCGCCCCACAGGGGACGTATAGCCAGCGGAATCAAATGGGTATTGTCTCATGTCTATGTCGCTTTTCTGTGTGTCCCCTACAGGTCAGCGCCCATCAGAAGTGGGGACTCTGGCCGGCCATCGCCAGGGAGGTGCAGACCCTGGGGGTCTACAACTGGCAGAGCACCCACTGCAGGAATTGGTGGGAGGACCTGCAGCGCTGAGCCAGGAAGACCTGCGAGGCCCAGCTAGTGAAAGTCCTCCCAATGAGGAGTGGCCATCGGGCCCTGACCCCCCTAATGCACTGCATTCTGGTGGTGGCATATCCAGACTTGGATGGGCGCTTGAAGGCTGCACAGCAGACACAAGGGGGTGAGTACAGAGACCATTTTCTGCCTCCTTGATGGATGTCTGAGGGTGCTGTTGTATGTATGCTGTACAGTAGCAGGGACTCTGACTAGTGTCTTATAGCAATACGGGCAATTAGATGATAAGGGGCAGGTCTGCAGTTCCTCAGGTCCTTCTGTAATGTGGGAGGTGGTTATATGGTAGGGTTGTGGCCACTAGTCAGGGGTATAGGCATGACTATAGCTGTAGGTGTTGCATGTTGGTGCATGGCTTGTGATGTTGTGAGGGGTTGTGGGTGCATTGCGGGGTGGGTGGAGTGGGTGGACATATAACTGTGCACTTTCTTCCCTTGTTTAGTAGGTTGCAGTACTTACAGTTGTCGTCTTCATCACCAGTCACGGTTGCAGAGGTATATGGCAAGGAGCAGCACTGGCATGATTTCCAATTCTCTCTCCATGTCTGCTTTGGTGTGTTGTGTGTGCCTCTGGAATGTGTTTCCTTTTATTTGGTTCATTTCCGCCAGGCTTTGAATGGCTGTGGTTCCCGCCCCAGAACTGACAGCGGTCTTGTGCTTCATTATTTGTTGGGTGGGTAGGGCTTTTCCGTAGGCCTGTGGGCCGCCTCTTCTGTCATTGTCGGCACTCCTCTGCTGGCAGTGAGTGTTTTTCAGGCTGCCTGTTTTTCATATGCTTCATTATTTGGCGGTCCAGACTGCCAGCCTGTTGGCGGTAGTTACCGCCACTGCCGGCGGTGAGGTCTTTCCCGCTGTGTTCATGATGAGGGCCATAGTCTAGAGGAACTCAAACTCAAAATAAGGGAGGACACAGTATGCAGTCTTACACCCATTACCCATTACCTCTGATATCAAGGAATCAGTGGTATTTCCTGCTTGTTATAATTTGTTTTTTGATAAATATGAAAGGTGTGGCCTTTTATCATTTTTCTTTTTTTTTTATACCACTTTTTATTCGACCTACCAGAACTCAGGTACAGCTTGCTCTCCCTAGTTCTGTAATTTTTGTTTTTAATGGGCAGTCTACGGGCTATATCTTGAAATCTGACTTCTTATTTTAGGGGCTAATACCATTCTTTCCCAGATAAGCTTTCAGTCTTTGCTCTGTAGGTATACACTCTATGTTAAAGGCTTACACCTCACACTGTATCACTATCCTTTCAGAACCATGTTCTCCTTGATTAGGGCGCCTCTTTATCTTATGAGTTCTGATGAGGGTCCAGCTATCTTCTGGAGGGATCTAAATGCTGTTGACTACCACTAAGGACATTAGATAGATTATATTATATATAAATGGGCCATTTTCTTGTTTTTAAGATTCACACATTTGATCACTGAATTTGTTAATGTGTGTGTATCACTTTGATGAGAGCACTGAGCACATTTCTTATTACACATCCACTGCACTGTCACTAAAAAATGTATTTTATAACGGTTCTTCATATATGATCAGTTATAACAAATGATTGAAATACTCATGTTGTTCCTTTGTATTTACTGTATTGTTTTAAACTCTTAGAAAGTTAGCATTTTTATGCCACAACCATTTGGTACCCGCAGTCTGTTCCTGGGTCACATGATTAGGTCTGGGTAGCAGTTGGCCTTTGTATAGTCCTCCCAAACAGCCATGCAACAGAGAATGGGCCATCTCATGTAGAATGGGTTTGGAGCTGTGAGCAGCCCCATGAGCAGCCCCATTTGTGTTTCCATGGGCTGAGCTCTGATCTCTCACAGAGAACTCACCCTAGCCTTTGTGCCTATGGCCTCGCTGAAGCCAGGGCAGGAGGGCAGGAAATTCCAGACACTTCTATGGGAGGAATCCTCCAAACGATTCTCCGGCCCAAAAGGATGCACCAGATACATAAATTGGACACTCAGACCTACTCTTCTTCCCCTAGACCTGTGGAAAGTCACTCAGAGGACTGCCTGCTGCGGTGGAATGCTGTGTACTTCAGAAGACTGCCTTGCTGCACCAAGAAGGGCTGCCAGGCTGCCTAAAAGATGCTCTGAGCCCCAGAGGTCTGCCCTGTTGAATAAGACTTTTTTTTATCTTGAACACATGACTTCTAGAATTGACTCCAACGGGTAGCTGGCTGGTCTCCTGATTAGAGCCTCAGGGACAGAAAAGGATCTTGAACTCGCACAAGTACCCTGTCTGAGTCCGTCTTCAGCCTCCAAGTGGTACCTCTCCAGTCCTGGAACCTTGGAAGTGGTGCTAAAGATGCCCAAATAGCCCAAATCCAAAACTTGGGACTTACAAAATTTCAATCTAAAACGTGCTCTGAGAACCAAGACGAGACCAGGACCATCCTGCTGGTCAGTACACACAAGGTTCATCGCCGGTCAGCCTGATGCAGCAGTAGCTCCATCTACATTCTTCACTGCAGCAGGGAATCCTGTTCAACAGCTCCTCGCTGAAGGGGTATCCAGGCTCGTGGAGCCCTCCTCAGCAATAGCAGCAGCTTTATTCTGATGGATTTTCAACTTCCAAAAAAGAGACTAAGGGGGTCATTCTGACCATGGCGGTAATTACCGCCATGGCGGAGGTCGGCGGTAGCACCGCCAACAGGCTGGCGGTGCACCACTGGGCATTCTGACCGCGGCGGTTCAGCCGCGGCCAGAAACGGAAAGTCGGCGGTGTACCGCCGACTTTCCGCTGCCCGTCTGAATCCTCCATGGCGGCGGAGCGCGCTCCGCCGCCATGGGGATTCTGACACCCCCTACCGCCATCCTGTTCATGGCGGCTCTCCTGCCATGAACAGGATGGCGGTAGGGGGTGCCGCGGGGCCCCTGGGGGCCCCTGCTGTGCCAATGCCAATGGCATGGGCACGGCAGGGGCCCCCGTAAGAGGGCCCCAAAAAGTATTTCAGTGTCTGCCCAGCAGACACTGAAATACGCGACGGGTGCAACTGCACCCGTCGCACCTTCCCACTCCGCCGGCTCAATTCTGAGCCGGCATCCTAGTGGGAAGGTTGATTTGCCCTGGGCTGGCGGGCGGTCTTTTGGCGGCCGCCCGCCAGCACAGGGCAAATGTCAGAATCACCGCCGCGGTCTTTCGACCGCGGTGCGGTGTTCTGACGGCGGTACCTTGGCAGACGGCCTCCGCCGTCCGCCAAGGTCAGAATGACCCCCTAAGTCCAAACAAAGGAATCTTCAACATTGCTTCATCCAGCGGCTCCCTGATGATAACCCTTCCTCATTTACTGTAAAACAAAAGGAACTGTGTCCATTGAGGATGATCTAGAATTTATATGGTGTACTCTTATTGGGTTATGAAAACCTTCAGATTTAGTCATATGCTAAATACAACCTTTCTGTCTAAGAGATACAATAAATAGTTAGCTAGTTAAAAACGAATAATTGACTATGGATGTGACACAACAGTATGTGCCACACTCACTCACTCATTCAATTCACTATTCTATGCAACATGAACTGCAACTGTCAGTCAACTGCTCCTACAGTCATAAAATTACATAGTCATTGACCTGTGGAAAATTAAGTGCATTATCTTTGCAGCGGTGGCTTGTACTCTTTGAAAGTGGTGGGGCAAGTCAAGTGACCCACCACTTCCCAAAAAAAGCAAAGAGCCTCCCTCATTCCAAACCTAAAAGTAAACTATTTCCTCCCTCTTAAAGCCCAAACCATATTCTCAAATACAACATAAACACAACCACTACACTAAAATGCATTATCCACACACAAATGCATTACACACATGCATTAAACATTTAAAATACATTTTTAAAAAAACAGCACTTACCCACGGGCTGCGCATCTTCCTCCATGTTCTTCTGGTCTCCAATAGAGGAAGAGCTCCCCTAATCAATCCAGATGCTGCTCTCATGCTGTTAACCAGCATGAGTGCAGCACCTGAATTGGATGGAGCAGCCTGGATGGATGCTCCTTCAGGCCCTAGAGGTCTGTGCTTGGTCTCCACCCAGCTGTCTTAAGACAGCTGAGTGGAGAGCTTCAAAGTGCACTTGTCACTTTGTCCACAAAACAGCTGGCCACAGTGACATGGACACTTTGGAGCATCAGGTCAAGGCACTGCTCCAGTCCGTCTTTGGGCTGGTGTTCACTGCACAGGTAAAAATAGAACGGCAATGAAATATTTTCTCTGCCATTTTATTTTTGCCTGCACAGCTCGCAGCAGGCAGGGGGGCGATGCTCCCCTGCCCTTGAGAAGAAGCCGCTGGTGTATCTTTGCATCCTTTCCAATCAGCACTAAAATCACAATATATAAAAAAAACTTTTAATAAATAGAGTATTATACTACTAACTCAGCCATTTTACAATAACAGTTAAGTGCAACAGAATAAAGTGGATTGTACCATAAATGCTTGCAAAAGGTCTTAAAATTGCTGCATGAACAAGGAAGGGGAGATTTGTCAAGTGACACAATGCAACCTTTGGCACATTGATTTATAATTCCTTTGTTGCTAAATAATTAGATCACCAGACATCAAGCCGTAAGACAAAGTAATAAAGGGCATTGTGTACTGAGCAGCATACACATATGTTTGTAGGGAAACCTGTTCAAATCAAATTCATAAAGTAGGTTTTATGATATCAAGAAGCCTGAAACACCTGCTCACACGGGTCATAGCCAAATACTGGGAAGAAAAAAAACTTCTGTAACTGTATCCGCCAACAATGCACAGCAAGATTACAGACCAGTTAACAATGTGGACTGTGCAATATCATTGAACTGCAAAACCAGTAGCCGACTGTTCTTGGGCTAGTATTAAGAAGGGGAAAACAATCTGCAACTTTAGCCACCCACATAACTCTCTTTATTATTTTGTAGGCTTCCCAGAGAAATTTCACAGACCTGCCTTGAGATGTGCATTTACTCCACTCAAAACATATAGTTATAGCTGTCTTATATTGCTTCATACCTAAATGGCAGAATACTGGTTTTAGGTAGTAACACCTTAAACTCTTTAATCTAGTGCAAAGACACACAACATGCATTAGCGATACTTGCTTGTAATTGCACAGTCTACAGATGTGATGGAAGGAACCTTTAAAGCACCTAAATGTGTACGCTTTTAAATGGATTAGTCCACATCTCAGTCTCATAAAGTCTTTTTGATGAGCTAAGTTCAAAGGGCTGGATAGGTATGATGCTTTCCCCAGGTCTTGATAGAACGTTACGCACAGGTCCACATGTGCTATTTGTGCTAACTCTTGCTGATCCTCTTTGCCTGACTTATTTTTTGCATTCTCTGCAAGGATTTTGGCACTTCATTTCGGTGGCAGGTTTTGTTCAAGAAGACTCTGTGCACCCAAGAGTTCAATTGAGTCGTTCACGTAGGGCTCTCATTGGAGCTTTTTGTCCTAAATCTCAGAAGAGATAGAACACTAGTAAATTATTCACATGCATTTAAATAGAAGTTGTCAATAGCAGGTTGCACTTTCTTTGCCTTCTTCTTCTTGGGAGAGAGGCTGTAGGAATATGCCTCTTTTCGCATGGGAACCCCCATTTTTGTAAACTGATGCTGCTGGTTGTTTGACAGGCTGTCATGTTTGCAATGTTTATTGTATTGTGGATTTCAGTGGTGGTTTCTCGGTGATTTCCAAATCGTTTTAAATCAGTGCTTATCAGTGTTTATTCAGCTTCTGCTAAACTGTGTTTTTCCTGTCTTCACAAAATGTTTTTTGTAGTGATTGTTTTAAATCACATATTCCATTTAAAGGAGAAAGTAATACAGGATATGTAAACTTGTGGTAGACTATTGTAAGCATAGAAAGTTTAACTATTGCACTTTCACTCAGACTTGCATCTCGTCAACCTCTCCACATCTCATTATTTTTCAGAGTTACTCCATCAGGACTCTGGTGTACAGCACTACTAATGGACTAAAAACTAAAAGTGATATATTGAAATGTGAACACAGTTGGGGGTCATTCACTTACTCCGTTCTGAATATTATGGCATTGTAGGGGTTATTAACCCTGCCAACAGCATAGTACTGTGTGAAATCTTTAATCTTTTAAATTACACCAGATTATTTGTAGCTCTGCTTTCAAAGGCACCTGAACTTTCATGCTTTAAGCATACTCACCACTGCCTTTCTGCACTTATTTTCTGACTAGATTAAGGTGGTGCTGCAGTTGTGTGAACATTACTAAGTTCCAAGTGTCCCCATGTCAAATATCTCACTTTACGTCAGCCCTGATCTTTTAAAAGACACATAGGGGGTGATTCTAAGTCTGGCGGGCGGCGGAGACCGCCCGCCAGACTTCCCCCTCCAAAATACCGCTCCGCGGTCAAAAGACCGCTGAGGGTATTTTAGGTTTTGCACTGGGCTGGCGGGCGACCGCCAAAAGGCCGCCCGCCAGCCCAGTGCAAAACTACCTTCCCACGAGGACGCCGGCTCCGAATGGAGCCAGCGGAGTGGGAAGGTGCGACGGGTGCAGTGGCACCCGTCGCGAATTTCACTGTCTGCAATGCAGACAGTGAAATTCTTTGTGGGGCCCTCTTACGGGGGCCCCTGCAGTGCCCATGCCATTGGCATGGGCACTGCAGGGGCCCCCAGGGGCCCCACGACAACCCATACCGCCATCGGGCGAACCGCCAGGAACAGGATGGCGGTATGGGCTGTCAGAATCCCCATGGCGGCGCAGCGAGCTGCGCCGCCATGGAGGATTCAAATGGGCAGCGGAAAACCGGCGGGAGACCGCCGGTTTTCCACTTCTGACCGCGGTCAAACCGCCGCGGTCAGAATGCCCAGCGGGGCACCGCCAGCCTGTTGGCGGTGCCCCCGTCATTTTAGCCCTGGCAGTCTTGGACCGCCAGGGTTAAAATGACCCCCAT
This sequence comes from Pleurodeles waltl, assembly GCF_031143425.1. Taxonomy (NCBI): domain Eukaryota; kingdom Metazoa; phylum Chordata; class Amphibia; order Caudata; family Salamandridae; genus Pleurodeles; species Pleurodeles waltl. The sequence continues at coordinate 653,746,834 of NC_090439.1, forward strand.
AATCACATTGTGTTCTAAGTTTGCTGTTAGCATGGTAACCATGGGCTCCAAAACACAAGCGGTAAAGTAAAATTGGCCAACAAAGTCATAAGCTGAAGGCACCACACATTACAATGGGGCACCTTGCAATTATGAATTTTGTTATGTGGAAGATATTGTGTAATGCTTTTACTACTATCCAAAGTGCATGATGATAACACTCTTCTCACAGGCTCTCGTCACTAAACTTTGCAATATGTCTTTAAGGTCTTGTGTGCTTAGCAGGTAATGTGCTATCAATACTGGCTTATTACAAAAGGGTGCTGGTGTATCAAAGGGTTTTATCAATTCTATCACTGTGGGAAAATGTGATATAACATATTGCCAAAGATTCTTATGAGCCAGCCATTTTATCAGCCAGTAAAAGAATTAAACACTGCCAAAAGTTCGAATAGAAGTTTAATATTTCCAGATTCTCTCCTGTAAACAAAATCATTATGTCAAACCTAGAACATGCTTCTAAACCTTGCACTTTTAATTCAAGTACAAAAGAGTAAAAATAACAAAAGGAAGAAGAAACGATGTTTTAATGACATCCCAAACAACAAAGTTCAAGCAGAACAGTATTAGACCAGGCTTTTTGCTAATATCTTGTATAACAAAGTTACATTGTGTTGACTCCTTCAGGAAGAAACAAAAATGACCCATTCTTTCTCACTTTTGTTTCTTGAATAGCGTTTTATTTTGTTGTTCTGCAGATGTTTATACCTGTACACTGATGAGGGCTGTTTTCCTTTTTGTGGGTTTTATTGGTTATTATAGATTTTAACCTAAAACAGGACAGCCTCGTTAAACTCCTGATTGGGATATGTTACTTACCTATAAGTCCCTGGTATCTTGCACAATGTGTACCCAGGGTCTGTAAGTTAAATAACACTAGTGGACTGCAACGCCTATCGTGCCATCTATAATAGTGACAGTGTAAACATGTCTTCAGGCTCACATTGTTGCCTGACCATTGCATTTACAAAATTGCAATTTGACCTGTCAAAATAACTCCCTTTGATAGGTTAAACCCTTGCTGTTAAATGTTAGTAGGTTACCCCTATGTATGTCTTATAGCCCATAAGATAGGGTGAGTGGTATTTGATAGTAGGACATGTAGGCATTTAAAGTTAACATGTCTTTACAGTGAGTAGCACCCAAAAGCCGTGTTCATTGCAGCAAAGCTGGTTGTTTAATAGAGAAACTCTGGGTTGCACTACTACATTTAAAAATTCTATTTGAGGTCAGGAAAAAACTGGAAATGCCATTCCTGGCCTCTATAATATTTATTGAAAGCCCATTCATTGGTGAAGTGGTCATTTTATAAATATAAAGAAACATGTACTATTAGAAAGTTCCTTTTTCCTGCCTAAAGACTTTTCAGACTAATGTTTATTGCCATCCAGTTGCAGCCCTCTGAGTCCTTGAGCCTTGAATGAATTGTGTTAACTGCTTCCAGAAGTGTGACTTAGGCCTGAGTATGGGTAGGAATTTCTAATCTTCTGGCAAGATGACAAATTGACCAGTGTCCAGGAACTTGATTAACTTCAAAGGGGCCTTCCCTGTCAGGTGGCACCTCTGACAGGCAAATGTTAGCTGACACATGGGCCAGACCCTTCTTTGTTTCCCCAGTCAGACAGGCACCAATCCGAATGGGAGCAAAGTTATTTCCAAAAGTGACCACAGAGAAGGGGTTGCTAATTTTAGGTTTCTGAGTCAGCATGTAACCCCATTATTCAAGACAGAAAATTGAGGAAGATGGGAAAGCACACACAGGTACTAAATAGAAACAAATCAAAGAATTGGATAAAGAACTCCCAAAAATATACAAGCAAAATAGAAAGACAAATAAACAATCAAAATCCTAACACAAGAATACTAACTAGAACTCAAAAGAAAAGGCTACCCAAAATGCTAATTAAAGAATTCTAACTAGAGCATGAGCAGCAGAAACAAGAGAATGAGACACAACAGAAGAACATCACGATGAGGAAAAAGCTTTGAAGATTGAGCCACAGGGCAAATCAGATGTAAAGTCCTTATACCGGAAACCATTGCTGACACCCCTCCCAATGACTCAAGAAAGAGAATACCACCTTATTGTATTTGCAGGACATGGAGAACAACATAATACTTCCTGCTACCAAGAATCATTCCATTGTTCTTCAATGACCACATGTTTTAGACCTTATAAACATATCGGTAATAAATCTCTTTCCCTTTTTCCATTGTTCAAAGAAGTGTGGCCTGTACAAGTGGGAGTGTTATATACAGGTAAGGATTCTTTTCCCCAAAGTCTGATGTTTGCTAACAGTACTTGTTAGGCCTGACAGCCTTAGAGTGGTCAACCCTAACTTTTTGCCTACTTCGCTCCCCTTTTTGGACTCTGTTTTTGCTGGTTTTAGGACTCTGTGCACTTTACCACTGCTAACCAGTGCTAAAGTGCATATGCTCTCTCCCTTAAAAGATGGTGATATTTGTTCATACCCAATTGGCTTATTTAATCTACTTGTAAGACCCCAGTAAAGTGAACTACATGTGCCTAGGGCCTGTAGATTAAATGCTACCAGTGGGCCTGTAGCACTGATTGTGCCACCCACATAGGTAGCCTCTTAACCATGTCTCAGGCCTGTCATTGCAAGGCCTCTGTGTGCAGTTTCACTGCCACTTCAACTTGGCATTGAAAAGTACTTTCCAACCCTTAAACTCCCCTTTTTTCTACATATAAGTCACCCCTAAAGTAGGCCTTGGGTAACCCATAGGGCTGCGTGCTATGTAGATAAAAGGCAGGACATATACCTGTGCATTTTATATGTCCTGGTAGTGTAAAACTCCTAAATTCATTTGTACACTGCTGTGAGGCCTGCTCCTTTCATAGGCTAACATTAGGGCTACCCTCATATACTGTCTGAGTGGTAGATTCTGATCTGAAAGTAGTAACAAGGTCATATTTAGTATGGCCATAATGGTAATACAAAATTCTGCTGACTGGTGAAGTTGGATTTAATATTACTATTTTAGAAAGGCCACTTTTAGAAAGTGAGCATTTCTATGCACTTAAATCCTTCTGTGCCTTACAATACACGTCTGGCTAGGTTACTTGACAGCTCCCTTGTGCATTTCACTCAGACAACCCCAAACACAGGATGCCCAGTCACACCTGCACACATCTTCATACTGAATGGGTCTTCCTGAGAGGGTGGAGGGCCTGACACTTATATTTGAAAGGACAGTGGCCTGCCCTCATACAATGCCCTGCAAACCCCCCTACTAGGACCCTGGCAGACAGGATGGAACTGAAAGGGGACCTGGTCCACTTCTAAGCCACTCTTTTTGTAGTCTCCCCCACTTCAAAGGCACATTGGGTATTTAAAAAGGGCCTCTGACCCTACCAACTCAGACACTTCTGGACAAGTTACCACTGGAGAACAATCCCTAAACCAGAACCTGTAACCTGCCAAGAGGACCTGCCTGGATGCCCAAAGGACTCACCTGACTGCTGTTCTGCAAAGGACTGCTGCCCTGCTGTTTCCCTGCTGCCTTGCTGCCCTTTGGCTCTGCTGAGAAGTGCTCTCCAAGGGCTTGGGTAGAGCTTGCCTCCTGTTCATTGAAGACTCAGAACCAAAAAGACTTCATCTCTGCAAAAGAACCCCTTGTGCAGTGAAAATCGACGCACAGCCTGCAAGAAACGACACAGCCTGGACCGCAGTGAGAAAATCACTGCACACTGAAACGGAACAATGCAGCACGGCTCCCCGAGAGGAGATCGATGCAGCGCCACAGTTGCGACCGGAACTTCAAAACACAGCCCACTGGCTCGACGCAAAGCCGAACCAGGATGACGAAGCTCAAATTCCTGCGAGAAGAATCAACGCAGCACCTGCTGAGCGACAGAAATTTCCACGCCTCGCCCTCCAGATCGACACAGCTCCGTGACTTCGTCCTGCACGCCCAGGATTTCTTCGCATCATCGCCAGGGCATCCAAAAACTCCGCAACCCAAAGATGATCCCAGTCTACATGCCAGAAATCGCCACAAAGCCTGCCCTGCGTGAAAAAAACACAACGCATCATCTGTGTGTGCCAGAACAATTGATGCACACCTCCCTGTTTTCCACGCATCTCCTCCGCTGCCCTTTGCGGAGAATATGAACGCAAACCAGGTACTTTGTGCTTGCAAGAGGCATTTGTTGCTTTTTAAAACTAAAAGACGTCTTTTTATCATTTCCCACAGTGATAACTCAAAGTGTTCTTATCAAAACTTAACCACTTTGACCTGAATTTAACCAGATAAATATTATATATTTTTCTAAACACTGTATGGTGTATTTTTGTGGTGTTATACTGTGTTATTGCATGATTTATTGCACAAATACTTTACACATTGCCTTCTAAGTTAAGCCTGACTGCTCAGTGCCAAGCTACCAGAGGGTGGGGACAGGACAATTTGGATTGTGTGTGACTTACCCTGACTAGAGTGAGGGTCCTTTCTTGGACAGCAGCTAAACTGACTGCCAACCAACGACCCCATTTCTAACAGTACTTCTAAGAGGCAGAAAGGGACCACAGATCCTGCTGCCAAAGGCAACTCAAAAGGGCCTGCACAAACTCACTGTCCCTTTCCTCAATAAATGGGCTCCTCTAAGAAATTGGATTGTTATTTGACTGAGGTGTGAACCCTAGCCAAGCAGCAACCACAATTCTTGTCAGGATAAGACACAAGCAAACCCCAAATTAACCTGTGCTCAACTCCCTAGTAGACTGGCCTAGAGCAGTGAGCCTTAACTTAAAAGCAATGTGTAAAGTATTTGTACAACACTTCCAACAAATCCACAGTGAAAGCACACATCCAAAGGAGCCCACAACAGAGTTAGAAAAACAGAGTAGATTTTAATGAATAAAACAAGACAAAAACAACAAAAGTCCAATTAGCAAAACAGGAGATATGGAACTTTAAAGTTTCAAGCAAAAATAGCACCAAAAAGCACAAAGCTCTTTTGGGGTATCTGGTCGCACCAGTCTAGGACAATGTCACAAGTTCAGGTTAATGGCAATGGAGCGTGAGCCGGCTTCAGGGACCCAGTTTTGCCTGAGCAAAGTATCTTAAATCGTAGTTGCAGAGCGTTGTGTCAAACTGCGGCAAATATGTATCGCGCTTCTGAGGTGATGCACTGGTTCCAAAATGCAGCAAGGCTGCAGTGCAAGGTCCTGTTGCAATGACAAGATCCCTGTCAATGGGGCTTGTGATGCGAAGGCTAGTGTTGTGGATGCGTTGACCAGACAAGAGGATGCATCAGTTCTGATAAGCGGTGAGGCTGGGATGCGAAGTTTTGGCATCATCGCTGCGTAGCAGTGGTTCTGAAGGTGATGAATTGATCCCAAGAGTCAGGTTGCTGCAGTGATGAGAGTTTTGCTTGGCGATGTACTGATCTGTAGAGGAGATGCATTAATTCTGCTAGAAGATGCACCGCTCAGCAGAGGCAATGCGTTGATTCCACTGGCAAACACCTTTGGCCCACTTCCAATGATGGCAGAGTCCAGGTGCGAAAGCAGGATGGTTTATGTCCCTTAGACGTCAGATCAGGATGCCAGCCAACTAGCCATAGAAGTTACTCTGGGATCAAGGGAGATGCAGGTCCAGTCCTTCTCACCCAGACAAGAGGGCAGCAGGTCCGCATAGCAAAGCAGGTGTCCAGCAGAGTGCAGTCCAGGAGAGTGGCAATCCTTCAGCAGCACAGCAGTCCTTCCTGGCAGAGGACATACTGGTCTTGAAGTGTACTGCAGTGGTAGTGTCTGAGTTCCAGTTCTTATCCCCAGTGGTGCCTTTGGAGTGGGGGAGACTTCAAAGACATGCATTTGAAGTGCAGAGATATCCTAAATATACTGGTGGTAAGCAGCCCTTTGTGTGAGGACAGGACACAGCCTATTCAGGTGTAAGTGAGGCTGTGCCCAGCTCCTTCCTCCCATCCTTGGCCCGAATGGCCAATCAAGTCACACCTAAGATCCAATTGTGTGTGGCTGTCTTAGGGGAATACACAAAGCCCAATTGCAAACTACATCCAGTCATATGACCAGAAAATGGCTGCAGCCATCAAATGGCTAAGTTAGGAAAAAGGCAATTTTCTAAAAGTGGCATTTTCAGAATTGCTATTTAAAATCCAACTTCACCATCAGTTAGCATTTTAAATTGTGACTCCAGACATACCAAACGTGAAAGGGTTATCTCTTCCCATTTGGAAATTCTGTTTATAAATTGTAATAAGGTAACTCCAATGTCATCCTATCAAAGTGATAGGCTTTGCAGTGGTGAAAATTGAGTTTAAGAGTTTTTCACCACCATCACCTTGTAAAAATAATAGTGCATGTCTGACTTTTTAAATACATTGCACCCTGTGCTCTGGGCTTTCCAGGGCCTATCCTAAGGGTATCTGATATGTATTAAAAATGAAGGCTTTGGCCTGGCAAAAGGATTATTTTGCCAGGTCGACATGGCAGTTTAAAACTATACACACAGGCTCTGCATTGGCAGACCTGAGGCATATCTAAGGGGCTACATAAATGGGTGACACAATCACTGCTGCAGGCCCACTAGTAGCATTAAAAATACAGACCATGGGTACATGTAATGCACTTTACTAGGGACGTATAGATAAATCAAATATGCCAAATATGGAAAAGCCAATGTTACCATGTTTTAGAGGAGAGATCACAGGCACTTTAGCACTGGTTAGCGGTGGTAAAGTGTACAGAGTCCTAATACCAGCAAACACGAGGTCAGGAAAATGGAGGAGGAAGGCAAAATGTTGGGAGGAAGACCACCCTAAGGCTGAGAGTTTTATCAGCTCCATGAAGATTTGTGGTTCTCGTTCAGCAATGCATAGCAAAAGCTAGCACCAGGTATCAGGAGAAGATGTACTGAGGGAATTTGCAGGAGCAAACCCTGCAATTCACGAGATCACAGGGTTTGTGACCTAAAAATCCCTTTTGCAATGTAATAACCCCATTTTGCAACTCAGAAAAGTTTTACTGAATTGCAAAATGTGAAATGCGGTTACTGACCAATATCAAATTGACATTATACAAGGACACGTAAGAGGCATTCCTTCTACATTGCTAGCTGGCAAGGTATTTTTCAGGGGTTTACAACCATAATTTCAGTTGCATACCATTATTCAGTTAACAATTCCCAAAGTAAAGTGATAATTGATTCACAAAGGGAAGTGGCTCCCCTTCAGACCCCTTCTCCTTAGTGAATTGTGGTGTCAGTCGAGGGGGAGCAGTGGTCCATTGCATCCTCCTCCCCTTAAAAATAAATACGGCTATGAGATATGATGTCCCTGAAGCTTGTAAATGCTGGGAGAAGGAGCCACTTTTCCCCTCTGCATAATAAAAAATACAGTCCTGGGGTATGGAGTCCCCAGGGCCTGTTAAGGCTCAGGGAGACGGGTTGAATGCCCCCATCATCAACAACGTAAAAATAAAAAAAATTCCAGCTTCTGCTGGTGCCAGGATAGGTGGTGGTAGGGGAACTAACGAGGCCACTGGGGACTTAGGGCTCCTCTACTGCCCCCAACAAAAATTAAGAATCTGAGCGTCCTGGGTGGGCACCAGGACAACCAAAATAAAAACAAATAGGAACTTTAAAAGGGCAGCAGGAGCCGCTCATTTATTATTAATTTCTTGTTGCAAAGAACACCTCATAATGCCCATTAAGCACTTTTTAAACTATACTTTTTATAGCTTGGTGGTGCTTCTAGAAGGGGTAGGGCACAACCAAGCAGTTTGTGTTAATGTTGTGGGTGGCTACAGGGACTGCAGTGGCCCCCCAACAACATCAAAGGAGTATTTAAAAAACAGTAATTCTCCTGGATAATGAAAATCATGACTCGAGGAGAGCTTACCACGCTGGTGCTCTATCCTCTTCAACTGGATTGCCGGGCCCCCTTCTGACTCAAAGACATGTTAGTGTTTTCTTTTTAATTCAACTTTATTATATTTTTATGGTAGTCACCTTTATTAAACATTGCACTGTGTGAGTTATTGAAATATACATTTCATTGCTAATTATTGGTCATTTTATCACAAAGACAATGTTTAACATCCTGATGACTTTATAAAGCAATAGACCCACATTTTATTATATTTTGGTGTTCTGTTGTGTTGACAGCCAGTGCTAAGTGGCCTGTGCTCTCTCCCTAAAACATGGTAAAATTGTCCGACACTAAATTGGCGCATTTGATTTACCTAGTAAATGGTACTAAGTCTATATTATCAGGGGCTGTAAAATAAATCCTTCTAGTGGGACAGCTAGCTTTATGATTGATTCGAGCCCGATGGGAGTTTACGTATCTGTGGTGAAATTACATTGTCCTTTCTGTATACTGGAATAACTGACTAGTGTGGGATGTACCGGATAAAAAGGATTAAGCAGTGCTGTTCTAGGAGGTTGATGTTGAATGCAACAACTATTAAGATTTAATCAACTTTGACAGATTGTCCTGAGGATGGTCTCATGGACAGTTTGAGCCTTGGGAGACTGAAATTTTGACCTTATATTCTCCATGACACAATTATTTGCATGAGCTGCTGGAGTCCATTAGGAGTAATTCCTGGTTGTTTAGGAGACTGCATATAGGACTCAAATCTTTTGTGGTTGGAGAATCAGGAGGGTTGGTGCTCTCCTTCTGTCCCTTGGATGTAAAGGAATTGTGGACTGGAGGGCTCACCAGTGCGTTTGTATGAAAACACTAAACATTCTCTTTGTTGCTTTGTTATATTGATGAACATATTGTTAGTGAATATATAAAAATTCTTCATTTTTCCAGAAACACATTACACACTGTTTGAAGGTTTATTCATTTATAGGATTTGATTCATAGCTAATTACAATATTAATAGTATTTAACATTGCTGACATATTTGTATGCATATGATTCCTCCATGAACATGGTGTGCTTTACAGATTAGTGGGTCAGCAGCACTCATTGTGACTCTGACTAAAGTAGCCTTTGAAAACATGTCGCACACCTGCTGCAGCAGCTTATGGGACAGATTTAAACAGCCATTTCAACATGGCAAATCCTTTTAATACATATAAGTAACCCCTAAGATGATCACTAAGGGCACATCGAGGGCATGTATTTTAAATAGGACATGTGGGTTTCAGTTTTACATGTCCCGGTAGTGAAAAAAACCCTACAGTCATTTTTCACTATTGCAAGACCTAACTCTCAAACAGGATATCACTGAATTATCCCATTACAAGTTAGATGATAATTTAAGTTTGGATACAGATAGGAAATATTGGTGGTCATTCTGACCCTGGCGGTCAAAGACCGCCAGGGCGGAGGACCGCGGGAGCACCGCCGACAGGCCGGCGGTGCTCCAATGGGGATTCCGACCGCGGCGGTAAAGCCGCGGTCGGACCGGCACCACTGGCGGGGTCCCGCCAGTGTACCGCCGCCCCATTGAATCCTCCGCGGCGGCGCAGCTTGCTGCACCGCCGCGGGGATTCCGACCCCCCCTACCGCCATCCAGATCCCGGCGGTCGGACCGCCGGGATCCGGATGGCGGTAGGGGGGGTCGCGGGGCCCCTGGGGGCCCCTGCAGTGCCCATGCCACTGGCATGGGCATTGCAGGGGCCCCCGTAAGAGGGCCCCTACATGTATTTCACTGTCTGCTGCGCAGACAGTGAAATACGCGACGGGTGCAACTGCACCCGTCGCACTGCTTCCACTCCGCCGGCTCGATTCCGAGCCGGCTTCATCGTGGAAGCCTCTTTCCCGCTGGGCTGGCGGGCGGTCTGAAGGCGACCGCCCGCCAGCCCAGCGGGAAAGTCAGAATTACCGCCGCGGTCTTTCGACCGCGGAACGGTAACCTGACGGCGGGACTTTGGCGGGCGGCCTCCGCCGCCCGCCAAGGTCAGAATGAGGGCCACTATGTTTACACTCATATGTATTGTCATTTAAAATCATATTTAATGATAAAGTTGGAGTTTAAGTCGTTTTTCTGAAAAGTTCACCTTTGAAAAGTTGTATATCAAAAGACAGAGGCTCCCTTTGAGGGAGCGAAACAAGCCTTTTTTTCCTACTTAAATATTATTCTGTACCAATGTTGTTTCTTTATTGCATGATTTAATGCAAATGTATATAAACAGATAATTCAGTGATCAGTATGAACTTTGTTAATATGTGAAGCATAAAAAAAGTTATATAACAAATATGATGAAATGACATTAAGAAGAGTCTGTTCTTTGTTCAGTCCAATCGCTGACTCACTTTTGAAGGATACTACAAAGCAGGTATTGGTGAATGGTGAATGGGTATGTACATGTTATACCACCCACATTTTGACCCCTTTACTGAGGGTAATGTCCTCAGGATTTTCATAAGGACAAAAAAGTGGGACCTATATTAAGACAAGAATACAACAACTTTTCATGGAGTAGGTACGTAGCAAATCTGTTATCCTCTTAAATCAACTGTATTGGTAGCACACTTACCAAGAACACTAAGGCCCTAATTAAGACATTGGCGGTAAATGCCACCTACCGCCACGGCAACAGCCCCCAAAAGATCGTCGCCGTGGCTAACATCCATCCACCAAATTATCACCACATCTGGATTTCCACCACAAGAAGGGCAGCAATCTGTCTGTGGCCATACTGGCGGATGGTGTTAAGGTGGTGCTGCTACCACCAGCAGTGCCATGCCAGTAGACCACAGCCAGCTGTATTATGACAAATAATACAGCCTGGCGGTGTTCTGCTGGCGGGAGCTACTGGTGGGAGCTGCTGGCAGTAGCAGCGCCCCGCCCCCTGCCGGAAGACCACCTGAATGCAGGTAAGTCGGGTTTCTGACAGCGGATGGGGGTAAGGGGTGTTGTGTGGGTGTGTTTGTGGGGGGATAGGTGGGATTATGTGCATCAATGTGTGAGTGTGTGCATGAATGGGAATGAGTATGTAGTGGTGTATGCGTGTGTGTATGCATGTGTGAGAATGCATGTATCAATGGAAATGTGAATGTGTGTCTGCATGTCAGTGTGAATGTGTGTACGGATGTGTGCGAAAATGAATAAATGCATGTATGAATGAATGCGTGTATGCCTGTGTGAGTGAGTGTGTGTATGCGTGGCGCATGTCTGCCAGTGTGCGTGAATGGGGGTGTGGGGGATATGGAGGGGGGTCTGGGGAGTGTTTGGGGGGTTGGTGAGCCTCCTACCAGTGACAGGTAAGGAATTCCCTGTCACTGGTAGGGCCTACTGCCATGGTTTTCGTGGCATTATGAACACCAGGAAAACCTTGACAGTAGGCAGGGTCAAAAGACCGCCGGCGGTACAATAGCAGCCGCCAGGCTGGAGATTGTTATCTCCGGCCCGGCGCCTGCTACCGCCATGGCGGTCAGAGTGGTATATTGGCATGTCATAATGTAGTGGTATGTGCACCAGCCTGTACATGGTACTACCCCCACATTATCATCGACCGCGGGGGTCACAATGACTCCCCAAGTGTTCTAAATATTCTTGGTTAACCTATTATGTATTTCATCCCCTTATCTTCTCCTAATGTGAGACACCATCTAAGTCACTAAACAAAATTTACACGTAAAAACCACAATGGGCATGCCAAGATTGGTATATACGACTAAAAGTGCCCACAAAACCAGGCCAATCATCCCAGTGCTCTGGTACGCAAGGTGTGCAGGCAATGTAGTAAGCTTTTCACCTTCATGTATCATGGTGCCATTGATACATACAACAAAGAAGTTCAATAAATAATTATGGTATTAGTAAATAAAATATTCTTTGCCCAATACAATACAAGGGGGACCACTGAAGTGTCCTCTGTGCTCATTTCATCTAATTAGTGTGCCCCCCTCCCAGTTTATTTTAAAGGCCAGATGAGGTCCCCATTTGCTGGAATCAGCCTGAGCAGGGTGGGGGCACACTAAAATTAAAAGAGGGGTGGCATTAGAACAATTTTCACCTGGCAGTAAGAAATAGTCAAAATTATTGCATCTCTGCCCATCCAAACTGGGCGAGAGGATATGTTGCTATTTCTCTGGCAGTACTTACTCTCTAGGGACATTGGAGATGTTTTGCCATGGGGGAGACAGAGTAGTATCTTCCATGGCCAAACTGAAGGTTCAGTGGAATTTACATCAGGTGAGTGGACCTTCATATTACTAGTGATGGAGTATACATACCTTTAATAAATAAATCAGGCCTTAAGTCACTAACTTATTTTGTGCATAACCCTCTGGCAACTTGGCACAATAGCAGTCAGGCTTATCTTAGAGGCAATGTGCTATTGATGCAGCACACACACTGTAATAACTGTAAAACAGTGAAAACACAATACACGAAAATCCCACACTAATTTAGATAAGTTATATTTAATAGACTGCAAATGAGAGACGGGGAGAATTGATGGTCCAGTGTATCGCCTCCCTATACTAACACTGATTAACAAAAATACACTGTTCCAAGATAGAAAAAAAGAGAAAAGGACATAGGAAAGTCCTATTGTTCGAAGCAAGAGACCTCGCACATCCAATGGATGTCATGCTTCATCATCGGGTCTGCTCCTCGTCAAACCGGCGCAGCAGTATCTGACGGGCACCCCACAAGGGGGGCTCTTTGCCAGAGATCTTTTCTCAATGGCACGGTGCCCTAAACCAAGGTGTAGGCATGGGAAAAAGAGGAGAGAGAAAAGAAGGGATGAAATAGGCTCAAGACTCAAAAATAGAACAATTAATTTATTAGTCCAAAGTGGGTATTGGCTAAGATTAAAACAACAAAGAGAGTGGGCAATGAGGTAATGCTCATTCACTCTCTACAATGCTTAGAAAAGCAGGGGGTGATGTACTACCTTCCACTCTGTTCAATAAGTCAACATGTTTTGCATCTCAAGGGTTCATACGGATCCAGTGACGCTTCTTCAGGACCAAACAAATCAATACTTCTCCTTTATTCAACAAATAGACATCAGTTAGTCTCAAACTGTCAGCCTCAATGTCTCCAGTCACTTACAAATGTCAACTGCATATTGGGCTAGTCACAATGCTAGTATCTGAAAACGGGGGAGTTAAATTAAATTTAATTAACCAGGAACGGTTAAAATTCGAAAAAATGCGAAAAAACCCGTGCCACAAAAAACCGGCCACAGAGGGTAGTATATGCTAGAAGGTAATTGAATCCATTTACTGGGACCCTTAATGGACAGCAAGATCTTTGCATTCCAGTTTCTGATGGCTTATTTACTTTCCCATAGAGACATACGGTTGGACCTACCGGGGTTCTGTTTGTTGGACGGCTTCGCATGCCTTATGGACTATCTATGCTACATTTTGACGACAATACTATAGAGGTATTTTACCGGCTAATCTTTTTTGGTTATTTCCACACCTCTTTGCTGGAAGTTTGGTAACTTTAAGTGATTGAACCTGACTTGACCAGGTATATATGTATATATTAACTCTTTAACCTTATAATCTTTTTCTTTAGACTACTTAGTTTTGCTTTGACAGTTCACTTTCGTTGAGACGTATCCTACTTTACGTGACTGGAACCTTCCCGTCATCATTCTTTGGTAGGTTTAGAGACCTGTTTGTTCTTCACACTTGTCTTGACTCTTAAGTCCCTATTCTCCTAGCATCCCCCCCCTTTCTACTTTATGAACACAAGGTTGGGTGTCTTTTCTTTTTTCTTTTTACACATCTCCCACCTTAGGGTTTATGGGACAGTGTACTGTTTCTAACATTTCCCAGCATGTTTCCGTTTCTGGGCACCTTGGTTTACACTGCTCTTCGGTTTCCTTTGGAATTTCCTAGCCATGTCCCTAGGAATATGTATTTGAATTTCTGAGCTTCCTTGGAGCTGTTACTTTTTATGCATAGATTGTTATATACCATATCATTTTGTTTGTTCTACAATCATGCAATGTGATGATTTGTCACGCCTAATCCGATACGCATGTATATGCTTATTTGCAGCCTTGAAAAAGTCACTGGTGTGACGAAACACGTGTTGGCTGCTGCTTTTTTGCTTTGAAAAAATTTGTTCCCTGCTCAATGGAATTTCACCTCATTCAGAATAAATGAACTTTTCTTTGGAGACAAGATTTGAACACCGATGTGCTCATTTCTCTTTCATTTCTACTTGACAATGACTATGATGATTTGACTCGAGTTTGTCTCACATTGCATACTGTGTGCTGTGATCTCTGTTTGCATTGTCACTGATATATTCAAATAACTGTAATGCTAACTTTAACCGACGGTTTTGTCAGTAAATTGTTAAGGTGTTTTCTTTTTTTAAATAGACCTTTTTGTCATACTTAAATATAACATTACTTAAACCATTGCTTTTTTCAGGGAATTTCTAGAGGTTCTACGCTCTATATTTTATGTGTAATCATGTCAAAACATTATGATAAAAGGGAAGCATAAGCTAGTGAAATGCTTTGTAGATCTTCTATCAATTCCACTATGAGTAACTAATCTAAAAGTTTGAAAGAGTTGTTTATTAAATTGAAGATGTTACAAAAAATAATCTGCTAAATGGTATGGTTCTATGACACTTAGGAAATACCTGGATGTGATTTGTGTACATAGGGATCTGTGTATTAACATCTTTCCAACTATAGATGACTTGGATGCGGTTAAAGCTGACGGATTGAAGGACAGACTTTATAAGCTATTGAGAGATTTGATGGAGATGTTGATAATAAAAAACAGATGTTGTTTCAACGAATTGATGAGAGTCTAAGTTGCTCAGAGAATACTATGAGATTTTAGAAAATGATAAGGACAAATACCAAGATGAGTTACAAGATAAGAAAAAGAGTAAAAGTGTGAAAGATGAACATTACAGACATGGGAGTGTTTTTACCCACACCAAGAAATTTGATGGTATGATGAAGAAAAGTGTTATAATCAGAACTAAAGAAGTGACTGGGGATTCTGCTAGTGTCAGTAGTATAGCAAGCATAGGAACTAGTATCAATGAATCTGATCTAGAAAATCCATCTACTTCCAAACAGGTTTCTGGGGACAGATCCTCTTCTTTTTTAAAGAACCCAAAATAATTAGAATGTTGCAGATGCAATCAGATGGCAGAGAGATAGAAAGGGACAACAGACATGAAAGAGAAGTAGAGGACACAAAGGGGGTAAATCAAGAATCTATCTCAGGAAACAAGGACAAAGCGGGCAGAAGGAACAAAGCACAGAAAAAGAATAAACTAACCATGTAGATAATGTTGTGGTGGATCTTCCAGATAGAGTTGTATCCAATGTAGAGATTGCTGTACTTAACAGGGGTTTGAGCTTTATGCCTACAAATAAATAGAATTACGTATTGGTGTTAATGGCCAAGGTAGCTCTCTTAAGATTTGTTCACAAATTGAAACTCAAAATATTACTAAGAACAAACCTAGGACTAGGGAACATATCGATTTTTGCAAAGATGGAAGTCAAATATTTATGAAAGAACTTCAGGAAATAGCAGGGCTAATGAGTTTGGAGGATAATCATGGGTATGACAAAGAGGATCTTGCATGGCAATTAGATATTGACACAGATACTAGTATAGGGAGTGGTTTACGACCCACATCTTTGTTTGTTCCATCTGTGAAACCTGACAATGCTATTGATGTCT
Source organism: Pleurodeles waltl (assembly GCF_031143425.1). Taxonomy (NCBI): domain Eukaryota; kingdom Metazoa; phylum Chordata; class Amphibia; order Caudata; family Salamandridae; genus Pleurodeles; species Pleurodeles waltl. The sequence continues at coordinate 653,762,513 of NC_090439.1, forward strand.
TCCAACAACTAGTAACACAAGATTTTGATTTAAACAATCATCAAGGAAGCAAGCCAAACTGGTGTAAAGTTGAAATGAAGGCCTCGGAAGAGTTTAGATTGGATAAATCAATTATAATCAGGCAAGCAGATAAAGGAGGAAACATAGTAGTCATGAATTTAAAGGATTATAATTTAGAAGCTATTTGACAACTGAATGATATAAACAAATGCCTTAAGGTGGGTGAATCAGACTTCATAGCTATGTAATATAAAGATTTTTATGGGTACCACAGGATTTTTCATTACTATACGTTAATCCAACCACCGCAACACATGGCCTGTGTCAAGACCCTGTAGCCAACTCCCCCTAACCACCCAGTCATTGCATGGGGAGGCCACTGAAATGACCATCTCTCTCTCTCTCGCTTCCATCCCATTATGGGATGGAAGCGAGAGAGAGAGTGAAAAGGCCCAAGGGGAGCCTAAAGGCCCGAGGTCCTAGCTATCTCCTGTGGGAGCCAGCATTGCCCTCCGAGCAGGGAGCTACTTTGAGTAGCAGCTCCCTGATTATGAGAGAAATGTTTTAATCTGTCTTCCCTGCACGCATATTTGCGTGCAGGGAAGACACATGAAAACTCTGTTTTCTAACAGCAGGAGCAGTTTGACAATTCCTGCTGTCAGAAAACGGACTATGGGGGTTATTACAACTTTGGAGGAGGTGTTAATCCGTCCCAAAAGTGACGGTAAAGTGACGGATATACCACTAGCCGTATTACGAGTCCATTATATCCTATGGAACTCGTAATACGGCTGGTGGTATATCCGTCACTTTACCGTCACTTTTGGGACGGATTAACACGTCCTCCAAAGTTGTAATAACCCCCTATGTTTGCTTTTGGCTGGTCCGGAGGTGGGCACACATAGAAGGAGCCGACCCTGGGGGAGTGGCAGCTCCAGGGCCATCAGTGGCTCCATGAGGGGGGCCCCATGACTCCCTCTAACAACCATATCCCCGGGGAGGTGGTGGTCCCGGGGGCTGGGAGATGGAGGTTGTGTGGTCCCCCACATTGTTTGTCTTTTGTGCCACAGAGAGGTGGTGGTTCCCAGGGCAGCGGGGGGCCACGTGGCTGCCTGCATGATGTTTGTTTGTAAGCCCCAGGGAATTGGCAGTCCACAGGCCTGTGGTGGGGGCCCGCACGGCCCCCCTACATTAACTTGCATTTAAGCCCTCGGGAGGTGGTGGTCCCCGGGGCTGGGGAGCCACACAGCCTCACTGCATTGAATTTATTATTAGCCTTGGGGAAGTGACGGTCTCCGGAGGCTGTGGGGGACCAGAAGGCCCCCCGCACACATAGGCCTTCATTACAACCCTGGCAGTAAATCCTGCTTTCCGCCGTGCTGAAGACCGCCAACATACAGTTGCAGCGGCGGAATTCCGTTGCAGGTATTATGACCCACATCTTGGAATCTGCCACAATACAGACACCCACACAAGTCCGCTCAAAATACACACACATTTACAAAACACACCTACATTGGACAATTCAAAATACACACACCTGATACACATACACACACCACACCCAAACACCAACAACACTATAAAACACACAACCACATTACCCACAAACTCTTACAACAAATTGTTTGAAAGAAGCACAGAGAGAGAGATTAGCAAACACAACACCAGCATCCACAGGCACACAATATCATCACCCATACAACATCCATGCACCTCAAACAACACACACCAACACATCCCCCAACACATCACAGCAAACAGCACCTCACACATCACCCACACCACATCATGGCACCTCAAAGACACCCCAGATTTTCTGAGGAGGAGCTCAGGGTCATGGTGGAGGAAATCATCCGAGTTGAGCCACAGCTTTTCGGATCACAGGTGCAGCACACCTCCATTGCTAGGCAGATAGAGCTATGGCGGAGAATTGTCGACAGGGTCAATGCAGTGGGACAGCATCCAAGAACACGGGATGACATCAGTAAGAGGTGGAACGACCTACGGGGGAAGGTGCGTTCAGTGGTATCAAGACACCAGATTGCTGTACAGAGGACTGGCGGTGGACCCCCCACCACCTCCCCCACAACTAACAACATGGGAGCAAGTCTTGGCAATACTGCATCCTGAGGGCCTCGCAGGAGTAGCACGAGGACTGGACTCTGGTAAGTCATATCTTTATTACCATATCCCCCACACCCCACCGCATGCCATCACATACCCCCACCGTTACCCTCACTCCATCATCTCACATATGTCCCACTATCACAACCCACACATCTCAACACCAAGGCTGTGCATGCAATACCTATGCATGGACCACCGTCACCAAAGCATGTCCAGTACAGATACTCACACAGACTCCAAACCAACTATCACAAAAGGGCTAATACAAATATGCAAGCACAGGAGTAGAGGGTACCTCACCCAATGCACAAGATGGCACACACAGATACTAAAACTGTGCATTTAAACCCCAACAGGACCCATACCCAACGTCACTGGACAGGAGGTGCCAGACATATCCAGCCCCCCCCACAGAAGAGGCCCACAGTGATGACAGCAGCTCTGCATGCCTGGATCAAGATGACCAGCCTGGCCCATCAGGGACCTCTGGACAGTTGGTTCCCCTGCCACTGTCACTAGCAACCACAGACCTTCCCCCCTCAGGAAACACCACCACAGCACCCACCCAGCGGGCCCATCCCTCTGTCCCCCGGACACGTCAATCAGCAGTGTGTCCACCACCACAGGGAACCCAGCCAAACCCACCAACCCAAGACAATCAGGGACCTGGGGTCAGTGGCAGTGGGCACATGGTTCAGGGGACAGAGGCACAGGATAACAGGGAAGCTGGGAGGACTGCTGTGCGACAGGGGGAGTACAGGCCCAGGGAACCCACTCTCCACAAGGCACTCTCAAACATCATGGGAGCATACCACCATTCCCAGGAGACCGTGGCCATGGTACTGCCCAAGTTTCAGGAGACCCAGCGGCTGCAGGAGGAACACTACCTGGGGATCAGGGAGGACTTGAAGTCCATTAACACCACCCTGGCCACCATTGCAGGGGTGCTGGCAGACCTTGTCAACACCATGAGGGACACAGTGGGATACAAACGGGCCCCTGACACTAGCCTGGACGATGAACAGCCCTCCACCTCCGCTAGCGCTAGTGGACAGGAGGCACTGCCACAGGACCAACAGCCCACCAGTACCCCACCCCCTAAAGAAGGAGAACCACCCTGCAAACGGTCCCTGAGATCCAAGAACAAGACAGAGAACATTGACAAGACACCTGCCAAGAAATAAGATCCTCCTGAATGCCACCCTTCTGTCCCACCTTGTCCCCCTGTCCACCTTAAACTGCCATTGCTCCCCTTCCTATGCCCCATTCGACAATGCACCTGTGAGACCAAGAACATTGGACATTCCTCCACTGTCACCCCAGCCCGTTTCACACCACCCTCCAATTATTAACACTGAAATAAACACCTTCGAGTCACCAAACAATCTGGTGTCAGTCTGTGCTTTCACAAATTAGTAATTGCAACATCTCTGAAATATAGCAAGGTCAGTGTACTTGTTCACATACCAATGTTACACAGCTGTAGGACAGGAGTAAACATAGCAGAGGGCACAAAATGGGACCCAGATCTGTGAAATGGAAAGCCAAAGTGACAAGTCAGGGTCCATACACGGAGTGACAAAGGCAGGCTAATGCTAGGTCCTACAATAGTATGAGATGTGGGAAGTAGTTCCATCCTCTTACCTGTGTCTCACCGGAAGAATTGCATGATGATGTTGTTTCGGTTCTCTACATCTTCTTTTTCTGCTTCCTCTTCTTCACTGTCCGTTGCTCCACAGCTGCCACAAGACCACCATCAGGCCCATCCTCCCGCAGAAAAGGCACCTGGAGTCGCAAAGCCAGGTTGTGCAACATACAGCAGGCCACGATGATCTGGCACACCTTCATCGATGAGTAGTATAGGGAGCCACCTGTCAGATGAAGGCACCGGAATCTGGCCTTCAGGAGGCCGATGGTGCGCTCTGTTATCCTCCAAATTCGCCCATGTGCCTCATTGTAGCGTTCCTCTGCCCTTGTCCTGGGATTCCTCACTGGGGTCAGTGGGTAACCAGAGTCACCTGCAAATATCGAGGGACAACTGTTACACATCTCCAAACATTAGGGAATCTCCCATACCCAGACAGCAAATGGAACTGTGTGGGGACTTTAGGCTCACCTATTAGCCACACACGGTGCCTCTGGAGTTGCCCCATCACAGAAGGTATGCTGCTATTCCTCAAAATGTAAGCGTCATGCACTGAGCCAGGATACTTGGCATTCACATGGGAGATGTACTGGTCTGCCAAACACACCATCTGCACATTCATAGAATGGTAGCTTTTCCGGTTTCTGTACACCTGTTCATTACTGCGGAGGGACAAATGCCATATGTGTACCATCAATGGCACCAATAACGTTGGGGATATGTCCCAGGGCAGAGAAGTCACCTTTCACTGTGGGCAACTCCTCCACCTGAGGGAAAATGATGTAGCTGCGCATGTGTTTCAGCAGGGCAGATAACACTCTGGACAACACGTTAGAGAACATTGACTGGGACAGTCCTGATGCCATGGCTACTGTTGTTTGAAAAGACCCAATGGCCAGGAAATGGAGTACTGACAGGACCTGTACTAGAGGGGGGGATTCCTGTGGGATGGCATATAGCTGACATCAGGTCTGGCTCCAACTGAGCACACAGTTCCTGGATTGTGGCACGATCAAGTCTGTAAGTGATAATGATGTGTCTGTCTTCCATTGTCGACAGGTCCACCAGGGGTCTGTACACCGGAGGATGCCGGCATCTCATCACCTGCCCCAGCGGACGTGCCCTATGGAGGAGAACGGTGAGCAGAGGTTCACACAACACATAGGTTTCACAAGGCTGTTTAGCACTAACGTTAAAATTTCTCTATGTGCCTTTGTCTGTCGGTATTCCTGGCCTAAATAGGTGTGACGCATATATTTGGCCTGCCATGTGGCCAAAAATGATGTAACTGCGCTGGCGTTGTACACCTTCGCGGTAGGCGGTCGAAGACCGCAGCACAATCCAGCATTGGTTATCACTGGGCCCTATGGGTTCCAGGAGCCAATGACGATGTACGCCAGCGGTGATGGTACGCACCGCCGTGGAAGTGACCGCCATTTTCTATCAGTTCCCTCACTTGATACCTGACCTTCAACAGGAGAGGACCAACACCTCAAGTGCTGCTGTGACCTGTGTCTGTAAGTGACAATGGCTACAGTGTCTGGGGAAAGGGCCCCTGCCTTCACTGCGGAGGAGTTGGAGAAACTGATGGATGGGGTCCTCCCCCAGTACACGCAACTGTAAGGTCCTCCAGACAAACAGGTGAGTAAACTGTGTGCATGGTGGATGGCACATGATTGTATGGAGTGTCGTGGATGGAAGAGACGGGGGCAGGCCAGCATGTGAGGATGGTGTGTGTATGCATGTAGGGCCAGGGTGGGAGGTTTGTGGGCAATGTGTGAGAAGAACTGTATGGGAGAGTAACATCCATTTTAACTTCACTTTTCCTCTAGGTCAGTACCCACCAGAAGAAGGGGATTTGGCGAGCCATCGCCAAGGAAGTGCGAACCCTGGGGTCTACCATAGTCGGAGCACCCACTACCGGACAAGATGGGAGGACCTGCGCCGCTGGAGTAAGAAGGCGGCGGAGGCCCAGCTGGGGATGGCTCCCAACGCGGAAGGGGTGCCCGTCGCACCATGACCCCACTGCTGTAGCAGATCCTGGCGGTGGCATATCCAGAGTTGGATGGGCGCTTGAGGGCATCACAGCAGCCACAAGGGGGTGAGTACACGCTCATTCAGCTGACTCTGCGTGCATTACGAGGTGTCTGGGTGGGGGAGGTGGGCTGTGGTTTCCCCTAGGCCAGGGCAAACGCGCAAAGGTAGACCCATTGATATGCAGCCTCATTCCCTGTCCAACCGCAAAGGTGGTATTTGCCCTCTACACCTAGTCAGGCTCCTATGGATTCCAGCTGTGCATCAAATGGGTCTAGGCAGAGTCCCCCATGGGCATGTGCTTTTCCCCTGCCCTGTCAGTGCATGGCTTAGTGCATAGGGCTGCTCCCTGTGTGTCCGGCAAAGGTAGTGGTGTTGCATGCATTGACATGGAATCCCCCCTTTTGTTTTGCCACCCTGACCTTGTGTGCATTAGCATCATCTGGCGGAGGAGCAGTGGCACCAGAGCAGGAGGGAGCTGCATCCCACATGGCCCTGGAGGGGGCAGTAATGGAGGCAGAAGGCACCAGTGGGACGGAGGGCGAGGGGAGCTCCACGACGGGGACAGGAGCAGACACCAGCAACAGCGACTCCTCCTCTGATGAGATCTCCCTTGAGGTGGTTGGCACCTCTGTGCCCACCGCATCCATAGGTACAGCCACCACCCCCCCTACCAGCACCGCCCTCCCAACAGCCTTTCATCGAGTTTACCGTGCCTGCTCACCCAGGAGGGTGGACATCCCCTTCGCCCCAGGCACCTTAGCTCCTGCCCCAGTCAGCCCTGCTGCCCTCAGTGAGGAGGTTATTGACCTCCTGAGATCCCTCACTGTTGGGCAATCTACCATTTTAAATACCATCCAGGGTGTTGAGAGGCCTTTGCAGCAAACAAATGCATACCTGAAGGGCATTCATTCTGGCCAGGTGGCCCAACAGAGAGCATTTCAGGCTCTGGCCTCAGCACTGATGGCAGCCATTGTCCCTGTGTCCAGCCTCCCCCTTCCAACTTTTTCCACCCAGACCCAATCCCCTGTACCTCAGCCTATCCCAAGCACACCATCTGACCAGCATGCACACTCATCAACACACAAGAGTGGACATGGCAAACATAAGAACCACACATCCCACAGGTACTCACACAAGCACCATCCCCATGCAGACACAGCAACATCCACTGCCTCCACTGTGTCCCCCTCCTCCACGTCCTCCTCCTCCCTCCCTGTCTCATCTCCAGTCACACCTGCATGCACTACATCTTCATCCACTACCTCCATAACCAGCACACCCATCACCACACACCGCTCACGTGCACTCACCACCCCACTACCATTCACACATCCCCTGTGTCCTCTCCCAGTGTGTCTGTGAGCCCTCCTCCCAAACTACACAAACGCAGGCACACACCCACCCAACAGCCATCCACCTCACAACAGCCTCCGGCCCATGCACCTTCACCCAAATTCAGCACACATACACCTCCTACAACCACTACCTTTTCCTCCACTCCCAAACCCCCTCCATATTCCCATCCCAGTGTGTCTAAAAAACTTTTCCTGGCTCACATTGACCTCTTCCCTACACCTCCCTCCCCGTCCTTCCCTTAGGAGCAGGCTGTCGAGGTCCCAGCCCAGCACCTCAGCCACCAAATCCTCCAGCACAGTGGTCTCAGCAAGTCCGGTCACATCGCAGGCGCCACCCATCAGGGCTGCCAGTGTGCCACCTAGCGAGGCCAAGGAGCAGGCCATACCGCCACCTGCCAAGGTGAAGAAGGTGCCCACATGCCGGAGGGAGAAGCCACACCTACCAGCAAGCAAGGGGTCCTCCAAGCCAAAAGGGGACAGTGGCAAGGCACCAGCAGCGACATCAAAGGTGGGGAAGGGACACAAGACGAAGAGCAGGTCAGGACAGAGCACATAGGCTCCCGTTGAGAGACCAGAGTCCCCCCTTCTGTCAACCACTACACCAACCTGTGTGGTGGTGGACACCACTACCTGCACCGTCACCAGCACCGCCACCTGCACATCTGCTGCCTCACCAACAGTCCCCAGCATCATCCCCAGTGGGCAGCCGTCCGAGGCTGCAGGATAAGTCCTGCGGTGTCCCTCAACAGGTGCAGACACATGCACCACTGCCAGCACCTCTGCCAAAGACACCGCCGCAACCACTGCCACCAGCCCCACAACATGCTCAGACAGTGCCACCACAGCTGACATGGCAATCATCCCAAGTGGGCAGCCGTCCGAGGCTACAGGAGACGTCCTGGACCCTGCCCAGCATACATGAGGCGTGACTCCCAGCACTGTTTGTACCAGCAGGTGGCAGGCAAAGTCGCAGCAGGGTGGAGTGTGTCTCTGCCTCCATGGAGTATCATGCTACCTGTTCCCAGGCAATCCTGTGGCAAATACACCCAGGTGAGGGAATGGGACCTGCCACACTGCATGTGAAGCACTCTAGGCACAAAGCCCCCTCCAGAACCACTGGGGATTTACATCCACTAACCCAGTCCTTGGCAGGATGAAGCACTCTGGGCACAAACCCCCCTCCAGAACCAGTGGAGATTCACATCCACTACCCCAGTCCTTGGCAGGATGAAGCACTCTGGGCACAAAGCTCCCTCCAGAACCAGTGGAGAAAGGCATCCACTTGAGAGACTGTGGCTTTGCGCTCCCTACGATAAAGCATTGGGCAAATCACCAACTGGAGAGACATGAGAGACTGTGGCATTGCACTCCCCAGGATGAAGCAATGGGCAAACCACCCACTTGAAAGACTTGAGAGACTGTGGCTTTGCACTCCCCAGGATAAAGCAGTGGGCAAGCCACCCACTGGAGAGGCTTGAGAGACTGTGGATTTGCACTCCCCAGGATGAAGCAGTGGGCAAACCACCCACTTGAGAGACTTGAGGGACTGTGGCTTTGCACTCCCCACGATAAAGCAGTGGGCAGACCACCCACTGGAGAGACTTGAGAGACTATGGCTTTGCACTCTCCAAGATAAAGCAGTGGGCAGCGCACCCAATGGAGAGACTTGAGAGACTGTGGCTTTGCACTCCCCAGGACCAATCAGTGGGCATGGAGCACCCTTGTGGAGCGGTGGCGTCGTCCGTTCATCCGGCTGAGGTGCCCCCCCTCCCCCTCTTCCTGAGGTGCCTGTTTATTTTCTATCTGATGCCACTGCAGTGTTCTCTCCGTTTTGAGTCAGGTATCTTGTGAGGGCTTCGCCCATGCATTTTGGGACACTGATCCACAGACAATGATTTCATTAATATCCGGACTTGTGTAGTTGGTGTACATATTTGTATATACTGATATTTGAATTTGGCCTTTATTGTTGTAATACAGTGGGCGGAACCTTGTGTTCCGCCTGTCTGTTGGCGGTTACCGCCGTGGTGTTTGTTTCTACCGCTGTGGCGGTTGGAGTGTTAAAGTGGCTGTCTATGTTGGTGGTTTCCGCCATGGTCGTGATCCCATTTTTTTTCCACCGGCCTGTTGGCGATATAACCGCTGCTTTAACACCGACCGCCAGGATTGTAATGAGGGCCATAATGTTTTTAGACCTGGGTAGGTGGCGGTCCCCGAAGCTGAGGGGGGGTGGGCAGCCCCCAACATTACAAATATCAATGCCCCCAGAAATTAACCCACCCAGGGGCTTAGGTATTAAGAAGGGCAGGAGCCCACCTTTTTTTATATTTATTTTGTCATGGATTTGCAACCCCTTTGTAATTTTGTGGCAAGTTTTTGTTGGGGAAAGTCCCTCTGGGACCCCAGCACTAGAGCTAAGGGGTCAGGGTGTCATTACCTTGGCTCTTTTAATTTTTTTAATGTTTTTTTCTGGGACTCAGTTGAAACTGAGTCCCAACATGGCTGCCAACACGTCCTTGTTAACCCTTTGCATCCCTATATATACAAATTTGGATTTTTATTTTTTGTCTAAAACTACTGAAAGGATTTACACCAAGTATCAAAAAGGCTTCTTTCTGGACTAAGAGCTTCTTTTCTGCTAAATTTGGTGTTATTCTGTTCAGTGGTTTCATCGTTTTCACTGTTCAAAATCCCTATGGAATAATGAATAGGGAAAACGTGATTTTTCTTTGCCTCCTCTTGACAGATCCCCCCGAAACTTTCCAGACAGCAGCTGAAGTGAACGTCTACATTTTTGGGGAAAATTTTGTGAAGATATGTCAATCGACGCAAATGATATAGGCACATCAAAAAAACACTTTTCTATAGAAACTAAGCCCTAACTATAACTACTGCCACTAGGTAATGTATATATATGTGTGTGTGTGTGTGTGTGTGTGTATATATAGCCCCTTCAGTGCCAGGCCTTTCCCCCTCCTGCGCCAAGCCTTTATTTTGGCTATTTGGGGCAGTTCACGCTTAGGCCCTTATAATTTTTTGTTCACATAAGCTAGCCAAGCCAAATTTGCGTCCTTTTTTTCCAACATCCTAGGGATTCTAGAGGTACCCAGACTTTGTGGGTTCCACTGAAGGAGACCAAGAAATTAGCCAAAATACAGTGATTTTTTATTTTTTTTAAACAATGGGAAAAAAGGGCTGCAGAAGGCAGCTCGTCGTTTTTTCCCTGAAAATGGCATCAACAAAGGGTTTGCGGTGGCAAGATCACCATCTTCCCAGCTTTCAGGAACAGGCAGACTTGAATTGGAAAACCCCATTTTTCAATACAATTTTGACATTTTATTGGGACATACCCCATTTTTACTATTTTTTGTGCTTTCAGCCTCCTTCCAGTTAGTGTCTGAGAGAAACCAAAAACTTCCTTCCACCCAGCGTTCCCCCAAGTCTCCCGATAAAAATGGTACCACACGTGTGTGGGTAGGCCTAGCGCCCACGAAAGGAAATGGCCCAAAACACAACGTGAATACATCACATTTTTTCACAGAAAACAGAGGTGTTTTTTACAAAGTGCCTACCTGTGGATTTTGGCCTCTAGCTCAGCTGGCACCTGGGGACACCTAGCAAACCAGCGCATTTTTGAAAACTAGATACCTAGGGGAATCCAAGATGGGGTGACTTGTGTGGCTCTGACCAGGTTCTGTTACCCAGAATCCTTTGCAAACCTCCAAATTTGATCAAAAAAACACTTTTTCCTCTCATTTTGGTGACAGAAAGTTCTGGAATCTGAGAGGAGCCACAAATTTCCTTCCACACAGCGTTTCCCCAAGTCTTCCGATAAAAATGGTACCTCACTTGTGTGGATAGGCCTAGGGCCCACGAAAGGAAATGCCCCAAAACACTGTCTGGACACATCAAAAGTATCAAATTCAAAACTACCTGTTTTTGCAGGGGGGCACCTGCGTTTTTGGTCCTGGGCTCAGCAGCCTTCTAGGGAAACCTACCAAACCCAGACATTTCTGAAAACTAGATACTCGAGGGAGTCCAGTGAGGTGTGACATGCGTGTATCCCCCAATGTTTTCTTACGCAGAATACTTAGAAAACCTCAAATGTAGCTAAAAAATCACATTTTTCCCATATTTCTGTGTGGGATCACTGCACTGGGACACATTTCATACCCCCCAATGTTCCCCTCAGTATCCCGGTAAAAATGATACCTCATTTGTGTAGGTGGGCCAAGTGCTTGTGAAAGGGAAGAGACAAAAACATGTCGATATTGAGGGGGAACAAACGGGGTCCCAAAGGGCAGTTTGCCAAAAAACATTTTTAGGCTGACAAGTGCAGCAGAATTTTTATCGGTATAGATGAGACAATGCTGGGTGGTAGGAATTTTGTGGATTCCTGCAGATTCCGGAAGGTTCCATCACAAAAACATGGAAAACATTTGTGATTTCCAGCAAAGGTGGAGGTTTGCAGGGGATTGTGGGTACAAAAATGGTGCAGGGTGCATGTGAAACACACCACTCTGGAATCACCCAGATGTTTAGTTTTCAGATGTGTCTAGGTCTTGTGGATTTTTCTACATGGCAGCGTCCCAAAGTCCATAAAGTGCAGCCCTCACCATTCCAAGTGGGACGATTTTGAGAGTAAGCCAAGTTCTCATGACCCAAATGTAAAACTAAAACCCCAAAAAATCAAATGTCTTCTTGCTTGCTGTGGGATAAGATGTTTTAGAGTGCGGTAGAGAGCTGAAAGACTATTATCCCCTTCAGTTGAGGTGAGGGCGTAACCAGGCCCATACTGGTTGGTAGCCACCACCCCAATATTTTTTGTTTTTTTTTAATTCCCTGGCATCTAGTAGACTTTCTGCCCCCCAGGGGTGTGGATCGGGGTAATTGCCCCATCTGCCCACTGGTGGGCAGAACAACTTTGACCCCATTTATTTGGGGTAGGGGTATGGCCATACCCCACTCTCTTATTTTTGAAAAAAAAAAAACTTCCCTGGCTTCTGGTGGGCTTTCTGCCCCCCCTTAGGGGCAGATGGGCCTTCCAAAAATAGGCCCATCTGTCCCCGTGGTGGGTTGGGTTAAGGGACAACACGAAGCCCTGGAGTAAAGTAGGTATGTGATTTATTGAAGAATTTAGTGATGTATCAACAGGTTTTTTTCTCTGTGTTTTTGTTGTATTCTCGGATGGCTTTGGACCCGTTTCCCCGGATATTTACTTCTCCTTTGGTCTTTTCTTCTCTTTTACAGCTCCCAGGAAGCACATGGGGCCAGAAGAAGAAGAAAAATATCAGTAAGTGGTTGTATTCTCTAACTGTCTTTTCTCCTTTTCTATCTCTTCTTTCCTTTCCGTCTCTGACTTTCACTCTTCTTACTTTCTTTCTTTCTTTCTTCCTCTTGTCTCTTTCTTTTCTAGGAGTCTGTTCTTCTGGTATTTTTGTTTCCTGTTATCTTTCTCTTCCTGAAAGTAGTTTTTCCTTTTTTCCTTACTGTCTTTCTCTCTTTCACGCTTTCCTGTCTCTTATAGTACCTTTCTCTGTCTTTCGCCGCTCTCCTTCTCGCCGCACTCCTCCTCGCCGCACTTCACCTCAGCGTTCTCAGACGCCGGCCTTTTCTCCCCTCCTTCTTCCGGGTTTCCGATTCGCAAACCCGACGTCATGGTCGATGAGCACCTCTCATTGGTTCCTGCCCCAGGCTGTTCCCGAGCACCTCGGGCAGCGTCAGCACCAGTTGGTTTTGTGCACGGGTTGTCTCCAACCGGCCCGTCACAGCCCCCAATGGGGGCAGATATGGCCAACAGTAATGTGCCCCCTTGGGGAGCGACCCTTACCCAAGGAGGGCAGAAATGGTCTAAATACAATTTGCCCCCCAGGGGAGCGACCGTTGCCTAATGGGTCGCTCCCCATCTCTAAAAAAACAAACAAACAAAAAAAAAACACCAAAAAAATTAGCCCTGGTGCCTAGAGGTTTCTGCCCCCCCTGGGTGCTCTGTCACGGGGGGTGGGGGGGTCGGGGGTGGAAGGGGATGGGCTTCCCCTTCCATCCCTGCCTTGGGGGAGGTGGGAGGGAACCCCACAGAGGGAGCGCTAGGGCCATGTGCCAAGAACGTAATGGTTACGTCCTGGGCACACAAGCACTGTGCCTCAGTACGTAACCATTACGTCCTGGGCACAGAAGGGGTTAAATGTGGGTGTGTATATCTATATATGTGTGTATATATATATATATATATATATATATATATATATATATATATATATATATGGGTGTGTGTGTATATATATATATATGTGTGTGTGTGTGTGTATATATATTTATATCTCTCTATCTATCTCTCTCTCTCTCTCTCTCTCTCTCTATATATATATATATATATATATATATATATATATATATACATATATGAAGTAACCATAGCTCGCACCCTCACCATGCATTGCCACCCATATAACATTTAACATTTTCACCTAACTATAAAGTCCATTTCACCTTTGTTTTTTCTGTGAATTTCTAGTTTTTTTTTTTTTATGTAAATTAAGATATGATTGCAATTCTCAACTATAATGCTACTTTCACCTTTTATCAGGGAAAAAGGTTTTACGGATTCACCCCTCCGCCATCCTTTATATGGTACCAGAACTTATTTTCATCATTGTCCTTTGTACGGGATTAAGGGCCAGATGTAGCAAAAATAAAAATTGCGACTCGCATTTTGCGAGTTGATGCGACTCGCAAAATGCGAGTCGCAATATGTAATGCCAGAAAAAAAAACGATCCGATTTTGCGACTCGCAGCCGGACTCGCAACGCAGTGTGCGAGTCCGCAGATTGCGAGGTCGCTTTTTGCGAGTGTGCAAAAAACGAACTCGCAATTAGCGAGTAGGTGTCGCAAATTGCGATTACCTTGAAAATTGCTTGCAGGTGCAGCAGAACACTCCAGAAAGCACACCAGAACACTCTGGAAACACTTCCTGGCACATGATGGTGACATCACAGCCAGGAAGTTTACAAATACACCTGGGAGGAGGGAGGACCACACCCTTTTATAACTGCCAGTCTTCACACAGAACAAACAGCAGCTGCCATGGAGGGAACCCCAAGAAAGAGGAAGCTCAAATTTTCTGAGAGGGAGCTGGAGGTGCTGACAGAGGAATGCTGTCAGCACCATGCTGAGCTTTTTGGGAGAGCAGCCCTCAATGTTCCTGAGGCCACAAAAAAACTACTCTGGCAGGACATTCAGGATAAAATCAATTCCCTGGGTGTGAGCCACAGGACAATCGAGGACATTAAGAAGAGGTGGTATGACCTCCGCTCCCGGGCCAAGGAGAGGGTGGCAGAAAGGCTCCGGGAGATGAGAGGCACAGGAGGGGGACCATCATCTGTGCCACCACCCACACCCCTGGAAGAAAGGGTGGAAGGAACATTGGACCAGGAGGCAGTGTGTGGATTTGGGGACCTGGACACCTCAGAGCCCGGCACATCAACCGGTGAGTACCATGTGATAAGCCTGTACCCCTTTCAATGCCATACCCCCACCCACCATGTACACAGGTGCATGCACAACCAAAATAGCTCCATTTCAGGGTAGAAATTGCCAGAATGATGCATTATGGGAAATGTAGTCAAATAGGCAGTTCATAGGCAAATGTTTATTAGGATGTGTGCAATAGATAGTAGACACTGACAGTCTGTTCCCCATGTCCCACAGGTCTCCAGCAAGACACCCCCAACACCCCAAGCACCCAGGCCCAGGAGGACACCCCAGGACCCGCCAGCACCCCCACCTGCACGGTCAGCAGCATCCCTGCAGTAGCCACACCTGCTGCAACAGTCACGCAAGAAGCTGCCCCAGCAACAGGCAGGGAGGACACAGGTGGGAGCACAGGGCAGCCACCGCTGCGCAGGCGTCTCAGGTCAAGACCATCTGGGCTGCAGTCTGCATCCGGGATACTTCCTCCAACCACCAGTGAGGCACATCTGCTGCGTGGTCAGCGCCTGCAGAACAGAATTTTGGGCAGGATTAGTGGTGTGCTGCACCGCTTTGTGCGAAACAACCATGCAAGCATGCAGCACCTCAACAGACGCATGGACATGATGTGCCAGAACACTGGGGACCTTGCCCTTGCCATTAGGGAACTGGCGGGAGGACTGCTGGCCCAGGCAGAGGCTGGGCGGCGCAGAGATCGGCAGATAATGCACAGACTGGACAGGATGGCCACATCGATCGGCAGGCTCGCCATGAATACAACAGGCCTGTCGAGGAGGACAGTTGGGCTGCAAGTAGAGATGGGCCATTTTGCTGGGGATGTTGCCAGGGGCCTGGGTCGTCTCACCCACATCATCGAACTTATGGAGACACGGGAAATGTCGAGGGCCACAGGGGAAACACCCCAAGACAGTGAGGAGGGCTCAACAGTGAGCAGTGTCTCTGCCACTGACAGCAGGGTGCTCAGGAGTGGTAGGCAGAGCACCACGGACGCAGCAGGGACCAGCCAGGCTGGCAGGAGGGGCAGAAGATCATGAAGAACACCCAGGACCATTAAATGTGGCACATGGCGTTAATGTGCCACATGACTGGTTGGCATTTTCCTGCCCATGGACAATTTCGACTTGTATATAGTTTCTTAATTACAGTAATAAAACAGTTATTTTTGTTCCACTTAACAAATGGAGTTTTTGGTCAATAGGTGAGTATGGTGGGAGTTGACACGTACCGCCCAAAATATTGTGTTGCAATGTGGTCCTGTCTCAGTCTGCCTTGATTAGCTAGACTCCTATCCCACTGATGGCGATGTGGTTGTTCTTGCTCTTCATCATCCGGATCTGGGTCTGCAGGGGTGAGAGGTAGCCCACGTCGGGTGGCTATGTTGTGGAGGATGGCGCATGCGACCACAATTTTGAATGCGGTAATGGGGGTGTATTGGAGGGCGCCTCCACTGCGGTGGAGGCATCTGAATCTTGCCTTCAGGAGTCCGAAGGTGCGCTCTATCAGGTTCCTGGTCCTCTTATGCGCACTGTTGTATTGCCTCTCAGATTCAGTGCTGGGTGTTAGAAACGGAGTCATGATCCAAGGCCTGAGAGCATAGGCACTGTCACCTGTTGGGCACAAAAGTACACTGTTAGGAAGTCCAGATAGTCGTGCACAGTGACCTGTGTGTATGTCTGCAAGTGTCTGTGGCTCTACCTAGGAGGTAACCGTCTCCGAATTCCCCACGTTCCAGGCGTTGATGTAACCCACTATGCCTAAATATGTATGAGTCATGGGTACTGCCTGGAAACTTAGCTACGATGTCCGTGATGACATAATGGGCATCACAAACAACCTGTATGTTGAGTGAGTGGGTACACTTTCTGTTGCGGAAAATGTGTTCCAGATTTGCAGGGGGGCATATTTGAATGTGTGTCCCATCTACACACCCTATGACATGGGGAAAGTGGGCAATCCTGTAAAAGTCCAGCTTGGTGCTGTTCATTTCTGCCTCATTCCTTGGTAAGTATATGAAGTGAGACATGTGCGTGACTAAGGCATCTAGGAAGGCCCTGAGGAACCTTGACACTGCACTTTGGGATACCCCACCTGCCACAGCAATGACCCCATGATAGCTCCCTGAGGCCAAGAGGTGCAGTGAGCATAGTACTTGCACATGCGTAGGAATGGCGCAGCCACGCAGAGTCTGGTGTTCTAGCTGTGGTTTTAGTAAATCAATTAATTCTAGTATGGCTGCGCTGCTAAGGCGGTATTTGTCATAGATCTCCTCTTCAGTTTGCTGAAAAAGAGTCTGCCTGGTTCTATATATCTTCTCCTGTCTGTGGCCCCTCCTCCTCCTCTGCTGGGCTGCGTAGACTCTCCTCCTCACTGCTATCAGGTATATCTCCGCCATCTTGAGTAACCCAGATGGCTTCTGGGTCCCCTTTTATACTTTGGTAATGGTTACCACCTGCTCTGAGTTAGTGGTAAATGGGACATGCAAACTGGGCTTTTTGCGACTAGTCGCAATTTGCGAGTTGCAATTGCATAAGGTTTGCGACTCGCAAATTGCGACTTGCTATTTGCGGGTCACAAAATGGGGGTCGCAACGGATGCGACTCGCAAACGGGTCCCATCGCTTTTTGCGAGTCGGAAATGGGCTTTTTGCATCCCATTTCCGATTTTGCACTGTCGCAAATTGCGATTCTGCCCGTTTGCGAGTCGCAAACCTTTGGTACATCTGGCTCTAAGAGGGAAAAGTACGGCAAACGGGGAAAGAAGAAGAAAGTGAAAGACGGATTAAACAATGACAAACGTGGAAAGCATGGATGAAAAATCATGAGACAGAGATAAAAGCCGGGGAGAGTATGGTAGTAAATTAAAAAGGCATCAGGTGATATCAAGCTTGGCCCGCTTTGGTATTCGGCAAAACTGACATTTAGAAGGAGGAGGGCAGACTCCTAAAAAAAAACATTTACTACCTGCACTACTTATATTACACATTAAGCAGTGGTGCACAATATATTAAATGCTATTTAATTGATCAGTAGGTGAATTCAGGGAAAGTAGCGTCCCATCCTGGTGCGATATTGATTTTAAGAGAAGAAATAAGAATGTGCCGTACATGTTGAAAATTAACATTTTACAGAATGCGTAGCCATTGAAGGCAGCCATGTTTTTTCAGAAAAGTCACACTGTGAAAACAGTGGGAGCCGAAGGCGTGTACTTGGAGATTTTGTATGACGCAACACGAAAGTAGAAATACTACATTGGCTACGAAAGTATTCCGACCCTTTGCTTTTTTATATATAATGAATATCTAAACATAAGAGAAAAGGCAAATTTCAGTAAATTTTAATTTGATGTAAAGGGGATGAAAGAAGGTCAGATAGGAACTGCGTCACTTAGGAATCATTTCTTGGAAAAGGTTAAAACAGACTTGGGAAGATAGAAATTGTAAAAACGCCAGTAGAAAGGCCAGATTTCTGCGGACCTTTAACAGGCTGGAATTACACTTATTGACGCCAGTATTGCCAGAGGGTCTGAAGGCAGGTTCGGGGACAGGAAAGGGCTACAGGTCACGGATGTAAGGCATTATCCTTCTTATTTTTAAGCAAAGCTGTCAATCTAACCTTGACAGTTTCACGGTCAGACAGCACAGAAACGAATGTTCGCAAATTATTGTTCACCTGCTTAGGAGAGCGGAACCCTCAACGCTATTATTAAGGCGCACCAGGACTTTTTTGCAGACTGACTGACTGTTGATCAATTTTTTGTGCTATAGCTTCAAAGATTAGTCAAATAATAGTTCACCTCTTACTGTGGTCCATAAGGGCTACGAGCGAAAAGCGGGATCTTGGGTGGCTTACTATCGTATTTAAGGCGCATAACACCGTTTTTAATAAAACATAGGCTTTCCAAACGATGCATTTGATTTCCAGAGTTACAGAAATAATATTTGTGTGGTGGTGTGGAAAAGAATAAATCAAAGTCCATGAGATGAACTGTGCGTCTCGCGGTGTCGATGGTTTGAACGAACTGGACTAACATAACGGAATATGATTTACGACGATAGGTTCGTCTGTCGTGATATGACCAAGCCAAAGTTATCGGAAATATTAAAATAGTAAAGTTTTAATTAAAATGTGGATAATATTAGTTTGTGCTTTAAACTTGCACAAAGTGGTGGTCTTAGCATTGGCTGCTAATAGATCATACCACATTTCTCTCACAATAATTCCCTTTCATAGAACCCTGTGTTTGACCCCAGGCCTGACTCATGCCGCAATTACAGCCCGACTTTGCGTGACTTCCGGGCAGTTAAAGGAAAAGCAGAGTATCTCACTTGATCCGAGTTGAAAAGCTGCGCTGTCCTTAAATTTTAAAGCTAGAGGCAAATCCAGTGACACACACCATAATAAAACTAAATTGTATTAAAACGTTAAGGTGGTGACATGTATAAAGTACCATAGGTAACTAGAGTGCATTTTTTTATTCATAGCGCATTTTTCATCAAACAGGACTTTATATCTAAAGGGTAATGTAAATGTTACACTTGTAATCAGTCAGCATTTCTGCATCCCTGTCAGGTGTGCGCAGATAGCATGTAGGCTAATACGATCTCAATAAGGTATCAATTTGTTGTGATTGATTGCAAAGAAGGGGAACCCTTGAGACACCCTGGAGAGAATGGGTGTTCATAGTTATTATCTCTGGCATTGGTGGGAAAATACAACGGGGGGAGGGCATTAAAGGTACTTAATTTTAATAAGGTAATAACTGCTTTATAGGTTGCCCTTGCAATAGCTTCAGTGAGAAATCTTTTTTGAAAATAAAAAAACAAGCTTGGATTTTGTTTTAAGGAAGGCTGGTAATGATAGTTGTGGCAATGCAAAATCGTTGACTTACTCCATCACTCTACTATATCACGAGTTTGCCCTAATCTATATCAATAAGGTGCCATATGTACCAAGGCATTTTGCAGTCGCAATCGGTTTGATGTGCGAAATCAAACCCTTTTCTACCTCAAAATGTCCTTTTTGCACGTTACCGAATTCATGCTTTGGGTTTGTGACTACATCAGGGCCACAGCCAGGAGCATATGGTTTTGTGGGCCTTCCCCCATGAAGAAAAAAACAACATAAAAGAAGTAAACAAAGGGTTCACAAGCAGCCTTGATTGCAGTCAAGGCTTGTGTGAAGCAGAAGGGACGGGCAGCGCAGGGGGGGATTAAATGTGAAAAAAACAAAAAAATAAACACTTATCTTACCGCCGTACGCCGCTCCACTTCTCTCCTTCGTTGCTGCAGGCAGGTACAGCTCCTAGCCTGCCCTGTGCCAATCAGAGTTTCTGACCCGGTGGACCACTGAAGACCACCAGCAGTATAATGAGCAGGCTTTTCGCCAGGGTTTCGGCGGCCGTAGACCCGACACAAAAACCTTGGCGGAAAGGCTGCAGGAAATTCCTTTCCTGTCGCTGGCAGATGACTCCTCCAAACTCCCCTGCAACTACAATACCCCCAACCCCCGTTCCATGTCAGCACACTGCCTCCCCCCACCCTCCCTTCCATGTCAGCACCACCCTTCCCACACCCCCCTTTCCATGTCAGCACCCCCACCCTTCCCGCATACACACACATGCGCACACACACACACACGCACCCCGCATAAATTCACCAACACTTACATACATGCATTCACTCACAAACATACATACACTCCTTCACTCACACGCATACATACTCTCATTCACGCGCGACAACAGACACACATTAACACAAATATTCCAACACGCACTCACTGCAACAATCATACATGCATTCAAACACACATTCATACACACATTCAAGCATGCATACACACACGCATACACACATGAATTCATACACACATAGACACACACATACACAGTTACATTCACACATGCATAAACACACACAATTCAATTCATACACAGATGCACATACGCATACACACTTATATTAACCACGCAGACAACATCCACCGGCACACACAACACCCCCCACCCTCCCACTCACCTCCCCTGTTGGAAGATCGACTTACCTTGTCTGGCGAGGAGGTCATCCGCCAGGGAACTGAAACAGGCGATTCCACCGCTGGCAGCGCTCTGCCATCAGGACACTGCCATGCTGTATTACTACTCGTAAAACGTCAGGCTGAGTTCTTGTGGCGTGGCAGTGACGGCTGGGGGACTGCCTCTGCACTGCCAACCACCAGCACAATTGCTGAAGGATTTCCACCGAAATTGTGGTGGAAATCCTTTAGTACTCGTAACATGGCAGTCTGAAGATCATCAGCACTGGCAGTCTTCTGGTGCTCGCAGCTTTCGCGGTCTGTGTGAAAGATCGCCAAAATCAGAATGACCACCTCAGTCTCTCATCATTCTGAGGGCAGTAAGCTGAGTAAATAATTGTGCAATCCTACTTGCAGTTCTTTGAAACCGAGTGCTGTATGAATTGCTATCAAGAAACCGCTTTCAAATATTTTTCGTTGAGGGAAAATATATGCCCAACACAGGTTTAAAAAACTAAAGTTACACATCACTTCCTCTTTCATATAGGTGAATCTTTGAAACGGTCATATGGATCCCCCATCCTTTTATGGATCTTGCACCTTATTTATATGCACAATTATTGGGTTTTTATGCTGTTGCTGCCATGGAGATGGTCTTCATTTGTCATCATGAGAAACGATTTTCAGAACCATTCAGTGTACTAATACCATCAAAACGGCTTCTTAAGTGCAAAACTAATAACTGTGAAGGTAGCAAAGTAATTCAGAACTCACCAAACAAATGACTATCCATCCAAAGTCATGTATGTTTTATCGAGTCCCTATATTATACTCAAACGGCCTTCTTGTTTTTGATAAATACTGAACTTACAACATATCACAGTGCCACCTCCCTTAACTCTATTTGATACTAATAATTTATCGAGCAGACAGTCCACCTAATTCAAGGTGTTCCATGAACAATAAAACAAAAATCAGGCATGTAATGGTGAACATGATCTCTTCCAGGAATCCAAAGATCAATTTCAGGGTTGCGTTTGGGGCACCCATGCTTGTACATTAACTCACAAACAAAACAAAAATCAATCCGCTCTTCCAGCACATGGTCAATGGACAGGGCTGTGTAGAGATGACAATTGCTTTGGCAGGTGTTTCCCCAAAAATCTATGTAATGGAGGAGGGGTTTACTTGCATGGTTACTGAAAAGGTGCACATATGGATTTTCACATTTGTCAGCTTAATCAGTTCTTCCTCAGAATATTTGAAATATCTTCAATTACCCTTCACTGTGGCTGCCAGGGTCTGTAATGTTTTAGCGCTGGGCTGCATCTCCTTACTGTAGATGGAAGTAGAATATGCCGCAGGACCATCAAAGCTGTTTCCCTCTCAAATGATATTGTTTATCAGGGTAAGTTTTTCTAGTAGTTTTGTTCATAATGATAAGCCTTTGTTTGGCAATGCAGCAAAAAGTAACCTTGTGACACCGAGGTCCACTTTTTTTTCTCTTGCTTCATTTCCTGCTGATGTTAATATGTCTATTCCTGAGCACAATATGCCCAGAGAAAAGTGGTGAACCATAGTTTTTGGTCACCTGCACTACAACCATGCAGCTGTGCCACAGGTATAAACATGGATAGTGTGGCGGTTGTGAAAATCCCTAAATCAGCCCAGATAGTGAAAGGGTGCAAAATTAATTGGCCCATTTCGCACATACAAAGATGCATTTTGTGATAATCTAAATGAGGCTCAATTATTAAGGTAATGTTGCCAGCAGTGCCAACCTTTGCCACACACTGGCAAGGTGCGTAAGTGCCCCTTAGATTGTGTTGGAAAATAACCATTGTGAACTGTGTCCAATGAAGGTGAAATGGCATGTTCCATTGAAGATGAGATAGCCCAATGCTGTACACTGCATGACCAGATAGGATGATAGATTGTTTGGGTACCTGGTATTGAGATAGGATACTGCCATAGGGGATTTTACATGGTGAGTATCCAGACCTGTGTATTAATCCACAGGGTGATGGTAAAGTTCTTTGGGCTACATAGTGTGGTGACAAGCTATTACTGCTAGGTATTTCACATGGTGCTAAGCCAGGACAGGCACTGTGTCTCTGTCTATCTTAATTTAACAGACCTTTAAGCTCTTTTATAAGACAGAAAAGAGTCTTGGGGTTCTTAATCTGGAAATAGGAAAATGTCCTGGACAGAGTAGTTGAGCATTTTTACTGAAATAACATGCAGGCTTGGGGTGCTCTTCTTAAAATACTATTGAGCCTTTGGGTACTCTATTGCAATAGGAAAATGCCTAGGCATATTCTGCACTGATAGACGACAGAGCCTTTGAGTATGCTGTATTGAGGTATAATTGAGACTTTGGGTACACTATATATATTGTCATAGGTAGGTGCTTCAGGTACTCATCATTTAAATACATTGGGGCCTTGATGTATTCTGTCGTATTTCAAGATCCTTAGCCTCTGTGCATTTGACTGTAATAAAGTCACAGATGGAAGCATTCAGAAATACGTGAACCTGCATGTGAGGCAGTGCAATGGGAGAAAATATAGACGGGTGATATGAACAGGTTTGGTAGATCTCTGAAGGTATTTCTCTACTGGTTGCTAAAGATGGTCAGCTAAATTCAACCTATGACCTGTTTTCCTGATTCCAGAAACGTACTTCAATAAGTTCCAAGGACAAATCACGATTCAAAGTTAGAAAAGTGGGATAGTGGCTTAGTTGAAGGCATGTAGTTCATATGTGTTATAATATTTTTTTTAATGGTGAAGTCAGTTGTTATTTCTTCTCTACCATACAGTAAACCTTTCTGCTCTCCTCAAATTGCTGCTGCTCATGAAGGACACTGCCTGGATCGATGGTTTTCACAATTTCCGCTGCATTGGTTAGCCCAGATGCTAATGAGAGTACCATCTTCCCGCCACTTTCCATCTGTTCTAGTACTAACTTTCTGGAAAACCAAATAATATTGTTATAAAACTCCCTTACAATCCACCCCGATTTCCCACCTAATCCCCAATTCTGCTGCCCTTCTACATTGTAGAAAAGTAAGTGCAGAAAAAAAAGTAAAGTGGCCCCTTCCAAAGTGTTTGTTTGCCTTTATTTATTCAAAGTATTCCTGCCATTTTATTTTTTATTCTAGTAATACAACAAGGGGCAGTCCTGTATGCCTAAGAATGCATAAGAACCTTAGCAAACAAGGGAAGGAGAAAAATGGCTTCTATCGAATATATTTTAAACAGACATATCAATTTATTATGTAGTGCATTAGACACACGTATACTAAAAGGTAAATAGACTATTCCAGCAGATCATGTAAAACACAACACAACCAGTAGTAGAAAATGAGTGTTGTTCATGAGTAAAACAATGTGCCTTTCAATAAAAGTATTTCCAAACACCAATGGAAGTGCTACAATCATTGCACAATAGTGGGGGCACAGAGCTCATTATTAGTTCATGTGAAAGATGAAACTGTGAACCAACAGGCAATTTCAAGAGTCATTTTGGGCATAATGCTTTTGGCTTAACTAATATCAAAACAAGTTTGTTTGAAAAAGGAATCAGCTTGTCTCAAAGAATGATGGGAAAAATCAATTAAAACACAATAATGGTTATCGATACACATTTCAACCCAACAGAACCATTAAGAAGAGTCCTCATCATGACATGAGGCAGAGTCAATGGGCATTAGCATCCCAACTCAAATGAACCTGCATAATTCAGGTTTGAAGAAAATCATAAAGTGGGAGTAAAGTTGGCAAGCATCCACCACTGTGGGGGAGTAAAGGGAAACAGGGCAAAACATCACTGTCAGCAGGCGTCTGAAGCAGCAGGATAAACAGTCCATATTTCTTTATATTCTAGCCCACTCAAATGTGATATCATATTATTAATGTGAATTAACATTCTAAAGTTTTCGTAACTTTTATGCTATTAAACAAAAAAAAAATCAAACGTAAAATTTCAAATATGATGTCACTTTTGATCTCTGTGCGTTCAGAGCACAATGGATAGAGTTACAAGCTATCCTCCTCTAAGAGTGAGACTTTGCACTTAACACTATAGCAAGGCAGAGGTAACACCAGAGACCAAAAGTATAATAAAGTATTATATTTTGCAGAAAATAACAAAACTCCGGTGAGGAAACTAAGCATGAGCATTATCAGTTTTTTTTTTTTTTGTAACCAGCAAACAAAAAATGGCAATCATTTGCACTATCAAAAATGGCTGTGGCCTAAGGCACACTTAAGAGTAAGAATTGAAAATTAGGTTACCTTTCACAAGATCATTACCAGGCAACAATTCAATGACTACATGCAACAACAAAATAGTTTGGGCAAATATTGCAATCGGTGACTTCAGGCCATGAGCACAGCTTGGCCTAATTGCATGCCAATCCTAGCCTTTTATCAAACATCACTTCACATTCCGAGGCTTGAAATACCATACTTAGAATGGCAAAAAGTGAACTAGAAGTCCCAGGAAGAATTTGGATTTCGGCAAAAAGCCGGGACTGGCCGATGGTGCCATACGTGACAAGGCCCCCGGCAGTTTTGAACAATCAAATACATCTGGACACATCATCACAATAGGAGTGCAAGGACGTTCAGCAACAGTGCTGCTGTGTCATTGGCATGTCCGGGGCTATCACCCTCCACTCCACAGCAGACCTATGAAGTGTTAAGTGTAGTACCCCTGACAAACCTAATTCACGGACAGTTAGCTGCACAGCGACCCTAACTAAAGCAAAAAGGAGACACTCCAACAAAACATCATCAATTACATTTATGTCTGCATCTGGGCTTTCAGAGCCCATTCCCATTTTCTGGTCTTGTATTGTATTGGGACCTGCTAGCAGTATACTTTTGTGTTGGGGTGACAACTAAATACAACATAATACAAGTACATAACTAAAAATACTTTAAAAAAGTTGTTTCTGAAGGTGACAGAAATTATATTTGCCGAGGGGTCTTCTGTACAAGCCTTGAAGCCATATTTCAGTGGGCCAAAAACGCTTACCCAGAAGTCACTGACATCAACGTTATGGCCCTGCTGGATCGTAAACCAGGCAGTACTTAAATATTGACTTTAAAACAGATATATTCCGGGCCATATACTTATGTCCTAAACTTTACAAACAAAAAACACTGACTGTAAAACCCTTAGGATAATCCTTGTCAGCAAAGCAGTCCCTATTTACATTTGACATTTTTTACTTAATTTTGCAGTCCTTAAGAGTACTTTCTTTTTCCAGATAATGTTTTATGTGTAGTTTTATTTATCAAGCAACATATAACTTTTCTATAGTGCATACTGTGAACTGAGCCACTTCCAGTTACCCTCCGAATTCAGGTTGTGGGTACGTGTTTATGACAGGGTACGATTGAGATCTCTACTGCTGAAGGCAGTGTGAATTTCATAAAGGTGTGCAGGCTACTTGCACATATAATCTTTGGCCTCTCGGCAGAACATGCATAGCAATGGTCACATATGTGCAAATTGTATTTGTGATTCCGTGGTAAAGTGTGAAGAGATGCTCAACTTTGGAATATTGATAGCACCAAAGTAAAATAAACTGTAGTCCTTACAGGTGAGTGGGTGGGTTATATGTTTGGGGAAGATGGTGAAGTGAGGGAGATAAAAGGAATTATGAGCAGAAAGGAGTGAAATGGTGCTTAAAAGGAAAGAGACAACTTGTTTGAAATGTAAATGGAGGACTTCAGATTGATGGACAGGAGGAAGGGGTGTTGGTGCCCAATAGAAATAGAGCCTGCAGAGGAAAGTAAAGGGGGGAAAAGGAGTGACTGAGCTACAGTGAAGACAAGTACCCTTTCCACAGACCTTGGTAATTATTAATTCTGAGTCTCACATTTTCACTTCTACTTATTCACAACTAAATCATTGTTGTTGCCAATTTATTTGTTGCCCTGACCTCCACTTCACGCTTTTGCAGCGCTTCATGCATGCCGCTATTTATCCCCTCTTGCTCCAGGAATGATCATGGGCATCGCCTGCCCTGTGGTAAAGCTCATGTAGCTGCAGGGTGAGGGCACTGGTGGACACGATGTACCTATCAGTGGCATTCTATGAATGGACTACAACTTCCATGATTTTAGAGCCCAGCCACACCCAAGCACATTGCTCACTATTTTGCAGACTTCGGTTCTGTCTGACCTCTCAGGAAAGCGATGAATGGCAACATGGCAGAGTGGCAGCATGGCAGAGTATTCGTGTTTCCTCTTGTACATTAAAAAATGAGTAGATCGTACTCATGGCAGTAAGGTCTTGTTTGGTCAAACTTAAAAGCGCTTCAGGCACAACGAGCAAAGCACTTCAGAAACAACGAACCAAGCTCTTCAGACACAACGAGTAAAGCGCTTCAAACCTAACGAGCAAAGCGATTCAGACACAACGAGCAAAGCGCTCCAAGCACAAAGAGAAAAAAACAGCCGTAGTTTTTATTTGTTTTTTGGAGTGTGATATGTGAGATATATATTTAAGGTTTTGAGGATTTTTATGCCAAGAACAGACATTCATTTAACAAGAGTATAATTGTTATCCAGTTATTATTCTAAGTGTGATCATTGTCTAAAGCTCATGCCATCCTCAGGTATTGTGAGTATAGTTTGTTCTTGTCCCATGGTGCTAAGAAGGGCCACGCCCTGTCCATAAGGTCTCAACTTGCTAATGGAGACGCCTTTGTCCAGGAACATATTTTGTGAGCTACTACTGCTATGAATGAGTGTATGCATATATGCTTTAACCTTTCTTTTTCAGATCCCCTTCTCTGCAGTTCCCTATCCTGAATCCCTTCCCCCCGCCTGGCTTCACCAATACTCAGTGCTCTAATAGCTTTCTGAATTGGTGACACCTGGAGGTGGGCCTTTTGCTCAGCAGCGTGCAGATCCTGAGGAAAGGGCCCTGTGACAATTAGGTTACATGTTTTATGGCACAACCTTAATTACAAAGACCACACCTCTTGGAAAGGAATTTTAAGCTACATTTCATTGGCCATGTCTATTTTAAAGATCCTCGCCCCCTATTTATCTCACTTAAAGCAATAATCAGCATCATTAAAAAAAGCTGTTAGTTTGTTTAACCATGAAATAAAGTTATTTCCCCCCCAAAAAAATTCAAATTTTTTAGAAAATCTTGGGGGCATATTTATAGTGTGTTTGCACCGTTTGTGCATAATTTTTTTAATGCAAAAACGGTGCAAACTTAACTCCATATTTATAATTTGACGCCAGACCTGTCTACCGTCAAATATACGAGTTAACGTCATTTTTTGGATGTGTGAAGCCACCTTGCATTAATGAGACGCAAGGTAGGCGTTCCTGTGCAAAAAAAGACTCTAAGCCTGTAGTGCAATATTTATCCTCCTGAGCAAAAATGGTGAACGGGTGGGAGGCAGGCCTAAATAATGGTGCTAAGCCTGCTTAGCGCCATTATTTAATGCCTGGGTCAGACGAGGTGTTAGGGGACCTGTGGTCCCATTTCCATGGTCACACACCATGGAATGAACCCACAGGTGCCCACCCCAATCCCCAGGAACACCCCCACTCACACCAGCGGATGGGGGACCCCATCCCAGATAAGTATGGTACATATTGGTAGGTATTTTTGTTATTTTTTATTAAAGTGCCATTGGGGGGCAAACAAGGGGACCCCTGTATGGCACTGGGTGCAATGGCCGTGTCCAGGGGACCCTGGTACCCTGTGCTGGCCATTGGGATGGTGGGCACGGGGTGCAATGGCCATGCCGAGGGGATGCTGGTGACCTGTGCTGGCCATTGGGATGGTGGGCATGACTCCTGTCTTTTCCAAGACAGGAGTCATGTGTTAGGATGGTTGTGGGTCAGGAAATGAGGCTAGGCTGGTTAACATAATTTCTTTTGCCTTTAGCCAGCCTAGCATCACTTTCTGAGGCAAAACCCCCTTCACCCCTACCGTCACCCACACCCGGCTAACGTCAGTTTTTCTGACGGTAGCTCAAGTTTAGCGCTGGCTTGCAGCATTCCATAAATCTAATGCCCGGCTGGTGCTTTGGAATGACGCAAAACTTCGTTAGCGCAGTTTTGCACCAAAAAGTATAAATATTGGTCTCGGTGTTCCACTCCAGCTGCAAAGCCATAAAACCTATGTGGGTAGATGCTATCTCAGTTTGTTCCAGTTAAATTATACAACGACATTTTAATGTTGTCTAAAACCACATTATTCAGTCATCTTACCTTCTTCTGCCACACTTTCTTCTTTCCAGCATGGGCTTGCCACACAAACTCATGTTTGACTCAGACACATCCAAATCACTGCTGGCATGGTGAGGGAAGAAATAGGGGTATATGATGATAACTGCCACCAATGGCCAAGGCCATTGCTTTAGCTGAAGATCAACTTAGCAGTTTTGGTGCGGTCCTATCTTCACTGAGATATGCACAACCAACAGATTTCAGAATGGAACGAAAAGCATGCGAAGATGCTTATGTCAGCCATAGTGGCACTACCCAGCTCTCCTTCAGATCCACACTTCGTCCTGATGGGAGCTGTGGCTCCACAGTATATTTATAAAGGATGAGCAAAAGACTCCATGGCGCATTTGTTTGCAAATCTCTGCTGCACGGGCCTCACACTCACATCATAAAAAAAGATAGCTAAAAAAGAAAACCTAAATTTAAGAGTTATGTTGATATGGAGGCCTCAGATTTAGTGGGGGGGCAGACTGAAATATAGGCTTGGCTGGCCCTGCTGGGCCCCCAGTATCTACAGCCCTGGACTACATACTGAATCACTATTCGGAAGGAGCGTGTTTAGGGCATCCCTACCAAATAGAGAAATTCAATGGGATATATTAATGTCTTAAAACTGGAATCTGATAGCAAAACATTTATCTTTTACCAGCCACTGAAAGATAGTGGTAATCCTTATACAAATGGGAAGGGGTCCTCCTTCCCTTTTCAGAATGTTGACAAAAATATTTTTTAAGAGAAGATAGTGGTTCCATGAACCACTGCTCAGGCTTGACAAAAACTGGTAAACATTTTTGTTTTCAATACATCTTGTTTCCCTTTACAGGAAATGGACTGCAATAAAAGTATATGATTGCTTTATTTAGACGCAATCACAGACATGTTGGTCTGCTGACACCACCAGACCACCATCAATGCGATTGGCAGCAAATCATCATAGGTCTCAATTTGTAACATATCTCATTAATATTCAAGAGGCAGTTTGAATTGTGACCAACTACGATTCAGTGTTTTGTGAACTGACCTATTAGTACATAGGTTTGTTCTCAAAATACCACGCTAGTCGCAAAAATACTGGTGGCAAATTGCGACTAGTTGTGTGTGATCAATGTTTAGTATGTCTGGGCCTTAGTTCGTATTCTATGGCATGTAAATGAATGAAAACAATTCCTGATATGTTATTTAGGAAAATAGTCACGTGATGTCACCTCCTGTGATGTGATGGGTCAAAGATCATGTGATGCATAGGCACCACTACTGCCTGGCTCTCTCCCTACAACCTGTTTTAGCAGTGGCACATTAAAGCAAAACATACTGGCTGTACAATGGTTGTTGATTGTAGAGTGAGACTGAAACACCACACTGCAATCTTATTAATGCACAGCTGCTCTTCGGATCTCATAGCAGGAATCCAGTAAAGGCAGTTTACTAGACCTTGAGAGGCACATCTAATTATCATTCCTAATCTTCAGCTGTGCAAGGAGTTTGAGCCTGTCAGGAACCACACCCTGAGCACCAGACATGTCACTAATCGTCAGTGTTCATCCACAGATAGCCCATGTGCAGGTAAGAATCACAAGCTGACTCTGTTTCACAATAAGGTGACAAGATAACCTAAAGTGCCCATGTTTGGTCGTGCATGGTTAGTGATGCTAAGTCTCACAGAGCAACTGCATTTAGAGGATGCAAGCAGATGAGTGTGTACCGTATTTGTGCATTGTGATGCACAGGTGGCCATATTGGCACATTTTGTAAAACTTTAATGCAACCCATAGCCATTTTATAGTGTCAAACTAAAAAGGTATGTGCATAATAGACCTTATAGAATCAGAACAGTTTATATACTCTTTTTGAAAATGTAATTGTGCAATTGTCTTTTTCCAAGATAGATAAGCAAAACTTGTTGTCTATAATATCACAAGCCACTTGGGCCGAAAATAATAGAAGAGTTGCCTGCCCATATACCCATGTATGTTGTCATTTTGTTTGTATAGCACAAAAAGGCTAAAAAACAGAACTCGCTGTGCGTCAAAGTAGCCCAATATGCACAGCCTCTGTGAAAGAATCTTTGCAGTGCTACATGATACTGTGTTATTTGTCTCATATTTACATTCCAGGAATTAGAGTTCCATCAGGCATGCTGGGTCATACTGAGCTATAGCGCAGTCTGGTAGGGCCCGAAGGTCTGCTTGAAAGGTCATTGTGTGGAGCCATTTTTTGTCTGTTTGCGGGCCTGTTTTATTGCCTTGTTGCCCGGCTTTTACTGTTTATTTCTCTGATATTATCATAAGCATTGCCTCCTGCAAGCACAAGTATGTGCTTTCCCCCAATACCTTCCAAAATACCAATAAAGCATGTCTGTACAGGTTCAAAACGGCTCCAATTCACAAATGTAAGCCTCTTTGTAGTTTGGTGATAGAGTGTTAAGATAAATGCTGAACTTTGTCATCTGGCACTACCCAGAAAAGAAAAAACGAATTTAGAACATTTTCAACATAGAATCCCGGGATTAGTATGTCCTTGCCAGACACCCTCCACAGAAAGGACAGAGCTTTTCAGCGCTTCAAATGTAACAGATCAAGTACACTTGCTCAGTTCAAGATTTCTCCTTTGTAAACTACGTTTAAGCAGCTCTTAGGATGGCATGGCCTGATCTGAAACCATGCCAAACTTGAATGAATAGGAATGCAAACACTTTTGAATATAAAGGTAACTTTTCCAGAGAGTCCTTCTGCTACAGAACCAGCATCTGTCTTCACTCCTCTGCTTGACTTATGCACATGCTCCCCTCCCAAGCCATCTTTGGCCCTGTAGACCCCATCTCTTAGGTCCTTTTGTATGAATAAAGGGCATCCTCCTTTGGCCCTAGGGACCCCATTCCCCACAGCCTATTTTTAAATGAAGGCAAGGGAGACATTTGCCGACCTTCTTCCTATGCTTCCTTGGGCCTTATGGAGCCCATCTTCCAGGGTCAGAAGTGGGTGCTCAGATGCCCACCTGGGGCACCCACAAACCACTCGTGGGAAGCACCTGGGTCCTCCTGGCCCCATCAGGCCCCTGCATACTTCAGGAGTGGGTATTGCTCCCCCTCAGAGGGAGAAGAAGTCAGGGAAGGCATGTTTAAAAGTGAGATTTTAAAAGGGGTCCCCAGGGCCTAACAGGGATTGGGGAGGGGAGCCACACAGTCCTCTTCCACTTTTTTTAAATAAGTGGCCCCACGGACTAGGGAACCCCGGGCTGATACTAGCCCGGGGTGTGGGTCTGCATAGCCCACCTCTCCTTTCATCAAAAATAAAATGCCTCTGGGGATAGAGTCCCCAGGGCTAGGCCCTACAGTGAAACTCCCACTGCGCAGAGCCGAAGGCCGTGTGTAGTGTGGAGTCATCTGCATGGGGGCTTGTATTTACATATGATAATTAAGTATTACCTTCCGTTTAAAAAACCCTTCACTCCAAAAAACAAAGATTAAATTGACGTTCTATATTTATAATTTCACACATATTTATATTTATATTTTGATTAAATATGCCAAAATTCTTAGAGATAAAATCATTGAAAATATTGAAACAGTAACCACTAAAATCGATTTATATGAAGATAAAAAACTTGTGGAATCTTTGAGTAAAGCTATGGAAGATCGATTGAGGAAAGTAGAGGAAGATATTATTCAGAAAACGGCACGCAAGTTCAATAGAGATAAAATTGACTATGAAACGGGTCAGATTTACACATTTGCGAAAAAATTTGATCATTGGAGAAAACAGAAATTAAGTGAGATTAATACTAAAGAAGTGAATCAGACAACTAGTGGTACTAGTATTGAAGTCAGTGAAAGTTCCGATACGGATGGAGATGAATCTATGGGGATGAAAGTGCATACCACTTTACAAGAAGAATTCGATTTTTTTCAGAGAGATTGAAAGACCAACCACAGACCATGGCGAGGTGTGGGTAGGCCAAGGGGAAGAGGCAAAGGAAGAAGAGAAGAGGTGGCAAGAGAAAAAGAATGTCACAAAGATGAGCAAGAGAAAGTGACTTGCAGCAACAGACAGTATTAAAAGATTACAAAACAGTATGCAATTAATCAGAGTTAGAGTTGAACGATGAAGACATTAAAAATCTTACATTGGGCTTGTTGTACTGTGAAGCAAATGCTTTTGATTGTGCACAAAGTAGGATAGATCTATTTCCCTTTGTGAGGAAAGTCAAATTGATGAAGATTCATAAAATCAAAAAGGGCAGGCTAACTAGAGCAATAGGAAATGTAAAAATAAGTGATCATGACAACTTATTAATTGAAGATATTTTTCTGATGAAAGAATAATGGGAATTAGAAGATAATGCAATAAAATGTATTGATGAAGCTGAAGTAGTTGAAAGATTAGAGGCAGAAGGAATACAGATGGACGAAGAAGGAGGTTCACATCTAAAACAGATATCTGCAACTATACCTCCACATTGTGGAGATAGATTTGATTGAGCAATTTGTGGAGACAGTCACTAAAGATCTAAAAAATCTGAGAGGTAAAGAGGTCAAGAGAGAGTCAGAGTTTAATAAGAGCAATAGAAAAACAATACAAAGACTGTCAAAGAATTCTGAATTGGGAATTAGAGGCTCCGATAAAGGAAGCAATATTGTAATTTGGCCGTTAAATGATTTTATGAAGGAGGCATATAAGCAACTAAATGATAAAGTACGCTATAAAAGGGTCAGTATGGAATACGTGGAGAATGTAAGAGCTGAATTTGGTGAAGCTTTATCAAAATTTAAAGATCAAGGTTTGATTAGTGAAGAAGAATATAGGTACATGAAAGTTGACCATCCTAAATTACCAGTGTTCTATTTTATTCCTAAGACACAATAATAATGAAAAACCTCTAGGAAGACCCATAATTGCAAAAGGCAGTTTGTTTGAATTTGTGTCACAATATATAGTGGTAAAACCGCCAACAGGCCTGCGGAAAAAAAAATTGAATCACGACCATGGCGGAAACCGCCAACAAAGACAGCCACTTTCACACTCCGACCGCCACGGTGGTACAAACAAACATCGTGGCGGTAACTGCCAGCAGACAGGCGGAAGACAATGTACCGCCCACAGTATTACAACAGGCCAATCCGCCACCTTTTCCGGGGCGGATTCACCGCGATCAAAAACACGGCGGAAACAGGACTTGGAAGGGAAAACGCTCACCTATACACACCCCACGAGGAACCAGGACGCCATGGAGCCGGAACTCCATATTCTCCCTGCCTTTGTCTTCCTGCTCCTCTACCAGGAGCACGAACGCCAGTGGCGAAGACCACGGTGAGTACTGTACCTACGACACAGGGGAGGGGGGAGGGAAGAGAGATTGACACACACACGCATCACCCCCACCCCCACCCTCACCCACCACTACACACACACTAATACATGTTGATACATTACAGTTACACCCCCAACCCTTCCGGAAAAATTCAAAGACAAAAGGAAAAGATTGTAACCATTGTAATCTATTAAAATCCAGTACTCAAAAATATATATACACTATAAACAAATATATACACCAAGAATACAAGTCCAGGTATTGTACCATTAAAGTCCGTGGACCACTGGGCCCAAATGCCAGCGCAGTTACCTCATTTCCCCTTGTCCCACCTTACAGGTCAGGCAGCCGCCATTTCAGGGGGCCACATGGCATTAATTTTAAATGTGTCACACATATCTAGGCCTTGCATACACATTACGACAGGGACATAGTGGATTGAAAAATGTGTGCAATAAAGTTGTGTTTTCGTACCTCATTGTTGGCTGACCCTCTGCTCGCTGTTCTCGTCCATAGGGCACGTCCGCTGGGACAGGTGAGGAGATGGCGGCATCCTCCGGTGTACAGACCGCTGGTGGACCTGTCGACAATGGAAGAACGACATGTAATTGTCACCTACAGACTGGACCGTGCCACAATCCTGGAACTGTGTGCCCAGTTGGATCCGGACCTGATGTCAGCTATCTGCCATCTCACAGGAATCCCCCCTGTAGTGCAGGTGCTGTCAGTACTCCATTTCCTGGCAAGTGGGTCTTTTCAAACAACAGTGGCCATTCCATCCTGGATGTCCCAGCCTATGTTCTCCAACGTGTTGCCCAGAGTGTTGTCTGCCCTGCTGAAACACATGCGCAGCTACATCGTGTTCCCTCAGGTGGAGGATTTGCCTACAGTGAAAGGTGACTTCTATGCCCTGGGACATATCCCCAACATCATAGGTGCCATTGATGGGACACATGTGGCCTTGGTACCCCCCGCAGGAACGAACAGGTGTACAGAAACCGGAAGAGTTACCATTCGATGAATGTGCAGATGGTGTGTTTGGCCGACCAGTACATCTCCCATGTGAACGCCAAGTTTCCTGGCTCAGTTCATGACGCTTACATTCTGAGGAATAGCAGCATCCCTTATGTGATGGGGCAACTCCAGAGGCACCGTGTGTGACTATTAGCTGAGGACATGGACCCTATACAGTGTGAATAGTTGTCTGGGTCTGGGGTTGTCCCTAAGGGTTAGTGTGTGTCTAACAGTTGTCCCTCAACATTTGCAGGTGACTCTGGCTACCCCAACCTGTCATGGCTACTGACCCCAGTGAGGAATCCCAGGACAAGGGCAGAGGAACGCTACAATGAGGCACATGGGCGTACTAGGAGGGTTATAGAGAGGACCTTCGGCCTCCTGAAGGCCAGGTTCAGGTGCCTCCATATGACAGGTGGTTCCCTATTCTACTCACCAAAGAAGGTGTGCCAGATCATCGTGGCCTGCTGTATGCTTCACAACTTGGCTTTGCAACGACAGGTGCCTTTTCTGAAGGAGGATGGTCCAGATGGAGGTCCTGTGACAGCTGTGGAGCCTGTGGACTGTGAAGATGAGGAAGTAGAAGAAGAGGACATCGACAACAGAAACACAGTGATTCATCAATACTTCCAGTGAGACACAGGTAAGAAGACACCACTGCCTGCTACATCTGATACACTTGTTCTACCTCTCATCTGTCCGTCACTTTCACCCAGTGTATGAACACTGAGTTGTCACTTTCCCTTTCAATTTCACAGATGTGGGTCCCACTGTGTGACATCTGCTTTGTTTCCTCATGGACAAGAGCTGTGTGACATAGGTATGTTGACAATACAATGGATATTGCATTTTTCCTCAGTTATTGCAGATACACATTTTCGAAAGCACAGACTGGCTCCAGATAGTTTTGTGATTTAAGGGTGTTTATTAAATTGCAAAATAGTGGAGGGGGATGTAAACTGGTCAGGGGTGACAGTGGAGGAATGTCCATGGCAGAGTCCAGTCTATTAATCTCACAGGTGCATTGTCCAAAGGGGCATAGGTAGTGGAGCTGGGACAGTTGATGAATGGACAGGTTGACAAAGTGGGACAAAAGGATGACAATCAGGGTGGTCTCATTTCTTGGCAGGGGTCTTGGCATTGTTCTCTGTCTTTTTCCTGGATCTCAGGGACCGTTTGCGGGGTAGTTCTCCATCTGCAGGGGGTGGGGTGCTGGTGTCGTGGTCCTGTGGCGGTGCCTCCTGTCCACTAGCGCCGGCAGAGGTGGTGGTCAGTTCATCATCCAGGCTAGTGTCAGGGGCCCCTTCTTGTGCCACAGTGTCCCTCCTGGTGTTGACGAGTTCCTTCAGCACCCCTACAATGGTGCCCAGGGTGGAATTGATGGCTTTGACTTCCTCCCTGAACCCCAAATACTGTTCCTCCTGCAGCCGCTGGGTCTCCTGAAACTTGGCCAGTATCGTTGCCATCGTCTCCTGGGAATCGAGGTAGGCTCCCATGATGTTGGAGAGGGCCTCGTGGAGAGTGGGTTCCCTGGGCCTGTCCTCCCCCTGCCGCACAGCAGCCCTCCCAGTTCCCCTGTGTTCCTGGGCCTCTGTCCCCTGAACTGTGTGACCACTGCCGCTGCCCCCAGGTCCCTGCTGTTGTTGGTGTGGTGGGTTAGCCTGGGTTCCCTGTAGTGGTGGACACACTGCTGCTTGACGTGTCCTGGGGACAGAGGTGTGGGCCCGCTGGGTGGGTGCTGTGCTGGTGTTTCCAGAGGGGGGAGGCTCTGTTGTGGCTTGTGCCAGTGTGAGGGGAACCAACTGTCCCGAGGTCCCAGATGGGCCGGGCTGGTCATCTAGATTCAGTTGGACAGAGCTCCTGTCATCACTGTGGGCCTCTTCTGTGGGTGGAGTGGACATGTCATGAACCTCCTGTCCGGTGACATTGGGTAGGGGTCCTGCAGGGGTGTAAAGGCATAATTATTGCATCTGTGTGTGCCATGGTGTGCAATGAGTGGGTGACCCTGTACCCCAGTGCTTGCAGTCTTGTGTAGGACCTTGTGTGATAATTGGTTTGGGGTCTGTGTGGGTATGTGTAGTGGCCATGCATTGGTGATGGGTGTCGATGCTTTGTTGTTGTGATAGTGGGACATATGTGAGGAGTTGGAGTGAAGGGGGTGAGGGCGAGGGTGGGGGGTATGTGATAGCATGCAGGTAAGGTGGGGGATGAAGTAGTGAAAGATTTGCCTTACCAGAGTCCATTCCTCCTGGTACTCCTGCACGGCCGTCAGGATGCAGTATAGCCAAGACCTGCTCCTCCCATGTTGTTAGTTGTGGGGGAGGAGGTGGGGTTCTGCCGCCAGTCCTCTGCACTGCAATGTGGTGTCTTGAGAACACAGAACGTACCTTACCCCGTAGGTCATTCCACCTCTTCCTGATGTCATCCCGTGTTCTTGCATGCTGTCCCACTGCGTTGACCCTGTCCACGATTCTGCGCCATAGCTCCATCTTCCTAGCTATGGTGGTGTGCTGCACCTGTGATCCGAATAGCTGTGGCTCTACCTGGATGATTTCCTCCACCATGACCCTGAGCTCCTCCTCAGAAAACCTGGGGTGTCTTTGGGGTGCCATGGGGCGGTGTGGGTAATGTGTGAGGTGGTGTGTGTTGTGATGTGTGAGGGGATGTGTTTGTGTGTGTTGTGTGAGGTGTGTGGATGTTGTGTGGGTGATGGTGTTGAGTGCCTGTGGATGCTAGTATTGTTGATGGTGGTGCCTCTCTGACCTTCTGTCACAATTGTGGTCGTAGGGGTTGTGGTGTGTGTTTTTTTATTGGATTGGGCATGTGGGAGTGGTGTGTGTATGTGTATCAGGTGTGTGTATTTCGATTTGTCCATTGTGGTAGTGTTTTGTAAGTGTGTGTGTATTTTGAGGACGGTAGTGTGTACCATTAATGGAATGCCGCGGTTGAAAGACCGCCGCGTGGATTCGTGGGTCGTGATAGTGTGGGCGTATTCCTGTTGGCGTGACGGTGTTGTTTTTGTTATCGCCAGTTTATCACTGACCTTTGGTGTAGCGGACTTGTGTAGGTGTCTGGAGTTTGGCGGATTCTAAGCTGTGGGTCCTAATAGCTGTGGCGGTATTCCGCTGCCGCAGCGGTGTGTTGGTGTTCATCTGCACGGCGGTAAGTGGCATTTACCGCCAATATTGTAATGAGGGCCATAGACTCTTTTTTAAACCTTTGGTTTGTAATTTACCTTCGTATCTGAAAGACACTACAGAATTTCTACAATGAGTGTTTGATGTGACACTTGACATTACAGCATTATGTACAAGAATTCCTCATGATGATGGAGTCAGATCAGTGGAACATTTTTTGAGAGCCAGACCCATAAGATTTTACAAGCACAATGTCATGTTAATGAATATGGTCAGATGGTGTCAGTCAGTCAGTCAGTCAGTCAGTCAGTCAAAGAACTGTATTCGGCAATTGCCATAAAAGTACGAATTTAGATCAGGTTTCCAAAAGAACAAGCAGGCAGAAAAAGAAGTAAAACCCATCTTACATATGTTGTCAAGTAAAAAGGATGACATAATCTTATCCAAGTTCCTTTTTCACAAATATTCCAATGTTCTTATCAATTCGTTTACTAGTTTCGTGCAATATAATTCTAAAAACTGTTTAAATACCCTAAAATATAATAAAAACCTTTCTTCCTCTGTAATAAAAGCTATCCTAAACCACATATATAAGGTATAAAATTTTGAACATAAGAATAAGAAAAAATCAGCATGAAATAAGATTAATAAATTACAGGATATTAATACCGGTTCCTAATAGCAATAGATGATCTAATAAAATTTAAGACCTGAAAACAAATTTTGTCATTTAGTAATTTCTGAAAATATATCATAGCTTCCTTATAATGGATTGGTCTTAAAGTGCGTAAAATAGGTAAAATGAAAGTATTTCTAGGGGAGGCATAAAGAGAGCAAAAGAGAAAAAAATTAGAAGTGCTTTGCTTTGACCTGGCATCGCAAGGTCAGGGTGGTAAATCTTTTTGACACATACATTGCTTGGGAAAGGCCACCTTAAAATGAATCAAATGTAATCTAAAAAAAGTTAAAAGAGAATATGGCCCTCATTCTGACATTGGCGGGCGGCGGAGGCCGCCCG
This sequence comes from Pleurodeles waltl, assembly GCF_031143425.1. NCBI lineage: Eukaryota > Metazoa > Chordata > Amphibia > Caudata > Salamandridae > Pleurodeles > Pleurodeles waltl. Next base: position 653,801,928 of record NC_090439.1, read on the forward strand.
CCAAAGTCCCGCCGTCAGGTTACCGTTCCGCGGTCGAAAGACCGCGGCGGTAATTCTGACTTTCCCGCTGGGCTGGCGGGCGGTCTCCTTCAGACCGCCAGCCAGCCCAGCGGGAAAGAGGCTTCCACGATGAAGCCGGCTCGGAATCGAGCCGGCGGAGTGGAAGCTGTGCGACGGGTGCAGTTGCACCCGTCGCGTATTTCACTGTCTGCGCAGCAGACAGTGAAATACATGTAGGGGCCCTCTTACGGGGGCCCCTGCAATGCCCATGCCAGTGGCATGGGCACTGCAGGGGCCCCCAGGGGCCCCGCGACCCCCCCTACCGCCATCCGGATCTCGGCGGTCCGACCGCCGGGATCTGGATGGCGGTAGGGGGGGTCGGAATCCCCGCGGCGGTGCAGCAAGCTGCGCCGCCGCGGAGGATTCAATGGGGCTGCGGTACACTGGCGGGACCCCGCCAGTGGTGCCGGTCCGACCGCGGCTTTACCGCCGCGGTCGGAATCCCCATTGGAGCACCGCCGGCCTGTCGGCGGTGCTCCCGCGGTCCTCCGCCCTGGCGGTCAAAGACCGCCAGGGTCAGAATGACCACCTATATATTTTTGGGCATGAAAACCAAGTCAAATAAGGTTCAATATGTAAAGCCGTAGCAATCTGAGTATAAGAATCTAAAGATTTCAAGTTAAAACAGCTATGAAGTCTTATGTGCAAAGTATGCTCAGAGTGACGTGCTTTCAACAGGGGCTTTGCAGTTGGAGTTAGCATTTGCGGTTCTTCATACATATACCTAAGCCCCAGCTTATCAAATGATGATCGCAAGTACGAAAGCCAGGGGATCCTGATCGAGTTAGCCAACTGTGTGCATTCAGTAATACATTCCTGCACAAGACTTACCTCTGGGTTCGTCCAACATCTAATCCATAACAGAAGGGGGACAATAGAGACTGTGGGGGTCATTCTGACTCCCGCCGGGCGCGGTCACCGCGCGCCCGGCGGGAGCCGCCAAAATACCGTACCGCGGTCGGAAGACCGCAGCGGGTATTTTGAGTTTTCCCCTGGGCTGGCGGGCGGCCTCCAAAAGGCCGCCCGCCAGCCCAGGGGAAAACGACCTTCCCACCATGAAGCCGGCTCGTAATCGAGCCGGCGGAGTGGGAAGGTGCGACGGGTGCTACTGCACCCGTCGCGTATTTCACTGTCTGCTATGCAGACAGTGAAATACAAGCGGGGCCCTCTTACGGGGGCCCCTGCAGTGCCCATGCCATTGGCATGGGCACTGCAGGGGCCCCCAGGGGCCCCGCGACACCCCCTACCGCCATCCTGTTCCTGGCGGGCGAACCGCCAGGAACAGGATGGCGGTAGGGGGTGTCAGAATCCCCAAGGCGGCGCAGCATGCTGCGCCGCCTTGGAGGATTCTGACGGGCAGCGGAAAACCGGCGGGAGACCGCCGGTTTTCCTGCACTGACCGCGGTCAAAGCGCCGCGGTCAGAATGCCCTGCGGGGCACCGCCGGTCTGTCGGCGGTGCTCCCGCCGACCCTGGCCCCGGCGGTCTGAGACCGCCGGGGTCAGAATGATCCCCTGTGTCTTCTAAAAAGCATTTTCCCACCTCCTCATGGATAATGATGTTTGCTATACACTTAGGTACCATCAATAGTCTACGCATAAATTTATTCTCAGTACTTTGGAGAGTGGGGATTTTAGTGTAACCCCAGACTCCGGCCCCATATAGGGTTGCTGAGGCACACTTAGAGTTATATAGCGTCATAATCTGAGAGGACGGTCTATGGCCCAGTTTACGGGTAAAAATCGCTTCAGTATTCCTTGACATTTGCTGAGTCTTAAATTTAAGGTGAGTATTCCAAAGCATAGAAGAGCTTATATGCATACCTAGATAACAGAAATCCCTCACTTTATTAATGATATTGCCCCCCATAGTAGATGTTTTAGATTTTGTATTTCTGGGGCCACATGTCATAACAAATGTCTTAGAATAATTAACTGTTAAGTCTAAGTCCAACATAAAGTCCAAAAAAAGATCCAACAGGCCTTGTAAACCATTTGCAGTGCGTGCAATAAGTACAGCATCATCTGCATATAGTAAGACTGGGAGCAATCTCTGACCCATCTTAGGCACATCCTTCCCATTTTTTATCAAAAAATCTTAAAGCCCATTAATATATATCAAAAAAAGAAAGGGGGCCAAAATACATCCCTGTCTCACTCCCCTAAAAGAGGAAATAGGGGCGGTTCTCTGTCCCGATGGGCCAAACTGAACTGACACCTTTAGATCCATATGAAGGCGCTTTATGAGATCCAGTAGAGTCACATCGCATCCCAGAGTTTCCATGATTTGCCTCAACTTCTCCCTGTTAACCAAGTCGAAGGCGCTGGATAAATCAATAAAAGCCATATGAATTGACTCCCTTTTGGCAATTACATATTTGTTAAGAATGAGATGCAAATTTAATACTTGCTCAACTGTACCCAAACCGGGTCGAAAACCAAATTGAATTGGAGATAAAATCTGTGTCTGTAGCACCTAATCCTCCAGGCGGGATAAAATCACACTACCCAAGATCTTAGCTGTGGAGTCAATCAGAGATATAGGTCTGTAGCAGGAAGGGTCTTGCCTATTGCCCTTTTTAAAAATAGCCATAATAATTGCCAGTTTCCAAGAAGGGGGTATATTAGTTTTAACAACACTTCTTAAAACGTTTGTTAATAGAGGGCCCCAAAGATTAGGCATAGATTTAAAAATGTCAATGGGGACACCGTCAGGGCCAGGGGCCGTCCCTTGTTTTGAACGATTTATGGCTCCAAGGATCTCATGTAAATCAAAAGAAATGTCTAAGGCGTTTATATTGGGGTCTATATTAGTCCGATTGTTGATGTTATCCTCCCTGATCTGGAGATAATTTTCTGGATCAAATACTTTCCTAAAGTGGTTCAACCACACTTCTTCTACAATAAAACAATCATCAACTTTAATATTACTATCCGTAAAATAGGAATGATTGACCACTTTCCAGAATTTTTAGGAATCCTTCAGATCGGACGCGGCCTGGAGCTCTTCCCATGCGTTAGACCTTATCTCTGATTTCCTTTTTTCCAAGGTGGCCTTGTACTCGGCCCTGACAGATTTAATTAAGTGACGGGAAGAAGAAACTGATTCAAGGGTATCTTTTCATTTTTTGTGAGCAATGGAACATGCAGAGTCAAACCATTTATGACCGGGCAAGCCCGTTGATGGCCTGTCCACCACGTGGGCATGTGAGATGGCATTACTTAGTATTTCAAATTCTTGAACGATATGGTCATGACCAGGCTGCTGAGATAAGCATATATTAATGGAGTCAAACCTAGATCTTATGATTTATTGATTAAAAATCATTGGGTTTATTTTATCCTACTTCAAACGTAAACCAGAGTTTACGTGAAAAGTAGTGTTTCTTCTCAATCCCTTATCACTAGGTACCTGATCTATAATTAAGTCTAGGTTGATACACAGAGGGTTGTGGTCACTGGCACAGTGAGGGATTATCTTGCAATCACAAATTAAATGATAATCTGGGGAGCCAATAAGAATAAAATCAATAGTGCTCCCCTTCACATTCCCTGTAAACGTTGGAACACTTAGAGAATCTAGTGCCATTTTCTCCCTGACGTGAACCAGATCAAAATTACATAAGAAGGAGTTCAGAGCTTCTCCTTCAGGTGAATGAGTAAAATGAATTAACGATTCTCTGCCTTCAGTAGGAATAGCGCACAATTCTAAATTTTCCTGACAACATAAGGAAGTATTAAAATCACCAACCCATAAAACTACAAAATTTTCATCCTGCAATTCTATAGAGGAATCAATAAAATCCACAGCGTCCTCTAACGTTCCTTTAAGGAGACCGCGTGGGACGTTATTATAAAAATTTAAGATCAAAATACCTTTACACCCCCTAATAGATAATGAAACAATCATAAAATAAGGAGAGGACCAAATTAAGGAAGCCTTCAGTGATGGTAGACGTAAAGATATGAACATTAAGAGACCTCCACGTGCTCTTCCCATTGTAGAGTTTTCTTCCGGCTGGTAAAGGGTTGTATACCCATCCAGAAAAAACATATCTTGGGACCAAGTTTCCTGTAGGCAGATTATGTCAAAGGGTAATATAAAGCTCACCCAATCCGGGTTGTTTATTTTAGATCGAAGCCCCGCAATATTCCAACTAATCAAGGATAGAGGCTTTGATCCCGAGTCTGGCACCAATCTATCAATCTTGTTTAAATGGGGGCTGTCAGGTATCTTCACTATTACTTCCGGTACAAGTTTGTCAAGGTCATCCTCGGTCGATAATCTCAACAGATTTTTGTGACCCGGACTAGCGATAACCTTAATTCAATCATTTTTGTCAAGAGAGTTAGAGGGCAGAGGACAATTGCTAATGGGGACGTTTACAAGCGCGTAAGGCCTAACAGGAGCTAAGCTGTGGTAGCTAGAGACAACACTGGTACATTGAGGAAAAAGGGAATGGTCGTAAAAATGACATAACAAGTGCATTTGTATCCCTTTATCTGGGAAATGAGAACAATCTGAATTTGCCAAGAGGTGATCAACTGAACACGGGTTAGCAAAATTAATTACAACACAGTCTCCATGTTCCCTATTTCTTCGATGGCCCACCTGCTTCACTCTACGTGCCATAAGGATCTTGTTATTCGGATGATATTTAGCCTTAAATTTAGATTTCAGCCAATGAACAGACTTCCTGATCAAAGCTTGGGTGTCTTCTTTTTTGTTACTGTCTAGAGGAGGTACATTTGATAACACCAAAACATATGGAATACAATCAGGAGGTAGATGCAAGACATCTGCTTGATTAATAGAATTATTAGATAATGGACGATTTGGGCCGGGAAGAGTGGCTTCTTTAGGAGTTACTTGTGGCAAACTGGTCACGGCATTACCTGGGCCAGGTATAGCCAAAGATTTCACCAAAGGTGTACCGGCATCGTGGGATGTCAATATGGGTAATTAGTTAACCTTTGTTGCCACTTCCCGGCTCGATGCCATTCCCTTGCTTAGTATTCCTGAATTTGGTAAATGAACAAAGGTACTAAACACGTTATCACAAAAACAATCTAGTTTTTTAGTAATCATAATAGTAAGTTTCTCCTCTAGAGTAGTGCAAAAAGATTTAAGTATGGAGTCTATTACATCAATAGGGTCGCTATAAGCATCATTTCTTTTAGGATGTTCATTTGTTGAGACCAAAACAGGTGATTCATTGGGACTAATTGCTGGTGAAATATCTGTTCGCTTTTTCGAGCCTAACGACATTTTTATATTCCTGGTCTTTTTACCCACCCTCCTCTTCTTCAATGGTGGGGAAAGCGCCGGGGACCGTTCCAGGGACGAATTAACACTTTGGACCGAAGACTTGGGTAAAACTGGTGGGGGTATATTACATTGAGCAGATTGTGTTATGTTGACAGGCAAAGCCAATGAGGGTAACCCATCCTTTGAATTAGTGGTTATATGGACAATAGGTTCCAATGGGGGCTGCAGAGCAGTGTTTCGAACAGCCCCAATCCTTTCTTCAACTTGCTCTATTTCGGATTCAATAGCCCCAATCACAGAAGATAAATAGCTGGTAATAGAAGACTTACATGAGAAGTTGGGCCCACCTTCCCTCTTTTGCAGATTAATCTTTCTCTTCCCCATTTTAGATGTCGATCTCCCACACCTCCTTTGACAACTTCCAAGAGAATTTAGCACCAAACGGGAAAAAGAAACGTTAGAGGGGAGGCCCAGCCCAGCCTATTCCAGTCGATGACGGGCAAAGGACGGGCCCACCCTTGGCCCGGGCTTAGCCCGGGCACCGCCCGTGTGCGTCCCCCGAGGCAGGAGTGCGAAAGTGAATTTAAAGGGCTCCTGCCCTCACTGCCAGCCGCCTCCTGCAAGCGCCTCCCGCGCGAAAGTGAATTTAAAGGGCTCCCGCCCTCACTGCCAGCCGCCTCCGCCTCCTGCAAGCGCGTCCCGTGAGGCGGGAGCGCAAAAGTGAATTTAAAGGGCTCCTGCCCTCACTGCCAGTCGCTTCCGCCTCCTGCAAGCGCGTCAGATGGTGTCTTCAACAGAAAATCTTCTTTTTTAATAAAGACATTTTTGAACAGCAGTGTGGGCAAGCGATGGGTACTTGCTTTGCCCCCAGCTATCCTAATTTGTACATGAGGTGGTGGGAGGAGCAGGTCCTCAATAGCCCACCTTTTGATATGTGGAATGTCCATATCGTAATGTGGATGCGTTACATGCATGATATTGTGGTTTGGAAAGGAAATGTGGACAGTTCTGGAAAGTTTACAAATGATATCAATGTCAACAATTTGAACTTAAAATTTACGGGCAAAATCAATACTCAAGAAATTGAGTTCTTGGATGTCAAGGTTATAATAGAAAAATATAAGCTACAGACTACACTACATAGGAAACCTACAGCAGGTAATAGTTTGTTATATGCAGCTAGCTTTCACCCTAAATCTTTAAAAGAAAGTATCCCATATGGAGAGTTATTACGAGTGAAAACAATCTGCAGTACTTGGAACAATTTTACAGAGGTCCAAAGGGACATGTTGACAAGATTGAAAGAGAGAGGATATTCTAATACCACATTAATAGATGTAAGCAGGAAAGTAGGTCAACGTCCGAGAGACAGTATTTTATTTGATATGCTAAAAAGCAAGATGAGAAAATCAGATAAACAGCAAACCTGTTGGTTTATACACCTACAATATGGCACATACACAAGTAAGAATGATATTATAAAAACATTGGCACATGTTGAGAAGCGATCCGATTATAGGAGGGGACATTAAGAAAAACCCACAAAGTACTTACCGCAGAGGAACATTGATGCAGGATGTACTGGTATGAAGTGACATTAGGCAGAGTGATAAAAGTAAGACCTGGTTAGATCAAAAAGAGGTTTTTTTTTTATGTTCAAAATATAAGGCTTGCAAAAATGGTGAAAGTATTAGAACAGTTGACATTAAAGGTAAAAACGTACATAGGATTATGGGAGTATATACTTGCAAAAGTGACTATGTGATATATACTCTGAAATGCAGTTGTCCCAAAATGTATGTAGGGAGTACTAAATTACAAGTACATAAACGTATTCTGAAGCATTTAAGAGCATTTCAGTATATAGAGACGACACTTATCCAGTGGCTAGACATATCCTGGAGATACATGGTGGAGATGTGAAGAACGTTAAATATAGTGTAATAGATGGAATATCGAAGGATTCTAGAGGAGGAGATAGAGAGAAAAAGTTGAGGATTCTTAAGTCTAGATATATAATAGCATTTGATCCGAAGAGGTGAAAAGAGTCATTAACCCCTTAAATGCGGGCGACGGCCACTGGGCTACGCCCGCACTACCTCCCTGGTGCGGGTTACGACCAGTGGCCGACACCAGGGAGGGTGTTAATAAATCCTCGGGTGCGTTGCAAAGGGGCGGGTGGGCGGCGGGGGGAGGCCAGGAAACACTTTCAGGAAGGCCTCGTAAGAAAGGGGAGACTCTCCCTTTTCTTACGAGGCCTTCCTGAAAGTGTTTCCTGGCCCCCGGTCGCAGCTGTGCTGCGATCGGGGGCCAGGAAACACTTTCAGGTTTCCTGGCCCCCCGATCGCAGCCCAGCTGCGATCGGGGGGCCAGGAAACACTTTCAAAAGGCCTCGTTAGAAAGGGGAGACTCTCCCCTTTCTTACAAGGCCTTCTGAAACTGTTTCCTGGCCCCCGATCGCAGCACAGCTGGGATCGGGGGCCAGGAAACACCACTAGATGCCAGGGATTTCACTTTGGGGGGCGGCCCCCTCGGAAAACGGGCCGCCCCCCCCCGGGCATATTTTTAATAAAAAAAAAAAAGGTAGGTGCCCCCCCAGGGGAAATTTTTTTTTTTCCCCCAAGAAAAAAAAATGACAGGGGGTCGCCCGTGAGCAGGGTGACCCTCTGTGGGGGCAATATTTTTTTTTAAATGTTGTAGTGTTTCCCTGGGGGCCATTTTGGCCCCCAAGGAAACCATACAATAACTAAAAAAAATAAATCTATATATATAGATCTATATATATATATCTATGTAGATAGATATATCTATGTACATGGATATATCTATAGATATATCTATGTAGATAGATATATATATATATATATATATATATATATATAGAGGTAGATCTATATATATCAATCAAAGAGATTTATAAAGCGCGCTACTCACCCGTGAGGGTTTCAAGGCACTGGGGGGGGGGGGGACGGGGGAGGGAAAGGGGCTGGGAGGTTCACTGTTCGAAAAGCCAGGTTTTGAGGCCCTTCCTGAAAAGAAGTAGGTTTTGGGTCTTGCGAAGGTGGGTTGTGAGGGCGTTCCAGGTTTTGGGTGCAAGGTAGGAGAAGGATCTACCCCCGGTGGTGGTGTGTTTGATGCGGGGGACAGAGGCGCAAGAGAGGTCAGCTGAGCGGACGTTTCGTGTGGGGGTGTGGAAGGTGACTCTCGTTGAGGTAGGCAGGGCCTGTGTTGTGGAGTGATTTGTGTGCGAGGATGAGGATCTTGAAGGTGATCCTTTTGTCAATGGGGAGCCAGTGGAGGAATTTGAGGTGTGGAGAGATGTGTTTGTGTCGGGGGAGGTCGAGGATGAGTCGTGCTGCTGAGTTCTGGTTGCGTGTAGTTTGCGCTTGAGTTTTAGAGTGGTGCCGGCGTAGAGGGCGTTTCCGTAATCAAGCCTGCTGCTGATGAGTGCGTGAGTGACAGTTTTCTGGTCTCTGTGGGGATCCATTTGAATGTTTTTCAGTATATGGAGTGTGTTGAAGTATGAGGAGGTGAGAGCGTTGATTTGTTGGGTCATCGAGAGGGAGGAGTCAAGGATGATGCTGAGGTTGCGTGCGTGGTTGGCGGGGGTGGGTGCAGGGCCTAGCGTGGTGGGCCACCATGAGGGGTCCCAGGTGTTTTTGTGTGGGCCAAAGAGGATTATTTCGGTTTTGCTTGAGTTGAGTTTCAGGTGGTTGGCTGTCATATATATATCACTTTTGTCAATATGTGTGTGGTTTCCCTGGGGGGAAAAGGGTCCGACTTGTCTAGTGGCAGTTTTAGTGCCATAAAGAAGCGCAGAAGGTTTATATGCCTACTGCAAAGAGCAAATCTGTATTTTATGTAAATAGCTGAGTACATTAGTAAAGTCAGCCATTACCTGCGCTATAATACCAATGAAATGTATGTGCAGGGTGGAGGGCGGCTATGGAAAGATGAAGGGCACTTTTGCTGGGAGGTAATGAGGGAATCCGAGGAGGAGGGAGTGGGAGCACCAATAATGATTGTTGGACTGGGCGCAGGAGGTGCTAAAGACTGTGACGAATGGTATGTGACAAGGTGTTTTTTGAGTGTCTTGAAAGTACGTGCTGATTGAGGGAAGAAGTGCAGGTAAGGTGGCCTCTACTGTTGCACGTATCTCACACACACCATCGATTTTGTGACTGTCTACGTAGGCTAGTGTTTTAGAGCAACAGTTTAGCCAATAGCAGAGATGGCATCTTTATGGATGACTGCTGCCTGCACTCGGGTTACAGAGGACCGCTCTGACATAGGATCAGAGACTGAGACATCAGATACTGAGACAGCATCTGAGGGATAGGACAATGGCGCAGACTCTGGGAGTGATTTTTCAGTCAGAGGAGTCCCATTCGATAACTCCTCTTCCAGTACATTATGAGGGAGGTGATGAGGACAGTCCTGCTGTCCCTTCGCAAGCTGTTTGTGCAACTGGGTAATAGTGGGTTAGCCCAACCCAGAGAGCAGGTGAATGCGGCGGCAAGCAGAGAGAGAGAGAGAGTGCTCTCTTGGGAGCTCCCCAATTTAGTTCAGCCCCAAATTCCACCACCCAAATCATATTGTGGAGACATCAAAATTATCTATGGCAAAACAAACTGTTTTTGTAAGGCAGGCACCTGTGTTTTTGGTCCTGGATTCGGCGGCCATAAAGAGAAACACACTAAACCCAAACATTTCTGGAAACTAGACATTCGGGGGAGTCCACAGAGGTGTGACTTGTGTGGATTCCCCAAAGTTTTCTTACCCAGAATACCCTGCAAAGCTGAAATGTTGAAAAAAAACTCAATTTTTCTCGCATTTCTGTCACACAAACTACAGGAATATGCTGGGATCCACAACATTCCTACCACCCAGTGACTCCTCACCTGTCCTGATAAAAACACTACCCCACTTGAGTGCCTACACCTAGTGCCTGTGTCAGGAATGGATCACCCCAGGGTCAACAGCTGCCTCACGTAAGGACCAACATTGACCATTGTGTGATCTATTCCTGTCGCGGGCACCAGGCCTAACCACACAAGTGAGGTATCATATTTATCGGGAGACTTGGGGGAACGCTGGGTGGAAGGAAATTTGTGGCTACTCTCAGATTCCAGAACTTTCTGTCACCGAAATGTGAGGAAAACGTGTTATTTTAGCCACATTTTGAGGTTTGCAAAGGATTCTGGGTAACAGAACCTGGTCAGAGCCCCACAAGTCACCTCATCTTGGATTCCCCTGGGCTTCTAGTTTTCAAAAATGTGCTGGTTTGCTAGGTTTCCCCAGGTGCCGGCTGAGCTAGAGGCCAAAATCCACAGGTAGGCACTGTTTTCTATGAAAAAATTTGATGTGTCCACGTTGTGTTTTGGGGCATTTCCTGTCGCGGGCGCTAGGCCTACCCACAAAAGTGAGGTATCATTTTTATCGGGAGACTTGGGGGAACGCTGGGTGGAAGGAAATTTGTGGCTCCTCTCAGATTCCAGAACTTTCTGTCACCGAAATGTGAGGAAAACTTGTTTTTTTAGCCACTTTTTGAGGTTTGCAAAGGTTTCTGGGTAACAGAACCTGGTCAGAGCCCCACGAGTCACCCTATCTTGGATTCACCTGGGTCTCTAGTTTTCAAAAATGCACAGGTTTGGTAGGTTTCCCTATGTGCCGGCTGAGCTAGAGGCCAAAATCTACAGGTAGGCACTTTGCAAAAAACAGCTCTGTATTTTGTCAAAAAATGGGATGTGTCCACGTTGTGTTTTGGGGCATTTCCTGTCGCGAGCGCTAGGCCTACCCACACAAGTGAGGTATCATTTTTATCGGGAGACTTGGGGGAACGCTGAGTGGAAGGAAATTTGTGGCTCCTCTCAGATTCCAGAACTTTCTGTCACCGAAATGTGAGGAAAACTTGTTTTTTTAGCCACTTTTTGAGGTTTGCAAAGGATTCTGGGTAACAGAACCTGGTCAGAGCCCCACAAGTCACCCCATCTTGGATTCCCCTAGGTCTCTAGTTTTAAAAAATGCACAGGTTTGGTAGGTTTCCCTATGTGCCGGCTGAGCTAGAGGCCAAAATCTACAGGCAGGCACTTTGCAAAAAACAGCTCTGTATTTTGTAAAAAAAAAATGTGTCCACGTTGTGTTTTGGGGCATTTCCTTTCGCGAGCGCTAGGCCTACCCACACAAGTGAGGTATCATTTTTATCGGGAGACTTGGGGGAACATAGAATAGCAAAACAAGTGTTATTGCCCCTTATCTTTCTCTACATTTTATCCTTCCAAATATAAGAGAGTGTGTAAAAAAGACGTCTATTTGAGAAATGCCCTGCAATTCACATGCTAATATGGGCACCTCGGAATTCAGAGATGTGCAAATAACCACTGCTCCTCAAAACCTTATCTTGATCCCATTTTGGAAATGCAAAGGTTTTCTTGATACCTCTTTTTCACTCTTCATATTTCAGCAAATTAATTGCTGTATACCCAGTATAGAATGAAAACCAACTGCTGGGTGCAGCTCATTTATTGGCTCTGGGTAACTAGGGTTCTTGATGAACCTACAAGCCCTTTATATCCCCGCAACTAGAAGAGTCCAGCAGACAAAACGGTATATTGCTTTCAGAAATCTGACATCGCAGGAAAAAGTTACAGAGTAAAACATAAAGAAAAATGGCTGTTGTTTTCAGCTCAATTTCAATATTTTTTTATTTCAGCTGTTATTTTCTGTAGGAAAACCTTGTAGGATCTACACAAATGACCCCTTGCTGAATTCAGAATTTTGTCTAGTTTTCAGAAATGTTTAGCTTTCTGGGATCCAGCATTGGTTTCACACCCATTCCTGTCACTAACTGGAAGGAGGTTGAAAGCACCAAAAATAGTAAAAATGGGGTATGTCCCAGTAAAATGCCAAATTTGTGTTGGAAAATGTGGTTTTCTGATTCAAGTCTGCCTGTTCCTGAAAGGTGGGAAGATAGTGATTTCAGCACCAGAAACCCTTTATTGATGGCATTTTCAGGGAAAAAACCACAAGCCTTCTTCTGCAGCCCTTTTTCCAATTTTTTTTGAAAAAACAAATTTTTCACTGTATTTTGGCTATTTTCTTGGTCTCCTCCAGGGGAAACCACAAACTCTGGGTACCATTAGAATCCCTAGGATGTTGTGAAAAAAGGACGTAAATTTGGCGTGGATAGCTTATGTGGACAAAAAGTTATGAAGGCCTAAGCGCGAACTACCCCAAATAACCAAAAAAGGGCTCAGCACTGGGGGGGAAAAGGCCCAGCAGCTAAGAGGTTAAGAACGTAAAAAATGACATTGGTGCATTTAAGTGGGGGAGTATGAAAGATATAAATAATCCTAACTCGAAAACTGATATTGGTACATCATCAAATTATGAATTTTGAATTCAGTGATATATAATGTATGTTGTTTAAAGTGGTCAGCTGAGAGTGTCCAATGTATTCAACAAGCAGGCATTTTTGAATTATGAAGTCAGTTTTTTCAGTTATAGACAAATCAAGTAAAATGTAGATAAGGTCTTTAACTAGCTGATAAGTTTATTGTGTAGGCACTAGCACGATTAGGACTTATCTAAATGTGGTCAGAGCGAGGATTTTCACTGTTTAAAAAATCTTTGTAAAGTATGCGTATTTTCACACAAGTGTTTGGTCACTTGCTGTTATTATGTAGCCATCATTTTGACTTTTTCAGTTGTATTTATGAACGAAGAAATCAGGTGAAATTGTAAATAATATATATCATAAATACAACGGTAAATGTATTTAATTGTTGTCAGTTAAGGTTGCAATTGAAATGGTGAAATGCAATATAGCTCGAACAATGGTATGATATGATTGTGAGAAAGATATGAGCTAATATACGGTCTGCAATTAGCTGTCATATATATTGTGAAGATATTCATAAGATCTGTTGAGAATTACTGTTGAGCGAGGATCTTACATTGATAAAAATAATGTTGATGAATTGGTATATTCATACATATGACTGGCCTTTTGTAGATATTGTTTAGCTATCACTGTCGTTTTGACCTCTTCGGATTTATTCACAAACAATGAGCTTTAAATTAGATAAAATTGTAAATTATATATATTAAGAAAAATGTAATAATAAATGTAATGAAATGTTGCTAATTTCTTTTGAAATAGATATGGAGAAATGCATTTCGGTTCGAATAATTCTGAATGATACGATCATGTGACCAGTATAAAATGTAAACAAACATGGTGACCAACAGGCAGATGAAGGCAGAGATGCTGAAATACGTTCCTGTTGTTTTTTCTGAATAAACTACATCGAACATACACCTTGGAGTGCTGATCCTCTATTTTACAAGGAGGGGGAAAGTGGTAAAAAAATATATATATATATTAGGGCACGTGTTATAGTTAGTGAGCCTAACTATAATGTCCCTGTAATCTTTGTTTTTTTCAGCGAATTTCTTTGTTTTTAAAAAATTCTATTCCCTAACTATAACGTCCCTGTAACCTTTGTTTTCTTCAGTGAATTTCTATGTTTTTTAATGTATAGTAATTTTCATTACTATACGTTGATCCAACCACCACCACGCATGGCCTTAGCCCGAGTGTCATGATGGTCGGCAACAGCTTACCCCCTTGCACCATGCATGGCTTTTGCCTGGGCAAAGCAGGGGTTGCCCACAAGGCCAGGCCTGCAGCCAGTCCCTGTGAATAAGCCCCCTAACAGCCCAACCCTACTCTGCACACAGTCCCTTTGCTGTGCGTGGCAGGAGTTGACCGCAGCCTGTCTATCTGGGTATGAGAATAGGTGTAGGAGGGTGTATCTGGGGGTGAGAGTAGCTGTGAGAGTCTCTGTCCGGGTGTGAGAGTGCATGCATCAGTGTCTTACTGGATGCGTCATTGTCTGCGCAGGTCTGTGAGTGGGTGCATCAGGGTGTCAGTGGGTGTGTGAGTAGACGTGTGAGAGTTTGTTTGGGTGTGGGAGTAGGTGTGTGAGTGTCTGAGTATGTCTGTGAGTGGGTGCATGAGGGTCTGAGTGGGGCAGTGAGTGGGTGTATGAGGGTCTTACTGGGTCTGTGAAGGGGTGCATGAGTGTCTGACTGGGTCTGTGAGTGGGTGCTTAAGGGTCTGAGTGGGGCAGTGAGTGGATTGAAAGAGAAAGAGCGAAAGAGAGAAAGAAAGGGAGAGAGATAAAGAGTTTTTAGGCTTTGAAGGAGGATATACTTAGAATTAGATATTTCTAGACAAATTTAAAAGAAAAAAGTATTTCTCAATTAAAAAGAGTGACATCACTTTTCAGTTTGCGCCTTAAACTTTTAAAGTTTTAAAGAAACTACAGGAGGGACATGATCACGGACACACCTGAGTACCAGACCTTAGCCATTAGGTCTGCTTTTTTTATTTTCCCCATTTGTTGCCCTTTGTGTTCTATCTGGGACTGCAGGGGTAGTCTCAAGGCCTTCCCTGTGGTCCCAGAAGTTTTTAAATATTTTTTTACCTCTGTGGGCTATAAGGGACCACAAAGGGAGCATTAAGGCATCCCTTCCAGTCACAGCTGGCTCACGCTTCCTGCGGGTGTTGGCATTGCTCCAGCAAGCAATGAGCTACTTTTAATAGCAGCTACCTGCTTGCTGGATCAATGTTTTCATCTGTCTTCCCTGTAGTCATATTTGCATGCAGGGAAGAAAGATGAAAGCTCCACTTTCTGACAGTGGGATCTGTTTGACAGATCCCACTGTCAGAAAGCAGAATTATGTTTGCTTTTGCTTGGTAGGAGCTGCCAGCTCCCATCAAGCAAAAGCAAACAGCTATCATTTACACATGATATTGAGAAGTTAGTGGTGAAAAACCAAGAAGCATTGGTGGTAGAGTGCATTAATTTAGTGAAGGGCTGGGCCCACCTGCCACTGACAGTACTGGGAAGGGTAAACCTGGTTAAAATGTTTCTTATTCCAAAAAATTCATTTTATTCAGAATGCCATTCCGTTATTAATGGATGGCAGATATCTTAAGAAACTTCAACAGGCTGTCACTTCTTTTATTTGGGCCTGTAAGGGTCATAGGATTGCGTGGAAAAAGCTGCAGAGGAGGAGAGAGAAGGGAGGTTTATCATTGCCCGATTTACAGCTATATGCCTGGGCCTACCAGTTGAGAAATTCGAGAATGTTATTTACTTCTCTGGACGATTCAGTGGTAGGCGTAATGTTTAAAGCAATGACATGTAACATTCAGGGGGCAGGAAAACAGTTTCTTTTTAAGTTTGGAGACCCAACATTTTTAAAGAAAATACGACTAAAAGTTCTGAGGGAGGCAACTATGTGTTGGTATCAGGTGAAATCCACCATGAAGATTTATTATTATAATCAGCTAGCCCCTATTTGGGATTCCTCGGGCACTCCAGAATGTTTGAAAGACGCTTTGGCCAAACCGTTAAGAGATGCCGGTTTAGAATGCTGGGGGGATCTCATACAGGATACGATGTTACTTTCTTGGGAAGAACTGAGTTCTATGACAGGTGGCACTCTGTCTAGGGTTCAAATATTTTCAACTGGCTTCCTGGGCACAGTCCACTCGACGAAGTCGTCAGGGGGAGAACCCTTTATCAAAAGATCTTTTTAACGGCTCCCCCAATGGCTGTAAGATTGCAAGGTGGTATTGGGAGATTCTGGAGCAGATCGACAGAGAGTTTAAGTTGCCAGAGCAGCTGTGGCAAGGCATTATGACAAAAGAAACAGCGCAGTTGGGATGGCAAGAATCATTGAGAATGTGTTTTGAGGTAGTTAAGGCCGCCCGTTAAGAAAGAATCATCTGTACGTGATACATAGAGCTTACATCACCCCAGCGAAACTTATGAAGATAAAGAAAGGCGAAGTGGTGAACTGCCTCAAATGTGGAGCTTCAAAGGCTGCGGACGTTCATATGTTTATGGAGTGCCCGGGAGTGTTTTCCTTTTGGATGGAAGTGATGGGTACGCTGTCACAGATGGTAGGAAAGGAACTAACTGTAAGTCTCCCCTTAATTATTTTTGGGAAAACCAGCGATTTGGTAGGGTGGTCTAGAAATAATAGGAACTTTGTGTTCTTTGCTATTTTGTTATCCAGAAGAGAGATATGTTTAAAATGGATGACAGCAGCCCCACCACTATATAGCAGCTGGTTGGATATGTGTGTGAAAACAGCTAAATTAGATCTTAAGGTGGGCAGTCCTGAGCGGAGGAGGAAAAAAAGTAAATTATGGGCTCCTCTTCTGGAAGGGATTCCTCCCCCTCCCTCCCTCCCTTCTGTAGGGACACTTTGTCCGATGATTTAAATCCTCCCCCTCTCTTACATCTGGGCCCGCCACTGGGTTCCCCCAGGTGGGCTGAGCAGGTGATGCAGGGTCCTTCTTGGGCCACCCTGGGACATGGCAGAAGCCAGCCCAAGGGGGTGGTGATCCCCAGGGCCATCAGTGACTCCATGTGGCCCCCTTCAGTGTGGAAATAACCCCGGGAAGGTTGTGGTCCCCAGGGCTGCGGGGGTACTGTGTGGCCACCCGCACCCAGTTTCTTCAATGCCCAGGGGAGGTGGTGGTCCCTGGGGCTCTGGTGGGAGATGAATGGCCCCCACACCCAGTTTTCTAAATGCTCTGAGGAGGTGGCTGTCCTGGGGGCTGCAGGGCCAATTGACCCCCGCATACATGTGAACATGCCCCGGGGAAGTGGCGGTCCCCTGGGCTGAGGATGGGCCGGTAGGCACCCCACATTCAATTTCACAATAGCCCCAGAGAGGTGGTGACCTTCAGGGATGTCAGAGAGGCAGGGCAGCCTCCCATTACATATAATGAAAGTCCCAGGGAGGTGGCCCCCGAAGGCTATGCGCAGCACAGGTTTGGGTTTTTATAAGGGTTGGCCACAGGGCAGACCCTGTGGCCAACCCCCTCTGTGCGTGGCTGAAGGCCATGTGCAGCATGGGGATGGGTGTTATGGGGGGTTAGCCTCAAGGCAGGCCCTGCAGCCAACCCCCACTGCACACAGCCAAAGGCCATGAGCAGCGCAGGTTTGGGTTGGTACAGCTGTTGGTTGGTTATAGGAGGTTGGTTGCAGGGTCTGGCCAGAGGCCAGGCCCTGCAGCCACCCACCACCATGCACATCGGAAGGCTGTGTATGATGATGGTTGGATTAATGTATAGTAGGGAAAAGTACTTTACGTTAAAAAAAAGTAGGAATTCACTGAAAAAACAAAGGTTACAGGGACATTTTAGTTAGGAAATAGAATTAAGAAAAACATAGACATTCACTTAAAAAAAAAAAAAAGGTTTACAGGGACGTTATAGTTAGGCTCACATTTTACATGTACAAAACCATAGAAATTCACTTCTTATAGTTAGTTATTTCAAGTAACTATAACTCGTGCACTAAGATAGCTACAACTTGCACCCCCACCATTCACAGTTATCTGATTAATAATTTTACTGCACATGTTCCAGTGACATTATCATTGATGTTATCAAAGATGTCATGAGTGCTTAAATTTGTGGGGTAATTAGCAGTGCATGGCAAGGGTGCTAGTTATAGTTCCTTTGGTCGTGAGTTATAGTGGCTTTAAGTAATTTAAACTATAACAGCTGAATTTCTATGGTTTTGTACATGTGAAAATTTAGCCTAACTGTAATTTCCCTCTAAACTTTGTTTTTTTAAGTGAATATAAATGTATATGTATAGATAGAAGGATAGATAGATGTATATACATGCATATACAAATATAGATTTATTTATCACACACGCACACTGGCCAGACAAAGGAGGCATGGTAACAATGAAGAAAACACTATCATTAATTCAGCAATGACAACAAAGACAATACTGAAGTGAGATATAGAACGTTTGAAACAACACACATCCTCACAAAGCAGCAAATATTACCCTATCAAAATACTTTTTGCTGAAAATGTGAAATACAAACACACCCTACACTTCTAATTCAATCCAATGCCTTCCCTTGCCCAGATGATGCTTTAAAATAACATATACCACAGAAACAGTTGTTTCATGTACCCATCAAAAGTACTGACTGGATGACCCCTGAGTAGATTAGTTCGCAATCCACATACTAAAATAAATGAATATTGCAAATATAACAAACATGGAGAAAATTTACAGAACTGTGCAACGATTTTCCCTTACAACAAATAAAAAAATAAATGCAAAATAATAACTAGACCCCTACTGAAACTCCAGGTCACCCATCACAACCACAAACAAATTTAAAAAATTTAAAAATACTTATAAATACTGATGCATGCCCTCTATCAAACAAAGAACACCCGTATTCAAAAGCTTTTCAACTGATATAAAACAACAAAGGCCCTCATTACAACCCTGGTGGGAAAAGCCACTTACTGCAGTGCTGATGGCCGCCAATATACCGTGACCGCGGCAGTAATCCGCCACGGGTATTACAACCCACACATAGAAATCCACCACTATACAGACACCCACACAAGTCCTCCAGACCAAATGTCACTGACAAACTGCGATAGCAAAACCCACACTGTTACGCCAACAGGAATACGCCCACAGTATCACGACCCACGAATCAACGCGGCGGTCATTCAACCGC
This sequence comes from Pleurodeles waltl, assembly GCF_031143425.1. Taxonomy (NCBI): domain Eukaryota; kingdom Metazoa; phylum Chordata; class Amphibia; order Caudata; family Salamandridae; genus Pleurodeles; species Pleurodeles waltl. The sequence goes on from NC_090439.1 coordinate 653,820,845, forward strand.
GGTAAACCATTGGCGGTACACACCGCTGTGCTCAAAATACACACACACAAAACAACACAACATTGGACAATTCAAAATGCACACACCTGACACATATACACACCACACCCACACACTCAATCCAATATAAAACACATACCTACATTACCGACAACCCTTTACGACAAAAAGAAAATTGCAAACACAGAGAGACACAAGCCAGGAGCACCCACTCAATCTGAGCCACAGAACACCATCACCCATACACCATCCACGCACCTCACAGCACACACCACAACACAGCACCCCACACCTCACCCCACACATCCTCACACATATCACTCACACCATATCCAGGGCACCCCAAAGACACCCCAGGTTTTCTGAGGAGGAGCTAAGGGTCATGGTGGAGGAAATCATTTGGGTAGAGCCACAGCTATTCGGATCACAGGTGCAGCAGACATCCATTGCAAGGAAGATGGAGCTATGGCGGAGAATCGTGGACAGGGTCACGCCGTGGAACAGCATCCAAGAACAAGGGATGACATCAGGAAGAAGTGGAACGACCTATGGGAAGGTGCGTTCCATGGTCTCAAGACACTAGATTGCTGTACAGAAGACTGGCGGTGGATCCCCACCTCCTACCCCACAACTAAAAACATGGGAGGAGCAAGTCTTGGCGATCATGCATCCTGAGGGCCTCACAGGAGTAGCAGGAGGACTGACTCTGGTAAGTCAAAGCTTTACTACTATCCCCCCTACCTGCATGCCATCACAAACTCCTACCCCACCCCCATCACTCCACCAACTTACATATACCCCACTAACACAACCCACCAATCCCAATACCAAGCACTGCATGCACCCCCAATGCATGGACACCCATCACAGACCTGCATGGGCACCCATCACCCCAGCATGCCCAATAGAGAGACTCACCCAGCCCACAAAATCACCACTCACACAAGTCCAAGACGACAGGGAAATCACATTCATAGAGGGAAACACAGCCATGCACAAGATGACACACGCAGATACATTGACAATGCTTTTTCCTCCCAACATGACCCCTACCCAACGTCACCAGAGAGGAAGTGCCAGCCACATCCAGCCCCCCCAGAAGAGGCCCACAGTGATGATAGCAGCTCTGCATGTCTGGATCACGATGACCAACCTGGCCCATCTGGGGCCTCTGGACAGTCGGTTACCCTGTCACAGTCCCAAACCACCATTGAGCCTCCCCCTAAGGAAATGCCAGCACAGCACCCACCCAGCGGGCCCATCCCACTGTCCCCAGGACAAGTCAATCAGCAATGTGTCCACCATTACAGGGACCCCAGGCAACCCCACAAACACAGGACAATCATGGAGCTGGGGTCAGTTGCAGTGGGCACACAGTTCAAGAGGCCCAGGACAACAGGGAAGCAGGGAGAACTGCTGTGTGACAGGGGAAGGACAGGCCCAGGGAACCGATCCTCCACGAGGCACTCTCAAACATCATGGGAGCTTACCACCATTCTCAGGAGACCATGGGCCAGGTACTAGCCAAGTTACAGGAGAACCAGCAGCTGCAGGAGGGACAGTACCATGGGATCAGGGAGGACCTAACAAAAATATACACCATCCTGGTCACCATTGCAGGGGTGCTGGCTGACATGGGCAAGACCATGAGGGAGGCAGTGGCACAACAACGGGTGCCTGACACTAGCCAGACCGATGAACAGCCTTCCACCTCCGCTGGCGCTAGTGGACAGGAGGCCCCGCCACAGGAACAACAGGCCACCAGCACCCCACCCCCTGCAGAAGGAGAAACACCCCGCAAACGGTCCCTGCGATCCAGACAGAGAATATTGCCAAGACCCCCACCAGGAAATAAGACTCTCCTGATTGTCACCCTTCTGTCTCACTATGTCACCCTTTCCACCTTAAACTGACATTGCTCCACTTTCTATGTCCCCTTGGACAATGCACCTGTGATACCAATAGACTGGACTCTAACTGGACATTCCGCCAACATCACCCCAGCCCCTTGCCCATACCCCCATACTTATTGGCACCAAAATAAACACCCTTGAAACAAATACCATATTGGAGTCAGTGTCATGAATCGAAAAATGTATTAGTACATTATCAAAGCATTGCAATTTATATGTACAGTGAAATATACTACAGGATGACCTTTGGTGGGCATCAGTACATATAGCAGGAGCCAGATTGGGGCACACATATGTGAGAATAGAGAATCCAAAGGGTACAGTCAGTGTCCATAGACAGAGGGTAAGAGGCTGCCATATACAATGTCCAAAAGATTACTGAAAAGTAAAGTTAAGTTACAGCCTCATACCTGTGTGTCACTGGAAGTACTGCTGAATAATGTTTGTTCTGTTGTCCACATCTTCATCTGCCTCCTCTTCCTCACTGTCCACAGGCTCCACCACAAGACCATCTCCAGGCTCAACCTCCTGCAGAAAAGGCGCCTGACGTCTCAAGGCCAGGTTGTGCCACATACAGCATGCCATGATGATCTGGCACACCTTCTTCGGTGAGTAGTACAGGGAACCACCTGTCAGATGGAGGCACCGGAATCTGGCCTTCAGGAGGCCGAAGGTTCTCTCAATAATGCTCCTGGTACGCCCATGTGCCTCATTGTAATGTTCCTCTGCCCTTGTCCTGGGATTCCTCACTGGGGTCAGTAGCTGTGAGAGGTTGGGGTAACCAGAGTCACCTGTAAATATCGAGGGACAACTGTCAGACACACACTAACCCTTAGGGACAACCCCATACCCAGACACCTACTTATAGTGGGTGTGAACCTTGGGCTCACCTATTAGCCATACCCGGTGCCTCTGGAGTTGGCCCATCACATAAGGAATACTGCTATTCCTCAAGATGTAGGCATCAATCACAGAGCCAGGATATTTGGCATTCACATGGGAGATGTACTGGTCCGCCAAACACACCATCTGCACATTCATCGAGTGATAGCTTTTCCTATTCTTGTAAACCTGTTTATTTCTCCGGGGGGGGAACAAATGCCACATGTGTACCATCAATGGCACCAAAGATGTTGGGGATATATCCCAGGGCATAGAAGTCAGCTTTCACTGTGGCCAAATAATCCACCTGAGGGAACACGATGTAGCTGCACATGTGTTTCAGCAGGGCAGACAACACTCTGGACAACACGTTGGAGAACATTGGCTGAGACATTCCTGGTGCCATGGCCATAGTAGTTTGAAAGGAACCGCTTGCCATGAAATGCAGCACTGACAGAACCTGCACTAGAGGGGGTATTCCTGTGGGCTGGTGGATAGCTGACATCAGGTCTGGCACCCAGCTCTTGAATTGTGGCACGATCAAGTCTGTATGTGATGATAATGTGTCTGTCCTCCACTGTCGACAGGTCCACCAGGGGTCTGTACACCAGAGGATGCTGCCATCTCATCATCTGCCTCAGCGGTTGTAGCCTATGGAAGAGAACTGTGACCAGAAGGTCATGTTTCCACATCGAATGCACAACTGTTGCTGAATTTAGGTCACACAAGCAGTATGTGTATGTCAACAGTCAGTTGATGGGCCAATGTCTGCTGTGACGCAGTTAGGTGTCATGCCATGTGCCCCCTGAAATGGCAGCTGCCTGACCTGTGAGGAGGGACAAGTGGAAATGAGATAAGTGCGCTGGTGTTGTGCGCCGTTGCGGTAGGCGGTCGATGACCGCCGCGCAACTTCGCATTGGCTATCATTGGGCCCTATGGGTTCCAGGAGCCAATGGAGAGGTACGCCGGCAGTGATGGAACGCACCGCCGCGGGCGTCACCATTGTATTCTAACTATTCACTCACTTGCTACATGACCGTCAACAGGGGAGGACCTACACTGCAAGTTCTGCTGTGACCTGAGTCTGGAAGCAACAATGGCTACAGTGTCTGGGGAAGGGGCCCCTGCCTTCACTGCAGAGGAGTTGGAGAAACTGGTGGATGGGGTCCTACCCCAGTACACGTAACTCTACGGTCCTCCAGACAAACAGGTGAGTACACTGAGAGCATGATGTGTGGGCAATGCATGTTCGGAGTTGTGTGGAAGTAAGCCACATGTTGGGGGGGTGCTAAGACGTCCTGGCCTGAGTGCTGTATGAGAGGTGGTCAGTGTATGTGCGTCAGGGCATGTGTGGGAACTGGGGGGCAATTAGTATGCCGGTCTGGACATGTGAGTAATTTCCTTTTCTCCTGTCTTTTCCCTCTAGGTCAGCGCCCACCAGAAAAAGGGTATTTGGTGTGCCATCACCAAGGAGGTGCGGACCCTCGGGGTCTATCACAGGCGGAGCACCCACTGCCCCAAGAGATGGGGGGACCTGCACTGCTGGACCAAGAAAATGGTGGAAGCCCAGCTGGGGCTTGCCTCCCAACGTGGAAGGGGTGCCTGTCGCACCATGACCCCCTTGATGTTCCTCATCCTGGCGGTGGCATATCCAGAGTTGGATGGGTGCTTGAGGGCATCACAGCAGCCACAAGGGGGTGAGTACAGATTCTGAATCCTGACTTTGTGCGCTTTAGGAGCTAGCTGGGTAGGGTATGTGGGCTGTGGGTACCCCTAGGCCAGGGCAATCATGGCAGGGTAGGTCCCTTGTGTGTAGGCTCTGAAGCACTCCAAACACAATGGTGTAAGTGTTCATATATGACTGGGCAGGGTCTTGTGGGTGTCAGGTGTGCAGATGCTGGCTTTAGGCATTGTACCCCCTGGGCTTGTGACTTCCTTAGTGACTGGTTGGGCATGGCCTAGTGCATAGGGCAGCTCCCTGTGTGTTGTGTACGCTAACGGTGGTGTTGTTGCTGGCATTGACCAAGTGTATCCTCTGTGTCTCCCCCCTTTTTGTTTTGTCACCCTGTCCTTGTGTGCATTAGCATCATCTGGCAGAGGAGCAGAGGCACTGGCGACAGAGGGAGCTGCATCCCACATGGCCTATGAGGGCGAATCCACCGAGGGTGAAGGCACCAGTGGGACGGAGGGCGAGGGGAGCACCATGACGGGGACAGGAGGGGAGACCAGTAACAGCGAAGGAAGGTCCCTGGTGGTGGTAGACACCTCCGTGCCCACCCCAACAAGAGGTACAGCCGCCACCCACCTACCAGCACCGCCCTCCCCGCAGCCCCTTAGCGTTTTTCCTGTGCCTGCTCACCCAGGAGGGTGGGCATCTCCTTCAAAACTGCATCTGCAAGTGCCAAGGTCCCAGCAGCGTCTGCCAAGGTGGTGAAGGGCAAGAAAACCCAAGGCAAGCGACTTCAGGCCTCAGAGCCTCCAGGTGAGGGACTGATGCCCAGTAACCTGTACCGCGGAAAGCACCGTCGCAGCCACCGCCACTGTCACAACAACAGTCAGCAGCATCATCCCCAGTGGGCAGCCGTCCGAGGTAGCAGGAGATGGCCTGGTGTCTCCCTCCCCTACTACCAGCACCTGCACCACAGCCAGCACCAGCAGCATCTCCGCCGCAGATACAGCCGCAAGCACCACCACCTGCTCCGACATCTGCACCGCCACATGCCCAGCCGGTGCCACTACATCTGTCATCAGCAGCATCCCCAGTGGGCAGCCGTCCGGGGATGCAGGAGGGGGCCTGGACCCTCCAACCACCCCTTGAAGCACCAGCACCGGCACTACCAGCAGTTTGCAGCCTAAGTCACCGCAGGATGGAGTCTCGCTCTACCTCTATGGAGTATCATGCTACCTGTTCCCTGCACATCTCGTGCCTCAGGCACCCAGGTGAGGGAATGGGGACTGCCACACCCCAGGTGCAGCATCACTGGGCACAAGGCCCCCTCCAGAACCAGTGAAGATATGCATCCACTATCACTTTCCTTGGCAGGATAAAGCAGACTGGGCACAAGGCCCCCTCCAGAACCAGTGGAGATATGCATCCACTATCACTTTCCTTGGCAGGCTGAAGCAGACTGGACACTAGGCCCCCTCCAGAACCAGTGGAGACATGCATCCACTATCACTTTCCTTGGCAGGATGAAGCAGACTGGGCACAAAGCCCCCTCCAGAACCATTGGAACATGTCACCCATTTAAGAGACTGCGGCTTTGCACTCCCCAGCACCAAGCAGTGGGCAGATCACCCACTTGAGAGACTTGAGATACTGTGGCTTTGCACTCCCCACCACCAAGCTGTCGGCATGTTGCCCCCTCCAGGAGCAGAGGCGTAGTACCATCTTCCAGCGGAGGTGCCCGCCTCCCCTTCCCCCGGAGCTGCCTGTGCATTTTCGACCTGATGCCCCTGCAGTGTTCTCTCCATTTTGAGGCAGAAGTCAAGTGTGGGCATCGCCCATGTTTGTTTGCCCACATTTGCAAGGACAGTGTACGGCCTTCTGTAAGTATTGTAAATATTTGTATTTACTGTTGTTTACAATCATTAACTTTATCTGCATATTTCAAAATATCACTATTTGGACTCAATTCCTTTTGTCCTTGCGTTCTTCCAGGGGGTTACGGGGTGTAAATGTAATGGTACTGCATGTTTTTGTGTGTATGGTGTTGTGGGTGAGGGTGGGGGTGGGGATGTTGCATGTTGGGTGTGTGTGTCACTCTCTTTTTCCTCCCCCACCTCCCCCGTGTGCTAAGTGCAGTACTCTCTGTGGTCGTCGCCGCCGCATTCTTTGATATTCATGGTGTATTAGCAGATACACCAGCATCGGCAGGACCTGTAGTTCGGGCTCCATGGCGTCCTGGTCCTTCGTTGAGTGTCGAAAGGTGAGAGGTTCCCCTTTTGTGTAGTTTCCACCGTGCTTTTGATGGCGTTTGTACCGCCCCGGAAAAAGCTGGACTGATTGGTGGGTTGTGATAGGGTGGGCAGTACATTGTCTTCCGCCTGTCTGTTGGCAGTGACCGCCACAGTGTTTGTGGCTACCGCCGTGGCAGTCCGTGTGTTAAAGTGGTTGTCTGTGTTGGCGGTTTCTGCCGTGGTCGTGATCCCATTTTAATTTACCGCTGGCCTGTTGGCGGTATTACCGCCGCTTTAACCCCGACCACCAGGGTTGTAATGAGGGCCAAAGTCCTTGAAATTCAATGGTTTACATTCAGCGGGAATTTCAGACAGAGAGAGTGATCCTTCCACCTTGAAATCCAAGTGAAAAGTGACCAGGAGATGGACAAAGCACTGGCAGAAGGCTGCTGGACAGGAAGAGGAAGTTGGAGTGTCTGGGGCACTTCCTGTTGAAAATAAAAGTAAAATGAAAAATAAGGTTTTTGGAAAAAAACAAAAAAAACTAAGTGGTGCGATTGAGTAGAATATTCACTCAAAAATGCCTTTTCTAGTGGATTTAGCTTCTTCTGGAATAGAGAATCTGCTTCAGAGGCCGTTGTGGCTGCTCATGTTCACCAGCCTCACCAAAATGGCGCTGGAAGACTAAGTGGTGACTGGAAACCTAATGTGCGCCTGCCATTGGCCGGCAAATTTCATCACGCTTGTCAGCATGTACCAAAACAACTCTAACATGTGCAAATGAAAATAAATTCCACCACGCCCCAGATGGCAGAATTTAGTGGAAACTCTGCATTACGTGCATAGTGCAGAGTTCCCTAATTCTGAGAACTCTGCTGGCAGAGCAGGATTTTCACCCACCCCTGCCCTAAACTATAAAAATACATATACCATCCAAATGCCTAGTTATCCCACACTGTGCACCAAGCATCATGTAGGGAAGAAGAAAAAGATATAGGACATAAGGGGCAGGACACCCTTACCTTGATTCCCACACCCACATGAAGAGGCAACAAATGGACTTTCAGGCAATAAAATAGATATTAAATATGCTGTTTATTATGAGGTTTGCAAATCCAGTTCACTGGTTCACAGGGTCCAGGGAGGGTCCAGGTCCTGAAAACAAAATTCATTAAACAAAATACCATAACAGCTAATGTTGTAAAGGTTGATTCACAAAAGCATTCATGAGTATGGCAATAGTACTCAGTAGTATTCTTTTACATTCTCTTAAATTAATTTGTGCATGGACCCAGAACTCTGTTAGTGAAAGTGCAAAACGAGCACATTGTGCTAATTGTACACGAATATAGCCCAAATATTCCCATTTTATTCTCATTTTATGGTTTTGGGGATGATTCACAGAGGCTTTCATGAGTACCCTAAAAACTGCAACAGGAGTACTTTTTTGCATACACTTACATGCCTTTGTAAATTGATGCCTTCATGTTTTGGGTATATTCAGATGGCCTAAATCTATTTCAGTTTGTAGGTTTCAGGAGCTGAATATTTCAGAGGCACAAACAGCATAATGCATTTTATCTCTTTCATTGTCTTGCAGCACATAACCTGGGGAAAATGAGTTAAAATTATGGCCCTCATTCTGACCTTGGCGGGCGGCGGAGGCCGCCCGCCAAAGTCCCGCCGTCAGGTTACCGTTCCGCGGTCGAAAGACCGCGGCGGTAATTCTGACTTTCCCGCTGGGCTGGCGGGCGGTCGCCTTCAGACCGCCAGCCAGCCCAGCGGGAAAGAGGCTTCCACGATGAAGCCGGCTCGGAATCGAGCCGGCGGAGTGGAAGCTGTGCGACGGGTGCAGTTGCACCCGTCACGTATTTCACTGTCTGCGCAGCAGACAGTGAAATACATGTAGGGGCCCTCTTACGGGGGCCCCTGCAATGCCCATGCCAGTGGCATGGGCACTGCAGGGGCCCCCAGGGGCCCCGCGACCCCCCCTACCGCCATCCGGATCTCGGCGGTCCGACCACCGGGATCTGGATGGCGGTAGGGGGGGTCGGAATCCCCGCGGCGGTGCAGCAAGCTGCGCCGCCGCGGAGGATTCAATGGGGCCGCGGTACACTGGCGGGACCCCGCCAGTGGTGCCGGTCCGACCGCGGCTTTACCGCCGCGGTCGGAATCCCCATTGGAGCACCGCCGGCCTGTCGGCGGTGCTCCCGCGGTCCTCCGCCCTGGCGGTCAAAGACCGCCAGGGTCAGAATGACCACCTATATCTTTAATGTTATCATAACAAAACTAATGTTGCCTATAAAAGCTTATCTTGAACAGTAGGATCAGGTGTTAGTTTTATTTATAATAAAAAGAGATATACAGCACACATTTTGCCATGAATATTAACAGGAATTTCCTGGAAAGAATAAAATCTTTGTGAAATGTCCAAAGTTAAATACAAATCACAAGGCACACCTAATTGTATCTGATGGTGTTATCTATACAAATAGAGAGACCTTGTCCAATGTTTTGGGATTGGAATATGATGTAAATATGCAATCTTTAGGGTACCAATCTACCACTGTGCTCTGCGGGTCTCAGTGAGTCAAGAGAACTGAATTATTTTAGCCCAATACGATAAAGTTCTGAAACATTATCTAGGTGTTCCTACTACTACTACCACCCGACCCATTTGGAACGGTGACTGTAAAACCAGAAAAAAGACTGACTTTTTACAACAGAACCAATGGACTGAGACATCAAAACAACACCTACACGATTGCAGCTCTAATAACATAATCTGGCAATGTTTTGAGAATTTCAAAAGATCTGGGAATATGCACCTATGGGAGAACGTAGACCTGGGGTGTACATTTCTACATTCTTTTATTGAATGGATAGATGTAGCATTTCTGTCTGTGCATTTTATTTTGCAACTAAGCAATGAGTTGGTGCTTACAGGATCTACAGTTTCTCTCATTTCACACCACTTGAGTTGAATTGTCACTTTTAAAGAAATTAGTGGATTTTGCCATTTGCCATTTTCCAAAAAAGTCCTAGGATACCAAACCTTTTCATTTGCACATGCTGCTACATCAATTTCTTTTTTATGAACAGGCTTAACAGTGCCACACTCCATTTCACTTCACCTTGTACAGAATTATTCCTATACTGTAGGAGCCTGTTCCTAAAGGTAAACTTACTAATAAATAAATCTATATGTGTAATTTTACCCTTACACTTTATAGTAAATGTACTTCTTTTGCCTATTCGCCATTTAGGAGTCTACGTTTAGTACACATTTTACACTTACAGGTTTCCACCCTGCAAAATCACGGAGTGGATCCTATTATAAAAGTGTATAGTTATTACTAGTAGCTTCGCATGTAGATGGAGATCTCCACCACTGAGGCCATACTCCCTATGGTAAAGTGTGAGGAAAAAGTAAGAAAGCTTATAAAACTTTTGAAAAACAGTAAATATTGTCATGCTAAATAATCATGTAAATTCATCTTTTGTATTATTTTTAAGGTAGAACAAAAATATGTACTTAAATTCAATATATTATATTAAATTAAACCTTTTTAAAGATGTATTTTTTTTAGAAATTTGTATAAAGACTTTCACTGGGTTTTAAATGTAAAAGTGTTATTAAATCTTTCAAAATAAAATAAGAATTGTTTTTAATTTGCATAATTTGTTTCATGAAATGTATATATATTTTAAGAAGACAAAATAAATTAATTACAATTATTTCTTATAGGGTGATATTTTAAGTCACTGCCTCCATTATTTTCTAGGAGAGTATGTTGACCATGTATGTTGCTGAACTTGCTCCAGGTCAGATCCCAAGTGCATTAATTACTGCTTTGGGATCTTTTTCATTCCAATAAATTTAGAAGTGCAGTTTGTGAATAGGCTTATTTTCGTCAGTGAGTGCATGTCCCTCCCTGAGCCACTCCCCAGCCCTCCCTTACCCCTTCAGAACTCATTCTAAACCTCCCATTTAGGAGTAAGTATTCCCCATTCTCCAGCCACCCAACCATCCCTCTAACATTTACTACAAAAACATAGGCATACACGTTTGGAGATCTCTGGAATTGGGGCAGCAATCTCTGCACAGAAAAGATAGGAGATGGGGAAGTACATAGGTTACTGAATAGTATTTTGTAGAACTTTTGTAGTACTACTAAACCATACAATGCAGTTATGGGAAAGCAGGAACAGAAAAAAAACCTTTAAAATGTATGGCTTGTATTGTTAGCTAGATGTATTGAAATGCGTTTGGATAAAAATTATTGACCACCCGCACCCCCACCAATGAAAACTAGAAATGCCATGTAAATGATATAGGGGGTGATTCTGACCCCGGCGGTCAGAGACCGCCGGGGCCAGGGTCGGCGGGAGCACCGCCGCCAGGCCGGCGGTGCCCCGCAGGGCATTCTGACCGCGGCGGTTCGGCCGCGGTCAGAGGCGGAAAACCGGCGGTCTCCCGCCGGTTTTCCGCTGCCCATGTGAATCCTCCATGGCGGCGGAGCGCGCTCCGCCGCCATGGGGATTCTGACACCCCCTACCGCCATCCTGTTCCTGGCGGGTCTCCCGCCAGGAACAGGATGGCGGTAGGGGGTGCCGCGGGGCCCCTGGGGGCCCCTGCAGTGCCCATGCCAATGGCATGGGCACTGCAGGGGCCCCCGTAAGAGGGCCCCACTTAGTATTTCAGTGTCTGCTATGCAGACACTGAAATACGCGACGGGTGCCACTGCACCCGTCGCACCTTCCCACTCCGCCGGCTCAATTCTGAGCTGGCGTCCTCGTGGGAAGGATGATTTGCCCTGGGCTGGCGGGCGGCCTTTTGGCGGTCGCCCGCCAGCCCAGGGCAAATCCCAAAATACCCTCAGCGGTCTTTCGACCGCGGAGCGGTATTTTGGTGGGGGAACTCTGGCGGGCGGCCTCCGCCGCCCGTCAGGGTCAGAATGACCCCCATAGTGTATAAACTAAACTTTGTTGCAGAAGGTAAACTCCATTCCTTAAAATGCTGCTGAAACCTGAACAATTTGCATAGCAGCAACACCACTTGGCTCAATTTTATGACGTTAATAATGGGTCTGTGGGATGTATTTTATAGATATTCTATTTTAGAAAGCATTTAAGATCGTTGATGTCCTTTTGCATGAGTAGACACTTCAAATATGCTGAGGTTGTTTTTCTGTAGAACACACCTGTAGAACGCATTTCTTTTGTTTTACACCAATAACATTTCAACCTTATGTAAATATGGAATTATCCCTTAAATACAGTACACTGCCGAGATCCTGCAAGATGTACAGTCATGGCGGCTATCTTGGGTGTGGCACACTTGGGCAGACAGCATTTAATCCATGCCGGAACCTCCCAACATGCTTTGTCTTGTGTGTTTCTGTTGGATAGTGACTTTTAGAATAAATATTACCATGAAAAGCTTGCAATATAATGTGTAATAAAGCTGCATAGAAGATATGTTAACCTAGAAAAAAATAATATACGTGTTTGAAATGTGCCCACGGGGAGTGGCCACCAATGTATACGATGATTAATGAAACTGACTAATGATGAATTAACAATGTACTGATGTATAATTTTACATAAGCATTGATAATTATGTATTAGGGTTTTGCTAATTTAATCACTAGGCCTTAGTTAGCAAGGGTCTGGGCCTGGCTGCCTGATCTCATATTAACTGTGTTTTCTAACATGCAATGTGCTGCTTTCCTGAAGGACACAAAGCTGTACTTTTCCAGGAGTTAGAGATATATATGTAGCAGTAGTAAATTCTTTCTCATGCGACCAGACTTGCTCAAGGAGACATTCTTGCCGAATCCAACAGTGTAATTCGCAACAGGTGCAAGGTCGCCTGGACTAAGAGAAGACAATGGAACTAAAGACTGGAGCGACAAGTGTAACTTTTCTTACCTGACATTCCACCCCATAAGGACGTCAATCAGAGGAGCCAATCAACTGCATGAGAACTGTTTTAGGTAAAAATTCTAGTAAGGTGTGTGGAGAATTATTGGACAGAGATAATGATCAACCAAACATTGCCAAATGGGAAATTAGAGACTTGTTCGTCAGATTTGATATAACAGCGTGACCCGAGAAGAAATCAGCCATTATCGAGCCATTCTTAGCCATTACTTTGCCACACTTGAAGCCATTCCTCGACGTTCTTCCATTACCATTCTGAGAGACTTTGGGGGTTATTGCAACTTTGGAGGAGGTGTTAATCCGTCCCATTATATCCTATGGAACTTGTAATACAGCTGGTGGTATATCCGTCACTTTACCGTCACTTTTGGGACGGATTAACACCTCCTCCAAAGTTTTAATAACCCCCTTTTTCTTTAGCTATTTTATATTTTAAACCATCCTCACCCTACCCTTGTTTGATATGCACTTCTCCTCCTTATCAGGGAAGAGTCTTTTCTTGCTGTGCCCTACTGAGACTTACCTGTTCTATCCTGGCTGCTGGCAAATTGACTGATGTCCTGAGGACTAAGACTGGCGCTGTTTGCTGACTCATTCGGATGGGTAACTATCTGATGAAATTGTAATTGTCTGTTTGCCTTTTCTTTCTAGGTATCAACTGCTCTTTTGATAGAGGCCATAGCTAGATGTTTTCCAAATTTATGTTGCCAACTTGTTTTGCATGAAGCCCAACATGCTGATGCTAATTCGAGGTTAGTTAAGGAGTTCACTAATATCGGATGCAAATAGACAAATGAGTGAATTCTTGCTTTGTTGAATAATGTACTAATTGTACACTGCTAAAGTTGACTCATGTTAATGTTGTGCTTTGTTCTAATGTTCATGATCTATGCTTTGATGAAGTTTTGCTTGAGTTGCCAAATTATGGTGGTTTTGATGTGCTTGCTATTATTGAGACGAATAAACATGATATTAGATTGTAACTAGGGAATAAATATCCTAACTCTCACTAGATTTGTTGTGGTTATTCATGATTGAAAGGTCATGGTGCATTCATTGTATTGATCTATATTAAATGCTATTGATTAGCTGTATTGATTAGTATTGTTAATATTGATGAGGTTATTGGTCTATTGATTGTGATGCCAAAAGATATTCCATCCTGGGAAGTCCCCAAACGCGGTCAAAAGGTTCATTGGCCTAGACGTGTTTCCTTGTAAGTTTACTTATCAAAGTTCCAACGTGTTATCAGTTCTGGTAGCAGAGGACGGTTTCGGCCCTTTGGGGCCCTAGGACGAGGGACCGCTGTTTGAAAATTGTTTCTGAAATAATGCAAATTGGAGAGATGATGTGCCCCTAAGTCCCAAATGACTTTCCAGGAATCTCGGAGCTTGCTGAAGTGAGTTGGGGTATGTTCTCGGCGTTCTAGTGATAGTGTGAGTGACGTAGGGTTTGCGCTTGCACAGCTTATGCATACCGCAGGTGAATTGTAGGGTTTGTGAGAATTTTAGGCCAGGTAATGTTTTAATAGGAGTGGGCGTACTCCGCAGTATGGGAGTAGGGGAGTCGGCGAACTTCATGTGAGTGTGGCGCTTTGTGCTCAAAAATTGTCCACGTGGTTGTTGGTGATGTACGGACTCTGTGTGGTCTAAGACTCCGGAGTATATTGATAGTTTATATTGTAATTTGCGCGGTTTAATAGGTCAATTGGGCGTGGTTGACGAGTCGAGTTTGAGTCAATGTGAGTGAATGAAAACTTCGATGGAGATTTGGCGAGTCCTAAAGTGCACTAGGACAACCCATTGACAAGTCGAGAGTAGAATTTGCGGGTCAAATTTTGCTTGCGAGTGCAGGATCTGAGAAGGAGAGAGTAGCGGCTGAGGCTAAGCAAAATCTCTGTAAAGTTCTGAACCGACTGTGTTACCCTTCCCTGTAGTAAACCGGCAAATTTGAGTTTTTCATGCTTGCAATATATTGCATTAGTTTTTGTGTGAGTGGAGAGTGAAAAAGACAAGCCGCAAGACTTTGTCAGCCGCAGTGTGTGTGAGTGTGATGTCATTGGAGCCGCGCTGGGATAGGTCAGTTAGTAAGAAGGGTCGAGCACAGATTGACAGCCGTCCGTGAGAGGCAATTGGTTGAGAAGGTGGGCGAAGAGAGTTCTGGGAATTAAAGTCACTTCCTGATTCGATTGTTAGAAAATAAAAGACGCAAAAATGAAGTTTTTCAAGGCTCTAAAAAGCGCTTTGAGGGGAGATGTGTACATTACCGCAAGTGTGGGGGAGCCTACACCGTCAGAGGATAAACCGGCTTATGCCGTAATGGAGGAGAGGGGAGTCGCACCATGTCTTTGGCTAAAGCAATGGTGCAAAATGACAGAGAAAGAAGGGTGTTTGTCGTTTCCGGAGCACAAAACGTTCAATATAAGGATTTTGGAATATTTGCGGAGGGTGTTAAATGAGTAAAAGCCACCTCCGAGACCAGCACAGTTTGAGGCGTTAGCAATTTGGGAACTGATGGCAATACGACAGCAGCAACAGAAGTTTGAGAGGAGAATGAAGAAAGCAGAGAAGACACTAGCAGAAGCTAGATGGGATAGCGCACAGAGGGTTTGGAGGAGAGAAATGGTAGAGGGAGTTAGGATGTTTCCAGCAATAACTCAAGAAGGCGAAACTCAAGGAGGGAAAGCCACTTGTAAGACGGATAAGGGTTCTAGCAAAGAAAAGGAGACTAAGAAGTCTTGGGCAGAGGCAGGTGATTCAGATGATGATGATGATGATGAGTTCATTAATCAGTTGCTACATGATCGACCACCGCCATATGCCTTAGATGATAATATACCAAGTACTAGTGCAGGTCCTATAAATTCGACACAGAATCAGGGAACAACAAATACGGTACAGGTTAATACTGTTGCAACACCAGTTCCGATACAGAATAGTGTCAGTGTGTCTACTGCTCCCGAGATGCAGACACAGGTGCAACCACCACCGGTTCAGAGGCTCTACCCTGATGTCCCAGTACTAGAGACTACTGCGAATTTGATGGTGCTGTCAGATCCGACACATACGAGACCAAAGCTAATACAGACTGAGCCAACTCTACTTTTACTGCCTAAGGCACAGCAACAGATAGTTAGGAATTATACCTCGGTCACAGGACCACAGTTAGCTACAGCACCAATAATGAATCAGAATATGGGAGCTAATGCTCCACAGGTTTTGGGAAGCAGGCAGCCACCAGCCGCCATATCCTTGCCTATTACAGTTGGTCCACCAGCACCATTGTATGCACAGGCGAAGTCTGGTGTATGTGAGCAGGGAGTAATGACCCAAGAAATGACAAGAGGAGGGTTCATAGGGAGCTCTCAAGGGATGACTCCAGTGGAACATACAATAGAGGGATATAGGTCTCTGTTAGACTTCAGTCCGATTGGGGTTCCTCCAGATACCATGAGACAATCAGCTTTGGGACTGTTGACTCTGCAGATCTCAAGTGCGAATGTACCACAAACACACGATAATGCAGGCTGGAAATATCTCCTTGCAAGGTTTCACTGCGCAACAACTGAATGAATGGTTAGACAAGTTAAATTCACCACAGACTACTCCTGCGACAGCAGAGCGGTCGGAGAGAGAAGAGTACCTGAATTTTGTGAGGTTGGGCATGGAGGCAAAAGAACTAGTTGAAGGGAGCATGGGAGGGAACAGGCTAGAGTCATACACTGAAGCACAATTGAGGTATCTGTGCTCAAAGATAACTAAAGAAGTGAGCAAGGTGCACCTGAAGTTGGCAAACCTGGCAGATAAATATGGCATAGACTTAGACAATACTAAACATCTGAAGAGGAGTTACAGGTTAGATTTTGATCACATGAGGTCTACTGGGATGAAGGCACACCTTAAAAAAATACTGCAGAGTGCACAAGTTTGGGAAGCCTTAGAGAAGTGGGAAGGCAGATGGGCAAAGAAAAGAGATAAAAGGAAAAGTGACTGCCCGGAGCAGCAGCAGGCGAAACCAGTGCCGGATACCGGTACAATAAAGATGTTGACAATGAGAGAGATGGCAGGAGGGGTTCTTGTCCATGTACTATGGTCTAGAAGTGACATTCTGTCATTCACAAATGATTTCCCCAGGCTAAGGGAGAAGCCAATAGAATGGTACCAGCAGACAGATGGGTTTGTGAAGCTTGTGAAGTGTCTTTGGGAAGACCTGAATACCCTTTTTGAGATTATAGTCCAGCTGATTTGTGGTTTGAGTGCAAGAGGAGTGTGGATTGGCCAACCGCGGAACCAGCGAGAGATAGGGTCACAGGAGCACCGTCTCCTGAGGTGATGAGGTACTACTATAAGGTGACTGAGTTCTTGAAACAGAAGGTGTCGCCGCAAAATATTGATTGGCAAAAGATTGATCGAATGGCGCAGGAGGCCAAAGAGTCATACATGCCTACTATGAGAGGTTGTTGAAGGCATTCAAGCACTACAGTGGTACAGAGGTCATAGAGGCGAAGGACATGAATCACCTTGTGTTCAGGTTTGTTGAAGGACTGAGACCCGAGATTAGTCAGATGATTAAGAATCATTTGACCTGTTGGCAAGCGAAGCCAATTGACAAGGTGTTGCAGTATGCGAAATTCTGCAGTGACGAAATTGACTTGAAGCAGAGAAAGTTAAATGAGAAAGTGATGGTAATGCAAATTAAGGCAGCACAAGCAGGGATGCAGAGAAATGGTTTACAGCACATGGTGAAACAGCTGCAAGGAAACGGGATGTTTCAGGCGCAAGTGAGAGGCAAAGGTCAAGAAGGTTTTGTGAACCGTGGTCCAGATTTGAATACTGTAGTGGTTCAAAATGATGTGTAAGGGATGAAGAAGGTGTTACCTTGTCATGCTTGAGGAGGCATCGGACATTGGAAGCGGGAGTGCCCGATGATGGTGCAGGAGGGTGTTGTTCAACAAAGCAATGATGTTAACGCATTCCAAAATGTTAAAGGACCAAGAATGAGAGGTCAAAATCCGAACTTCCAGAATAACATGGTTCAGATGCAGGGTCTTCAACCCATGCAACAAGTGCAGATGCCACGTGTACAACCAATGCAGATGCAGCAAATGCAACAGCAGGTTCCTTTGGTACCTAGACAGCAAATGCAGTTACCCTTAGCACCAATGGGACAGCAACAGGTGATGCTTCCTCAACAGGTCACGAGTCAAGGAATGAGTCAAAATAACGCAGTAGAACAGTTCCCATTGCGTGGTGAGAATGGAATAAACGATGAATGGTCAGATGAGAGTTCAGATAGTGAGGAGTGCAGGCTTGCAGCGTCCCTAGAAGTAGATCATGTGCAAGAGAAAGTAATGGGTCACAAGGTCTCATTCTTGGTTGACCCAGGAGCTACACACTCTACAGTTAGAAGTGCAGAGGTTCCAAAATTGCCCCTTTCGGGACGTACAGTTAAAGTAGTAGGGGTGGCGAATCAGCTCTTGACTAACCCGATCATAGATCCGGTTCAGGTTGAGATTGGTACTTTTCAGGGGTTGCACAGGTTTGTAGTTTGTGATTCGAGTCCCGTGTCCCTACTGGGAAGAGACTTAGGGCCTGATTCTAACTTTGGAGGACGGTGTTAAACCGTCCCAAAAGTGGCGGATATACCACCTACCGTATTACGAGTCCATTATATCCTATGGAACTCGTAATACGGTAGGTGGTATATCCGCCACTTTTGGGACGGTTTAACACCGTCCTCCAAAGTTAGAATCAGGCCCTTACTGTGCAAGACAAGGTGTTCCATCGCCTGTTCCAATGAGGAAATTGAGGTGCAAACAAACAGTGATGATGAGGGGGATGACGGACAGATTTCAGAGCCTGAAACGGAGACAACAGATGAGGAATATCCTCTGATTAACTTCTTCCCAATGTTCACAGTGACTGATCTGCCAGCAGATTTGCAGGGGATGGTCAGAGAGAAAGTGTGGAACTTTGACAGGAAAGAAAGTGGGACTGATAAAAGGAGTAGAACCAGTTAAAGTCAGTGTGAAGCCAAATGCTGTGTTCCCCCAGGTACCGCAGTACCACATGGCGCAAGATGTCCTTATACAGGTAGCGCAGTTAATTGCAGACTTTGTGAAGCAAGGAGTATTGAAAGAAGTGATGAGCAGTCCATTTAATTCACCAATAATGGGACTGAGAAAGCGTTGTGGGAAAGTTCGAATTGTCCTAAACTTGGGGAAAATTAATGACATAGTGGTGAAATGTTGTCCAGTAGTGCCAAATCCAGCTGTGATTATGTTCCAGGTTCCATGTGATGAAGAGTGGTTCACAGTAGTAAATTTGTCCCAAGCTTTCTTCTCTGTGCCTCTACATGAGGACAGCCAATTTCTTTTTAGTTTCAAATTCTTGGACAAGGTCTACAGTTGGTGTCGAATTCCCCAAGGGTTTTCGGAATCACCTTCTATCTTTAATCAGATACTGAAGAAGGATTTGGAGTCATTGGAATTACCTTTTCAATCGACTCTAGTGCAGTACATTGATGATTTGTTGATTGCCTCCAAAACGAGAGATGACTGCAAATATGATTCGATTGCCTTGCTAAGAATGGGCATAAGGTGTCTCCAAAGAAGCTGCAGTATTGTCAGAAAGAGGTGAAATACTTAGGTCATCTAATTGAGAAAGGGTCGAGGAAGTTATCCAGGGAAAGAGTGACCGCCTTATTGCAGATGAATCCCCCAACAACACAGAGAGACGTTAGGATGTTCCTGGGAATGGTGGGCTACTGTCGCCAGTGGATCCCGAATTTCTCAGTCACCTCCAAGCCATTGGTGAGACTGACGGTTAAGGATGGGCCAGATGTCCTAACACTGACAGAGAAAGAAATGAAGGCATTTACCGAGCTGAGAGAGTGTATGTGCAGGGCTCCAGCTTTAGGTATGCCTGATTACACGAAGCCTTTTGTTCTGTTTTGTCAAGAACGTGATGCATGTTCTTTGTCTGTCCTGACACAGGTCCATGGAGGAGTAAACCGACCAGTAGCATATTTTTCAGCTACTTTGGACCCAGTTACAGCAGCCTTACCGGGTTGTCTGCGTGCAGTAGCAGCAGTTGGTCAAAGCCTCGCACAATGTGAAGGCATAGTGATGGGACATCCTTTAACAGTTATGGTCCCACACTCAGTTGAGATCTTGTTAACCCGTACCAAAACGCAGCACATGACAAATGCAAGACTGACGAAATGTGAAACGATCATATTGGGGTCACCAAATGTAGCGTTGAAAAGATGTACAGTGCTGAGCCCAGCAACCTTGCTTCCAAATGAAAATACAGAAGTTGAGGATGCTGATGATGTAGAACATGAGGTAACAGAAATGTGCACCAAACCGAGGCCTGATATTAAAGATACCCAATTGGAAGAAAATGACAAAATAATCTTTGTTGATGGCTCATGTTTGAGAGACTCAGTAGGAGTGCTGAGAGCCGGATGCGCTGTGTGTACAATCACTGTTATCCTGGAAGCATCTTGGCTTGAGAGAGTGTATTCTGCTCAAGTGGCAGAATTGGTTGCTCTTACTAGAGCTTGCCATGCCACTGCCGAATTGAGAGTAACTATCTATACTGATAGTAGATACGGATTTGGAATTGTTCATGACTTTGGCCAAATATGGTCACAGAGCGGTTTCCTGACCTCTTCTGGTTCTCCAGTGAAAAATTGTGAAAGAATTAAGGAGATGTTGCACACGATTCAGTTACCTCATGAAATTGCCGTGGTAAAATGCAGCACTCATTTGAAATCACAAGACTTTGGTGGTCATTCTGACCTCGGCGGTAAAAGGCGCCTACCGCCGGTCAGAAATCCTCCATAATCCCGCCGCGGTCGCGGAAACCCGCCACGGTCATTCTGACCCGCAGAAGGCAAACCTCCGAAAATCCGACCGCCACAACAGACCGCCAGACCAGCGGTCGGCGGAAAGGTGGAGGTGACAAAACCTCCACCGTCACGCCAACAGAAATACGCCCATGCCATTACGACCCACGAATCCACGCGGCGGTCATTCAAACGCGGTATTCCATTGGCGGGACACACCGCCGCGGTCAGAATACACACAAACGAACAAAACCCAGCCACATTGGACGATTTGAATCCCACACACCTGATACACATACACACACCACTCCCACACACACAATACAATATAAAACACACACCCACATCACCCACAAACCCCTACGCTAAAAAATTTGTAAAGAAGGCAAGAGCGAGACACCAGCATCCAAAAAATAACATCCACAGCCACTCAACACCATCACCCACACACTATCCACACACAAAACAACACACACCACCACACTCAACTCACTTAAATACACATACTCCACCCCACACATCATACACACCACCCCATGGCACCCCAAAGACAACCCCGCTTCACAGACGAAGAACTCAGGGTCATGGTGGAGGAAATCGTTCGGGTAGAGCCCCAGCTGTTCGGCACACAGATACAATACACTAGCATTGCCCGGAGGACGGAGCTATGGCAGAGGATTGTCGACAGGGTGAACGCAGTGGGACAGCACCCCAGAAATCAGGAAGACATCAGGAAGCGATGGAACGACCTACGGGGGAAGGTGCGTTCCATGGTATCCAGGCACAACATCGCCGTGCAGAAGACTGGCGGAGGACCCCCACCTCAACCCCCACAATTCACATCATGGGAGGAGGAAGTCTTGAACATCCTGCATCCTGACGGCCTCGCAGGAGTCGGCGGAGGAATGGATACTGGTAAGTTGAAGCTTCAATACTGCTTCCCCCCCACCTGCATGCCAAATCAGACCCCAACCCTCACCCCCATCCTCGAACCCCACCCTCACCCCCACCCCCATCCTCACCCCCACCCTCACCCCCACCACCATCCTCACCCCCATCACCATCCTCACCCCCACCACCATCCTCACCCCCACCCCCAGCACACCTATTCCCCGCCAATGTCTCACCATCACAACCCACACATCCCAAAACCTAGGCCTGCATGCGTCCACTAAGCATGGACACCCATCAATAAAGCATGCCCAATGCATATACACATCCCCCCCACAAGCCACCCTCACCAAAGCCCCCACACACGAATGCCAGCACTTGGGGACACGAGAACCCACAGATACACGCATATGCCACACATTGAAACTATAACCATACCTCTATACCCCTGCAGGACCCGACCGTCAACACACCGCGGCGGAAGGGCCAGAATTATCCCCACCCCCCACCCAAGAGGCCGTCAGCGATGACAGCAGCTCTGTCGATCTGGACACCGATGACCAGCCCGGACCATCGGGGACCTCTGGACAGTCGGTTCCCCTCACACAGGCACAGGCCACTACAGACCCTAACCCCTCTGGGAACACCAGCACAGCTCCCACCCAGCGGGCCCATGCCTCTGTCTCCAGGGCGCGTCAATCTGCGGTGTGTCTACCACTACAGGGCACCCAGGATAACCCACCACCCCAACAACAACAGGGACCTGGGGGCAGTGGTAGTGGGCACACCGGCCAGGGGGCAGAGGCCCAGGGAAACAGGGGAACTCGGAGGGCAGCTGTGCGACAGGGGGGGGAGGAGAGGCCCAGGGAACCCACTCTCCACAAGGTCCTCACCACCATCATGGGAGCATACAACCGCTCCCAGGAGACGATGGCGACGGTACTGGCCCGGTTCCAGGAGATCCAGGCACTGCAGGAGGAACACTATCGGGGGTACAGGGAGGACATCAGAGCCATCAACACCACCCTGGTTACCATGGTAGGCCTGCTGCAGGACTTCGTAAACACCAGGGCGGACACTGAACAACACCCAAGGGCCCCTGCCACTAGCCTGGACCAAGAACAGCCAACCACCTCCGCCGGCGCTAGTGGACAGGAGGCCCCCGCACAGCAGCAGCCCACCAGACCCCCACCTCCTGCAGGAGAAGAACCACCCCGCAAGAAGGCCCTGAGATCTCGCAAGAAGACAGAGTAGGATGTCAAGACCCCCGCCAGCAATGGATACCACCTGATGTCATCCCACTGTCCCACATTGTCACCCTGTCCGTCCTTGAACTGCCCATGCTCCATCTCTCCACAGGCCTCTGGACAATGCACCTGTGTGACTGTTACTCTGGACTCTGCCATGGACATTCCTTCACCATAGCCCCCACCCACTTGAAACCACCCATCCCATTTTGAGCACTTCAATAAACACCTATTTTGCACCAAAATATCTGGAGTCTGGCTGTGATTTCAATAGATTGTAATTGACATGACAGTGCAAATATGTCCTTGTACATGGTGAAGTCAACAAACAGCGGCCACAAAGCTGTAGTCCATGGGGAAACGAAGCACAGGACTCGTAGTGGGGACCCCAGATCTGAAATAGGGAGGGAAAAGCCAAAACTCAGTCATCATACACTGGGGCAAATAGACAGGCAGCAGAGATGCTGGAGAGTAGTTCACATTTACTAAATTATCTTTGAAATGTTACCTGTGTCCTATTGGAAGTACTGTTCAATGATTCTGTCCCTGTTGTCTGTTTCAGCCCCGTCGTCTTCCTCCTCGTCACTCTCCTCAGGTTCCACCGCTGCCACAACACCACCGTCTCGACCATTCTCCTGCAGGAAAGGCACCTGGCGGCGCAAAGCCAGGTTGTGAAGCATGCAGCAGGCCACGATGATGTGACACACCTTCTTAGGTGAGTACATTAGGGATCCACCTGTCATATGCAGGCACCTAAACCTGGCCTTTAGGAGGCCAAAGGTGCGTTCGATCACCCTCCTAGTACGCCCATGGGCCTCATTGTACCGTTCCTCTGCCCTGGTCCGGGGATTCCTTACTGGGGTCAGTAGCCACGACATGTTGGGGTACCCAGAGTCCCCCACTAGCCATACACGGTGTCTCTGTAGCTGTTCCATCACGTAAGGGATGCTGCTATTCCTTAGGATGTAGGCGTCATGCACTGACCCTGGGAATTTGGCATTTACATGCGAGATGTACTGGTCAGCCAAACACACCACCTGGATGTTCATTGAATGGTAACTTTTTCTGTTCCTGTACACCTGCTCCCTGTCTCTTGGGGGAACCAAAGCCACATGGGTCCCATCAATGGCACCAATTACGTTGGGAATATGTCCAAGGGTGTAGAAATCACCCTTCACTGTAGCCAATTCGCCCACCTCAGGGAAAATGATGTAGCTCCTCACGGATTTCATCAGGGCAGACAACACTCTGGATAACACCTTCGAAAACATGGGCTGAGACATCCCAGAAGCAATTCCCACGGTTGTCTGAAATGACCCACTTGCCAAGAAATGGAGTACTGACATGACCTGCACCAGAGGGGGAATCCCTGTGGGTTGGCGGATGGGGGACATCAGGTCGGGCTCCAGCTGGGCACACAGTTCATGGATAGTGGCACGGTTAAGACGGTAGGTCAGGATAATGTGGCGTTCTTCCATTGTCGACAGGTCCACCAGCGGTCGGTACACGGGAGGATTCATCCGTCTCCTCGCCCAACCCAGCGGACGGTGCCTAGGAAGGACAACATGGAGCACACAGTCAAGCAACCCACAGGTACGTACTCACAGCTAGCACAGTATACGATTCTCTATGCAGTGAATGGCGTGTCTGAGTGGCTATGCAAGGCCTAGGCCTGTGTGACGCAGTTGAAATTGAGCCATGTGGGCCCTGGAAATGGCGGCTGCCTGACCTGTGAAGTGTGACAATGGGATGTGAGGTCAATGCGCTGGCGTGGCACACCGCGGCGGGCGGCGGGCGAAGACCGCGGCGGGCGGCGGGCGAAGACCGCGGCGCAAAGCCGCATTGGTTAACATTGAAGCCTATGGGTTTCAGGAGCCAATGGCGAAGGGCGCCGGTGGTGGCGGGACGCACCGCCGCGGTACGCACCGCCGCGGACGTGACCGCCATTTTCTATCTACTTATCCACTTGCGACTTGAACTTTCACAGGAGAGGACCTATACTGCAAGTGTTGCTGTGACCTCGGTCTGGAAGGGACAATGGCTGCTGCACCTGGGGAAAGGGCCCCTGCCTTCACTGGAGAGGAGTTGGAGAAACTCGTGGATCGGGTCCTCCCCCAGTATGCGCTACTCTACGGTCCTCCAGACCAACAAGTGAGTTTAATTCAATCTGGATTTGGGGATACTGGCTGGCTTGGGGGCCTGGCGGGGGGCCTGGCGGGGATGGGGGGCATGTTGGGCCTGGCGGGGGGCATGGCGGGGATGGGGGGCATGTTGGGCCTGGCGGGGGGCATGGCGGGGGGCCTGGCGGGGATGGGGGGCATGTTGGGCCTGGCGGGGGGCATGGCGGGGATGGGGGGCATGTTGGGCCTGGCGGGGGGCATGGCGGGGATGGGGGGCATGTTGGGCCTGGCGGGGGGCCTGGCGGGGGGCATGGCGGGGATGGGGGGCATGTTGGGCCTGGCGGGGGCCTGGTGGGGGGCCTGGCGGGGATGGGGGGCATGTTGGGCCTGGCGGGGGGCATGGCGGGGATGGGGGGCATGTTGGGCCTGGCGGGGGGCATGGCGGGGGGCCTGGCGGGGATGGGGGGCATGTTGGGCCTGGCGGGGGGCATGGCGGGGATGGGGGGCATGTTGGGCCTGGCGGGGGGCATGGCGGGGGGCCTGGCGGGGATGGGGGGCATGTTGGGCCTGGCGGGGGGCATGGCGGGGATGGGGGGCATGTTGGGCCTGGCGGGGATGGGGGGCATGTTGGGCCTGGCGGGGGGCCTGGCGGGGATGGGGGGCGTTGGGCCACTGGAAAGGAAAATGCTGACAAACTTGAACGTGGTATTTCTCCCTCCCTGTACGTGTCACATAGGTCCGCGCCCATGAGAAGATCGGGATTTGGTGTGCCATCGCCAAGGAAGTCCGGACCCTGGGGGTCCACCATCGACGGGTCACCCACTGCCGCAAGAGGTGGGAGGACATCCGCCGCGGGACCAAGAAGACCGCCGAGTCTCTGCTGGGGATTGCCTCCCAACGTAGGCGGGGTGCCTGCCGTCAACTGAGCCCCCTGATGTTCCGGATCCTGGCGGTGGCCTACCCTGAATTGGATGGGCGCGTGAGGGCAGCACAGCAGACACAAGGGGGTGAGTACAAGCATTATCTACTCTGTTGTCGCGCAGTGGAGGTGTCTGGTTGGGGGAGGATGGCTGGGGGTCCCCCTAGGCCAGGGCGATATCTGTAGGCTGGGCACCCCCGTAAGCCTCTGTGTCCCCAGCCACCACCCTCAGTAGTGTGTCAGTACAGCCATCCCTGGGCCGTGTCATCCATGGGTGCAGTTGTCAACTCTAGGCGTGTAGGGCATGTTCCACGGAATGCGTTTCGGACCCCAAGTGCGCAACTTAGTGCAGGGGGCATCTGTGTCTGTCATGTCCGCTAACTGTACCGGAGATCCATGTACTCAATATCCCTTTATTTCTCTCTCCCCCCCCCTTTTTGTTTGTCTTTCTGTGCTTGTGTGCATCAGCATCATCAGGCGGAGGAGAAGTGGCATCGGGGCAGGAGGGAGCTGCATCTCACATGGCCCAGGAGGGCCATGCCACAGAGTCAGACTGGACCAGTGAGACGGAGGGCGAGGGGAGCTCCACGACGGGGACGACTGGACCCTGCAGCGACACGGACACGTCCTCGGAAGGGGGCTCCCTTGCGGGGGTGGCACCATCCGTGCCCCCCGCCATTACAGGTACAGCCGCCACCCAGCGCACCATCTCTGCCCTCCCAGCAGCCCCTCAGCGTTCGCCCCGTGCCCGCTCTGCCAGGAAGCCGGGCATCTCCTTCGCCCCAGGCACCTCAGGCCCTGCCCCTGTTACCCCCGCTGCCCTCAGTGAGGAGGTCATTGACCTCCTTCGAACGCTCATTGTTGGGCAGACTACCCTTTTGAATGCCATCCAGGGGGTGGAGAGGGAGGTTCATCGCAGCAATGCGTACCTGGAGGGCATTCATTCGGATCAGGCTGCCCATCAGCGATCGTTCCAGGCTCTGGCCTCAGCACTGACGGCAGCCATTGTCCCTGTCTCCTGCCTGCCTCTACTAACTCCCTCCTCCCAGTCTCCTGTTCCTCTGCCTGTCCCACCCACACCATCAGACCAGCCTGCACACACCTCAACACCCAAGAGAAGCTCATCCAAACATAAGCACCACAGATCACGCAGACATTCACACACGCAACATTCCGATGCAGACATGCCAACAGTCACTACCACCTCTGTGACCCCCACCTCCTCGTCTCCCTCCTCCCTCCCTGTGACGTCTACACTCACACCTCCATTCACCTCACCATCAGCCAGTGTTTCCATCACCAGCACACCCTCCACTCCAGTCCGCACACGTGCAGTCACCACCCCCACTGCCATTTACACGTCCCCTGTGTCCTCTCCCACTGTGTCTGTCACCCCCTCTTCCACACCACACAAACGCAGCCACCCACCCACCCAACAGCCATCCACCTCACGACAGCCTATCCCTCCTGCACCTGCACCCAAAGACAGCAAACGTGACTCACCTACAACCACATCCTCTCCCTCCACTCCCATTCCCACTGTACCTACCACTCTCCATTGTCCCAAGAAGCTCTTCCTCGCCACTACTAACTTCTTTCCTGACCCTGAGCCCCCCCCCTCCTTCTCGTCGGGGTAAGAAGAGCACCTCAGCCACCACCAGCCCTGCAGCCCCCTTGACAAGGGTGCAGGGGTATTGGAGCCCGCCAGCCCGCATGTCTGGATCTTCGCCCAGCAGCAAGGGGACAGCCAGCCCACCCCCTGGGAAGAGGAGCAGAAGGCGGAAGGGGCGCCGCAGGAGCCCGCCTTCTACATCCCCCCCGGACACCACCCAGAGACAGTCACCAGCCACAGCTCCAAAGGGAGGAAAGGGACACAGGCCCACGACTAAGGAGGGCAAGGGCAGCAAGTCGGAGAGGTCAGGTAGCAGGCCTGCTGCCCAGGAGGAGCCCACAACCCCCATAGCCGCTGCCCCGGGAGGAACCGGCACAGCTGCCTCGGGAGAGACCACCACCCCCATAGCCGCTGCCCAGGGAGGACCCAGCCCAGCTGGCCAGGAGGGCCCCACCACCCACAGCCCAGGTGGGCAGTGAAGGAGCACCATCCCCGCTGCCCAGGAGGGCACCACCAGGCAATTAGCAGTTGGCCATAGACCGGCCGCCGTCTCAAGAACCGCTGAACTGGGCCCTTCAAGGCAAGGACCGCTGAACTGGGCCCGCCGTCTCAAGAACCGCTCCGCTGGGCCCCGCCGTCTCAAGAACCGCTGAACTGGGCCCCGCCGTCTCAAGAACCGCTGAACTGGGCCCTTCAAGGCAAGTAGCGCTGACCTGGGCCCCGCCGTCTCAAGAACCGCTGAACTGGGCCCCGCCGTCTCAAGAACCGCTGAACTGGGCCCCGCCGTCTCAAGAACTGCTGAACTGGGCCCTTCAAGGCAAGTAGCGCTGACCTGGGCCCCACCGTCTCAAGAACCGCTGAACTGGGCCCCGCCGTCTCAAGAACCGCTGAACTGGGCCCTTCAAGGCAAGTAGCGCTGACCTGGGCCCCGCCGTCTCAAGCACCGCTCCGCTGGGCCCCGCCGTCTCAAGAACCGCTCCGCTGGGCCCCGCCGTCTCACGCACCGCTCCGCTGGGCCCCGCCGTCTCAAGAACCGCTCCGCTGGGCCCCGCCGTCTCACGCACCGCTCCGCTGGGCCCCGCCGTCTCAAGAGCCGCTGAACTGGGCCCTTCAAGGCAAGTAGCGCTGACCTGGGCCCTGCCGTCTCAAGATCCGCTGAACTGGGCCCCGCCGTCTCAAGAACCGCTGAACTGGGCCCTTCAAGGCAAGAACCGCTGGCCCTTTGGCAGACGTGGCACGGCAGGATCTATCTCGGGCAGGGCTGCAGGATGTCCTCTGGCCAACTTGCCTCCTCCAGTGGCAGTGGGGTCTGTTATGGACTGTATGGACTGTGGCTTTGCTCTCCCCAGGATGGCCCAGTGGGCAGGCCACCCACTGTATGGACTGTTTGGACTGTTGGTTTGCTCTCCCCAGGATGGCCCAGTGGGCAGGCCACCCACTGTATGGACTGTTTGGACTGTGGCTTTGCTCTCCCCAGGATGGCCCAGTGGGCAGGCCACCCACTGTATGGACTGTATGGACTGTGGCTTTGCTCTCCCCAGGATGGCCCAGTGGGCAGGCCACCCACTGTATGGACTGTATGGACTGTGGCTTTGCTCTCCCCAGGATGGCCCAGTGGGCAGGCCACCCACTGTATGGACTGTATGGACTGTGGCTTTGCTCTCCCCAGGATGGCCCAGTGGGCAGGCCACCCACTGTATGGACTGTATGGACTGTGGCTTTGCTCTCCCCAGGATGGCCCAGTGGGCAGGCCACCCACTGTATGGACTGTATGGACTGTGGCTTTGCTCTCCCCAGGATGGCCCAGTGGGCAGGCCACCCACTGTATGGACTGTATGGACTGTGGCTTTGCTCTCCCCAGGATGGCCCAGTGGGCAGGCCACCCACTGTATGGACTGTATGGACTGTGGCTTTGCTCTCCCCAGGATGGCCCAGTGGGCAGGCCACCCACTGTATGGACTGTTTGGACTGTGGCTTTGCTCTCCCCAGGATGGCCCAGTGGTCATGGAGTCCCCTCGTGGATCTGGCGTCGTGTACTCAAGTGGCTGAGGTGCCCCCCCTTCCCTTCCCCCTGAGGTGCCTGTCCGATTTTCTTTCTGATGCCCCTGCAGTGTTCTCTCCGTGGAGTTCTTGTCGTGGGACTGGGCCTTGCCCCTTTGCACAGGAACCCTGTGATCCACGGACAGTGGTTGGACTACATTTAGTAGCTGTATATATTTTGTATATAGTTTATTTATTTATTGGGATTACTGGTGTCCATATTTCAATATATCTGCCCGTTTATGATCTCTTCTTTTGGTCTTTGCATTATTTCGGAGGGGGGTGGTTTGTGGGTTGTGACAGTGATCTGTGGGAATGCATTGATGTGTGTGTTGTAGTGGGTGTGGGTGGGTGGGTGTGTGCCGGTAATCTTTTCCCTCCCCTGTGTCGTAGGTGCAGTACTCACCGATGTCTTCCGCGCCGCCGGGCGTGCTCCTGGTATATGAGCAGGAATAGGAGTGCGGGGATGACCTGCAACTCTGGTTCCATGCTGCTGAAATCTCGCGTGGAGTGCGTAGAGGTGAGCGTTTTCCCGTTCGTAGTCTGTTTCCGCCGTGTTCTTATCGGCGGTGCTCCCGCCCCGGAAAAGGTGGCAGATTGGTGGGTCGTAATAGGGTGGGCGGTACATTGTCTGCCGCCTGGCTGTTGGCGGGAACCGCCGCGCTGTTTGTTTGTACCGCTGTGGCGGGCGGAGTGTTAAGTTGGCGGGCTGTGTTGGCGTTTCCTGCCAGGGTCAGAATTGCATATTTTAGACCGCCGGCCTGTTGGCGGCTTGGCCGCCGCTTTATCACCGACCGCCAGGGTCAGAATGAGGGCCTTTGTGTCAATGGAAAATGGATATGCGGATCAAGTCACAAAGTTTTGTGCATTGAACTGTATATCGTTCATAGATCAGTGGGAATTGTTACCTGAAACTGAAAATGAGTCATGCACAGGTTACGCATTAAGGGTGGCTGACACGTTGGAAGAATTGAAATTGTTGCAGGGACGTGCCAGCAATGATGAGAAGCGACCTGGGGTTAGGATGCAATGTGTACAAAGACCAGATGATTTGTGGGTTTCAGGTGAAGGGGAAATGTTTCTGCCGAACAGTCTTCTGTCAGTTTGCAAGGTTTTACCATGGGCAAGCACATATTGTAAGAGATGCCATGATCAGGTTGTTCAAGATTGACTGGTTTAACCCAAAGTTCAGACAAGCCGCAGAAGTGATCTGTCACAGGTGCATCATCTGTCAGCAGATGAATGCAGGGAAAGGGACAGTGGTGAATTTGAGCCACAGTGGGAGAGTAGGAGGTCCATTTAGCAGCATGCAATTGGATTTTATCAAAATGCCTGTGTGTGGAGGTTTGAGATACGTGTTGGTGATTGTATGTATCTTTAGTCACTGGATTGAAGCTTACCCTACATGCAGAAATGACAGTCTCACAGTAGCGAAGCTGCTGCTTAGGGAAATGATACCACGTTTCAGGTTTCCGATCTCTTTAGAATCAGATAGGGGAAGTCGCTTCAACAATGATGTGGTTAAGCTATTGTGTACAGCATTAAACATCGAGCAGAAGTTGCATTGTAGTTACTGCCCGGAAGCATCAGGATTAGTGGAGCAGATTAACGGTACACTGAAGTCGAGAATGGCAAAAATGTGTGCAACTACAAATTTGAAATGGCCTGATGCATTGCCCTTGGTGTTAATGTCAATGAGAAACACGCCCAACAAGAAAACAGGACTGTCTCCTCATGAAATTCTCATGGGCTGAGCTTTGAGACTGCCTGCAGTGCCTGCAAATGCTCTTGTGAATATCACGGATGATATGGTGTTGGACTACTGCAAGGGTCTGGCTGACGTGGCCACCACACTGCCACTGATAAATGATCCAGGTCACATCCTGAAAGCTGGTGACTGGGTTGTTATCAAGAAACACGTGAGGAAGTCATGTTTGGAGCCACGTTGGAAGGGGCTATATCAAGTAATACTAACAACTACTACTGCTGTGAAGTGTGCGGGAATTCCAAACTAGATCCATGCCAGTCACATGAAAAAGGTGACCTGTCCAACTGATGAGGAAATTGAATTGTCAAGAGTAACAGCAACTGAAAAGGAAGTCTCAGGGCCGGAGAGTAATAAAAGGGGAACTGAGGCAGAAGGAGAGCCCGTTGAGGGTGGCTTAGTCACTCCCAAAAGAGACGAAGGAGAAGAGACCTAGAGGGGTGATGGTGAGCCTATCTCAACTGAGGCACCAGGAGAGCTGAGTCAGAAAGAGGTTCTCCCAGAAGGAGAAGAGTCCCAGAGGGGTGATGGTGGGCCTATCTCAACTGAGGCACCAGGAGGGCTGAGTCAGAATGAGGTTCTCCAAGAAGCAGATGATACGTACAAGAATTTGAGCCCCTGACAGACCCAGAAGGTGAAGGAGTTGAGGCAGAAGAGAATCAGAGTGTCCAGTCTCCTCCTGAGCAAATTACAGGTCCATCAAGAGAAAACACCATATAGTCAGAGGAGGGCAACAAGCCGCCACAAGAAAGATCAAAGTCCAGAGAGACACTGAAAGGAGATAAGTGGCGAGAACTGCAAGTGACTAAGGGAAAGGTAGTTGTCGAAGATTCAATAGAAGAGGAGGTAGATACAACAAGAAGAGAAGATCTGAGTGAAGGAGAGTTGCAGGGTGATCGCAAGTTGAAAAGAAAGAGAGTGGCAAACAGAAGGTACGCAGGTCCTGAATGGGCATATGCAACGTCAGCTGAGTGGCAACAAGAGTTCTTGGCGTTCTGTTTTGATCGAGAAGTCCCAGGTCAGTACTTTGGCACCTGAGTCTGGCCAGAGACAGAGATTGTGTTGATGCGAGAATCGAGTTAAAGAAAACTGAGAAAATCACTGGATGTGACACTGTTAACCTGAATTGACTATTGAAAATTGATTTTGACAAACTGCTAACCGGAATTGAAAAGGATCCTGGGAGTGAATGTGAAAGCTGTAAATAATTGCTGAAGAGAGACTTTCGCTTGCTTTAACTTGCTGGAAAAAAAAGGGGGGCTTTAACCATCCTCTGTTGGTTGAACTTATAACACTTCGTTTTCTAATTCTTTACAGATCATGGCTAACACTAGAGATGATAATAGGGGAAGTAGGCGTTGAAAATGTTTGGGTGTTGATTTGGGTGTTGTGTCTTGATATTCATCATAGTTCTGATTGTGGGAATGGGATTGGTGGATAAGAGTGAAACTAACAATGCTACAATTCCTGAGACCGCCGCAACACTGACAGCCTGGGAGAGGTTCAAGCAGGACACAAGATATTTGCATGAGGGAACTAACGTAAAAGGGGAACTATCAACTAATGTTTTCTATTGCTTGCTGAGTGAATATGTTGACACTGTGGATGCAAAAGATTATGGGGGTTATTCCAACTTTGGAGGCGGTGGTAATCAGTCCCAAATGTGACGGATTTACCACCAGCCGTATTACGAGTTCCATAGGATATAATGGACTTGTAATACGGCTGGTGGTATATCCGTCACTTTACCGTCACTTTTGGGACGGATTACCACTTCCTCCAAAGTTGGAATAACCCCCTATGTGTGTACACAGATTCCTGTTTCAAGGCAAGAGGGAGTTACCTATCATAGTTTGCCTCTAACATATGGCATAAGCTGTAGTTTGTTACTAACACGATTCTATAACCAGGAAGAGATTCAATACTTTTAATCGAATCACGATCTTGTGTTTTCTTATGTGCCTATCATAGAGGATTTAAATAGTGTAGCTAAATACTATAGCATAAAATTAGTTAAGGGTTTCTTTGAAGCGACGTTAACAATTAATACATCCTATGCACACCACAATAATCTGACATGCTTTCTTACATCTGTAGAGAAAAGCTTTTTAGATCACACGGAAGATAGAAGGAGGGCATTGAAGGGGAAATTGGAGAAAGGATTGCAGCAGCGAGCTTTTATTAGTAGTGAGAGTTATATTGCAGTTAGGGAACAAGGGAAATTAGCTTTAGATGCACTACACGTAGGCAAGCTTTGCATTATGCGACCAAAGTCATATTATGATAATGTGTTTGTGGGAACGAGTGAATGTAAGCATGTGTTTTTGTTTCAGAGTAAATGGACGTTCATGTTAAATGGACAGGATCCAGCGATCCCTGGGATGTATTATACATGTGGACTCAATGCTTATTACCGTCTTCCAAAGGGATGGTATGGGACATGTTATTTGTGGATAGTTTTCCCAAAGATATATCAATTATAGGACTTGAAAAAGCTTCCGAAGTTTTCTGAATTACATTGCACTAGACAAAGGAGAGAGACTGCTGCTGGTGTAGTAGGAGACATATTTGGGGCAATAATTCCTTCAGTGGGAGTTATCTGAAATTCCATAAAGATTCGAAGGTTGTCTACTATTGTGGATAACATGCTGACGAATTTTACAGGGGATATACTCCTGATGGATACTGAACTTGCTGCGGAGAGGGCTATGACTCTTCAAAGCAGGCTTGCTTTAGACATTCTTATAGCGAAAAATGGCGGAGTTTGTAAAATGCTTAATCAGCGTCATTGTTGTGCTTACATACCTGATAATAGTAATCAGATTAGAAGTATGCTTACTAACCTAACAAGAGATAGTACAGATTTGAAGGAGCTGTGGGTTTAGTAATAATTGGCATGGGATATGGGCAAAAATAATACAGGGAATATTGATTGTTATAGCTTGCTTATTTGGATTATGGCTGTCATGCAAAATTAGTAAAATCAGTTCCCAGAGGGAGCAGCTCCTCTGATGTGCCAAACAGAAAACAGCAAAACTTACCTTTACATTGCGTCAAGCTCGTCTTGCTGCTGCGGACACTCAAGACCCAGCTCTCCACAGCCAGCATCCGGAACCTGACTTCCTGCCAGAGACCTGCAAAAGAAAAGACAACAAAAATAAAAACTGGACATTGAGGTACTGCCTTACATTATCACTTGATGTGTCAAAGGCCACATGCGCATGGGAATAAAGTGTGGCTCATGCATAGAACTTTGATGCAAGGTGAATGTACATAGAACAAGAGCTACTAATCAGTGTGTGAGAATATGCCAGTGATCAACAGTGCATACCAACTAACATTCTAACTAAGAGCTAAGTACTAATACAATGTGCAAAGGTGCGTGCAATTCAGGAAAAGTTAAAGGCCAGTGAAATGATAACTGGTACCGCTCTGATTACAACTGTGAGACATTCTTGTGCAGAGTCTGTGAACTCATATTATTGAAGTATAGTGTTCTTGAAGGTGTGAGACCAACATTCTCTACAGCGGCAAACAGCTGTGTCATAAGTATGTGAAGAGGTTTACGCAACAATGCCACAGTGATGACATCCAGTTACTAATCATACTTGTCTTCCCTTATAAGTATTTGGTAGTGTTTGCAAGTGTGTATTGTGCTTACACTGCATGTGTATGTTCATGTACCTATCTCTGGGGCCCTTCACGGAACAGGTTATTTCGATATTTCATCACCCAACAACAGCCAGGCGTGCCTCCTTAAGTTCTCCAGTTGATCAGAGGTAGTCATTCAGTGGAATTGCAAGGTGGGGGGTTACACAAGGAATCATTCTACATGTGTTTTCATGACTTATGACTGTTCCATATTTTCAAGGTTTGACAGCTGTACACATTGAGGTACCTCCACGCCGAACACCCAGGACCTATTCCCTGTACCCAAGTTTTCTTCCTTGTTGACCTAAACATCCAAAAGTAAGAGGGTAGAGTCAGTGGAGTGGGCTCACATCATCTCTGCACGGTCACACAACAGGCCTAAAATAAAGTTAGAAGTAACTGGCACAACACAGCAGGGGAGCCAGTACTCAGTTGGGAAGGCATAGTATTTTGACACATAGCCAGGTTTACATGTCTTTGTAAGACGGAGAAAGCACCAAAATCCATTGGTGGATGTATGGGAACACACATGCTCCACCCATGGAATACCTCCCAATTTGAAATACAACATAATGATGAGCAAACAGCAGCCTATTGTCACATTCCTTCACAAAGCAAGCCCAAGGGCGTCTTTTCTAATAGCTAGTCGCAGGGACATGTATTAATGCTTTGCGACCGTGAATACAGTCGCAAAACATTCTCAGTTACCACTAACTTCAAGTTGGTGGCAACCCATTCGCAAACGGGAAGGAGCTCCAGGGAACACCCCCTTCCCGTTTGAGAATGGTAGCGAAAACAGGACCACTGCCTACTCTTAAAAAAGTAAAAGAAAAATGTTCATTTTTCTTTTTTTTTATATAACCTGTTTTTCTTTAAGGAAAATTAGCTGCATTTAAAAAACAAAAGATTGCTGTATTTTAAAGCAATCACAGACATGGTGGTCTGCTGCCCCAGTAGGCCACCATCCCTGTGATTGTTGCCATTCCCAATGGGGTTGCCATTTGCGACTTACCTCAGGAATATTAATGAGGTGGGTCATATGCGACCGCATTGGGAATCGCTAAATGTGTCTCAGACACATTTGTACATTTCTGTTTGCTAGTCTCTAGCTGCGACTCTCAAAAAGTCGCAACTAGAGATTCGTAAATAGAAATGGACATACATCTGGCCCTTAGCACCTGTTCTATTAAAAATGGGTCATGGTCTATTTTTATAAATATACATTTTTCCTTGTTTCCTTGTTTACTTCACTCCTCAATTGTCTGTCTCCAAAAGGGAAATGTTCCCTGTTTAATGTTTTTTTCACGTAAGCTAAAAAATATATCCTTTCATTGAAGAACAACAACGTTATGAACTTTCCCTTAGACACACGAGAATGATGGTCGTAATCAACAATAATGTGTGTTTCACAATGTTGTCTATCACTTACTGCACTTCTGTGGCAATGGAGTTCAGACGGTAACCAGATTCGTTTTGTTTTGCAGTTTACAGCATTTTGAGCACTGTAAACAGGATTAGTCTAAGGGAATGCCTCCCCTGAGTATTCTAAGTATCGAAATACAGATTAATTAGGGAGCCGGCGTTTTACCGTTCTATAATATTGTTCTAGTCTCACTAAATCACTGTTCCTTTACTGCTCAATTGTTCGCGGAGGTCCACCAGCGATCACTGAAAAGAAACAGGTAAGTTAAGATGCCATGCCCCCACCCCCCAGAAACAGGGAGCTCGTGCTCCTTCAGTAGTCTGGATAACAAGCAAGGCAGCTGGCATTTGGTGAGCTTTAAGTACCACGGCTACGTCCAAGATGGACGCTAATTCTGTGTGACATAAGTTCTTATAGGAACGTATCCTGTTTAAAAAAAAAAAAAAAAAAATCATAGAACACGCCTGAGCTTCATAGTTCCTAAGTTGCATAATATAGGATATGGGATAATACATGCACATAAGCTCTTTAAAACAAATACACCACAGCACTATTAGGGATACCTTTAGTAGTCTCTACTTGCTTCAACATTAATCACCACAAAAGGCCCCATTACTGGGCACAAAGTAATGGAAGACGTGCATTTTGTGAGCCCAGCTTTTTCCCCGTGCCCTGGTGCAGCCCAGTGGTCGGGGATTCCTGGGGCGCCTGGGTGGGGTGCCCCGGACTTTTCTGGGAACTCATATTGTTTTTAGGTGTTTTCTGCTGCTGCCCATGCCTGTTTTCTGCGGACTCTCTGGCCCACATTTATACTTTTTTAGTGCTACATATGTGTCATTTTTTGACGCAAAAGGAGTGCAAACTTGCAAAATACAATTGTATTTTGTACGTTTGCGCCGTTTTTGCATCAAAAAGCGGCACAAATGCGGTGCTAAAAAAGTATAAATATGGGCCTCTGTGTTTCGGGCCACTTAGCCTTTTTGAGGTGCTGTTTTTTTTGGCTGTGGCTGTTTGGGGTTTCCCTCCTGGTTTGTGGCAGGGGATTGCGTGGCCCCCCCACACCTTTCTGTTTTGGTTGGAGAGGCTGCGTGCACCTCAGTGGCTGGCCGGGGTGTGTTTGGGGGGCTCCTTGGTCTTATTCTGTGATTTGGATTGCGTTTGGCGGCTGTCTGCGTCCACTGTTTTTGAGGGGGTCAGGTTTCTGGGTGTGCGACAAGCAGTGTTTCAGTGTTTTTTGCAGGCTCTCCCTTGCCTGGAGGGTGGACTCTGCTGGCTTGGAGGTGTGGATTTGGCCTGTCTGTGTCGGAGAGATTCTGGGTGGAGCGGCAGCTCCCTCATCCACTCCTGCAGGCGCTGGGGCCTTCTGGTTGGCTCTCTGGGTCCCGGGCGGCCTTGGCCCTCCACCCCCACCTGGCCTGGCCATTTGGAGTTTGTGGGGGAGCCCCAGGACGGCCACATCTGTTTTGTGGGTCCGGCTTTTTCCCTGTGCCCTGGGGCAGCCCGGTGGTCAGGGATTCCTGAGGGGCCTGGGTGGGGGGCCCCAAACGTTTCTGGGAAATCTTGTTGTTTGGGAGTGTTTTCTGCTGGTGCCCCTGCATGTTTGCTGTGGACTCTCTGTTTTCTGGGCAGCTTGGCATTTTTGAGGTGCTGTTTTTTTGTCCGTGACTGTTTGGGGTTTCCCTCCTGGATTGTTGAGGGGCTGCATGGAGCTCCCCTCCCCCTATTTTGGGTGGGGGGCTGCATGCGACTGGATTGCTGGCCCGAGTGTGTTTGGGAGACTGCTTGGTCTGTTTCTGTGATTTGGGTTGTGTTTGGAAGCTGTCTTCATTGTCTGTTTTTGCCTTCGAGGGGGCCGGATTTCTGGGTGCGCGACAGGCAGTGTTTCAGTGTTGTTTGCAGTCTCTCCCTGGACTCTGCTGGCTTAGAGGCAAGGTTTCGGCCTGTCTGTGTCCGGGGATATTCTAGGTGGAGTATCAGCTCCCTCCCCCCCTTCCCATAGGGGCTGGGGCCTGCTGGTTGGCTCTCTGGATCCTGGGCGGCCTGGGCCCTCCACCCACACCTGGCCTGGCCCTTTGAAGTTTGTGGAGGGAACACCAAGACAACCATCTCCATTTTGTAAGCCCAGCTTTTTCCCCTGGCCCTAATACAGCCCAGTGATCAAGGATTCTAAGGAAACCTAGGTAAGCAGCGCCAGATCTTTTGAGAAATCTTATTATTTGTTTAAAAGTGCTTTCTACTGCTACCTGTGCCTATTTACTGTAGACTCTCTGTGTTTCAGGCAGCTCGACCTTTTTAAAGTGCTGTTTTTTTAGCCATGACTGAAATTTCCCTCCTGGTCTGTGTCAAAAGACTGCATAAAGCCCCCCTCTATTTTAAGTAAAAATGCTACATACACCTCAGTCGCTAACCAGAGTGTGTTTAGGAGACTACTTAATCTGATTCTGTGATTTAAATTGTGTTTAGAAACTGTCGGCATCCCCTGTTTTTGCCTTGAAAAAGGCACATTTCTGAGTGCGCGACAAGCAGTATTTCAGTGTTTTTTTTCAATCCCTCCCTTACCTGGAAGGTAAAATCTGCTAGCTTGGAAGTGTAGATTCAGCCTGTCTGTATCCAAGGAGATTCTGAATAGAGCAGCGGCTCCCTCCTCCCTCCCCACAGATGCTGGGGCCTGATGATTGGCTCTCTGAGTCCTAGGCAAACTGAGTCCTCCACCAACACCTGGCTTGGCCCTTTAAGGTTTGAGGAGGTAACCCCAAGACAGCCACCTCCATTTTGTGTGCCCAACTTTTTCCCTGCGCCCTGATACAGCCCAGTGATCAAGGATTCCTAGGAGACCTAGGTAAGGAGCCCCAGACTTTTCTGGGAAATCTTGTTATTTGTTTAAAGGTGTTTTCTACTGCTGCCCGTGGACTCTCTGTCTCAGGCAGCTTGGCCTTTTTGAGGTGCTGTTTTTTTGGCAGTGGCTGTTGGGGTTTCCCTCCTGGTTTGTGGCGGGGGACTGCATGGCCCCCCTTCTATTTTGAGTCAAGGGGCTACATACACCTTAGTGGCTATCTGGAGTGTGTTTGGGGGACTGCTTGGTCTGATTCTGTGATTAGGGTTGTGTTTGGAAGCTGTCTGCATCTCCTGTTTTTGCCTTGGAGGGGCCGGGTTTCTGGGTGCGCGACGGGCAGTGTTTCAGTGTTTTTTGCGGTCTCTCCCTTGCCTGGAGTGTGGACTCTGCTGGCTTGGAGGTGTGTATTCGGCCTGTCTGTGTCCAGGGAGATTCTGGGTGGAGCAGCGGCTCCCTCCTCCCTTCCCGTCGGGGCTGAGGCCTGCTGGTTGGCTCTCTGGGTCCCAGGTGGCCTGGGACCTCCGCCCACACCTGGCCTGGCCCTTTGGAGTTTGTGGAGGAGGCCCCAGGATAGCCGTCTCTGTTTTGTGGGCCCGGCTTTTTGCATGCGCCCTGGTGCACCCTGGTGGTCGCGGATTCCTGGGGGGCCTGGGTAGGGGGCACCGGGCTTTTCTCTGAAATATTGTTTTTTGTTTGGAGGTGTTTTCTGCTGCTGCCCGTGCCTGTCTGCTGTGGACTCTCTGTGTTTCAGACGGCTTGGCCTTTTTGGAGTGCTGATTTTTTGGCCTGGACTGTTTGAGGATTCCCTCCTGGTTTCTGGTGGGGGACTGTGTAGGGCCCCCCTCCCCCTTCTATTTTGGGTGGAGGGGCTGCATGCGCCTAGGTGGCTGGCCAGAGTGTGTTTGGGAGGCTGCTTGGCCTGTTTCTGTGATTTGGATTGTGTTTGGAGGCTGTCTGCATCCCCTGTTTGTGCCTGTGGGGGGCCGGATTTATGAGTGCATGACAGACAGTGTTTCAGTGTTTTTTGAAGTCTCTCCCTTTCATGGTGGGTCGACTCTGCTGGCTTGGAGGTGTGGATTCGGCCTGCCGCATCCGGAGAGATTCTGGGTGGGGCAGCGGTTCCCTCCTCTCTTCCCACAGGGGCTGGGGCTTCAGTTAACTTGGCCCTTATGAAGTTGGTCTTTCAATTGGCTTAGGGATTAGTGTTGGGTTTGTGATTGGTACCAGGGTTGAGATTTCTATTTGCTCCTGGTTTTTAGAGTTGGGTTTGTGATTGGTACTAGGGTTGAGATTCCTATGGGTTCCTGGTTTTTAGGGTTGAGTTTTTGATTGGTACTAGGTTTGAGATTCCTAAGGGTTTCTGGTTTTATGGTTGGGTTTGTGATTGGTACTAGGGTTGAGATTCCTACTGGTTCCTTGTTTTTAGGGTTGGGTTTGTGATTGGTGCTAGAGTTGAGATTCCTATTGGTTCCTAGATTTAGGGTTAGGGCTGTGATTGGTACTAGGGTTGAGATTCCTATTGGTTCCTGGTTTTAAGGTTGGGCTTATGATTGATACTAGGATTGAGATTCCTATTGGTTCCTAGTTTTAGGTTTGGGGTTGTTATTGGTACTAGGGTTGAGATTCTTATTGGTTTCTGGTTTTAGGGTTGGGGTTGTAATTGGTTGTCAGGATTAGAGGTATAATTGGTGAATAGGGCAGGGTCTCCCATTGGTTGTGGGGTTTATGGTTACAAATTTGATTGGTTAGTACTATCCCCTATTTGCTCCTGCCAGATCCCCTTTTAGCATAACAGTACTGAAACCCAGCCTTCCAACACACCATCTACAAACACTCTTCCCCTCTCTTCACCAATTACACACAACCATACAATTCTCACACTCCACTCCACCACACATATTACCTCTTCCAGTCATCACAACTAACACAAACACCCCTGACACACATGCATCCTCTCTTACACACCTCATACACTCATCTCCAAAACACATCAACACCCCCTATAATACTCTAATACCACTCACCAGCACTAACTCACATACAAATCCTTTACAGAAAACTACTACATCAATACCCCCTCTCACTATTCAACAAAAACAATAAGCCACACACATCAGCACATCAAAATAACATAAACTTTCATTATACTTTCCATCACACCCACTCCCACCCTCATGACTACACAAAGAATAGAAATCTAGACCGATCTTCAGCGCTATATTCTCACTCTTCACAAACATCTACCACAAGCACCCCATCACTGCAACATTCATTCACCCGCCTCTCATCCATTGCACAATTTAGAGCCTTACATTATGACCCACATACTCCGCCACCACTCCTAAACCATACTCCTTCCACACTAAACAGATGCAGACAAAATAAACAGCATGCCACTCTTAACAACTTCGCATCCCCTTGTCTGTTACATAATAAGGCTACTCTACAAAAAAATTCACACTCTTCATGTCTCTATCAGCCACCAAGTCCACCACTGACACACACAGACCCAACAAAATGCCTCCTAAGTCTGCTGGAAGAGGAACACCATATTGAAAAACAGGACTATTGTGACCCTCATATAGTTATCACAACTAACAACACACCTGCTACAAGCTCAAAA
Source organism: Pleurodeles waltl (assembly GCF_031143425.1). Taxonomy (NCBI): domain Eukaryota; kingdom Metazoa; phylum Chordata; class Amphibia; order Caudata; family Salamandridae; genus Pleurodeles; species Pleurodeles waltl. The sequence continues at coordinate 653,862,461 of NC_090439.1, forward strand.
TATACTGCTCACCCTTCTCCTAAACAAAACAACACCGCCACTAACACACTTTTTCTAAACTGCCTGCTCATAAATGCTCGATCACTCTAAAAAAACAAGCACCACATCTATGACCTGCTCACGGACACACAACCTGACTTACTATTCATAACAGAATCATGGTTGGGAGATTACATGGCCCCAGTGTTGCTTGAAGCCGTTCCTCCGGGCTATCAAACCATCACACAAAACCGCATAGGCAAGAGAGAAGGTGGACTAGCTATTATATTCAAACAAACAATAAACCTCAGTAAAATAGACAACATTTCCATACAAGGTTGTGAAGCCCTTCTCACCATGTGCCACCCTACTCTAACTTCCTCCTGTACCTTTTTCCTCCTTTACAGACCTCCACCTAACAACTCAACATTTGCAGACACTTTTTTAGATACTGTCTCAAACCTTATTACATTGTACTCAAACCTATGCATTCTTGGGGACCTAAAGATTTGGTTTGACAAACCCAATATGCCCCATCCAACAGCTATCACCACTGGCCTAGTCGCATTGAATCTACATCAGACTGTACACAATACCACACACATCACTGGATACATCCTAAGCCATCTCAAACTAAATGCTTACAAAACTGAAATACTCACATGTGGTGACTGAAAAAATTATGACCCACTGTGCGCCTGGCCTGACGATCTCGGACCACCTCCTCAAGTATCCAAGGAAGTTAAAAACCTTGGAATTACTATGGACTCAAAGTTAACAATGAATGCCCATATAGACAAATTAGCATCAACAAGCTCCATCACCTTGACGACTCTGCGACGCATCTTCCCCCACCTCAGGTTATCACACAAGGTGCAGGCTTCTATCTCTCTTGTACTATCCAAACTGGATTATGCCAATGACCTCTACCATGGATCATCTCTATCATGAAAAAACTATGACGTATTTAGAACTCCGCTGCCAGGCTACTCTTACATGGAAAGCCACAAGCCCACATCTTCCCTACCTTAAGAGCACTACACTGGTTACCTGTTGCCAAAAGATCCACCTTCAAGCTGCTTTTTATCACCCACAAAGCTATACATGGAACAGGACCACATTTTATCAAAAACACAATAACCAAACACATTCAATAAAGAAACCTCCGCTCAAGATTGGCACCCCGCCTTAGAACACCAACATACAAGAAAAAACTATAGGGGGTACATCCTTCTCTGTCCAAACAATCAAACTATGGAATTCATTACCCCCAAATATAAGATCCAAGGATCTAGTCTTCAGAAGACTACTCAAGAGTTGACTCTTTCCTTCATAACCCCCATATTCAAACAGCAATGGACTGCATATGCCTGTGTTGATAAATATTTTTACTCTGAATGTGTATATTCTAGATATGTATAGTTCTTTAGGATATATGTATTGCTACTATGTCATAACAATAAATTACACACATACTGCAAACCTGTTTAACAAATGTATATTTACTGAAATATATATATGTGTATATTATATATATGTGTATATATATATATATATATATATATATATATATATATATATATATATATATATGTGAGTGTGTGTATGTGTGCGTATGCATGTGTGTATGTATTTGTGTGCGTGTGTCTTCATATATCTGTGTATGTTATTCTAAGCTTAACTAATTCCTCTTGGGTTCCAGAGTAGTGTGCTACTCGCTGAAAAGTGCTTTGACACCCCGTCAGGGGTAGTAAGCACTATATAAATACTATTACAATACAATACAATGCAATTAAAAAAAGTACAGGGATTGTGGTGCTGTGTGCAAACGAGGCAAGGTGAGTGAGAGTGGGGTGGGAGGCTAAAGGGGTGACAAAAAGAAAACCTTTTGTAGATTTTTTGTATCTTTTGTGTTCAGGTAACTACACATAAAATAAGCCACAGTTAAAAAAGAAATGCAAGTTATGTTAATCCGTGGGAAATGCACTATCGTACATTTTGAAACCTCTATTAGTTATTGTCTTTGTCTGTAACTAGAGAGCCACAGAACTGAATCCTGGTTAATGCAGAGGAGAATAATGACGTGTGTATGTTTAGTGCCAGGACATCCCAGTCTGTAACCAAAAGTACTGTTAATATGCAAGTCATAAAATTGCACTACACACAGTATAAGATTGACTGATGCAAAATGCGCAAAAAGGTTTAAGATAAAAAAAGTGCTTCCCAAATATAGATTTTAGTAATACCTAGATTTTACATAGTGCAGTTTTTTTAACTGCTCTTCAAAAGCACATATTACACAGTTTAGCTGGCCTCTAGTCAGTGCACCACTCCTTGCCTACACTGGGTCTGCCATTCCAGTGTGTGTGACCCCTCTGCTGCACTTGGCTGTTTTCAATAGATTTTCTGTCTATTTTTGCGTTTATTTTTGCATTTATTTTCTGCTTATTTTTCTGTTTGCTTTCCCACCTGCTGCTCCTGCCGTTTTCTTTCCCACCCTCTGTTTCACACCACCCACTAGCCCCTCCCACCTCCCAAGACTACTTATGAAGGCCACATGGCAGCTCCTGTGAGCAGACTTTGACCATGGGTCAGTGCATCACTCCTCTCTTGCCCTGGACTGCCTTCATATTACCTTAAACACCTCTGCTACACTTGTCTGTTTTCATTGAATTTTCTGTACACTGCTGCCAAACTCAAAGCTCTCAACCCAAGACTCCTTCATAACAACTACTGCTGCACCTGCCCCTGCTCAACGACCCTTTACCTGCCAACATTGCCTCTTATCCTTCAGCACCACAGATCCAGCACACACGAACACCACAACCACATCAACCTCAACCACTTCAGACCATATCCACTGCCTCCTGCTCAAAGCACAATCCACATGCAAACACACCACTGAAATCTGGGACACCATCACCTCCCTAACCCCGATGTTGTTTCCTCACCGAGACATGGCTCAACCCAACTGTTGCACCAGAAATGTCCACTGCCAAACCGAACACCTAGATTGCATCAACAAGCACAGAGGTGGAATCAGCATTATTCACAAGGAAATCATTCACTGCACCACCATTGCAGACAACGTCACCCCGGTTATGGAACACCTCAACTTAAAACTCTGAACCAACTGCAAAACTACCATCATAGGCATCCTTGCTACAGACCCCCAGAACCTCACCTCAGCTTCTGCGAATTCGTCCCTGACTTCATTGCTTCGCTCACCTTTGACTCCGAAAACTATGTCTTCCTCAGCGACCACAATTTTCACCTCGATGACACCAATGACACTAACTCCTCCAACCTTCTCGTAAGCATGAACAACATCAGCCTCACCCAGCTGGTCACTGTCCCAACCCACATCGCAGTACACACACTCGACCTGATGTTCTCTGCCAGTGGCTGAATCAAGTACAGCCATGTCACAAAGCTCATCTGGACCGACCGTGCCATTGTCTATTTCAACATCCCAGGAGTCCCTGGCACCATCCCCCAAACTACCCAATGCATCTCACCTCAGCTGGAACAAGATCCTAGAGAGCTAATGGACAGATACCCTCAACACCTCCCACCCTTACACAACAACCAACCCCGATTTAAGAACCTCGGAATGTACCTGTAGACAATTTAAAAGGAAATGGCGCACCAGTAGGGAGCCCGCAGATCGCACCACCTTCAAAACTGTCCTCAGCCAATACCATCAACTCCTGAAAAAGACAAAAAGAAGCACCCTGGACAACGCATCGGAACATACTCCAGCCACAGCAAGGAACACTTCTACATTGTCAACTAGCCATTTCCATCCCACAAACGATGAACACTACCACCTGCTCACCACCAGGGACAAGCTCACCAGACAGGACACCACTGCCATCATGAAATTCATCCACTTAGGAGAACCCGCAGATCAGGCCTCCACACCACAGCTACATTTCCTTGAAGAATGGAAACACACAGAAGTCAACTACTTTAGAAACCGACCTCAACGAACTTAAGAGCTACTGTCCCATCTCACTGCTCCCTTTCCCCACCAGAGTCCTTGAGAAGGCCATCAACTGCCAACTCATATAACAGCTAGAGAATCAGGATCTTCTGGACATCTCCCAATCCGAATTCCGCACCAACCACAGCACCAAAACTGTCTTGCTGGCAGTCACCATCAGATCCCTCCTCAACCGAGGTAAAACAGTGGCCCTGATCCTGATTGACCTCTCAGCAGCGTTTGATACAGTATGATATCACATCCAGATTAAAAGGCTGCACAACATCGGAATTAGAGGAAACACTCGTAAATGGATCACCTCCTTCCTCACAGGTAGAACCCAGAGAATATGCCTCCTATTCTTCACCTTAGAACCTAAGCACAACACCTACATGACTCCCATTGCATGGACTAGACATCATACTTCATGCTGACGTCACACAGCTCATCCTCTCACTATCAGAAGACCCCACCACCATGCTGACAATCTTCCACAAGAGCATGACGAACATTGCCGACTGGATGAGAAGCAGCTGCCTACAGCTCAACAGAGACAAGTCAGGGGCCAACTGGACAATGGTAATGCACTCTATGCAGGCATCTCAACATAACTCCTCAAGAGACCACGGATGATTCAAAACTCAGGAGTAATACTCATCTTTAACCACCTCAGGCGGGCCCATATCACCACTCATTCAAGAAGCTCCACTGTCTCCCCATTCAGAAGAGATGCCAGGTCAAGATGCTGATCCACGCCTTCAAAGCCCTTCACAACCTAGGACCTGCGTACATCAACCACCAACTGAATTTTCACCTCCCTTCCAGACACCTGCACTCTGTCTCCCTCTTCCTCACCAACACCCCTGTATCTGACACAGCAACAGTGGCCGATGCTTCTTGTCCCACCTCACCTCAAAGTTCTGGTACGCCCTCCTACTTCACCTACAGACCTCATCCTCCCTGCTGGAATTCAACACCTGGTTATTTGAAAGAGCCCCAGCAGCAGTACCTCCAGCACCTGGATACCCTCATGGATAATTAACAGCACCTTCCAAAGTCTGTCTGGATTGGATTAGATTGGATTGGTAACTCCCATACACTGCCACTCAAAAAGATAAAATCTGTGTCACCAGGAAGCTTCAAGTGATTCCATCAATTAAAGCCAGTACCAGCTTCCAGGCAGCCTTTTCATTTGCAGATTAACCAGTTGTGCACATTCATATTTCTTTCACGCACCGTCCAAAAGAAGCTTTGTTTAGTTGTCTGCCCCTCCCTCATTTTCACAGCATACACTTCACTCAAAGCATTTCAGCTCTTGAAATTAACAGTCCGGGACAGTTCTCTTTTCATAAAAAGTCGGGGAACTGTTTATCTTAGTTTAGATCCCGCCCACTTCAACCCAGGCAAGAAGAGATCCCAGCACTGGCTACCCCTTTGCTCAAGTTTATTGTTTCTATTTGGGGGGTTTGTGTTTATTACAATGTATTACAGTTACCAATTGATTCAAGTGGGAACAGTCTGCTTCACTTCATTTGGGGCAGCAGTCTTCATGCCTTGGGGGAGGTCAGTTATATTGAAATGCCTTTTCTGTGATTATTGCATTTTTTATTTATGAACCATATACCATCGCCTTGACATGTTTCCTGTTCTGGAACATCTCATCCTATATTGCTGTGTTTCCCTTGTTTTCCTTGGTTGGTTCACTTTTGTCCAATTGCCATATCTTTTCTAGTATATGATGGGCACATATTGTATCCTTGGGATCTGTGGCTACTGGGAAATGGGGAGTTCTATGCTGTATTCTCTTCCATTATTCAGGAAACCTGACCACTGCATAACCTTAAAACTTATTCCTACGGGCAACTGCCTGCTACTTGTGCCATGGCTTCCATGGACTTAACAGAGTTCCCTGAGACTTCTGTTGAGACCTAACCAGATCCAAATTATGAATTGACTTTTTGACATTGTTCAGCAGTGGGATAGGACTTTGTCCAACAGTTTCCATTCAGTTTTAATATTTTAGTAATTAAAAATCCCATTTCTGATGTGGAGTTAAAAGTATTTTTTTCTTCCACCATACATGCCATTAAATTCTCCATGCCTGTAAATACTGTTTCGGTCTGTTTGAAAATGTAATAAAATATTTATGAAATTAAAATGTATACATATTTTCTACTTTTCATAGGCAATACCTATTTTCAGTTTAGTTTTAATTAACTAAAATTTCAGTTTTTTAATTTCTCCTCAAATCTTGCATCTTGATTTTTGGGCACCTGGTTACACTAGCTGGCCCATCATTGTAGAAATGAAAGCCATGTGCAAAGAAGGGAGGCTGAATTTAGGTCTGAAGGCTAAGACAGAGGACTATGAAAAAGCCTTCAGGGCCTAAGAAAAGGTCTGCTAAGCAGGAGACAGAGAATAAGAAGAAGCAAGTAGAATAATGAAGTTGTAGAGGCACTATTAGACCTGGCAGCCTTATGGTTGTTTTCCTCCAACTGTTTTGCCTGCCTTGCCTCACTTTTACAGATCTGATTTTTTGGTCTTAGGACTCTGGGCATTTTACCACTGCTAACCAGTGCTAACGTGCATGTGCTCACTCTCCTAAAACATGGTAACATTGCATATTCAAAGTGCTCTATATGTGCCCAGAACCTATAAATTGCATGCTAATAGGGGCCCTGTAACACTGATTGTACCACCCACTTAAGTATCCCTTTAAACATGTCTCAGGCCTGCCACTGCAAAGCACTTTTGTGCAGGTTCACAGCCACGCCGACTTGGAATTTAAAACCCCTTGCCCCAAAGGAGATGCAGTATGCCTGAAGGGCCATAACATGCTGAATGGCCGTCACCAGGCTGATGGGCCGTCCTGCGCAGGATGGGAGGGAGGAGCTGACACTTGCACCTGAATAGGGCTGTGCCTGTCCCCACACTAAGAGCTGTATACCCTATGTAGTGTGGCTGGAGCCCGGCATGAAAGGGAGGAGATGTATGCACTTCGAATCCAGTCACATCCACTTCAAAGGCACCACTGGGTATAAGAACTGGACTTCCGACCCTACCAATACAGTTCTGGAACTGTGGATACTCTGTGAGGAAGAAGGACTGCTATGATGCTACAAGGAGTGCTACTCTGCTGGACTACTTCCCTGGAAGGACTGCTCTCTTTCTTGTGTTGACCTGCTGCCTCCTGCCCTCCTTTCATAGGTGAGAAGGACTGGACTCTCATCATCTCCAGAAGTAAAATGGCTCCAGGGACTTGTAGACTCGCCTCCTTATCTGAAGTCTCAGGGACATCCATTCAACTCTGCTACAGCTTCTGTACTCTGGCAACCGGGGGTCCTATCCTGCCAAGTGGTGCCAGTTCAGTCCTGGGCCCTTGAAAGTGGATTCTGCAACTGTCTTTTACAGAAATCCATGCATCATCATCACTGCATTTCTCCTTGATGCTGATGCATCATCGCTGCTGATGATGAGGACAATGTAGCACCCACTGCGCAGATTCGAATTGACACATCACCCTTGGCCCATCACTATCACATCACTGGCTATGTGGCTCAACAACAATGCATCACATTCATTATAAGGGGTTCGATACCGCACCTCGAGGACATCATACGGATTAGAACCGATAAAACACCTTTGCATCGTCTCCCCTGCTCCTCGCATTGGGCCTTCGATGTCGATGCAACAATCCACACAAGGTACTGTTTCAGCAGGACAAGGTTGGTCCCTGTAGCTGGCCTGCACTTCAGTGTGGTCAGCCTGAATGTTTGGATTTACCCCTATCTAGTACGACTTGATAGCCCAGGTTGGCATTTTAACTTTTTAAGCACTACAATTGCAGATATTCTTTAAAATTCGTATCTCAACTTCTACTGATTGGATTTTTGTCATTATGGTCTTGTTTTGTTGAATACAATAAGATCTATTTTTCTAAACCTGGTATGGATTGTTTTGTGTAGAGTTTCCACTGTCTTACTATTTCAAGTGTTGCACTAATACTTTACACATTGGGCCTCATTACAACCCTGGCGGCCGGTGGTAAGCACCAGTACAAAGCAAGGAGCTACCTCAAAACTGAGCCTGTGTTGTCCTGGCCTGGGAGTAGTGAGTCCTCAGAGGTGGAGGATCACAGATTGGCATTTCAGGATAAGGAAGCTGAAAGAAACCTGAAATTGCAAAGGCTTCTCGTGCAATTGAGGAAAAAAGGGCTACCATGGCTGTGGAGAAGAAATAAGAAGGCCAATCTTTAGAGAAGAAGAAGGAGGTGGCTGATACCCTTGATGACTTGCGGCTAGCAGCAGAGGAGAAGGAAGAAGATACAGCCCCAGTGCTGCATGAATGAAGTGGACGGCGATGATGCTGCTACTGAAGTAAAGGAGATTGACCTTGGAGAATTAGAATGCTAAACTGGCTCCAGGGATCAAAGCAAGATGGACTTGAAGTTCAAGAAAGTATCAGAGTCCAATGAGGATAGTGGCAGCAACAATGAGATACTCAGAAAGGGTCAATGATGCCACAGTATTCCTAAGGATAGTCTCCCTAGCTATACTGTTGGGAATGATATTGCCAAGTGGCTTGTGTCATTTGAAATTACCTAAAAAATTCATAGGATAGATAAAGAGGTTTGAAGAGCTGATCTTGGCCTTACATGTCTAACTTGGGGAGGTATGCTATTCTGAATGAAGAGGATTCAGAGATATATCAGTACACTCACATGAAGGAAGCCCTTCTTTGTAAGTTTGGTCTCACTCCAATGAGCTATTACAAGAAGGTTAGAAACACCCCTTATGCATTACAGGGATTATTTTGTGGATGCATTACTGAAGTTGGTTGTGTGAAGTGAACCAAGGCATGCGATTATGATGGGCTGCCTAGTTAGTGTATGCAAGAGCACATTTTAAGTCTCTGCTTTACAAAGTTGCTTCAGCATTTGATAGATCTGAAGCTCACTGATTTCAAGGAGCTGGGATTGGGGTTGACCTTTGTCTGTGCACTACAATGTTGAAGAAGACATATGGAGGATGACAATAAATGTGGTATGGAGCCCCAGCAGTAGAAGAACGTGGAGAGAAGTGTAATAATAATTAGTTTTCTAAAATGTTCCAAAATCACAACTAAGTAGGGATGTCTCAATCTATTCTTGGGCAAAGGTCATTGGGTAAAAGGATAAGAAGACCTTGGACCCTCACATAAAAGGTTGGTGCTTTGCAGGGTACAAGTAAGTGGACTAGGCCTGCCATAGAAGCTGCTCAAGGGGATTACTAGTCTAAGGCATGCCATGGAAGCTGATCAAGTAGGGACAGATATGCAAAGAAGCTACCCTAATTTCCATGGATGAGGTAGAATATGAACTCATGGCTTTCATGCATGCCAACAGTAAAAAGTTTTGGCAGTGACAGTCCATCAACAGGAAGAGGGTGATGACTGTGAGAAACATAAAAGCCAGCATGGCTACTGTAATGTGTCCACTCACTGTCTCCAGAGAAGCTCCTTCCTAATGTGTGCTACATGAATGCTGACACACAGGTCAGTTAACATCTGGTAGCAATGGTTTCCCTTAAATGGGGCAGCATAAGTGATCCATGGACCCCTGCCCTTCCTGTTGACTGTCTGCTAGAAATGATTTGGAGCAATCTGTTTGAAAGGAGGTAGAGAGTAAATCCCATGCTGAAATGTTTCAATTATCTGAATGGATGTTTCTCACCACAAGGGTGAGGCCAGTCCTTCAAGGTAGTCAGATAAGCCTGGAGCCTGAACAATGTGATTAGGTTCACACTAAACAGAGAAAAGGAAAGCAGTCTCAGAAATTCCCTCAGCCTGGTTGTAGCTCAACACTGAAGAGGCTTGTGGGATTCTGTGGGTAAGATGTATCTGTTCTGGGAGACCTATCTGAGCTAGTTGGGTTCTATGTTGCAGACGTATCTTCTCAGGCAGACCTCTATAAGGAGCAGATGAACTGTGGCACTCTTGAAGGCCTTCAGTAACACCAGAGGCACATGTAAATGGAGACACTTTTAGCTCCTACTAGATCTACTGGGAAGAGGATGTCTTGCATTTTAAGCCTAGGGACCTTAAGCATGTGGTAGCCAAGAAAGTGATACTGGCCCAGTGCTACAGGGTCTTCCTACTTGGTGTGGCTCAGGCTCACCATATCCTCCTGGATGTGCATCTGAGCATCTGAAGCAGACCAAAACCTTAGAAAGGTTGGCGCTCACTTATACTGGCCCTAGATGGACATTAAAGTCAAAGCGTCCTCTCATTCCTGCACAAATTGTGAGGCCAGTGGCAAGTCAGGAGGATTGTGCAAGGCTTAACTATCTTCACTGTTCATGGTTGGCACACCATTTGAAAGAATATGGGTGAATAATATTTGATCCCTGAATACTCAACAGCCTCTGGGAAAAGTTTAATTCTGGTAGTCATGGATTATGTCACCTAGCATCCTGAGGCCATACCTTTGAAGACAGTGAATCCATGCAGGGTGTCTAGCACCCTGGTGAATATCTTTACTTAAGTGGGGTTCTACAGGGAAGTTGTCTCTGACAGGAGAACACCTTAATGGCAGCATACATGATGTCTATGTGGGATGAGTGTAAGGTTTCTCCTAAGTTTTCCATTCATTGTGATCTCCAGACCAATGCACTTGTTGAAAGAATCAACATTATTCTGAAGGACATGATCATGGGCCTACGGAAGCCCCACATGCTTATGTCGGACAGCCTGTGTCCATGCCTGCCATTTGTCTACAGGATGATACCAAGGAAGGGAGTGGGCTTTGGCCCTTTTGATCTTCTTCGTGGGCACCCAATTGAGTCACGTGAAAGATGAGTGGGAGAAACCTCCCAGAAAACCCACATTGGATGCTTTTGACTACGAGCTGGAGTAAGATCCAAACAGCCCAATAGAAGAAGAAGGCCACCAATGGGGCAAGTCAAAAACTGATCAAAATGTGGTGTGATCAAAATGTGACTATGTTGGAGTACCAGCATGATCAGAACAGTGTAAGAGATGGAGCCTTTTCCAGATAAATGGACGAAGTCCTAGAGTGAGCTGGAAAATAAGGATGGATGACCTTTTTGGATTTTGCTACACTTAGAGACCCCTTGTGATTCCTAAAGGCCAACCACATAAATCCATACTATGGTACAGTGTGTATAACTATGCTGAGGGTGAGAGATGGTTGACAAAAGGAAGAGAGTTAGCCCTAGCCCGATCTCCTGTCACACAATGAGACATATTGCTCTTTCGGGGGAGTTGCACTATCTTTCACTCCGACTAAAGAACAGCAGAAATACTGCTTCAGATATTGCCTTTAATTTGGTAAGGTTACCCTTTCCCAAAATTAATAAACCACTTCTTGACAGCAGTGCATCCTTAAATGAATCCAGTTAGTACCATTTCACAGGCATACACACACCAAAACATCTGCATGTGTGCAGCCAAAAGCTCCACTAAGTGGACATATCTCACACCCATCATCAAAACTGTCACATTAATAGGAAAGGTTATGACTTTGCAAGACGATCCCAACCTCATCAGAAGAGGAGTTGTTAGAAATGGGGTCTTTGGTTGGCAGTCAGGTTAGCCCCTGTCCATTCAAGGACCCTCACTCTAGTCAGGGCAAAAGAGAATCACCCTCAGCTAACCCCTGCTTACCCCCTCGGTAGCTTGGCACGAGCAGTAGGCTTAACTTCAGAGTGCTAGGTGTAAAGTATTTGTACCACCACACACAGTAACTTAATGAAATACTACAAAATGACACCAGATGGAAGGCACACAAAGTCCAGTCTTTGCCCTCTTATTCTGGCAGAAGCAGCAACTACATGATAGCTCCACCAAGCACAGTCAAATGCAGGGCAGCTCTTCTTCCTCAGCTATTCAGCTCTTCTCCAGGCAGAGGTTCCTCTTGGTTTCCAGAAGTGTTTTAAAGTCTGTGATTTTGGGTGCCCTTCTTAGACCCAGTGTCGCCTTTGAAGTAGGCCTACTTCAAATCAAAGTCTCTCTTGAATGTGAAATCCTGCCTGGCCCAGGCCAGGCCCCAGATACTCGTCAGGGGGTTGGAGAGTGCATTGTATGAGGGCAGGCACAGCCCTTTCAGGTGTGAGTGACCACTCTTCCCCTCCCTCCTAGCACAGATGGCTCATCAGGAAATGCACAGTACACCCCAGCTTCCTTTGTGTCACTGTCTAGTGTGAGGTGCAACCAGCCCAACTGTCAAACTGACCAAGACAGGGAATCCACAATCAGGTAGAGTCACAGAAATGGTATAAGCAAGAAATGCTTACTTTCTAAAAGTGGCATTTTCAAACACAAAGCCTTAAAAACAACTTTACGAAAAGATGTATTTTTAAATAGTGAGCTCAGAGACCCCAAACTCCACATGTCTCTCTGCTCAAAACATGGTAACATAGTTTACACCCAATTGTCATATTTAATTTACTCATAAGTCCCTAGTAAAGTGAACCCACTAAAGTAGCCCTTTAAATATGTCTCAGGCCTGCCATTGCAGAGTGTGTGTGTGCAGTTTTAAACTGCGATTTTAACCTGGCAAAATTAGACAACCTAATATAGGCCCTGGATAGCCCAAGGGCGTGTGCAATGTGTCTAAAAAACTGCACATGTATTTTTAAGCTTTACATGTCCTGATAGTGAAAAACTCTTAAATTCTTTTTTTACTACTACAAAGCCTTGTTCTCCCATAGAATAACATTGGAGTTGCCTTATCACGGATTATAAGTGTAATTTCCAAATGTGAAGATATAACTGGTTCATGTTGGGTTTTTCTGGAATCCTAATTTAAAATGCTAACTTATGGTGAAGTTAGATTTTAAATTACAGCTTTGAAAATGCCCCTTTTAGAAATTTAGCATTTTCTTGCCTTAGCCATTTGCTACCTGCAGCCTGTCTCTGGTCACATGACTAGGTGAAGTTGGGCTTAGTGTATTCCTGCTAGACAGTTGCATACAATACAACAATGGGACCTTGGGTGCGACTGGATGGGACGTCACTGGCAGGATAGAAGGGAGGAGCTGGACTCAGCCTCACTTATACCAGAATAGGCTCTTTCCTGACTCCACACAAAGGGCTGCATACACATCTGTAGTGAGTCTGCAGCCAGGGTCAGGAAGGCAGGGCATCTGTGCAATTCAAAGGTATGCCTCCAGAATGTTTTCCTCACTTTAAAGGCACAACTATATATAAAAGAAGGACCTCAGACACCATCACGTCAGCGCATTTCTAGACCTGTCGATACTCTGCCAGGCAGAAGGACTGCTGTGCTCCTGAAAGGACTGTCACTCTGCATGACTGGTACTCTGAAGGAGCTGCTGCTTTACTGTTCAGACCTGCTGCCCTCTTGTGTGGGTATTAATAACTGGACTTGAAGCCCACCTTAAACCCAGAACCCCAGGGTGACTCAAAGGGCTAGTCTGCAGGCCTCCTGATCTGAGTCGCAGGGAAATAAATGGCTTCCCAACAGCTCCTGGACCCATCTTCAGCAAATTCCTGACCTGCCTCTCAGGTCCTGGGCCTTTGATGTGTCTCTCGAGTTGTCAAATTCAATCTTTTGGAGCTCTTTGTAACCGTTAACGGGCTCATTCAGACTGGAACAATGCTACTCGCAAGGAAAATCAGCGTAGGCCACTGCAAGTTCATCTCTTGGCACAGCTGTGATCTGCCAAAGTGGTCCAGCCCGCTTGTCCACGATGCTTGACCAGCTCCTTGCTCCACTCCAACCGCCACCAGCAACAGTGTCCATGCTCCCAGTGGTCGTCTTTCAAGTGAGATGGACTCTTGGCACAGAACTTGAGAAAGTAAACATTCAGCAGGACTAATCTGGGACGGTATCGCAGTTGGCTTGAAGAACTCTCTAGAGGCTACCATATGCCTCCACAAAATGGATAACAATGTGATGCCTTCTGCAATGAGTTTAGAGATACTTCATCAACTTTTTACATAGTATGCTGTCTACATAGGTATTGAAGGTCCAGTGCTAGGTGCAGGTGAATTAACACTACTCATACGAAGAGAATCTGACAGTGCAGCAGATGACAAAAATAAGGGGTGTTGCCTCCTTCGGTTAGACTTGGCATCCTTCAAATGGTTTCCCCCTAACCTTTTGCCTTCAATCACCCTGTTTTTAAGGACTTTATGTTTGCTGCCTTAGGAACCTGCACACTTTACCACTGGTAACAAGTGCTTAAGTGTGTCAGCTCTCTGCTCAAAACATGGTAACATAGTTTACACCCAATTGTCATATTTAATTTACTCATAAGTCCCTAGTAAAGTGAACCCACTAAAGTAGCCCTTTAAATATGTCTCAGGCCTGCCATTGCAGAGTGTGTGTGTGCAGTTTTAAACTGCGATTTTAACCTGGCAAAATTAGACAACCTAATATAGGCCCTGGATAGCCCATGGGCGTGTGCAATGTGTCTAAAAAACTGCACATGTACTTTTAAGCTTTACATGTCCAGATAGTGAAAAACTCTTAAATTATTTTTTTACTACTACAAAGCCTTGTTCTCCCATAGAATAACATTGGAGTTGCCTTATCACGGATTATAAGTGTAATTTCCAAATGTGAAGATATTACTGGTTCATGTTGTGTTTTTCTGGAATCCTAATTTAAAATCCTAACTTATGGTGAAGTTAGATTTTAAATTACAGCTTTGAAAATGCCCCTTTTAGAAATTTATCATTTTCTTGCCTTAGCCATTTGCTACCTGCAGCCTGTCTCTGGTCACATGACTAGGTGAAGTTGGGCTTAGTGTTTTCCTGCTAGACAGTTGCATACAATACAACAATGGGACCTTGGGTGCGACTGGATGGGATCGTCACTGGCAGGATAGAAGGTAGGAGCTGGACTCAGCCTCACTTATACCAGAATAGGCTCTTTCCTGACTCCACACAAAGGGCTGCATACACATCTGTAGTTAGTCTGCAGCCAGGGTCAGGAAGGCAGGGCATCTGTGCAATTCAAAGGTATGCCTCCAGAAGGTTTTCCCCACTTTAAAGGCACAACTATATATAAAAGAAGGACCTCAGACACCATCACGTCAGCGCATTTCTAGACCTGTCGATACTCTGCCAGGCAGAAGGACTGCTGTGCTCCTGAAAGGACTGTCACTCTGCATGACTGGTACTCTGAAGGAGCTGCTGCCTTACTGTTCAGACCTGCTGCCCTCTTGTGTGGGTATTAATAACTGGACTTGAAGCCCACCTTAAACCCAGAACCCCAGGGTGACTCAAAGGGCTAGTCTGCAGGCCTCCTGATCTAAGTCGCAGGGATATAAATGGCTTCCCAACAGCTCCTGGACCCATCTTCAGCAAATTCCTGACCTGCCTCTCAGGTCCTGGGCCTTTGATGTGTCTCTCGAGTTGTCAAATTCAAACTTTTGGAGCTCTTTGTAACCGTTAACGGGCTCATTCAGACTGGAACAATGCTACTCGCAAGGAAAATCAAAGTAGGCCGCTGCAAGTTCATCTCTTTGCACAGCTGTGATCTGCCAAAGTGGTCCAGCCCGCTTGTCCACTATGCTTGACCAGCTCCTTGCTGCACTCCAACCGCCACCAGCAACAGTGTCCATGCTCCCAGTGGTCGTCTTTCAAGTGAGAAGGACTCTTGGCACAGAAATTGAGAAAGTAAACATTCAGCAGGACTAATCTGGGACGGTATCGCAGTTGGCTTGAAGTTGAATTTGGCCAGGTCCACCATGACCAGATATCCCAGGCTGGCACTTTATGCTTTTAGGTGCTATTTTACAGTTTATTCTTTAAAAATGTATAACTCCGGTAACACTTTTTGTTGTGTTGGTCTTGTGTTATTTATTAGATTTAGCTCTATTTTTCTAACCTGGTGTAGGATCTTTTTGTGTGGTGTTTCCACTGTTTTAATGTTTGTAGTTTTGCCCTCATGCTTTACACGTTGCCTCTAAGTTAAGCCTAACTGCTCTATGCCAAGCTACTAGGGAGTGTGCACAAGTTAATTTGTGGCTTGCTTGTGTCTTACCCTGACTAGGGTTGTGGTTGCTACTTGATAGCACAGCTTGTTCCGTGGCAAGAAAAACGCCGCACACTGACGCTGATCGACGCGACGCCTTTGGGACGACCGGAACTTCGACGCACGGCTTCGCAAGGACAACGCCGCCCGACCTCTCGAGGAGAAATCGACGCGACGCCTGCCGTGAGATCGTAATTTCGACACGCAGCCCAGCAGAACGACGCCCAGCCAGAAAACAAGCAGGAAAATCCACGCACAGACCCGGGACATCTGGTAATCCCCGCGATCCACAGAAAGAGACTCTCCGTGCGCCGGAAAACGACGCCCGACTTCCCCGCGTGAAAAATAACGACGCAAGTCCGTGTGTGCTGGGGAGAAATCGACTCACACACCCTTTTTCCACGTATCTCTTCGCCTGTGGCCCTCTGAGGAGATTTTCCACCAGAAACCAGGTACTTTGTGCTTGAAAGAGACTTTGTTTGCTTTTTAAAGACTTAAGACACTTTATATCACTTTTCAGTGATATCTTTACAAATTCATATTGCATCTTTAATCGTTTTGACCTGCAAATACCCAGATAAATATTATATATTTTTTCTAAACACTGTGTGGTGTATTTTTGTGGTGTTATATTATGGTGTTGTATGATTTATTGCACAAATGCTTTACACATTGCCTTCTAAGTTAAGCCTGACTGCTCGTGCCAAGCTTCCAGAGGGTGGGCACAGGCTGATTTTGGATTGTGTGTGACTTACCCTGACTAGAGTGAGGGTTCTTGCTTGGACAGAGGGCAACCTGACTGCCATCCAAAAACCCCATTTCTAACAATTAGCTAATAAGAATCTGACAGGAGACATGACTTACCCATTGTGGCTTGGCAGGCTGGAGATTCATTTCTCCAAACCCCCTCACAGCAAGTTTATTTTAGAGAAGGAAAGGCTGGCTTGCTCACCTAGTGTCAGTATTTACTTGAGCGAGACTTCTTGTATGTGGAGCACTGTATGATGGAGCCCGATGACAAACTACATAACTGAGCATTCCTTGAACTCTCATGTTGTCAGCAAGATCGTACTGTTGTGTAGCCATTTTAGTTATAGCTCCCTGCACACCTGCAGCTGTGCACATTAACCTAGATATATTTTATTCAGCTTTGTTTATTATTTTAACAACAGCCACATTTGCAGTCTTGTTTTATTTCTCTCTATTTAGCTTTTTTTGCCTAGGCTAGCACTTCTATTCTTAAACAAGACATTTCTTTCACTCTGTGCTTTTCTCGAGGTTCCAGTAAGATAGGTTGCTGGTTAACGTGGTAATGCTTTTTCTCTGGTATTCACAGAAACATACACATGCTTACGTAGGTACATTTTCTCAGAACATCAGCTGTTTTATTATCCGCTATTCCACCAACTCCCAGGGTTGTAATGAGGGCCCTAGTAAGGGATAAGAAAAGATTAGGGCCCTCATTACAACCCTGGTGGTCGGTGATAGAGTGGCAGTAATACCGCCAACAGGCCGGTGGTAACAAAAACAGAATTATGACCACAGCGGAAACCGATCAGCCACTGCCAGGGTGGAATCAACAAGCACCGTGCAGTAACCGCCAATAGCCATGTGGAAGACAATGTAACGCCCACTCTATTATGACCGGCCTATCTGACACCTTTTCCAGGGCGGCACCAACAACATCAAAAACCTGGTGGAAACAGATCTCAGAAGTTAAAGGACTCACCTGTGGAGACTCAGGGGAACAACCACAGCGCCATGGAGCCCGAGCTGCAAGTTTTCCCCATGCTCCTCTACCTTCTGCTTCATTATGAACACCAATGCCGGCGAAGACGACCACGTGAGTACTTCCGCCTAGCACACAAGGGAGGGGGGGAGGAAAAAGAGAGTGACATACACACAACCCCACCCCCAACACCACATACACAACCAGAAGCAGCAACATAACATGTCTGGCAAACAAACTGGCAACTCACTACACAACCAAGACAGACACATTGGACTCCGATTTAAAACAAAAGAAAACCATCAGCACCAACCCCTTTCCTAAAATATCCTCTAAGAATAAGCCAACCCAGCACTTGAAACAAATATCACAGTGTGAATTTATGGATTTGGTCAAAGCAAGCAGACCTTCTGGTTGCCCTTCTGACCCTTGCCCACCACACATCTTCAAGAACATTCTTTTATCTATGTCTGCTTCCACACCTGTAAGAAGAATCATCAACAACTCTTTAACTACAGGAACTTTTTCTGTAGACCTGAAAAAGGCATACAGACGACCGTTATTAAATAAAACAAACCTAGACCCGAAAGATCCCAACAACTACAGACCAATCACAAATGGACCTTTCCTGGGCAAACTGATAGAAAGCAGCATTCACCCAGATGTCACAATTCATTGAAGACAGTTTTATACTTTCAGACTTCCAAACTCGATTCTGCCCAGGAAGAGGCACTGAATCGGCACTCATAGCAATCTGGGGTGATCTTAAAAACACAGTTGACTGCAATGGAGTTGCTGCACTACTTCTCTTGGACCTCTTGGCTGCCTTTGACACGGTTGACCAGGATACCCTAATTCAAAGACTCTACGAAGCCGGCATAGAAGGGACTGCTCTTGACTGGATTACATCCTGCCTTCAAAAAAGAACTAATATCATTGATTCGTCCCCCTTCTTGTCCAAACCCTACCTCACAAAATCAGGGGCCCCCCCAAGGATCAATCATCTCACCTTTGCATTTCAAAATCTACATGATATCATTACCAGAACTGATCAATGATTTTCATCTGACATGCTACAACTATGCAGATGACACACAAATACTACTTAAATTAGAATGTCCCAAAAACATTGAAAACTCATTAATCTTCAGTTGCATCAGAGCCGTTATCAGTGGATGACTTGGAGCCATCTCAAATTAAATGCCTCCGAAACAGAAATACTAATTTTTGGTAACTGGAAAAATGATGACCTACTGAGCACCTGTCCTGACAATCTCGGACCACCTCCTCAATTATCCAAGGAAGTTAAAAACCTTGGAATCACCATGGACTCCAAGTTAACAATGAATGCCTGAGTGAACAAATTAGCACAAACAAGCTTCATCACCTTGAAGACTCTACGACGCATCTTCCCCCACCTCTGATTTCCACACATGGTGCAAGCTACTATCTCGCTTGTACTATCCAAACTATTACATGTAAAACCACAAGCCGACATCTCCCCTGCCTTGAGAGCACTACACTGGTTACCTAATGCCAGAAGATGCACCTTCAAGCTGCATTGTATCACCTACAAAGCTATACATGGAAGAGGACTGCTTTTTATCAGAATCAAAATAACCAACTACATTCAACAAAGAAACCTGTGCTCAAGATTGGCACCCCACATTAGAACAACACCATACAAGAAAAAGACTATAGGTGGTACATCCTTCTCCGTTCAAGCAGCCGAACTATGGAATTCATTACCCCCAACTTTAAAAGCCACAGATAACTATCTTGTCTTCAGAAAACTACTCAGGAATTGGCTCTTTCCTTCATAACCACCATATTCAAACAGCTACGGACTGCTATGCCTATGTTGATAAATATTTTTTATCTGGTTATGTGTATATTCTAGTTATATATAGTTCTTTAGAAAATATGTATCGCTACTATGTCATAACAATAAACTACACACATACTCTTTAAACCTGTTTAACTAATGTATATTTACTCATGGTTTAAATATGTATATGTATGTACATATATGTGTGTGTATTCATGTGTGTATGTATGTATGTGTGTGTGTGTGCATATATATATATATATGTGTGTGTGTATGTTATTCTATGCTTAACATGTTCATAGGTCATTGCATAACTTCTAGATAAGTTGTTAAATTAGATATTTATGAATCCCTGCTCTTATTTTATTTAACACTTTGTCTACCCATCACCATATGTCATGTCTCTATCAATCTATCCTCCATTCCCACTCTGACTCATCCCACATCCATTCTACTACTTTCATCTCCTAAGTAACCCTGCCTAAGCTCTTCTCTCCTTTTCCACATCTAACTCACCCAACCCTCACTTTACTACCATGATCTCCCAAACAACCCCACTAAACCCTACTAAATTCTCCCTCATGTATCTCACCCTGCTGCTATGATCTCCCTAACCCTTTCCACAGACTCTTCCCTCCTCCATCCCCCCTTTACTCATCCCAAGCCTAAATCCTATTACCATAAACTCCCAATTAACACTTCTGGATTCTTCCGTCCTTCACTCCTCCATTACTCCAGTTAGTCCAACTAACAAACTCACATATCCGCAGCTCAAATTAACTCATAATAATACTAAAACTGTACTCATATTTCCCTATACTAATCCACCAATAATTTTTTTGGGGTTCCGGAGTAGCGTGCTACTCACCAAAAAGCGATTTGATGCCTCGTCAGGGGTAGTAAGCGCTATATAAATACTATTACAATACAATACAATACAATAAAAACATTACCCTGTCCCATACACGTTAGAGGGAGATTCCAGCCAGATGACCACGCCTGTATGCTGATTGCTGAACGCTTCGCTACAGCTGCTTATGCAGACTTCAGGCCTTTGCTCAGGTATGGGAGATGATGTCTTCCCAGGGGAACTTAAAGGGCAGAACTAGAGCTTAACATACTGTGCTCTAATATAGCCTAGGTAGGAATTAGTCTATTGACTTTAGTGACAATATGGTAGCGTTATTTCTATGCTTTACTCTCCTTGTCACAATTTTAATCCTGTCATGCTTTATCGTTCTGGTTATTGCAGTACGTGCTTTATGATCTAAAAAGCAGTTGCTTCATTAAAAGCCTTATTAAAACATATACTTCCTCTGATTGTCCTTGTGTATGTGAGACCAATGTAACTGAGAGAAACGGATGAGATCTGAGTGACCGCGATTTCCCTGAGGAGTCATTTGTGTCATGCGCTCGGCTGCCCAATCATCCCTGCGCTTGGGTTGAGATGAGGCACTGCTAGTTGGCCGGTGCAAAAAACGCAGATTGGGGCGACAGGTGTCACCTATAGTGGGTTATACTCAGTCTCCCACACCGCAGGTGATTCTGCTGCTGAAATCCAGTAGTCTCATTAGAATAATGAGAGCCTATGTGACATGGCACCGCCAGCGTTTGGTCAGGCTCTAATTTTCGGGTCCTCCTGAGTATCTCTGTCTCACTACATATGAAGACACCTCAGTACTATATACAGAGACGTCCGTGGTATTGAGCATTTTCCTCCTCAGCTAAGTAGGGAGTACCTTACTAACACTATAGGTTGTTCAAGCCTGAACTTTAAAAGGATAATTCCCAATTGGTGTGCTTACCTCTGAACAAATTTATCATTCATTATGGTGAATCCAAAACAGGTAGCAATTGCAGTCAATATGCCCACCCCTCACTGCACTTTTACTGGCACATGGCCTAATGGCCAAGGGGGGTCCAGTCATATTTGTTGTTGACGCACACCCAGCCTATAGAACAGAACTTTTTTAATCTTGGGTCACATTTCCAGCAGTTGATGGGCACACAAATACATTTCATCATTATACACCTGCAAACGTATCTGCACAATACAGAGCATATGCATATTTGGAGATACCTCTATCTTATCAAGAACATCATAATTGGCTTGATGGTGCCCTACCCCACACAATTTTAAATGTTAGGTTAGGTCCTCTAAGTAATGATGGTCCTACCTGGCCTTTATCGGCCACTTAAACATCTCACCCTACTGCAGTGAACCTAACGGTAGTTGAAGTTCGTCGCTCATATGCTGATCTGACGGCAATATACAGACGATTAGTACAGTTTGTAAGGCAAAACATTAAACACAAACCCAGCATGTGCTGCAGCAGTGCAATCACATGCAGTAATGCCAGGCATTAATCCTGCGACTGTACATTCGATCATGGGTAAGGTACCCACCAAGCAAGAAGAAATTCTCTTTTGGTTAGCTCAAAAAATAAATGCGCTGGAAGCAGTATTTTCCCATACGGGACCTCAGGATAAATATAGAATACTAACCATGTGCTTGCCATTTGGAATGGTTCCCACTGTAGATGATTGTAATACAATATCACTGACCTGGTCATTGCCCTCCCTGCCTCTCGTGGCTCCCCCCTGTAAGTAGAGCCCTTTCCCTGGCTCCTCTGAACTCGTGACCCCTGTCAGGAGTTCGAGGCCCTCCTCCACCAGCAGCTACGCCTCATCCCTGGTGCTTAGTGGGAGAGCTCTGCTTTCCTAGTAGGCTACTTTCTGCCTCTCTCCTACTTTTGCTTTACTTTGCTCTTTGCTCTGCTTCACTACTGTCCCTTAGTGCTCCTTTTCCTCGTTCTCTCTCACTCCGCTCTCACTCTCTCACTTTCGCTCTCCCCCTCTGTCTCTCCGCTTCCCCGGCTCTGCCCCCTTTTTTGCACCTCTTTTCATCCCTCTCCCACCTCCCAGCTGTCCTCTCCTCCCGCCACCTCCCTACTTAATGGCGGGCGCTGTGCCCGTCTGCACCTGGACCGCGCCCAGGGTCAGAACCCTTGGCTCCCGCCCCCCCACTGCTGCCACGCACGTCTACATTACGACGACGCCACCCTCCGCGCCCTCAACACCAGCCGCTCTCCTGCTTGCCTTCAAGCCTCCCCGCAGACCACCAACGGACCCTTCTCCTGCTGGAACTACACCTTCACCAGCCTCCA
This sequence comes from Pleurodeles waltl, assembly GCF_031143425.1. NCBI lineage: Eukaryota > Metazoa > Chordata > Amphibia > Caudata > Salamandridae > Pleurodeles > Pleurodeles waltl. The sequence continues at coordinate 653,885,153 of NC_090439.1, forward strand.
AGCCAATGAGCCAAGGCAGGACGCAACCATCTCAGATGTATCCTCCTCAATGCACGCTCCATCCACATGCATGCAGTAGAGCTATATAATCTACTCGACTCAGCCTCCCCACATGTCACCTTCCTGACCGAGACCTGGATGAACCCCTCCTCAGTGCCTGACATCGCCATGGCCATCCCGGACGGCTAAAAGATCACCCACAGGGACCGCTCCAGCAAACCAGGAGGAGGCATCGCCATCCTCCACAAGAACACCCACTGGATCACAACCAACACCGAAGACACCCTCAGCACTGCCGAACACCTGCACTTCCAAATCCACACTGACCCAAACACCACCCTGCGAGGGACCCTCATATACAGGCCCCCAGGCCCACGACAGCAGTTCAGCGACTCCATTACCGACATGATCAGCACACACGCTCTTGCATCCACTGACTACATACTCCTCGGGGACTCAAACTTCAACCTCGAGAACACCAACGACAACAACACTTCCTCTCTGCTCGACAAACTCTCCAACCTCGGCCTCAAACAGCTTGTCATGACACAAACCAACTCCACAGGACACTCACTCGACCCTATTTTCTCCACCAACAATCATGTCTCTTTGAGCCACACCACCAAACTCCACTGGACAGACCACTGCTGCATCCACTTCTTCTTCAAGGAACCCACAATACACCACCACCTACAACGGATCCCCCACCGCAGTTGGAACAAGGTCACCGAAGACCAACTTATCGTGACCCTCTCCCAGAACCCACCCATCGACACTACTGACACTGATGCAGCTGCCTGCAATTTCAGGCAATGTGTCAACACCTGTGCCAATACTCTCACCCCAATCAAGAATCCCTCCAACGGATGCACTGACAGAAAGGCCTTCTGGTTTACTGCCAACCTCCACGAATCTAAGCAAAGCTGCTGAAGACTCAAAAGAAAGTGCGCCAAGATCAGACTCTGGACAACCTCACAGCCTTCAAAAATGCCATCCACAGACACCACCAACTCATCTGAGCCACCAAGAGAACTGCCTTCAAAGACCGAATCAACAACAATGCACACAGCCACAATGAGCTCTTCAACTTCGTGAAGGAACTATCCAACCCCTATCCAACCCCAGCTCCAACGACATCCGGCCATCCCAAGACCTCTGCAACTCCCTAGCCTCCTACTTCCACTGCAAGATTGCAGACATCCACAATAGCTTCAGCACCCAGACCCCCCTGGCAACCACCACCACCACAGATTCACCTCCGACTAACCTCCTGCTCTCCTGGACCCCATCAATGACAACAACACCATCAAAATCAAGAACACCATCCACTCCGGCTCTCCATCTGACCCTTGCCCTCACCATATCCTCAACAAAGCAAGCTTTGTCATCACACCCCAACTACAGAAAATCATTAACAGCTGCTTCGTGTCCACCACCTTTCCGGAGAGCTGGAAACACGCCAAGATCAACGCCCTCCTCAAAAAAACCAAGGCGGACCCAAAGGACCTCAAGAACTTCCGGCCTATCTCCCTGCTCCCCTTCTGGCAAAAGTCATCGAGAAGGCTGTCAACAGACAACTAACCTGCTTCCTCGAGGAGAACTGCACCCTGGACGCTTCCCAATCCGGATTCCGCAGCAATCACAGCACCAAAACTGCCTTCATCGCCACTACCGACTACATCAGAACCATACTAGACAGTGGCGAAACCGCAGCCCTCATCTTCCTGGACCTCTCAGCCGCGTTCGACACCATCTGCCACCACACCCTACGCTCACACCTCAGCAATGCTGGAATCCGCAGCAGAGCCCTGGACTGGGTCACCTGCTTTCTCGCCAGCAGAACCCAGAGAGTCCAACTCCCCCAATTGCGCTCAGAGGACACCCAAATGATCTGCGGCATACCTCAGGGTTCGTCCCTCAGCCCGACCCTTTTCAACGTCTACATGGCCCCGCTCGCTAACATCGCCTGATCCCACAACCTCAACATCATCTCATACACCGACGATACCCAGCTGATTCTCTCCCTCACTAAGGACACCGCCAAGACCTACCTCCACGAAGGAATGAAGGCCATCACCGAATGGATAATCTGCCTCAAACTAAATTCCTACAAGACGGAAGTCCTCGTCTTCGACTCCACCCCTTCCGCATGGGATGACCTCTGGTGGCCTGCCACTCTCGGAACCACTCCGACTCCCACCGACCATGCACGCAACCTAGGATCCATCTTGGACCCCTCACTATCCATGACCTAGCAAGTCAACACCATCTCCTTCTCCTGCTTCAACACCATCTGCATGCTCCGAAAGATCTACAAATGGATACCCATCAAAAACAAGAACAGTCACCCAAGCCCTCGTAAGCAGCAAGCTGGACTACAGCAATGCCCTCTACGCAGGAACCACGGCCAAACTCCAGAAGAGGCTGCAACGCATCCAGAACACCTCTGCACACCTCATCATCGACATCCCCCGCCACTGCCACATCACAGAGCACATGAAAAGCCTGAACTGGCTCCCTTTCAACAAGAGATTCACCTTCAAACTCCTCACCCACGCTCACAAAGCACTGCACAACACCAGACCAGAATACCTCAACAGACGACTCTCCTTCTACACCCCGTCCCGGCATCTCCACTCCACCGACCTCGCCCTTTCAACTGTACCACGTGTCCACAGAACTACAACCGTCAGTAGATCATTCTTGCACCTCGCTGCCAATAGGTGGAACACTCTTCCTACACACATGCGTCAGACCAAAGACCTCCTTACCTTCAGGAAACTTCTCAAGACCTTGCTGTTTGAGCAGCAGCAGCACTCCCCCCTTCTATTCCCTCCCCTCCTCAGCGCCTTGAGACCCTCACTGGTGAGTAGTGTGCTTTACAAATTCCTGATTGATTGATACATTGGGCACAGTATTTGCCACGCTCTATACTACCGCACATGTTATACCGACACTTTCCAATTTACCGGAAGAGTTGTAACAAATTCATGATGAATACCGGCTGCACCGGCCTTGGACTTGGGGATGCAACTAATGGGCAATTTTGCCACAGTATCCTCAATTATATTAAGTAACCTTAAAGGGGAAGCGATCACACTAGCGGTGCGCATGCGGCTCCGGGATGTTCCGGGATGTTCCTCTACAGGATCAAAACGTGAGCTGCCAAAGATTATCGTGGAGACCTATTCTAGCATTGGTCAAGATAGTCTGGGGGCCAAACGCCTGATAGGGTGTACAAAGTACGCAGATATTAAAGCCTGAGAGATAGTTACATCCATGAGGTGTGGGAGCTGCCCTTCTCATACAAATGTCTCAGTGGCATGAAAGAGGTCTTTCTTAGCGGTAGTGAAAGCAAGACTTCTTTCAGCCATTCAATGGTCTGTAAACAGTTGTCCTTGCACGGGGCGTGTAACACTTCAGCAGCAAACTTGGCTTGTTATCTGAATGGAGTTCCAGTCCCCTTAATTAGACCTGCGTTCCAGATGCTTTCAAATGGCAGCTATGTTCTCCTCAATAGTGAAGATTTCGACAAGTTGAGCAGACTAAAGGCTTTCTTGTTTCAAAAACATGTGGCACTCACATCTGCACGCGAGACCCTTTGCACTTCAGGTGGCAAGGTCATCAGCAGAGATAAACTCTTTTTTGAGAAGTACCACATTTCTGAGACACTTTGGTGAGCTCGTGGGATGAATATTTAATGCTTCTACTACTACTGGAATCGCAAATTTCTTTAAGGCTGTTGGTTCTGGTTTCGTTCACACCTTCTCCTCTATATTCATTTAATACCATCAGCCATCCACTCAATATTCTCCATCATTTATTGGGGATTTCCAATAACTTTGGCTATAATAGGGCATTTTGCTATTGGTACTTTTTCTGCACAATGGCGGTCCCGCCGCAACAAGAAGGACTGAAAGCGCTCCTACCAGCACAGCTGTGTCGTGAACACATGATGCAGTAATTCCGAGCAACACTACTGGAGCAATTGGAGTGTGACTGGTCTCTGTCATTCAGACTGGTTTTCCATTGTGTGCAGCCCGTGTTTCAATGCCTCTGGTACTCGTTCAAACATGCACTGAAAGTTTGTCCTTCTACGCAGCACTTGCTTTCATTGGACGCTGATATGTTGATGTTCTCGCTGAGGGTTCATTACCGGACATGGGCGTTGAGGGTGCGTTTGCTACTGGAAGCTGCTTATGAGTTACCCTTCATGGAGGATACAGCTCTGAACTCATTATTGAGCACACCATGGAATGCTGCTTCCTTGGCTGACTCTCATTCTTTGGAACACGAATGCTCCTTGGTTCTTCTTGGCGATGAGTTTCCTACTTTATCACCTGCTGAAGTGGAAGATTTCCTGTTTTCAATTATCCTGGATTCGATTGGCAACTGACTGTGACTCTTGAAATTCGGCCTTTTTAAACACAAGTTAATATTTTTAAATTGTATGCTCGTCTCTTTTTAACTTGTCATTATTTTCATTTTTATGTATACCTTAGGTTAGATTTTAGTTGCACTTATACATAATTAGGCTTTAAACCACCTTTAAACCGGCAAGGGGAGGGTGTTGTGTAGCCATTTTAGTTACAGCTCCATGCACGTTATTTTAGCAAAACTAGGCCTGCAGCTGTGCACTTTAACCTAGATATATTTTATTCAGCTTTGTTTATTTTTTTAACAACAGCCACATTTGCAGTCTTGTTTTATTTCTTTCTATCTAGCTGTTCTTTGCCTAGACCACCACTGTGGCCCTCATTCCAACCCTGGCGGTCTATGACCGCCAGGGTGGAGGGCAACGGAAGCACCGCCAACAGGCTGGCGGTGCTTCTAGGGCCATTCTGACCGCAGCGGTAAAGCCGCGGTCAGAAAAGGGGAACTGGCGGTTTCCTGCCGGTTTTCCCCTGGCCCAGGGAATCCCAGCGCCGCCATGGGGATTCCGACCCCGTTCCCGCCAGCCTGTTTCTGGCGGTTTACACCGCCAGAACCAGGATGGTGGGAACGGGTGTCGTGGGGCCCCTGGGGGCCCCTGCACTGCCCATGCCACTGGCATGGGCAGTGCAGGGGCCCCCTAACAGGGCCCCATGAAGATTTTCACTGTCTGCTTTGCAGACAGTGAAAATCGCGACGGGTGCTACTGCACCCGTCGCACCCCTGCAACACCGCCGGCTCCATTCGGAGACGGCTTCTATGTTGCAGGGGCTTTCCCGCTGGGCCGGCGGGCAGCCTTTTGGCAGTCGCCCGCCGGCCCAGCGGGAAAGCCAGAATGGCATCCGCGGTCTCCTGACCGCGGAGCGGCCATTTGGCGGTGACCGCATGGCGGGCGCGACCGCCGCCCGCCGCGATCAGAATGACCGCCTGTGTTCTTTAACAAGACATTTCTTTCACTCTGTGCTTTTCTCAAAGCTGCAGTAAGATAGGTTGCCGGTAAACGTGGTAACACTTTGTCTCTGGTATTCATAGAAACATACACATCCTTACATAGGGACATTTTCTCAGAACATCAGCTGTTTTATTATAAAAGCACTTCTCTGTCCCATACACATTAGAGGGAGATTTCAGCCAGATGACCATGACTGTATGCTGATTCCCCTCTCTCACACATCCTCCAACCATTTGCGGGCTGTGGGCGGATGGGGTCACGTCCAGTGTATGGCAAGGTGTCATTTAGCCAGCACCAATCCCAAGAGGGTGAACCTGTGTTTCAACTTGGCCCCACGTTTTGGAGTCGGGAATATACCCAGCAGGCAACGTTTGATTGAGGCCTCCTCCTGGACATGCGTGATCCCCCACAGAACCCTTTTACTTCCTTCTAGTAGCTCTGCAGCCTGCTGCACTCCAATGTCATATGCAGGAATTTCACTGGCTTTGCACCACATCGGGGACTCAAGGCTGATTGTGTTGCATTAAAACTATGTAACCGAAGAGGTGTGAAGTAGGTGCCATTTAAATAGTAAAATTGCATGAGTTTGAACTGTGCATTACTTGCCACCTTCCCAACCTGGGCACAGGCTAGCTTCCACTCTTTCTCTCCGTGAGTGGCTCAGGTAAATTAAACATCCATCTATCATGGACTACTGACATCTCTATCTTCTGATCAGCCTTCAAGGTCTTAAAAAACATAGGATGTCAGGCCTTTGGTGAAACCGGGTCCAGCAGTAGCTGCAGAGTTTGCACCTTCACTGACTCCACATGGATTCAAAACGCCTCGGCCCGCCTCATCCTCGACGTACCCCGCAACAGCCACATCTCCACACACCTGAGACACCTGCATTGGCTCCCAGTCAGCAAAAGGATCACCTTTCGACTTCTCACCCACGCACACAAAGCCCTCCACGACAAGGGACCGGAATACCTCAACCGACGCCTCGGCTTCTACGTCCCCACCCGCCTCCTCCGTTCCTCTGGCCTCGCACTCGCTTCCGTCCGTCGCATCCGCCACTCCACAGCGGGTGGGAGATCTTTCTCCTTCCTGGCGGCCAGGACCTGGAACTCCCTCCCCACCAGCCTCAGGACCACCCAGGACCACTACGCTTTCCGGAGACTCCTAAAGACCTGGCTTTTCGAGCAGCAGTAACCCCCTCTTTCCCCTAGCGCCTTGAGACCCGCACGGGTGAGTAGCGCGCTTTATAAATGTTAATGATTTGATTTGATTTGATGGAAATCTGTCCAGAACTCACGTGCCATGTGGGAAACCTTGGCATAATGCAGAAATTGGTCTTGCCATAGCTGAAAGAAATGCCTACACCTCTCTCTTTGTGAGTAAAGTGACACTGAGGCACAGATCACCAGCCGTAGTGCAGCCCCCAGCATACCATTGCCACAAATCCATCGCAGACTATCTGCTGGAAGAGGAACAAACTTTGAACTATTTGGAATATTTGACTTTAAACATGAAATATATATGAATTAGGTTCCAACTAGCTTCTAATTAGGGTCCAGCTTCTACTTCAGATTTATTAGATATCTATATAAGATTCCTGAGACCCTGTTTTTTAAGACTAGGGCTCTGTGTAATAAAAGATGCCACTGAGGCGTGTGTCCTGGACCTCTAATTTGCAGACTAATTAAGTACTTTGAGTTAGCCAATAGAAAAACGGAAAAGGTTATTATAAGAATGGATGACCGGGATTGTACACAAGGAAATTTGGAGATTAAAGAATACAATTCTAGTAGTCGTACAAACTGGAGTTTAATTTGTGATGTTCCATCATTGTGCTTCGAAACAGCCTGTATCAGATGCATCTTAAAACATGGAATAGGAATTGTTTATACGTAAATTATGAAACTAAGGGATTAATAATCATCCCAATATTTATATTTATTTTTCTTGACAAACTTAATTATTTTGATATGTAGGTGAATATGCATTCAAAAAGTTTTATTTTTATTGCTGAATCAATTATGTTTTGTAAAGATTTTTATTAATCATACCATTAACATTAAACACAACTATTGAATAGAATATTGACATCATAGACTTTTGAAGTTGTACATATATGAGTTCTGGGAAGAGGAATAATCCTCATAATCTGAATGGTTAAGTCATATTTGAATTCACAGTTCTAAAGATGTAACTTTTAAAAAGTTGGCATTTTCTCATCCCAACCATTTGTGCCTTCTGGCAGTATCCTGGGCCACATGTCTCTTTATGTATCTACTGTTGGAGTTTGTGTATTCCTCCCAAACAGTGGCACAAAGGGGACAAGATGTCATTCAGATGCACCATGCTGGCAGGATGGATTTGGACACATCTGTGCCCCACCATACAATTCAAAGGGCTCATTTCCAGAATTTCAAGGGACCTAGAAATGAGCCCATTATCATCCAGACTTCCTGGAGCCTTAACAGGGGAAGAGAAGAATTTTCCAGAAGCAGAAGTTGATGCAGTACATGGTATTCCCCCCCCCCACACAAAAGCTGGCACCTGGTATAAATATTGGATCACCAGAGCCACTTATAAGAACACTCATAGACCTCTGGCCATTACAGAAGAAGGACTGCCCTGCTAGCAGGGGACTGTCCTACTGCTTGAGGACTGCCTTGCTGCCTGAGAAGAAAGACCAGACCTGTTTACCTTCATACTACTCTAATTGGAGTGGCTCCAAGGGTCAGCTGGCTGATCTCCTGTTTGAGCTACAGGGACATAACAGACTCCAGAGTCATCCTGACAACTGCCCAGCTGACTTGCTGCAACTGGACCTGAAAGAATCTGCAACTGGACTTTTCTAAGCCCTCCTGGCCTCTGGATGAGTGAGTTCCTGATCCCAGTAGGTGCACTCCATGTCCTGGACCCTTGCCTGATATCAACCTGAGCTCCTTCTAAGGAGAAAAGGTGAAATCCTGAAGTTTGGGCTCTTTGTGTCTCCTGTGATGTCCACCAATGTGAAGTCATTCTGGTATCATTTTATTTAGAACAATGTCACCTAGATTTTTTAATTAGTTAGCGGTTTTTCCTGTGTTGTGATTTCACTTTATTATTGTTTGAGAGCTGCATTAATGCTTTGCACATTATTTAAGTTTAGACCGACTGCTTTTGTGCCAAGGTACCAGAGGGGTAAGCACAGCGTTTATGGTGGCTCACCCTGACAGTGATTGTGCTTGTTGCATGAGTGGGGTTTCCCTCCTCAAACAGTAACCTGATATCTTACAATGATTATTAAATCATTGTGGTTTAACTGCATGAATTCTTACATAATGTACATTTTATGCTTTATTTCTGTGTAAGGTGTGGTTATAAAATAAATACTTTCCTTTCAGGACATAATTTTATGCCTTGACAAAGTAGGGAACGTTTTTTAAATTACCAAGAATTACAGTTACTTTTTTTTTATAGGTTATCAATGTGCTGCCCCTTGCAAAATCATATCATTCATTAAAATCTGCTTTTACATCTTTGAATCTCATTATTGGAACTTTTCCTTCCACTTGTGTAGTCCGCCCTTCTGAACCACTTCAAAGAATGATTCTATTGTACTAGAGCCAGTGCTGGAAAGTAGAGGGATTGCACCGGATCCTGGTTCCAGCAACTTTTCCTGGGCTGCAACTGGGATCCGGCGGACCCAGGAAATATGCTGAATTTACCCTGATGTCATTTTCCAACATTGGGAAACAAATCAGTATGTCTACACATTGTCTGCATTCCATTCGAGGAAGCAACTTGCAGGCGTCAACAAGCTCCAGTCAGGCACAAACAAAGGCCTGATTTAAAGAACCGTCAGCCCTTATTTTGTTCAAGTATCAAGTATTCTCTTAAGAGAAACTATGGCTTAGAGGCTGGTTTTGCTTTTGTTCAACCTCCCATCTGTGTTTATGAGTAATTACACTCATATTAATTAAATGGCACCTACTATTTTATATTTTATTTACTTTTTTATAGTGCTACTTCTTACAGTGTAGTGTATCAGAGAGCTTTACATCACACACTGATACACAATAAATCATACAAATGTGTAAATGAATGTACAGGAAATGTTACCGGAGACAATGAGAGTTATAAGGTGAAGGAATCGCATATTGCCCATACTTGTACATATTATATGTTAAGAGTGAATGATTGTGAGGAACACAAAGTCAGGATACAGAATAATGCAGTGATTGGGTTTGTCTGTACTAACAACACTTTATTATTTCCCAGAGGAGCTTTCCTTGCAAAAGATTGAGAAAAAAACAACATAGATCAAAATCCATGACTTACAGTTTGCATGCAGCACCTTGATGTCAGTAAATAGATCACTGTGCTTAATTAGAAAAATTGCAATTTATCAATTGGAAGTAACAAAATTATCTAAGTGTCAAACAATAGTCTGTTTATGTTGAAAAATGGGTTATTGGTAAGGGCAGGTAAGTACCTACACTTAGCAATAGGCCACTAACCTCCACTTAGGTCCAGTTAGGTCTCAGTAAATTAAACCCAGCTCAACCCTTGGTAGCTTGGCAACGAGCGACAAGGCTTAACTTAGGAGACTGAGTGTAAAGCATTCAAATATCACAAAACAGTAATTGAATAAAACACAGGAAACAGTTTAAAAATCCAAATCCAATTTATCAAAATAGATTATATTTTTATCTTTAAAATGACACAGAAACGAATAAAATCGGATAAGGGGAACTGGATATATGAATTTTTAAAGAATTATTGTTTTTTTAGCGACTAGAAACAAAAAGCGCCAATTGGGTCATCTGGTTGCACACTCGACCGGGGCAAAGTCAAAGTTTAAGGCCGACCGCAATGGAGCCCTGCTCTGCTACAGCTCGCAGGAGGCCTCGGTCAAAAGTTTACCTTCGGACTTAGGGGGTGATTCTGACCGCGGCGGACGGCGGTCGCCGCCCGCCACGCGGTTCCCGCCGAAAGACCGATCCGCGGTCAAAAGACCGCGGCGGTCATTCTGGCTTTCCCACTGGGCTGGCGGGCGAACGCCGAAAGTCCGCCCGCCAGCCCAGCGGGAAACACCCTTCCCACGAGGACGCCGGCTCAGAATTGAGCCGGCGGTGTGGGAAGGTGCGACGGGTGCAGTTGCACCCGTCGCGAATTTCAGTGTCTGCTAGGCAGACACTGAAATTCTTTTTGGGGCCCCCAGGGGCCCCGCGGCACCCCCTACCTCCATCCTGTTCCCGGCGGGAGAACCGCCAGGAACTGGATGGCGGTAGGGGGTGTCAGAATCCCCATGGCGGCGGAGCGCGCTCCGCCGCCATGGAGGATTCTCAAGGGCAGCGGAAAGTCGGCGGGACACCGCCGACTTTCCGTTTCTGGCCGCGGCTGAACCGCCGCAGTCTGAATGCCCAGCGGTGCACCGCCAGCCTGTTGGCGGTGCTACCGCCGACCTCCGCCATGGCGGTAATTACCGCCAGGGTCAGAATGACCCCCTTAGTGTCTTTTTTGGAGATTTTCTTCAGGGGGACGAACCAGCAAATCAGGCCAGGTCGCGGTTGAGGAAAGCCGGCTAGAGTTGCCACGGCGGGTCGGTCTCTCTATGGAGCTTTTTTTCAAAAGTTCTCCAAACTTCTACAAACCTCTGGGTCTTCTCCCAGATGTTCTTTTAAGGTTCTTTTGGGGTCCACAGCTCACCCCAAGGGTCCAGAAGCTCTGAGATGATCCTTGGGGGTGCAGACTACAACTCCCAGAATGCACCTTGCCCAAACTCCTTTTTGGCCACTGGACAGTGGTCAGCTGATTAATTTCTTCAGGAGTTGGTGCAGGGGACTCTGGTTAGGAATTTTTCACCTGTAGCAAACAGGGAGTCCCTCCTTGAACCAGTTGAAGCCAAGCAAAGTCCTTCTTGTGGTGAAGCCCAAGTGTGCAGCTGGTGCAGTCCTTCTGAGTGCAGGTTCCAGGTGCAGGCCAGGGGTCTAGCAGGAAGTCCTTCTTCTTCTGTAGTTCTTCCTGGTAGGGATGTGGTAGGGAACTGAGGTGTGAGTGCAGGTCTGCCAGTTTTATCCTTGCTCATGGGTGAAAAACAGGGGGGTCCTGATTCTCCAATCAGGTGCAGGGTCCTTCCCACCGTGATGACCACTTCCTGGGAAGTGTGGCAAAAATCAATCCGAGGAGGCAACATTCTTCAAAAATCCATCATGGCTGAATCTGATTTTTGGAGGTTACATCTGACTGAGTCCACCCACTGGTGTGGCTAAAAATCATAAACACACCCCTCTCCTGCCCTTTCCTAATCTAATCAAGGGGGCACCTAGTTGTCTGGGGTTGCGGGATGTGGGGGTGTTTCTGGGGTGCTCCAAATGTCCTTCTCTGCCTTTGAAGACCAGTTTGGCAGCCCTTCCCCTTCCTGCCTCACCATCTGCTGAGGGGAGATTCCCTCCCACAGGCACATTCCTTTGTGTGAAGCCAGGCCACTTCACACCTCATCAAGAGGCTGGCCAATCAGAGCATAGCAGTAAAAACAATGCAGGGCTGAAATTTGCAACTTTTCAGGTAAAGTTTAAAACTCTTTACCTGAACAAGTTATATTAAATCCAACAACTGGAAGTTGTGGGATTCATTATAACAATTAATTTGATACCAAACTCTTGGTATCCATTACTTAAGGGGGCTTTAAAAATTAAAATAAAGTCTCCCCATTCTAGCCTATGAAGGCCATTCACTACAATGAGGGAAAAACGAATTTGGCTGTTTTTACCTCACCAGGGCTTATAAAATTACTTTTATAAGGTCCCTGCTTAAAGTTACGTGGCACCCAGCCCTAGGGGCACATAGGGCACACCTTAGGGGTGACTTATATGTAAAAATAAGGAGGTTTAAGACTTTGGAACTACTTTTAATTCCAAAGTCGAATTTGCATATAACTTTAATTTAAAAGCCGCCAGGAAGGGAGGCCTGCTTTAAAATGACACTGGGCACCTCAGCAGTGCACCTATGGGTGCACTACCTATGCTGTGGTCCCTAAACCTACATGTCCTACCATATACTAGGGACTTATAGGTAGGTTAACTTAGCCAATTATAATTAGACTTATTTGCATATTGATTTTACAGAGCACAGGCCCTGGGACTGGTTAGCAGTACCCAGGGCACCATCAGAGTCAGGAAAACACCAGCAAAAAGTGGAAAATGGGGGCAAAAAGTTAGGGGGCCTCTGCAATTAGCCCTCTTTTCTCACAGTTTAACTATCTATATATAATACAAATCTGTGATCTGCATGTTACACAATGTTCTTTACTGCAGGTACACTAACATTCCTTGCTTCTTTATGAGTCAAACCTCTGATTGAACAAAACACAGAACTCTCCCAGAATTGCATTAACCACCTGAATTATCTTGTCATGATTATAATCCTCTCAACACTGCCCTGCACACAAGGATCTCTGCGGCAGGAGTCTTAACCCTGTAAAATAATTTAAAATTGAGCCTCCTGTGACCAATTATGTAAACTATAACAGATTTGCTGTCACATTTTTATTTGTTGCCAATTCCTTTGTGGTAGACTTTCTTTTAAAATAAATGTATGAGTTAGCTGTCAGGCTTTGTTTTTCAAGCTCCGCTCCTTGTAACTCCTCCCCCTTTCCACTGCCACACATTGACCCACGATGTATGGGTTCCTGGAATATTTTTTCCAATTCCATCACTGGCAAGAGGAAAATAATTGCTGGGTCACAACTATTAAGTGACTCGATTGAGCGAATTTTCCAGTAAACCTTCCCAGTCCATCCTCATGTTATCACTTGCTATTGGTTATAAAGTACCTTGCCCATCACCTGGCACTCATTCATTGGTGGGAAGGTACCACAGTCTGAACGAACGTCTGATGGGAGTGTGCCACATGCTGCTGCTGCAGCGTTTTAGGAGTAAATTAAAAATGGGACGAGTTCCCCAGCTGGTAACTGCCACCAATGCCTCTGAGTGCGAGGCGGGCTGCTGCCACATGTTGCACATTGGCTTGCACACTGAAATGGTGCAGGTTGACTAACCCTTCCATGCTCACGTAAATATCCCCACCTCCTCTCAGTGATGACATATACATGTCATTTTGTAAACTGTGTTAACGCTAGTGTGCTCAAATGTGGGTGTTTGTACATAGGGTAGGTCTCTCACTGATATAATACTTTTTTACCCCACTTTATACCAATTTCTTATGTCATGTTCAAACATTATACGTGCTGTTGCATTTTACTCCTCTTTCTGGACAGATTATGCCAAATCCAGTTGGGCACAATTGAATGGTTAGCACATTTCAGCAAGTGAATACCCAAGTTACTAAATAATTGGACATTAAGTTGCATGTCATTAAAAACGAACTTTACCTTTTTGGTGCACTCACTTTGCACTCCTATTCGAATGTGCATGTGCATATAATATTCGCACAAATTACCCAGACTCTTATTGGTGGCGCTTTGGTGGTTAAAGCTCGGTTTACACTACTTTATTTCAATGGGTTTTTATATGCCATTGACTTGGCAACAGGAAGAAGTGCAGCTTTTTAAGCAGCACGGGAGATGCGTACCCGATAATTCAGGGGTAGGATGTTTTCAAGGTTCATCTGGAGGGAGGGGTACTAGAAAGTGATGAGGGCAAACAGAGAAACATCAGACTATTGGACACAGCTGTTCTTTGGGTCGGGGCTGGGGCTTTATTATTACTCCAAAAAAATACATCAATTAAAATTAAATTTGAGGATTGTGGAAACATAATGAAATTGTATCTTCTTTTTCAATTGTTTTATTCTGAGAGATGTGTGAGTGGGTTCCACGGAATGTCTGGTGAGGGACTGAAGAAGCCTGGGAAGAATTAACACTACTCATTCATGGTGTTCAGCACCACGATCTTCAGCAGAGCAGGCGGCAGCTTCTGTCCAAAGTTTGGGCTCTAGCACTTCTGTCGAGGAGACTGAATATTCGAGATAACTGATATATTTTAGTTATTGTGTTTTGAGGGACATGTGCCAGCCGATTGGCATGGCGTTGTTAATTGTAGTTCATCACATTCTTCCTTTTTCCCTGCTGTCATTCGGATTGCCGATTTTCGATGAATGAATTGTGATTTTAAAATCAATAATCATGTGCCTAATTATTACAGCTGTGTGCATGCAGCAAATTAGTTTTCCGAAAATATCCTTGAGGCATCCGCTTGCAATAAACTAATGTTTATTTGCTTCAGTGTTGTCATAATAACAATGTGGTTTAATTGAATGACATGGAGAGCACTCGTGCATATAGGAATCATATCATGTTACGCTTTGCTAAATTACGGAAATAGATTAACACCTTTGAACGTATTTATTGGCTGACATCTATATAACAGCATAGATAGTTGCCAAAAAACACATTTCTAACAGAAATCTTTAACATTTTTAAACAAGGTGTTTTAGCCATGGTATAAATATACATCTTTCAAATGCAGAGCGTTAGCTCTGGTATGTTCGGAGAAGATGTATTATTTAAATGTCATGGATTCACTCAACTTTTAGTTTATCCCGATGCTGAAAGTGACTGGTGATTTGTTTTGACAGAGAAGGGGTGTAAAGATCTCCACCTGCCATCGTTCAAAGCGCGTCATAAATTTGCAGGTTCTTTTTGAAGACTGGAAGGTGTTGTATTGCCGACCAATGTTGAGGGTGCAGCTAGACATGCGGAAAGTACTTTTTATAGATAACAGTAAAGAGTCGAGTATGAAAAATCCGGAAACAGCTGTGGCATCAACTATAATTCAAAGCTGGGTCTTTTACTCTGTCTTAAACGTTTTCTAGAGTCATTGGAATCCAGAAAATAGGAAACAGGAAGTGGCATCGTAAAACCATAAACACTATAGTCTGATCTGACTGTAATTCAGTTCATGCTTCCATTATTAGTTCAAGTAGAACTGTGAAGCCTTTTTGAAGAGTTGCCCGCCGGCCCAGCGGGAAAGCCAGAATGGCATCCGCGGTCTCCTGACCGCGGAGCGGCCATTTGGCGGTGACCGCATGGCGGGCGCGACCGCCGCCCGCTGCGGTCAGAATGACCGCCTGTGTTCTTTAACAAGACATTTCTTTCACTCTGTGCTTTTCTCAAAGATGCAGTAAGATAGGTTGCCGGTAAACGTGGTAACACTTTGTCTCTGGTATTCATAGAAACATACACATCCTTACATAGGGACATTTTCTCAGAACATCAGCTGTTTTATTATAAAAGCACTTCTCTGTCCCATACACATTAGAGGGAGATTTCAGCCAGATGACCATGACTGTATGCTGATTCCCCTCTCTCACACATCCTCCAACCATTTGCGGGCTGTGGGCGGATGGGGTCACGTCCAGTGTATGGCAAGGTGTCATTTAGCCAGCACCAATCCCAAGAGGGTGAACCTGTGTTTCAACTTGGCCCCACGTTTTGGAGTCGGGAATATACCCAGCAGGCAACGGTTGATTGAGGCCTCCTCCTGGACATGCGTGATCCCCCACAGAACCCTTTTACTTCCTTCTAGTAGCTCTGCAGCCTGCTGCACTCCAATGTCATATGCAGGAATTTCACTGGCTTTGCACCACATCGGGGACTCAAGGCTGATTGTGTTGCATTAAAACTATGTAACCGAAGAGGTGTGAAGTAGGTGCCATTTAAATAGTAAAATTGCATGAGTTTGAACTGTGCATTACTTGCCACCTTCCCAACCTGGGCACAGGCTAGCTTCCACTCTTTCTCTCCGTGAGTGGCTCAGGTAAATTAAACATCCATCTATCATGGACTACTGACATCTCTATCTTCTGATCAGCCTTCAAGGTCTTAAAAAACATAGGATGTCAGGCCTTTGGTGAAACCGGGTCCAGCAGTAGCTGCAGAGTTTGCACCTTCACTGACTCCACATGGATTCAAAACGCCTCGGCCCGCCTCATCCTCGACGTACCCCGCAACAGCCACATCTCCACACACCTGAGACACCTGCATTGGCTCCCAGTCAGCAAAAGGATCACCTTTCGACTTCTCACCCACGCACACAAAGCCCTCCACGACAAGGGACCGGAATACCTCAACCGACGCCTCGGCTTCTACGTCCCCATCCGCCTCCTCCGTTCCTCTGGCCTCGCACTCGCTTCCGTCCGTCGCATCCGCCACTCCACGGCGGGTGGGAGATCTTTCTCCTTCCTGGCGGCCAGGACCTGGAACTCCCTCCCCACCAGCCTCAGGACCACCCAGGACCACTACGCTTTCCGGAGACTCCTAAAGACCTGGCTTTTCGAGCAGCAGTAACCCCCTCTTTCCCCTAGCGCCTTGAGACCCTCACGGGTGAGTAGCACGCTTTATAAATGTTAATGATTTGATTTGATTTGATGGAAATCTGTCCAGAACTCACGTGCCATGTGGGAAACCTTGGCATAATGCAGAAATTGGTCTTGCCATAGCTGAAAGAAATGCCTACACCTCTCTCTTTGTGAGTAAAGTGACACTGAGGCACAGATCACCAGCCGTAGTGCAGCCCCCAGCATACCATTGCCACAAATCCATCGCAGACTATCTGCTGGAAGAGGAACAAACTTTGAACTATTTGGAATATTTGACTTTAAACATGAAATATATATGAATTAGGTTCCAACTAGCTTCTAATTAGGGTCCAGCTTCTACTTCAGATTTATTAGATATCTATATAAGATTCCTGAGACCCTGTTTTTTAAGACTAGGGCTCTGTGTAATAAAAGATGCCACTGAGGCGTGTGTCCTGGACCTCTAATTTGCAGACTAATTAAGTACTTTGAGTTAGCCAATAGAAAAACGGAAAAGGTTATTATAAGAATGGATGACCGGGATTGTACAGAAGGAAATTTGGAGATTAAAGAATACAATTCTAGTAGTCGTACAAACTGGAGTTTAATTTGTGATGTTCCATCATTGTGCTTCGAAACAGCCTGTATCAGATGCATCTTAAAACATGGAATAGGAATTGTTTATACGTAAATTATGAAACTAAGGGATTAATAATCATCCCAATATTTATATTTATTTTTCTTGACAAACTTAATTATTTTGATATGTAGGTGAATATGCATTCAAAAAGTTTTATTTTTATTGCTGAATCAATTATGTTTTGTAAAGATTTTTATTAATCATACCATTAACATTAAACACAACTATTGAATAGAATATTGACATCATAGACTTTTGAAGTTGTACATATATGAGTTCTGGGAAGAGGAATAATCCTCATAATCTGAATGGTTAAGTCATATTTGAATTCACAGTTCTAAAGATGTAACTTTTAAAAAGTTGGCATTTTCTCATCCCAACCATTTGTGCCTTCTGGCAGTATCCTGGGCCACATGTCTCTTTATGTATCTACTGTTGGAGTTTGTGTATTCCTCCCAAACAGTGGCACAAAGGGGACAAGATGTCATTCAGATGCACCATGCTGGCAGGATGGATTTGGACACATCTGTGCCCCACCATACAATTCAAAGGGCTCATTTCCAGAATTTCAAGGGACCTAGAAAGGAGCCCATTATCATCCAGACTTCCTGGAGCCTTAACAGGGGAAGAGAAGAATTTTCCAGAAGCAGAAGTTGATGCAGTACATGGTATTCCCCCCCCCACACAAAAGCTGGCACCTGGTATAAATATTGGATCACCAGAGCCACTTATAAGAACACTCATAGACCTCTGGCCATTACAGAAGAAGGACTGCCCTGCTAGCAGGGGACTGTCCTACTGCTTGAGGACTGCCTTGCTGCCTGAGAAGAAAGACCAGACCTGTTTACCTTCATACTACTCTAATTGGAGTGGCTCCAAGGGTCAGCTGGATGATCTCCTGTTTGAGCTACAGGGACATAACAGACTCCAGAGTCATCCTGACAACTGCCCAGCTGACTTGCTGCAACTGGACCTGAAAGAATCTGCAACTGGACTTTTCTAAGCCCTCCTGGCCTCTGGATGAGTGAGTTCCTGATCCCAGTAGGTGCACTCCATGTCCTGGACCCTTGCCTGATATCAACCTGAGCTCCTTCTAAGGAGAAAAGGTGAAATCCTGAAGTTTGGGCTCTTTGTGTCTCCTGTGATGTCCACCAATGTGAAGTCATTCTGGTATCATTTTATTTAGAACAATGTCACCTAGATTTTTTAATTAGTTAGCGGTTTTTCCTGTGTTGTGATTTCACTTTATTATTGTTTGAGAGCTGCATTAATGCTTTGCACATTATTTAAGTTTAGACCAACTGCTTTTGTGCCAAGGTACCAGAGGGGTAAGCACAGCGTTTATGGTGGCTCACCCTGACAGTGATTGTGCTTGTTGCATGAGTGGGGTTTCCCTCCTCAAACAGTAACCTGATATCTTACAATGATTATTAAATCATTGTGGTTTAACTGCATGAATCCTTACATAATGTACATTTTATGCTTTATTTCTGTGTAAGGTGTGGTTATAAAATAAATACTTTCCTTTCAGGACATAATTTTATGCCTTGACAAAGTAGGGAACGTTTTTTAAATTACCAAGAATTACAGTTACTTTTTTTTTATAGGTTATCAATGTGCTGCCCCTTGCAAAATCATATCATTCATTAAAATCTGCTTTTACATCTTTGAATCTCATTATTGGAACTTTTCCTTCCACTTGTGTAGTCCGCCCTTCTGAACCACTTCAAAGAATGATTCTATTGTACTAGAGCCAGTGCTGGAAAGTAGAGGGATTGCACCGGATCCTGGTTCCAGCAACTTTTCCTGGGCTGCAACTGGGATCCGGCGGACCCAGGAAATATGCTGAATTTACCCTGATGTCATTTTCCAACATTGGGAAACAAATCAGTATGTCTACACATTGTCTGCATTCCATTCGAGGAAGCAACTTGCAGGCGTCAACAAGCTCCAGTCAGGCACAAACAAAGGCCTGATTTAAAGAACCGTCAGCCCTTATTTTGTTCAAGTATCAAGTATTCTCTTAAGAGAAACTATGGCTTAGAGGCTGGTTTTGCTTTTGTTCAACCTCCCATCTGTGTTTATGAGTAATTACACTCATATTAATTAAATGGCACCTACTATTTTATATTTTATTTACTTTTTTATAGTGCTACTTCTTACAGTGTAGTGTATCAGAGAGCTTTACATCACACACTGATACACAATAAATCATACAAATGTGTAAATGAATGTACAGGAAATGTTACCGGAGACAATGAGAGTTATAAGGTGAAGGAATCGCATATTGCCCATACTTGTACATATTATATGTTAAGAGTGAATGATTGTGAGGAACACAAAGTCAGGATACAGAATAATGCAGTGATTGGGTTTGTCTGTACTAACAACACTTTATTATTTCCCAGAGGAGCTTTCCTTGCAAAAGATTGAGAAAAAAACAACATAGATCAAAATCCATGACTTACAGTTTGCATGCAGCACCTTGATGTCAGTAAATAGATCACTGTGCTTAATTAGAAAAATTGCAATTTATCAATTGGAAGTAACAAAATTATCTAAGTGTCAAACAATAGTCTGTTTATGTTGAAAAATGGGTTATTGGTAAGGGCAGGTAAGTACCTACACTTAGCAATAGGCCACTAACCTCCACTTAGGTCCAGTTAGGTCTCAGTAAATTAAACCCAGCTCAACCCTTGGTAGCTTGGCAACGAGCGACAAGGCTTAACTTAGGAGACTGAGTGTAAAGCATTCAAATATCACAAAACAGTAATTGAATAAAACACAGGAAACAGTTTAAAAATCCAAATCCAATTTATCAAAATAGATTATATTTTTATCTTTAAAATGACACAGAAACGAATAAAATCGGATAAGGGGAACTGGATATATGAATTTTTAAAGAATTATTGTTTTTTTAGCGACTAGAAACAAAAAGCGCCAATTGGGTCATCTGGTTGCACACTCGACCGGGGCAAAGTCAAAGTTTAAGGCCGACCGCAATGGAGCCCTGCTCTGCTACAGCTCGCAGGAGGCCTCGGTCAAAAGTTTACCTTCGGACTTAGGGGGTGATTCTGACCGCGGCGGACGGCGGTCGCCGCCCGCCATGCGGTTCCCGCCGAAAGACCGCTCCGCGGTCAAAAGACCGCGGCGGTCAAAAGACCGCGGCGGTCATTCTGGCTTTCCCACTGGGCTGGCGGGCGAACACCGAAAGTCCGCCCGCCAGCCCAGCGGGAAACACCCTTCCCACGAGGACGCCGGCTCAGAATTGAGCCGGCGGTGTGGGAAGGTGCGACGGGTGCAGTTGCACCCGTCGCGAATTTCAGTGTCTGCTAGGCAGACACTGAAATTCTTTTTGGGGCCCCCAGGGGCCCCGCGGCACCCCCTACCTCCATCCTGTTCCCGGCGGGAGAACCGCCAGGAACTGGATGGCGGTAGGGGGTGTCAGAATCCCCATGGCGGCGGAGCGCGCTCCGCCGCCATGGAGGATTCTCAAGGGCAGCGGAAAGTCGGCGGGACACCGCCGACTTTCCGTTTCTGGCCGCGGCTGAACCGCCGCGGTCAGAATGCCCAGGGGTGCACCGCCAGCCTGTTGGCGGTGCTACCGCCGACCTCCGCCATGGCGGTAATTACCGCCAGGGTCAGAATGACCCCCTTAGTGTCTTTTTTGGAGATTTTCTTCAGGGGGACGAACCAGCAAATCAGGCCAGGTCGCGGTTGAGGAAAGCCGGCTAGAGTTGCCACGGCGGGTCGGTCTCTCTATGGAGCTTTTTTTCAAAAGTTCTCCAAACTTCTACAAACCTCTGGGTCTTCTCCCAGATGTTCTTTTAAGGTTCTTTTGGGGTCCACAGCTCACCCCAAGGGTCCAGAAGCTCTGAGATGATCCTTGGGGGTGCAGACTACAACTCCCAGAATGCACCTTGCCCAAACTCCTTTTTGGCCACTGGACAGTGGTCAGCTGATTAATTTCTTCAGGAGTTGGTGCAGGGGACTCTGGTTAGGAATTTTTCACCTGTAGCAAACAGGGAGTCCCTCCTTGAACCAGTTGAAGCCAAGCAAAGTCCTTCTTGTGGTGAAGCCCAAGTGTGCAGCTGGTGCAGTCCTTCTGAGTGCAGGTTCCAGGTGCAGGCCAGGGGTCTAGCAGGAAGTCCTTCTTCTTCTGTAGTTCTTCCTGGTAGGGATGTGGTAGGGAACTGAGGTGTGAGTGCAGGTCTGCCAGTTTTATCCTTGCTCATGGGTGAAAAACAGGGGGGTCCTGATTCTCCAATCAGGTGCAGGGTCCTTCCCACCGTGATGACCACTTCCTGGGAAGTGTGGCAAAAATCAATCCGAGGAGGCAACATTCTTCAAAAATCCATCATGGCTGAATCTGATTTTTGGAGGTTACATCTGACTGAGTCCACCCACTGGTGTGGCTAAAAATCATAAACACACCCCTCTCCTGCCCTTTCCTAATCTAATCAAGGGGGCACCTAGTTGTCTGGGGTTGCGGGATGTGGGGGTGTTTCTGGGGTGCTCCAAATGTCCTTCTCTGCTTTTGAAGACCAGTTTGGCAGCCC
This sequence comes from Pleurodeles waltl, assembly GCF_031143425.1. Taxonomy (NCBI): domain Eukaryota; kingdom Metazoa; phylum Chordata; class Amphibia; order Caudata; family Salamandridae; genus Pleurodeles; species Pleurodeles waltl. Next base: position 653,907,030 of record NC_090439.1, read on the forward strand.
TTCCCCTTCCTGCCTCACCATCTGCTGAGGGGAGATTCCCTCCCACAGGCACATTCCTTTGTGTGAAGCCAGGCCACTTCACACCTCATCAAGAGGCTGGCCAATCAGAGCATAGCAGTAAAAACAATGCAGGGCTGAAATTTGCAACTTTTCAGGTAAAGTTTAAAACTCTTTACCTGAACAAGTTATATTAAATCCAACAACTGGAAGTTGTGGGATTCATTATAACAATTAATTTGATACCAAACTCTTGGTATCCATTACTTAAGGGGGCTTTAAAAATTAAAATAAAGTCTCCCCATTCTAGCCTATGAAGGCCATTCACTACAATGAGGGAAAAACGAATTTGGCTGTTTTTACCTCACCAGGGCTTATAAAATTACTTTTATAAGGTCCCTGCTTAAAGTTACGTGGCACCCAGCCCTAGGGGCACATAGGGCACACCTTAGGGGTGACTTATATGTAAAAATAAGGAGGTTTAAGACTTTGGAACTACTTTTAATTCCAAAGTCGAATTTGCATATAACTTTAATTTAAAAGCCGCCAGGAAGGGAGGCCTGCTTTAAAATGACACTGGGCACCTCAGCAGTGCACCTTTAAAATGACACTGGGCACCTCAGCAGTGCACCTATGGGTGCACTACCTATGCTGTGGTCCCTAAACCTACATGTCCTACCATATACTAGGGACTTATAGGTAGGTTAACTTAGCCAATTATAATTAGACTTATTTGCATATTGATTTTACAGAGCACAGGCCCTGGGACTGGTTAGCAGTACCCAGGGCACCATCAGAGTCAGGAAAACACCAGCAAAAAGTGGAAAATGGGGGCAAAAAGTTAGGGGGCCTCTGCAATTAGCCCTCTTTTCTCACAGTTTAACTATCTATATATAATACAAATCTGTGATCTGCATGTTACACAATGTTCTTTACTGCAGGTACACTAACATTCCTTGCTTCTTTATGAGTCAAACCTCTGATTGAACAAAACACAGAACTCTCCCAGAATTGCATTAACCACCTGAATTATCTTGTCATGATTATAATCCTCTCAACACTGCCCTGCACACAAGGATCTCTGCGGCAGGAGTCTTAACCCTGTAAAATAATTTAAAATTGAGCCTCCTGTGACCAATTATGTAAACTATAACAGATTTGCTGTCACATTTTTATTTGTTGCCAATTCCTTTGTGGTAGACTTTCTTTTAAAATAAATGTATGAGTTAGCTGTCAGGCTTTGTTTTTCAAGCTCCGCTCCTTGTAACTCCTCCCCCTTTCCACTGCCACACATTGACCCACGATGTATGGGTTCCTGGAATATTTTTTCCAATTCCATCACTGGCAAGAGGAAAATAATTGCTGGGTCACAACTATTAAGTGACTCGATTGAGCGAATTTTCCAGTAAACCTTCCCAGTCCATCCTCATGTTATCACTTGCTATTGGTTATAAAGTACCTTGCCCATCACCTGGCACTCATTCATTGGTGGGAAGGTACCACAGTCTGAACGAACGTCTGATGGGAGTGTGCCACATGCTGCTGCTGCAGCGTTTTAGGAGTAAATTAAAAATGGGACGAGTTCCCCAGCTGGTAACTGCCACCAATGCCTCTGAGTGCGAGGCGGGCTGCTGCCACATGTTGCACATTGGCTTGCACACTGAAATGGTGCAGGTTGACTAACCCTTCCATGCTCACGTAAATATCCCCACCTCCTCTCAGTGATGACATATACATGTCATTTTGTAAACTGTGTTAACGCTAGTGTGCTCAAATGTGGGTGTTTGTACATAGGGTAGGTCTCTCACTGATATAATACTTTTTTACCCCACTTTATACCAATTTCTTATGTCATGTTCAAACATTATACGTGCTGTTGCATTTTACTCCTCTTTCTGGACAGATTATGCCAAATCCAGTTGGGCACAATTGAATGGTTAGCACATTTCAGCAAGTGAATACCCAAGTTACTAAATAATTGGACATTAAGTTGCATGTCATTAAAAACGAACTTTACCTTTTTGGTGCACTCACTTTGCACTCCTATTCGAATGTGCATGTGCATATAATATTCGCACAAATTACCCAGACTCTTATTGGTGGCGCTTTGGTGGTTAAAGCTCGGTTTACACTACTTTATTTCAATGGGTTTTTATATGCCATTGACTTGGCAACAGGAAGAAGTGCAGCTTTTTAAGCAGCACGGGAGATGCGTACCCGATAATTCAGGGGTAGGATGTTTTCAAGGTTCATCTGGAGGGAGGGGTACTAGAAAGTGATGAGGGCAAACAGAGAAACATCAGACTATTGGACACAGCTGTTCTTTGGGTCGGGGCTGGGGCTTTATTATTACTCCAAAAAAATACATCAATTAAAATTAAATTTGAGGATTGTGGAAACATAATGAAATTGTATCTTCTTTTTCAATTGTTTTATTCTGAGAGATGTGTGAGTGGGTTCCACGGAATGTCTGGTGAGGGACTGAAGAAGCCTGGGAAGAATTAACACTACCCATTCATGGTGTTCAGCACCACGATCTTCAGCAGAGCAGGCGGCAGCTTCTGTCCAAAGTTTGGGCTCTAGCACTTCTGTCGAGGAGACTGAATATTCGAGATAACTGATATATTTTAGTTATTGTGTTTTGAGGGACATGTGCCAGCCGATTGGCATGGCGTTGTTAATTGTAGTTCATCACATTCTTCCTTTTTCCCTGCTGTCATTCGGATTGCCGATTTTCGATGAATGAATTGTGATTTTAAAATCAATAATCATGTGCCTAATTATTACAGCTGTGTGCATGCAGCAAATTAGTTTTCCGAAAATATCCTTGAGGCATCCGCTTGCAATAAACTAATGTTTATTTGCTTCAGTGTTGTCATAATAACAATGTGGTTTAATTGAATGACATGGAGAGCACTCGTGCATATAGGAATCATATCATGTTACGCTTTGCTAAATTACGGAAATAGATTAACACCTTTGAACGTATTTATTGGCTGACATCTATATAACAGCATAGATAGTTGCCAAAAAACACATTTCTAACAGAAATCTTTAACATTTTTAAACAAGGTGTTTTAGCCATGGTATAAATATACATCTTTCAAATGCAGAGCGTTAGCTCTGGTATGTTCGGAGAAGATGTATTATTTAAATGTCATGGATTCACTCAACTTTTAGTTTATCCCGATGCTGAAAGTGACTGGTGATTTGTTTTGACAGAGAAGGGGTGTAAAGATCTCCACCTGCCATCGTTCAAAGCGCGTCATAAATTTGCAGGTTCTTTTTGAAGACTGGAAGGTGTTGTATTGCCGACCAATGTTGAGGGTGCAGCTAGACATGCGGAAAGTACTTTTTATAGATAACAGTAAAGAGTCGAGTATGAAAAATCCGGAAACAGCTGTGGCATCAACTATAATTCAAAGCTGGGTCTTTTACTCTGTTTTAAACGTTTTCTAGAGTCATTGGAATCCAGAAAATAGGAAACAGGAAGTGGCATCGTAAAACCATAAACACTATAGTCTGATCTGACTGTAATTCAGTTCATGCTTCCATTATTAGTTCAAGTAGAACTGTGAAGCCTTTTTGAAGAGACCAAAAGGTAATGCAAAAAAAAATACATAAAATCTGCAAGTTACAGTTTGGAATCTGCTGGACGTACCCCTATCTGCAAGGTCACCCTCAAACATTTTACCTTCACCCCTCCTGTCTTCTGAATTTCATTTTTGTTGGCTCTAGAACTCTAGGCACTTTAGCACTGCTAATCAGAACTAAAATGCTAGTGCTCTAAAACATGGTAACATTGGCTTACTCCTGGTTGGCATATTTAATTTACTAATGAGTCTCTAGTAAGGTGGTATACTATTTTGGATTTCAAAATTGCTGGTTTTTTTTTGCCCTTGAGTGCTTCAATTTCTCTTCCAGTTTTCCCCTATGCATTACTAGAACTACCCTGTACCCAAGGTAAATATGCAAAATACACCTCAGAGGTTTACCAGAGTATGTTTAAGAGGCTGCATAATCTGCTTTATGGTTAAAACTGTCTTTGGAAACTGTATATCACACTCGTTTTTGGTTTGAAAAAGTGAATATTTTAAGTATGTGAAAAGCAGTATGTCAATGGCTTCAGAATTGGGCCTTACCTAAAGAGATGAACCAAGAACCTAGAAAGTGTGGATTGAGCCTGTTGGTGTCCAATATTCTAAATAGAGCTGGCCCTTTGTGCCCCTGTACCAGCAGCCTTTGCTTGCTGATTGGCTCTCTAGCTCCCAGGCAACCCTGAGACCTCCCCTCACACCAGCACTGGCCCTATAAGTTTGTGTAGGGAACCCGAAGACAGACACCTTCATTTTCTGACCCCCAGCTTCTCAGTGCCCTAAACAGCTTAGTGAGCCAGAGCCAGAGAAGGTTTTAAGAACACAGACATTCTGTGTATTCTTGTTTTTCTAAAGTGCTTTTCACCTGTACTGTGGCTATTTACATTTATCTCTTGGTTTCTGCAAATTTTTTGTTTTAAAACTGCTTTTTTTGCTGCCCTTAACTTGCCTTTGTCTCCCAGTTTTCCCCATACTTTACTATGTCTCCTCACTACCCTATAGGGTAAAAAGGCAAAATACATCTCAGTGGCTAACCAAAGTGTGTTTAAGAGACCACTTAATCTGTATGGTTTAAAGTGACTTTGGAAAATGTACGTAGCACTTGTTTGTGGCTTGAAAATGTGCTTCATTTAAGTAGGCAAGATGCATTTCAGAACTCAGCTTTACCTGAATAGGTGAATCCGGAAGTTAGAAAATGTGAATTGAGCCTGTCTGCAATCAAGGAGATTCTGGATAGAGCAGCTCCTCCCTGCGCCAGCAGCCTGTGCTTCCTGTTTGGCTCTCTAGCTCCCAGGCAGCCCTGAGACCTCCTCTTACGCCTGCACTGGCCCTTTAAGTTTGTGGAGGGAACCCTGAGAAAGCACCTGCATTTTGTGACCCTAGCTTCTCTCTGCCCTAAGCAGCACAGTGAGCCAGAGACTAAGAAAGTGGTAAGAACGCAGACATTATGGCCCACATTACAACATTGGCGGTAAATGCCACTTACCCCGTGCAGAAGACCGCCAACATGCAGCCGCGGAATGCCGCCACAGTTATCACAACCCACAGCTCAGAAACCGCCAAAATCTAGACACCCACACAAGTCCGCCACGCCAAAGGTCAGCGATAAACTGGCGATAGCAAAACCGACACCATCACGCCAACAGGAATACGCCCACACAATCACGACCCATGAATCTACGCAGCGGTCTTTCAACCGCGGTATTCCATTGGCGGTACACACCGCCATGCTCAAAATACACACACATTTACAAAACACTACCACATTGGACAAATCGAAATACAAACACCTGATACACATACACACACCACTCCCACACACCCAATACAATATAAAACACACACCCACATTACCCACAAACCCTTACTACCCAACAATTAGAAGAAGGCCAGAGAGACAGCAAAGCAAAGACAACACCAGCATACTGAGGCACACAACACCATCACACATACACATCCACGCACAAAACACCACACACCCCTAATCATCACCCCACACATCACAACACACACCACCTCACACATCAGCCACACCACCCCATGGCACCGCAATGACACCCCAGGTTTTCTGAGGAGGAGCTCAGGGTCATTGTGGAGAAAATCATTCGGGTAGAGCCACTGCTATTTGGATCACAGGTGCAGCACACCACCATAGCTAGGAAGATGGAACTATGGCGCAGAATCGTGGGCAGGGTCAATGCAGTGGGACAGCACCCAAGAACACGGGATGACATCAGGAAGAGGTGGAACGACCTACGGGGGAAGGTGCGTTCCGTGGTCTCAAGACACCACATTGCGGTTCAGAGGACTGGTGCAGACCCCTACCTCCTCCCCCACAACTAACAACATGGGAGGAGCAGGTCTTGGCTATACTGCATCCTGAGGGCCTCGCAGGAGTAGCTGGAGGTATGGACTCTGGTAAGTTAAATCTTTAACTACTTCATCCCCCACCCTACCTGCATGCTATCACATACCCCCACCCTTGCCCTCACCCCCATCACTCCAAATCCTCACATATGTCCCACTATCACAAACCACACATCCCAACACCAAGCCCTGCATGCAATGACAATGCATGGACACCCATCACCAATGCTTGTCCACTACAAATACCCACACAGACCCCTAAACAATTATCACTCAAGGTTCTACACAGGAATGGAAGCACTGGGGTACAGGGTCACCCACCCATTGCACAAATTGCACACACAGAGGCAATAATCATGCCTTTACACCCCTGCAGGACCCCTACCCAACGTCACCGGACAGGAGGTTCCAGACATGTCCACTCCACCCACGGAAGAGGCCCACAGTGATGACAGCAGCTCTGTCCAACTGGATCTAGATGACCAGCCCGGCCCATCTGGGACCTCGGGGCAGTCGGTTCCCCTCACACAGTCACAGGCCACCACAGAGCCTTCCCCCTCAGGAAACACCAGCACAGCACCCACCCAGCGGGCCCATACCTCTGTCCCCAGGACACGTCAAGCAGCAGTGTGTCCACCACTACAGGAACCCAGGCTAGCCCACCACCCCAAGAACAGCAGGGACCTGGGGGCAGTGGTAGTGGGCACATGGTTCAGGGGACAGAGGCCCAGGAAAATAGGGGAACTGGGAGGGCTGCTGTGCGACAGGGGGAGGACAGGCCCAGGGAACCCACTCTCCACGAGGCCCTCTCCAACATCATTGGAGCCTACCATCATTCCCAGGAGACGATGGCAACGGTACTGGCCAAGTTTCAGGAGACCCAGAGGCTGCAGGAGGAACAGTATTTGGGGTTCAGGGAGGAAGTCAAATCCATCAATACCACCCTGGGCACCATTGTAGGGGTGCTGAAGGACCTCGTGAACACCAGGAGGGACACTGTGACACAAGAAGGGGCCCCTGACACTATCCTGGACGATGAACTGCCCACTACCTCTGCCGGTGCTAGTGGACAGGAGGCACCGCCACAGGACCACGACACCTGCACCCCACCCCCCGCAGATGGAGAACCACCCCACAAGCGGTCCCTGAGATCCAGGACAAAGACAGGGAACAATGCCAAGACCCCGGCCAAGAAATGAGACCACCCTGATTGTCATCCTCTATCCCACTTTGTCACCATATCCATCCTTAAACTGCCCTAGCTCCAATTCCTTTGCCCCTTTGGAAAATACACCTGTGAGACAAATAGACTGGACTCCACCATGGACAATCCTCCACCATCACCCCTCACCATTTCCAACCCCTTCCACTAATTTGCCCTTAAATAAACACCCTTGAATCACAAAACAACCTGGAGTCAGTCTGTGCTTTCACAAATGTGTATTTGCTATAACTAAGGAAAATACCAATGTCCATTGTATTGTCAACATACCTATATCACACAGCTCTAGTCCATGAGGTAACATAGCAGAGGACACACAGTGGGAACCACATCTGTAAAATCGAAAGGGAAAGTGACAAATCAGGGTCCATACACTGGGTGAAAGTGACAGACAGATGAGAGGTCGAACAATTTCATCAGATGTAGGAGGCCAAGAGGTCTTCTTACCTGTGTCTCACTGGAAGTATTGATGGATCACTGTGTTTCTGTTGTCTATGTCCTCTTCTTCTGCCTCCTCTTCTTCACTATCCAAAGGCTCCACAGCTGCCACAACACCTCCTTCAGGACCATCCTCCTGCAGAAAAGGCACTGGTCGTCGAACAGCCAAGTTGTGTAGCATACAGCAGGCCACGATGATCTGGCACACCTTCTTTGGTGAGTAGTATAGGGAACCACCTGTCATATGGAGGCACCTGAACCTGGCTTTCAGGAGGCCGAAGGTCCTCTCTATAACCCTCCTAGTTCGCCCATGTGCCTCATTGTAGCGTTCCTCTGCCCTTGTCCTGGGATTCCTCACTGGGGTGAGTAGCCATGACAGTTTGGGTTAGCCAGAGTCACCTGCAAATGTCGAGGGACAACTGTTAGACACACACTAACCCTTAGGGACAACCCCAGACAAGACAACTATTCACACTGTATAGGGTCCTTGTCCTCACCTATTAGCCACACACGGTGTCTCTGGAGTTGCCCCACCACATAAGGGATGCTGCTATTCCTTAGAATGTAAGCATCATGCACTGAGCCAGGAAACTTGGCGTTCACATGGGAGATGTACTGGTCGGCCAAACACACCATCTGCACATTAATTGAATGGTAACTCTTCAACTTTCTCTACACCTGTTCACTCCTGCGGGTTGGTACCAAAGCCACATGTGTCCCATCAATGGCACCTATGATGTTGGGGATATGTCCCAGGGCATAGAAATCACCTTTCACTGTAGGCAAAGCCTCCACCTGAGGGAAAACGATGTAGCTCTGCATGTGTTTCAGCAAAGCAGACAACACTCTAGACAACACGTTAGAGAACATTGACTGGGACATGCCTGATGCAATGCCACTGTTGTTTGAAAGGACCCACTTGCCAAAAAATGGAGTACTGACAGGACCTGCACTAGAGGGGGGGTTCCTGTGGGATGGCGGATATCTGAAATCAGGTCTGGCTCCAACTGGGCACACAGTTCATATATTGTGGCACGATCAAGTCTGTAGGTGACTATTACATGTCGCTCTTCCATTGTCGACAGGTCCACCAGCGGTCTGTACACCAGAGGATGGCGCCATCACCTCACCTGCCCCAGTGGATGTGCCCTATGGATGAGAACAGCGATCAGAGGGTCAGCCAACACTGAGGTACGAAATAAACAACTTTATTGCACACATTTGTCAATCCGCTATGTGCCTGTCTTAGTGTGTATGCAAGGCCTAGATATGTGTGACGCATTAAAAATTAATTCCTTGTGGCCCTCTGAAATGGCGGCTGCCTGACCTGTAATGTGGGACAAGGGGATATGAGGTAACTGTGCTGGTGTTGCACACCGTCGAGGTAGGCGGTCGGAGACCGCTGCGCAATCCTGCACTGGTTAACATTGGACCCTAGGGGTCCCAGGACCCAATGACGATGTACGCCGGCGGTGACGGTACGCACCGCCGTGGACGTGACCGCCATTTTCTCTCTGTTCACTCACTTGATACCTGATTTCCAACAGGAGAGGACCTACACTGCAAGTGCTGATGTGACCTCAGTCTGGAAGCGACAATGGCTCAATTGTCTGGGGAAAGAGCCCCTGCCTTCACAGCAGAGGAGTTGGACAAACTTGTAGATGGGGTCCTCCCCCAGTACACGCTACTCTACGGTCCTCCAGACAAACATGTAAGTACACTGTGAGCATGCTGTATGGGCAATGCCTGTTTGGAGTGGTGTGGATGGGAGATGGGGGGAATGAGGCGTGCAAGAAACGACGGTGAGTGGGTGTGCGTCAGGGCAAGGGTGGAACGTGGGCCAATGACTGTGACAGTCCGGATGGTTATAGTTTTTGCTTTTCACCTGTACTATTCCTGTAGGTCAGCACCCACCAGAAGAAGGATATTTAGCGTGCCATCGCCAAGGACGTCCGGGCCCTGGGGGTCCACCACAGACGGAGCACCCACTGCTGTAAAAGATGGGAGGACATTCGCCGCTGGAGCAAGAAGACGAGGGAGGCCCAGCTGGGGATGGCCTCCCAACATGGGAGGGGTGCCCGTCGCACCATGACCCTCCTAATGTTCCGGATCCTGGCGGTGGCTTATCCGGAGTTGGATGGGCGCTTGAGGGCATCACAGCAGCCACAAGGGGGTGAGTACTGTCACATCCATCTGATTTAGCATGCATTGTAGGTATCTGGGTGGGGGAGGTGGGCTGTGGGATCCCCTAGGCCAGGGCGAGTTTTGTAAGCAAGGTCCCTTCGTGAGGCAGGCTATGTGGCACCCCACCCCACCCCACCAGTGTTAAGAGCCATCTACCCCTAGTTAGGCTCCTGTAACTTCCATGTGTGCAGCAATCGGGCATAGGCCTTGTACCCCATGTCCCTAGGATTAATTAGGGAACTCTAAGTGCATGGCGTGGTGCAGAGGGCTGCTGTGTCTGTAGTGTCCGCCAACGGTAGCAGTATTGCATGCACTGAAAATGTCTTTCTACTTTCTTTCCCCACTTTTTGTGGTCTCCCTGTTCCTGTGTGCATTTGCATCATCAGGCGGAGGATCTGTGCCACCGGGGCAGGAGGGAGCTGCATCCCACATGGCCCTGGAGGGCCAGACTTACGGACTCAGAATTCACCCGTGGGACGGAGGGCAAGGGGAGCTCCACAGCGGGGACAGGAGCTGAGACCAGCGACACCGACTCCTCCTCTGATGGGAGCTCCCTTGCGGTGGCAGGCCCCTCTGTGCCCACCGAATCTACAGGTGCAGCCACCACGCCACCTACTAGCACCGCCCTCCCAGCAGCCCCTCAGCGTGTGCCCTTGGCTTCTCACCCAGGAGGGTCGGCATCTCCTTCGCCCCAGGCACCTCAGCCCCTGCCCCAGTCAGCCCTGCTGCCCTCAGTGAGGAGGCCATTGACCTCCTCAGATCCCTCACTGTTGGGCAGTCTACCATTCTGAATGCCATCCAGGGTGTAGAGAGGCAGTTGCAACAGACAAATGCATACCTGGAGGGCATTCATTTTGATCAGGCAGCCCAACAGCGAGCTTTTCAGACTCTAGCCTCAGCACTGATGGCAGCCATTGTCCCTATGTCCATCCTCCCCCCTCCAACTACCTCCACCCAGACCCTATCCCCAGTACCTCAGCCTATCCCAAGCACACCATCAGACCAGCATGCACACACCTCAACACACAAGGGTAGCTCTGGCAAACATAAGCACCACACATCGCACAGCCACTCACACAAGCATCATACCCATGCAGACATACCAACAGCCATTGCGTCCACTGTGTCCCCCTCCTACACGTCTCCCTCCTCCCTCCCTGTCACGTCTCCACTCACACCTGCATGCACTACATCTTCAGCCACTACGTCCATCACCAGCACGCCCATCACCACACAGCGCTCACGTGCACTCACCACCCCCAGTACCATTCACACATCCCCTGTGTGCTCTCCCAGTGTGTCTGTGAGCCCTCTTTCCAAACTACACAAGCGCAGTCACACACACCCCCAACAGCCATCCACCTCACGACAGCCTCCAGCCCATGCACCTTCACCCAAAGTCAGCAAACGAACACCTCCTACAACCACTACCTCTTCCTCCACTCCCAAACACCCTCCATCTACCCGTCCCAGTGTGTTTAAAAAACTTTTCCTGTCAAACCTTGACCTCTTCCCTTCACCTCCCCCACCCGTTCCGTCCCCTAGGGCCCGCCTCTCCAGGTCCCAACCCAGCACCTCAGCCACCACATCACCAGGAACAGTGGTGCCAGCAGTAACCGGCATCTGGAGTGCACCACGCAGCAGGGCAGCCAGTGTCCCAAGGAGGCAGGCCAAGGACATTCCCCCACCTCCAAAACAAAAGAAGTTGCCCACAGCCCGGAGGGAAAAGGCCAAAACACCAGCCACAAAGGGCTCAGCCAGGACAACAGTTGGTAGTGGCAGGACAGCTGCGCCACCATCCAAGGTTGGGAAGGGGCAGAGACAGAAAGGGAAGTCACCGCCAACCTGCACGGCGGACAAGACCGCCACCGGCACCGCCACATGCACCGCTGCCATGGGCACGGCTGCCCAGGACACCGCTGACAGCAGCACGCTCAGTGAGCCCCCCACCAGCACCACTGCCCAGGACACCGCCACCAATAGCATGCTCAGTGAGCCCCCCACCAGCACCGCCGCCCAGGACACCTCCACCAATAGCACACTCAGTGAGCCCCCCACCAGCACCGCCGCCCAGGACACCGCCGCCAGCAGCACGCTCAGTGAGCCCCCCCCACCAGCACCACCGCTCAGGACACTGCCGCCAGAAGCACGCTCAGCCACCAGCAGCACGCTCAGTCAGCCCCCCACCTGCACCGCCGCCCAGGACACCGCCTCCAGCAGCACGCTGAGCGAGCCCCCCACCAGCACTGCTGCCCAATGTGCGCTGCAAGCACCGCCGCTACCGAGGCCGCCGCCAGCACTGCCAGCGGCCATGCCACATTCTGTGCCCGTGACACCACCGCAGACATGGCTGCCATCCCCAGTGGTCAGTCGTACGAGGCTGGTGGTCAGTTCCAGGGGCCTGGACAGCTTCCATGTTGCCCCACCGTCAGTGGAGTTTCATATCCACTACCTCAGTCCTTGGTAGGATGAAGCACTCTGGGCACAAAGTCCCCTCCAGAACCAGTAGAGAATGACATCCACTACCTCAGTCCTTGGCAGGATGAAGCACTCGGGTTACAAAGCCCCCTCCAGAACCCGTGGAGTATGACATCCACTACCTCAGTCCTTGGCAGGATGAAGCACTCTGGGCACAAAGCCCCCTCCAGAACCAGTGGAGAATGACATCCACTACCTCAGTCCTTGGCAGGATGAAGCACTCTGGGCACAAAGCCCCCTCCAGAACCACTGGAGAATTATATCCACTACCTCTGTCCTTGGCAAGATGAAGCACTCTGGGCACAAAGCCCCCTCCAGAACCAGTGGAGACTGTTATCCACTTGAGAAACTGTGGCTTTGCATTCCCCAGGATAAAGCAGTGGGCAAACCACCCACTGGAGAGACTTGAGAGACTGTGGCTTTGCACTCCCCAGGATAAAGCAGTGGGCAAACCACCCACTGGAGAGACTTGAGAGACTGTGGATTTGCACTCCCCAGGATAAAGCAGTGGGCAAACCACCCACTGGAGAGACTTGAGAGACTGTGGCTTTGCACTCCCCAGGATACATCAATGGGCATGGAGCCCCCTCGTGGAGTTGGCATTGTGCACTCATCCGGCTGAGGTGCCCCCCGTTCCCTTCTCCATGAGGTGCCTGTTTTATTTCGTTCTGATGCCCCTGCAGTGTTCTCTCCATTTGAATCGGGTATTGAGTGTGGGCATCGCCCACGCATTTTGGGCTCACAGGACTATGTAGGTGCAGTACATGGACTTGAATTCTTGGTGTACATATTTGTTAGTAGTGTATATATATTTCTGATTAATGGATTTTTCCTGATTACAATCATTCACCTCATTTCCTTTTGTCCTTGCGTTCTTCCAGGGGGGTGTAAATGTAATGTTTCAGCATGTATTGGTGTGTGTGTTGTTGTGGGTGGGGGTGTTGCGTGTTGCGTGTGTGTCACTCTCTTTTCCCTCCCCCCTCCCCTCTGTCATAGGTGCAGTACTCACCGTGGTCGTCGCCTCCATCGGTCGTGCTCCTGGTGGAGGAGCAGGAAGTCAATCGCAGGTAGAATATGGCGTTCCGGCTCCATGGCGTCCTGGTTCCTCGTGGGGTGTGTAGAGGTGAGAGTTTTCCCTTCCAAGTCCAGTTTCTGCTGTGTTTTTGTTTGCGTTGAATCCGCCCCGGAAAAGGTGGCGGATTGGCTTCTCATAATGGTGTGGGCGGTACATTGTCTTCCGCCTGTCTGTTGGCGGTGACCGCCATGCTGTTTGTTTGTACCGCCGTGGCGGTCGGAGTGTTAAAGTGGCTGTCTATGTTGGCGGTTTCCGCTGCCTTCATAATTCAAATGTTTTTACCGCCGGCCTGTTGGCGGTCTTACAGCCGCTTTAACACTGACAGGGTTGTAATGAGGGCCTATGTGTATTCTTGTTTTTCTAAACATGCTTTTTCCCTGCCTGTGACTGTTTACATTTACCTCTTGGTTTTGTGAACTGCTGTTTTTGAATGCTTGAATGTCTCTCCCAGATTTCCCCTATACTTTAGTGCCCCCCCTACTAGGTAAATAGCCAAAATACACCTCAGTGGCTTACCAGAGTGTGTTTAAGAGACTGCATTATTTATGGTTCAAGCTGTATTTGTAAAGTTTATGTAACACTCGTTTTTGGCTTGAAAAAGTGATTATTTCAAGTACGTGAAAAGCAGTAATTCAGTGGGTTCAGAATTGGGCCTTTCCTGAAGAGGTGAATCAGGAAAGTAGAACATGTGGATTGAGCCTGTCTGTATCCAATGAGATGTTTAATGGAGTAGTACCTCCCTGCCTCCTCCACCAGCAGCCTGTGCATAAGGCCTGTTGCCCCTTATAGAGGTTTTTACTGGTTATTGCATATTGTGCTCTGATTGGGTGGTAGGGCTAGGGTTTCTATAGGGTAAAGAGCCCAGGGATTGAGTTCTGTTTGACACTTTGTTCTAGGATTTTTGATTGGTTGATAGGGCTATGGTTTCTATTGAACTAATGGTTTAGGGCCTGAGTTCTGTTTGGCTGCTAGGGCTAGGGTTTCTACTGGTCTAAGGGCTTAGGGTTTAAGTTCTGATTGGCTGTTAGGGATAGGCTTCCTGCTGGACTTAGTGGTTCGGGTTCGCATTTTGATTGGCTAATAGGACTAGGGCTGTGATTGGTTATTAGGTTCTGGTCTCCCATAGGCTCCTGGGTTCAGGTTAGGTTACAGTTAAGGCTAGGGTTCCATTGGCCAATACAGCTATTTAAGCCTATGTTTCAGGATGTCTCAGCCTGGGTGACTCAGCTAAGGGCAGGGAGGACAAGGGCAGATACCTGTTTAGGGCTGTTCAGGCTTGGTCAGGCCTAGGTCCATAGGTGCTGTATCCGATTTTTGTATTACAAGCAACCACCTTCATTCATCCACATCTACAAACATCCAAACACATTATTAGCAAAGGCATTTTTACTCACATACCACAAACAAACCTCATACAGTTTTCATTGTCTCAACAACCTCTACAAATCCCAAAAACCACACCTATACACCCTTGTACCCCAACTACAACACTATAGCACCTTCAATCTCACACAAAACACAACTCTGTCCCACACCACTGTCAAATCCATATATCACCAATCTAACACAAACCTAAGGTATCCATAACCTTAATCTCTTCTAACACACACTCCCTTTTCATGCAAAACACTGGCTCTACCCTGTACTTACACCCAACAGACCCATTTCTACCACCAGAAAACCTATAATCAATCCTCTCTCATATTATCCACTAACACCCTCCTCCTTTTTGTACCACATACACACAACCAAACAATCCTTTCATGCCACTCATATTGCATCTTCCAGTTATCAAATCTAACACTCATGTCTTGTCTATCTCCTCTTACATACCACTCTTCTCCAAAACACATCACTACTCCCTGTACATTTCAAATACAACTCACCAGCAATACTTTACACACAAATCCTTCTCAGACAAACACCACATCAATATCTCCTCTCACTACTCCACAAAAACAAGCAAAACACACACACCAGCACATCAGAATCACAAATACTTTCACAATACTTTCGGTCACAAATTAGAAACATACACCCACTCCCTCCCTTATGACTACATAAATAACCCACATCCCAATTCATCTTTCCTCCCACATTTTTTATCTACACCAACACCAGCAACAGATATACGAACACAACAACTCTTATTCACCCGCCTTTCATCCATTGCACAATTTAGAGCCGTAGAATATGACTCACATGCCCCACCACAACCTCTAGCCCACATTCCTTGCACTCTAAAGAGATGCAAATAAACTAAACAACATGACACTCTTCACAACTTCACATCCCTATGTCTGTTACACAACATGGCTTCTCTCCAAAAACAACACAACTCGCCATCTCACTCTCAACCACCATCTCCACCACAGACACATTAAGACCCAACAAAATGTCTTCTAAACCTGCTGGATGAGGAACTCGATATATAAAAACAACACTATTGCGACCCTCATACAGATAATAACAGCATAAATGACACACCAGCTACAAGTTAAAAAAATACTGCTCACTCTTCTACAAAACAAAGTCACACCACCAATAAAACACAACCTCTAAAATGCCTACTAATAAATGCTCAATCACTCTCTAACAACAAGCACCACATCTACGATCTACTAACTGACACACAACCTGATTTACTCTTTATAATTGAGTCATGGTTGGGAGATGAGATGGCTCTTGTGTTGCATGAAGCTGTTCCTCCAGACTGTCAAACTTTCACACAAAACCATAAAGGCAGAAGAGTAGGTTGACTAGCTGTTATATTTAAGCAAAAAAAAAGAAAATCTCAGCAAAACAGCTCACCTTTCCAACAAGGTTGTGAGGCCCTCATCACCACATGCAACCCTACACCCACTTCTTCCTGTAACATCCTCCTCCTTTACAGGCCACCACCTAGCCCAGACACGTTTTTAGCCTCAGTTTTAAACCTTATAATGCTATACTCCAACCTATGCATTCTTGGGGACCAAATAATTGGTTTGAGAACACCCAATATCCCCGATCCAAAAACAATCATCACTGGCCTAATCATCCTGAACCTACATCAGATCGTACACAATCCCACACATCACTGGATGCATTCTAGCATTTTTACAAATCAAGAACTAGCTAACTTTCAAAGAATCACTCCAGTCACATAGTCAGACCACCATTCAGTAGCCTTCCAACATAAAACACAAAAACATAAAACACCACACACCAACACACCCAAGACCATATTATATGCATCCGCCTAATGCCAATGGAACAAACTCAATCTTGAATACTTAGAAACACAAATAACAGCCAACACATATCTAGACACAATAGATTCCATTCAAAACCTTTATAAGTGGTTACAGGAAGCTTTCAATAGCCAAATACCACTCAGAACAACAAAACAGGACAAAAGGAAACAAGCACCTTGAATAAATGCAAAACTAAAAAAGATAAAGCAACAAATCAGAAGGCTGTAATGCATCTGGCTCAAAACATACAGCAATTGGACAAACCTCACCTATTCAAACTTAACATAATGCACAATCAACAATCAAAAAAGCTAAAAAAGGTACTATTTAGACAGAATTCAAAATGCTAAATCTGCAAATATAGGATCTTATCAAATTCTCACTGAATTTCATAAACCTAAATGCACAGAACAAACTCATCCCATTACTCAAGAATTCACAGACAAACTAGCAAATCATTACACAACCAAAGCAGACACATTGGACCCATATTTAAAATAAAGGAAAACCATCAGCACCAACCCAAATTCCAAATATCCCCTTAAGAGTAAGTCAACCCAGCCTCTGCAGTCCTTTAAACAAATATCACAAAGTGAATTCATGGATCTAGTTAAACCAAGCAGGCCTTCCAGCTCCACTCTGACCCTTGTCCACCACACATTTTCAAGAACATTATGTTGTCTACCTCTGCTGCCACATCAGTAAGAAGAATCATCAATAACACTTTAGTTACAGGAATCTTTATGGAGGATCTTAAAAAGGCATACATATGCACCTTATTATTCAAAACAAGCCTGGGTCCGCATGACCCCCATCAACTACAGACCAGTTATAAATAGACCTTTCCTGGGCAAACTGATAGAAAGAGCAGCATTCTCTCAGATGTTACAATTCATTGAAGGTAACTCCATACTTTCAGACTTTCAAATTGGATTCCTTGCAGGAAGAGGCACAGAATCTGTCCTCATTGCTGTTGCAAAAAAGTGTGCCCAAGGGTCTTGTTGTGCATGGAACTTTTTGGATGATCCATCAAGCGGGGAGTAAGAAGAAGGGGGTAATCATAAAAGTGCTCTTCCCATGTTAATTCCCATAGACTCTTCAGACATGCCTACAGCCCGAACCGCTGGATGAAACTACACCAAATTTGGCAGAAAGGTAGCACTTGGTCTGCAGATGAGCCTTCTTCTAATATTGATGTAAATTAATTCAGTAGTTTAGGAAAAATTAAGGGAAATTCAAATTTGTATGTTTAGGGTTGTGATAACTTCATGAATACCAATGATCTTGTGCAGCGACTTGATTGGCTGCCCACATTTCAACCCAGAAGTGTTTGCAGACATTTTAAGACCCAGCTGCAGCTAAGGCTCAAAAATAAACGTTAAAAAATCAAAAAGGGGAACGGTATCGTTACACTTTCCCACTAGCCTTGGTGCAGGGGTTCCCCAGGGACTCCCTCAGGGCTAAAAAGCATTTTTTTTAAATGTGGCAAAAATCGTGACTATTTGAAAATGTCATCACAAAAAGCAAGCCAGGTCTCCGTGCTTGCTTTCTATTTTTGCCCCCAGGTGGTTCAGGTCCGATTGCCATAAAATTGGAGGGGGGACACAGGCCCCCCTCTTAGGACTTATCAAAGCCCCGGGGACTGTCACCTCCCTGAGGCACTGGTTATTCAATTTCCAGGGGTGCCAGCACCTCTGTGGACACCAGGCACTGCCACCTCCTTTGCCAAAGATTAGAGCACTGAATAATATGTATGCGGGTGAGCCAGCTGGGCTTGCCTGCGCCCCAGGGACCACCACCTCCTTGGGGTAAAGGATCTTTAAAGAATGCGAGGCAGCCATGCAGCCCCTGCAGCCCCGGGAGCCTCCACCTCCCCTCAGCTGAAATAAAATAATGAAGGAGGTCTGTCATGGACCCCCGCCCCATGGACCACCACCTCTCCAGGGCGAAATCAAATGATTTATAGATGGCTCTGGAGACTACCATCACTCAGGTCGGCTCCTGCTACCTCCCGAGGTGCCCACCCTTGACTAACTTTTGACTTTGCACCGGTCTCAAGTGACTCAATATCTGTGGTTAGAACTTTGACCTTTTAGGCGTTGGGTTGCATTTCAAAAATTGATAACTCCAGTTCTACTAATTGGAATTTTGTTGCTTTGGTGTCAAAGTATTTATTACATTTTACTCTAGTCTTCTAAATTGATGTGGTATTTTTCTTGTGATGTGTTTTTACTTTATTACAGTTTGAGTGCTAAAAAAGTATTTTACGTATTGCATTTAAGCTTGAGTGCTTTTGTGTCAAGCTACCACAGAGTTAAACTCATGATGAAGTTGTGACTTTTGTGGTTCATCCTGTTAAGGATTGTGTCTGGTGCTTGAGAAGGGCTCACACTCTCCTCAACAAACAACACAATTTCTCACAGAATGCCTGTGGATGCATTCCACCCTTCAATTCAAATAAATTGGATTATCTCTGTATAATATTGACCATTATTAATATGAATGTTCAGAGTATAACAGCACAGTTTATTTTTATGTATGAAATTATTGATACAATCCAAATCAAAGCCACAAGAGGTGCATGATTGTGCTGTACACATCATTGGATGCGGCATGCCAGGCTCCTCAGACTAGGTTCTAAACGGACCACTAATAATCCACACAAATCAATACTCAAGCTACTCAGTCCATAAAAGAAAGTAATCTCTACTTATGCATCCTTTGCTCTTGCTATAGACCCAGGAGAGCAGTTTGAGGCCTAACTCAAATGAAGGTGTGAGGTGTGTGGTGTCAGTCTAGGCACAGTACAACACAGAAATCCCCACAAGAATAAAGTGCCAATGTCCATCCAAGGGCTGTGCACGCTCAACACATTTAATAATAACTCATATGTAAAATATATTTACAGTATAAAATGATAAGGTAACACACTATGCCGCTCATTACTACACACAATAGTGAAAACACATTAATGTTAATATGAGAGTGAGCTCACTCTGAGAAAGGCAGTCTGTGGTGATCTCAATGGACACAATCAGAGCACATTTACAATAAAGTTCAGTTATAAAAACCAAGGCTTCCTTGATAAACACACTATATTATGACTGTGAATCCCTAATGTCCAGCCTTTTCTAATGTTCGGGAAACTTTAATGATCGGAAA
Source organism: Pleurodeles waltl (assembly GCF_031143425.1). NCBI lineage: Eukaryota > Metazoa > Chordata > Amphibia > Caudata > Salamandridae > Pleurodeles > Pleurodeles waltl. Next base: position 653,926,785 of record NC_090439.1, read on the forward strand.
GTTGGAATCTGCAGAGAAATCCTTCAATCAGAGAAGTCAAAGCAACCCTGCACTATAGTAGAAGTTTGCTCTCCAGAGCTAAAAATGACTATTGTTCGCAAAGCTGAAACAAGAGAATATAAAAACCTGCTCATCAAGCAGGCTACTTTGCAACCCTTAATTTACACCACCAAAAGACTCACAGTACTTGGAATGGTAAGGGGCAGTACCTGAGAGTTTTGCTTACCTACGTGGTTGGTACCCAGTATACCAGCTGGCACAGAAAGAAGTCTTCCGAAGAGCACAAAGGATTCAGAGGAGGCTTCAAAAGTACTTTATTTGGATATCTCGCTAGCTAACTGTGTTCTGGACCACCATGCTTGGCAGGTTGAATGAAGTAATGATCTGAAGGATTAAATAATAAAAGATGCTACAAAGATGGACGTGCATACTACACTGCGTCGCCACTGTCTGTACTCCATATGTCGGATCGATCACTCAGGCAGCCAGTCTCCATCGTTTGAGTGGAGATCGAGGGGCTCATCATACAATTGTAAACATCATTGTCGGAAAATGTCCAATTCCTGGCAGTCTGTCTCCATCTCATAGTGAAGGACACAGTGTGCAGAGTTTCTAAGAAGATAAAGGGCTCGATTGCGGTAGCATCAACAACAACTACATGGTAGACAACAGAGATTCGAGAGACCCTTGCCTTAATACCAAGCCTGAGGAAGTGGGTAGCACTCTGGCTTAATTGCCTGGATACAGTTCTTCAACAAGTGTACAAAGTCCAGGAATAGTTCAGTGAACTGCTCCACACTTTTTTAGTTCATATTCTGCAGGATGAGCAGTGAGCTAAGAACTAATACAAATTCCAGATCTCAACAAGTGCATCACTGCATTGATCAAGAGAGGCCAAGCTGGGATTACCCTCATAGGATTAGGGGGAGTAGACCAATAGCGTTTCCCCTTTCAGGGTTCATGGAAAGAGGAACATTGAGGGCACCAATCTGTAGTTTGGAGGATAAAACGTTTAGGGGCCCTTCAAACTGTTGCCGAAGTACAAAGGGACAAAATGGTAGGGATGTAACCAGTACTGCTACTCCTGGTATTTGCCTTACAGGAAGCGGAAGGGAAAAGGGAAAAACAGTACAATAAGCAAACGGGTAATAGAAACGAATCGTCAGAAATGATGTGTTTAAACGGTGTGAGTTACAACACCATACAAAGATATCTAGCGACCGAAATCAGTGAACAGCTGCACATGCATTGATCTAAATGACTGAAAAACAGATGTAGTGCAATGTAAGATTACTATATAATAATACTTTGCACGTGTTAATGTTCCGACTTTGTCAACGCTTCCACAACAATTGACTTGCCAAGAAAACTTGGCTCAATCAGTAGCAACTAATGTATTATGGTGCTCATATAATTATATGGTGAACAAAATCATGTCCGAGAACACATTACTTGTTCTGAAGCCTATATCTGGGCACAATGGTATTTTTGTACTGTTGTCGTTAAAAATGTATAAGGAGAGACCTGCATTATCACAGCAAGTATAATCACCATCCACCAAAGACCTCAATCAATTGTATGAAATATGACAGACACTGAATACACTTGATAAATCAGAAGTACGAGGGCAATATTGTTTGTTTAGTCACTAATTCAGCCCATAAGCAATGGGAGCTAGTACTGAATGTGCGTCATCTCACACTGACAGGTCCTCTGTGGGACCATGATATTGTCAAATCCTGAAGAGCCATTTCAAAGGATATGCGCCTGTCTTGATTTATTATGTGCATGTCTTGATTTATTATGGACATGTTTGTTGGAAGGGTTATGAAATGCAGTAAGCACAGGTAGCACACACGCTGAGAATGTGCGCTGTCAGGCGGGCAGCGAAGTTCTTCAACTAACCTACAACTGCCAGGAACCAGGTTCTCGATTCTACCTTACAATATTTAAAGGTTTACATATACAGAATAGAGTGGTGCATGTCATGAAGAAAAAAAATCTCACTTTTTGGCACTGGTAGGGAACAGGCTTTGAACATTACTGTTTCCTGCATCCTGGCACGTTGGGGACTCTGGTTGCATTATCACTTGCGATGCTCACAGGGAGGCGATTTTAACAAATAAATACCACAAGAAGCCCGAAATGTTGTTTGTGGCTGTCGCCACTGTTGCCAATTATTCTGAATGGTTTTGAAGATGTATTTATTTTTAATTTACACAAACGTTCTTCTTTAATCATCTTCTTTAACTTTTTATTGTCCATCATTCATTACATTGTGTTTCATTTGTCTAATTCAAAATTAACAATAGTGGCTACCATGCTACAGTTCTAAAAATGTACTTGTATATTGCACTGAAACTTTTGCTAGGCTAAAAGTTTTCCAAGGTGTTTTTAGAACTCATCTTATTCGCGTCTATTGTATTGACTTTGTTGGTGTTGGAAGCTGCACAACAGTATTTTTCAAAACCACTTTTAAAAGTTCGAGGAAACGTTAAAAAAAATGATGGCTACAAAATATTCCCCCAATGCACCAAGATCGACTGGGACAAGAAAGGTGTATCTTGTGTTAAAAAACATCACCCAGGAAAGTTTCCATTAGGAATACATCTTGTCTATTTCATGAAAATAAAAAGTGAGAGTGAAAGGCTGATATGGGGCTATTGATACTTTCTAAATTAGGTGGTCCTGATTATCCTGTTAAAGGGCAGTGCAAATAGTTTTATGCACCACCGTGGGATAGTCATCGTTAATTATAAGTAAGCCTGTAAATTAAAATGGCAGCTTCGTCAAGAGTGCCATGAGTTCATACATGCTCGATATGATCACCGTATTGAACTTCCTGATGTCAATAGGGACGAACTAGAGATTAGTATAGGATCTCCCTATTCTAATTTTTTTAACAGTACTTCATTTTTTAACAACAATCCCAAATTGCATACTGCCGGACTACTGCAAGGCTCGTCAAAGCCTATCTTCAGCAAAATACTTAAAAAGGTGAGAGAGGCTTTGCAGAGTGCGACTCTGCACCATATGCCAATCCCTGTGGAGTCCAACAAAGTAATGCAACTGTAGCAAAATTCTGTGACAAAGCATTATGGCGGTCATTCTGACCGCGGCGGTCGGCGGTCGCCGCCCGCCAAGCGGTTCCCGCCGAAAGACCGCTCCGCAGTCAAAAGACCGCGGCGGCCATTCCGGCTTTCCCGCTGGGCCGGCAGGCGACCGCCAGAAGACCGCCGGCCAGCCCAGCGGGAAAGCCCCTTCAACAATGAAGCCGGCTCCGAATGGAGCCGTAGGAGTTGAAGGGGTGCGACGGGTGCAGTGGCACCCATCGCGATTTTCACTGTCTGCAAAGCAGACAGTGAAAATCTTTGTGGGGCCCTGTTAGGGGGCCCCTGCACTGCCCATGCCACTGGCATGGGCAGTGCAGGGGCCCCCAGGGGCCCCACGGCACCCGTTCCCGCCATCCTGGTTCTGGCGGTGGACACCGCCAGAAACAGGCTGGCGGGAAGGGGGTCGGAATCCCCATGGCGGTGCAGCAAGCAGCGCCGCCATGGCGGATTCCCTGGGCCAGCGGGAAACCGCCGGGAAACCGCCGGCTCCCCTTTTCTGACCGCGGCTTTACCCCCGCGGTCAGAATCGCCCAGGAAGCACCGCCAGCCTGTTGGCGGTGCTTCCGCTGCCCTCCGCCATGGCGGTCATGGACCGCCAGGGTCAGAATGACCCCCTATGTCTTAAGTTTCTGGGATCTATTGATTGTAGTCCTGTACCTCTGGTTACCCCATGTTCACGGAAAGATGTCTACCTCAACCTGTAAAACTCAGCATGCTATTAATTTACAGATGTGTGATATGAGCTCCGGTGTATTCTGAACTGCCATGCCAAATATCCTGCGTCAACTTACAATGCCATGATCTTGTGGAAGTACAAAATTAGTCATACCATGATGACAAATCACCCTCAACATGCGAGGTTTCTTGGTGAGTAGTTGACAAAAGAACTCTTCAGTATCAGAGCTTCCACTTGCAATACCTGCAGCCATATGTTTAATCTCTGTGGAGGATGATGGATACCCTTCTCATGCACAGGTGCATGCCACCAGTATGGGATCCCAGAAATGTGTATGAGGAAACATACAAACAAGCACACAGCAGTATCTGAAATGCCTGCATGGTACAGGAAGTACACTAACTATACATCTGGCAAGGTTTATCACATATTTATTAAATCAGCTATGCCATAACATTGCCATTTGGTGATGCATATCAATACCTGAGGACATTGAGGATGGAGCAACAAAAGCAAAGGCAACTGCCATGTCCTGTAGCAATATGATGTGTTTGTGTTCTGCTATAACAATTCAGAACAGAAATCTTCATAATCATAATTGAAATGTGGTGAAAAAAACAAAGGCATAAGACTGCTCCCCAGGAGGCCCTGTAAATTGGGTTGCACTTGCTGACCTTTCCTGCCTCTCAAGTCTCTGAGCAGTCCTGTTCTGCAAATTGTCACATTTATGAGAGGGTAACTTCCTGCCTCTCAAGTAGTTTGCCCATGGTGTCCAGAGTTTTGGCAATGCCTGCATGTCATCCCACCACTTGCTTAATCTGGGTGTGTTTGAATGCTGAAAGACCTTCCAGAACATGTGAATTGAAGTAGTACAAGTGCCTCTGTAGTTTAGTGAACAGACTCCTTTGACTGACTGATCTGCTGCAGCTGCTCTGTAAAATGCCCATTTCATGCTCAACTGAGTGTGATGCTTTGTTGGTGTCAGCTTTATACTCAGACATATCAGCAATTTTCTCCTATTCTATCAACATTGGAAGACTCCAAGGTTCTTGGCTGTCAGATGTTGAATTGTCTGCAAAGTTGCTGACTCCCTGGGTTCTGCCTTCATAAATGGAAGCATTGAGAGAATGGTATCCTCAAGTGGGAAGGGGTTCTCCACCTCTTCTGATATTTGAGATACAATCAAATGGCTAGTATCAGAAGGTATAGTGTTTGCAACGTTATTTCCAGTGTTAGAGCCTTCAGCTGAGGTCAGGATGTCAGGTACTGCAACTGATTCCACATCACCTTTGCCCATTACTGGTGGCCTTGCTGGTGAACATAGTGGAGGTTGTTGTACCATCGATGAAGAGTAAAGTGAAGTGACGGGCTTCACTTGGCATAGTGGTGGCAACAGTGGAAGTTTTTGGCTTAGCAAGAGTGGTCATAAATGGATCTCCATTAGAGATGCTGATATTGTCACACTACACCTAGTGCTGCAAATGTCTCCTGCTCTGCATCCTATGATTACGTGACTTGTGGGACCACTCCTAGCTTGTGCTGGTGTTAGTGACATTTGAGGTACTCTTGTGGGTAGTTAATGGGTTGCACTTCTGGGTCCACTGTTGGCTGATGATGGTGTTTGATTGCTTATGGGATGCTCTTGTTGAGCTACTCCTGGCTGGTGCTAGACCTGCAGCCTTCTTGTGACTTTTGAAGAGCAACTGATGCCTTATCAAAATATGAATGACAGACCAGTAAATTATGCATACTCATTTTTACAGTTCTGATTGTTTAACTCACCTGCAAAAAAGAATGTCATGGTCAGTGTGAGTAGTCCATGTAGTCATGATTAGAAAGTCATGTGTATATTGGCCTCAATGCATGTATGTGGCTACTCATGATGTTCATGATAAGGTGGTCTGTGATTTGTGCTGTCATTGGATAGCTTAGGGATTGGTTATTTGAGAGATGATTGCTAATGGCTAACATACAGCTACTGTCCCTATTCTAAGCCATGCAAGTTGTTTGTATTTTATGTCGCATGTGGTACTGTACAAGGACGATTTTGTTGACTACATAAGCAGTCTATAGTTAATGCAGTCAGCACATGCACACTAGGACCTTCATTATGACTTCATCGGTCTTTTTCGAAGACCAACAAAGCCACGGGTGCCAGAAGACCAATTTCCATATTACGACTACTGATGGATTTCCGCCACAATTTTTCCGGAAATCCATCAGCAGTCATGCTAGCAGTTAGTGGTGCAGAGGCAGTTCCACTATCGTCACTGCCACGACAAAAGGACGCCGCCAGCAGTAATATGGTGTGGCGGTGTCCTGATGATGGGGTGCTGCCGGCTGGGGAAGCACCGGGTCCCAATCCCTGGCAGATGACCTCCTCACCAGACAAGGTAAGTCGATCGTCTGACAGGGGAGGGGAGTAGGAGGGTCAGGAGTGTTGTGTGTGCGTGGATGTATGTCTGCGTGGATGTCTGTCTGTGTGTGTGAATGTAAGTGTGAATGGTTGTAGGTATGCATGTGTGAACGCATGTGTGAATGTGTATGTGATTGTTGAAGTGAGTGCGTGTTGGTATGTTTGTTTGAATGCGTGTCTGTTGGTGCAAGTGAATGAGTGTATGCATGCGCGTGGGTGAATGCATGTATGTAAGTGTTGGTGAATGCGTGTTTAAGTAAGTGTTGGTGAATGCGTGTATTTCAATTTTGGTGAATGAGTGTATACTGGGTGCGTGTGGATGTGTGTGCGTGTATGCAGGGAGGGGGTGCTGTCATGGAAGGGGAGTGTGGAGGGGGTCATGACATTGAAGGGGGAGTTTTGGGGAGTCATCTGCCGGCAGCAGGAAAGGAATTTCCTGTCACCTGCAGTCTTTTTGCCAGGGTTTTTGTGGCGGTGCTATTGCCCTAGAAACCCTGGCGGTAAGGTGACTCATACTACTGCCGGAGGTCTTCAGAGGACCGCTGGCCCGGAGATGCTGTCCTCCGGCCTGGCTGTCCTACCGTCTTTGCAGTAGCAGCGGAAATGTGGCAGTTTGGCAGAGGCGAATTCACCACACTTGTAATGTGGCGGTCTTCGCTGATGGCTCGTCGGCGGTGAGACTGCCACTGCGGCCCTGGCGGTGTTTGGACCGCCAGGATTATAATGAGGGCCTATGTGTTGATGTGAGTCGTGTTAGTCTAACCTATGTGGCAGGTTGGTCAGCAAAAGTATTCAGGCCCCTTGGCACACTGTTTTATGTTGTTTCATGAATAATGTACTATGGCACATCCTACGAAGATGACATTCTCCCCAAATTATGTGCTGGCATTGTAAAGTTCTGTCCTTACTGTGTAATTGTTATGAATGTCATGTTTTCTAGCATCACTGTCACACATTGGCCCTCATTACAACCCTGGTGGTAAAGTCTGCTGACTGCCGTGCTGACGGCCGCCAACATATCTTCTCCGAGGCGGAAATCTGCTATGGGTATTATGACCCACACAGAAAAATCCGCCACTATACAGACACCCACACAAGTCAGCTACACCAAAGGTCAGTGATGAACTGGTGGTACCAAAACCCACACCGTTACGCCAACAAGAACACGCCCACAGTATCACGACCCACGAATCAACGCGGCGGTCATTCAACCGCGGTATTCCATTGGCGGTACACACCGCTGCGCTAAAAATACACACACATACAAAACACAACCACATTGGACAATTCAAAATACACACACCTGATACACATACACACACCACACCCACACACTCACAACACTATAAAACACAAACCCACATTGCCCACAACCCCTTACAACGACATTTGTGGAAGAAGCAGAGAGACAGAAAAGCTACGACAACACCAGCATCCAGAGGCACACAACACCATCACCATCCATGCACCTCAAAGAACACACTCCAACACATCACATTAACCATAACCTCACATATCACCCACACCACATCATGGCACCTCAAAGACACCCCAGGTTTTCTGAGGAGGAGCTCAGGGTCATGGTGGAGGAAATCATCCGGGTACAGCCTCAGCTATTCGGATCACAGGTGCAGCAGACATCCATTGGAAGGAAGGTGGAGCTATGGCGGAGAAATGACGACAGGGTCAACGCAGTGGGACAGCATCCAAGAACACGGGATGACATCAGGAAAAGGTGGAACGACCTACGGGGGAAGGTACGTTCTGTGGTATCCAGACACCAGGTAGCCATATAGAGGACTGGCGGTGGACCCCCACCTCCTACCCCACATTTAACAACATGGGAGGAGCAAGTCTTGGCGATCATGCATCCTGAGGGCCACGCAGGAGTAGCAGGAGGACTGGACTCTGGTAAGTCATATCTTTACTACTATATCCCCCGCCCTACTTGCATGCCACAACAAACCTCTACCCTCACACCCATCACCCCAACACCTCACAGATACCCCACTATCACAACCCACACATCCCAGTACCAGGCGCTGCATGTGACAACAATGCAAGGATACCCATCACAGACCTGCATGGACACCCATCACCACAGCATGTCCATTAAAGAGACTCACCCAGGGCACACAATCACCACTCACACAAGGGCCAAGGCGATAATGCACACACAGGAATAGAGGGAAACACACCCATTGCACAAGACGGCACAAACAGATACAATAACAATGCACTTACACCCCAACAGGACACCTACACAATGTCACCAGACAGGAGGTGCCAGCCATATCCAGTCCCCGCACAGAAGAGGCCCACAGTGATGACAGCAGCTCTGCACGCCTGATCAAGATGACCAGCCCGGCCCATTAGGGACCTCTGGACAGTCAGTTCCCCTGCCAAAGTCCAAAACCACCACTGAACCTCCCCTTCAGGAAACACCACCACAGCACCCACCCAGTGGGCCCATGCCACTGTCCCCAGGACACGTCAATCAGAAGTGTGTCCACCACTGCAGGGACCCCAGGCAAACCCACTAACACAGGATGATCAGGGACCTGGGGTCAGTGGCAGTGGGCACAAGGTTCAGGGGACAGAGGCACAGGACAACATGGAAACTAGGAGAACTGCTGTGCGACAGTGGGAGGACAGGCCCAGGGAGCCCACTCTCCACGAGGCACTCTCCAAAATCATGGGAGCATACCACCATTCCCAGGAGACCATGGGCACAGTACTGGCCAAGTTTCAGGAGACCCAGCGGCTGCAGGAGGAACAGTACCTGGGGATCAGGCAGGTCTTGAAGTCCATTAACACCACCCTGGTCACCATTGCAGGGGTGCCGGCAGACATGGCCAACACCATGAGGGAGACAGTGGCATACCACGGGGCCCCTGACACCAGCCCGACCGCTGAACAGCCCTCCACGTCCACAGGCACTAATGTACAGGAGGTCCTGCCACAGGACCAACAAGCCACCAGCACCCCACCCCCTGCAGAAGGAGAACCACCCCGCAAATGGTCCCTGCGATCTAGGCACAAGACTGAGAACACTGCCAAGACCCCCGCCAAATAAGACTCTCCTGATTGCCACCCTTCTGTCCCACTATGTCACCCTGACCACCTTGAACTGACATTGCTCCACTTCCTATGCCCCATTAGACAATGCACCTGTGATACAAAGAGACTGGACTCTACCATCGATATTCCTCCACCACCATCCCAGCCTGTTGCACACCCCCCTCTACTTATTAGCACCTAAATAAACACCCTTGAATCACAAAACAATCTGGATTCAGTCTGTACTTTCACAAATGTATTATTACAGCCTCTGAGACAAATAACAATGTAAATATTCGTTTGCACATACCAAAGTAAGACAGTTGTTGGGCAGCAGTAAACATAGAAGAAGGCAGAATGTGGTACCCAGATCTGTGAAAAGACAAGCCAAAGTGAAATGTCAGGGTCCATACACAGAGGTTAAAAGGCTGACTTATACAATGTCCTACCGTAGTCTGATATGAGATGAGCAATGCCAGTCTCTTACCTGTGTCTCACTGGAAGTACTGCATGATGATGTTGTTTCTGTTGTCAATATCTTCTTTCTCTACCTCCTCTTCTTCACTGTCCACAGGCTCCACAGCTGCCACAAGACCAACATCAGGCCCATCCTCCTGCAGAAAAGGCACCTGGCGTCGCAAAGCCAGGTTGTGCAACATACAACATGCCACAATGATCTGGCACACCTTCTTCGGTGAGTAGTATAGTGAGCCACCTGTTAGATGGAGGCACAGGAATCTGGCCTTCAGGAGGCCAAAAGTCCACTCAATAATCCTCCTAGTTCACCCATGTGCCTCATTGTAGCGTTCCTCTACCCTTGTCCTGGCATTCCTCACTGGGGTTAGTAGCCATGAGAGGTTGGGGTAACCAGAGTCACCTGCAAATGTTGAGGGATATCTGTTAGACATACACCAACCTTAGGGACTACCCTATACCCATACACCTATTAATACTGTGTGGGGACCTTGGCCTCCCCTATTAGCGACACAAAGTGCCTCGGGAGTTGCCCCATCACATAAGGGATGCTGCTATTCCTCAAAATGTAAGCGTCATGCACAGAGCCAGGATACTTGGCATTCACATGAGAGATGTACTGGTCTGCCAAACACACCATCTGCACATTCACTGAATGGTAGCTTTTACGATTTCTGTACACCTGTTCATTCCTGCGGGGGGAGACATGCCACATGTGTACCATCAATGGCACCAATGATGTTGGAGATATGTCCCAGGGCATAGAAGTAAACTTTCACTGTGGGCAAATCCCCCACCTGGGGGAAAACGATGTAGCTGCACATGTGTTTTAGCAGGACAGATAACACTCTGGACAACACGTTCGAGAACATTGGCTGAGACATCCCTGATGCCATGGCCACTGTTGTTTGAAAGGAACCAATGGCCAGGAAATGGAGCACTGACAGGACCTGCACTAAAGAGGGGATACCTGTGGGATGGCGGGTAGCTGGCATCAGGTCTGGCTCCAATTGGGCACACAGTTCTTGGATTGTGGCGCAATCAAATCTGTAGGTGATAATGATGTGTCTGTCTTCCATTCTTCCATTGTCGACAGGTCCACCAGGGGTCTGTATACCGGAGGATGATGCCATCTTATCATCTGCCCCAGTGGATGTGCCCTATGGAGGAGAATGGTGAGCAGAGGGTTATGTATCACATAGGTTGCACAAGGGTTTTTGCACTAATGTGATTAAATCGGTGTGTGGCGTTGTCTGTCCGTATTTGTGCCCAAATGTCTTGTGATACAGTTAGGTCCCTGCAATGTGCCACCCTGAAATGGCGGCTGCCTGACCTTTAAAGATCGACAAGGGGAAATGAGGTAACTGCGCTGGCGTTGTGCAGCGTTGCAGTAGGCGGTCGAAGACCGCCGCACAATTCAGCATTGGTTATCATTGGGCCCTATGGGTTCCAGGAGCCAATGACGATGTACGCCGGCGGTAACAGTACGCACCTCTGCGGACATGACTGCCATTTTCTAGCTGTTCACTCACTTGATACCTGACCTTCAACAGGAGAGGACCTACACTGCAAGTGCTGCTGTGACCGCAGCCTGGAAGCGACAATGGCTCGAGTCTATGGGAAAAGGGCCCCTGCCTTCACTGTGGAGGAGTTGGAGAGACAAGTGGATGCGGTCCTCCCCCAGTACACGCTACTCTACGGTCCTCCAGACAAACAGATGAGTAAACTGTGAGGTATGGGACATGAATGTATGGAGTGGTGTGGATGGAAGATACATGATGGGGGGCTGAGGCCTGCATGTGAGGATGGTGAGTGTATGTGTGTCAGGGCACTGGTGGGAACTGGTGGCCAATGAGTATGACGAACTGGAAGGTGGAGTAAGTTCCTTTCATACTTTACCTTTCCTCTAGGTCAGCGCCCACCAGAAGAAGGGTATTTGGCGTGCCATCGCCAAGGATGTGCGGACCCTGGGGGTCTATCATAGATGGAGCACCCTCTGCCGCAAGAGATGGGAGGACCTGCACCGCTGGAGCAAGAAGACGGCGGAGGCCCAGCTGGGGAAGGCCTCCCAATGTGGAAGGGGTGCCCATCACACCATGACCCCCCTGATGTTCCGGATCCTGGCGGTGGCATATCCAGAGTTGGATGGGCACTTAAAGGTATCACAGCAGCCACAAGAGGGTGAGCATAGACTCAGTCAGCTGACTCTGCGTGCTTTACAAGGTGTCTGGGTAGGGGATGTGGGCTGTGGGTTCCCCTAGGCCAGGGCGAACTTTCTAGGGTAGTTCCCTTGTTAGGCAGGCTCTGAGGCACTCCAACCCCAATAGTGATAGTCGCCATCTACAAACAGTCAGGCTCCTGTGGGTTCCAGGTGTGCAGAAAATGGAGTTAGGCATAGTCCCCCATGGGCAGGTGATTTGCCAATGAACTGTTAGTGCATGGCCTAGTGCATAGGGCTGCTCCCTGTGTGTTGTGTCCGCCAACCCCCCCTACCAGCACCGCCCTCCCAGCAGCCCCTCAGCTTTTTTCCCGTGCCCACTCACCCAGGAGGGTGGGCATCTCCTTCGCCCCAGGCACCTCAGGCCCTGCCCCAGTCAGCCCTGCTGCCCTCAGTGAGGAGGATATTGACCTCCTGAGATCCCTCAATGTTGGGCAGTCAACCATACTGAATGCCATCCAGGGTGTTGAGAGGCATTTGCAGCAAACAAATGCATACCTGGAGGGCATTCAGTCTGGCGTGGCAGCACAACAGAGAGCATTTCAGGCTCTGGCCTCAGCACTGATGGCAGCCATTGTCCCTGTGTCCAGCCTCTCCCCTCCAACATCCACTACCCAGACCCAATCCCCTCTACCTCAGCCTATCCCAAGCACACCATCAGACCAGCATGCACACACATCAACACACAAAAGTGGCTCAGGCAAACATAAGCACCACACATCTCACAGGCACTCACACAAGCACCATGCCCATGCAGACACACCAACACCCACTGCCTCCACTGTGTCCCCCTCTTTCACGTCCTCCACCTTCCTCCCATTCTCGTCTCCACTCACACCTGCATGAACTACATCCTCAGCCACTACCTCCATCACCAGCGTGCCCATCACCACACACCGCTCATGTGCAATCACCCCCCCACTACCATTCACACGTCCCCTGTGTCCTCTCCCAGTGTGTTTGTGAGCCCTCCTCCCAAAGTGCAAAAATGCCGGCACACACCCACTCAACAGCCATCCACCTCACAACAGCCTCCAACCCATGCACCTTCACCCAAACTCAGCAGACTTACACCTCCTACAACCACTACCTCTTCCTCCACTCCCAAACCCCCTCCATCTTCCCGTCCCAGTGTGTCTAAAAAACTTTTCCTGGCTAACATTGACCTCTTCCCTACACCTCCCCCGTCCTTCCCCCAGGGCCAGGTTGTCTAGAGCCCTGACCAGCACCTCAGCCACCAAATCCTCGTCCAGTGTGGTACCTGCAACAATGGGAGGATCGAAGGGGGCACCCATCAGGGCTGTCAGTGTGCCACCTACTGAAGCCAAGGACCACCCTATTCCGCCACCTGCCAAGGTAAAGAGGGGGCCAGCATGCAGAAGAGAAAAGCATCCAGAACCAAAGAGGACAGTGCCAGGGTCCCAACAGCGACTTCAAGGGGGGGAAGGGACACAAGAGCAAAGGGAAGTCACCTCAGGGCACAGAGCCACCAAGTGAGGGACTAGTGACCCCAATTTCTCAAGACAGGCCAGCAACCTGTACCGCCATCTGTACCGCCACCTGCACGGCAACTGCCACAACTACAGTCACTAGCATCATCCTCAGTGGGCAGCCTTCCGAGGCTGCAGGAGACGGCCTGGTGTCTCCCTCCAGAACTACAGACACCTGCACCACGGGCACCACTGGCAGCATCTCCGTTGCAGACACCGCCGCAGTCACCGCCACCTGTCCTGCGACATGCCCAGCCAATGCCACTACAGTGGACATCAGCAGCATCCCCAGTGGGCAGCCTTCCGAGGCTGCAGGAGACGGCTTGGTGTCTCCCTCCACAACTACAGACACCTGCACCACGGGCACTCAGCAGTATCTCCGCCGCAGACACCGCCGCAGCCACCGCCACCTACCCCGCAACGTGAACAGCCAGTGCCACTACAGCGGACATTAGCAGCATCCCCAGTGGGCAGCCGTCCGAGGCTGCAGGAAACGTCCTGGACCCTGCACTACATGAGGCACCAGCACTGGCACTAACAGCAGTTTGCAGCCTAAGTTGTCGCAAGGTGGAGTGTGGCTCTGCCTCCATGGAGTATCATGCTGCCTGTTACCGGAAAATCTCTTTGCTCAGACACCCAGGTGAGGGAATGGGAACTGCCACACCTCTGGTGCAGCATCACTGGGTAGGTCGCTCCCCCTGCCGCTGCAGCTCCTCCAGGTTCCTGATTCCTGAGACCCACCTAACAGTAAGTACCCCCCACCTCCCAGCCCCTCGCTCTGCCCCGCGCTACTCACCCTCTCTCCTGCTCCTGCTTCTTTTCTTCTTTTCTTCTTCTCTGTTCTTCCTCCTTGCTCCTCGTCTGTAATCTTCTGCTGTACTCTTCTTTTCCCCGTCTTCTCTCTTCTTCTCTTCTTCCTCATCTTCTTCTGTGGTCTTCTGCCTTCTGTTCTTCGTTTTCTGTATCTTCTTCTGTGTTCTTCTGTGTTCTTCTGTGTTCTTCTGTGTTCTTCTGTTCTTCTGTTCCCTGTTCTTCCGGTCCTCTGTTCTTCTGTTCTTCTGTTCTTCTGTTCTTCCGGTCCTCTGGTCTTCTATCTTCTGCCTTCGGCTCTTCTGCCTCCACCATCTTCTTCTCCCCGCGCCTGCCCTCCTGCTCCTACCTCACCCCCCTCCCTCACTCGCATCCCCCTCTCTATCTCCCCTATCTAACCCGTTCACTATCTACCTCCCTCACTCCTCTTATCTACCTATCTCTCTATCCCACTATCTAACTCCCTCACTCTTCACCTCCTCCTATCTTCCTATCTCTCTATCTATTTCCCTATCGATTTCTCTATCTATCTATTTTCTCTATCTACTTCTCTATCTTTCCCCCCCTTCCCGCCACCCCCTCTATTACCTATCTTCCTATCCTCTCACTCTACCTCTCACCCTCACCCACCTGTACAACCCCCCCTCCCCTATCTTCACAACCCTACTCCTATCTTTCTCCCTAATCTCCTAAACCTCCTAACACTCACCCCCCTCCACCCTTAAACCCCCCTCCCCCAGCTCTTCTCACTCTACCTGTCCCCCCCCTCCCTCGCGATTTCCCGCCGCGACCTCCTGCACGCCCCCACCCCCCAGCTCCCATTCGCCCCCAGCTGACCCCTCCCCCCCTCCTACTTCATATGGCGGCCGCTGCGCAACAGTGGTAGCGACCCTTGACCCAAGGGTAGGTCGCTCCCCCTGCCGCTGCAGCTCCTCCAGCTCCTCCAGGTTCCTGAGTTCCTGAGACCCACCTAACAGTAAGTACCCCCCACCTCCCAGCCCCTCGCTCTGCCCCGCGCTACTCACCCTCTCTCCTGCTCCTGCTTCTTTTCTTCTTTTCTTCTTCTCTGTTCTTCCTCCTCGCTCCTCGTCTGTAATCTTCTGCTGTACTCTTCTTTTCCCCGTCTTCTCTCTTCTTCCTCATCTTCTTCTGTGGTCTTCTGCCTTCTGTTCTTTGTTTTCTGTATCTTCTTCTGTGTTCTTCTGTGTTCTTCTGTGTTCTTCTGTGTTCTTCTGTTCTTCCGGTCTTCTGTTCTTCCGGTCTTCTGTTCTTCTGTTCTTCTGTTCTTCTGTTCTTCCGGTCCTCTGGTCTTTTATCTTCTGCCTTCGGCTCTTCTGCCTCCTCCGTCTTCTTCTCCCCGCGCCCGCCCTCCTGCTCCTACCTCACCCCCCTCCCTCACTCGCATCCCCCTCTCTATCCCCCTTATCTAACCCGTTCACTATCTGCCTCCCTCACTCCTCCTATCTACCTATCTCTCTATCTCTCTATCCCACTATCTAACTCCCTCACTCTCGACCTCCTCCTATCTTCCTATCTCTCTATCTATTTCCCTATCTATCGATTTCTCTATCTATCTATTTTCTCTATCTACTTCTCTATCTTTCCCCCCCTTCCCGCCACCCCCTCTATTACCTATCTTCCTATCCTCTCACTCTACCTCTCACCCTCACCCACCTCTACAACCCCCCTCCCCTATCTTCACAACCCTACTCCTATCTTTCTCCCTAATCTCCTAAACCTCCTAACACTCACCCCCCTCCACCCTTAAATCCCCCTCCCCCAGCTCTTCTCACTCTACCTGTCCCCCCCTCCCTCGCGCTTTCCCGCCGCGACCTCCTGCAAGCCCCCGCCTCCCAGCTCCCATTCGCCCCCAGCTGACCCCTCCCCCCCCCTCCTACCTCATATGGCGGCCGCTGCGCGACAGTGGTAGCGACCCTTGACCCAAGGGTAGGTCGCTCCCCCTGCCGCTGCAGCTCCTCCAGCTCCTCCAGGTTCCTGAGTTCCTGAGACCCACCTAACAGTAAGTACCCCCCACCTCCCAGCCCCTCGCTCTGCCCCGCGCTACTCACCCTCTCTTTTGCTTCTTTTCTTCTTTTCTTCTTCTCTGTTCTTCCTCCTCGCTCCTCGTCTGTAATCTTCTGCTGTACTCTTCTTTTCCCCGTCTTCTCTCTTCTTCTCTTTTCCTCATCTTCTTCTGTGGTCTTCTGCCTTCTGTTCTTCGTTTTCTGTATTTTCTTCTGTGTTCTTCTGTGTTCTTCTGTGTTCTTCTGTGTTCTTCTGTGTTCTTCTGTTCTTCTGTTCCCTGTTCTTCTGTTTTTCTGTTCTTCTGTTCTTCTGTTCTTCTGTTCTTCCGGTCCTCTGGTCTTCTATCTTCTGCCTTCGGCTCTTCTGCCTCCTCCGTCTTCTTCTCCCCGCGCCTGCCCTCCTGCTCCTACCTCACCCCCCTCCCTCACTCGCATCCCCCTCTCTATCTCCCCTATCTAACCCGTTCACTATCTACCTCCCTCACTCCTCCTATCTACCTATCTCTCTATCTCTCTATCCCACTATCTAACTCCCTCACTCTCCACCTCCTCCTATCTTCCTATCTCTCTATCTATTTCCCTATCTATCGATTTCTCTATCTATCTATTTTCTCTATCTACTTCTCTATCTTTCCCCCCCTTCCCGCCACCCCCTCTATTACCTATCTTCCTATCCTCTCACTCTACCTCTCACCCTCACCCACCTCTACAACCCCCCCTCCCCTATCTTCACAACCCTACTCCTATCTTTCTCCCTAATCTCCTAAACCTCCTAACACTCACCCCCCTCCACCCTTAAACCCCCCTCCCTCAGCTCTTCTCACTCTACCTGTCCCCCCCTCCCTCGCGCTTTCCCGCCGAGACCTCCTGCACGCCCCCACCCCCCAGCTCCCATTCGCCCCAGCTGACCCCTCCCCCCCCCTCCTACCTCATATGGCGGCCGCTGCGCGACAGTGGTAGCGACCCTTGACCCAAGGGTAGGTCGCTCCCCCTGCCGCTGCAGCTCCTCCAGCTCCTCCAGGTTTCTGAGTTCCTGAGACCCACCTAACAGTAAGTACCCCCCACCTCCCAGCCCCTCGCTCTGCCCCGCGCTACTCACCCTCTCTCCTGCTCCTGCTTCTTTTCTTCTTTTCTTCTTCTCTGTTCTTCCTCCTCGCTCCTCGTCTGTAATCTTCTGCTGTACTCTTCTTTTCCCCGTCTTCTCTCTTCTTCTCTTCTTCCTCATCTTCTTCTGTGGTCTTCTGCCTTCTGTTCTTCGTTTTCTGTATCTTCTTCTGTGTTCTTCTGTGTTCTTCTGTGTTCTTCTGTGTTCTTCTGTTCTTCTGTTCCCTGTTCTTCTGGTCTTCTGTTCTTCTGTTCTTCTGTTCTTCCGGTCCTCTGGTCTTCTATCTTCTGTCTTCGTCTCTTCTGCCTCCTCCGTCTTCTTCTCCCCGCGCCTGCCCTCCTGCTCCTACCTCACCCCCCTCCCTCACTCGCATCCCCCTCTCTATCTCCCCTATCTAACCCGTTCACTATCTACCTCCCTCACTCCTCTTATCTACCTATCTCTCTATCCCACTATCTAACTCCCTCACTCTCCACCTCCTCCTATCTTCCTATCTCTCTATCTATTTCCCTATCTATCGATTTCTCTATCTATCTATTTTCTCTATCTACTTCTCTATCTTTCCCCCCCTTCCCGCCACCCCCTCTATTACCTATCTTCCTATCCTCTCACTCTACCTCTCACCCTCACCCACCTCTACAACCCCCCCTCCCCTATCTTCACAACCCTACTCGTATCTTTCTCCCTAATCTCCTAAACCTCCTAACACTCACCGCCCTCCACCCTTAAACCCCCCCAGCTCTTCTCACTCTACCTGTCCCCCCCCTCCCTCGCGCTTTCGCGCCGCGACCTTCTGCACGCCCCCGCCCCCCAGCTCCCATTCGCCCCCAGCTGACCCCTGCCCCCCCCTCCTACCTCATATGGCGGCCGCTGCGCGACAGTGGTAGCGACCCTTGACCCAAGGGTAGGTCGCTCCCCCTGCCGCTGCAGCTCCTCCAGCTCCTCCAGGTTCCTGAGTTCCTGAGACCCACCTAACAGTAAGTACCCCCCACCTCCCAGCCCCTCGCTCTGCCCCGCGCTACTCACCCTCTCTCCTGCTCCTGCTTCTTTTCTTCTTTTCTTCTTCTCTGTTCTTCCTCCTCGCTCCTCGTCTGTAATCTTCTGCTGTTCTCTTCTTTTCCCCGTCTTCTCTCTTCTTCTCTTCTTCCTCATATTCTTCTGTGGTCTTCTGCCTTCTGTTCTTCGTTTTCTGTATCTTCTTCTGTGTTCTTCTGTGTTCTTCTGTGTTCTTCTGTTCTTCTGTTCCCTGTTCTTCCGGTCTTCTGTTCTTCTGTTCTTCTGTTCCCTGTTCTTCCGGTCTTCTGTTCTTCTGTTCTTCTGTTCTTCCGGTCCTCTGGTCTTCTATCTTCTGCCTTCGGCTCTTCTGCCTCCTCCGTCTTCTTCTCCCCACGCCTGCCCTCCTGCTCCTACCTCACCCACCTCCCTCACTCGCATCCCCCTTTCTATCTCCCCTATCTAACCCGTTCACTATCTACCTCCCTCACTCCTCCTATCTACCCATCTCTCTATCTCTCTATCCCACTATCTAACTCCCTCACTCTCCACCTCCTCCTATCTTCCTATCTCTCTATCTATTTCCCTATCTATCGATTTCTCTATCTAGCTATTTTCTCTATCTACTTCTGTATCTTTCCCCCCCTTCCCGCCACCCCCTCTATTACCTATCTTCCTATCCTCTCACTCTACCTCTCACCCACCTCTACAACCCCCCCTCCCCTATCTTCACAACCCTACTCCTATCTTTCTCCCTAATCTCCTAAACCTCCTAACACTCACCCCCCTCCACCCTTAAATCCCCCTCCCCCAGCTCTTCTCACTCTACCTGTCCCCCCCCTCGCGCTTTCCCGCCGCGACCTCCTGCTCGCCACCGCCCCCCAGCTCCCATTCGCCCCCAGCTAACCCCTCCCCCCCTACCTCATATGGTGGCCGCGCCGCTGGCGCGCCGGAGGCGCGCCAGAGGCAAGCCCGTCTGCGCCCGTCCGTGCCTGGCCCGCGCCCAGCGCCACGACCCCTGGTCCCAAGCTCTCCCAAGCTCCGCTGATCCGCAACGACCCCACCACCCTCCACGCCCTCAACCCAGGACGCTCCAACACCTGCTTCCAAGCTCACCCCAAACGCACCCATGGACCCTTCGCCTGCAACTCCTGCAAACGCATCTTCCACCACGCTACTACCACGACCACAAGCCCACGCGCCATCAACCACCTCAAGTGCATCCTAGTCAACGCTCGCTCCGTCCACAAACACGCCGTCGAACTCTGGGACCTCCTGGATTCCACAGCACCAGACGTCGCCTTCATCACGGAGACCTGGATGAACGCCTCCTCTGCGCCAGACATCGCCACCGCCATCCCCGAAGGCTACAAGATCTCCAGGAAAGACCGCACCAACCAAGCAGGAGGAGGTATCGCCATCGTCTTCAAAGACTCCATCAGCGTCACCACCTCCACCGAAGACACCCCTCTCGCCGCTGAACACCTGCATTTTCAGATTCGCACCGACCCGAGGACCACCCTCAGAGGATCCCTCGTCTACCGTCCTCCCGGACCACGCGCCCCTTTCAGCGATGCCATCGCCGACTTCATCTCCCCGCACGCCCTCGCCTCACCGGTCTACATCCTCCTAGGCGACCTCAACTTCCATCTGGAACAAAACAACGACCCCAACACCACCACCCTGCTCGACAACCTCGCCAACCTCGGCCTCAAACAACTGGTGAACACCGCCACCCACATCGCCGGACACACGCTCGACCCTATCTTCTCCACCAGCAAACACGTCTTCTTCAGCCACACCTCCGCCCTACACTGGACCGACCACAGCTGCGTCCACTTCACATTTCGATGCGAGACCCGCCACCTCCGCACTCAACCCATCCCTCATCGACAGTGGAACAAGATCCCTGAAGAGCAACTCTTCTCCGCACTAGCCGCCAACCAACCCACCCTCACCACCGACCCCAACGACGCAGCCCTCAAACTCACAAACTGGATCTCCAACTGCGCAGACAACCTTGCTCCCCTCAAACGCACGCATCGACAGACCAACACCAAAAACCTCTCTGGTTCTCTGACACCCTCAAAGAATCAAAGAAAACTTGTCGCGGCCTTGAGAAAGCCTGGCGCAAGGACCACACCGCTGACAACATGAACTCCCTCAAGAACGCTACCCGCGAACACCACCACCTGATACGCGCTGCCAAAAGGAACTTCTTCACCGACAGACTGGACAAAAACAGCCACAACAGCAGAGAACTCTTCAGCATTGTCAAGGAGTTCTCCAACCCCAGCGCCAACGCCAACGCCGTCACGCCCTCACAGGATCTGTGCGAATCCCTCGCCACTTTCTTCCATTGCAAGATCAGCGACCTCCACGACAGCTTCGGACACCAGACCCAACCAAACACCACCGAACCCGCATCCCCGGCCATCACCCTCAACAACTGGACCCACATCAATGCGTAAGAAACCAAATCCATCATGAACTCTATCCACTCCGGCGCCCCTTCGGACCCTTGCCCGCACTTCATCTTTAACAAAGCCGACGACATCATCGCCCCGCACCTCCAGACCGTCATCAACTCTTCTTTTTCTTCTGCTACCTTCCCCGAATGCTGGAAACACGCCGAAGTCAACGCCCTACTAAAGAAACCTACGGCTGACCCGAGCGACCTGAAAAACTTCCACCCCATCTCTCTTCTGCCTTTCCCAGCCAAAGTAATAGAGAAGACCGTCAACAAACAGCTGACCACCTTCCTGGAAGACAACAACCTGCTCGACCCCTCACAAACCGGATTCCGAACCAACCACAGCACTGAAACCGCCCTCATCTCAGTCACAGACGACATCAGAACCCTGATGGACAACGGTGAAACAGTCACCCTCATTCTCCTCGACCTCTCGGCTGCCTTTGACACCGTCTGTCACCGCACCCTAATCACCCGCCTCCGCTCCACTGGGATCCAAGGCCAGGCCCTGGACTGGATCGCCTCCTTCCTCGCAAACCGTTCACAAAGAGTTTACCTCCCTCCGTTTCGCTCAGAACCCACCAAGATCATCTGCGGCGTACCTCAAGGCTCATCACTCAGCCCGACACTCTTCAATGTCTACATGAGCCCCCTCGCCAACATCGTACGCAAGCATGACATCATCATCACCTCCTACGCCGACGACACCCAACTTATACTCTCCCTCACCAAGGACCCAGCCAGCGCCAAGACCAACCTACAAGAGGGTATGAAGGACGTCACAGATTGGATGAGACTCAGCCGCCTAAAGCTGAACTCTGAAAAAACGGAAGTCCTCATCCTCGGCAACACCCTGTCCGCCTGGGACGACTCCTGGTGGCCCAAGGCCCTTGGCACCGCACCGACCCCCACAGACCACGCCCGCAACCTCGGCTTCATCTTGGACCCTCTTCTCACCATGACTAAGCAAGTCAACGCCGTGTCCTCCGCCTGCTTCCTCACCCTCCGCATGCTCCGTAAGATCTTCCGCTGGATCCCCGCCGACACCAGAAAAACCGTGACCCACGCCCTCGTCACGAGCCGCCTGGACTACGGCAACACCCTCTACGCCGGGACCACAGCCAAACTCCAAAATCGCCTGCAACGCATTCAAAACGCCTCGGCCCGCCTCATCCTAGACGTACCCCGCAGCAGCCACATCTCCGCACACCTGAGACACCTGCATTGGCTCCCAGTCAGCAAAAGGATCACCTTCCGACTTCTCACCCACGCACACAAAGCCCTCCACAACAAGGGACCGGAATACCTCAACAGACGCCTCAGCTTCTACGTCCCCACCCGCCTCCTCCGTTCCTCTGGTCTCGCACTCGCTGCCGTCCCTCGCATCCGCCGCTCCACGGCGGGTGGGAGATCTTTCTCCTTCCTGGCGGCCAAGACCTGGAACTCCCTCCCCACCAGCCTCAGGACCACCCAGGACCACTCCGCTTTCCGGAGACTCCTAAAGACCTGGCTGTTCGAGCAGCGATAACCCCCCCTTTTTTTCCCCTAGCGCCTTGAGACCCGCACGGGTGAGTAGCGCGCTTTATAAATGTTAATGATTTGAATTGATTTGGGCACCAAGCCCCCTCCAGAACTAGTGGAGAAAAGCATCCACTCACCTTATCCTTGGCAGGATGAACCACTCTGGGCACCAAGCCCGCTCCAGAACCAGTGGAGAAAGCATCCACTCACCTGATCCTTGGCAGGATGAAGCACTCTGGGCACCAAGCCCCCTCCAGAACCAGTGGAGAAAAGCATTCACTAACCCAGTCCTTGGCAGGATGAAGCACTCTGGGCACCAAGCCCACTCCAGAACCAGTGGGAGACGCCACCCACTAGAGAGACTATGGCCTTGCACTCCCCAGGACCAAGCTGTGGGCAAACCACCCACTTGAGAGACTGTGTCCTTGCACTCCCCAGGACCAAGCAGTAGGCAAACCACCCACGTGAGAGACTTAAGAGACTGTGGCCTTGCACTCCCCAGGACCAAGCAGTGGGCAAACCACCCACGTGAGAGACTTGAGAGACTGTGGCTTTGCACTCCTCAGGACCAAGCAGTGGGCATGGAGCCCCCTCGAGGAGCAGTGGCGTCGTCCCATCATCCGGCTGAGGTGTCCCCCCTCCCCTTCTCCCTGAGGTGCCTGTTTTTTTCCGACCTGATGCCCCTACAGTGTTCTCTCCATTTTAAGGCAGGTGTCATGTGTGGGCTTCACCAGTGCTTTTTGGGACCAATGGTCCACGGACATTTGATGGGACAATGTACGGACTTGTGTACTTGCTGTTAATATTTGTTTATACTGATGATTTAAAGTTATCTTGGGCTATCTGATTGTTCGATTATTACACTCGTTAAACTCATTTCATTTGGTCCTTGCATTCTTCCATGGGGTGACGGGGTGTATCTGTGATGTGATTGGATATGTGTGTGTGTTGTTGTGGGTAGGGGGTGCAGGTATTGCATGCATGTGTCAGTCTCTTTTGCCTCCTCCCCTCCCCTGTGTGCTAGGTGCAGTACTCACCATCGTTGTCGCCGCCACCTTTGATGTTCCTGGTAGATGAGGAGGTAGACCAGCATGGGCTTGACCTGTAACTCGGGCTCCATGGTGTCCTGGTTGTTCGTTGGCTGTTGAAAGGTGAGTGGTTTTCCTTCCAAAGACTGTTTCTGCTGTGCTTTTGATGGCATTGGTACCTCCCCAGAAAAGCTGGCTGATTGGTGCCTTGTATTAGTGTGGGCGGTACATTGACTTCCGCCTGTCTGTTGGCGGTTACCGCTGCGGTGTTTGTTTCTACCGCCATCATGGTCGGAGTCTTAAAGTGGCTGTCTGTGTTGGCGGTTTCGGCCATGGTCGTGATTCCATTTTCTTTTCTGCTGGCCTGTTGGCGGTATTACCGCCGCTTTATCACCGACCGCCAGGGTTGTAATGAGGGCCATTATTTGGCCAGGCAATTGTGAAGGGTATTTTTGAGCATTGAGATGTGTCAAATGGTGCAGCACAGTGTTCCCTACTGACCCATTACTATAATTCATATCACATACCTCTAAAATACATTCAAATTCTGAGTTCTGGTCCATGCATTCAGCACCATCACATCATATCACCTCTGCAAGCATATTTTTTGCCTTGGGGTCCTCGACCGATGTTATTCACTCTTGACATTTTGAGAGTGTTCATCACCTTTTCCTTCCATGGCTTAAGGTACAGCTGCAGCTGATAACTGCCACAGGTTGCCATGGTTTCGTGTGTGCCTTGTGAGTATCTCAAATTAATTTCTATTTAAATTTTGGAATTTCTTTTTGATGTCTTCCACATAATATGTATATGTGGATACCATATTCATTATGCCCTTCCACAGGTATGTTCTCATTTTCAGTGGCATTTTTATCAGGAGGTCACCCACAAGACATTTGAAATATTTCACCACAACCATACTCACAAATTCAAGCCCAGAATCTATGATCTGGTACTTAGTAACCTTGCTGGAGTGCATAATGGAAGCTTTCAGTTTTTGGTGTTTTTGCTGATCGTAGGCAAGTGTTGTGAGAGGATGACACTGGATGCTCAAACTGGATTTTCTCTGGACTTCAGCAAAATAAAATGCCCACCTGCACACCCCCAGGCAGCATAAGGGTATAACGGTGCTCCGGCTTGCTTAAAAGTCCTTGTTTTCTGCTTTACAATCTCTTTCTTGTCTGCAGGTGGTCTTGTGGGAGCTCCAGGGGCTGTTAGTACCTGAATATGACCACTTCTTGGTGCACTACTCATGCTCTAAATAATTGGTATAGGATTTATCAAACTCAGTAAATGCTGTATATGCAGTTTGTACTGGATTTGATAAATACATGTTTGGCGGTCCATGCAACACCATCGTGACAGCAGCGATCCGATGGTCATCGGCTAGGTGGTTGGAACACCATATTGCGATGCTGTTGGGCCCACAGAGGAAAGACTGCAGCGGTCCCACCAGCACCACCAGGCAGCGTAGACTGCTGTGGTGGCGAGGCAGGCAAACCGGCCAAGGGAGCCAGGGTTTCCACCCAACATATTATGATGTTGCACACCACCAGTGTGACATTGGTGGTCCAACCTCCACTTCCCAGCAGGTAGAAACAGAGAACATAAAGGAAGGAACTCCTCTGCAGGCAGTGTTACATGTCCTCTGCCACCATGGACCCCATCACACATGTTGTGCAGCTGTTGCTGCTCATTGATGGACCCCAAAGTCCATGCAACCAACATTAGGGACACACAGCTACCTGTGTCATTAAGCTCATCAACAGATCATCGCTTCGTCATCCACATGATATGGGGCTCATGCTACGGGCACCAAGTATACTTGACATTGTGTCCTGGATTGGAGTCATTCACAGCTATCAAATGCCCCTTTTGGGCAGCTCACTTACACTGCACCGCTACACTCCACAAAACACGTCTGCCCATTTCAGGCACAGGGAGTGAAGTGTACAGAACATCATGTTACACAACAGTAACATAACATTTGCCATTTCAAGTGATATCCTCATTTTCCTCACATGCCTTGGACTGAAGAATTAAGACACATATGTATGGATGTGACATGGAACACAAATACTCCTTCCTTGAAATATCCCTGTAATGGGCCCACACATCACCCACATTACAGTGGAAGGTGAATAGGATGCACAATAGTTTGTGAAACAAATCTGCACAGCTTACAATGCAAACAAAATCTGTACAATAGATAGGGGGGCATCAGGAGGACTCATGGAAGGATGCTACAGTGGGACGCATTTCACTTTGCACATGCCCCTAAGCATCATTGGCACAGGAACTAGGCCTTCCTGTATCTTAGGGACAATCAATATTTGAGCCAAGTGACATGCCTATCTGCCAAATGTGTAAATGTAAATCAAGAAAGCACATACAACAGCAACAGAATGGCCTTACATCTAGATGAAGTATCTGCAAGATACACACATCAAAACAGACACAAGGTCAGTCAAAGGCAAAGGAAGCTAGTGCAATTGAACACACTCCATGTGTAGACAAACAAAACTCTAGCTCCCATACAGTAGGTGAATGTATGATTCATATCAGGGGGACAGATCTAACACCATACATGCTGCCATTGGCCAACACAAGATGGAATACTTACCCTAGCAAACATAACACAATGCAATGACACCCCACTTGAATTACCACCCACTTATCCATACAATGAACATCTACCCTTGTCTTGGTGACACCAGCACTGTCCACAAAGTCATATGTTGCAAGCAACAGCAAATGGATCAGCGATCAGGGTGAACACACACAACTGTAGGCATACAACACAAGTGTACCCAACTAAACAACAACTTTAGTTTAGTCAATTCAAAGGCTAAAGAGCAAAGGCAATTTGTCAGTCCACATGAGTCCGTGCACATTATTGTGCCCAGGCTAGACTCCAACCTCTACCAGGGAATCTCCAAAGGAAGGGGCATCAAGTGGGCAGGCAGGCACCTCAGGGATCATCCTTGGGTGGGGTCAGATTTGGAATGGATAAGTTTGGGTTTTGGAGGGGTTCCTTTGGAGGGGTAGATGTCTTCTTGGGGGTAGGGGCATGGGTGCTTGTATGGGGGTAGGTGTGACGGGGAGGACTCAGATGTGGAAAGGATGGGTTGGAATGTGGGTGAAGGCCTCTTGGGTTTGAGAGGCGGTTCCGAGAGAACAGGGGACAGGGCATGGTCCAAAAGGAAACTCTCTTTAGGAAAATGGGTAGGGATGTTAGAAATGGGGTGTTTGGTTGGTAGTCAGGTTACCCCCTGTCCAAGCAAGTAACCTCACTCTAGTCAGGGGAATGGAGAAACACACTTAGATAACCCCTGCTTAACCCCTTGGCAGCTTGGCACAAGCAGTCAGGCTTATCTCAGAAGCAATCTGTATATACAGTAATACAGTGAAAACACTACAAAATGGACACCACACCAGTTTAGAAAAATAGGTACTATTTATCTAAATCAAACAACACCAAAATGACAAAAACCCAACATTCACAAGTTAAAATACTCCATAGAAAACAATGGAAACAATGTGTACACACAGTAATACAGTGAAAACACTACAGAATGTACACCACACCTGTTTAGAAAAATAGGAAATATTTATCTAAATCAAACAAGACCAAAACGACAAAAATCCAACATATACAAGTTAACATACTTCATAGAAAGCAATGGGAGCCATGATTTTTTGCATCAAAAATAAAGCAGCATTGGCGTGCATGCATCGGAAAAGGCAGTGATGTGTTGATTTCTTCCTTGCAAGGGAGACAGTGCGTCATTTCTTCTCCACTCAGGTCAGCGATCTGTCATTTTTCTCCCTCGCAAGAGAGCAATGTGTCGATTTCCAGACGTGGCACCTGGTATCCACGCAGAGCCAGGTTGACTTTGAAGCCACGGGACGAAGCATGGAAAATCCTTTTGCACTGTTCGAAAACCGCACTGCGAGGGGATTGCGTCATTATCAACAGCCGCAAGCAGGTGTTGCTTGTTGTTTCTCAAGCCATGATGCGTCGATCTCCTAGCCGCAATGCAGGTAGAATGTTGATTTTAGCTGTGAGGCTGGTGGCGCGTTGTTTATCAGCAGTGCTGCAGATGGTGCGGTGTAAATGTCCCAATGAGTCCAATACTTATACCCCTTTTTGCCTTTGAAGTAGGCCTATTTCAAAGGAAAGTCTCTGTTGTTCACAAGATCCTGCCTTCCCAGGCCAGGCCACGCCACACACCAGCGGGCTGGAGACTGCATTGTGAGAGAGCAGGCACAACCCACTCATGTTTAAGTGGACACTCCTCCCTCCACTCTAGCACAGATAGCTCAGCAGGATATGCAAGCTACGCCCCAGGTCCCTTTGTCTCACTGTCTAGAGGGGATTCACAAACAGCCCAGCTGTCAGACTCACCTATACAGGCAATCCACAAACAGGCAGAGTCACAGAATGGTTTAAGCAAGAAAATGCCTACCTTCTAAAAGTAGCATTTTCAAACTAACAATCTAAAAGCCAACTTCACTAAAGGATGTATTTTTAAATTGTGAGTTCAGAGACTCCAAACTCCATTGTTCTATCTGCTGTCAAAGGGAATCTGCACTTTAATTATATTTAAAGGTAGCCCCATGATAACCTATGAGAGGGATAGACTTTGCAATAGTGGAGACTGAATTTAGCAGTACTTCAGTGCTATGACATGTAACACACATCAGTGCATGTCCCACCTTTAGCATACACTGCACCCTGCCCATGGGGCTACCTAGGGTTTACCTTAGGGGTACCTTACATGTATGAAAAGGGAAGGTTTGGGCCTGGCAAGTGGGTACACTTGCCAAGTGGAACTGGCAGTTTCAAACTGTGCACACAGACACTGCAGTGGCAGATCTGAGCCATGTTTACAGGGCTACTCATAGCGTGGCACAACCAGTGCTGCAAACCAACTAGTAGCATTTGATGTACAGGCCCTGGGCACCACTAGAGCACTTTACTAGGGAGTTACTAGTAAATCAAATATGCCAATTATGGATAAGCCAATTACACATACATTTTACATCGCAGAAAGCAGCACTTTAGCACTGGTTAGCAGTGATAAAGGGTCCTGAGTATCAAAATCAGAACAAAAAGAGTCCAGCACACATCAACAACCTGGGAAGCAGAGGCAAAAGGTTAGGGGAGACCACACCAAGGTTGTCAAGTTGAACAGTAGGGTTATCAGAAATGGCTGGGTAATTGGAGGTTGAGGGAGTGATGGGTTTTTCTGAGGGTGCGGAGGCCTTGGGCGTGTGCATATGTGAGGTAAGCTTGTGTTTGAGTAGTGTCTGTTGCATGTGTGAATATGGATATTTGTGTTCTTTGGGGTCTTGGAGGTGAAGATGCTGGGTGATGTGGGAGTGGTGGATGTGTGTGTGTCTGCTGGAGAAGTGTCTGTGGCTATAGTGGATGTTGTTGATGTGTCTGTGAGTGTTAGGATGGTGCCTAGGGGTATGGTGGATGTGGTGGATGTCTCTGTGTGTGTTGGGGTGGTATCTGTGTTGGTATTAGTAATGTGGTGGATGTGTCTGTGGGTTTTGTGCTGCTGCCTGCAGGTATGATGTCTGAGATGTTTGGGTCTGTGGGTTGTGAGCTGTTGTCTGGGTATATGGTGGGTATGGTGGCTGTGTCACTGGATTCTGTGGGGGTGTTTTTGTATGTGGTGGATGTGGTGTGTGGGTTGGTGGGGATGTCTGTTGAAATGGTGGCTGATGTGGTATCTATGGGTGAATATTGAGTGCCTGCATGCTTGTGTGTCTGTGTTGATGTGTGCTGTTTTTGTGTGTTGAGGTGGGTGTGTGTGGATGTTCCTCTGTGATTGGGGCAGGTAGGGGAATAGGGAATTTGGATTGCAAAGACATGGTGGAGGGGAGGATTGTGAAGGGGTGGCTGGCTGCCATCATTGAGGTGACCAGAGCCTGAAAAGATCTCTGTAGGCCAGACATGTCACTATGAGTGACTTCCAGGAAAGCATTTGTCTGCTGCAGTTGGCTTGCCAACCCCGGGATGGCATTCACAATGGCAGTCTGCCTCACTGATATACTCCTCAGGAGATCAATAGCCTCCTCACTCAGGGCAACAGGGGAAACAAGGGCTGCAATTGAGCTGCCTGGGGGAAAGGAGAGGCCCACCCTCTTGGGTGAGAAGGTAGGGAGCAACACAAAGGGTGACATTAGAACTGGAGGGGGAATGGAGAAGGATGGTACAGGAGCAGGTCCTATTGGGACTGTCACCACAAGGGAGTGGCCACTGAGGTGAAATCCAATGATGATGAGGTTGATCCTGTGTCCTCTGTGGCACTCCCCTCACCCTCAGGGCCACTGGGTCTCTCCGTGTCGTAGGGAAGCCATTTTAGCAATGCTTGTGGGCATGTTATTTTATCAAGTAGTCTGCTGTCTGTGCGGTTTAGCCTAGCAACATTTAATTTTATTACATTTTATTCTTTTAGAAACAATCACATTTGTGGTGATGTTTCATTTTACTGTATATTGCCGTCCTTTTGCTTAGGAAAGCAATTACATTTCTTAGCACAACATTCTTTCACTCTGCTTTATTCAAAGCTACTACAAGATAGGGTTGCCGGCACAAAGTGGTATGTCACATCTCTAACATTTCACAGAAACATATGTATTTTTACATGGAAACACTTTTCTCAGAACACTAGCTGTTTTATTATAAAAACATCTCTCTGTCCCCTGCATGTTAGTGGGAGGCTCCAGCCAGATGACTACTACCACATGCTGTCTGACTTGCTGAGACTACTGGTTCCCTGGTCTATATGTTGAACGTGTCTCAATAGACAGCAGACTCCTTCACTACTGTCATACTCAGGTATGGGGGAATGATGTCTTCCCATAGGGTCCTGAAGGGTGGATTAGGGTTTATTCTGCTGTGGTCTAACATAGAACATTAGTGCCATAGGACGAAATCACACAACCATCAGTGAGCAACTTCTCCGCCCTCAAATCAGCCATGCACAAACACCACCAGCTCATCCGGACCACCAAACGATCCTTCTACAAAGAGCACATAGACGGCAACGCACACAACAGCAAGGATTTTTTCACCATCATTAAAGAACTCATCAAACCCAAATCCTGCGCCACCGAACCTCCGCACTCTCCCAGACCTCTGCAACTCCCTCTCCAGCTACTTCCACCGCAAGATCGCAGACATACGAAAGCTTCACATCGACACCACCCACCATCACCACCACCGATGCAGCCAACACCACAGAAGCCCACCGCGCCAACGTGCTGAACACCTGGACCCCCAACAACGAGCAAAATCATGAGCTCCATCCACTCAGGCTCCCCAACAGACCCTTGGCCCCACCATGTCTTCAACAAGGCTAGCCAAATCATCGATCCCCAGCTCCGGGCCGTTATCAACAGCTCTTTCGAGACCACAACCTTCCCAGATATTTGAAAACACGCTGAAGTCAACGCTCTGCTCAAAAAACCCAAAGCAGACCCCGAAGACCTCACAAACTACCGACCTATCTCTCTACTCCACTTCCCCGCAAAGGTCATAGAGAAGATAGTAAACAAACAACTGTCTCGCTTCCTGGAGGACAACAACATACTCAACGTCTCCCAGTCTGGATTCTGCAAAAACCACAGCACCAAAACCACCCTCATCGCCTGCACAGACGACATCAGGACCAGATTGGACAAGGGTGAAACCGTCACCCTCATCCTTCTAGACCTCTTCTCAGCATTCGACACCGTATGCCACCAAATCCTTCGCACATGCCTCTTCGATGCCGGTATTCACCACAAAGCCCTGGACTGACTCACCTCCTTCCTCTCCAAAAGAACACAAAGATTTCGCCTGCCTCCATTCCAGTCTACAGCCACCAAAACCACTTGATCCCCCAAGGATCCTTACTCAGCCCCACCGTGTTCAGTATCTACATGGCTCTGCTCACCAGCATCGTCCTCCCACACAGCCTCAACATCATTTCACACGGCGACGACACCCAGCTCATCCTTTCCCTCACAAAGAACCCATCTACTGCCAAGAACAACCTACACACCAGACTCCCCGCCATCGCTAGCTGGATGACAGCAAGCCACGTCAAATTGAACTCAGGAAAAACCAAGATCATCATCTTCGGATCTAACAAGACAGCATGAACGACTCCTGGTGGCCTGCCCTAGGACCACCCCCAACACCCACCACCCATGCACGCAATCTTGGCATCATACTTGACTTGTCTCTCTCCATGACTCAGCATATCAACGCCATTTCATCCTCCTGCTTCAACACCCTACACATGCTACGCAAGACCTTCAAGTGGATCCCAATAGATATTAGAAGAACGTCACCCACACCCTCATCAGCAGCAGACTGGACTACGGCAACGCCCTCTATGCAGGGACCACAGCCAAGCTACAGAGAAAACTCCAGCGCATCCAGAACACCACCACATGTCTCATCCTCAACCTCCCTCACCACAAGCACATCTCCACCCACCTCAGATCCCTACACTGGCTGCCCATCAACAAAAGGATTGCCTTCAAAATCCTAATCTACACTCACAAAGCCCTCCACGACACCGGACCAGCCTACCTCAATGAACGAGTCAACTTCCACGTTCCGACCCTCCATCTCCGCTCCGCCAACCTCGCCCTCACAACAGCCCCCCACATCAAACGCACCACCTCCGGGGGCAGATCCTTTTCCCACCTTGCCGCCAAAACCTGGAACTCCCTCCCCACCAACCTACGCAAGACCTAGGACCTCCTAACTTTCAGGAAGTGCCTCAAAACATGGCTCTTCGAGCAGTAACACTCACCCCACCCCCAGTGCCGTGAAACCCTCCCAGGTGAGTAGCGTGCTTAAGAAATTTTATTGATTGATTGATTGAACTTGAATAGTGACGTGACAGTATGGTGGGATTTTTCTTGTGTTTCACTTTTCTTGTCACCATTCTGCTTCTAGTATGTTTTATCATCCTAATTATTGCAGTTCATGTTACTTTATCTTGGATGCAGCTGATTCAATACATCTTGTTGAACCTTTCCCTGCTTCTGCTTGTCTTTCCATGTATGAGACGAATGTAAGTGAGATCTGATCCACCACAATTTTCTGGAGAAGTCGCAATGTCATGCACCAAGTTGCCACAAATCACCCCTGCTCTTGAGCATAGGTGAGGTGCTGCTAACTGTCTGGAAATGGATTAGGCCGACAGTTGCCACATGGTGTGGTATCAAACTCAGTTCTCCTCAATTTAGGTGATGCTGCCACCCAAATCCAGCAGCCTCATTGGTACAATGAGAGTGAACGCGACATGGCAATGTGTGGTCAAGCACTGATTTTCAGATCTTCCTGAGTATCTCTGTCTGACTATGTGCTAAAGGCACCTCAATACTATATACAGGGACATCCATTGGTTTTGAGGATTTCATCCTCAGCAAGATAGGCAGTGCCTATTCGATGCTGTAGGTTGTTCAAGCTTGAACCTTAAAAGGATCAATCCTCATTTGCTGTCCTTATCTCTGAACAGGTGTGTTTACCATGGAGAACCCACAATGGGTGGTAATTGAGGTAAACATACGACCTACCCTCACAGCTTGTTTATTAGCTAGTGGCCTCACAGCCCAGGGGGGTCCTGTTACGTTTGTATTTGAGGCTCATCCAGGCAATAGAACAGAAACATTTTATTCTTGGGTCAATTTCCCAGCAGTTGATGGGAACACTCATACATTTCATCATTATACACCTGCTAATGTACCTGCCCAATGCAGAGCATACACATAATTAGAGATACCTTTATCCTTTCATGACCACCATAAGTGGCTTGATGGTGCCCTACTCCACACAATACTTCATGTAAGGTTAGGTCTTCTGAGTAAAACACACCGCATCCTGATGCAAGCACCTCGACAGTAGCTGAAGTTCTCTGCTTCTGCTTATGAACTTACAGCAATATATAGACTCTCAGTACAGTTTGTAATGCAAACATTAGACACTAACCCAGTACGCGCTGCTCCATCGCAACCACATGCAGTCAGAACAGGCATTAACCCTGCAACAATACATTCAATTATGGGTAAGGTACCCACCAAACGGTAAGAAATTCAGTTTTGGTTAGCTCAAAAGGTAAACGCCCTGGAGGCAGTATTTCCCATTATAGAAGCTCAAGATAAACACAGAATTCTCACTATGTGCTTGCCATTTGGGATGTTTCCCACAGTAGACAACTGCAATACTTGGGGCACGGTATTTGCCTCTCTCTATACTACCGCACACAGTACTCCAACACATGCCAATCTTCCAGAAGTGTTCAAACAAATTCAAGATAAAGACGAGACTGCCCCAGCCCTAGATTTGGGGATGCAATTTGGCAATTTTGCCATTGCATCTTCAATAATATTAAGTAATCTTAAAGGTGAAGCAGTACCACCAGTAGTTCACTTGCGGCTCCAGGACGTTCCTGTACAGGTTCAAAAATGCGATCTGCCAAATATTATCACTGAAACAACTCTAGTATTGGTTGGGATAATCTGGGAGCCAGACCTAGTAAACCACAAATACAAGGTAAATCCAATAATGGTTCTATCAAGCAAGCACCTGAGGGTTCTTAAAAAGGCTGGGATAAACAAAAATGAACACCTAAATAAGAAAGGGGATAATTTTTACATTCAGCGATCCCTCAAAGCTGCTATAATCTTAGAAATGAAGATAAGATAAAAACTCCTGATAGATATCAATATAATGCTACAAGCCGATCTCGTTCCTTTCATGACTCACCGGATAAACACATTGAGAGAGGTGGGTGGTCAGAGCAGGGAACTGAGTATGCAAAATTGAGAAAGGAGTCCCAACTCTCATCAGAAGTTTCTGTTATGAAAGAAGAGAAACTTCCCCAACAAAAACCTTGATTAAAAAAAAGAAGGTGGCAACGATTTCTGTACGAAATGCCACTGAGGATGAGAACTTTACAGAAGTACAGGAAGTGGGCACTGGCCCTGCTAGACAGCATGCCAGAGGTCACAATAGTTCACCGGAATCTTCAAAAGCATCTGAAGGTGAAACTAACAAGTCAAGACTGTGGACATGGGCGTCTCCACACCCAACAGGGTACATAAACTGAAAATACAAGTAGAAAGAGACATTGAGCGCACAATAGATACTAGCTTTTTGGCTCACTTAACTACCATTTAGGATATTTTATTGGCTGTAAAAGATTGGCCACCAGATTTTGTCCTAAATCTCCCATATGGGGAAGAGGTAATTGAACCATCTTTCTCGCCACTAGTTCCAGTAAAGCTCAGGGAGGCTTGCGTATTGATTGGGCATTGGCGCACGCACCCACGTTGTATCATAATCATGTAGTGTGGGATAAACATTCTCTGTACCATATAATACAGATTACGTCCCAACCACAACCTCAACCTAAACCGCAATATCCAATCAAACATGAAGCTAAAACACCTGTGAGAGGAATCCTTGTACAGTTAGAGTACCAGGGCGTAATCAAACCCTGTCTCTCACCAATGAACACCCTGTTATACCCTGTAGCTAAACCATGCCATCCACATAAAATAGTCCTGGACTGCAGAAACTTAAATAGTCTTACACACACACTTGCCATTCAAATACAAACAGTATACTCTTATTAAAAATATAGTGCATGAACAACCTTGGATATCTCCAACAGTTTCTTCTGCCAAATCTAACGCCTCAAAGTAGAAATTTACCATGTTTTAGCGATTTAAGCTTGCAAAAAAAAGTTTTGCAGACTCCCACAGGGGTGTAAAAACAGTCCAGGATTGTTTTCAGGTGTTACTACAAATTTACAAGACATTGACCCTGAGGCATTGTCCTACTTAGATGATATCTACCACTAATTAAGTTGCTCTCGTTGAGTAAAGATAAAGAAAGATTTAGACTACAATCCCATTCTTGGATGACTATCAATACTTACAAGGCTCTGTCAGCGCAGCCATATATGGCTGCATTATTGAAAAAAAGAATTTAAGTGAAGGTTCTCCACGCAAGCTCGGCCTACTCCCTTCTTTAGATGCACCTCCAAAATTTCTTAGACCCTTAAACTGCGGGAGACGTGGGCTTTGTGCATATCCCCAGGAGGACTTCTTACATATTCTTTGTATATACCCTGCACTGTAATCTTGGCTGAAACTATGGCCCTCATTACAACCCTGGCGGTCAGTATTAAAGCGGTGGTAAAACCACCAACACGCCGGCGGTAAAAAAAATGGGATTATGACAATTGCGGAAACTGCCAACATAGACAGCCACTTTAACTCTCCGACCGACCTCCACGGCGGTACAAACAAACAGCATAGCGGTCACCGCCAACAGACCGGCGAAAGACAATATACCACCCACACTATTATGAGAGGCCAATCCGCCACCTTTTCCGGGGCGGATTCAACGCGAACAAAAACACAGCGGAAACAGGACTTGGAAGGGGAAACACTCACCTCCACACACCCCACGAGGAACCAGGACGCCATGGAGCCAGAACTCCAATTACTCCCTGCGATAGTCTTCCTGCTCCTCTACCAGGAGCACGAATGACGGCGGCGACGACCACGGTGAGTACTGCTCCTAGAACACAGGGGAGTGGGGAGGGAAAAGAAAGTGATACACACAGGAAACAAGCAACACCCCCACCCCCACCCTCACCCACAACACCATACACACAAATACATGCTGCAACATTACATTTATACCCCCCAATCCCCCCTGGAAGAACGGAATGACAAAAGGAAATGATTGTAACCATATGTAATAAAGAAAAATCCATTAGTCACAAATGTATATACAGTATAAACAATTATGTACCCCAACAATTCATGTCCGGGTACTGCACCATTCATAGTCCGTGGACCACTGGGCCCAAAATGCATGGGCAAGGCCCACACTCGATACCCAACTCAAAACGGAGAGAACACTGCTGGGGCATCAGATCGAAATGAAACATGCACCTCAGGGGGAAAGGAAGGGGTGGCACCTAAGCCGGATGAGTGCACGACTCCAGCTCCACAAGGGGGCTCCATGCCCATTGATGTATCCTGGGGAGTGCAAAGCCACAGTCTCTCAAGTCTCTCCAGTGGGTGGTTTGCCCACTGCTTTATCCTGGGGAGTGCAAAGCCACAGTCCCTCAAGTCTCTCCAGTGGGTGGTTTGCCCACTGCTTTATCCTGGGGAGTGCAAAGCCGCAGTCTCTCAAGTCTCTCCAGTGGGTGGTTTGCCCACTGCTTTATCCTGGGGAGTGCAAAGCCACAGTCTCTCAAGTCTCTCCAGTGGGTGATTTGCCCACTGTTTTATCCTGGGGAGTGCAAAGTCACAGTCTCTCAAGTGGATAACAGTCTCCACTGGTTCTGGAGGGGGCTTTTTGCCCAGAGTGCTTCATCCTGCCAAGGACTGAGGTAGTGGATGCCTTTCTCCACTGGTTCTGGAGGGGGCTTGGTGCCCAGAGTGCTTCATCCTGCCAAGGACTGAGGTAGTGGATGTGATACTCCACTGGTTCTGGAGGGGGCTTGGTGCCTAGAGTGCTTCATCCTGTCAAGGATTGAGGTAGTGGATGCCTTTCTCCACTGCTTCTGGAGGGGGCTTGGTGCCCAGAGTGCTTCATCCTGCCAAGGACTGAGGTAGTTGATGTGACACTCCACTGACAGTGGTGCAACATGCAAGCTGCCCAGGCTCCTGGAACTGACCAGCCTTGTACGAATGACCACTGGGGATGCCAGCCCTGTCTGTGGTGGTGCCACTGGCTCAGGATGTCGCGGGGCCGCTGGCGGTGCTGGTGGAGGGGCCAGTAGCGGCGGTGCTTGTGGCTGCCTCAGTGGCATCGATGCTGGCAGCAGTCTTTGTGGGGATGGTGCTGGTGGCGGCTTCACTGACTGCGGTGCTGGTGGTGGCCTCACTGACTGCGGTGCTGGTGGTGGCCTCACTGACTTCTGTGCTGGTGGTGGCCTCACTGACTGCGGTGCTGGCGGCGGTGTCAGTAGTGGCGGTGCTGGTGGTGGCCTCACTGACAGCAGTGCTGGCGGCGGTGTCAGTAGCAGCGGTGCTGGTGGCGGGCTCACTGACTGCGGTGCTGGCGGCGGTGTCAGTAGCGGCGGTGCTGGTGGCAGGCTCACTGACTGCGGTTCTGGTGAAGGGCACAGTGTCTGCAGTGCTGGTGAAGGGCACAGTGTCTGCGGTGCTGGCGGCGGTGTCTGTGGCAGCGGTGCAGGTGGCGGTGCCGGTGGCGGTCTTGTCCACTGTGCAGGTTGGCGTCAACGTGGACCTGCCTTTGTTTTTTTGGCCCTTCCCCACCTTGGATTGTGGCGCAGCTGTCTTGCCACTTTCAACTTTAGTATTTCCTGAGCCCTTGGTGGCAGGTGTTTTCGCCTTCTCCCTCCGGGATGTGGACAATGTTTTCTGTTTTGGAGGTGGGGGAATGTCCTTGACCTCGCTCTTTGGGACCCTGGCAGCCCTGTTGCTTGGCGCACTCCAAAATCCTGCTATTGCTGGCACCACTGTGCCCGGTGATGTGGTGGCTGAGGTGCTGGGTTGGGACCTGGAAAGGCGGGCCCTAGGGGACGGACGGCGGGGTGGACGTGTAGGGAAGAGGTCAACATTTGGAAAAGCTTTTTAGACACACTGGGACGGGTAGCTGGAGGGGGTTTGGGAGTGGAGAAAGAGGTAGTGGTTGTAGGAGGTGTACGTTTGCTGACTTTGGGTGAAGGTGCATGGGCTGGAGGCTGTTGGGGGGTGGATGGCTGTTGGGTGGGTGTGTGGCTGCGTTTGTGTATTTTGGGAGGAGGGCTCACAGACACTCTGGGAGAGGACACAGGGGATGTGTGAATGGTAGTGGGGGTGGTGAGTGCACGTGAGCGGTGTGTGGTGATGGGCGTGCTGGTGATGGAGGTAGTGGCTGAGGATGTAGTGCATGCAGGTGTGAGTGGAGACAAGACTGGGAGGGAGGAGGGAGACGTGGAGGAAGGGGGCACAGTGGAGGCAGTGGATGTTGGTATGTCTGCATGGTTATGATGCTTGTGTGAGTGCCTGTGGGATGTGTGGTGCTTATGCTTGCCTGAGCCACCCTTGTGTGTTGAGCTGTGTGCATGCTGGTCTGATGGTGTCCTTGGGATAGGCTGAGGTAGAGGGGATTGGGTCTGGGTGGAGGAGGTTGGAGGGGGGAGGCTGGAAACAGGAACAATGGCTGCCATCAGTGCTGAGGTCAGAGCCTAAAATGCTCGCTGTTGGGCTGCCTGGCCAGAATGAATGCCCTCCAGGTATGCATTTGTTTGTTGTAACTGCCTCTCTACACCCTGGATGGTATTCAAAATGGTAGATTGCACAACAGTGAGGGATCTCAGGAGGCCAATAGCCTCCTCACTGAGGGCAGCAGGGCTGACTGGGGAAGGGCCTGAGGTGCCTGGGGCGAAGGAGATGCCCACCCTCCTGGGTGAGCGGCCACGGGACACACGCTGAAGGGCTGCTGGGAGTGCGGTGCTGGTAGGGGGGGTGGCGGCTGTACCTGTAGATGCAGTGTGCACAGAGGGGCCCCCCACCGCAAGGGAGCTCCCATCAGAGGAGGAGTCGGTGTCGCTTGTCTCTGCTCCTGTCCCTGCCATGGAGCTCCCCTCACCCTCCGTCCCACTGGTGGCTTCAGACTCTGTTGTCTCGCCCTCCAGGGCCATGTGGGATGCAGCACCCTCCTGCTCCGGTGCCAATGCTCCTCTGCCTGACGATGCTAATGCACACAAGAACAGAGAGGCCACAAAAAGGGGGGGGAGAAAGAAGAAAGACATGTTCAGTGCATGCAATACCGCTACAGTTGGCGGACACAACAGACACAGCTGCCCTCTGCACTACGCCATGCACTTAGAGTTCCCTAATTAATCACAGGGTCATGGGGAACAAGGCCTATGCCCGATTGCTGCACACATGGAAGTCACAGGAGCCTGACTAGGTGGAGTTGGCTCTTACCACTGGTGGGGTTGGGGAGCCACATAACCTGCCTCACAAAAGGTCCTTGCCTACAAAGCTCGCCCTGGCCTAGGGTAACCCACTGCCCACCTCCCTCACTCAGACACCTCCTAATGCGCGCAGAGTCAGATAGATGTGACTGTACTCTCCCCCTTGTGAGTGCTGTGACGCCCTCAAGCACCCATCCAATTCCGGATACGCTACCGCCAGGATCCGGAACATCAGGGGGGTCATAGTGCGACGGGCACCCCTCCCACATTGGGAGGCCATCCCCAGCTGGGCCTCCGCCGTCTTCTTGCTCCAGCGGCGAATGTCCTCCCATCGTTTACAGCAGTGGGTGCTCCGTCTGTGGTGGACCCCCAGGGTCCAGACGTCCTTGGCGATGGCACGCCAAATATCCTTTGTCTGGTGGAGGGTGCTGACCTAGATGAATAGTACAGGGCAAAAGGAAAAACTTTAACTGTCCGGACCGTCACAGTCATTGGCCCATTTTCCCACCCTTGCCCTGACACACATACACTCACCGTCCGCTCATTCAGGCCTCAGTCCCCCTCGTAACTTCCATCCACACCACTCCAAACAGGCATTGCCCATACAGCATGCTCACAGTGTACTCACCTGTTTGTCTGGAGGACCGCAGATTAGCGTGTACTGGGGGAGGACCCCATCCACTAACTTCTCCAACTCCTCCAACTCCTCCGAAATGAAGGCAGGGGACCTTTCCCCAGACACATGAGCCATCGTCGCTTCCAAACTGAGGTCACAGCAGCACTTGCAGTGTAGGTCCTCTCCTGTCGAAGGTCAGGTATCAAGTGAGTGAACAGACAGAAAGAGGCAGTCACATCTGTGGCGGTGCGTTCTATCACCACCGGCGTACATCGTCATTGGCCCCTGGGACCCATAGGGTCGAATGTTAACCAATGCAGAATTGCGCTGCGGTCTTTGACCGCCTACCGCGACGGTGAACAACGCCAGCTCACTTACCTCATATCCCCTTGACCCACCATACAGGTCAGGCAGCCGCCATTTCAGGTGGCCACATGGCATTATTTGTAAATGCGTCACACATATCTAGGCCTTGCATACACACAGAGTCAGGCACATAGCGAATTGACAAATGTGTGCAATTAAATCTATTTTTACTACCTCAGTGTTGGCTGACTCTGTGCTCGCTGTTCTCGTCCATAGGGCACGTCTGCTGGGGCAGGTGAGGAGATGGCGGTATCCTCCGGTGTACAGACCGCTGGTGGACCTGTTGACAATGGAAGAGAGACATGTAATAGTCACCTACAGGCTTGATCGTGCCACAATCCAGTAACTGTGTGCCTAGTTGGAGCCAGACCTGATTTCAGCTATTCGCCATCACACAGGGATCCCGCCTCTAGTGCAGGTCCTGTCAGTACTCCATTCCCTGACAAGTGGGTCTTTTCAAACAACAATGGCCAGTGCATCAGGGATGTCCCAGCCTATGTTCTCCAACGTGTTGTCCAGAGTGCTGTCTGCCCTTCTGAAACACATGCGCAGCTACATCGTTTTCCCTCAGGTTGAGGACTTGCCTACAGTGAAAGGTGATTTCTATGGCCTGGGACATATCCCCAACATCACAGGTGCCATTGATGGGACACATGTGGTCTTGGTACCCGCCCGCAGGAGTGAACAGGTGCACAGAAAGCGGAAGAGTTACCATT
This sequence comes from Pleurodeles waltl, assembly GCF_031143425.1. Classification (NCBI taxonomy): domain Eukaryota; kingdom Metazoa; phylum Chordata; class Amphibia; order Caudata; family Salamandridae; genus Pleurodeles; species Pleurodeles waltl. Next base: position 653,967,855 of record NC_090439.1, read on the forward strand.
CAATGAATGTGCAGATGGTGTGTTTGGCAGACCAGTCCATCTCCCATGTGAACGCCAAGTTTCTTGGCTCAGTACATGATGCTTACATTTTGAGGAATAGCAGCATGCCTTATGTGATGGGGCAACTCCAAAGGCATCATGTGTGGCTAATAGGTGAGGAGAAGGACCCTATACCGTGTGAATAGTTGTCTGGGGTTGTCCCCATGGGTTAGTGTGTGTCTAACAGTTGTCCCTCGACATTTGCAGGTGACTCTGGCTACCCCAACCTGTCATGGCTACTGACCCCAGTGAGAAATCCCAGGACAAGGGCAGAGGACCGCTACAATGAGGCACATGGGCGAACTAGGAGAGTGATAGAAAAGACCTTCGGCCTCCTGAAGGCCAGGTTCCGGTGCCTCCATATGACAGGTGGTTCCCTATACTACTCACCAAAGAAGGTATCCCAGATCATCGTGGCCTGCTGTATGATGCACAACCTGGCTTTGCGACGACAGGTGCCTTCTCTGCAGGAGGATTGTCCAGAAGGAGGTCTTGTGGCAGCTGTGGAGCCTGTGGACAGTGAAGACGAGGAGGCAGAAGAAGAGGATATCGACAATAGAAACAATGTGATCCAGCAATACTTCCAGTGAGAGACAGGTAAGAAGATGTCACAGCCTTCTACATCTCATACAGTTGTTAGACCTATCATATGTCTGTCACTTTCACCCAGTGTATGGACCCTGACCTGTCACTTTGCCTTTCCATTTCACAGATGTGGGTCCCACTGTGTGACCTCTGCTATGTTACCTCATGGACTGGAGCTGTGTGACATAGGTATGTTGACAATACAATGGACATTGCTATTTTCCTTAGTTATAGCAAATACACATTAGTGAAAGCACAGACTGACTCCAGATTGTTTTGTGATTCAAGGGTGTTTATTTAAGTGCACAATAGTGGAGGGGGTTGTAAAATGGTCAGGGGTGATGGTGGAGGAATGTCCATGGCAGAGTCCAGTCTATTTGTCTCACAGGTGCATTGTCCAAAGGGGCATAGGAAGTGGAGCTAGGGCAGTTTAAGGATGGACAGGGTGACGAAGTGGGACAGAAGGATGACATTCAGGGTGGTCTCATTTCTTGGCGGGGTTTCTTGGCATTGTTCTCTGCCTTTGTCCTGGATCTCAGGGACCGTTTGCGGGGTGGTTCTCTATCTGCAGGGGGTGTGGTGCTGGTGTTGTGGTCCTGTGGCGGTGCCTCCTGTCCACTAGCACCAGTGGAGGTGGTGGGCTGTTCATCATCGAGGCTAGTGTCTTGGGCCCCTTGTTGTGCCACAGTGTCCCTCCTGGTGTTGACAAGGTCCTTCAGGACCCCTACAATGGTGACCAGGGTGGTGTTGATTGACTTGAGTTCCTCCCTGATCCCCAAATATTGTTCCTCCTGCAGCTGCTGGGTCTCCTGAAACTTGGCCAGTACCGTTGCCATCGTCTCCTGGGAATGATGGTACGCTCCCATGATGTTGGAGAGGGCCTCGTGGAGAGTGGGTTCCCTGGGCCTGTCCTCCCCCTGTCACACAGCAGTCCTCCTATTTCCCCTGTTTGCATGTTCCTCTGTTCCCTGAACCGTGTGCCCACTGCCCCCAGGTCCCTGATGTTCTTGGGTTTGTGGGTTTGCCTGGGTTCCCTGTAGTGGTGGACACACTGCTGCTTGAGGTGTCCTGGGGAAAGATGGATGGGTCCGCTGTGTGGGTGCTGTGCTGGTGTTTCCTGAGGGGGGATGCTCTGTGGTGGCATGTGCCAGTGTGGGGGGAACCGACTGTCCTGAGGTCCCAGATGGGCTGGGCTGGTCATCTAGATCCAGTTGGACAGAGCTGCTGTCATCACTGTGGGCCTCTTCTGTGGGGGGGGTGGACATGTCTCGAACCTCCTGTCCAGTGACATTGGGTAGGGGTCCTGCAGGGGTGTAAAGGCATGATTATTGCATCTGTGTGTGCCATGGTGTGCAATGGGTGGGTGACCCAGTACCCCAGTGCTTACATTCTTGTCTAGGACCTTGTGTGATATTTGGTTTGGGGATCTGTGTGGGTATCTGTAGTGGACAAGCTTTGGTGATGGGTGTCAATGCTTTGGTGTTGCATGCAGGGCTTGGTGTTGGGATGTGTGGTTTGTGATAGTGGGACATATGTGAGGTGCTGGAGTGATGAGGGTGAGGGTGAGGGTGGGGGTATGTGATAGCATGCAGGTAGGATGGGGGATGTAATAGTTAAGATTTGACTTACCAGAGTCCATTCCTCCTGCTATTCCTGCGAGGCCCTCAGGTTGCAGTATAGCCAAGACCTGCTTCTCCCATGTTGTTAGTTGTGGGGGAGGAGGTGGGGCTCCGCCGCTAGTCCTCTGAACTGCAATCTGGTGTCTTGAGACCACGACTGCACCTTCCCCCGTAGGTCGTTCCACCTCTTCCTAATGTTATCCAGTGTTCTTGGATGCTGTCCCACTGTGCCATAGCTCAATCTTCCTAGCAATGGAGGTGTGCTGCACCTGTGAACCGAATAGCTGTGGCTCTACCAGGACGATTTCCTCCACCATGACCCTGAGCTCCTCCTCAGAGATGCTGGGTTGTCTTTGCGGTGCCATGGTTTGGTGTGGGTGATGTGTGAGGTGGTGTGTGTTGTGATGTGTGAGGGGATGTGTTTGTGTGTGTTGTGTGAGGTGAGTGGATGTTGTGTGAATGATGGTGCTGTGTGCCTGTGGATGCTAGTTTGTTGATGGTGATGTCTCTCTCTGTGCTTCGTTCTCTGATTTTCTCATTTGTGGGTGATGTGGGTGTGTGTTTTATAGTGGTGTGAGTGTGTGGGAGTGATGTGTGTATGTGTATCAAGTGTGTGTATTTAGAATTATCCAATGTGGTTGTGTTTTGTAAATGTGTGTATTTTTAGCGCGGCAGTGTGCACCACCAATGGTTTAGCGCAGTTGAAAGACCGCTGCGTGGATTCGTGGGTTGTGATAGTGTGGGCATATTCCTGTTGGCATGACAGTGGAGGTTTTGTTATCGCCAGTTTATCACTGACTTTTGGTGTGGCAGACTTGTGTGGGTGTCTAGATTTTGGTGGATTCCGGCCTGTGGGTCGTAATAGCTGTGGCAGATTTCCGCGGCCGCAGTGGTCTGTTGGCGGTCTTCTGCACGGCGGTAAGGGGGATTTACCACCAATGTTGTAATGAGGTCCTATATCCCAAAAATAACTTTAACACCAATGGCATTTGAGCCTGGAGTCACATAATTCTGTTTTGTCTTAAAGGGCTGACACCTGACCACATAGCATGGTTGGGCAAATTTATTTTAAAAGTTGGACACTTTTTAAACCATGTGATAAATAACCAAGAAGGATGATTGAGCTTATGAGTTGTGTGCTGAAATTAGATTGTGACAGCCCTCTTCACATGAGAAACTGGCACAGCACATTAGTAAGCACCTGACCTATTCTTGTCGGTTATGCTCTTGAGCAGGTACAACAAATAGCAAGTGACTTAAAGCAGAACCATAAGGATGGTACGGAGTTGGTGGGTACTTTCTCTGCTCTCTGGCCCTGTGACGATATACACTACAGAATTTGTGCTGAGTTGCCATTACGGCATTGCTGGCTTGTAATTGTCCTTGCTTTTAACAATTACTGTGGAAATTTAGTTTGTGATGTTTTATGACTCTTTTTAGATGCTAATTCCTTTTATCTCCTTTGCTGATTGCAATTATTTGTATTAATTGTGCAATAAACACATAAACTAAGCACAAAACTAAACAGCATATTTCAATGTTTAGCATGCCTCCCCATTCAGAGCAGGTTGGAGTTGGCTGAGGACAGAGTTAAAAAATAATCTTTGGCAGAATTTATTTTCCAGATTATGCACAACGCATTAAACCATTGTATGATTTAATGTATCCTGATTTTTCAAGTAAATATTGGACAGTTAAACACACACATGGTCTTAGAGCATTGCAACAAGACATGCTTGCAGCTAAACTCTTACAACAAGGGACAACAAAACACATTTGGTTATCAGAGTTATAGCCTGTGCCATCAGTTTTACCTTCAATGAGCGTGATACTATTCCTATAGCATATAAATCACATCTGTATTCACAGTTGGAAACATTTTATGCTCCCACAGAAAAAAATTATGACTGCTGTTCAGGAGGCTGTCATTAAAGAGCAACCTCTGGCCCAGGGGAAACGCATTATTGTCATATCTCTGATCCCAGCCCTCAAGGCTGTCACGAAAGCCAAGGCACTACATCCACGTTGGATTCAATGGTCAACATCTCTGACAGCCACTGATGTTGATTATGTTTTCAACCCTAAATTCCAAACTCAAGACTTTCTCTAGTATGAACTAGAATACCCAGTTCCAGCAAACCCATTGCCTATTGAACAATATCATACAATCATTTACACTGATGGTTCGGCACAACCAGTAATAGGCACTAAACATCAATACTTTGCCACCTGTGCGGTTGTGAATGGCTACATGTTGGATGATGAATTCCATCCACAACATACCTACACACAGACCTTAGGGTACAGCACTGCACAATTAACAGAGCTCAAGGCTCTGTTGATGACACTGTCCTCGAACACCAGGATCCAGGACAATTGACATCAATATTCTGTGATTTGTATCATTGTGTCCATTCTTTCAATGGATACCTTCATTACTGGCACAATAATGGGTTCAAAGATTCAAAAGGCAAATCATCAAACACAGACTATGGTGGGGGAAAGTAGAGGATCTGAAAGAAACGCTACCTAATGTCCATGTAGTTGGGGCATCAACGTGTTGGATTGCACATTACAGGCAATAGTTTGTCTGATTAAGTGACCAAATCAGCAGTAGCTATGGTTTCTGTTGCTTCAGTAACTTGTTCACGGACAAAGTTGGATGATGAAACATTGACTGCTGTGAAAGCATCGGCTGAAAGCAAGCCCATGCCAAAGGGTCATCCTGGAAAATATTCCAACTGCAGATCTAGCCTAAACACTCCCCAAGTAACAATACCAGGGGTGTTTGACCAAAGGCCTGAGTTGATTAAAGCAGTGCATGAGGGAGTTTCTTCTGCCTAAGTTGAAGTGACAGCTACTGTTTCTCTACTACAAGCATAATACTGGTATCCAGACCTATATAAAAACAGCCCAAACAGTATGCCCTTTGCTGTGACATCTGTCAGCAAATAAAAGGGTTCACCGTCAAACGCCAACCTCAGAACCCTCTTAATTTCCAACAAACCTCTACAATGTGTGCACCTGACCTCTGTGGTCCTTAGACACCTGATGGTGCATACAAATATATATTAGGTGCTGCTGACTCATGCTCCAGATTTCTATGGGTAAGGCCACAATGCTCAGCAAACGCTTGAACTGTTATGAAAGATTTGCAAGTCTTTATCGCCACATACGCAGTTGCTGCTTTCCACTCAGACCAGGGCCCTGCTTTTGTCTCAAGGGCATTCAGGAACACCATGGCTTCGTTAGGGATGTAATTGTATTATTTGTCTCTGTATCACCCCGAGGGAAATAGTGTTGTGGAGCGAAGAAACCGGGAGTTAAAGCAATCCTTGACAGCAAGAGTATTAGGCACAGGTCATATGTGGCTTAATCACCTGTATGGAGTCCATAGAGCACTTAATAATCTGCCCGGAGGGTACCTGGGAGGGTCTACTCTATATCAAGTCCTGTTTGGAACACAAATGTATGTTCTAGATCTTCATGGTCCTGGTGTGGGGAGGCAGTGAGATCTTTTGACATAAAGGAATGTGTCCCTGTCTTGCAGGACATAACAGTTTTGTGACAACAACGCATCTGCCAGTGCCGCCTCCTTGGGAATAAGGGATGCACCAATAACACCTACCAGCTGGATTCCAAAAGTTGGGGATCTAGTAGGTGAAAAGATTGCTGTGGAAAAGGAGTTTGGTCCTTCTTGTTGTGCACCTGTGCCAGTCCTGGGAATACACAGTACCAGAACTGTAATTATAAGACTGCTGCCTGGTTTTAAAAAAAACGATTTGTCTCCTTCGACAATGTCAAGTTGCACCATATAGCTAATCCTATACACCAGACCTCAAGTACTCCTCAGTAGTTACTGACTCCCTCTCACTACAGACCAGAATGTTCCTTTGCAGGTTTTGAGAAGCAACAATGAAATTTCCCTAAGCGAGGGGAGTGTGGAAAATTATCTTTCATTAGTACCACTAACATCTTCTGCGCCACAAAATGTCCACAACATTGAGCAATTGCTCTCAAATTCAACTTAAATTAATGGAATCATTTGCTATGAACCACCAAGGGAGACTTCTGCCAGTTTTCCTCATCCGAAGACGGCTCCAGTGTTTGCACAAACTGCTTCTGGATATTTTGCAGATATCAATGACACTTTCACCGACTTATATGCCTCTTCTGCAACAAGAGAGTCAAAAGTAAATAGGCTGATAAATTGGCTCAAAAATAGCTATTTCATTTGTCCATGGAACTAATAGTGGCTTTTATTTACTGTACTTGCCTTCCTTCTTTGGATGGGGTTTGTCATATTTTTTTCTTATTAATACATGTTCATTACATTTCTGAACATTCTGCAGTTGAACTGGTGAATTAGGTTCTAAAACCACATTTTTCCTCCTATAAGGTCCGCAGTGATTTGTCCCTAGTGAACATTTCAGCTACATGAATTCCTGATTGGATTGTTTGGAATAAAGTTTCTTTTGATATAGATGGCCCGACGGAGGTTATATTCAACTTCTATAAGTATTCAAACTTTCAATGAATGATGTGATAACACCTGGAATTGTTTCTGATGATTGGGATGTAAAAACAGTTGATTCTATGTTACCTGAACTAGAGTATTTTACTGTGTTTGAAAGTATAGATGTTTATCAATCAAAATAAAATTAAGGAGATATGTTCTGTTACAATTATTAAGGACATCATTTAATTCATAGAAGAAGTGCACCAAAACTATTTTTAATTACACACAGTGGGAACATTGTCCAACTCCACCAAATGGGAGTTCTAAAACATACTCTGAAAAGATTGCATATTTTTCTGGCACAATGTTAAAAATGCTGAGTCATATTATTTTAAATTGCCTATAATGGAAATGCTCAGTGTTTTATGACTGATATAAATTGATTTATTCTGAATCCTTTGTTTCCAGGTTGGCTATAGAAGGCTACGAATATTGCCTGAAGTCAATTGACTTAAAGAATGTATGGGAACTAAAAACTGGCAAATAAGGGGAAAGGAGGTTTTATTTAGAGCATGCCTGATACCTGTTCAAATGATAATTTGAAATGAAACTGTACAACAAACAAGTTGTTTAGGCTTGGCAAACATTAAAGAATTGAATGTGCTCAGTATCTCTGCTCCTACTAAATTTTATAACTGGCAAAAATACAGTAATGCTACCGAAGATCAGCTCGATGGGTGGGTCCAAGATGGCACATTTACCACATTACTTTCACATCCTGGTGGTTGGTTATTGTGGCCAGTGGACCCAAATGGTTGCCATGTGTATTTGGCAAACTCCACAGGGTTGTAGAACTAGTAGACCAGACCCTTGCTATGTGTCATCAGACCATTCGGGTATAGTAACTACATGCATTGTAGGTAAATTATGCCAGAAATGGCTAAAAAGTTCCTCAATAGATGCTATTAAAGAACACCTCAATCTCCTGACAAAAAACACAGACTTGCATAATTTCCTGTGAGGCCCCAGAAGACAACTTAAAAAGCAACAAAAATTTACAGAAAGCATTAGCCATTGTAGATAATGGGAATAACACCTTGTCCAACCGCAATATATACTTTAAACAACATAGTTTCATCTGCAATAGACATTGTACAAAGTGACATGTCATTTCTACAACATGGACAGAGCCTGTTTAGGTCCATTATGCAGTTGGGATGGATACTACAAACATTAAAATCGGGTTGTGTTGCCTGGCAACACGTTAGCGCAAGGAACATCTTTTCAGCATTTAACTAGATGCAACAGCAACAAATAACAGCTAAGAAGGAAGCGACTTATGTTATTCTAAACATCGAAAAGTTGGAAAAGTTGCCTTTCACTGTGGTCAAAATACCAGCTGCTGAAAGACTAATACATGGGGTTATCAATCTGCCTATTTCAACACTCCAATTCTCATCTTGCTTAAAATACATCCCAGTGGGCAGATATGAGAGGCTAGGAGATTGCTACATACATGAGATGTGAGAGCTACCCTTTTTGAACAAATGTATCAATGGCATGAACAAGGCCTTTCTTAGCGGTAATCAATGCAAGACGTCTGTGAGCCATTCAATGGTGTGTAAGCAGCTGTCTTTGCACGGGGCTTGTCACACTTTGGCAGCAAATTTAGCCTCCTAACTGAAGGGAGGTCCTGTCCCCTTGATTAGACCAGCATTCCAGGTGCTCTCTAATGGAAGCTATGTGCTTCTTAATAGTGAGAGCTGTTGCAGAATGCGAGACGGAATTGCTTTTGAAGTTTTGGTCTCCCGAATTGTCATCTGTTGTGATAATGTACTTTCCCCTAACACACAACAGACGAAAGTAGCAGGCATTTTGCCTCACATTGCTACTTCAAATGTGAATTTTGACAAGTAAAGCAGACTAAAGGCTCTATTGTTCCAAAAACTTGTGGCACTGACATCTGCACGTAAGACCTATGCGCTCCAAGTGGTGAGGTCATCTGCAGAGATACAGTCCCTTTTAAATACAAACTTTCTGGGACACTTTGGTGAACCTGTGGGATGGATTTTTAACTCATCCAGTACTACAAGGATTGTACATTTCTTTCAGGCTGTTGGTTCTGGTTTTGTCAGCACATTCTCTTTTATATTTGGCAATACCTTCAGCCATACACTCGATATTCTTGAGTGTTTTCTAGGAATTTTCAATAACTTTGGCTATAATAGGTGGCATCTCGCTATTGCTGTTCTTTATTCACAATGGCTGTCTCATCACAACAAAGAGCCCTGACGGCACTTCCACCAGCGCAACTGTATCATGAACGCATGATGCAGTATTTCAGAGCACCACTCCTGTATGAACTGAACGCTGCTCTATTCTTGCTGGGGGCTCATTACCAGACATGTGCCTTGCACATTTATGAGCTCACTATTGTGGATGATGCTTCTCTTGCTTTAATATCTGGCACAACATGAAATGCTTCTGCCTCAGCTGGAGCTCAGACTTTGGAACATGAGTGCTCTGTGGTTTTCTTTGGCACTGATTTGAACACATTACCACCTGCTGAAGTGGAATATTTCCTTGATTCAATTGCCCCGGCTGTGATTGGAGATTTTCAAAATGACACTGACTTTTGAAATTAGACTTTATTGACACCACTGCTAAACATTTAAATTGCTAGTTTCAATTTTTTCTAATTAGCTTGCTTAAGTATGTTTTGACTTGTATCAAATGACATATCTATGTTTTAAAGTACTACATTTTAGTTGCTTTTAACACAGGAACTAGGCTGCTTTACTACTTCTAAACCAACAAAGGGAGGGTGTAGTGAATCCATTTTAGTGATGTTTGATGGGCACTATTCCCTGCTTCTGTTTGCCTTTGCATGTGTGAGACAAATGTAACTGAGAGAAAAGGATGAGATCTGATCCACCACATTTTCCCTGAGAAGTCACAATGTCATGCGCCCGGTTGCCACAAATCACCCCTGCCCTTGGGCATAGGTGAGGCGCTACTGACTGGCCAGAAATGGATTAGGTTGACAGTTGTTACATGGTGTTGGATCAAACTCAGTTCCCTACAATTCAGGTGATGCTGCTGCCCAAATCCAGCAGCCTCATTGGTACAATGAGAGCCAATGCGACAGTATCTGTGGTGTCATGTCTGGAGGTAGCATGGCCAGATGCTTTCCCACTTAGTCGCACCCTGTCTCCTTCACTTGCCCGGGATGACGCTGCAAATAAAAAGAGGAAAAGAGTCACCATATGTTCCTAATCACATTTGAACAGCAGCTGTGATTAGCAAACATTACATGATGTCAAGTAGACATCAGCAACAAACTACATCAAAGTGTCTCCTGCATGCACCGTGCACATGCATGCCACATGAACTATCAGCAGTTGCCCACAAAAAAATCTGGATCTCAGACAACTCCCATTGCATGAATGAAGTTGTGCAATCACAGTAACCATTGAACAAGTAGAAGACCACATCACCTTAAATGCTCTGCCTCATCGAGCATACCTCAGTTACATGTTGTCACACAACAGTAGGCCAAATCAAGTTCATTCCCACAGATCCCACACACAGTCATGCAGACATCTATTTGTCACACATACAATAACACAACAATAAGAAATGCTCCAAAATCCTGCCATGTTGCTGACAGCAGTACAGTAGCCTGAAGAAGGTGACATGGAAATACTCATGTCACACTGGAAACGTATCAGCAATGCACACTTCACCATGTTTAATTTGTCCTAATGGAGTCATGGAGGTAGTATTAATGTTGTTCAGATATACCACACATTTGGCATGGAAATGAACACTGTACACAAAATGTGCAATTTATCAGGGAGATATGTCTCTTGAATCCACAACACAATGAATCAGCAAGCCCCTGGGAAGTCACCACTACTGTCTGGCACCCCCTACATTGACATGCTCTGATTGCATCAGTAGAAGCCATCAGTCCTATATACGTGGATGTTGCCCATTGGGAAGCTACATCACTGTCTCCATTTTGGGCCTGCAAAGCCAGATATCCGTGGATGAATGGTTGTACCCAATCACGGGATTCAAACATAACCGCAAGTCACTCCATGATGCATGCCAACAGTCAGGTAACAAACCTTCCCCATTCCACATATGCAGTGCACTTTTCCACATGATGCCACGTCAATGGCATGGGAATGCACATTGTGTACAAAAACTCCAGTCCTACCTATCATGTCCCTCATTGCTACTGCAGTTGTACATGCCAAATGGCATTCAATGATGGGTGAAGATATGTGTGAGCCAACAATCAATGGTGACACACTCCTGTCTGTGGCACAACATGAAATGTACCCTTATTGCATATGTCTAATTTCAAACACAGGTTGGTATTCACATATGTGTGAGGGAATACAGAAACCATTCCATGAATACATGTAGACCATGCATGAGACAGCAGTATACACATTTTGTCAAAAGAGAAAGGGGCACATGCTAACAAGTTAGCAACAGTAATGGTAAATAAATCATGTCAATGGACATTCGCACTTACGAAGGAGACATTTCGATCTGTAGCTGCACCCAAAGAACAATGTATGCTCTTTCACATGTTTGATGGCTACCTTCACATGACTGGCAGTAGTGAGGCACCAGCATTCATCACACACTGAAGACAAGTGGCCTCTAGGGGGCAGTTGCCTATTTACTCACTTGAACAGACACATGGCCGAGGACAGTGATTCATCACTTCTTTTTCTTTGGACTGTAATACTGAGGAGTAGTGGTCCGTTGCATAGATTATAGACTCACTACAGCAACAAACAGTACTTGATTAATCAATGTACACAGCCATGTGCTGTCCCTGGAGAGAAATGTTTTGGGGGATTGTACTCAATTATGTCCTAGGTACCTGGCCTAATAGGCAAGGCACATCAGTATGCACCACATTACATATCTACACAAACAGTTACTCATCCTGTGTATCACAGATGGTCCATCCCCAGTCTTCATTGGCAGATGTCAGAACCTACTACATCAACTTGGCTGAGTGACAGGCAGGAATATGCCTGCTACTCACCCCTTGTGGCTGCTGTGCTCCCCCCAAATGCATATCAAAGTCCGGGCATGATCCCCCCTATTGGCCTGCATTCTGGCAATGGCATACCAGGACCTTGATGTGCATTTCTGATTTGCGCCCCACCCATGTTGGGAGGATAGCCCCAGCTGAACTTCCATGATCTTCCAGGCCCAGTGTCTTAGGTCCTTCAACTTCTTCTGACAGTGGGTGCTCCACAGGCTATGGACCCCCAGGGTTTGCACCTTCCGGGGGATGGCCCTCTAAATTTCCTTCTTCTGATGGGTGTTCACCTGTATGGATGCAAGAGACAAATCAAGCAATTACAAACACATATTTGCCCAAATGGTTGTGTTACAAGTGTAAAGCACAAACACCAATAAGTACAGGGACATGACTAGGCACTTTTGGATTCATCTGCAGACTAACCCACTACCCTGTTCATGGACTATAATGACTAAGCAAGCCTCCTGACATCAGGAAGCCCATGCTCCAGGAACATGCATTGTTACGTGACCCACAATGAAACACTACACACCAATGTGGCTTCTAAAGGATAAACTCCTTAGGCCTGACTGGACAAACACATTTACACTCTGTAAGATTGGTCACTGCATACAGTCCCTACAGGCAACTACAGTAGTACAGACTTCACCCTTACACTTGAGTGACAATGAAACGGCTGGCATGGTGGGTGTGGAAAGTGTCTTCCCTGTGTATTTGTGGATATGTGGCCTACCAAATGCAGACTCATGCCACTTCAGAGTGGGTTTCTGTGGTATGTAACTGTACCACAGAACACTCCTTTGAACATATGTTTGTAACCTACAGAGATCGCATCCAACATACAAAGATAGCCTGATGTCCAGTGGAGTAGGTCAGGCATCTGCCATTTTGGCAGCTTAAAAGTCTTAGGCACAGATTTATACTTTTTCACGCAAAACTGAGTTAGCGCAGGTTTGCATGCAAAAGTATAGCGCCGGCTAGCACCATTCCAAGACGCTGGCCAGGCACCCTATTTATGGAATGGCGCTAGCTGGTGCTAAGGCCGGGTTAGTGTCAAAATACATGACGCTAACTGGGTAGGGGTGGCGTAGGGAAAACTGGAGATTGTGCGTGAAAGAATGGCACTAGTCAGGTTAGAGTAAAAAAATGACTCTAACCTGACTAGTATAATTTTTTTGACGCACAAACCCCATGGACATTACTCCTGTCTTAGTAAAGACAGGAGTCATGCCCCCCAGTCCAATGGTCTTGCCCAGGGGACTTATGTCCCCTGTAAATGGTTATTGGGCACAGTGCCATGTAGGGGGGCCCAAGTTACGCCCCCCATGGCACTTTGAAAAAAAAAAAAAAACGACCTGGACTTACTTGGGTTGGGTCCCCCAGGTGTGGGTGTGGGTGGGTGGGGGTGTCCGTGGGGACAGGATCGGGCACCTGTGGGCTGTTTTTATGGTCTCTGACCATGGAAAAAGGTACACAGGTCCACTAACGCCTACCCATACCCAGGCTTTAAATAATGGCACTAAGCTCACTTAGTGCCATTATTTAAGGCCCTCCTCCCGTACGTGATCACGCATGGGAGGATTAATAAGGCGCTCGGGCCTTCGAGTAATTTTTTGCCCTGGAACACCTACCTTGCATCTTATTGATGCAAGGTAGTTTTCCGGAGACAAAAAATGACTTTAACTAACTCCAATATTTTGGCACTAGACATGTCTAGCGGCAAAATATAAATATGGAGTTAAGTTTTCTCCGGATTTGCGTAAAAAAAAATGACGCAAATGTGGCGCAAACAGAGTATAAATATGGGCCGGTAAGTGGTCTTATTATATGCATCACGAAAATAAAATAAGTTTAATCTCATCACAAACATCCTCAATCTGTCTTGTTGTGTAGGTCTGACTTCACAATCACCAGTGTAGTGTGTTGTAGGGCACAGATGGCATGTGACAGCAGTGCACAGGCAACAGACGGTGACTGTATTTTTGGTGGTAGGAAAACACAGTCACATTTTGAGGGGCAATTGTATAGCAGATAGTTGGGTGTCACCCAAAGTCATGTTGTGAACTCATGTGTTCATAACCATGGGGGTCACATTTGACCCTTGTGCAGTTGCCAGTTGTGATGTGTACTGGGTGTCATGTATATCCAGTCAGACATGCTTTGTCACATGATATGATTGGCATGCATCATATATTTTGCTGTGGACACAATGACTTATGTTCCAAACCATTGCAATTTATACATAGGTTCCCTGGGAAAGAGAGGATGCAAAAACCTCCTGTCTACTGTCCATTTCCAGACCTTCAGACCATGGAGGAATGCCACATCATTCAGCTCTACCATCTGAATAGGCAAACAATAGTGGATTTATGCCATCAGGTGAAGCCTGATCTGATGCCAGCTAACAGTAATCCATAATGCATACCATACATTGTAAAAGTTGTGTCAATATTGCACTTCATGGCCACAGGGTCCTTCCAACATACAGTGGCCCTGTCTGCTGGTATGTCCCAACCTATGTTCAGTCTGGGGTTGAAAGATTTCATACCAGCAGTGTTGAAACACATTGAAAGCTATGTCAGGTGCCCCTGATGTGAGGATTTAACCAATGTGAAGGGTGACATCCATGGTTTTTCCCATCTCCCACATGTGGTGGCGGCCATTGATGGCACACATGTTGGCTTGGTGTCATTACAGGCCACTGACATGTCTATCACAAAATAAAAATCTTCCATTTTATCAATGTGCAAGTTGCCTTTATGGCAGATCTCTACATCTCAAATGTGTATGCCTGTTTTCTTGGAGCAGCTCTTGGTTCCTGTATAATGCGGAACAGCAACATACCCCAGCTGATGCCACAACTGCAACCAGAGAGGGCCTGGCTGGTTGGGAAATTGCATCTGTTGATTGTATGTAAGCAATATCAGGTGCTATAATCATAATGTGAGTGACTGATTGTTGCACTTATGTCCCATTCCCTGACAGGAGACTCAACATACCCAAACCGTCCTTGGTTATTCACGCAGCTGAGGAATCCAACTATGCCAGGGGAAGTCTGCTTCAAAGAGCTCAATGGAAGAACGTGGTGGGCCATGGAGTGGGCTTTTGGGCTCCTGTAGGCCAGATTTCTGGAAAGGACTGCTGGAGCCCTCCTCTACTCACCTGTGAAAGTGTGTCAGATCACTGTGGCATGCTCCGCAACATCACCCTGCAAAGGAATATACTGTTAATCCCAGGGGAGGGGGAGCCTGCAGTGTCACCGGATGAGAATCCTGAAATGCCAACTGAAAATGACAGTGGTGAAGAGGGAGGAGCTAACTTGCAAGAAGATCTCATCCACAGCTACTTCTCATGAGTGTAAGTATGTCATGTGATGTCATGACTGTGACTTTACAATGAACTGCAGTTGTGAAAATGTGTGGATTTAGTGTTTAGGGAGCTCATATTCTGCAAAAATCATCCAAAGGCAGATTGATAAAATAGCTTTTGACACCCCAACTTGATGATGTTGTTTTGTTTGTATCAGAATTATTCCAATGTGCTTTGTTTGTTTTCCAAGTGCTACCTATATGACTTGTGTCATATGTATGGTTTCAAGACTATACTCATTGATTTGTTCTTTGTACAGGCACCGTCACCATGACATCTTCATTTGGGCATTTCATGGATTGTTCCAGATAATGTAGGACACATAGGTGGTCATTACAACCCTGGCGGACGGTGTTAAAGCGGTGGTAAAACCGGCAACATGCCGGCGGTAAAAAAATTGCATTCACAACCGAGGCGGAAACCGCCAACAAAGACAGCCACTTTAACACTCCGACTGCCACGGCGGTACAAACAAACAGCGCGGCGGTCACCGCCAACAGACAGACGGGAGACAATGTACCGCCCACACTATTATGACAGGCCAATCCGCCACCTTTTCCGGGGCGGATTCACCGTGGATAAACACGGCAGAAACAGGAATTTCGAAGGGAAAACGCTCACCTCTACACACCCCACGAGGAACGAAGGACACCATGGACCCGGCACTCCAAATTCTCCCTGCGATAGTCTTCCTGCTCCTCTACCAGGAGCACGAACGCCGGCGGTGAAGACCATGGTGAGTACTGCACCTACGACACAGGGGAGGGGGGGAGACAAAAAACAGGGACACACACATGCAACACCCCCACCCTCACCCACTACAACACACACACTAATGCATATTAATACATCACAATTACACCCCCCAAGCCCCCCGGAATAATGCAAAGACAATAGAAAATTAGTGTAACCATTGTAATATATTAAAAACAAGTAGGCAGAAATAGATATATACACCATGTACAAAATAAATACCAATCATAGTAGTCCAGGTAGTGCACTAAGATAGTCCGTGGAACACTGGGACCACACGGTATGGGCGAGGCCCACACAAGATCCCCGACCATGACGGAGAGAACACTGCAGGGGCATCAGATACCAAGAAAACAGGCACCTCAGGGGGAGGGAAAGGGGGGCACCTCAGCCGCTTGAGTGCACGACGCCAAATCCACGAGGGGGCCACATGCCCACTGTTCCATCCTGGGGAGTGCAAAGCCACAGTCTCTCAAGTCTCTACAGTGGGTGGTCTGCCCACTGTTCAATCCTGGGGAGTGCAAAGCCACAGTGTCTCAAGTCTCTACAGTGGGTGGTCTGCCCACTGTTCCATCCGGGGGAGTGCAAAGCCACAGTCTCTCTAGTCTCCACAGTGGGTGGGTTGCCCACTGTTCAATCCTGTGGAGTGCAAAGCCACAGTCTCTCAAGTCTCTACAGTGGGTGGTCTGCCCACTGTTCAATCCTGGGGAGTGCAAAGCCACAGTCTCTCAAGTCTCTACAGTGGGTGGTCTACCAACTGTTCCATCCTGGGGAGTGCAAAGCCACAGTCTCTCAAGTCTCTACAGTGGGTGGTCTGCCCACTGTTCAATCCTGGGGAGTGGAAAGCCACAGTCTCTCAAGTCTCTACAGTGGGTGGTCTACCAACTGTTCAATCCTGGGGAGTGCAAAGCCACAGTCTCTCAAGTCTCTACAGTGGGTGGTCTGCCCACTGTTCAATCCTGGGGAGTGCAAAGCCACAGTCTCTCAAGTCTCTACAGTGGGTGGTCTGCCCACTGTTCCATCCTGGGGAGTGCAAAGCCACAGTCTCTCAAGTCTCTACAGTGGGTGGGTTGCCCACTGTTCAATCCTGTGGAGTGCAAAGCCACAGTCTCTCAAGTCTCTACAGTGGGTGGTCTGCCTACTGTTCAATCCTGGGGAGTGCAAAGCCACAGTCTCTCAAGTCTCTACAGTGGGTGGTCTGCCCACTGTTCCATCCTGGGGAGTGCAAAGCCACAGTCTCTCAAGTCTCTACAGTGGGTGGTCTGCCCACTGTTCAATCCTGGGGAGTGCAAAGCCACAGTCTCTCAAGTCTCTATAGTGGGTGGTCTACCAACTGTTCAATCCTGGGGAGTGCAAAGCCACAGTCTCTCAAGTGGATGTCAGTCTCCACTGGTTCTGGAGGGGGCATGGTGCCCAGAGTGCTTCATCCTGTTAAGGACAGAGGTAGTGGATGACAGTCTCCACTGGTTCTGGAGGGGGCATGGTGCCCAGAGTGCCTCATCCTGTTAAGGACAGAGGTAGTGGATGTCAGTCTCCACTGGTTCTGGAGGGGGCATGGTGCCCAGAGTGCTTCATCCTGTTAAGGACAGAGGTAGTGGATGTCAGTCTCCACTGGTTCTGGAGGGGGCATGGTGCCCAGAGTGAATCATTCACCCCGTGACGGACTCAGTTGCGTCAGTGCCCCTGCCGCTCATGGGCTAGCGGTGCTTGAGATGGCGGTGCCCTGTCCAGCGGTGCTTGAGATGGTGGTGCCCAGTTCAGCGGTGCTTCAGATGGCGGTGCCCTGTTCAGCGGTGCTTCAGATGGCGGTGCCCTGTTCAGCGGTGCTTGAGATGCCGGTGCCCTGTTCAGTGGTGCTTGAGATGGCGGTGCCCTGTTCAGCAGTGCTTCAGATGGCGGTCTCCATTGCAAGGTCTCAGCTGCTGGTGGTCCTTCATGACCCAGCTGGGCTTGTGCTGGCGGTGGCCTCCTGGGCAGCTGGGCTGGTGCTGGCGGTGGCCTCCTGGGCAGCTGGGCTTGTGCTGGCGGTGGCCTCCTGGGCAGCTGGGCTTGTGCTGGCGGTGGCCTCCTGGGCAGCTGGGCTGGTGCTGGCGGTGGCTTCCTGGGCAGCTGGGCTTGTCCTGGCGGTGGCCTCATTGGGCAGCTGGGCTGGTGCTGGCAGTGGCCTCCTAGGCAGCTGGGCTGGTGCTGGCGGTGGCCTCCTGGGCAGCGGGGATGATGGCGGTCTCTTGTCACAGCTGACTCCACACTCCCAACGGGACCCCTGGGAGCGGCTTTGGTGGCTGGAGTCTTCACCCTCTCCCGCCAGGCACTGGCCAACTTCTGATGCTTCACAGGTGGGGGACTGTCTGTGCTGTGGCTCCGTGCCACACTGGCTGCCCTGGTGGCCGGTGCACTCCAAATTCCGGTGACTACAGGCACCACTGATCCTGGAGATGTTGTGGCTGAGGTGCTAGTTCAGGACCTATGAGACAGACGGGGTGGGGGAGGTGTGGGAAAGAGTTCAAGTTTGGACAGGAAAAGTTTTTTGGACACACTGGGACGGGTAGCTGGAGGAGGTTTGGGAGTGGAGAAAGAGGTGGTGGTTGTAGGAGGTGTACGTTTGGTGACTTTGGGTGAAGGTGCATGCGCTGGAGGCTGTCGTGAGGTGGATGACTGTTGGGAGGGTGTGTGCCTGCGTTTGTGTATCTTGGGAGGGGGCGTCACAGACACACTGGGAGAGGAGACAGGAGACGTGTGAATGTTAGTGAGGGTGCTAACTGCATGTGAGCGGGGTGTGGTGGTGGGAGTGCTGGCGAGGGACATAGTGGCTGTAGAGGTAGTGCATGCAGGTGTGAGTGTAGACAAGACTGGGAGGGAGGAGGGAGACGAGGAGGAGGGGGACACAGTGGAGGCAGTGGATGTTGGTGTGTCTGCATGGGTGTGATGCTTGCGTGAGTGCCTGTGGAATGTGTGGTGCTTATGTTTGCCTGAGCTTCCCTTGGGTGTTGACGTGTGTGCATGTTGGTCTGTGGGTGTGCTTGGGATAGGCTGAGGTACAGGGGATTGGGTCGGGGTTGAGGAAGTTGGAGGGGGGAGGCTAGAGATGGGGACAATGGCTGCCATCAGTGCTGAGGCCAGAGTCTGAAAAGCTCGGTGAAGCCAGAATGAATGCCCTCCAGGAATGCATTTGTTTGTTGCAACTGCCTCTCTACACCCTGGATGGCATTCAAAATGGTAGACTGCCCAACAGTGAGGGACCTGAGGAGGTCAATGGCCTCGTCACTGAGGGCAGCAGGGGTGACTGGGGTAGGGCCTGAGGTGCCTGGGGCGAAGGTGATGCCCACCCTCCTGGGTGAGAGGGCACGGGGCAAAGGCTGAGGGGCTGCTGGGAGGGCAGTGCTGGTAGGGGGGGTAGTGGCTGTACCTGTAGATGCAGAGGGGGGAAGAGATGTTGCCGCCACCACAAGGGAGCTCCCATCAGAGGACGAGTCCGTGTCGCTGGTGTCAGCTCCTGTCCCCGCCGTGGAGCTCCCCTCGCCCTCCGTCCCACTGGTGAATTCAGACTCCGTAGTGTCGCCCTCCAGGGCCATGTGGGATGCAGCTGCCTCGTGCTCCGTTGCCACTGCTCCTCCGCCTGATGATGCTAATGCACACAAGAACAGGGAGACCACAAAAAGGGGGGGGAACGACAGAAGAAAGACATGTTGAGTGCATGCATTACCGCTACCGTTGGCGGACACGACAGACACAGAAGCCCCCTGCACTACGCCGCGCTCTTGGGCTTCACTGTTCAATTTATGGGAAATGTCCTACAAGGCTATGGACGACATCTGCACACTTAGATGACACAGGGGCATGACTAGCTGTACTTGGCACTCTACAGAGGTGGGCTGTGGTGCCACATGGCCTGACATACGGAGGGGCCTTGCCTACGGAACTCGCCCTGGCCTAGGGAAACCCAGAGCCCTCCTCCCCCACCCAGACACCTCCACTGCACGCAAAGTCAGCAGAATGAGAGTGTACTCACCCCCTTGTGGCTGCTGTGATGCCCTCAAGCGCCCATCCAACTCCGGGTAGGCCACTGCCAGGATCCTGAACATCAGGGGGGTCATGGTGCGACGGGCACCCCTCCCACGTTGGGAGTCCATCCCCAGCTGAGCCTCCGCCATCTTCTTGCTCCAACGACGAATGTCCTCCCATCTTTTCTGGCAGTGGGTGCTCCATCTGTGGTAGACCCCCAGGGTCCGGACGTCCTTGGCGATGGCACGCCAAATATCTTTCTTTTGTTGGGCGCTGACCTACATGAAATGTACAGGGGAAAAAGAGAAGTTATTACCAACTGCACCGTCAAAGTGATTGGCCCCCATTCCTACCCTTGCCATGTGGCACATGCATTCCCCGTCTTTCATGTACGCAGCACTTTCCCCCCTTCCTTCTTACATCCAGCCCTCTCCACACAGGCATAGCCCATACAGCATGCTCCCACTGTACCTACCTGTTTGTGTGGAGGACCGTAGAGTAGCGTGTACTGGGGGACGACCCCATCCACGAGTTTCTCCAACTCATCCGATGTGAAGGCAGGGTCCCTTTCCCCAGACACTCGAACCATTGTCTCTTCCAGGTCACAGCAGCACTTGCAGTGTAGGTCCTCTCCTGTCGAAAATCAGGTATTGAGTGATTGAAGTGATAGAAAATGGCGGTCACGTCCGCAGTGGTGCGTACCGTCACCGCCGGCGTACATCGCCATTGGCTCCTGGGACCCATAGGGTCCAATGTTAACCAATGCAGCATTGCGCCGCGGTCTTCGACCGCCTACCGCAACGATGTACAACGCCAGCGCAGTTACCTCACATCCCATTGTCCCACATTACAGGTTGGGCAGCCGCCATTTCAGGGGCCCACATGGCTTCATTTCCAACTGCGTCACTCATACCTAGGCCTAGACTCAACACACATACAGGCCACCTTTTGTGTATGATAGGTGTTCTGTGTAAACTGTGGGTACGTACCTCTGAGTTGTTTCACTATGTGCTCGCTGTTGTCTTTCATAGGCACCGTCCGCTGGGACATGTGAGGAGATGGCGGCATCCTCCGGTGTACCGACCGTTGGTGGACCTGTCGACAATGGAGGAGCGACATTTGATTATCACCTACAGGCTTGACCGTGCCACAATCCAGGAACTGTGTACCCAGTTGGAGCCAGACCTGATGTAAGCAATCCGCCATCCCACAGGAATCCCCCCTCAAGTGCAGGTGCTGTCAGTGCTACATTTCCTTCGAAGTGGTTCCTTTCAGACAACAGTGGCCATGGCATCAGGGATGTCCCAGCCTATGTTTTCCAACGTATTGTCCAGAGTGTTGTCTGCCCTTCTGAAACACATGCAGAGCTACATTGTTTTCCCTCAGGTGGAGGATTTGCCTACAGTGAAAGGGGATTTCTATGCCCTGGGACACATCCCCAACATCATAGGTGCCATTGATGGGACACATGTGGCTTTGGTACCCCCCCACAGGAGTGAACAGGTGTACAGAAACCGGAAAAGTTATCATTCTATGAATGTACAGATGGTATTTTTGGCAGACCAGTACATCTCCCATGTGAATGCCAAGTTCCCTGGCTCAGTGCATGACGCCTACATCCTGTGGAATAGCAGCATCCCCTATGTGATGGGTCAACTCCAGAGGCACCGTGTGTGGCTATTAGATAAGCACCTGGAAGCAAGTCAGTGGGAATGGTTGTCTGGGTCGGGGGTTATCCCCCCAGGTTAGTGCGTGTCTAACAGTTGTCCCTCACCATTTGCAGGTGACTCTGGTTACCCCAACCTGTCATGGCTCCTGACCCCAGTGAGGAATCCCAGGAGAAGGGCAGAGGAACGCTACAATGAGGCCCATGGGCGAACTAGGAGGGTGATCGAGCGGACCTTCAGCCTCCTGAAGGCCAGGTTCAGGTGCCTTGATATGACAGGTGGATCCCTATTCTACTCACCAAAGAAGGTGTGCCAGATCATCGTGGCCTGCTGTATGCTTCATAACTTGGCTTTGCGATGACAGGTGCCTTTTCTGCAGGAGGATGATCCAGATGGCGGTGTTGTTGCAGCTGTGGAGCATGTGGACAGTGAAGACGATGAAGCAGGGGAAGAAGACATGCACAGCAGGGACTCAGTGATCCAGCAATATTTCCAGTGAGACACAGGTAAGAATACAAACCTGCCTATTACATGTACTTTAACACTACTACCTCTCTACTGTCTGTCGTTTTCACCCAGTGTATGGTCACTGAGTTGTCACTTTCCCTTACAATTTCACAGATGTGGGTCCCACTGTGTGACATCTGCTTAGATTCCTCATGGACTAGAGCTGTATGACATAGGTATGTTGACATTACATTTGAAAGAGCATTTTGACACTGTAATTGCTAACACACTACTTCGAAATCACAGACTGACTCCAGATTGTTTTGTGCTTTAAGTGTGTTTATTTAAGTGCTCAATATTGGAGGGGGTAGTGAAATGGTGAGGAGTGATGGCGGAGGAATGTCCATGGCAGAGTCCAGTCTATTAGTCTCACAGGTGCATTGCCCATATGGGCATAGGAAGTGGAGCTGGGGCAGTTTCAGTGTGGACAGGGTGACAAAGTGGGACAGTAGGATGACAATCAGGGTGGTCTCATTTCTTGGCTGGGGTCTTGGCATCGTGCTCTGTCTTTGTCCTGGATCTCAGGGACCGTTTGCGGGGTGGTTCTCCCTCTGCAGGGGGTGGGGTGCTGGTTTGGTGGTCCTGTGGCGGGGCGTCCTGTCCACTAGCGCCAGCGGAGGTGGTGGGCAGTTCATCGTCCATGCTAGTGTCAAGGGCCCCTTGTAGTGCCACAGTGTCCCTCCTGGTGTTCACAAGTTCCTTCAGCACCCCTACGATTGTGCCCAGGGTGGAGCTGATGGTTCTGAGTTCCTCCCTGAAGCCCATATATTGTTCCTCCTGCAGGCGCTGGTTGTCCTGAAACTTGGCCAGTACCGTAGCCATCATCTCCTGGGAGTGGTGGTAGGCTCCCATGATGGAGGAGAGGGCCTCGTGGAGAGTGGGTTCCCTGGGCCTGTCCGTCCCCTGTCGCACAGCAGCCCTCCCAGTTCCCCTGTGTTCCTGGGCCTCCGTCCCCTGGACCGTGTGCCCACCACCACTGCCCCCAGGTCCCTGTTGTTGTTGGGGTGGTGGGTTATCCTGGGTTCCCTGTAGTGGTGGACACACAGCTGATTGGCGTGTCCTGGGACGGAGGTATTGGCCCGCTGGGTGGGTGCTGTGCTGGTGTTTCCAGAGGGTGGAAGGTATGTAGTGGCCTGTGAATGGATGATGGGAACCGACTGTCCAGAGGTCCCCGATGGGCCGGGCTGGTCATCTAGATCCAGTTGGACAGAGGTGTAATCATCACTGTGGGCCTCTTCTGTTGGTGGTGTGGACATGTGTGGACCCTCCTGTCTGGTGACGTTGGGTAGGGGTCCTGCAGGGGTATAAAAGGATGGTTATTACATCTGTGTGTGTCATGGTGTGCAATGGGTGGGTGACTGTGTACCCCAGTGCTTGCATTCCTGTGTGAGACCTTGTGTGAGGATGGTTTAGGGGGTTGTATGGGTATGTGCAGTGGCCATGCTTTAGTGATGGGTGTCCAAGCTTTGTTGTTGCATGCAGGGCTTGGTGTTGAGATGGGTGGTTTGTGATATTGGGACATATGTGAGGAGTTGGGGTGCTGGGGGTGAGGGTTAGGGTAGGGGTATGTGATGGCATGCAGGTAGGGTGGGGGTTGTAATAGTTAAGATTTGACTTACCAGAGTCCATTCCTCCACCTACTCCTGCGAGGCCCTCAGGATGCAGAATCTCCAAGACCTGCTCCTCCCATGTTGCTAGTTGTGGGGGAGGAGGTGGGGGTCCGCCGCCAGTCTGCTGAACCGCCAGGTGGTGTCTTGAGACCACAGAACACACCTTCCCCCATAGGTCGTTCCACCTCTTCCTGATGTCCTCCCGATTTCTTGGGTGCTGTCCCACTGCATTGGCCCTGTCCACTATTCTTCGCCATAGCTCCATCTTCCTTGCAATGGAGGTGTGCTGCACCTGTGATCCGAATAGATGTGGCTCTACCCGGACGATTTCCTCCACCATGACCCTGAGCTCCTCCTCCGAGAACCTGGGGTGTTTTTGCCATTCCATGGGGTGGTGTAGGTGATGTGTGGGGTGGAGTGTGTGGTCATATGTGTGCTGATAGGTAGTGGTGTGTTGTGTGAGGTGCGTGGAAGTTCTGTGGGTGATGGTGTTGTGTGCCTGTGGTGGCTGTTGTTCTTGCTGGTGCTCTCTCTCTGGCCTTCTTTAGGAATTTTTTGTCGTGGGGGTTTGTGATGCTATTAATTGTGTTTGACCAATGACTTTGTGTTTCACCACTGCGCATATTAGTTGCTCAATGTTCACCAGTAGCACATTATGGGGGTCATTCCGACCCCGGCGGGCGGCAGGCGCCGCCCGCCGGGCGGAAACCGCCCAAACACCGCCCGCGGTCAAATGACCGCGGGAAGCATTCTGAC
This sequence comes from Pleurodeles waltl, assembly GCF_031143425.1. Lineage (NCBI taxonomy): Eukaryota > Metazoa > Chordata > Amphibia > Caudata > Salamandridae > Pleurodeles > Pleurodeles waltl. Next base: position 653,992,298 of record NC_090439.1, read on the forward strand.
TTTCCCGCTGTGCCGGCAGGCGATCTACAAAAGATCGCCCGCCGGCCCATCGGGAAAGCCCCAGCAAAGATGAAGCCGGCTCCGAATGGAGCCGGCGGATTTGCTGGGGTGCGACGGGTGCAGTTGTACCCGTCGCGATTTTCAGTGTCTGCTTTGCAGACACTGAAAATCTTAATGGGGCACTGCAGGGGCCCCCAGGGGCCCCACGACACCCGTTCCCGCCAGCCTCTGGAACAGGCTGGCGGGAAGGGGGTCGGAATCCCCATGGTGGCGCTGCATGCAGCGCCGCCATGGAGGATTCCCTGGGGCAGGGGAAAACCGGCGGGAAACCTCCGATTCCCCTTTTCTGACCGCGGCTTTACCGCCGCGGTCAGAATTGCCCCGGAAGCACCGCCAGCCTGTTGGTGCTTCCTCTGCCCTCTGCCCTGGCGGTTACAAACCGCCAGGGTCAGAATGAGGGCCTATATGTTTTGTTCAGTTCAGCTGCCTATTGGCTTTGACATGGCATTAGCCATTACTTTCTGTATTCAGTTTAGAGGCCTATTGGCTTTGACACGGCATTAGCCATTACATTCTGTATTCTGCCTATTGGCTTTGACATGCTGTATTCAGTTTAGCTGCCTATTGGCTTTGACATGGCATTAGCCATTACATTCTGTATTCTGCCTATTGGCTTTGACATGCTGTATTCAGTTTAGCTGCCTATTGGCTTTGACATGATATTAGACATTACATTCTGTGTTCAGCTTAGCTGCCTATTGGCTTTGACATGATATTAGACATTACATTTGATATTTAGGTTAGCTGCTTATTGGCTTTAACGTGGAGTTAGACATTGCAGTTGAAACATCGCAGATGTCTGTATTCTTCCAAGCTGTGTTTTTCCAGAAGATGAACCAAGCTGTTTTCTTCACACCAGACTAGACCTGATAAGAGAGAGCACATTTGGTGTTTTCCTTTCTGCTCAGCCTTGGGAATAGGAGAAGTCTAGGAGATCTGGCCAGTCTCCAAAGGCTCGTGTAGTTTTCCCGAGTCTGAGAGGAGGGGGCACGCTTTTGTAAGGATGACTCTGGGCTACAGTGAGTTAGATTCAAATCTGCTTGACTTCAGGCTGGAACTAGGTGTCAGTTGCCAGTCTCCCATGTGGGTAGATAATCTCTTTCTCGCAGTTGACCGGAGTCATCAACTTGCAGACCCCAGAAAGATTAAGCTGAAGATAGGTCCTACTTGCTCATACGGTGATGAATTAGGATTTTTATGCTTTGCTACTGTAATCATATAACATATGTATGCTGTGTACATTGCAACTGAGAAGTACTGTGATATATTTTGTTTTCTTGCTGCGACTACGTTGTGTGCTTGAAATCTATTAATTCGTCTCTCAAGAACTTGTGGGTGGGGAAGAATTAACAACAATAAAGGTCTTCTTTGAACCCAGAAGTGCATTCCAGAGAGGTCCTGTAAGCTCTGATATGAGATAAGTAGGAAAGCAGAACAGGGTTTGTGGGTGTTGTGGGTGTGTGTTCTATATTGTATTGGGTGTGTGGGAGTGGTGTGTGTATGTGTATCAGGTGTGTGTATTTGGAATTGTCCAATGTGGTAGTGTTTTGTAAATGTGTGTGTATTTTGAGCGCGGCGGTGTGTACCGCCAATGGAATACCGCGGTTGAAAGACTGCCGCGTGGATTCGTGTGTCGTGATAGTGTGGGCGTATTTCTGTTGGCGTGACGGTGGAGGTTTTGTTTTTGCCAGTTTATCACTGACCTTTGGTGTGGCGGACTTGTGTGGGTGTCTGAATTTTGGCAGATTCCGAACTGTGGGTCATAATAGCTGTGGCGGAATTCCGCAGCCGCCGCGGTGTGTTGGCGGTCTTCTGCACGGCGGTAAGCGGCTTTTACCGCCAATGTTGTAATGACCGCCATAGTTTGGGTGTATGAGACATGTGCCAAGACAGCTTGCACAGTGTTTGGATGGAAGTTCAGAAGTGCCCATTGGACTTGTTCTGTGTCCTGTGGAGGGTCTGATGCATTCTGTGTGTCATCATGTGGTCTTAAAATGTGTAGTCCCATCTCACGACCAATTCATTTTCCATTCACATTGGCTAAACACTCTTTTTGTATGACCTATACCTGTAGATGTGTTTCATCATTGTAAGCCACAGTGTCTGGCCAAAACACTGACATATGTTTGTGTCATACCACCAGATGCATAAGGGTTGTATTAAAAGGGCCCTGTGAACAGGAGCTGATGTACTGCCATCTGTCGGAATCTCTAATAATGTGATGCTGGATTACTTTGGCATGGTATGTGATAAGGCTCAAGCTAATGACATCAACCACATCAATGTTTGGCTATTCTACAGGACATTGTCTGATAAATCCCTTCCTTCCGTGGTTGGGAGGTCTGCACCTGTAAATATGCTCTTTTATTCAGTTTGAGTCAATCATTTATGATTTCCAATAGTTCAGACATATTGCCAGCCTACATGCTGAACACTGAAATATTTATTTTTGTCTGACCAGGCACCTGTATGTATGTATTTGTGTGGGATGGTTGTAATCCTGTGCTGGAAACTGTGTACATGCAACATATCAAGTCCTGAACAAATACCTTGGTCTACATGAGCCCCCTCGCCAACATCGTTCGCAAGCACGACATCATCATCTCCTCCTACGCCGACGACACCCAACTTATACTCTCCCTCACCAAGGACCCCGCCAGCGCCAAGACCAACCTACAAGAGGGTATGAAGGACGTCGCAGATTGGATGAGGCTCAGCCGCCTAAAGCTGAACTCTGAAAAAACGGAAGTCCTCATCCTCGGCAACACCCCGTCCGCCTGGGACGACTCCTGGTGGCCCACGGCACAGCACCGACCCCCACAGACCACGCCCGTAACCTCGGCTTCATCTTGGACCCTCTTCTCACCATGACCAAGCAAGTCAACGCTGTGTCCTCCGCCTGCTTCCTCACCCTCCGCATACTCCGCAAGATCTTCCGCTGGATCCCCGCCAACACTAGAAAAACCGTGACCCACGCCCTCGTCACGAGCCGCCTGGACTACGGCAACACCCTCTACGCCGGGACCACAGCCAAACTCCAAAATCGCCTGCAACGCATTCAAAACGCATCGGCACGCCTCATCCTCGACGTACCCCGCAACAGCCACATCTCCGCACACCTGAGACACCTGCATTGGCTCCCAGTCAGCAAAAGGATCACCTTTCGACTTCTCACCCACGCACACAAAGCCCTCCACAACAAGGGACCGGAATACCTCAACCGACGCCTCAGCTTCTACGTCCCCACCCGCCTCCTCCGTTCCTCTGGTCTCGCACTCGCTGCTGTCCCTCGCATCCGCCGCTCCACGGCGGGTGGGAGATCTTTTTCCTTCCTGGCGGCCAAGACCTGGAACTCCCTCCCCACCAGCCTCAGGACCACCCAGGACCACCCCGCTTTTCGGAGACTCCTAAAAACCTGGCTATTCGAGCAGCAGTAACCCCCCCTTTCCCCTAGCGCCTTGAGACCCGCACAGGTGAGTAGCGCGCTTTATAAATGTTAATGATTTGATTTGATAATCATATGGTTCACATGGTCCGGAATGTCTACATGACTAAACATGAAACCAAAATCAACAGGCAATAAGTCAGAGATGGGAGATTTTAGAAACTATGATGGTCATTACAATCCTGGCGGACGGTGTTAAAGCGGCGGTAAGACCGCCAATAGGCCGGCGGTAAACAAAAGGGAATTACGACTGTGCCGGAAACCGCCAACAAAGACAGCCACTTTAACACTCCGACTGCCACGGCGGTACAGACAAACAGCGCGGCGGTCACCGCCAACAGACAGGCGGGAGACAATGTACCACCCACACTATTACAACCCACCAATCCGCCACCTTTTCCGGGGCGGATTCACCGTGGATAAAAACACGGTGGAAACAGGAATTCCAAAGGGAAAACGCTCACCTCTACACACCCCACGAGGAACGAGGACACCATGGACCCGGAACTCCAAATTCTCCCTGCAATAGTCTTCCTGCTCCTCTACCAGGAGCACGAACGCCGGCGGCGAAGACCACGGTGAGTACTGCACCTAGGACACAGGGGAGGGGGGAGGGAAAAAACAGGGACACACACATGCAACACACAACACCCCCACCCTCACCCACTACAACACACACACTAATACATATTGCTACATCGCAGTTACACCCCCTAACCCCCCAGGAAGAATGCAAAGACAATAGAAAATGAGTGTAACCATTGTAATATATTAAAATCAAGTAGGCAAAAATATATATATACACCATTTACAAAATATATACCAAGCATAGTAGTCCAGGTAGTGCTCCAATTAAGTCCGTGGAACACTGGGCTCACACGGTATGGGCGACGCCCACACAAGATCCCCGACCATGACCAAGAGAACACTTCAGGGGCATCAGAGAGCAACAAAACAGGCACCTCAGGGGGAGGGAAAGGGGGGGCACCTCAGCCGCTTGAGTGCACGACGCCAAATCCACGAGGGGGCCACATGCCTACTGTACAATCCTGGGGAGTGTAAAGCCACAGTCTCTCAAGTCTCTACAGTGGGTGGGTTACCCACTGTACAATCCTGGGGAGTGCAAAGCCACAGTCTCTCAAGTCTCTACAGTGGGTGGTTTGCCCACTGTACAATCCTGGGGAGTGCAAAGCCACAGTCTCTCAAGTCTATACAGTGGGTGGTTTGACCACTGTTCCATCCTGGGGAGTGCAAAGCCACAGTCTCTCAAGTCTATACAGTGGGTGGTTTGCCCACTGTTCCATCCTGGGGAGTGCCAAGCCACAGTCCCTCAAGTGGATAACAGTCTCCACTGGTTCTGGAGGGGGCATAGTGCCCAGAGTGATTCATCCTGCTAAGGACAGGGGTAGTGGATGGATCTCTCCACTGGTTCTGGAGGGGGCATGGTGCCCTGAGTGCTTCATCCTGCTAAGGACAGAGGTAGTGGATGGATCTCTCCACTGGTTCTGGAGGGGGCATGGTGCCCAGAGAGCTTCATTCTGCCTGTGACGTACTCAGTAGTGTCAGTGCCCTTGGCGCTCATGGGCCAGCGGTGCACTGGCCAACTTCTGATGCTTCACAGGTGGGGGACTGTCTGTGCTGTAGCCCTGTGCTACACTGGCTGCCCTGGTGGCCGCTGCACTCCAGATTCCAGTGACTACAGGCACCACTGGTCCCATAGATGTTGTGGCTGAGGTGCTATTTCGGGCCCTAGGAGATGGACGGGGTGGGGGAGGTGTGGGAAAGAGGTCAAGGTTGGACAGGAAAAGTTTTTGGGACACACTGGGACAGGTAGCTGGAGGGGGCTTGGGAGGGGAGGAGGAGGTTGTGGTTGTAGGAGGTGTTCGTTTGCTTACTTTGTGTGAAGGTGCATGCGCTGGAGGCTGTTGTGAGGTGGATGGCTGTTGGGTGGGTGTGTGCCTGCGTTTGTGTATCTTCGGAGGGGGTGTCACAGACACACTGGGAGAGGACACAGGGGATGTGTGAATGGTAGTGGGGGTGGTGACTGCACGTGAGCGGGGTGTGGTGGTGGGTGTGCTGGAGAGGGACGTAGTGGCTGTGGAGGTAGTACATGCAGGTGTGAGTGTATACGAGACAGGGAGGGAGGAGGGAGACGAGGAGGAGGGGGACACAGTGGAGGCAGTGGATGTTGGTGTGTCTGCATGTGTGTGATGCTTGCGTGAGTGCCTGTGGGATGTGTGGTGCTCATGTTTGCCAGAGCTTCCCTTATGTGTTGACATGTGTGCATGCTGGTCTGTAGGTGTGCTTGGGATAGGCTGAGGTACAGGGGATTGGGCCGGGGTGGAGGAAGTTGGAGGGGGGAGGCTAGACACAGGGACAATGCTGCCATCAGTGCTGAGGCCAGAGTCTGAAAAGCTTGCTGAAGGGCCGTCTGACCAGAATGAATGCCCTCCAGGAATGCATTGGTTTGTTGCAACTGCCTTTCTACACCCTGGATGGCATTCAAAATGGTATACTGCCCAACAGTGAGGGACCTGAGGAGGTCAATGGCCTCCTCATTGAGGGCAGCAGGGGTGACTGGGGCAGGGCCTGAGGTGCCTTGGGCAAAGGTGATGCCCACCCTCCCGGGTGAGCGGGCACGGGGCGATGGCTGAGGGGCTGCTGGGAGGGCGGTGCTGGAAGGGGGGGTGGCGGCTGTACCTGTAGATGGGGGGGCCACAGATGTTGCCTCCACCACAAGGGAGCTCCCATCAGAGGACGAGTCCGTGTGACTGGTCTCAGCTCCTGTCCCCACCGTGGAGCTCCCCTTGCCCTCCGTCCCACTGGTGAAGTCCGATTCCGTAGTGTGTCCCTCCATGTCCATGTGGGATGCAGCCCCCTGGTGCTCCGGTGCCACTGCTCCTCCGCCTGATGATGCTAATGCACACAAGAACAGGGAGACCCCAAAAAGGGGACGACGACAGAAGAAAGACATGTTGAGTGCATGCATTACAGCTACCATTGGCAGACATGACAGACACAGAAGCCCCCTGCACTACGTTGCGCTCTTGAGCTCCACTGTTCAATTCCTGGGAAATGGCCTACAAGGCTATGGACGACATCTGCACACTTAGATGACACAGGGGCATGACTAGGTGTATTTGGTACTCTACAGAGGTGGTCCGGGGTGCCACATGGCCTGCCTTACGGAGGGACCTTGCCTACTAAACTGGCCCGGGAAAACCCACAGCCCACCTCCCCCACCCAGACCCCTCCACTGCACGCAAATTCAGCAAAATGCAAGTGTACTCACCCCCTTGTGGATGCTGTGATGCCCTCAAGCGCCCATCCAACTTCGGGTACGCCACCGCCAGGATTCTGTACATGAGGGGGGTCATGGTCTGACGGGCACCCCTCCCACATTGGGAGGCCATCCCCAGCTGAGCCTCCGCCGTCTTCTTGCTCCAGCGGCGAATGCCCTCCCATCTTTTCCGGCAGTGGGTGCTCCGTCTGTGGTAGACCCCCAGGGTCCGGATGTCCTTGGCGATGGCACACCAAATATCTTTTTTCTGGTGGGCGCTGACCTACATGATTTGTACTGGGGGAAGAAAAACTTATTACCAACTGCACCGTCAAAGTGATTGGCCCCCATCCCTACCCTTGCCATGTGGCAAATGCACTCACCGTCGTTTCATGCACGCCGCACTCTACCCCCTTCCTTCTTACATCCACCCCTCTCCACACAGGCATAGCCCATACATCATGCTCCCAGTGTACTTACCTGTTGGTCTGGAGGACCGTAGAATAGCGTGTACTGGGGGCGGACCCCATCCACGAGTTTTTCTAACTCCTCTGATGTGAAGGCAGGGGCCCTTTCCCCAGACACTCGAGCCATTGTCTCTTCCAGACCGAGCTCACAGCAGCACTTGCAGTGTATGTCCTCTCCTGTCGAAGATCAGGTATCGAGTGAATGAACAGATAGAAAATGGCGGTCACTCCCGCGGCGGTGCGTACCGTCACCGCCGGCGAACATCGTCTTTGGCTCCTGGGACCTATAGGGTCCAATTCTAACCGATGCAGCATTGCGCCGCGGTCTTAGACCGCCTTCCGCGACGGTGTACAACGCCAGCGCAGTTACCTAACATCCCATTGTCCCACTTTACAGGTCAGGCAGCCGCCATTTCAGGGGCCCACATGGCTTCATTTTCAACTGCGTCACACATACCTAGGCCTAGACTCAACACACATACAGGCCACTTTTTGATTATGAATGGTGTTCTGTGTAAGCTGTGGGTACGTACCTCTGAGTTGTTTGACTCTGTGCTCGCTGTTGTCCTCCATAGGCACCATCCGCTGGGACATGTGAGGAGATGGCGGCATCCTCCGGTGTACCGACCGTTGGTGGACCTGAAACAATATAGGAAAGACATGTGATAATCACATACAGGCTTGACTGTGCCACAATCCAGGAACTGTGTACCCAGTTGGAGCCAGACCTGATGTCAGCTATCCGCCATCCCTCAGGAATCCCCTCTCAAGTGCAGGTGCTGTCAGTACTCCATTTCCTTGCAAGTGGGTCATTTCAAACAACAGTGGCCATAGCATCAGGGATGTCCCAGCCTACGTTTTCCAACGTGTTGTCCAGAGTGTTGTCTGCCCTGCTGAAACACATGCGGAGCTACATTGTTTTCCCTCAGGTGCAGGATTTGCCTACAGTGAAAGGTGATTTCTATGCCCTGGGACATATCCCCAACATCATAGGTGCCATTGATGAGACACAGGTGGCTTTTCTATCCCCCACAGGAGTGAACAGGTGTATTGAAACCGGAAGAGTTATAATTCGATGAATATACAGATGGTATGTTTGGCAGACCAGTACATCTGCCATGTGAATGCCATGTTCCCAGGCTCAGTGCATGACACTTACATCCTGCGGAATAGCAGCATCCCTTATGTCATGGGTCAACTCCAGAGGCACCGTGTGTGGCTATTAGGTGAGCACATGGAAGCTAGTCAGTGGGAATGGTTGTCTGTGTCTGGGGATATCCCTCCAGGTTAGTGTGTGTCTAACAGTTGTCCCTCGCCATTTGCAGGTGACTCTGGTTACCCCAACCTGTCATGGCTACTGACCACAGTGAGGAATCCCAGGACACGGGCAGAGGAATGCAACAATGAGGCCCATCGGCGAACTAGGAGGGTGATTGAGCGGACCTTCGGACTCCTGAAGGCCAGGTTCAGGTGCCTCCATATGACAGGTGGTTCCCTATTCTACTCACCAAAGAAGGTGTGCCAGATCATCGTGGCCTGCTGTATGCTTCACAACTTGGCTTTGCAACGACAGGTGCCTTTTCTGCAGGAGGATGGTCCAGATGGTGGTTTTGTTGCAGCTGTGGAGCCTGTGGACAGTGAAGACGAGGAAGCAGAGGAAGAAGACATGGACAACAGGGACTCAGTGATCCAGCAACATTTCCAATGAGACACAGGTAAGAATACAAACCTGCCTACTACATGTACTTTAACACTACTACCTCTCTACTGTCTGTCGTTTTCACCCAGTGTATGGTCACTGAGTTGTCACTTTCCCTTACGATTTCACAGATGTGGGTCCCACTGTGTGACATCTGCTTTGATTCCTCATGGACTAGAGCTGTGTGACATAGGTATGTTGACATTACCAATGAAAAAGCTTTTTGCCACAGTAATTGCTAATACAGTATTCCGAAATCACAGGCAGACTCCAGATTGTTTTGTCCTTTAAGGGTGTATATTTAGGTGCTCAATATTGGAGGGGGTTGTAAAATGGTGAGGGGTGATGGCGGAGGAATGTCCATGGCAGAGTCCAGTCTATTAGTCTCACAGGTGCATTGCCCAAATGGGCATAGGAAGTGGAGCTGGGGCAGTTAAAGGATGGACAGGGTGACAAAGTGGGACAGTAGAATGACAATCAGGGTGATCTCATTTCTTGGCGGGAGTCTTGGCATCGTTCCCTGTCTTTGTCCTGGATCTCAGGGACCGTTTGTGGGGTGGTTCTCCCTCTGCAGGGGGTGGGGTGCTGGTGTGGTGGTCCTGTGGCAGTGCCTCCTGTCCACTAGCGCCGGCGGAGGTTGTGGGCAGTTCATCGTCCAGGCTAGTGTCAGGGGCCCCTTGTAGTGCCACAGTGTCCCTCCGGGTGTTGAGTACTTCCTTCAGCACCCCTACGATGGTGCCCAGGGTGGAATTGATGGTTCTGAGTTCCTCCCTGAAGCCCAAATACTGTTCCTCCTGCAGCCGCTGGGTCTCCTGAAACTTGGCCAGTACCGTTGCCATCGTCTCCTGGGAGTGGTGGTATGCTCCCATGATGAAGGAGAGGGCCTCGTGGAGAGTGGGTTCCCTGGGCCTGTCCGCCCCTCTTTCACACAGCAGCCCTCCCAGTTCCCCTGTGTTCCTGGGCCTCTGTCCCCTGGACCGTGTGCCCACTACCACTGCCCCCAGGTCCCTGTTGTTGTTGGGGTGGTGGGTTAGCCTGGGTTCCCTGTAGTGGTGGACGCTCTGCTGATTGACGTGTCCTGGGGACGGAGGTATGGGCCCGCTGGGTGGGTGCTGTGCTGTGCTGGTGTTTCCAGTGGGGAGAAGCTCTGTAGTGGCCTGTGACTGGGTGTGGGGAACCAACTGTCCCGAGATCCCCGATGGGCCAGGCTGGTCATCTAGATCCAGTTGGACAGAGGTGTTGTCATCACTGTGGGCCTCTTCTGTTGGTGGTGTGGACATGTGTGGACCCTCCTGTCCAGTGACGTTGGGTAGGGGTCCTGCAGGGGTATAAAAGCATGATTATCGCATCTGTGTGTGTCAAGGTGTGCAATGGGTGGGTGACCGTGTACCCCAGTGCTAGCATTCCTGTGTGGGACCTTGTGTGATGATGTTTTAGGAGGGTGTATGGGTATGTGCAGTGGGCATGCTTAAGTGATGGGTGTCCATGCTTTGTTGTTGCATGCAGGGCTTGGTGTTGGGATGGGTGGGTTGTGATAGTGGGACATTTGTGAGGAGTAGCAGTGATGGTATGCAGGTAGGGTGGAGGATGTAATACTCAAGATTTGACTTACCAGAGTCCATTCCTCCACCTACTCCTGCGAGGCCCTAAGGCTGCAAAATCGCTAAGACCTGCTCCTCCCATGTTGTTAGTTGTGGGAGAGGAGGTGGGGGTCCGCCGCCAGTCCGCTGAACCACCAGGTGGTGTCTGGAGACCACGGAACGCACCTTCCCCCGTAGGTCATTACATCTCTTCCTGATGGCCTCCCGATTTCTTGGGTGCTGTCCCACTGCGTTGAGCCTGTCCACTATTGTTCGCCATAGCTCCATCTTCCTTGCAATTGAGGTGTGCTGCACCTGTGATCCAAATAGCTGTGGCTCTACCTGAACAATTTCCTCCACCATGACCCTGAGCTCCTCCTCCGAGAACCTGGGGTGTCTTTGCCGTGCCATGGGGTGGTGTACTTGATGTGTGGGGTGGTGTGTGGGGTGATAAGTGTGCTGATATGTAGTGGTGTGTTGTGTGAGGTGCGTGGAAGTTATGTGGGTGATGGTGTTGTATGCCTGTGGATGCTAGTGATGTTGATGGTGGTGTCTCTCTCTGGCTTTGGTTCGTGATTTGTGGTCGTAAGCGTTTGTGGGTGATGTGGGTGTGTGTTTTATATTGTATTGAGTGTGTGGGAGTGGTGTGTGTATGTGTATCAGGTGTGTGTATTTCGAATTGTCCAATGTGGCTGTGTTTTGTATATGTGTGTGTATTTTGAGCGTGGTGGTGTGTACCGCCAATGGAATACCGCAGTTGAAAGACCGCCGCGTGGATTCATGGGTTGTGATAGTCTGGGCGTATTTCTGTTGGCGTGACGGTGGAGGTTTTGTTATCGCCAGTTTATCACTGACCTTTGGTGTGGCGGACTTCTGTGAGTGTCTGAATTTTGGCGGATTCCGAGCAGTGGGTCATAATGACCGTGGCGGAATTCCGCTGCCGCGGTGGTGTGTTGGCAGCCTTCTGCACGGCGGTAAGCGGCTTTTACTGCCAATGTTGTAATGAGGGCCAATATGTGATATGAATCAACCAAATGAAAATGTAACGGGGTTAATTATGGTGAATGGAATCATTGGAATAGATGCCATACCATTGGAAGTCCAAAGTCCAGAGTACTCCTCCCAATGGAAATGGAAGGTGGTTCAGGATCAGTCCACAAAGTGAATTTGTAACACACAAAGGAGGTCCTTATGGATGAGGGTTATTGCAAGTATTGGTAGGAGTCTTGCCATCTGCACCTCCTGGATTCTTTGCTGGACATCCCCGCTTCAAGGAGGGATCAGCTGCTACAGAGGCAGAGGTGTCTGTAGCTGGTTGTTCCTCTGGTAGGGCCTGTCGATGAGCCAAAGGAAGGGGTAGATTGGTTTTGAAAAGCCCTGCTCAGTTATGTGTGATTGTCCCTCAACACTCCTTTAAGGGAAGCCACGTTGGAATTGTGGGCCTCCATCTGTTACACCATGTCTCTCTGCATGTCACTCTGTAGTTGCTTACATTCCCAGAGTTCTGTCAATACCTGGCCAATCATGCGTTGGGACTCCTGATAGACCCCTAAGACGCAGCTGTTGGTGTCCTGGCCAATATCAGCCCTGTAGGCCTCAACCCACTGGCCCACGGCAACACTCACACACACCCTACCCCCACAGGCCTCTGCCCTTGCCACAGTGTGCCCTCTCCAACCTGTTCCTGGACCCTCATTGTCCAAAGTGTTGTGCTGCAACTCAGGATCCAGGACTGGGGGCACAAGATTGTGGACACTGTGTTACGGACACAGGTTGGGAGGCAAATGGTATCCTGTAATATTGAAGGAACAGTGCTGGGAAGTGACGTTGTAGCCACAATGAGACTCACTGTTGCCGACCAGGTTGCCTAGATGAGCCATAATCGTGTTCCTTGTCCACAAGGCCAGGAGTGTTATTGTCACTTAGGGCTTCATCTAGGGGTGCAGTGGGAGTCTGCTTTGTAACCTCAGTGTTACCAGCGGTAGATCGAACTGTTGATGAAAAACGTACATTGTTACTGGTTGAATTGTAAAATCTACCTCCAAAGGTTTTGTGCTACAGTAAGCAGAGACCTTGGACATAGTTATGGTGTAGGTAATCCAATTGTGCCAAGTAACCATGGTATCGGGTGATTTGCCATGACATGCTTGAAGCATGCCAACCTAATTTGACTCAAGAAGGTGATGAGATGTGCAGATCAGTTGTACTTTGGAAGATGGCCTATAAATGACATTTTACCACCAGTGCAGCCAACACAGTCGAGAGGCAAGATATGTATTTGTTCATTTGGAGGCCTAGTTGAATGGGATGCAGGCAAACCCAGGACTTGATTGCATATGTGACTGGAGTCATCATGTGCACAGTGCTGTATCAATGTGTCTGATGCCGATACAAATCTGGCAATGCAACGTGATGCCTTAGGACTACTTGTTGTACACACTGGATACAGTGTCATTACTGTTCTCAATAGTTCCATCTTGGGTTAGCAAGTCAAGGTGGAGCTAGATAGTTAGACACGTCTCTGATTTGAGCAGGATCTGTATCTTGATCACTCCCAGGTGAGTACACTTCAATTGAGAGTTCACAGGGAAGAGTATTAGGGCAAGTAACCACTGGGCTGGTGTTTCATGTTACTGGAACAGGGCCTGCTGGGAGCTGCAGTCAGGTCACTACCTCTACAACACACACGACACAAATATTATCCTTGCAGGTGAGTACAATTGAGAGTTAAGACACATAGGTATTTTGACAAGTGACCAATGAGCTGGGGTTTGAAGTTAGAGAAACAAGGCCTTCTGGGAGTTGCAGTCAGGTCACTCTCTCTATACCCCAACACTTGACAAATGTTTGTTATTACATATCTATATGCAGGCGGCATTTATGTTTGAGCATAAGTTTACATTTTGGTACATGCTATGAATCATGGAATGTGTTTTTGTTATTGTGCGATTCCCAGGCACCATTTAGACATATGGCATGTGATGGGCCTTGGTAGCTGTGAGGCTGGATCCAATTATACAGACTGACAGTGCTAAATATCAGATACTCTGGGTACTGAATATTGGTGAGATATATGAACAAGACAGTGGCAAAAGCTGAGCCATGAGCATGCTTTACATTGAATTTGTGTGACAGTTTTTGTGCTGTAACTTACCAGACTCCCCTCCCCCAGGCATTCCTCTCAAGCCCCTAGGATGCAGGATGGCCGAGACCTTCTCCTCCCAGGGAAAGAGTCTTAATGGGCAACTGGGAGGGCCATAACCAATCTTCTTGGCCTCTAGCTGCTGCCTGGAGACTAGGGAACAGACCTTACCCCTGAGGTCGTTCCATCTCTTCCTAATGTCCTCCTTTGTGTGTAGGGTGGTGCCTACAGCATTCACTCTCTCGACTATCCTATTCCACATCTCCATTTTCCTACTGAGAGGAGTGTGCTGGACTTGGGCCTCAAACAACTGTGGCTCTACTCTAATGATTTCATCCACCATACTCTCAACTCATCCTCTGAAAATTGTGGGTTTTTTGCCCGTTACATGACTGGAAATTAAAGGGAGTGACAGTGACAAACTAGTAAGACAAGTGAATATGGGAAACTAAGTGGCAAAGTGTGTAAACGATGTAAAAAGGGATGAGAAAAAAAGAGCTGCCTCATGACAATAAATGGACGAAAGGATGTGTAGCCTGCCTACCTGTGCTGTAGTGGAGATGGAAAGGACTGTAGTCTGTGAAGGGGTCTGTTTTAGAGTGTGTTTTGCAGGTGTGTCCACTTGGCTAATGTATGTCAGCTGTGTTGTTTTTTAATTCATCCAATGTGCTTTTGTCTTTTACTTTGCTGAATGTGGACCGCAGCGGTTGACCACCATTGGCTGACTGCTGTGAGGGGATTGCCGCTGGAACTGTGTTTTTGTAATATGCTTGATGGTTGGCCACAGCGCTGACTGCACTGCAGGTTGGACTGGCTAAATCCGAGCTGCTGCGCTGCTGGTGGTCTGCCTTTTTTGCTTAGCAGACGGCGGACCTGCTTCTGTAAATCATAATACAGTGGTCAGTGACTGCCTGTGTGGTGGTGTTTTTAGGACCGCCAACATGGCAGTTTGGCGGTCTGACCTCTAAACCCATAATTAAGCCCTTAGCGTTTATTGAACCTGCTAAACACCTACTGTGTGAAGGGGGAATACTTGTGATGGACATAATTTAGTCCACATTCTATTTAACAATCCAAACCAGTGCTTAAATTCAGCCAGTGGTTTCCGGTGGTTGGCATCATCACTTAATTGTCAGCACTGACTAGTGACACTCCACCACATGGTGGCCCTATCTTTCTAATTTTAAAATGAGCACAGCATTGTTTAATAATTCAAAGTAATTTAACAAGCATTTGCAATGCAACTGGTCTCACATTTGCTCGAGTTAGAGCTATTAGTGTTGTAAACTCCTAACTGGATGTTTCTTGCCACACAAATGAAAAGAAAAAAAATGAGGCGCGATTGCGCTTTGTAAAATGCAGCTCGATCGTGCTGAAATTGAAAACAGAAAAACAGAGCGCGATCGCACTATGTAAACGCCAGTGCGATCGTGCTGCGTGGAAAATAAAAAGATAAACTAGTCTGTAAACCATAGTGAAAACATGATGCCTGGTATGTTTTCAGTAGTTTACTGGTGATGCCTAGGTGGGCTAAACACTGGAAAAGGCATGACGTATGCATGCCTTTCACAAATGAAAGCAAGCGGATTTTAAAAGGCAAACCCATGAACCAATGAAAGTGACTGACGTGACATGAGTATGGGTAGAAGCCCAAAGAGAGATTACTGCAGTGGAAGAAGTGCTTTGCGCTAGCCCCTAAAAAGGAAAAATAACTGCTGCGCACACCAATATTATTTGGGTGGCTTGTAATAGCCTGATTTGTCACACTTTTAGGAGTGTGATGGTTAATAGTTGTGTTGATGCTGTTATTGGCAGAGATAACAGGGAAACTCAGAAGTGCAAGCTGCAGTAGCCTCCTGAGGAGTGCACCAGCACTTATTTTTTTACACACTAAGCCCTGATCCACACAGAATCAGTATTAACTGGGAGTTTGACAGTTTTGAGGACCAAACATCTAGTCAAAACTTTTGAATTTAGATGAAAATTGTATATTTATCTATCTAGAAACTGATGGAAAACAAAATATCTCGAAATGCCCTTACTTTGCGGGTTCAGTTTCAAATCAGAGAATGGGATATATCTCAAAGATTATAACTGGACAGAGAGGATTCTGATTACTAGCTCTTAAGTTGTGTTAGTCAAAATGTATCAGAAATTGACAGATGTCAGGATAGATTCCTTGTTGAGAGTTAACTTTAGAAAAGTTTCAAACACCCAGTCATTTCTAATTAGAATCTGGTCATTAGATGTTTTAGGACAGAAAGAGCACTATGTGTGCATCTGGTTACTTGCAGCTTCAAAATATTTTAAAAAGTAAAAATTTCTAAATGGTAAGGTTTAGTATACACAATAACATGTTAATATAATAATTTGTAAACTTTAAAAAAATGTAATAATACATACCTTGCATCCAAGATTCTGCCAATTTCAACACAAATCATACTGCAAGGGGTATGGAGGGAACATTAATATTATTTTATTTAATTATACAAAATGAAATACAAATTAAAGCATGACAATAATGAAACATGTATTGATAAGTTGTAGTGTCTTCCTTTTACTATGGTAATCCTACATTAATCGGGGTAAGGGATGCATAATTTAAATTTAATATGTAAAAAAAAAAAATTCACATTTCTTCTTACTTTGTCTAGGGAGTTCTTGCCAATCTCCATAGCCAGTTGGAAAGACACTAATAGCAAACTTACACTCTTATGATCAGCTGTAGGAGTCTCCAACTCCTCATCTGAGTGGGTGAAGGCTCATAAATATACATCTGCTTGTACAGCTACACATGGAAAAGGTGAATTCCCCCATGAGATTAGCACAAACCTAAGTGTAGGTGTAAAAATAGACATCAGAAAAAATACACATGCAAATTTACCTTTGTGAATAGGGCCTGTAGAGGCTGAGGAGTAGCGTTACTGAAGGGTAGATGGGAATAACGCTGGCGGAACCCCAATACTTTTTGTAATAACGTTCTTTTATTAGTATGTTAGCGTAATCTATAATCTTAAGTGTCCTTAACAGTCTTTATTTTCTTCTCTTTTGGTTTTCTTCCTTAGGTCTCTCTGTTCTACCTCTTCTTTCTTTTTTAATCCTTCTGTATCTTTTTCTTTTCTTTCTTTCTTTCTTTTTAGGGGACCTTCTTCTTTGGTTGGAGCCTCGCCGATGTCCGGAGGGACCAGCAGGGATTCCGTGTTCGAAAGAAAAAATAACCAAAAATGAAGACAAGGTAAGTGAGTTGCTCTTATGGTTTTTCTAAGTGTTAGGAGGGAAGGTGAGGAGTGGTGGATGATGGAAATAAAAAGAATACAAAGGGTGCTCAGATTCTCACTGCTGTGTTCAAGTGCTCTCTTGAAAGACTTATAGCTTCTGTGTGTGTTTTATTTCGGAGCCTGTTGTCACACCGCTCACTTAGTGCGGGTTAGTAAAAAAATGGGGAGAAAGAAAGAACACACACACAAAAAAAAAAAAATAGTTGTCTCTTAATTTGGGGCGGAGTATAAGTTCCCAGAGCAAAAAGAACCAATTAGGTTGGTGATGCTGGGTTTAATTTCCTACTCGCTCCCAGCGCGTCCCCAAGCCACCCGCCTTCCCCTCCCACCTGAAAAATACCTGATTGGATTCAAGAAGCAGGCATGTACCTGCATTAGCCACGTCCCTCTAGGGATGTGGCGGGTGTTTCCGTCTGAATGCCGGTCAGCTGCTCGTGTACCTGTGCCTCGGTTACAGGTCGGATCTCCGGTTTCTGTAACTTCCTCCTCGCTGCTTGGATCCGGTCGCTCTCTCCAACGCTCCTCTCCGTGTTCGCCTGTTGCATGTTCCTCCTCCTCTTGACACTCTGGCAGTCCCTCTTCTATTTCCGTCTTCACCCAGATATCCGGGTTTGCGGAGGTCCTTTCCGCTCCTTGGCTCCCGCTGGTGCCCCCGGGGGGAAACATCCTTTTTTACGACTTTCTTTTTACGAAAGTCATGGTTAACGAAAGCGCAACAACGCTTTTTTTAACCACGACTCCGTTATTTTGTGCCTTAACTACGTATGTTCTGAACAACGAACATGCGTGGTTAAGGTACAAAGAAGGGAGTTGGCGAAGGAGGACGACGCAGGTGAGAAGGGGTCGACTAAGGTAAGTGGTGGATTTAGGTTTTGGGGAGGGGGTGGGGGGAGGGGTGTTTTAGGTTTTGGGGTGGGGCGTTTTTGGTTTTGGGGAGGGGCGGGGGTTAGGGGGTTTTAGGTTTTGGGGTGGGGTTGGGGGATGGGGCGTTTTTGGTTTTGGGGAGGGGGTGGGGGGTCAGGGGGTTTTAGGTTTTGGGGTGGGGTTGGGGGGGGTGGGGAGTTTTTGGTTTTGGGGAGGGGGTGGGGGGTCAGGGAGTTTTAGGTTTTGGGGTGGGGTTGGGGGGGTGGGTCGTTTTTGGTTTTGGGGAGGGGGTGGGGGGTCAGGGGGTTTTAGGTTTTGGGGTGGGGTTGGGGGGGTGGGGCGTTTTTGGTTTTGGGGAGGGGGTGGGGGGTCAGGGGGTTTTAGGTTTTGGGGTGGGGTTGGGGGGGTGGGGCGTTTTTGGTTTTGGGGAGGGGGTGGGGGTCAGGGGGTTTTAGGTTTTGGGGTGGGGTTGGGGGGGTCGGGCGTTTTTGGTTTTGGGGAGGTGGTGGGGGGTTAGGGGGTTTTAGGTTTTGGGGTGGGGTTGGGGGGGTGGGGTGAAGGATGTAGGGTGAATGGTGCCTATTACTAATGCTTTTATCAGGAATGCCTTTACAACGAAATATCGTTGTTAAGGCATTCGTGGTAAAATCATTAGTAGTAAGAACGAGGTCGGTGTTCCGACATCGTTGTTAAGGCAGTAGTTGTTTTTAAAGTTGTTGTTTCGTCGTACAATCGCCCCCGGGTATCAGTTGGCCAGTCCAGGGTTGACATCCAGAGACAGGGTCCCGCGACTCTGTTACACACCCGTCCCCTAGATGGGGACTGTTTGAGTTCCTGATCAAGGGGATGTCTCAACACATAATCAGCAGTACACAATTGATATCCTGTTATGTGTTGTACCTGAAAGGTAAACGGTTGCAGTTCCATAAACCAACGTAGTATTCGTGGGTTAGTATTCTTATGGCAGGATAACCAAGTGAGGGGAGCATGATCGGTATGTAGTAAAAATGAGTGACCCAGCAGGTAATATTGGAGATTCTCGATGGCCCATTTGATTGCTAGGCACTCTCTTTCGATAACGCTGTTACCTATGTAGGAGCTTCCGACTTATAAATATGATGGGGTGGCTATTATCATTCTCATCTTTTTGAAACAAGACGGTCCCTATCCCCACGTCGAAAGCATCCGTCTGCAGATAAAATTGTTTTTGGAAGTCTGGGCAGCGCAACACTGGTTCTCTAGTCAGGCTTCTCTGCAGAATGGAATAACTATGTTGTTGGGTAGGAGTCATGGCTTTTATCTTTGTGGGTTGTTCCTTTTTTAAGAGATCAGTTAAAGGGGCAGCCTGGGTGGAACAGTGTGGGATAAACCTTCTATAGTAACCAACCAAGCCTAGGAAGAAGTGCAACTCTTTCTTCGTGGACGGGGTGGGCACCCTGAGAATGGCTTCAACTTTATTTATTTGCAGTTTAATCAGTCCATTCTCTATATAATAGCTGAGGTAAGCAATCTCGTTACCTGCTAATTCACACTTGGAAGGGTAGGTGGGGAGTCCTGCGGTTAGTAACAGGTGGAATATTCTGTCTAAATGTGTTATATGCTCGCCCATGATTCATTTTATACTTCTATATCATCAAGGTAAGCGGCAGCATATGTGGTGTGATGGCGTAACAAGCTATCTATGAGCCTCTGAAAGGTTGCTGAGGCCCCGTGTAATCCAAAAGGGAGGACAGTGAATTGAAAGAGGCCTGATGGAGTAGAAAAAGCTGTTTTCTCCCTGTTGCATGGTGATAACGGGATCTGCCAGTATCATTTAGTAAGGTCCAATGTCGACATGCACTTGGCTTTTCCTAGTGGTTCTAAGAGTTCGTCATTACGTGGAATAGGGTAGGTAGCGAACTGCAAAATATTGTTCAGTTGCCTAAAATCGATACAAAACCAGATGGACCCATCCAGTTTAGGCAAGAGAACGACTGGGGAGCACCATGGGCTCACGGAGGGTTCTATAACGCCCATCTGTAAAAAAAATTCCACTTCCAGTTCAACTAGTTGTTTTCGGGCTTCTGGGATTCGGTATGGCCGTAGACGAATGGCCTTTCCGGGTGGTGTTTTAATGTGGTGTTGAATTGGGGTTGTTTTACTGAGTATCAAGGAAAATAAAGATTTGTGTTTGGAAAGGAGAGCATCTAGCTGTTGTTGTTGATCGCCTAAAAGGGAGGTATTTATGACGGGCTTCTCGGATGTATATCCCTAGTCTGTTGGGCATAACCCGATGTTTAATTCTTTTACCATGTTTACAGGAAACCCTGTTGGGAGAGGATTTGCAGTGTCTTCGGGTTCCTACCACTTCTTTAATAGGTTAATATGGTATATCTGTGTTTTCTTAGGGTTTTCTGACAATTCAATGGTATACGTTACAGGGGTCCCAGTACTTAGAACTTTATATGGGCCCTGCCATTTTGTCAATAGCTTGTTATCCAAGCTAGGTAATAATAAAAGGACTTTATTCCCAGGTTGTAGTTGTCTGAGATTGGTGTTTTTGTCATAGTATCGTTTTTGTTTTTCTTGGGCTTTCTCGAGATGCACTTGTACATCTTCCCATGCTGTTTGGGTTTGGGTTCTTAGTTGTTGAGCGTATCAAAGGAGGGCTTTGTCCCCATACTCTTCCTTCTCCCACATTTCTGCAGCCATATCTAGGAGGGTTCGGGGCTGACGCCCGAAGACCAGCTCAAAAGGACTATGACCTGTAGAGGACTGTACATGGGTCTGTTAACGCGTCCCTTTATGACTAATTTACTCACTTTGGGACTTGTTTTGGGCCGATGAATCTTTTGACCCTGATTGAAAACACCTTAGGACGAGATAGCTAATCAGCATGTCAATCAATATGTCAATAATGTCATCAATGTTCACAGTAATACGACAATTCAAATTAATCAAAGACATTTAATAAACTCGAAAGACCACCATGACCCTTCAGTCATGAATAACCACACCAGTTTAATATGATTTTGTGAAGTTTATTCCCTATTGATTACAATTCTACTAGCAAGTATATTAGTCTCAAAACCAAAAAACACATTAGCATAGTCACAATATGGCAATTCTGATAAGATTTCATCAAAGCAAGAATCACAAACATTAGAATATAACACAGCGTCAGCATAGGTTATCTTTAGCAGAGTCTCATCATAATGTTATTCAACAAAGCATAGATTTGGTCATTTGTCTATTTGCGTCAGTTTAGTGAACCCCTCTCCTAACCTCAAATTAGCATTAGCATGTTGGGCTTCATGCAAAACAATTTAGTAACAACAATTTAGACAATATCTAGCTATGGTCTCTGACAAAAGAAGCAATTGGTACCTAGAAAGGAAAAGAAAACAGACAGTTACAATATCATTGTCATATAGTTACCCTCCGTATTTGGGTCAGCACTCAGGTTCGGTCTTCGTCCTCAGGACATCAGTTGGTTCACCATCAGGAATTCAGCAATCAGGTAAAAGGGGACACTTCCCTCATAAGGAGGTAAAGTGTAAACGTGCAATTTATAAGGCAAGAATAGTTTTAAGAACCAACCATCTCCATGAAGAGTGACAAAGTGTCTGGGTCATAGTAAATTACATCAGCATCTCCTAACTCTCTCCTAGTCTCCTATTCTCTCCTGTTCTGATTTACTTCCTGGTGTCAGGGGTTTTTATCCCATTTTCGTTGTACATTCCCCTCAAATTTGGTTGGTAAGGGGTTGCACCCCACTATCTTTATCCAATTGTCTTCAAATTAGCTCATCACATGTGTCACCCCATAACAGTTCTCACATATTTTATTGGTCCTTATGATTGACGACTTCAGTGGGTGGAATGTCTGTTATGATTTCATAGTCTTGTGGTCCTTTGCACATCTTCAGTCAGTGGCTCCATTGTCTGTACCGGTTCAGGCGACCTTGTACCTGCTACTAATCTACACTGTTGCATTCAGCTAAAATGTTTCTGCAAGCAAGTCATATTTCATGAGAACGGATCTACTACAGTTACATTCAGCTTGTAGTTTGGAGAAAAACAAGAGTTCATGTGGTTCAGCAAGTCAGCACACTGCACATTAGAAAAACACATTTAATATGAGAGCCAGGCAGCTAGGCCTCGACTCATGCTAACTAAGGCCTAATGATTCATTAGCAAAACTTTTAGCATATAGGTTTTCAATATTAATGCAAATCACATTTTAATAAACATTTCATAATTATTAATCAGTTTCATTAGTCCCCGTATATGTTGGCGGCCACTCCCCGTGGGCACATTTCAAGCGCACGTTATAGCAAAATACATTAATACATTTTCTATGCGGCATTATTACACATTAGTTCATAATCATTTCATGTTAATATTGATTATATAAGCTACGTTCTCTCAGTCCATCCTCTGATGTCACTTGTCATCACACAAACCTTTCCCTTCTTAACCTTTCACTTTCCGCATTATGCACATTTCAACATCTTGTCCTTTGTGTGAGCTTTCCCAAATTTCATTAAACATTTTCTCCCTTTCATTTTCTTCATTTCTTTTGTTTCGTTTTGTCAGATTTCTTTTTATTCTTTCATTAACTTTACATGATAACCATAATCCAAATGAACAAATTAGAACAATCAATAAACCCCCTAATATTTTTGCAAGGACCCCATTCCAAATATTACTAAACCAGTTCCCTACTCTGGTAAATCCTTTCCCAACTTTCTCCCAAACTCCAGGTTCCTTCAGCTCCTTCAAATCTGCACTGTCTCTTGTTAGGTTAGTAAGCATACCTCTAATATTTTTGCTGTTATCTGGTATGAACGCACAACAATGGCGCTCATTAAGCATCTTACAGAATCTGCCACTCTTTGCTAAAAGAATGTCTAAAGCAAGCCGGTTTTGAAGAGTCATAGCTCTTTCTGCAGCAAGTTCAGTATCCATCAGGAGTATAGCCCCTGTGAAGTTTGTCAGCATGTTATCCACAATAGTAGACAGCTTTCGAATCTTTATGGAGTTTAAGATAACCCCTACTGAAGGAATTATGGCTCCAAATATGTCACCAACGACAGCAGCCGCTGTCTCTCGCTTTTGTCTAGTATGTTGTAATTCAGACATTTTAGGAATTTGCTTTAAGTCATCAATCTGGTAAATCTTTGGGAAAACTATTCCCAAATAACATGTCCCATACCATCCCTTTGGAAGACGGTAATAAGCATTAAGCCCACATACATAATAGATCTCAGGGATCGCTGGATCCTGTCCATTTAACATAAATGTCCATTTATTCTGAAACACAAACGCATGCCTGCATTCACTCGTTCCCACAAATAAAGTGTCATGCTCAGATTTCGGCCTATATATACAAAGCCTACCTACATGTAATGAGTCTATAGCTAACTTGCCCTGTATCTTTATCGCAGGGTAAGCATAATCATTTGCAAGCGTGCGTTTTTCTAATCCTTTCTGTAGCCTTTCCTTTAATGCCTTTCGTCTATCATCAGTGTGATCCAAGAAGCTCTTCTCTACAGGCGTTAGTAAGCAGGTTAGATTATTGAGCTGCGCATAAGCTGTTCCAAATGTCATTGTCGGCTCAAAGAAACCCCTAACTAATTTTATGCTGTGTTCTTTAGCTAATTTATTTAGAAACTCAATCACAGGCACAAAAGAAAACACTACATCTAAGTTAGAGTAGAAGTACTGCACTTGCTCTTGATCATAGAATCTTGTTAACAGCCAACTACAGCTTATCCCATAAGTTAGCGGCAGACTATGGTAAGTAACCCCTGACGAAGGAATCTTTGTGCACACATAACAATTCTTTGCATCCATTGTGTCAACATACTCATTCAACAAGCGGTAGAAGACATTAGCATATAGTTCCCCTTTTGGATTAGTTCCTTCATGTAAGTATTTTGCATCCTGCTCAAACTTCTCCCATGGTGTTAGTGTAGCAGTCTCGGAATTTGAAGCATTGTTAGTCACTTTCTTATCCATCCATGGCATTCCCACAACCACACCTATAATTATTATTGCACATACAGTACCTAGAATGGCACTCAACCAACCACACATCCTACCCTTCTTACTCTTACTTTTAGTGTAACTCATGATCTGTAAAGAATCAGATAGCAGAATAATACAAAGCAAACAATCAACTGGAGAACGATATAAAGCTCTTTTTTTTTCTTCTTGTGCAAAAAGTCTCTCTGCGAATATTTACAGCGTTTCACTCACTCCAGGACCCTTTGTCAAATCAGGTTTCAGCTTCTTCAGCTTTCAATTTTCAATTTCAATATTTTAACACAGTCTCTTTCTAGAGTTGAATTCAGGTGCCGTAGTATTGACCTGGTACCTCTCGATCAAAACAGAACGCCAAGAATTCCTGTTGCCATTCAGCTGTTGTTGCATATGCCCATTCAGGACCTGCATACCTTCTGTTTGCGACTCTCTTTCTTTTCAATTGCGTTCACTTTGTAACTCTCCTTCACTGAGATCCTCTTTTCTGGTTGTGTCAACTTCTTACTCTATTGTATCACAAGGGACCACTTTCTCTCCTGCAGCTTGTTGCTTTGGCCAGTTATCTCCTTTATGTGTTTTCTTTCTGCCTGGCCTCTCAGGACATTGAACAGTGCCTTCCTCTTGTGCTATGGTGTTTTCTCTTGATGGACCTGCAATCAGCTCAGGAGGAGTCAATGCACTTTGACCTCCCTCTGCTTCTCCCCCCTCGCCTTCAGGGTCTGTTATGGGTTCAACTTCAAACCCAGGTCCGTCTGCTTCTGGTAGAACCTCTCTTTGCGTCGGTTCCCCTGTTACCTCAGCTGAGATAGGCTCACTGTCACCCCTCTGGAACTCACTTTGAGTGACTAAGACGTCCTCAGTGGGCTCTCCTTCAGTCTCAGTTCCCCTTTGAATACTCTCCGGCCCTGAGACTTCCTTTTCTGCAGCTGTTGTTTTGGATACTTCAACTTCCTCATCAGTCGGACACCTCACTTTCTTTGTGTGACTGGCATGTATCCAATTCGGTAGCACTAGTAGTTGTCAGTATTACTTGATATGGTCCCTTCCAACGCAGCTCCAAACACAACTTCCTTACGTGCTTCTTGACAACAACCCAGTCACCGGCTTTCAGGGTGTGAGCTGGATCACTGATCGGTGGCAATGTGGTAGCTTCCACCTGGTGAGAAAAAGAGCGGACCACATCAGCCAGACCCTTGCAGTAGTCCAACACCATATCATCTGTGATATTCACAAGAGCATTTGCAGGTACTGCGGGTAATCGCATAGCTCGACCCATCTGAATCTCATGCGGAAATAGTCCTGTTTTCTTGTCAGGTGTGTTTCTCATTGACATCAGTACTGAGGGTAATGCATCTGGCCATTTCAGATTGGTAGCTGCGCACATTTTTGCCATTCTCGACTTCAAGGTACCATTCATCTGTTCCACTAGTCCTGATGCTTCAGGGCGATAGCTACAATGCAGCTTCTGCTCAATGTTCAATGCAGCACACAAGACCTTAATCACCTCATTGTCGAAGTGTCTGCCCCTATCTGATTCTAAAGAGATCGGGAATCCGAAACGTGGTATTAACTCCCTAAGCAGAAACTTTGCTACTGCGAGGCTGTCATTTCTACGTGTAGGGTAAGCTTCAATCCAGTGACTGAAAACACACACAATTACCAACAAATATCTCAGTCCTCCACACACAGGCATTTCAATTTAGTCCATCTGCATCCTGCTAAATGGACCTCCAGCTCTCCCAACGTGGCTCATATTTACCACCGTCCCTTTTCCTGCATTCATCTGTTGACAGATGATGCACCTGTGACAGATAACCTCTGCAGTTTGTCTGAATTTTGGATTGAACCAATCAATTTTGAATAACCTAATCATTGCGTCTCTCCCTGTATGCGCTTGGCCATGATAGAACCTCGCAAACTGTGACAGAAGACTGTTTGGCAAAACCATTTTCCCCTCCTCTGAGACCCATAAGTCATCAGCTCTTTGTACACAGTGCATTCTCTGCCAGGAGCATTTCTCTTCTTTGCCAGCACGTCCCTGCAGTGATTTTTATCTCATCTAATGTGTCAACCACCCTTAATGCAAAATTCAAACATGTTTCATTCTCAGTTTCAGGTAACAATTCCCACTGATCTCGGAACAATATACAGTTCAATGCGCAAAACCTTGCGACTTGATCTGCATAGCCGTTTCCAATTGACACAAAATCTTGTGACTTAACATGAGCAATGCATTTCACCACGGCAATTTCAAGTGGTAACTGAATCGCATGCAACAAATCCTTAATCTTTTCGCCATTTTTCACTGGTGAACCAGAAGAGGTCATGAAACCCCTTTGTGACCATAACTGGCCAAAGTCATGTACAATTCCAAATCTGTATCTGCTGTCAGTATAGATAGTGACTTTCAGGTTTTCAGCTGCGTGGCATGCCTTAGTAAGGGCAATTAATTCAGCCACTTGTGAAGAGTACACTCTTTCAAGCCAAGAGGCTTCTAAAATACCAGTGATTGTACACACGGCATATCCAGCTCTCAGTACTCCTACTGAGTCTCTCAAGCATGAACCATCAACAAACATAATATAGTCATTTTCTTCCATTTGGGTATCTTTGATGTCAGGTCTTGGTTTGGTGCATAGTTCTGTTACCTCAAGACAATCATGCTCTACTTCCTCAGCATCATTAATGTCTGCATTTTCAATAGGAAGCAAGGTTGCCTGGTTCAAAACAGTACATCTCCTGAGGGACACATTTGGAGACCCCAGGTCTCGTATTTAGTCAACCTAGCATTTGCCATATGCTGTGTCTTGGTTCGGGTTAACAGAATTTCAACTGAATGTGGAACCATTACTGTTAAGGGATGTCCCATCACTATGCCTTCACACTGTGTGAGGCTTTGACCAACTGCTGCAACTGCATGCAAACAACCCGGTAAGGCTGCTGTGACTGGGTCCAATGTAGCTGAAAAATATGTTACTGGGCGGTTTGCACCTCCATGGACCTGTGTTAAAACAGACAAAGAACATGCATCACGTTCATGGCAAAACAGTAGAAAAGGCTTCGTGTAATCAGGCATACCTAAAGCTGGTGCCCTGCACATACATTCTCTCAATTCCATGAATTCCTTCATCTCTTTCTCAGACAAGATTATGTTACCCGGGTCATCCTGAACTTCCTTGCCTGTCAGTTTCACCAGTGGTTTAGAGATAATCGAAAAGTTGGGAATCCACTGACGACAATAGCCCACCATTCCCAAAACATCCTGACATCTCTCTTTGTTGTCGGGGGATTAATCTGCAATATGGCTGTCACTCTCTCTTTGGATATTTTTCTTAACCCTTTCTCAATCAGGTGACCTAAATACTTCACTTCTCTCTGACAGCATTGCAGCTTCTTTGAGGACACTTTATGTCCGTTCTTTCCCAAAAGGTTCAGTAAGGCAATTTTGTCATACCTGCAGTCGTCTTTTGTTCTGGATGCAATTAACAAATCATCAATATACTGCACTAGAGTCGAACTGAAAGGCAGTTCTAACGACTCCAAATCCTTCTTCAATATCTGATTGAAGATGGAAGGCGACTCAGAAAACCCTTGAGGAATTCTACACCAACTGTACACTTTATCCAGGAATTTGAAACTAAAGAGAAATTGGCTGTCCTCATGAAGAGCTACCGAAAAGAATGCTTGAGACAGGTCCACAACTGTGAACCACTCTGCATCACACGGAACCTGAAACATGATCACTGCTGGATTTGGCACTATGGGGCAGCATTTTACCACAATCTCATTTATTTTTCTCAAATCTTGCACAATTCGAACCTTCCCACAAGGCTTTTTCAAACCCATTATTGGTGAATTACACGGGCTGCTCATCACTTCCTTTAGAACCCCTTGCTTCACAAAGTCCTCAATTATTTGTGCTACCTGAATGAGGACATCTTGTGCCATGTGGTACTGTGGTACCTGAGGAAACACTGCATTCGGCTTAACCTGTACTTTGACCGGTTCTACTCCTTTTATCAGTCCCACTTCTTTTCCTGTCAGGTCCCACACTTTCTCTGTTACTCTCTTTCCCTGCAACTCAGGAGGCAAGTCTGTTACTGTAAGCATTAGGAATAAGGTTATCAAAGGGTATTCCTCATTTGCAGTCTCCGTCTCTAACTCTAGAAACTGACCATTGTCCCCTTCATCATCACTGTTTGTCTGCACTTCAATCCCTTCATTGGAGCAGGTAATCGAACACCTCGTTTTGCACAGTAAGTCTCTTCCCAGTAGGGATACTGGACTAGAATCACAGACTACAAATTTGTGCAATCCCTGGAAGTTGCCAATCTCAACTTGGACCAGTTCTGTAATCGGATTTGTCAGGAACTGATTTGCTACTTCTACCATCCTTATGGTGCGCCACGAAAGTGGTAATTTCTGAACCTCTGCACCTCTGACTGTAGAGCGTGTAGCTCTTGTATCAACTAGGAACCTCTATGGACGCTGCAAGCCTGCACTCCTCAATGTCTGAACAATCATCTGACCATTCATCGTTTAGTCCATCCTCACCAGGCAATGGGAACTGTTATACTGTGTTATTTTGACTCATTGTTTGACCTGTGACTTGTTGAGGAAGCATCACCTGTTGCTGTCCCATTGGAGCTAATGGTATTTACATTTGCTGTCTAGGTACCATGGGTACCTGCTATTGTCCCTGCTGCATTTGTGCTGGTTGAACACGCAGCATTTGCATTTGCTG
Source organism: Pleurodeles waltl (assembly GCF_031143425.1). Classification (NCBI taxonomy): domain Eukaryota; kingdom Metazoa; phylum Chordata; class Amphibia; order Caudata; family Salamandridae; genus Pleurodeles; species Pleurodeles waltl. Next base: position 654,020,883 of record NC_090439.1, read on the forward strand.
CATGGGCTGTAACCCCTGCATCTGAACCATGTTATTCTGGAAGTTTTGATTTTGGCCCCTCATCTTTGGACCCCTCATATTTTGAAATGTCCCCACATCATTGCTTTGTTGAACAACACCATCCTGCACCACCATTGGGCATTCCCGCTTCCAATGCCCCACGCCCCCGCACGCGTGACATGGTGACACCATTTTCATCCCCTGCACATCATTCTGAACCACAACAGTATTCAGGTCTGGACCACGGTTCACAAAACCTCGACCTCGACCTCTCGGTTGTGCCTGAAACATGCCATTCCCTTGCGGTTGCTGTTGTACCACCTGCTGTATTCCGTTCCCCTGCATCCCTGCTTGCGCTGCCTGAATCTGCATCACCATCACCTTCTCTTTCAACTTTCTCTGCTTCAACTCAATCTCATCACTACAGTATTTTGCATACTGCAACACCTCATCAATCGGCTTTGCTTGCCAACAGATCAAATGATTCTTAATCATCTGGCTAATCTCTGGTCTCAGCCCTTCAACAAACCTGAACACAAGATGATTCATGTCTTTCAGCTCAATGACCTCAGTGCCACTGTAATGTTTGAATGCCTTCAACAATCTCTCATAGTAGGCATGAATAAATTATTTGGCCTCCTGTGATGTTCGATCGATTTTCTGCCAATCAGTTACTTTCGGCATCACTTTCTGCTTCAAAAACTCAATCACTTTATGATAATAGTTCATCACCTCCTCAGATGGTGCTCCAGTCACCATATCCCTTGCCGGTTCCTGTGTCGGCCAGTCCACACCTCTCTTGCACTCAAGCCATAAGTCAGGTGGAACTATAATCTCAAACAGGGTATTCAAGTCCACACAGAGATATTTTGCCAGCTTCACAAACCTGTCCGTCTGTTGGTACCATTCTATTGGCTTTTCCCTCAACCTGAGATAATCATTTGTGAATGACAAGATGTCTCCCCTAGACCACAGTACAGGGACTAGCACCCCTCCGGCTGTCTGTCTCGTTGGTAACATTTTTATTGTCCCCATGTCCGGTGCGGCTTGAGCCTGCTTTGGTTCCAGACCTTCGCCTTTCTCTTTATCTCTTTTCTTTGCCCATCTGGCTTCCCATTTCTCTAATGCTCCCCAAATCTGAGCACTTTGCAGTATTTCTTTAAGATGCGCTTTCATTCCGGTGGACCTCGTGTGATCAAAATCTTTAGAATAGAAATCTAATCTGTAGCTTCTTTTCAAATGTTTAGTATTCTCAATATCTATGCCGTATTTGTCTGCCAGGTTTGCCAACCTCTGATGCACCTTGCTCACTTCTCTAGTGATTTTGGGGCACAGATACCTCAATTCTGCTTCTGTGTATGACTCTAATCAGTTCACTCCCATTGTTCCTTCCACTAGTTCCATGGCTTCTACACCCAGTCTCACAAAATTCAGGTATTCTCCCCTTTCTGACTTCTCTGCGGTCACTGCAGTAGTTTGTGAAGCGTTGAGCTTTTCTAACCACTCATTCAACTGTTGCACGGAAAAGCCTTGCAACAAAATGTTTCCTGACTGCATCAATGATGCCTGTAACGTATTAGCGCTTATTATCTGTGGGGTTAGCACACCTAACCCTGCTTGCCTCATCGTCTCCAAAGGAGCCCGATCGGACTAAGGTCCAACAAAGACCTGATTCCTTCTGCTGTCTGTTCTCTTGGTGTCATTAGTTGGGGAGTTCCTGTGAACCCTCCTCTTATTGTCTCTTGGGTCATCACTCCCTGATCACACACGCCAGGCTTACCATGAACATATAGTGGTACTGGTGGACCGACAGTAATTGGCAATGATATAGCAGCTGGTGACTGTCCAGGTCCCAAATCCTGTGGAGCATTAACTCTCATAGCTTGATTCATCATATGTACTGTAGTTACTGGCTGCAGTCCTGCAACTGCATTGTAACTCGGAACTATCTGTTGCTGCGGTTGGGGCAGCAATTGCAGAGTTGGCTCAATCTGTACTAGCTTTGATCTTGTGTATATCGGATCAGGTGGCACCATCAGACTCAAATTTGTCTCTAATACTGGGACATCTGGATAAATCCTTTCAATCTGTGGTGGTGGCAACTGTATCTGTGTCTCTGGCGCAGTGGGTATACTGATACCATTCTGTATCAGAACTGTATCACTTGTCTGCACTGTACTTGAGACGCCCTTGCTCTGAGCTGGTTCTTCACAGCTCATACTAGTGCTCTGTGCATTATCATTTATGGCATATGGTGGCGGGCGATCATGTAACAACTGATTTAGAAACTCTTCATCGTCTGAGTCATCTTCATCTATCCAAGACCTCTGAGTCTCATTTGACTTTCTAGAGCCCTTGTCTGTCTTACACGTGGCTTTCTTTCCCTGTGTCTCATCTTCCTGGGTTATTGCCAGAAACAATTTAAGTCCGTCAACTATTCCCCTTCGCCACATCCTGCTCTCATTGTCCCATCTAGCCTCCGCTAAAGACTTTTCTGCCCTTTTCATTCTCCTTTCAAATTTTTGCTGTCTTTGTCATATGGCCATTAAATCCCAGACTGCAAATGCCTCATACTGAGCTGGTCTCGGAGGCGGCGTTTACACACCTAACATCCACCTTAAGTTCTCAAAAATTCTTGTATTGAAAGTTCCATGCTCCGGAAACGCTAAACATCCCTCCTTCTCTGTTATTTGCGGTACTGCTTCATCCAAAGACATGGCGCGACTCCTTTTTCCTCCATTACAATATAAGCTGGAGTACTCTCAGGCAGTGTAGGGTCCCCTTCACTTGCCATAATATATGTATCTCCCTTCCAAGCACTCTTTAGAGCCTTGAAAAACTTCATTTTGGCATCTTTTATTTTGTTTAGAGTCTGATCAGAAAGTGACTTTAATTCCCAGAACACTCTTCACCCACCTTTCTCAACCAATTGCCTCTCATGGACGGCTGCCAATCCGTGCGTGACCCCTCTCAGCAACTGACCTATCCAAGCGCGGCACCGCTGATGTCACATTCACACACACTGCAGCTGACAAAGTCTTGCGGCTTGTCCTCGTCACGCACAAACTAATGCAATATATTGCAAACACCTTTAACAACAAAACCCAAATTTGTCGGTTTACTACAGGAAGGGTAACACAATTGCTTCAGAACTTTAAAGAGATTTCTCTCGAAGCCTCGGCCGCCACTCTCTCCTTCTCAGCTCCCGCACTCACAAGCAGAATTCGACCCGCAAATCCTACTCTCGACTTGTCAATGGTTTGCTCTAGTGCACTTTAGAACTTGCCAAATCTCCATCGAAGGCTTCACTCACACAATTTGACTCAAACTCGACTTGTCAACCACACCTGATTGACCTATTAAACCGCACAAATTACAATATAAACCCAAGTGTCTCCTACACTTGTCAATATACTCCGGAGTCTTAGACCATGACGGGTCCGTACATTACCAACAACCACGTGGATAATTTTGATCACAAAGCACCACACTCACATGAAGTTTGCCGACTTCCCTACTCTCATACTGCGGAGTACGCCCACTCCTATTAAAACAAAATTACCTGACCTAAATCCACACAAACTTCACAAAACACCTGCAATATGCATAAGCTGAGCAAGCGCAAATTCTACACCACACATGCTAAAACGCCGAGAACATACCCAACTCACTTAGGCAGGCTCCGAGATTCCGGGAAAGTCATGGGGAATTTAGAAACACATCATACAACAATTTGCATTATCTCGAAAAACACTTTTAAACAGTGGTTCCTCCGTCCTCAGGCCCCAAAGGGCCTAAACCATCGCTCTGCTACCAGAACTGTTAACGTGTCCCTTTATGACTAATTTACTCACTTTGGGACTCGTTTTAGGCTGATTAATCTTTTGACCCTGATTGAACACACCTTAGGACGAGATAGCTAATCAGCATGTCAATCAATATGTCAATAATGTCATCAAAGTTCACAGTATTACGATTTCAATTCAAATTAATCAAAGACATTTAATAAACTCGAAAGACCACCATGACCCTTCAGTCATGAATAACCACACCAGTTTAATATGATTTTGTGAAGTTTATTCCCTATTGATTACAATTCTACCAGCAAGTTTATTAGTCTCAAAACCAAAAAACACTTTAGCATAGTCACAATATGGCAACTCTGATAAGATTTCATCAAAGCAAGAATCACAAACATTAGAATATAACACGGCATCAGCATAGGTTATCTTTAGCAGAGTCTCATCATAATGTTATTCAACAAAGCATAGATTTGGTCATTTGTCTATTTGCGTCAGTTTAGTGAACCCCTCTCCTAACCTCGAATTAGCATTAGCATGTTGGGCTTCATGCAAAACAATTTAGTAACACAAATTTAGAAAACATCTAGCAAATGGTCTCTGACAAAAGAAGCAGTTGGTACCTAGAAAGGAAAAGCAAACAGACAATTACAATATCATTGTCATATAGTTACCCTCCGTATTTGGGTCAGCACTCAGGTTCGGTCTTCGTCCTCAGGACATCAGTTGGTTCGCCATCAGGAATTCAGCAATCGGGTAAAAGGGGGCACTTTCCTCATAAGGAGGTAAAGTGTAAACGGGCAATTTATAGGGCAAGAATAGTTTTAAGAACCAAACAGCAAAGTCTCTATGCAGAGTGGCAAAGTGTCTGAGTCCTAGTAAATCGCATCAGCATCTCCTAACTCTCTCCTAGTCTCCTATTCTCTCCTGTTCTGATTGACTTCCTGGTGTCAGGGGTTTTTATCCCATTTTCGTTGTACATTCCCCTAAAATTTGGTTGGACAAGGAGTTGCACCCCACTATCTTTATCCAATTGTCTTCAAATTAGCTCATCGAATTTGTCACCCCATAACAGTTCTCACGTATTTTATTGGTCCTTATGATTGACGTCTTCAGCGGGTGGAATGTCCGGTATGATTTCATAGTCTTGTGGTCCTTTGCACATCTTCAGTCAGTGGCTCCATTGTCTGTACCAGTTCAGGCGACCTTGTACCTGCTACTAATCTTCACTGTTGCATTCAGCTAAAATGTTTCTACAAGAAAGTCGAATTTCATGAGAACGGATCTACTACAGTTACATTCAGCTTCTAGTTTGGAGAAAAACAAGAGTTCATGTCCTTCAGCAAGTCAGCACACTGCACGTTAGAAAAACACATTTAATATGAGAGCCAGGCAGCTATGCCTCGACTCATGCTAACTAAGACCTAATGATTCATCAGCAAAACTTTTAGCATACAGGTTTTCAATATTAATGCAAATCACATTTTAATAAACATTTCATAATTATTAATCAGTTTAATTAGTCCTCGTATATGTTAGCGGCCACTCCCCGTGGGCACATTTCAAGTGCACGTTATAGCAAAATACATTAATACATTTTCTATGTGGCATTATTACACATTAGTTTATAATCATTTCATGTTAATACTGAGTATATAAGCTATGCTCTCTCAGGTCCATGTCGCATAAAGGACCAGGGGTAGCTTTTTGTCCCAGTCCTTCCCGACTCTGAGATAGTCTTCTTCAAGAGAGTCTTTAGGGTACGGTTGTACCTCTCCACGAGGCCATCCATCTGGGGGTGATATTCGGAGGTCCGTATGTGTTTTACGCCTAGTATCTGACATATTTGAGTCATTAGTTGTGACATAAACGGGCTGCCCTGATCTGTTAGAATCTACTTGGGAAATCCTACTCATGAGAGGAACCCGACCATGGGATGAGCCACACTTTTGATGGTCATACTAGACAGAGGTATGGCTTCAGGGTACCGAGTTGCGTAGTCGACTAGAACGAGGATATACGTGTACCCCTTTGAGGATGGGATGAGGAGGCCTCCCAAATCCATACGTAACTCTATGTAACTCTCACCCTGGTTCCGTGGAAGACTTCGCTTCATCAATTATCCATAATGCAGGTGATAGTAAAGTTTTACCTTAGAATATGGGCTGCATGGGTTCAGATTCTTGATAGAGGTTGGCGACGGTATCTTGTTTTTCCCTTGTCACCAGAGTTGAGAACAAGTCATCCACTTCAAATATTATCTTGAAATAATTCATTTGGATCATAACATGAATCACCAACGCTCACAAATGAACTTGCATTCAAATTCCCTAGAACTTTCTCATTGTGTGGAATACTGCGATGTCAAAGGTGACTGTCACGACATTCCACCCAAATGATTTAGCTCAAACCATAACATGACAGCTAAACAAAGTGAGCCTGTTTCACAAAGGTAAACTAAGACTTTTGTGTAAGTTTATGATTGCTTGCTATTCACACCTTACCTGAAGAAAGGAGTATAGCGCAACAGCTGAAATAAAATGGTTTGTGAATCTGTCCCCAGAGTCCTTAACTACTGCAATATATTCTGCTTTGTAGAATTATGATAATATTGCTTCAGACTATCAACACAAATTCTGAGAAACATCTATAACAAGATGTGTTTGTTTTTCCGTTTAATATTGTCATGGCAGACTGACTGTGCAAACATATTTCAATGAAAAGGCATAGTTTGAATAAAAACCAATCGCGTGCATCTGTGGTAGTTAGGTTTTTTCCAAAGAGTTATTTCAGGAGATGGCTGCCAGGTCTTTCAGAGCTTACCTCTCTTCAAGCCTTGTAACATTTTTACGTAGCTTCAGAAATATTGTGCCAGCCGTACCCAAGGTTATAGAAACAAGATCCTCTTGTTTTGGTTCGATTGTTATTACCACCCGGAGGTTCAATTACAGTTTTATTAGTTCCTGCAATGCTGTGGCTGTTCTCCGACGATAGTATGTGAACAAAGGCCTTGTCTAGAGACTGATGGTGTAATCTTTGATAAATAAAACACAAATAGAAGCAGTAGGTCACATTCCTATGGCTCAAATGGCCCAATAAACAGAGTTAAAACTATCCATTTGAAGCAATATCAATGACACATAGCTAGGTCTGTGCAGTTCCAAGCCCTTTTACGCCCATTAAGAGCTCGAATTTTGCAGACAATAATGAACTATGTGGAAAGAAGTGAGCCAGACTCGTTACCTAAAAACACGACTGTCTGAAATTAATAAAAAAGAAAAGATCAGACAAAACACCTTGCTGCTTCAAATAATTCGTTTATTTAGAGCATGAAATATTTTCTCACAGGAAATAATCGATATTCTTTGGGGTTAGAATGTGGACAGGAGCCCAACTACTTTTATATATTTAACCCATACCCTTCTGAGGCAAAGACGTCACCGGCAAAATAATATCGCAACTTAATTTACTCTGTAGTATAATCAGTGGATTTAGTAGGTAAGAATTTCGGCATGGATCTAAAAAATGCTCACTCATGTATTAGCTGTATTTTTTAGTCAGTATGGCACATCAGTTCTCCACATCAGAGACTTATAGCTCTCGGAACCTACACAACACTAGTTGTTCTTTATTTCTGGCGCACACTAGTATTTAGGATAAAAGGGTACAATGTTAGGCTCATCTACAAGTACACTTTTCATAATGAATTCAATTACTTGAATATGTTCTTCACCAGGATACGTAATTCAGTGAAATGAAAAGGTAACACAATTGAATCTGTTTGAATTATAGGTCATCAGGCAATATTCAACTAGCTTGAAAACAGTCTAATCAGAGTGGTGTTTCATCCCATGTTTGCTTCATTATCAAGCTGTGAAAATATATATCTTTACAGTCTATTTTTGCAAACTCATCTCTTGTTTTCGTATAGATTTAACTATATTTACATTGTTTGTAGATTTTTTAGAAGTGTGCTGCTGCCTGTCTGGAATGGTTTGTGTTAAAAATATTCTTAGTTCAATCAATAGTGTATTAGGGCCCTCAATACAAGTTAAGCATAGTAGAATTTCCATGTGGAATTCGACTCTTCTCACTGTATGTAAGCTGTTGCTCTGTTACCTGCATTTATCAGGTGCAAGAACAACAAACCAAATTTTACCAGCCCAGAATCACCTGGCTCTGTTCTGTGGTCCCCAACTGACAGCCCTTCAAGTCAAAGGAAAGAGCATGGAATTCTGTCCTCTACTACACAATGGTGTGGCTTTCTCTCTCCCTCATAACCTATCTATCCAACACCACAGGCCCAGCACCAGCTCCCCTGTTCACATTTACCACCTGCGCAGACCACCTGGAAATATGAGCTTCATTCTCCAGAGTAAAAGAAACACCAGTTAGATTTTTGGCCCATTAAAACCGGGTCCTCGCAGTTATTACTCCATTCTATGTGGATTAACTGGTCCCTGTGAGGTGTTACAGCACAAGTCCAGTGTATGTGGATGCAGAGTTACAACCCAGCTCGTAACGTGTGACTCATATCTGGGGCCTAAGTTATTGAAGTCTAGTCAAATGCTGAGTTGTTCCAGTGCTGCCACAATTCTTCGACATCTGGTGAGGTCTTATATGACACAATATGGACAACCACAATATCGAACTAACAAAATATTGCCCAAAATATAATTGACCTACATATCATCAACCTACACTTAAACAAAAAACAAAACAAATATTGATAACAAAAATATTGCTGTAAAAAATCTAAAATACACAATATTGCACACAAGAATATTGGTTAACAAAATATCGTCAAGATATTTCACACATAGAAAATAAAAATAATATCTGGATCAACGGGGTCATCCACAATAACAATAAAATATTTTTTTAAATAAGAATATTTAATTGCATTGAGAAAACCATATATTCCCCAAACACATGTAAAATGCATTAACAATTTATACTTAGTGTGCAAACAAGTAATTACATTATTCAAATTATTTAAAAAACATATGTAGAACATAGCTATAATTAATATACTACCAATGTAATCAATTATACACAAGAAAATAATCTAAAATCCTAATTTAACATAAATACAAATATATTTACTAAAATATTTGCAAGATAATATACACTTGCAAATATAATGTTCAACAAATAATATGCACACAACACTTAAACATGAACACTAATTAGCATCCACCAAATAAGGAGCAAACTGAAAAAAAAAATCAAACCATACGAAAAGTAACCAATGAAATTTAACATGGAAAAAATAAACCAATGGCACTCTCTTTCTAATTAACCTAACACTATAAAAAGTACATGTACATTTTGCAGGAAAAACGCTGCACCCACAACAAAGTGAGAAAAACCAAGCAACAACCGTTGCCAAAACTTCCTGCGAAATTAAGCAATATAATCCCACCAGCCCAAAAGTAACCCAAAATAAGCTCATACCTCTTAACTTAAAACAAACCATTAACATCTACCTATGTATATCTCCAAAACATTAGGCATAACTTGAAGATTACAAAGTAGAACAATGTTCTGCTGACTAAGGGCCTCATTATGAGTTCGGTGGACGGGATAACCAAACTTCTGATGGAGAGGTTGCTGCCTTACAGGCTACCTCCCCACCGGATCCATTAAAACTTTCCTGCTGGGCTGACTGGTGGAAACCAAGATTTCCACCCATCAACCCAGCAGGAAAGTGGAAGCAGCATTGTTGCCGGCTCATAATCGAGCCAGGTGCAATGCTGTCGCCCGCAGGGGTCGCCAGCACCCTCGCACTGCTCACTGTCTGCACAGCAGGCAGTGAGCATTGAAGGGTGCTGGGCAGGGGGACCCTGCACTGCCCATGCCAAGTGCATGGGCTGTGCAGGGTCCCCCAATTAGTCTCCTGCATCTGTGCTCCACCAGCATTTTCATGGCAGTGAAACCACCATTAAAAGGCTGGCGGAGAACCAGGTCGTAATTAACAGGGCGGCGCTGCATACAGCGCCACCCTGACTGATTGAGATCTGCACCCATTGTCAACCCATAGGGATCACTGACTAACAGGTTCGTAATGTGGCAGTCAGATCACCACAGCAGTGGTGGTCCCAGCAGACTCGTAATCAGGCCCTAACAGACACAAATTCCCAAATGCTAAAATGCAAATATCTACTTTAAACTCAACAGAGACACATTGAAAGTAAGAAAATGTAAGAAAATGTTAAGCAGAAAAGAACCCTTCAATAGTAAAATTAAAAGGAGCTCCCAAACACCCTTAAAACTAAACAAAACTCTATTTTATTTAAAAAACTAATACAAACGTTGTATATGCAACAGGGAAAGATGCACTTCCATAACAATATTAACAGTAAATCAAACAGAAAAAGAAGAAAACAACATGGCTTTAAAAGGGTAGGAAATATATACAGTATGTATAAAATGTACAAAGTATAAACGTTTTTAGAAATGGTAATAAATAAAATTATATTTGTAACTCAAAGCAACAAAATACCATACTGCACTGTTCTGGCTTCAGGCAGCAGCCCAAGTTTAAAATTTAATGGTGGAATGTGTAAGACAGCTTCAAGGCCCAACAAGCCAAAATCAACATCACAGTGGAAGGATGGCACAATTCCTTCCAATCCACATGAGGCCAAATTCTTAGAAATTCCTCAAAGATCAAAGGAGTGTATGAAATGCTACAATGCAAAGTAAAACTCTTTGTAAATAACAGAGGACTACAATACCTCAAATCAACAGCTAGCCAATACTATAAGCTACCTGAAAATACAAGTAACAATATAATTCAACAGGAATGAACACTCACAAAAACATATATTTATTGGTAACTATTACTTTAATTATCTATAAATCAGTCTATATATCAAAATTAAATTTGGAAAAATCCAATAAGATTTGAAGCTAAAAATAATATAATGTTTAAGTTATAAATAGATACATGTTCTAGAACAGTCACAAAAAATAAAATTCAAAACGAACAAGCATTTTACAACAGATAAACAAAATACAAAATGTCTTTCATGTATACATTCAATCAATCAAAGGCATTTGTATAGCGCACTGCTCACCCGGAGGGTCTCAAGGCGCTGGGGGGGGGGGAACGCTACTGCTCGAACAGCCAGGTCTTGAGTTGCTTCCTGAAGGCGAGATGGTCTTGCGTTGTCCGGAGGTGGATGGGGAGGGAGTTCCATGTCTTGGCTGCCAGGTAGGAGAAGGATCTTCCTCCGGCGGTGGCTCTGCGGATGCGGGGGACGGTGGCGAGAGCGAGGCTGGCGGAGCGGAGCTGGCGGGTGGGCTTGTGGAAGGTCAGGCGGCTGTTGAGGAACTTGGGGCCCAGGTCGTGGAGGGCCTTGTGTGCATGGGTGAGGAGTCGGAACGTGATTCTTTTGTTGACGGGGAGCCAGTGCAGGTCTCTCAGGTGTTCGGAGATGTGGCTGTGTCGGGGGATGTCCAGGATGAGTCGTGCTGAGGCGTTCTGGATCCGTTGGAGTTTCTTCTGGAGTTTGGCGGCGGTGCCGGCGTAGAGGGCGTTCCCGTAGTCCAGCCGACTGGTGACGAGGGCCTGGGTGACCGTCTTCCTGGTCTCGGTGGGGATCCACCGGAAGATCTTTCGAAGCATGCGCAGGGTGTTGAAGCATGAAGATGAGACGGCGTTGACTTGTCTGGTCATCGAGAGGGAGGAGTCCAGGATGAAGCCTAGGTTGCGAGCGTGGTCCGTTGGCTTGGGGGTGGCTCCCAGGGCGGGGGGCCACCAGGAGTCGTCCCAGGCGGATGGTGATGATCCCAGGATGAGGACCTCCGTCTTGTCTGAGTTCAGTTTCAGGCGGCTGTTCTTCATCCATTCGGCGACGTCTTTCATCCCTTCGTGTAGGCTGGCTCTGGCGGCGTCCGGGTCGCTGGTGAGGGAGAGGATCAGCTGGGTGTCGTCGGCGTAGGTGATGATCTTGAGGTTGTGTTGACGTGCAATGGTTGCGAGGGGGCTCATATAGACGTTGAAGAGGGTGGGGCTGAGCGATGACCCTTGTGGAACTCCGCAGATGACTTCGGTGGCCGCTGACCGGAACGGGGGGAGGCGGACTCTCTGGGTTCATATGGGCCATATGTACGAAAAGTAGTGTTTGTGATTTACAAATAGTGATGTTTTAGAAATCTCTATTTGTAAATCGCAAAATAAGATGAACACAGGGGAGTATTCCACTAATAGCGATGTTTACAAATTTGCATTAAAAATAGGAAATTTCCTATTTGGAAGTCACAATTAAGAAAACTCCCAATTCTGATGCAGAATTATGATGTAAGAACCAGGAAATTTAGATATACAGGGTGTGGTCACAACCCAGAAGCCTAGGAAGGTGCTAGAAAGAAGGAGTGTTCCTGTCTGACGTCTGGCACTGAAAATCGAATTTCTGGAGAACACCATGTCCAAGGAAGAGGGGACAGAGGGCCTGGTAGCAGGAAGTGTAAAGTAAACTTTTCTGAGAAGGAGCTGAAGCTGTTAACAGAAGAATGTATGACACACATGGACCAGCTTTTTGGTAGAGCATCGTTTTATGTTCCTGCAGCCCAGAAAATAAAACTACGGAATAGCATGCTGGGGAAATTCAACTCATTTGGTGTTACCCAGAGAACCATACCAGTGATTAGGAAATACTGGTATGACCTAAGACTAAGCATCAAATAGAACGTGGCCAGCAGCGTGGCTGAGGCTCGTGGCACAGATGGTGGATCCTCTAACCATCCTTCTCCCACTCCAATGGAATCCCTGAGTGAGGGGACACTTGAAACTGAAAGTGCAGTGGGAGTGTCAGACAGTGAAACCTCCAGTCCTGCAAGCTCCAGCCAAGGTAAGTGATTTTCCTGGAAATTCCTCACCATAAAATTATTTTGGAATTCCTCAGCTACAACTTATTAGCTAACAAACCTCAATGGAGATATTTGCTGAACTTTGACAATACATTATGGGAGATATAGTCCATCTTTAGTTACCCGGTAAACTGTGTGCTGATAATAAAACTACACATATCTATTCAAAATCTCAATGTCACAAACAGATGAATCACATTTTCATCAATATTACACAAACTTATTAACTGTTTATTTACAATATCTACATACATGCCTTTCCCCAGATCACACCAGGACATGTCAAAAACCATTGGGGCTGATGAAGCAATTCACACACAAGTGTAAAAGGAGGACAGCACAGTTGCTACTCCTACACCCATCACTTCTTCTCCAACTACTATGACTGCAAATGTGTCACCACTACCAGACTATGAGGAAGTTGATGAGGAGCTATTAGAAACCAGGAACACAACATCCTCTGTGCACAGGATACAAAGGCACTGTAGAGTCCCAGCCATGATGGTGAAGGTTTTGGACACACAGTGGGTAATATTTACTACATTTACTCCAATCTAATCCATTTTAGGGACAGTGTTGGACACTAAAATGTTCAGATTTAGTATCCCTATTCTAATCTAAGCCATTTCAGGGAAGACATTGGATATGAAAGGATCAGATTTACTATTCCCACTCCAATTTAAAACATTTTGTGAAGGTATTGGACATTAAAAGGGTCAGGCTTACCATTCCCACTCCAATTGGGTCAGATTTATTTGTCCCACTCCAATTTAAATAATTTTGTGAGGCAGTTAGATTTACCTCTCCCTCTCCGATCTAAGCCATTTTGGGGAAGGTGTTGGGCATTAAAGCAGTTACATTTAATATTCTCCCTCCATTTTAAATATTTTTAGTTAAGTTGTTAAAGAAAATAATTATTTGCTATACTGAAACAACCAAACCTGTGCAAAAATAAGGTTCCTGTTTAATCTATCAAAAACAACACAATTATAAACTATTACTTGTAAAATAAGAAAATAAAATATTAACCACATAAAATAAATATTATGGCCCCAATAAGAGTCATATTTTAACCATGGCGGTCAGGCCACTGTGGGACAGCCAGACCTGCCACGATCAGGGATCCCGGCAGTCTGGTAGCAGGTGGTGGTCCTCACCTGCCAGGGCAGCACGGCAAGCAGCGCTGCCCTGGGGATTACAAACTCATTCTCTGCCAGCCATTTCATGACTGAAGCTCTGTCATGAAAAGGCTGGTGGAGAACAGGTGCAGGGGGAGCCAGAGGGGCCCCTGCACTGCCCATGCACTTAGCATGATGGGCAGTGCAAGGGTTCCCCTGCCCAGCACCCTCGCTAAGTCTGCATTGCACACAGTGGACTTTGCAAGGGTGCTGGTGCACCCTGCGACCTACAGCATTGCAGCTGGCTCGATTAAAAGCTGGAGACAATGCTATAGGCTGTTTCCCACTAGGCCAGTGGGCGAAAATGTAGATTTCCACCCGCTGACCTAGCGGGAAACTCTTAGGAGCATATTTATACTCTGTTTGCGCTGAATTAGCGTAATTGTTTATGCTAATTCAGTGCAAACTCACCGCCATATTTACATTTTGATGCTAGACACATCTAGCATCAAAATATTGGTGTTAATGTCTTTTTTGAAATGCATGAAACCTCTGTGCATCAATGAGATGCAAGGTAGGCGCTCCTGTCCAAATAAATTACTCAAACACCCTAGCACCATATTTATCCACCCGGGCAAAAAAGGTGAATGCAAACAAATTACGTTAACACTGATTTGCTTCAAAATGTAATGCCTGGGTCAAGGCAGGCGTTAAAATTAGGCAAACTCACCACTACTTAAGGAGAACACACAGAAGCAACATTACAACCCACACGAGAAGATGGAGGTGATAATGATCCAGCCTGATAGACGGCACAGAGGACAGCAACAACTCCTACACTCACCACCATGACAACGCAGCTCACAAAGGCAATGCAGAAGGCAGGAGAGGGTCTTCAGAACCAGGACAACTCTCCTTGGCCTCAGGGACCTGGACATTACTATGACCTACAGACTGAACCGGCAAGCCATACTAAACCTGGTGCACCACATTGAGCCACAAATTACAGCCAGCCTGCAGACCCCACACAACATACAACCTATGACAAAGCTGCTCGCTGTCCTGCACATGCTGGCAAGTGGTTCCTTCCAAACAACTAGTGCACTGGTTGCTGGTGTCTCACAGCCGTCGTTCTCTGCATTCCTGCCAAAGCTGTTAGATGCTATCATGTCCCTGACATCCCGCCACATCAGCTTCCCCAACACCCAGCAAAAGTAGCAGGAGAACAAACATGTGTTCTATCTAATCCATGGCTTCCCACATATGCTTGGTGCAATTCACTGCACCCAAGTCAGACTCATACTACCTGCAGCAACCAAGCACTTATACCGGAATCACAAGCACATGCATTCCATTAATGTGCAGGGCATAGTGGACCACCAGGGACTATTCATAAACATTTTTGCCAAGTATCCTGGGAGTGTCCATGATACCTACATATTCCGGCACAGCAGGAACAATGAACAATCCCAGGATGGACAATTTGGAAATGGTCTACTTGTGGGTAAGTCAGTAAATCTAGCAATAGACATACAACACTCCAACCCTGTTGGACGCACAAGACATACACCACTACAGTAACATATGGCCAGGTGATAACAAATATGCACCATGCTGCAGTACAGAACAATCAGTGCACAACACTAATACATAACCTACATGTATGTAACACATCCACAACTTGACAGGCACACCACGAAAAAGGACAGGTGCAGACCTGTACCCTTTGCTAACAGAACTGCACAGACCACTACATCTGACCACTGGTTGCCTACTATGTACACTTCACACACAGTACACCAAACAAAGAATAGAACAGACATGTCAATGGCATACACCATGCCCATGTCACGTAACTTCCAAATAGGTACGGATGCCTCAAGTCATGCCGTTCAAATCACTGCCAGAATGAACATAAAACATCACACATTATTGTGCCTATATCAACTGCATTTTATCAACACATACCTAACTTACCTGTAGTGTGCTGAGACATCTCCCTGACGTATTGGCTCACAAACATAGGAATACAAGATCAATGCCCATCGTATACCATGTGCCAGATGTGTGAGAAGTGGTACCACACCTACTGTATTGCAACCTCACATGCAACACTCACTGACTCACAACACCATCATGTCTGTACCAGATACAATAAATGGCCCAACATGGGGCAGAGTCACTGTCAGACAGTGCAGATCATGGATGTCATAGTGGGACCCACTAGGAGAAAATAGGACATCACTGACCTCACATACACTGTGCCAAGGGACACATTTGCTAAGTAGCTGAGCTCCATCCCATAGCCTGCACTGTGCATGTGTCAACAGTATAAATGCACATTAACGTTTTGGAAGATAGAATAGACACTGGTAGTTATCGTGATCATCCTGTGACAAAGGGATAGGCATCCTTGGACACCTCATGGCTGCCACAAACAGCTGCCACTCTGGAACACCAAGGGACCTATGTAATAGCCCACAGTTCCATTGTCATGACCTGCACTGTATGTACAACTTGGCAGATGACCATTTCATAATGACTTAAAGCCACATTGTAAATTGGCCACCCTCCTATGCTGTATGTAGTGAAGAAGGGGTGTGGAAAGTTTGTCGCTGCAGGACTGTCACCACAAGATACATTGTATGATGATGCTGACTCATGTGTAGCTGTCACCTAAAACCTGAGGAAGTGCCAACAACAAACACCACCCCAGGGGTGCCTTTTGCAGGTTGCAATAATAAAGTGCTTTGGACTCAGATGATTGTGCCACCAATGCATGCTGCATATTGCTGTACACAGAAAGAGCCAATTGGCCATCAAAACAGCATATGTATGAGGTGGTGTCCCTTCCTGCACAGATACATCCACCTCCACAAGGCAGCTAGCCAAGTACCCTGGTGCAGGGTAGGTAGTGGCAGTGCATGGCTGCACATGAGCAACTGCCACAGGGGACAACAAAGGGTTGTCACACATGGGGCATTCTTGCATAGTCAAAATGTTGCAGGACGGTGCAGCCAATTTTGGAGACGTGTTGTGCATTCTCATTTACCACTTTCAAAGGCCCTTAGTGTCACACATCATCTGCAATGACACAAGTCAAAAGAGATGAGATGTTCAGGCTCTGTAGTGCTATCATGTTGCCACCACATCTGACCCCATTGGGTTGTGTGGATGTGTAATGTCCCCTCTAGTGATATCACACTGGGACACAGATGCACTACACAACTAATGGTACATACATAATGACCAGCAGTGTGGAACCTAAATCATATGCCGCAGGTCCTTGAGGACTGGGTGGGCAAATGTCCTCCAGCATGGTACCACATATATTGTACTCACTTATGTGACACTTATATGGAATGTGATAGGCGTGCATGCAGGTCAAGCCCAAACGTGTGCTGGCATGGCTATGGGTGTGTGAGGAATGGTATTGGTTGATCAGGTATTGATGGGTGTCTACACCTGGACACATGAATAAAGATGTGATAGACCTATGGATATCAGCTTCCTGGTAGTCAGCCCTCCTAACATATGGTCCACTTCCTGACTCCATGTATGAGTGGGCTTGCCTTGGTGGATGACTGGACAGTTGAGATGATGAATTGCATGGCCATCCCCCTTGAGGTACAGGGGTGGGAACAACAAATTTGTAGGTAGATGTGATGCTCACAGTGTAGGTGACAGTCATTTTGATCAGGCTTGCATGTGTACATATCAACACTGACCCCTTATGGTTACCAACTGCATCCCATATTCCCAATATCAGATTCAAATTACTGATGATGTATGATTGAAATTTAACACAGATGATGAGGAATAGTGGCCCTGATCTATGTGAAGTTGACGCTGCCTTTGCATTGTAACACATGGCACAAAATCAATGCACATTTAATTTTGTTTCTTTCCTAATCTTGTTGTGGGTGGCTATGGTGTCAAGGAAATGATGCTAAGGAAGCATTGTGATTTCATCTATCAGGGCCATTGTATTATCTGGAATGTGAGTAGTAGTTCATGTGCAATTGGATGGAGAGTGTAAGCTAATAATCTGTACAGAATCCACATAATGGTGACACTGATAGTTGCCTGTCTCATTTTAACAGCTGGCAACATGAACAACGAGGAACTGCATGCTTTTCCGAAAAGGTCACGCCGCTATTGCATGGAGCTATCCACCGGTGAGTGATGGGCATTCACCCAAGGGGGACCCACACTGCCCACACTGCCCACACAGGGAGGACCAAGCACCACAGTTGCCACCATCACAATTGGCCCAGCTGCTGCACCCTCAACATCCATGCCACAGCCAACCACACCTGCTGCCATGGACATGAGTGCCATCAGGGAACTACAGAGGGATGTCACACAGGTCCTCAAGAAGTTGGACTCTATTGAGAAGGAGGTTGAGAAGAACACAAAATGACTAAAATTGATAAAGAGGAAACTCAAGAGGGACAACCTGTGAATAATATCTCACATCCCCAGTTCAGTCCGCTCCCTCCTTATTTGTTTTAATGTTTTTTGGGGTATTAGGGGGTGAGTTTAGGTTAGTGGTTTAGTTAGGATAAGTAGGTTTGGGTGGTGGGTTTTCTACTTTTTACATTTTACTATGTGGTTGGTGATGTTGGGGCTTTTATGTGTTATAAAAAAATAAATTAAAAATAAAATATGCCAAAAAATATATATTTGTTTAGTAATAGGTAGTATTTGTGTAATTTAGTATACGTTGTCCTGCATGTGTATTGTGATGTAAGGAGGGTGGGGGGGCAATGTGTGTCAGTAAATGTGTTAGATAATTGTAGTATAGAGTAATTAGGGTCTAACTGTTCTTAATTCTTTGTAGTTTTGTTAAAATCTCATTAAAAAAATGTGGGTACTCCCTTACTTCATGTGTCATATGCTAGGGTCTTCCCATGGGTGTACAGTGAAAATTTTGTGTTGTCCTAGGGATTCCGTCCTGCCTCTGGATCCCTCCCTTGACATGTTCATAACCCTATTACAACTGAGCTGTCACATTGGCAGCTACAACACATCTACTTGTCTGTGCATCTGCCATCCAGTGTACCCACCACTCACGGTGACTATGTTGACCATGTATAGGACAGGTCGGTTTGGTAATTCAGCTGTCATTGTATAGGTTTTGTGTCAGGATGTTGAACTGTGGGACATCTGACAACAGCCTACATTTCATTCCTATCCTGTTAAATTAACCAGTGGCAATTACAAATGAGGTTGAGTCCCTCTGTTTCACGCCAACGTGTTCTACTGGTACTCCCAGCTGACGATATTGCCCGGGAACTGTTTCATACCATTCCTGCAGTATATAGTGGGTGTAGCATCCATGTGATCAACATGTTTACATACTCAGTGAATTGCTTGTAGGGGATGAGACCAGCATCAACGTTCATCATGTAGGTACCAAGTGAATAGATATGTGCCTGCATATTCATGCACTCTTGTACTGACACTCTGTGACTTAAGACATGTTACACACATCACACTTCCTAAGCATAGTAGATATGTTACAACGCACAAAAACATGCTGATTGTGTAGGTGGTGTTTAATAACAAGTGTTATGTGGCAATATTTACAATGTCCAGGTCTGTGACCCCATTCATGGAATCCATCCAATTGTGACACAACACAAGTCCAGGGTTGAGGGACATGCTTGGGTAAAGTGTCTTTCAGTGCAGCTGAACATTAATTGCAAATTGAAAAGTTAGAGACAATTACAGTCCATAGCAGAAAGGTCAACAGTGTGCTGGTGAAGAGTACATATCTGAAACAGTGCTAACACTGGCATGATGTCAAGCACAGGACAAAGGAAAACACTACCCATGTGGCATGGGCTGGTGCTACCAGGAACTCCTACATGTGAAGATGATCTGTTCCACATCTTCATCCTCACATGAGTGTGGTGCCTCCTCTACCCTTGATGGTGGTAGTGGGGAGTTAGAGGGGGCCACACACAGTTCAGTGGTTGGAGATGTGGAATCCCAATTCCAGGCAGCTGCTATCTGTGGCACTACATATGGCATCACTGCAGCAAGGAGGAGCTGCTGATTTTTAATAATAGCAGCAACATCCCTGTGGTAGGCAGCGTGTCTGCCCTGATGGAGACCATTTCCCAGTGCATGGCATCCATCTTGTCCTCAAGCACGCTGATGCCAAGTTGGGAGGGCAGTTGTGGCCTCTCCCTCATGGCAGCAGCTATGTCCCACAGACACTCCTGGACTCCACGCATTGGGAGAATGTGCATCGGTTGGCTGCAGTCTGTTCTGTAGCTGTAACCATGCATGTCCGCATCCCCTCATGGTTGGCTGCCATAGTTTGCATCCCCACCCGCACCTTCGTGGCCAGCTCCCGCTGGACTCCTAACACTGTCCACTCAAAGCTGGTCCCTGGGTCCTCGGAGTCCTCTGCGGTGTCGGTGCTGGCAGGTCGTACTATTGGTGTGCTAAATGGAGCCTGTGGGATGTCTACTACATAAATATTCCTCCTTCCAACTGGAGGTGGTGTCCGGAGGTTTAGAAGGACTTCTTGAATGGTCTCTTGGCTGACAGTTGCCAGCTGGTCATCCAGGTCATCAGGGTACTCCAGGACAGGCAGATCCGTAGGAAAGCCATCATCCTTTGCAATGAGATGGTGTAAAATCAGTCTATCTGTGTTGTGGCAGTTGACATGCCATGTCACTGACTTGATATTTGTGGCTCATTGTCATCTTAGGTCCAAACTTATGTAAAAGTGGTGCAGCACGATGCTGTGCAAAATTTGCAGCGCCACATTGCGTCACTTTGGTAACACAAGTATGCCCCGTATGTAAGTGAATATGGCACACTACTGTTTTGTTCCCCGTGCTAGTGCAAAATTCAGCTGCCAGTGCCAATGCAGGCATCCTTGCACCATCGTGCAAGGATGGATGCATTGTGGGGTGTGATTGTTTATGTGCATGAAGGTGTCCCTTCCTGCACATTACCAAATGCTAATGGCGCTTTGGCACTTCTGTGTGAGCTGTAAAATGCAGCACACGCAGAATAGCCAAAGCATCATTTATAAATGACTGTTTTTGTGCAGGAAGGGACACCTTAACGCACATAAACAATAATTTTGGGCATTTTCCTCTTCTTGTGCATGCTGCAGAATGCAGCATACATTGGAAAGGCAAAAAATGAGGAGGTATAAATGTATTCCTCCTCGTTGCACCCTGTAAGATTTTGGCACTGCCTCAAGTTGACAAAATTCCATTTATGTGAGACAGCATCAAAATGCAATGGGTATCTCTCACGCACAGTGAACGTTGGGAAGGGGCCATATTTACAAGGTGACATTAAGCCACAAAAAGTGGCTTAACACCACCTTGTCAATATGGCGCAGTGCTTAGTGCCACAGGAACATCAGCATCAACTGAACAATGGAGCCACAACAGCAGTCCGCATTGTGCAAACATGTTATGGGACAGTGTAATTAGTGAAATATGTGCCTAGTTATACAGTGACACAGCAATAATCGATAGGCCTGTTCACCCCCCCTGAAATGGCGAGCGCCTGTCCTGCTTGGAGGTACAGTTGAAGTGAGGTAATGCCGCTGATGTTGTGCGCCATGGTGGTAGGGGGTCTTGAACCACCGTGCAATTCATGATTGGTTAATATTAGGCCTTTTGGGGTACAGTGGCCAATGGTGATCTACACCGGCGGTGACGGTATGCACCGCCACGGACGTGACCGCCATTCTTTATCTGATTCCTCACTTGTTTCATGACCTTCCATAGGAAAGGACCTACACTGCATGTGCTGCTGTGACCTGTGTCTGGAACCCTCCATGGCCTGTGTGACCGGGGATAGGGCCCCAGCCTTCACTTCTGAGGAGTTGGAGCGACTGGTGGATGGGGTCCTACCCCAGTACAGACTGCTGTATGGGCCTCCAGACCAACAGGTGAGTATACCTTGGGATCCATGCAAGCAGCATGACTGCGTGGAGTTCTGTGTGAAGGCCTCATGTAAGGGGGGTGGGTGGATGTCCTCTTGGCGGTTTACATGTTGTGGGCTGGGCAACGTGTGTGCCAATGGTGATGCAAATGGGTATGGTGGGCCATTTGTGTGACAGGCTGGACCGTTTGACTAATGGTGTTCTCCTGTCTGTATTGGCTATGCAGGTCAGCACCCATCAAAAGAAGGGAATGTGGTGTGCCATCGCCAAGGATGTGCGGACCTTGGGGGTCTATGACAGGTGGAGCACCCACTGTCGCAAACAGTGGGAGGACTTGAGACGCTGGGCACAAAAGACTGCTGAGGCCCAGCTGGGGATGGCCTCCCAACGAGGAAGGGGTGCCCATCAGACCATGATCCCCCCGATGGCCTGCATACTGGCGATGGCCTACCCTGAGCTGGATGGGAGCTTGAGGGCATCACAGCAGCCACAAGGGGGTGAGTACAGTGGCTATCAT
The DNA here is from genome assembly GCF_031143425.1 of Pleurodeles waltl. Taxonomy (NCBI): domain Eukaryota; kingdom Metazoa; phylum Chordata; class Amphibia; order Caudata; family Salamandridae; genus Pleurodeles; species Pleurodeles waltl. The sequence continues at coordinate 654,043,122 of NC_090439.1, forward strand.
TACAACTTACAGCTGGTGGGGTGGTATCCGGGTGGTGATTGTGTCCTTGGGTGCCCCTTGGCCAGGCTAGACATAGCAGCATAGGTCCACTGGTGGCTAAGGGTTTGAATGGGAAATACTGCTTACCTAGCTTGTTAGTATTCACTTCTGGGCAGGGTTGCATGGGTCCCAGGTGTGCTGCAGTTGGGGGAGTGTGCCCCTCCACATTCCATGGTGTCTAGCCATTTCACTGGTGATGCCATGCATAGTGCCTAGGCCTGTTCCCTTTGTGTGAGGGGGCTGTGTACGCCAACAGTGGTGTTGGTGCAGTAATTGACCCTGTGTATCCTTTGTCTCTCTCCCCCCTTTCTTGTTTTGTCATCCTGTCCTTATGTGCATTAGCACATCGAACCGACGCTGAGGGCACCAGTGGGACGAGGGTGCAGGGAGCACCACAGCGGAGACTGGAGGGGACAATACAGACTCTGATACCGCCTCCGATGGGAGCTCCCTGGTGGTGGCGGACACCTCTGTGACCACCCCAGCTACAGGTACAGCTGCCACCCCCGTACCAGCACCGCCCTCCCAGCATCCTCTCAGCACCTCAGGCCCTGCCCCAGTAAGCCCTGCTGCCATGAGTGAAGAGGCTATTGACCTCCTGAGATCCATCTCTGTAGGGAAAACAACCATTGTGAATGCCATCCAGCCCAGATGCAGCAATCTAATGCATTCCTGGAGGGCATTCACGGTGGATTGGTGGCCCAACAGAGATCAATTCAGGCTCTAGCCTTCTCTCTGATGGCAGCCATTGTCGCTGTTTTAACCGCCACCCCTCCAACTTCCACTTCCCAGTCCCATTCTCCTCAACCCCAACCCATCCCAAGCACACAGGCAGACAAGCATGCACACAGGACAACACACAAGATTTTCACAGCTAAACACAAGCACAAAACCTCATCCCACAGGCACTCACACAAACACCATTCAGTTGCAGACATGACAACATCCACTATCTCCACTGTTTCCCCCTCCTCCTCCTCCACCTCCCACCCAGTTGTATCTACACTCACACCTGCATGGACTATCTCAATATCCACTACCAGCATCATCACCATACCAAGCAGAACACACACCTCACTGGCAGATACCTCCACAACATCCATGCATGCGTCCCCTGTGTCCTCTCCCACTGTGTCTGTCCCCCTCCTAAGGTACACAAACGCAAGCACTCAGACGCCCAACAGCCATCCATCTCACAACAGCATACAGCCCATGCACCTGCGCCCAAATCCTGCAGACAAACACCTCCAACAACCACTCTCTCATCCTCCACTCCCATTACTCCTCCCTCCTCCCACCCCAACATCCCTAAAAAGCTTTTCCTTTCCACGATTGACCTCTTCCCTCCCCCTCCTTCCTGTCCTGCACGTATGGGCAGGGTAGCAAGGACCCAGCGAAGCACCTCAACCAAACAGTCCACGAGCCCAGTGGTAGCACCACTTACTCATGGTGGTAGGGATTCCAGGCCAACAATACTGAAGGGGAAAGAGCCTGCACCTGCTGCTAAGAAGGGGAAGGAGCCTGCAGCAGCTGCTAAGAACGGGAAGGAGCCTGCAGCAGCTGCTAAGAAGGGGAAGGAGCCTGCACCAGCTGGAAAGAAGGGGAATGAGCTTGCACCAGCTGCTAAGAAGGGGAAGGAGCCTGCACCAGCTGGAAAGAAGGGGAAGGAGCCTGGACCAGCTGCAAAGAATGGGAAGGAGCATCCCCCAGTATCAGGAAGGGTAAGAGATCCCCAAACCATGAGCAGGAGGAAAGGAAGAAATCTACATCAGCGGAAGCTGCCAGCCAAACACCGCCACCACCACCAGCTGCCAAAGGGCCCCCATCGCCAGCCATGGTTATGCAGCCATCAGAGAGTGCAGGGACTGAGAAGGAACCTCCCCCAACCACCACCACAGTGCAGCCGTCAGAGGATGCAGGGGCTGAGCAGGAGCCTCCCACAACCACCACCGTGCAGCCACCCGAGGGTGCAGGGGCTGAGCAGGAGCCTCCCACAACCACCACCACAGTGCAGCCATCAGAGGGTGCAGGGTGAGCAGGAGCCTCTCCCAACCACCACCACAGTGCAGCCATCAGAGGGTGCAGGGGCTGAGCAGGAGCCTCCCCCAATTATCACCACAGTGCGGCCATCACCGCCAGCGGATGCCATGTAGTCCGTCCTCCAAGGGCTTTTTTGTGGCCTGCCCCCACCAGTGGGCAAGACACCCACTTGAGACAATGTGGCCTTGCACTCCCCAGGACAAAGAGCAATGGGCATGTTGCCCCCTCCAGAACTAGTGGGCAAGAAACCCACTTGAGAGACTGTGGCCTTTCACTCACCAGGACAAAGAGCAATGGGCATGTTGCCCCCTCCAAAACCAGTGGGAAAGGCACCCACTTGAGAGACTGTGGCCTGGCACTCCCCGGGACTAAGAGCAATGGGCATGTTGCCCCCTCCAGAACCAGTGGGCAAGACACCCACTTGAGAGACTGTGGTCTTGCACTCCCCAGGACAAAGAGCAATGGGCATATTGCCCCCTCCAGAACCAATGGCCTTATTCCCGCATACAGCTGAGGTGCCCCCCTCCCTCTAAGGTGCCTGCCTATTTGAAAACTGATGCCCCTGCAGTGTTCTATCCGGATTGGTGCAGGATTCAAGTGGGGCCTTCAACTGTGCCCTGTGGCCATGTGGGCCCAATGAAGTATGAACTGGGCAGTGTCCCTTTTTTTATATAAGTGTAGACATCTGTTTCATGACCAAATCAGATTGGTCATTTTATTGTTGGACTGATTACAACCATTTTTGTAAATTCATGTTGCCTTTGCATTATTCTGCAGATTTTCGTGGTCAAATTGTTTTTGTAATGCATATGGTTGTGTATATGGCGTGTGTATGTCGGGTGTGTGTGGTGCGTGTGTGTGTCACTGTCATTTTCCTCCCACCCGCCTCCTTGTGTGCTAGGCGGCTGTACTTACCGTCGTCGTCTTCGCCGGTGTTGGTGTTCCAGGTGGAGCATAACATAGAAGATCATCAGAAAGACTTGTAGTCGGGTTCCATAGCGGCGTGGTTCTTCCCTGTGTCTCCAATAGTGAGTCCTTTCACTTCTGTGATGTGTTTCTGCCAGGCTTTTGATGGTGTTGGTACCACCCTGGAAAGGATGACAGTTTGCAGGGTCTTAATGTGGTGGGTGGAACTTTGTCTACCGTCTGGCTGTAGGTGGCTACCGCCATGGTGTCTGTTGCTTCCACCCTGGCATTCGGTGTGGTATATTGGCTGTCTATCAGAGATATGACCACCATGGTCATAATTTGGCAGTACTTATCGCCAGCCTGGTGGTGGTGCATTTATCACTGACCGCCAGAGTCGTAATGAGGGCCTATTCTCTTGTTGCCATTGATGGCTCTTCATGTTGTTGTTTGTGTTTGTGTGCTACATTGCATGGCACTCATGGACCTGGCAGAGTTCAGTTTCATCTCCTGTCTGTGTAGGTTTGTTTGCCTTACTAAACGCCTATGTCCTCCCCCTCAATGCAGCCCTCCTTGCACTATGATACATGAGTGCAGCATGGTGACAGTACAGCTCATTTGACACAAGCACGGGTTGAACCCCGGGATGGGCAATATGAGTATGGAATTTCTGCTGTGTACATCATTCTGTATCTGACAGTGCCTGATGGTATATGAGCCCATGGACATTTAACAGTTGTACTTAGGTCAGGGCCTAAAGCAAGGTAAAGGTGATTCTGCAGGTAGTCATGTTGGTCCCTCATTTCAAGTGCATCAGTCCAATGGGCACCTGACTGCCATTGTGTATTTGACTGCCCCCAACAGCACAGGTGGTAGTGGCAACTGTTGGCAATGTGGAATGCCCCACGGGCCAATGGCATGGACATGGCAGGTTTCCAGCAGCTTACAGACTGACTATGGCATCTTTCCTGTGACACCAGACTAGTGTTACATCCAACACTACCCTTGAGGTCTATTTCCACATTTCCACCAGCCTTTGCATGGCAGTGTAACCCCCATGAAATGGTTGTAGGTGATGTGGTGTGGTGTGCCCCTGGGTTCCCCTGCATTGCCCATGCACTTGGCATTGGCAGTGCAGGCCGTCCCATACCCTGGCCCTTTGCCCTTTCCACTGCCTGATTTGCAGGGTTGATTGTAGCGTGTCCTGTTACACCCAATGCAGCCCAGAACTGGCACTGACTCTATTTGATCCATCAACATTATTTACTAAGCACCTCACAGAGCTACCATGAGCAGACAGATTTCCTGCCGCCATCCCAACGTGTGACTCATACTGCCAAGTGCAAAGAGTACACTACACTGGTAGTCTTTCCAACACCGGACATGTCCATGCACCATCCTCCGCCCTTTGATGTGGAATTATCCGCCATTGTTCAAAGTCATACCATTATGTTCAAAGTTATACCATGTGTTGTATGTGTGTGTTTATTTCCCCATTCCCATGTGTCTGACATGGTTGTGTCAGAGTAATTGTGGGCTCAGCCTGTGACTGTTGTGACCTACAGTTTGCTATCCTTGGTACATATTTTCTGTAGTGGCACATTTCAGTTCATCATCAAGATGTGTAGTTCAACTCTACTTCATTTTAGTTGGTCTGCGTAGTGGCATGTTACCAATGATAGAGGTCCAGCCCGATATTCCCTCAGCACCTGTTCAGTTCATTGTTCCATGTACCCAGGGCACACCCTGACTGCATGATGTAGGGATGGCTGCCTCATGTGGATGTTTTGCGATGTGCGGTATGGTAGTGCTACCGGCACATGCCTGGGTACTGTTAGGACAGTTGCAATGACTTGTGTGCTGTGAGATGCAGCACACATGCGTTTGGGCAATGAGGCAAGACAGTTGCAAGGTGTTACTGCAAGGGACACCACTATGATGTAACCCCAGGAATGGTGTTGCCTGACTACCTGGTCTCTGAGGTCTTGGTCGTGTTGGTGGTGTTGATGTGACTACTTGCAAGGGATATTGTGATGTCAAATCAAGTGGCACAGTGATTATACATGCCATCCATCCCATGTGCTGCATATGTATATGTAGGTATTTAGGCCTGGTGTTCAAAATATGTCCAGGTTGTCTATGTGTCATGGTGCATAGCACTACCACGGCGTAGGTACATGTGTAGCTTACGTCAGCATGGTGCAATTTGCTTAATGTGCATTGTGTCTCTCAGTGCTCCTTTGACATGCATTGTGTGAGTCCTATGTGCCTCCCCCTTCTTGCTCTTGACATTTTAGCATTAATTTTTCCCATGCAACTTGGGGTGTTTCCTGGTAGTCTGTGCTGTCCTGCGCATTACTCCGGGATGACTGCTGCAACCATCTCCTCCAAGTCCTCTTGTGGTGCAGGACTCCCACCTCCAGTTTACAGTGCTGCCTTCCTGTTCCGTGCCGTTTTTTCATTCGCCCTTCGCTTGCAGTCATGCCAGCGTTTCTTGCACTCAGTTACAGTTCTCCAGACCTCTGCCATACTTGATCTTATCCACAGTCTGCTGCCAGATTGTCTCTCTCCTTCCAATTGGCAATTTAGAGGTGACAAAGAGTTGATGTTGATGCTCCGTCACCTCTGTCACCAGTATTTCCTGCTCCTCTGCACTGAAACAGCACTTCCTTTTTTTTCTCCTCCCTCCCCTGGGTCTTGTCTGAGTTGTCCTGCTGGTTTGTGGTTGAATGGGGACTTTCTGGAGTCTCTCCTGGCTCCATTTTGGCTCTCTTTTGCACTGTTATTTCCTTTAGCGCCTGTTTTTGAGGCTATTGGTGGCAAAAATGGTGCATTTCTCTTTTGCAACATGTTTACATGTTGTAAACTTAATTAAAGTCAATTTTCCTCCACGAACATCATTTTGCCTTACAAAAAGGCGCAATGGTTAACGTCGGAAAACATTACTCTAACCAATTTTAGCACCACCCAGCGTTATAGTATAAATATGCCGCCCGGGTGGCATTAAAAAATGGCACTAGTCAGCGCTAACCTTTTTGACGCAAAACTGCGAAAAATAAATTTCCGTGTGAGATGTTTAAACAGAATCCGAATTAAATTGTTTTGCTTATTTTAATGCTAACAGCATTCTGAATTATAAGTAGTGTCTACTTCTCAAAATGTATTTTAGTACGTTCCAATATTCTAAAGATTTTATTTTTATTTTTAGGCCATGCAGCTCAAATACCACACCACTAGACATTTGTTTCCCCCCATTCATTATGACCCCACTTACAGAGAGGGGTAATATCACCCTCTTGCTTCAATAACCTTTCCTAAAAACAGTTTCAATCTATTATTGAGCTTTATCAAACTAACATTTATTCATCCTTCCCTTGTCTACTCATACAGAATACGGCCTACTTTCCATTTAATCATATTTCTTTCAAGACTTGAAGTTCAGTATTTTCCAATATATTATGAAGCATAATGTTGTCAATTTGTCAGATTGTTGATTCTGATATTTTACTTTAACCGGTTCTGTGCCTTGGACGAGATGATCTCGTCCAAGGCTACAGTTCCCCTGTGCCTTGGACGAGATAATCTCGTCCTAGGCACAGGGGAACTTGGGGGACCGCTAGCGCGCCCCCCGTGCTCCCCCCTCCACCCCCCAGGCGGGGATGGAAGGGGAAGACCTTCCCCTTCCACCCCCCACGGCAATCCGATGATGTCAGCGCGCGCACAGCGCGCTGACGTCATCTAGTGTTGCCGGGCGCGCTGGAAGCCATTTGCTTCCAGCGCGTCTTTGGAGAAGGACGCATAAGGTGAGTCCTCTTGGTTTTTGGGGGGCGGGGGGTGGTGAAAACAGACACGGGGGGAAAGGAAAGGGTTTTTCCTTTCCCCCTGTGCCTGTTTTCACCAGATTCCTGCTCCATGATCGCGGGCAGAGCCCGCGATCGTGGAGCAGGAATCTCCACTAGCCACCAGGGATTTTCTTTTATGTGTATTTTGGGGGCGACCCCTTGGGCAAGGGTCGCCCCCCCCGGGGGCAATTCTTTTTTGTATTTCGCCCCCCCCTGGGGGCAGATCCGCCGATTTTTCGGACGATCTGCCCCCAGGGGGGCGAAAACCACTAGACACCAGGGATTTTATTATGTGTGTGTATTTTGGGGGCGACCCCTTGGGCAAGGGTGGCCCCCCCCCGGGGCAATTTTTTTTTGTATTTCGCCCCCCCCCCCCCCGGGGGCAGATCCGCCGATTTTTCGGCGGATCTGCCCCCAGGGGGGGCGAAAACCACTAGACACCAGGGATGTTATATTTTGTGTATATTTTGGGTGCGACCCCTTGGGCAAGGGTGCCCTACCCCCCCGGAGCAATTTTTTTTGTATTTCGCCCCCCCTGGGGTCAGATCCGCCGATTTTTCGGCGGATCTGCCCCCAGGGGGGGGTGAAAACCACTAGACACCAGGGATTTATTTTTATTGTAAAGTTTTTTTGGGGGGGCTATTTTTTTAGTATTCCGCCCCCCTCTGGGGGCAGATTGCCAATTTTTGGGCTGATCTGCTGCCAAGGGGGGGGGGGGGGGAATCCACTAGACACCAGGGATTTTGTTTTTATTGTTTATTTTGGGGGCAACCCCTTGGGCAAGGGTCGCTCCCCTGGGGAGCTATTTTTTTTTTCTGTTTCGCCCCCCCCCCCCGATGGCAGACCAGCCATTTTTTGGACGATCTGGCCCCGGGGGGGTGGAAGCACACTAGGCGCCAGGGATTGTGTGGTGTGTGGTGTGTGTGTGTGTGTGTGTGTGGTGTGTGTTTGGGGGCACCCCTTGGGCAACGGTCGCCCCACTAAGGTGGGGAAAATTCGTATTGGCCATCTCTGCCCCTAATTTTGTAGGCCCATCTGCCCCCAAGGAGGGCAGAAACCACCAATACGGCAGGGATTTTTTTGTTTTGTATTGTGTTGTGTTGTGCTGGGGGTGCCCCCTTTGGGAAGGGTCGCCCCCTAAAAGGGGGCACAGAGGTGTTGCCCATTTCTGCCCCCCTTGGGGGCAGATTGGCCAATTTCTTTACGCCCATCTACCCCCGAGGGGGGCAGGATCCACTTAGGTACCAGGGACAACTTCTAAGTTCTTGGTGGTGAGGTGTTTGCCAACTGGCAAAGTATTTGTATTTGTGATTATAACAATTTATTTCTTCATTTTCTTCTAGTTCAACGCTTTTGCTTCCTTTGCTGTGGATCTTTGCGGTTTTGGCAGTAGTTGTCCTGTGGTTTGCATAGTTGCATGTTTTAGGTAAGTGAAAGCAATTTACTCCAAAGGAGTATTGTTGACATGCATGAATGACATGTTTGTAGGTGGTGTACTAAATGCAGTATTGTGTGTTAGACATTGTCCTTAGATTTGAGCACAGTGATGTTTGTGTTGTCATATGTCTAATTTGCTTTTTTCTTTTTAGTGGGATATCATTGGTGATTGCTGTGTCTGTGCAGAGTAGTTGCTTGGTGAGTAGCTATTTCAGGCAACTGAGTGGTATAGTTTTTTGTAGTACACAACTCTTTGTGATAAAGCTACACTTTGTTTATTACTTATTTTAGTGCTAGTTGTTGTTGGCAATCCATTTGTTGTTAGGATCATGGCTAGCCGCAAAGTGACCGCTCAGAAGGTTGTTCGCATGCTCTTTGAGTCGTCTTCAGACCATGATTACGACACTGACTCTGCATCTGAGGCAGAGGAGGAAGCAGGAGATTCTGGAAGTGAGTTTTCTGTCTGAGAGTATTCTTCTGATGAGGAAGCTACTCTCAGTGCAGATGAAGGGCCTGTGTTAGAGGAGGACTGGGGCTGAAGGGTTTCCCATTGGAAGACCTGACACCTGGATTGCCCCAAACATGGAGCAGCCACAGTTACCTGCATTTACTGGTCTCCCAGGGTGTAGAGTTAATACGGAAAACTTTCTGCCTGTCCATTTCTTTCACTTGTTTATGGACGATGTATTTTTGGAAGAGATTGTGGAGCAGACAAATGTGTATGCAGAGCAATATTTGCGGGACAACGCTACCAGACTTAAGCCTCAGTCTAGAGCTACTCATTGGGTTCCTGTAGGAGGCTGGACTGGCTTGTAGTGAGTACCAAGGGGTACTTGCACCTTGCACCAGGCCCAGTTATCCCTTATTAGTGTATAGGGTGTCTAGCAGCTTAGGCTGATAGATAATGGTAGCTTAGCAAAGCAGCTCAGGCTGAACTAGGAGACGTGTGAAGCTACTACAGTACCACTTAGTGTCATATGCACAATATCATAAGAAAACACAATACACAGTTATACTAAAAATAAAGGTACTTTATTTTTATGACAATATGCCAAAGTATCTTAGAGTGTACCCTCAGTGAGAGGATAGGAAATATACACAAGATATATATACACAATAGCAAAAATATGTAGTATAGTCTTAGAAAACAGTGCAAACAATGTATAGTTACAATAGGATGCAATGGGGAAACATAGGGATAGGGGCAACACAAACCATATACTCCAGAAGTGGAATGCGAACCACGAATGGACCCCAAACCTATGTGACCTTGTAGAGGGTCGCTGGGACTATTAGAAAATAGTGAGAGTTAGAAAAATAACCCTCCCCAAGACCCTGAAGAGTGAGTGCAAAGTGCACTAAAGTTCCCCTAAGGACAAAATAGTCGTGTTAGAGGGAAAATGCAAGGAAAACACAAATCAGCAATGCAACAACGATGGATTCCTGACTGAGGGTACCTGTGGAACAAGGGGACCAAGTCCAAAAGTCACAAGCAACTCGGAGATGGGCAGATGCCCAAGAAATGCCAGCGGTTGGTGCAAAGAAGCTCTTACTAGGCTGAAGAACTGTGAATACTGCAGGAACGACAAGGGCTAGAGACTTCCCCTTTGGAGGATGGATCCCCCACGCCTTGGAGAGTCGTGCAGAAGTGTTTTCCTGCCGGATGGACGCCAACAAGCCTTGCTACACGCAAATCATGCATTTGGCGTTTTTGGACGCTGCCGGGGCCCAGGAGGGACCAGGAGGTCGCAAATTGGAGCTGAAGAGAGAGGGGACGTCGAGCAAGACAAAGAGCCCTCATTGAAGCAGGTAGCACCCGGAGAAGTGCCAGAAACAGGCACTACGAGGATGCGTGAAACGGTGCTCGCCGAAGTTGCACAAAGGAGTCCCACGTCGCCGGAGACCAACTTAGAAAGTCGTGCAATGCAGGTTAGAGTGCCGTGGACCCAGGCTTGGCTGTGCACGAAGGATTTCCGCCGGAAGTGCACAGGGGCCGGGGTAGCTTGCAAAGTCGCGGTTCCCAGCAATGCAGCCCAGCGAGGTGAGGCAAGGACTTACCTCCACCAAACTTGGGCTGAAGAGTCACTGGACTGTGAGGGTCACTTGGACGGTGTCGCTGGATTCGAGGGTCCTCGCTCGTCGTGCTGAGAGGAGACCCAAGGGACCGGTAATGCAGCTTTTTGGTGCCTGCGGTTGCAGGGGGAAGATTCCGTCGACCCACGGGAGATTTCTTCGGAGCTTCTGGTGCAGAGAGGAGGCAGACTACCCCCACAGCATGCACAAGCAGGAAAACAGTCGAGAAGGTGGCAGGATCAGCGTTACAGAGTTGCAGTAGTCGTCTTTGCTACTATGTTGCAGGTTTGCAGGCTTCCAGCGCGGTCAGCGGTCGATTCCTTATCAGAAGGTGAAGAGGGAGATGCAGAGGAACTCGGCTGAGCTCATGCATTCGTTATCTAAAGTTTCCCCAGAGACAGAGACCCTAAATAGCCAGAAAAGAGGGTTTGGCTACCTAGGAGAGAGGAAAGGCTACTAACACCTGAAGGAGCCTATCAGCAGGAGTCTCTGACGTCACCTGGTGGCACTGGCCACTCAGAGCAGTCCAGTGTGCCAGCAGCACCTCTGTTTCCAAGATGGCAGAGGTCTGGAGCACACTGGAGGAGCTCTGGACACCTCCCAGGGGAGGTGCAGGTCAGGGGAGTGGTCACTCCCCTTTCCTTTGTCCAGTTTCGCGCCAGAGCAGGGGCTAAGGGGTCCCTGAACCGGTGTAGACTGGCTTATGCAGAATTGGGCACATCTGTGCCCAACAAAGCATTTCCAGAGGCTGGGGGAGGCTACTCCTCCCCTGCCTTCACACCATTTTCCAAAGGGAGAGGGTGTCACACCCTCTCTCAGAGGAAGTTCTTTGTTCTGCCATCCTGGGCCAGGCCTGGCTGGACCCCAGGAGGGCAGCTGCCTGTCTGAGGGGTTGGCAGCAGCAGCAGCTGCAGTGAAACCCCAGGAAGGGCAGTCTGGCAGTACCAGGGTCTGTGCTACAGACCACTGGGATCATAAAATTGTACCAACAATGCCAGGATGGCATAGAGGGGGCAATTCCATGATCATAGACATGTTACATGGCCATATTCGGAGTTACCATGGTGAAGCTACATATAGGTAGTGACCTATATGTAGTGCACGCGTGTAATGGTGTCCCCGCACTCACAAAGTTCAGTGAATTGGCTCTGAACAATGTGGGGGCACCTTGGCTAGTGCCAGGGTGCCCTCACACTAAGTAACTTTGCACCTAACCTTTACCAGGTAAAGGTTAGACATATAGGTGACTTATAAGTTACTTAAGTGCAGTGTAAAATGGCTGTGAAATAACGTGGACGTTATTTCACTCAGGCTGCAGTGGCAGGCCTGTGTAAGAATTCTCAGAGCTCCCTATGGGTGGCAAAAGAAATGCTGCAGCCCATAGGGATCTCCTGGAACCCCAATACCCTGGGTACCTCCGTACCATATACTAGGGAATTATAAGGGTGTTCCAGTAAGCCAATGTGAATTGGTAAAATTGGTCACTAGCCTGTTAGTGACAATTTAAAAGTAATGAGAGAGCATAACCACTGAGGTTCTGGTTAGCAGAGCCTCAGTGAGACAGTTAGGCACCACACAGGGAACATACACATGCACACCTATGAGCACTGGGGCCCTGTGTGACAGGGTCCCAGTGACACATACATATAGGCCACAAACCTATGAGCACTGGGGTCCTGACCAGCAGGATCCCAGTGACACATAACAACCATACTGAAAACATGGTGTTTTCACTATGAGCACTGAGGCCTGGCTATCAGGATCCCAGTGAGACAGTGAAAACAGTGACAAACACCCTGACATACACTCACAAACAGGCCAAAAGTGGGGGTAACAAGGCTAGAAAGAGGCTACCTTCTCACAGTTCCCACATATCTGGAAGAGATGAAAAGGTTTTTAGGTTTGTCTTTTTTGATGGGGTTGATCAGGAAGCCGTCACTGGCTTCTTATTGGTCTACTAGTCCCTTGATGGCAACTGCTAGATTTTCTGCAACTTTGACACGTAATCGGTATTTGCTTCTTCTTCGTATGCTGCATTTTGTAGACAATGCTTTAGCCTTGCCACGAGATCACCCTGATTGTGACCGCCTTTTTAAGATTAGGCCTGTCCTTGATCATTTTGTGGATCGGTTTTCAGAGATCTATGTTCCAAGCAAAGAGATAAGTGTGGACAAGTCTTTGGTCCTTTTCAAGGGGCGTTTAGTTTGTAAACAGTACATTCCTAGTAAGAGGGCACGGTATGGGATTAAATTGTATCTGCTGTCAGAAAGCAGTACAGGATATGTGTATAATTTCCGGGTCTACACTGGTAGGGATTCCAGTATTGACCCTCCTGGTTGTCCGGCCACTTTTGGAGTTAGCGAAAAAATTGTGTGGGAACTTGCTAGATGGCTGTTTAACAAAGGTCACCATTTGTACGTAGATAATTTCTACACTGGAGTGCAGTTGTTCAAGGAGTTGTTTAGGGTGGACACTGTTGCTTGTGGCACAATCCGTTCTAACCGGAAAGGCTATCCAAGGGAGCTTGTCTGTAAAAAACTTGAGAGGGGACAGTGCAGTGCCTTGCGGAATAATGAGCTGCTAGCTCAAATTTTCAGACAGGAGGGATGTGTACATGCTATCGACCATCCATGATGAGAGTACTTCCCCTGTGGCTGTTTGGGGTCAGGTTGCGGAAGTGCGCAAACCTGCGTGCATTTTGGACTACAATAGGCACATGGATGGTGTTGATAGAGTAGATCAGAGGTTGGAACCTTACACTGCTCTTCGTAAGTCTTATGTGTGGTATAAAAAGTTGGCCCTACATTTATTTCATTTGGCAACTTTTAATGCCTTTATTGTATACAAGGATTGTTCACCTGAGTCAAGGATGACATTTGTTAAATTTCAGGAGTCGGTGATAGAAAGCCTTATTGTGGTTGAACCGGCAAGAGTTCCTAGAGTAGAAGTGGTGGAGGATGTGGCTAGATTGAAAGATCGGCACTTTCCAGATCACATTCCTCCCACTCCCAAAAAAGACATGCCCACAAAGAAATGTAGAGTATGTGCCCGGAGATTAATCCGGAGGGAGAGCCGGATGTACTGCCCCGAATGCCCTTCAAAGCCTGGGCTGTGTGTGCCCGGCTGTTACAGAAATTACCATACCCAAAAAAAATTCTGGGAAATACCTTGAGCGTAAGCTGTCTGTTTTATATTTTCATATGTTTCACGGTTGGCATCTCTGTCATGTATTTAGTTAGAGCTTTTGTGTTTGTAGTTTTGTGCTTATTTTATAATTAGTGGTTTCTTTGTTGTTTATAAACCAAAAAAGTGATGGTGGTGTGCTTGGGGTGGTGCTTGGCTGGCAGTGTGCGTGGGGTGGCGCTTGGCTGGCGATGTGCTTGGGGTGGCGCTTGGCTGGCGGTGTGCTTGGGGTGGCGCTTGGCTGGCGGTGTGCGTGGGGTGTCGCTTGGCTGGCAGTGTGCGTGGGGTGGCGCTTGGCTGGCGCTGTGTGCGTGGGGTGGCACTTGGCTGGCGGTGTGCTTGTGGTGGCGCTTGGCTGGCGGTGTGCGTGGGGTGGCGCTTGGCTGGCGGTGTGCGTGGGGTGGCGCTTGGCTGGCGGTGCCAGCCAAACGCCAGTCCACACTCCCATCAGCTGGTGTGATTCTTGTATCAGGCATGTGGGCGTATGTAAGTGATGGGCCCTTGAGTGGCGCGGTCTGTCGATGTGAGTGTTGTAATGTGCTGGGCCCGTGGCTGGCGGTGTGAATGGTCTTGTGCGTGTCATGTATGAAAGGTGTGTGAATGGACTGTAAAGCGGTTGGTGCCTTGTCGCGGCTTTACAGCTCACGAGCTGTGAGTCATTGGTTCAGTTTTTTGCCTTTCAGTTATTAGCAGTGCATTTCATTTTTGTGAAATCTCTTGTTAATAAAATTTGATCCACTGAACCATCACTCACCCTCGTGCCAAATCCAACCAGTATGTGTGGTAAAAATGACAAAACCTGCTCCGCTATAATCAGGCGTCGCAGCACACCTGTGACACGCTAGGTGCCTCGGGTGGGACCCCGATGATGAAGCATGCCACCAACTTGGTTGGTGGGTGAGGGGTCTTCTTCACATAACCTAAGTTGTTTCTTTTCACAATTTGAGTGTTTGGCACATCACGGACGTATGTGCACACATCAATATCATATATTACAAAAATACCTGTTTTTGGGGGGGAGGGCCCACCTATGTTTTTGGTCCTGGGTGCGGCCTTCATCTAGGGAAACCTACAAAACCCAGAAATTTTTTAAAACTAGACACCCCAAGGAGTCCAGGGAGGTGTGGCTTGTGTGGCTCCCCCAACATTTTCTTACCTAGACTCCTCTGTAAACCTCAGAATTTGCATAAAAAAGCATATTTTCCTGACTTTTCTTAGTAGGATCAGCACTCCAGCACAAAATTCCTACTCCCCAGTTTTCCCCTCTGTCTCCCAAGTAAAATGACACCTCACTTATGTGGGTCCCCAAAGCAGAGTCCGTCTAAAGATGTATAAAAGAATATGCCCTTATAAACTCGCTGTGCTATCCCTTCTATCTCTTCAAGTTTTGGGCCTTATTCTGTTGCAGGCACCTGGCCCACCCACACAAGTGAGGTATCATTTTTATCGGGAGACTTGGGGGAATGCTGGGTGGAAGGAAATTTGTGGCTCCTCTCAGATTCCAGAACTTTCTGCCACAGAAATGTGAGGAATATGTGTTTTTTTAGCCACATTTTGAGGTTTGCAAAGGATTCTGGGTAACAGAACCTGGTCCGAGCCCCACAAGTCACCCCATCTTGGATTCCCCAAGGTCTTTAGTTTTCAAAAATGCACAGGGTTGGTAGGTTTCCCTAGGTGCCGGCTGAGCTACAGGCCAAAATCCACAGGTAGGCACTGTTTTCTTTCAAAAAATGGGATGTGTCCATGTTGCGCTTTGGGGTGTTTCCTGTCGCGGGCGCTAGGCCTACCCACACAAGTGAGGTATCATTTTTATCGGGAGACTTGGGGGAACGCTGGGTGGAAGGAAATTTGTGGCTCCTCTCAGATTCCAGAACTTTTTGCCACAGAAATGTGAGGACCATGTGTTTTTTTAGCCAAATTTTGAGGTTTGCAAAGGATTCTGGGTAACAGAACCTGGTCCGATCCCCCGCAAGTCACACCATCTTGGATTCCCCTAGGTCTCTAGTTTTCAGAAATGCACAGGTTTGGTAGGTTTCCCTAGGTGCCGGCTGAGCTAGAGGCCAAAATCTACAGGTAGGCACTTCGCAAAAAACACCTCTGTTTTCTTCCAAAAATTTGGATATGTCCACATTGCGCTTTGGGGCGTTTCCTGTCGCGGGCGCTAGGCCTACCCACACAAGTGAGGTATCATTTTTATCGGGAGACTTGGGGGAACGCTGGGTGGATGGAAATTTGTGGCTCTTCTCAGATTCCAGAACTTTCTGCCACAGAAATGTGAGGAACATGTGTTTTTTTAGCCAAGTTTTGAGGTTTGCAAAGGATTCTGGGTAACAGAACCTGGTCCGAGCCCCACAAGTCACCCCTCCTTGGATTCCCCTAGGTGTCTAGTTTTCAGAAATGCACAGGTTTGGTAGGTTTCCCTAGGTGCCGGCTGAGCTAGAGGCCAAAATCTATAGGTAGGCACTTGGCAAAAAACACCTCTGTTTTCTTCCAAAAATTTGGATGTGTCCACGTTGCGCTTTGGGGTGTTTCCTGTCGCGGGCGCTAGGCCTACCCACACAAGTGAGGTATCATTTTTATCAGGAGACTTGGGGGAACGCTGGGTGGAAGGAAATTTGTGGCTCCTCTCAGATTCCAGAACTTTCTGCCACAGAAATGTGAGGACCATGTGTTTTTTTAGCCACATTTTGAGGTTTGCAAAGGATTCTGGGTAACAGAACCTGGTCCGAGCCCCGCAAGTCACCCCTCCTTGGATTCCCCTAGGTCTCTAGTTTTCAGAAATGCACAGGTTTGGTAGGTTTCCCTAGGTGCCAGCTGAGCTAGAGGCCAAAATCTACAGGTAGGCACTTCGCAAAAAACACCTCTGTTTTCTTCCAAAATTTTGGATGTGTCCACGTTGCGCTTTGGGGCGTTTCCTGTCGCGGGCGCTAGGCCTACCCACACAAGTGAGGTATCATTTTTATCGGGAGACTTGGGGGAACGCTGGGTGGAAGGAAATTTGTGGCTCCTCTCAGATTCCAGAACTTTCTGCCACAGAAATGTGAGGAACATGTGTTTTTTTAGCCAAATTTTGAGGTTTGCAAAGGATTCTGGGTAACAGAACCTGCTCCGAGCCCCGCAAGTCACCCCTCCTTGGATTCCCCTAGGTCTCTAGTTTTCAGAAATGCACAGGTTTGGTAGGTTTCCCTAGGTGCCGGCTGAGCTAGAGGCCAAAATCTGCAGGTAGGCACTTCGCAAAAAACACCTCTGTTTTCTTTAAGAAAAATGGGATGTGTCCACGTTGCGTTTTGGGGCGTTTCCTGTCGCGGGTGCTAGGCCTACCCACACAAGTGAGGTATCATTTTTATCAGGAGACTTGGGGGAACATAGATTAGAAAAAGCAAGTGCTATTGCCCCTTGTCTTTCTCTACATTTTTTCCTTCCAAATATAGGAGAGTGTGTAAAAAAGACATCTATTTGAGAAATTGCCTGTAATTCACATGCTAGAATGGTCACCCCGGAATTCAGAGATGTGCAAATAACTACTGCTCCTCAACACCTTATCTTGTGCCCTTTTTGGAAATGCAGAGGTTTTCTTGATAGCAATTTTTTACTCTTTATATTTCAGCAAATGAATTGCTGTATACCCGGTATAGAATGAAAATGCACTGCAGGGTGCAGCTCATTTATTTGCTCTGGGTTCCTCGGGTTCTTGATGAACCTACAAGCCCTATATATCCCCGCAACCAGAGGAGTCCAGCAGATGTAACGTTATATTGCTTTCGATAATCAGACATTGCAGGGAAAAGTTACAGAGTAAAACGTAAAGAAAAATTGATGTTTTTTTCACCTCAATTTCAATATCTTTCTTTTTCAGCTGTTATTTTCTGTAGGAAACCCTTGTAGGATCTACACAAATGACCCCTTGCTGAATTCAGAATTTTGTCTACTTTTCAGAAATGTTTAGGTTTCTGGGATCCAGCATTGGTTTCATGCCCATTCCTGTCACTGACTGGAAGGAGGCTGAAAGCACAAAAAAATTGCAAAAATGGGGTATGCCCCAGTAAAATGCCAAAATTGTGTTGAAAAATTGGGTTTTCTGATTCAAGTCTGCCTGTTCCTGAAAGCTGGGAAGCTGCTGAGTTTAGCACTGCAAACCCTTTGTTGATGCCATTTTCAGGGGGAAATCCACAAGCCTTCTTCTGCAGCCACTTTTTCCAATTTTTTTGAAAAAAAAGAAATTTTCACTGTATTTTGGCCAATTTCTTGGCCTCCTTCAGGGGAACCCACAAAGTCTGGGTACCTCTAGAATCCCTAGGATGTTGGAAAAAAAGGACGCAAATTTGGCTTGGTTAGCTTATGTGGACAAAAAGTTATGAGGGCCTAAGTGCGAACTGCCCCAAATAGGCAAAAAAAGGCCTGGCACAGGAGGGGGAGAAGGCCTGGCAGCGAAGGGGTTAAATTGCTGCAGTAAACAACAAAAGCATTGAATGTAAACAAAGCTCAGCCTACACGTAACTGTACATTGTGTGTATTGTAATTTTTTCAAAGTAATTGTAAACGATATTTCTTCCTCTCTGCATTCAAAGACTCACAAGGCTAATAATGTAGGTATGAATCACTGAATAGTGGAGAAGAAAAGCATATACACAATAAGATTAATCAAGAAAAAATAGTTAATGCTTTAATGTGGTGGAAATTACTGGAAATATTTATGGGCAGTACTGGGCCAGTACTCTGTCAGATACATATCCAATGTATACTTTTTCTGTATACTTCATTAATTTATTGTAGATCTTAAACTTTTAATGCTACATGATACAAGCACAAGATTGCTGCCTCAGCCCACCTACAAACTCATAATGGTGAGGACCTAGAACAACCCTTAGACAGCCAGCAAAGGTCAAACTGTGCTTGTAAAATGATAATGTCTAAAACCAGAGCTTTCCATAGCACAGGAGATTCTTATTGAATTTCCTTTGCAACACTTTCTATTACTGAAATCAGGCATTCAAGTACTTGCAGAAACAGTTATGGAAGTGATAAGAAGCAGTTCTATGCTGACTATCCAGAGCATGGTCTAAGTTAGGGCTCACAACCAAAAACAAACAGGGGCTTTATACCCATTTTAATAGCTCTGGCAAATCTTTCAGTGCATTAGTATATTTAGTGGACAAACAATCAATGACTGCTTGACAGGCTATCACTGGAAATGCTGGGCCACACTCTTCAGGAGATACACTTTGGGATTACACATACTGATACATTGATACAGAAATAGCACTATTGTGTTATGTGTACTTGTGAAGTGCAATATCACCTGCAAAGGTATCCTGGAGTTGGGACATTGTGTGTGCCTAGCCCAGGCTGGGGTAGGTTAGTTAATTGAAAAGCCAGGTAGTCAGCTTCTTGTGGAATTCAAGAAGAGAGGAAGAGTACCTGATGTGGAGTGCAAGGTCTCTCCGTGCTTTAGGAGGAATGTAAAAGAATGTCAATCCACCTGTTCAGATTCTGTGTATGTGTGAGACGTTTGCATATAGGAGTCCTGCAAAGCAGGGGTACCTGAGTGGTTGACAGGAGGAGACGTGACAGTTCATATAGATGGATCTAAGTTGTTTAGTGCTTTGAATGTGTGAAGAGTTTAAAATGAGAATGCTTGTGTATTGGGATTCAGTGGAGCTCCTTGAGGTATAGTGTGTGTTATGCGTTCTGTGTGGGAGGCTGAGGATGATCCTGGCTGCAGAGTACTGAATGTTTTGTAATCTTCCGGTGAGATGCTTGGTGACCCCAGTGTAGAGTGTGTTTCCATAGTCCAACTTGCTGGTGGCAGTGTTTTCTGGTGTTAGTTAGGAGCCATTTGAAGATCATCTTTAGCATCTTGAGAGTGTGAAAGCAGGATTCAGTGATGGCATTGACTTGTGTGGTCATGTCCAGTATGTTGTCAATGATAACTCCAAGGTTCCTGGCGTGGATGCTGGATGTGACTCTGAGTTCTGCCAGCCACCAGATAGAGTCCCATGGCAAGCTTTTTTTTGCAGAAGACCACTGCTTCTGTCTTGATCGTCTTGATCGTTTTGAGCTTGAGACAGTTGGCTTTTATAAAGCTAGAGACTTCAGACATAAGGTTTTAAACCCTATTTAAATGTATTAGGGATCTCCGTAAACTAATCCTACTTATGACTGAAAGCAAACCAATAATTCCCTCAAAAATCTTCAAACACCCAGAGAAGCAAATGTGTCACATTCCTCACAAAATCCTTGGCTGAAGCAAAAATTAAATAGATGGAAATGCTCAAATTAATCAGTATGACTGGTAATTCCTCTGAGGGCATTTCAATGTATCATTTTTAACTTATCTGAATCATTACAGAAATGGACAAACCATATGTAAATCAATGTGACCTCCCACTATAGAAGTGGTGCAATGCAAACTGCGAAGTCATATTCTCTTTGAATTGGAATTCAAAGAACCTAAAATATAGTTTAGCATTTTGGGGTCACATTAGCAAAGTGCAGATTGACTCCTTAAGGACCTGTAACCATTTTGGGGTGATAGCAATTCAAATGTTTTTTGTTGCAGTTTCATGTGGCACAAAATCGACCTGAAGGCATTGGAGCTCTTTATATGAGTACCAGTTGCTTTATGGAAGAACACATTCCTTTTTTGTGGGGACAGGTAGATTCATTGATTTGCCTAGAACCACAGAATGCTCAGCCGATTCTAAGACTCAAACCTGGTTCCCCAGCTTCAAAGTCCGCTGCGGGACATCCTCTCACCTTATATATGTTTAGTAATGGAGACACAAAAAAAGATAACTTTGGGAATGCTACTTAGAGTAATTTAGTGTTTTAAATTAATGTAAGCATTTGCTACCATCACAATTTTGTTTTTCCCAGGAAGACACCCTAGGCCAGATGTACGACCCTCAGTTTTGGCGACTCACAATTAGCATTTTTTGCTAATTTCAAATTGCAGGTTGCAAACACTGATGCACAACAGTGTGTGAGAAACTGTTTGAGATTCCCAAATGGGATGCAAAGGACCTGTCTTAGTAATAATCAATGAGGCAGGTTGCATTTTGCAACCTATTAGGAATGTTGGCACTCACAAAGATGGTGGTCTGCTGGGGTCAGCAGACCACCATGTG
Source organism: Pleurodeles waltl (assembly GCF_031143425.1). Taxonomy (NCBI): domain Eukaryota; kingdom Metazoa; phylum Chordata; class Amphibia; order Caudata; family Salamandridae; genus Pleurodeles; species Pleurodeles waltl. The sequence continues at coordinate 654,063,769 of NC_090439.1, forward strand.
TGTAACTGTGTTTTTGTTAATGCACACCCTTTTCCTCAAAGGAAAATTAGTTGCATTTAAAAAATAAAGATGAAAAGTTTTCTTTTCATTTTTTAAGAGTAGGTAGTGGTCCGTAGGACTACTGTCTGCTCTGAAAAAATGATGGCACTCCATATCACAAAGGGGAAGAGGTCCCTTGGGAACCCCTTCAGTGTGTGAATGGGTAACCACATCCTTCAAAGAGTCGATAAAGTATGAATGTTTTGCGACTGCATTCCCGGTAGCAAAACATGCATACATACCAGCACGACTGGCTATTTGGAAGGAAAGCCCCTTTGCACACCCCTTCCTAATACCAATTCGCAAAAGAAAAATAAGAGTCTGAACAAGTTACTATCTCACATTTTGCCTTTGGTACATGCCGAAATGCATTATACTGGTCGCTATGGCCCAATGGGCCATTTGCGACTGGTTAAATACATCATACATCTGACCCCCCAGAACGATATAGATTCATGGATATACATAGACACGGGTCTCATACCTAGCTGTGGTATACAAACTCAAGCTACACTCCAGCAATGAGTTCTAATCAGACTGAAGCTTAGGTCCACATTGATAGGAGATGTGGTCTGCCCCTTTTGGAGCAGTGGGAGAGCATCATTTTTCATTATTCAGATTTGGGGTTTCCTTTATAGAACTTGTTGCATAATCTGTATTATTTTTGTAATTTTTCCTAATTGCATATTTTGCCTTGAAATATTAATTTCTTGATCAGTCAGTCTGTATTGATGATGTTTAAATGTTAATACTTAATCAGCTAAAGATTAGAGTTTAATTAATCTGTTAAGAAATCCTCTTTCAATTCACTTCAACTCTCTTTCTTATTTCCAGTGAAGCCCCATTGGTATTTACTCTTTATGGAAATTAATGTGAATGATAGCTTGTTACTTTCTCACTACGTCAGCTAGAATAGATCCATATGACCAATGTAAGGGTTTGTATGATGTTTTTTGCTGATGTTGGAGATTCAACAATCCCAACTCCGTATGGAAAAGGCTACTGTGCATATTATTGGTATTTTCCTGGAAAAGCACTGAGAGCAAAAACAGATGAAGTGGAAAACAATTACCACTGTGTAAAAATATTTTAACCATTCCTTTCATCACCTTCTTGTTTTTCTCATCTTCTGCCGCTGTACAAAGGTGGGTGCAACTTGTAGCACCCCTCTCCAGTGCCCCACTTCCCAGTAAAGGGCAACCAAATAATGATTCACTCCTCGACAGGGAGAAGCAGCTCGAAGAACGATACGGGAACAATGAGGGTCGTTGTCCACGAAAGCGGAACAGCACTTTCCTGAACAACGACCCTGTTTTCCTCTGCCTTAACCACGCATGTCTGGAACAATCAGCATGCGTGGTTAAGGCAGAGGAAAACAGACTCCAGATCAGAGAGGACACAGTAGGGGATCGGGGTAGTTTTAGGTTTTAGGGGTAGGGTGGTGAGTCAGGGTAGTTTTAGGTTTTAGGGGTGGGGGATCGCTGTAGTTTTAGGGGCAGAGGTGGGGAGTCATGGGGGGTCGCATGCTGGAACCATGCATTCCATTCCACACATGCCTTTACCAGGAATGCCTTTACAACAAGAAATCGTTGTTAAGGCATTCGTGGTAAAGGCATTAGTGGTAACAAAGTGGTCGTTGTTCCGACCACATTGTTCAGGTTTGCGTGGTTCCAGCATGCGTTGTTCTAACATTCCTCAATAGGTTATTGATGGCAAGTCAGAATGTAACCTAGGCATCAGTAAGCAGATAATTGCTTGTTTCATTGAGTTCCTTATGAAGTTTAATTGCAAGTGTCAGCGCAGTAAGTATCTTCCTTAGAAATAACTTTTCCGTGAGCATGGAAACAGGGATGAGCTCTGTAGTCAAACAATTGATCTCTGAAGAGAGTGGCTTGGTGGGCAAAATAACAGACTGTAAAATAGCCCTTCGTTATTAAAATTGGATGAAATTAATTAAAGTATTCCATCCATTGCTAATTTGTCTTTCCTGCTTAGGTAAACAGTTTCATCCTTGAGAGAGCCTAATCCCTTTCCTGTTGACCCTATTACTTTTCTGTTAGATCTGCGTGTAAGAAATTAAAAGGTGTGTTAGAACGAGGTCTTTCTCAGCCTTCTTCATTTTTGTTCCTTATGTATCCACTTTCCAGCCCTTTGGCACTTTAACATTAAGGATGAATTGTGGAGAATAATGGTTTGGAGTCTGTGTTGAGAATAAAATCTCTGATCATTTCACCAGCCACGTTAGCAACAAAAGTTTAAATCTATGCATAATAAACATAAGCCTATGATTTACATACACTTATGTTCTGGCAGGAACTCATGAGAATGACACAGAAATATGTGCCAGTGGTGTATTTCTATGACACAATCAAGCTCCACTATAGAGGAACCTCCATTTGGCAGATATATCAGAAACTATACATCAGATCATAGTCTCCAACCAATCTGAAGATAGGAATTGCCTTTTATTTGATTTGAAACAGCGACATATAGATATAGATATATCTAGCTATATATACATGCATATATATATATATAGATATTCATGTAAATATATATCCATATCTATCTATCTGTATACCTATCTACATCTATATATCTATCTACCAGTGTATGTATATATGTTAAATACAGTGTAATTGACGGGATAAGAAAAGATGTTCGTGGAGGTGACAGGGAGAAAAATTTGAGAAAGCTAGAGTCCAGATACATACTGACATTAGATTCAAGAGAACCAGTGGGGTTGAGTTCCAGCGAAGAATTATATATACATTTGAGTTAATATATGTCTCCCACCTACGAGGTTAACATACATATTTCTCCCACCCAATATATTTCTCCCACCCATGATATAACAGATGTATAACAGCAAAATGACATTACATCACTTCAATGGGATGGACGGTATGGACATACTCATTGATATGTAGTTCTCACATAGAGTCTGTAACAGGTCTGAAGATATTCGATGAAATCTAATATCACAATTTCTGTTCCCTGTAGATTAATGATCAATTTTCATTCTTCATTGCTGATAACAACGATTACAACTATTTTTCATTTTGAGAGCAGGTTTCAAATAGATGACAAAAATGTTTGCATCAATGTAATTTATCATTTAGGGTTTTACATATATACTCTTCCCAAAGGCGTTGTTTTGCACATCACATGTATTATACTTTATTATTACTATGTTGCTTTAAGTGAACCATTTGTAACACGCCACACATGATATTTAAAGGGGGCCAAAATGGCGGCCCACAGGTTGAGAAAGGCGGTGACGCCGAAGCGCGTTCCTGTTTTGGTTGAATTAAACCTAATTTGCACATTCACGGAGTGCCGGTTGCCTTATTGATGTGAAAGGTATCGTCTTTATATATATATATATATATATATATATATATATATATATATATATATATATTTCTAAAAATTTCCTCCAATGGGGAGAGGTGTTCACAGGAAAAGACTAAAATATTACTTTATTCAGTGAATAACCAGCCCCAGCAACGCATTTTGACTTAACAGCCCTGCTCTCGCACTCTTGGAGCGTGAGCAAGGCTGTTGAATTGAAACATGTTGCTGGGGCTGGTTATTCACTGAATAAAGTAATATTTTGGTCAAACTTTTCCTGTGTGCTCGTCTCCCTGTTGGAGGAAATTTTGAGAAGCATTTTGGTTTGTTACACGCCACACCTGTACCTCTGTGCTGGCTAACTCAACATAAGTGGCAAATTTGCAAAAGGTAAAGGTTAAAGCCAAAGGTTACAGGTTACAGAGATGCTATAGTTAGGTGAAAATGTCAATTTTAAACAAACACATGCACTAAAATTAAATTCACCAATTATGGTCAGCTCAAATAACTGTAACTTGTGACCTAAGGTAACTAATCCTAGCAAAGCACAGTGTTGCCATTAATTATGTAATTTCAGATGTAGCACTGATAGTATCAATGATGTCATAGAATGTCTTGAGTTATGTTATATGGAAGTGTATGGTGAGGGTGTGAGTTACTTTTACTGTAGGGCACAATTGACAGGTACTTGAAATAAGGATAACTGGTGAGTTTCAGTGATTTTGTAAATTTGAAATGGCATGCTACAATTGACATATTAACCTAAACCATAACATCCCTTCAACCTTTGGCTTTTGCAGTGAATTTCTAATTTGTTTAAATTCCTACCTATATCTGTCACTTTAAACTTTGTTTCTTTCAGGGAATTTCCATGGTTTTTAATAAAAATTATATAAAAGGGAACACTATTGGTTTTGTCAATAAACATTTCTATAAAGGAGTTATTATAAAAAAATTAACAATGTCAATCTTTTTTTATCAATCCTAAGACCACATTATGCAGCCACAAAACTAACCATAAGGGGTCCCTGCATCACCACACTGAAGAGCAAAAAATCCAGGCCTGTGAATACTTAAAATTAGCAATTACTTTTCCTGGGGGTCATATAATATAGACCCCAGGAACCATAGTGTTCTTCAAGTATGTGTTGGGGGCTACTGCACTCCCTGCATCCCCACGACACTTGCAAAAACATGCTGGGGGTGACCCTGCCCAAAATATACGCACATTAGCCCATGGAAGGGCATTTTGGGGTACTACTTGTTAGGGGCAATGAGTAATAAAGGAGTGGCTCTGTTTTGTTTTGTTTTTTTACATTTTTTGTGGATGTCATGGTCCACCCATGATACCCACAGCTTAAACTTTGTTGGGGGGCAAACGGGGAGCTGCAGGGTCCCCTCGGCCCTACCAGTTCCCTGCAAGTGGTCCCATTTATTGGGGCTGCTCAGGAGCAGGCAAAATGCTTTGTCTTTTTCTTCATCTCGAGTGCCCCTTTTCCCACTCAGAGTACCCCACAACATTTTATACTATGAAGATGAAGGTGGAAGACCCAGAGCCCCTGCAGCCCCTAGTATCCTACAAGCAGCCCCACCAGGAGCACTTCACAATATTTCTTACATTGAGGTCTGTAAGGGGAGCCCCATGAGCAGTTCTCCTTTCCCCTCCAAACAGGTGGGTGCAATTCTATGTGTCCTGCCAGCAAGAGCACGGCCAGAGAAAATATTCTGTGCTTCCATCTGGTCGAAGCCTTTGTGCTCTCACCTGATAGAAGCACATAAGACTTCCTTGTTCTTGCTCTTTGTCTTATCCAGGTGACTGGTTGACACCTGTTCGGTATAAGTCAATAAGGACGCTCAATGAAGGACCACACACCAATTATGAATACAATTTAGCTTTACTAGAAGTTCAGGTGAATATATGTATTTAGCACATCAACAATAGTAGAATAAGAATAGCAATGAGAAACATCTATTTATATATGAGTACACTACAAAGAGCATCTATGCATATATATAAGCAAAGAGTTCATTGACAGATATAAGCTTTGATTAACTGTATACTAAAATGCATCATACTACGATGTTCAGGAAGCAAAATATAAATGAGTTGAATACTTCAGATAAGCTTTGATTTACTACACACCAAAATGCATGTTTCAATTACTGCAGCAGGCTCACACTACGATGTTCAGAAAGCAAAATATAAACAAGCTGAATACTTCAGATTAGCTTTGATTAACTGCATACCAAAATGCATGTTTCAATTACTGCAGCAAGCTCACACTACGATCTTCAGAAAGCAAAATATAAACGAGCTGAATACTTCAGATTATAAACACAGTGCAAGCATAATAATCAATCATAATAATAGAGCAGAGAAACAAAGGCCTTTCATCCCTGAGTGGAACTTAACTTAGTCCATTGCTGGGAAGCCCTCTACCGCCTGCTTGGACCTCTCTCTCCCTCAAGCGTCATGGTCTCTGAATAGCAAAACAGGGAGGCAGCGCTGGGCCATGGCAGCTTTCACAACCCCATCTACGAGCTTCAAATCCCTCACCCGCACTTCAGTGCTTAAATAACTCGAAGCTTGGATTCTATCTCTTTCTGGCATTTTCTAGCTATGTTATCAGCACTCGTCTCTTGGCTGCTCTGCCCTTCCCCAGCCTTTGTTTTCATTCCATCTTCTCCCTGTACTCTCGTTCTCAAGGTTGAGATGGAGTCTCCTACACAAACAAGCTTGAAAATAATATCATGAACTTTTCCACGTTGTTCGGGGGTTTCAGCAGGCATCACGCTCATCTACACTGCTCAAGCTAATTAACCCTTAGCGTCACAATGTCTTCTGCACCTTTCCCTATACTGATCACTCTTGCAAGCAGAGAAATAATGGTGTGCTGGGGAACTGGATACTTAGGGCATTGAAAAGGCTCAGAATGGAGCATTCCCAGGCCAGCCCATGCTTTTTACAAACATTTTAACTTTTAACGTGGATCTACAACTTCTCCATTAATTCACAGTAAAAATGTATATTTTTTTAAAGAAATTTGGCCCAAGCTGGTATCCCTCCGGGACCCTAACACCAAGCCTGGAGGGGGCAGGGTATGTGCTTTTTAACATTCTTACATGGCATGGGACTGAGTCCATAAGTCCTAAAATGGCTACAATCACAATGTTGTTGATGTGGTGACAGTCAATCAGATCTTATCTCTAGATCTACCTGCTCTGCAGATCCTAGGTGACATAAAATATCTATGTTTTAACCTCAATTTCTCCAAAACTACACAACAGAATTATTTCAAATAACAAAAAGCACACTTTCCTGACCAAGATTTGCTTTCTGCCAAATTTGCTGGATTTAACCTGTTAGCCTCAGGGTGGTCTTCCCCCAAACATTTTGCCTGCTTGCCTCACATTTTTGCTGATTTACTTTTGTTGGCCTTGGAGCTCTGAGCACTTTATCACTGCTGACCAATGCGTAAGTGCATGTGCTCTCTCCGCCAAACAAGATTTCAATGGTACAGCCCCAATTGGCATATTTAACTTATAAATCCCTAGTTCAGTGCACTACCTATAGCCAGGGCTATTACTATTAATGGGACTGCAACACTGTTAGTGCCGCCCACTCAAGTCGCCCATAAACATGTCTCTGGCCTGCCATTACAAAACCTGTATCTGCAGTTTATGCTACAATGCAGACTTAGCATATAAAACTACTTGCCTAGAATTAAACACCCTTTTTATTACATAGAACTCACCCCTAAGGTAGGCCCTGCTTAGCCCATAAGGCAGGGTGCCATGTTATTAAAAGTTAAGACATATACTTTTAAGTTTTACAAGTCCTGGTAGTGAAAAACTCCCAAATTTGTTTTCACTACTGTGAGGTCTATCCCTCTCATGGGTTAACACTGGGGATTCCTTATTACATTTAATAAGCTGTAACACCTCATTGAGAAGGAGCAGATGTGTCATGTTTAGTACCTATGGAATTATATCCTCTTTACTGGTAAAGTCAGATTTATTGTTACACTTTTGAAAATGCCACTTTTAGAAAGTTGGCATTTTCCTTCTCTTAGCACTGTATGTTTCAGCCTGTGTCCAATACACATCTGGGCTAGGTGGCAGCTGGACTTTCTGCATTCCCTCTAGACAGACACATAGAAAGGGAACTTACATTTGTGACTGTTAGGCCATTATTATAAATGGGGTTTCTGGTTGGCTAGGGTACGCACCTAAGCCAGGTAGAACCCTCCCACTCTAGTCAGGGCGAGGGAGTTAAACACCCAAAACAACCCCTGCTTATCCCCTTGGTAGCTAGGCACAAGCAGTTAGGCCTATCCAGAGGCAATGTGTAAAGCATTTGCACAGCACACAAAACACATGTGACACACTATCCCCACCATAAAAGAAACACAACACCAAGTTATATAAAAATAAACTGTATTGTACACAACATTATTAGACCAAACACAACATGTCAGTAATAACCCTGCCACCCAAGCAGTTGTCAGAACATTACACAGTGCTATTACTCTGCGAAAGCCAGCTATAGTCACAAACAACACACAGGTTACTGATTATTTTGCAACATAAGCAGTAGTCAGGTAAAACTTTACTAAAATGAATGCACATGTCCTGGAAAACATATACTCATAAATGCCCAAAACAGGGACATCAGAGAACACATGGCAGTCATACAAAAACACATCACCCTAGCTGCGCAGATCATGGGAGAACATATTACCAGTAATACACATATCTTAGTAGATACATTACAACAAAATAACAGGACATCAATATTGATGTGTTCTCCTACACTGTACCCAAGAGACAGTAAAACCCAGCTCCATGAAGACCTCTGTCTCCGACACAGCAGAAACAGGACCACAGGATGTACATTCCACCCCGTTTACCAGAGGTTCTTTTGCTCTCATCAAGGGATAAACAGTGCATGGGTACGTGTGACCCCACTCCTTACTAAGGGGCCACCTCGTCTCTTTGACCCTCAGCCAGGCGGGGGCACGCTCCTGACCGCCGGTGAGGGCACGAGTGCCTCAATCGCCACTCTGTGCTTTTTTCTGGGGGAGAGGGCCTCGTGGAGCGGAGGGCCTTTGATGAGTCTTGCACCCCACCGCGATCCACACAGCATGAAGAAGGGGCCCAGTGGGAAGGAGGGACCTCCATAGAGGTCTCCTGCCTGTGAGCCTCACAACAGGAATGGGGGCCTGGGGAGTGGGGGGCCTCCGATGAGGCTTCTATTCCACCCTGGCAGTGCCCCTGTAGCCGAAGCAGTTCGCGGGCCTCCTCCCAGCCCCTCCCAGGCTGCTTGCAGTGAAGGCACCAAAGTGGATGCCCACCTGTGCTCCGTGGGTGCTCTTTACAGCGCAATTCACCCCAGGGCACTTCCAGGAGCACGTTCGCTTCAGTTCTTGTTATGCTGTGCACTGGGGGCACACCAAAGAGTGAGTTCCCGAGCACGCTCAATCCTGGCAGTCCCCCTGGGTTGTGGTGGTGATCTCCTCCCGGAGGCAACACATAGAGAGCTCACAAAGTGCTAAGTGAGCAGCAGGACCAGCTATCTCAAGGCGCTAGGTAAATAAAAGAAGAAGCACCCTCAAGGCTCTAGGAGAATAAAGCTCTCGTCGTGTGCTCAGGCTCCAACACAGGAGCTGCAAAACACAGCACTATCCTCGCGCTGGCAAGCAAATAATTGCAGGGGCCACATCACCCAGCCCCTGGGGAAACAAGTGGAGGACAAGGCGGTAGGGCCCAACAACAGGCCAGCACACTGTTGATGTAGTCAGTGGCAGTTCCTCCTAGTGACCCAGCAGGTCACGAGTCAGCACAGCAACAGCAGCAGTCCAAGGCGGTTCCTGGTGAGTCCCTCCAGTAGCATTCTGTGTCCATGTCAGTTGTTCTAGAATGTCTCTCTGTGTCTCTAAACATGGGGAAAAATCCCCTGTACATATACTCAGTTTTGCACACACTTACAAAGAGGGGGTGAAGAGGTTCTAACCAGCTTCAACTGGTTCTAGGAGTGTCCCCTCTCTCCTCCAGCACAGGCTCCAGACATCATTTGAGGATAAACAAGCCCTTTTTTTAGGCCAGGGCACAGCCTTTGCAAATGCATATGTGACCCGTCTTCCCTTCTCTTAGCCCCAGAAGACCATTTAATATGCAGATGCACCTCTGTGACACCTCCATCCTCCTTGTGGACAGGCTGTCTGCACAGTATGCACAAAGCCCAGCTGTCACCCTGCCCCAGATGTACATTGGAGTCAAGCAGCAAAACACCAGAATCATAAGCAAAGAAAACTGCTCACTTTCGAGCAGTGGCATTTCTATAATGATAATAAAAAATTTACCTACACAAGTAAGCAGCATTTCTAACTACCATTACAACCATACCAAACATGCCTACGCTACCCCTCATAAATCAGACAATACCCCCTAGACATAAGGCAAAGCAACTCTCACAGCAGTGAGAAACTACATAGGCTGTTTGTCACTATCAGGACAGGCCACACAACCAGGCACATGTTCTGCCTTCTACATACATACATACATAGTACATAGAACCTTGCCATAGTGCTAGCTAGGACCTTCCTTAGGGGTGACTCACATGTAGGTAGTAAATGGGGAGTTCTAGGCTTGTACATTTAGATGCCAGGTCCCTGTGGCAGTAAACTGTGCACTCATGACCTGCGCTAGCATGAGAAAGGCTACTTGTGGGTATCGCAAGTGCAGGCCCACTAGTAGCATTTAATTTACGGGCCCTGGGTGTAGGGATACCACTGCACAAGGGGCTTACAGGCAAATTAAATGTGCCAATTAGGTGTAAGCCAATCATACCAACTTTAGAAGGGAGAGCACCTGTAGTTTAGCACTTATCAGCAGTGATAGAGTCCTAGAGCCAACAGCAAGAGGTCAGAAAAAAAGGAGGAAATAGGCAAACATTTGGGGATGACCCTGCACACTGGGCCAAATCCAACAGTCATCAACATCCTGATAGACCCTATGGTGAATAACTCTGCTTGGAGGAAGGACTGCTGTGCTGTTACAAGGACAGCCACTCTGGACTGCTGCTGTGGAAATGCTGCTTTCTGCTGTGCTGCCCTTCTTCCTGCTGCCCTCTGCCCTGCTGATGAAGGACTAGACCCATCTCACATGAACCCAGAATTACTCTAAGGGCATGTTGGCTTGCCCTTGTTCTAAGTCTCAGGGACAGCAAAGACTTCTTATCACCCTACAACAGATTCTGGGCTTTGCTTGCTGCAATTCATGCCCCGCCAAGTGGTGCCAATCCTGTCCTGGCCCTTGAGAGTGGACACAATCTGCAAAATCATACTGTTGCACTGATCAAAACCAGTGCATCGATGTTGGCGCATCGTCATCAATGATAATGTATCACTGCTGCTGCGAGGATCAAGGTCACTGCATCACCGCCAATGCCAGCGCATCGCCACTGTTGTGAGGATCAGAAGCACTGCATTGCCGATCGCATGATCCATCACCTCCATTCTGAACACTTCTCTGATTTTGTGTGGCTCAGAGCACACATCACCTACATCTTTGTGATCCACACCAACGCTTTACCTCCTTTGCTTCTTGCATCTTGTTCTTAACATTGACACAACTCTGAACCAAGGTGCTGTTTCAATGGATCAAGACTGGTCCCCTATCTGACCCATGCTCCTTCGAGTTTAGCATGACTTTCCAGAAATGACCTGGTCAGTGGCGATCAGATAGCCCCGGTCTATGCTTTACAGTATGCTTCTAAGCACTGCAACTAAGTTTATTCTTGAAAAACTCATATCTCAACTTCTACGTATTGGATTATTGTTGTTTTGTTTCTGTTTTGTACATAAAAATATAATCTATTTTTCTAAATTGGTGTGGAGTATTTTGCTGGCATTTTCACTGTTACTGTTTTAAGTGTTTCACAAATACTTTGCATATTTCCTCTTAGACTGAGCTTCCCTGCCCTGCACCAAGCTACCAGAGGGTGACCACAAGTTCATTTATGATGCGTATCTGATTTACCCTGATTAGAATTGTGGTTACTGCTTGGAAAGAGTGCATACCTCTGACAACCAGAAATCTAATTTCTAACATGGTGTAATTTCCATTCAGTTGTTTGGGCTGCAGCTGTGTCTCAAATTCCTATGGAAAAATGAATAGGGCAAATATGTTCTGGGTCCACTTCTATCACTTTTGTCCCCACTGATGGATCACCCTGAAACTTTCCAGGAAGGAGCTGAGGTGGATGAACGCTTCTTTTAGAACAGTCAATCAATCAAACAATCAGTAGATTTGCAGAGCCCTTCTTGTCACCCGTGGGGGTTTCCAGGTGCTTGCAGGGGCGAGTTGATTAGCCGAATAGCTAGGTCTTTAGGGATGTTTGGAACTCTGGAAGAGATGGGGAGGTCCAGAAATAAATGGTTAGCTCATTCCATGTCTTTGCTGCTAGATGGGAGAAGGACAACCTGTGTATCTGCTCTTTCTGATGCAGGGGTGAGGTTTAGAGAAAGGGAAGTGTAGAGGTGGTGTGTGGTGGTCTGATGGTAGTTCAGACTGTGGTTCAAGTAGGCAGGTCTGCAGTTGTGTAGGGCCTTGTATACATGGGTCACGAGTTGGCATCTTTTCTATAGAGGCAGCCAATGGAGTTCCCTGAGGTAGTGGGTAATGTGGGTTTGTCAAGGGAGATCCAGGATGAGTCTGGCTGAGCTTTGGGGTACCCATTTGAATATGTTATGAAGCATGCAGAGGTTGTAGAAGCAGGAAGAGGAGACGGAGTTGACCTTTGTCACCATGCTTAGCTTGTTGAACAAAATGATCCCTAGGTTCCTATCATGGGCAGTGGGAGTAGGAGTAGATCCAAATATTGTCAGCCTTCAGTATGCATCGTATGGAGAGCTTTTTTCCCAAAAAACAGTACCTCTGTCTTGTCCATGTTGCGCTTCAGTCAGTTGTTCTTTATCCTGTTGCCGACATCTGTCATGCAGTTCTAGATGTTGGTCTTGGCATTGGTGGTGTCTTCGTAGAGGTAGAGGATGAGTTGGTGGTTGTGAGTGTAGGATATGATGTTGAGTCTGTGGGTTTTGATAATGCTGGCCAGAGGTGTCAATAAGTGTTGAAGAGGCTGGGGATGAGTGGCAATGCCTGGGGTATTCCACAAATGATTTCCTTGGGTTCAGAGATGAAGGGGGGAGGTGGATTGTTTGTGTTCTTCTGGTAAGGGAAGAGGCCATCCATCTGAGAACAGTTCCTTGGTTGCTTGTGCTGTGCAGCCTTTTGATAACTATGTGTTTGGTGACCATATCGAAGGCTGCCCATAGGTCTAAGAGGATCGGAGCGGCAGTCTCTCCTCGTCAAGTAGGGCTTGGATGATATTCGTATTCATGATGAGGGCTATCTTGGTTCTGTGGTTGCTGCGGAATCTGGATTGAGAGGACTTCAGTGGGAGGTTCCATTCCAAATGAGAAGAAAGTTGTTGGTTGATGGCTTTTTTCTAATAATTTGGACAAGAACGGGAGCAGAGTAATGGTTTGGTAATTGTTGAGTTTTCTGGGGTCTGCCAATGGTTTCTTTAGTAGGGTGTTGACCTGCATTTTTCAAGTTCTTGGGGAAGGTGGATATGGCAATTGAAGTTTTGAACAAGGTGGTGAGTACAAGGGCTGATTGTGTGTTCCCTTTGAAAGTGTTGTGAGAGAATGGGTCAGTTGGAGCCCCTGAGTGGACGTAGTTCCTGATGGAGTTGGTGTCCTCTGGGGCAAAATGCCTCCATTTAGTTAGTCTAATGTATGTGGTGGTAATGGGGTCATTGTGTTGCTTGGAGAGGTCGGTGGCCTTAAGTTGGGGTTTGAAGGTTCAGAAGATGTTGATGATCTTGATATGGAAGAAGTTTGCAAGGTTGTTGCAGAGTTTTTGTGAGGGGCTAATGTTGTTTGTTAAAGATTTTGTGAAGATTTGTCAAACTGTGCCAAAGTTTTTAACAAACCTAAAAATGCTTCTATCTGAGTAGAAAGGATAAAGCACTTTAAATGTGTATGGATACTAAAGGAATGGAATAAATCAGGTGTAAATGCCAGGCACACCCAAATGGGTCACTTCAAGCCTTACTGCCTCTGGATTAATTTTTTTAGGTTGCATAATTAGTTATTGGGATTTTTTTTGTGTGCAAAATCGTTAACAGCATAGCTGTAAAATCATCAATCGAGGTTCGGTATAGTTTTTTACTATAGAACATTGCCGGGGTTCGTGCAAATGCTTCCTTCGATTTTGATTTCCCTCGTGAAAAATGTGGAGAAACAATAAGAGCTAGGGGATGAGCCAAAGATAGCTGTGTTGACATTTAGAGTGGCGATAAGGTGAAATGGGATCGTATCACCCTGAGGTCCCTAATGAATTGACTCTTCCAGAATAACTAGGCCCCGTCCATTATTATTGGCTTTTCCATAAGTCGTTGGATCGGTCTAATAATTTCCTCATTACAATAAATGTCCTCCTTCGCTTGAAGCATTAAGGGACCTAAATGTATCGACCCGGCTCTCCATCCCACACCTCTTACCACCAAAGCAGGAGACATTTAAATAGTGCACCGGCATACCACGCATGGACTTATTAGGTATCTATTTTCATTCATCATTCTTTTGTTTATTTTTTTTCGAAACCAAATTACACAGTTCAAAATGTGCTATAATAATTAGCAAATAGCCAAGAGCTCTGTTTGCATCCGTGCATTCCGGTGATTTCGCCATAGAAAGTCGTTACTGTGCAAAATTGATAGTTTTAAAAAAAAATTAAGTAGGGAAGACAACAGTATTGAATTGCCTACGTAGGTGGGAACGATTTAAAACACGTTACTGTCGAAACAAAGAGGAAACAAGCCATGAAATTAACTTCCCCTTAGTTATCTCTCTGCTCGCTGCTAAAATAAACCCTCACGGGGTGCGCGAGAGTCAGAAGCCGCTTGGGTGATCCACTGACCTGTCAGCGACAGTAGTTCAGTACAACCAATTGAGCACTCCCCACACTGGGCTTCCGTTTGTGCACGCGCAGTAGCCTATATGCCGTCATGCAGGAGCTGAAAACAGAAGCATCAGCTGTATAGTGTTTGTACTGCACTGCATTGGCATAATTTATGCCATGGTATGTCATGGTTGGAGTGAGGCCACTGTAGGCTACTGGGAATGATATCTCTCTAGCAACTTTTCCCAGATATACCAGTGTACTAGAGATAACATGTTAGCCTCCCATTGGGTTAGGAGATCCAAAAACTAAGCATTGGGAAAGCTGATAGGTCTGGCATTTTATAGGTGTACAGGCTTACTACTAGATGTGTAAGTGTGTGCGTGCCAGAAAGAGAGAATGCATGAGTGGATGCATGGGTGTGGGAGATTTGAGTGCATGTGAGTGAGAATGCCTAAAATCAGTAGGTGACTGATTATGTGGGTGAAGGTAAGCTTGTGAAGATTAAAGATGAGACTGTTGGAGCTGAGTGAGTGGGTTGGGGGATGCTTGGGTGGATGTGGGGAGGTGTAGGTGGATGCAGGAAGATGGAAGCCTAGTACTTTTCACAAAGGAAGCAGTTGAAGGACATCGATGCCCCGACCACTTGTTTTTTGAGAGTTCTAGCCAAATAGAGAAAGTAACATAGGGGAATATAGAAATGTATGGAAAGGGACAGGGACCGACTAGTGCACTGTGTGGTGGCGGGAGTTCTATTCCTAATAATGCACTAGAAAACCGCTTCAATCTGAAATACAATGGAATAAATAAAAAAAAAAGTGAATACCTTATAAACGATTCTTGGGATTTAAATCGACATCAGCAACAGGAGACCTACTGCAGGAGCCGTCTTGCGGGTAGGTGTCAGTTGGCCTTTAAGTGTAGTCAAATAATACAATTTAACATGCTTTCTTTTTACGAACGTTGATGATAATTAATTGCATCACTTAATGATAACTTTAATGTCTTTAAAATGCTTTAGGCCTAATGTGAACAAAAAACTGAAACAGGTATTAATCCACTTATGTTCGAATGCTTACGAATGCACCAGACGAGTGATTTAACTGACAAAATGCCAACTACCATGCCGTTTTGGTCTGTTTTTCTTTTTCTGTGTTGCATACGCAGCGCATTCCCATCTACTGTAATGCCATTTTAAAGCTTCTGATGTTTGGCTTAGATAGAAACTGGGGGATGAGAACCTTATTAACTTGTGCTGAAGTCAGCAAAACAACCACTCCACTGTTTATGCTCCATTTGCTTGTGTACTTCATAACATGCTACCTACTCCCTAATATCTGCTATATGAAGTATAGACAAATAAGAATCTAGAGAGAGACGCATTTGCCTCTCAAACCTTTTCTGTGTAAAGAGGCAACATGCCTGCAAGGAAGCCAAAAAAAGGTGGGCTGAGCCACTACCTCCTGCAGTATGCTCTTGTGAGTGGCACCAATATACCAATGACAGTTAAACACACTCATGGATGAAGAGAGTGGACCCATTAGGGTGAACCCTATGTATGTATATATATATATATATGTATTTATACTTAATTGCTTTTAAATCATGAGGCTGTCGATATAACTAAACTGATCCTAAGGTAGACCTAAAAACGAGTGCGTTCTGTAAACAGCACATCCTTGAGATAAAGATGTGTGATGATTCATTGCACTTTTGACATATAAAATAGTGCCCCATACTTTGGAACTCAGTAACTGGTTATGAGGCCGAATGACACACCAAATAGTCAATACAGTGCGGTGAGAGAAAAACACATCTATGGGGAAGTGAAGCCAAAGACCACTCTTTGTATTTACGTTAAACAATTGCTAATAATAGAACATGAAGACACCTGCACTGTCAATGAAGGCCTAAAATATATAAAATCAATGGTAATACAGGATACTCTGGGGCAGAGTTACAAGAAACTGGCACAGCGCTGTGCCAAAATCAGCAGTACTGCACTCCACCAGTTTCACAAGAATACGGCGCAGCCCTGATTTTCCCCCTGTGCCTGTGCTAAGTTATGCCGCCTTCGCCAACGCAGGCATCCTTAGTTCAGGGGGGTCTGCACTGAGGGGAGTGATTGTTTATCTGAAGAAAAGCATCCTTTCCTGCCCTGCAAATAAACAATCTATAATGGCGATTTAACACTTCTAGGTGTGCTGCAAGAAGCAGCACACATAGAAGTACCAAGGCAACATTTTTGAATGATTGTTTATGTGCAGGAAGAGACACCTTCCTGCACATAAACAAACATTCATGGCATTTTGCTTCTTCTATGTGTGTTTCAGAATAAAAGCATTCCTCCTCGTTTTGCCATGCTAACGTCACCCCTAGGGTGTTGTTAGTTTTTGGCTCTGCTGCAGATTTACAATTTTTTAATGAATCTGGGCAGCTTCAAAAGCAATGGGTGTTGTGATGAAACACCCACTGCACCACCCACTGCATGCACCGCTAGCGCAGAAAACTGCGTTGGAGAGGCAAATTTGTACAAGGAGGTATAACGCCACAAAAAGTGATGTTCAACCTCCTTGTAAATGTGGAACAGTAGTTAGCTCCACTGGAGCATCACAAAAATTGATGATCCGGTGGATTATAGGGCCTTGTACATCTGGCCCTTTGTGCCCAATAAAACAGTACTCAGGATAACAAAAACTGCATAAGAACAGTTCTATATCAATCATCTTCCAGTTCTGTGAGGAAATGAGGCACAGGAATCAAGTCACTCAGTTTTTTTTGGCATTGGGAAATTGACAGACCTAAATGTCTTTGAAATATCTTTCAAAATGCCAGTGATCCAAAATTAGTACTAGTTCACAAGCAGCACAGCATAGCATACTCTTCACTGTGATCTGCCCAACTCAAGGCCTGAAAAAGTTTATATGCTGGAAAAAAGAATAAGTTAGCATAGAAGGAGCCCTCAATCGTACTCAAACCTACTTTGATTGTGTTTGTTATACAGTGGAAAAACGAGGCTCACTTGCAATAAGATGACTGGAAATGCAGCGCTCACAGCAGACAGATGAAAGAGGTTATGCAGAAAACGCTTTTGTGACCTCATAAACAGCACATTAGCATTCAAATGCACACAGCTACCAAAGGCAGTTGAGAAGGCAGACACCCAAGTAGACTGGCGCTCAAAAGGTGGCACAGAGATGAAAGCATCCAAGTCCCCCATACACCCTTGTTGTACCATGTCATTTAAGTAAGCTATTTGCTATTTGGTCACTTAACCCATTTGGTGCGGGCATCGGCCAGTGGCCGACGCCCACACTACCTCCCTGGTGTGGGTCACAACCAGTGGCCGACACCAGGAGGACGGCACCCAAGGATTTTTTTTTTTCAAAATAACCACAGGAGACACGGAAGATCTTCTGTGTCTCCCCTGACTCCCCACCCACCCCTTTGTGACATCAGTGCGCCGTGAGGTTGTTTTCCCCATCGGAGCAGAAAGCGGCCTTAAGGCAGCTTCCTGCGCCAATGGGGAAAACACCCCTAAATGGCCTTCCCAACGTTTGGGAAGGCCTCGTTTGAAAGGGGAGGCTCTCTCCTTTCAAATAAGGCCTTCCTGAACAGGAATCCTGGCCCTCTGCAGTCGTGGGCTAGGAAACCCCACTAGACACCAGGGATTTCACTTGGGGGGGGGGTCGGTCCCCTCGGCAAACAGGCTGCTCCCCCGCCCCCTGGGGCATATTTTTTAAATAAAGGTAGGTGCCCCCTGGTGGGCCCAGAGGCTAAATTTAAAAAAATAAGTTGACAGGGATCGCCCCTGTGTGGGCAATCACTTCTTTAGTAGTTGTATGGTTTCCCTGGGGCCATGATGGTCCCCAAGGACACCATACAACTACTAAAAAAATATATAGATCTATATATATATATATAGATCTATATATAGATATATTTATATATGTAGATGGATCTATTTGTGTAGATATATCTATGTATGTAGATATATATATATATATATATATATATATATATATATATATATATATATATCACTTTAGTCAACACATGTGTGGTTTCCCTGGGGGCTGTGACCGGCCCCCAGGAAAACCAGACCCACATATAAAAGTAATCTCTCTCTCTCTCCATATATATTTATATAAGTATTTGCCACAAGTTGTCTTGCAGTTGCAGCTTGTGTCTTCAAAGCAATGCACATACTTCAACTAACCCGTATCAACTGTAACTTTTAGGCAGCAATAAAAATGTTAAGTAAGTCTTGTGATTATGTTTCTGCTACAAGAGGATAAGACTTTTGTCCAGTGGCAGTTTTGGGGCATAAAGAAGTGCAAAAGGTTTATATGCCTACTGCAAAGGGCAAATCTTTATTTTATGTAAATAGCTGAGTACATTAGTCAGCCATTACCTGTGCTATAATACAAATGAAATGTATGTGCGGGGGCCGGCTATAGAGAGATGAAGGGCACTTTTGCTGGGTTGTAGTGAGGGAATCCGAGGGAGGAGGACATGGGAGTGGAAGCACCAAAAATGATTGTTGGTATGGGCGCTAAAGGTGCTAAAGACTGTGACGATTGGTATGTGACAAGGTGTTTTTTGAGTGTCTTGAAAGAACGTGCTGATTGAAGGAAGAAGCAAAGGCAAGGAGACCTCTACTGTTGCACATATCACACACACACCAGCAATTATGTGACTGCCTACGTAGGCTGGTATTTTAGAGCAACAGTTTAGCCAGTATCAGGGATGGCATTTCATTGGATGACTGCTGCTCATGCCCTCACTCGGGTTATAGAGGACAGCTATGACATAGGATCAGAGACTGAGACAGCAGATACTGAGACAGCATCTGAAGGAGAGGACAATGGCGCAGACTCTGGGAGTGATTTTTTCAGTTGGAGAAGTCCCATTCGATAACTCCTCTTCCAGTAATTATAAGGGAGGTGATGAGGACAGTCCTGCTGTCCTTTCGCAAGCACAGTCTGTGCAACGGGACAATAGCGGGTCAGCCCAACCCAGAGAGCAGGTGAATGCAGCGGCAAGCACAGAGAGATAGTGCTCCCTAACTTACTTCAGCCCCGAATTCCACAGCCCAAATCGTATTGTGGAGACATAAAAATGATATATCACAAAACAAACTGA
This sequence comes from Pleurodeles waltl, assembly GCF_031143425.1. Lineage (NCBI taxonomy): Eukaryota > Metazoa > Chordata > Amphibia > Caudata > Salamandridae > Pleurodeles > Pleurodeles waltl. Next base: position 654,083,275 of record NC_090439.1, read on the forward strand.
TTTTGCAAGGCAGGCACCTGTGTTTTTGGTCCTGGGTTTGGCGGCCATATAGGGAAACATACTTCACCCAGACATTTCTGGAAACTAGACATTATGGGTAGTCCACAGAGGTGTAACTTGTGTGGATTCCCCAAAGTTTTCTTACCCAGAATACCCTGTAAAGCTGAAATGTTGAAATAAAAACTATATCTTTTCTTGCATTTCTGTCACCCAAAATACAGGAATATGCTGGGATCCATAAAATTCCTACCACCCAGTGATTCCTCACCTGTCCTGATAAAAACACTACCCCACTTGAGTGCGTGTACCTAGTGCCTGCATCAGGAATGGATCACCCCAAGCTCAACAGTTGCCTCATGGAAGGACCAGCATTGACCGTTGTGTAATCTATTCCTGTTGTGGGCACTAGGCCTACCCACACAAGTGAGGTACCATTTTTATCAGGAGACTTGGGGGAATACTGGGTGGAAGGAAATTTGTGGCTCCTCTCAGATTCCAGAACTTTCTGTCACCAAAATGTGAGGAAAAAGTGTATTGTTGGTCAAATTCGAGGTTTGCAAAGGATTCTAGGTAACAGAACCTGGTGAGAGCCCCACAAGTCACCCCATCTTGGCTTCCCCTAGGTGCCTAGTTTTAAAAAATACACAGGTTTGGTAGGTTTCCCTAGATGCTGGCTGAGCTAGCATCCAAAATCTACATCTAGTCACCTTGCAAAAAGCACCTCAGATTTCAATGTAAAAATGTGATGTGTCCATGTTGCATTTCCTGTCGCGAGCATTAGTCCTACGCACGCAAGTGAAGTACCATTTTTATCGGGAGACTTGGGGGAACACAGAATAGCAAAACAAGAGTCATTGCCCCATTTCTTTCTCTACATTTTTTCCTTCCAAATGTAAGACAGTGTATAAAAAATACATCTATTTGAGAAATGCCCTGTAATTCACATGCTAGTATGGGCACCCCGGATTTCAGGGATGTGCAAATAACCACTGCTTCTCAACACCTTATCTTATGCCCATTTTGGAAATACAAAGGTTTTCTTGATACCTATTTTTCACTCTTTATATTTCAGTAAATTAATTGCTGTGTACCCGGTATAGAATGAAAACCCATTGCAAGGTGCAGCTCATTTATTGCCTCTGTGTATCTAGGGATCTCGATGAACCTACAAGCCCGATATATCCCCGCAACCAAAAGAGGCCAGAAGACATAATGGTATATTGCTTTCAAAAAGTTACAGAGTAAAACGTGGAGAACAATGGCTGTTCTTTTTCAGCTCAATTTCAATATTTTCAGCTGTTATTTTCTGTAGAAAAACCTTGTAGGATCTACACAAATGACCCCTTGCTGAATTCAGAATTGTATCTACTTTACAGAAATGTTTACCTTTCCAGGATCCAGCATTGGTTTCACACCCATTCCTGTGACTAAATGAAAGGAGGCTGAAAGCTCAAGAATAGTAAAAATGGGGTAAGTCCCAGTAAAATGCCAAAATTGTGTTGAAAAATGTGGTTTTCTGATTCAAGTCTGTCTGTTCCTGAAAGCTGGGAAGATGGTGATTTTAGCATCGCAAACCCTTTATTGATGTTGTTTTCAGGGAAAAAAAACACAAGCCTTCTTCTGCAGCCCTTTTTCCCCATTTTGTTTTGGAAAAAACAAAATGTTTGCTGTATTTTGGCTAATTTCTTGGTCTCCTCCAGGGGAACCCACAAACTCTGCGTAACTTTTGAATCCCTAGGATGTTGGAAAAAAAACACGCAACTTGGTGTGGATAGCTTATGTGAACAAAAAGTTATAAAGGCCTAAGCGTGAACTACCCCAAATAGACAAAAAAGGGCTCAGCACTGGGGGTGGAGGGGGAAGGCCCAGAAGCTAAGAGGTTAATGTATGCAACTTGATTTGAGCACTTGGGGGCCTATTTACAAGCCCTGTGCATCGCCGAAGAGCCACTTTTAATGATGGTTCGGCGGCACACGCTGAAGAGCTATTATCTAGAAGGCCACTTAAAGCACCCTGCATGGCATTTCATGGCCCTGTGTGGCTTTTCATGGCCTTGCAAATATGGAGAGAGACAACACAGTGCTAGCTGGTGTGTTACATCACACTGTGATAGGAGGTGTGCCATGGGTGTTACGGCGAGTGTTCACACATAACTCCCATGGCATTTGACACATTCCCAGATTTATAACATGTTGTAAACCTGGGAATGGCCAAAAGCCTGCGCATCACTAAGGGAGGTTGTAAGGGAGGCGCAACAAGGACAACAAGGTGGAACAAGGAGAAATAACGTTATTTCTCCTTGTATTTTCCTCTTTCTATGTGTGCTGCATTCTACAGCACAAATTGTAAGAAGAAATCCTCTCCATCGATTGTTTTTGTGCAGGAAGGTGTGCCTTCCTGCTCAAAAACAATCATACCTACAACACAGTTACCCTTGCACCATGGTGCAAAGGTGCCTGCCTTGGTGCATGGCAGCCAATTGTGCACCAGCGCTGTGGAAAAGGACAGGAGTGTGTTGTGTCTTATAGATATGGCGCAGTCCTGCCCTTTTATTTTGATACAGGGTAGCACAGTAAGAAGGCTTGCGGTGCTGCCCTGCAGCAAAAAAATTTGCATCGTTTCCTGAGACTTTGCTAGATGGTCAATGCTGGAGGGCAGGCTACAAGTGGGCTCCTACCACTTCACTTTGTGTCTTCAACCAAATAAGAAAATGTACCTTCTGGTAGTCTGAATGATACTCTTTTGCAACAATCTGTGGTATCCTGATTACTGGTGCCTTGGTAACCGAAATGCCACAGGTTCTAGAGTTCTGAAATAGATGGGAAGGAGTGGGGGAGTGACAGATGGAACAATTACCAGTGATGAGAGGTGGTGCTCTACAATAAAGTCTTGACTCACCTTCATCCTAGTGTGTTCATTACAAATTTTTGACGAGCAGGACTTGGAGGCATCCAAGAGATCCACAAGGGCTCGTGCTTGGCTAATAACAGTCAGTAAAGCATGGTGTGATCGTGAGAAGCGCAAGCATTGCCACGTGACAGCTCGCACTCATATTGCATCAGGAAATACGTCACTGCGTACGCTCACGTGGGACGACATCATCGCGTATGCTCATGTGATGTCAATGCCATCTTGGAAGTGCATAGTCTGCAAAGTAAAGGTGTTGTTGAGCTGTGGACAGTTTGGTAAGCAACACGCATTTCAATGATGCGCACATTATAAGCAAGCAGTGGAAGTTTTAGAGTGTGCTTTAGGTTGTGATGCACATTCCAGTGATGCGCACACCACAGCTGCGACAACAAAGTTATCTTTGCAGCACATGTTCTGAAGATGCACACACCACAGCAGTGATAAAGAAGTTAATTTTCGAAATCAAGGGAGTGGCTTCAAGTTGATAGTATGCTGATCCGGTGATTCACATTCCTACTTTTTGTACATGCTGTGAATTAAAAACATGTTAAACATCAATGTATAGTACAGTATAGTGAACATCACAGTTGAGTATTGCAGTGAAACACACACCTTGCTTCATCTCAGTAGTGCAGCATTGGGGCACATCATGGTGATACACATACCTTTTGAAGTGTCACAGTTATCAAACATTACAGACTAATTCTAATATGTAAGCACCCCATTTAGTGAATTGAGTAACAGTAGAATTAGATAATATTTGTTAAAAGATAAGTGATAGTCTTATTTTATATACATCTGTGCATCATTATGAGTTCACAAAATTGTGGACTTACACCACCAGCACCAATTATTCAATGACCTGGTGATCCTGCATTAAAGTAGCCTGACTGGAAGCAATCATTTTTAAACTATGGTTAAGCAGTGGAGGAGGAAAGTGCTGAAGAGTTTACATCTTAAAGGAAATAGAAGATTATTTTCCATAGTTTGAGGCCTGAGGGGTTACAAGTGTATAGTCAAATGCAGAAAAATGTAAGGTCTATAGAAAATGTAGATGTCTTTAAAGATGCTTTAGAAGACATAGATAATCACTACCACCCAATGCTTTGCATGGCAATAGACACTGTTAGAAATGAGGTTTCTGGTTGGCTAGGGTATACACCTAAACCAGGCAGAACAAACCACTCTAGTCAGGGCGAGGGAGTTACGTACCCAAGATAACCCCTGCTCACCCCCTTGGTAGCCTGGCACAAGCAGTCAGGATTATCCCAGAGGCAATGTGTAAAGCATTTGCACAACAGACCCAACATATGTGACACAATAAATACACCACAACGGAGACACAACAACAAATTATATAAAAATAAACTGTGTTTTATAAAACATCATTAGACCAAACTCGACATGTATCAGTAATATCCTCCTTGCCACCTCTTCCACATCAGAGAGGGAGGGCGGTACCACCCCAGGTACATGGGGTGCTTTCTTGTGGTCGGGGCAAGCCTGAAAAACAGAAGCACTCTCCACCGGCTATGAAGAAAAGGAAGGAAGATGCGCTCCCTTCGCACCAGGGGTGCTGCAAAAGTAAACAACACTCTCTATGCACTAACCAGGTCAATTATGTGCCTCTTACACACTGGTCTAATGGCATATCAAGGAGCAGGAAAACAACACTCTTCACGCTCTGGGCTCCATAGAGACACTCAGGAGGACAAAAAGGTAGTAGGCAGCAGTGGACAGGGAGACCAGCACCCAACATGAGTGATCTCTTCAAACAGTCCAGCAGTGCAGCCCAGTCCAGGGCAACAAGCAAAAGTCAAACCTTATGAGTCCTTAGTCCCACCCAGGAGACACCAGTGAGCAAGGCAAAAGACATAAGAGCAGTCCAGTAGTCCTTCTGACTAAGGTTTAGTCCCTCTCTTGGGACACCTCCACCCTCCCTGTGTACAGGCTGTCTGAAAAGTATGCACAAAGCCCAGCTATCACTCTGCCCCAGACGTGGATTGGAGTCAAGCTGGAAAACACCAGAGTCATAAGCACAGAGAAATGCCCACTTTCTAAAAATGGTGTTTCCATAATGGTAATAAAACATCCACCTACACCAGTAAGCAGCAATAACATTACAACCATACCAACCATGCCTGTACCACTCCTCATAGATTAGACAATGTCACTTCCACAATGCAATCATATGAGAGAGGCAGCACTCACAGTAGTGAGAAACTATATAGGCTGTTTGTCACTACCAGGACATGTAGTGCATAAAGACATATATCCTACCTTTTACATACACATCACCCTGCCCACAGGGCTAGCTAGGGTCTACCTTAGGGATGACGTATATGTATTATAACAGGAGTTCCAGGCGTGGCAGTAAATGTAGATGCCAGGTCCCTGTAGCAATAGACTGCACACTCAGGCTCTGCAGTAGCAGGCCTGAGACAGGTTTGAATGGCTACTTCTGTGGGGTGGTACAAGCTGCGCTGCAGGCCCACATGTAGCATTTAATTTACAGGCAATGGTAATAGGGATACCACTGTACAAGGGACTTATAGGTAAAGTAAATGTGCCAATCAGATGTGAGCCAATCATACTAAGTTTAGAAATGTCCTAATGTCAACAGAAAGGGGTCCGGGGAAGACAACAAAATTTGGTGATGACCATATAAAAAGGGCCAGGTCCAACAGACAGGCATACATTTTTTCAGAGGAAGCAGTCGAAGACTGAGCCTCTGGAGGATTATGTTGCAGCATTGAAGAAACCAACAGTTACCTGTAAATTTGGTCCTCTACACGACAACCTTATAAGGGACCAACTGGCAATGCATTCTAATACTGAGGGGATTCAGAAAAAATTATGGGTGTGTGGGGAGAATTAAATTAAGGAGGAATCCCAGTGTATTTTCAGGAGATTTAGGGAAAATGTGAGGGTTTGTCCATAGGATTTACTAAAGGAAGGAGCGTTGCCCATATCTCATAAGCAAGAAACATTCCTATTGGTACGAGGAATGGTGTAATGGCAGAATTTGGTACTTTAAAGAACAAAGGCGTGATAGAATATGTAGAAAGTGAGGAGTGGTTGGCTCACTTTTATGTTTGTGTATTGACCTCAGGGATTTCAACAAACATATTGTGATTGACAATTTTACGTTACCAAGAATAGTTGAGCTTCTTTAACAGTCTAAAGTGATGAAATGGTTTTCTACCATGGATATGACATCGGCCTACAACCAGTTGCAGTTGCATCCGGCAAGTAGGAACCTCACGGCCTTCATCGCCACCTTGGATGCTATAGATTTGTATGCATGATGCTTGGCCTTGCTTCTGGTGCAGCAGTATTCCAGCATTTAATGCACACGATCTTTAAAGGTGTTAACAGAGTGGCGTATTTCCAGGATGACATCCTAGTGATGGGCTGAGACAAATCAGATGATTTGAAATTGAAGTCAGTTCTTGAAATATTAGTGGAGAAAGGCTGGACTGCTGTGTTGAAAAAATGTAGATTTGCAGTGAATTCGGTTAAGTATTTAGGTCATGAGGTGGGTGGAGATGGTAACTCACCCAAGAGATAAATAATCAAGGTAATTAATACTGCTCCATCTCCAACCTCCAAAGAGGAAGTTAGGTGTTCAGGATTTTATTCTATGTTTGTGCAGAGTTTTCCAATGAAGACACACAGTCTTAGTCAGCTATTGAAATGAAGGAAGTAATTGTTGGAAGTGGATTATTAGCAAGGGCAGGTAAGTACCTACACTTAGCAATAGGCCAGTAACCTCCACTAGATTCAGTTAGTTCTCAATAAATGAATCCCAGCTCAACCCTTGGTAGCTTAGCAATACGCAACATGGCTTTACTTAGGAGACCAAGGGGGTCATTTTGACCTCGGCGGTCTTTTCCCAAGACTGCCGAGGGACCGCCGTGCGGAAGACCGCCAGTGTTGGCGGTTTGCCGCTCGCCCTATTATGACCGTTGGCAGCTCTCCATCCTTTTACGGACGGAGAGCCGCCAACAGCCATACTGGCGGGCGGCGGGGATGTGGAGGTTGCTCCACCTCCACCGCCACGCCAACAGAACCCCACCCAGCGAATCACGTCCTGTGATTCGGTGTGGCGGTGTTCTGTTGGCGGTGTGGTGTCAGCGGAGCAGCCCCCATGGCTCATGTCTCCTCCCGGAGGATCGTCGGACCAGGTAAATCGATCGTCCATGAGGGGAGGGGGTGGGGGGTGTTGTGTGCGTGCATGGGGGTGTGCGTGTGTGTATGTAGAGGGTGTGTGTGAGTGCGTGTATGCTTCCGGGGGTGTTGTGTGTTTGGTAATGAGTGCGTGTATGTGTGTAGGTATGTCTGTATGGATGTGTGTGTGTATGTTTGAATGTGGATGTGCGTGTCTGACTGTGTGTGAGGATGTTTGCATGTTCGTTGGTGTGTGTGCATGTATGTGTGTTGGTGGTGCCTGCGTGCGTGTCGTGTGTGTATGAGTGATGTTATGTTGGGGGTCGGGGTGGGGAAGGAGGTCCTGCCACCTTTGGGGGGTGGCAGGGGTGGTGGGGGGTGTGGGGGAGGGAGTCAGGGTGGGGGGTGGGGAGACCCCTATCAGTGCCAGGGAAGAAATTCCCAGGCACTGATTGTGCTTACCGCCATGGATTTCATGGTGGTTTCAAACCCCATGAAATCCATGGTGGTCAGCCGGGTCCAAATACCGCCGGCGGTATAGTGACGGCCGCTGGGCTGGAGACCCTGGTCTCCAGCCCGGCGGTCGTCTCCGCCCTGGTGGGCGGAACGGAGAACCGGCGGATGACCATGGCGGTAACCGCCATGGTCATAATTCCACAAAGTAAGACCATGGCTGTAAACGCCATGGTCATAATTCCACAAAAGTTTACCTTCGGACTTTGTTGTTTTCCTGAAGATTTTGTTCAGCGGGAGAAAGTCTCCAGCCTGATCTGACCTGTCTGGAGCCCTTTCTCGGACATGCATTGCGGGAGCCCTCGGTCAATATTTCTATGTTCGGACTTAGACGATTTTTCAAGATGAAAATCCTTCGACCTGGCAAACCTGAATCTTGACCCAACGTCCCTGGAGCCCACTTCAGATACACTGTGTGGGAGGTTCCGGTCAACTTTCTATGTTGGGACTTAGGGGGTCATTACGAACACCGGCGGTTCAGACCACCATGCCAGCGGCGGGGGCAAAGCCCGCCACCGGCACGGTGGTCTGAACCACCATATAATAGATACAGTGGCAGGCAGCCTGACGGTGGAGGGAATCATTTTCCGACAGGTCAGCACTGCAAGCAGCGCTGCCCCTCGGATAATGATCCCTTTTTCCACCAGCCTTTCCCTGGCGGGTTCCCCGGACAGTAAAAGGCTGGCAGAAGTGGTGCTCGGGGGACCCCCTGGGGGCCCCTCCACTGCTCTTGCACTTGGCATGGGCAGTGCAGGGGCCCCCGTGCAGTGCCCCATCGTGCAGGTCACTGCCCGATTTACAGGCAGTGATCTGCGTGACGGGAGCTGATGCACCTGCTGCACACCAACAATGGCGGCGGCTCCAATGTTATGGCCACTGAGCCAGCGGGGAAAACATTATACGGCTGGCGGGGAAGGTAGTCATGCTGGCGGTCTTCTATTGACCGCCAGCACAGATCTCTGCAGTTTTTACTGCTGAGATCATGATGAGGGCCTCAGTCACTTTTTCAGAGATTTTCTTCAGCGGGACGAACCTGCAAGTCAGGCCAGGTCGCGGTTGAGGCAAGCCAGCTAGAGTGGCAGTCCCTTTCGGGAGCTTTTTCCAAAAAGTTCTCCAAACTTCTCCAAAGTTCTGGATCTTCTTCCAGAAAGTCTTTTAAGGTCTTCAGGAGTACAAAGCTCACCCAAGGTTCCAGAAGCTCCGAGTTGCTCCTTGAGGGTGCAGACTACAACTCCCAGAATGCACCTGGCTCAAACTCCAATTTGGCTACTGGTGAGTGGTCAGCTGGTCAGTTTCTTCAGGATTTGTTGCAGGGGACTCTGGTTAGCAATTTTCACCTGTAGCAAACAGGAAGTCCCTCCTTGAACCAGTTGAAGCCAGGCAAAGTCCTTCTTGTGGTGAAGCCCAAGTGTGCAGCTGGTGCAGTCCATCAAAGTGCAGTGTCCAGGGGCAGGTCAGGGGTCCATCATTGCTGTCCTTCTTCTTCTGATGTTCTTCCTTGTAGGGATCTGAGGTGTGGGTGTAGCTCTGCGGTATTTCTCCTTGCTCCTGGGTGAAAAACAGAGGGGTCCTGCTTCTCCAATCAGATGCAGGGTCTTTCTAGCTGTGATGACCACTTCCTGGGAAGTGTTGCAAAAATCAACACCATGGAGCAACATTCATCAAAAATCCATCATGGCTGAGCCCACCCACTGGTGTAGTTAAAACTCATAAAACACCCCTCTCCTGCCCTCTCCTAATCTAATTAAAAAGGCACCTGATTGTCTGGGGTTGCAAGATGTGATGGAGGTGCTGGATTGCTCCAAGTGTCCTTCCCTGTCTTTGAAGACCAGTTTGGCAGCCCACCCCCTCTCCCCTTCCCCATCTGCTGAGGTAGTCCTCCCCAGGCACATTCTTTGTGTTCAGCCCAGGCCACTTCATTCCTCATCAAGGGAGCCTGGTCAGGCTGCCAAAGGCTTGCCAATCAGAGAAGGGCACTATAGAGCTGAAGTTGGCAACTTTGCAGATAAAGTTTAAAACTCTTTACCTGAACTAGTTGTATTGAATCCAACAATTGTAAGTTGTGGGATTTATTATAACAATTAATATGACACCAAACTTGAGTTATCTGACACCTATGGGGACTTTGTTAATTAAAATAACGTCTCCTTATTTTAGCCTCAAAAATCATTTTGTATAAGGTCCCTGCTTATAGTTACATGCACCCAAACATAGGGACACATAGGGCACATCTTAGGGGGTGACTTATATGTAATAATAAGGTAGTTTAAGACTTTGGAAGTACTTTTAATTCCAAAGTCGAATTTGAATATAACTTTAGTTTAAAAGCAGCAGGCAAGGCAGGCCTGCCTTTAAAATGCCACTGGGCACCTCAGCAGTGCACCTATGGGTGCACTACCTATGCTGGGGTCCCTAAACCCACATGCCTACTATATACTAGAGACTTATAGGTGGGTTCCTACTGCCAATTATAATTAGCTTTATTTGCATATCCACTTTACACAGCGCACTGGCCCTTGGACTGGTAAGCAGTAACCAGGGCCCAGCCAAGAGTCAGTAACCACTAGTATCTGTCCAAAAGGTTTTGGGGTGACCAGGGCAAAAAGGAGGACTTCCGTACAGTAATTTGTATGGAATGAAGAATTTCAAGAAGATTTTGAAAAGATTAAGCAAGAGGTAATCACAGCTCTTCCATTGCAAGGTTTTGATGCAGAAGCAAACATCATAATAACAACATATGCAATCAGGAGCAGGATGGGAGCAGTTTGAAAACATGAGTAGCAGTCATAGGAAATGAATATACAGTAGCATTAGCCTCTCATTATTGTCTCCCTTAAAGGAAATATTTTCAGTTATTGAAAAAGAGATATTAGCAGCAGTCTGTGTTATGGAGAAATTCAGACAATACATTTAGGGTTCAAGCTTCACCCTATGCACAGGAGACCATAAACCTTTAATGAAAGTCCTGACAGATAGTAGTGTTATTAGAGCTACTCCAAGGATAGCAAGGATGAATTTAAGACTATTAGATTTCATGTATGATGCACGATGCCTGCCAGTATAAAAACAAAGTAGCTGACTACTGAAGCCATTCTCCTTTGCCCCTCAAGGAAGAACAGAATGATGAATGTGAAGATTTCAGTGTAGCTGTTTTTAGAGACAGTTAAGATGCCACAATAAAGAAAGAATGGTAATCAGAGTATGGTAAGGATGTGATAGTACAAAAACGTGAAAAAATTAATTACCAACGGGTGGACAAATTAGAAAGATTTACAGAAAGAATTCAGAAGTTGGTGGGAGATCAAGGATGAATTGTCTCCTAATGATGCAGGTTACATATTTAGGGGAGACACAGAGTATATAGACCTAGAATTTTAAAAATAAACCATGAAAGACATCTGGGTATTGTCAAACTAAAGTAAAGATTTAAATCTACTGTATGTACTGGTGGCAAGGTGGAGATGGAGATACAGAAAGATTTGTAAAATATTGCCAACTCTGTATAAACTCAATCTGTATTAACGCCATTGTTAGGGGACAGGAGTTGTCCGGAACATCCCTGGAAGGACTTGAGTATATACATATTGGGTCCAGTCCTAGCTGAACAGGGAGACTCCACACAGGTCATGGTTGCTATTGGTAATTACTCCAAATGGCCAGAAATTCAAGGAGTAAAAAACATTGATACCAAAACCATAATTACATTGCTGGAAAAATTATTTTTCTGGGGAAGGCATACCAAAATCCATACTAATTGATAATGAGCAACAGTTTATCTCTGAGAAATATGGGAATTTTTTAAGCAGAAATGGTATCCTGGAAAAAACACCCCATCCTGTCATTCAGCAGGGGATGGTGTGGTCAAACATTTCATTAGAGTGGTAATGGGGAGTATTCAAGCATCAATAAATGCAAGTAAAGATTGGGTGAAGGAATTGTACAGTACCAATTGGACTTTCAGAATCACACCCCAGGGACTGGATGCAGTTCATTTAGGATTCTGAGAGGAAGAGAACCATTACAAAGGACAATTTAGCTTGGAGAAATATGAAAATATGCAGTAAATGGTCTTCTACAGTAGTGAAATCCAATCTAAGTAAAATGCAGAATATATATATGATATATTACAATGAGAAACATGGTGTGAAAGATGTTTACTTGTCGCATGGTGATGAGATAACAGTAAAACTGGGCAATAAAACTAAGAAGGTGGGCAGTACATTTTCAGAACCCCTCAAGTTGAGCAGTTCTATTCAGGATCAGTTAGGTTGATTGACAAACATGTGTGACATTTTAAAAGGATAGCCAGGTGCAATAGGATTCTTGACTGGAAATTTGCTAAGGAAAACAAAACTTCACCATCTATTGATTAACTGTGGGAGGAAATAACAAATGGAAGTGAAGATATGACAGCTTCCACATCAAGAGAGGAGAGTGGCATAGAAGGAGTGGAATCCATAATTCCATGACTGAGTCCTTCATCCAGAGTACTGGTACAACTGCAACTCGTGTATGCAGACCTATAGTATTACTTAAGACATTTGATAATTCCATAATGTAATAGTATTGTGGATAAAAAAGGGGGATGTTCTCTGGTAATGTTATTTTATAATGTAACTGTATAATGGAAAAACGGATGTTCTTTGATGATGCTAGCTACATAGCATTAATTCCTGTGGTGTAGATCAACAAGTGGGTTGTATTCATATGGTATTGTATATTATTATGTCTTTCAGATCACAACTGCATAGGGATCACAGTTGCATTGCTGATCTTTTCATCCTTTATATACAATGTTTACCATGATGTTAATTTTCTCATGCTAAACTATTTAAATTAAACTTTATGTCATAACGTAATATTGTTATTTATGTAAAGAAGGGACATGTGTTATCCTGGTTACCTGAGCCTAAGTAACTGAATGCCACAGGTTCTAGAGTTCTTGAATGGATGGGATAGAAGGGAGCGAGGGTGTGACAGTTAGAAGAGTTTCTGGTGGTGAGCTTGTTCTCCAATAAAGTCTTAACTTGAGGACCTTCCACAGAAACCTCTAGCAAGGCCGCTCACCAGCCAGGTCACACCCTCTTCGTGCATAGGTCTAGTTCATTGCACTGACGCACCCACAGATGTGCCTAGGATGCCAGGTGAAAAGGGGCTGCACAATCCTTTCATCCAAAGAACTATTTCATCTCATCATAAGTGCTTTTTTTGGAGGTGTCTATTTATAAAACAAAATGCTCCAGATGAACGCATGCCTCTAACAGCACCCTTGCACTGCTTGTATTTTTTACAAAAAAAGGTAACAATTAAATCATCCACTGTATTTAAAATATGTTTATTTGAAATGCTGTTTCTTTAATTAATTGAAGTATGTTTGTACTCAAATAAAGCAGTCCTTTCTATGGGCCATTCTCTGGAGTTTTGGTCTTTAATAGGCCTTTGATACTTTAAGGTTGACGGTTCCAGTTATTGCCTCTTGAAGTCTTATTTAAATGTTTGCTAAACCTTTCTCTTGCTTGGACACCTATATTCAGTAGTTTTGTGACTTCCTCCTGTTGGTTGGTCTTTATTTGGTTTAAATGTCACATGTACACACAGGATGACTATGGACGTCATCTTACATACCTTTTCCAAACACTTAGAACACGAGTAAACTTGTGACCAGAGCAGTGACGGTATTATACAGATAGGTAATCCGCAGTGTATTCATTGCAAGTGTTAGTTCAATGCCATGTTAGCAATGATAGCAGTTGAAGGAAGGACAAGCCAACACACAGTTGTCCCCATCCTAAAGGGCTCCCTCTTCCACATTGCAGAATACCTACACTAACTGGAAAAAACGGTTGGTAGCTGATATTGTCAGTGCTCCTTAATGTATCCTGTGGGTAGTCTATGTGTAGGCTCTGTTGGTGTACAGGCTCTCACACCTAATGCACTTCTTGCTGTAATGCAAGATAAAAGAAGGGCAAGAAGTACCACAAACAACTTTCAACAGATTTAAATAGGATTAGAGTATTTATATCCTCAATGGAATTCTACACCAACACTTCTAAGTTCTATGGAGTATTCATTAACTTTCTACAATCCTTTAAAGACAATTACTCTGGCCGTCTAAGACACTAGGGGGCATATTTACGAAAAGTGGTGCTGCACTTAGTGCAGCACCACTTTTCTTGCACTCCTTAGCGCCCCCCTAATGCCACCATGTGTGCGCCGTATTTAACATTGTTCAGTGCTTTGCAGGATTAGCATTAAAAATGTAGACACTAACCCTGCAAAGCACCAGGAGGCCCATTGTAACCACTTTGTAAATATGGCGCAGCATTTTTGGGCACGTAACTCCACATTATCATCAGAAAAATGATGCTAATGTGTTATTAGAATGGCACTAGGCCCTCTAAAATCTGGGTCCAGGATGCTAGTCCCTGATGGACTGAAACAGCGTCTCAGAGACAGAGGGTTCAGCCTCCTGACCCGAGCTCCAGGTTTAGTACAGCCCTTGGTCTTCTCTAATGAGGCCAACCAGATCTGGAAGTGTCTGACTGAGATCTCTGTGGTCCTAAATATATAGACATGGGCAACCTGCAAGCATTATTATTGTTACCATGCCCTTAGTCGCTTTTGGGAAAGCCCTGCAGACCTGTTGCACCCTCTGAGGCAACCCTACTGAAGCTGTGCAGAGTTTACTAAATTATGCCCCAAAGGCCTACCAAAAAGCTTCAAGATGGAACCCGTACTAAAACCCAAATACTACCTATCTGAAATTTTACTTCAGAGGAAACAAATATCTTTGGATCACCATTGGAATCCTGAGGGGATTTAGCACCTCCTATGTGGGAAAGGCACTTGCTATGTACCACACTGAAGACACGCCTTGTCTTGCTTAGTGAAAACATGTCCAGTGAGATCTACTCTAATCACAGTATGACCTTCTGGCGCCCTGTTTAGATGAACCTCTATTACATTATTCAATTGGAACAGAACGCTCTCTACAAAACCTGCAATGATACAGTTGCATCATGCGCCTTTGCATCCTTCATGGACCATCAAATATTTTATTCTCCTTACTGGAAATGGTTTCATCAAGTTTGTCCTCTTCACTGGTCGATCCTGAATAGCATACTTGATGCAATGAAATTGGCTCCAGACACATTCTTCACCCTCGGCTGTCAGACTGATTTTTCACTCTAAAGACTACAGGGCTAATTACCCTTCCTTTGCAAATCCTAATTAATAAGCAAACGTCCTTTTGCGCTAGGATCAGGATAATACAATCGCTGCAAATATTGCATCTCAGTGTATTTTATCCTCACAACTTGTAGCAGAAAAAAGGAAACAGTTATGTATTTCCCTGTCTGAGTTTGCACAACCTAGAATAGAGGAAAACATGCACTATTTGCCCATTTGTCCTCGTTGTAAAGTTTGAAACTAGGAATGATGCAGTAATTGCATTGTCGATACACACTGCAACCGTCTTTATCAGAACTTACTGTGTGTGAAATTACCACCCGAATTGAAAGGAACCTTGAATGAAACATACGAGCGAACTTTCTATTAACCCTTCTTTGAAATTACATTTATCCAGCTCAGATACATAGCTATGTCCCATTGTGTGTTCTCACAGTCCACTTGAGGGGACTTATCCATTGTTAGTCATGAGTCAATATTTAGCATTTCAAGGTATTTTAATGTTATAGAGATAGACCGGTCTTTTTCCTTTTTCCTTTTTATTTTTTATTTTTGAATAAATTGGCCAAGGTAATGTTTCTTATTGTTGTCTGTTTTGTGTCCTTCACGCTGCAGAGCGCTCTGCAGTTTTTTGGGGGGCTAGGAGTGCATTATGCAAATAACCACATTCACATCTATCAATCATATCTGCTTGTTGTCGGTTTTAATATACTAGGTAAACATTGGCATGGATTATTTCTATTGAATGCAAAGCAAAGAACGTTGTATATGCCCATGAATTTCCGAATATCATAGTCTTTAATTTAATATTAGGTGTTATTCATTGATGGAATAACGGCAAATGAGTTGTGGTCCAGAACTGAGCCCATTCAATGCACACAGTAACTCCAGACATATCAAACTTAAAAACAAAAAAAATACCTTGAAGGAAGAGTTTTTGAGAACTGTACATGAAAAAGTAATTGGTTTTATTAGATTCCAATAGAGATGGAATATAATCGAATTAAATATGACTGTAATATTATGATCTTTGTTATTATGTGTGAATTTTGCACATGCATGAGTTAGCGCGTCGCCTTAATAAGTAATCTTACAAGGGGACGCAAATAGGTCGATGAACCTTTTGACTCGCAATGAAGATGTTCTTACCATAGCTCCAGTACATACTCAATAGTCAATACACAATAGTCACTAATCATTAGCAATCAATAGCAACAATAATCAATGAAGTCAATAATTGTCACGCACCATGACCATTTAGCCATGAATAACCACACCTTTTAGTGAAAGTTAGAATATTTATTCCCCTATATTAACAATGCTAAGGTCATGTAGAACCTTCTCAAAATCAAATTAAAACACATACAGAAACAATACTGGCTGTCCAAAGCGGGGGAAGAAACATAATCTAATCAAAGCTTGAACTACAACACATTCTAAGGTCACAGTGCAAATCAGTAACAAAGTCAACTACATCAAAGTAATCACATACATTAAGTTTAGCAGAGAAATTCATCAAGCATTAATCCCTATTAGCATGATTTCATTAGAGAGGATCCTGAACTAACACCAGATTAGCATCAGCATGTTGGACTTTATGCAAAACAATTTAGTAACACACATTTGGAAAAACATCTAACTATGGCTCTATCAAAACTATGCAGTTGGTACCTAGAAAGAAAAAGCAAATATGCATAATATTCAACATTCTAGCTCATAATATCTATCCTCAATGTGGCTTAGCAAGCAGAGTCAGTCTTTGTCCTCAGGACATCAGTCGATCAGCAAGGCATCAGGATTCAGCATCAAAGTTCAGAAAACGCAAAGTCTCTAAGCAATAAAGTTAAGCACATCTCTTGTCAAGACGTACAAGAAATATTGACCTTTTGGCCAGCAAGAAAATGGTGTCTTCTCTCAGTGCAGTATCGTTAACTTAAAACTCCTTAAACTACTTCCTAAATCCCCATTGGTCAATTAATCGCATGTTCACACTTTGTCCAATAAAACTAAAATCCCAAATCTATGAATTCTACTGTTACTCCGTTCACATGTCGTTGACTGGTTTGTCTTGCAATGTCCTCATCATCCGGATTGTGAGGTAACAATATTGTTGCAGCTTCCACTCCAATCATTATCTCCATTGTTCTCCTGAGAAAGTCAGTCTCACATGCATTACACACAAAATGTTACATTAACGAGAACAGCATCTTCTTGCAGTTGATGAGGAACAATTCTCAGCTGCGAGCACATAATGCAAAATGGAAAATCACAGTTTAACTCTCCAGGACAGCCATTATTAAATGTTAAGAAATACAGCTTTAACATGAGGCCTGGCAAGTAGGCCAAGACATTCGCTAAGTTAAAGCCTACAGCACACTTTGTGCACACTGGCAGCCACTCTTCGTAATCTCATTTTCGAATGCATGAATTATTTTCTACGTTATATTTTTTACACAAAGCCATTTTCAGAACACTCCTTAATAATTCTTACTAATACACCTGCGCTACCAATTCCACCTCTGATGACTAAATGTGTCACTGCACTAATTGCCACCCACAAACTTTTGTATCAGCTAAAATTCTGTCAATTCAATTTCTTCATACTTTTGTTTCCTTTTTTAATTTTCCCTATGCAATTTTTCCATTTTCTTTTCTTCCCTCATCTGATTATTCTTTGACCTTTTCAATTTAATCCTTTTACATAATTTACATAATCCCCATATTCCCAATAGACAAACCACAAAAATTAGTATCCTTTGTAGGAATTTCAATAGTATTGCATTCCAAATGTTGGCGAGCTAATTTTGCTCTGAAGCAAAACCTTTGCCAATATTTTCTCAAACACCTGGGCCCAGATGTAGGTATATTCCAATTTGCGACTTGCAAATTCCGAGTCAGAGCGACTCGCAATTTGCGAGTCGCAAATTGGAATGTAGGATAGTGTCCCTGACACCATTTGCGATTTGTAAGGGGGTCGCAAAGGCCCACTTCCTTAATATTAATGAGGTTGGTTGCAATTTGCGACCCCATTGAGACTCGCGGCACTCACAGGGATGGTGGCCTACTGGAGTCAGCAGACCACCATGTCTGTGACTGCTTTTAAATAGGACCACTGCCTGCTCTGAAAAAATGTTTGCAGTTCCATTCACAAAGGGGAGGGGTCCCACGGGGACCCCATCCCTTCTGGGGATGGGTTACCACCCATTTCAAATGGGTGCAAACTGTGATTGCTTTGCGACCGCGTTCGCGGTCACAAAGCAATCTGGCATTGCACTGCGACTCGCAATTAGAAAGGGGACTCCTCTTCCTAATTGCGACTCGCAAACCCGTTTTGCGATTCGGTAACCAGGTGACCGATTCGCAAAAGGGGTTTTGTGCATTGTAAACTGCGGTAATAAGCATTAAGACCACAGACCTGTATTTACAAAGTTTCCCCATGTGTTGTGCATCTAATGCTAATTTCCCTTGCATTTTAACCCCTTCGCTGCCAGGCCTTTTTTCCTCCTGTGCCGAGCCTTTTTTGGCTTGAGGTAAAAAAAACAGCCATTTTTCTCTACGTTTTACTCTGTAGCTTTTTCCTGCAATGTCATATTTTCAAAAGCAATATACCAATACGTCTGCTGGACTCTTCTGGTTGCGGGGATATATAGGGCTTGTAGGTTCCTCAAGAACTTTAGGTACCCAGAGCCAATAAAGGAGCTGCACCTGCAACAGGTTTTCATTGTATACCGGTCATACAGCTATTAAATTGGTGAAATATAAAATGTGAGAAATAGGTATCAAGAATAGCTTTGTATTTCCAAAATCGGAACAAGAGAAGGTGTTGAGAAGCAGTGGTTATTTGCACATCTCTGAATTCAGGGGTGCCCATACTAGCATGTGAATTGCAGGGCATTTCTCAACTAGATGTCTTATTTACACACAGGCTTACATTTGGAAGGAAAAGACATAGAGAGAGACAAGGGGCAATAACACTTGTTTTGCTATTCTGTATTTCCCCAAGTCTCCAGATAAAAATGGTACCTCACTTGTGTGGGTAGGCCTAATGCCCGCGACAGAAAACGCAACATGGACACATCACATTTTTACATTGAAATCTGACGTGTTTCTTGTGAAGTGCCTAGCTGTGGATTTTGGTCTCTAGCTCAGCTGGCACCAAGGGAAACCTACCACACCTGCACATTTTTGAAAACTAGACAACTAGGGAAATCCAAGATGGGGTGTCTTGTGGGGCTCTCACCAGGTTCTGTTACACAGAATTCTTTGCAAACCTCAAACTTTGGCTAAAAAAACACTTTTCCCTCATATTTCAGTGACAGAAAGTTCTGGAATCTGAGAGGAGCCACGCATTTCCTTTGACCCAGCATTCCCCTAAGTCTCTCGATAAAAATGGTACCTCACTTGTGTAGGTAGGCCTTGCGCTCGCAACAGGAAGTGCTTCAAAACACAAGGTGGACACATCACATTTTCCCAAAGAACACAGAGCTGTTTTGTGCAACGGTCCTAACTGTGGATTTTGGCCTCTAGCTCAGCAGCACCTAGGGAAACCTACCAAACCTGTGCATTGTTGAAAACTAGACACCTAGAGGAATCCAAGATGGGGTGAGTTGTGGGACTTTCACCAGGTTCTGTTACCCAGAATCCTTTTCAAACCTCAAACTTTGGCTAAAAAGCACTTTTTCCTCACATTTCGGTGACAGAAAGTTCTGAAATCTGAGAGGATCCACAAATTTCTTTCCACCCAGCGTACCCTCAAGTCTCCCAATAAAAATGGTACCTTACTTGTGTAGGTAGGCCTAGCGCCCAAAACAGGAAATTGCCCAAAACATAATGTGGACACATCACATTTTCCCAAAGAACACAGAGCTGTTTTTTGCAAAGTGCCTAGCTGTAGATTTTGGCCTCTAGCTCAGCCGGCACCTAGGGAGACCTACCAAACCTGTGCATTTTTTAAAACTAGACACCTAGGGGAATCCAAGATGGAGTTGTGGGGCTCTCACCAGGTTCTGTTACCCAGAATCCTTTGCAAACCTCAAACTTTGGCTGAAACAATACTTCAGTGACAGAAAGTTCTGGCATCTGAGAGAAGCCACAAATTTCCTTCCACCCAGTTTTCCCCCAAGTCTCCCAATAAAAATGGTGCCTCACTTGTGTGGGTAGGCTTAGTGCCGCGGCAGGAAATGCCCCAAAACACAAGGTGGACACATCACATTTTCCCAAAGAAAACAGAGCTGTTTTTTGCAAAGTGCCTAGCTGTGGATTTTGGCCTCTTGCTCATCCGGCATCTAGGGAAACCTACAAAACCTACACATTTTTCAAAACTAGACACTTAGGGGGATCCAAGATGGGGTGACTTGTGGGGCTCTCACCAGGTTCTGTTACCCAGAATCCTTTTCAAACCTCAAAATTTGGCTAAAAAAAACACTTTTTCATCCCATTTTGGTGACAGGAAGTTCTGGAATCTGAGAGGAGGCACAGATTTCCATCCATCCCGCGTTCCTCAAAGTCTCCCAATAAAAATTGTACCTCCCTTGTGTGCCTAGCCTCCACGACAGGAAATGCCCCAAAACACAAGGTGGACACATCACATTTTCCCAAAGAAAACACAGCTGTTTTTTGCAAAGTGCCTACCGGTGGATTTTGGCATCTAGCTCATCCGGCACCTACGGAAACCTTCCAAACCTGCACATTTCTTTAAATCCAAGATGGGGTGAATTGTGGGGCTCTCACCAGGTTCTTTTACCCAGAATAATTTGCTAACCTCAAAATTTGGCTAATAAAACACATATCCCTCACATTTCGGTGACAGAAAGTTCTGGAATCTGAGAGGAGCCACAATTTTCCTTCCACCCAGTGCTCCTCCAAGTCTCCCGATAAAAATGGTACCTCACTTTTGTGGTTAGGCCTACTACCCACAAAAGGAAATGCCCCAAAACACTATCGGGACCCATCAAAATGATCAAATACAAAACTACCTGTTTTTGCGGGCGGGGAGCACCTTTCGTTTTTGGTCCTGGGCTCAGCAGCCATCCAGTGAAACCTACCAAACCCAGACGTTTCTGAAAACTAGACACCCGAGGGAATCCAGAGAGGTGTGACTTGCGTGGATCCCCCAATGTTTACTTACCCAGAATCCTCAGCAAACCTCAAATTTAGCTAAAAAAAATAACATGTTTCCCACATTTCTGTGTGGGATCACCGCACCGGGACAAATTTCCTACCACCCAACATTCCCCTCAGTCTCCCCGTAAGAATGATACCTCACTGTGTAGGTGGGCCAAGTGCTTGCGACAGGGAAGAGCCAAAAACATGTCGAAATTGAGGGGGAACCAAAGCAGGTCCAAAACGGCAGTTTGAAAAAAAGAATTTTTAGGCTGACAAGTGCAGCAGAATTTTTATCAGTATAGATGAGACAGTGCTGGGTGGTAGGAATTTTGTGGATTCCTGCAGATTGCGGAAGGATCCAACACAAAAATTTGGGAAAAATTTGTGATTTCCTGCAAAGTTGGGGGTTTGCAGGGCATTGTGGGTAAGAAAATGGTGCGGGCGGCATGTGAAGCACATCACTCTGGAATCACCCAGATGTTTCGTTTTCAGATGTGTTTAGGTCATGAATTTTTCTACATGGCAGCATCCCAAAGTCCATAAAGTGCATCCTTTACCATTCCAAGTGGGACGATTTTGCGAGTTAGCCAAGCTCTCATGGCCCAAATGTAAAACTAAACGCCAAAAGAATGAAATGTCCTCTTGCTTGCCGTGGGATAAGATGTTTTAGTGTGTGGGGGGAGAGCCTAAAGACTGTTACCCCCTTCAGTTGGAGTGGGGGCATAACCAGGACCATACAGGTGGGTAGCCACCAACTCACTATTTTTTTTTCTTTCCCTGGCATCTTGTAGACTTTCTGCCACCTGGGGGTGTGGATCGAGGTTAATTGCCCCATCTGCCGTCTGGTGGGAACAACAACTTTGGCCCCATTTATTTGGGGTGGGGTAACCCCCCTCTTATTTTGAAAAAATCTTCCCTGGTTTCTGGTGGGCTTTCTGCCCCCTTAAGGGCAGATGGGCCTTCCAAAAATAGGCCAATCTATGGCCAACAGTAATGTGCCCCCATGGGAAGCGACCCTTGCCTAAGGGGCTGCCCACCCAAACAAAATACACACATACACACACACCAGTCTCTGGTGCCTAAATGTGGCCTAAAATAAATGTGTCCCACCCCAGGGGAGTGACCCTTGCCTAAGGGGTCACTCCCCTTGTGTGAAATTGGCACAAAAAGAAATCCCCGGTGCCTATGGGTTTCTGCCCCACTTGGGGGCAGATCAACCTAATAAAAATAGACTGATCTGCAGAGGGGGCAGAAATGGTCTAAGTACAATTTGCCCCCCAGGGGATCGACCCTTGCCTAAGGGGTCGCTCCCCATATATAAAAAAAAAAAAGTAAACATAAACAAAAATATATCCCTGGTGTCTGGGGGTTTCTGCCCCCCCGGGCAGATCAGCCTAATTAAAATAGTCCGATCTGCCCTTAGAAGGGGGCAGAAAAGGCCTAAAAATAATCTCCCCCCCCCCCGGGGAGCAGCCTCTCCCCTTATGCGCAAGTATTAAAAAAAAAAAAAGCCCTGGTGTCTAGTGGTTTCTGACCCCCTTGGGGCAGATTAGCCTTATTAAAATAGTCCGATCTGCCCCCAGGGAGGTAGAAATGGCCTAAAAATAATCTCCCCCCCCCCCGGGGAGCAGCCTCTCCCCTTATGCGCAAGTATTAAAAAAAAAAAAAGCCCTGGTGTCTAGTGGTTTCTGACCCCCTTGGGGCAGATTAGCCTTATTAAAATAGTCCGATCTGCCCCCAGGGAGGTAGAAATGGCCTAAAATAAATTTGCCCCCCCCCCCGGGGAGCGACCCTTGTCTAAGGGGTCCCTCACCTTGCGTGAAATTTGCCTTAACAAAAACTCCCTGGTGTTTAGTGGTTTCTGCTCCCCTTGGGAGCAGATTGGCCTAATAAAAATAGCCCGATCTGCCCCCAAAGGGGGCAGAAATGGCCTAAATATAATTTGCCCTCTAGGGGAGCGACCCTTGCCTAAAAAACAACAAAGAAAACGATCCCTGGCGCCTAGAGGTTTCTGCCCTCCCTGGGGGCAGATCGGCCTAATAACAAACAAACAATTGCCCCCCCGGGGAGCGACTCTTGCCCAAGGGGTCGCTCCTATTATGCCAATTTCATTTTTGAAATTATTCCCTGGTGTCTAGTGGGCATTTCAGAAGCCAGATCTCTTCATGATCTGGCTGCTGAAATGCTCTGAGAGACTTCAAAGAGAAGGAAATTCCTTTCCTTCCCTTTGAAGCCTTTGAAGCCCCCATCACATGATCGGAAGAGAAATGGTTTGCATTTCTCTTCCGATGGGAGGTGGCATCTGATTGCGGGCTGATGTCATCAGACGACACTGGGAGTTCAGGAGGGTCGGGGTGGGAGGGGAAGGGCTTCCCCATCCATCCCTGCCCTGGGGAGGTGGGAGGGAAGCCCACAGAGGGAGCGCTAGTGCTTCCTCCGATCTCATGTGCCAGGACGTAATGGTTACGTCCTCAGCACAGGAGCACTGTGCCGGCGGACGTAACCATTACATCCCCAGCACAGAACAGGTTAATAGCACTATAAGTATAATCATTCCTGTAAGTCCCTTTTTCTAATTTCTCCTTTAATGCCTTTCTCTTGTCAACTATGTGATCTAAGAAGCTTTTCTCTAAAGGTGTAAGCAAGCATGTCAGGTTATGTCTATGTGCCTAAGCTGTGCCAAATGTCAATGTAGGGGCAAAGAAACCTTTATCTATTACTATATCATTATCTTTAGCTACCCTACTCTAATACCTAATTATAGGAACAAACAAAAACACAACATCATAATTTGAGTAAAAGTACTGTATCTAGCCCTGGTTATAAAATCTTGTTAGCAGGAGACTACAACTTATTCCGTAGGTTAAAGGCAAACTATGATAAGTAACTCCTTCTTCAACTGATGAAGGAATCTGCATACACACATAGCAATTCTTCGCATCCATTGTCTCAACACACTCACTCAATAAGCGATAGAAAACATTAGAAGAAAGTTCTCCTTGTGCATTAGTATCCCCATACAAATATTTCTTATCTAACCTAAACTTTTCTATTGCCGTTAGTGCAGTAGTCATCTCAAAAGCAGAAGTATGGTTGGCTTCACTCTTATCAAGAACAGACATACCCACATTCAACATCACAAACAATATCCCACACATAACCACCAAACCAACACTCTTATATTTACAGCACCTAGTATTCATGCCCTGCTGACTAATGTTACTCATGATCTGTAAAGAATCGGAAACCAGAAGAAATTTAGAAAACATGCAACTCTTCTTTCAGCAGTTATTTAAAGCTCTCAGTCTCACATCCAGGATCCCTTGTCAAAATCGGTAAGCAGCTTTGTCAAAATCAGGTTCCAAAAGTCAAACCAGGTTATCAATGTCTCTTTTGGTTACTTTCAACAGTCTCTTTTCTCAAAATGTTTTCTCAGATTGTTTCAACAGTTCAATTCATCAGCTTCCTTCAAGTGCCAAAATACTGACCCGGAATGTCCCTATCAAAACAAAAAGACAACAACTCTTACTACCATTCACTTGTAGTCGTATACGCCCATTCAGGACCTGCGTAACTTTGACTTGCTAGTCTCTTTCTTTTCAACTTTCGATCGCCATTCTGTTCTCCTTCACTTAGATCTTCTCTACTTGTGGTGTTTACTTCTTCCTCTATTGTTGTCTCAGCAACCACTTCTTTTCCTTTTTCTACTTGTGGCTCCGGCCACATATCTCCTTTTAGGGGACCTTTTGTCAGTGTTCTTTTCAGCCTCAAACTTGAACCTTCTCCTTGTTCTGCAATGTTTTCTTGACGGACCTGCAATCGGCTCAGGAGGAGACAGATCACAATGACTTTGATCCACCTCAACCCCATTCCCCTCTGGGTCTGACAGTTGCTCTGTTTGTCTCTCAAGATCATCTGCTTCTGGAAAAGCCCTCCTGTGACTAGGCTCTCCTGCTGCCTCAATTGAGATAGGCTATCCGTCACCCTCCTGGAGGTCCTTCGGCTCTCACAGGAGTGACTGAATCGTCCTTAGCAGACTCAGATCTGGTCTCAGTTCCCCTTTTTTTTCTTTTCGGGCCTGAGACCTGTTTAGCCATTGTTGGTACTCTCAAATACTCTTCTTCTTCATGATCCAGTGGACATGCCACTTTCTTCGTGTGACTCACATGAATCCAGTTTGGAATTCCAGCACACTTCACAGCTGTGGTCGTTGAGCTACCTGATAAGGTCCTTCCAATGAGACTGCTAACACGTTTTCCTCACATGTTTCCAGACCACAACCCAGTCTCCAGCTCTCAGATTGTGCCCTGGGTCATGGATCGGTGGCAGTGTGGTAGCTTCCAGCTGCTGAGAGAAAGAGCAAACCACATCAGCCAGACCTTTGCAGTAGTTCAACACCCTATCATCTGTAATGCTGACAAGGACATTTGCAGGCACCACTGGCATCCTCATTGCTCTGCCCATGAGGACCTCATGCGGCGACAATCCTGTCTTCCTGTCAGGTGTGTTTCTCATTGACTTTAGCACTAAAGGCAATGCATCTGGCCATTTCAAATTTGTGGACGCACACATCTTTGCAACTCTTGACTTCAAGGTACCATTCATCTGTTCCACTAGTCCTGATGCTTCAGTGCAATAACTACAATGCAACTTCTGTTCAATGTTCAATGCTGCACACAGTAATTTACTCACTTCATTGTTGAAGTGACTTCCCCTATCTGATTCTAAAGAGATCGGAAACCGGAAACACAGTATCAGTTCCCTAGGCAGTAGTTTCGCTACTGTGAGACTATCATTTCTTCGAGTAGGGTGAGCTTCAATACAGTGACTAAAGATGCAAAAAATCACCAACACATATCTCAAACCTCCACACGCAAGCATCTCAATAAAATACATCTGCATTCTGCTGAATGGACCTCCCGCTCTTACAATGTGGCTCAAATTAACTACTGTCCCTTTTCCTGCGTTTAGCTGTTGGCAAATGACACAATAATGGCAAACTGCTTCGGCAACTTGTCTAAACTTTGGGTTGAACCAATCATGTTTGAACAACCGAATCATTGCATCCCTCCCAATATGTGCTTGACAATGATAGTACCTCACCATTTGAGACAACAGGCTATTTGGCAAAACCAATTGACCATCTTCTGAAACCCACAATTCATATTGTCTTTGCATAAATTTCATTTTGCTCCATGAACGTTTTTCCTCCATCAACATTATTCTGCATCTTTTTCAATTCTTCCAAAGTGTCAAATATTTTCAATGCATAACTTGTACAAGTTTCGCCTTCTTCAGATAACAGTTCCCAATTGTCTTTGAATGACATACAGTTCAATGTGCAAAACCTTGTGACTTGATCTACATATCTATTTACCAATGACACAAAGTCCTGTGACTTCAGATGTGCACTGCATTTCACCATGGCAATCTTTTCAGACATTTGAATAGCATGTAACAATTCATTAATTCTCTCACCATTTCTCATTGGCGAACCAGAAGAGGTCCTGAAACCTCTCCGTGACCACAACTGGTCAAAATCATGGACTATTCCAAATCCGTATAGATGGTAACTTTCGACTGACCAGAAAGTTACCAGCTCTAGTAAAGGCTACCAGCTCCGCTACTTTGGCAGAATACACTCCTCGAAGCCAGGATGCTTCCAAAATACCAGTAATTGTGCACACAGCATATCTTCTGTCAGTGTCCCTGCATTGTCTCTCAGACAAGAACCAACAACAAAGATAAACTGGTAATTTTCTTCCAATCGGGTATCTCTAATGTCAGGTCTCGGTTTTGTGCATAAGTCAGTTACTTCAAGACAATCATGCTCAACATCTTCCATCTTTTCAACTAACACATTCTCATTTAGAAGTAAGGTTGCCAGGTTCAGCCCTGTACATCTTTTCAATGACACATTTGGGGACCCTAGAATACTCATTTCATATCTGGTCAACCTCGCACCAGTCAAATATTGGGTTTTCGTCCTTGTAGGTAAAATCTCAATAGAGTGAGGGACTATTACAGTCAGGATGTGTCCAATCACAATCCCCTCACACTGTATGAGTCTCTGACAAACTGCTACAACTGCACACAAACAACCTGGTAAGGCTGCTGCAACTGGGTCCAAAGTAGCTGAAAAATTTGCTACTGGGCGATTTACACCTCCATGGACCTGTGTCAATACAGACAAAGAACATGCATCACACTCATGATAAATCAATGTGAAAGGTTTTGTGAAATCAGGCATTCCCAGCGCTGGAACCTTGCGCAAACTCTCTCTCAATTCAGTGAACGCTTTTATTCCAGCCTGGTCAAATACTATAGGTTCAGTGACTTCCTTATGAGTCAGCTTCTGCCATGGTCTTGAAATGACTGAACAATTGGGAATCCATTGCCGAATATAGCCTACCATCCCTAAAAACATCCTGACATCTCTCTGTGTGGTCGGGGGATTTATCTGCAATATGGTTGTATTCCTTTCTCTAGATATCTTTCTTGAACCCTTCTCAATCTGGTGATCCACATATTTCATTACTTTCTAACAGTATTTCAATTTAAGCAGACACTTTGTGACCATTCTTTCCCAAATGGTTCAACAGGGCAATCGTATCGTACTTGCACTCGTCCCTGGTTTTGGAGGCAATCAGCAAGTCATCAATGTACTGCACCAAGGTCGATTGGAAAGGCAAGTCCAACGACTCTAAATTCTTTTTCAAGATATGATTGAATACGGAAGGTGACAGAAAACTCCTGAGGAATTCTACACCAGCAATAAACCTGATCCAGAAATTTGAAACAAAAGAGAAATTGACTATCCTCATGAAGAGGCACAGAAAAGAGGGCTTGCGACATATCAATGACAGTGAACCCCTCAGCATCACATGGAATCTGAAACATTATCACAGCTGGATTTGGCACCATGGGACAACATTTGACCACAATCTCATTTATTTTTCTCAAATCCTGAAAAATTTGAACTTTCACACAGGGCTTTTGCAAACCCATTATCAGTGAATTATATGGACTGCTCAATTCTTCCTTCAGAACCCCTTGCTTCACAGAGTCTGCATTTATCTGAGCTACTTCATAAGGACATCTTGCGGTATGTGGTACTGTGGAAGTTGAGAGAAAACTGCACTTGACAGTAACGTTAACTGGCTCAACTCCCTTTATTAAACCTACTTCTTTTCCTGTGTAATCCTACACTTTCTCTTTAACCATTCCCTGCAACTAAGGAGGAAGCTCTTTCACTGTGAACATTGGGAAAAATTCAGTCGGAGGGTACTCCTCACTTGTAGTTTCACTTTCCATCTCTGGGGCTTGGTCTTCTTCGTCATCACCATTTGTCTGGATCTCAATTCCATCACTTGAACAGGTTATTGAACACTTCGTTTTACACAGCAAGTCTCTTCCCAGAGTGAATCGCAGACTACGAATCTGTGCAATCCCTGAAAGTTGCCAATCTCAGCTTGAACTTGATCTGTAATTGGGTTTATCAAATACTGGTTTGCTACTCCCACAACCTGAACTGTTCTACCTGAAAGGGGTCCATTTGGAACTTCTGCTCTTCTTACTGTAGAGTGTGTAGCTTCTGTGTCAACCAAGAAAGAAACTCTGTGATCCATGACCTTTCCCTTCACATAGGATCCTCTTTGATCTACTTCTAAGGAGGTTGCATGCACACACGGCTCCTCATCTGAACTGTCACTCATCCACTCATCGTTTATTGTAGTCTCACTGTGAAACAGGAATTGGTGTACTGTGTTACTACTTTGGTTAAGCCTCTGACCTGTGACCTGTTGAGAAAGCATCATCTCTTGCTGTTTCATCGGGGCTTGAGGTATTTGAATGTGCTGTCTATGTACCAGAGGAACCTGTTGTTACATTGGCTGCAACTGTGTCATTTGTACACGTGGCATTTGTACCTGCTGCATAGGCTGAAAATTTTGCACTTGATTCACATTATTCAAAAAATTTGGATTAGGCCCTCTCACTGTCGGTCCTCTCACATTCTGGAATTAATTGATGTCATTACTCTACTGAACAACACCGTCCTGCACCATCATTGGACACTCCCTTTTCCAATGTCCAATGGCTCCACAAACGTGACATGGCACTAGCTTCTTCATTCCGTGCACATCATTCTCAACCTCTACAGTATTTAAGTCTGTAACATGATTCATATTTCCTCCTTGACCTCTACCTCTCACCTGGCGCTGAACCATCATGTTCCCCTGCTGCTGCTGCGGAAAATTCCCTTGCACCTCTGTTTGAGCTGCTTTAATCTGCATCACCATCGCCTTCTCTTTCGATATTTTCTGCTTCAACTCCAGCTCATCACTACAGTATTTCATATACTGCAATACCTCATCAAACAGCTTTGCTTGCCAGCAAATCAAATGACTCTTAATCATGTGGCTAATTTCAGGTCACAATCCTTCGTCAAATCTGAACACAAAATGGAACATGTCTTTCGCCTCAATTGTCTCTGTACCACTGTAATGCTTGAATGACTGCAATAATCTCTCATAATACACATGAATTGACTCCTTTGCTTCCTGAGCTGTCCTGTCAATCCTCTGTCAATCAATATTCCTTGGCGAAATTCTCATTTTCAAAAACTCAATCGCCTTATAGTAATATTTAATTAACTCAGAAGTTGGTGCACCTGTATTTTTGTCTCTTTCTGGTTCACTTGTTGGCAATTCTACACTCCTCTTACATTCAGTCCACAGATCAGCTGGAACCACTATCTCTAGTAATGTGTTCTAGTCCTCCCATAGGCACTTTGCGGGTTTCACAAACCTGTCTGTCTACTGATACCACTCTACTGACTTTTCTCTCAATTTTGGATAGTCATTTGTACACAACAGAATGTCACTTCTGCTCCATGGGACATGAACAAAATTCCCCCCTGGAATCTCTCTCATTGGTAATATTTTCACTGGATCTTTATCCTGCTGTACATTAGCAGTCAGCTCCAAAGAATCCCTTTTTCTCTTGTCTCTTTTCTTTATCCACCTGCCTTCCCATTTGTCTATGCTCTCCAGGTCTGAGCACTTTGAAGCAATTCCTCATGGTGTGCCTTCATTCCGGCAGATTTCAAGTGTTCAAATTCTTTAGCTTCAAAATCTAATCTGTAACTTCTTTTCAAATGCTTTGTTTGTCTGTTTCTATGTCGTACTTCTCTGCCAAGTCTGCTAATTTCTGATGAACATTGCTCACCTCCCTCATAATCTTCGGGCAAAAATATCTCAACTCTGCCTCTGTGTAGGACTCTAACCTATTCACACCCACAGTTCCCTCAATGAGTTCACCCTCTTCCATGCTTAGCCTAGCACCATTCAAATACCCCTCTCCCTTAGGAGCACTCTGTGGGGTATTCAGCTTGTCTAGCCATTCAGTCAGCTACTGAGCTGTCAATACTTGCAACAACATGTTACTTGCTTGGACCGGTGGCACCTGCTGTGCAACTACATTCAGGGTTTGCGGTGTCAATAATTTCAAACTCGGACTAACGTTTGACCCTGCCATAGTATCTGGAAGTGGTACAAATGGATTAAGGTCTATCAATGATCTTGATCCGTCAAAAGTGTGTCCCACAGGAGAGACTACTCAAGCATTTTCATGATGTCCTCCACTCATTATATTCTAGGACATTGCTCCCTGTTCACCTACAGTAGGTTTCTTCTGTGCAAATAATGGTACCGCTGGACCAACAGTAATTGGTGGCAATATAGCATCTGGGGCTATTCTGGCACTGATGCTCTGTGGGAGAGTAACTCCCAATTTTTGATTCATCATCAGAGTTATATCTGACTGTGTCCCTGTTACCGGAGTGAATCTTGACATTACCTGTGGCTGCACTTGGGGCCATAAAATTGGGGTTGGTTCAGTCTGAAAAAACATCGGTCTCGGGTAAACGTGTTCCATAGGCACCATTAAGTTGGAAGTCGTTTCCATAATGGGCACATCAGGATAAATTCTCTGAACCTGTGGCGGATGCACCTGATTTTGCAATACAGGAGTAGTAGGCAGATTAGGACCACTCTACATCACATTCTGTGTCAGGCCAGCATTAATCTGCATCAGACTCATTGTCCCATTAACCTGTGTTGGAACTGTGGGATCTGCACTGGTACTCTCAGACCACTCTCATGTACTGTATATGGTGGTGGGTGATCTCTCGATAACTGTGTAACAAACTCATTATGATCTGATTACTCCTCCACTGTTGAAGACTTTCTAGCCTTCCTACTGTCGGATGGACTTCTGTTAGTCTTCCTAGTGGCTTTGCTTCCTTTGTTCTCATTGTCCTGCATAATTGCCGGAAACACCTTAATTCTGTGCACAGTCTCCATCCTCCAAACTCTCTGAACACTGTCCCATCTAGCCTCTGCTGGAGTCTTTTCTGCCTTTCTCATCCTCCTCTTGAATTTCTGTCGCTGTTGCTGTCTGGCTACTAAGTTCCAAATCGCTAATGCCTCAAACTGGGCTGGTCTCAGAAGGAGCTTCGATTCATATAGCACCTTCCTTAAATGTTCCAAAACCCTCAAATTGAACATCCCATTTGTAGGAAATGCTAAGTTCCTATGCTTTTCTGTTAAGTTGCACAATTGCTTTAGCCAAAGACATGGTGCGACACCTTTTCTTCCATTACAACGTAAGCTGGTGTACCTTCTGGCGGTGTATTCTCACCTACACTCGTTGTAATATACATGTCTCCCCTTAAGGCACTCTTTAATGCTTGAAATTTTTGTATCTTTTAAAAAAAAAATGTATTCAAAATCAAATCAGGAAGTGACTTTTATTCCCAAGATTCCATTCACCTACGTTCTCAAACAATCGCCTCTCACGGATGGCTGCCAATCCATGCGCGACCTTTCTCACTAACCAGCCTATCCCAGCGTGACTCCAATGATATCATTCTCACACGTACTGTGGCTGACAAAGTCTTGTGGCTTGCCCTCCCAATCTCTGATTCACACAAACTAATACAAAAATTGCAAGCACTAATCAAAAAACAAAAAAACAAAAAACAAAAACAAATCTGCTGGTTTACTACAGGAAAGGTAACACAATTGCTTCAGAAACCTTATGGATTTCTCACTAACAGCTCTTCCCGCACTTACAGCTACTACTTCTTTCTTGGTCTCCTAGATTTGCAAGCAAAATTCAACACACAAATGTTACTCTCAAATGATCAATGGGTCTGTCCTGGTGCACATAGAACTATCCAAATTTCAGTCAAAAAATGTCTCTTTCACTCACTTTACCCACACTTTGACTTGTTGACCACACCCGATCAACCTACTAAACCAGACAGATTGCAACATAAAACCAAGTGTCTCATACACTTTTCAAAATACTCCAGAGTCTTAGACCACGCAGAGTCCGTACATCAACAACCATGTGGACAATTTTTTAGCACAAAGCGCCACACACATGTGACATTCGACAACCTCCCTACTCTCATACTGCAGAGTATGCACACTCCTTCTACAACTTAATTTGGAGTATGCAAACTCCCTAGAACCCTCACAAACCTCACAATTCACCTGCGATTTCCATAAGGTGTGCAAGCGCAACCTACTTCATTCACACTGTCACTAGAATGCTGAAAACATCCTCAAACAACCATTAGCAGGATCCAAGATTCTGGGAAAGTCATTTTTGGAATTAAGGGAACATCATTTTCTCTCCAATTAGCATCATTGAAAAACAAAATCCAAATCTCAATAAAAATGAATTCTCAAAGGACCAACTCATCAAGCTGTTACCATCTCTGGGAACAACTGTACGAAGCTCTTAGGGAGACGAACCTTCACCTCTCTCTACCAACACTGTTAACACCTGTTATTCTATACCGGACGTCTATGATGAGCTCTTAATAAGACGAATCATCAGCCTCTCTTATCATCTCAGTTAACACCTGTCACTCTCTACCGGACGTCTATGATCAGATCTTAAGGAGACTAACCATTACCTCTGCTACCATCTCTGTTAGCGTGTCTGACCTTAATAAGTAAACTTACAAGGGGACTAGAATAGGTCGATGAACCTTTTGACTCGCAATTAAAATATTCTTACCATAGCTCCAGTACATAATCAATACAGAATAGTCAATAATCATTAGCAATCAATAACAACAATAATCAGTGGAGTCAGTAATTGGCATGCACCATGACCTTTCAGTCATGAATAACCACACCTTTTAGTGAAAGTTAGAATATCTATTTCCCTATATTAACAATGCTAAGGTCATGTAGATTAATCTCAAAATCAAATGAAACACATACAGAAACAATACTGGCTGTCCAAAGCGGCGGAAGAAACGTAATCTAATCAAAGCTTGAACTACAACACATTCTAAGGTCACAGTGCAAATCAGTAACAAAATCAACTGCGTCAAAGTAATCACATACATTAAGTTTAGCAGAGAAATTCATCAAGCATTAATCCCTATTAGTATGATTTCATTAGTGAGGATCCTTTACTACACCAGATTAACATCAGCATGTTGGGTTTCATGCAAAACAATTTGGTAACACAAATTTGGAAAAACATCTAACTATGGCTCTAAACAATGCAGTTGGTACCTAGAAAGAAAAAGCAAATATGCATAATAATCAACAGTCTAGCTCATAATATCTATCCTCAATGTGGATCAGCATGCAGAGTCAGTCTTCCTCCTCAGGACATCAGTCGACCAGCAAGGCTTCAGGATTCAGCATCAAAGTTCAGAAAACGCAAAGTCTCTGAGCAATAAAGTTAAACACATCTCTTGTCAAGACGTACAAGAAATATTGACCTTTTGGCCTACAAGAAAATGGTGTCTTCTCTCAGTGCAGTATCGTTAACTTAAAACTCCTTAAACTACTTCCTAAATCCCTATTGGTCAATTAATCACATGTTCACACTTTGTCCAATAAAACTAAGATCCCAAATCTATGAATTCTACTGTTACTCCGTTCATCGTTGACTGGTTTGTCTTGCAATGTCCTCATCATCTGGCTTGTGAGGTAACAATATTGTTGCAGCTTCCACTCCAGTCAGTATCTCCATTGTTCTCCTCCTAAGAAAGTCAGTCTCACACGCATTACACACAAAATGTTACATTAACGAGAACAGCATCTTCTAGCAGTCGATTCTCATGAGAAACAATTCTCAGCTGCGAGCACATAATGCAAAATGGAAATTCACAGTTTAACTCTCTAGGACAGCCATTTATTAAACATTAAGAAATACAGCTTTAACATGAGTCATGGCAAGTAGGCCAAGACATTCGCTAAGTTATGGCCTACAATCAATAAAGCTATAGCATAATGCATAACTCTTAATATGACATACTACTACATTAATCAAACATATATTCAACATTTCACACTATTAATTCATTAGTAAGTACACTTTGTGAACATTGGCGGCCACTCTTCGTAATCACATTTTCAAATGTGTGCATTATTTTCTACGTAATTATATTTTCTACACAAATCCATTTTCAGAATACATGAAAATTCGTTAATAATTCTTATTAATACACCTGCGCTAGCACATGTGATCTTAGTGTGATCACTCCACTTGCTATGCCTCTTTAAATCTGAACATTAAGCTTTGCATGTTAACCAAATATAACCCAAAGTACAGAAACATGTGACATATTCCTAATAATGGTAACTTTGCACTTTGATTCACTTGCCGTAGAGAATATTTGAGAGATGGGAAGTAAGGAATAATGTATATGTATATACAGTCACCATTATGTAGTTATCGCTTGGTCACACTTTACAAGAAAAAGGTCCTCCAGCTCTGCTCTTTTTAGGAAAGTTTTGGGGTACTCTATCAAGAAGGGGCTGAGAAAAAGGGGGAGATACAATGCTTTCTCCCAAGCAATTTCCATAGAGAAAATTAGACAACAATGGTGAAAAAACGTCTGAAATGAATTACAACAAATTTTACAGGAGCTATCTCTTTACCCAGACAAATGTTTTTGTTTAAATGATTTGGTGTAAATATGTAATTTTAGATAAATTTGGGTTAACAAAATAGAGATATTTAGCCCTGGAGGAGTCACATGAGAAACAAAATGGCAAAATAAAGCATTCTGATTGACTAGACCATTAAAACTGAGATCTGCCTTTCATCCTCCAGTAGCTGTGATTGAATTGAGTAGAAATGTTGTGGCCATCAGTGGAAAAAGTATAAGGGGGCAGGGAAGGAATACCCTGACCTCCTAGCACTTATAGAGTCTGTTTGAAGGGGGTCCCTGAGGGACCTTTTCTGGGGAACAAAAAAAAATTTGGGGTTGTAACGGTCCTGCAGGAGCCAGTGCAGCCCCGTATACTCCCGTGGTGAGGTCATGGGCAGGGCAGAGGCATAAGGTAACGTTATTCAGTTAAAAGTGACATCATGACTATCATTTTCATCTAATTATAATGTCACGTTAATCTTTGTCTTTTCAGTGAATAAGCATATATACAAGAATGCTGCATAATTATTAGGTATGATACCGATGTGACACAGGTCATAATTCCAAGTTGTGTAGGAATGCATAATTTCATAATTAATTATAAAGCCACTGCCTCTTGCATTGATTTGTTTCTCTAGTAATGGTACTGGAGAAGAGGACAGTATCTCAATTTCTCTTAAATAATAAAGTACCTATTTACTAAATAACGTTTAGCATAATTTTGTGAATTTTTACCTGTAAAGGCAGACGTTTGTGAGGACACTCTAACAGCGCAGTCTCCTTAACAAGTATAGAATGAAGATGACAGCCTGTGAGTTATCTAGGAATTAGCTACAATGCGAGGGCAGGCAAAAAAAATGCAGCCTGGGGAACCCATATGGGACATACATATGGTTACATTTTTAAGAAGAGAATCAATTTCCAGAGAGATATATCAGAGTTTAACCCGTAGTTTTTCTTTGAAATTTAGAGCAAATTTAATTTTTTTTATGAATTTCATGAAAAAAGTCAGAAGCCAAGTCATGAACAATGTTCACATATGCTAAACACTGGAATTAACTCCCCCTCAGATGCATGCCGGATTTTTAAAAAACTATTCCGTAAACAATTAAAACCCATCGGTTTAAAGAATAATGTAATGTTGACTCTCCCGATGACTGTCTACCTTAGCGCTGGGAGACTCTATAAACCCCTTCATTCATTTATTCATTCAGTTATTTATTCGTTCATTCAAATGCAAAAGCTGGGTTGCATCTTGTTTACACTGGTGTTGCCATGTTTCTGAGGTTTATTAATTAAATCACTAGCCCACGGTTCAATATGCCATTTGCCCACATAAGTTAAACTTTGATGGGCAAATTACATTGAGGACGAAGTCTATTTATCTAAAGCAAAAACAGAACTCCAAGAAGCACTGGATCTTTTTAAAACTAGTTAATGTTATTGGATTTCTAATCAGACGAGAAAAGCTGGTTTCTATCTTCAATTTTATGTAAAATGCTGAAAAAAACGTTTACATCTTGAACCACACAGTATATAATTTAAACATTGAAAGTTCGTTTGTCAATCTGTATGTTCCTAGACGTTCTACTAACCTCCAATTAAGATTACTGTCCATAACACATCATTCCCTAATTATACACTACTTGGTTGCTAGTTTAAAGATCAAATTCTAGGTAACTAATAAAATGTCTCATGTATGGCAATATCAGGTGGAACTGCAGAACCACCTGCTGTGCTGCATTTCTGTACAATGATTGAGAAAGATGTACCTTGCTGCTGTGAACAAGTATTGACTTCAAATAAATAAATCTACATGGATGCAACGTTTGCAAGTAAGGGAAAACTATCTACACATGTATTAATCCCTTAACAGCTGTGCCTACCCCCCACCCCAGCACTGATCCGCTTGTTGGCTATTTGGGGTAGTTTGAGCTTAGCTTAGGCCTTCATAACTTTTTGTCCACATAAGTTATCCATACTAAATTTGTGACCTTTTTTCCACAACATCCTAGGGATACGCAAGGTACCCAGAGTTTATGGGGGGGTTACCCTGGAGGAGAATGAGAAATTAGCCAAAATACAGCTAAAAATTTGTTTTTTTTCAGAAAGGGCTTTAGAAGAAAGCACATGTTTTTTTTCCCTGAAAATGGCATCAACAAAATGCTTGTAGTGCTAGAATCACCATCCTCCCAGCTTTCAGGAACAGGCAGACTTGCATCAGAAAACTAAATTTTTCAACAAATTGTTGTCATTTTACTGGGACATACCCCATTTTTAAAAAATGTTGTGCTTTCATCCTACTTTCAGTTAGTGACAGAAAGGATGTGAAACCAATGCTGGGTCCAGCTAAATATTTGTAAAAAGTAGGAACAAGTCTGAATTCAGCAAGGGGTCAATTGTGTAGATCCTTCAAGTTTTTCCTACAGAAAGTAACAACTACAATAAAAAAATATTGAAATTGAAGTGCAAAAAACAGCCATTTCTATCCATGTTTTCTTCTATCACTTTTTTCAGCTATGGCAGATTTTTGAGAGAAATATATTGTTACATCTGCTGGACTCTTCTGGTTGTGAGGATATATAGGGCTTCTAGGTTCATCAAAACACCTAGGTACCCAGAGCCAAAAAATTGAGCTGCACCTTGCAATGGGTTTTATTTGAATATCGGGTATACAGCAGTTCTTTTGGTGAAATATAAAGAGTGAAAAATAGGTATCAAGGAAACCTTTGTATTTCCAAAATGGGCACAAGATAAGGTGCTGAGAAACAGTGGTTATTTGCACATCTCTGAATTCTGGGGTCCCCATACTAGCATGTGAATTACAGGCCATTTCACAAATAGACTTCTTTTTTACACACTGTCTTACATTTGGAAGGAAAAGTTTAGAGAAAGACAAGGGGCGATAGCACTTGTTCTTCTATTCTGTGTTTCCCCAAGTCTAACAATACAAATGGTACCTCACTTGTGTGGGTTGGCCTACTGCCGGAGACAGGAACGGCAACATGGACACATCACATTTTTACATTGAAATCTGACATGTTTTTTGGAAAGTGTTTAGCTGTGGATTTTGGCCTCTAGCTCAGCCTCAGCTAAGGAACCCTACCAAACCTGTGAATTTCTGAACATTAGACACCTAGGGGAATCCAGGATGGGGTGACTTATGGGAGTCTCACCAGATTTTGTTACCCAGAATACATTGCAAACCTCAAAATTTGCAAAGTTCTGGAATCTGAGAGGAGCCACAAACTTCCTTCCACTCAGCATTTTCCCAAGTCTCCCAATAAAAATGGTACCTCACTTGTGTGGGTAGGCTACTTGCCCGTAAAAGGAAATGCCACAAAACACAACATAGACACATCACATTTTCCCAAAGAAAACTGGTGTGTTTTTTGCAAAGTGCCTTGCTATGATCTTTGGCCTCTAGCTCAGCTGGCACCTAGGGAAACCTACCAAACCTATATATTTTTGGAAACTAGACACCTAGGGGAATTCAGAATGGGGTGACTTGTGGGGTTCTCACTAAGTTCTGTTACCCAGAATCCTTGGCAAACCTCAGCATTTCACAAAATAAACACTTTTTCCTCACATTTCGGTGCTGCTAAGTTCTGGAATCTGAGAGGAGCAACAAATTTCCTTCCACCCAGCATTCTACCATGTCTCTCAATAAAAACGGTACCTCCCCTGTGTGGGTAAGCCTAGTGCCTGTG
Source organism: Pleurodeles waltl (assembly GCF_031143425.1). NCBI lineage: Eukaryota > Metazoa > Chordata > Amphibia > Caudata > Salamandridae > Pleurodeles > Pleurodeles waltl. The sequence continues at coordinate 654,121,843 of NC_090439.1, forward strand.
TCAGGAAGGGATCACACAACGGTCAATGTTAGTCCTTACATGAGGGTAACTGTTGACCTTGGGGTGATACATTTCTGATGCAGGCACTAGGTACAGGCACTCAAGTGGGGTAGTGTTTTTATCAGGACAGGTGGGGAAACACTGGGTGGTAGGAATTCTGTGGATCCAGGCATATTCCTGCAGTTTGTGTGACAGAAATGCAAGAAAAAAATGAGTTTTTATACAACATTTCACCTTTGCATGGTATTCTGGGTAAGAAAACTTTGTGGAATCCACACAAGTCACACCTCAGTGGACTCTCCCAGGTGCTAGTTTCCAGAAATGTCTGGGTTTCCGTATATGGCCACCGAGCCCGGGTCTAAAAACGCAGGTGCCTTCCTTACAAAACCAGGTTGTTTTGTGATAGATAATTGTGATGTCTCCACAATATGATTTGTGCGGTGGAATTTTGGGCTGAACTAAATTGGGGAGCTCCTAAGAGAGCACGCTTTCTGTGCTTGCTGCCACATGCATCTGTTCTCTGGGTTGTGCTAACCACCTATTGTCCCGCTGCACAGACTGTGCTTGCGAAGGGACAGCAGGACTGTCCTCATCACTTCCCTCATAATCACTGTAAGAGGAGTTGTCAGAAAAATCACTCCCAGAGTCTGCACCATTGTCCTATCCCTCAGACGCTGTCTCAGTATCTACTGTCAGAGCTGTCCTCTATAACGCGAGTTAGGGCTTGAGTAGCAGTCATCCAACGAGACGCCATCTCTGCTACGGACTAATCGCTCGCTCTAAAACACCAGCCTACATAGACAGTCACAAAATTGCTGGTGGGTGTGATGCGTGCAACAGTAAAGGTCAGTCACCTTACATTTGCTTCTACCCTCAATCAGTACGTTCTCTCAAGACACTCAAAAAATCAACAAAAAACACACTATTACTTCACCTTGTCAAAAACCAATCATCACAGCCTTTGGAGACTCTGGCGCCCATTCCAACAATTATTATTGGTGCTCCCAATTCCATGACCTCCTTCTCAGATTCCTTCGCTACCACCCAGCAAAAGTGCCCTTCATCTCTCCATAGCACCCCTCGCTCTTTGCGGAAGGTCCCTGTCAACTTTCTATGTTCGGACTTAGTCACTTTTTTGGAGATTTTCTTCAGTGGGATTGTCACGTAGGCTCTAATTATTGGGAGACTAAGGGGGTTATTCTAACTTTGGAGGAGGTGTTAATCCGTCCCAAAAGTGACGGAAAAGTGACGGATTTACCACCAGCCGTATTACGAGTCCATTATATCCTATGGAACTCGTAATACGGCTGGTGGTATATCCGTCACTTTCCCGTCACTTTTGGGACGGATTAACACTCCTCCAAAATTAGAATAACCCCCTAAATCTAACCCACTGCGGGTGACATCTGTCGCTCTAATCCGGGTTTTACTCCGGCTAACTAGCAGTGCCTCATCTCTACCAAAGGTTAGTGATGACTGGGCAGCCAAGCGCATGACATACTTGGCTTCTCAGTGAAGTCGTGGTCACTCAGGTCTCATCCGGTTCTCTCACTTACAATTCAGTCTCATATATAAATGACAAACATAAGCAGTAGGTGTTTTAATAATGCATTTAATAAAACGACTGCATCTTAGATAGCAAAGCATGAGCTGCAATAACCAGGATGAGACAACATGACAGTATTAAAATTGTGACGAGAAGAGTGAAACATCAAAACAACGCTATCCTATTGTCACTATAATCAATGGACTAATCACTACCTAGGTTATGATCGAGCACGGCATTTAAGCTCTAAATCTGCCCTTCAGGTTCCCCTGGCAAGACATCAACCCCAGACCTGAGCAAAGGCTTGCGGTCTGCGTTAGCATCTGTAGTGAAGCATTCGGCAATCAGCATACAGTCGTGGCTCACTGGCTGGAATCTCCCTCTAACGTGTAAGGGACAAGGGAGTGTTTTTATAATACCACAACTGATGTCCGAGAAAATGTCCCTACGTAAGGATGTGTATTGTCTACGAATGTTGGAGACTAAACTTCTACCACGTTCACCGGCAATGTACCATGCTGTAGCCTTGGAAGGAGCACAGAGTGATCAAGAATGCCTTGTTTGAGAACAGAGTGCTGGCCTAGGCAAAAACAGTTAGATGAACGGAAAATAAAACAAGACCGTAAAAATGGTTATTGTAACAATGATAATAAGACATGGAATAAAATATATCTAGGTTAAAGTGCACACCGGCCTAGTGTGTTAAAATAACGTGCATGGAGCTATAACTAAAATGGCTACACAACAGGATGAACCTGCAAGTCAGGCCGGGTCGCGGTTGAGACAAGCCGGCTAGAGTTGCTGTGGAGAGTCGGTCCGTTTGTGGAGCTTTTTCTCCAATAGTTCTCCAATAGTCTCCAAACTTCTGGATCTTCTTCCAGAAGGTCTTTTAAGGTCTTTAAGAGTCCAACACTCACCCCAAAGCTCCAGAAGCTCTGAGTTGCTCCTTGAGGGTGCAGACTACAACTCCCAGAATGCACCTGGCTCAAACTCCAATTTGGCCCCTGGACAGTAGTCAGCTGGTCAGTTTCTTCAGGATTTGATGCAGCATACTCTGGTAAGTAATGTTTCATCTGTAGCAAAGAGAGAGTCCCTCCTTGAATGAGTTCAAGCCAGGCAAAGTCCCTCTTGTGGTGAAGCCCAAGTGTGCAGCTGGTGCAGTCCTTGAGTGCAGTTTTCCGGTGCAAGTCAGGGGTCCATCAGGGCATTCTTTCTTCTTCTGATGTTCTTCCTTGTAGGGATTTGATGTTTGGGTGGAGTACTTCCATATTTATCCTTGCTCATAGGTGAAAATCAGGGGGGTCCTGGTTCTCCAATCAGATGCAGGGTCGTTCCTCCTGTGATGACCACTTCCTGGGAAGTGTTGCAAAAATCAATACCAGGGAGCAACATTCTTCAAAAATCCATCATGGCTGAAACTGATTTTTGGAGGCTACATCTGGCTGGGCCCACACACTGGTGTGGCTAAAAATCATAAACACACCCCTCTCCAATGTAATGGAATGTAACCAAGAGGGCACCTAATTGTCTGGGGTTGCAGGATGTGACGGAGGTGCTGCATTGCTCTAAATATCCTTCCCTGCCTTTGAAGACCAGTTTGGCAGCCCACCCCCTTTCACCTTCCCCATCTGCTGAGGTAGTTCTCCTCCCCCAGGCACGTTTTTTATGTTCAGCCTAGGCCACTTCACACCTCATCAAGGCAGCCTGACCAGACTGCCAGAGGCTGGCCAATCAGAGAAGGGCACTACAGAGCTAAAGTTGGCAATTTTTTAGATAGAATTTAAAATTCTTTACCTGAACTAGTTATATTAAATCCAACAATTGTAAATTGTGGGATTTATTATAACAATTATTCATATACCAAACTTGAGGTATCTGATACTTAGAGTGACTGTGTTATTTAAAATAAAGTCTCCCCATTTTAGCCTAAGGAGGCCATTCACTACATTGAGGGAAAAATAAATTTGGCTATTTTACCTCACTAGGGCTTATAAAACAATTTTGTATAAAGTCCCTGCTTATAGTTACATGGCACCCAACCCTAAGGGCACATAGGACACACCTTAGGGGAAACTTATCTGTACAAATAAGGTAGTTTAAGACTTTGAAAGTACTTTTAATTCCAAAGTCGAATTTGCATAGAACTTCAGTTTAAAAGCAGCCAGCAAGGCAGGCCTGCCTTTAAAATGACACTGGGTACCTCATCGGTGTACCTATGGGTGCACTACCTATGCTGGGGTCCCTAAACCTGCATGCCCTACCACATACTAGGGACTTATAGGTAAGTTAATACTGTCAATTATAAGTAGCCTAATTTGCATATCCACTTTACACAGAGCACTTGCCCTGGGACTGGTAAGCAGTACTTAGGGCCCAGCCAAGAGTCTGAAACCACCAGTATCTGTCCAAATATTTGGGGGTGACCAGGCAAAAAGGAGGCCTTTCCTACAGTAATTTGAATGGAATGAAGAAATACAAGAAGATTTTGAAAATATTAAGGGAGATTTAAGCACAGCTCTTCCTTTGCAATTTTTGATGCAGAAGTAAACAGCATAATAACAACATATACAATCAGGAGCGGGTTGGGAACAGTTTTAAAACATGAATAGCAGTCAAACAAGATGAATATACTTTAGCATTTAGCATTGTCTCCCTTAGAGGAAATATTTTCAGTTATTGAAAAAGAGATATTACCAGCAGTCTGGGATATGGCGAAAGTCAGACAATATATTTAGGGTTCAAGCTTCACCCTATGCACAGGAGACCATACAACTTTAATGAAAGTCCTGACATCTAGTAGTATTATTAGAGCTTATCCAAGGATAACAATGATGACCTTAAGACTATTAGATTTCATGTATGATGTAAGGTATCTGCCAGTATGAAAACAAAGTAGCTGACTACTTAAACCATTCTCCATTGCCCTTCAAAGAAGAGCCGAATGATGAATGTGAAGATTTCAGTGTGGCTTTGATTAGAGACAGTAAAGATGCCACAATAAATGAAGAATGGGAACAAGAGTATGGTAAGGATGTGATGGTAAGACAAGTGAAAAATGTCATTACCAATTGGTGGACAAATAAGAAAGATTTATAGGAAGAATGCAGAAGTTGGTGGGAGGTCAAGGATGAACTGTCTCCTAATGATGCAGGTTGCATATTTAGGGGAGACAGAGTGGTACCACCAAAAGTATATAGACCTAGAATTTTAGAAATAAAACATGAAGGACATCTGGGTATTGTCAAACTAAAGTAAAGAGTGAAATCTATGTACAGGTGGGCAGGCGTAGATGGAGATGCAGAAAGATTTGTAAACAAATGCCAACTCAGTATCAACTCAGAAAACACTCAATCTGCAGTAAGACCATCTTTAGGGGACAGAAATGTCCAGAACATCCCTGGGAGGACTTAAGTATAGACATATTGGGTCCAGTCCTAGCTGAACTGGGAGTCACCACACAGGTCATGGTTGCTATTGGTAATTGCTCCAAGTGGCCAGAAATTCAAGGAGTAGAAAATATTGATACTAAAATAATAATTACATTTCTGGAAAAATTGATTTTTAGGGGAAGGCTTACCAAAATCCATACTAAGTGATAATGGGCCACGGTTTATCTCGGAGAAATATGAACATTTTCTAAGCAGAAACGGTATCCTGGGAAAAACATCCCAGCCTATCATTTAGCAGGGGATGGTGTGGTCAAACATTTAATTAGAGTGGTAATGAGGAGTATTCAAGCATCTATAAATGCAGGTAAAGATTGGGTGAAGAAATTGTACAGTACTATTTGGACTTTCACAATCATACCCACAGGGACAGTATGTAGTTCATTTAGGATTCTGAGAGGAAGAGAACCATTTACAAAGGACAATTTAGCTTGGAGAAATATGAAAATATGCAGTAAATGGTCTCCTACAGTAGTGAAATCCAATCTAAGTAAAATGCAGAATATATATATACATATATATATATATATATATATATATATATATATATATATATAATATATTACAATAAAAAACATGGGGCCTGATTTATGAAATGTTTGCAATGCTTTTGCACCATTGTTTTACCCAAAAGCTATGTATACTTACAAAATAAAATACATTTTGTAAATTTGCACCGCTTTTACATCAAATAATTACGCAAAGGCGGTGCAAACTTTTCATAAATCAGTCCCATGGGGTGAAAGATGTTTACTTGTCGTCTGGTGATTGGATAAGAGTAAAACTGGGCAATAAAAGTAAAAAGGTGAGCAGTAAATTTTCAGAACCTCTGTAAGTTGAACAGGTCTATTCAGGATCAGTTAGGTTGAGTGACAAAAAAGTGTCACATTTTAAAAGGATGGCCATAGACAATAGGATTTTTGACTGGCAATTTGCTCAGGAAAACAAAACTTTACCATCTTTGGATTAGATGTGGGAGGAAATAACAAATGCAAGTGAATTTGTGATAGGTTCCACGGCAAGAGAAGAGAGTAGAAGTAGCATGAGTGAAATCCATAATTCCATGACTGAGTCCTTCGTCCATAATAGTGGTGCAACCACAACTCGGTTATGCAGACCTGTAGTACTACCTAAGAATTTTGATAATTGCATAATGCAATTGTATTGTGGATAAAAAAGGGGGATGTTCTCTGATAATGTTATTTCATAATATAGCTGTATTATGAAAAAAATTATTTTCTTTGATGATGCTAGTTGCATAACATTAATTCCTGTGGTGTAGGTGAACAAGTGGGTTGAAGGCACATGGTATTGCATATTATGACATCTTTCAGATCCCATTTGGATAGTGATCACAGTTGTATTCGCAGTTCATCTTTTCAGCCTTTACATACAATGTTTACCATAATGTTAATTTTTGCGTGCTAAGCTATTTAGTTAACTTTATGTAATAATGTAATATTGTTATTTATGTAAAGAAGGGAGATGTGGTATCCTGGTTACCAGAGCCTAAGTAACGGAATGCCACAGGTTCCATAGTTCTTGAATGGATGGGCTAGAAGGGAGTGGGGGATTGACCGTTAGAAGAGTTACTGTTGGTGAAAGGTTGCCACCAGCTTGTTCTCCAATAAAGTCTTGACTTCACTTCATCCTACATGTGTTCATTCCACAACCCTGTAAGGACCTTCCACAGAGACCTCTAGCAAGGCCGCTCACCAGCCAGGTCACATGCACCCCAGGCATAGGGCTAGTTCAATGCACTGACACACCCACAGATTTGCCTAGGATGCCAGGTGAAAAGGGGCTGCAAATCCTTTCATCCCAAAAACTATTTCATCTCATCCCAATTGCTTTTTATGGAGGTGTCTATTTATAAAACCAAATGCTCCAGTTGAATGCATACCTCTAAAAGCACCTATGCACGACTTGTATACTTTCTAATAAAAAGGTAACAATTACATCCTTCACTTTATTTCGAGGGATAAAATATGTTTATTTGCAATGCTGTTTTTTAATTAATTGAAGTATGTTTGTTTCTTTTCTGAAAAATAATTTGGTTTGCTATTGCCACAAATTAAGCAATCCTTTCTATGAATCTCTCTTTAGACCCTTGACGGGTTAAAGGTTGACGGTTCCAGTTAAAGCCTCTTGAAGTCTTTTTTACCTGTTTGCTAAACATTTCTCTTGATTGGACACCTATATTCAGTAGTTGTGTGACTTCCTCCTGTTTGTCGGACTTTATTTTGTTCAAGTGTCACATGCACACACAGAATGACTATGGAGTCCTCTTACATACTTTTTCCAGACACTTATAACACGAGTAAACATGTGACAAGAGCGGTGATGCTATTATACAGATAGGTAATCTGCAGTGTATTAGTTGCAAGTGTTAGTTCAATGCCATGTTAGCAATGACAGCAGTGGAAAGGAAGGACAAGCCAACACACAGTTGCCCCCATCGCAAGCTGCTCTCTCTTCCACTTTGCAGAATACCTACACTAACTGGAAAAAAGCTCTAATGTCGGTGTCTGATAATGTCAGTGCTCCTTCTTAATGATATAGCCTGTGTGTAGGCTGTGTTGGTGTACAGGCTCTCACTCCTAATGCACTACTCGCTGTAATGCAAGATAAAAGAAGAGCAAGAAGTACCATAGACAACTTTCAACAGATTTAATTAGGATTAGCGTATTTATATCCTCAATGGAATTCTACACCAACTCTTCTAAGTTCTATGCAATTTAAATTAACTTTCTACAATCCTTTAAAGAAGACAGTTACTCTAGCCATCTTAAACACTAGGGGGCATATTTATGAAAAGTGGCGTTGCACCTAGTGCAAATCCCTTTTCTTGCACCCCCTAGCGCCCCCCTAATGCCACCATGTGTGCGCTGTATTTAACATAGTTCTATGCTTTGCAGGATTAGCATAAAAAATGTAGATGCTATTCCTACAAGGCACCCAGAGGCACATTGTAACCAACGGGATCCTCCTTTCGGAGCAGGAGTTAAAAGTGCCCAATGATGCAAAGAAATCTCTTAGATTTGTTTTGCTCCATATTTTTGACCCCCCTACGGGGAAACACCCACTTTACACACATTGTGCCTAGCGCAGGCATAATGTAGCACATAGGGTTACAAAGTGGTGCACCACTTTGTAAATATGGCGCAGTTTTTTTCTGCCATGTAACTCCACATTAGCATTAAAAAATTACAATAATGTGGTGTTAGAATGTTGGACTGAAACAACGTCTCTGAGAGAGAGGGCTCCTGAGCTGACTTGAGCTCCAGGTTTAGTACAGTCCTTGGTCGTCTGTATTGAGGGCAACCAGTGTTTGGAGCACCAAGACTTCAGGTCTGGAAGTTCCTGGCAGATCTCTGTGGGCCTAGATATATATGTATAGACATGAGCAACCTACAAGCATTATCATAGTAACCATGCCTTTTTTGGCTTTTGGGAAAGCCCTGCAGATCTGTTGCTCCCTCTGAGACAACCCTACTGAAGCTGTGCAGCGTTTACTAAATTATGCCCAAAGGCCTACAAAATGGCTTTAAGATTGGACGCCTACTAAAACCCAAATACTGCCTGTCTGAAATTCTACTTCAGAGGAAACAAATATTTTTTGGAGTACCATTGGAATCCTAAGTGATTTAGCAACTTCCATGTGGAAAGGCACTTGCTATGTACCACCCTGAAGACACGCCTTGCATTGCTTAGCAAAAACATGTCCAGTGAGAGCTCCTCTAATCACAGTATGACCTTCTGGCGCCCTGTTCAGATGAACCTCTATAGCATTATTCACGGGAACACAGCGCTCTCTACAAAAACCTGCAATGATACGGTTGCATCATGTGCCTTGCATCCTTCATGGTCCATCAAATATTTTATTCTCCTAACTGGAAATGTTTTCATCAGGTTTGATCTCTTCACTGGTCGCTCCTGAATAGCATACTTGATGCAATGAAATTGGCTCCAGACACATTCTTCACCCTCGGCTGTCAGACTGATTTTTCACTCTAAAGACTACAGGGCTAATTACTCTTCCTTTGCAAATCCTAATTCAGTAGGAAACGTCCTTTTGCACCAGGATCAGGATGATAAAATCGCTGCAAATATTGCATCTCATTGTATTTTACCCTCGCAACCTGTAGCAGAAAAGGTAAACAGGTAAATATTTCCCTGTCTGAGTTTGCACCCCCAAGCATAGAGGAAAATATGCACTATTTGCACATTTGTCCTCGTTGTAAAGTTTGAAACTAGGAATGATGCAGTAATTGCATTGTCGGTACATACTGCAACGGTCTTCATCAGAACTTACTGTGTCTGAAATTACCACCCGAATTGGACGGAACCTTGAATGAGACATACGAGTGAACTTTAAATTAACCCTTCTTTGAAATGACATTTATCCAGCTCAGATACATAGCTATGTCCCATTGTGTGTTCTCACAGTCCACGTGAGGGGACTTATCCATTGTTAGTCATGAGTCAATATTTAGCATTTCAAGGTATTTTAATGTTATGGAGATAGACCGGTCTTTTTCCTTTTTCTTTTTTTAATACATTGGCCAAGTTAATGTTTGTAATTGTTGTTTGTATTGTGTCCTTCACGTTGCACAGCGCTCTGCAATTTTTTTGGGGGGCTAGGAGTGCATTATACAAATACGACATTCACACATATCAATCATATCTGCTTGTTGTCGGTTTTAATATACAATGTAAACATTGGTATGGATTAGATATATGGAATGCAAAGTACGTTTTATATTTCCATAAACGTGCGAATAACATAGTCATTAATTTAGGTGTTATTCATTGATGGAATAACGACAAATAAGTTGTTGTCCAGAACTGAACACATTCAATGCACACAGTAACTCCAGACATATCAAACTTAAAAACAAAGAAATAGTGCGTAAAGGTAGAGTTTTTGAGATATGTACATAAGAAAGAAATTGGTTTTATTAGATTCGAATAAAGAAGGAATATAATTCAGTGAAATATGACTATAATATTGTGATCTTTGTTTTTATGTGTGAATTCTGCATATGCATTCAGATCGTAGTGCGATTACTCCACTTGCTATGGGGTCTCTGGTTGACCATCAGGTTACCCCCTGTCCAAGCAAGGACCCTCACTCTAGTCAGGGTAAGTCACACGCAATCCAAATTATCCTTCCCACCCTCGGGTAGCTTATCACTAAGCAGTCAGGCTTAACTTAGAAGGCAATGTGTAAAGTATTTGTGCATTAAATCATACAATAACACAATATAGCACCACAAAAAAACACCACACAGTGTTTAGAAAAATATATAATATTTGTCTGGGTAAATGCAGGATAAAATGATTAAAATGCAATAAGTAAATGTTGAGATATCACTGAAAAGTAATATAAAGGGGGTCATTCCGACCCCGGCGGGGGATGCGGGAGCACCGCCAACAGGCTGGCGGTGCCCCGCCGGGCATTCTGACCGCGGCGGTTTGGCCGTGGTCAGACAAGGAAAACCGGTGGTCTCCCGCCGGTTTTCCGCTGCCCTTGGAATCCCCCATGGCGGCGCAGCTTGCTGCGCCGCCATGGGGGATTCTGACACCCCCTACCGCCATCCTGTTCCTGGCGGTTCGCCTGCCAGGAACAGGATGGCAGTAGGGGGTGCCGCGGGGCCCCTGGGGGCCCCTGCAGTGCCCATGCCAATGGCATGGGCACTGCAGGGGCCCCCGTAAGAGGGCCCCACAAAGTATTTCAGTGTCTGCAATGCAGACACTGAAATACGCGACGAGTGCAAACTGCACCCGTCGCACATACCCACTCCGCTGGCTCCATTCGGAGCCGGCTTCCTCGTGGGGAGGGGTTTCCCGCTGGGCTGGCGGGCGGCCTTCTGGCGGTCGCCCGCCAGCCCAGCGGGAAAGCCTGAATGGCCTCCGCGGTCTTTCTACCGCGGAGCGGCCATATGGCGGTTCCCGCGAGGCGGGCGGCGGTACTCGGAATCAGGCCCAAAGTGTCTTAAGTCTTTTTAAAGCAAACAAAGTCTATTTCAAGCACAAAATACCTGGTTTGCGTGAAAAATCTCCGCCAAGGGCCAGAGAGGAGAAGATGCATGGAAACAAATGGATGTGCATCAATTTTTTGGGCCGCACACAGCGATGCGTCATTCAGTTTTCTCACAGGGACGGCTGGGGGCTGATTTCTGGCACTCGGTTGTGGATCCTCTTTGGGTTGCGGTGTTTTCAGACGCCCCGGGACGATGCGTGGATTTTCAGTGCTGCAAGGACGAAGTCACAGGAGCTGCGTCGATCCGGTAGATGTTGTGTCGAATTTTCTACTGCACGGCAGGTGCTGTGTCGATTCCTCTCTGGAAGTCGGGATGTGTTGTTCCTGCTCGGCTGTGCATCGATCTGGTGAGGTTGTGCGTTGAATTTCTGGTTGCTACGCTGGCACTGCGTCGATCTTCTCATTGCGAAGTCGGGCTGCGTCATTCTGGTTCGGCGTGCTGTGAAATTTTCACAGCATTGCAGGCTGTGCATAGTTTCTGGCAGGCTGTACATGCCCTTTTGCCACACGAGGAGTCCTTCTTGCAGAGCTGAAGTTCTTTTGGTCCTGAGACTTCAGGGAACAGGAGGCAAGCTCTATCCAAGCCCTTGGAGAGCACTTATTCACCACAGCCAGAGAGCAGCAAGGCAGCAGGGCAACAGCAAGGCAGCAATCCTTCACAGAAAGCAGACAGGGGAGTCCTTTGAGCAGCCAGGTGGGTATTCTTGGCAGGATGCAGGTTCTGGTTCAGGTTCTCTTCTCCAGGAAGTGTCTGAGTTGGTAGGGACAGAGGCCCTGTTTAAATACCCAAATGTGCCTTTGAAGAGGGGGAGACTTCAAAGAGTGGCTTAGAAGGTCCCCTTTCAGTTCAATCCTGTCTACCAGGGTCCCAGTAGGGGGTGTGGCAGTCCTTCGTGTGAGGGCAGGTTACTGTCCTTTGACATGCAAGTGTCAGGCCCTCCACCCTCCCAGCCCAGGAAGACCGATTCAAAATGCAGATGTATGCAAGTGAGGCTGAGTATCCTGTGTTTGGGGTGTGTCTGAGTGAATGCCCAAGGGAACTGTCAACTAAGCCCAGCCAGACGTGGATTGTAAAGCACAGAAAGATTTAGTGCAGAGAAATACTCACTTTCTAAAAGTATAGATCAACAAATTAGGTAAATTCGGGAGAAGTATATGCCTAAACTCCCATGGCATTTACAATACTTTTTTAATCAAAATTAGTCTCAAATAAATGTATAATACTCTCAAGCAATTTATATCACCATTTAATGATTACTCTTATTAAAAAGTATATCTCCTTCGATCATAAAAAACTTTTTTATAGAGAAAGTGCTCCCATCATACGGCGCAGTGAAAGTGCAAAGTGATGTACGTGCAAAAGTGTTATGTAAAATATATACAGATGTGGTTAAAAAGCAATAAAGAAAAGAGCAAACTTCAATATGACCCCTTCAGTCCAGGTGTCTTGAAGTTACTCGTATATAATCCACATATAATATAGTCAACGTTTCGACCCTGTATCAAGACATCAATCATTAGTGAGTCATCATCAGGACTGAATAGCTTTTTTTATATGGAACACCTAAACAAAAAATGAAAATAAAACCTTTATAATACTCTGATTGATAATTTCTTATATTATCAAAGTCCAAAATTCAAATTCAGACTCACCTAATATTTCAAGTATCCTATTTAAACGATTACCATTAATTCATAGAATACAACTCCTTTTATGTTTCTGTAATAAATACAAAAAAATGCTAGAATTATCTAGTTAATTTTTTATTTTTATTTTTATCTTCTGCAATAAGATTTCTCTTTTTATATTGTCGCCATGTTTTTAGTAAAAATTATCTTTTCTTACTTACATACTTCCTCTTGTCAGTAATTTCTCAACATCTTCCGACTGGCAAAAATCTTCCAATATTTTATTATAAATTTGCAAGCATTTCTTTATTTTGCCGTATAAAAAAAAAAAAAATGTAACTTATTTTTATACTTCTTATAAAAAGAGACTCAAATTAATTACCAATTTATCAGTTTATATTTGCTCATCTTATAGAAAATGCAGACAAACCACATATAGCCGTTGTTCATCTGACATATAAAGATAAAAAAGAATGTTATTTTTCACCTTAACCATCATACTACACCACGTTAATCTCCCTGGGACGCCGGCTGGCAACCCCCAGAAGTTTCAAACAGTTAACTTCTTTCTCAAATACTCTTTCATCAAATGACCATGTAATTGTGTTCTTATCAATTTCTTTTTGATCCTCTCCAATTTAGCTTTTTTTTTTTTGTAGCGCATCCACTATTTTTGTTGGGGCTATATTAATAAAAGAAGAACCACTCAATACCTTGTGTATATAATCTTCCATATAAGACAAAGGCGGTCATTACAACATTGGCGGTAAAAGCCGCTTATCGCCATGCAGAAGACCGCCAACACACCGCCGCGGAATTCCGCCACAGCTATTATGACTCACAGCACGGAATCCCCCAATATTCAGACACCCACACAAGTCTGCCACACCAAAGGTCAGTGATAAACTGGCGAAAACAAAACCTCCACCGTCACGCCAACAGAAATACGCCCACACTCTCACGACACACGAATCCACGTGGCGGACTTTCAACCGCGGTATTCCATTACAATACACACACTCTTACAAAACACAGCCACATTGGACTATTCGAAATACACACACCTGATACACATACACACAACACTCCCACACACCCAATACAATATAAAACACACACCCACATCACCCACAAACCCCTACGACCACAATTGAGAAAGAAGCACAGAGAGTGACACCACCATCAACAATACTGGCATCCACAGGCACACAACACCATCACCCACATAACTTCCACGCACCTCACACAACACCCCACTACATATCAGCATACTAATCACCTCACACACCACCACACACATCACCCACACCACCCCATGGCACGGCAAAGACACTCCAGGTTCTCGGAGGAGGAGCTCAGGGTCATGGTGGAGGAAATCGTCTGGGTAGAGCCACAGCTATTCGGATCACAGGTGCAGCACACATCCATTGCAAGGAAGATGGAGCTATGGCGAAGAATAGTGGACAGGGTCAACGCAGTGGGACAGCACCCAAGAAATCGGGATGACATCAGGAAGAGGTGGAACGACCTACGGGGGAAGGTGCGTTCCGTGGTCTCAAAACACCACCTTGCAGTTCAGCGGACTGGCAGCGCACCCCCACCTCCTCCCCCACAACTAACAACATGGGAAGAGCAGGTCTTGGCGATTCTGCATCCTGAGGGCCTCGCAGGAGTAGCTGGAGGAATGGACTCTGGTAAGTCAAACCTTAACTATTACATCCCCCACCCTACCTGCATGCCATCACATACCCCCACCCTCACCCTCACCCCCATCACTCCAACTCCTTACAAATGTCCCAGCATCACAAACCACACATCCTAACACCAAGCCCTGCATGCAACAACAAAGCATGGACACCCATCACTAAAGCATGTCCACTGCACATACCCATAAACCCCCCAAACCATCATCACACAAGGTCCCACACAGGAATGCAAGCACTGGGGTACACGGTCACCCACCCATTGCACACCATGGCACACACAGATGTAATAAACATCCTTTTATACTCCTGCAGGACCCCTACCCAACGTCACCGGACAGGAGGTTCCACATATGGCCACACCACCAACAGAAGAGGCCCACAGTGATGACAGCAGCTCTGTCCAACTGGATCTAGATGACCAGCCCGGCCATCACACAGTCACAGGCCACTACAGAGCTTCTCCCTCTGGAAGCACCAGCACAACACCCACCCAGCGGGCCCGTACCTCTGTCCCCAGGACACGTCAATCAGCAGTGTGTCCATCACTACGGGGAACCCAGGCTAACCCACCACCCCAACAACAACAGGGACCTGGGGGCAGTGGCAGAGGGCACACGGTCCAGGGGACGGAGGCCCAGGAACACAGGGGAACTGGGAGGGCTGCTGTGTGACGGGGGAGGACAGGCCAAGGGAACCCACTCTCCATGAGGCCCTCTCCAACATCATGGGAGCCTACCACCACTCCCAGGAGACAATGGCAACGGTACTGGCCAAGTTTGAGAAGACCCAGCGCCTGCAGGAGGAACAGTATTTGGGCTTCAGGGAGGAACTCAGAGCCATCAATTCCATCCTGGGCACCATTGTAGGGGTGCTGAAGGAAGTACTCAACACCAGGAGGGACACTGTGGCACTACAAGGGTCCCCTGACACTAGCCAGGACGATGAACTGCCCACCACCTCCGCCGGCGCTAGTGGACAGGAGGCACCGCCACAGGACCACCACACCAGCACCCCACCCCCTGCAGAGGGAGAACCACCTTGCAAACGGTCCCTGAGATCCAGGACAAAGACAGAGAACGATGCCAAGACCCCAGCCAAGAAATGAGACCACCCTGAATGTCATCCTTCTGTCCCACTTTGTCACCCTGTCCATACTTAAACTACCCCAGCTCCACTTCCGATGCCCATTTGGGCAATGCACCTGTGAGACTAATAGACTGGACTCTGCCATGGGCATTCCTCCACCATCACCCCTCACCATATTGCTACCCCCTCCAATATTGAGCACTAAAATAAACACCCTTAAAGCACAAAACAATCTGGAGTCAGTCTGTGATTTCGGAATAGTGTATTAGCAATTACAGTGTCAAAAGGCTCTTTCATTTGTAATGTCAACATACCTATGTCAGACAGCTCTAGTCCATGAGGAATCAAAGCAGATGTCACACTGTGAGATCCACATCTGTGAAATCGTAAGGGAAAGTGACAACTCAGTGACCATACACTGGGTGAATACGACAGACAGTAGAGAGGTAGTAGTGTTAAAGTACATGTAGTAGGCAGGTTTGTATTCTTACCTGTGTTTCACTGGAAATATTGCTGGATCACTGAGTCCCTGTTGTCCATGTATCTTCTTCTGCTTCCTCGTCTTCACTGTCCACAGACTCCACAGCTGCAACAACACCAGCATCTGGACCATCCTCCTGCCGAAAAGGCACCTGTCGTCGCAAAGCTAAGTTGTGAAGCATACAGCATGCCACGATGATTTGGCACACCTTCTTTGGTGAGTAGAATAGGGATCCACCTGTCATATGGAGGCACCTGAACCTGGCCTTCAGGAGGCCGAAGGTCCGCTCGATTATCCGCCGTGTTCGCCCATGGGCCTCATTGTAGCGTTCCTCTGCCCTTGTCCTGGGATTCCTCACTGGGTCAGTAGCCATGACATGTTGGGGTAACCAGAGTCACCTGCAAATGGCGAGGGACAACTGTTA
Organism: Pleurodeles waltl; assembly: GCF_031143425.1. Lineage (NCBI taxonomy): Eukaryota > Metazoa > Chordata > Amphibia > Caudata > Salamandridae > Pleurodeles > Pleurodeles waltl. The sequence goes on from NC_090439.1 coordinate 654,138,207, forward strand.
GACACACACTAACTCATAGGGACATCCACAGACCCAGACAACCATTCCCACTGTCTTGCTTCCAGGTGCTTACCTAATAGCCACACACAGTGCCTCTGGAATTGACCCATCACATAAGGGATGCTGCTATTCCGCAGGATGTAAGCATCATGCACTGAGCCATGGAACTTGGCATTTACATGGGAGATGTACTGGCCTGCCAAACATACCATCAGTACATTCATGGAATGGTAAGTCTTCCGGTTTCTGTACACCTGTTCACTCCTGCGGGGGGACCAAAGCTACATGGGTCCCATCAACTGCACCTATAATGTTGGGGATATCACCTTTCACTGTAGGCAAATCCTCTACCTGAGGGAAAACAATGTAGCTCCGCATGTGTTTCAGCAGGGCAGACAACACTCTGGACCACACGTTCGAAAATATAGGCTGGGATATCCCTGATGCAATGGCCACAGTTGTTTGAAATGACCCACTTGCAAGGAAATGGAGCACTGACAGCACCTGCACTTGAGGGGAGATTCCTGTGGAATGGCGGATAGCTGACATCAGGTCTGGCTCCAGTTGGGTACACAGTTCCTGGATTGTGGCACGGTCAAGCCTGTAGGTGATGATCACATGTCTTTCCTCCATTGTCGACAGGTCCACCAACGGTCGGTACACCGGAGGATGCCGCCATCTCCTCACATGTCCCAGCGGACGGTGCCTATGAAGGACAACAGCGAGCACAGAGTCAACCAACTCAGAGGTACGTACCCACAGCTTACACAGAACACAAATCATAATCCAAAAAGTGGCCTGTATGTGTGTTGAGTCTAGGCCTAGGTATGTGTGACGCAGCTAAAAATGAAGCCATGTGGGCCCCTGAAATGGCGGCTGCCTGACCTGTAAAGTGGGACAATGGGATGTGAGGTAACTGCGCTGGCATTGTACACCGTCGCGGTAGGCGGTCAAAGACTGCGGCGCAATGCTGCATTGGTTAACATTGGACCCTATGGGTCCAAGGAGCCAATGACGATGTACGCCGGCGGTGACGGAATGCACCGCCGCGGACGTGACCGCCATTTTCTATCTGTTCATTCACTCAATACCTGATCTTCGACAGGAGAGGACCTACATTGCAAGTGCTGCGTGACCTCGGTCTGGAAAAGACAATGGCTCGAATGTCTGGGGAAAGGGCCCCTGCCTTTACATCAGAGGAGTTGGAGAAACTCGTGCAAGGGGTCCTCCCCCAGTACACGCTACTCTACGGTCCTCCAGACAAACAGGTAAGTACACTGGGAGCATGCTGTATGGGCTATGCCTGTGTGGAGTGGGGTGGATGTAAGAAGGGGAGGGGATTGCGGCGTGCATGAAACAACTGTGAGTGCATGTGCCACATGGCAAGGGTAGGGATGGGGGCCACTGACTGTGATGGTGCAGTTGGTAATAAGTTTCTCTTTCCCCTGTACAATTCATGTAGGTCAGTGCCCACCAGAAAAAAGATATTTGGTGTGCCATCGCCAAGGACATCCGGAACCTGGGGGTCTACCACAGACGGAGCACCCACTGCCGGAAAAGATGGGAGGACATTCGACGCTGGAGCAAGAAGACTGCGAAGGCTCAGCTGGGGATGGCCTCCCAACGTGGGAGGGGTGCCCGTCGCACCATGACCCCCCCTGATGTTCAGGATCCTGGTGGTGGCGTGCCTGGAGTTGGATTGGCGCTTGAGGGCACCACAGCAGCCACAAGGGGGTGAATACATCCTGCTGATTTTGCGCGCAGTGCAGGTGTTTGGGTGGGGGAGGTGGGCTGTGGGTTTCCCTAGGCTAGGGCGAGTTTTGTAGGCAAGGTCCATCCATAAGGCAGGCCATGTGGCACCCCACCTCTGTAGAGTGCCAAGTACACCTAGTCATGCCCCTGTGTCATCCATGTGTGCAGATGTCGTCCATAGCCTAGTAGGCCATTTTCCAGGGATTGAACAGTGGAACCCAAGAGCGTGGCGTAGTGCAGGGGGCTTCTGTGTCTGTCGTGTCCGCCAACGGTAGTGGTAATGCATGCACTCAACATGTCTTTCTTCTGTCCACCCCCTTTTTGGGGTCTCCCTGTTCTTGTGTGCATTAGCATCATCAGGCAGAGGAGCAGTGGCACTGGAGCACGAGGGGGCTGCATCCCACATGGCCATGGAGGGCCACACTGCGGACTTGGACTTCACCAGTGGGACAGAGGGCCAGGGGAGCTCCACAGCGGGGACAGGAGCTGAGACCAGCGACACAGACTCGTCCTCTGATGGGAGCTCCCTTGTGGTGGCGGCAACATCTGTGCCCCCCCATCTACAGGTACAGCTGCCACCCCCCTGCCAGCACCACCCTCCCAGCAGCCCCTCAGCCTTTGCCCCGTGCCTGCTCACCCGGGAGGGTGGGCATCACCTTTGCCCCAGGCACCTCAGCCCCTGCCCCAGTCACCCCTGCTGCCCTCAGTGAGGAGTCCATTGATCTCCTCAGGTCCCTCACTGTTGGGCAGTCTACCATTTTGAATGCCATCCAGGGTGTAGAAAGGCAGTTGCAACAAACAAATGCATTCCTGGAGGGCATTCATTCTGGTCAGGCGGCCCTTCAGCGAGCTTTTCAGACTCTGGCCTCAGCACTGATGGCAGCCATTGTCCCTGTGTCTAGCCTCCCCCCTCCAACTTCCTCCACCGAGACCCAATCCCCTGTACCCCAGCCTTTCACAAGCACACCTACAGACCAGCATGCACACACGTCAACACACAAGGGAAGCTCTGACAAACATAAGCACCACACATCCCACAGGCACTCACGCAAGCATCAGACACATGTAGACACACCAACATCCACTGCCTCCACTGTGTCCCCCTCCTCCTCGTCTCCCTCCTCCCTCCCAGTCTCGTCTACACTCACAGCTGCATGCACTACTTTAAAAGCCACTAATGCCATCACCAGCACACCCACCACCACACCCCGCTCACGTGCAATCACCACCCCAACTACCATTCACACATCCCCTGTGTCCTCTCCCAGTGTGTCTGTGACGTCACCTCCCAAGATATACAAACGCAGGCACACACCCACCCAACAGCCATCCACCTCACAACAGCCTCCAGCCCATGCACCTTCACCCAAAGTCGGCAAACGAACACCTCCTACAACCACAACCTCTTCCTCCACTCCCAAACCCCCTCCAGCTACCCGTCCCAGTGTCTCCCAAAAACGTTTCCTGTCCAACCTTGACCTCTTTCCCCCACCTCCCCCACCCCATCCGTCTCTTAGGTCCCGAACCATCACCTCAGCCACAAGATCTCCGAGACCAGTAGTGCCTGTAGTCACCGGAATCTGGAGTGCACTGGCCACCAGGGCAGCCAGTGTGGCACGGAGCCACAGCACGGACAGTCCCCCACCTGTCAAGCATCAAAAGTTGGCCAGTGCCCGGCAGGAGAGGGGGAAGACTCTATCCACCAAAGCCGCACCCAGGAGTCCCGGTGGGAGTGTGGAGTCACCTGCGACACCTTCCAAGGTGGGGAAGGGCCCTAAGAAACCTGGAAAGTCTGGGAAGAGCAGCACAGCGGAGGGGCCCGCCATCATCCCCGCTGCCTAGGAGGCCACCTCCATCTTCCCCGCTGGCCATGAGGCCACTGCCATCATCCCCGCTGGGACAGAGAGGACCGCCAGCACAAGCCCCGCTGGGCTAGAGAGGACCGCCAGCACAAGCCCCGCTGGGACAGAGAGGACCGCCAGCACAAGCCCCGCTGGGCTAGAGAGGACCGCCAGCACAAGCCCAGCTGGGATAGAGAGGACCGCCAGCACAAGCCCCGCTGGGCTAAAGAGGACCGCCAGCACAAGCCCCGCTGGGCTAGAGAGGACCGCCAGCACAAGCCCCGCTGGGCTAGAGAGGACCGCCAGCACAAGCCCCGCTGGGACAGAGAGGACCGCCAGCACAAGCCCCGCTGGACTAAAGAGGACCGCCAGCACAAGCCCCGCTGGGACAGAGAGAACTGCCAGCACAAGCCCCGCTGGGACAGAGAGGACCACCAGCAGCTGAGTCACTGCAAAGGAGCCCGCCACCTAAAGCACCGCTGAACAGGGCAACGCCTCCTCAAGCACCGCTGGCCCATGAACGCCAAGGGCACTGATGCTGCTGAGTCCGTCACGAGCAGGATGAAGCACTCTGGGCACCATGCCCCCTCCAGAACCAGTGGAGAGATTTATCCACTACTTCTGTCCTTAGCAGGATTAAGCACTCTGGGCACCATGCCCCCTCCAGAACCAGTGGAGAGATACATCCACTACATCTGTCCTTAGCAGGATGAAGCACTCTGGGCACAGAGCCCCCTCCAGAACCAGTGGAGACTGTCATCCACTTGAGAGACTGTGGCTTTGCACTCCCCAGGATTGAACAGTGGGCAACCCACCCACTGTATAGACTTGTGAGACTGTGGCTTTGCACTCCCCAGGATGGAACAGTGGGCAAACCACCCACTGGAGAGACTTGAGAGACTGTGGCTTTGCACTCCCCAGGATTGAAAAGTGGGCAACCCACCCACTGTAAAGACTTGAGAGACTGTGGCTTTGCACTCCCCAGGATTGAACAGTGGGCATGTGGCCCTCTTGTGGATTTGGCGTCGTGCACTCAACCGGCTGAGGTGCCCCCCCTTTCCCTCCCCCTGAGGTGCCTGTTTTCTTGCTCTCTGATGTCCATGCAGTGTTCTCTCCGTCATGGTCGAGGATCGTGTGTGGGCCTCGCCCATACCGTGTGGGCCCAGTGTTCCACAGACTTCATTGGAGCACTACCTGGACTACTAAGCTTGGTGTATAGTTTGTTTATGGTGTATATATATATTTTTGCATACTTGATTTTAATATATTACAATGGTTACACTCATTTTCTTTTGTCTTTGCAAAGGAGGGGGTTGGGAGGTATAACTATCATGTATAAATATGTATTAGCATGTGTGTTGTAGTGGGTGAGGGTGGGGGTGGAGGTGTTGCATGTGTGTGTCCCTGTTTTTTCCCTCCTCCTCCCCTGTGTCGTAGGTGCAGTACTCACCGTGGTCTTCGCCGCCAGCGTTCGTGCTCCTGGTTGAGGAGCAGGAAGCCTGTTGCAGGGAGAATTTGGAGTTCCGGCTCCATGGTGTCCTGGTCCCTCGTGGGGTGTGTAGAGGTGAGCGTTTTCTCTTCGAAGTCCTGTTTCCACTGTGTTTTTATCCGCGGTGAATCCGCCCCGGAAAAGGTTGTGATACTGTGGGCGTTACTTTGTCTTCTGCCTGTCGGTTGGCGGTGACCACCAACCTGTTTTTCTGTACCGCCGTGGATGTCGGAGGGTTAAAGTGGCTGTCTTTGTTGGCGGATTCCGCCACGGTCGTAATTCCAAATTGTTTACCGCCGGCTTGTTGGCGGTCTTACCGTCGCTTTAACACTCGAAATAAACTAAAATAACTTACACCAAGATTACTTAGTTCAAGAAGCCTTCGCAGTCAATTGACCGCACTACCACAATTGTCATAACAAATTAGGCAAACCCATATAACCCTTAGACCCGCGTAATTAAATATAGATCAACAAATTAGGTCAATTCGGTGGAAGTAGATGTCTAACTCCCATGGTATTTACAATACAATACAATGGATTGAACAGTTTAAAGGATTGGAACCAAGTTCATATTTCGTAAACAATGTTATGGATGGACTGCAATATCTGTATATTTAATTTGACTAAGAAACAGTTATGTATGAGATTATATAAAATAGGAAAGGTTTTACTAAGTAAAGTTTTATTAATATAGCCCCAACAAAAATAGTGGATGCGCTACAAGAAAAAATAGCTAAATTGGAGAGGATCAAAAAGAAATTGATAAGAACACAATTACATGGCCATTTGATGAAAGAGTATTTGAGAAAGAAGTTAACTGTTTGAAACTCCAGGGGGCTGCCGGCCGGCATCCCAGGGAGATTAACGTGGTGTAGTATGACGGTTAAGGTGAATAAATAACACACTTTTTTATCTTTATATGTCAGATGAACAACTACTGTATGTGGTTTGTCTGCATTTTCTATAAGATGAGCAAATATAAACTGATAAATTGGTAATTAATTTGAGTCTCTTTTATAAAAAAAAAGTAAATTTTTATTTGTATTTTTATAGGGCAAAATAAAGAAATGCTTGCAAATTTATAATAAAATATTGGAAGACTTTTGCCAGTCGGAAGATGTTGAGAAATTACTGACAACAGGAAGTATGTAAGTAAGAAAAGATAATTTTTACTAAAAACATGGCGACAATATAAAAAGAGAAATCTTATTGGAGAAGATAAAAATAAAAATAAAAAATGAACTAGATAATTCTAGCATTTTTTTTTATTTATTACAGAAACATAAAAGGAGTTGTATTCTATGAATTAATGGTAATCGTTTAAATAGGATACTTGAAATATTAGGTGAGTCTGAATTTGAATTTTGGACTTTGATAATATAAGAAATTATCAATCAGAGTATTATAAAGGTTTTATTTTCATTTATTGTTTAGGTGTTCCATATGAAAAAAGCTATTCAGTCCTGATGATGACTCAGTAATGATTGATGTCTTGATACAGGGTCGAAACGTTGACTATATTATATGTGGATTATATACGAGTAACTTCAAGACACCTGGACTGAAGGGGTCTTATTGAAGTTTGCTCTTTTCTTTATTGCTTTTTAACCACATCTATATATATTTTACATAACACTTTTGCACGTACATCACTTTGCACTTTCACTGCGCCGTATGATGGGAGCACTTTCTCTATAAAAAAGTTTTTTATGATCGAAGGAGATATACTTTTTAATAAGAGTAATCATTAAATGGTGATATAAATTGCTTGAGAGTATTGTACATTTATTTGAGATTAATTTTGATTAAAAAGGTATTGTAAATGCCATGGGAGTTTAGGCATATACTTCCCCCGAATTGACCTAATTTGTTGATCTATGTTTAATTACCCGGGTCTAAGGGTTATATGGGTTTGCCTCATTTGTTATGACAACTTTCTAAAAGTGGCATTTCTAAAATAGTGATATTAAATCCAACTTCACCAGTCAGCATGATTTTGTATTACCATTCTGGCCATACTAAATATGACCATCCTACTCCTTTCAGATCAGCAGCTACCACTCAAACAATTTATGAGGGCAGCCCCAATGTTAGCCTATGAAGGTAGCAGGCTTCATAGCAGTGTAAAAACAAATTTAAGACTTTTACACTACCAGGACATGTAAACTACATAGGTACATGTCCTGCCTTTTGCCTACACAGCACCCTGCCCTAGGGGTTACCTAGGGCACACCTTAGGGGTGACATATGTAGAAAAAAGGTAGTTTGAGGTTTGGCAAGTACTTTTAAATGCCAAGTCGAATTGGCAGTGAAACTGCACATACAGGCCTTGCAATGGCAGGCCTGAGACATGGTTAAGGGGCTGCTGAAGTGGGTGGCACAATCAGTGCTGCAGGCCCACCAGTAGCATTTAATCTACAGGCCTGTGGTACATATAGTGCACTGTACTATGGACTTATAAGTAAATCAAATAGCCCAATTGGGTATGATCCAAAGTTACCATGTTTAAAGGGAGAGAGCATATGCACTTTAGCACTGTTTAGCAGTGGTAAAGTACAAAGTCTAAAAAACACAAAAACAGTATCTCAAAAGTAAAGGGAGGCATGCAAAAAGTTAGGGGTGACCTCCCTAAGGCTGTCAGGTCTAACATTATGCCTCTTTAAATCTGAACATTAAGCTTCGCATGTTAACCAAGTATAACCCAAAGTACAGAAACACGTGACATATTCCTAATAATGGTGACTTTGCACTTTGCTTCACTTGGCCATAGAGAATATCTGAGAGATGGGAAGTTAGGAATAATGTATATGTATATACAGTCACCAGTATGTAGTCATCGCTTGGTCAGTCTTTAGAAAAAAAAGTGCATCCATCTCCGCTCTTTTTGGGAAAGTTTTGGGGTGATTGATCAAGCAAGGGCAGAGAGGGCAGGGAAAAAGGGGGAGACAAAGGTGGTCATTACAACCCTGGCGGTCGGTGTTAAAGCGGCGGTAAGACCGCCAACAGGCTGGCGGTAAAAAATGTGCAATTATGACCGTGGCGGAAACTGCCAACAAAGACAGCCACTTTAACACTCCAACCGCCACGGCGGTACAAACAAACAGCGCGGCGGTCACCGCCAACAGATAGACGGGAGACAATGTACCGCCCACACTATTATGACAGGCCAATCCGCCACCTTTTCCGGGGCGGATTCACCACAGATAAAAACACGGCGAAAACAGGAATCCTGAAGGAAAAACGCTCACCTCTACACACCCCACGAGGAACGAGAATGCCATGGACCCGGAACTCCAAATTCTCCCTGCAATCGTTTTCCTGCTCCTCTACCAGGAGCACGAACGCCGGCGGCAAACACCACGGTGAGTACTGCACCTACAACACAGAGGAGGGGGGAGGAAAAAACAGGGACACACACACGCAACACCCCCACCCTCACCCACTACAACACACACACTAATGCATATCAATACATCACAGTTACAACCCCCAAACCCCTGGAAGAATGCAAAGACAATAGAAAATGAGTGTAACCATTTTAATATATTAAAAGCAAGTAGGCAGAAATATATTTATACACCATGTACTATGGGGGTCATTACAACATTGGCGGTAAAAGACGCTTACCGCCGTGCAGAAGACCTCCAATACACTGCAGCGGCCGCGGAATTCCGCCACAGCTATTATGACCCACATCTCGCAATCCGCCAAAATTCAGACACCCACACAAGTCCGCCACACCAAAGGTCAGTGATAAACTGGCGAAAACAATTCCTCCACCGTCACGCCAACAGAAACACGCCCATGCTATCACGACCCATGAATCCACGTGGCGGTCTTTCAACCGCGGTATTCCATTGGCGGTACACACCGCCGCGCTCAAAATACACACACATCTCCAAAACACCACCACATTGGACAATTCCAAATACATACACCTGATACACATACAAACTCCCACACACCCAATTCAATATATATCGCACACCCACATCACCCACAAACCCCTACGACCAGAAATTTTGAGGAAGCCGAGAGACAGAGAGCACAGCAATTGAGAACCCCACCACACAGAGGCACCCAACACCATCACCCATACAACATTCCACACACAAAACACCACACACCACTACACGTCACCACACACATTAACACTTACACCACCCCACACATCACCCACACCACCCCATGTCACGCCAAAGACACCCCAGATTTTCAGAGGAGGAGCTCAGGGTCATGGTGGAGGAAATCCTACGGGTAGAGCCACAGCTATTTGGCTCACAGGTGCAGCACACCTCCATAGCCAGGAAGATGGAGCGATGGCGAAGAATCGTGGACAGGGTCAACGCTGTGGGACAGCATCCAAGAAATCGGGAGGACATCAGGAAGAGGTGGAACGACCTACGGGGGAAGGTACGTTCTGTGGTCTCAAGGCACAACATCGCGGTACAGCAGACTGGCGGCGGACCCCCACCTTCTCCCCCACAACTAACAACATGGGAGGAGCAAGTCTTGACCATCATGCATCCAGAGGGCCTCGGAGGAGTCGGTGGAGGAATCGACACTGGTAAGTCAAATCTTAACTATCATATCCCCCACCCCACCTGCATGCTATCACACACCCCCACCCTCACCCCCTCCCCTATCACTCCAACACCTCACTAATGTTCTAATAAAACAAACCACCCATCCCAACACCAAGCCCTGCATGACACAACTAAGCATGGTCACCCCTCACCAAAGCATGCTCACTGCACATATCCATAACAACCCCCTACCCATCATGACACAAACCCACACACAGGAATGCTTGCACTGGGGTACACGCACACCCACCCATTGCACACCATTACACACACACATGCAATAATCATGCTCTTATATCCCTGCAGGACCACTACGGAACGTCACCACACAGGAGGGTCAGGACATCTCCACTCCACCCACAGAAGAGGCCCACAGTGACGACAGCAGCTCTGCCATACTGGATGCTGATGACCAGTCCGGACCATCGTGGGCCTCGGGACAGTCGGTTCCCCTTGCACAGGCACAGCCCAACACTGACCTTCCACCCTCTGGTAACACCAGCACAGCACCCACCCAGCGGGCCCATACCTCCGTACCCAGGACACGTCAATCAGCGGTGTGTCCACCACTACAGGGAACCCAGGATTACCCACCACCCCAACAAGAACAGGGACCTGGGGGCAGTGGTAATGGGCACACGGTCCAGGGGATGGAGGGACAGGAACACAGGGGAACTGGGAGGGCTGCTGTGCGACAGGGGGCGGATAGGCCAAGGAAACCCACTCTCCACGATGCCCTCTTCTCCATCATGGGAGCATACCACCACTCCCAGGAGACGATGGGTACGGTCCTGGACAAGTTTCAGGAGACCCAGCGCCTGCAGGAAGAGCAGTATTTGGGGTTCAGGGAGGAGCTCAGAACCATCAGCTCCGCCCTGGGCATCATCGTAGGGGTGCTGAAGGACATACAGAGGACCATGAGGGACACCGTGGCACTCCAAGGGGCCCCTGACACTAGCCAGGACGATGAACTGCCGACCACCTCCGCCAGCGCTAGTGGACAGGACGCCCTGCCACAGGACCACCACACCAGCACCTCACCCCCTGCAGACGGACAACCACCCCGCAAGCGGTCCCTGAGATCCAGGAACAGGACAGAGCAAGATGGCAAGACCCCCGCCAGGAAATGAGACCACCCTGATTGTCCTCCCACTGTCCCACTTTGTTATCCTGTCCATACTTAAACTGCCCCAGCTCCACTTCCTATGCCCATATGGGCAGTGCACCTGTGTGACCAATAGACTAGACTCTGCTATGGACATTCCTCCACCGTCCCCCATCACCATTTTACAACCCCCCTCCATTTTTGAGCACTTAAATAATCACCCTTGAAGCACAAAACAATCTGGAGTCAGTCTGTGATTTGTTAAATTTGTATTATCAATGACGGTGTCAAAATGCGTGTTCAACTGTAAAGCCAACATACCATGAAGGATGCAAGCAGATGACACACGTTGGTAACCACACCTGTGAAACCGTAATGGAAAGGTGCAACTCAGTTACCAAATACTGCTACTAAATGACAGACAGGATAGAGGTAGAAGTGTGAAAGTGAATGTAATAGTAAAATAAAATGTTCTCACCTGTATGTCACTGGAAATATTGCTGTATGACTGACTCCCTGTTGTCTATCTCTTCTTCCTCAACTTCCTTCTCATCACTGTCCACAGGCTCCACAGGCTCCACAGCTGCCACAACACCGCCATCTGGACCATCCTCCTGCAGAAAAGGTACCTGGCGTCGCAAAGCAAGATTGTGAAGCATTGAGCAGGCGATGATGATCTGGCACACCTTCTTCTGTGAGTAGAATAGGGAAACAGCTCTCATATGGAGGCACCTGAACCTGGCCTTCAGGAGGCCGAAGGTGCATTCGATCACCCTCCTAGTCCGCCCATGGGCCTCATTGTACCGTTCCTCTGCCCTGGGCCTGGGATTCCTCACTGGGGTCAATAGCCAGGACAGGTTAGGGTAACCAGAGTCCCCTAATAGCCACACACGGTGCCTCTGGAGTTGACCCATCTGGGAGATGTACTGGTCTGCCAAACATACCATCTGTACATTCATAGAATTATAACTTTTCCGGTTCCTGTACACCTGTTCACTCCTGTGGGGGGGGGACCAGAGCTACATGGGTGCCATCAATAGCACCTATGATGTTGGGGATATGTCCAAGGGCATAGAAGTCACCTTTAACTGTAGCCAAATCCTTCACCTGAGGGAAAACGATGAAACTCCTTACGTTTTTCAGCAGGGCAGACAACACTCTGGACAACACGTTGGAAAACATAGGCTGGGACATCCCTGATGCCATGGCCACTGTTGTCTGAAAAGACCCACTTGCAAGGAAATGGAGCACTGACAGCACCTGCACGTAAGGGGGGATTCCAGTGGGATGGCGGATTGGTGACATCAGGTCTGGCTCCAACTGGGTACATAGTTCCTGGATAGTGGCACGGTCAAACCTATAGGTGATGATTAAATGTCGCTCCTCCATTGTCAACAGGTCCACCAGCGGTCGGTACACCGGAGGATTCCACCATCTTCTCAAATGTCCCAGCTGACGGCGCCTAGGAAGGACAACAGCGACCACAGAGTCAACAAATTCCCAGGTATGTACCCACAGATACACAGAACACGACACAAAACACAAAACTGTTCCTGTATGTGTGTTGAGTGTAGGCCTAGGTATGTGTGAAGCAGTAGTAAATGAAGCCATGTGGGCCCCTGAATTGGCGGCTGCCTGACCTCTAAACTGGGACAATGGGATGTGAGGTATCTGCGCTGGCGTTGTACACCGTCGCGGTAGGCGGTCGTAGACCGCGGCTCAATGCTGCATTGGTTAACATAGGACCCTATGGGTCCCAGGAGCCAATGATGAAGTGCGCTGGTGGTGATGATACGCACCGCCGTGGACGTCACCGCCGCGGATGTCACCGCCATTTTCTATCTGTTCAATCACTCGATACCTGATCTTCGACAGGAGAGGACCTACACTGCAAAAGCTGCTGTGACCTCGGTCTGGAAGAGACAATGGCTGCTGCGTCTGGGGAAAGGGCCCCTGCCTTCACTGCTCAGGAGTTGGAAAAGCTCGTGGACGGGGTCCTCCCCCAGTACACGCTACTCTACGGTCCTCCAGACCAACAGGAAAGTACACAGGGAGCACGTTGTATGGGCTATGCCTGGGTGGAGAGGTCTGGATGTTATTTGGAAGGGGGAAGAGTACAGGGAACATGAAGGACTGTGAATGCATGTGCCACATGGCAAGGGTAGGGATGGGGGCCACTCACATTGACGGTGCAGTTGGTAATGACTTTTCTTCTTCCCCTGTGCATGTCATGTAGGTCAGCGCCCACCAGAAGAAGGACATTTGGCGTGCCATCGCCAAGGACGTCCAGACCCTGGGGGTCCACCAGAGACGGGGCACCCACTGCCGGAAAAGATGGGAGGACATTCGCCGCTGGAGCAAGAAGATGGCGGAGGCTCAGCTGGGGATGGCCTCCCAACGTGGGAGGGGTGCCCGTCGCACCATGACCCCCCTGATGTTCAGGATCCTGGCGGTGGCCTACCCGGAGTTGGATGGGCGCTTGAGGGCATCACAGCAGACACAAGGGGGTGAATACATCCTGCTGATTTTGCGCGCAGTGCAGGTGTTTGGGTGGGGGAGGTGGGCTGTGGGTTTCCCTAGGCTAGGGCGAGTTTTGTAGGCAAGGTCCATCCATAAGGCAGGCCATGTGGCACCCCACCTCTGTAGAGTGCCAAGTACACCTAGTCATGCCCCTGTGTCATCCATGTGTGCAGATGTCGTCCATAGCCTAGTAGGCCATTTTCCAGGGATTGAACAGTGGAACCCAAGAGCGCGGCGTAGTGCAGGGGGCTTCTGTGTCTGTCGTGTCCGCCAACGGTAGTGGTAATGCATGCACTCAACATGTCTTTCTTCTGTCCACCCCCTTTTTGGGGTCTCCCTGTTCTTGTGTGCATTAGCATCATCAGGCGGAGGAGCAGTGGCACCGGAGCATGAGGGGGCTGCATCCCACATGGCCATGGAGGGCCACACTACGGACTTGGACTTCACCAGTGGGACAGAGGGCCAGGGGAGCTCCATGGCGGGGACAGGAGCTGAGACCAGCGACACAAACTCGTCCTCTGATGGGAGCTCCCTTGTGGTGGCGGCAACATCTGTGCCCCCCCATCTACACTCTCATTCTGGGGACTTAGCGCGCAGTGGAGGGGTCTGGGTGGGGGAGGAGGGCTGTGGGTTTCCCTAGGCCAAGGCGAGTTCTGTAGGCTAGGCCCCTCCATAATGCAGGCCATGTGGCACTCCACCCCACCTCAGTAGAGTGCCAAGTACAGATATTAATGCCCCTGTGGCATCTATGTGTGCAGATGTCCACCATAGCCATGTAGGCCAGATCCCAGGAATTGAATCTGTAGAGGCCAAGAGCACGGCGTAGCGCAGGGGTCTGCTGTGTCTGTATTGTCCACCAACTGTAGCGGTAAGCCATGCACTCAACCTGTCTTTCTTCTGTCGCCCCACCCCTTTTTCTGCTCTCCCTGTTCTTTTGTGCATCAGCATCATCAGGCGGAGGTACAGTGGCACCTAAGTATGAGTGAGCTGCATCCCACATTGCCATGGAGGGCCACACCACGGACTCCGAATACACCAGTGGGACGGAGGGTGAGGGGAACTTCACATCGGTCACCGGATCACCAAACAGCGACACGGACTCGTCCGCCGATGGGAGCTCCCTTGTGGTGGCGGCACCATCTGTGCCCCCCACTTCTACAGGTACAGCCGTCACCTCCCCTACCAGCACCGCCCTCCTAGCAGCCCCTCAGCGTTCGCCCCGTGCCCGCTCACCCAGGAGGGTGGGCATCACCTTCGCCCCAGGCACCTCAGCCCCTGCCCCTGTCACCCCTGCTGCCCTCAGTGAGGAGGCCATTGACCTCCTCAGGTCACTCACTGTTGGGCAGTCTACCATTGTGAATGCCATCCAGGGTGTAAAAAGGGAGTTGCAACACGGTAATGCATTCCTGGAGGGCATTCATTCTGGTCAGGCTGCCCTTCATCGAACCCTGCAATCTCTGGCCTCAGCACTGATGGCAGCCATTATCCCTGTGTCTAGCCTCCCCCCTCCAACTTCCTCTAGCCAGACCCAATCCCCTGTACCCCAGCCTATCCCAAGCACACCATCAGACAAGCATGCATGCAACTCAACTCACACAAGTAGCTCAGGCAAACATAAGCACCACACAACCCACAGGCACTCACGCAAGCATCACCCACATACAGACACAGCAACATTCACTGCCTCCACTGTGTCCCCCTCCTCGTCGTCTCCCTCCTCCCTCCCAGTGTTGTCTACACTCTCACCTGCATGCACTACTTCTACAGGCACTAGGACTCGCACCAGAACACCCAGAACCACACCCCGCTCACCTGCACTCACCACCCCCACTACCATTTACACGTCCCCTGTGTCCACTCCCAGTGTGTCTGTGACGCCCCCTCCCAAAGTACACAAACGCGGGCACCCACACACCCAACATCCATCCACCGCACGACAGCCTCCAGTACCTGCACCTGCACCCAAATCAACTAAAGTTACACCTCCTACAACCACCTCCTCTTCCTCCACTCCCAGACCCCCAGCTACCCATCCCAGTCTTCGTCAGCAACTCTTCCTCAGCAACGTTCACCTCTTTGCCCCCACTCCCACCCCTCCAATTGATAGGTCCCGTAGTAGCACCTCAGCCAAAATAAGTTCTGTACCAGTGGTGCGTTTTAAAGGTGTGTGGAGTGTACCGGCCACCAGGGCAGCCAGTGTGATACGGAGCCAAAGCACTGCCAGTCCACCCCCTGTAAAGCACCTCAAGTTGGAAAGTGGCCGACGGGACAGGGTGAAGACTCCTGTCGGCAAAACTGCTCACAAGGGTCCCAGGGGGATTGTAGAGTCAGCTGTGACTCCTCCAAAGGTGGTGAAGGGCCAGAAGAAGTCTACACAGTCTGGGAAGAACAGCACAGCGGAGAAGGGTGCCATCCTCCCCGGCGGCCGGGACGCCACCGCCAGCACTGTTGTCACTGGTCCTGAGACCACCGCCAGAATCATTGCCCAGGAGGGCAGCACAATGCCCAGGAGGGCAGCACAATCGTCACTGGTCCTGAGACCACCACCAGAGTCATTGCCCAGGAGGGCAGCACAATCGTCACTGGTCCTGAGACCACCGCCAGAGTCAGTGCCCAGCAGGACCCCGGCAGCCACAGCCCCGCTGGGCAGTGAGGGACCTTCATGCCACACACCAATGCACAGGTCAGAGACTGCCATGGCAAGCACCGCTCAACAGGTCAGAGACCGCCATGGCAAAGCACCGCTGAACAGGGAAAACACTGCCATGGTGAAGACCGCTGAACAGGGCAAAGCACCGCTCAAAAGGCAGAGACCGCCATGGCAAAGCACCGCTGAACAGGAAAAACACCGCCATAGTGAAGACCGCTGAACAGGGCAAAGCACCGCTCAACAGGGCAAAGCTCCGCCCAACAGGGCAGAGACCGCCATGGCAAAGCACCGCTGAACAGGGAAAGAAACGCCACATCAAGCATCGTTATCCCATGTGCAGCTGGGACAGTGACGGAACAGGAACGGTCACGGGGAGCCTGATGCAGTCTGGGCACCAGTCCCCCTCCAGAACCAGCGGAGACTGTTATCCACTTGAGAGACTGTGGCTTTGCACTCCCCAGGATATGGCAGTGGGCAAACCACCCACTGTAGAGACTTGAGAGACTGTGGCTTTGCACTCCCCAGGATATGGCAGTGGGCAAACCACCCACTGGAGAGACTTGAGAGACTGTGGCTTTGCACTCCCAAGAATATGGCAGTGGGCAAACCACCCACTGTAGAGACTTGAGAGACTGTGGCTTTGCGCTCCCCAGGATATGGTAGTGGGCAAACCACCCACTGGAGAGACTTGAGAGATTGTGACTTTGTACTCCCCAGGATGTAACAGTGGGCATGGTACCCAGAGTGCTTCATCCTGCCAAGGATTGGTGTAGTGGATGCTTTACTCCACTGGTTCTGGAGGGGGCTTGGTGCACAGAGTGCTTCATCCTGCCAAGGATTGGTGTAGTAGATGCTTTTCTCCACTGGATCTGGAGGGGGCTTGGTGTCCAGAGTGCTTCATCCTGCCAAGGATTGGTGTAGTGGATGCTTTTCTCCACTGGTTCTGGAGGGGGCTTGGTGCCCAGAGTGCTTCATTCTGCCAAGGATTGGGGTAGTGGATGCTTTTCTCCACTGGTTCTGGAGGGTGCTTGGTACCCAGAGTGCATCATTCACCCCGTGACGGACTCAGTTGCATCAGTGCCTTTGCCCCTCATGGGCCAGCGGTGCTTGAGACGGCGGTGCCCTGTTCAGCGGTGCTTGAGATGGCGGTGCCCTGTGCAGCGGTGCTTGAGACGGCGGTGCCCTGTACAGCGGTGCTTGAGATGGCGGTGCCCTGTTCAGCGGTGCTTGTGACGGCGGTGTCCTGTGCAGCGGTGCTTGAGGCGGCGGTGCCCTGTTCAGCGGTGCTTGAGACGGCAGTGCCCTGTGCAGCGGTGCTTGAGATGACGGTGCCCTGTGCAGCAGTGCTTGTGACGGCCGTGCCCTATGCAGTGGTGCTTAAGGCGGCGGTGCCCTGTTCAGCGGTGCTTGAGACGGCAGTGCCCTGTGCAGCGGTGATGGCGGTGCCCTGTTCAGCGGTGCTTGAGATGGCAGTGCCCTGTTCAGCGGCGCTTGAGGCGGCGGTTCCCTGTTTAGCGGTGTTTGAGATGGCGGTCTCCATTGCAGAGTCTCAGCTGCTGGCGGTCCTTCATGGCCCAGCGGGGCTTTTGCTGGCAGTCCTTCATGGCCCAGCGGGGCTTTTGCTGGCGGTCCCTCATGGCCCAGCGGGGCTAGTGCTGGTGGTGGCCTCCTGGGCAGGTGGGCTGGTGCTGGCGGTAGCCTCCTGGGCAGCAGTGCTGGTGCTGGCGGTGGCCTCCTGGGCAGCTGTGCTGGTGCTGGGGCGGTGGCCTCCTGGACAGCTGGGCTGGTGCTGGTGGTGGCCTCCTGGGCAGCTGGGCTGGTGCTGGCGGTGGCCTCCTGGGCAGCTGGGCTGGTGCTGACGGGCCACTCCTGGGCAGGTGGGCTAGTGCTGGCAGTCCTGTCCTGGGAAGCTGGGCTTGTGCTGGAGGTGGGCTCCTGGTCATCGGGGATGATGGCGGTCTTCTCCGCCGTGCTGCTCTTCCCAGACTTGCCGGGTTTCTTGTGGCCCTTCCCCACCTTGGAAGGTGTCACAGCCTACTCCACACTCCCACCGGGACCCCTGGGAGCGGCTTTGGTGGCTGGAGTCTTCCCCCTCTCGCGCCGGGCACTGGCCAACTTCTGATGCTTCACAGGTGGGGGACTGTCTGTGCTGTGGCTCCGTGCCACACTGGCTGCCCTCGTGGCCGGTGCACTCCAGATTCCGGTGACTACAGGCACCACTGGTCCCGGAGATGTTGTGGCTGAGGTGCTAGTTCGGGACCTATGAGACGGACGGGGTGGGGGAGGTGTGGGAAAGAGGTCAAGGTTGGACAGGAAAAGTTTTTGGGACACACTGGGACGGGTAGCTGGAGGGGATTTGGGAGTGGAGGAAGAGGTGGTGGTTGTAGGAGGTGTACGTTTGGTGACTTTGGGTGAAGGTGCATGCGCTGGAGGCTGTCGTGAGGTGGATGGCTGTTGGGTGGGTGTGTGCCTGCGTTTGTGTATTTTGGGAGGAGCGTCACAGACACACTTGGAGAGGACACAGGGGACGTGTGAATGGTAGGGGTGGTGACTGCACGTGAGCGGGGTGTGGTGATGGGTGTGCTGGAGAGGGACGTAGTGGCTGTAGAGGTAGTGCATGCAGGTGTGACTGTAAATGAGACTGGGAGGGAGGAGGGAGACGAGGAGGAGGGGACACAGTGGAGGCGGTGGATGTTGGTGTGTCTGCATGTGTGTGATGCTTGCGTGAGTGCCTGTGGGATGTGTGGTGCTTATGTTTGCCTGAGCTTCCCTTGTGTGTTGACGTGTGTGCAGGTTGGTCTGTAGGTGTGCTTGGGATAGGCTGAGGTACAGGGGATTGGGTTGGGTGGAGGAAGTTGGAGGGGGGAGGCTAGAGACGGGGACAATGGCTGCCATCAGTGCTGAGGCCAGAGTCTGAAAAGCTCACTGAAGGGCTGCCTGACCAGAATGAATGCCCTCCAGGAATGCATTGGTTTGTTGCAACTGCCTCTCTACACCCTGGATGGCATTCAAAACGGTAGACTGCTCAACAGTGAGGGACCTGAGGAGGTCAATGGCCTCCTCACTGAGGGCAGCAGGGGTGACTGGGGCAGGGCCTGAGGTGCCTGGGGCGAAGGTGATGCCCACCCTCCTGGGTGAGCGGGCACGGGGCAAAGGCTGAGGGGCTGCTGGGAGGGTGGTGCTGGTAGGGGGGTGGCGGCTGTACCTGTAGATGCGGGGGCACAGATGTTTCCGCCACCACAAGGGAGCTCCCATCAGAGGACGAGTATGTGTCGCTGGTGTAAGCTCCTGTCCCTGCCGTGGAGCTCCCCTCACCCTCCGTTCCACTGGTGAACTCTGAGTCCGTAGTCTCGCCCTCCAGGGCCATGTGGGATGCAGCTCCCTCGTGATCCGGTGCCACTGCTCCTCCGCCTGATGATGCTAATGCACACAAGAACAGGGAGACCACACAAAAGGGGGGGGAATACAGAAGAAAGACATGTTGAGTGCATGCATTACCGCTACCGTTGGCGGACAGGACAGAGACAGAAGCCCCTGCACTACGCCACGCTCTTGGGGTCCACTGTTCAATTCCTGGGAAATGGCCTACAAGGCTATGGACGACATCTGCACACATAGATGACACAGGGGCATGAGTAGGTGCACTTGGCACTATACAGAGGTAGGTTGCCACATGGCCTGCCTTACGGAGGGGCCATGCTCACGGAACTCGCTCTGGCCTAGGGAAACCCACAGCCCACCTCCCCCACCCAGACCCCTCCACTGCACGCAAAGTCAGCAGAATGAGAGTGTACTCACCCCCTTGTGGCTGCTGTGATGCCCTCAAGTGCCCAACCAACTCCAGGTAGGCCACCACCAGGATCCTGAACATCAGGGAGGTCATGGTGCGACGGACACCAAGCTGAGCCTCCGCCGTCTTCTTGCTCCAGCGGTGAATGTCCTCCCATCTTTTCCGGCACTGGGTGCTCCGTCTGTGGTAGACCCCCAGTGTCTGGACGTCCTTTGCGATGGCACGCCAAATATCTTTTTTCTGGTGGGCGCTGACCTACATGAAATGTACAGGTGAAAAAGAGAAGTAATTTCCAACTGCACCATCAAAGTGATTGGCCCCATCCCTACCCTTGCCATGTGGCACATGCATTCACCGTCTTTCATGCACGCAGCACTCTCCCCCCTTCCTTCTTGCATCCAGCCCTCTCCACACAGGCATAGCCCATACAACATGATCCCTGTGTACTTACCTGTTTGTCTGGAGGACCGTAGAGTAGCTTGTACTGGGGGAGGACCCCATCCACGAGCTTCTCCAATTCCTCCGATGTGAAGGCAGGGGCCCTTTCCCCAGACACTCAAGCCATTGTCTCTTCCAGACCGAGGTCACAGCAGCACTTGCAGTGTAGGTCCTCTCCTGTCGAAGATCAGGTATCGAGTGATTGAACAGATAGAAAATGGCGGTCACGTCTGCGGCGGTGCGTACCGTCACCGCCGGCGTACATCGTCATTGGCTCCTGGGACCCATAGGGTACAATGTTAACCAATGTAGCATTGCGCCGCGGTCTTCAACCACATACCGCAACGGTGTACAACGCCAGCGCAGTTACCTCACATCCCATTGTCCCACTTTAGAGGTCAGGCAGCCAACATTTCAGGGGCCCACGTGGATTCATTTCCAACTGCGTCATACATACCTAGGCCTAGATTCAACACACAGACAGGCCACATTTTGTGTATGATTGGTGTTCTGGGTAAACTGTGGGTACGTACCTCTGAGTTGTTTGACTCTGTGCTCGCTGCTGTCCTTCATAGGCACCGTCCGCTGGGACATGTGAGGAGATGGCGCCGTCCTCCGGTGTACCGACCGTTGGTGGACCTTTCGACAATGGAGGAGCGACATGTGGTTATCACATACAGGCTTGACCGTGCCACAATCCAGGAACTGTGTACCCAGTTGGAGCCAGACCTGATGTCAGCAATCCGCCATCCCACATGAATCCCCCCTCAAGTGCAGGTGCTGTCAGTGCTCCATTTCCTTGCAAGTGGGTATTTTCAAACAACAGGGGTCATAGCATCAGGGGTGTCCCAGCCCATGTTTTCCAACGTATTGTCCAGAGTGTTGTCTGCCCTTCTGAAACACATAGTTTTCCCTCAGGTGGAGGATTTGCCTACAGTGAAAGCGGATTTCTATGCCCTGGGACACATCCCCAACATCATAAGTGCCATTGATGGGACCCATGTGGCTGTGGTACCCCCCCCCACAGGAGTGAACAGGTGTACAGAAACCGGAAGAGTTATCATTCTATGAATGTACAGATGGTATGTTTGGCAGACCAGTACATGTCCCATGTAAATGCCAAGTTCCCTGGCTCAGTGCATGACGCCTACATCCTGCGGAATAGCAGCATCCCTTATGTGATTGGCCAACTCCAGAGGCACGTGTATGGCTATTAGGTGAGCACCTGGAGGCAAGTCAGTGGGAATGGTTGTCTGGGTCTGGGGATATCCTTCCAGGTTAGTGTGTGTCTAACAGTTGTGCCTCAACATTTGCAGGTGACTCTGGTTGCCCCATCCTGTCATGGCTACTGACCCCAGTGAGGAATCCCAGGACAAGGTCAGAGGAATGCTACAATGAGGCCCATGGGCGAACTAGGAGGGTGATCGAGTGAACCTTTGGTCTCCTGAAGGCCAGGTTGAGGTGCCTCCATATGACAGGTGGATCCCTATTCTACTCACCAAAGAAGGTGTGCCAGATCACCGTGGCCTGCTGTGTGCTTCACAACTTGGCTTTGCGACGACAGGTGCCTTTTCTGCAGGAGGATGATCCAGATGGCGGTGTTGTTGCAGCTGTGGAGCCTCTGGACAGTGAAGATGAGGAAGCGGAGGAAGAAGACATGAACAACAGGGACTCAGTGATCCAGCAATATTTCCAGTGAGACACAGGTAAGAGTACAGACCTGCCTACTACATGTACTTTAACACTACTACCTCTCTACTGTCTGTCGTTTTCACCCAGTGTATGGTCCCTGAGTTGTCACTTTCCCTTACGATTTCACAGATGTGGGTCCCACTGTGTGACATCTGCTTAGATTCCTAATGGACTAGAGCTGTGTGACATAGGTATGTTGACATTATAATTGAAAGAGCATTTTGTCACTGCATTTCATAATACACTATTTTGAAATTACAGACATGCTCCAGATTGTTTTGTGCTTTAAGTGTGTTTATTTTAGTGCTCAATATTGGAGGGGGTAGTGAAATGGTGAGGGGTGATGGCAGAGGAATGTCCATGGCAGAGTCCAGTCTATTAGTCTCACAGGTGCATTGCCCAAATGGGCATAGGAAGTGGAGCTGGGGTAGTTTAAGTATGGACAGGGTGACAAAGTGGGACAGTAGGATGACAATCAGGGTGGTCTCATTTCTTGGCGGGGGTCTTGGGATTGTACTCTGTCTTTGTCCTGGATCTCAGGGACCGTTTGCGGGGTTGTTCTCCCTCTGTAGGGGGTGGGTTGCTGGTGTGGTGGTCCTGTGACGGGTCGTTCTGTCCACTAGTGCCGGCGGAGGTGGTGGGCAGTTCATCGTCCATGCTAGTATCAGGGGCCCCTTGTAGTGCCACAGTGTCCCTCATGGTGTTGAGTACTTCCTTCAGCACCCCTACGATGGTGCCCAGGGTGGAGCTGAT
The DNA here is from genome assembly GCF_031143425.1 of Pleurodeles waltl. Classification (NCBI taxonomy): domain Eukaryota; kingdom Metazoa; phylum Chordata; class Amphibia; order Caudata; family Salamandridae; genus Pleurodeles; species Pleurodeles waltl. The sequence continues at coordinate 654,160,825 of NC_090439.1, forward strand.
GGTTCTGAGTTCCTCCCTGAAGCCCATATACTGTTCCTCCTGCAGGCGCTGGGTCTCCTGAAACTTGGCCAGTACCATTGCCATCGTCTCCTGGGAGTGGTGGTAGGGTCCCATGATGGAGGAGAAGGCCTCGTGGAGAGTGGGTTCCCTTGGCCTGTCCGCCCCCGTCGCACAGCAGCCCTCCCAGTTCCCCTGTGTTCCTGGGCCACCATCCCCTGGACCGTGAGCCCACTACCACTGCCCCCAGGTCCCTGTTGTTGTTGGGGTGGTGGGTAATCCTGGGTTCCCTGTAGTGGTGGACACACAGCTGATTGACGTGTCCTGGGGACAGAGGTATGGGCCTGCTGGGTGGGTGCTGTGCTGTCATTTCTAGAGGGGGGAAGGTCTGTGGTGGCCTGTGACTGGGTGAGGGGAACCTACTGTCCCGAGGTCCCCGATGGGCCGGGCTGGTCATCTAGATCCAGTTGGACAGAGGTGCTGCCATCACTGTGGGCCTCTTCTGTTGGTGGTGTGGACATGTGTGGACCCTCCTGTCCGGTGACGTTGGTTAGGGGTCCTGCAGGGGTATAAAAGGATGGTTATTACATCTGTGTGTGTCATGGTGTGCAATGGGTGGGTGACCGTGTACCCCAGTGCTTGCATTCCTGTGTGGGACCTTGTGTGATGATGGTTTAGGGGGTTGTATGGGTATGTGCAGTGGCCATGCTTTAGTGATGGGTGTCCAGGCTTTGTTGTCGCATGCAGGGCTTGGTGTTGGGATGGGTGGTTTGTGATGTTGGGACATATGTGAGGAGTTGGGGTGCTGGGAGTGAGGGTGAAGGTGCGGGTGTGTGATAGCATGCAGGTAGGGTGGGGGATGTAATAATTAAGATTTGTCTCACCAGAGTCCATTCCTCCACCTACTCCTGCGAGGCCCTCAGGATGCAGAATCGCCAAGACATGCTCCTCCCATGTTGTTAGTTGTGGGAGAGGAGGTGGGGGTCCGCCGCCAGTCCGCTGAACCGCCTGGTGGTGTCTTGAGACCACGGAACGCACCTTCCCCCATAGGACGTTCCACCTCTTCCTGATGTCCTCACGATTTCTTGGGTGTTGTCCCACTGCGTTGACCCTGTCCATTATTCTTCGCCATAGCTCCATCTTCCTTGCAATTAAGGTGTGCTGCACCTGTGCTCCGAATAGATGTGGCTCTACCCGGATGATTTCCTCCACTATGACCCTGAGCTCCTCCTCTGAGAACCTGGGGTGTCGTTGCCGTGCCATGGGGTGGTGTGGGTGGTGTGTGGGGTGGAGTGTCTGGTGATAAGTGTGCTGATATGTAGTGGTGTGTTGTGTGAGGTGCGTGGAAGTTCTGTGGGTGATGGTGTTGTGTGCCTGTAGATGCTGTTGTTCTTGCTGGTGGTGTATCTCTCTGGACTTCTTTCTGAATTTTTGGTTGTGGGGGTTTGTGGGTGATGTGGGTGTGTGTTTTATATTGTAATGGGTGTGTGGGAGTGGTGTGTGTACGTGTATCAGGTGTGTGTATTTGTAATTGTCCAATGTGGTAGTGTTTTGTAAGAGTGTGTGTATTTTGAGCGCGGCGGTGTGTCCCGCCAATGGAATACTGCGGTTGAAAGACCGCCGCGTGGATTCGTGTGTCGTGATAGTGTGGGCATATTTCTGTTGGTGTGACAGTGGAGGTTTTGTTTTCGCCAGTTTCTCACTGACCTTTGGTGTGGCGGACTTGTGTGGGTGTCTGAATTTTGGCGGATTCCGAAATGTGGGTCATAATAGCTGTGGTGGAATTCCGTGGCCGCGGCGGTGTGTTGGCGGTCTTCTGCACGGCGGTTAGCGGCTTTTACCGCCAATGTTGTAATGACTGCCAAAATGTTTTCTTCCATGCAATTTCCATGAGAAAATTAGACAATACATAAAAAACGTCTGAAATGAATTACACCAAATTTGACAGGAGCTATATCTTTACCCAGACAAAGGTTTTTGTTTCAATGATTTGGTGTAAATCTGTAATTTTAGATAAATTCAGGTTAACAAAATAGAGATATTTAGCCCTGGCGGAGTCACATGAGAAACAAAATACAAAATAAAGCACTCTAATTGGCTAGACCATTCATACTGAGATCTGTCCTGCATCATCCCGTAGCTGTGATTGACTGGAGTAGAAATGTTGTGGCCATCAGTGGAACAAGTAAAAGAGGGCAGGGAAGGAATACCCTGACCACCTATCACTTTTGGAGTATGTTTGAAGGGGGTCCATGGGAGACCTTTCCTGGGGACAAAAATAAAAAAAAATCAATTTGGGTTGTCACGGTCCTGCTGGACTCCTGCAGGAGCCAGTGCAGCCCCATATACTCCTGTGGTAATGTCATGGGCAGGGCAGAGGCATAAGGTAACGTTGTTCAGTAAAAAGTGAAATCATGACTAATATTTTCATCTAATTATAATGTCACTTTAACCTTTGTCTTTTCAGTGAATAAGCATATATACAAGAATGCTGCATAATTATTACGTATGATACCAATGTGACACAGGTCAGCAGTCCAAGTTTTGTAGGAATGCATCATTTCATAATAAATTATAAAGCCACTGCCTCTTGCATTGATTGGTTTCTCTAGTAATGGTACTGGAGAATAGGACAGTATCTCAATTTCTCTTATATAATAAAGCAACTGTTTGCTAAATAACTTTTACCATAATTTTGTGAATTTTTACCTGCACAGGCAGACGTTTGTGAGGAACCTCTAGGGCCCACATTTATACTTTTTTAGCACTGCATTTGCATGATTTTGTCATGTAAAAGTGGTGAAACCTTATTAAATTCCATGTTATTTTGTAAGTTTGTGCCGCTTTTGCGCCAAAAAGCGGTGCTAAAAAGGTATAAATATGGGCCTAACCACGCAGTCTCCTTAACCAGCATTGAATGAAGATGGCAGCCTGTGAGTTATCTGAGAATTAGCTACAATGCGATGGTTGACAAATAAATACAGCCTGGGCAACCCATATGGCGCATAAATATGATTACATTTTTAAGAAGATTATCAATTTCCGGAGAGATATGTCAGAGTTAAACCTGTAGGTCTTCTTTGACATATAGAGAAAATTTACACTTTTTTAGAAATTTCATGACAAAAAGTCAGAAGCCAAGTCATGTTCTCATATGCTAAACACTGGAATGAACTCTCCCTCAGATGCATATCGAATTAAAAAAAAAATATATGTATTCCGTAAACAATTAAAACCCACCGGTTTAAAGAATAATGTAATTGATTCACCTGATGACTTTCTACCTTAGCGCTGGGAGACTCTATAAACCCCTTCATTCATGTATTCATTCAGTTATTCATTCGTTCAGACATATGCAAAACTGAGTTGCAGTTTATTTACACTGTTGTTTCCATGTTCCATGTTCCATGTTCCCACAGTTCAATATGCCATTTGCCCACCTAAGTTAAACTTTGATGTGCAAATGACTTCGGGAACGGGGTCTATTGATCTAAAGCAAAAACAGAACTCCAAGAAGCACTGGATCTTTTAAAAATAGTCAATGTTATTGGATTTCTAATCAGACAAGAAGAGCTGGTTTCTATCTTAAATTTTATGTAAAATGTTGAAAAAAACGTTTATATCTTGAACCACAGAGCGTATAATTTAAACATTGACATTTCGTTTGTCAATCTGTATGTTCCTAGAAGTTCTGCTAACCTCCAATTAAGATTACTGTCCATTACACATCATTCCCTAACTATATACGCTGCTTGGTTGCTAGCTTAAAAATCAAATTCTAGGTAGTTATTAAAATGTCTCATATATGGAAATATCGGGTGTAACTGCAGAACCACCTGCTGTGCTGCATGTCTGTACAATGATTGAGAAAGATGTACCTTGCTGCTGTGAACAAGTATTCACTTCAAATAAATAAATCTACATGGATGCAACTTTTGCAAGTAAAGGAAAACTTACTATATAGCGTATACAGCAATTCATTTGGTGAATTATAAAGAGTCAAAAATAGGTATCAAGGAAACCTCTGTATTTCCAAAATGGGCACAAGATAAGATGTTGAGAAGCAGTGGTTATTTGCACATCTCTGACTCCTGGGGTCCCCATACTAGCATGTGAATTACAGGGCATTTCTCAAATAGACTTCTTTTTTACACACTGTCTTACATTTGGAAGGAAAAAATGTAGCGAAAGACAAGGGACAATAACTCTTGTTCTTCTATTCTGTGTTCCCCAAAGTCTCTCAATAAAAATGGTACCTCACTTGTGTGGGTAGGCCTACTGTCCGAGACAGGAAACGCAACATGGACACATTACATTTTTACATTGAAATCTGATGTGTTTTTATGGCAAGTGCCTAGCTGTAGATTTTGGCCTCTAGCTCAGCTAGCACCTAAGGAAACCTACCAAACCTGTGCATTTTTGAAAACTAGACACCAGGGGGAATCCAGGATGGAGTGACTTGTGGGTGTCTCACCGGGTTCTGTTACCCAGAATCCTTTGCAAACCTCAACATTTGGCAAAAGAAACATTTTTCCCTCAGATTTCAATGCTGCAAAGTTCTGGAATCTGAGAGGAGCCACAAACTTTCTTCCATCCAGCATTTCTCGAAATCTCCCGATAAAAATGGTACCTTTCTTCTGTGGGTAGGCCTCTTGCCCGCGAAAGGAAATGCCACAAAACACAATGTGAACACACCGCATTTTCTCAAAGAAAACTTACCTGTTTTTCTGCAAAGTGCCTAGCTGTGATCTTTGGCATCTAGCTCAGCCGGCACCTAGGGAAACCTAGCAAACCTATAGATTTTTGAAAACTAGACACCTAGGGGAATTCAGAATGGGATGACTTGTGGGGCTTTTACTAGGTCCTGTTACCCAGAATCCTTTGCAGACATCAACATTTGGCAAAAAAATGCTTTTTCCTCACATTTCAGTGATATAAAGTTCTGGAATCTGAGAGGAGCCACAAATGTCCTTCCACCCAGCATTCCCCCAAGCCTCCCGATAAAAATGGTGCCTCACTTGCGTGGGTAGGCTCAGTGCCCGTGTCAGGAATGGGTCACACAATGGTCAATGTTAGTCCTTACATGAGGGCAACTGTTGACCCTGGGGTGACCCATTCCTGATGTAGGCACTAGGTACAGGCACTCAAGTGGGGTAGCGTTTTTATCAGGACAGGTGTGGGAACTCTGGATGGTAGGAATTTTGGGGATCCCAGCATATTCCTGTGGTATGTGTGACAGAAATGCAAGAAAAAAAGTATTAATTCATCATTTCACCTTTGCAGGGTATTCTGGGTAAGAAATCAGACAAGTCACACCTCAGTGGACTCTCCCAGGTGTCTAGTTTCCAGAAATGTCTGGGTTAGGTAAGTTTCCCTATATAGCCGCCAAGCCCGGGACCAAAAACACAGGTGCCTTGCTTAAAAAAACAGTTTGTTTTGTGACAGATAATTTTGATGTCTTCACAATACAATTTGGGCGGTGGAATTTGGGGCTGAACTAAATTGGGGGGCTCTCAAGTGAGCACTCTCTCTGTGCTTGCCGCCACATAGTTGTGCTCTCTGGGTTGGGCTAACCACCTATTGTCCTGCTCACACAGACTGTGCTTGCGAAGGGACAGCAGGACTATCCTTCTTACCTCCCTCAGAATCACTGGAAGAGGAGTTGTCAGGAAAATCACTCCCAGAGTCTGCGCTGTTGTCCTGTCCTCAGATGCTATCTCAGTATCTGCTGTGTCAGTCTCTGATCCTAAGTCAGAGATGTCCTCTATAACACGAGTTGGGGCTTGAGTAGCAGTCATCCAACGAAACACCATCTCTGCTACCGGCTAATCGCTCGCTCTAAAACACCAGTCTACATAGACTGTCACCAAATTGCTGGTGGGTGTGTGCTTGATGCGTGCAACAGTAAAGGTCAGTCACCTTACTTTCGCTTCTTCTCTCAATAAGCACGTTCTCTCAAGACACTCAAAAAAACTAGGAAGACACACTCTTACTTCACTTTGTCACATACAAATCCTTACAATCTTTAGCGCCTCTGGTGGCCAGTCCAACAATTATTATTGGTGCTCCCACTCCCATGACCTTCCCCCTCGGATTCCCTCACTACCACCCAGCAAAAGTGCTTTTCATCTCTCCATAGGCCCCCTCACACATACATTTTGTATGTATTATGGTGCAGGTAAAAGCTGGCTTTACTAATCCACTCAGGTTTTTACATAAATTGATATTTGCAGTAGGCATATAAACCTTCTGTGGTACTTTATGGCATCAAAACTGCCACCAGATAAAAGTCAGATCCTTTTGTAGCAGAAACATAATCACAAGAGTTACATGATTTTTTATTGATGCCTAAAAGCTACAGTTGAAACACGTCAGTTGAAGTATGTGCATTGCTTTGAAGACACAAGCTGCAACTGCAGAAGAAATGGTGGTGAATACATATATATATACATATATATATATATATATATATATATATATATATATATATATATATATAAAGAGATCACTTTTATATGTGAGTGTGTTTTTCCTGGTGGCCGATCGCAGCCCCCAGGGAAACCACATCCGTCTATTATTTCCTCTGTCAAGCCTCTTGGGGAACCCCATGACTCTGTGCACACCATCTCTCTCTTTGAGATAGTATATACAGATAGTATATACAGAGCCAGCTTCCTACAATATTTATATATATATGTATATATATATATACATATATATATATACATATATATATAAATATATATATATATAAATATTGTAGGAAGCTGGCTCTGTATATACTATCTCAAAGAGAGAGATGGTGTGCACAGAGTCAAGGGGTTCCCCAAGAGGCTTGACAGAGGCAATAATAGATAATACTAATGCTCTATTTGTGGTAGTGTGGCTTATCAGAGGGTAGTGTTAAGCATTTGTTGTACACACACAAGCAATAAATGACAACACACACTCTATGACTTAACTCCAGGAACTGCTCATTGTTTAATAAAAATTTTTAACTGAAACCTCTGCATGAACCGACAGACAGGAGACGATGGAAACCAGAATGTATCAACTACTGTGTAAAGCGTTCAGAGTGCACTTTCCCAGGACTCGAACAATAGAGACACTGACTGGTGAAGAAGATGCAACATTTTCGATACCTGAGGAGCCGGATGATGAGGACATCACAAAGTGAACCAATCAACTACATGGGAACTGTGTAACGTTAGAACTCATAGATTTGAACTATAACGATCATTGGGTAAAATAAAATAGTGTGATTAATTGACCAATCAGGAATTGGGGGATAGTCTGGGTGACTTTGATATAATGATGTGACAGAAGGGGAGAGTTCAGATGTTAGGTGCAGATGTCCGAAGAGAAAATGCGAGATTGAAGAGATTTGAGATTCTGTCATTGGGCTCATGCGCCTGAGAGCCTGATGCGATGCTGATCGATTGGTGACCTGAAGACGAAGACTGACTTTGCTGATCCATACCGAGGATAGGTAGATATAACAATGCGACTGAATTAACTTTTCTGCCATTCATTTCTAGGTACCAACTGCACTGTCTAATAATTTTTTTCTTAGCTAGATGTTTTCTAAATTCATGTTCTAAATTGTTTTCGCATGAAGTCCCACATGCTGATGCTAATCTGGGTTAGGTGAGGTTCCTACCTAAAGACATTGACATTACAGTGACAAATGAATTGCCAAACTGATTTTCTGAACTCTGCCACTCATGTTGACTTATTCATTCTTGATTCAGTTGATGACTTATGATATTGCTTTAGAATCTACCCTGATGCAAGTTTTGATTAGATTATGGGGGTTATTCCAACTTTGGAGGAGGTGGTAATCCGTCCCAAATGTGACGGATTTACCACCAGCCGTATTACGAGTTCCATAGGATATAATGGACTCATAATACGGCTGGTGGTATATCCGTCACTTTACCGTAACTTTTGGGACGGATTACCACTTCCTCCAAAGTTGGAATAACCCCCTATGTTTTTGGCACCTTCTATTGAATTAATACGGATTGTTTAGGTGAATAAAGTTGAATTAAAGTTTCATGAAATAGTATTGTAACTAATAGGGAATAAAAACTACTAAAACATACAGGTGGTCATTAGAACCCTGGTAGTCGGTGTTAAAGCTGCGGTAAAACCGCCAACAGGCCGGCAGAAAGAAAAATGGAATTACGACTGTGGCGGAAACCGCCAACATAGATAGCCACTTTAACACTCCAACCGCCAAGGTGGTACAAACAAACACCGCAGCGGTAACCGCCAACAGATAGGTGGAGGACAATGTACCGCCCAAAGAATTACAACAGTCCAATCCGCCACCTTTTCCGGGGCGGATTCACTGTGAACAAAAACAAGGCGAAAACAGGACTTGGAAGGGGAAACGTTCACCTCTACACGCCCCACGAGGAACCAGGACGCCATGGAACCCACGCTCCAGATTCTTCCAGCCTTTATCTTCCTGCTCCCCTACCAGGAGCACGAACGCCAGCGGCGAATACTATAGTGGGTACTGCACCTACGTCACAGGGGAGGGGGGAGGGAAAAAATAGTGACACACACATGCAACACTCCCACCCCTACCCCCACCCACTACAACACACGCACTAATACATCATGATACATTACAGTTACACTCCCCAACCCCCCCTGGAAGAATGCAAAGACAAAAGGAAATGAGTCAAATGATTGTAATATATTCAAATACAGTAATCAAATATATATATATACACTATAAACAAATATATACACCAAGAATAGAAGTCCAAGGTATTCCACTATCATAGTCCGTGGACCACTGGGCCCAAAAGGCATGGGCGAGGCCCACACTCAATACCCGAACAAGACAGAGAGAACACTGCTGGGGCATCAGATAGAAAAAAAACAGGCACCTCAGGGGGAAGGGAAGGAGGGGGCACCTCAGCCGTATGAGTGCACGACGCCAGATCCACGAGGGGGCTCCATGCCCACTGTTCAATCCTGGGAAGTGCAAAAAAACAGTCTCTCAAGTCTCTACAGTGGGTGGTTTGCCCACTGTTCAATCCTGGGGAGTGCAAAGCCACAGTCTCTTAAGTCTCTACAGTGGGTGGGTTGCCCACTGTTCAATTCTGGGGAGTGCAAAGCCAAAGTCTCTCAAGTCTCTACAATGGATGGTTTGCCCACGGTTCAATCCTGGGGAGTGCAAAGCCACAATCTCTCAAGTCTCTACAGTGGGTGGTTTGCCCACTGTTCAATCGTGGGGAGAGCAAAGCCACAGTCTCTCAAGTGGATAACATTCTCCACTGGTTCTGGAGGGGGCTTGGTGCCCAGAGTGCTTCATCCTGCCAAGGACTGAGGTAGTGGATGGGATACTCCACTGGTTCTGGAGGGGGCTTTGTGCCCAGAGTGTTTCATCCTGCTCGTGGTGGCCTCAGTAGTGTCGGAATCTTTGGTGCTCATTGGCCTGCGGTGCTTGTTCGGCGGTGTCCTGGGCAGCGGTGCTGATGGCAGCAGTGTCCTGGGCAGCGGTGCTTCTGGCGGCAGTGTCCTGGGCAGCGGTGCTGATGGCGGCGGTGTCCTGGGCAGCGGTGCTGCTGGCGGCAGTGTCCTGGGCAGTGGTGCTGGAGGCGGCGGTGTCCTGGGCAACTAGGCTGGTGGAGGCGGTGTCCTGGGCAGCGGGGCTGGTGGCGGCGGTGTCCTGGGCAGCGGTGCTCGTGGCGGCGGTGTCCTGGACAGTGGGGCTGGTGGCGGTCTTGTCCGCCGTGCAGATTTTCCCTGACTTGCTGGTTTTACTGTGCCCCTTCCCCACTTTGGATGGTGGTGTAGCTGTCTCCACACTCCCAACTGTACCCCTGGGAGCGGCTTTGGTGGCCAACTTTTTGTGCTTTACAGGTGGGGGACTGTCCGTGCTCTGGCTCCTTGCCACACTGGCTTCCCTGCTGCCTGGTGCACTCCAGAAGCCGGTTACTACTGGCACCACTGGTCCGCAGATGTTGTGGCTGAGGTGCTGGGTTGGGACGCGGAGAGGCGGGCCCTAGGAGACTGAAGGGGTGGGGAAGGTGAGAGGAAGAGGTGAAGGTTGGACAGGAAAAGTTTTTGGGGATCACTGGGATGGGTAGATGGAGGGGGTTTGGGAGTGGAGGACGAGGTTGTTGTTGTAGGAGGTGTACGTTTGGTGACTTTGGGTGAAGGTGCATGGGCTAGAGGCTGTCGTGAGGTGGATGGCTGTTGGGTGGGTGTGTGGCTGCGTTTGTGTACCTTGGGAGGTGGGCTCACAGACACACTGGTAGAGGACATAGGGGATGTGTGAATGTAGTGGGGGTGGTGACTGCACGTGAGCGGGGTGTGGTGGTAAGTGTGCTGGTGATGGACGTAGTCGCTGAGGATGTAGTGCATGCAGGTGTGAGTGGAGACGAGACAGGGAGGGAGGAGGGAGACGAGGAGGAGGGGGACACAATGGAGGCAGTGGATGTTGGTGTGTCTGCATGTGTATGATGCTTGCGTGAGTGCCTGTGGGATGTGTGGTGCTTATGCTTGCCAGAGATTCTCTTGTGTGTTGACGTGTGTGCATGCTGGTCTGATGATGTGCTTGGGATAGGCTGAGGTACAGGGGTTTGGGTCTGGGTGGAGGAAGTTGGAGGGGGGAGGCTAGTGACAGGGACAATGGCTGCCATCAGTGCTTAGGCCAGAGTCTGAAAAGCTCGCGGATGGGCTGCCTGACCAGAATGAATGCCCTCCAGGTATGCATGGGTTTGTTGCAACTGCCTCTCTACAACCTGGATGGCATTCAAAATGGTAGACTGCCCAACAGTGAGGGACCTGAGGAGGTCAATGGCCTCCTAACTGAGGGCAGCAGGGGTGACAGGGGCAGGGGCTGAGGTGCCTGGGGCAAAGGAGATGCCCACGCTCCTGGGTGAGCGGGCACGAACACATGCTGAGGGGCTGCTGGGAGGGCGGTGCTGGTAGGGGGGGGGGCGGCTGTACCTGTAGATGTGGGAGGCACAGATGGGCCCGCCACCGCAAGGGAGCTCCCATCAGAGGTGGAGTCTGTATCGCTGGTATCAGCTCCTGTCCCCGCCCTGGATCTCTCCTTGCCCTCCGTCCCACTGGTGAATTCAGACTCCGTTGTGTCGCCCTCCAGGGCCATGTGGGATGCAGCTCCCTCCTGCTCCTCCGCCTGATGATGCTAATGCACACAAGAACAGGGAGACCACAAAAAGGGGGGGAGACAGAAGAAAGATATGTTGAGTGCATGCACTACCGCTACCGTTGGCAGACACTACAGACACAAAAGCCCCCTGCACTACGCCGTGCACTTGGAGTTCCCTAATCAATTCCAGGGACATGGGTTACAAGGCTATGCCCGATTGCTGCACACATGGATGTCACAGGAGCCTGACTAGGTGTAGTTGGCACTGTACACAGGTGGAGTAGGGTGCCACAGGGCCTACCTTAAGAAGGGACCTTGCCTACTAAACTTGCCCTGGCCTAGGGGAACCCACAGCCCACCACCCCCACACAGACACCTACAATGCGCACTGAATCAGCAGAATGAGAGTGTACTCACCCCCTTGTGGCTGCTGTGATGCCCTCAAGCGCCCATCCAACTCCGGGTACGCCACCGCCAGGATCCTGAACATCAGGGGGGTCATGGTGCGACGGGCAGCCCTCCCACGTTGGGAGGCCATCCCCAGCTGGGCCTCTGCCGTTTTCTTGCTCCAGCGGTGAATGTCCTCCCATCTTTTCCGGCAGTGGGTGCTCCGTCTGTGGTAGACACTGGACTTCCTTGGCGATGGCACGCCAAATGTCCTTCTTCTGGTGGGCACTGACCTACAGGAATAGTACAGGGGAAAAGGAGAAGATATTACCGTCCGCGCAGTCACAATCATTGGCCCGCATCCCTACCCTTGCCATGAATCAGATGCACTCACCGTCGTTTCATGCACGCCTCATTCTCACCCCCCCTATCTTTCATCCACACCACTCCACACAGGCATTGCCCATACAGCATGCTCACATTGTACTTACCTGTTTGTCTGGAGGACCGTAGAGTGGCGTGTACTGGGGAGGACCCCATCCACTAGTTTCTCCAACTCCTCTGTGCTGAAGGCAGGGGCACTTTCCCCAGACACACGAGCCATTGTCTTTTCCAGACTGAGGTCACAGCAGCACGTGCAGTGTGGGTCCTCTCCTGTCGAAGATCAGGTATCAAGTGATTGAACAGAGAGAAAGTGGTGGTCACGTCCGCGGTGGTGCGTACCGTCACCGCCGGCGTACATCGTCATTGGCTCCTGGGACCCTTTGGGTCCAATGTTAACCAATGCAGGATAGCGCGGCGGTCTTTGACCGCCTACCGCGACGGTGTACAATGCCAGCACAGTTACCTCATAACCCCTTGTCCCTCTTTACAGGTCAGGCAGCTGCCATTTCATGGGCCCACATGGCATTATTTTGGACTGCATCACACATATCTAGGCCTTGCTTATACACTAATACAGGCATATGTCGATTTGCTAATATTTTCCGATTAAGCTGTGTTTACGTACCTCAGAGTTGGTTGACTCTCTGCTCGCTGTTCTCCTCCATAGGACACGTCCGCTGGGGCAGGTGATGAGATGGCGGCATCCTCCCGTGTACAGACCGCTGGTGGACCTGTCGACAATGGAAGAGAGACACGTAATAGTCACCTACAGACTTGATCATGCAACAATCCATGAACTGTGTGCCAGTTGGAGCCAGACCTGATGTCAGCTATCAGCCATCCCACAGGAATACCCCCTCTAGTGCAGGTCCTGTCAGTACTGCATTTCCTGGCAAGTGGGTCTTTTCAGACTACAGTGTCCATTGCATCAGGGATGTCCCAGCCAATTTTCTCTAACGTGTTGTCCAGAGTGCTGTCTGGCCTGCAGAAACACATGCACAGCTACATCGTTTTCCCTCAGGTGGAGGATTTGCCTACAGTGAAAGGTGACTTCTATGCCCTGGGACATATCCCCAACATCATAGGTGCCATTGATGGGACACATGGGGCCTTGGTACCCCCCGCAGGAGTGAACATGTGTACAGAAACCGGAAGAGTTACCATTCTATGAATGTGCAGATGCTGTGTTTGTCCGACCAGTACATCTCCCATGTGAATGCAGTGCATGACGCTTACATTGTGAGGAATAGCAGCATCCCTTATGTGATGGGGCAACTCCAGAGGCACCATGTGTGGCTAATAGGTGAGGACAAGGACCCTATACCCTGTGAATAGTTGTCTGGGTCTGGGGTTGTCCCTATGGGTTAGTGTGTGTCTAACAGTTGTCCCTCGACATTTGCAGGTGACTCTGGGTACCCCAACCTGTCATGGCTTCTGACTGACCCCAGTGAGGAATCCCAGGACAATGAGGCACAAGGGCGAACTAGGAGGATTATAGAAAGAACCTTCGGCCTCCTGAAGGCCAGGTTCCAGTGCCTCCATATGACAGGTGGGTCTCTCCTACTCACCAAAGAAGGTGTGCCAGATAATCGTGGCCTGCTGAATGCTGCACAACCTGGCTTTGCGACGAAAGGCTTTTTCTTCAGGAGGATGGTCCAGAAGGAGGTTTTGTGGCAGCTGTGGAGCCTGTGGACAGTGAAGAAGAGGAGGCGGAAGAAGAGGATATCAACAACAGAAACAACAAAATCCAGCAATACTTCCAGTGAGACACAGGTAAGAAGATATCACTGCCTCACTCATCTCACACAATTGTCTGACCTATGATAAGTCTGTCACTTTTATCCAGTGTATGGACCCTGACTTGTCACTTTGCCTTTCCATTTAACAGATGTGGGTCCCACTGTGTGCCCTCTGGTATATTACCTCATGGACTAGAGCTGTGTTACATCGGTATGTTGACAATAAAATAGACATTGCTATATTCCATAGTTATTGTACATACACATTTGTAAAAGCACAGGCTGACTCCAGATTGATTTGTGATTCAAGTGTGTTTAATTCTGTGAAAATAAGTGGAGTGGGTTGTAAAATGGGCAGGGGTGATGGTGGAGGAATGTCCACGGCAGAGTCCAGTCTATTTGTTTCAGAGGTGCATTGTCCAAAGGGGCATAGGAAGTGGAGCTAGGGCAGTTGATGGATGGTCAGGGTGAAAAAGTGGGACAGAAGGATGACATTCAGGGGGTCTCATTTCCTGGCGGGGGTCTTGGCATTGTTCTCTGTCTTGTTCCTGGATCTCAAGGACTGTTTGCGGGGTGGTTCTCCATCTGCAGGGTGTGGGGTGCTGGTGTCGTGGTCCTGTGACAGTGCCTCCCATCCACTAGTGCCGGCAGAGGTGGTGGGCTGTTCATCATCCAGGCTAGTGTCAGGGGCCCTTTGTTGTGCCACAGTGTCCCTCCTGGTGTTGACAAGGTCCTTCAGCACCCCTACAATGGTGACCAGGGTGGTGCTGATGGACTTGAGTTCCTCCCTGATCCCCAGATAGTGTTCCTCCTGCAGCCTCTGGGTCTCCTGAAAGTTGGCCAGTACTGTTGCCATTGTCTCCTGGGAATTATGGTACGCTCTCATGATGTTGGAGAGGGCTTCAGGGAGAGTGGGTTCCCTGGTCCTGTCCTCCCCCTGTCGCACAGCTGTCCTCCCAGTTCCCCTGTTTTCCTGTGCCTCTGTCCCCTGAACCGTGTGCCCACTGCCACTGCCCCCAGGTCCCTGATTTTCTTGGGTTGGTGGGTTTGCCTGGGTTCCCTGTAGTGGTGGACACACTGCTGCTTGACGTGTCCTGGGGACAGAGGGATGGGCCCGCTGGGTGGGTGCTGTGCTGGTGATTCCTGAGGAGGGAGGCTCTGTGGTGGCATGTCAGGGGAACTGACTGTCCCGAGGTCCTCACTGTGGGCCTCTTCTGTGTGGGGAAGGACATGTCTGGAACCTCCTGTCCGGTGACATTGGGTAGGGGTCCTGCAGGGGTGTAAAGGCATGATTATTGCATCTTTGTGTGCCATTGTTTGCAATTTGTGAGTGACCCTGTACTCCAGTGCTTGCATTCTTGTCTAGGACCTTGTGTGATAATTGGTTTGGGGACTGTGTGGGTATCTGTTGTGGACATGCTTTGGTGATGGGTGTCCATGCTTTGGTGTTGCATGCAGGGCTTAGTGTTGGGATGTGTGGGTTGTGATAGTGGGACATTTGTGAGGTGTTGGAGTGATGGGGTGAGGGTGGTGGTATGTGATAGCATGCAGGTAGGGTGGGGGATGTAATAGTTAAGAGTTGACTTACCAGAGTCCATTCCTCCTGCTACTCCTGCGAGGCCCTCAGGGTGCAGTATAGCCAAGACTTGCTCCTCCCATGTTGTTAGTTGTGGGGGAGGAGGTGGGGGTCTGCCGCCAGTCCTCTGTACTGAAATCTGGTGTCTTGAGACCACAGAACGCACCTTCCCCCATAGGTCGTTCCACCTCTTCTGTATTTCATCCCGTGTTCTTGGATGCTGACCCACTGCGTTGACCCTGTCGACGATTCTGCGCCATAGCTCCATCTTCCTTGCAATGGAGGTGTGCTGCACCTGTGATCTGAATTGCTGTGGCTCTACCTGGACGATTTCCTCCACCATGACCCTGAGCTCCTCCTCAGAGAACCCTGGGTGAAGTTGAGGTGCCATGATGTGGTGTGGGTGATGTGTGAGGTGGTGTCGCTTGTGATGTGTGAGGGGATGTGTTTGTGTGTGTTGTCTGAGGTGCGTGGATGGTGTGTGAGTGATGGTGTTGTGTGCTTGTGGATGCTAGTGTTGTTTCTGGTGGTGTCTCTCTCTGGCCTTCTTTCTCAATTTTGGTCGTAAGGGTTTGTGGGTGATGTGGGTGTGTGTTTTATATTGGATTGGGTGTGTGGGAGTGGTGTGTGTATGTGTATCAGGTGTGTGTATTTTGATTTGTCCAATGTGGTTGTGTTTTGTAAGTGTGTGTGTATTTTGAGCGCAGCGGTGTGTACCGCCAATGGAATACTGCGGTTGAAAGAACAACGCGTGGATTCGTGGTTCGTGATAGTGTGGGCGTATTCCTGTTGGCGTGACGGTGGAGGTTTTGTTATCGCCAGTTTATCACTGACCTTTGGTGTGGCTGACTTGTGTGGGTGCCTGGATTTTGGCAGATTCCGAGCTGTGGGTCATAATGACCGTGGCGGAATTCCGCGGCCGCGGCGGTGTGTTGGCTGTCTTCTGCACGGCAGTAAGTGGCTTTTACCACCAATGTTGTAATGACCACCTAAATCTACAAATATAGTAAATACCTGGAATTGCTGGATCCTGACCATTCAACATAAAAGTGCATTTACTATGAAACAAAAACACATGCCTACATTCACTCGTACCAACAAATAAAGGGGGTAATTCTGACCTTGGCGGACGGCGGAGGCCGTCCGCCAAGGTACCGCCGTCAGAACACCGCACCGCGGTCGAAAGACCGCGGCGGTGATTCTGACATTTGCCCTGGGCTGGCGGGCGGCCGCCAAAAGACCGCCCGCCAGCCCAGGGCAAATCAACCTTCCCACTAGGATGCCGGCTCAGAATTGAGCCGGCGGAGTGGGAAGGTGCGACGGGTGCAGTTGCACCCGTCGCGTATTTCAGTGTCTGCTGGGCAGAGACTGAAATACTTTTTGGGGCCCCCAGGGGCCCCGCGGCACCCCCTACCGCCATCCTGTTCATGGCGGGAGAGCCGCCATGAACAGGATGGCGGTAGGGGGTGTCAGAATCCCCATGGCGGCGGAGCGCGCTCCGCCGCCATGGAGGATTCAGACGGGCAGCGGAAAGTCGGCGGTACACCGCCGACTTTCCGTTTCTGGCCGCGGCTGAAGCGCCGCGGTCAGAATGCCCCGCGGTGCACCACCAGCCTGTTGGCGGTGCTACCGCCGACCTCCGCCATGGCGGTAATTACCGCCATAGTCAGAATGACCCCCAAAGTGTCAGTGCATGATTTTGGCCTATATATACTAAGCTTCACTACATGTAATGCATCTAAAGCTAATTTCCCTTGCGTCTTATTTGCAGTTCAAGCATAATAATTCTTATAAGTCCTTTTCTCTGAGCCTTTTTCTAATCTCTCCCTTAATACTTTTCTCCTATCATCAGTATGCCCTATAAAGCTTTTCTCTAAAGGTTCAAGCAAGCATGTAAGGTTATTTCTATGCGCATATGTGCAATTGTGACTGAGGGCCAGAGAGAGACACCACCAGAAACAACACTAGCATCCACAGGCACTCCACAACATCACTCACATAACATCCACGCACCTCACACAACACACCTCTAAATATCACCCCACACATCACAACACGCACCACCCCACACATCACCCACACCGCCCCATGGCACCACAAAGACACCCCAGGTTCTCTGAGGAGGAACTCAGGGTCATGGTGGAGGAAATCATCAGGGTAGAACCACAGCTATTCGGATCACAGGTGCAGCACACCACCATAGCTAGGAAGATGGAGCTATGGCGAAGAATGGTGGACAGGGTCAACGCAGTGGGACAGCACCCAAGAACTAGGGATGACATCAGACAAAGGTGGAACGACCTACGTGGAAAGGTGCGTTCTGTGGTCTCAAGACACCACATCGCAGTTCAGAGGACTGGCGGCGAACCCCCACCTCCTCCCCCACAACTAACAACATGGGAGGAACAGGTCTTGGCTATACTGCATCCTGAGGGCCTCGCAGGAGTAGCTGGAGGAATGGACTCTGGTAAGTCAAATCTTAACTATTACATCCCCCTCCCACCTGCATGCTATCACATACCCCCATACTCGCTCTCACCCCCATCACTCCATCTCCTCACGTATGTCCCAATATCACAAACCACACATCCCAAACTCAAGCCCTGCATGTAACACCAAAGCATGGACACCCATCACCAATGCATGGCCACTACACATACCCATACACCCCTTAAACCATTATCACACAAGGTCCTACACAGGAATGCAAGCACTGGGGTACACGGTCATCCACCAATTGCACACCATGGCACACACAGATGCAATAATCATGCCTTTACACCCCTGCATGATCCCTACCCAATGTCACCGGACAGGAGGGTCCAGATATGTCCACTCCACCCACAGAAGAGGCCCACAGTGATGACAGCAGCTCTGTCCAACTGGATTTAGATGACCAGCCCGGCCCATCTGGGACCCTGGGACAGTTGTTTCCCCTCACACTGGCACAGGCCACTACAAAGCTTGTCCCCTCTGGAAACACCAGCGCAGCACCCACCCAGTGGGCCCAAATCTCTGTCCCCAGGACAAGTCTATCAGCAGTGTGTCCACCTATAGAGGGAACCCAGGCTAACCCACCACCCCAACAACACCAGGGACCTGGGAGCAGTGGTAGTGGGCACATGGTTCAGGGGACAGAGGCCCAGGAACACAGGGGAACTGGGAGGGCTGCTGTGCGACAGGGGGCGGACAGGCCCAGGGAACCCACTCACCACGAGGCTCTCTCCAACATCATGGGAGCCCACCACCATTCCCAGGAGACGATGTCAATGGTACTGGCCAAGTTTCAGGAGACCCAGCGGCTGCAGGAGGAACAGTATTTGGGCTTCAGGGAGGAACTCAAATCCATCAATTCCACCCTGGGAACCATTGTAGGGGTGCTGAAGGAACTCGTCAACACCAGGAGGGACACTGTGGCATGTGGCACAACAAGGGGCCCCTGACGCTAGCCTGGACGATGAACTGCCCACCACCTCCGCCGGCGCTAGAGGACAGGAGGCACCGCTACAGGACCACCACACTAGCACCACACCCCCTGCAGATGGAGAATCACCCCGCAAACGGTCCCTGAGATCCAGGACAAAGACAGAGAACAATGCCAAGACCCCCGCCAAGAAATGAGACCACCCTGATTGCCATCCTTCTGTCCCACTTTGTCACCCTGTCCATACTTAAACTGCCCCAGCTCCACTTCCTATACCCCTTTGGACAATGCACCTGTGAGACTAATAGACTGGACTCTGCCATGGACATTCCTCCACCATCACCCATGACCATTTTACAACCCCTCCAATTTTTAGCACTTAAATAAACGCCCTTAAAGCCCAAAAACAATCTGGAGTCAGTCTGTGCTTTCGAAAATGTGTATTTGCAATAACAGTGGCAAAATGCTAAATCAAATGTAATGTCAACATACCTATGTCACACAGCTCTAGTCCATGCGGAAACAAAGCAGATGTCACACAGTGGGACCCACATCTGTGAAATCGTACGGGAAAGTGAAAACTCAGTGACCATACACTGGGTGAAAATGACAGACAGATGAGAGGTAGTAGAATTGAATCAGACATGCAAATTGGTTGCTGCTGCGGAGGAGGGGCTGCCCAGAGAGCCCGGGAGCCCTTTAAAATTTGCCTTCACGCTCCCGCTCCACAGGACGCGCAAATTGGTTGCTGCTGTGGAGGAGGGGCTGCCCAGAGAGCCCGGGAGCCCTTTAAATTTTGCCTTCGCGCTCCCGCTCCACGGGACGCACAAATTGGTTGCTGCGGAGGAGGAGGGGCTGCCCAGAGAGCCCGAGAGCCCTTTAAATTTTGCCTTCGCGCTCCTGCTCGTGGGACGCGCCCGGGCAAAGCCCGGGCAAAGGGCGGGCCCACCCTTGCCCTTCATTGCCAGGAAGAGGCAGGGCAGGGCCCCCCCTGACATTTCTCCAAAAACTCCTGGATTTGGTGGCTCTCAGGCACGTGGCCGCGTGGAGGTACTCTCTTGGTGTTTTCCTCTTCTTTCTCTGCTGCACTATGATTGAGCCTAACTCCTAGCCTATGCAAAGTAAATCAAAATAGCAGCATTTAGTATTGCTACTGGGGCAGGTCTAAATTCTCACCTATTTGTTGCTGTGCCTACATGATAAAACGCTGGTTGTTGCTTACAATTGTTGGAGGTGGGACCAACCACCCACACATTTTATTCCAAGTATTTGAAAGATCGGATTCTGCCCGTGGGGGTAGCGGGCGGGATTTCCCCCCCACAAGTTTGTTCTCTGCCCCCTTGGCTTCTTTTCCCTTACGCCATCCAACCCGAGGAACTTTAGTAATTTACCGGGATGGGGAAAAGGAAAGCCAGCGGTAACCCCACTGGGCAGGGAGGGGCAAAGAAAGTACCTCGACTTGCCGCTAAAAAACTGTACACTGACCCAAATTGACGATCTAATAGAGGAAGTAGAAAGCTTGCTAGCTACTAAGCCCTCCAAGCCCCTCAACCCTCAAGAAAAGGATTACTGCCGCCACCAATGATATAAAATCATTCTTTGTCCCTGCGAATAGAGAACTGCCATCACCTACATCACAAGGATCTCATTTAGAACCTATTATGCTAGAAACTTCAGCTAATTTAATAGAGAGCCCCAAACGGAGCTTGCCTAGCCAGCAGGGTAGTGTGTTCCCCCTTATAAATTGCAACAACCGTTTTTCACCTCTTGCCTCCTTGACGCCCTCTGACCCAGAGAGGAGTGTGTCAAGGGAGACAGAGGAGCCACTAATACTTCCAGCCACTCAGAGGGAACACCCTGTTAAGACACAGCTAGTACTGTTACACCGCAGGGCTCGCTGCGGCCGCGGGCTCAGGTTGCCGCGGCGCGGCACGTTAATTTTGCCGCGGCCGACGCCCGGGCCGCGGTAGACGCCGAGGCAGACACCCAGGTCGCGGGGGTCGCCGCGGCTCCGGCGAGGGCCATAAAGGCTCCAGGGAGCCGGTCTGGGGGTCACGGCGCTCGCCGCTCCCCCTTTTTCAAGTTCTGCCTTAAAGGCAGACGCGGCAGAGCCTGAAACCCCGAGGGGGTTTCAGGCATGGCCGCACACAGCGCATTATGCGCTTAACATTTATTTCTCTTGCATGTATTTACTTGCCCACCACCACTTACCGATGTTCCTAGGACAAACCGAACCCTTACACTGGGGGTTCTTTATACTTGCCTTTTTTCTCTTCCCAGCATGCTTACCACTTCCTCTCTACCCAGCATGCATTGTCTAACACACATACCTAATTCATTACTGTTTTCTTTTCCCCAATCCAAGATGGCGGTGTTCTACTTCCTGTTTCCTGTTTCCTGTCCAGGGGTATTTAAGGGGATTCCAACTGCCTGTTCATTGCGTTGCAACACTCCTTGGTGATAGTCACGCTCCTATTTGATATCCTTCTGCGAATCCTGTCTGTTCCTGATTTGCTTTGTTTTCCTGCCTTCCTGAACTGCGGTCCTAATACCCTGGTGTCCTCCTTTCGTTTCAGGGAGTTCCTGTGGAGGTTTTTTACCCTACTGGGGTTTTTCCTCTGGGACTCCTTCTGGAGGGCACGGACTGTAGTGGTTCGCTCATACCAAACAGCACCGTGGCTACCGGAAGGGGTCGCCCCTACCTCGGCCAGAGCAGAACCCGTCAGAACAAGGACCGTTCCCCTACGCCTCTCCGCTGCGAGGGTAAGACCGTTGAGAACCGCGACAGATTGCAACGCCCACAATTCCTGTTGCAGTCCGGAACTATGGATAACCCAGTGGTAAACACGGAACCTACTAACCAGGACCTGCTGGCGACGATACAACAACAGGCGCAAGAACTCCAGCAATTACGTACTGAGAATACTGTTTATCGACAAACCTTTGCCTCCAGGACCACAGATGTCCCTGCAGTAGCCGCCTCTACACCTCGATTTTCCGGGGATCCCACCACATTAAAAGAATTCCTGGATGCCTTAACGGTGTACTTTGCCTTTCGCCCCTCGCAATTTGTACAAGATAAGACCAAGGTGGGGTATTTGATTAGTGCCTTATCAGGACCAGCCTTGGCCTGGGCCACACCTCTAGTAACCAGAAACGATCCCTGTCTATCTAATTATTCCACCTTTATCACTACTTTTAAACAGATGTTTGAACGCCCTGGACTCGAGGCGTCAGCAGAAGAGGCTCTTTGCGAAGTCCAACAAGGGAGTCAGGATGTATTACAATACATCACCCGTTTCAGACAATTAGCTGCAGAAACAACCTGGGTGGAACGTACCTTGGTGACACTCTTCCGTAGAGGTCTAAGAGAGGACATCAAAGATGAACTAGTACATTCTGCCAGGATAGAAAACCTCAAAGGGTTGATGGACCAAGCACTAACTATAGAGTATCGGTTAAATGAACGACGAATGGAGAAAAAGAAGAGTCGTTTGCCTTTTCACTCAGTACCATCTCGTCCCTTCGCCCATCGTTCCGAGGAAGCCCGCCCTGAATCCAAAGGGAATACCGAGGAAGAGCCCATGCAGATTGACACAGCTCGCGGACCTCTATCCGCCAGCGAAAGGGAACATAGACGAAGGAAGGGGCTTTGCCTATATTGTGGTGCAGCTGGTCACCTAATTCGCGCCTGCCCCATTCGTCCAACCAAGCCCTTGGGAAACGCCAACTCCCGTCCCCAGTAAGAAGGGTGAGGACGGGATATCGTGATATACCTTCTATTTGCTCTTCCAGGGAGGAAGGAACTGCTCTTTTTCTCTTACCAGTTATCCTCCATTTAACTGATGGCCGCGAAGCAAGAACTTTGGCTTTATTGGATTGCGGAGCCAGTGGCCTATATTTAGATGAAACCTGGGCCAAAGAACAACAAATAACACAAATACCCAAAGAAATACCAGAACAGGTACATACTGTTGATGGGTCACTCTTGGCCTCTGGACCGGTACAATACACCACCCCTACTTTCTGTTTACAGTTCGGTAAACATCAGGAAATTCTCTCGTTTGACTTAATCTCATCACCACACCATGTCATGATCCTGGGAATTCCATGGCTTACACGGCACAATCCTTACATCAACTGGGAAACAAAAACCATTTCGTTATCCTCCCATTTTTGTCAACACCATTGCTATCCGGCCGGGGATTATTGGTCCCCAAAAAGTCTCTCAACAGCACCTGCCCAGGTGGGAGGATCCATTAATGTTCTACAGGGAGTTCCCAGACAGTATCAGGACTATATCGATGTATTCCAGAAGCCAGAAAGACCTGAATTGCCACCCCACAGAGAATACGACTGTGCCATTTCTTTAGAGCCAGACACTGTAGTTCCTTTTGGGCGGATGTACTCCCTCACCGAACCAGAGAAACAAATTCTGAAGGAGTACCTAGATGAGAATCTACAAAGTGGGTTAATAACTCCCTCCTCTTCACCCGCCGGGGCTCCTCTTTTCTTTGTACCAAAGAAAACCAAAGACCTGCGTCCCTGTATCGACTTCAGAGGGTTAAACAGGATCACTATCAAAGACCGGTATCCGCTACCCCTCATCAAAGACATCTTAGAAGCAGTCAGAGGAGCCAAGAGGTTCACTAAGCTGGATCTCCGAGGAGCCTATCATCTGCTAAGAGTCAGAGAAGGTGATGAGTGGAAGACCGCCTTTAGAACACCTTTTGGTCACTACGAATATAGAGTAATGCCCTTCGGACTCACTAATGCCCCGTCCATCTTTCAAAGATTCATGGATTCTATCTTTTCTGATCTTTTGCAACAAACAGTGGTAGTGTATCTTGACGATATCCTAATTTATTCGGTTCATCCAGAGGAACATTCCAAACACGTCCGCCAAGTCTTAGAAAGACTCCGACAACATCATTTGTTCTGTAAGCCTGAAAAATGCGAATTTGATCAGATAGAAGTGAAATATTTGGGATACTGTATAGACCAAACCGGAATTGCCATGGACTCAGACAAAGTACAGGCTATATTGAACTGGCCATCTCCTTCTTCCATCAAGGAGACTCAATGTTTTCTGGGACTAGCCAACTTCTACCGGCAGTTCATAGCAGACTTTGCCCAGAGAACCAGCTTCATTACTCAAACCCTCAAAAAGGAACACCTAAAGAAAGGTTTTTGTTGGACACCAGGCGCTGAGTCAGCTTTTCAGGACTTAAAGAAAGCCTTTAGTCAAGCCCCTATTCTTCGACACCCAGACACTAGCAAACAATTCATTGTTGTCACAGACGCCTCAGAAAGAGCCATTGGGGCTGCCTTGTTACAAAGACAAGACGATGATGACCTAGAACACCCTGTATTCTATCTATCCCACATTCTATCTGATTCTGAGCGAAACTATTCCGTGCTAGAACGCGAATTACTCGCCTTAAAGGTCGCGTGCACTGAATGGAGACACTTTTTGATGGGATCAAAGGAGCCCTTCGAAGCCCGGACCGATCATAGAAATCTACAGTGTTTAAGAAATTTCCAGTGCCAAAATAGCCGGCAAGCTCGATGGGCCTTCTTCTTCAGCCAGTATGATTTCTATATCACCTACATCCCTGGTTCTCAGAACATCCTGGCGGATGCCCTGTCCCGACGTTATCCTGGGTGCGGTGATTCCGCGGTTCAAAACTTATTCGACAACAATAAAATCATAGGGGTAGCACAGACCTTTTTAGATCAAGTTAAGTCTGAATATGCCCGTCTACACTAAAACAGTGCAAATCGAAGCCTTACACATGTGCCATGATTCTCCTATTGCGGGTCATCGAGGAGTGAAAGCGACTCAAGATCTTTTGCTTTGCTCTTTCTGGTGGCCAACTCTCAAGGCTGACACTGAGGCATATGTGTTATCCTGTCCTACATGTGCTCAAGCCAAGACACCCCGAACCAGACCTGTGGGCTTACTCCGCCCATTACCTGTTCCCCCAGGCCCATGGCTTACCATATCCACCGATTTTATGTGCGCCTTACCTTCCTCAATGGGAAACCACGTCATAATGGTAACTGTGGACTCCTTCACCAAGATGGCCCACTTCACGGCCTTGAGAAAGTTACCCACGGCAAAGAAGTTAAGTCAGGTCTTTACTCAAGAAATTTTCAGGCTACATGGGCTACCCCAAGTTATTATATCAGACAGAGGTCCCCAATATATCTCCCGTTTCTGGAACCAATTCTGCAAGATCTTGGGGATCCAGGTGGCCTTGTCATCCGGGTTCCACCCTCAAACCAATGGACAAACAGAACGACTCAATCAGGGTCTCGAGCAGTACTTACGTAGCTTCTGTAACGCTACACAAAGTAATTGGGCTCCCTACTTACCGCTTGCCGAATTCTCCTATAATAACTCTCTACACAGTGCCTCTAAAGTCTCTCCTTTCTATGGCTCCTATGGTTTCCATCCCAGGGCCTTCCCAACTCCCCTGAGAGACAACTCCAACCTTCCCGCCATCTCCTCTTTCGTTCGACAGCTACGGGGTATACAGCGAATTATCCATTCTAACCTTGTGTCCACCAAGTCCCGCATGAAGACAATAGCAGATAGGAGACGCTGTGCGGCTCCTCTATATCAAGTCCATGATAAGGTCTGGCTCTCCTCTAGATTCCTACCTCTCCGACTCACCCAAAACAAATTCAAGCCCCGTTTTTATGGTCCCTTTCTCATTCTCAAGAAGATCAACCCAGTGTCCATGCGTCTTCGCCTACCTCAGACATGGAAGATCCACCCAGTATTCCATGTCTCGCAACTGAAACCTTACCGTCCTGATCTCTTTCATAGGCAGTTGCCCTGTCCCCCTCCTTTGTTGGTTGACAATGTGCCTGAATACGAAGTGCAGGAGGTCTGTGACTCTCGATTTTTCCATGGGCGCCTCCAATACCTTATTCATTGGAAGGGGTACCCTTTGAGTGAGTGTTCCTGGGAGGATGCCTCTTCAGTCCATGCTCCTCTTTTAATCCGCCGCTTTTTTCGGCTCTTCCCTCACAAACCCGGGGCCTCGGGGAGGGGGCATACTGTTACACCGCAGCGCTCGCTGCGGCCGCGGGCTCAGGTTGCCGCGGCGCGGCACGTTAATTTTGCCGCGGCCGACGCCCGGGCCGCGGTAGACGCCGAGGCAGACACCCAGGTCGCGGGGGTCGCCGCGGCTCCGGCGAGGGCCATAAAGGCTCCAGGGAGCCGGTCTGGGGGTCACGGCGCTCGCCGCTCCCCCTTTTTCAAGTTCTGCCTTAAAGGCAGACGCGGCAGAGCCTGAAACCCCGAGGGGGTTTCAGGCATGGCCGCACACAGCGCATTATGCGCTTAACATTTATTTCTCTTGCATGTATTCACCTGCCCACCACCACTTACCGATGTTCCTAGGACAAACCGAACCCTTACACTGGGGGTTCTTTATACTTGCCTTTTTTCTCTTCCCAGCATGCTTACCACTTCCTCTCTACCCAGCATGCATTGTCTAACACACATACCTAATTCATTACTGTTTTCTTTTCCCCAATCCAAGATGGCGGTGTTCTACTTCCTGTTTCCTGTTTCCTGTCCAGGGGTATTTAAGGGGATTCCAACTGCCTGTTCATTGCGTTGCAACACTCCTTGGTGATAGTCACGCTCCTATTTGATATCCTTCTGCGAATCCTGTCTGTTCCTGATTTGCTTTGTTTTCCTGCCTTCCTGAACTGCGGTCCTAATACCCTGGTGTCCTCCTTTCGTTTCAGGGAGTTCCTGTGGAGGTTTTTTACCCTACTGGGGTTTTTCCTCTGGGACTCCTTCTGGAGGGCACGGACTGTAGTGGTTCGCTCATACCAAACAGCACCGTGGCTACCGGAAGGGGTCGCCCCTACCTCGGCCAGAGCAGAACCCGTCGGAACAAGGACCGTTCCCCTACGCCTCTCCGCTGCGAGGGTAAGACCGTTGAGAACCGCGACAAGTACAAATAAGAGCTGAAATTCTGAGTCTCAGAGAGTACCTTACAACTTTTAGCCACATGATATACGAGAAGCTGGACGGCATATCCGCCGCAATCAGGGGCATAAGGAAATCTTCATTTAAACTTGAGCCTAACTCTTTATCTAGGCAAACCCAACAAGTTGAAACAACCACGACAGGAATACACAGGGGGAAGAGGGCTGAAGCGGCATCACAGAACTCCTATGGGGAAAAAAGTGTACTTTCAGCTGTGGTCGGTTTAAACAAATACGATACAAACCGGAATAAAGGGGCTAATCGCAAGGTGCATAGAAATGAATTCCTAGATAAAAGTTTTATAGGCCCTCCGCGAAGTGCCCACCAAGCCAGATTAAGCACAGTCATTACGACATATACATGACA
This sequence comes from Pleurodeles waltl, assembly GCF_031143425.1. NCBI lineage: Eukaryota > Metazoa > Chordata > Amphibia > Caudata > Salamandridae > Pleurodeles > Pleurodeles waltl. Next base: position 654,187,852 of record NC_090439.1, read on the forward strand.
AATGTCCCCAAGCTAAGCTATGGTCAAAAAGAGCTAGGGGATTCCCTCAAGAACAACGTAATCTATTGGAAAAGGGGGGTAAAGAAGTGTAGGTCTATTATAAGGGATGACATAGTCACTGTCCAGAGACATTCAAACTGAGCAGCCATGGCCTAGTAAAGGGCCTTCTGGCACTCGATCTAAGATTGAGACGCTATACTTCATCCCAAGTGTCACCTGCCCAAAAAATCCCTCAATCATTGGCTAATCTGTTTTTTAAAGAGAAACATAACATCCTAACACCCGAGCATATGCATTCCAAGAAGGGACCATAGGAGCAGCCCAACTTCAACCATAGATTGACGTGAAGCCCCCATAGTGAAGGTTGGGAGAGACGGCATACCCAGTAAAATGGCTTTGGACCCCTCTATACCAAGCAATCAGATATTGAGTACCCTGGGGGTGGAGCCAAGAGTACATTGTAGTGACCAAACAGAGGAGATGGACTGTGGAGTAACGCCTCATTTAAGTGAGAACAGAGAGAAGACGCAAGACATGGGGGATGGATCTGACTCACTGATTAAACTCCTATCTTGGAATGTGGCAGGTCTGCTTCAGAAAACAGCTAACCCTGATTGGTGTAGTCTTATAGATCAACACCATATTATCCTATTGCAGGAGACATGGACCTCTTCTGCGATTAACAGAGTAGGCTACTGGACCATCCAGAAGATCGTGCTTCCATCACCATCTGGCAGGGCATCAGGTGGTTTGATAATCTGGCTAAAACATGATTTTTCCCAAAGGTGAACCTAACAACCCCCACAAGGGATATACTAGCTGTTGAGGTCGAGCTTAGCAGCCAAAGGGGGCCCGTTCGTATAGTAATTGCGAACATATATGTTAGACCTGGCACCCAAAGGTCTCAGACCGCTCTGATAAGTATGCTAACAGATTTCTTGAACTGTTTACCGGGTGGACGGGGTTTAATCGCTGCAGGAGATCTTAACATGAAACTGAATTGCAGAGATGACAATCAGCAAAAAGGAACCCAGTTTGCAGATCCATGGGATAGATCTGGTCCGGTTCGAGTCACAACCAAGAAAGTAGGGGGAGCACTAGACCTACTAGAAGATCTAATAAAAACAATGGGGTTAAGAATAGTAAATGGGAACACAAAGTCAGACACCCCGGCATTGCCTACATATAGGAGAGGTCCATATTCAAGTTGTTTAGACTATGTTCTAGTGGACGACGCCCTCTGGAAAACTCTTATTGATATGGCTGTTCTTCCTCGTAATGACAGTGACCACCAAGCTCTGAGTACCTCCTTTTCTTCTACTCTATTCAGTTGTAAAACACTGACAAAGTGGGTCAAAGGCAATGCCCTAGCTAAGACGAATGCTTACAAAAATGTGAAATGGGAATTGATGGAAGATGATGCACATTTTCAGTTATTAATTTACAAAATAGTTACATCAACTCTTTTACCCTTGAAACATACTGACTTTGCATCGGTGGATCTGATTAATCTGCATAGTATTTTGACCAATCGGTTAAAACCACACTTCCAGGTAGTAAGGAGGCGGACAGAGATTGGGGCTAGAACATTGAGGTGGTTTTCTAACTCCTGCCACCAGGCCAAAACACAGCTATTGGGAGCATTAAAGGCAGGGAACTGTCGAGAGATAAGAGTATCCAGGTCTGCGTACAAAGCAGTACTAAAAATTGCCAAAAAAGAGTGGGAAACCAAATATTGGAGTGGGCTGGTAGATGTACTCCATGAGAAGGACTTTAAACTGTTCTGGAAACTAGTGTCAGGCAAAGGCAGCTCCCAAACTGCGGAAAACTATCCCGTAATCCAGCCAGAAACTTGGGTGTCACATTTTAAATATTTATACAGAGAGCCTCAAATTAGTAGCATTACTGCCCCCTTATTAAAACCCAATGGGCCTTTCATTGCCAATACACCAACTGGTGGGACAATTACACTACCTAAATTTGCCCTGGATCTCTTTTCTTTAAAATAAACAACCTTGGCGCTCCAATCAGTACGTAAAGGGAAGGCCCCTGGGTTAGACGGTATCCCAGGTGATCTATATCTGTCCTGACCGACAACTTGGTCCCTATATTTAAATGCGCTCAGTAATGAGATACTGAGGGGTGGAGGACTTCCCCCCACGTGGCAAGGAGCATTTATAGTCCCTATCTTCAAGAAAGGGCCAAGGGAAGAACCTACCAACTATAGGCCAATAAGCCTAAAAAATATTCTGCAAGCAGGTACTGAATAGATTAGGCATGGATATAGGATTCTCACATCCTTTCCGACTTCCAGGCAGGATTTAGGAAAGGAATGAGCACAATAGATCAGGCGTTCAGGTTCAATCTTCTTTGCTGGAAATACCTGTCACTTAATAAGAGCCACCTGTACGTGGCTATTATTGATCTAAAAGCTGCCTTTGACATGGTACCCCGGGATTTACTGTGGGATGTTTTGGAGAGCTACCAACTTGACGGAGAATTATTAAGACTGATTAGGCACTTACATGAGGGGACTTATGCTCAAGTACGTTGGTCTCAAAGTGGTGATTTAATAGAAGCTATACCTGTCAATAGGGGGGTCAGGCAGGGGTGTGTCTTGGCCCCAACATTGTTTAATCTATTCATCAATGGTGCGGCGGACCAGCTGTTACATTGCAACCATGATGCTCCCAAGTTAGCTGGAGCCTCTGTCCCACTTTTAATGTTCGCTGATGATGCCTTATTAATTTCGAGAACGCCAATGGGCCTACAAAATTAACTGGATGCTTTCTACAATTTTCGCTCCAGCAGAGGACTCGAAATAAATCCAACCAAATCAAAGTACAAGGCTTTTAATCCGCATAATCGTTCAGGGGGACAATAACCATAGCAGGCCATCCGGTAGAGAGAGTTAGCCAATTCGATTATCTGGGGCTTAGGCTAAGAGATGATCAGCAGTGGTCGGCGCAGATTGGGAAGAGCTTGTCAGTTCTTAGACAGAGGTCAACAGTGATAGGGAGGGAAATTGTTAATATTTCAGAAGGGGAGATCTCACCAGCTATCACTGTCTATAAAGCAGCGGCAGTGGCAGCATCAACGTATGGTGCTGAGCTCTGGGGGCACACTAATGCAAGGTGTTTGACGAAAGTAGAAAACCATTTTCTACGTAATTTTTTGCGGCTGCCGATGAGTACCCCCCTCACACCTTTCAGATTTGATCTAGCCTTAAATGAGATCCATAATGAAATTGCTCTAAGACCACTCATGTACTGGGTCCGCCTCTGGTCTTCTGAGTATTTGTGTCAAAGCCCAGCTCACCTGAGTTCTTGTTCAGTTCTGATGGAGGTTGAAGACAATCCGACCCCACTCTGAAACTGCTTGTTCCAGCACACTAGTTTTTAAAACAGTGCACTAAGAACAGAAGCTCAAGGGAAGGGGGGAAGTGGATAAAATAAAAAAGAGAGACAACACCGTTCTTGCGTTTCCACTGTTGAAGTGCTGCACAAATCTGCGGCCCTTTCTGACTTCTGTAGAAACTGGTGCCTAATGAAACATAAACAAAGAACAGATAAGTGCAACCTATTCCTAAATGGTTTCCTGACTATCCCTTTATTTATTAGAAATTCTCTTCTAAAAGTACCTCTTGGATCCTGGTCTCTAGTTTCCAGGTTTGGAATGTGTTACTGCTCTGGGATGTGTTTTCTATTACTGTAAAGCTTCTAAAACATTAAACAAATACCGTTATCAGAATTACCAATATCAAACATTCATCATAATATAACTAAAGCCTAAATTCCCAAAAGCAGACTCACTTTTCCCATATTTCCAGAATCTTTTATAAAACAAATACTGTACTTTTACATCAAAATACAGCATGTAATTTGTGCAAGTCCTTGATTTACTGTTTGCCTTGCTGTTAATGGTTTCCACTGTTCGATTCTTAAAAGTTCCATGAGAAAAAACAATGTTTGCTTCACAAAGTTCTGCAAAATATTCTTGTAACAAAGAGTTTGAATCACAATGTTCGTGGAAGGTATTTCGTTTCAAATTGTCTATACAGGAATCCAGAAATTGTTGTCAAAGTTCTTTCAGGTAATAAAAGGTTTTGCACTTACTTGTTGCTGGCAAGAGATACTGATCAGTCTAACCTTGTCTTCTTTCTCTTTTGCAGGTTACTCATAGGAGAGAGGCTGAAGCAAGGAGGAACCGGAAACCGGAAGAAGGAAGAGCCAGAAGCTGCGCCCATTGAAGTCAATGAAAGTCTGTAAAGAGCAGGAGTGCCAGCGCCGAGGGATCTGTTCTCAGGTAAGCGGGAGGTAGACGAGCACAAGCACTGGGTGAGGCTCGGGGGATGCCTTTTATAGACAGGGCTGGGTGTGGTTTGAAGAGCTGGGTGTGGTCCTCACATGCTGCACATGTTCTTGAAAGGTGTGCAGAGTTTCAGTTATTATGCAAATGAGTTGGATTAACACATGGCCTAGGGAGGAGTATTTTAAAGAAGCCTTGGTAAAAGCAAGGCCCAATGTGTAAACAAAACAGCACATTAAACAACATACACAGAAGCCTAGGGGGGGGTGGGGGGGAAGGTGAGATAACAAGAAAGGCTTTCAATAGTAAGTTTAAAAGGGAGCTATTACAGAACCCACTAGTGCAGTGAGAGGGGACATGCTCTTTGCTGTGTACAAACCCTAACAGTTGCCCCCCTCAAAGGCCCTCCTACAGGACGGGGTTTTCCTGGATTTTTTAAATAAAACCGTCTAATCAGCTGTGGGGCATGTACATATGATGCTGGTTCCCATGAATTCTCAGATTCATCATATCCTTTCCATTCTACTAAATAAAACAGACGTCCACTAATTCTTTTTGAGTCTTTTATGCTTTTCACTTCATATTCCAGATTTCCCTTAATTGGTATGGGTGGAGGTGGTGGTTCAGGTCGGGTTTTTGAGTTGTACGGCTTAAGCAAGGACACATGGAATGTAGTATGTACTGGATATTCTTTTGGTAAATCTAATTTTACTGTTACCGGGTTTACTATGGCAGTTATACTAAAGGGTCCAATGAAACGTGGTTGCAGCTTTCGGGATCCCTCTATGTTTAGGTTCTTTGTGGAGAGCCATACCTTGTCACCAATTTTATACATTGGGGCCTCAGACCTGTGTTTGTCTGCTTGTCTTTTCATGCTTTCCTTGTACTTTAATAAATGTTTCCTGGCTTTGTCTTGTATGTCACCTAACCTCGTTAGTCTATCCGTTACTGTAGGCAACAGGGAATCTTCTAACAAAATGGGTATAGCTCTTGGATGATACCCCTGCAAGAAATAGAATGGAGAGCAAAGTAGAGCTGAATGCTCAGTATTATTATAAACAAACTCTGCTACAGGGAGAGCTTCCAACCATTCACTAGAATAATCAGCCAATAAACAACGTAGCGTTTGAATTAAGGTTTGGTTCAGTCGTTCAGTCTGTCCATCTGTCTCTGGGTGGAAAGCAGTGGATAAGGCCACATCTATTTTCAGTTTTTCACATAATTTTTTCCAAAATCTGGAGTTGAACTGGCTCCCTCGGTCTGACACCACTTTGCTTGGCAAACCATGTAAACGCACAATTTCCCTTATAAAAATATCAGCAAATTCTGCCGCAGTGGGTAATTTCCGTAATGGTACAAAATGTGCCATTTTAGATAAAAAATCCACTATAACCAACACTGTTGTGAAGGATTTTACAGGTGGTAAACCTACAATAAAGTCTACGCTCACAGTGTGCCAAGGTTGTTTGGGTGTTGGCATTGGTATTAACAAGCCGTCAGGAGCCTTATGAGAAGATTTATGTCTTGCACAAATTGGACAGGTAGTGACAAATTGCTTAATGTCCTTTCTTATAGTGTCCCACCAAAAGTGTTTTTGCACATTTTCCAGGGTTTTAACCCAACCAGGATGACCTGCCAACGGTGAGGCGTGATGCCAAATTATCACCTGTGTTTGTAATTCAGAGGTGGGCACTAACAGCATGTTGTCGTGATACAATAAACCTCGTTGTATTGTGTTATGGGAATCCTTTAACCAATCCTGAGGTGCTATTTGCATGTGTGCATTATATAGATCTGTGATGAAATCCTTCTGTTGTACTGGTGCCAACAACTTTTGGGGAGGAATAATGAGTTCTCCTATTTTATCTTGTTTCATGTCTGAGGTATGTCCGTATCTAGATAACACATCAGATTGAATTTGTTGTGCACCTGGTCTATAGGTTATAACAAAGTCAAATGTGCTAAAAAAAATTAACCAGCGCATGTGACGTGGTGTTAGTGCTTTAAGTGATCCAAAAAACTGTAGGTTCTTATGGTCAGAAAAGATTGTAACTGGGTACTTGGCTCCCATTAAATGGTGCCTCCATTCTGAAAAGGCTACTTTGATAGCTAGTAGTTCCCTTTCAGCCACAGTGTAATTTTGTTCAGCTGGCAATAACTTTTTGGAATAGAAGGCTATAGGATGTAACTGGCCATCTACTGCATCTCGTTGAGAGAGAACTCCTCCTAAAGCTACTTGTGAAGCATCCGCTTCAACAAAAAAGGGCAAGTCAGGATCAGGATGTTTCAGAATTGGGGCTGAAGTGAACTTTTGTTTTAGGAGTTGAAAGGCGTGTGCCGCCTCATCAGTCCAAAGAAATCGTTGCCCTTTCCGCAACAAGGTAGTTATTGGGGCCGCAATGTCTGCAAAATGTGCAATAAACCTCCTATAAAAATTGGCGAAACCCAGAAATTTCTGAATATCTTTTACCGAGGATGGTTCTGGCCAATCAGCAATAGCACTGATTTTCTTTACATCCATAGTTATTCCTTGAGGTGACAGGCAGTATCCTAAAAAGTCCACCTTGTTGACATTAAAAGTACACTTTTCTAACTTAGCAAAAAGATGATTTTCTTTTAACTTTGATAATACTGCACGAACATGTTGGGTATGTTCTTCTGAGTTCTTAGAGTAAATGAGGATGTCGTCTATGTATACTATGACACAAACGTCCAGGAATTCGTGTAGGACCTCATTTATAAAGAACTGAAAGGCCGCAGGGGCATTACATAACCCAAAGGGCATTACTGTGTACTCAAATAAACCAAACTTTGTCTTGAAAGCTGTCTTCCACTCATCCCCCTCTTTTACTCGGACCAGGTGGTAAGCTCCCCGCAGATCTAGTTTAGTGTATACAGTAGAATGTCTTAATTGATCCAACAACACAGGTATTAGAGGAAGAGGATATTTATTCTTTATTGTAGCCTTATTTAGTCCTCTATAATCGATACACGCGCGCAGGGATTTATCCGGCTTCGGGATAAAAAAGAGTGGAGACGACACCGGAGATGTGGAATGACGGATGAACCCAGACTGTAGTAGGTCATCTAGGTAGGTTCTTAAGTATTTGGTTTCTTCGTCAGTCAAAGCATATACTCTGTTATTAGGTAAAGGGGCCCCTGGGATAAGATCTATACGGCAGTCATAAGACCGATGTGGGGGCAGCACACTAGCCTTTACTGGATCAAAGACGTCTTTAAAGTCAGAATATTCAGGAGGGAGACTTGATTCATCTTGTGTAACACTAGCACAGTGTAATACTGTGCTCTGTTCTGTACCTGCTTCTTGATAGCAATTGGTTCTACAGAAAGAGGAATCCAAAGTAACAGTTCTATTCACCCAATCAATTTTTGGGTTATGAGTTGTTAACCAGGGTACCCCGAGAATCAAATCAGAATTAGGAGTATCTATCAGATCAAAGCTAATCACCTCTGTGTGCCCGTTCTGACAGACCATAACAAGTGGACTTGTTTGTTTTATGATTAATCCAGAGGTCAATTCTGACCCATCCACTGCACATACTGCTTCTGGACAAGGCTTTAGGCACATAGGAAGTCCTAAGATTTCGGCTAACTTATTATCTACAAAATTTCCTGTCGCGCCTGAGTCCAGTAGGACAGGGAGAGAATGCCTCCCTTGGGTAGTAACAATTAAAACAACCTGAATTATGAAATGTCTAGGTATGTGCGGTACCCTGAAGGCTGCAGCATTAGAGGTTTGATTAAGATGTTTTCTCGAACAAGTAACCTCTCCCCTTGTCGAGCTTAATCGTTTCCCGATTCAGTTGAGGAGGTGGAGGAAACAGCACCCTTTCGTGGAGTTTTAGGCTTTACTGGACATTCTCTGGCAAAGTGACCTGCCCTGCCACAATATAAACATAATTGAAATTTTCTCCTTCTTTCTTTTTCCTCTGATGTGAGTGGACCTCTGAGTGTCCCTATTTGCATAGGCTCTGGTTCAGGGAGTTTATTATCTGTGTCTTTCTTCTCGTGTCTAATAAAAGTTAACCGTGATTCCAGTTTGTATTTATCTCCCTTTCTTTCTCCTAGTCTATGTTCTAATTTCACAACTAAATCTACAAAGTCCGAATAGTCTTTTGGCAAATCAACGATATGAGCCAGCGCGTCTTTTAACTCGTCTCTCAAACCTTTATAAAAAAGGGAGACACGCTTTTCTTCTGGCCACTGTGTCTCGGTGAGTAAACGATTAAAACTAGTGAGATAGGTCAATAAATCCTTGTTACCTTGTTTAAGATTTAAAAGCTCATTATCACTTGCCTGCATGAAAGTGTGTTTTGCAAAAGGGCTGGTCATGGTACGTTTAAATTGATTCCAATTATGGAGGATGGGATCATCTCTATCCACGAAAGGAATTGACCAATTGGCTGCTGTGCCACCCAAATAAGACAAGACGAATGCCACTTTCGTATCATCAGTAGGGAACTGTTGTGGCTTACAAATGAAGTGTAATTGACATTGATTGATAAAAACATGGAATTTGTTACTATCTCCATGAAAACGTTCAGGTGCTGCTAAGGGCACAACATTAGGAACATTAACAGTAACCTCAACTGGGGAAGGCAAAGTTGTATGTTTTGATGGCGCCCCTGTCTCTGAGGAGGTTTTAAACAAAGGCGTAGAAGCTGTGTTCCTCTGAGATCCCCTAAATTTATACCTGCTTAAATCCTGTTTTAAAGAGGTATTCTCCATCTTTAATCTCTCTATTTCCTCTTGCATATGTTGCAAGATGCCAAACACTGATTCATTATGAGCCAAGTCCTCATTTAGGGCCTGCGCCATATCCGTGACGTCAATGCCCTCTATTTCTTCCCCGGTATTCATCGTCCACCAGAACTGAAATTTTTTAAGGCTTGTGCTTCTGTCAAAGCCCAGCTCACCTGAGTTCTTGTTCAGTTCTGATGGAGGTTGAAGACAATCCGACCCCACTCTGAAACTGCTTGTTCCAGCACACTAGTTTTTAAAACAGTGCACTAAGAACAGAAGCTCAAGGGAAGGGGGGAAGTGGATAAAATAAAAAAGAGAGACAACACCGTTCTTGCGTTTCCACTGTTGAAGTGCTGCACAAATCTGCGGCCCTTTCTGACTTCTGTAGAAACTGGTGCCTAATGAAACATAAACAAAGAACAGATAAGTGCAACCTATTCCTAAATGGTTTCCTGACTATCCCTTTATTTATTAGAAATTCTCTTCTAAAAGTACCTCTTGGATCCTGGTCTCTAGTTTCCAGGTTTGGAATGTGTTACTGCTCTGGGATGTGTTTTCTATTACTGTAAAGCTTCTAAAACATTAAACAAATACCGTTATCAGAATTACCAATATCAAACATTCATCATAATATAACTAAAGCCTAAATTCCCAAAAGCAGACTCACTTTTCCCATATTTCCAGAATCTTTTATAAAACAAATACTGTACTTTTACATCAAAATACAGCATGTAATTTGTGCAAGTCCTTGATTTACTGTTTGCCTTGCTGTTAATGGTTTCCACTGTTCGATTCTTAAAAGTTCCATGAGAAAAAACAATGTTTGCTTCACAAAGTTCTGCAAAATATCCTTGTAACAAAGAGTTTGAATCACAATGTTCGTGGAAGGTATTTCGTTTCAAATTGTCTATACAGGAATCCAGAAATTGTTGTCAAAGTTCTTTCAGGTAATAAAAGGTTTTGCACTTACTTGTTGCTGGCAAGAGATACTGATCAGTCTAACCTTGTCTTCTTTCTCTTTTGCAGGTTACTCATAGGAGAGAGGCTGAAGCAAGGAGGAACCGGAAACCGGAAGAAGGAAGAGCCAGAAGCTGCGCCCATTGAAGTCAATGAAAGTCTGTAAAGAGCAGGAGTGCCAGCGCCGAGGGATCTGTTCTCAGGTAAGCGGGAGGTAGACGAGCACAAGCACTGGGTGAGGCTCGGGGGATGCCTTTTATAGACAGGGCTGGGTGTGGTTTGAAGAGCTGGGTGTGGTCCTCACATGCTGCACATGTTCTTGAAAGGTGTGCAGAGTTTCAGTTATTATGCAAATGAGTTGGATTAACACATGGCCTAGGGAGGAGTATTTTAAAGAAGCCTTGGTAAAAGCAAGGCCCAATGTGTAAACAAAACAGCACATTAAACAACATACACAGAAGCCTAGGGGGGGGGGAAGGTGAGATAACAAGAAAGGCTTTCAATAGTAAGTTTAAAAGGGAGCTATTACAGAACCCACTAGTGCAGTGAGAGGGGACATGCTCTTTGCTGTGTACAAACCCTAACAATTTGTCCACCTTCCAAATAGCAATAGATGAGTTTCTTGTGGGTGACTGTGCACTAAAAATCCCTTGGTTCAGACACATTAGAGATATGTGTAAACTCCTCAAAATGGAGGAGGTGTGGAGAGATCCTCATAATTTGACTAAGGAAGTAAAAGAGCGTATAAACAGGTGCTATTGGGAGAATATTCTGGTGCAAATTTGGTCTAAAAATCAAGGTAGTCGGACCCTAAAGTTTTTGGACCACAAATGCAGCCCTAAATTTGAGGCCTACGTGGACAATGTAAATCCTCCCTACACCAAAACCCTCTTTATTAAGTTCAGATTAGGGACCCTTCCGCTCAAGACATTTACTGTGAGATGGAGAGTGGAGGACTGTAATCTGACTTCCTGTCATCATTGTCAAGAGACACCAGAGTCACTCGCACATTTTATGTTTTTTTGTCCCAGATATCTGGCCCCTAGAAAGAAGTGGATTGTTCTGTTATGTAGGTCAATGGGGATAAAGGAATGCAATACATCGTTACGCCTTTTGACAACTGATACATCTGACAAGATAGTTTTTTTCCGTTGCAAAGTGCATGGGCTATAAGAACCAGAGAACTGTTATAATTGTGATTTTTAACAAATTGATTTTAGATCGGAATTATTTAATGCAGCAGTTGATAATTGATTGGAGTTAAGATATAATGGCCCATTATATTTTTATATCCTATTATTTAATATTCTAGGATTCTAAGATTTTAAGATCAATGTCTGTTCTGTGCTGTTTTACCAATTATGTGATTTTATAACTTATTCAGGGCATCTTAATGTATAATGTGGCACTTTTCGTTTATCTCTTTTATAATTGATTCATTGCAAATTACGATGTGGTGTTTTATTGCATACTTTTATGGCTTTCAGCCGAAATAAAGTTATTATTGAAATCAGATGTAGCAGCCAGTGTTGTCTTCTTACCTATGTCTCACTGGATGTTTTGCAGGATCACTGTGTTCCTGTTGTCTATGTCCTCTTCTTCTGCTTCCTCATCTTCACTGTCCACAGGCTCCACAGCTGCCACAACACCTTCATCTGGACCATCCTCCTGCAGCAGAGGCACCTGTCGTCGCAAAGCCAAGTTGTGAAGCATACAGCAGGCCACGATGATCTGGCACACCTTCTTTGGTGAGTAGAATAGGGAACCACCTGTCATATGGAGGCACCGGAACCTGGCCTTCAGAAGGCTGAAGGTCCTCTCTATAACCCTCCTAGTTTGCCCATGGGCCTCATTGTAGCGTTCCTCTGCCCTTGTCCTGGGATTCCTCACTGGGGTCAGTATCCATGACAGGTTGGGGTAACCAGAGTCACCTGCAAATGGCGAGGGACAACTGTTAGACACACACTAACTCACAGGGACATCCCCAGACAACTATTCACACTGTATTGGGTCCATGTCCTCACCTAATATACACACATGGTGCCTCTGGAGTTTCCCCATCACATAAGGGATGCTGCTATTTCTCAAAATGTAAGTGTCATGCAGTGAGTGAGGGAATTTGACATTCACATGGGAGATGTACTGGTCTGCCAAACACACCATCTGCACATTCATCGCATGGTAACTCTTCCGGTTTCTGTACACCTGTTCACTCCTGCGGGGGGTGACCAAGGCCACATATCTCCCATCAATGGCACCTATGATGTTGGGAATATGTCCCAGGGCATAGAAATCACCTTTCACTGTAGGCAAATCGTCCACCTGAGGGAAAACGATGTAGCTCTGCATGTGTTTCAGCAGGGCAGACAACACTCTGGACAACACGTTGGAAAACATAGGCTGATCATCCCTGATGCAATGGCCACTGTAGTTTGAAATGACCCACTTGCTAGGAAATGGAGTACTGACAGCACCTGCACTTGAGGGGGGATACTGTGGGATGGCGGATAGCTGACATCAGGTCTGGCTCCAACTGGGCACACAGTTCCTGGATTGTGGCACGATCAAGTCTGTAGGTGATGATCACATGTAGCTCCTCCATTGTCGACAGGTCCACCAGTGGTCTGTACACCGGAGGATGCCGCCATCTCCTCACATGCCCCAGCGGACGGTGCCTATGGAGGAGAACAGCGAGCAGAGAGTCAACCAACTCTGAGGTACGTAAACACAGCTTACTCTGAAATATTAGCAAATCGACATATGCCTGTATGAGTGTTTAGGCAAGGCCTAGATATGTGTGCCGCAGTCCAAATTTATGGCATGTGGGCCCATGAAAAGGCGGCTGCCTGACCTGTAAAGTGGGGCAATGGGATATGAGGTAAATGTGCTGGCATTGTATACCGTCGCGGTAGGCGGTCGAAGACCGCGGTGCAATCCTGTATTGGCTAACATTGGACCCTATGGGTCCCAGGAGCCAATGACAATGTACGCCAGCGGTGACGGTACGCACCGCCGCGGACGTGACCGCCATTTTCTCTCTGTTCAATTACTTGATACCTGATCTTTGACAGGAGAGGACCTACACTGCATGTGCTACTCTGACCTCAGTCTGAAAGAGACAATGGCTCATGTGTCTGGGGAAAGGGCCCCTGCCTTCAGCATGGAGGACTTGGAGAATCTCGTGGATGGGGTCCTCCCCCAGTACACGCTACTCTATGGTCCTCCAGACAAACAGGTAAGTACACTGTGAGCATGCTGTATGGGCAATGCCTGTGTGGAGTGGTGTGGATGAAAGATAGGGGGGGGTGAGAATGAGGCATGCATGAAACGACGGTGAGTGCATGTGCGTCATGGCAAGGGTAGGGATGCGGGCCAATTACTGTGATGGTGTGGACGGTCATATCTTCTCTTTTTCACCTGTATTATTCCTGTAGGTCAGCGCCCACCAGAAGAAGGGCATTTGGCGTGCCATTGCCAAGGAAGTCCGGACCCTGGGGGTCTACCACAGACGGAGCACCCACTGCCGGAAAAGATGGGAGGACATTCGCCGCTGGAACAAGAAGACAGCAGAGGCCCAGCTGGGGATGGCTTCCCAACTTGGGAGGGGTGCCCGTCGCACCTTGACCCCCCTGATGTTCAGGATCCTGGCGGTGGTGTACCTGGAGTTGGATGGGCGCTTGAGGGCATCACAGCAGCCACAAGGGGGTGAGTACACTCTCATTCTGCTGATTCAGCGCGCATTGTAGGTGTCTGGGTGGGGGAGGTGGGCTGTGGGTTCCCCTAGGCCAGGACGAGTTTAGTAGGCAAGGACCCTTCTTAAGGCAGGCCCTGTGGCACCCCACCCCACCTGTGTACAGTGCCAACTACACCTAGTCAGGCTTCTGTGTCTTCCATGTGTGCAGCAATCGGGCATAGCCTTGTAACCCATGTCCCTGGGATTGAGTAGGGAACTCCAAGTGCGCAGCGTAGTGCAGGGGGCTTCTGTGTCTGTAGTGTCCGCCAGCGGTAGCGGTATTGCATGCACTCAACATGCCTTTCTTCTATCTTCCCCCCCTTTTTGTGGTCTCCCTGTTCTTGTGTGCATTAGCATCATCAGGCGGAGGAGCAGTGGCACTGGAGCAGGAGGGAGCTGCATCCCACATGGCCCTGGAGGGCAACACTATGGAGTCTGAATTTACCAGTGGGATGGAGGGCGAGGAGAGCTCCACGGCGGGGACAGGAGCTGACACCAGCGATGCAGACTCCTCCTCTGATGGGAGCTCCCTTGCGGTGGCAGGCCCATCTGTGGCCCGCATCTACAGATACAGCCGCCACCCCCCCTACCAGCACCGCCCTCCCAGCAGCCCCTCAGCGTGTGTCCCGTGCCCGCTCACCCAGGAGGGTGGGCATCTCCTTCGCCCCAGGCACCTCAGCCCCTGCCCCTGTCACCCCTGCTGCCCTCAGTGATGAGGCCATTGACCTCCTCAGGTCCCTCACTGTTGGGCAGTCTACCATTCTGAATGCCATCCAGGGTGTAGAGAGGCAGCTGCAACAAACCAATGCATACCTGGAGGGCATTCACTCTGGTCAGGCAGCCCATCAGTGAGCGTTTCAGACTCTGGCCTCAGCACTGACGGCAGCCATTGTCCCTGTCTCTAGCCTCCCCCCTCCAACTTCCTCCACCCAGACCCAAACCCCTGTACCTCAGCCTATTCCAAGCACACCATCAGACCAGCATGCACACACCTCAACACACAAGGGAAGCTCTGGCAAACATAAGCACCACACATCCCACAGGCACTCACGCAAGCATCACACACATGCAGACACACCCACATCCACTGCCTCCACTGTGTCCCCCTCCTCCTCATCTCCCTCCTCCCTCCCTGTCTCCTCTCTACTCACACCTGCATGCACTACATCCTCAGCTACTACCTCCATCACCAGCACACCCACCATCACACCCCGCTCACATGCAGTCACCACCCCCACTACCATTCACACGTCCCCTGTGTCCTTTCCCAGTTTGTCTGTGAGGCCACCTCCCAAGGTACACAAACGCAGCCACACACCCACCCAACAGCCATCCACCTGACGACAGCCTCCAGCCCATTCACCTTCACCCAAAGTCACCAAACGTACACCTCCTACAACCACTACCTCTTCCTCCACTCCCAAACTCCCTCCATCTACCCGTCCCAGTGTTCCTAAGAAACATTTCCTGTCTAACCTTGACCTCTTTCCCTCACCTCCCCCACCCCTTCAGTCTCCTAGGGCCCGACTCTCCAGGTCCCATCCCAGCACCTCAGCCACAACATCTGCATGACCAGTGGTGCCAGTAGTAGCCGGCTTCTGGAATGAGCCAGGCAGCAGGGCAGCCAGTGTGGCAAGGAGCCAGAGCACGGACAGTCACCCACCTGTAAAGCATAAAAAGTTGGCCAGTGCCCGGCGGGAGAAGGGAAAGAAATCAGCCACCAAAGCCGCTCCCAGGGAAACAGTTGGGGGTGTGGAGACAGCTGCGCCACCATCCAAGGTGGGGAAGGGGCAGAGTAAATCCGGCAAGTCTGGGATGATATGCACGGCAGACAATACTGCCACCAGCCCCGCTGCCCAGGACACCGCCGCCAGCAGCACCGCTGCCCAGGACACCGCCTCCAGCAGCACCACAGGCCAGTGAGTGCCAATGATTTAGACACTACTGAGGCCGCCACGGGCAGGATGAAGCACTCTGGGCACAAAGCCTCCCCCCAGAACCAGTGGAGTATCACATCCACTACCCCAGTTCTTGGCAGGATGAAGCACTCTTGGCACCAAGCCCCCTCCAGTGGAGTATCACATCCACTACCTCTGTCCTTGGCAGGATGAAGCACTCTGGGCCCAAAGCCCCCTCCAGAACCAGTGGAGTATCACATCCAATAACACAGTCCTTGGCAGGATGAAGCACTCTGGGCACAAAGCCTCCTCCAGAGCCAGTGGAGTATCACATCCATTCACACAGTCTTTGGCAGGATGAAGCACTCTGGGCACAAAGCCCCCTCCAGAACCAGTGGTGTATCACATCCACTCACACAGTCCTTGGCAGGATGAAGCACTCTGGGCACAAAGCCCCCTCCAGAACCAGTGGATTATCACACCCACTCACACAGTCCTTGGCAGGATGAACCACTCTGGGCACAAAGGCCCCTCCAGAAACCAGTGAAGAATGTTATCCGCTTGAGAGACTGTGGCTTTGCACTCCCCAGGATTGAACAGTGGGCAAACCACCCACTGTAGAGATTTGAGAGACTGTGGCTTTGCACTCCCCAGGATTGAACAGTGGGCAATCAGCCCTCTGGTGGATCTGGCGTCCTGCACTCATCCGGCTGAGGTGCCCCCCCTTCCCTTCCCCCTGAGGTGCCTGTTTTACTACTATCTGATGCCCCAGCCGTGTTCTCTCCGTCTTGTTCGGTTATTGAGTGTCGGCCTCGCCCATGCCTTTTGGGCCCAGTTGTCAACGGACTATGATAGTGGAATACCTTGGACTTGGATTCTTGGTGTATATATTTGTTTATAGTGTGAATATTTAATATATGTATATATTTTAGATTTTTGTCTTTGTATATATTACAATCATTCAACTCATTTCCTTTTGTCCTTGCATTCTTCCAGGGGGGTTGGGGGTGTGTAACTGTGATGTATCATGATGTATTAGTGTGTGTGTTGTTGTGGGTGAGGGTGAGAGTGTTGCGTGTTACGTGTGTGTGTCACAGTTTTTCCCTCCCCCCTCCCCTGTGGTCTTCGCCGCCGGCGTTCGTGCTCCTGATAGAGGAGCAGGAAGATAAAGGCTGGAAGAATCTGAAGTTCCGGTTCCATGGCGTCCTGGTTCCTCGTGGGATGTGTAGAGGTGAGCGTTTTCCCTTCCAAGTCCTGTTTCCGCCGTGTTTTGGTTCGCAGTGTATCGCCCCAGAAAAGGTGGCGGATTGGTGGCTTGTAATAATGTGGGCGGTACATTGTCTTCCCCCTGTCTGATGGCGGTTACCGCCGCGGTGTTTGTTTGTACCGCCTTGGCGGTCGGAGTGTTAAAGTGGCAGTCTATGTTGCCGGTTTCCGCCACGGTCGTAATTCCATTTTTTTTCACCGCCCTGTTGGCGGTTTTACCGCCGCTTTAAAACCGACCGCCAGGGTTGTAATGACCACCTTAATGTTTATTGCCGTCTTCCAAGAGGATGGTATGGGACATGTTATTTAGGGATAGTGTTCCCAAAAATGTATCAGATAGATGACCTAAATTAGTTTCTGAAATTGACTGAATTACATCATAAGCAACAGAGGAGTTAATCCTCTTAATGGATAGTGGGAGATATATTTGGTGTAGTGATTCCTTCATTAGGAGTCATCCTGAATTTGATTAACCCCTTAGCTGCTGGGCTGTTTCCCCCCCCGTTCTGAGCCCTTTTTTGGCTATTTGGGGTAGTTCACGCTTAGGCCTTCATAACTTTTTGTCCACATAAGATATCCACGCCAAATTTGCGTCCTTTTTTTCCAACATCCTAGGGGTTCTAATGGTACCCAGAGTTTGTGGTTTCCCCTGGAGGAGACCAAGAAATTAGCCAAAATACAGTGAAAATTAAGTTTTTTCCACAATAAATGGGAAAAAAGGGCTGCCGAAGAAGGCTTGTGGTTTTTTCCCCTGAAAATGGCATCAACAAATCACCATCTTCCCACCTTTCAGGAACGGGCAGACTTGAATCCAAAAAACACATTTTTCAACACAAATTTGGCATTTTACTGGGACACACCCCATTTTTAAAATTTTTGGTGCTTTCAGCCTCCTTCCAGTTAGTGACAGGAATGGGTGTGAAACCAATGCTGGATCCCGGAAAGCTAAACAGGTCTGAAAACTAGACAAAATTCTGAATTCAGCAAGGGGTCATTTGTGTAGATCCTACAAGGTTTTCCTACAGAAAATAACAGCTGAAATAAAAAAAATATTGAAATTGAGCTGAAAACAACAGCCATTTTTCTTTATGTTTTACCCAGTAACTTTTTCCTGCGATGTCAGATTTTTGAAAGCAATATACCGTTATGTCTGCTGGACTCTTCTGGTTGCGCGGATATAAAGGGCTTGTAGGTTCATCAAGAACCCTAGGTACCCAGAGCCAATAAATGAGCTGCACCCTGCAGTTGGTTTTCATTCTATACTGCGTATACAGCAATTCATTTGCTGAAATATGAAGAGTGAAAAATAGGTATCAAGAAAACCTTTGCATTGTCAAAATGGGCTCACAATAAGGTTTTGAGGAGCAGTGGTTATTTGCACATCTCTGAATTCCGGGGTGCCCATACTAACATGTGAATTGCAGGGCATTTCTCAAATAGACATCTTTTTTACACACTCTCTTATATTTGGAAGGAAATGTAGAGAAAGATAAGAGGCAATAACACTTGTTTTGCTATTCTATGTTCCCCCAAGTCTCCCGATAAAAATGATACCTCACTTGTGTTGGTAGGCTTAGCGCCCACGACAGGAAATGTCCCAAAACACAACGTGGACACATCCCATTTTTTGACAGAAAACAGAGCTGTTTTTTGCAAAGTGCCTACCTGTAGATTTTGGCCTCTAGCTCAGCCGGCACCTAGGGAAACCTACCAAACCTATGCATTTTTTAAAACTAGAGACCTAGGGGAATCCAATATGGGGTGACTTGTGGGGCTCTGACCAGGTTCTGTTACCCAGAATCCTTTGCAAACCTCAAAATGTGGCTAAAAAAACACGTTTTCCTCACATTTCGGTGACAGAAAGTTCTGGAATCTGAGAGAAGCCACAAATTTCTTTCCACCCAGCATTCCCCCAAGTCTTCTGATACAAATGATACCTCACTTGTGTGGGTAGGCGTAGCGGGCGCGACAGGAGATGCCCCAAAACACAACGTGGACACATCCCATTTTTTGACAGAAAACAGAGCTGTTTTTTGCAAAGTGCCTACCTGTAGATTTTGGCCTCTAGCTCAGCTGGCACCTAGGGAAACCTACCAAACCTGTGCATTTTTGAAAACTAGAGACCTAGGGGAATCCAAGATGGGGTGACTTGTGGGGCTCTGACCAGGTTCTGTTACCCAGAATCCTTTGCAAACCTCAAAATGTGGCTAAAATAACACGTTTTCCTCACATTTCGGTGACAGAAAGTTCTGGAATCTGAGAGGAGCCACAAATTTCCTTCCATCCAGTGTTCCCCCAAGTCTCCCAATAAAAATGATACCTCACTTGTGTGGGTAGGCCTAGCGCCCGCGACAGGAAATACCCCAAAACACAACGTGGACACATCACATTTTTTCATAGAAAACAGTGCCTATCTGTGGATTTTGGCCTCTAGCTCAGCTGGCACCTGGGGAAACCTAGCAAACCAGCGCTTTTTTGAAAACTAGAAACCCAGGGGAATCCAGGATGGGGTGACTTGTGGGGCTCTGACCAGGTTCTGTTACCCAGAATCCTTTGCAAACATCAACATTTGGCCAAAAAAACACTTTTTCCTCTCATTTCGGTGACAGAAAGTTCTGGAATCTGAGAGGAGACACAAATTTCCTTCCACCCAGCATTCCCCCAAGTCTCCCGATAAAAATGGTACCTCACTTGTGTGGGTAGGCCTGGTGCCCGCGACAGGAATAGATCACACAACGGTCAATGTTGGTCCTTACATGAGGCAGCTGTTGACCCTGGGGTGATCCATTCCTGACGCAGGCACTAGGTGTAGGCACTCAAGTGGGGTAGTGTTTTTATCTTGACAGGTGAGGAATCACTGGGTGGTAGGAATTTTGTGGATCCCAGCATATTCCTGTATTTTGTGTGACAGAAATGCAAGAAAAATAGAGTTTTTATTCAACATTTCAGCTTTGCAGGGTATTCTGGGTAAGAGAACTTTGGGGAATCCAAACAAGTCAAACCTCTGTGGACTCCCCCGAATGTCTAGTTTCCAGAAATGTTTGGGTTTAGTGTGTTTCTCTATATGGCCGCCGAACCCAGGACCAAAAACACAGGTGCCTGCCTTACAAAACCAGTTTGTTTTGCGATGGATAATTTTGATGCCTCCACAATACGATTTGGGCGGTGGAATTTGGGGATGAACTAAATTGGGGAGTTCTCAAGAGAGCACACTCTCTCTCTCTCTCTGCTTGCCGCCGCTTTCACCTGCTCTCTGGGTTGGGCTAACCCACTATTACCCAGTTGCACAGACTGCTTCCGAAGGGACAGCAGGACTGTCCTCATCACCTCCCTCATAATGTACTGGAAGAGGAGTTATCGAATGGGACTCCTCCGACTGAAAAATCACTCCCAGAGTCTGCGCCATTGTCCTATCCCTCAGATGCTTTCTCAGTATCTGATGTCTCAGTCTCTGATCCTATGTCAGAGTTGTCCTCTATAACCCGAGTGACAGCAGCAGTCATCCATCAAGATGCCATCTCTGCTATTAGCTAAACTGTTGCTTTAAAACACTAGCCCACGTAGACAGTCACAAAATCGATGGTGTGTGTGAGATACGTGCAACAGTAGAGGCCACCTTACCTGCGCTTCTTCCCTCAATCAGCACGTTCTTTCAAGACACTCAAAAAACACCTTGTCACATACCATTCGTCACAGTCTTTAGCACCTCCTGCGCCCAGTCCAACAATCATTATTGGTGCTCCCACTCCCTCCTCCTCGGATTCCCTCATTACCACCCAGCAAAAGTGCCCTTCACCTCTCCATAGCCGCCCTCCACCCCGCACATACATTTCATTTGTATTATAGCGCAGGTAATGGCTGACTTTACTAATGTACTCAGCTATTTACATAAAATACAGATTTGCTCTTTGCAGTAGGCATATAAACCTTCTGTGCTTCTTTATGGCACTAAAACTGCCACTAGGCAAGTCTGACCCTTTTGTAGCAGAAACATAATCACAATACTTACTTGACTTTTTTATTGCTGCCTAAAAGCTACAGTTGAAAAGCGTCAGTTGAAGTATGTGCATTGCTTTGAAGACGCAAGCTGCAACTGCAAGACAACTGGTGGCAAATCTATATATAAATATATATATATATATATATATATAATAAAAAAAATGCTCGGAATGAGATCTCAATCAGCTCAAAGGAGTGGTGCGAGAACCGATACGAGCAAACCGGTAATTAATTAAGCAAAGAGAAAAATATAATACTCGCACACTCAGGTTTCAGGAACAAGAAAAATTCAGTTTAATCCACACACAACGCGTTTCGACTGACACAGCAGCCTTGGTCACGTGATATGTATCACCAATAAATTACCCTTTAAACACCCTCTTAGCATAAACATAGAAATAAGACAATTGTCATGTGCAACAAATAGAAACCACACTACAAAGTTATCTGCAAATATTAGCGCAATAATAATATTATTATTAAGAACAGTTCACGCCCCTAAGTATTGCTAGATATAATTTAGATATAATATTTAGATATAATATTTCAAATCATTTCCCCAAATTCATAAATAAAATCTTGCTTACAGTTTTTTGTGAAAATTCACTATTAAATTTAAAAGGAAACGACCACATCAAGTAACAGTACTCTATCTATTAAAATTCATAATTTTGACTTCCAGCCTGCAATATCTGTAAAAATATTATCAATTTCAATCAAAAATAAAGAATTAACCAGATAGTTAAAATATACACTGTAAATATATCATCATAAGCTTATTCAGGGATAAAAACTATCTACATTACTAATTTCAATGTTCTTATCTGAAAACCTGCAAAGTTGATCAACCAGTAGTAACGTGAAAATTGTGAAGAATGAATAGAAGAAAACATAGAAGAAAACAAGTAGAGATTGGTAGCTCTCCATCCGACCCAGAGTATCTAAAAGGAATATCCAAAGTAAATAAATAGTTAAATCAGTAACTGGAAGCTTAGACATCAAATAGTATTAGAATACAAGATTAACACTCTTAGCACATAAACAACTAAAGTACAGGACCTAAATCTCATAAATTAATTTTATACACAATAAGATGTTAACTCGTTACAAATGCTGATAAAAACTTTCCTCAAACGGTAGAAGGGCAGATAATAGAGTCACATCAAGATGAATTAATGGTTATCATACAGATGGGTATTTAGTTCCTCCCCCATATTCAAACCTATCGGGGTCTTAGTCTCTAATTCTAAAATATAGACTGACTCTTTTTTTCTTAGTACTAATTCTCTGTTCCCTCCTCTATGATGTGGAGGAACATGTTCGATCCCAAAATAGGATAATTTGGTGCAATCAGAATTGTGTTTTTCTTTGAAATGCCTTGCTACCGAATAATGTTCATCATTTGATGTGATTGCACGCATGTGTTCTAAAATCCGTTTCTTAACACCATGTTTGGTACTACCAATGTACCATCTCAGGCAAGGACATTCCAGAACATAGATCACAAAAGGGGTACTGCATGTTATAAATTGATTGATCTGTCTGACTTTCCCAGGTTCGCATACAGCATATTGCTTCCGCATAATGCTGTTGCGACATGCTTTGCAATGGCCACAAGGAAAGAAGCCTTGCAAGTTGTGTTGTCTTAGTTGTGGAATCGAGGTGATATCATTGGACCTCAGAATATCATGTAGACTACGTCCTCTTCTATAAGTGATCAGGGGTCTCTTTTGCATATTACCTCCAATAACGGGATCACTTTTCAGGATATTCCAGTTTTTTAAAATAATGTTGTTAATCTGTCTTGTATCCTCATTATACGTCATAATAAGTCTAGTCCCATCATTGTCGTCATCTGCCTCTTGTTTGGTAATGTTATCAAAAAGGGTATCAGATCTTTTTATCCCCTTAACCTTATCAATTGCTCTCTTGATTACCCATTCTGGATATCCCCGCTGTTTAAATCTTATAATCATCTCCCTTTGTTCAATCCCAAAAGCTTCATTGGTACTACTAATTCTTTGTGCTCTTAGTAGTTCACCGAAGGGGATACTCCATTTTAAACTGTCTGGATGACCACTTGAGGTACTGAGTTGTTTATTATAATTCAAGACTTGGAGCGCTCTACGGGGACTTGGCAAACATAAAACGATTTGATTCTTTTTCCCACGTTTGC
The DNA here is from genome assembly GCF_031143425.1 of Pleurodeles waltl. Lineage (NCBI taxonomy): Eukaryota > Metazoa > Chordata > Amphibia > Caudata > Salamandridae > Pleurodeles > Pleurodeles waltl. Next base: position 654,210,953 of record NC_090439.1, read on the forward strand.
CGTAACATCGAGGTATGTGCTAATGTGACTGGTATGGGAGTATTTAAGACGGGCGAATCATTCGGTGTGTGTTACCGGTCTATACACTGGTGAATTGGTTACTATTTGCTGCGAAAAGCAACGAGAGTGGGACTTCCATTTTTGAATACATTGTACTGTTATATATATTTTTTCTTATTCCCTTCCTCCTTTGGAGAGAACAAAGAAAAGACAACAAGAAGAGAATTATATTTTCACAGTATATATTTTTATAAGTTTCATTTTAAAGAATCCAGTACAGCTGGGGCAACATTTATTGTATTATATATCTGGCAAGGGGAACTAGGAATTTTTCCTGGGGGTTTCAGGTTACTTGTGAAATTTTCCTTTTTTTCTTCTTTTTTCGTTTTTGGTATAATAAATTTTTCTTTTTGAGAATGAATGATGAGATTGAAAATGAGAGACGGTTGGCGGCACAGGCATTGTTTTCTACTAATGCCATTAAGAAGACTCTTCATTGTCATGGCCAAGATAGTACCAATGACCTGAAATCTTTACTTTATGAATTGGAGAAAATGTGCAAAGCTGAATTAGCTAAATGGTGGGAAGCCACATCATTACAAAATTATGTGGATCAACAAATGGTTCCCAGGGGTTTACGAATTTTTATTACCCCTTCTTATGAGACTCCCAATCCGGAGATGTTGAAGGAATGGGCAGCAAATTCTGCCCTCAGCTCTAGACACATGCTTGAAATTCTAATTAAATATGCTTGGCATGATCGGAGAGTTTTACTAGAGGATATCAAGAAATTGAGAGATGAACTTGAGTTAAGATCGGAAAAGGATTCAATATCCAAGTTTTTGGAAGCTATGAATTTGAGATTAAAAAAATACAAAGATGATATTAAGTCCAAAAAACAACAGAAGTTACATAGAGACATAGGTGACTACGAGAGTGGAAGAATTCTAACTTTCAGTAGGAAATTTGATCACTTATATAAGTCATCCCCAACTAATTACCCATTACAAGAAGGACAATCTGTGTCTGAAAGCGATGTGGAAAGTACAAGGGAATCTGATAATTCTAGCTCCACGGAAAGTGAGAAATCTATCGAGGAAATTACATACAAACCAGCCACTTTTTTGGAAGAGTATCGCCTGCTGCGTCATGGCAGGCAAATTTCCAAGAACCAACAAGGACAGACCCCAAACTACAAGGGCAGAACATCGGGCCGAAGAGGAAGACGGGGCGGACTAAGAAGAGGCGAGAAAGACTTAGAAACCATAACAAGAACAGACTACACAATGGGGCAAGTGGGAAAAATAACAAGAAGCTCCAATCTGTAGATATAATGGATAGCAATATGGTGAATAGAACAATTGTTAATTTATCCAATTTTGCTTTGTCCGAAAGTGACAAATTGACATTATGTCTAGGTCTTTCATTTTGCCCTACTGAACGCTTCAATTATGCTGAGACAAGGATTGATTTCTATAAATTTATCAGAAAATGGAAATTAAAAAAATGGTTTAAATCAAAGAATCCATCTGAGGGAGGGGATATTAGTTCCCAGACGTCTGAACATCAGGATGTGTTGAGTATCAGTGATGTAGATTCCCTAATAACACTGTATGAATTGGAAAGAAATGATTCTGATCCTAATGTAACCAATAATGTCTATCAAATTCTTGATGAGTTAAATATTACCTATAATCTATCGGTTCCAAGTGGTTTTAAACCTAAGTCTACATTCTTTCCTACCATGAATCATGATAACATCGATACATTTGATGATATGGTGGTGAAGGATTTAATCAAATTTCGTCATAAAACTTGGTTTAAACCTAGATGCAATCAGAATCTGACTCAAGCACAGAGATCTTTCATTACGAAATTGGTTGAAGATAAGGACACAGTCGTTTGTCCTGCCGATAAAGGCGGTAATATAGTACTCATGGACAAACAAAAATATATTGGGGAGGCTATGCGTCAATTAAACAATACTCAGTTTTATAAGGTTACCACCAAAGAGGCATATATCAACAGTGTTACCGGAATCTGGCAGTTATTGATGGAATGGAAAGACAAAGGCTTACTGGTATGGGAGGAATATTGTTTTTTGAAGAGAGATTTCCCCAAATTGCCTGTCTTGTATATCCTTCCTAAAATCCATAAAAATGAAATCAACACTCCGGGACGTCCGATTGTGTCCTCTTGTGGCAGTGCACTTGAAAATGTTTCCAAATATGTGGATCATTTTCTGAGAGAGTTTGTTGTGAATTTACCCTCGTATGTCCGTGATACAAAGGATTTTCTTGGCAAATTGGAGGGTATCGGATGGGAAGATGATTTTCTGTTGTTGACTTTAGATGTCAACTCTCTTTATACCATTATAGATCACGATAAGGGTATCACTGCATGTAAACACTTTTTACGTACGAGATCATTAAAATACCTGGCCCACACTGAGATGGTAATAGATATGATTAGGTATTGTTTAACCAATAATTTTTTCTTGTTTAATGGGGTACTATACCAACAGACCCTCGGGACTGCTATGGGTACATGTTTTGCCCCAAGTTTTGCTTGTCTTTTTCTTGGTTGGTGGGAAGAGACCATCTTCAAAGATGAAGAACTATACCCAGAAGCGAATCAGGCAATTCTTTGCTTAAGATATATTGATGACCTTTTCATTATCTGGAAAGGAACAAAAGAAGAGGCTATACAGTTTGTGGATAAGTTGAATAGAAATGATCTGAATATTGGTTTGACCTGTAATGTGAGTAGCTCCTCCATTGAATTTTTGGATACTGTGATAAAGATTAGGGAACAGAAGGTTACTACTGAACTGTTCCGGAAACATACGGCGGGCAATAGTTTACTACATGCCTCAAGTGGTCATCCAGACAGTTTAAAATGGAGTATCCCCTTTGGTGAACTACTAAGAGCAAAAAGAATTAGTAGTACCGATGAAGCTTTTGAGATTGAACAAAAGGAGATGATTATAAGATTTAAACAGCGGGGATATCCAGAATGGGTAATCAAGAGAGCAATTGATAAGGTTAAGGGGATAAAAAGATCTGATACCCTTTTTGATAACATTACCAAACAAGAGGCAGATGACGACAATGATGGGACTAGACTTATTATGACGTATAATGAGGATACAAGACAGATTAACAACATTATTTAAAAAAACTGGAATATCCTGAAAAGTGATCCCGTTATTGGAGGTAATATACAAAAGAGACCCCTGATCACTTATAGAAGAGGACGTAGTCTACATGATATTCTGAGGTCCAATGATATCACCTCGATTCCACAACTAAGACAACACAACTTGCAAGGCTTCTTTCCTTGTGGCCATTGCAAAGCATGTCGCAACAGCATTATGCGGAAGCAATATGCTGTATGCAAACCTGGGAAAGTCAGACAGATCAATCAATTTATAACATGCAGTACCCCTTTTGTGATCTATGTTCTGGAATGTCCTTGCCTGAGATGGTACATTGGTAGTATCAAACATGGTGTTAAGAAAAGTATTTTAGAACACATGCGTGCGATCACATCAAATGATGAACATTATCCGGTAGCAAGGCATTTCAAAGAAAAACACAATTCTGATTGCACCAAATTATCCTATTTTGGGATCGAACATGTTCCTCCACATCATAGAGGAGGGAACAGAGAATTAGTACTAAGAAAAAAAGAGTCAGTCTATATTTTAGAATTAGAGACTAAGACCCCGATAGGTTTGAATATGGGGGAGGAACTAAATACCCATCTGTATGATAACCATTAATTCATCTTGATGTGACTCTATTATCAGCCCTTCTACCGTTTGAGGAAAGTTTTTATCAGCATTTGTAAAGAGTTAACATCTTATTGTGTATAAAATTAATTTATGAGATTTAGGTCCTGTACTTTAGTTGATTATGTGCTAAGAGTGCTAATCTTGTATTCTAATACTATTTGATGTCTAAGCTTCCAGTTACTGATTTAACTATTTATTTACTTTGGATATTCCTTTTAGATACTCTGGGTCGGATGGAGAGCTACCAATCTCTACTTGTTTTCTTCTATGTTTTCTTCTATTCATTCTTCACAATTTCCACGTTACTACTGGTTGATCAACTTTGCAGATTTTCAGATAAGAACATTGAAATTAGTAATGTAGATAGTTTTTAGCCCTGAATAAGCTTATGATGATATATTTACAGTGTATATTTTTACTATCTGGTTAATTCTTTATTTTTGAATGAAATTGATAATATTTTTACAGATATTGCAGGCTGGAAGTCAACATTATGAATTTTAATAGATAGAGCACTGTTATTTGATGTGGTTGTTTCCTTTTAAATTTAATAGTGAATTTTCACAAAAAACTGTAAGCAAGATTTTATTAATGAATTTGGGGAAATGATTTGAAATATTATATCTAAATATTATATCTAAATTTTATCTAGCAATACTTAGGGGCGTGAACTGTTCTTAATAATAATATTATTATTACGCTAATATTTGCAGAGAACTTTGTAGTGTGGTTTCTATTTGTTGCACATGTCAATTGTCTTATTTCTATGTTTATGCTAAGAGGGTATTTAAAGGGTAATTTATTGGTAATACATATCACGTGAACAAGGCTGCTGTGTCAGTCGAAACGCGTTGTGTGTGGATTAAACTGAATTTTTCTTGTTCCTGAAACCTGAGTGTGTGAGTATTATATTTTTCTCTTTGCTTAATATATATATATATATATATCACTTTTATATGTGGGTCTGGTTTTCCTGAGGGCTGATCACAGCCCCCAGGGAAACCACACACATATTGACAAAAGTGATATATATATATATATATATAAATACATATATAGATCTATCTCTATATATATATCTATCTACATAGATATATCTATAGATAGATCTATATATATATATAAATATATATATATATATATATACACATATATCTATACATATCTATAGATCTATCTATAGATATATCCATGTACATAGATGTATCTACATAGATATATCTATATATATAGATCTATTTTTTTAGTTGTTGTATGGTTTCCTTGGGGGCCAAAATGGCCCCCAGGGAAACCCTACAACAGCTAAAATAATTATTGCCCCCACAGGGGGTCGCCCTGCCCACGGGCGACCCCCTGTCCATTTATCTATATTTTAAAAAAATAAAAAATAAAATTTGGCCGGGGGAGGGGAATCGCACCCCCCCCCCCCCCAGGGGGCACCTCCCTTTAAAAAAAAAAATATATATGCCCCCGGGGGAGCGGCCCGTTTTCCGAGGGTGCGACCCCCCCCAAGTGAAATCCCTCGTGTCCAGTGGTGTCTCCTGGCCCCCGATCGCAGCTGTGCTGCGATCGGGGGCCAGAAACACTTTCAGAAGGCCTCGTAAGACAAGGGAGACTCTCCCCTTTCTTACGAGGCCTTCCCAAACGTGGGGAAGGCCGTTTGTGGCCGTTTTCCCCATTGGAGCAGGAAGCGGCCGCAAGGCTGCTTCCTGCTCCGATGGGGAAATCAATATAATCAATATTGTAACGTAAGCACGCTTTTGCGGCGTGCTGACGTCACAAAGGGGCGGGTGGTGGGTGGGGGAGACACGGAAGAGCTTCCGTGTCTCCCAGGGATAAAATAAATAAATGAATAAATCCTCGGGTGCGACACACCCGAGGATTTATTAATCCCCTCCCTGGTGTCGGCCACTGGTCGTGACCCGCACCAGGGAGGTAGTGTGGCCGACGCCCGCACTTAAGCGGTTAAGATTCGAAAGTTGTTTACTATTGTGGATAACATGTTGACAAATTTTAAAGGGGAAATCCTCCTGATAGATACTGAATTGGCTGTGGATAGAGCTATGACTCTTCAAAATCGTCTTGCTTTAGACTTCCTTCTAGCTAAGGACCGGGGAGTATGTAAAATGATTAACTCTAGGCATTGCTGTTCTTATATACCTAACAATAGTAAAGAGATAAAGGACTTATTATTACCTGACTAACTCAAGTAAGGATTTAAAGGAATTGAAGGAACCAGGTGTATAGGAAAAGGTAGGGAATTGGCTTAGTAACATTTGGAATGGGGTGTTATTAAAAATCATACAGGGAATATTAATTGTGATTGCTTGTATATTAGGAATATGGGGACTATGTAAATTGTGTCAAAAGATTAAATTGAAGAGGTCTAAAAATAATCAGAGGAGGGAAGAACGAAATAGAGAAAGAATTTATAGGGAATATTTGAGGAGAAGACAAAGGGCCATATGTACAAACACATTTTCCCATAGACACAGAATGGGTAAAACCCTTTGATACATCTGGCCCAAAATGCTGAAGAAACAGAGCTGTGAAACTGTTGATGGTAAAGAAGTGTGCTGAAATACTTAGTCATCAGAGGAGGGATTGTTAGAGCAAAATGTGTAAATTAAAATGTATTAATGAATATTTATGTATTTTGAATAATGAATAATGTAGAAAAAGACTAATGTAGAAAATAATATACATGTTTGAAAATGTGCCTACGGAGAGCGATCACCAAGATTCACGAACGTACCAATAAAATGAATAGCATATATCAAACATAGAAAAATATATAGAAATAAAGTAGTACTATGTCATATTGAAAGATATAACTTGTGTTTTGCACTATATTGTAGAGCTTAACTTGGCCAATGCTATGGCCTACTTTTGCCAGGCCTCGTGCAGCTGAATAATAACGTTAAAATGTAAGATGCTGACAAATCAGACTAACCATGAACTGCTCATTGTTTAATAAAAATTGTTTAACTGAAACCTCTACATGAACCAACAGACAGGAGACGATGGAAACCAGACTGTATCAACTACTGTGTAAAGCGTTCAGAGCGCACTTTCCCAGGACTCGAACAATAGAGACACTGACTGGAGATGAAGATGCAACATTTTCGATACCTGACGTGCCGGATGATGAGGACATCGCAAAGTGAACCAATCAACTACATGGGAACTGTGTAATGTTCGAACTCATAGATTTGAATTATAAGGATCATTGGGTAAAATAAAGTAGTGTGATTAATTGACTAATCATGAATTGGGGGATAGTCTGGGTGACTTTGATATAATGTCGTGACAGAAGGGGGGAGTTCAGATGTTAGGTGCAGATGTCCGAAGAGAGACTACGAGATCGAAGAGATTTGAGATTCTGTCATTGGGTTCCTGCTCTTGAGAGCCTGATGCAATGCTGATCGATTGGTGACATGAAGACAAAGACTGACTTTGTTGCTAATCCATACCGAGGATAGGTAGATATGACAATGCGACTGAATTAACTTTTGTGCCTTTCCTTTCCAGGTACCAACTGCACTGTCTAATAATTTTTCTCTTAGCTATATGTTTTCCAAATTCATGTTCTAAATTGATTTTGCATGAAGTCCCACATGCTGATTCTAATCTGGGTTAGGTGAGGTCCGTACCATATGACATTGACAATACAGTGACAAATGAATTGCCAAACTGATTTGCTGAACTCTGCTACTCATGTTGACTTATTCATTCTTGATTCAGTTCATGACCTATGCTATTGCCTTAGAATGTACCCTGATGCAAGTTTTGATTAGATTATGTTTTTGGCACCTTCTAATGAATTAACACAGATTGCTTAAGTGAATAAAGTTGAATTAAAGTTTCATGAATTAGTACTGTAACTAATAAATAATAAAAACTACTAAAACTTATGGTGAGTTGTGGTTATCCATGACTGGAGGGTAATGGGGTGTTATGTTTCTGATTCATTATGTTGATGGCTACTGTTTATTGAATTGCGTATTAATTATTAGTGTGACTGCCATTAGCCTAGCTAGGATGCTCCATGCGTATCAAAAGTTTTATCGACCTATACGCGTCACCTTGTGAGTTTACTTACTAAGGACCAGGTGCGCTAGCACCAGTGACTTCTAATGCGTCTTTTTTGATGTAGGTGAGCACCAGTTAGCACGATTGATTGCTGCTGCAACCTGGCAAAGTTGAGGCAGGTAAAATCTGCAACTTTGAGTGAAAAACCTCCCTAATTGACCGTTTGTGTTGATATTATTGTTAGAGGAGTACAATTTGTTTTCCCCAACAACAGGAAGTGCCCTAGAGACTCCAACTTCTTGTTCCTGTCCAGCTGGCTCTTCCCACTGCTTTGTCCATCTCCTGGTCACTTGTCACTTGGATTTTGAGGTGGACGGATCACTTTTTTTGTCTCCTGGATATATCATTGGATTTAAGGACTGTTGTATTTGACTTTTCATGAGTATGTTGAAAAATATTTGTATAATAGTGTTGCACAACCTGTTTGTTTGATGGAGGGCATGCCTCAGGGTTTATCTGTACTTTTATTCATTTTTTTTACATTTATGTTGGTGGTGGCCTGTATTTGTGGCCTAGTTATATTTTTACTTGTAATTTTTGTTCTACACAGGAAAAACATTTAAAAGTGCACTACATTTGCTCCATGTTCTGTTTTGTAAATTTGCTATATTTTTAAATTGAATGTTAATGTTAAGTGGCTTAGCCTCCTGATGTGATGGGCATTGCAGCTGAAGGCCCAATACTAATAATTGTTGCCTGATGAAAAACAACAGTGCTGTCTGTGGAACTGAAAAACCATGGATGGCATTGGATTAAAGATAACAAAATGTTGTTTGGAAGTATTTTACATTTTTTTCTGCAGCAGTGTATGGGGGGGTTATATAGTACTTGATGCCTTTGCATGATGTGTGTTGTTGTTGTTGTAAAATGTTTTAGCCCCCTTTTATTTTAGTTTTTGTAATTACTAATACTGACTTAGGCCCTCATTACAACCCTGGCGGTTGGTGGTAAAGCGGCGGTAAAACCGCCAAAAGGCCAGCGAAAAAAAAAATGGAATTATGACCATGGTGGAAACCGCCAACATAGACAGCCACTTTAACACTCCGACCACCATCGGGTACAAAGTAGTGGCGGTGCTGGTGGCGGACTCACAGACAGCGGTGCTGGCGGCGGTGTGAGTAGCGGCGTTGCTGGTGGCGGGCTCACTGACCGCGGTGCTGCTGAAGGGCACAGTGTCTGCAGTGCTGGTAAAGGGCTCAGTATCTGGGATGCTGGCAGCGGTGTCCATGGCGGTGGTGCATGTGGCTGTGCCGGTGGCGGTCATGTCCGCCGTGCAGGTTGGCGGTGACGTTGACCTTTCTTTTTCAGGCCCTTCCCCACTTTGGATGGTGGCGCAGCTGTCTTGCCACTCCCAACTGGCACTCCCTATTGTCTTGGCTGAGCCCTTGGTGGCAGGTGTTTTGGCCTTCTCCCTCTGGGATGTGGGTAACTTCTTCTGTTTTGGAGATGGGGGAATGTCCTTGTATTCGCTCCTTGGGACACTGGCAGCCCTGTTGCTTGGAGCACTCCAGAATCCGGATATTGCTGGCACCACTGTGGCCAGTGATGTGGTGGCTGAAGTGCTGGGTTGGGACCTGGAAAGGCGGGCCCTAGGGGACGGACGGGACGGAGGGGGGGAGGTGTAGGGAAGAGGTCAACATTTGAGAGGAAAAGTTTTTTTGACACAGTGGGACGGGTAGATGGCGAGGGTTTGGGAGTGGAGGAAGAGGTAGTGGTTGTAGGAGGTGTTCGTATGCTGACGTTCGGTGAAGGTGCATGGGCTGGAGGCTGTCATGAGGTGGATGGCTGTTGGGTGGGTGTGTGACTGCGTTTGTGCACTTTGGGAGGTGGGCTCACAGACACACTGGGAGAGGACCGAGAGGGATGTGGGGATGGTGAGTGCACGTGAGCGGTGTGTGGTGATGGGCGTGCTGGTGATGGAGGTAATGGCTGAAGATGTAGTGCATGCAGGTGTGAGTAGAGACGTGACAGGGAGGGAGGAGGGATACGTGGAGGAGGGGGACACAGTGGAGGCAGTGGATGTTGGTATGTGTGCATGGGTATGATGCTTGTGTGAGTGCTTGTGGGATGTGTGGTGCATATGTTTGCCAGAGCCAGCCTTGTGTGTTGAGGTGTGTGCATGCTGGACTTATGGTGTGCTTGGGATAGGCTGATGTACTGGGGATTGGGTCTAGGTGGAGGAAGTTGGAGGGGGGAGGCTGGACACAGGGACAATGGCGGCCATCAGTGCAGTAGCCAGAGCCTGAAATGCTCGCAGTTGGGCTACCAGGCCAGAATGAATGCCCTCCAGGTATGCATTTGTCTGTTGCAACTGCCTCTGTACACCCTGGATGGCATTCAGAATGGTAGACTGCCCAACAGTGAGGGATCTCAGGAGGTCAATAGCCTCCTCACTGAGGGCAGCAGGGCTGACTGGGGCAGGGCATAAGGTGCCTGGGGCGAAGGAGATGCCCGCGCTCCTGGGTGGGCGGCCACGGGACACACGCTGAGGGGCTGCTGGGAGGGCGGTGCTGGTAGGGGGGGTGACAGCTGTACCTGTAGATGGAGTGGACACAGAGGGGCCCGCCATCGCAAGGGAGCTTCCATCAGAGGAAGAGTCGGTGTCTCTGGTCTCAGTTACCGTCCCCGCCGTGGAGCTCCCCTCGCCCTCCGTCCCACTGGTGAATTCAGACCCTGTTGTCTGACCCTTCAGGGCCATGTGGGATGCAGCTCCCTCCTGCTCCGGTGGCACAGCTCCTCTGCCTGATGATGCTAATGCACACAACAACAGGGACACCACAAAAAGGGGGGTGGAAGAAAGAAGAAAGACATGTTCAGTGCATACAATACCTCTACCGTTGACGGACACTATAGACACAGCAGCTCTCTGCACTACGCCACGCACTTAGAGTTCCTTAATTAATCACAGAGACATGGGGTACATGGCCTATGGCCGATTGCTGCACACATGGTAGTCACAGGAGCCTGACTAGGTGTAGATGGCTCTTACCACTGGTGCGGAGGGGTGCCACTTAGCCTGCCTCACAAAGGGTCCTTGCCTACAAAGCTCGCCCTAGCCTAGGGGAACCCACTACCCACCTCCCCCACCCAGACACCTCCAATGCATGCAGAGTCACCTGAATGAGAGTGTACTCACCCCCTTGTGGCTGCTGTGATGCCCTCAAGCGCCCATCCAACTCCGTATACGCCACCGCCAGGATCCGGAACATCAGGGGGGTCATGGTGTGACGGGCACCCCTCCCACGTTGGGAGGCCATCCCAGTTGGGCCTCCGCCGTCTTCTTGCCCCAGCAGCAAAGGTCCTCCCATCTTTTATGGCAGTGGGTGCTCCGTCTGTGGTGAACCCCCAGGGTCCAGACGTCCTTGGCGATGGCACGCCAAATATCCTTCTTCTGGTGGGCGCTGACCTAGAGGAATAGTACAGGGGAAAATGTAAAACTGTTACCATCCGGACCGTCACAGTCATTGTCCCACGTTCCCACCATTGCCCTGACGCACATGCACTCACCGTCTGATCATGCAGGCTTCATCTCCCCCGTATCTTCCATCCACACCACTCCAAACAGGCATTGCCCATACAGCATGCTCACAGTGTACTCACCTGTTTATCTGGAGGACCGTAGAGTAGCGTATACTGGGGGAGAAACCCATCCACTAGTTTATCCAACTCCTCCGATGTGAAGGCAGGGGCCCTTACCCCAGGCACGTGAGCCATTGTCGCTTCCAGACTGAGCTCACAGCAGCACTTGCAGTGTAGGTCCTCTCCTGTTGAAGATCAGGTATCAAGTGATTGAACAGAGAGAAAATGGCAGCCATGTCCGCCTACCCCAACGGTGTACAATGCCAGCGCAGTTCCCTCATATCCCCTTGTCACACATTACAGGTCAGGCAGCCGTCATTTCAGGGGGCCACATGGCATCAATTTTTAATGTGTCACACATACATAGGCCTTGCATATACACAGACACAGGCACATAGCGTATTGACAAATGTGTGCAATAAAATTATTTTTTTACTACCTCAGTGTTGGCTGACTCTGTGCTCGCTGTTCTCATCCATAGGGCACGTCCGCTGGGGCAGGTGAGGAGATGGCGGCATCCTCCGGTGTACAGACCGATTCTGGACCTGTCGACAATGGAAGAGAGACATGTAATAGTCACATACAGACTTGATCGTGCCACAATCCATGAACTGTGTGACCAGCTGGGGCCAGACCTGATGTCAGCTATCCGCCATCCCACAAGAATACTCCCTCTAGTGCAGTTCCTGTCAGTACTCCATTTCCTGGCAAGTGGGTCTTTTCAAACAACAGTGGCCATAGCATCAGGGATGTCCCAGCCTATGTTCTCCAACGTGTTGTCCAGAGTGTTATCTGCCCTGCTGAAACACATGCGCAGCTACATCGTGTTCACTCAGGCGGAGGATTTGCTTACAGTGAAAGGTGACTTCTATGCCCTGGGACATATCCCCAACATAATAGGTGCCATTGATGGGACACATGTGGCCTTGGTCCCCCCCGCAGGAGTGAACAGGTGTACAGAAACCGGAAGAGCTACCATTCAATGAATGTACACATGGTGTGTTTGGCCGACCAGTACATCTCCCATGTGAACGCTAAGTTTCCTGGCTCAGTGCATGACGCTTACATTCTGAGGAATAGCAGCATCCCTTACATGATGGGGCAAGTCCAGAGGCACTCAGTGTGGCTAATAGGTGAGGACAAGGACCTTATACCCTGTGAATGATTGTCTGGCTCTGGGGTTGTCCCTAAGGGTTAGTGTGTGTCTAACAGATTTCCCTCGACATTTGCAGGTGACTCTGGTTACCCCAACCTGTCATGGCTACTGACCCCTGTGAGAAATCCCAGGACAAGGGCAGAGGAACGCTACGATGAGGCACATGGGCGATATAGGAGAGTGAGAGAAAGGACCTTCGGCCTCCTGAAGGCCAGGTTCTGGTGCCTCCATATGACACGTGGTTCCCTATACTACTCACCAAAGAAGGTGTGCCAGATCATCTTGGCCTGCTGTATGCTGCACAACTTAGCTTTGCGACAACAGGGGCCTTTTCTGCAGGAGGATGGTCCAGAAGGAGGTCTTCTGGCAGCTGTGGATCCTGTGGACAGTGAAGAAGAGGAGGCAGAAGAAGAGGACATAGACAACAGAAACAACGTGATCCAACAATGCTTCCAGTGAGACACCGGTAGGAAGACATCACTGCCTCCTACATCTGATGAAATTGTTAGACCTATCATATGTCTGTCACTTTCTCGCAGTGTATGGACCCTGAATTGTCACTTTGCCTTTCCATTTCACAGATGTGGCTCCCACTGTGTGACCTCTGCTATGTTACCTCATGGACTAGAGCTGTGTGACATAGGTATGTTGACAATAGAATGGACATTACCATTTTCCTCAGTTATTGCAAATACACATTTGTGAAAGCGCAGACTGACTCCAGATTATTTTGTGATTCAAGGGTGTTTATTTAAGTGCAAAATAGTGGAGGTTTGTAAAATGGTCAGGGGTGATGGTGGAGGAATGTCCATGGCAGAGTCCAGTTATTAGTCTCACAGGTGCATTGTCCAAAGGGGCATAGGAAGTGGAGCTAGGGCAGTTTAAGGATGGACAGGGTGACAAAGTGGGACAGAAGGATGACATTCAGTGTGGTCTAATTTCTTGGTGGGGGTGTTGGCATGGTTCTCTGCCTTTGTCCTGGATCTCACAGACCGCATGCGGGTTGGTTCTCCATCTGCAGGGGGTGTGGTGCTATTGTCGTGGTCCTGTGGCTGTGCCTCCTGTCCACTAGTGCCTGCCGAGGTGGTGGGCAGTTCATCATCCAGGCTACAGTCAGGGGCCCCTTGTTGTGCCTCAGTGTCCCTCCTGGTGTTCACAAGGTCCTTCAGCACCCCTACAATGGTGCCCAGGGTGGTATCGATGGCCTTGAGTTCCTCCCTGAACCCCAAATACTGTTCTTCCTGCATCCGCTAGGTCTCCTGAAACTTGGCCAGTACCGTTGCTATCATCTCCTGGGAATGATGGTACGCTCCCATGATGTTGGAGAGGGCCTCATGGAGAGTGGGTTCCCTGGGCCTCTCCTCCCCCTGTCGCACAGCATACCTCCCAGTTCCCCGGTTTTCCTGGGCCTCTGTCCCCTGAACCGTGTGCCCACTGCCCCCAGGTCCCTGCTGTTCTTGGGTTTGTGGGTTTGCCTGGGTTCCCTGTAGTGGTGGACACACTGCTGCTTGACGTGTCCTGGGGACAGAGGTATGGGCCCGCTGGCTGGGTGCTGTGCTGGTGTTTCCTGATGGGGGAGGCTCTGTGGTGGCCTGTGACTGTGTCAGGGGAACCGACTGTCCCGAGGTCCCAGATGGGCCGGGATGGTCATCTAGATCCAGTTGGACAGAGCTGCTGTCATCACTGTGGGCCTCTTCTCTGGGGGGTGGTGGACATGTCTGGAACCTCCTGTCCGGTGACGTTGGGTAGGGGTCCTGCAGGGGTGTAAAGGCATGATTATTTCATGTGCCATGGTGTGCAGTGGGTGGTGACCCTGTACCCCAGTGCTTACATTCTTGTGTAGGACCTTGTATGATAATTGATTTGGGGTCTGTGTGTCTATGTGTAGTGGACATGCTTTGGTGATGGGTGTCCATGCTTTGTTGTTGCATGCAGGGCTTGGTGTTGGGATGTGTGGTTTGTGATAATAGGACATATGTGAGAAGTTGGAGTGATGGGGGTGAGGGTGGAGGTATATGTTGGCATGCAGGTAGGGTGGGGGATATAGAGGTTAAAGATTTGACTTACCAGAGTCCGTTCCTCCTGCTACTCCTGCAAGGCCCTCAGAATGCAGTATAGCCAAGACCTGCCCCTCCCATGTTGTTAGTTGTGGGTGAGGAGGTGGGGGTCCACCGCCAGCCCTCTGAACTGCAATGTGGTGTCTTGAGATCACGGAACGCACCTTCCCCAGTAGGTCGTTCAACCTCTTCCTGATGTCATCCCTTGTTCTTGGATGCTGTCCCACTGCATTGACCCTGTCCACGATTCTGCGCCATAGCTCCATCTTCCTAGCTATGGAGGTGTGCTGCACCTGTGATCCGAATAGCTGTGGCTCTACCCAGATGATTTCCTCCACCATGACAATGAGCTCCTCCTCAGAAAACCTGGGGTGTCTTTGTGGTGCCATGGGGTGGTGTGGGTGATGTGAGAGGTGGTGTGTGTTGTGATGTGTGAGGGGATGTGTTTGTGTGTGTTGTGTGAGGTACGTGGATGTTGTGTGGGTGATGGTGTTGAGTGCCTGTGGATGCTAGTTTGTTGATGGTGGTGTCTCTCTCTGGCCTTCTGTCGCAATTCTGGTCGTAAGGGCTTGTGGGTGATGTGGGTGTGTCTTTTATATTGTATTGGGTGTGTGGGAGTGGTGTGTGTATGTGTATCAGGTGTGTGTATTTCGAATTGTCCAATGTGGTTGTGTTTTGTAAATGTGTGTGTATTTTGAGCTCGGCGGTGAGTACCACCAATGGTTTATCGTGGTTGAAAGACCGCCGTGTGGATTCGTGGGTCGTGATAGTTTGGGCGTATTCCTGTTGGCGTGATGGTGGAGGTTTTGTTATTGCCAGTTTATCACTGACCTTTAGTGTGGCAGACTTGTGTAGGTGTCTGGATATTGGCGGATTCCGAGCTGTGGGTTGTAATAGCTGTAGCGGAATTCCGCGGCCGCGGCGGTCTGTTGGCAGTCTTCTGCACGGCAGTAAGCGGGATTTACCGCCAATGTTGTAATGAGGGCCTTAATGCTGTTCTTTCTCCTGTACCAATCCCTTCTTTCCGTGCGTGAGAGTGTTTGTCAAAGGCCACTATTTGTCTTTGTTCCCAATGCCATATGTCCAGGGGCCCTTTTATTATAATCAAAAGTATAGCCCTATACCTTTTTGTTTTCGATTCATCCTGCTTGTTTTTTGATGTGGCTGGTGGCCATTTTGTTTAGGCAGCGAGTAGTCCTGCATGTGTTCTTCTTTGTTGTGGTGGCCATGCATCTTTGCTGGTTGTTGTTTGACCACGTGGCCATTTTGTGTAGGCAGCCAGTGTGCTTTAAACGTGCACGTGAGCTTCTTTAATGTGGTTGCCATGCCTCCTTGCTGATTGTTGTTTAACCATGTGTCGGGCAACCATTTTGTAGAGGCAGCCAATGTGCTTTCGGGCTGCATTTGTTCTTCTCTGTTATGGTGGGCATGCCTCCTTGCTGGTCGTTGTTTGACCATGTGGCTGGTGGCCATTTTGTGTAGGCAGACAGTGGCCCATAGTTTAACTCAGTTTGTGCTGAATTAGCGTCATTTTTATTTTTTTTGCTAATTCAGCACAAACTGAACTCCATATTTATACTTGGGCACTAGACACATCTAGCGCGAAAGTTATGGAGTTAACGTTGTTTTCTGGAGGGGAAAACCTACCTTGCGTCAATGAGATGCAAAGTAGGCGTTCCCGCCAGAAAAGGACGATATGGCCTTTGCGCCATATTTATCCCCGTGCTAAAATCCAGTACGGGGGAGGATGGCCTTAAATAATGGCGCTGAGCTTGCTTAGCACCATTATTTAACACCTGGGTGTGGGCAGGCGTGAGGGGACCTGTAGGGAGATTTCCATGGTCAGAGACTATGGAAATTGACCACTGGTGCCCTTCCCTATCTGCAGGGACATCCCCACCCACCCCTACCCACACCAGGAGGTTACCTAAGGATGGGGGACCCATCCAAGGTAAGTCCAGGTGAGTATTTTTTTTGTCCAACACCGCTCGGGGGCCTAACTTGGGGCTCCCTGCCTGGCGCTGGCCCCAATGGCCATGCCCAGGGAACATTTGTCCCCTGGGTATGGCCACTGGGGTGGTGTGCTAGGCTCCTGTCTTTACTAAGACAGGAGCCATGTCCAGGGGCTTGTGCGTCAGAAAATGGCGTCATAATTTGGCGCACAAGCCCCGGTTCCCCCTACACCCCCCCCCAGCCCTGTTAGCGTCCTTACCTAGGACGCTAACAGGGCCTTAGCACTGGCTAGTGTCATTCCATAAATATGGCACCTGGCCAGCGTCTAGGAATGGCGCTAGCCAGCGCTATGCTTTTTGGCACAAACCTGCATTACCGCAGGTTTGCGCCAAAAAGTCTAAATATGGGCCAGTGTGCTTTAGGCCTGCATGTTTTCTTCTTTGTTGTGGTGGCCATGACTCCTTGCTGGTTGTTGTTTGACCATGTGGCTGGTGGTCATTTTGTGTAGGCAGCTAGTGTGCTTTAGGCCTGCATGTGTTGGTGGCGAGGCCTGCTTGCTAGTTTTTAACCATGTGGCGGGCGGCCATTTTGTGTGTTGTTTATTCAGGCCTAGTAGGTCAATGATGCATATTACTAAATGTACTCTAGGAGCAGTTTAAAAAAAAATGTCATATATACTTTGTTTTTGCATTTTTCACCTCCACCACTCCTTGCCTCCCAAATCCCTGTGGTTTTTCATGCTAGTACTCTTCCCTTAGTATATCAGCAATTGCCATCTATTTTAAACATTTTTCATCCTTTTCTTCTACTTTTTTTCTCAACCTTTCTTTTGATCAATTTTATAATATCAGCTTATTAATTACAATAATAATAATATTTTTTAAACAAAATCTTGATTTTGGAGTTGCACTACATTTCATAACATTACATTTTTCAAGGATTATTACTTTTCCATTTGTCACCAGTAGCTCCCTGAGTGCCACATGCCGACTTTATGCAGACATATAAAGCTAACAGTTATATTCGGTATGTTGTTGTTGTTGCTCTTTTTTATCCTTCATGACTTACATGCTAATGAAAGTTAATGTTGGTGTGTTGTTTTTTATGAATGAATACACTTTATTTCATAATTATTTATACATTTATTTAAGTGACCATTCTGTAATATTGTTTGTTTCTTCTACTAATGCAACTGCAACAACAATGCCATGTTTCACTGAGCCTTCTTGCATGTTTGCTTTTAGGTGCACAAGGAGGAAGAGACATAACCTACAGTACTGCCAGACACAAGGCCTGTGCTTGATGTGATGTGTGACCACACACACGACCACACATACATCTCTTATGCTGCTGAAGCTAAGTGCTACTGCCAACTGCCAACTTAAAGATGGCCCCAAAGAACGCTGCTACTAAGAAAGTAGCCAGTGATAAGAAGAAGCTTCCCACCACTGGTATGTTGCACCAGCCCTTTTTTGGGCAAACATGTGTGCCTGCCACACCAGCCTCTGGGGAGCAAGCTGGGAGCACCACTCCTACATCAGCAGCCACATTCCAAAGTAGGCCCAAGCCCATGTCTGACACAGAGCAGCCACTCTAATCACAGGAGCGCCGGCAAGCAGTGATGTTGAATTGGACGTCTCTCTTTCTCAAAGTAGTACCCAATCGTTGCCAGAAACTCAGGCCACTGAACAACAATAGCCGCAGCTTGCAACTGTAGTTCCTCCCAAAGTAGGAGTATATCAGGATCTTGAGCTTCAAGCAGAGGAAGCCAGAGAAGCCACTCTTTCTCAAGATCCACTGTCTTCCAGATTTCCACCATCTTCTTCCTCAAGTCCCCTTCTGATGATCAAGACTCCACTTGGATGCCATCTCAGTCTGCAACACACTAGTAGAGGCAAGGAGTGAAAAGAAAGGTTCCTGAAAGCCTTAGAGTTATGGATGAAGAAGAGGAAGATAACGAGTCTGATGATGAGCCAGTCATTGTGGATGTTAGCTCAGCCCCAGTGGAGTCAAGCACTACCCCATCTTCTCAACCTGCTCAGAAAGAAGTGACAGAGATACCACCATCTCCACCAGCTTCCATATTTACAAGGCCCCAGGTGTGACCTACATCCACAACCACCTCAGTAGAAGAAGGCACTGTAGAGAGGCAAATGTCATCAAAACAACATTCAGCTACCACAACTTCTTCAGAGATTGGCAGTGGCACCAGTGCTGGAAAGTTAACATCCCCAGTTTGGGGATTCTTTATGGTTAGTGAAAAGTAGCCAAACATTGCCATATGCTCTATTTGTCAAGCAAGTGTTAGTAAGGGTAAGCTTGGTACGAACTATGGAACCAGAGGCCAAACAACCAATTTGAGAAGAACCACCAACTTGCTGGGAGGTGCACCTTAGGGGCCAAAAGGAAAAGCCTGCAAGTAGATGTTGGTGAAGGTTTTGAAAGCAGGGAATCGGATCCAATCATGATGGAAGGTGAAGAAGAGGGTGACATTTTTGTTACACAAATCAGCCCTGAACCCAGCAGTGCAGTAGTATCTTTGCCCAAATCAGCAACATTGAAAGGCACAGGAAGACTCAGTCAGGTCAAAACACCAACGCAAGAACCTACAGTGGCTGCCCCCCTGAGACGCACATTGAGCCTACCACCACCTTCTAAGTCACCTGCATCAGTGCTACCAGAAAAGAAAAAAATTAAGGCTACTATTGCTACCATTTGCAGGCAGGAGGGGCAGTACTAACGCAACCACCCAATGGCACATTTGTGCAATGGGAAGCTGGTTAAAATGTTAGCACTGGACCTCTTCCCTTTTCCCTTTGTGGAAGGAGTGGGTTTTCTAGAATTTGTGGTGGCTATCTGCCCAAACAGAAGGTTCCCAGCTAGACCTATTTCGCCAGAGTTGTTGTTCCAGCGCTACATCACGATGTGCTGGAATTGGTTGGACAAGCTTTGCACAGAGTGCTGTCCAGACAATCCACCTGATGACAGACATGTGGACCAGTTGCCAAGCAACTGATTACATGTGCATCACTGCACACTGGATCTCTTTTGTGAGACTTAGACACTTGTTATCTGCAGGTGTTGACACAGCTGACATTTGTAATGGTGCTCAGAAGCATGCAACAGTAGCTGTGTTCGCCATGGAAAAATTCCATGCAGCTGCAAACAAGGTCTTTGAATGACTGCGCACCAGAGGGCTTAATGTTGGATTTGTTGCCACAGACAATGGCAATAATAATGTTATTAAGGCCATGTCAGAGTGTCCTGTGTTTGGCACACTGCATAACGATCATTATACAGAACTTCCTCATCAAAAGAACCTCAAGTCGGTAACTTACTGTCCACATGTAGAAGAATCTGCACTCATTTTAGCCGTTCTTTTAAAGCCTGCACGTAGTTGAGGATAATCCAGCGTGATAATAGACTGCCAGTTAAATCCCTCATACAGGAGGTGCCAACACGTTGGAATTCTACTTATTACATATTACAAAGTCTGTTTGTGCGCTACTGACTGATCAATGAATATGTCATGCAAAGAGGGGATGCAACTGTGAAAGGAATGATCATTAAGATGAACCAAATGCCTGACAGAGATGCTGCTTCCCTTTGAAATTTTTACACAGGAAGTCAGCAAGGAGGACTGTACCATAGGTCAAGCTATCCAATTTGTGCATGTACTTTAGAAAAAGCTAAATTAGGTGTTTGAAATGTATGCAGATGTGGATGAAAAAACAGATGCACAGGAGTTGGTGGAGAGCTTAATCCTTCATTTATCCATTAAGTCAAAGTGACATTGTGTCATCCAAACATTACATATGTGCCACAACTCATGACCCACAATACAAACAATTACTGGCCACCTTCATTCATGGATTGGTGAGCAAGCCAGAGACCTAGCAAAAGAACAGCTGGAAATTAGAGGCCAACTCGGGGGCAGAAGTTCATGGGTGCAGCGTACAACTTCCATGGAACCTGCGGTCAGTGCTGTTGGCTCACAGCAGCCAAATTCAACACCAGCAACAAACAGCAGGAACAGGAGCAGCAGCCCCAAAATCTACATTTGACTGGTTTCTAAAGGCAGGACTTAAGTCCACTGCAGAGGTGAAGGCATCAGAGCTCGAGCATCAGAGCTTGAGCAAGGTGGAGCACGAGTGACTATTGAGCGGATGGTCCAGGCCTACCTGGATGACCCAATAGAGGTCTATCTGGATCAAAACCTATTTGTGCATTGGTGTTGGAAGAGGTGCCAATGGACAGTGCTCATCAGGCTGGCAATAAATTATCTGGCTTACCCTGTAGCCAGTGTGTCTGCTGAGCGTTTGTTCAGTGCAGCTGGTGCAGTTGTGACCATGTGAACATGAGAAGGACCAGTCTCTCACCCTAAAATGTTGAGAGATTGACCATGATCAAAATGAATCAGCACTTTATACCACCAAATTACAGCATACCTGAAGTACAACAGCTTGTGGATTAGGGTGATGATTGATTGGTCTCAGGTCATGGTAGTATGTTTACTGACCAACTTCTGGGTAAACCACCTGAGTTTGAGGATGAACTGTACTTCCCTGACTAGACCTGGGAATCCATAGAGCTTTCTACTTTCTACTATGAACAGCTTTGAGAAAAAGAAATCTAGCTGTAGAAACTTTAGTATTATATATTGTTTGTTTCTGTATAAAAATGACTAATGAACTGCAATTTTTTTAGGCACATGTATGGCCAAATTGGAGGTGGACCAGTGTGCATTGAAGAAGCTCCAAAACCCACTTAAAATCACTTCAAGGAGAATTTAGAGACAATGCCTGCCTCCATTCTGTGCCTCTGCTTTCTTTTGCCCCCTAGCAGGACTTCCTCAGATATTTGATTTATAACTTACTGGGCAATGTGTGTTTTGTTTCATAAATTGAAGAGGATCAGTAATGTGCCACTATGCTTGATTGGAACAGGTATGTAATGCTATATATGCCTCAACAATTGATATGAGGTATACTTGTTTCAATGTTGAAAATTGAGATGGTTGGTGTGATTCATCAAGTCTAGTGGTGGCAGATAGTAAGAGTGGGTGTTTATATTGTTTAAATATATTACGCTGGCTTGTGCTTGTGTTGTGATCGATTTACAATGTTGGTGGCATAAAAATAATAATTGGTGATATTTTTTTTTCTGAAGGTGATTTTTTTCCCTTTCCCCTTTCACACTTACCGAAATTTGTTTGCTGGCGTTTTCACACTACTTTGTTTTCTGGTGCTCTGCTTTCTGGTTCACATTTCTCAAAGAAGACCCAACCAGTTCATTTAGCTAACAAACAAAATTCTAGTCCAGAAAATAAAAAATACTCAATGTTTCTCTTATTGTTAAACAGTCACAGGCCCTCCATCTCAGTTGGATTGTGACTGAAAATGTGACTCTCTGGAGCAGTTGGTATGTACTTAGACATAATAATCTTTAATTAGAGTCTCAACTGGAGTATGATGGAAGGAATCACAACATGATTTGAAAACTTAAACAACTGCCGGAAGAAGAAAGCTATCAACTTCATGGAAACTAACAGGGGTGATACGAGGAGGAGTCTAAGAGGCCTACTCCAATCTGTGGACTTTTGGTGAGAGATGCGTCAATTACTTGATTTGGGAAATGCAATTCTGCTGTGTGTGTCTGCTGTATGGCTCAAACTTGAAACTATGTAGTTGGGTGTGGGGGCCTGTTGTAGAAAACTGGAGGAGACAGATATGTGATGAATCATAATGTCACATTATGCAGTGCTCTTGGCCAAATGTTATAATTACCATGATAGTTGTGAGTTAGATCATCCCAATACATGTTGACACCTTTCTGTGATTGTTGCTGGATGATCACAAAGGTTTTTGCTCTTGCTCTGCCACCTCTGAGTCTTCTTGGTACACTACTCCTCATGAAGCTTACCTTCCATTCCATACTTCATTTTTCTACAATATCATGATGATAATAATTTCTGTTTTACAATCCACAGGCCTTCTCTTCTCCTGCATCAGAACACTTATGCTTACCTTATTGGTCTGCTTCAGGTAGGAACCCAAGACGTCTGAGGGGGCAATCCCAGAAAATTGCAGAATTGCAAAATGCAAATTTGACAATACAGATTAGTATAATTTTTCTTTCAATATTCATTTTTTAGAACTTGTGTGTTACCGTCACCCCAAGATTAATTATTAAATGTACTAATTTACAAAAGTAGCTGACCAAACATTTTTAGATATATACAACTTGGATCTCCCTGGGGCTTGCAGAATGTAAAGTTATCTGGGTCATTCATATTAATGTTTTTCTATTCCTCCCGCATAAGGCTGCTGATCTTTCCCAGGTGAATATTGTGTTCATGTTGTGTTTGTCTTTTTGTCACACCTTTCCAAAAATCCCTTTGCCTTCCATTCATCAAACCCTTTACACTCTTCCCCTAGGCTGT
Source organism: Pleurodeles waltl (assembly GCF_031143425.1). Lineage (NCBI taxonomy): Eukaryota > Metazoa > Chordata > Amphibia > Caudata > Salamandridae > Pleurodeles > Pleurodeles waltl. Next base: position 654,234,028 of record NC_090439.1, read on the forward strand.
GTGATTGATTGAAGTGTTACTTAGTAATTTACATAATTGATTAATTTCACACTTGGTGGGGCATATGTGGTAGAAGCAACCTCATCTCAGTGTGCAGGATCTTCATTTCAATTCAACTAGGTGGAGTGTAACGTCGCTTCCGATGTCTTCACTGTTAGTGCACTAGCATGCTACTACTACACCACCGTGGTACCTTGAGAAACCATGCAGCCCTCGCTTCATCCATTCAGGTAAGGTAATTATATGGCAATGTTGTACCTTTAGTTTAGGCAATATAATTGGCAATAGCAAATCTCTCCACCCAACTCCTATGGGCCAAATTTTTAAGAATGCACTGCAGAGACTAGAAGAGTATTGGGACAAGGTTACCTAACTGCATAAATAGTTGTTATACTCTGTAGATTTTTGAAACATGCTACTCTAAAAGAAATACACTATTGGTAGATTTTCAAAACATGCTGAGTAAAGGAAGCGGTGCGAAGTGAAACACCCCCCAAAAAAGATTTTAGGCATAAAGAACTGTACATAACTATTTACTTAACCCCGCCCCTAACAAAAATAATAAGTAAATAGCCACCCCTTCCACCCACATCGTGCCCACCACATCCCCATACAGTTTTCCCTTTCCCCAAACAATGTTTAAAACATAAAAAATGTGTCCAATTGTCTAATGTTCAAAAAAATAAAAATAATATCTCACATCAACACATTCTCACCCTCTCCACCCTCAAAAAGCCTCACCCACCAAAATAAAAGGTAAAAAAGGGGCAGAGGAGGGCACTACAAGTGGGCTAGGTTCACCTGAGAAGCCCCTTCGTTTGAGCCTGATGGGCCTCTAGCTTCGCCAGCCTCTGCAGGACACGGTGTTGGAAAACAGTCTCCAAGGGGGGGGCACCAGGCATAATATGGCAGGCGGCTGCCCTGGCAATGCAGTGTAGGTGTTGCTCGACTGGAGGCACTGGGACCTGGATGGGGCCCTGAGTACCAGCAGCAGCAACTGCTGCTGCCTTCCCCTCCTCTTCTTCGAGGTCCACCAGCTGCTGATACTCGGCATGTATGACCTCCAGCTTCGCCTGTCGCAGCCGGGCTGCTATTTCCTGCCGTGATGGTGGAATAGCAGGAATAGCTATATCAAGAAAGAAAAAAGAGGAATTGTAAACAATGCTCTGAGTAAAGCACTTATTTAAAATCATGTAGTGTAGTGGCACAGTAACAGTACATTTGGTGGTCACCTCAGGCCATTCAATAAAGTTGATAACTGTCACAGCCATAATACGCACTATGGAGTACAAGTATTCTTCTCTCTACTGTTGAGCTAAATTAATGGTGTCATTGCTGGCTCAGTCGGCGCCATAGTCGTACTCGTTAGTATCTGCAGCTAGCGCAGCTGAAATAGAATATTATTTCATTCCAATTGTCCTGTCCGTCTTTGTACCTGGACTACAAGGCCAATGAACACTAAGAATGAAACTAGCCACATAATATAATCAATCATTCAGACATCCTATCTGTCATAAGTAGGTGGTGGGAAAAGCGATGCACTGCAGTACAGGGAAAGGATTAAGGAATGGAATTTAGATTTTATGTGGTGCATTTGCATCGTCATAGACTATCCCACTCAGGATAATCACAGCACTTACTTATGGACCACTTTACTCACTGTCCCCATACCCCTACTCCATCACACATTGTAATAACAACTTTTTTGCAAAAAAATACATTTGCTTTGCAGTAAGGAAATTAATCTTGTTAACATACTTAACTGCAGGGTAAGGTAGAGTGGATTAGGATGAATAGGTAAAGTACACACTTTTCAGATCAATCAATTCCTCATCATTATCTTCATGTGCCTAAGGTTTGGTTGGTAGTGTGATTAACTGTGCTTGGCAAATGTTGAAAGAGAACAATTAGAACAGATGCATATCCATTATGGAAGCCATAATGAATCATATTCATCGCTTGGCTTGAAAATTGTGGCACAACCAGAGGTTGAATTTTTCAATTCATTAAGAATTCTGGGAAAGAACGTAAGAAAGATTAACTGAGTTAAGTACTAGGAAGTGACTGACACAGTGGGCCCTTGGAGAAAAGGGAAGTACACCTTTTTTAGCATTGCCATGCATTGGAAAGTGTTTGACACATTAAGTTAACTTAAGCTAACGGACGCGCATTACACAGTCAACATTGCAGTGCTGATTCTGCCAAATTAAACGATGAAGCTGTTAGGTCATCATGAGGGGCACTGGTGAAAGGCCATAAAGAGGGAGGAAGGCGATGGTTAATAGATGCTGGGATACAAATTACCTGCCTCACTTAAAAAATATTGTTAGTCAAGGGAATATGCTGAAATACCATCTAAACCTTTGCATCAAACCTTTGATAAAAAACGTTCCAAGCAAGTAAGGTAGGTGAGAAGAATGCCCCCATCTAGAAGAGCTCCCTTGTGTCTTCATTCCAAGCATTTAGCTATTCATCATCATTGTTAATGTCTTCTTCTAGCACTCTTATTCTTCTTCACCCTTGGCTTTGATACACATCATTTCAACTAAGCTTTACATTCTCTCATCCGGTCCTTCGCCATTTTCCAAATTCCAAACCCAGTAACCCAATAACCACCCATTCTTCCTTTCACCCATTCGCCCATTCACCCATCCAAGACATCTAACCCATCTGAGGAGTCAGTTCACCCATCCAGGCATGGAATCCTTTCACTCATACTCTTTTACCTGGGCTGGGATTGTTTACCGTATACCTTTTCATCCATCCTTCACCCCCACATGCATCCTATCATCCTCCTCATCACCCACCTATATGATTATTATCATGCACCCTTTCATCCACACACACATCTTTTCACTCATATTATATTTTAAAGATCCATTCTACCATTCTACTTCCATCCTTTTTTCAATTTTCTAAAACATGCCAGAGTTCAAGTTCATATTATAAACCTTAGTCTGCTCAGTTGCAGATAAAGGAGTCCAATACTTACTTAATTCCCACTGCATCAGCAAAAGCAGGGTGTTGATGAGTGAGTCAGCAACACTAGTACACCCTTGAAGTGACTATATTACTAACTGTCAATAAGGAAGCAATAGGACTTACCAAATGCCCGCCACTGCTGCCTCAGAGACTTCCCCCTTGTCCGCTCCCGCAGCTGCATTGTCACTGTCACCTCTGCCACTGGTACTGGTGGCCAGTGCGGCTAGAAAGAAACATTACACAATTTAGACACCACAAACATCTCACCCCAATGTTTTGTTTCTAATAGCAAAACACAACCAAAAATACATCACTATATTTCGGGTACGGATTCTCTTCAATCAAAATATCTGGTGGGCATTTTGTTGTTTGGAAATTGGTTAAAAGTAGGGGTCTGTGAGGAGCTCTGCTCCACGGGTGGAGCTAACAGCGTTTTTGAAACTCCGCACTCCACTTCGAGCGTGGAGTTGTCCAAAACACTATGCTAGCCTTTCAGCAGAGCAGAGCTCACCCGGTGCGCTGCAGCCCAGTACAGCCCAGACAGGCTGTGCTTGTGCTGTGCAGCCATAACTGGGCTGCAGCGTGAAACGGAGCACAGGATGGAGGCAGCCACACTGAGAGGAGGACTCGTTGGAAAGAAGGACCCCACGGAAGACCCGGGTAGGAATTCTTCTCTTTTTTTGTCATTGTTTGTGCAGAAAGAAGGACTGAAATGGCAGTTTTCACTGCCTATGGCCCTCCTGAAGTCACCATCTCAGGAAGCGCCAAGCGGGGACGGGCCTGACCCTGCTGAGCGCTTCCGAGATGGTGAATTCAAGAGGACTCCCTGGGTCACTGAGCTCTGGATTCAAGGAATTACACAGAGTTTTTTTTCAACTCTGTGGAATTCCACGAAGCTAAACTTCACTCCACCTGGGCCTAGTTAAAAGCCAGGTACTCAAGTAACAAAAACTTCTACTGGAGGTGCTGAACTAGCTTTTGATGAATCAGAGTTTTTCGAGAGAAATAAAAAGGTGCAAGAATTGGTCAATGAAGGACATATAGGTGGTCATTACAACATTGGTGGTAAAAGCTGCTTACGGCTGTGCAGAAGACCGGCAACACACCGCCGCGACCGCGGAATTCCGCTGCGGTCATTATGACCCAAAGCACAGAATTCGCCAAAATCTAGACACTCACACAAGTCTGCCACACCAAAGGTCAGTGATAAACTGGCGATAAGAAATCCTCCACCGTCACGCCAACAGGAATACGCCCACACTATCACGACGCAACGAATCCATGCGGCGGTCTTTCAACCGCGGTATTCCATTGGCGGTACACACCGCCGCGCTCAAAATACACACACATTTACAAAACACATCCACATTGGACAATTCCAAATACACACACCTGATACACATACACACACCACTCCCACACACCCAATACAATATAAAACACACACCCACATCACCCACAAACCCCTACGACAACAATTGCGACTGAAGGCCAGAGAGAGATACCACCATCTACAAACGAGCATCCACAGGCACTCAACACCATCACCCACATAACATCCACGCACCTCACACAACACACCACTAAATATTACCCCACACATCACAACACACACCACCCCACACATCACCCACACCACCCCATGGCACCGCAAAGACACCCCAGGTTCTCTGAGGAGGAACTAACGGTCATGGTGGAGGAAATCATCCAGGTAGAGCCACAGCTATTCGGGTCACAGGTGCAGCACACCTCCATAGCTAGGAAGATGGAGCTATGGCAAAGAATCGTGGACAGGGTCAACGCAGTGGGACAGCACCCAAGAACTAGGGATGACATCAGGAAGACGTGGAACGACCTACAGGGGAAGGTGCATCCCGTGGTCACCAGACACCACATTGCGGTACAGAGGACTGGCGGCAGACCCCCACCTTCTCCACCACAACTAACAACATGGGAGGAGCAGGTCTTGGCTATCCTGCATCCCGAGGGCCTCGCAGGAGTAGCTGGAGGAATGGACTCTGGTAAGTCAAATCTTTCACTACTTCATCCCCCACCCTACCTGCATGCTATCACATACCGCCACCCTCGCCCTCACCCCCATCACTCCCACTCCTCACACATGTCTCAATATCACAAACCACACATCTCAACACCAAACCCTGCATGCAACACAAAAGCAAGGACACCCATCACCAAAGCATGGCCACTGCACATACCCATACACTCCCTTAAACCATCATCACACAAGGTCCTACACAGGAATGCAAGCAATGGGGTACACGGTCACCCACCCTTTGCACACCATGGCACACACAGATGCAATAATCATGCTTTTACACCCCTGCAGGACCCCTACCCAACGTCACCGGACAGGAGGGTCCAGACATGTCCACTCCATCCACAGAAGAGGCCCACAGTGATGACAGCAGCTCTGTCCAACTGGATCTAGACGACCAGCCCAGCCCATCTGGGACCTCGGGACAGTCGGTTCCCCTCACACTGGCACAAGCCACTACAGGGCTATCCCCCCCTGGAAACACCAGCACAGCACCCATCCAGCGGGCACATACCTCTGTCCCCAGGACACGTCAATCAGCAGTGTGTCCACCACTACAGGGAACCCAGGCTAACCCACCACCCCAACAACAACAGGGACCTGGGGGCAGTGGCAGTGGGCACACGGTCCAGGGGACGGAGGCCCAGGAACCCAGTGGAACTGGGAGGGCTGCTGTGCGACAGGGGGAGAACTGGCCCAGGGAACCCACTCTCCACGAGGCCCTCTCCAACATCATGGGAGCCTACCATCATTTCCAGGAGACGATGGCAACGGTACTGGCCAAGTTTCAGGAGACCCAGTGGCTGCAGGAGGAACAGTATTTGGGCTTCAGGGAGGAACTCAAATCTATCAATTCCACCCTGGGCACCATTGTAGGGGTGCTGAAGGAAGTCCTCAACACCAGGAGGGACACTGTGGCACCACAAGGGGCCCCTGACACTAGCCTGGACGATGAACTGCCCACCACCTCCACCTGCGCTAGTGGACAGGAGGCACCACCACAGGACCACCACACCAGCACCCCACCCCCTGCAGAGTGTGAACCACCCCGCAAACAGTCCCTGAGATCCAGGACAAAGACAGAGAACGATGCCAAGGCCCCCGCCAAGAAATGAGACCACCCTGAATGTCATCCTTCTGTCCCACTTTGTCACCCTGTCCATCCTCAAACTGCCCCAGCTCCACTTCCTATGCCCATTTGGGCAATGTACCTGTGAGACTAATAGACTGGACTCTGCCATGGACATTCCTCCACCATCACCCCTCACCATTTTACAACCCCCTCCAATATTGAGCACTTAAATAAACACCCTTGAAGTACAAAACAATCTGGAGTCAGTCTGTGATTTCGAAGTAGTGTATTAGCAATTACAGTGTCAAAATGCTCATTCAAATGTAATGTCAACATACCTATGTCACACAGCTCTAGTCCATGAGGAAACAAAGCAGATGTCACACAGTGGGACCCACATCTGTGAAATCGTAAGGGAAAGTGACAACTCAGTGACCATACACTGGGTGAAAACGACAGACAGTTGAGAGGTAGTAGTGTTAAAGTACAGGTAGTAAACAGGTTTGTATTCTTACCTGTATCTCACTGGAAATATTGCAGGATCACCAAGTTCCTGTTGTCCATGTCCTCTTCTTCTGCTGTCCACAGGCTCCACAGCTGCAACAACACCGCCATCTGGACCATCGTCCTGCAGTAAAGGCACCTGTCGTCGCAAAGCTAAGTTGTGAAGCATACAGCATGCCACGATGATCTGGCACACCTGTCATATGGAGGCACCTGCAAATGGCGAGGGACAACTGTTAGACACACACTAACCTGTAGGGATATCCCCAGACAACCATTCCCACTGACTTGCTTCCAGGTGCTCACCTAATAGCCACACACAGTGCCTCTGGAGTTGACCCATCACATAAGGGATGCTGCTATTCCACAGGATGTAAGCGTCATGCACTGAGCCAGGGAATTTGGCATTCACATGGGAGATGTACTTGTCGGCCAAACAAACCATCTGCACATTCATGGAATGATAACTCTTCCGGTTTCTGTACACCTGTTCACTCCTGCGGGGGGTACCAAAGCCACATGTGTCCCATCAGTGGCACCTATGATGTTGGGGATATGTCCCAGGGCATAGAAGTCACCTTTCACTGTAGGCAAATCCTCCACCTGAGGGAAAACGATGTAGTTCCGCATGTGTTTCAGCAGGGCAGACAACACTCTGGACAACACGTTGGAAAACATAGGCTGGGACATCCCTGATGCTATGGCCACTGTTGTTTGAAATGGCCCATTTGCAAGGAAATGGAGTACTGACAGCACTTGAGGGGGGATTCCTGTGGGATGGCGGATAGCTGACATCAGGTCTGGCTCCAGCTGGGCACACAGTTCCAGGATTGTGGCACGATCAAGCCTGTAGGTGATGATCACATGTCTTTTCTCCATTGTCGACAGGTCCACCAGCATTCTGTACACCAGAAGATGCCATGATCTCCTCACATGTCCCAGCAGACGGTGCATATGAAGGACAACAGCGAGCACAGAGTGAACCAACTCCGAGGTACGTACCCACAGCTTACACAGAACACGAATCCTAACCTGAAGTTTGGCCTGTATGAGTGTTGAGGCAAGGCCTAGGTATGTGTGACGCAGTTAGACATTAAGCCATGTGGGCCCCTGAAATGGCGGCTGCCTGACCTGTAAAGTGGGACAATGGAATGTGAGGTAACTGGGCTGGCATTGTACATCATTGCGGTAGGCGATCAAAGACCGCGGCGCAATTCTGCATTGGTTAACATTCGACCCTATGGGTCCCAGGGGCCAATGAGAATGTACGCCGGCGGTGACGGTACGCACCACCATGGACGTGACCGCCATTTTCTATCTGTTCAATCACTCAATACCTGATCTTCGACAGGAGAGGACCTACACTGCAAGTGCTGCTGTGACCTCAGTCTGCAAGAGACAATGGCTCGTGCGTCTGGGGAAAGGGCCCTTGCCTTCACATCGGAGGAGTTGGAGAAACTCGTGGATGGTGTCCTCCCCCAGTACACGCTACTCTACGGTCCTCCAGACAAACAGGTAAGTACACTGGGAGCATGCTGTATGGGCTATGCCTGTGTGGAGTGGGGTGGATGAAAGATGGTGGGGGGAGATTGAGGCGTGCATGAAACGACAGTGAGTGTATGTGCCACATGGCAAGGGTAGGGATGGGGGCCAATGACTGTGACGGTGCAGTTGGTAATAACTTTTCTTTTCCCCCTTTACAATTCATGTAGGTCAGCGCCCACCAGAAATAGGATATTTGGTGTGCCATCGCCAAGGACGTCCAGACCCTGGGGGTCTACCACAGACGGAGCACCCACTGCCGTAAGAGATGGGAGGACATTTGCCGCTGGAGCAAGATGACGGTGGAGGCCCAGCTGGGGATGGCCTCCCAACGTAGGAGGGTTGCCCGTCGCACCATGTCCCCCCTGATGTTCAGGATCCTGGAGGTGGGGTACCAGGAGTTGTATGGGTGATTCAGGGCATCACAGCAGCCACAAGGGGGTGAGTACACTCTCATTCTGGTGATTTTGCGTGCAGTGGAGGTGTCTGGGTGGGGGAGGTGGGCTGTGGCTTTCCTTAGGCCAGGGTGAGTGTGCTAGTAATGTCCCCTTCTTCTGGCAGACCCTGTGGCACCCCACCCCACCTGTGTACAGTGCCAAGTACACCTAGTCAGGCTCCTGTGTCATCCATGTGTGCAGATGTCGGCCATAACCTTGTAGGCCATGTCCCAGGGATTGAACAGTGGACTCCAAGTGTGCGGCGTAGTGCAGGGGGCTTCTGTGTCTGTCGTGTCCGCCAACGTTAGTGGTAATGCATGCACTCAACATGTCTTTCTTCTGTCGTCCCCCCCTTTTTGTGGTCTCCCTGTTCTTGTGTGCATTAGCATCATTAGGCAGAGGAGCAGTGGCACCGGAGCAGGAGGGAGCTGCATCCCACATGGCCCTGGAGGGCGAGACAACGGACTCGGAGTTCACCAGTGGGACGGAGGGCGAGGGGAGCTCCACGGCGGGGACAGGAGCTGAGACGAGTGATACGGACTCGTCCTCTGATGGGAGCTCCTTTGTGGTGGTGGCAAAATCTGTGGCCCCCGCATCTACAGGTACAGCCGGCACCCCCCCTACCAGCACCGACCTCCCAGCAGCCCCTCAGCCTTTGCCCCGTGCCCGCTCACCGGGGAGGGTGGGCATCATCTTCGCCCCAGGCACCTCAGGCCCTGCCCCAGTCACCCCTGCTGCCCTCAGTGAGGAGGCAATTGACCTCCTCAGGTCCCTCCCTGTTGGGCAGTCTACCATTTTGAATGCCATCCAGGGTGTAGAGAGGAAGTTGCAACAAACCAATGCATTCCTGGAGGGCATTCATTCTGGTCAGGCAGCCCTTCAGCGAGCTTTTCAGACTCTGGCCTCAGCACTGATGGCAGCCATTGTCCCTGTGTCTAGCCTCCCCCTCCAACTTCCTCCACCCAGACCCAATCCCCTCTACCTCAGACTATCCCAAGCACACCTTCAGACCAGCATGCACACACCTCAATACCCTCAGGGAAGCTCTGGCAAACATAAGCCCCATACATCCCACAGACACTCACGCAAGCATCACACACATGCAGACACACCAACATCCACTGACTCCACTGTGTGACCCTCCTCCTCATCTCCCTCCTCCCTCCCAGTCTCGTCTACGCTCACATCTGCATGCACTACATCTACAGCCACTACTTCCATCACCAGCACACACACCACCACACCCCGCTCACGTGCAGTCACCACCCCCATTGCCATTCACACGTCCCCTGTGTCCTCTACTAGTGTGTCTGTGACGCCACCTCCCAAGATACACAAACGCAGTCACACACCCACCCAACAGCCATCCTCCTCACAACAGCCTCCAGCGCATGCACCTTCACCCAAAGTCACCAAACGAACACCTCCTACAACCACTACCTCTTCCTCTGCTCCCAAACCCCCTCCAGCTACCCGTCCCAGTGTCCCGAAGAAACTTTTCCTGTCCAACCTTGACTTGTTTCCTTCACCTCCCCCACCCCGTCAGTCTCCTAGGGCCCGACTCTCCAGGTCCCAACCTAGCACCTCAGCCACAACATCTCTGGGACCAGTGGTGCCTGCAGTCACCGGAATCTGGAGTGCACCGGCAACCAGGGCAGGCAGTGTGGCACGGAGCCACAGCACGGACAGTCCCCCACCAGTCAAACATCAAAAGTTGGCCAGTGCTCAGCAGGAGAGGGGGAAGACTCCAGCCACCAAAGCCGCTCCCAGGGGCACAGGTGGGAGTGTGGAGTCAGCTGCGACACCTTCCAAGGTGGGGAAGGGCTACAAGAAAGTCTGCAAGTCTGGGTAGAGCAGCACGGCGGAGAAGACCGCCATTATCCCCGCTGCCCAGGAGGCCACCGCCATCATCCCCGCTGCCCAGGAGGCCACTGCCATCATACCCGCTGCCCAGGATGCCACCGCCAGCACCAGCTCAGCTGCCCCGGAGGCCAGCACCAGCCCCGCTGGGACAGGTAGGACCGCCAGCCCCGCTGGGCCATGAAGGACCGCCAGCAACAGCCCCGCTGGGCCATGAAGGACCGCCAGCAGCTGAGTCACTGCCAAGAACCTCCGCCACCACAAGCACTGCTGAACAGGACACCGCCGCCACAAGCACCGCTGAACAGGACACTGCCGCCACAAGCCCCGCTGAACAGGACACCGCCGCCACAAGCACCGCTGAACAGGACACCACTGCCACAAGCACCTCTGAACAGGACACCGCCGCAACAGGCACCGCTGCCAAGGACACAGCCGCAACAAGCACCGCTGGCCCATGAGCACCAAGGGCACTGACGCTACTGAGTCCGTCACGAGCAGGATGAAGCACTCTGGGCACAAGGCCTCCTCCAGAACCAGTGGAGAAAGGCATTCACTACCTCTGTCCTTGGCAGGATGATGCACTCTGGGCACAAGGCCCCCTCCAGAACCACTGGAGAAAAGCATCCACCTGAGAGACCGTGGCTTTGCACTCCCTAGGATATATCAGTGGCAACCCACCCACTGTACAGACTTGAGAGACTGTGGCTTTGCACTCCCCAGGATATGGCAGTGGGCAACCCACCCACTGTAGAGAGTTGAGAGACTGTGGCTTTGCACTCCCTAGGATATGGCAGTGGGCAACCCACCCTTTGTAGGGACCTGAGAGACTGTGGCTTTGCACTCCCCTGGATATGGCAGTGGGCAACCCACCCACTGTAGAGACTTGAGAGACTGTGGCTTTGCACTCCCCAGGATGGAACAGTGGGCAACCCACCCACTGTAGAGACTTGAGAGACTGTGGCTTTGCACTCCCCAGGATTGAACAGTGGTCATGTGGCCCCCTTGTGGATTTGGCGTTGTGCACTCAACCGGCTGAGGTGCCCCACTTTCCCTTCCCACTGAGGTGCCTGTTTCATTGCTATCTGATGCCCCTGCAGCGTTCTCTCCGTCATGTTCGGGGATCTTGTGTGGGCCTCGCCCATGCCGTGTGGGCCCAGTGTTCCACGGACTGCAATGGAGCACTACCTGGACTACTATTCTTGGTGCAAATATTTGTTAATGGTGTAGATATATTTTTGCATCCTGGATTTTAATAGATTACATTGGTTACACTCATTTGTGTTTGTCTTTGCATTCTTCCAGGGGCTTTGGGGGGTGTAACTGTAATGTATCATGCTGTATTAGTGTGTGTGTTGTAGAGGGTGAGGGTGTGGGTGTTGCGTGTGTGTGTCCCTGTTTTTTCCCTCCCCCCTCCCCTGTGTCGTAGGTGCAGTACTCACCGTTGTCTTCGCCGCCGCCGTTAGTGCTCCTGGTAGAGGAGCAAGAAGATGAGGGCTGGCAGGATGTGGAGCTTGGGTTCCATGGCGTCCGTATTCCTCGTGGGGTGTGTAGAGGTGAGCGTTTTCCCTTCAGAGTCCTGTTTCCGACGTGTTTTTGTCCACGGGGAATCCGCCCCGGAAAAGGGACGGATTGGTAGGTTGTGATACTGTGGGCGGTACATTGTCCTCCGCCTCTCTGTTGGCGGTGACCGCCAAGCTGTTGTTTGTACTACCGTGGCGGTCAGAGTGTTAAACTGGCTGTCTTTGTTGGCGGTTTCCACCATGGTCGTAATTCCAATTCTTTTTCCGCCGGCCTGTTGCCGGTCTTACCACCAATTTAACACCGTTCGCCAGGGTTGTAATGACCACCCTAGCCACACTGTATTGGGTCCATGTCCTCACCTAATAGCCACACCTGGCTGTAGTTGCCCCATCACATAAGGGATGCTGCTATTCCGCAGGATGTAAGCGTCATGCACTGAGCCAGGGAATTTTGCATTAACATGGGAGATGTACTGGTCTACCAAACACACCATCTGCACATTCATGGAATGGTAACTCTTCCGGTTTCTCTACACCTGTTCACTCCTCCGGGGGGTACCAAGACCACATGTGTCCCATCAATGGCACCTATTATGTTGGGGATATGTCCCAGGGCATAGAAGTCACCTTTGACTGTAGGCAAATCCTCCACCTGAGGGAAAACGATGGAGCTGCGCATGTGTTTCAGCAGGGCAGACAAGACTCTGGACAACACGTTGGAAAACATAGGCTGGGACATCCCTGATGCTATGCCCACTGTTGTTTGAAATTACCCACTTGCAAGGAAATGGAGTACTGACAGCACCTGCACTTGAGGGGGGATTCCTGTGGGATGGCGGATAGCTGACATAAGGTCTGGCTCCAACTGGGCACACAGTTCATGGATTGTGGCACGATCAAGCCTGTAGGTGATGATTACATGTCTTTCCTCCATTGTCGACAGGTCCACCAGTGGTCTGTACACCGGAGGATGCTGCCATCTCCTCACATGCCCCAGCGGACGGTGCCTATGGAGAAGAACAGCGAGCACAGAGTCAAATGACTCTGAGGTACGTAAACACAGCTTACTCTGAAAATATTAATAAATCAAAATTTGCCTGTATGAGTGTATAAGCAAGGCCTAGGTATGTATGACACAGTTAAAAATAATGCCATGTGGGCCCCTGAAATGGCAGCTGCCTGACCTGTAATGTGGGACAAGGGGATATGAGGTAACTGCCCTGGCGTTCTACACCGTCGTGGAAGGCGGTCGAAGACCACAGTGCAATTCTGCATTGGTTAACATTGGACCCTATGGGTCCCAGGAGCCAATGACGATGTACGCCGGCGGTGACGGTACGCACCGCCGTGAACGTGACCGCCAATTTCTCTCTGTTCAATCACTCGATACTTGATCTTCGACAGGAGAGGACCTACATTGCAAGTGCTGCTGTGACCTCAGTCTGGAAGAGACAATGGCTCGTGTGTCTGGGGAAAGGGCCCTTCCTTCAGCACGGAGGAGTTGGAGAAACTCGTGGATGGGGTCCTCCCCCACTACACACTACTCTACGGTCCTCCAGACAAACAGGTAAGTACCCTGTGAGCATGCTGTATGGGCAATGCCTGTGTGGAGTGGTGTGGATGAAAGATGGGTTGGTGAGAATGAGGCATGCATGAAACGAAGGTGAGTGCATATGCGTCATGGCAAGGGTAGGGATGCGGGCCAATGACTGTGACGGTGCAGTTGGTAATTACTTCTCTTTTTCCCCTGTACAATTCCTGTAGGTCAGCGCCCACCAGAAGAAGGACATTTGGCGTGCCATTGCCAAGGAAGTCCGGACCCTGGGGATTTACCACAGACGGAGCACCCACTGCTGGAAAAGATGGGAGGACATTCGCCGCTGGAGCAAGAAGACAGCGGAGGCCCAGCTGTGGATGGCCTCTCAATGTGGGAGGGGTGCCCGTCACACCATGACCCCCCTGATGTTCAGGATCCTGGCGGTGGGGTACCCGGAGTTGGATGGGCGCTTGAGGGCATCACAGCAGCAGCAAGGGGGTGAGTACACTCTCATTCTGCTGATTCAGTGCGCATTGTAGGTGTCTGGGTGGGGGAGGTGGGCTGTTTGTTCCCCTATGCCAGGGCGAGTTTGGTAGTTAAGTGCCCTTCTTCAGGCAGGCCCTGTGGCACCCCACCCCACCTGTGTACAGTGCCAACTACACCTAGTCAGGCTCCTGTGACATCCATGTGTGCAGAAATCGTCCATAGCCTTGTAAGCCATGTCCCAGGGATTGAATAGTGGACCCCAAGTGCGCGGCGTGGTGCAGGGGGCTTCTGTGTCTGTCGTGTCCGCCAACTGTAGCGGTATTGCATGCACTGAACATGTCTGTCTTCTGTCTTCCCCCCTCTTTTTGTGGTCTCCCTGTTTTTGTGTGCATTAGCATCATCAGGCGGAGGAGCAGTGGCACTGGAGCAGGAGGGAGCTGCATCCCACATGGCCCTGGAGGGCGAAACTACAGAGTCTGAATACACCAGTGGGACGGAGGGCGAGGGGAGCTCCACGGCGGGGACAGGAGTTGACACCAGCGATACGGACTCCTCCTCTGATGGGAGCTCCCTTGCGGTGGCGGCCCCATCTGTGCCCCCTCATCTACAGGTACAGCCGCCACCCCCCCCTACCAGCACCGCCCTCCCAGAAGCCCCTCAGGGTTTGCCCCGTGCCCGCTCACTCAGGAGGGTGGGCATCACCTTCGCCCCAGGCACCTCAGCCCCTGTCCCAGTCACCCCTGCTGCCCTCAGTGAGGAGGCCATTGACCTCCTCAGGTCCCTCACTGTTGGGCAGTCTACCATTTTGAATGCCATCCAGGGTGTAGAGAGGCAGTTGCAACAAACCAATGCATACTTGGAGGGCAGTCACTCTGGTAAGGCAGCCCAACAGCGAGCTTTTCAGACTCTGGCCTCAGCACTGATTGCAGCCATTGTCCCTGTCTCTAGCCTTCCCCCTCCAACTTCCTCCACTCAGACCCACACCCCTGTACCTCAGCCTATCCCAAGCACACCATCAGACCACCATGCACACACCTCAACACACAAGGGAAGCTCTGGCAAACATGAGCACCACACATCCCACAGGCACTCACGCAAGCATCACACACATGCAGACACAACAACATCCACAGCCTCCCCTCTGTCCCCCTCCTCCTCGTCTCCCTCCTCCCTCCCAGTCTCCTCTCCACTCACACCTGCATGCACTACATCCTCAGCCACTACGTCCATCACCAGCATACCCACCACCACACTACGCTCACGTGCAGTCACCACCCCCACTACCATTCATACATCCCCTGGTCCGCTCCTAGTGTTTCTGTGAGGCCACCTCCCAAGGTACACAAACGCAGCCACACACCCACCCAACAGCCATCCACCTCACGACAGCCTCCAGCACATGCACCTTCACCCAAAGTCAGCAAACGTACACCTCCTACAACCACAACCTCTTCCTCCACTCCCAAACCCCATCCAGCTACCCGTCCCAGTGTTCCTAAGAAACTTTTCCTGTCCAACCTTGACCTCTTTCCCTCACCTCCCCCGCCCTTTCAGTCTCCTAGGGCCCGACTCTCCAGGTCCCAACCTAGCACCTCAGCCACAACATCGGCGGGACCAGTGGTGCCAGTAGTCACCAGATTATGGAGTGCACCAGGCAGCAGGGCAGCCAGTGTGGCGAGGAGCCACAGCACGGACAGTCCCCCACCTGTCAAGCATAAAAAGCTGGACAGTGCCCGGCGGGAGAGGGGAAAGAAATCAGCCACCAAAGCCGCTCCCAGGGGTACAGTTGGGAGTGTGGAGACAGCTGCAACACCATCCAAGGTGGGGAAGGGGCACAGTAAAACCGGCAAGTCTGGGAAGATCAGCACGGCGGACAAGACTGCCAGCAGCCCCGCTGCCCAGGAGACGACCGCCAGCAGCCCAGCTGCCAAAGACAGGACCGCCAGCAGCAGCCCCGCTGCCAAAGACAGGACCGCCAGCAGCCCAGCTGCCAAAGACAGAACCGCCAGCAGCAGCCCCGCTGCCAAAGACACAACCGCCAGCAGCCCCGCTGCCAAAGACACGACTGTCAGCAGCAGCCGCGCTGCCAAAGACACGACCACCAGCAGCAGCCCCGCTGCCCAGGAGACGACTGCCAGCAGCCCCGCTGCCAAAGACAGGGCCACCAGCAGCAGCGCCGCTGCCCAGGAGACGACCGCCAGCAGCCCCGCTGCCAAAGACAGGACCGCCAGCAGCAGCCCCGCTGCCCAGGAGACGACCGCCAGCAGCCCCGCTGCCAAAGACACGATGCCAGCAGCTGAACCGCTGCCCAAGACAGGACCGTCAGGAGCTGAACCGCTGCCCAGGACATCGCCACCAGCAGGACTGCAGGCCAGGACAAGACCGCCAGAAGCTGAACCGCTGCCCAAGACAGGACCGCCAGCAGCTGAACCGCTGCCCAGGACACCGCCACCAGCTGAACTGCTGCCCAGGACACCGCCGCCAGAAGCACCGTAGGCCAGTGAGCGCCAATGATTCCGAGGCTACTGAGTCCGCCACGGGCAGGATGAAGCACTCTGGGCACAAAGCCCCCTCCAGAACCAGTGGAGAAAGGCATCCACTCCCTCAGTCCTTAGAAGGATGAAGCACTCTGGGCACAAAGCCCCCTCCAGAACCAGTGGAGAAAGGCAACCACTACCTCAGTCCTTGGCAGGATGAAGCACTCTGGGCACAAAGCCCCCTTCAGAACCAGTGGAGAAAGGCATCCACTTGAGAGACTGTGGCTTTGCACTCCCCAGGATAAAACAGTGGGCAAACCACCCACTGGAGAGACTTGAGAGACTGTGGCTTTGCACTCCTCCCCAGGATTGAACAGTGGGCAAACCACCCACTGGAGAGTCTTGAGAGACTGTGGCTTTGCACTCCCCAGGATTGAACAGTGGGCAAACCACCCACTGTAGAGACTTGTGAGACTGTGGCTTTGCACTCCCCAGGATTGAACTGTGGGCATGGAGCCCTCTCGTGGATCTGGCGTCGTGCACTCAACCGGCTGAGGTGCCCCCCCCTTCCCTTCCCCCTGAGGTGCCTGTTTTATTTCTAACTGATACACCTGCAGTGTTCTCTCTGTTTGGAGTCTGGTATTGAGTGTGGGCTACGCCCACGCCTTTTGACCCCAGTGATCCACGGACTGTGATGGTGGAATCCCTTGGACTTGTGTTCTTGGTGTATATAATTGTATATGGTATAAATGTATATATTTGTAAATATTTTTGATGTAAGTAATTGAATATATCACAATCATTCAACTCATTTCCTTTTGTCCTTGCATTCTTCCAGGGGGTTTGGGGGGTTTAACTGTTATGTATCAATATGTATTAGCATGTGTGTTGTAGTGGGTGAGAGTGGGGGTGGGGGTGTTGCATGTTGCGTGTGTGTGTCACTGTTTTTTCCCTCCCCCCTCCCCTGTGTTGTAAGTGCAGTACTCACCGTGGTCTTCGCCGCCAGCGTTCATGCTCCTGGCAGAGGAGCAGGAAGATAAAGGCTGGCAGAATCTGGAGCTCGGGTTCCATGGCGTCCTGATTCCTCGTGGGGAGTGTAGAGGTGAGCATTTTCCCTTCGAAGTCCTGTTTCCGCCTTGTTTTTGTTCCCGGTGAATCCGCTCGGAAAAGGTGGCGGATTGGTGGGTTGTAATAGTGTGGGCGGTACATTGTCCTCCGCCTGTCTGTTGGCAGTAACCTCTGCTGTGTTTGTTTGTACCGCCGTGGCGATCGGAGTGTTATAGTTGCTGTCTATGTCGGCGGTTTCCGCCACGGTCGTGATTCCATTATTTTTCCGCTGGCCTGTTGGCGGTTTTACCGCCGCTTCAACACCGACTGCCAGGTTGTAATGACCACCATAGTCTTGGTTGGCTAATGGATTGGGATCATCCTCCTCATACTTCCAACCATGATGTACGGTTATCAACTGCTAGCAGAGTAAGAAAACATACACAACATTGAAGGGTACAAAAGATTACATGACCTTGTTCAAACACACCCTTTTAATTTTTTTTAATGATTGAACTGGAACAAGAAGAACAATGCCTTCTCACGAAACATATGTATAATACCTTACTTAGGCATGCAATCTTCAGTACATGTGTTCTCTAAGCTTCACCACCACTCCACAAGATACATAATGGGGAGAGAGAAAGCTCATTGACAAATGAGAAGAAAGGAATCTATAGACAGACTATCATAACCAGACAGTTTGAAGTAAAGAAACTCAAAGTATAGAAATTAAGTAAATCGGATGATGCAGGGATAAGAAGATTTTACGAAACAGATCAATCGAAGTGGAGTTCGAAAAAAAATAGGAGACAGGCACACTAAAAAAGGTAGAAAATAATTCTAAGTGTGGAGCTGTAAAAGTTAAGGAAATAAATATTAATATTAACAATAACAGGAGGACTTACTGGGGCCAGCAGACCCATCTGCCTCGACACTTGTGGATTGGCCACCTTCCGTTGCCTTGCCCACCTCAACAGCATCCCTCCTCATGCCCCTCGATACTGTATGATGTAAGAAGAAAACCAGAAAAGATGAGTGATACTGTTAACAAATAATCTCTCCAAGAATATTACTTTTTTAAATAGAAAAGGCAAATGCAGTAACATTTCTACATCAGAGGTTCAGGGGGCCTGAATAATTATAATATTAGTATCAAGGACGATCCTCCTATTTCAAATTTCCTAACCCTAATCAAAATTTCCTAAGCTTCATTTTGGAACTGCTAATAACTTGCAATGCATGATTTCTACAGTTCTTTTTGAATCTAAATCTCTCATGTACTAGATTGGATACATGCAAAACAACTACTCATCACTGGGAAATTGCTTGCCATTTGGAACTGTATGAGGTACAAAAAAGAAAGGCACAGAGCAGTGAGAGAACATGCAAAATCACTAATACTAATATATTAATGTTGACTATCTTTGACAAGACACAGGAGGAGTCTCTACATTATTCCTTAATCAGCCCAAGCAAGCGCCAAAAAGAAGTAAAATTAGGTAGCGCTGAGCACTTATCTAGATGACGATCACACAATATTATATTTGTAACATAAAGTTAACTTACCTGCGTGTGGCTGGGCAGCATGCTTGCTTTTGGGCAGAAACTATTAGCATTGAGCACAACTAATAATTCCTTTTTACTCACTGAGCCCCGCAACCTCGTCACCTAGCAGGTCGAGCAGGTCCGTCTCCCGATTGAGGATGTCGGCCCACCAGTGCGTCAGCTGTTGCTGGGTAAGCCAGACCCAGCTATGGCACATAGCCGGCGCACTCTCTCCCTGCTCTCCGTAACCAGAACCGGGCCTGACACATTGCTGCCAAGATGGAGGGGAGGTGGCACTGCACATGAAACACCAAGGCAACCACCTCCACCTCAGAAAATATGGTGGGGGCTGTACCCGTTGACATCGCCGTTGTGAGAAAAAAGGGCTGATTGCAGAGGCCCCCTACCTTTTTGCCCCCATTTTTCACTTTTTCCTGGTGTTTTCCTGACTCTGATGGTGCCCTGGGTACTGCTAACCAGTCCCAGGGCCTGTGCTCTGTGTAAAAGGGAAATGCAAATTAGGCTAAATATAATTGGCTAAGTTAACCTACCTATAAGTCCCTAGTATATGGGAGGGAATGTAGGTTTAGGGACCACAGCATAGGTGGTGCACCCATAGGTGCACTGCTGAGGTGCCCAGTGTAATTTTAAAGGCAGGCCTGCCTTGCTGGCTGCTTTTAAATTAAAGTTAAATGCAAATTCGACTTTGGAATTAAAAGTAGTTCCAAAGGCTTAAACTAATTTATTTTTACATATAAGTCACCCCTAAGGTGTGCCCTATGTGCCCCTAGGGCTGGGTGCCATGTAACTATAAGCAGGGACCTTATAAAAATAGTTTTATATGCCCTGGTGAGGTAAAAACTGCCAAATTCGTTTTTCCCCTCATTGTAGTGAATGGCCTCTGTAGGCTAGAATGGGGAGACTTTATTTTAATTTTTAAAGTCCCCTTAAATGATGGATACCAATAGTTTGGTATCAAATTAATTGTTATAGTAAACCCCACAACTTCCAGTTGTTGGATTTAATATAACTTTATCAGGTAAAGAGTTTTTAAAATTTCAGCCCTGCATTGGTTTTGCTGCTGTGCCCTGATTGGCCAGCCTCTAGCAGCCTGGCCAGGCTGCTTTGATGAGGTGTGAAGTGGCCTGGCTTCACACAAAGGAATGTGCCTGTGGGAGGGAATCTCCCCTCAGCAGATAGTGAGGCAGGGAGGGGGAGGGCTGCCAAACTGGTCTTCAAAGGCAGAGAAGGACATTTGGAGCAACCAGGAACCCCCCCACATCCTGCAACCCCAGACAACTAGGTGCCCCCTTGATTAGATTAGGAGAGGGCAGGAGAGGGGTGTGTTTATGGTTTGTAGCCACACCAGTGGGTGGGCTCAGCCAGATGTAACCTCCAAAAATCAGATTCAGCCATGATGGATTTTTGGAGAATGGTGCCTCCTGGAATTGATTTTTGCCACACTTCATGTGGTCATCACAGGGGGAAGGACCCTGCACCTGATTGGAGAACCAGGACCCCCCTGCTTTTCATCCAGGAGCAAGGATAAAACTGGCAGACCTGCACCCACACCTCAGATCCCCATCAGATTCCAACAAGGAAGAACCAAAGGAGAAGAAGGACTGCCCTGCTGGACCCCTGGCCTGCACCCGAAACCTGCACTCAGAAGGACTGCACCAGCTGCACACTTGGGCTTCACCACAAGAAGGACTGTGCCTGGCTTCAACTGGTTCAAGGAGGGACTCCCTGGTTGCTACAGGTGAAAATTTGCTATCCAGAGTCCCCTGCATCAACTCCTAAAGAAATCAACCAGCTGGCCACTGCCCAGTGGCCAAAAAGGAGTTTGCGCCAGGTGCATTCTGGGAGTTGTAGTCCGCACCCCCAAGGACCATCTCAGAACTTCTGGACCCTTGGGGTGAGCTGTGGACCTCAAAAGAACCTTAAAAGGACATCTGGGAGAAGTCCCAGAAGTTTGGAGAAGTTTGGAGAACTTTTGCAAAAAAGCTCCATAGAGGGACTGACTCGCCGCGGCAACTCTAGCCGGCTTGCCTCAACCGCGACCCGGCCTGATTTGTTGGTTCGTCCCGGTAAAGAAAATCTCAGAAAAAGAGACTAAGGGCCAGATGTAGGTAGCTGTTTGCATGTCACAAACTGCGGAAAACGCAGTGTGCGTCATGCGAACAGCCTAACACGATGCACATCCCCAAATTGCGAGTCGGTACCGACTCGCAATTTGGGGATGCGACTTGCAAATAGGAAGGGGTGTTCCCTTCCTATTTGTGACCACATCGCCATGCTGAGTTGCTTTGTGACCGTGAATGCGGTCGCAAACCAACTCGCAGTTACCACCCACTTGAAATGTTCCTTTAAGGAAAACGGGCTGCAAAATAAAAAAAAAACTGCTTTATTAAAAAAGTAGTCACAGACATGGAGGTCTGCTGTCTCCAGCAGGCCACCATCCCTGTGAGTGCATGGACTCGCTATGGGGTCGCAATTTGCGACTCACTTCATTAATATTCATAAGGTGGGTCTTTGCGACCCCATAGTGAGTCGCAGAAGGTGTCTGAGACACCTTTCTGCATAAAATTTTGCGAGTTGCACATTGCGAGTCGGTATGACTCGCAATTTGCAACTCGCAAAATTTTACTTTGCTACATCTGGCCCTAAGTCCGAAGGTAAAAAGTTGACCGGGACCTCCCAGCCAGCGTATCCGGGGAGGGCTCCAGGGACGTCGGATCAAGATCCAGGTTTACCCCGGTCGAAGGATTTTCACCTCAAAAAAACGACTAAGTCTGAAGGTAAAAATCTCCACCGAGGATTCCCGCACCGCTCATCCGGAGAAGGGCTCCAGGAGGTCGGATTGGACTGGCAGCTTCGTCCCGCTGAAGAAAATCTTCGAAAAAGAGAATAAGTGTGAAGGTAAACTTTTATCCGAGGCTTCCCGCGGCCTGTAGCCGAGCAGGGCTCCATCGCGGTCGGCCTTAAACTTTGACTGTGCCCCGGTCAAGGTGCAACCAGATGACCCGATTGGTGCTTTTTGTTTCTAGGCGCTAAAAAACAATAATTCTTTAAAAATTCATATCTCCGGTTCCCCTTATCCGATTTTATTCGTTTTTGCGTCATTTTAAAGATAAAAATTTAGGGGGTCATTACAACCGTGGCAGACGGTGTTAAAGTGGCAGTAAGACCGCCAACAGGCTGGCGGTCTTTTTTTTGGGAATTATGACCATGGCGGTTACCGCCATGGTCATCCGCCGCTTCTCCGTTCTGCCCGCCAGGGCGGAGACGACTGCTGGGATGGAGAGCTGGGTCTCCAGCCCGGTGGCCATGACAATACCGCCGCCAGTATTGTGACCCGGCTTACCGCCATGGATTTCCAGCGGTAGGAACCGCCATGAAATCCATGGCGGTAAGCACTATCAGTGCGAGGGAATTCCTTCCCTGTCACTGATAGGGGTCTCCCCCACCCCTCACCCCCACCCCGACTCCCTCTCCTACACCCCCTAACACCCCTGCCACCCCCCAAGGGTGACAGGACCCCCCTCCCCACCCCGACCCCCGACATTACCTTACTCATACACACCGGACATGCACGCAGGCACCACCAACACACATACACGCACACACACCGACACACATGCCAACATCCACACACACAGTCAGACACGCACACCCACATTCAAACATACATGCACACATCCATACAGACATACCCACAGACATACATGCACTTATTCCCAAAACACGCAACACCCCCGCAAGCATACACGCACTCACACACACCCTCTAAATACACCCACGCACACCCCTATGCACGCACACAACACAGAACACCCCCCGGCCCCCCTCCCCTAACGGACGATCGACTTACCTGTTCCGTCGATCCTCCGGTAGGGGACGGGAGCCATGGGGGCAGCTCCGCCGACACCACACCGCCTACAGAACACCACCGCGCAGAATCACAGGACGTGATTCGCTGGGCGGTGTTCTGTTGGCGTGGCGGTGGAGGTGGAGCAACCTCCACTTCCCCACCGCCCGTCACTATGGCTGTTGGCGGCTCTCCGTCGGAAAAACAACGTAGAGCTGCCAACAGTCATAATAC
The DNA here is from genome assembly GCF_031143425.1 of Pleurodeles waltl. Lineage (NCBI taxonomy): Eukaryota > Metazoa > Chordata > Amphibia > Caudata > Salamandridae > Pleurodeles > Pleurodeles waltl. Next base: position 654,257,201 of record NC_090439.1, read on the forward strand.
GCTGAGCGGAAAACCACCACCACTGGCGGTCTTCAGCACGGCGGTCCCTCAGCGGTCTTGTAAAGAGACCGCCGAGGTTGTAATGACCCCCATAATCTATTTTTATAAATTGGATTTGGATTTTTAAACTGTTTCCTGTGTTTTATTTAATTACTGTTTTGTGATAATTGAATGCTTTACACTCTGTCTCCTAAGTTAAGCCTTGACGCTTGTTGCCAAGCTACCAAGGGTTGAGCTGGGTTTAATTTACTGAGACCTAAATGGACCTAAGTGGAGGTTAGTGGCCTATTGCTAAGTGTAGGTACCTACCTGCCCTTACCAATATCCCATTTTCCAACATTTTTGGTGAGCAGTGGTGGGATCCTGTACTTGTGTTCAGTATCACATTACAGTTTTAAGTAAAACAAATCAAAAATCCTTTAAATTGCCCTAGTGCAAAAACTGTTTTTAATTTTTAATTTGGATTAATTTCAATTATTGAATTTTTATGATTTTTCTAAATTCTTGTTTCCAATTTTTGCAAAACGTTTTTGTTGACACAATACTAGGGAACCATGGAGCTTGATCTGGCTAGCCTACCCACACTGACAGTAGTCTAGCTTAGGGGGTTGTGTACTGAAAGAGGGTTGCCTGCAACCACTGACCTCAGGAAGCATGTCCTGATCAAATCCCTGACAGCATGTGCTGAGGCCCAAGAGGTAGACCCATAGGAAGCTCCAGAGGAGGGAGAAGTAAGGGAGGATGCTAGCTCTAAACACTCAGGGGAGGGAGGGCATCTGAGCCTAAGTGAGGATGAGGAAGACCGGTGCTCATTACATACAGTCACTAGGGGCAGACCCAAAGCTAGTTGGGGGAAGGGGGTCCCTTCAGGAGGAGAGAACCTGTCCCTCAGAGAAAGAGAGCTGGAGGCCCAGCTAGCATTCATATCTTTGAAGGCAGAGAAGCTGGCCCTAGAAAAGAAAAAGTGGGCAAAGAGAGAGAAAAGAGGTGGTGGCAGCAACAGAGAAGTTGAGGTGTCCATGGGTGGGGGGGTTTGCCCCAGATTACCAAAGGGGGTGGTTCCTGCTTATGTAGAGGGGGATGATATAGACAAGTGGTTGGAGGCCTTTGAGAGGGCACTCCAAATGAGGAGGGTTAGGCCTCAATACTGGGGTTCCCTTTTGTGGGAGTTGGCCCCCAACTCAGGGAGGGATAGGCTTCTGACCTTAAGGGGGGAGGAGGCAGATTCATACCCTAGTATGAAGAGGTGCTTAACCAAGAAGTTTGGTCTGACCCCAGAGCAGTATAGAAGGAAATTCAGAGACACCCAGAAGGTCAGTACCCAGTCTTGGGTTGACCTTGTATACACCTCACTTAAGGCACTAGAGGGCTGGATTATTGGTAACAAAGTAAATACTTATGAGGGGCTATACAATCTAATCATGAGAGAGCACATCTTGACCAATTGTATCCAAGAAAGTTTACGCCAGCATCTGGTGGACTCTAAGCGGACCAACCATAGAGAGCTAGGGGAGGCAGCTGATGAGTGGTTGAGAACCAGGGTGGTTGTCAAGTCCCAGGGGGGAGACTCCAAGAAGGGGGGGTCAGGTCCCCAAAAACCTCAGGAGGGAGGTGGTAAGCCCACCACAGAGACTCCCTCTGTACCCCAGAACCCTAAGAAGGAGGAGAGTAAATCCCACTCCCACTCTGACAAGCAGAGACAGGGAGACCCAGGGTTAAAAAAGCTCTTGGACAGTAAGGCTTGCTTTGACTGTCAGCAGACAGGTCATTTCAGAGGAGATGCAGCATGTCCAAAGAAGGTGGTTAGCACTGGGCTGTCCAGTGTAGCCATGGAGGAGGACTCCTCAGATGACGAAGTCCTCCTAGCATTGAGCTGGGAGACAGGACCAGATGGTAAGCTGACGATCCCTGAGGGTGGGAGTAGGTAGTTTCACCCCATTCAGGTGAATGGGATCCCTACCACTGTCCTGAGAGACACCTGTGCCAGTCACACTATAGTGAGTGACCGGTTAGGGACCCCAGATATGTATGTCTCAGGAGAGACCAGGAAAGTCAGGATAGCCACAGGGAAGCTCACCTTCAAACCTGTAGCCATAATGCCCCTAGAGAGGGAAGGTATCCTTGACTGGTTTAGGGTGGTAGGCAGTGCTGACCTCCCCCAAGATTGTATCCTGGGCAATGACCTCCCAGAGGTGAGTCTGGTCCCAGATGGGGCGGTCGCCCAGGGCGCCCCCCCAACCCAAAGTCCTGTGGAGTCAGTCCCTACAGTTAGGAGACAGGGGTCCCCAAGAAAAGGAAAGAAGAAAAGGAAGGGTAGGCCACTCTTAAAGAGCGTTCCAGGGAGCCAAAGGCCTTCTGCCCCAGTAGGGGGGGAGCCCAGAGTTGGCACTGGTGAGGCCTCACCTGACCCCAAGGAAGTCCTGAGTAGTCGGGCAGCTGTCCAGATGCAGGGTGTTGCCCCTACACTGACAGAAGGGAGAGTGGAAGGAGGGTGTCTGCCACAGGAGGTGGTAGCCCCCCACTCTAGACAGCAAGAGGGGTGCCAGGACCCCACTGTTGCCCCTAAAGCAGCTCAGCCACCTGTCAGTGGAGAGCTTAGGGTGTGGTTCTGGGTATTGACAGCTGTCAGGAGCCTCTGCTGGGTGCTAGCCTTCCTGGCAGCACTGCACTTAGCCTGGGAGGCAGACCCCAGGGCCAAAAGCAAAGTAGGCCCCCTGACCCTGTTGGTCATGGTGGGGTTGCTCAAGTGTTGGGTGAGCTCTTTGAGTAAGCTAGGTGTTACCCTAGCAAAGTTAGGAGTAGGGGAGGTGGGCACCTCACTACCCAAGTTGGCAGAGAGAGAGGAGGAAGACCTCCCTAGAGGGAAGTTTCAGTTTGAGATGGGTCCTTTCACTTTTGGGATGGCTTCACTACCCAGAGGGAGTGAACATGGCAGGAGGATGTAAGGCAGAGTAGGCTCTGCAAAGGGACAGCCAGTTTTCTTCACTGTCTTCCTCGCCTAACAAGCCAGGAAGACTCTCCCAGGGTTGGGCTGAGTCTCCTGGGCGTGTGGGCTTGGGGGGGGGGGGCTTGTGTGAGAAAACAGGGCTGATTGCAGAGGCCCCCTAACTTTTTGCCCCCATTTTTTACTTTTTTATGGTGTTTTCCTGCCTCTGATGGTGCCTTGGGTACTGCTAACCACCAGTCCCAGGGCCTGTGCTCTGTATAAAATGGATATGCAAATTAGGCTAATTATAATTGGCTAAGTTAACCTACCTATAAGTCCCTAGTATATGGCAGGGCATGTAGGTTTAGGGACCACAGCATAGGTGGTGCACCCATAGGTGCACTGCTGAGGTGCCCAGTGTCATTTTAAAGGTCGGCCTGCCTTGCTGGCTGCTTTTAAATTAAAGTTATATGCAAATTCGACTTTGGAATTAAAAGTAGTTCCAAAGTCTTAAACTACCTTATTTTTACATATAAGTTACCCCTAAGGTGTGCCCTATGTGCCCCTAGGGCTGGGTGCCATTTAACTATAAGCAGGGACCTTATAAAAATAGTTGAATATGCCCTGGTGAGGTAAAAACAGCCATATTTGTTTTTCCCCTCATTGTAGTGAATGGCCTCCGTAGGCTAGAATGGGGAGACTTTATTTTAATTTTTAAAGTCCCCTTAAATGATGGATACCAAGAGTTTGGTATCAAATTAATTGTTATAGTAAACCCCACAACTTCCAGTTGTTGGATTTAATATAACTTGATCAGATAAAGAGTTTTGAACTTTACCTGAAAAGTTGCCAATTTCAGCCCTGCATTGTTTTTGCTGCTGTGCCCTGGTTGGCCAGCCTCTAGCAGCCTGGCCAGGCTGCATTGATGAGGTGTGAAGTGGCCTGGCTTCACACAAAGGAATGTGCCAGTGGGAGGGAATCTCCCCTCAGCAGATAGTGAGACAGGAAGGGGGAGGGCTGCCAAACTGGTCAAGAAGGACATTTGGAGCAACCAGCAACACCCCCACATCCTGCAACCCCAGACAACTAGGTGTCCCCTTGATTAGATTAGGAGAGGGCAGGAGAGGGGTGTGTTTATGATTTGTAGCCACACCAGTGGGTGGGCTCAACCAGATGTAACCTCCAAAAATCAGATTCAGCCATGATGGATTTTTGGAGAATGTTGCCTCCTGGAATTGATTTTTGCCACACTTCCCAGGAAGTGGTCATCACAGGGGGAAGGACCCTGCACTGGATTGGAGAACCAGGACCCCCCTGCTTTTCACCCAGGAGCAAGGATAAAACTGGCAGACCTGCAACCACACCTCAGATCCCCATCAGATTCCAACAAGGAAGAACCAAAGGAGAAGAAGGACTGCCCTGCTGGACCCCTGGCCTGCACCTGAAACCTGCACTCAGAAGGACTGCACCAGCTGCACACTTGGGCTTCTCCACAAGAAGGACTTTGCCTGGCTTCAACTGGTTCAAGGAGGGACTCCCTGCTTGCTACAGGTGAAAAATTGCTATCCAGAGTCCCCTGCACCAACTCCTGAAGAAATCAACCACCTTAAAAGGACATCTGGGAGAAGCCCCAGAAGTTTGGAGAAGTTTGGAGAACTTTTGTAAAAAAGTTCCATAGTGGGACCGACCCGCCGCAGCAACTCTAGCCGGCTTGCCTCAACCGCAACCCGGCCTGATTTGCTGGTTTGTCCCGGTAATGAAAATCTCCGAAAAAGAGACTAAGGGGGTCATTACAACCCTGGCGGACGGTGTAAAAGGTGGGGTAATACCGCAAACAGGCCGGCGGAAATAAAAAGGGAATTACGACCCTGGCGGTAACCGCCAACAAAGACAGCCACTTTAACACTTCGCCCGCCACGGCGGTACAGACAAACAGCGTGGTGGTCACCGCCAACAGACAGGCGGGAGACAAAGTACCGCCCACACTATTACAACACACCAATCCGCCACCTTTTCCGGGGCGGATTCACCGTGAATAAAAACACGGTGGAAACAGCCTTTGCTATGGGAAAACGCTCACCTCAACACACTCCACGAGGAACGACGACTCCATGGAGCCGGAACTCCAAATACTACCTGCCCTTGTCTTTCTGCTCCTGTACGAACAACAGCGACGTAGGCGCAGAACATACCAGTGAGTACTGCATCTACGACACGGGGGAGGGGGGAGGCAAAAGTTAGGGGGACACCCACCAAACACCCCCACCCTCGCATATTACAACATACACACCAATGCAGTCAAAAATATCACATTAACAACCCACAATCCCCCCGGAAGAATGCAAAGACAAAGCGAGATCCGTTCAAATATTGTAATGTGCCAATATACATGTCATATAAAGATATACTGAATCATATCTCGAAATCTGTCATATTTATATATACAATACAAGAAGTAGTGCAGATATGTACACAACAATGTCCGTGCACCAACAGTCCAAAAATGCATGGGAGAGGCCCACAATAGATACCTGACCAAAATCCGAGAGAACACTGCTGGGGCATCAGATTGAAACACTACAGGCACCTGAGGGGGAAGGGAAGGGGGGGCACCTCAGCCACATGACTGCAAAGCCAGATCCACGATAGGGCTCCATGCCCATTGATGTATCCTGGGGAGTGCAAAGCCACAGTCTCTCAAGTCTCTACAGTGAGTGGCTTGCCCACTGTTCAATCCTGAGGAGTGCAAAGCCACAGTCTCTCAAGTCTCTACAGTGGGTGGGTTGCCCACTGTTCAATCCTGGGGAGTGCAAAGCCACAGTCTCTCAAGTCTCTACAGTGGGTGGGTTGACCACTGTTCAATCCTGGGGAGTGCAAAGCCACAGTCTCTCAAGTATTTACAGTGGGTGGGTTGCCCACTGGACCATCCTGGGGAGTACAAAGCCACATTGATGCAAGTAGATGCAGTTCTCAACAGGTACTGGGTGGGACTGGTGGCCAGACTGGATGAGTCTCCCAGTGAAAGTTCCTGTCCTGTCACTGTCCCAGCTGCACATGGGAGAAGGATGCCTGATATGGCGGCATATTCATACCCACACGGTGTTTGCCCTGATCAGCGGTCTTCACCATGGCGGTCTTGGCCTTGTTCAGCGGTGCTTTGCCATGGCTGGCTATGGACTGTTCAGCGGTCTTCACCATGGCGGTGTTGGCCTTGTTCAGCGGTGCTTTGCCATGGCTGGCTATGGACTGTTCAGCGGTAGCCTGAGATGGCGGTTCAGATACTGACATTGGTGTGTGGCATGACGAACTCCACACTGGACATTGGGGTGTGGCATGACGAACTCCACACTGGACATTGGGGTGTGGCATGACGAACTCCACACTGGACATTGGGGTGTGGCATGACGTTCCATCATCGCCCAGCGGGGCTGTGGGATCCTGGTCCCTCCTGGGCACTGACTCCGGCGGTGGTCTCCTGACCAGTAATGATACTCGGGCCCTCCTGGACACTGACTCCGGCGGTGGTCTCCTGACCAGTAACGATACTCGGGCCCTCCTGGGCACTGACTCTGGCGGTGGTCTCCTGACCAGTAACGACGGTGCTGGCGGTTGTGTCTGGACTGCCGGAAATGATGGCGCACTTCTCCGCCGTGACACTCACAACAGTCTGGGCAGACTTCCTCGGAACCTTCCCCACCTTCTTTGGAGTGACAGCTGACTCACCAATCGCCTTGGATCCCATTTCACTTGTTGTCCCACCAGGAGTCTTGACACAGTCCCGTCGTCCACTCTCCAATTTCGGTGCCTTTACAGGGGGTGGGCTGACAGTGCCTTGGCTCCGGGTCCTACTGCCTGCCCTGGTGGACGGGGAACTCCAAAAACCTGGAACACGCACCACTGGTACTGGAGGCTTTTTGGCTGAGGCGCTACGACGGGACTGATGAACTGGAGGGGGGGTGGGGGCAAACAGGTCAATTTGACAGAGGGACAGTTTCTGACAGACACTGGGATGGGTAGCTGGAGGGGGTCTGGGAGTGGAGGTACAGGAGGTGGTTGTAGGAGGTGTCACTTTAGGTGTTTTGGGTGCAGGTGCAGGTACTGGAGGCTGTCGTGAGGTGGATGGATGTTGGGTGAGTGATTGCCGGCGTTTGTGTACTTTGGGAGGGGGCGTCACAGACACACTGGGAGAGGACACAGGGGACGTGTAAATGGCAGTGGAGGTGGTGAGTGCAGGTGAGCGGCTTGTGGTGCTGGGTGTCCTGGTGCGAGTCCTAGTGCCTGTAGATGTGGTGCATGCAGGTGTGTGTGTAGATGAGACTGGGAGGGAGGAGGGAGAAGAGGAGGAGGGGGACACAGTGGAGACAGTGGATGTTGCTGTGTCTGTATGGGTGTGATGCTTCTGTGAGTGCCTGTGGTGTGTGTGGGCCCTATGTTTGCTTGAGCTACTTGTGTGTGTTGACTTGTGTGCCTGCTGGTCTGTAGGTGTGCTTGGGATGGGCTGGGGTACAGGGGATTGGGTCTGGGTGGAGGAGGTTGGAGGGGGGAGGCTGGACACAGGGACAATGGCTGCCATCAGTGCTGAAGCCAGAGATTGCAGGGTTCGCTGAAGGACAGCCTGACCAGAATGAATGCCTTCCAGGAATGCATTACTGTGTTTCAACTCTCATTCTACACCCTGGATGGTATTCACAATGGTAGACTGCCCAACAGTGAGTGACCTGAGGAGGTTAATGGCCTCCTCACTGAGGGCAGCAGGGCCGACTGGGGCAGGGCCTGAGGTGCCTGGGGCAAAGGTGATGCCCACCCTCCTGGGTGAGTGGGCACGGGACACACGCTGAGGGGATGCTGGGAGGGCGGTGCTGGTAGGGGAGGTGGTGGCTGTACCTGTAGAAGTGGGGCGCACAGATGGTGCCGCCACCACAGGGGAGCTCCCATCGGCGGACGAGTCCGTGTCGCTGGATGGTGATCTGGTGGCTGACGTGAAGCTCCCCTAGCCCTCCGTCCCACTGGTGAATTCAGAGTCTGTGGTGTGGCCCTCCATGGCCATGTGGGATGCAGCTCCCTCGTGCTCCGGTGCCACTGAACCTCCACCTGTTGATGCTGATGTACAAAAGGACAGGGAGAGCAGGAAAAGGGGGGAGACAGAAGAAAGAGAGTTTTAGTGCATGGCATACCGCTACCGTTGGCGTACAAGACAGACGCAGCAGCCCCATGCATTACGCCGTGCTCCTGACCTCTGCCCATGCTATTTCTGGGAAATGGCCTACATGGCAATGGTAGTAATCTGCCCACATGGATGGCAAAGGGGCAACTATACATCAACTTCCCTCTGTTTTGAGCTGGGATAGAGATGGCACATGGCCTACATAACGGAGGGGCCTTGCCTACCTAACTCGCCCTGGCCTAGGGACACCCACAACCCACCACCCCCACCCAGACACCTCCACTGTAGCAAAGTTCATATGATGAGGTAGTACTCACCCCCTTGTGTCTGCTGTGATGTCCTTAAGCGCCCATCCAACTCCGGGTAGGCCACCGCCAGGATCCGGAACATCAGGGGGGTCATGGTGCGACGGGCACCCCTCCCACGTTGGGAGGCAATCCCCAGCTGAGCCTCCGCCATCTTCTTGCTGCAGCGGCGAATGTCCTCCCATCTCTTACGGCAGTCGGTGCCCCGTCTCTGGTGGGCCCCCAGGGTCCGGACTTCCTTGGCAATGGCACGCCAAATGTCCCTCTTCTGGTGGGCGCTGACCTACATGACATGCAAAAGGAAAGAGGACAGTCATTACCTACTGCACCGTCGTTGTGATTGGCCCCCTCCCAACTCTATCCCTGTGGCCCATTCATCCCCATGCATAACTGTTCTATGTACTCTGCCCCCTTCCCTCATCCACCCAGCCCTCTCCACCCAAGCCTAGCCCGTGCTCCCTGTGTACTAACTTGTTGGTCTGGAGGACCGTGGAGTAGCGTGTACTGGGGGAGGACCCCATCCACAAGTTTCTCCAACTCCTGTGCAGTGAAGGCAGGGGCCCTTTCCCCAGACGCAGCAGCCATCGTCGCTTCCAGACCGAGGTAACAGCAGCACTAGCAGTGTAGGTCCTCTCCTGTCGAAGGTCAGGTATCTAGTGATTGAAGAGATAGAAAATGGTGGTGACGTCCACGGCGGTGACGTCCGCGGTGGTGCGCATCATCACCGCCGGCGCACCTGTTCATTGGCTCCTGGGACCCATAGGGTCCAATGTTAACCAATGCAGCATTGTGCCGCGCTCTACGACCGCCTACCGCGCCTGTCTCCAACGCCAGCGCTGTTACCCCACAATCCCATTGTCCCAGTTTAGAGGTCAGGCAGCCGCCATTTCAGGGGCCCACATGGCTTCAATTACTACTGCGTCACACATACCGAGGCCTACACTCAAAACCTTTCCCGGATGGGTTAATTGTCTGTTGTAGTCTTGTGTGTGACTGTGGGTACATACCTGGAGGAATGCTGACAGTTTCTTCGCTGTTGTCCTTCTTAGGCACCGTCAGTTGGGACATATTGGAAGATGGCGGAATCCGCTGGTGTACCGACCGCTGGTGGACCTGTTGACAATGGAAGAGCGACATGTCATCGTGACCTACCGGTTTGACCGTGCCACAATCCAGGAACTATGTACCCAGTTGGAGCCAGACCTGATGTCACCAATCCGCCATCCGACTGGAATCCCCCCTGACGTGCAGGTGCTGTCAGTGCTCCATTTCCTTGCAAGTGGGTCTTTTCAGACAACAGTGGCCATGGCATCAGGGATGTCCCAGCCTATGTTTTCCAACATCTTGTCCAGAGTGTTGTCTGCCCTGCTGAAACACGTAAGGAGATACATAATTTTCCCTGAGGTGGAGGATTTGCCTACAGTGAAAGGTGATTTCTATGCCCTTGGACATATCCCCAATGTCATAGGTGCCATTGATGGGACCCATGTAGCTCTGGTCCCCTCCGCAGGAATGAACAGGTGTACAGGAACAGGAAGAGTTATCATTCTATGAATGTCCAGATGGTCTGTTTGGCAGACCAGTACATCTCGCAGGTAAATGCTATGTTCCCTGGCTCTGTGCATGACGCCCACATCCTGCGGAATAGCAGCATCCTTGATATGATGGGTCAACTCCAGAGGCACCGTGTATTGCTATTGGGGGACTCTGGTTACCCCAACCTGTCCTGGCTATTGACCCCAGTGAGGAATCCCAGGACCAGGGCAGAGGAACAGTACAATGATGCCCATGGGCGGACTAGGAGGGTAATCGAACGCACCTTCGGCCTTCTTAAGGCCAGGGTCAGGTGCCTCCATATGACTGGTGGATCCCTATTCTACTCACTGAAGAAGTTGTGCGACATCATCGTTGCCTGCTCCATAACTTGGCATTGCGACGCCAGGTGCCTTTTCTGCAGGAGGATGATCCAGATGACGGTGTTGTTGCAGCGGGGGAGCCTGTGGAGCCTGTGGACAGTGATGATGATGAAGCTGATGAAGATGAAAACGACAACAGGGAGTCAGTCATACAGCAATATTTTCAGTGAGACACAGGTGAGTACGTTTTCATGTTTCACATATTATTAACTTTCACACGTCCCCTTCCATTTCAGTTTCACTATTGTGGTAACCTACGTGTCAACAGCTTGCACCCTTGAAAGACTTGTGATGTGTGACATTGGTATGTTGGCCTTCCAATGGGTAACCTTTTTTAACACTGTAATTGACAATACAAAGTTCACAATCATTGACTGACTCCAGTTTTATTAGTGTTTCAAGTGTGTTTATTTAAGTGCATAACAATGAAGGGGGTTGTGAAATGGGGATGGGTGATGGTGGAGGAATGTCCATGGCAGAGTCCAGTCTATTAGTCTCACAGGTACATTGCACATCTGGCCATTGGAAGTGGAGCTGGGGCAGTTCCGATTTGGACAGGGTAACAAAGTGGGACAGTGGGAGGACGATCAGGGTGGTCTTATTTCCTGGCGGGGGTCTTGCCATCTTGCTCTGTCCTGTTCCTGGATCTCAGGGCCCGCTTGCGTGGTGGTGGTCCGTCTGCAGGGGATGGGGTGCTGGTGTGTTGATCCTGTGGCGGTGCCTCCTGTCCACTAGCGCCGGCGGAGGGGGTGGGCATTTCATCGTCGTGGCTAGTGTCAGGGGCCCCTGGGAGTGCCACGGTGTCCCTCAAGGTCCTTTGAATGTCCATCAGCACCCCTACAATGGTGCCCAGGGCGGAGCCGATGGTCCTGAGCTCCTCCCTGAACCCCAAATACTGTTCCTCCTGCAGACGCAGGGTCTCCTGCAACTTGGCCAGTACCGTTGCCATCGTCTCCTGGGAGTGGTGGTATGCTCCCATGATAGAGGAGAGGGCCTCGTTGAGAGTAGGTTCCCTTGGCCTGTCCTCCCTCTGTCGCACAGCAGCCCTCCCAGTTCCCCTGTGTTCCTGTGCCTCCGTCCCCTGGACCGTGTGCCCACGACCACTTCCCCCAGGTCCCTGTTGTTGTTGGGGTGGTGGATTCGCCTGGGTGCCCTGTACTGGTGGACACACCGCTGATTGACCTGTCCTGGGTAGGGAGGTTTGGGCCCGCTGGGTGGGTGCTGTGCTGGTGTTCCCAGAGGGTGGCAGTTCGGTGTTGGGCTGTGGCTGGGCAAGGAGAACCGACTGTCCTGAGGCCCACGATGGTCCGGGCTGGTCATCAAGATCCAGTAGGGCAGAGCTGCTGTCGTCACTGTGGGCCTCTTCTGGGGGTGGAGTGGTGTTGTCTGGACCCTCTGGTGTGGTGACATTCCTTCGGGTTCCTGCAGGGGTATGAGAACATGATTATTGCATGTGTGTGTTTCATGATGTGCAATGTTTGGGTGTGCATGTACCCCAGTGCAGGCATTCCTGTGTGGGGGCTTGTGTGGTGATAGTTGGGGGGTGTTGTGGGTCTGTGCAGTGGACATGCTTTAGTGATGGGTATCCATGCTTAGTTAGGTCATGCAGGTTTTGGGGTTGGGATGGGTGGTTGGTGTCATGGGTAGATAGGTGAGGATTTGGAGTGATAGGGGACGGTGTGAGGGTGGGGGTGTGAGATAGCATGCAGGTAGGGTGGGGGATATGATAGTTGAAATTTGACTTACCAGTGTCCGTTCCTCCAACGACTCCTGGGAGGCCCTCAGGATGCAAGATGGACAAGACTTGCTCCTCCCATGTTGTTAGTTGTGGGGGAGGAGGTGGGGGTCCGCCGCCAGTCCGCTGTACCGCAATGTTGTGCCTGGATACTGTGGAACGCACCTTCCCCCGTAGGTCGTTCCACCTCTTCCTGATGTCCTCCCTATTTCTTGGGTGCTGTCCCACAGCGTTGACCCTGTCGACTATTCTTTGCCATAGCTCCATCTTCCTGGCTATTGATGTGTGCTGTACCTGTGAGCCAAATAGCTGTGGCTCTACCCGGACAATTTCCTCGACCATGACCCTGAGCTCCTCCTCGGAGAAGCGGGGGTGTCTTTGGCGGGCCATGGGGTGGTGTGTGTGATGTGTGGGGTGGTGTATGTGTTGATGAGTGTGGTGAGTGTAGTGGTATGTGGTGTTTTGTGCGTGGGTGTTGTGTGGGTGATGGTGTAGTGTGCCTCTGTGTGATGGGGTTCTCTATTCTGTGCTGTCTCTCTCTGGCCTTCTCTCAGAAATTGTGGTTGTAAGGGTTTGTGTGTGATGTGGCTGTGTGTTTTATATTGTATTGGGTGTGTGGGAGTGGTGTTTGTATGTATATGAGGTGTGTGTATTTGGAATTGTCCAATGTGGCAGTGTTTTGGAGCTGTGTGTGTATTTTGAGCGCTGCGGTGTGTACCGCCAATGGAATACCGCGGTTGAAAGACCGCCGCGTGGATTTGTGGGTCATGATAGCATGGCGTGTTTCTGTTGGCGTGACGGTGGAGGTTTTGTTTTCGCCAGTTTTACACTGACCTTTGGTGTGGCGGACTTGTGTGGGTGTCTGAATTTCGGCGGGTTCCAAGCTGTGGGTCATAATAGCTGTGGCGGAATTCCACAGCCGCGGTGGTGTATTGGCGGTCTTCTGCACGGCAGTAAGCGGCTTTTACTGCCAATGTTGTAATGACCCCCTAAGTGTGAAGGTAAACTTTTAACCGAGGCTTCCCGCGGCCTGTAGCCGAGCAGGGCTCCATTGCAGTTGGCCTTAAACTTTGACTTTGCCCCGGTCGAGGTGCAACCAGATGACCCGATTGGTGCTTTTTGTTTCTAGGCACTAAAAAACAATAATTCTTTAAAAATGCATATCTCCGGTTCCCCTTATCCGATTTTATTCATTTTTGCATAATTTTAAAGATAACAATATAATCTATTTTTATAAATTGGTTTTGGATTTTTTAACTGTTTCCTGTGTTTTATTTAATTACTGTTTTTTGATATTTGAATGCTTTACACTCTGTCTCCTAAGTTAAGCCTTGACGCTTGTTGCCAAGCTACCAAGGGATGAGCTGGGTTTAATTAACTGAGACCTAACTGGACCTAAGTGGAGGTTAGTGGCCTATCGCGAAGTGTAGGTACCTACCTGCTCTTACCAATATCCCATTTTCCAACAGCCGTCTTCTGCAAGGAAGGCGACTGATAGATAGGGACCTGGTGCTGCTGTCTCCCTGCTGTGCGATGACGCTAGGGAGTTGGTGGGGGGGGATAAGAAAGGAAGGATTGGAAAAAAGGAAGGAAAAAAGAAAAGAAAAAGTTAAAGGTAAAAAGTCACAAAAAAATGAAAATATTAGGAAGAAAGGTAAAATATAAAAAGAGAAAGAGAAAAAGTAATATAATAAAACAAAACCAGGCAAAAATAGATTTTAAAAGTGAGTGATGGGAGAGATATAGAGAGTATATAAACTAGGCCCTAGCATCATACCAAGCAAAAAAAACAAGATGGCCACACCCATGCGAACTGCGTGGTGACATTTGGGCAAGAATTCTAATGCGAGGTACAACTTCGTGTTTCCAGTAATGTTAAATGTCACACAAACGAGCGCTGCAAGAAACTCCGTCTGCTAGTGGAAATCCACATAGCGTAACAAATGTTTTTCCGGGCTCTGCGTAGCTCAACACAGCGCTGCTTCGCGAACAACGAGCAGGCCTACTCCTTCCCCTCATTAACTGTGTGTGCATCCTGACAACACTTTGCTTTCTTTTGTCTCACTATCTGACCTGCTGCATCTACACCTATTCACGTGACCCAGAAACAGGCTGCAGACACCAAACGGTTAGGCCTAGAAAATGCTAACTTTGTAAATGTGTGAGAATTGTGACAAAAATCCGACTTTACCATTAAAAAGATCTTTTAAATATAATTGTTTAGATACAGAACTTGGCCTGTTCACCTTCTCTCAATCAAAAGTTATCACTTACTGAATGAAATAAGGGAAACCAATGTTATTCATTGGGAAAGGTAGGCCTTGTCATATTAAAAAAGGAATTTAAGAGTTTTTAACTACCAGGACATGAAAAACTTAAAAGTACATTTTGCACTCTTTAAATACACTGCACCCTACACACTGGACTGATTAAGGCCTATCCTGGGGTGATTCATATGTACATTTAAAACTGCACACACAGCCTTCATGAAAAGCCTGAGACATATCTATACGTGACTACTTAAGGGTGTGACACAATAAGTGCCTCAGGCCAACTAGTAGCATGTGATTTAATGCTCTAAGTACATCTATTACTATTTTACTAAGGACTTACAAGTAAATTAATTATGCCATATGGGTGTTAGCCAATTTTACCATGCTTAAAGGAGCACACGCAAGCATTTTAGTGTTGGCTAGCAGTGGTATATTCCTAATGCCAACAAAAACCAGATGAGTAAAAGTAAGAGGGGTGAAAGGTAAAAGTTTGGGGGAAGACCACCTTAAGGCTGACACGTCTAACAGAGATCAATTGCAATAAGATGCAAAAAAGGATCACATTGTCTGCATGCACTTAAATATGGAAAGTAGTTGGCTGGATATGAGGGGAGTCTCTGTGTGAACATGCAAATCATAATACTATATAGGCTAGTGGGACTAAAAGACATTTTACAACTAATGAAGGGTAATTATTAAGTTCAGAGGTCCAGAAGGAATCTCAAGTTAATCCAATTTTTATCCACAGTGTGGGACTATGGACACAATTCAAAGCTACAAAATATCAACGTAGGTCTAATGTATCTTTCTAGTGATGACTGGACTAAGGCAATGCTGTTGAGTGTTGAATAATTGGATATAAAACCTGACCACCAATAAGGGATGAAAGATTTCTCTGTGGTCCAAGTCAGGATATACCTTAAAACACTCTTGGGAAAATTCTTTCTATTTGTCTGTTTGTCCCACAGAGGTGCAAATCAGTAATTCAGTCTCAAAATGCTTTGAATGGACGAGTTGTGACCTTCCAATGCTGACATGAGGGAATGCTTCTTTCTTTCCATTTGAGCACTCTATGGGAGTTTACGTCTTTCCTTGCCCCCCTCATTCACTTGTTCCTCCTCACATTCTTGGCTCTCTATCACGTTCTCCTTTGTCTCTTGAGTCCATGTTGCTCTCACTTCATCTTTTATTAATCCAGTACTCGGACTGCATACACTCTCTATTTTGTAGAAACTACTTTTCTGCTTACCCATTGCTCCCTCATCCTACTCCCTGTTTTTACATTTTTAAATGTATTTTTTTAAAGGCTTGAAAGGTTCAAAGAGCTATTGGGCTGATCATGACCTTTTTCACATTTCAGAGCACTACTTTTATAATTTTAAATTATTAATCAAAAATGGCCATTGAGCATTGTGGAATGATGATTTAAAAATACCAAGGTTGCTGCTAATGAGTTATGAAGCATGTACACACACTCGTGTGCATAAGAGGATTTAGAAAATGGCTATTTTTGCATGATCAGCCACATTCTTCTAACTGATGTCACTGGTTTTTGGCCTCTGTACACAGGGTTCATACCAAGCAGGCTCCAGTGCATGTGCTCAGACCCCTGAAAACTTGTCACATTGGCCTAAAATCCTAATTGCCACATTCAACTTACCTATAAGTTCCTAGTATATGGTACCCAGTGTATCCAGGTCCTATAAGTTTGAAGTCACTAGTGGACTGCAGCACCTATTGTTCCACCACTTGATTTACAATGCAAAGGAGGTCTTCAAGTCCGCCCCTGAGCCCTGAGTGTGCAGTTTTAAAACTGCAAATTCGCCCTGGCAAAACACAATGGGGTTTATTACAACTTTGGAGGAGGTGTTAATCCGTCCCAAAAGTGACGGTAAAGTGACAGATATACCACCAGCCGTATTACGAGTTCCATAGGATATAATGGACTCGGAATAGGGCTGGTGGTATATCCGTCACTTTACTGTCACTTTTGGGACGGATTAACACCTCCTCCAAAGTTGTAATAACCCCCAATATTTCTTTTACATTGTTATAAGTTGGCCCTAAGGTAGGCCCACAATGCCCATAGGGCAGGGTGCAAGGTATTTTAAAAGTAGACCATGTGCACTGAAGTTTTACATGTCCTGTCCTTAGCACAACGTTCTGTGTGTGGGGCGGGTGCCTCCCAGGTGGGACACATGGTGAACAGTAGCTGATCCTGCGGTGGAACTAGAGAGGCGGGAACCCAACGACAACAAACATAGTGGAGGAAGGACCTGGGAAGAGCATGGCTCTGGATTGTGTACTTAGAAATTGGCTCCTGGAAAAACACATTACAGCTGCAGTGCATGAGACTGGAGGAGTGGAGGCCCACTGTGACCTGCTGCTTGGGAAGGAGGTGAGCAGCCCAGCTGAGGTGAGTGTTGGTGGAGTTAGGTTTGTTGTCTCTCCTTGCACTAGCTCAAAGGGTACCTACCCATCGCCACATTAGAAAGCAGCTCACAATCCAGGAGGTGAGAGCAGTGGTGAGGAGGTAGATGGGATAGCCAGCCTCTGCCCTGAAGGCCGGTGTTGGCTGGTGACCTGATTGACTGTTTACTCCGGGGACTAAAGAGCTTGGCTGGAGGTGTGGGAGGAATGACACCTCCTTCTTGTTCACCCCAGGGCTTCATCTGGGAGAGGGTAGACTTTTACACAGCCTTTAGACATGCCTCCTCCTCTATTTTGGACCTGGCGCTTTCATCTGCTTGTGCCCCCTGTCAGATCTGAGTTGGAGAGGGGTAAAGGTGGGATCACGGGGATACATGGATTGTGTGGGAGGTACACTTGGTTCCATGGTGATTTTAAGGTCCTGTGTGCTGAGGTGCTACTTAGTATATGGTTGACCTGATCACAGGTGACTGTGCACTGACTTCTACTGGGGCTCATTGTATGGTTCATTGGAGCGAACACTGGTGAACAATCCAAAGGTCAGCTGGCTGCCATTGCCTCCTCTTCTTGTGGGGTGTGCATTGGAGATGTTCCTAATCTGGGGCCTCCCTGCAAACACTCATATGTACAAGAACACATCTGTATAGCAACTCTGTCTCACCTCAAAATGGGCCAAGTGGATAACAGGCAAATGAAACCGTCCTTTGAAACATGGCACAGACCCAGTGTGGCCTCTCAGGGGCAGCTGCCTTCAGAAATGATAGATACCTCCTGTGTGTCAGACCCAGCTGGGGATGACAACATCACTACTCAAGGCAATAGAAGCCTCGTTTATTTCCATACACACCAAAATAGATGCCCTGACATCTCAATAATCACCAAGTTAGATAAGCATGAGGACTGTCTGACAAAGGCTGAGAACCACATTTCCATGAAGGAAGAGATGCTAGAATTGAAAGGAAAAATGCTTCAAAATATAGAAAAGATTCTCCGAGTTATTTCTGCAAAAAATGAGGATTCAGAGGCCAGATCAGGATGCAATAATATTTGCATACTAGGTGTCCCAGATTCAGTGAATACTGGATGCATGGAGGACTATGTTGAAGGTCTGCTCCTGGATATATTCAGTGGGGAGGTCTTCTCCTGACTGCCTCTGGTGGAGAGGGCACACAGGACCCTAGTTCCCAGGACCCCGCCGGAGGCTTTCATGCAGCCAATAATATTGCAACTACTAAACTTCTGCAATCGAGATACAGCACTATGCCTTGCCAGAGAAAACGGGAACATCAACTTTGATGGAAGCAACAATCACCTTGTACCCAGGCTTCACATTGGGAATCTAGGAGGCTAAGTGAAATTTCCTGCCCATTAAGCAGCAGCTACTCAAGGCCATGCATTAGGCAGCAGATTTCCCAAAACATACTGATGATGTGGTGCAGAGGGAGGAGGAGAACTGTGATCCTGATACTCCCCCGATGTCTCACTGAGTCTGACTATTTTTGCTCCACCATCTGGTGTATACCCCAGTCTCTTTGGAACCTGTATATCACCATTTGGCCTCTCCTGAGATCTTTTGCTCCCATTGTATTCACTTGCTGCCTGCCTGTAGATGGCTGGGATGCTTTCAAACACTTTTTAAATTAATTCCTGTTATGCACTAAATTACCACATATCGAACACTGTTCCCCGTGGTACCTGTGTGTGCCATGCATGGAGGATCCCCATAGACCTTTCCTTACCAATTTAGAAACATATTCATTTTCTGTAGTTCCTATATCATCTTTCCTCCCAATGGCAGTTCCTCACAGCCAAGCATGCTATTGTTTCCCCATGTTGGACAGGGATGTGGTTTTGTTCTGATGTGTTTGGGCTGTCAGTGTGGGTGGATTAAGGCAAGTGAGGATTCTGATTTGGACATTTGTGAGATCACCTATGGTTAACATGTTGTTTTCTGAAACATGGATATTGACAAGACTGTGGCTCACACAGGAGCACACTCGGTGATACATACACCTGTGACGAATGACACAGGGCACACCTGTGTGCCTGAGGCGGGGGAATTACATGGAATGTATGAGGATTGGAGGCCCACGTAAAAAGTAGCAGGTGCTAGCCTTCCTAGATAAACATAAGGTATACATAGCGTTATTGCATGAAACTCACTTCAATCCAAAGGTGGACACTGCCTTTGCTTAGAAGTGGGTATCCACATATACCTATCTTCTTACTCTTTCTATGTGATAATTGTAGCCATAATGATTATAAAGTGACCTCCTTTTATGTTGGAGGAGCCACACTTGGACCACCAGGGTCATTATGTAATGGTGCAGGGCAGATGAGGGATGACATACCTTATGATTGTGAACTGTTATGGTCCCAACACTGATGACCCTCATTTCTTTGACATGCTATGGGGGGATCATAGAGTCCTCCTCCTCCATTTCTCTACTCTGGGCTGGGACCTGTTACTGCATCCTGCACAACACCTAGGACAGACCACAGCTGCCTCCTCATGGCAGCATCCTGGTAGCCAGACACCTGAGAAATATAGAGATCATGTACTGGTTGATATTTGGCAACAATTAAATCTTGGTGGGTGGTAGGGCACCTTCTACTCTGCCATTCATAATACGTGGTCCAGAATAGATTATTAGCTATCCTCTTTGGACACGTTGCCGTGAATCACGGATTTGCAGCACCTTGCTTGTACATTCTCTGACCAGTCCCCGGTCCTGCTGCATATGCAACCTCCAGGAGCAGAGTCCTGGAGGGAGGGCTAATGCCTAAATTTGAGGACTCTGTAAGATGACACTATTGCTGCAGAGCTGCAAAATGCAAATTGAAGGATATTTTGCATTAAATACAGGTGTAGTGTGTTGTGCTATGGGAGGGTATCAAGTCTGCCATCAGAGGTTTATGTATTGCCAAACACAAAGGAAATTTGAGATATCTGTGGGCATGACTTGACCAGCTGGAGGCTGAGCTGAGAGAGCTAAGGGCAAATTTGTCACTGCAGACTTGCTCATGTTTGAGTCGCCCTTACGGAGAAACTCACTGAGTATGCAGAAACAGCAGAAAGGGAAGTCAAATGTTGCCCTAGCGTATTCAGAGGGGGAACAACCAGGTAGATTACTGACAAAACAGATAAAACACCTTGGGTAGCGAATTGTATAATACATATTGTAGATGGGCAGGGATGCACACACTACGTGCATAATGACAGAGCAGCATCAGATTTTATCTCAGCACTTCACATGAGACATGGTATCAAGATCTCCTATCTTCACATTAATCGACACTGTAGGAAGAATCACAGACAAAATATGTGCTTCCCCAATTCTGTGTGAGGTAATCATAGTTACATTGCCCAAGCCAGGGAAAATGCCTCATACTATAATTCGCACCACCCGTTATCACGGATAAATTTTGACAATAAAATCTTAGCCAAATTGGCCTGGGTCACTTAACTGGGTGTAACTGATAGTTCAAATTTGTGAATTTGTGAATTCTCCCCAGACAGTCAGAGTGTTTGATGTGCCTTAATGGGCCATCTGCTGGTAGGATGGGTTAGTGAAGCTGAGCACAGCCCCACTTGCACAGACTGAATAGTCTGTACTCTGCCTTCACACAAAGGGCATAATAGCCCCGGATTGCACTCCAGCTAGTTTGTAGCCAGGGCATGGGAGGCAGGAACTTCCATGCACTTTAAAGACACTGTCAAACAGCTTGTTTCACCTACCAGAACCAGAGAGCCAGGGTACAAAAGAGGCCCTCACACACCAACTCTTCAGGACACTTCTGGACCTATAGATACTCTACTAGGAAAAAGGACTGCTATGCTGGTGAAAGGATTCACACTCTGCTGGATTGCTCCTTTGAAGGAACTGCTGACTTGATGTTCTGATGATGCTGACATATGCTGCCCTCTTGCCTAGGGAGGAAATCTGGACCTAAAACTTCAACTTAAAGTCAGGGCTGCGAGAAATACTCCAAGGCTAGTCTGATGGCCTCCTGTTCTGAGCCTCAGGGAAATAAACAGCTCTCCAACATCTTGTTCCAGCACCTGGACCAGCTGAAGTGAGTTCCTAACACCCAGGTGGTGCCCCTCGGGCCATGGACCCTTGATGTGGCTCACAGAGCTGTATTTATGTTTTTGGGCTCTTCACAACTGTGAAAGAGCCCATCTGCTCCAAGATCTCGCCTTTCGTACCACGCATTTCAACATAAAGAACTCTCAGCCTGGCCCTTAACGCTACAGCATCGACCCCTTGTGGGGACTCCTAACACAAAGCTCCTGCGCAGCCTGTCAGCAAAGCATGGCTTCCTCTTCATGCTACGCCAAAAGCTTCCTGTGATGCTCTCCCTGCTCCTCGCGACCCCCGCCACTGCAAATGGCTCTGTTGATTTGTGAAAGTAAACTTCAGCTGGACTAATCTTTGACTGTAGGCACCTGGGCTCCATCGCGGACGTGGTGAACCTCTGGCTTTGAATCGGTCTAGCGCGACTAGGGTCTCTTTCTGTCACAAGGAGCACATTACTTTTGGGTACCCATTCACACATGACACGTGAACACATACACACAGACCTATAAATTTAGAGACTCCTATTTTCACTCTGTTCAATGCACACAGATGGGCACAGTCGACAAATAATGAAAATAACACTTGTTGTTTGACATGGGTCAGTGGAGTATACAAAGATGTACAGCAGGAAGCACAGGATGATGTGCATATTGGCATGCAGTGTGATGTATCACTAGTAAGGAGCACATGATGATGTGTAGAAGTGTAGAATCTCAGTGAAAAGATGGAATGTATAGGTGAAAACTGATTGATGTTCTTTACAGTTGCATTATGTTGTATGCATCATAGGAGCACTGGATGATGTGCCGCATGGGATTCCGCAGTGTTGTGAATAAAGGAGCACTGGATGTTGTGTTGTATAAGTGGCACCCATATTGTTGTACAGTCAAGAGGTGTAAGGCTGTGTGCAAACTGGGCATATGGGGATATGTATCAGGGAATTCAAGGCTATGTATAAGGATGAACCAGGACGCAATACAATGAGGTCAAGTTGGCCATGTGAAGTAAATGGGTGCAAAGTGATACCAGAGAGGGAGTATGATGCCCCATATCAGACATGAGCAGTAATTTAGTCCTTTGCTTTTTTTTTATTCTGTGACATATAGTATGTTTACATGTTTAATGCCAGAACATGAGTGCCAGAAAGTATTAGTATGTTACTGCACCCCAAACATAAGTAAAGTGTAGCACACAATCATTTAATGAACTCATTCTTTTATTTCTAAATGTACCCTCACTAACTTCTTTTAAATGATGTATTGTTTTAAGTGTTCCATTTACTTTTAAAATGCTATATTTTACTATTCTGTTACCTTGGTTTCTGGGCATTCCAGCCTGGATTGTTCTACTGGACAACAAAGTTTCCAGTGGCTCCTCCCTGATCTTCATGGGCAATTATCATTGATATCTACTTTCTTGAGAATAAAGTTCTTTGGAGTATTTGGTGGTCTCTATGTGCTTGTTATTCATTAAGATTAGAGCATAATACGGCAACAAGGAGAAAACGCTATTTACTGCCCACTGAAGATTTCAACCAGTTTGCTCAGAGTGACAGGAGCATTGTTTTTTGTTAGAAATCTTAAAGGAACAACGTGCTGTGTCTAGTGCCATCATCAGCATAACGAAACATCTCCTTGGATCAAATAGATTGTTGTGGACTTTGGGCTGAGGCTTTGTAGGAAGTTGGCTCTGTACATACTATCGCAAAGAGAGATAGTGTGCACAGAGTTCAAGGGTTCCCCTTAGAGGTTGATAGTGGCAAAATTAGATCATACTAATGCTCTATTTTGTGGTAGTGTGGTTGAGCAGAAGGCTCATCAGAGGGTAGTGTTAAACATTTGTTGTACACACACAGGCAATAAATGAGGAATACCCACTCACAGACGTAACTCCAGGCCAATAGTTTTTAGATAGAAAAATATATTTTGTTAATTTATTTTAGAACCACAAGATTCAAGATTTGAGGAAAGTACATACAATGCAAGGTACTTCACACAAGTAAGTATAGAACTTTGATTTAAAACAGTAGTACACACAATTTAGGTTAAAATGGCAATAAGCTATTTTAAAAGTGGACACAGTGCAAAAATCAACACTTCTTGGGGAAGGTAAGTTTGGTTAAGTTTCTCAGGTACGTAAAGCACTTACACAGTCAATCTCCTGGGCATAGGCAGCGCAACGTTGGGGGTTCAAGACAACCCCAAAGCCACAGCACCAGCAACACAGGGTCAGTCAGGTACCGAGCTCAAAGGAGGGCCCAAAACACATAGGCACCTATGAAGAACAGGGGTGCTCCGGTCCTAGTATGCTTATGGGTAAGTACCTGTGTCCTCGGGGAGCAGACCAGGGGGTTATGTAGAGCACTGGGGGACACACACACAAGCCCACAAAACACACCCTCAGCGGCAAATGGGTGGCCAAGCGCAGTAGGCAAAGTAGGCGTCGGGTTTGCTATTGAAAGCAATGGAGGGACCGGGGGGGGTCACATAGGCGATGCAGGGAGGGCACAGGGGGGCTTCCAAGGCCAGCCACTGACTGAGCTAGGATGATGGCCACCTGCTGGTCACTCCAATACTGGTAGGTGGTTCCTCTCGGTCCTGGGGGCTGCGGGTACAGTGCTTGGTCCAGGCGTGGGGTTCCTTTGTTACCAGGCAGTCACGGTCAGGGTGAGCCTCTGGATCCTCTCTGCAGGCGTCTCTGTGGGGGTGCAGGGAGGTCAACTCAGGGTGTCCACGTCGTTGTAGTTGCCTGGCAGTCCTCTCTGTGGTGTTGATTCTCCTGAACTCGAGCCGGGGGCGTCGGGTGCAGAGGGTGAAGTCTCACGCTTCCGGCAGGAAGAGAGAGTTCTTTAAAAATTGCTTCTTTGTTGCAAAGTTGTTGCAGGTTTTGAACAGTGCCACTAAACCTAAACAGGTCCTTCAGGTTCAGGACAGTCCTTTGAGTCCTCAGAGGTCACTGGTCCCTGTCGGATGCATCGCTGTGCAGGTTCTTTGAGTCTGGAGACAGGCCGATAGGGCTGGGGCCAAGTCAGTTGTTGTCTCCGTTGTCTCTGCAGGGCTTTCAGGTCAGCAGTCCTTCTTCGTGTTGTATGCTGCAGGAATCTGATTTCCTGGGTTCAGGGTCACCCCTAAATACTAAATATAGGGGTGTGTTTAGGTCTGGGGGGCAGTAGCCAATGGCTACTTTCCGGGAAGGTGGCTACACCTTCTTTGTGACTTGTCCCCCAGGGGAGGAGGGCACATCCCTATTCCTATTGGGGAATCCTCCAAATGCAATATGGAGGATTTCTAAAGGCGGGGTCACCTCAGCTCAGGACACCTTGGGGGCTGTCCTGAATGGTGGGTGACTCCTCCTTGGTTTTCTCATTATCTCCTCCAGCCTTTCCGCCAAAAGTGGGGGCAGTGGCCAGAGGGGTGGGCATCTCCACTAGCTGGGATTCCCTGGGGTGCTGTAACAAAAGGCATGAGCCTTTGAGGCTCACCGCCAGGTGTTACAGTTCCTGAAGGGGAGGTGAGAAGCACCTCCACCCAGTACAGGCTTTGTTCCTGGCCACAGAGTGACAAAGGCACTCACCCCATGTGGCCAGAAACTCGTCTGGTTGTGGCAGGCTGGCAGAAACTTGTCAGCCTAGCATTAGGAGTTAGACTGGTATTCAGAGGGCATCTCTAAGATGCCCTCTGGGTGTATTTTAAATCCCACACTGGCATCAGTGATCATTTATTGTGATGAGAAGTTTGATACCAAACTTCCCAGATTTCAGTGTACCCATTATGGAACTGTGGAGTTCGTAATTGACAGACTCCCAGACCATATACTCTTTATTGCTACCCTGCACTTACAATGTCTAAGGTTTCGCTCAGACACTATAAGGGCATAGTGCTCATGCAACTATGCCCTCACCTGTGGTATAGTGCACCCTGCCTTAGGGCTGTAAGGCCTGCTAGATGGGTGACTTACCTGTACCACAGGCAGTGAGAGGTGGGCATGGCACCCTGAGGGGGCCACAGGGCCCTTGGTATCAGGGTTACCATCTACAAGGGACATGACTGTGTGCCAGGGCTGTGCCAATTGTGGGAACAAAGGTACAGTATAGGGAAAGAACACTGGTGCTGGGACCTAGTTAGCAGGGTCCCAGCACACTTTCAATCATAACTGGCATCAACAAAAGGCAAAAAGTCAGGGGGTAACCATGCCAAGGAAGGCATTTCCCTACAGGCGTTCACTAAAACTTCCTATGGGCTTCACCTGCCATTTAAAAGTTGGGCTTACCAGCCGCTGCTCTCAAACGGTTACAGAGTGTGCCACCATATCCTGCCTGTACAGTCTTTGATGACACTCTTGCTCACTGCTGTGCACAGAATTCTGGGGCATGCCTCAGTGCATCATGGTATGTGGTATTGCGTGGCATCCTGGGCCACACTATGCATGTCAGAGAAGGAAGTAAAGTTTTAGACTCATAAGTGCACTGTACTGTGGGGTACTCACTGGGGTATTGGAACGCGGTTTGATCATTCCCAAGCAACAAGTAATACGCATATTACACAAAGGGGCGCACTATGTTCAGTTGTTCCAGAGCACATTTTAATAATTTCCTGACAACATATAAAGGCATCAACACCTGTTTGCCCAGCAGGTGAAGATATTTGTTGCATATTACAATGCATTTCCTTGTGAAAGGTGGGTGCTTGTTACTACATTGTATACCTAGTGCATATTATTCAAAGAGTATGGCAAATCAAATGCATCCTGCACAAATTAGCCCTTTTCTACAGAATCTTGGGAAGCCTTTAATAAAATGGTAGCAGTGGTTTGGGGCGTTTGAAAGCTTCATTGTTACCACTGATGGTAAATAACTATTCAAATGAAAGGAGGAAAGCTTTGTTATTTGGGTTGCAGAGGGATGCTGACCAAGAGATTTGCATTAATCTAAGGGAATGTGAGCCTCTTCCAGGGCAATTCATACCTTGGAATGTGTACACTGATGCAATTAAAAGACTAGAGAAAAGATTATATGAACAACCCAATATTATGATTGAAAGACACACTTTTTCAGAGGAAGCAACTTGTTGAGGAGACCATTGACTAATATATTTCAAACCTGTGTATATTGGCTCCCCAATGTGAGTTTAGTAACAATTTGGACATATACTTACATGACCAGTTTGTCTTTAAGTGTTTGTGTAAAAAAAGTGCAAGAACGCCTATTTGCCTGCAAGAATCCCTCACTAAGTGAAGCTCTTGACATTTCCTAAAGCACAAAATATTCCTTTATGTCTACTAAAGTTTTTACTGCCACCAATCTCAGCAATTATGTTGTGTGTGCAGTTTTAAATAAAGGCTGGCACTAGGACAACTTAAAAGGGAATCATGCTGCAGGGAATTCCAAAAAACTAATATGCTACAGTTGTTGGTCCAAACAGCAAATTCAAAATATTCTCATTTGCCCAACAGTTAACGGGAAGTGGAATAAATGCAAAAAAACAAGAACACTTTCAAAGTGTGAGTAGGTCTAATGCCAAGCCCAACAATACCCCTGCAAGAGTCAACACTCTGGAGCCAACACCAGAAAGGTTTCAGCAGAATATGATTAACAGTCTTGTATTTAGCATTGATGATAACATGACATGTTCTCCTTTCAGGGCTTCTTTAGGAATTATGCAGATTGGAGGCCTGAACCTAGAAGTATTGGCTGACTCAAGTTCACCCATTTCAGTGCTGTCTGATGTTACAGTTTACTCCTAAATGTTTAATAGGACTCTGAAAGACACAGATGCTCACCTGAAAGCATTTGGTAGTCAGGACATCGAAATGTAAGATTACTTTGATGATGTGTTTATTCTGCTTGGACATAAAATAGTAACCAAAACATATGCTATGGTAAGAGGGCCCGATAGAGGTGGATGGTGAGATTTAGGAAGGATGGCACCTGGAAGTGATCAACCTATTGTGTTAGGTGAGTTGCCAATTACATCTATTCGGATTGCTAATGATAATTCACTGGGTAAGATCAATAGTATCAGTGATATATATCTACATATTTTTGATGCAAAGATGGGTTGTAGCGAGGGTATAATCCATGATACTAAGTTGAAATCTAATGCTGTACCAGTACCACTACCTGTACCAGTAAGGTCAGTTCTCCTTAGTGTAAGAGAGGATTTGAAAACACTTTTGGATTAATTATGAGGATGGCATCATACAACCTAATGATTCATCAGAGTGGGTTTCAGCTATTGTTTTAGCTAAGAAAAAAAGGGTAAAATGTGTCTGTGTGCTGACTTACGTTCACTTATCAATAACATTGCTGTGGATTGCTACCTTTTGCCAAAAATTCAAAAGATGCTGATGGCAATTGGTGGTGCGACATTCTTCTCCATCACTGACCTTAAGTCAGCGTACCATCAAATTGCGTTGTCACTACAGTCACAAGACCTGACTGCATACCTGATTTAGAGTTTGGTGGATGGGTTACTCCATCACAAACACTGCAGATATTCCATCCGCCATATTACTATCTCCGTAGGCATTAATGGGATGGTAATGCGGTGGATGGTATATCCATCATGTTTGTAACGGAGTGACCCCAATCGCCAAACTCTAAATCAGTCCCTATGTTTGTTGAAACCTTTGATGCCTTTAAATTTCTGCGGTCACCATTTGAACTAGCATCTGCTGCTAGCATGTTTCAGAGGTTAATGGACATATTACTTATAGGCATCAAGGGAGTACAGGCATTTCAAGATGATATTCTCATTTAAGGAAAGAGTATCGCTGACAACAATGCCACCTTGGAGAGTGATTGAATTATTTTGGATTATAAGAGCATGACTGTTTCCAAGGAGAAGTGTACGTTTCTGGTAAAATAACTTGATTACTTAAGGCATACCATTTCAGTGGGGGCATAAAACCTGAGAAGGGCCTGATTGATGCCATTAACAAAGAGCCCCGAACTACTGATAAAGACTTAGGGGGTTATTACAACTTTGTAGGAGGTGTTAATCCGTCCCAAAAGTGACGGTAAAGTGACGGATATACCACCAGCCGTATTACGAGTTCCATAGGATATAATGGACTCGTAATACGGCTGGTGGTATATCTGTCACTTTACCGTCACTTTTGGGACGGATTAACACCTCCTCCAAAGTTGTAATAACCCCCTTAGTGAGGTCTTTTTCAGGCCTGACTGAGTATTATGCAAGGTGTGTCCATAGGTATGCTGCCTATGTTGTACCTTTGAAAGGCTTACTTAGAAAAGAAGAGAAATTTATTGAGACTGAAGAGCAAGATAAAGCTTTTCAAGTAGTCAATACATGATCAAGACGGCAATTGCCTTGTAACCTTTCTGCAGTACTGCAGTATTGACAGCTGTGCTGTTACTGTGGATGCCAGTTCTATTGGTCTTAAAGCTGTGCTCACTCACTCCCATCATGAGAAAGAACATACCATAGCTTTCAGTTTGAGGACTTTGAACAAATCTGAGTTCCATTACAGCACCCTCAAAAGAGAGGCTTTAGCCTGTGCATGGGTGGTGGAGAAATTTTAATTGTATCTCTAGGGACATGGTTTTGATTTACTTATAGATCATAAAGCTCTTATTTACCTCATAAGTGGTAATGGGACAGCTAATTACCCTTAGAAAATGGTTTAGTAACTAGACAGGGATTGTTCATACCACTCGAAAAATTGAAAGACAGACTGATTGGGGTTGCTCATTAAAGGCATCCTGGAATGTCTGGTACCAATAATTACTCAGAATGTACTATTGGAGGACAGGAAAGGATTGTTGTGTGGATCAGTTTGCGACTAAATGTTCAGAGTGTCTTGCATCTGATAAGTATTGGAAACTCAAGAAACATAAAACAGCTGTAAATCCACTACCTGAATGGCCATGGTTCAAATTAGCCATAGATTTTTTTGAACCATTTCAAAGGCTACCAATGGATATGAAATTCGTCATTGTTCTTGTGGATTATTATTCCAAATGAATACTTTATGATTTTGTGTCTATGCCCACCACGGAAGCAGTCATTGATTTTTTAAAGAAAGTTTTTGCCAAAAGTATTGGTTTCTGACAATGGCACTCATTTTGTGTCTGGGAAAATAATGACGTTTTTGCTTAAATATGGTATCAAACATAAGAGAACACCACTTTCCAGCAGCAAATGCCTTAGTGGAAAGATGCAATACATTTTTTCACTGAAGGCATACATACACATTAGCTTCTAACCTTGAAGTATGCATATATTTGTGTGAAAAGGTCTGGATCTACTTAAACACATCTCATTCACTCACATGATCCTCACATGTTTTCCTGTTTCAAGGAAGAGATGCCAGACCTACCCTTGCCCCATGTTGGAATGATGTTACTCATCAACATTCCTCCCAGAACGCCGTAAAGGATTATTGCAGTGTAGAAGAATGTGTAAAAGACAATTTTGCATGCAAGTACAAAACAACTAAGTCACTGTTTGAAAGGACTCAAGCCCGAGTTCTAAACGTTTTCAAATTTGGAAATGGGTGTTGGTTAAGAAACCTAAGAAGGTTGTTAGGGATGGTCAAAGTTTTCTGATCCTGCACAAATTGTAAGGGTCATATGTTCTGCAATTTTACTTTAGAATCGTCCTCGATAGGAACAAAGAAGCTATCATGAGCATCAAACCTTTTCTAAAAGAGCTAATAGAGAAGAAGAAACATTTTCCTGGTAATTAAGAAAATAGTTGTGTTACATGGGATTTGGGTAATGAAGAAAATAATGTGTGCTGCATGGGCTTTGGGTAGTCAAGGGAATGCAGCCATTTCTGTGGAGATGACTGCTAATTCCAATGACCATTCATGTTCTCACAGAGAGTTAGATAACAGTGAAAGAATTTGTGAGAGTGGCGTGTTATTAAGTAAGAGGAATCTGATGACAAATGCTTCTGATGTACCTACTTTTGACTCCACATGCAAGAAGAAAAATAGTCTTGCCTTCAAAATACAAAGACTGTAATGTATTTTAAGCTATCTTCTGTTACTTTCTGTATTTTCTGTTGTTTTTGGTTGTAGAAAGTGAGATTTTGTATTGGGGCTCATCCTCCATTATGTAATATAGGATTGTATGTAAATTATGTATTGCTTTCAGTGTTCCATTTACTTTTAAAAAGCTATGATTTATTGTTCTGTTGCCTTGGTTGTTGCTCAAGGAGCATTCAAACCTGGCTTGTTCTACTGGACAGCAGTGTTTCCAGAGGATCCTGCTTGCTCTTGGGTGGCAATTAACCTTAATATCTACTTTACTGAGAATAAAGATCTTTAGAGTATTTGATGGTCTCTGTGTGCTTGTTATCCGTTAAGAAACAGCATTGAGGCATATCCCAGAACTTATCCATTTGAGGGCCATAATATCACCAGTGCTTTGCTACTGGTTCTGACCTCCCTCTATGGTTCTTCTCGTCTTCCTTAGGACTTCTTACTCATACCTCAGGCTGGGCCCTATGAAAGACATATTATGGAGCCCCCTCTTTGGAACCACTTTGAATGCTATAGCCATTGTAGCTTATCAAAGTCTTCATAGCTCCGTACAAAATTCAAAAACCATACAGGTAAAAATAGACTAATACTCAAGCTTTCCTGCATCCACCAGTAAACAAGTAGTGATAACATTTTTTAAAAGGCATTTAAAAGGCATTCATCCTTCAATTTATTTTTACATATGGACTTAGATTTTCTTTGCCTTGTGACAACCATATTTTACCTGGTAATCATGTCTTGGTGGATGTTTATTGTATAAGTGCATGATATTAAAATAAAACTTGCACATAATGCAGACATGTAATTCATGTAAAGTACAACCTGATTGTTAGAAAGTGGATTACTAGTAGGTGCAGCTAGTATTATGGTCACAATCACACATAAGGTTCAGTCAAGGTCTCAATGAATTAATTTGTGCTTAACCCTTGGTAGCTTGGTTCATGAGCAGTCAGGCTTAAATGACGAGACAGGTGTGCAAAGGATTTAATATCAACAAAACAGTAAATAAGAAGGAAACAAAAAACTAAATAAATCCAAAAACAATTTATAAAAATAGGAAACATTGCTATCTTTAAAATGACACCAAAGTGAAAAGAAATCTAATATAGGGAACTAGAGATGTGAATTTTTAAAGATTAAATAAAAAGATGTGCTTTCTAGTGCTTAAAAGCAAAAAGGATCAACCCCAGCTATCTGTTCCCGCCCGACCAGGACAAAGTTAAACTTTGAGGCTCACAGCGATGGAGCTCAAGTCAGAAACAGACTGTAGGCCTTGGTCAAAACTTTACCTTCAGACTCAGGCCCTGATTTAGATTGTGATGATATTACCACCAATCCTGAGTACACAGTCAAGTAGACAGGGTTCTCACTGCTGTATGTAGATATATTGTTGCTAAGCTGTCCACCGCCTTTACAGAGTGTTCTTCCTAGTTGTCAGGCTGGGGAGGTTCCTGCCAACCATATTTAGATGTTACAATCCTGCAGGTGGTGTACTGGTGGTAGATTACTGATGAAGAAAGGCCATTGTGGGACCCAATGGACATTGTTCAATGGCAGTGGCTAAATAAGAGAGGTAAGTCACACACACACAGTACCTTAGCATATGTGTCCTTCTGTGGTACACACTACACAACACACCACCTACATACTAATGTCCAGTGCCATTCCACCACAACACAAACACAAGACTTGTATGCCAAAAACAAATATTGCCATACATTCCTGACACCACATACACACACTATTGACAATACACCCACACACGAAAAAATCAAAACAACTACACACTAATTTACACAAACAAACAGACAAAAGCACATTACGACAACGTCCACCACATAACAATACTCACTTGCATGTTACACATAGCAGCACAGCACACAACCAACCATACACAACAATATCAGACCCATATGCAATTGGCACACATACAGACACAACCACATCACCCAATCCAGCTCCCTCCACCTCAACCAGCCAATCCAGTCACACATACATGTGTTGGCTCACATACACAAGTGGAAGCACAACATCACAGGCACACAGGTTCCTGTTGCCAAGTGCACACATGGCCATAGATGACTCATGAATGTTAAGTCATTGTGGTGCCAGTATTCATTTGGCAATGAATATTGACACCAAAATGACATCTGTTTATGTGTGCGATTTGAGCCTAATACCAGTGTTTCCCCGTCCATGTCTGATAGAAATTAGTCCCTGACATATGCATGCAAGGGTTTTGAAGGGTCCACAAATGTAATCTAAGGTCCCAGAAGCTCTGAGTTTCTCCTTGAGAGTTGGGACTACAATTCTCACAATGCAGATGGTCAAATCTTTAAAGGTTCACTGGACTCAGGGTAGCTTGGCTCTTCTTGCATGGTTTGATGCAGGGGAAACTTGTACCTGTTGCTTACAGGGAGTCCACCCCTGAATCTTTAAAAGCAAGGCAAATACATTTTTCTAGTGAAGCCCAGAGTGTGTAGCAGTTGCAGTCCCTCAGAGTATAGTCCTCCTTGGTGTAGACTAAGGGTTCAGCAGGGCAGTCCTTCTTCTGATTTATTCCAGCAGGGATTGAAGTTGCTGGGCATCTCTTCCACTATCCAGGTTTCTTGGGTGACAAGCAGGGGAACACCCCTGACCAATGGGGCACTGCACCTTTTGTGGTGTGAAATGATAGGGCTTGGGGTGTAGGAAATGGGGGAGGTCTGGTTTCTGTCCCAACTTTCATTCCCTACTTTGAGACCAGTGTGGCCACCCACCCACCTTCCTCCTTTGGCATCTGCTGTTGAAGTTCTCCTTCAACCAAAGGAAGGTTCCCTTGCCTCAGCCCAAGCCAATTCACACGACAATAAAGTGGCTAGGTTCAGCCTGTCAAACGCTGATCAATCAGGAAAGGCTAATATAGGGCTTATTTTAGGTAACTTTAGGAAACAGTTCTGCAAATCCTTCCCTGTAATAGCTATGATAAGTTGTTGGATTCATTCTAACTAATAACTTGACACCTTGAGTTATTTTTATCAGCTCACTCCTATCAAAAGTAAGACTTCATTAATATTGAACAAAGCCTTCCTATTTTAGTCTATGAACTAATACACTACAATAGTGAATAACGAAATTGGCAGTTTTTCCCTCACCAGGGCTTATAAAACAACTTTTACAATGATGAGGTAGGGATATAGGCAAGGCAGCGAGAGGAGCATGCCAAAGACGGAAATGTGAAATATCCAGAAAGAAAGGTACAGAGAGATAGATATACACTGAAAGGTATACAGACAGAGGGTCTTAAAGTGAGGGAAAATGATCTATAGAAAGAGAAAATGATCTGGTTGACAGAAGTGTGAGGTGAAGAGAGGTAATGTGGAAAGAGGTGAGAATTTTAGAAAGAGAGGTATAGGTCAACAGGCAAGCATGTAAGGACATGAAATAACCATTAAGAGCTGCAAGATAGTATGGCGGTCATTCTGACCGCGGCGGGCGGCGGGCGCCGCCCGCCATGCGGTCACCGCCGAATGACCGCCCCGCGGTCAAAAGACCGCGGCGGCCATTCCAACTTTCCTGCTGGGCCGGCAGGCGTCCGCCGAAAGAGCGCCCTCCGGCCCAGCGGGAAAGCCACTGCAACAATGAAGCCGGCTCCGAATGGAGCCGGCGGAGTTGCAGGGGTGCGACGGGTGCAGTGGCACCCGTCGCCATTTTCACTGTCTGCTAAGCAGACAGTGAAAATCTTTGTGGGGCCCTGTTAGGGGGCCCCTGCACTGCCCATGCCAGTGGCATGGGCAGTGCAGGGGCCCCCAGGGGCCCCACAACACCCGTTCCCACCATCCTGGTTCTGGCGGTGAAAACCGCCAGAAACAGGCTGGCGGGAAGGGGGTCGGAATCCCCATGGCGGCGCTGCGGAAAACCGGTGGGAAAACCGCCGGTTCCCCTTTTCTGACCGCGGCTTTACTGCCGCGGTCAGAATAGCCCAGGAAGCACCGCCAGCCTGTTGGCGGTGCTTTCGCTGCCCTCCGCCCTGGCGGTCAGAGACCGCCAGGGTTGGAATGAGGGCCTATGTATGCTAAGGTAGACAGAGGGGTAAAATGAGAAGTGAGGTATAAAAATGGGTAAGGAACGTAGTGAGAGAGATGTATAGAAAAAGGTGAACCGTAGAAAGAAAGATGAGTCTAAAAGTGAATTCAAGAGACAAATTTGAGGTAGACATAAGAAAGAGATAAGGTCAATATAAAAGTAGGGAGAGAGGAAGATGTAGCAAGAGAGTGGTGAGGTAGAAAAACATTTGAAATCAGTAAAAGAGGGAAAGATGAGGTGATCTGAAATGGAGAAAAGGTACGCGGAAAGAGATCAGAGGAAAAGATTTGGTAGAACTAGAGAAAGAGGGGAAACAGCCCTTACAACATGGTCTGAGTCACACATGCCTTTACCACACAGGTTTTACAATACATGTGTCTTTACCACGCATGCCTTTACCAGGCAAACTTTTACAACAAATATGCCTTTACCATGCATGCCTTTGTGATGAAAATGTAAGTATTTATCAGGTAAATGTGTATAAATATGTATTTCATATCATATACTCATCATATATCACTGAAAAAACACAAAGGTTACAGTGCCGTTATAGTGAGAATGATGTTTTACCCATATAAAACCATAGAAATTCAGCAGCTAAAGTTATAGTTATACTTATGTTAAGAAACCATAACTCATTCCCCAAAGTTTCTTTCAGGCACAACTTATATTTTTTTCAGATAAGTATAACTATAGTATGACTGTAACTGCTAAATTTCCATAGTTTTGTATGAAAAAAATACCAACCTCACTGTAACCTTTGTTTTTTTCAGTGAATTTCTATGTTTTTTTTAAAACACAATAATATTTGTGTCAGGTTGCGACAAGCCAGTCAGGGCCTTGCTTTTCCCCAGGATCCAAGGAGGATCCTCAAATCTGCAGATTGGTTGAAAAAAGGGACATTCTTTGTCCAGGGACCCCTCCATGTGTCCTATCGGGTCCGGGTACCAGTACCCTGACCCTTTATATGTTTTTACACTGTTTTTTTCCCACCTCTTCAGGCAATGCAAGAAACAAAATGACTGCTACAACTTTGCCTTGCTTTTCCTCCAAATCCGTGGAGGATCCGTGGAGGATCCAAAGAGGACCACATCCATATGTGTACAAATTAGGTTTTCATTTATTAACTAGAAAATTACTAAATGGATTTAAACCAAATAACAAAAAGGCATTGTTCTGGACGAAGAGCTACCTTTCTGCCAAAGTTGGTGTAATTCCATCCAGTGTTTTTGGCTCTATTGCTGTTCAACATCCCTATGGAAAAATGAATGGGGAATATGTGTTGGGGACCCCACTTTTTCTCAGCCCAGCTTTACGGGTCACCCTGCAACTTTCCAGACTGCAGCTGAAGTGACCACCATTGTTTTTTGGAACATTTTGTGAAGATTCATTCATCCTACTAGCAGTCACCAGTAGGTAGGTATAGTTAGGACCTAGTTTCTATAGGAAAAGCATTTTTGACTTGGCAATATCTTTTGCACTGTTTGACAATACTTCACTAAATTTTTCAAAATAAGTGCCCTCTCGGGTCTTGTTTGGCATGGAAAGTTTCGGGATGATCCGTAAAGTGGGGACCGAAAAAAAGGGGGTGAAATAAAGTGTATTTCCATATTAATTCCCATAGTCTTTAGACAAACCTGCAGCCCGAACCACTGGAGCTGAGCTGATGCAGAAACTTAAACCTGGTTCCCCAGTTACAAAGTCAACGTCACAGCCTCTCCCCTAAATGAAACATATAATCAACTGACCAACTGGATAATAGAACAAAGATAGCAAATAATTTAAAATGTTCTTTGTCAGTACTTTTGAACTCAGACATTATGTGTTCATTTTATTTTTTGAGGGAACTAACCATCATTTCCAAGGGGAGAAGGCCCTCTCATTTGTATCATTTCTAAAGGAAATGCTTTAGGCATTCCACTTTTTATTACATCAACATGACGTCAGGCATGCCACACTTCTGTAATAAATATAGAATGTTAGCAATCAAGTTGTTCATTAGAATACTGTGCTGTGGCAGAGGTCAGGGGCACTGACACAGATAATTGAGAGCAGGGAGGAGGGTGCAGATGCAACAAGTTGACCATGATGGGCAGGGGAGAGGGTCAGTGGCACCACAACAGACCATCAAGGGCCGGGAGAGGGGGACAGGGACAACAAACTAACCATGCAGGATAGGCAGGACATTCTGTGGCAACATAATAGATCATTGAGGGAAAGAGGCAGAGGCAGTATAACCATACATGCCACCAGACCCAATTCGGGCAGGAGACGTCTGATGTTTTTAAGCTGAAAAGGGCTTTATTTTATCTGTCTCCTGTCTAAAATGTGGTATATTTCAATGGGGAAAATAAATTCCCCAGGTTCTTTTTCAAAATCTCCCTCTTACCAAGTTCAAAATGTTGGCAAGTATGGAATATTGGATCATGGAGGGAAGGAGGAATGGGGTAGGGACATGGATTTTGATAACAGAGGGTAGGCGGGAGATGGGCAGGGGTACCAAACTGGCCTTACAGAGAAGGTGTCAGGGGTTGCAGCTGCACAGTACACTACACAGGGCAAGCGGGAGGCAGTGTACCACAACAGATCATGGAAAGCATTCTGGAGCAGGCAGGGGAGGGGACCATACACATGGACATCACATCAGAGAGCTAAGTGGAAAGAGGCAAGGACAGCAAGCTGACAATACAGGAGAAACAGGAGGGACTGTTGCAGCATAATAGACCATGAAGGGCAGGTGGGAGCTGCAGGGGTGCAGCAACAGATATGATAAGGCAGGGGGAGGGGTTAGAGGCCTGCACATGAAAAACAGAGGGCAGTGGGCAAGGGAGCAGGAGCAACAAGCTGACCATGGAGGGCAAGTGGGATGAGCATTGGAAGCACAACCCACCTTGGAGGGCAACAGTGAGACTATAATGGCATTCACCTAAACATCGGTAGGAAGGTGGGAGGGGATCTTGGGCAGCAAGATAACCATACAGGGCAGGTAGGAGTGACTGTGGCAGCACAGACAACCATGCATGGCAAGCAGGAGGGGTAGTGGCAGCACAGCAGCTATGGTGGGCAAGAGAAACTGGCAGGGGAATGCACATAGGACCAGGGATGCCGTGAGGGATGGGTAGGGGCTGGGAGGGGGCTTGCACGTGGACTCAGATAACAGAGGGTAGGCAGGAGGTGGGTGAGGCAGCAAGATAACTGTTTAGGACCGTTGGGAAGGGCAGTGGCAGAACAGCAGCCTCACTTTGCTGTATTGAGGGAGCAGGGGCATGTAAAATGAATGGTAAGGAGGAGTAGGGTATGAGCAGCAAGCTTAGGCAGCACAATGCAAGGCCAGGCTTTGCATCCAAACACCCCACCGTGCATTGGATGGGCATCCTAATGATAAAAAAAACGTAGAAATTCACTAAGAAAACAAAGGTTACAGGGACATTATAGTTGAGTTCAGATTTTACATGCAAAAAATCAGAGTAATTCAGCTATTATAAATAGAGTATTTCAAGTGAGTACAACTTGTGCCCTAAGGTAACAGTATTGGTGAGGTACTGCTAGCTACTGCAGAGGCTAGGTCGACAGCTGTCACATGGTGTGGGATCAGAATCTTCCCCCACGCTCAGTAGTGGTGGCACTCAAAATCCAGCAGTCTTGTTACTACAATGGGAATCTATGATATGGCACCACCCACGTTGGTTAGGCTCTGCCTTTACAGATCTCCCAAGTATCTCTGTCTCATTATGTGCAAAAGGCACCCCAATTACATTATACAGAGACATCTGTGGTAATAGGGAATATCCTCCTCAAATAGATAGATAGTACCCATTTGATGCTGTAGGTTGTTCAAGCTTGAACTCTTAAAAAGATTCCCCAAGCGGTGTTTCTGTCTCTGAACAATTAAGTTCCATTAAAAAAAATGGCAGGCCAAAACAGAGTTATAATTGCAGCAAATATAAGACTGCCCCTCATAACACAGTTAAGATATAATGGCCTCACAGATGGAGGGAGGAGAGGTTACATTTGTCGCTGAGGCATGCAGCATACAGAACATATTTTTGTAACTCTTTGGACACCTTTCCAGCAGCAGATGGGAACACACATCCACTCTAATAAATGCACCTGCACAATATAGACCTCATGCGTATTTACAGGCACCACTATCTTATCAAGAACATCAACATTGGCTTGATGGCGCCCTACCACACATTCCAAAGAATTTTAGAATATGGCCCTCATTATGACATTGGTGGTAAGTCCCGCTTACCACCATGCCGACTGCCGCCAACATACCGCGACCACAGCGGTGTACTGCTGCCCATATTATGACCCACACATAGAAATCCATCACTATAGGGACACAAACACAAGTCCGCCAGCCCAAAGGTCAGTGATAAAATGGCAGTGGCAAAACCCACACTGTTACGCCAACAGAACTACGCCCACAGCATTATGACCCACGAATCACCACGGCGGACATTCAACCGCGGTAAACCATTGGCAGTACATACCGCCACGCTCAAAATACACATACACATACAAAACAACACTACATTGGACGATTCAAACTACAGATACCTGACACTCATACACACACCACACCCACACCACTATAAAACACACACCTGCACTATCCACATCCCTTTATGACTCAAAGACATTGCCAAATGAGAGAGAGAGAGAGACACCAAGAGCACCCAGAGAACCAGAGCCACAGAACACCGTCACCCATACACCATCCACGCACCTCACAGCACACACCCTAACACATCACCTCACACACCCTCAGACACACTACACACAATACACCCATGACACCACAAAGACACCCCAGGTTCTCAGAGGAGAAGCTAAGGGTCATGGTGGAGGAAATCATCCGGGTGGAGCCACAGGTATTTGTATCACAGGTGCAGCAGACATCCATTGCAAGGAAGATGGAGCTATGGCGGAGGATCGTGGACAGGGTCAACGCCATGGGACAGAACCCCAGAACAAGGGATGACATCAGGAAGAGGTAGAACGACCTACGTGGGGAGGTGCGCTCCGTGGTTGCAAGACACCAGATAGCTGTTCAGAGGACTGGAGGTGGACCCCCACAACTTACAACATGGGAGGAGCAAGTCTTGACAATACTGCATCCTGAGGGTCTGGCAGGAGCAGCAGGAGGACTGGACTCTGGTAAGTCAAATCTTTACTACTTTCACCCCCCTCCCTGCATGCCATCACATACCCCCACCCTCACCCTCACTCCCATCACTCTACCACCTCCCACACACCCCACCATCAAAACCCACCCATCCCTGTACCCAGCCCTGCATGCACCACCAATGCATGGACACCACTCACAGCCCTGCATGGACATCCATCACCACAGCATGCACACTAGAGAGAGTCACCTAGCCCACAAAATAACTACTCACAAAAGGCAAAGCTGACAGGGCACTCACAACCATACAGGGCAACACACCCATGTACAAGATGTCACATGCATAAACAATAACATTGCATTTACATCCCCACAGGTCCCCCACCCAACATCACCGGAGAGGTGGTACCAGCAACATCCAGTACCCCCCCAGAAGAGGCCCACAGTGATGACAGCAATTCTGCTCGCCTGGATCTGGATGACCAACCTGGCACATCAGGGACCTCCGGACAGTTGGTTACCCAGCCACAGTACCATACCACCACAGAGCCTCCCCCCTCAGGAAACACCAGCACAGCACACACCCAGCGGGCCCATCCCTCTGTCCCCAGGACACGTCAATCAGCAGTTTGTCCACCACTACAGGGACCCCAGGCAACCCCACAAACACAGGATGATCAGGGACCTGGGGTCAGTGGCAGTGGGCACACGGTTCAAGGGACAGAGGCACAGGACAACAGGGAAGCTGGGAGGACTGCTGTGCGACAGGTGGAGGACAGGCCGACTCTCCACAAGGCACTCACCAACATCCTGGGAGCATACCACAATTCCCAGGAGACGATGGGCCAGATACTGGCCAAGTTGCAGGAGACCTAGCGGCTGCAGGAGGGACAATACCCGGGGATCAGGGAGGACCTGAGGGACATCCACACCACCCTGGTCACCATTGCAGGGGTGCTGGTTGACATGGCCAACACCATGAGGGAGGCAGTGGCACACCAAGGGGTCCCTGACACTAGCCAAATGGATGAACAGCCCTCCACCTCTGCTGACGCTAGTGGACAGGAGGCACCGCCACATGAACAACAGGCCACCAGCACCCCTCCCCCTGCAGAAGGAGAACCACCCTGCAAACGCTCCCTGCGATCCAGGCAGAGGCCAGAGAACATTGACAAGACTCTCCTGATTGTCACCCTTGTGTCACACTCTGTCACCCTGTCCATCTTGAACTGCCATTGCTCCACTTCTATGCCCCTTTGGACAATGCTCCTGTGATCCACATAGAATGGACTGTACCCTGGACTCTCCTCCACCATCACCCAATCCCACTGCACATCCCATTAAATTTTCAGCATTTAAATAAACACCCTTTTAAAAGGTACAAGTATGTAGTATGTCAAATGATTTAAGTATGTATTCCTTTCACAATCTGTAGACATTGCAAGTAGACTGTACAGTAATGAATACATAGGTATGACCTGTGTTGTGCTGCAGTCAATACACCAGGAGTCAGAGTAGGGCACAAATATCTGTGAATAGGCATGTCAAATGGTACGGTAAGTGGCCATAGTAGTGGGAACAGCAGCCTGCCAGTGAAAATTTACAACACAACACTTCAATGGAAGATGAAGTTACAGTGTCACCTGTGTGTCACTGGGAGTACTGTCGAATGATAGATGTTCTCTTGTCCACATCCTCATCCTCTGCCTCCTCTTCGTCACTGTCCACAGACTCCACCACTGCCACACGCCCATCTCCAGCCTCATCCTCCTACAGAAAAGGCACCTGGCTTCTTAAGGCAGGGTTGTGCAACATGCAACATGCCACGATGTTCTAGCACACCTTTTTGGGTGAGTAGCACAGGGATCCACCTGTTAGATGGAAGCACCGAAACCTGGCCTTCAGGAGGCCAAAGGTTTACTCTATAATTTGTCTTGTTCCCCCATGTGCCTCATTGTAGGGTTCCTCTGCCCTTGTCCTGGGATTCCTCACTGGGGTCAGTAGCCATAAGAGATTGGGGTAACCAGAGTCACCTGTAAATATCGAGGGATACCTGTTAGCCAGACACTCAACCTTAGGGCCAACCCCATACCCATACACCAACATACACTGGGTGGGTACCATGGGCTCACCTATTGGCCACACTCAGTGCCTCTGGAGTTGAGCCATCAGATATGGGATGCTGCTATTGCTCAGGATAAAGGCATCATGCATAGACCCATGATACTTTGCATTGAAATGGGAGATGTACTGGTCTGCCAGGCACACTATCTGCACATTCAGAGAGTGAAAGCTCTTTCGATTTTTGAACACCTGTTCATTTCTCCGGGGGGGGGGGAGACAAAGGCAATTAGTGTACCACCAATTGCCCCAACAATTTTGGGGATATGTCCCATTGCATAGATGTCAGCTTTCACTGTGGTCAAATCCTCCACCTGGGGGGAAACAATGTAGTTGCATATGTGTTTCATGAGGGCAGACAACGCTCTGGTCAGCACATTTGAGAACATTGTCTGGGGCATTCCTGCTGCCATGGCCACTGTCACTTGAAAGGAGCCACTTGCCAAGAAATGGAGCACAGAAAGGACTTGCACAAGAGGGGGGATCCCATTGGGCTGATGGATAGCTGAGATCAGGTCTGGCTCCAATTGGGCACACAGCTCTTGGATTGTGGCCCTATCAAGTCTGTAGGTGAGGATAATGTGCCTGTCCTCCATTGTTGCCAAGTCCTCCAGGGGCCTGTACACGGGGGATGTCTCCATCTCCTATTCATCCTCAGCGGTTGTACATGGGGCAAAACAATGAGCATCTGGTCAGTTCTTAACATTTCCTCAATGTACAATGCATTGATTGTTGAGACAGAAACAATATCTTTGTGTTTATGGCCAAAATGTGCTTATGTTG
The DNA here is from genome assembly GCF_031143425.1 of Pleurodeles waltl. Lineage (NCBI taxonomy): Eukaryota > Metazoa > Chordata > Amphibia > Caudata > Salamandridae > Pleurodeles > Pleurodeles waltl. The sequence goes on from NC_090439.1 coordinate 654,299,144, forward strand.
GCTGTGACGCAGTTAGGTGCCATGGCATGCCCCCCCCTGAAATGCCGGCGGCCTGTCCTGTGTGGAGGGACAGGTGGAAATGAGGTAATGCCGCTGACCTTGTGCGCCGTTGCGGGAGGCGGTTGAGTACCGCTGTGCAACTCCTCATTGGTTATTATTGGGCCCTGTAGGTTACAGTTGCCAATGGTGATGTACGCCGGCAGTGTTGGTACGCACCGCTGCAGACATGACCGCCATTTTCTATCTGTTCACTCACTTGCTACCTGACCTTCAACAGGAGAGGACCGACACTGCAAGTGCTGCTGTGACCTGTGTCTGGAAGCAACAATGGCTCGAGTCACTGGGGAAAGGGCCCTTGCCTTCACCACTGCAGAGCTGGAGAAACTGGTGGATGGCGTCCTACCCCAGTACTGATTGCTTATGGGCCTCCAGACCAACAGGTGAGTACACTGTAGGCACAATGCATGGGGCATGAATGCATGGTGTGATGTGTGTAAAGGCCTCGTATAAGGGGGGGGTGGTGGAGGGGTCCTGAGCAGCATGCAGCATGAGTGGTTGGCAATGTATGTGCATAAGGGGATGGGAGGGATATGGTGGGCCATGGGTGTAACAGGCCGGATGGTATGACTGATCCCTTTTTCCATTTTCATTTTTCAGCAGGTCAGTACCCATCAGAAAAAAACGGAAATGGCATGCCATCGCCAAGGACGTACGGACCCAGGGGGTCCACGGCAGGCGAAGCACCCATTGTCGCAAACGGTGGGAGGACCTTAGATGCTGGGCAAGGAAGACGGCGGAGGCCTAGCTGGGGATGGCCTCCCAACGAGGCCATCCACAGCTGGGCAACCCTGACCCCTCTTATGATCCACATACTGGTGGTGGCCTATCTCGAGCTTGATGGACGCTTGAGGGCATCACAGCAGCCACAAGGGGGTGAGTACAGTTTCAACATCTGTAAATTGCACGAGGTGGGGAGGTCTCTGGGTGGGGGATGTGGGCCTGTGGGTGCCCCAAGGCCAGGCCGCACATTGCAGGGTAGGTTCCATGTTGGGCAGGGGCTGATGCACTCCACCCCCAAACATGCTAGTGTGCATCTACTGCTGGGCAGGGATCTGTGGGTCTCAGGTATGCTGCTGTTGGCGTTAGGTATTTCTGTCCATGGCCTGGTGACTAGCATTGTGAGTTGTAGTGCATTGCATAGTGAGTAGGGCTATCCCGTGTGTGTTGTGTATGCCAACGGTGGTGTTGTTGCTGGCATTGACCAAGTGTATCCTCTGTCTCTTCCCCCCTTTTTGTTTTGTCACCCTGTCCTTCTGTGCATTAGCATCATCTGGCGGAGGAGCAGAGGCACCAGTCATGGAGGGAGCTGCATTCCACATGGCCCTGGAGGCCGAATCCATCGAACGTGAGGGCACCAGTTGTACAGAGGGCAAGGGGAGCACCACTGCAGGGACAGGAGGGGACAGTTCTGACAGTGATACCTCCTCCGATGGAAGCTCCCTGGTGGTGGCGGACAGCTCTGTGCCCACCCCAACTACAGATACATCCACCACCTCCGTACCAGCACTGCCCTCCCAGCAGCCTCTCAGTGAGTTTCCCGTGCCCGCTCACCCAGGAGGGTGGGCATCTCCTTCGCCCCAGGCACCTCAGGCCCTGCCCCAGTTAGCCCTGCTGCCCTGAGTGAGGAGGCTATTGACCTCATGCGATCCATCTCTGTTGGGCAGTCAACCATAGTGAATGCGATCCAGGGGCTGGCAGGGCATTTGCAACATACAAACGCATTTCTGAAGGGCATTCACTCTAGCGTGGCGGCCAGACTTAGATCCTTTCAGGCTCTGGCCTTGTCCCTGATGGCAGCCATTGTCCCTGTCTCTAGCCTCCCCCCTCCAACTTCCTCTACCCAGTCACATTCCCCTCAACCCCATCCTATCCCAAGCACACAATCAGACCAGAATGCACCCAAGACAACACACAGGAGTGGCTCAGGCAAACACAAGCACCACACATCATCCCATAGGCACTCACACAAACACCACCCATAAGCAGACACACCAACATCCACTGCCTCCACTGTGTCCCCCTCCTCCTCCTTGTCCACCTCCCTTCCAGTAGCGTCTACACTCACACCTGCCTGCACTACATCCTCATCCACTACCACCATCACGCCTATCACTACACACCCCTCACTGGCAGTCACCACCCCCATATCCATGAACACGTCCTCTGTGTCCTCTCCCACTGTGTCTGTTCCCCCTCCTCCCAAAGTACACAAACACAAGCACTCAGACACCCAACAGCCATCCACCTCACAATAGCATCCAGCCCATACACCTGCACCCAAACACAGCAGACAGACACCTCCTACAACCACTCCCTCATCCTCCACTCCCAAACCCTCACCCTCTTCCTGTCCCAGTGTCCCTAAGAAGCTTTTCCTCTCCACCCTTGATCTCTTCCCTACGCCTCCCGTCCTTCACTTTGGGCCAGGGTGGGCAGAAACCAGGCCAGAACCTCAGCCACCCAGTCCACGGCCACTGTAATTTCAGCAGCTACTGCAGGTGTGAGAGGCTCCAAGGAGACACCCTTCAGCACTGGCAGTGTGCCTGCACCAGCTGCCAAGGGCAAGGTCAAGGAACAACCACCAGCTGCCAAGGGCAAGAAGGGACCACCAGATGCCAAGGCCAAGGATGCACCACCAGCTGCCAAGGGGAAGAAGGCACCACCAGCTGCCAAGGGTGAGGAGGCACCACCAGCTGCCAAGGGCAAGGAGGCACCACCAGCTGCCAAGGGCAAGTAGGCACCACCAGCTGCCAAGGGCAAGGGCAAAGGGCCTGCCCCTGCAGGCAGGAGGGACAGGAGGCCTGATGCTGTGACAGGATCTCAGCCCCCACCACCAACCATGTTGCTTCAGCTGTCCAAGGCTGCAGGGGAAGGACTAGGAAGAAGCACACTGGGCACAAGGCCCCCTCCAGAAACAGAGGAAGAAGGCATCCACTCACCCCCTCCTTGCAAGGATGAAGCACACTGGGCACAAGGCCCCCTCCAGAACCAGTGGAGATGCCATCCACTAGAGAGACTGTGGCTTTGCACTCCCCAGGACCAAGCAGTGGGCAAGCCACCCACTTGAGAGACTGTGGCTTTGCACGCCCCAGGACCAAGCAGTGGTGGGCATGTAGTCCCCCCTCCTTGCCAGAATGAAGCACACTGTGCACAAGGCCCCTCCAGAACCAGTCGAGAAGCCATCCACTGGAGAGACTGTGGCTTTGCACTCCCCAGGACCAAGCAGTAGGCAAACCACCCACTTGAGAGACTGTGGCCTTGCACTCCCCAGGACCAAGCAGTAGGCAAACCACCCACTTGAGAGACTGTGGTTTTGCACTCGCCAGGACCAAGCAGTGGGCAAACCACCCACTTGAGAGACTGTGGCTTTGCACTCCCCAGGACCAAGCAGTGGGCAAACCACCCACTTTAGAGACTGTGGCCGTGCACTCCCCAGGACCAAGCAGTAGGCAAAACACCCACTTGAGAGACCGTGGCTTTGCACTCCCCAGGACCAAGCAGTGGGTAAACCACCCAATTGAGAGACTGTGGCTTTGCACTCCCCAGGACCAAGCAGAGGTGGGCAAACCACCCACTTGAGAGTCTGTGGCCTTGCACTCCCCAGGACATCGCAGAGGGCATGTAGTCCCCTCCAGTAGCAGTGGCGTTGTACCATCTTCCAGCTGAGGTGCCCCCCCTTCCCTCTGAGGTGCCTGTATATTTCCGACCTGATGCCCTGGCAGTGTTCTCTCTGTATTGAGGCAGGAGTCAAGAAGGGCCTTGTCCTATGTGCTATGGCCCTGTGGCCCACGGACATTATGGACTGGGCAGTGTCCCTTCTTTTGTATATCTGTAAATACTGTTTTGATTTTTGAGGACGTATTTCTAGTATTTTATATTATTACACTCACTTTCTTCAAACCAATTTGACTTGCATTATTCCTGAGGGGTGGGGGGTGAATATGTAATGTTATTGCATCTGTTTGTGTGTATGGTATTGGGGGTGAGGGTGTTTCGTGTGTTATGTCACTCTCTTTTTCCTCCCACCTCCCCTGTGTGCTAGGCGGCAGTACTCACTGTGGTAGTCCTTGCCGGCGTTGGCATTCCTGGTGTAGGAGGAGGTAGACCAGCATGGTGAACACCTGCAGTTCGGGCTCCATGGCGTTGTGGTTCATCCTTGAGTGTCCAGAGGTGAGTCCTTTGCCTTCTGTGTACTGTTTCCACCCTGCTTTTGATGGTCTTGGTACCGTCCTGGAAAAGGTGGAGGATAGGCCAGTTGTAATATTGTGCGCGGTACATTGTCTTCCGCCTGGCTGTTGTCGGTTACCGTCACAGTGCTTGTTGCTACCACCGTGGCTGTCAGTGTGTTAAAGTGGCTGTATGTGTTGGCGGTTCCGCCATGGTCATTATTCAATTTTTTTTACCGCCGGCCTGTTGGAGGTATTACCCCCGCTTTGTCACTGACCGCCAGGGTTGTAATGAGGGCCTATGTCGTTTAAGTAATGATGAACCTACATGGCCAGAATTGGCTACCTATACTCTGCATCCTAATATAGATACAATGGCGGTGGCAGACACACGCCACCTATACACTAATTTAATAGAAATATATAGACGATTAATACAATTCATAATGCAGACATTAAATACCGCCCCATAAAGGGCTGCTCCACATGTGGTCACAGCGAGAATCAATCTTGTTACTGTGCATTCAATTATCGTGAAGCAATTTCATTTTGCTTAGCGCAAAAAATTAGAGCCTGGTACATAGTGTTTCCCCATATGGGACTCCAAGATAAACATAGAATTCTCATAATGTGCTTGCTTTTTGGGATGGTTCCCTCAGTGGACAGCTGTGCTACTTCGGGTACAGTGTTTGCTGCACTCTACAATACTGTACACAGTATGCTGACACAAATCTTCGGGAAGTGTTAAAACAAATTAAGGATGAGTATGGGGCTTCCCCAGTCCTAGATCAGGGGATGCAATCAGTGGGCAACTTTGCCACAGTATCCTCAATAATGAAAATTAATCTTAAGGGGGAAGCAGTAACATTGGCAGTACACCAGAGTATCTGGGATGTTTCAGTACAGGATCAGGACAGTGAGCTGCCAAAGATTATCGCTTAGACCTATTCTAGTATAGATTGGGATAGTTTGGGGGCCAGACCAAGTAAACCACAACTAAAAGGTAAATCCAATAAGGACTCTACCAAGCAGCAGAAGGTTCCAAAAACACTGGATAAACAACATAAAGATAATGCAAAACAAAGAGGAGAAACTCTGCACTCGGAGACCTCTGAGAAATACTATAATTTGAGAAATAGAGATAGTTTAAAAATATACTTATATTGATACACTGCAACCTTGTTCCTTCCAAGACTCACCGGATAAACACAATGAGAGAGGCGGGTGCTCCGAACAATGATACGAGTATGTGAAACCAAGAGAAGATTCTCAACACTCATCTGAACCTTCTATAAAAAAGTAAGAGAAATCTACACAACAGAAAGCACAATTTAAAAAAAAAAAGGTGCCAGCAATTTCGGCTAGAAATATCACACATAATGAGAACTTTACTGAAGAACAGCATGTGGGCACTATGCCTTATGGCCAGTGCAGCAGAGGTCACAATAGTTCACCAGAATCTTCAAGAGCCTCTGGAGGTGACAGTAACTAATGACTTTTTAGAAGTCAAAACCACTGACATGCGAGTCTTCCCACCCAGATAGGGTTTACAAAGTGAAAATATAAATTGATGGAGACATAGAGTGCTCAAATAAAGTTATATTCGGTGAAAAATGTATGTTATGTTATCCTATTGGTGAAAAAGAATGGACACCAGAGTTTGTCCGGAAACTCTCACTAGGGGAAGATGTCAATATGCCATATTTTTCGCTCTTAGTTCCTGAAGAATTAAGACAGGCCTATGCAGTAGATTGGGCATTGGCACAAGCCCCAGTGCTGTATCGCAACCATGTAGATTGGGGTACAAATTCACCCTACCACAGTAAGATCGACACCACTTCCACAACCACAATACCCAATTAAACATGAGGCTAAGGAACCAGTGAGTGAAATATTAACACAACTTGAGTACTTGGCTGTGATAGAACCCTGTATATCACCAATGAACAACCCTTTGTTCCCCGTAGCTAAGCTAGACCATTCATATAGAATATTCTTAGACTACAGACACTTAAACAGTCACACATGCATATTTGCTACACAAAATGCACACAGCACAGCACTTATCAACAATTTAATGCACAAATAATAACCCTGGAAATTTCCAACATTTTGTCTGCCAAAATATAGCACCTGAAAGCAGGGATTTGCCACATTAAGCATGTTAGGCTTGCATAGAAAATGTTGTCTGCTCCAACAAGGGTATAAAACAGTCCTGAACTGTTGTACGCATATGTAACATCTACACTACACAACATTGACCCCAAGGCGTATTCCTATGTATATGATATCTACCTGACAGACCTGGTCACACATCGAAGACGGGTGGACCACATTGTGATGGTTTCACTGAAATAGGCTACAAATAAAATTTTAAGAAAACAAAAATTGCCTTTCTTAGTGTCCTGTTTTTAGGATATGAGTTATTGGAAGAAGGAAAGAGCATGGCTCCACACTTTCTAGAAAAGTGTGTGCAATTACAACAACCAAACACCATTAAAAAGCTACAATCGTTATTGGGATTTTTCATTCCAGATTATGCTCAATGAATAAAACCACTTTATGACTTTATACGTTCAGGTTTTTTCAAGTAATTATTGGACGGTTGAACACACATGCATTTTCAGAGCATTGCAACAGGACATGCTTGAAGCCAAACACTTACAAACATGTGATAACAAAACAAACTTGGTCAGCAGAGTAATTGTGGGTGCCATTGTGTTCACCCGTGTAACATTCAATGAAGGTGTTACTGTTCCTATAGCACCTATAGCATGCAAATCACATTTGTATTCAACAGCTGAGCGACACTTTGCTACCACTGAAATCATTTTGACTGCTGTCCAGATGGCTGTCACAAAACAGAGACCTCTAGCCCAGGGTAAACACATTGTTGTTGTGGCCCCAATACCACACTTGGAGGCTGTGACAAAAGCCAGCATTCCATACGCAAAAGCACTACATCCACGTTGGATTAAATGGGTCTCTGACTGCCACTGATATTGTCTACATTTTTTATACAAAACTTCAAATACAAGAGTTCCTTCAATATGAACTTGAATACTCAACACCTACAAAATTGTGCCTCTTTATCAATACAAAATTATGATGTATACTGACAGTTCAGCACAACCAGCAGTAGGCACAAAATAGCAATACTTTGCAGCTTGTGCAGGTGTGAGAGTATTCATGAGAGAGGGTAAGTTCCATCCCCAAAACACATTGCTGCAGACCTTAGGGGACTGCACAGCACAACTAGCAGAGTTTGAGGCTTTAATATCGGTGCTTGAACATACAGATCCTGAACGTCTGACACTCATTATGTACAATTTGTTTTAATGTGCCCAGTCCTTCAATGAATACTTGCATGGGTTCAGAGATTCAAAAGGGAACACCATCAAACACAGACTTTTGTGGGGGAAGGTTGCAGAGCTAAAGGAGACACTACTGAATACCCATGTAGTACTTACAAAGGGCAATTAACGTGCATGAATACAAGTTGCAGGAAACAAGCCCTTGCCAAAGGTGTATCCCACCAAGTATTCCTACCACTTAAGAGCCCAAAATATTGCATTCATAACAAGACCAGGGGTAGGTGATCATGTGATCCCCAATCAAGGCCAAAGATTTGACCTAATAAAAGCAGTGCATGAAGGGGTTACTTCTGCCCATTCAGGTGTGGCAGCTACAATTATATTATTACAAAAATGCTATTGGTAGCAAGGTCTATACAAATAGACCAAACAGTATGTCCTTTGTTGTGTCATCTGTCAACAAATAAGAGAGTCCATTGTTAAATGCCCACCACAAACACTCCTCCTAATTTCCAAGAAACCATTACGATGTGCGCACTTGGACCACTGAGGTCCCCTAACACCTGTTGGTGCATACAAATACATGTTAGTCGCTGTTGATTCTTGTTCTAGGTTTCTATGGGTGTGGCCACAACGATCAGCAGACGATCAGACTGTTATTAAACATTTGCATGTCTTCATTGGGATATATGCAGTTTTGCATTTCCATTTAGACCAGGGCGCTGCCTCTGCTTCCAGGGCACTTAGGGATACCATGGTGACAATGTGGATCCAACTACATTTTTCGTCTTCATATCATCCCGAGGGAAACACTGTTGTGGAGTGGAAGAACCAAGACTAAAAGCAACACTTAACAGGTAGAGCACAAGGTTCAGGCCGTAGTTGGTTTAACTACCTATATGGAGTCCAGACAGCATTATATAATCTGCCCAGAAGGTGCTTGTGAGGGCGCAAACCATATATGGTTCTGTTTGGCATACCTCTGTATGTCCCAGAACTTGATGGCCCTGGTGCAGTGGCGCAGACACACCTTTTGACATAAATGAACTTGTCACTGTCTTGCAGGATCCACAACAGTTCCTAGATGAAAACTCATCTGCATTAGCCACCAACTTGGTAATGAGGGATTCACCAACAACGTCTACCACCTGGATTCCAAAGGTTGGGGATCTAGTGCATGAAAAGCTTGCTATCAAAGGAATTTGGCTCTTCAGATCAAGCACCTGTTCCAATCCTCGGAATACACAGTACCAAAACTCTCATTCCACGACTGCTGCCTGGTTCTCAAGAATACCCCTTTGTTTGAATTGACAATGTCAAGGTACATGTGCCTCTCCAAAATGTAACCAATAGTGATGAGACTCCTGCAAGCTTGGGAAGGGTGAAAAATGAACTTTCATTACTTCCTGTCACTATATCTACGACAAAAAATGTATAAGGTTCTGAGCAATATTACTTAAATTCAACACAAACGGAAGGGATCACTTACTACGAACCACCAATACATCTGCCAGTTCTCTTTCTCCAACACCGGCTCCAGACTTTGCATGAACTGCTTCTGGATATATTGCTGACATCAACAATTCTTTTTCAAATTCTGCAGCATCTTCAACTGCACATGTATCAAAAGCACATAAGCTATTAATTTGGCTTAAAATTAACTATCTGGTTTGTCCATGTAATTATCTATGGGTACTGTTAACTGTTCTTGCCTTGCTTCTTTGGATTGGTTTTGTCATTGTTTTTTTTCTGCTGGCACATGGTCATTATCTTCCTGGAAGCTCTGCTATTAACTGGTGGATGAGATTTGGAAGCCTCACCTATGGTCCACAGAAGCTTGTCCCTAGTGAACATTTCAGTGATATCAATTCCTGTAGGAATTGTTTGGGATAAAGTATAATTTGATATATTCGCACCAATGGAAATGAATCAAATTCCACAAGTATTCAAAGTCTCTATGAATTAGATAATAGCACTGGTGTGATTTCTGATGATTGGGATGTGTAAACAGTTGATTTTATGCTTTCTGAACTTGAATGCTAAACTTTGTTTGAAAGTGAACATGTCTACAAAACTTATTAGGGAATGTTCCTTTACGATCATTGTGGACACAACTTTAAACATGAAGCCAGCACCCTAAGAACTGTTTCCAGTTACACACAATGGGAACATTGTCCAACTCCACTGGTAGGGATTTCTAAAACATATGTCGGAAAGTTTGAATATTTGTTTTGGCATGATGTCACAAATGCTGAGTCTTATTATTTTAAGTTGCCTCCTATGAAATTGAAGAATGTCCTGTTAACAGATGCCAAATTGACCTATTCTTATTCCTTTGTTTCCCAGTTGGCAGTTGAAGGCTATGAATATTGGTTGAACGCGATTGACTTAAAGAGTGTGTGGGGAAGGAGAAATTGGCAAAAATGGGGATGGGAAGCTACATTTAGAGCATGCCTTATTCCATTGCAAATTATATTATTAAATAAAACTGCACAATAAATGAGTTGTTTGGGATTAGAAAAAATTAAGGAATTGAATGCGCCCAGTTTTCTGTCACCAGCTATATTTGACAAATAGCAAAAGATATTAAATGTCGCTGAAGAGCAGCTCAATGGGTGGATCCAAAATGGAACATATAGGGGCTTATTTAAAAGCCCCATGGCGCAGGGCGGTATAGCAAGTGTCTTGTTGCATCGCCCTGCACCACTGGGAAATGTGCTGTGTCTACAAGATATGCTTTATTTCTCTCCTCTCCCCCTGCACTAGTGCACAAATTCCTGCCCAGCACCAACACAGGCATCATTACACCATGATGCAAGGATGCCTAAGTTGTGCGGATGATTGTTTTTGTGCAGGAATAAAGATATTTCTCTCCAGTGGGTCACTTCTATGCTACCTACCTCTGAGGTGGTGTAGGAACCTCATACATTCCCAGACTTGTAAATCTGGGAACGTGTCAGATTCCTTTTGCTTCCGTGGGTGTTGCATGGGAACAACCACAACAACAACCATTGATAGCCCCTTTCATGCAGTTTCATGCATGAAAGGGCCCATATTCACAAGGCCATGAAAAGCCACACAAGGTGGCTTTTTGTGGCTTTGAAGTATGAGATGGCACACTGCACCACTGGAGCACAAAGAAATGACGCTCTGGTGGCACAGTGTGGTGATAGAGCTTCGTAAATGAGGGCCTTATTTCGATACCTTCAGGTCCAAACAGGTGGTTATTGTGTCCAGTAGACACAAATGGTTGTCATGTGCATTTTGTAAACTCCACAGGGTGTTTTAGAGTAAGCCGACCTGACACTCGTTACATGTCATCACAACACTCCAATGTCGTAACTATATATAGCATGGGCAAATTATGTCAACAATGGTTGACATCTTCCACAATAGCAGCCATTAAAAAACACCTTTGTCTCCTCTCAGAAAACATAGACTTACAAGATTTCTGGTTAGGTCCAACAAAACCATGCACAAAGAGCTTCTTATATGAAATATATAATGGAATTTGGAAGCTTTCACAAAAAGAAGCTGCTGCCCGGTTGAGGCAAATGGATTAGGGAAAACCTCCAGAAAACTCTAACCATTGTAGATAATGGTATAAACATTTTATCCAATCACATTTACACCTTAAACAATACTGTTTCATCTGCAATTGACATCATTCAAAATGACAGCATTTTTACAACATGGACAGAGTCAGTTTAGGTTCATTATGCAGTTATGCTGGATGTTGCAAGTTCTGAAAAGTGGTTGCATACCCTGGTAACCTGCCAGCTTCAGGGACCTGTTTTCTGTGTTTAACTTGATGCAAAAGCAACAAATATTGGCTAAGAAAGAAGCAACATACATTTTGTTAAACAATGAAAAGTTGCAAAAGTTGCCTTTCACTGTGGTAAAAACATCATCTGTGGCTTGTTTGATATACAGGGATGTTAATCTGCCTATTTCAACACCTCAGTTTACCTTGTGTTTGAAGCACATTCCTGTTGGCAGATTGGAAAAGGGAGGAGATAATTACATCCTTGAGGTGTGGGAGTTACACTTTACATTAAATATTTTAAAATGTTTTAGTGGCATCAAAAAGGTCTTTCTTAACGGAAGCAAAAGTGAGATTTCTAGAAGTCATTCAATGATATGTAAACAGCTGACCTTGCACTGAGCATGTAATGCTTCAGCTGCAATTTTACCATGTTATCTGAAGGGCGATACTGTCCCTTTGATTTGTCTGGCGTTCCAGATGCTCTTGATTAGGAGTTATGTGATTCTTAACAAAATCAGTTGTTGTGGTATGCAGACCGGGATTGCCTATGTAGAGTTGGTCTCCCTAATTGTTACATGTTTCAGAAATGTGCTTTTCCCCCCATGCGAGAGATATAAAAGCAGCAGAAATTTGGCCTCATATTGCTACTTCAAATGTAAATTTTGACAAGCTGTGCAGACTAAAGGTTCTTTAGCTTCAAAAACATGTGGTACTTACACAAGACCTATGCTCTCCAAATGGCGAGGTCATCCGTAGACATACAGTCCCTTTAAAATACAAACTTTCCAAGACATTTCAGTGTACTCATAGGTTGCATTTCAAATGTGTCTAACACCTCTGGATTGTACACTTCTTTAAGGCTGTAGGTTCTGGTTTTGTCAGCATCTTCTCCTCTATATTTGGCATACTACCTTCAGCCACATACTCCATTTATTTAGTGTTTTTGGAGGATTCCCATTTACTTTAGCATTAATTGGCAGCATTTTGCTTTTGCTTATTGTGATTTGCAAAGGCTATCCCTACAAGGAGGACTGCGCTTCCACCAGCCCAACTGTGTTGTGACTGCAGGATGCAGTATTTTGGAGCACCACTTCTGGAAGAACTGGAGTCCAACTGGTCTTTGTCATTCAGGCTGGTTTTGAATTACAGTCTGTCTTTTGATGTGTGTGTTTCCCATTTGAACATGCACTGGAAGTGTGTCTTAAAATGCAGTACACACCTTTTTTGGCCGCTGGTCTGCTGGTGTTCTCGATTAGGGTTCCTTATCAGATATGCACATTGAGACTGTGATTGCTACGGGAAGCTTCCTATGAGCCGCCCTTGGTGAATCAAGTAGCTCTTAGTGCTACAACTCCTGGCACTATACGAGATGCTGCCACCCCGGCCAAGATGCTGTCCCCGCAGCTAGAGCTATGACTGAGGCAACGGAACATAAGTGCCCCCTCACGTTCCTTATCATCAACCTGGCTACTTTACCATCTGCTGAAGTGAGGTCTTTCCTGGAGTCATTAACAATTGATGAGATTGGTGATGTTTTAAAAGATCATGGTTATTGTTGATTTTCTGACATTTGGTTTTAACTGATGTTTGAATTTTGGAAATTCTGAACTTGACTGCTTTAAACTGGCTCAGATTTGGTCTGTTTTGCTTGTCAACATTGATATTATCTCACTCAATGTATCTTAGCTTGCTTTTAGTGATTAATGTAGGAAAGGGGATTATAGCACTAGGCTTTACTATAGACCTCTGCACCTTTGAATCAACAATAGTGCAGTGGCGGCTCGCGGGAGGGAAAAGGGTTGGAGCAGCGCATGGCCGGGGGGTGGGAAACAACTAAAAATATATATAATAATTTGTAAAAAGAACTTATCTTACACACCGTGTTGGTGATCCGCTCTGCTATACTCCTCTCCTCTATTGTCGGCACAGGGTCCCAGCCTGCCCTAGTCCAAAAATAACACTGTTTTCATGCTGCTTGTAGCATGAAAGCAGCGTTAGTAATGTACGGAGCACCCAGCCCAGGCGCTCCGAGGCAGAGTGAAAGTCTCTGCCTGCTGTCTCCAACCCAGCAATGCAGTGCCTGTGTTGCTGGGTTGGAGAGAACTCAGCGCACATGTGTGTTTGGCCAGCCCGAGACAGCCAGCCAAACCTATATGCGCACTGAGGGGGAGTGTTGGTCACTCACCCTCATCTCTGTCACAGCCCCATGGCCCTGCCCCTTTCACTATAAAACAATAATAAACATAGGTCCTCATCACAACCCTGGCGGTCGGTGGTAAAGCGGCGGTAAAACCTCCAACAGGCCGGCGGTAAAAAAAATGGAATTATGACCATGACGGAAACCGCCAACATAGATAGCCACTTTAACACTCCGACCGCCACGGCGGTACAAACAACCAACATGGCGGTCACTGCCAACAGACAGGCAGAAGACAATGTACCGCCCACACTATTATGACAGGCCAATCTGCCACCTTTTACGGGGCGGATTCAACACAAACAAAAACACGGCGGAAACAGGACTTGGGAGGGGAAACACTCATCTCTACACAACCCACGAGGAACCAGGACGCCATGGAGCCTGAACTCCAAATCCTCCCTGCTATTGTCTCAGTGGTCCTTTACCAGGAGCACGAATGACGGCGGCAACGACCACGGTGAGTACTGCACCTACAACACAGGGGAGGGGGAGGGAAAAGAGAGTGACACACACACGCAACACACAACACCGCCACCCCCACCCACAACAACATACACACCAATACATGCTGCAACATTACATTTACACCCCCCAGTATCCCTGGAAAAACGCAAGGACAAAAGGAAATGATTGTAACCATTGTAATCAAGATTTATCCATTAGTAAAAAATATATATACACTATAAACTATTATGTACACCAAGAATTCAAGTCCAGATACTGCACATATATAGTCCGTGGACCACTGGGCCCAAAATGCACACTCGATACCCGATCGAAACAGAGAGAACATTGCAGGGGCATCAGATCGAAATAAAACAGGCACCTCAGGAGGAAGGGAATGGAGGGCACCTCAACCGGATGAGTGCATGACGCCAGCTCCACGAGGGGGCTCCATGGCCATTGATGTATCCTGGGGAGTGCAAAGCCACAGTCTCTCAAGTCTCTCCAGTGGGTGGTTTGCCCACTGCTGCATCCTGGGGAGTGCAAAGCCACAGTCTCTCAAGTGGATAACAGTCTCCACTGGTTCTGCAGGGGGCTTTGTGCCCAGAGTACTTCATCCTGCCAAGGACTGAGGTAGTGGATGTGATACTCCACTGGTTCTGGAGGGGTCTTGGTGCCCAGAGTGCTTCATCCGGCGAAGGACTGAGGTAGTGGATGTCTTTCTCCACTGGTTCTGGAGGGGGCTTTGTGCCCAGAGTGCTTCATCGTGCCAAGGACTGAGGTAGTGGATGCCTTTCTCCACTGGTTCTGGAGGGGGCTTGGTGCCCAGAGTGCTTCATCCTGCCAAGGACTGAGGTAGTGGATGTCTTTCTCCACTGGCTCTGGAGGGGGCTTTGTGCCCAGAGTGCTCTATCCTGCCAAGGACTGAGGTAGTGGATGCCTTTCTCCACTGGTTCTGGAGGGGGCTTGGTGCCCAGAGTGCTTCATCCTGCCAAGGACTGAGGTAGTGGATATGATACTCCACTGGTTCTGGAGGGGGCTTTGTGCCCAGAGTGCTTCATCCTGCCAAGGACTGAAGTAGTGGATGTCTTTCTCCACTGGTTCTGGAGGGGACATGGTGCCCAGAGTGTTTCATTCTGCCATGGACTGAGGTAGTGGATGTGATACTCCACTGGTTCTGGAGAGGGCTTGGTGCCCAGAGTGCTTCATCCTGCCAAGGACAGAGGTAGTGGATGGATCTCTCCACTGGTTCTGGAGGGGGCATGGTGCCCAGCGTGCTTCAGCCTGCTAAGGACAGAGGTAGTGGATGCCTTTCTCCACTGGTTCTGGAGGGGGCATGGTGCCCAGAGTGCTTCATCCTGCTAAGGACAGAGGTAGAGGATGGATCTCTCCACTGGTTCTGGAGGGGGCATGGTGCCCAGAGTGCTTCATCCTGCTAAGGACAGAGGTAGTGGATGCCTTTCTCCACTGGTTCTGTAGGGGACTTTGTGCCCAGAGTGCATCATTCACCCCGTGACGGACTCAGTTGCATCAGTGCCCTTGCCGCTCATGGGCCAGCGGTGCTTGAGACAGCGGTGCCCTGTTCAGCGGTGCTTGAAACGGCGGTGCCCTGTACAGCGGTGCTTGAGACGGCAGTGCCATGTTCAGCGGTGCTTGAGACGGCCGTGCCCTGTTCAGTGGTGCTTGAGGCGACGGTCTCCATTGCAGGGACTCAGCTGCTGGCGGTTCTTCATGGCCCTGTGGGGCTTTTGCTGGCGGTCCTTCATGGCCCAGCGGGGCTTTTGCTGGCGGTCCTTCATGGCCCAGTGGGGCTGGTGCTGGCGGTGGCCTCATGAGCAGCTGGGCCTGTGCTGGCGGTGGCCTCCTGGGCAGCTGGGCCTGTGCTGGCGGTGGCCTCCTGGGCAGCTGGGCCTGTGCTGGCGGTGACCTCCTGGGCAGCCCGGCTTGTTCTGGCGGTCCTGTCCTGGGCAGCTTGGCTGGTGCTGGCGGTCCTGTCCTGGGCAGCTGGGCTTGTTCTGGTGGTCCTGTCCTGGGCAGCTAGGCTTGTGCTGGCAGACCTGTCCTGGGCAGCTGGGCTGGTGCTGGCTGTCCTGTCCTGGGCAGCTGGGCTGGTGCTGGGGGTCCTGTCCTGGTCAGCTGGGCTGGTGCTGGGGGTCCTGTCCTGGTCAGCTGGGCTGGTGCTGACGGTCCTGTCCTGGGCAGCTGGGCTGGTGCTGGCGGGCTTGTCCTGGGCAGCTGGGCTGGGGCTGGTGGGCCTGTCCTGGGCAGGTGGGCTTGTGCTGGCGGGCCTCCTGTCCTGGGCAGCAGGGCTGGTGCTGACGGGCCTGTCCTGGGCAGCTGGGCTGGTGCTGGTAGGCCTGTCCTGGGCAGCTGGGCTGGTGCTGGCGGGCCTGTCCTGGGCAGCTGGGATGGTGCTGGAGGTGGCCTCCTGGGCAGCGGGGATGATGGCGGTCTTCTCCGCCGTGCTGCTCTTCCCAGACTTGCCGGGTTTCTTGTGGCCCTTCTTCACCTTCAAAGGTGTCATAGCTGACTCCACACTCCCACCGGGACCCCTGGGAGCAGCTTTGGTGGCTAGAGTCTTCCCCCTCTTCCGCCGGGCACTGGCCAACTTCTGATGCTTCATAGGTGGGGGACTGTCTGTGCTGTGGATCCATGCCACACTGGCTGCCCTGATGGACGGTGCACTCCAGATTCCGGTGACTACAAGCACCACTGGTCCCGGAGATGTTGTGGCTGAGGTGCTAGTTCGGGACCTATGAGATGGACGGGGTGGGGGAGGTGTGGAAAAGAGGTCAAGGATGGACAGGAAAAGTTTTTGGGACACACTGGGACAGGTAGCTGGAGGGGGTTTGGGAGTGGAGGAAGAGGTGGTGGTTGTAGGAGGTGTTCGATTGATGACTTTGGGTGAAGGTGCATGCGCTGGAGGCTGTCGTGAGGTGGATGGCTGTTGGGTGGGTGCGTGCCTGCGTTTGTGTATCTTGGGAGGTGGCATCACAGACACACTGGGAGAGGACACAGGGGACGTGTGAATGGTAGTTGGGTGTGACTGCACGTGAGCGGGGTGTGGTGGTGGGTGTGCTGGAGAGGGACATAGTGGCTGTAGAGGTAGAGCATGCAGGTGTGAGTGTAGATGAGACAGGGAGGGAGGAGGGAGACGAGGAGGAGGGGGACACAGTGGAGGCAGTGGATGTTGGTGTGTCTGCATGTGTGTGATGCTTGCGTGAGTGCCTGTGGGTTGTGTGGTGCTTCTGTTTGCCTGAGCTTCCCTTGTGTGTTGACGTGTGTGCATGCTGGTCTGTAGGTGTGCTTGGGATAGGCTGAGGTACAGGGGATTGGGTCAGGGTGGAGGAACTTGGAGGGGGAAGGCTAGACACAGGGACAATGGCTGCCATCAGTGCTGAGGCCAGAGTCTGAAAAGCTCGCTGAAGGGCCGCCTGACCAGAATGAATGCCCTCCAGGAATGCATTTATTTGTTGCAACTGCTTTTCTACACCCTGGATGGCATTCAAAATGGTAGACTGCCCAACAGTGAGGGACCTGCGGAGGTCAATGGCCTCCTCACTGAGGGCAGCAGGGGTGACTGGGGCAGGGCCAGAGGTGCCTGGGGCGAAGGTGATGCCCACCCTCCCGGGTGAGCGGGCACAGGGCGAAGGCTGAGGGGCTGCTGGGAGGGCGGTGCTGGAAGGGGTGGTGGAGCCTGTACCTGTAGATGGGGGTGGCACAGATGTTGCCGCCACCACAAGGGAGCCCCCATCAGAGGACGAGTCCGTGTCACTGGTCTCAGCTCCTGTCCCCGCCGTGGAACTCCCCTCGCACTCCGTCCCACTGGTGAAGTCCGAGTCCGTAGTGTGGCCCTCCATGGCCATGTGGGATGCAGCCCCCTGGTGCTCCGGTGCCACTGCTCCTCCGCCTGATGATGCTAATGCACACAAGAACAGGGAGACCACAAAAAGGGGGGGACGACAGAAGAAAGACATGTTGAGTGTATGCATTACCACTACCGTTGGCGGACAGGACAGACACAGAAGCCCCCTGCACTACGCCACGCTCTTGGGCTTCACTGTTCAATTCCTGGGAAATGGCCTACAAGGCTATGGACGACATCTGCACACATAGATGACACAGGGGCATGACTAGGTATACTTGGCACTCTACAGAGGTGGGGTGGGGTGCCACATGGCCTGCCTTATGGAGGGACCTTGCCTACGGAACTCGCCCTGGCCTAGGGAAACCCACAGCCCACCTCCCCATCCAGACACCTCCACTGCGTGCAAAGTCAGCAGAATGAGAGTGTGCTCACCCCCTTGTTGCTGCTGTGATGCCCTCAAGCGCCCATCCAACTCCAGGTAGGCCACCGCAAGGATCCTGAACATCAGGTGGGGTCATGGTGCGACGGACACCCCTCCCACGCTAGGAGGCCATCCACAGCTGAGCCTCCACCGTCTTCTTGCTCCAGCGGAGAATGTCCTCCCATCTTTTCCAGCAGTGTGTGCTCCGTCTGTGGTAGACCCCCAGGGTCCGGACGTCCTTGGCGATAGCACGCCAAATATGTTTTTTCTGGTGGGCGCTGACCTACATGAATTGTACAGGGGGAAGAGTAAGTTATTACCAACTGCACCGTCAAAGTGATTGGCCCCCATCCCTACCCTTGGCATGTGGCACATGCATTCACCGTCATTTCGTGCACGCCGCACTCTCTCCCCTTCCTCCTTACATCCAGCCCTCTCCACACAGGCATAGCCCATACATCATGCTCCCTGTGTACATACCTGTTTGTCTGGAGGACTGTAGAGTAGCGTGTACTGGGGGAGGACCCCATCCACGAGTTTCTCCAACTCCTCAGATATGAAGGCAGGGGCCCTTTCCCCAACACTAGAGCCATTGTCTCATCCAGACCGAGGTCACAGCAGCACTTGCAGTGTACGTCCTCTCCTGTCGAAGATCAGGTATCGAGTGATTGAACAGATAGAAAATGGCGGTCACGTCCGCGGCGGTGCATACCCTCACCACCGGCGTACATCGCCATTGGCTTCTGGGACCCATAGGATCCAATGCAGCATTGCGCCGTGGTCACATCCCATTGTCCCACTTTAGAGGTCAGGCAGCCGCCATTTCAGGGGCCCACATGGCTTCATTTTCAACAGCGTCACACATACCTAGGCCTAGACTCAACACACATACAGGCCACTTTTTGTGTGTGAATGGTATTCTGTGTAAACTGTGGGTACGTACCTCTGAGTTGTTTGACTCTGCTCGCTGTTGTCCTTCATAGGCACCCTCCGCTGGGACATGTGAGGAGATGGCGGCATCCTCCGGTGTACCGACTGTTGGTGGACCTGTCGACAATGGAGGAAAGCCATGTGATTATCACATACAGGCTTGACGTGCCTCAATCCAGGAACTGTGTACCCAGTTGGAGCCAGACCTGATGTCAGCAATCCGCCATACCACAGGAATTCCCCCCTCAAGTGCAGGTGTTGTCAGTGCTCCATTTCCTTGCAAGTGGGTCATTTCAAACAACAGTGGCCATAGCATCAGGGATGTCCCAGCCTATGTTTTCCAACGTGTTGTCCAGAGTGTTGTCTGCCCTTCTGAAACACATGCGGAGCTACATCGTTTTCCCTCAGGTGGAGGATTTGCCTACAATGAAAGTTGATTTCTATGCCCTGGGACATATCCCCAACATCATAGGTGCCATTGATGGGACCGAAGTGGCTTTGCCCCCTCCCCCCCCCCCCAGGAGTGAACAGATGTACAGAAACCGGAAGAGTTATCATTCGATGAATGTACAGATGGTATGTTTGGCAGACCAGTACATCTCCCATGTGAATGCCATGTTCCCTGGCTCAGTGCATGACGCCTACATCCTGCGGAATAGCAGCATCCCTTATGTGTTGGGTCAACTCCAGAGGCAACGTGTGTGGCTATTAGGTGAGCACCTGGAAGCAAGACAGTGGGAATGGTTGTCTGGGTCTGGGGATATCCCTACAGGTTAGTGCGTGTCTAACAGTTGTCCCTCCCCATTTGCAGGTGACTCTGGTTACCCCAACCTGTCATGGCTACTGACCCCAGTGAGGAATCCCAGGACAAGGGCAGAGGAACACTACAATGAGGCCCATGGGCGAACTAGGAGGGTGATTGAGTGGACCTTCGGCCTCCTGAAGGCCAGGTTTCGGTGCCTCCATATGACAGGTGGATCCCTATTCTACTCACCAAAGAAGGTGTGCCAGGTCATCGTGGCCTGCTGTATGCTTCACAACTTGGCTTTGCGACGACAGGTGCCTTTTCTGCAGGAGGATGGTCCAGATGGCGGGACTCAGTGATCCAGCAATATTTCCAGTGAGACACAGGTAAGAGTACAGACCTGCCTACTACATGTACTTAAACACTACTGCCTCTCTACTGTCTGTTGTTTTCACCCAGTGTATGGTCACTGAGTTGTCACTTTCCTTCACGATTTCACAGATGTGGGTCTCACTGTGTGACATCTGCTTGGATTCCTCATGGACTAGAGCTGTGTGACATAGGTGTGTTGACATTACAATTGAAAGAGCATTTTGTCACTGTAATTGCTAATACACTATTTCAAAATCACAGACAGACTCCAGATTGTTTTGTGCTTTAAGTGTGTTTATTTAAGTGTCAATATTGGAGGGGGTAGTAAAATGGTGAGGGGTGATGGTGGAGGAATGTCCATGGCAGAGTCCAGTCTATTAGTCTCCCAGGTGCATTGTCCAAATGGGCATAGGAAGTGGAGCTGGGGCAGTTTAAGTATGGACAGGGTGAAAAAGTGGGACAGGAGGATGACAATCAGGGTGGTCTCATTTCTTGATGGGGGTCTTGGCATCGTGCTCTGTCTTGTTCCTGGATCTCAGGGACAGTTTGCGAGGTGGTTCTCCCTCTGCAGGGGGTGGGGTGCTGGTGTGGTAGTACTGTGGCGGGGCGTCCTGTCCACTAGCGCTGGCGGAGGTGGTTGGCAGTTCATCGTCCATGCTAGTGTCAGGAGCCCCTTGTAGTGCCACAGTGTCCCTCCTGGTGTTGAGTAAATCTTTCAGCACCCCTACAATGGTGTCCAGGGTGGAGCTGATGGTTCTGATTTCCTCCCTGAAGCCCATACACTGTTCCTCCTGCAGACGCTGGGTCTCCTGAAACTTGGCCAGTACCGTTGCCATCATCTCCTGGGAGTGGTGGTAGGCTCCCATGATGGAGGAGAGGGCCTCGTGGAGAGTGGGTTCCCTGGGCCTGTCCTCCACCTGTCACACAGCAGCCCTCCCAGTTCCCCTGGGTTCCTGGGCCTCCGTCCCCTGGACCGTGTGCCCACTACCACTGCCCCCAGATCCCTGTTGTTGTTGGGGTGGTGGGTTAGCCTGGGTTCCCTATAGCAGTGGACACACAGCTGGTTGACGTGTCCTGGGGACGGAGGTATGGGCCCGCTGGGTGGGTGCTGTGCTGGTGTTTCCAGAGGGGGGAACTTCTGTAGTCTCCTGTGCCAGTGTGAGGGGAACTGACTGTCCGAGGTCCCCGATGGGCCAAGCTGGTCATCTAGATCCAGTTGGACAGAGGTGCTGTCATCACTGTGGGCCTCTTCTGTTGGTGGTGTGGACATGTGTGGACCCTCCTGTCCGGTGACGTTGGGTAGGGGTCCTGCAGGGGTATAAAAGGTTGTTTATTACATCTGTGTGTGGCATGGTGTGCAATGGGTGGGTGACCGTGTACCCTAGTACTTGCATTCCTGTTTGGGACCTTGTGTGATGATGGTTTAGGGGGGTGTATGGGTATGTGCAGTGGGCATGCTTTAGTGATGGGTGTCCCTGCTTTGTTGTTGCATGCAGGGCTTGGTGTTGGGATGGGTGGTTTGTGATGTTGTGACATATGTGAGGAGTTGGAGTGCTGGGGGTGAGGGTGGGGGTATGTGCTGGCATGCAGGTAGGGTGGGGGATGTAATAGTTAAGATTTGTCTTACCAGAGTCCATTCCTCCACCTACTCCTGCGAGGCCCTCAGGATGCAGAATCGCCAAGACCTGCTCCTCCCATGTTGTTAGTTGTGGGGGAGGAGGTGGTGGTCAGCCGCCAGTCCGCTGAGCTGCCATGTGTGTCTTGAGACCACGGAACGTACCTTCCCCCATACGTCGTTCCACCTCTTCCTGATGTCCTCCTGATTTCTTGGGTGCTGTCCCACTGCGTTTACCCTGTCCACTATTCTTCACCATAGCTCCATCTTCCTTGCAATGGATGTGTGCTGCACCTGTGATCCGAATAGCTGTGGCTCTACCCGGACAATTTCCTCCACCATGACCCTGAGCTCCTCCTCCAGGAACCTGGGGTGTCTTTGCTGTGCCATGGGGTGGTGTAGGTGATGTGTGGGGTGGAGTGTGGTGTGATAAGTGTGCTGATATGTAGTGGGGTGTTGTGTGAGGTGCGTGGAAGTTCTGTGGGTGATGGTGTTGTGTGCCTGTGGATGCTGTTGTTCTTGCTGGTGCTGTCTCTCTCTGGCTTTCATTCGTGATTTGTTGTCGTAAGGGTTTGTGGGTGATGTGGGTGTGTGTTTTATATTGTATTGGGTGTGTGGGAGTGGTGTGTGTATGTGTATCAGGTGTGTGTATTTCGGTTTGTCCAATGTGGCTGTGTTTTGTAAATGTGTGTGTATTTTGAGCACGGCGGTGTGTACCGCCAATGGAATACCGCGGTTGAAAGACCGCCGCGTGGATTCGTGGGTCGTGATAGTGTAGGCGTATTTCTGTTGGCGTGACGGTGGAGGTTTTGTTTTTGCCAGTTTATCACTGACCTTTGGTGTGGCGGACTTGTGTGGGTGACTAGATTTTGGCGGATTCAGAACTGTGGGTCATAATAGCTGTGGCGGAATTCCGCAGCCGCGGCGGTGTGTTGGCGGTCTTCTGCACGGCGGTAAGCGGCTTTTACCACCAATGTTGTAATGAGGGCCATAATGATTTATTAAGCATTTGAAAAAATTTGTTCCAGAAGTTAGATAGCTATAAATAGGTTAAATATTTTTAGAACTTCAGAGGAATCAAAACTGTCAGTGCATGTTTTTATCAGAGGCTTATAGAAGTTTTTAAAGAAACTAAGTAGAGTTGAACACCCCGGGAAAGATGGGGTCAGTGTGTTCATTTCTGCTTTCATGACAGGTTTAGGACCAGAGATTAGAAATCATAGTCAATAGAGTAAAATGTGTTTGCAAACAAAGCAACATAGACGAGTCCCTGAAGCTGGTGAAATGTACTAGTGATTATTTTGATGCAAAGAATAAAAAGCTAACACAGAAGCTGATGACTGATCAAATGAAGCAGCTGGGGAGAGTGTCCAGAAACCAAATGGGTTCAAATGTAAATTTTGTTCGGTCTGGGATGAATGGGATGCATCAAATTCATGGTGTGCAGAATGGAAATGGGACGATGCAGATGGTGGTGATGAACAATGATAGAACAAATATGAATGTTAAAATGATAAAAAAGAATACAGGTTTTTACTTGTGAGGAGATTGAGCATTGAAAGAGGGTGTGTTGGCAGAATCCTAACAGGATTCAAGGAAATGTGTAACAATTTCTACCAATGCAGAGAAATGTGATGACCCAAATAAGCACATTTCTGAGCAGAACATGCAGACCCAGAAATCATTTTGAATGTTGATGCCATCAGCCTAAGTGATGCAGCAAAACATAAGAAATAAATTGCCCTGTAGTGGAGGATACTAACAGAACCCATTGACTTTGAATGATGAGTTGGCATGGTGCAGTTCATAAACATGGTGCCTGAGTGGGAAGGACATTTTCATACAGTCCTAGAAGTAGACAAGCCTGGCCTATATATTGATGAAGAAGTCAATGGCCATTTTGTTTAATTTTTTATTAATACAAGGTCTACCAGATCTACAGTTCATTCTGTAGAAGTCCCAAACCTACCCTCTCAGAAGATAAGTCCAAGTCGTAAGGATCAGCCATAATCAAATTTTTAATCAGGTTTCAGTAGATGTCCTAGTTTAATCAAGTCCTGTGACCTTATTAGGAAGGGACTTACTGTGCAAAGTGAAATGTGTGATCTGTTACACACTGCGTGGTGTTGCAGTTTAAACACAGGATAAGGATTCCGTGTTCAACATGCACTCACAAGATTAAAAAGTTCAGTAGTTTCCAGCTTTACCAAAAGAAGACCTAACTCTGGATTTAAGACATACTATCATCAACAAGGCATGGAATTTTACTAAAAATAATGGGTTGATTAAAAGAGCAAAGCCAGGCAAGATAAAAGTCAAACCACATGCAATATTCTCAAGAACTAGACAGTATAGAATCACAAAAGAATCAGAATAAGAAGAGGGAATGAAACCAATGATTGAGAAAATGAATGAGCAAGGACATTCTCTGGGAGGCACTTGGCAGTCCTTGTAACTCTCCTCTGAGTGGAACTAAAAAGCCGAATGGCAAGTAGAAAATAGTGCAAGGCCTTAGAAAGATTAATAAGATAGTGATTCCATGTTGTCCAGTGGTACTGTATAGAGCAGTAATTCTGTTCCAACGTCCATTAGATGCTGAATTGTATACAGTCATCACCTTATGCCAATCATTCTTCTCAATTTTTCTGCACGAGGAATTTGAGTTTCTTTTTATGTTTCAATTTTAAATAAAGTTCTTGTGTGGTGCAGAATCCCACAAAAGCATATTCAAAGTCCTCCAATTTTTTGCAAATTCTTGTAGAAAGATCAAGAAAATTGGAGGTTGCCTGCAATTCAATGTTGTTTCATTATATTGATGACCTACTGGTTGTGTCACATCAAAGACAAAAGAGGACTATAAACAAGTCTTGTTGAATCATCTGGCTAAAGAGGGAAATATAGGCGGTCATTATGAACACGGCAGTAAATTCCACCGACCGCCGTGGTGGCGGTGAACAGAAGCCCGCCGTTGGTGGTGAATAGAAACCCACCATATAATGAACCAAAATCCCCACCCCGCCACCGCAGAGCACACCCACATCCTGCCCTCCAAATAATGGTGCACAAATCACCTTGGCGGACAGTGGAGTCCGGACGACCATTGGCGGTGCCGACTGCCTCCGGCGGCAAGTGGACTTAACAGCAAGAAGTGCACACGTTGGATAAGCTTGAAAGCCACACACCTGACACACTTCCATAACCCCATAAAACACTCATAGACACACCCCACAATCCTTTGCAATGAAACCAGGACAAAGAAGATGGAGAGCACCAGAAGCAGACACCGAATGCCACGATGTACAAGACGCACACCTACCCACAGAATGCACCCTCACCGCGTACCCAGCCCCAACACCATTTACCACACTCACCATGTCACCCCCCAAACATCCACGCTTCGCAGAAAGGGAGCTAAGGACCATGGTGGACGAGATCCTGAAGGTGGAGCCACAAATATTCGGGGCCCAGGTGCAGCACACACCCATCGCAAGGAATATGGAGCTATGGCAGACTATTGTCAACAGGGTCAATGCAGTGGGACACCATCCACGCACCGGGGATGACATCCGGAAGAGATTGAATGACCTGTGGGGGAAGGTCAGGGGCATGGCATCAAGGCACCACATTCCAGTCCAGAAGACTGAGGGAGGACCACCACCAACACCACCTGAATACACAGACTGGGAGGAAAAGGTACTGGCCATCTTGCACCCTGAGGGACTCACTGGACTCACTAGAGGAATGGATTCAGGTAAACTGTCTACATTTACCCCACATACACCATATCTGTAATGCATGCACCACCCCACCCCACCCACACTCACAAGGACCAATACCCCACCCAGGCAACATCCACTGAATCCACCCCCCCCGCATGACCACAAACCCACTAACAGGCCCATATCCCTCCCCCTGTGCACAGCCACCTACCCCTGCAAGGGTTCACAATGGAACTACACCACCCCCCCCAAATGCAACCCCACACCCAAGCCAAAATACAGTGTAAATCTCACAAAGGCACCCTGGATGGCCAGTAAAAGTTACACCAGCACAAAATAGCCCAGTCCTGTGCACCCCAACTGTTCATGCATTTGTAACAGACATGTCTATGTCCCCCAACAGGCACCACCACCCATGCCACCCTCACGGACGCGACAAGGAGTGCCAGTGGAGACAGAGGCACCTCACAGGACACTGGTGAAGGATCCCTGGACACTGATGAGCAGGCAGGCCCCTCACACAGTCCTGGACTGTCACCATGCAGCAGCCCCACCCAGGATACCACTGACACCCCTACCACCCACGCAAGAACAGCAGCCCAGGGCAAGCGTCCCCACACCTGTGTAACCATGCCACAGACTGGTGGAACACAGGTACAGAGGCCACTGTCTCCCACTCCCAACATGCAAGAAGGTGAGGGCCCCAGTACAAGTGGTACCGCCAGACCTGTGGAGGGGACACAGGCACCTAGGGCAAGTGCTAGGGCCTCAGTGGGCCAGGGGGGGAGGCTACAGGATGAATGCAGAGGACATGATATCTGAGGTATTGGGGGCCTACCAGCATACCCATGACAGGTTGGCACAGATAGTATCCACCCTGGAGCACAGTCAGGTGATGCAGCAGGAACACCACCAACAGGCCATGGAGCAGTGGAAACAGCATAACACTGCAGCAGGTACAAACCAAGTCTACGACCCACACAGGACAGGAGGCCCCCACTACAGCACCGGACACAGACCTGACAATTACACAATCATCAGAAACATCCCAGGAACTACTCTCAGAGGAAACCCAAGGGTCAACCATGTCATCCCCTCAAGGTCAACAGCAGGCGCCCAAACATACCCTCAGGCCAAGATATGGCACTGGAACCCCAGCAAAGAACAAGGCCCCCTTCAAGAAGTAACTCAGCAACAATCTGCACAGCAACCATCCCACTCAATCAACCACCTCACAGTGCTAAGAAGGAATATGAACTAATGTAAACCAATCAATACTACCAACAAGATTGCTACCTTGTTGGCATTGAGGACAACCATGCATGACCACTTGCCATCACTGTAAATTGCACTATTCACTCCCTGACACCAATAAAACATATATCACACCTGTAACACTGTCCCCTGTCATAAAATGTGAACAAAGTGAAGTATGGATGCAACAGGCTGATGACCACTTTATTGTCAATTTGTTGCATGAAAGGACTCCTGTGTGCCTAAATGTGGCCCCAAAGTAAATGCACTAAATTGTATTCGGTACCGTGCAGACCTGGATCCAGTTTCACATATAAGAATCAAACCCCCTCTATATGACAAAGCACACTGACAGTATGTGTCACAAAACCCAATGTCTGCCCTTAGTCCCATATAGTTACTGGAAGTACAGTTGTATCAGTTGGGTCCTGGAATTGACATCTTCCCCTTCCTCATCATCACCATCACCCTCCTCACCTCTCTGAGGTAGCTGTCAGGACATACAGCACCCTCCACCTCCAAGAGGGGGATAGAGTTTCTCACTGCCATGTTGTGCAGCATGCAGCAGGCCACCACTATTCCACACACCTTTTCAGGCCCATAGGCCGGGGAACTCGCAGAGATATGTAGACAACGAAATCTAGCCTTCAGGAGACCTATTGTTTGCTCTATCACCGTCCCAGTACGTCCATGGGCCTCATTGTAATTCCTCTCTGTATCTTGTCCAAGGATTCCTCACCGGTGTCAGGCGCCAACGCAAGTTTGGATACCCAGAATCACCTAGAAATAGGTGCAATACAGAGTAGTCATTGTCAAGCCTCTTAGCCAGACAGCCTGGCTGTCTGCTATGTGTCAGTTAGTGACAGACACACTTACCTATGATCCACCCTCTGTCCTCCTGGAGTTGTTCCATCTTCTGTGGCACACTACTGTTACTCAGCATAAAGGAATCATGGACTGAACCTGGGAACATGGCATTCACATGTGAGATGTACTGGTCTGCAGTACATACCAATTGGATGTTCATGGAATGAAAGTTCTTTCTGTTTCTGTACACCTGTTCACTGACTCTTGGGGGTATGATCGGTATGTGACTGCTATCAATGGCACCTATCAAATGGGGTATGTTGGCAAAGGCACACAATTCCGACTTGATGCTGGGAGGTCAGTACTTTGGGGAAATCTCACATAGGACTGCATGTGCCGCACAAATGCATTTAGAAATCTTATCAGTACCATGCTGAACATTGGCTGTGAAAATCTAGCACCCATGCCCACTGTCACTTGAAATGAGCCTGTGGCCAGGAAATGGAGTGTGGAGAGCACCTGCACTTCAGTAGGGATGGCATGCTGATTATGATTTTCCAGAGTTAGTGCAGGATCCAGTAATGCACAAAGTTCCAGAATTGTTGCACGGGAGAGTCTGTAATTGATTATGAACTAACGCTCCACCATGGTCCTCATATCCACAAGTGGTCTGTACACCGATGGTGCCCTTCCTCGCCACAAGGGTCGGTACCTACGAGGGATATCAAACAAGTGTGAGGAACACACATACATAGACACACATTGTCTTCAATTGTGCACTGCATACTTCTTTGTAGTGGCTCAACAGTAACATGTTCTTGACAGACGTACATTTACACCTCAATGAGGGAACAATGTTTTTTATGTGTGTTATTTTTTTAAATGGTCACATGCATAGGTGCTTCATGTGGAAAATAGGGCCTGCTTTGTGCACAATAATTTTTTATTGATGCGTAGTTAATGGCAAAATGTCTGCCCCCTGTATTCCAGGCCTGTCGTTGTGGAAGTGACCTCATACCGCCAGCGGTTAACGTAACAGCGTAAGACGGTGTTTACCGCCGTTCGCACCAGCATTGGTTAACATGGATGCCAATGGGGAATCCTGGCGTATCATGATCGACGCCGGCGGTGACGGTGCACACCGCCGTGGTACGTACGAATTTGTCATCTATACTTCACTTGACTCCCTTATCTCATGCGAACGGGTACTCCACTGTGTGTACTGCGGTGTCCTTCCTCTGGTTATGGATGTGGCTTGTGTTGCAGGGGCAAGGTGCTCCGGCCTTCACCCAGGAGGAACTGGAGAGGCTAGTGGACGGGGTTCTGCCCCTTTACACCAAGCTCTACGGAGGGCCAGAGGTACAGGTGAGTTGGGGTTTGCTGTGCACTATTTGGGTGTAATGGATGGTGTTGTAAGGACATATGTGTGCACCTCTGAGCCTGCATGGGCCATGGTGCATGGCATGCTGCATGCGTATGTCGTGTAAGTACTGTGCGTCCCATAGTGGCCGAATAGCCAGCTGTACCTATCTTGCAAGTGCCTGACCTCTGTGTTCCATTTCTGTATCACCCTTTGAGGTCAGCGCCCACCAGAAGAGGGCACTTTGGCATGCCATCGTCAAGGAAGTGCGGACCCTGGGGGTCTACAACTGGCGGAGCACCCACTGCAGGAAGAGGTGGGAGGACCTGTGGCGCTGGATGTGTAAAATCTGTGAGGCCCAGCTGGGGAAGTCCTCCCAATGTGGAAGCGGTGCCCGTCGGGCACTGACCCTCCCTCATGCAACGCATCCTGGCAGTGGCGTACCCAGACCTGGATGGGCGCCTGAAGGCTGCACAGCAGTCACAAGGGGGTAGGTACTCATGTCACAATCTTAAGTCTAGTTGGATTTCTGTGTGTGTGCATTAGGGTTCATGCTGCTTAGAGGCAGGGACTCTGACATGATGGTCCCCATAGGGTGTATGGTTGTCTTGGTCAGGTCTCCCACACGTC
The DNA here is from genome assembly GCF_031143425.1 of Pleurodeles waltl. Lineage (NCBI taxonomy): Eukaryota > Metazoa > Chordata > Amphibia > Caudata > Salamandridae > Pleurodeles > Pleurodeles waltl. The sequence goes on from NC_090439.1 coordinate 654,328,815, forward strand.
GGGTCCTTAGGTAGTTCAGGGGATGGGTGTAAAGCAGGGTTGTGGTCAGTAGTCAGGGGCATGGCCATGGGCACAGTGAACGGTGCTGCCTGTTGGGGGTGTCTTCTGGGTGGGTGTTTGTCTGGCCACTATGTACCTCCATTCAGCTATTTACAAGTGTCTCTCCTGTTTTGTCTCCCCATCCCTGTTCTCTTCTGTTGTTTTTGTACATCAGCAATATCTGGTGAGGGAGCTGAGGCACCGGCAAGTGGGGAAGCAGCAGCCCACTGATCCTCGGAGGCAGAGTCATCCACTGCCAAGGGGACCATTGGGTGGGAGGGTGACGGGAGTACCACAGGGGAGGCAACTACCACTGGAGGTAGTGACTCCTATACCTCCTCCGATGGGGGCTCCCCAGCAGTGGCGGACCCTAGTGGCCACACCACTATAGTGACATCTTCCACCACCCCCCATTCCATCACTGCCCTCCCTTCTGCTCCCCACCAAATGCCCGTACCCACACATCCAGAAAGGTGGGCCTCTCCTTCGCCCCAGGCACCTCCTCCCCTGCCCCAGTCAGCCCTGCTGCCCTCACAGAGGAGGCTATTGATCTCCTGAGAAGCATCTCTGAAGGGCAGACAACCATCATCAATGCCATCCAGGGGCAAACATCAGAGGTGCAGCAGACCAATGCCTATCTAAATGGCATTCACGGTGCTGTGTCTGCCCCACAGAGATCTTTTCAGGCTCTGGCCTCCTCTTGGACGACAGCCAGTTTCCCTGGCTATTCCGTCCCCCTCCAACCTCCTCTACCCCTTCCAGCACCCCACTCCCTTCATCCATCCAAAGCACACAATCTGACATGCAGTCAAGCAGTCAAGCACCTCAACACACAAGAAGCACACTTCAAAACACAAGCACCACACCTCCTACCACAAGCATTCACACAGCCAACATACACATGCACACACAACAACATCCACTTCCCCCAGTGTGCCCACCTCTTCCGCCTCCCTGTCTGTCCCCTCTACATGCAAACCCTCATGCACTGCACCTTCAGTCACTGTTGCTGCTCCGCTCACTGCACTCACCACAATAGCAGACATCCATACATTCACCCCAGACACCACACCTGCACTCACCACAACTACTGTACTTGACACATGCAGCACACTCACCAGACTTGCAGACACCCACACAACATACATCCACACTGGCAGCCTGTCTTCTCCCACTGTGTCCACCCCCCTCCTCCAAAAACACACAAACGCACCAAGACACCCACCCATCAAACATCCACCACACCTCAGCATACTGTCCACACCCTCTGCCTCCACTCCCACACCCTCATCCAGGACCACCCCAATTGCTCCAAAGAAACTTTTCCTCTCCCGTGCTGACCTCTTCCAACCTACTGGCCCACCCCGTCTTGTCCCTAAGCTTGCACACCTCCTTGCCCTTTTCACTCCTTCCATTTCACAGCCCACCCCTGTCTGCCCCTCACATTCCCGTGCCCATTCCCCAGAGAAGAAGAAGCCCTGTGCAGAGCCAAGTCTATCTGGCTCCACCCGCTCAAAACAACCCCCCACCTTCGAAGGACAAACCCACACCCCCTTCAGCTTCCAAGCGCAAGTCCAAGCCCCATATCCGTTGCAAATCCCCACCCTTACCACCCCCTGCCCCCGTTCCATGAGGTGCCTGGATGCCCCTTTGTTGCCCCATTAGGTGGAGTACCGTGCACTTTTGGGATTCGGGTTGGGGCTGTTGTGGCCCATGGGACTTCTTGAGCTACGGACTGGCCATTGGCCTTGTTGGAAATAGTTGGCTCTGTGAGCTGTAATAAATATTTCTGTGTGGCCTGTGTTTTGGCGGCACAGTGTTGAACCCTGGTCTTTCGTTTCATTGTTTGTGGGTGTGGGGTATTTGTATGTACTGTGGTCAAGTTAGATTTGTAGGGGGGGCAGAGTCAAGACTGATTTGCATAAAGCTGGGGCAAAACTGAAACGGCATGGGTGGCAAAAAAACGATGGACTTAGGCCCAGATCTCTGTACTGGGGGTGAATGTTTGACATTGTTCAGCATTCCGTCCATCACTTGTTCTTTTTGCATTTGTCGCCCCAAGTGGGAAGGGTATGCCCAGACGTGGGTCCTGTGCTCCTCATGCTACTGGGATCAAGCTAGCCTGGCTGATTAAGGGTGAAACCCTGAAACCGGTCCCAGAATGCTTGTTTCCAATCCAGTGAAGACCTGGCTTGGCAGTTTGGGCTGGACTGTTCCCATGAGGGACAGGATAAAGACTGATTTGCATATGGCTGAGTCCAAACTGGGGTGGCATGGTGAGCAAAAGAAATATGGATTAAACCCAGATCTGTGACTCAGGGTGAGTGTTTGCATTGTTCAGCACACTGTCCATCATCATTTTGTGTTGCTAAAGTTGCCCTAAGTGGGAAGGGTATGCCCAGACGTGGGTCCCTTGCTCACTGTGCCACTGGATTCAAGCTGGCCTGGCTGATGAAAGGTGAAACCCTGAAACCGGTCCCAGGATGCTTGTTTCCGGTCCAGTGGATACCTGGCTTGGCAGTTCACGCTGGACTGTTCCCATGAGGCACAGGGTCAAGACTGATTTGCATATGGTTGGGTCTAAACTGGGGTGGCATGGTGATCAAAAGAACAATGGATTAAACCCAGATCTGTGACTGGGGGTGAGTGTCTGCATTGTTCAGCACTCCATCCTTCATCCTTTTGTGTTGCTAAAGCATGTCAGAGTATCCTTGTTTCCATGGTGAAATCAAAAGCGAGTAGTTCATACTCGTATCGGTAAGGTCTTGATGAGTCAAATCTTAAAGGGGGTTGTTTACTCCCAAAAGTAAAGCGCCCCTTAACACAACAAGCAAAGCGATTCAGGCTAAACGAGTAAAGCGCCCTTGGCACGAAAATCAAAGCGCTTCAGGCTAAACGAGTAAAGCGTCCTTGGCATGATAATCAAAGCGCTTCAGGCCACACGTGGAAAGCGCCCTTGGCACAACAATTACAGCGCTTCAGGCCACACGAGTAAAGCACCCTTGGCACTACAATCAAAGTGCTTCAGGCAACACGAGGGAAGCGCCCTTGGCACGACAATGAAAGCGCTTCAGGCCACACGAGGAACGCGCCCTTGGCACGACAATCAAAGCGATTTAGGCCACACGAGGAAAGCACCCTTGGCACGACAATCAAAGCGCTTCAGGCCACCCAAGTAAAGCTCCCTTGGCACAACAATCAAAGCGCTTCAGGCCACACGAGGAAAGCGCCCTTGGCACGACAATCAAAGCGCTTCAGGCCACACGAGTAAAGCACCCTTGGCACGACAATCACAGCGCTTCAGGACACACGAGTAAAGCGCCCTTGGTACGACATTCAAAGCGCTTCAGACAAAACAGGTAAAGCGCCCCTTGACACAACAAGCAAAGCGCTTCAGACAAAACAAGTAGAAGCGCCCCTGGCATAATGAGTAAAGCACTTCATGCACGATGATCAAAGTGCTTCACGTTCAATAAGTAAAACTTTTCATGCCTCAGTTGCAAATGTGAAAGCGCTTGAGAAAAGCAAGCTGTAGTTTCATTGTTTTTCGGGAAGTACAATATGTGAGATACATATTTAAATCTTTGTGCATTTCTAGGCTGTGATCAAACGTTCATGTTATGAATGCATATTTGTTACATGGTTAATATTCATAGTATGATCATAGTACAAAGCTCTTGCCATCTTTAGGTACAGAGATTGCAGTTCGTTCTTGTTCCATGATTCAAAGAAGGGGCTACGCCCAGTTCACAAAGGGTCTCAATCCGATATCACGGAGACGCCTTTGTTCCAGAGTATATTAGTGAGTTTATACTGTTATGAAAGTGTATATGCATATTTGTCATAACCATTTTCTTTTCAGATCTCTCACCCTGCAGTTCCCTACCCTAATTTCCTTCCCCCTGCCTGGCTTCATCAATACTTTGTGCTCTGATCGCTTTCTGAATTGGTGACGCCGGAAGGTGGGCCTTTTGTTCAGCAGCGTGCAGATCCCGAGGAAAGGGCACTGTGGCAGTTTTTGGGGAAATAGTAGTACTTTACTTCTACTTTCCAGGGTCTTGAGGTGGGGTCTCCTTTACACCCTTGGTGTTTTCTTACTCTCCCAGTGACCCTCTACACTCTACACTTGCCTAGGGGTGCATTCATGGTTCGCATTCCACTTTCTTAGTACATGGTTTGTGTTGTCCCTAGTCCTATTGCATCCTATTGTGTTTTACAGTGTCTGTACTATTTTCTGACTGTTTTTACTTACCTGATTTGGTTAGTTGTGTATATTTTGTGTATCTTACTTACCTCCTAAGTGAGTATATCCTCTGAGATATTTTTGACACATTGTCACTAAAATAAAGGAGCATATTTATACTCTGTTTGCGCCAGAATTGCGTAGTTTTTTTTTACGCAATTCCGACGCAAAACTAACTCCATATTTATACTTTGGCGTTAGACGCGTCTAGCGCCAAAGTCCATGGAGTTTGCGTCATTTTTTTGCGTGGACACTTACTTTGCGTTAATGATAGGCAAGGTAGGCGTTCCCGTCTAAAAAATTTACTCCGAGGCATGTGCGCCGTATTTACACTCCTGGGCAAAATTCACGCCCGGGAGTGGGCGGGTCAAAAAATATGACGTCCGGCCGCTTTTGCGCCATTTTTTAGCGCCTGGTCAGGGCAGGCGTTAAGGGACCTGTGGGCTCGGAAGGAGCCCAGAGGTGCCCTCCCATGCCCCCAGGGACACCCCCTGCCACTCTTGCCCACCCCAGGAGGACACCCAAGGCTGGAGGGACCCATCCCAGGGACATTAAGGTAAGTTCAGGTAAGTTTTTTTTATTTATTTTTTTGTGGCATAGGGGGGCCTGATTTGTGCCCCCCTACATGCCACTATGCCCAATGACCATGCCCAGGGGACAGAAGTCCCCTGGGCATGGCCATTGGGCAAGGGGGCATGACTCCTGTCTTTGCTAAGACAGGAGTCATTTCAATGAGGGTTGGGAGTCGAAAAAAATGGCGCAAATCGGGTTGAGGCGAAAAAGTTGTCTCAGCCTGACTTGCCCCATTTTTTGCCACCCAAGCTCCATATCCCCCTGCGCCGGCGCTGCCTTGTGTGCGTCGTTTTTTTTTCACGCACACCAGGCAGCGCCGGCGGCTAACGCTGGCTAACGTCATTGAATAAATAAGGCGCCCGCATGGCGCTTCAGAATGGCGTTAGCAGGCACTAATTTTTTTGACGCAAAACTGCGTTAGCGCAGTTTTGCGTCAAAAAGTATAAATATGGCCCAAAGTACCTTTATTATTAGTAACTATGAGTATTGTTTTTCTTATGATATAGTACCTATCTGATATACGTGGTATTGCATGAGCTTTGCATGTCTCCTAGTTCAGCCTTGGCTGCTCTGCTATAGATACCTCTATCAGCCTTAACTGCTAGAACACTACTACACTCTACTAATAAGGGATACCTGGCATAATGTGTAAGTACTATTGCTACCCACTACAAGCCAGGCCAGCCTCCTACATTCACCTGATTAAGTTTTCATGGGCACAGCAGCAATGCTTGAATACCATCAGCTGCACTAGTTTCTATAAGTGATCATATTGTGCTAGATTACTGCACAGGTTTGGCTTATATGGTGAATTCTATCCCTCACCAGGCGACTGTGGCAACAGAAGAAACAAAGGACATTCTCTGCCATGATTTGAGTCTTGGCTATTGGAATACTATTCACAGACACATAAGGAAAAGCTGCCTGGAGGAGTGCAGGAGCGGTCCTTACCAGGTAATCTTGATGACAAACGCTGAAGTTAAGTGTTCTGGAGTGTCGATGTGGATCCACCCTGCTCACATGAAGAGAGTGAGAGTGGCAAAAACTGAAGAAGTAGCAGACCTGACCATTCAAATAGATAAAAGCACACAGAGTCAAGTGCAAAGTCAAATACAAAGTGAATCTAAAAATCAAGCTTGAGTTTGCTGCATGGATCCAAAGGAGGGGTGAACATTTTGAAACTAGCGAAGATGCAAAAAATGGAGTGAGACATTTTTTATTTCAAGCTAGGGCCATTTCTCATGAAGGATCTTAAGTTTCTGGTGTTTAGTTTCAAAGCAGGGATCAGAGTGAAGAACTGTTGTGGTGCACAAGTCAAAAGCATGAGTGGCATCAAGAAGAAGTAGCTTCTGATGTAGCTAGTAAGAAGTTGCAGTTACAAACACCTTCAGATGAAGAAAGAAGTTTATTATGAACAAACCAATTTCAAGTTCAAGTTTGAGTTCCTTGGAGAACAAAGAGACACTGACAAAGACTGTTGCCAAAGAGACAAAGCCCTCATTATGACCCTGGCGGTCGGTGATAAACTGGTGGTAATACCGCCAACAGGCAGGCGGTATCTACCACCAAATTATGACCATGGCAGAAAGATTTCCTAAAGACAGCCAATGTACTACACCGACCGCCAGGGCGGAAACAACAAGCACCACTGTGGTAGCCGCCTACAGCCAGGCGGAAGTAAAAGTTCTGCCCACCATATTATGACCAGACATTCCGACACCTTTTCCGGGGCTGTCCCAATGATATCAAAAGCCTGATGGAATCAGACCTACGAAGTGAAAGAACTCACCTTTGGAGACACAGGGAAGAACCATGCTGCCATGGAACACGAACTGCATGTTTTTCCGATGATATTCTACGTTCTGCTCCACCACGAACACGAACACCAACGCCAGCGAAGACGATGACGGTGAGTGCAGCCGTCTAGCACACAAGGGAGGGGGGAGGAAAACGACAGTGACACACACACGCACCATACATAGCCAACACACACACCATACACATGACCAGCTGCACAAGAAAACAAGTTAAACCCCCTAAATCGGCTGAATAATGCAAGGACAACAGGAATGTACCAAAGTTAATGTAATAAGATCAACACAGTGTAAATAAAAATTTAGGCAATGTAACAGATACATACAAATGAACAGAACAAGGGACACAGTCCAGTCCTCTTTTTGAGTGGGTCACATGGGACAAGCCAAAGTCTAAGGCCCTACTTGTCACCTGCATCAACACGGAGAGAACACTGCAAGGGCATCAGCTGGTAAATAGGAAGGCACCTCAGGGGGATGGGGGAGGCACCTCAGCCGGGAACTGAAACAGGACCACTGGTTCTGGAGGGTGAAACATGCCCGTGCTTGGTCCTAGGGAGTGATAGGCCACAGTCTCTCAGGTGGGTGACTTACCCACTGGTTCTGGAGGGGGCAACATACCTGTGCTTGGTCCTGGGCAGTGATAGGCCACAGTCTTTGGAGTCGGTGACTTGCCCACTGGTTCAGGAGGGGGCAACATGCCCGTGCTTGGTCCTGGGGAGTGATAGGCCACAGTCTCTGGAGTGGGTGACTTGCCCACTGTTTCTGGAAGGGGCAACATGCCTGTGATTGGTCCTGGGGACTGATAGGCCACAGTCTCTTGAGTGGGTGACTTGTCCACTGATTCTGGTGGAGGCAACATGCCCGTGCTTGGTCCTGGAGAGTGATAGGTCACAGTCTCTGGAGTTGGTGACTTGCCTACTGGTTTTGGAGGGGGCAACATTCCTGTGCTTGGTCCTGGGGAATGATAGGGCACAGTCTCAGGAGTGGGAGACTTGCCCACTGGTTCTGGAGGGGCAAAATGCCTGTGCTTGGTCCTGGGGAGTGCAAGGCCACAGTCTCTGGAGTGGGTGTCTTGCCCACTGGTTCTGGTGGGGACAGGCTGCACAGCAGCCCTTAGACGCAGGATTTCATTTCGTCTGCGGCAACGACTGCACTGTGTTGGTGGTGGTAGGAGGCTCCGGCACATCCCCTACACCCTCAGATGGATGCACTGTGGAGGTACTGCTGGTGGGGGGAGGCTCCTGCACATCCCCTGCACCCTTGGATGGATGCACAACCATGCTTGGTGGTGGGGGCTCCATCACTGCTGCTGGCCCAGGCTCGTTGGCCTTCTTCCAACTTCCACTGCCCAGTCCCATTCTCCTCAACCCCAACCCATCCCAGGCACACATACAGACGAGCATGCACACAAGACAACACCCAAAAGTGTTACAAGCAAACACAAGCACCACACTTCATCCCACAGGCTCTCACACAAATACCATCCAGTTGCAGATACAACAACATCCACTATTTCCACTGTCTCCCCCTCTTCCTCCTCCTCCACCTCCTACTAGTTACATCAACACTCACATCTGTGTGCACGACAGCATCATCCACTACCAGCATCATCACCGCACCAAGCAGAACACACACCTCACTGGCAGACACCTCCACAACATCCATGCATGTAGAAACAGGGACAATGGCTGCCAGCAGAGAGGAGGCCAGAGCCTGAATCGATCTCTGTTGGGCCGCCAATCCAGTGTGAATGCCCTTCAGGAATGCATTAGATAGTTGCATCTGAGCTGCCAGCCCCTGGATGGCATTCACAATGGTTGACTTCCCTATAGAGATGGATCTCAGGAGGTCACTAGCCTCCTCACTCAGGGCAGCAGGGCTAACTGGGGCAGGGCCTGAGGTGCCTGGGGCGAAGGAGATGCCGACCTTCCTGGGTGAGCGGGCATGGGCAACTTGATGAGGGTCTACTGGGAGGGCGGTGCTCGTACGGGGCATGGCAGCTGTACCTGTAGCTGGGGTGGTCACAGAAGTGTCCGCCACCACCAGGGAGCTTCTATCGGAGGAGGTATCTGTGTCTGAAGTGTCCCCTCCTGTCTCTGTCATGGTGATCCCCACACCCTCCATCCCACTGGTGCCCTCAGCGTCGGTGGACTCTGCCTCCTGTGTCCCGTAGGATGCAGCTCCCTCCATTGCGGGTGCCTCTGCTCCTCCACCAGATGACGCTAATGCACATAAGGACAGGATGACAAAACAAGAAAGGAGAGGAGGGAGACAAAGGATACACTGGGTCAATGGCTGCACCAACTCAACCCTTGACGTACACAGCACCCTCACACACAGGAAACAGGCCTACACAATATGCATTGCATTACAAGTGATATTGCTAGCCACCAAGACATGGAGAGGGGCACACTGCAGCAAATGCAGCACATCTGGGACCCACGCAGCCCTGACCAGTAGTGGATGCTGCGACTTAGGTAGCAGGATTATCCCTTCAGAACCCTAGCCACCAGGGGACCTACGCTGCAATGTCAGCCCTGGCCTAGTGGCACCCACTGACAAACATCCACAACGCGGATACCACCCTACAATGCGTACGTTGTAATGATGTGCACTGTACTCACCACATTGTGGCTGCTGTGATGCCCTCAAGCGCCCATCCAGCTCAGAATAGGCCACTGTCAGTATGCAGCCCATCGGGGAATCAGGTTTCAACGGACACCCCTTCCTCATTGGGGGGCCATCCCCAGCTGGGCCTCCGCTGTCTTTTGTGCCCAGCGTCTCAGTTCCTCCCACCGTTTGCAACAGTGGGTGCTCCGCCTGCCGTAGACCACCAGGGTCCGCACACCCTTGGCAATGGCACACCATGCACCCTTCTTTTGATGGGCACTGACCTGCAGAGGCAATACACACAGGGAAATGCCATTGGACAACGAGTCCAGCCTGTTACACATATGGCCCACCATACCTGTTTCCATCACCATTGGCACACACATAGCTCAGCACACAACCTGTATGCCACCAAGAGGACATCCACTCACCCCCTTTACACAAAGCCTTCACATACACCACTCCATGCATCCTGCCCACATGCATTGTGCCCACAGTGTACTCAACTCCGAAGTGAAGGCTGGGGCCCTTTCCCCGGTCACACGGGCCATGGTAGATTCCAGAGACAGGCCACAGCAGCACATGCAATGTAGGTCTTCTCCTATGGAAGGTCAGGCAGCAAGTGAGGAATATGATAGAAAATGGCAGTCACGTCCACTGCGGTGCATACCTTTACTACCGGCGTAGATCACCATTGGCCACTGCACCCCATGGGGGCCCAATGTTAACAAATGAAGAGTTGCATGGCGGTTCCTGACCACCTCCTGCAATGGCGCACAATGTCAGCGGTATTACCTCACTTCCACCTGTCCCTCCACACAGGACAGGTGGACACCATTTCAGGGGGAGCAGGCCTCTGGAATAATGCTGCGTCACAAGAGGTATTGGCACATACTGGACAAATCACACTGACCCATTACATGTTTAGAGAATGCAAACTACTGTTGTAGCTCCATTGTTCAGGTTGTGACCGGCTCCTCATTCTTGTGTCCCTTAGATTCCTACCGCTCCGGATGAATAGGAGATGGAGACATACCCCTGTGTACAGACCCCTGGTGGACTTGGCAACACAGGAGGACAGGCACATTATCCTCACCTATAGACTTGACAGGGCCACAATCACAGAGCTGTGTGTCCAATTGGAGCCTGACATGATATCTGCTATCCGTCACCCCACTGGGATACCCCCTCTTATGCAAATGCTATCAGTACTCCATTTCCTGGCAACTGGTGTTTTCCAAGTGACTGTGGGCTTGGCAGCAGCAACGTCACAGCCAATGTTCTCAGACGTGCTGACAAAAGTGTTGCCTGCCCTGATAAAACACATGGGCAGCTACATTGTTTTCCCCCAGGTTGAGAATTTGGCCACAGTGAAGGCCGAGTTTTCTGCAATGGGACATATCCCCAACATAATTAAGGCGACTGATGGAACACATATTGCATTCCCCCCCCCTGCCAGAATGAACAGGTGTTCAGGAATCAGAACAGACTTTGAACTCATTCAATGTTCAGATGGGCCAGTACATCTCCCACGTCAATGCTAAGTATCCTGGGTTGGTGCATGGTGCCTTTGTCCTCAGAAATAGCAGCATCCCAAGTGTGATGGGCCAACTACAGAGGCACAAGGTGTAGCTAATAGGTGAGCCCTGGTTCCCACCCAGTATATTTTGGTGTATGCCTATGGTGTTGGCCATATAGGATAGTGTGTGGCTAAATGTTGTCCCTCAATATGTGCAGGTGACTTTGGTTACCAAAACCTATCATTGCTGTTGACCCCTGTGAGGAATGCCAGGAGAAGGGCAGAAGAACGTTATAATGAGACACATGGGCGAACCAGAAGGATAATTGAAAGGACCTTTGGCCTCCTGAAGACCAGGTTCCGGTGCCTCAATCTAACAGGTGGATCCCTGTACTACTCACCCAAGAAGGTCTGCCGGACAGTAGTGGCATGCTGCATGTTGCATAACCTGGCCCTCAGATGCCATGTCCCTTTTCTGCAGGAGGAAAAGACTGGAGATGCCCATGTGCCAGCAGTAGACGCTGTGAGGATGAGGAAGGAGAGGATGAGGACGAGGACAACAGAACTTGTGATCTGTCAGTACTTGCAATGACACACAGGTAGGACAGTGTAACTTTACATTTCAATGAGCTTGGTTGTAATCTGTGCGGCAATGGCATGTTGATATTTCCCACTTCTATGCCTACTCACTGTTCCCTCTGGCAATTAATTTTGCAGATGTTGGTGCCTTGACATATACTCCTTCCTGGTGTGATCACTGAAGCCAGCTACAGGTCATTAATCTATGCTCATTCTATGTACAGTTTAATTGCATTGTTTGTACCTGTTTCAATCAATACATATTTGAAATACATGACATCCTCAAAATTTATTTTGATCCAAAGGTGTTTATTGAAGTGCTAACATAAAGGGGGAAAGTGCAATGGGATAGGGTGATGATGGAGGAAAGTCCAGGGTATTGTCCCAGTCTGTTTGTAGCACAGGTGCAGTGTATATGGGGACATGGGAAGGGGAGCAATGGCAGTTCAAGGTGGACAGGGTGACAGAGTGGGACACAAGGGTGACAATCAGAAGAGTCCCATTTCCTGGCAGGGGTCTTGGTAAGTGTATCTGGCTTCTGTCTGGATCGCAGGCAACGATTGTGGGGTGGTTCACCTTCTGCAGGGGGAGGGGTGCTGGTGGCCTGTGAGTCCTGTGGCGGGGCCTCCTGGCCACTAGTGGCAGCAGAGGTGGAAGGCTGTTCAGATGTCTGGTTAGTGGCAGGAGCCACACTGGTGTGAGACTGCCTCCCTCATAATGTTGGCCATGTCAGCCAGCACCCCTGTTATGGAGATCAGGGTGGTGTTGATGGCCTGCAAGCCCTCCCTGATCCCCTGGTACTGTCCCTCCTGCAGCTGCCTGTTCTCCTGCACGTTGTCCAGAATCTGGCCCATCATTTCCTGGGAATATTGGTAGGCTCCAAGGATCTCTGATAGTGCCTCCTGTAGAATCAGTTCGCTGGGCCTGTCCCCCCCCAGTACACAGAAGTCCTCCCAGTGTCCCTGTTGGCCTGTGCCTCAGTCCCCTGATACGTGTGCCCACTACCACTGACCCCAGGTCCATGATTATCTTGGGTGCAAGGAGTGCCCTGGGGTCCCTGTAGAGGTGGACACACTGATGATTGACGTGTCCTGGGGACAGAGGTGTGGGTATGCTGGGTGGGTGCTGTGGTGGTGTTTCCTGATGGGAGAGGCTCTGTGGTGGTGTGTGACTGGGCCTGGGTAACTGGTTGTCCAGTGGTACCTGATGGGCCAGGTAGGTCATCCAGATCCTGAAAACCAGAGTTGCTGTCATCAGTGTGGGCCTCTTCAGTTAGGGGACTGGATAGTGCTGGCATCTCCTCTCCGCTGACATTGGCTTGGATACCTTTGGGGATGTAAATGATGTGTTATGGTTTATGTGTCTGACATATTGTACACCTGTGGCTTCACCTTTATGGTTGGATTTGCCCGGCCAGCTTTCACTTATGTATGTTAGTTCTTTATAGTGTGCATGCTTTAGTGATGAGTATCCTTGCAGGGCTGTAAGGGGTGTGCATGCATTGGTACAGCATGCAGGTCTTGGCGTTGGGATGAGTGAGATGTGATGGGGTGTGTGGGATGTAGTGGAGTGATGGAGGTAAGGGTGAGGGTCTGTGATGGCATGCAGGTAGGGGGGTGATAGTAGTTGAGAGTTGACTTACCAGAGTCCAGTTCTCATCCAACTCTGGCCAGGCCCTCAGGATGCAGTATTGCCAAGACTTGCTCCTCCCATGCTGTGAGTTGTGGGGGAGGAGGTGGGGGTCCACCGCCAGTCCTCTGGATAGTGAGCTGGTGTCTTGCTGCTGTGGAATATACCTTCCCCGTAGGTTGTTCTACCTCTTCCTGATGTCATCCCTAGTTCTGGGGTGCTGTTCCTCAGCATTGACCCTGTCCACGACTCTCCACCATAGCTCCATCCTCCTGGCTATTGATAGCTGCTGCACCTGTGCTCCAAATAGGTGTGGCTCTACCCTGACGATTTCCTCCACCATGACCGTTGGCTTCTCCTTTGTGAAACGGGGGTGTCTTTGTGATGTCATGGGTGTGTTGGTGAGGGTCTGTTGGGTAATGTGTTGGGGTGTGTGATGTGGATTGCGTGAGTGGTGTATACGTGTGAGTAGTGTGTGGTTCTGGTTGGGTCAGTCGTCTTGGTGTCTCTCTGTTGGCAATGCCTTGTAGTCGTGAAGTGTTGTGGGTACTGTGGGTGGGTGTTTTATGGTGGTGTGGGTGTGTTCTGTGTATTGGTGTCAGGTGTGTGTAGTTTTAATTGACCAATGTAGTGTTGTTTTGATAGTGTGTGTGTATTTTTTGCGTGGCGGTATGTACCACCAATGGTTTACCGCCACATCAAAGGAGCTACACTAAATGTGATTATAGCTCAAAATGATTCACTCACGATCAACGATATTCTTCCTTTCGACTGGTCAGACCATCACATTATTCTATTCGATCTAAATAAAACTCCCCAACACACTAACCAGTCACAAAAGACATTCAAATGGAAAATAATTATTGACCAAATCCCATTAACAAACCTCGAAGAAAAAATCAGCTCCCTACTACCACCCTCATCAGCCAACCTCTCAACTACTGAGTTAACCACCCAGTACAACACAACTATTATTAGCGCACTTGACTAATTTGCCCCCATGAAACTGAAAAGAGTGAGAAATTCACCATCCAGAGCCTGGTTTAACAATGATCTTAATTCAGAAAGAAGAAAACTAAGAGCAGCCGAAAGACTCTGGAGATCCGACCCTTCCACAACCCACCTTGAACAACTTGGAAGGGAACGGAGAAACTACAAAAAACACATAACCAATAAAAAAAAACACCTTCTTCCGCAATGCTCTAGACAGAGCCAAAAGCCACCCAATGGAGCTCTTCAACATCATCAAACAACAAACTATCAATTCCCCTCCAACCCCCCACCTGCAACCAAAGACAGTTGTGATAATTTCGTGAACTTCTTCAATGACAAAATCACCAAGATTGAGCTAGCAAAAACAAAAACATCCACTGCCTACCCCCTCTAACAACCCACCTTTTAGAACTGAAGTCTATCACCCTAGCTAAAAGCAAAAGTCAACTCCCACTAGCTGGGTAGCTTTCCACCCACTCCTGGCGACGGATATCTCCAAACTTTTGTCTACCTACAAAGCATCCGCTCACCTGGCAGACCCCATCCCATCCTCCCTGGCAAACAAACTCCACCAGTCCATCACTCCTATCTGGACCAAGATCATCAACAGCTCCCTGCAAACTGGTGTGATTCCTAACTGCCTCAAACTAGGTCAAATCACACTGATACTAAAGAAACCAGGAGCTGACCCTAACAACCTTCACAACTACAGACTAGTCTCCAACCTACCCTTCCTTGCCATAACTCTAGAGAGATGTGTTCTCCATCAACTAAACCAACACATAGGTGGTCATTCCAACCCTGGCGGTCCATGACCGCCGGGTTGGAGGACCGCGGGAGCACCGCCGACAGGCCTGCGGTGCTCCAATGGGCATTCCGACCGCGGCGGTAAAGCCGCGGTCGGACCGGCAACACTGGCGGGCTCCCGCCAGTGTACCGCCGCCCATTGGAATCCTCCAAGGCGGCGCAGCTAGCTGCGCTGCCGAGGGGATTCCGACCCCCCCTACCGCCATCCAGTTCCCGGCGGTCCGCCTGCCGGGAACCGGATGGCGGTAGGGGGGGTCGCGGGGCCCCTGGTGGCCCCTGCAGTGCCCATGCCACTGGCATGGGCACTGCAGGGGCCCCCGTAAGAGGGCCCCTAAATGTATTTCACTGTCTGCTGCGCAGACAGTGAAATACGCGACGGGTGCAACTGCACCCGTCGCACAGCTTCCACTCCGCCGGCTCGATTCCGAGCCGGCTTCATCGTGGAAGCCTCTTTCCCGCTGGGCTGGCGGGCGGCCTGAAGGCGGCCGCCCGCCAGCCCAGCGGGAATGTCAGAATTACCGCTGCGGTCTTTCGACCGCGGAACGGTAACCTGACGGCGGGACTTTGGCGGGCGGCCTCCGCCGCCCGCCAAGGTCAGAATGAGGGCCATAGATAAGAACAACCTTCCTAACCCTCTACAATCAGGTTTCAGAAAAGGTTGTAGCACAGAAACAGCCATTCTCAACATAGTAGATGACCTTCGCA
Organism: Pleurodeles waltl; assembly: GCF_031143425.1. Taxonomy (NCBI): domain Eukaryota; kingdom Metazoa; phylum Chordata; class Amphibia; order Caudata; family Salamandridae; genus Pleurodeles; species Pleurodeles waltl. The sequence goes on from NC_090439.1 coordinate 654,344,329, forward strand.
ACTCCCTTGACACTGACTGATGCTACCTTCTTATTCTCCTAGACCTAACAGCGGCCTTCGACACTGTTGACCACATGCTCCTTCTGGACTCCCTCCAAAAGAGATTTGGCATACAAGGTACAGTCCTCCGCTGGTTTTCCTCCTTCCTACAAAACCGAACGCAACAAGTAAAAATACATAACATGACCTCGTCCACCTCAATACTTACCAGAGGAGTCCCCCAAGGATCCGTCCTCTCACCCACACTCTCCAACATCTACATGGACGCACTCACTACCATCCTCAACGAGCCAACATCCCCTTCCATCTTTTTGCTGCCGACACTTTAAATGGAAATATCCTCTATAGAAGACATACACGGCCTGAACAGCACACTCAAAGAAGCTCGATGTTAGCTATCCCACAACCACCTGAAACTCAACCAGGATAAGACGGAAATACTCCTCTCAAAAAAGAATCAGCACCCCCAGATGCAAGAATGGCTGAAATCCATTGACGCTCTCAAAAGCAATCTTACCCCTACGAACCCGGTCAAGTCACTGGGAATCACTATGGACACCAATCTGACTATGCAGGACCATGTCAAGAAGAATGCCAACAGTGCTTTCCACTGCCTAAAACTGCTGAACAAAATAAAATCTTTCATTCCCCAAGACGATCTCAAACAGGCCACACAAGCACTGGTGCTCTCCAGACTAGACTATGGGATCTCCATCCTTACTGGCACAGTCAAATCCCAACTTGCCTCCATGAGGTCCACCCTCCATGCAGCCGCCAGATTGGTGACTGGAATGAAAAAATGTGACCACATCTCCCCTGCCCTGAACAGTATAAAATGGCTCCCAATTGAAGCCCGCTGCAAGTTCAGAACTGCCTGCCTAGCTCATGAAGCCCTTCACACCAGGAAACCAGAATACCTTGTCAATAAACTCCTGAAAGCAGGTCAAACAAGAACACTAAGAAGCTCAAACACCTTCCTCCTCATTCTGCCCAAAACCCAGAAGCATAAAACTCAGACATGCTCCTTCTCAAGCAACGCCCCTAAAATCTGGGACTCCATACCAGTCCACATCAGATCCAACCCTTCCCACCTGATCTTCAAGAAGCAACTAAGAGAATTCCTCCTCAACCAACCTTCACTTAAAAAAGGATCTCACACCCCCCACCCCACCACCACTGGCACTCTATCTCTTTTGACCCTGTGAAACCTACATGTATAACTGTCTCTCTGAACTTGTTTGCCTATTACCTATGCTGTTGTAAAGCACTCTGATACCCTCAGGTCTTGCCAGCGCTATAGAAAACTATCTAAATAAATAAATAAATTGAATAGCTGCCGTAGTGATTCATGGGTCATAATGTTGTGGGCTTTGTTCTGTTGGCGTAACGGTGTGGGTTTTGATACCGGCACTTTGTCATTGACCTTTGGTCTGGCGGATTTGTGCGTGTGGCTGAATTCTGTCAGATTGGTGTGTGTGTGTCATAATATGGTGAATGGATATCCTCCGCCATGGCGGTCAGTTGACGGCCGTCAGTGTGGCATAAGCCCATTTACCGCCAATGTCATATTGAGGAACAAAATCTAAACACGATATTCCAAGAAAGAGAACTTGTAAGAGAAAGCCCTGTGAATCAGTTGAAAAACCTAAGAGACAGAGACTGAAGCTAATGGAATTGAATCGCCAGTGGCCAAAATATTGTTAAGAAGGAGAGTGCCAATGGAAAGTATGTTTCACCTGAATGGCTATTTCTAGCTACAGTATTTGAAGAAGAAGAAGAAGCAGCAGAGTTCAAAATGCTGACCCAGTGGTGGATCATTGCTATTACAAGTACATAATTGAATCCAAGATTGAGATTCAAAATAGAACTACCTTGAATTAGGAAAGAGACTGTTTAGTGTGAAGGCGACAAATACAAAATTAAAAGAAAGAGAAAGACTGAGATGAACAGAATGAAAAAAAAGACAACTAATAAAGAATGATGAACCTTTTGAAAGAATTTTTAACTTTTGAATTTTTAATTCTTTTAACTAAGGAAGCTTATTTTTGTATCATGTTTTGAATGTTGTTTTTATAAAATTAAAATAAAGAAAGAAAAGAAAATTTAATTTTCTCAAAACAAATGTTTGTTGATTTTGACATTTATTAACACTATAAATTGTTCTGCTATAAAATGGTAGGGATTACAAAATTAATAGAAAGCATAGTAGTTTTAGTTGGGAAGCTGTGCTTACTAACACAGTTCGGATATGTTTCTGTGAAACTTAAATTAACAACTGTCAATAATAAGTTCATTCAAGATAAATTAGAACATAGTAAGATTTTTTAATAAGGATTACATGATAGTATTTATGCTAGGATAATTAATGAATATGTGGGATTAATGCATGTTGACCGATGTTCTATGCACTTTACTTCCATGGGCGAAGGGGTGACTTATTCTCAACTTTCATTAACTTATCAATTGTCTTGCACTCTTTTTGCAGCGGTATTTAGTGGTATTGACTCTCTTGTCCCTCATTTAACTGATTTTAATGGATCTATTGCAAATCTTCCAATTAGTTTAGCTACACCTCACACAAATTCATATCTCAGCAAAACCTGCCTTGGCCACCCTTCATTGGTTACCTGTAAAACAGCGTATACAGTTTAAAGCAGCCTGTTTGGTTCATCGTGATCTTAACGACAAAAGTCCTGCTTTTCTTAAACAGATTATCACTCTATATATCTCCCAACGTTTGCTTAGATCTTCCTCTGCATCTCTGATTAGAGTACCCCGCTATAAAAGAGCGAGATGGGGAGGTAGATCCTTTGCTTTTAGGGCTGCTCAACTGTGGAATTCTCTCCCGGCCGAAGTTCGGTCAATAGATTCTGAATTCTTATTTTGGAAAATTCTGAAAACTACTCTCTTCCCTCTATAGGTCTCTTGATGGTTGTTTCTTTTCTGTTTGGTCCTGCAGTGGCGCTGGGAAGCCTTTGGCAGGCATGCGCTTTATCAAATCCTAAAATAGAAAAAATAGAAAGTATAAGAAATTGGGTCTTTGGTTGGCAATCAGGTTACCTCATGTCCAAGCAAGGACCCTCACTCTAGTCAGAGTAAAGGAGAATTACACTCAGCTAACTCCTAGCTTGGCACGAGCATGCAGGCTTGACTTCAGAGTTCTAGGTGTAAAGTATTTGTACCAACACACACAGTAACTTAATGGAAACACTGCAAAATGACATAACACAGGTTTAGAACAATAGAAAAATTTTCTCTAAAAAAACCAAGACCAAAACAACAAAAATTCAACAAACACAAGCCAAGTTATTAATTAAAAAGCAAAACGAGTCTTCATGTTCTTTTAAACACAACGCTAATGATATTAGTGTGAAAATGTACCTGCGTCGCGTCAAAAATAAGCCTGCACGGGCGAGTGCACGTTGAAAGTAGCCTGTGATGTGTCTATATCACTCATTAGCGAGACCGTGTGTCGTTTCTCCTTTGGTCGGGTTGGTGTGCATTGTTTCTTCTCTCCACAGGAGAGCGATGCGTCTATCCGGACAAACACTCTTGGGTCCGGACAGGGTTTGCGTAATTTTTACACACCCAGCGATGTTTGCATCGGAAATCTGGCCGCACAGTGATCCAAAAACTGCACAGTGTGGGTTGCGATCTCACCAGCCTCCGTCAGCGATGCTGTGTGTTGTTTCTCCGGCCGTGTGCTACGATCTTCCAGCCACACTGCAGGTGGAGCTTCGATATCAGCTGCTACGCCGGCTGCACATTGTTTTTCCAGAGGTTGCGTCGAATGTTTTCCCGCACAGTGGTCTGTGTGCGGATTTCTCAAACTTGGCCTGCCAGCTTCTTCTTTCAAGGCCTCAGGAACTGGATAGGGCACCACTTGGCAGGGCAGGGTTCTCAGTAGAGGCTCCAGGTGCTGGCAGAGAAGTCCCTGAGACTTCAACAACAAGCTCAATTTCAAGCCCTTGGAGAGTTCTTCACAAGCAGGAAGGCACAAAAAGTCCAGTCTTTGTCCTTTTGCACAGGCAGAAGTGCCAGCAGGAGGATAGCTACACAAAGCACAGTCAAACGCAGGGCAGATCTTCTTCCTCAGCTCTTCAGCTCTTTTCCATGCAGAGGTTCTTCTTGGTTTCCAGAAGTGATCTAAAGTTTGTGGTTTTGGGTGCCCTTCTTATACCCATTTTGCCCTTTGAAGTAGGCTTACTTCAAAGAAAAGTCTCTTTTGTTTGTGAAATCCTGCCTTGCCCAGGCCAGGCCCCAGCCACACACCAGAGGGTTGAAGACTGCATTATGTGTGAGGGCAGGCATAGCCCTTTCAGGTGTGAGTGACCACTCCTGCCCTTCCTCCTAGCACAGATGGCTCATCAGGATATGCAGTCTACATCCCAGCTCCCTTGGTGTCACTGTCTAGAGAGAGGTGCAAACAGCCCAACTGTCAAACTGACCCAGACAGGGAATCCACAAACAGGCAGAGTCACAGAATGGTTTAAGCAAGAAAATGCTCACGTTCTAAAAGTGGCATTTTCAATCACACAATCTTAAATCGTTATGAAAATTGTGAGCCCAGAAACCCCAAACTCCACATGTCTATCTACTCCAAAAGGGAAACTACACTTTAATCATACTTAAAGTCAGCGCCCATGTTAACCTTTGAGAGGAACAGGCCTTGCAACAGAGAAAACCAAATGTAGCAGTATTTCATTGTTAGGACATATAAAACACATTAGTATATGTCCTGCCTTGAACATATACTGCACCCTGCCCATGGGGCTACCCAGGGCCTACCTTAGGTGGGTCTTATATGCAAGAAAAGGGAAGGTTTAGGCCTGGCAAGTGGGTACACGTGTCAAGTCGAATTGGCAGTTTAAAACTGCACACACAGACACTGCAGTGGCAGGTCTGAGCCATGTTTATAGAGCTACTAAAGTGGGTGTAACAACCAGTGCTGCAGGCCCACTAGTAGCATTCATTTACAGGCCCAGGGCACCTCTAGTACTGTACTAGGGACTTAACAGTAAAATCAAATATGCCAATCATGGATGAACCAATTACTTACACATTTTGTATAGGAGCACTTGCAATTTAGCACTGGATAGCAGTGGCAAAGTGCCCAAAGTAACAAAACCAGCAGAAACAGAGTCCAGCACACATCAACAATCTGGGAAACAGAGGCAAAAAGTTAAGGGAGACCACTCCAAGGATGAAAAGTCTAACACAAATTATGGTAAGTATTTGAAAATGACTGTACAAACAAAGCATGAATCTAAAATGACGAATGAGAGTCTGTGTGTTTTAAATAAAGACAAACAGAATTTATCAGTGAATATAATGAGAGAGAAGTTAAAATTCTGAGGAATTCAGAAGAGAAAGTTGTGCATGAACAGTTAGATGCAGAGGCCTAATTTAGAAAGTCAAATATACATCCTAAATTGAGAATGGAACATGAGAGAATGGGAAAATTATAGTTCGAAGAAACGAAGAAAAATCCAAAAGATAGTAAGGTGCAAATGTGGGAGAAAGTGAGTGGGAAAGAAGCTATGAAGTGGGTGGAAAATATTTGCAGAAATATATGGAAAGAATGCTTATTTTAATTTGCAGAGATATTGAATTGGGTCATGCTAAATGGCTTTAGTTTCTCTAGAATTCCCTCATCCGCCATTAAGGCCACAGACGACTCCTGCCCTTCTTGTGGCGGAAATCCGTCTGTGGTCATAATTCAGCGAACGGATGGTAGCTACGGTGATGGTCTTTTGGTGGCCGTCGTCCTGGCTTTAGACTGTTTTTACCGCCATTGTCATAATGAGGGCCTTAGTCTTTAAAGATCAAAGTCTTATCCAGCCTCAGTATCAAAACAAGTGATCCACAGAAAGATGAAATTCCTGTCCTAATGAACATACCGTCTGAGATTTTTCTAGTCTGTATTCTCAATTAATTCAATCTGTCATCCTCCCTTTATGTTCGGGCACTCAATTTGCAAAAAGTAAGCATTTACTAGCACAATCACCTATTTATATATCGTCGACCCCACATTCAAATATTCAATTGACTTCACCTCCTCTAAAGAACATGGCCTCCAACCGCATATCAATAGCCCCATACACTCACTAGTAATCAACCCGCTTATCTTCTATCAATAACCAAGTCATATTGCCCTAGCCCCTAATTCTCCTATCATCTGTGGCCCCCTAAATCCACTCACAAAACTTGTTTGAATATAACTACTAACATATATTTAATACGTTCTCCTTATTCAGCACGTGATATTACCAGACCCCCAGTCTTTACTCCGCCAACTCAGCGGTATGATTCTGCTTGTGATACGTTGGAGTGCACTTCCTATAGGGAATTCATTCCATTTTCTACTTCCTTTTTAAATCCCCCACTGCATGGACCTTGAAAATGGACTCTACTTACACTCACGATGACCTCAACTGTCCCATGAAGCTATAAACAAGTCCATTTCAACGCGTTGGTGATTGTACTAACAGAACATTACTGCCATGCCCCAATGACTCATGCTGCTAGTAAAACACCAAGATTCTTTCACTTTGATTTTAAATTCTCTCTGATTTAAATATTGATGCTGCCAACCCACCTGTAATTTGCTGCTTAAGTGTCAGCTTCAAAGTATAATTTCATGTTATCAGTCTCATCCATTTTTAAGAAGAATTATATTACTATGTTTTTAAGCACCAAAAACATATTAGGTGGTATAAACAGTAAATACACCAATAAAATCCATTCCACAATCAAACTTATAGATGGGATCTTTACCGCCAACAATCAATTTATCAAGAAAAGCGCCTCTATCCAACAAATAGTCATCCTCTACCATTCGTAAAAACGACACTCCTATCCTAAGGAGGTCCTTATTAGTGGGTTGAACATCAAATAGCGCCGAACCAAACAATGCCCAAACAAATCCAAAAACTACATCAAGTCTTCTTGTCATCTCACATGTATAACTGATACTCCCACCCCCAATCTCATTGGCCACTGCTAGTTCCACATACCTGTGCATTTCATAATACTATTCAAAAGGTGACCATCCAACAATTACTTTTATATGTGGTAAGCTGAACCGATCATCATTACCAGTCTATAATGCTATCTCTATAACCCCACCCCCAGTTTCCTTCAGATCTTTTCACAAACCATTCATTAAATCCCCAAAAATATTTCAATTCTTGATCAGTGTTTAAGCGAAACTCCACAGCTCTCAATCGCATTATCCATAACGATTCTCTCCTTCTAAGGTGCAGTTCCCTATTACCACCCTGAGGGTTCCTAGGTAAATGCTCTATCCCAAAGAATTTAAACCCCTTATGTGTCTTTTGTGAATCACATTTCTTGATGTGTAGGGCAATTGGATATTTGTCATCATCCTGTTTAACTGCCCTACAGTGTTCACTAATTCTGATTTTAAGTGGACGAATTGTACTCCCAAAATAAATATGTTCAAATTTACACAATATCATGCAAAGCACAAAGGTTGTATCACAATTTATGTTTGTTTGAATCTGAAAATTCTGACTCCCAAACCCTCCAAGTTCCTTTTTACCATGCCACACCTATTTACAAACCCCACATTGACAACACTTGAAAAAACCTCAATTTAGTTCAGATAACCAATGATCCAGAGTCTGATATTTTGTGTAACTGGAAACGAGAAGACTTTTCAGAGATCTCCCCTTCTGGTAAGTAAACTCAGGTCTATTTGTGCTGCAACCCCCTAACGTAACATCCTGTTTCAAAATATTCCAATGCTTTCTCACCACTGTTTGTAGAATATTTGAAGTCCCTGTATAGTCTGTTATCAATCTAATTCTGTTCTTATGTTAGTCCCTACTGCCACCTGCTACACTCTGGTACTTCAGAGAGTCCCCGCTAGAGGTCCGAGTGGATCTCTGTTGAGCTTTCTTTATATCCTGTTCTTGGTAACCCTTGGCTCTAAATTGATGATCCACATCCTGTACACATTATTGGAATCCCACATCCCTGCTACAATTCCGTCTAGCCCTTATAATCTGGCCAAAGGGTATTGCCTGGATCAGGTGCCTCGAGTGTGCACTGGATACATGTAAAATCGAATGACAAGATGTTGGTTTTTGATAAAGTCTACTTTGAATCTTACTTTCCTCAATAAAAAGTTCCACATCTAAAAATTCTATACACTTCGAGCTACGTTGATAGGTAAATTTGATGATCATATCATTTCATTAAAAAAATCACAGAATTCTATAAACTGCTCACTGGTACCTGTCCAAATCATAAAGCAGTCATCTATATATTGATCCCATTATGTCCCAGGGCCCTAGACCTACTCCTCTTCAAACCACCCCATAAAGAGGTTTGCATTAGAAGGAGAAACTCTAAAGCCCATAGCTACTCCCTGCTTTTGTCTGTACCATTCCTTATTAAACAGGAAAAAATATGATTTAAAATCAAATCCACCATATCCAACAACATATCTGTGTGTTCCCATAAACTTTTATTGAGTATATGACATAGTGGTGGTAAGCCATTTTCATGTCTTATGCTTGTATATACTGCCACCACATCCAGTGTCACCATAGTAATACCATTTTTCCCATTGTGTATCTCCCAATAAGCTCAAAACATGTTTTATGTCTTTAATATAGGATAGAAGATTAGATACTAAGGGCTGCAAGAATACATTCACAAATTCTGGCAACCTTTCAGTAGGGCCCCCTATCCCAGACACTATTGGTCTCCCTGGAGGAAAAGGGAGATTGTTGTGAATTTTAGGAAGAGTGTAAAAACAAGGAAACCTTGGATGATCAACCCTTAAATACATGTATTCATGATTCTCTAATAAAAACTGTTGAAGCCATATTTTTAGGGAGTTATTGATCTTGTTCGTCAGACTCAATATAGAATTATGTGTCAACCTCTCATAACAATTTCTGTAATTTAATTGAGTATAAATGTCATTTTATATAATCTCTACGATTTATAACCACAATGTAGTTCCGATGTGACTTGACAAGAAGCATTTGGGTACATGTGATTATTGAATTAAAGCATCATAATGTGGTGTGCATCACCAGACAGCAAAATCTCAGAAGCTGCTGGAAGCTGTCTTAAAAATAAGTTATTGCTATCTACTTTACTATTATGTTTTGATTTGCCTGAAGTGTGTTATTACCAGCCATGCAGTGTTGAATCTGAAGATTCTGCTCATTTTCCTACTAAAGACTTTGTCCATGTCTCTTTTGATTTTACTGTTCATTTTGGACTTAGAATTATTCTGATTTTCTGACTATGTACTTTGCATTTGAGTCTTCATGGCAGATTTAACATGTATTCTGAACCTCTTTATTTTTTTATATTTTATATTATACCCTTTAACTTTCCACTCATCTTAAACCCAGTTATTCTTTGATCCCAGTTGCCTATTTCATGATTCTGCTAAACCGATGTTGGGCCTGATGTTGAGGAAAGTGTTCTTTAATGCATGATCAATGGCAATGGAGCAGAATTTGTAAGGTAAATTATGGGGTTATCTAAATTATAGGGTGCACAAAAATCTGGGGCTCTGGTCCAACAGCTGTAAAATAATTGGATACTAGTTGAGGAGGATGTGAGTCCTACTCAAATTACAAGTCTACAATTCAATTGGGTTCAACACGCACATTCAGTAAATAAACCTAGACTCAATCCCAGGTATCTATAGGTTCAACTTAGGAAAATCATGTATAATTTTTAGCAGTGCCAAAAAATTCAAAAAGTCACAATAAAACACACTAAACATCCACAAGCAATTTCTAAACATAGATCAATCAATCAATCAACTTGTATTACGCACTACTCAATCATAAGGTATCAAGGCACTGGGGCGTGACCTCAGAGATCAGTCGAAGAGCCATGTCTTGAGGTACTTCCTGAACTGAGGCAGCAACGGCGACTGTCTGAGGTGTGGTAGTAAGGTGTTCCAGCCTTTTACTGTCAGGTATTAAAAAGATCTTCCTCCAGAAGAGGACTTCCTTATTCGGGGTACGTTGGCGAGTGACTGTTGGGACAAGCGAAGGGGCTGGGGGAGGAGTAGCAGTTGATGCGGTTGTTGAGGTAGTTGGGTCCGTCGTTATGGAGGGCTCTGTAAGCGTGTTTGAGGAGTTTGAAATTTATCCTCTTCTCGACGGTGAGCCAGTGGAGGTACTTCAGATGTTCTGTGATATGTTCTTGGCGGCGGATGTATAGGACGAGTCTGGCGATGGCATTCTGAATCTGTTGTAGCTTGTTCAGGTTCTTCTTGTAGGTTCCGGCATAGAGGGCATTGCAGTAGTCAAGTCTGCTTGTGATAAGGGCGTGTGTCATGGTTTTACAGCAGACGGTTGGTAGCCATCTGATGATCTTTCGTAGGAGTCGGCAGGTGTGGAAGCAGGTGGAGGCAACAAAGTTTACCTGCCTGGCCATGTTGAGTGTTGAGTCAAGGATGATGCTGAGGTTGCGTGCATGGTCTGTGGGGTTGGGGGGTTTGCCGAGTGTTGAGGTCCACCAGGAGTTGTCCAAGGCCGACTGTGAAGATCCAAGGACAAGGATCTCAGTTTTGCCCCAGTTCAACTTGAGGCAGCTTTCCCTCATCCAAGTGGCTACTGCTTCCATACCGTTTCTGAAATTCTTCCTGGCTATTGATGGGTTCTCGGTCAGGGGGAGGAAGCTTCACAAGAAAAATAACACCAAAACAATCATAGTCCAAATAGGGGAAAAGGAAATATGTTTTTTAAAGATTTAAGGCATGAGCAGCTAAGTGCCAATCAGAAGTCAATGTTCCTGGTTGACCAGGCCTTAGGTGCAATTTAAGGCTAATTGTGATGGTGTGCCGGTCAGATATCACAAAATGGTCATCCTGACCAAAATTGTACCTTCTGGCTCAGGACCTGATTCAGATATTGGCAGATTGGTTACTCCATCACAACGGTGTAGGATACCCTGTCAGTTGAAATCTAAATCCTAATATTTCCTAAGGGATTTAGATTTCAACACATGGGATAGCCGTCACCACTGTTGTCGAAGTAAGCCTCAACAAGGCCTACTAGTGCAAGGGGTTCGCCCTTCTCTGCACAAAGTCCTCAGACCATATCGGAAGCAGTTGGCACAGAAACTGAAATAAAAGACAAAGTTTATTAAACCTCATGAGATGGTTCTACAGTTCGAACAGCATCCTTCGGTAATGTTTGAAGTAGCACACTGAACTAAGAGAGCATGGTCCTTTTATACCCACACAGGGGCTAAAAGAAGGTGGTACAATTATAGAAGCAAGACTTACATACATATAAGGTCATATGGAAATGCACAGTCGACAGGTAAGAGGGGCTAACAGTTTTCAAGGACTAGTTGACACATTACTGTCTGTTACTGATTACTAACAGCTGCAGATCTTCCTGGGCATGTGCGAAAGTGGGCGATGCTAAATATAACTTGTCACTAGACAGATTTCAAAAGTTGTTAACAGAAAGGTAGGACAGAGCACATGGCGAGCACATGGCAGAGAAAATGGCTGCCATGAATACAAAATGGATTCTGCGAAATGTTCACAATAGTTGCTAAATACAAGATGTCTTCTGCTAATGCTTAATCTAATCGCTATTAAATTACAACAGACGACCCTTTCAGCATTAGCTGAAGACATTTGTCTTTCTGGGATAATCTAAATATTCATCTTGTATATTTATGCTCATCATTTCAGCTATTTCCTTATCTAACATGTGTTGTACTTTCATTTCTGTAATATTTCTTTTGGTAGGCATACAAGCAGTAATACACATGGAGCAGAACATTGGACCACATTGAATACAGATACAGCATGTGAAAAATATTGCAATCATTACAGACAGGATAGTCAGTAGTTTCCAGCCCCAAGCAGAAACAAGAGCCCAAAACCATCCAGAAAAAGTCCAAGTACTAGTTTCTGTATGGATTTCTGCAGCCATTTTAGGCAATTTAGATATTGCATCATATACTGAAGGTGAGTGATCTGGAATGAAAATGCAGCAACTACTACCGATGATGCGACACGCACCACCTCAATCAGCTAATATCACATCTAGTACCATACGATTTTGGAGCGCTACAATCCTCGCAATTTGGAGCTCCTCTGTAATATTCCCAAGTGCTAGAGCTGCCTGATTGGTAACAGCTTCCACAACCCTAGTCAATCGTCTCACTTTCCTACTGTTTAATGCAGCACCCACAAAGGAGAACAACCCTAAATTAAAATCAACATATTGTCGCAGGCTAGTGTCAGTTTGGTCTACCTCATTTGTACTTATTGTCCTTTTATATCTATTTTTAATAATGTCATTGAACAGTTTAAAATCTCGGTGATATGATGCAGGGGCCATAAACACAGGGGGTAATAGAAAAGATACATAACACACACCTGACCACCCAACAGGTAGTTGGTAATATCCATAGTTACCACAAATAAAATATGTATTATGTGAAGCTGTAAAACTACTATTATTTACACCCTTAATAGTCAAATCAAGGTACAATCGCTTATCCCCACTGGAATTCGCCCAATGAAATCACAAATTGTTCCCTCTTGTCAGAGTCTCTTATATTTGTGAAGACATATGGTATTGAAACATTGTCCAGTTGATACTCTTCCCATTCCCATTTAGTTTCTTTGGCTTGGGGATACCCATCTTTGTCTTGGTAGCATACTTTATTAAGGCAAAAAAGAAGTCCGCCCTCTGTACGTTTTCCAGATGCAAACAAAAGCGAGCACCAAGCTTGACAAGAACCATTGTGTGAAAAAGGAAGAGGAATGAAAGGTGTTCCTCCTTTCTTTTGATGCGCAGGTATCATTCCACATACCCAACAGTTAGTAGTATTTGTAGCATTATGAGTATGATGCAACATCGGAATGAAAGTATTATTGAAGTACGATTGACGGTGCTTCTGCTCCTGATAGGGAAGCGTAAAGTAATAGTGATCCTCTGGTACTGGAGTAGTGGCAACAAGAAACTCACGAGAAGGAGCCTTCTTTTCAACAAACCAGGTGATTAATGCTATAACCACCAAAACAACAACAAACCACATAGTACTAATGATCAGTTTGTTATTCATTTTAGCAACAGTGATAATCGACCCTTTCAGAAATTAATTAAAAACATTAGTTGGAGCTCTTATCCCTGGGCATCCGCTGATTTCTTCACCACGGGCCAAGACTGGTGTCACTACTCTAATGCATGGCTGATCCCCCCCCCCTTGCCACATTGGCTCTCTGTTTCACTAACCCAGGGCGGTAGCTCAACCAGTTTTCTCCAGCACTACGGGGTCTTTCCTCGGAGTCAAATTATATCGCAACACTCCAGAAATCTTATGGTCCGGGAAGAACTCTGCAGATTCCTCAGATGATATAGCACGGCCTTTCTCCGTAGTCAAAATCTCTTGATGATCGGTCAGCACAGCAGGTTCCACCAAGGTAGGTAGCACTCTCTTGCAGTGAGTACTATGGACCCAATTCTTTCGGTTCGTCATTCGAATTGCTGTCCTTGTCGCAAGGAGCACCTGCTCTGGGCCTCGCCACCTTGGTTCCAAGCTGCTTGATCTTTCAAAGGACTTAATCATCACCTGGTCACCTGGTCACTAGGTCGGAGTTCATGGCCTTCACCTGTAGATCTGTCAGGAAGTGCTTCTCGAACCTGTTGATGAATAGAAACCAAATTGTCGGTTAACTGTGCCAAATAATCATTCATCAGGACACAAGGTACATCATATACAGAATTTGGTTTAGGAACTCCCCAAATGTTCATTGGCCTTCCAAACAATATTTCGTATGGGGTAAGGCCTATTCGAGAGTGTGCCACTGACCTAATAGACAATAATGCCAACGGTAATGCATCCGGCCAAGTTAAGGATGTGGAAGCCCGTATCTTCGCTAACTTCAGCTTCAAAGTAGCATTATACCTTTCCACCAACCCTGCTGATTGTGGGTGGAAAACTGCATGGAACTTCTGTTTGATCCCTAATCCTTTCAGGACATACTTAATAACTTCCCCAACAAAAAGAGGTCCGTTACCATTCCATAAAAGTCTGCAAACACCAAACCAAGGGAAAAATTCTTTCAAAAGCACCTTCACTGTGGTAATGGCAGTATTATCCTTTGTGGGGTACGCCTCTTTCCATTTACTGAAGGCACATACCACCACCAAGACATACTTTAAATTGTTGCAGCGTTTAAGCTGAATATAATCCATTTGTAGAACTTCGAAAGGTGCAGTTGGTGTAGCAAGCCCTCCTGCAGGAGTTCGTGTCCCTTTTCCAGGATTGTATTGTAAACAGTTCAAAAAAGACTGTACTACTCTCTTAGCTGTACTGGAAATTTCTGGATGCTCCCAAACTTGCGTAAGCAACTTCGTTATTGTTGAAGCTCCAACATGTGCCAGCCCATGTGCCATCTGAACCATAGGTTGTACAAGAGCTATAGGCAATTTCCATTTATCGATCTGCTTATTCCGCCAACAGCCCTCATCATCCAATTCTCCTTCTTCAGACCATTGCTCACGTTCTTTCACGGAAGGAGATTTCTGTATATCTAATACGTCTTGTCTAGCATTATGCCAACATTCAGCTTGTGACTTAACTACATACATAGAAGTAGTACTTTGCTGCATCGCAGTCTCACGTGCTACGCGGTCCGCAAGGGCATTAACTTGCCCTATCTTATCAGTCACTTTCTTGTGTGCACTACATTTCACAATAGCTAGTTGCTTTGGATATGTCAATGCAGCCAAGAGGTTATGCACTAATTCTCCGTGCATTATCTGCATCCCGTGGGATGTGAGAAAGCCTCTCTCCTTCCAAAGCAAACCAAAATCATAAGCTACTCCAAAAGCATAGCGGCTGTCTGTATAAATGTTCACACATAAGTCAGTACTAAGTTCACATGCTTGTGTCAAAGCTATTAGTTCAGCTGCTTGAGCTGACTTCTGTGGTATACGAGCTGTCTCCCTACCGTGTGTATTGTGGTGATTGCATATGCAGCTGAGGTCGTACTGTCTGGCAACTTCAAACAAGACCCATCAACCCACAATTCCCCGTCTACATCTGGAAGGGGCGTATCTTGTAAATCAATACAACCCTTTGTCTGTTCTTCGGTAAGGAATATACAATCATGTGTTTCTTGTGACTGAGGCTGAGTCACCGGATATGGCAACAAAGTGGCTGGATTTAGTGTTGCACATCTCTTCAGTGTAATGTGAGGAGCCAGCAATGCCAATTCATGTCCTGTCAGGCGAGCAGTAGTTAAATGTTGTGTCTTTGTTTGATTTAAAAGAGCATCAACCGCATGGGGTACTAACACCAACAGCTTATGTGTCAAAACTATCTTTTCACTCTGACGTATTGACACAGCTGTTGCGGCAACTGAACGAAAACACCCAGGCAACGCTTGAGCGACAGGATCAAGTACAGGTGAAAAATATGCACTGGGACACTGCTGATCGCCATGTGTCTGTACTAAAACTGACAATGCACATCCATCTTTCTCATGTACGTAAATAGCAAAAGGCTTCATGTAATCTGGAGTACCTAACACTGGTGCTGGACAAAGGGCTTGTCGTAGCTGCCGGAAAGCAGTCTCACATTCATCTGTCCATGGGAGCGGCATTGGAGTATCTTTAGTCAAAAGTGCTAGCAAAGGTTTGACAATGTGTGAAAACCCTAATATCCATTGCCTACAAAAAGAAGTAAGACCAAGGAATGCACGAAGATCTTTCTGAGTAGAGGGTACTGGTGTGTCTAAAATTGCTTGAATACGATCTGATGTAAGTGCAGGGCCCTCCTTAGACAAAAGGTGACCTAAATAGGTTACCTCTGGTCTACAATATTGCAATTTCTTTTGTGACACTTTATGATGGTGTGAATCAAGAAAAGAAAGTAAGGACAAAGTGCACTTTTCACATTGCTCAGGGGTATCAGCTGCCAACAAAATATCATCAACATATTGTATGAGAGCCACACCTTCAGGCAAAACAAAAGAATCAATTTGTCGTTTTAACGCTTGACTATAAATACTAGGACTCTCAGTATAGCCTTGTGGAACTCTGCAAAATCTATATGATCGTTTATTCAAAGTAAAGCCAAACAAATATCGGCTGTCAGGATGAATAGGGATCGAAAAGAAAGCATTTTTCAAGTCTATCACAGAGAACGTAGTTGCTGTCGGGGGAACCAAAGTAAGACGTGTTGTGATGTCAGATACCACAGGATATTGTGGTACCACAATCTTATTGACTTCTCGTAAATCAATAATGAATTGGTAAATCCTAGTATCAGTATCCTTTTTCAGAATAGGAAGAATCGGACTGTTACAAACATTATACAGAACTTCCTCAACAACTCCAACTGCAATAAGATCATGCACAATTCGTGTGAGTGCTTCTTCGCCCTCCTGTGAAATTTTGTATTGAGGCACACGTGGCAATACAGCTCCCTCCTTGACACTAATATGTACTGGTGGAATAATCATTTGTCCCACATCAGTATCTGAAGTATCCCACAAAGTACTAGGGAGTGAATCTAATGCAATATCCTCTTTAACAAGACAAACTCTTTCCATCACAGGATGATTATCATTCAAAATAACACGCACCCCTTCAGGAGAGCATCGTATTGTAGCCCTGAAATACTTGAGCATATCAAGACCCACAATATTGTCTGGTGTATTTGGAGAAAGCAAAAATGGACATGGAGCAGTACATTTATCAACATGGAATGCAAGTGGTTGTGACAATGGGTTAGGGGAAAGTGTTCATCAAAACCTATCGATGTAATGGTTAAGACAGACAGGGGAGCCCTTGGAATCAATTGTTTAGACAAGGCGCTACGAGTAGCTCCTGAATCAACCAGAAACTGATCAGTAGAACCCAAAACATGTGCTGTAACATAGGGACCCCTCTGATCTACTGGAACTTCAACTGATTCCTTACCCCATCCTTGGCAATCCTAAGCATAAGCAGAATCTTGGAAATCAGGCTGCATGTAGTTAGACATCTGATATTGGTTCCATCTATCAAAAGTGTTAAACCCATCCTGCCCTCGTACATTAGCTTCAACCCTAGCATGATCATTCATGCTTCTTCTAGGCCCTGAATATCCTGAGCGATTTCTCATTTGTCCCCGACCACGTGAACACTGCTGAACACGTAGTGCTGGACAATCGGCAGCCCAATGCCCAAATTTCTTACAATGCGCACACTGATCAACAGACAAATTTGAACGAGTGTAAGAAGAACCATAAGATCCACGTCCACCTCTATCACTACCTCTAAAAGGCGAACCATAAGCTTGAGCCAACATAACCTTCGTCTTTAATTCTTTAATCTTTTTATCCTCGCTACCTTTTGCTTCTAATTCCTGACGTTCATAATACTGAGCCATAGTCAAAAGAGAAACCGGAGTAGAGGTAGTCCATGAACTTTCACTAGCTTTTAGATGACTAGCTATTCCTGGTAACAGATTTGCAACATATTTATCGACAAACAAATGTCTGCCCGTATCATCTGACAATAACTGGCCGCTAAAATCATGAAATGCTTCTTCAAAGCATGTAAAGAAATCAGAAACCGATTCATCTGCCTTTTGCTTACAGGACGCTAAAACAGTCCAATCTATCTTTTTAGGGGGAATAAGCGTTTTTAACTTAACTAATATGGCTGCGGGAAGATCTAGAATCAACTGATATGGCTTTTTCGCAGGTTAGAACAAATATTTATACAAAGACCAAGGCACTTGTAAAATAATGTATAATTGTAAAGTCCGTAGTTGGTAATTCTTGACTTCTTAACTCAATGAAACGATCCAATTAGTATGGCCTCGTGAACAAAGTTCATAATGATCCGATTCAATTAATATGCCCCCGTGAAAAAAGTTCAGAGAAAATCCATGAAGTGAAAATTTCATCTTTAATATCTCACAACCATCCAGCCAACACGTGTTTCGTCATGGGAGTGAATACTCCCTGCCACTAATTCAAGGCTGCAAGGAACATCAAAAGGCAATCACTGTACATAATTCTACAAACAAAAAATGAATTCATACATAAAAATTCAATGATCAACTATATAGTGAGAGTAAATCACGAGAAGGAAAAATATAAATTTAGTTGTGAGAACCCCTCTTCACATTATAGACTGAAGAAATTCATCACATAGTATAAAGTGATAATACAAAAGTTTGAAAAAGACACAGCCTACGCACCATCTGGCTTAGAAACAGCGGGAGGAGAAGAGGCCTGAACCACAAGAAGAGTGCTGAGTGAGTCCACAATATGTGCAAAGATACCACAAATCAATTGCAAAACCACACAAAAACCTATGTAAAACCGTATACACAAATTAACATAGTGCACTTCATCTATCGGAAGTGAGTTACCATGCACCTGCAATAATTGTGAAAACGCCAAAAATTAAAAACCACACTAAAGCACAAAATTATACAACAAACCTCAGTCAAATGCGACGTAGGACATAATGATGCCCTCAAAATTCTTGGCCAAATACGTTACTCCACTCTAAAGTGCAAGAAATTAATATAAAGTTAATTACAAAGAGGAAACAATCAGAAGGGCAAGAGGTCAAAAGAAAATATATATATATATATATATATATATAAGAATTGACCATATAGGTTGGACAACAAACCGATATCTCGTCCCCCTTGGTTAAACATAAACAGCTATCAGAGAATCTGTCCCTTCTAAAAGGGTCCTTAAGTTCCGATATTATGGCAATCTCACATGAAACCACATCATTATGCAGAAATTTCGGCATCGATTAAATGTGCATGGAGTAACCACCCTCAAAATTTAAGCGCTGACATCATATCCAGGACCCAAACCCTCGCTCACCTGCAATATCCTGCTAGGTAGTTAGTGTACCTCAGAGCCAAAATAAAAGGCTTCGAAACATATGGATGGCGAACCAAAACTATGTCCACCCCGTTATTTAAAGGAAAAATTATAACGAGAGCTTGATCTCTTCTCGCAAGAAGAGATAGACACTACGTGCGTTCTGATCCTCGAACGCACGTAGAGTGCACCTACGAGAAAAACACGGGTCTCCTCAGGCATTGATCATCCGCAGCGAGATCCCAATCCTTCGTCGCGACCAATTCGTTGGGCGTCCGAGTCGCCGATGAGTCCCTGTTCGGGCGCCAATTTGTCGAAGTAAGCCTCAGCAAGGCCTACTACTGCAAGGGGTTCGCCATTCTCTGCACAAAGTCCTCAGACCATATAGGAAGAAGTTGGCACAGAAACTGAAATAAAAGACAAAGTTTATTAAACCTCATGAGGTGGTACTACAGTTCGAACAGCACCCTTCCGTAATGTTTGAAGTAGCACACTGAACTAAGAGAGCATGGTCCTTTTATACCCACGCAGGGCTAAAAGAAGGTGGTACAATTATAGAAGCAAGACTTACATACATATAAGGTCATATGGAAATGTGCAGTCGACAGGTAGGAGAGGCTAACAGTTTTCAAGGACTAGTTGACACATTACTGTCTGTTACTGATTACTAACAGCTGCAGATCTTACTGGGCATGTGCGAAAGTGGGAGATGCTGAATATAACTTGTCACTAGACAGATTTTCAAGAGTAATTAACAGAAAGGTAGGACAGAGCACATGGCGAGCACATGGCAGAGGAAATGGCTGCCATGAATACAAAATGGATTCCGCGAAATGTTTACAATAGTTGCTAAATACAAGATGTCTTCTGCTAATGCTTAATCTAATTGCTTTTAAATTACAACACTGTGAAGGAGCAACCCATCTGTCATATCTAAATCAGGCCCTTCGTCTCTAAAATGAAGTTGAACCCCTTCAGTGGAGCAAGGATGTAGGCTGTCTTTGGCAAAATCCTCCCAAAGTTGGGTGGACCACCGAAGCTGAACTTGAAATTGGCATCCACCAAAGTCCTCTTGTTGGGCAAATACTTTTCACTCCTTCACCGAGTCAAGGTTTCTACCTTCTTTGTTAGGGTCTAATTTGGAGTTTGGGGGACAATATATTCCATCACAAACATGAAGGATATCCCGTCCGCCATATTTCAAGTACACAATATCCAATGGCACTTGTAATATGGTAGATCGGATTTCTGTCATGTTTGTGATGGAGTAACCTGTCCCCTGAACTCTTAGTCAGGCACTTAGGGGAAGATTTACAAGTCAAGAGCACCTCCTTGCGAAACATTAGCACCATTTTGTTATGCTAATGTGGCATTAGAAAGGCGTTTTTGCTGCACCGGATTTACAAAGTGGCTCAATGCATGCATTGCTCCACTTTGCATCCCCTTGTGCCACATTATGCCGGTGCCAGGCAAAATGTATGCAAAGGGGGGTATTCCAGTGTTAGGGGGCACGCAAACATTGTACAGCAAAATCTACAAGATTTCACTGTGCAATTTTTGGCATTATTTTGCTCAGAGCAGGCATTAAAATGATGTGCCCATATTAACTCATGGGCCTCCTTGCACGTTGCTCCACTAGTGTCAACATTCTTTATGCTAGAGGAGCAAAGCACCACAATAGCGTCAAAAGGTTGACACTATTGGCCTAAAGTGCACTATGGTATTGTTAAGTGGGGCAGTGGCAACGGAAGAAAACTGGTGCATCAGTGCTGGTATGCCAGTTTCTTGTAAATCTGCCCCTTAGTTTCCTTCTTGGAGCTCAACTTCCTCCTGTATCAAACCTGGAATATGTACTGGATAAAGTCCTCTCAAAGTTAAACACAATTGCTGTGAAGTCCCGCTACAGCTCCAGAGATCTTTGAAATTCACACATTTTATATCCAAACGTTTCAGACTTTCTGAAGCTACTCTTCTTGGCCATTTCCAATGCTCTGAGGACATCAGGGACTGCATATATGGGCCAGGACTCACTCCACCAGAGGCCACCAGCAGGAGCCAGTCCAGGTCCAGTTGCTACTGATCAACTGGTTACTTTAAGAAAAAGTGCCTTGCAGCTGGTGTCCCTGTAGCCACACAGAAGATCAGCCAACTGGCCCTTGGAGTCCCCTTCTCTGTCCCGCGTACAGGTAGGAGCAGGTTCATTTCCTCAGTTTTCCACACAGGTGACAGACATCAGATCCAGTCCTCTTCAGTTCTTCAGCAGGTTCAGATGTTTTGATGTGCTATGGGTGAGATACCACTATTGTAGGATTCACTGGCAAGTTGGTGTGGGTGCCTCTTGGACACCCCAACCAATGAGAAAAAGTTCCTAAAGGCAAACCTTCACACTTCTTGCAACACATCATGTATACCCTATTGCAAAGTACCCAATGATACACTGTTCTGAACTAAATGAAAACTTTCAATACTCTTTTGTCCTGGGAGCCCCCTGCTGTGCCAGCCAGGGATGTATTTGTTGAATGAGCAATCTACTTCTCCTCAATGACACAAATGTGGGAAAGAAGAAACGACACACGCCAACCCGACCAGAGGAGGAACGACGCACATTCTTGCTTGCATTGCTGGCCATTTTTCAATACACGCTTGCCCGTGCAGCTTTTCTTTTTGACGGCACCCAGGTACTTTTGCGCGCTAACAACGTTCTCAAGGTTTTCTAAAGGATTCTTGATTTTTAAATCCATAACTTGACTTGTGTATGTTGGATTTTTGTCATTTTGGTCTTATTTTGTTTAAATACATATTACCTATTTTTCTAAACCTGTGTTGTGTTATTTTGTAGTGTTTTCACTGAGTTACTCTGTGTGTTGGTACAAATACTTCACACATTGCTTCTGAAGTTAAGCCTGCCTGTTGATGCGAAGCTACCAAGTGGGTAGGCGTGGGTTAACTGAAGGTGAATCTCCTTTACCCTGACTAGAGTGAGGGTTCTTGCTAGGACGGGGGTAACCTGACTGCCAAACAAAGCCCCCAATTCTAACATTGGTGATCAACGGTTGGGCTTGGACTTGTATTTGTACTTGACATACAGTGATTAAGTGTATACTACTGTTTTCAGTGCAGACCATTACGTGACCACATACTACTTATCTTTGTGATTTTTGTTTTTTTCTCTTTTTTTATTTTTCCCTACTTCCATTTGGTGGTAATCCTTGATTGACTTTTGACCCGCATTTAAGAACTTGTTTTTCTGCTTTTGGAACTTTGCACTTTTAACTCTTCATTACGTCTCAGTCTGGAGATGCATCAGCTGGAGCTGCTTTTGATTTACAGAAACTGGAGACCTATGCAGTTGCCCAGTTGAGGCAGTTCTGCAAAAACCTTGCTTGTCCCATTAAGGACTCCACTAGGAAGGAGGAGCTGCAAAAGGCACTGAGGGCCTGGGTAACAGCCAAGGGAGCTGAGTGGCACACAGAGGGGGAGGAGAATGATGAGGAGGAGGAAGAGCAATCCATCCACAATGGTGTAGTGGGTGGGCCTGTTATGGCCAGGGAGAGGGTATCCAGGGCAGCTAGCAGTGTGTTATCCAAGGGTCTGACTCCTGAAGAGTTGCAGGACAGACAGTCAGAGAGGGTTCACCTGTTGGAGATCGAGAAAATGAGGATGGCCATAGAAGAGAAAAGGTTATTGTAGGCTCATGAGCTCAGCTTGAGGGAGCTGGATCGGAGGAGCCAGTCTAGTAGGGATTGTGGCAGCAATAACACAGTGCACCCTGAGGGAAGGGTGCACAGTCCTAAGGACCTTGTGAAGGATTACAAAAGGGAGGATGACATACTGGGGATATGAGTCTGTTCTCCATATAAATCTGGTCCCTGAAGCTCCTTGGGGGGTGGGTCTGTAAAAACACTTCGAGGTAGAGGGAAGGGATACTCTAACATCCTTAGGAGATCCTCAGGGGCTCACTCACCCTATCATGAAGTAGGCCCTGATCACAAGTGATGGTCTCATCCCTGATCAGTATAAGGACAAGTTTAGGTCCTATAAGAAGAAGGAATCCTACAGATGGTTAGAATGTGTTGATTCTTTTTTGCAGGTCACTGGATGGTTGGATGAAGGGTAGTAATGTATCAACGTATAAGGGGCTTTATAATTTGATTGCTTGGGATCACTTGTACAGTTAATGTTTTCCAGAGCTGCGTCAGCACCTAATTGACAGCAAGCTGACCCCAGGAAGCTTGCTCAGGAGGCGGACCGTTGGGAGAGCACCAGGGTCCAAAAGAGGTATAGGGGAAAGCATGCCAAGGGTGGTCAGGGTCCCCATCAGAAGAAGTGGGTTTAAGGGTAAACAGGGGGAGTTCTCTAAAGGGCCCCAACCTAGTTCCAATGGTAGAGAATCCCAGACCCCAGTAGTAAAGAAACCATGGGTCTCTACAGGGAAACCTACAGAGAAGGGCCCCCGCAAGTGCTTTGCATGTGATCAAGATGATCAAATGAGGGGGACCCCAAATGTCCCAAGTGGACACCGGCACCCACTGTGCTCAGTCAGAGGGTTTGGTCAGTGTAGCCTTGGGGAGGAGTTGGTTCCAGGTGAGTGGGAGCCAGCTGAGATGACCCTTTTCTCACTGGGGGACAATGAGATGGTCCAGAGGACCCTTGTGCCTAAGAAGTACAGGCGGTGGGTGACCATCAATGGACAGGGGGTGGAGGCTCTGAGAGACACAGGAGCCAGTGTGACTACAGTGATTTGTCACCTGGTGTCTGAAGAGACGATAGATCCTCATGTACTTCACCAAGTAGCTGTGGTGGACAACTCAGAGTGCCTGAGCAGAGTGGCGCAGGTTCCCTTTGAATGGGGGGGTCTCAGGTGCCTTGAAGGTATCTGTGAGTCCAACCAAGCCTGTAGATTTGCTTGGCAATGACCTGGAGTATTCCCCTTGGCAGGAGGTGGAACGCTGGTCACAGTTGGAAATGTTGGGTCTGCCTGTATGGTGTGTCTGTCTACCCGGTCTACGGCAGCCCGTCAGGTTGATCAGAAGACCTTGAAGCCTAAAAGAGCGGCCCAGGTGTCGCCAGAAGGAGGAAGGGCAAAGGGCGTAGGAAACTGGCCCCAGAAGTTCCAGTGTTCCAGGAGGAGGCTGAACCAGGGGAACAGGTGGCTGAACTGGGCGAGGTCCCTGAGCTGTCACAGTGGCAGCAGGAAGTGGGGCCCACCAGGGAAGCATTCAGTTAGGCACAGAAAACATGCCCTACTCTGGAGGGTTTGCTGCACCAGGCTGCAGACCATGCACCTTGCAAGGAGCCTGGATCACATTAGATTTAATGGGAGGATGGCCTCCTATTTAGTGAGCCTAAGGTTCCTGACCCTGGATCAGCCAGTGTGCTGGTGGTGCCCTAGTGCTTCAGAGCCTTCCTACTGGGTCTGGCTCATGATGTGCCTTTAGCTGGACATTTGGGGCAGGCAAGACCTTTTAACTGCTTGTCACACACTTTTACTGGCCCCTAATGCACAAGCACTCGGATGCTCATTGTAAGTCTTGCCCAACTTGTCAGGCAAGTGGCAAGATTGGGGGGAAATGCAAGGCCCCCCTACAACCTTTCCTTGTAGTTAGTACACCCTTTGAAAGGGTTGGTATTGACATTGTGGGGCCTCTCGATCCCAAGACAGCCATGGGCAACAGGTTTATCCTTGTCTTGGTGGACCATGCCACCCGGTACCTGGAAACCAATCTGTTGAGATTGATCACTGCCCCTGTGGTGGGCTGTGCATTGACGGGGTTTTAACCTGCATGGGTTTCCCCAAGGAGGTGGTGTCCGATAGGAGTACCAACTTCATATCAACGTACATCAAGTCTCTGTTGAAGGTGTGTGGGGTAACATACAAGTTCAACACACCTTAACACTCCCAAAGCACTGGTCTGCTTCAGAGATTCAACCGCACCTTGAAGGGCATGATAATGGGCCTGTCAGAGCCCTTGAGGCAGAAGTTGGACGTCCGCTTGTCATGCCTTCTGTTCACTTACCCGTGTTATGAGACAGGAAACCACCACCTTTTCCGGGGCGGTACCAATGACATCAAAAGTCTGGCAGAAACAGAGCACAGAAGTCAAAGAACTCACCTTTGGAGACACAGGGAACAACCACGCCACCATGGAGCCTGAGCTGCAAATATTTCCAATTATTTTCTATGTCCTACTCCACCATGAACACCAACAACAGTGAAGATGAGCACTGTGAGTACAGCTGCCTAGCACGCACGGGGGGGGGGGAAAGAGAGTGACACACACATGCAGCACACACACCCGCACCCCCAACACCATACACACAATCAGCTGCAGTACTAAAACAGATTTACCCTGTACCCCTGAGGAATAATGCAAGGACAACAGGAATGTGCTAAAGTGAGTGTGATAATATCAACACAGTAGAAATACGGAAACGCAATGTAACTGGTATATACATATGTACAGTTCAAGAGACACTACCCAGTCCTCATTGTGTGTGAGCCACAGGGCCAAAGGCCAAAGTCCAAGGGCCCACTTGTCACCTGCACCAACATGGAGAGAAGACTGCAGGGGCATCAGTTGGAAAATAGGCAGGCACCACAGGGGGACAGGGAACGGGGGCACCTCAGCCGGCAGATGGAACAAGACCACTGGTTCTGGTGAGGGTAACATGTCCTGTGCTTGGTCCTGGGGAGTTCGAGGCCACAGTCTCTCAAGTGGGTGACTTGCCCACATGCTCTGGAGGGGGCAACATGCCCTGTGTTCTGTCCTGGGGAGTGCAAGGCCACAGTCTCTCAAGTGGGTGACTTGCCCACATGCACTGGAGGGGGCAACATGCCCTGTGCTTGGTCCTGGGGAGTCATGGGCCACAGTCTCTCAAGTGAGTGACTTGCCCACATGCTCTGGAGGGGGTAACATGCCCTGTGCCTGGTCTTGGGGAGTCATGGGCCACAGCACTGGAGGGGGCAACATGCCCTGTGCTTGGTCCTGGGGAGTCATGGGCCACAGTCTCTCAAGTGAGTGACTTGCCCACATGCTCTGGAGGGGGCAACATGCCCATTGCACTGTCCTGTGGAGCGCAAGGCCGCAGTCTTTCAGGTGGGTGTCTTACCCACTGGTTCTGGAGGGGGCATCGTACCCTGTGCTATTGATTCCGGGGAGGCTGGTTTTGGTGGGTGTCTTACCCACTGGTACTGGAGGGGGCATTGTGCCCTGTGCTCTTGATCGTGGGGAGGCTGGGGTTGGTGGGTGTCTTGCCCACTGGTCCTGGAGGGGGCATTGTGCCCTGTGCTCTTGATCCTGGGGAGGCTGGGGTTGGTGGGTGTCTTACCCATTGGTTCTGAAGGGGGCATCGTGCCCTGTGCTCTTGATCCGGTGGAGTACAAGGTCACAGTCTCACAGGAAGCTGTCATGCCCACTGGAATTGCAGGGGCCAGGCTGCACAGCAGCCCCTGGAGGCGGGACTACATACCATCCACCGGTGGCGACAGCTGCTCAGTGGTGGTTGTGGGGCTGCTGCTGGGGGTGGGAGGAAGCTCCAGCCCATCCCCTGCAGCCTTGGATGGCTGCCCACTGATGGTGGTGGTGGGGAGAAGCTCCAGCCCGTCCCCTGCAGGCTCGGATGGCTGCACTACCATGATTGGTGGGGCTGGCTCTTTGCCCTTCCTGGCAGTAGCTGGGGCTGGCTCCTTGCTCTTCCTGGCAGCAGCTGGGCCTGGCTCTTTGCCCTTTCAGGCAGCAGCTGGGGCAGGCTCCTCACCCTTCCTGGCAGCAGCGGGACAGGCTCCTTGGTCTTCCGGCTCGCAGCTGGGGCAGGCAGCCTTTCCTTGAGGCTGCCCAGAGCAGGCTCCTTCAACCTCTGGACATGTGCCCTGGATCGTTTCCCACCCCGTGTGGGTGTTGAGACTACTGGGCCCGTGGACTTGGTGGCTGAGGTGCTTGCCTGGGTTTTTGCCACCCTGGCAGACGTAAAGTACGGGGAGGGGTAGGGAAGAGGTCAATGGTGGAGGGGAAAAACATATTAGGGACAATGGGGCAGGGAGAGCGGGAAGGTTTGGGAGTGGAGGGAGAAGGAGTGTTTGTAGGAGGTGTCTGTCTGCCATGTTTGGGTGCAGGTGCATGGGCTGGTTGCTGTTGTGAGGTGGATGGCTGTTGGGTGTGTGAGTGCTTGAGTTTGTGTGCCTTGGGAGGGGTAAGAAAGACACAGTAGGAGAGGACACAGGGGCATGTGCATGGATGTTGTGGAGATGTTTGCCAGTTAGGTGTGTGTTCTTCTAGGTGTGGTGGTGATGCGGGAGTGGATGAGGATGTAGTGCATGCTGGTTTGAGTGTAGACGGAACTGAGAGGGAGGTGGAAGAGGAGGAGGGGGAGAAAGTGAAAATTGTTGATGTTGGTATGTTTGCATCTGGATGGTGTTTGTGTGAGTGCCTGTGGGATGATGTGTGGTGCTTGTGTTTGCCTGTGCCACTTTTGTGTGTTGTCTTGTGTGCATCCTCGTCTGCCTGTGTGCATGGGATAGGTTAGGGTTGAGGGGAATGTGATTAGGAAGAGGAAGTTGGAGGGGGGAGGGTAGAAATAGGGACAATGGCTGCCATCAGAGAGGAGGCCAGAGCCTGGATTGATCTCTATTGGGCCGCCAAGCCAGTCTGAAAGCCCTCCAGGAATGCATTAGTCTGTTGCATCTGGGCTGCCAGCCCCTGGATGGCATTCACAATGGTTGACTGCCCTACAGAGATAGATCTCAGGAGGTCATTAGCCTCCTCACTCGGGCAGCAGGGCTCACTGGGGCAGTGCCTGAGGTGCCTGGGGCGAAGGAGATACCCACCCTCCTGGGTGAGCAGGCATGGGCAACTCGCTGAGGGGCTGCTGGGAGGGCGGTGCTGGGTCGGGGGTGGCGGCTGTAGCTGGGGTGGGCACAGAGGTGTCCACTACCACCACGGAGCCTCCATCGGAGGGGGTATGTGTGTCCGAACTGTCCCCTCTAGTCTCCGCCTTGGTACTCCCCTCTCCCTCCATCCCACTGGTGCCCTCAGCGTCGGTGGACTCTGACTCCTGGGTCCTGTGGGATGCAGCTTCCTCCTTCGCCGGTGCCTCTGCTCCTCTGCCAAATTATGCTAATGCACATGGGAACGGGGTTACAAAACTAAAATGGGGGGGAAGAGACAAAGGATACACTGGGTCAATGGCTGCACCAACACCACCGTTGGCGTACACAGCACCCTCACACACAGGGAACAGCCCTACGCACTATGCATTGCACTACCAGTCATAATTGGGAGGGGCACACACCGCCAAATGCAGAACACCTGGGACCAAGACGGCCCTGACCAGCTGTGGATGCCTACAAGCTAAGCAGCAGGATTATCACTTCAGAACCATGGCTAACATGGGACCTACTCTACAATGTCAGGCCTTGCATAAGGGGCACCCGCTGACACACATCTCCCACCCATGTACCCCCCTTCCATGTGTAAGTTGAAATGATGGGCACTGTAGTCTCTTCCTTGTGGCTGCTGTGATGCCCTCAAGCACCCATCTAGCTCTGGATAGGCCACTGCCAGTATGCGGGACATCAGGGGGGTTAGGGTTAGCAGGGCACTCCTTCCTCAATAGGAGGCCATCCTCAGCTGGGCCTCCACGGTCTTCCGTGCCCAGTGTCTCAGGTCCTCCCACCGTTTCTGACAGTGGGTGCTCTGCCTACCGTAGACACCCATGGTCCGCACGTCCTTGGTGATGGCACGGCATATATCCTTCTTTTGATGGGTGCTGACCGGAAGAGAAAACACACACAGGAAATGGTATCAGTCAGACCATCCTGCCCTTTACACTTATGGCCCACCATACCCCTTCACATCACCATTTACACACACATGGCCCAGCACAAAAGCTGTACACCGCCCAGGGGACATCCACCCACAGCCAATGTTCTCAATAGTGCTGACAAGAGTGTTGTCTGCCCTGATCAAACACATGTGCAGCTACATTGTTTTCCCCCAGGTGGAGGATTTGGCCACAGTGAAGGCTGACTTCTATGCAATGGGGCATATCCCCAACATAATTGAGGCGATTGATTGAACACATATTGCATTTGCCCCCCCCCATGCAAAATGAACAGGTGTTCAGAAATCGCAGGAGTTTCCACTCCATGAATGTACAGATGGTGTGCTTGGCGGACCAGTACATCTCCCATGTCAATGCTAAGCATCCAGGGTCGGTGCATGATGCCTTTGTCCTGAGGAATAGCAGCATCCCAAATAGGATGGCCCAACTACAGAGGAACCAGGTGTGGCTAATAGGTGAGCCCTGCTTCCCACCCAGTAGATGTTGATGTATGGGTATGGAGTGGGCCATGTAGGATAGTCTGTGCCTAAATGTTGTCCCTCGATATTTGCAGGTGACTCAGGTTACCCCAACCTATTATGGCTACTGCCCCTGTGAGGAATGCCAGTACAAGGGCAGAAGAATGTTACAATGAGGCACATGGGCAAACAAGAAAGATAATCGAACTGACCTTTGGTCTCATGAAGGCCAGGTTCAGGTGCCTCCATCTAACTGTGGGATCCCTGTGCTACTCACCCAAGAACATCTGCCAGATAATCGTGGCATGCTGCATGTTGCACAACCTTGCCTTGAGACGCCATGTGACTTTTCTGCAGGAGGAGGAGGCTAGAGAGGGCCGTGTGGCAAAAGTGGACCCTGTGGACAGTGAGGATGAGGAGGCAGAGGATGAGGATGAGGACAACAGAACAGCAGTGATACAACAATACTTCCAATGACACACAGGTAAGACAGTGTTACTTCACCTTTCATTGTCATTATTTAGATTATCCTTGGCACTGGCATGCTGTTATTTCCCATGTCTATATCCACTCACTGTACCCTTTGGCAATTCATTTTGCAAATGTTGGTACCCCACTATCACTCCTGGTGAGATCACTGCAGCCAACTACAGGTCTTTCATATTTGAACATTACTGTACAGTTGAATTGCAATGTTTGAACCTGGTTAAACAAATACATACTTAA
The DNA here is from genome assembly GCF_031143425.1 of Pleurodeles waltl. Lineage (NCBI taxonomy): Eukaryota > Metazoa > Chordata > Amphibia > Caudata > Salamandridae > Pleurodeles > Pleurodeles waltl. Next base: position 654,374,236 of record NC_090439.1, read on the forward strand.
ATAGTTTGACATACTTGAAACTTTTCAAAGGGTGTTTATTGAAGTGCTAAGAAGAAGAGGGGCAAGTGCTTTGGAATGGGGTGATGATAGAGGAAAGTCGAGAGTATTGTTCCAGTCTATTTGGTGCACAGGTGCATTGTCCAATAGGACATAAGAAGGGGAGCAATGGCAGTTCAAGGTGGACAGGGTGACAGAGTGGGACACAAGGGTGACAATCAGGAGAGTCTCATTTCCTGGCTGGGGTCTTGGCAATAGTCTCTGGCTTCTGCCTGGATCGCAGGGAACATTTGCAGGGTGGTTCACTTTCTGCAGGGGGAAGGGTGCTGGTGGCCTGTTGGTCCTGTGGCGGGGCCTCCTGTCTACTAGCAGCAGCAGAGGTGGAAGGCAGTTCAGATGTCTGGCTAGTGGCAGGGGCCCGCTGTTGTGAGACTGCCTCCCTCATAATGTTGCCCATGTCTGCCAGCACCCCTGCTATGGAGACCAGGGTGGTTTTGATGGCCTGCAAGTCCTCCCTGATCCCCTGATACTGTCCCAACTGCAGCTGCCTGTTCTCATGCACATTGTCCAGGATCTGACCCAGCTTATCCTGGGAATGTTGGTAGGCTTCCAGGATCTCTGCAAGTGCCTCCTGGAGAGTCTGTTCCCTGGCCTGTACTCCCCCGGAGCACAGCAGTCCTACCAGTTTCCCTGTTGTCCTGTGCCTCTGTCACCTGAACCGTGTGCCCACTGACCCCAGGTCCCAGATTGTCTTGGGTATGAAGTGTGCCCTGTGATCCCTGTAGTGGTGGACACACTGCTGATTGACGTGTCCTGAGGACAGAGGTATGGGTACGCTGCGTGGGTGCTGTGGTGGTGTTTTCAGGTGGGGAGGCTCTGTGGAGGTGTGTGACTGTGCCTGGATAACTGACTGTCCAGAGGTTTCTGACGGGCCAGGTTGGTCATTCAGATCCAGATGACCAGAGTTGCTGTCATCAATGTGGCCCTCTTCAGTTGGGGGACTGGATAGTGCTGGCACCTCTTTTCCGCTATCAAAACACTATGAAGGGGTGAGAGGGAATTCCAGTTCGACCTCCCTTAATCAATAATATTCACACAAAGAGGACAAGAAATATAGTCAAGTATCAAAACCCGACTTATTCAAAATCAACAAAATTTTTAAAATTGTGGCATGCTTCATCCTAGGGCCCTGCTAACACACTTCAAAATTATAAATCCCCTTTGGAGTGGAGCAGTAAGGGTTGGGGAACATATAAGCACAATAGACATAGCCAACAATCATGGCACAGGGACCAAAGACGAACAACATGAAGAGATATAAAACTGACTCAGGCTGACCACATATCCTGTTTTATTCAAGTACAGCCTGGACAGGATTAAAATGTTATTTTACAGTAGGTCGTTCCACTTCTTGGTGTGGTGTGTACAGGTTACTAACTCCCGAAAACACCACCAATAACATTTTACGGTTCACGTTCTTGTTTGCAAGTGAGAAATCAACGCATTGCTGGCCTTTTCCGACACATGCTCACTGTGAGGCTTTATTTTTACGCTACCCAGGTACTTTTCCATGGGAACAACCTTCTCACAGTTTTCTAAAGGATTTAACACTCTTATGCTTTTTAAATTCATAACTTGACTTGTATATGTTGGATTTTTGTTGTTTTGGTCTGGATTTGTTTAGATAAATATTACTTATTTTCCAAACCTGTATTGTGTCATTTTGTAGTATTTTCACTGAGTTACTGTGTGTGTTGGCACAAATACTTTACACATTACTTCTTAAGTCAAGCCACCTGCTCATGCCAAGGTGTAGTGCTTTCCTCTTATTTAGTTTCTAAGCACTAACATAACACAACAGAAATGCACTTCTGAGGTCAAAGAAGACTTTTATTGTTGTTAATTCTTCCCCAACCACAATATTTATGAATTACGAATTAGTAGCTTTCAAGTCCGCGTTAATCAAACAAAATATATCAGTTTGCAATATACGCAGCAGGTTATATTTATAAGATATTGAATGCAAAGCAAAACAAATACTTCACCGTGTGGGAACTATCTACAGCTTCATCTTTCTAAGGTCTGCAAGCTGATGAACCCTGTCAGCCGCGAGAAAGAGATTCATCTACCCACACGGGATTGCTGCCAGCTGGCGCCAAGCTCCAGCACGAGGTCCGGCAGATTCGAATCTGACTCTCTGCAGCCTGTTACATTCGTTACAAAGGTGTGCCCCCTCCTCTCAGACCTGGGAAACTGAGCAAGCCTTTTGGAGACTGGCCAGGTCTCCAAGACTACTCCTGTTCCCAAGCTCAAGCAGAGAGAACAACACCCATGTACTCTCTCTTATCATGTCTAGTCTACTGTGAGAAAAACATCTTGGTTCTCTTGTGCAAAAACACAGCTTGGAAAAATACAGCTTGGATTCTCAACTGCAATGTCTAACTCCACGTTAAAGGCAATGGGCAGCTAACCTAAATATCAAATGCAATGTCATGTTAAAGGCAATAGGCAGCTAACCTAAATATCAAATGCAATGTCTAGTGTCATGTCAAAGCCAATAAGCATCTAAGCTGAATACAAAATGCAATGTCTTATATCATATCAAAGCCCATAGGCAGCTGAGCTGAATACAAAATGCAATGTATAATATCATGTCAAAGCCAATAGGCAGCTGAGCTGAATATAAAATGCAATGTATAATATCATGTCAAAGCCAATAGGCAGCAGAGCTGAATACAAAGTGTAATGTATAATATCATGTCAAAGCCAATAGGCAGTTAAGCTGAATACAAAATACAATGTATAATATCATGTCAAAGCCCATAGGCAGAATATCTAATAGCATGTCAAAGTCAATAGGCAGCTAAACTGAATACATCATGTCCAAATCAATAGGCATGCAATGTCAAAGCCAATAGGCGGCTAGACTGGATACAGCATGTCAAAGCCAATAGGCAGAATACAGAATGTAATGACTAATGCAATGTAAAAGCCCATAGGCGGCTAAACTGAACAAAACATACAATGTGAACATTGAGCAACTAATATGCGCAGTGGTGAAACACAAAGTCATTGGTCAAAACAAAATTTAACAAATGGCAGTACATTCCACCCTTTGACCAATGAATTTTTGTTTCACATATCTCTTGTTTGAAACAAAAACAAAAAACATCAGCACAAAAAAACATTATCAGCAAATGAGATTTGAATGATCAAAGCAATCCCTGTAAAGCGATAGAAGTGAATTAACACATTGATTTCATAACCTTTCACATCAGCTACATCTATACAGAAAAGACTGGGCAATTTTTATACTCTGAATGAGTCTCTAATTCAACAGTGTTAGCAATTTGATGTGGCATGAGTTCTGCTCATGTAAAGGTGCACGGTCCACCTGAAAGTTTTTCTGGAAGGTAAGCAAAAGTCAGAGTTCCATACGAGAGGGAAAAAAAAAAAAAAACACAGCTTAGTTCCAGTGGAAGAATGCAATCAAACAAGTTGAACTTGAACTGAAGGCGCAGTTTGCGCAAAATGGATCCATGGTGCTGGCACTTTACTCAGCCAGGTTCAGGTTGGGGATTCGGTCCCTTCCCCGACCCCACACGCACACACCGGAAGGGGGACCACACAGCACACTCAGGGACAGTGGCGAAACGTGGTAGGATCTGCAAAAGAAACAAGTATGACTTTTCTTGCAAATAACATTTTTCATTTAAACTGCACCCTTCCTCTTTCTTTCCCTGTTTTATAATCAGCAGGACGTTTTTGGGGCCCTTTGTTACATTCGCTGCAGGTTCTGGAGGATCACTTGGGGCTTCAGCCCACACATCAGCACTGAGGTTTTTATCTGCTGCACCACAGCTTCCCTTTTCTTGCACTGTCAGAAGGGCTGGGGCAGACTCATTCTTTACCAAACCTCCATTCACTACACTTTTGTCAATTTGGGCCATTCTGTCTCCAATTTGTATGAATGAATCAGATTCTTTTCTAGGTATCAGCATAATTTCGATTTTTCCTTGGTAATCTGCAGCAATCATTTTCCCTAAAACCTGATCAATTTGCCATTTCTGTTCTGGTAACTTTCCTCTCCCCAACTGCTCTGTGACTGCTTGCATGACAGATTGCTTTTGTGCGTGCTGCACAGTTTTTATCAAATCTATGGGAATGTGCATCTCTCTCATCTCTGCCCACCTGTAAGTGGCTTTTTCTCTCAGCTGTTCACATTTCTGGGGCACCCATTTAGCCATCCCCACTAAGGCAGAATTCTGGGTGAACACTTCTCTCTCTGAATTTTTCTCATTAACATCTGCAAGGTAATTGAACCAGTTAGGTACTAAAACATTAGCAATGAACCAAAAATCAGCGTAAAAATGACACATCTCACGTAGCTCTTGCTTTAAAATCTGACACACATTATACAACGCTGTTCCTTCTACTGTGCCAGAAAACAACATTTCAGTCAATGAATCATTAGTAAAACAGACATGCTTTTTATCTTCAGTGGACACGAATTCAAATGGTGCACTCAACTTCATAGGTAACTCTTTTATCTGTGGTACTCTAGCCCTGTCTTGCAAGTACCAGATCCAATGTATGATTCTAGCTAGGGGCACTATTTTCTTTCCTTGTTCTTGAATTACATGTACATAAGTATTTCCTTCTTGCACTGCGCAGAAACCTAAAGTCTGCATTATTTCATTTGCCAAATCACAAGCGCGCAACTGCATATAATTTTTCACAGTGACCATATACAAAAGTGTTAGGATTTCTCTCAAATGAGGGCTATTCTTTTTCCAAAAATCAAACAAGCTAATGAAACTCGGGGTGTCTTGCTCTAAAATCCTTCGTTTTACTTGTGCATTTTGCAACGGTAACTCGTAAATCACATTCTGGTCTCTCTCGTCCGTGTTATCAGTTAAGGAATGCATTTTGTCTGCCAAAAACCCTGGCTCACACGAAAACTCAGTGCAGCTCGGAGCTGTCTTAACCCCCTCATTACTGGAATGGGACAAGAAAGATTCTTCAAAAACAGCCTTTTTATAACTTTCAGTCGGGCTAATTTGCTCACGTAAATTCCTATTTTCATGTTCCAACTTCCTACATTTCTCCTGCATTTCTCTGTAAGCAGATAAAGGTATCCAGACCTTTCTGTCATCATTACTTCCAAAAGACACGTTTTCTACATATGTACAACAGGAATTATTTCTCAAAACACCATCAGGCATTTTAGCTACACATGCATTTTCAGACATGGTCTGCAGTGCTTCTGTAATTCCCCAAACAGAAAACAATTCACAGTTTTTCTTAGCACCATCAGGCAGTTTATCAACACATGAATTCTCAGACATGGTCTGCCGTGCTACTGTGATTCTCCAAAAAAAAACAATTTCTGTAATTCTCCAAACAACAGAAAAACAATTACACTTTTAAAGTGTGCACTTAGAAATCTACCAACTCGTCAACACCCTCTTAATCACCTCTTAATGACCGACCCCACTCCTGGTTCCAATTGTAGTGCTTTCCTCTTATTTAGTTTCTAAGCACTAACATAACACAACAGAAATGCACTTCTGAGGTCAAAGAAGACTTTTATTGTTGTTAATTCTTCCCCAACCACAATATTTATGAATGACGAATTAGTAGCTTTCAAGTCTGCGTTAATCAAACAAAATATATCAGTTTGCAATATACACAGCAGGTTATATTTATAAGATATTGAATGCAAAGCAAAACAAATACTTCACCGTGTGGGAACTATCTACAGCTTCATCTTTCTAAGGTCTGCAAGCTGATGACCCCTGTCAGCCGCGAGAAAGAGATTCATCTACCCACACAGGATTGCTGCCAGCTGGCGCCAAGCTCCAGCACGAGGTCCGGCAGATTCGAATCTGACTCTCTGCAGCCTGTTACATTCGTTACAAAGGTGTGCCCCCTCCTCTCAGACCTGGGAAACTGAGCAAGCCTTTTGGAGACTGGCCAGGTCTCCAAGACTACTCCTGTTCCCAAGCTCAAGCAGAGAGAACAACACCCATGTACTCTCTCTTATCATGTCTAGTCTACTGTGAGAAAAACATCTTGGTTCTCTTGTGCAAAAACACAGCTTGGAAAAATACAGCTTGGATTCTCAACTGCAATGTCTAACTCCACGTTAAAGGCAATGGGCAGCTAACCTAAATATCAAATGCAATGTCATGTTAAAGGCAATAGGCAGCTAACCTAAATATCAAATGCAATGTCTAGTGTCATGTCAAAGCCAATAAGCATCTAAGCTGAATACAAAATGCAATGTCTTATATCATATCAAAGCCCATAGGCAGCTGAGCTGAATACAAAATGCAATGTATAATATCATGTCAAAGCCAATAGGCAGCTGAGCTGAATATAAAATGCAATGTATAATATCATGTCAAAGCCAATAGGCAGCGGAGCTGAATACAAAGTGTAATGTATAATATCATGTCAAAGCCAATAGGCAGTTAAGCTGAATACAAAATACAATGTATAATATCATGTCAAAGCCCATAGGCAGAATATCTAATAGCATGTCAAAGTCAATAGGCAGCTAAACTGAATACATCATGTCAAAGTCAATAGGCATGCAATGTCAAAGCCAATAGGCGGCTAGACTGGATACAGCATGTCAAAGCCAATAGGCAGAATACAGAATGTAATGACTAATGCAATGTAAAAGCCCATAGGCGGCTAAACTGAACAAAACATACAATGTGAACATTGAGCAACTAATATGCGCAGTGGTGAAACACAAAGTCATTGGTCAAAACAAAATTCAACAAATGGCAGTACACAAGGTACCAAGGGGGCAAGTGGGGGTTAACTGACAGTGAGTCTCCTTTACACTGACTAGAGTGAGGGTCCTTGCATGGACAGGGGGTAACCTGACTGCCAACCAAAGACCCTATTTCTAACAATGGTGATGCAAGATCTGCTTAATTGTCTGCTTAATACTCCTGGCCTGACTACAATGCTCCCTCATTGATTTTCTTGCATGGCCTGCCATCCTCATTACTCACTCCGGTTTGGTATAATCCTAAATCATTTATGTTTCTCCTTCTGCAAGGAGTTGTCATGCTTTATGTCTTAAGTAATTTGGTGCACTAACACAAACATAGGCATGGCATGTTTCATTCTTCAGCTATTGATTGTGATATGTTCAGGTTGAGCACTGAGTGCCATGAAAGATGAACAGCTGCTTTTGCGTTTCTAGGCTCATTTAAGATTTTGTTTGTCATAGTACACTAGGCAAATACTCCACCTCCATCACATTATGAAAAGGAACAAGGGTCAGCATTCACATGTACAGGACAAGGTAAACCCACTTTCTTTTGTTTCTTTTTTTTTAGTTTGTGTTTATTGTGAAACAGCAAAATTACAATTTTAATAGATAGGAAAAAGTGTATTGTCCACCGAAACCGCATGATATGCACTGAAAATATTTAGAGGTACATTGATTAACTAGAGTTTAACACTAGTACAGAGAACCTTAAAATCAGTTTCTTGGTGATCTGTCATAAGATGCATCTTTTTATGGCAAAGAATCAATACTCCATTCTTCTTTCCCAGTGCATGAGAAGCAAACACATTGCCTACCCAACATCTTTTTAATTTAGTAACTTCCATCTCAGAAAAGTGTGATTCTTGACGTGGTGCAACATCTGCTTTTAGCTTTGCTAAATGAGATAACACCCTTTGTTGAATGCTAGGATTAACTAACCCCTTGATATTGCATGTAGTAATCCAAAATGTAGCATGAAAACATTAGTATGCACATATTTTATGTGTGCAGTATTTTAAAAAAACTGACATAAAAAATGAAAATAGAAAAGAGTAAGAAAATTGTTAAATAAAAGGAGAGAAGGAGGGAAGGATTGAAGGGAAGGAAACAAGAAAAGATAAGGGGTAACTTGGAACTATAGGAGAAAAAAATAGAAAGATGCAAAGACCAATGAGACAGTACAAGTCATGAAAGACATGTCTACGAAAAGATAGAACAAAAAGGGAGGGTGGCAACACCAGAAGATGACGACAACAGCAATCAAGGTACACAGAATGCAGGGATGGCCTCAAATCGAAAGAAGTTGCCACATAAAGAATTAAAGACAGGAACGAGACATGAGGACATATGCCTATGATAAAAAAAAAAAAATCATAGTGAGTTAAATTTGCAATAATAGGAGAGAAACATTAGAACAAGTAATAATCTTAAAAACTGGTCACTTTTGAAGTGTCATTTCTTCTGCTCCATGTTGTTGTAAAAATAGTTTAAGTGCGACCGGATCCTCAAAGCTGGTTGTCTTTACTTTGTATGTCCCCTTGAATAAACATGGATGACGTAGTCCAAATCTAGTATTTATGACTCACAATTGGTGACATATGACCAAAAATTGTTTGCAGCAGTTTATTGTAGCTTTAGCAACATCTTCAGAAAAATATAGTCTATGACCAGCCCATAATATTTATTTTTTAGCTTTAACCACAGACAAGACTTGAAGTAAGTCTGCATATTGCAGAAAAAATAGAATTACTTCTCGTGGTTTAGTAGAGGCCTTGGGACCCAATCTGTGTGCTCTCTATATATTGAGGGAGGTGGTTTATGACAAATCCAATAGTTTTGGGAGAAAAGAGTGAAAGTAGGTAGTCAGATTAGAGCCATCTGTGTTTCCAGGAACACCGTATAAGCGTAGATTATTCCTACGGCCTCTATTTTCAAGATCTTCAGTATGTTTTTAAAGTAGTGCTATTTCAGATTCCAGGCGTGAAATACGTGAAGCTGCTTGTTGAAGATTATCTATTTTTTGTTCTACCAGTAAAACTTGTGATTCCAGGGAAGACCATTTATCATCCAAATGCTGCAAAGTATTTGTTGCCTCTTCCATATAGCATAGTACAGCAGCAGTGAGAATGTGAAAAATACATAAAAAATACACCCAAAGCCCAGTGCATTGCAGACTAGACCCACAGACAATAAAGAGGAAAATATTAATCACATCAGTTTAACATTCAATAACCCTCACAAGAAAATTGAGAAAAAGTATATTCAAACCTAGTCCACCACCATCAAAAAAGTGCACACTTTTCCACTTAAAAAATGTATTTCCATGTGGCTCCCTCTACTCCACCCATACCCAAAGCCACACACCAACAAATATACAAAATTAAAACAGGAAAAAAAGTAACAAGAAATATTGTGCATGCCCTCCCTCAAACAACAAACATTTTCAAAAGTGTTGCATTGACATAACTTGATTTCTTCCAGAAACGTAAGATTCCAGTGCTGACAATACAGCAGAGCCTGAAGACAAAGATATTGATGCTTTCCTTGCACAATCCCAATCCAAAATGACTAAGGGCTGGACAAAGCAGAGAGCTGAGTTTTCAGGACAAGAAAAGGAAATTGCTGCTGTATGAACAGTAGCTTCTCTGCCGCCATAGGACTTCCTTCGAGTTTAAAGTAATAAATCAAATAAAAAATACCCTCAAACAGTCCATTCAGGTAAAATATCAACTTGAAAATGCATTTTAATTTGATTTCCTGGTTATTTGAGCAAAAGATCTACTGGAAATGCTGACTGGGAACCACATTGTTCAATTGCTACTTTTCACTTTAGAAACTACAGCTGAATGTTTGAATGTCATTCACCAAAAGATGAACACGAGTGTTGTTTCAGTGCTTCTTGTGGTCTGGTTTTCCCTGAATGGGAGAATTGGTTACCGAAGGTGTTATCATGGCGTTAAAATCAGTAATTGTGTGTCATGATAAAGTCCCCCAAAATTATTGAATTTCTCCAACATAATTGTATTTTGTAAGTTTGCGCTGCTTTTGCGTCAAAAAATGACGCAAATGTGGTGGAAAAAAAAGAATATTTGGGCCTTAGTCTCTTGCACCTGTTCAGAAAGAGAGTTTACGAAGGCATGGTCACTGTGCCAAATGAGATGGCAGTGCCGCGTTGAGGCTCCCTGGATGGAGAGGTCTTAGAAGGCTTTACTGCCACTCCAGACTTGCTTTCTGGAAGAGACGAAGCTGCGTCTCCTCCTGATGTATCGGTGAGTCACAGGAGCAACTTTGTACACTTTGTACGGCTGGCCTTGGGGGATTTTTCCTCATGACTAAAGACGTGGCCGCCATTTTATGAAGGCGATGGACGTGCTTTCTCTTCAGAAAATAATACATTTGGAGTGGTCATGCTCTATAAATATGGCACATCCACTTAGTTAACTGGTTTCACTCATATAATATGAAATTAAAAAGGGGAACATCTCCTTTTTTTCTTTTCGTTTAGAAGTGGTGTTTCTTATTTTTCTCAATGGCTGTGATGATATAACAGAGTTTACATTAACAGTTTTTCCTTTGTTCATTGCCTTGCAATTTATTTTCTTTAAGCCACCAACATCTTACTACATCTTTTTTTATCGGCCAGCTCTGCTGGATTCTACTAAATATTTTTATTTGACCAATCTGTGTACTCTTTCAAAGTAAGTTCTAATTATTGTTCCTTTTGACATGGCCTCCTAGGAGTTTCAACTTCAGCGACAACCTTATGGTCACTTTGATGCAACGTTGACTCCAAGTGTGCTTCCTCTCATTTGTATATCCTTGCACACCCACTGGTGTCCAATAATTCTACCAATTTTCTTTCTTGGTGCTTATAGGAAAACCAAGGAATCTTAAGCTTTCAAATACTCCTCAATCTGCTCTTCAATTAGATTTGTGTTGCGACGACATGGAAGATGCGGTAACTCTGAGATCTGAGTCCCATTCAGGAACCATTCTGAAAGATGCCTTATTAAATAAATTTCCAACAGGATCAAACAAAAGGCTTAAAAAAGTTCCTGCTTGGCTAGTGAAATCCACATCAACATCCATGGATTTGATTTTAGAGGAAATCTGTTCATTGAACTATATGCTTTTTAAAAAACAGTTATAGGGTTGTAGATGGCTTTGGATTAAATGCAAAAAAGTTGGTTATTCTATTTTTTGTCTGCATTTGCCTGGTGCAGGCTATGGTTGGGGTGACTCCTGAAGTCCAGGCCCATGTAGCCAGACATCTTCCCTTTTTCTCAGCTACCTTCTTTGTGTCCACCATTTTTGTAGTTTGTGTGTGTATGACATGGTTGATGCTGTGGTTGGGAAATGTTTTAAATTACTTTCGTTTTTATTTTTGACATTGATTATTTTATGTTGGTAGATAATGGGCTGTTTCACTTGTCAGCCCAGACACATTGGGTAAATAATATACTTGAAATCAGTTCCCTGTTTGAGGGAAGGAGGTGCTCTAGGCAGAGCGGGACACAGTCTTGTTTGCTCTCTGTGACTCTTTCCCTGCTGGCCATTTGACGATGGCCATTGTGTGTAGCCAGTTTGTGTGTTTGCCATAGGACCGCCGTCATCCTTTGTTCTCTATGCCCCTTCATTGCTAGCCATGTGGTGACCAACATTTTGTGGAGAGAGAGAGAGAGAGAGAGAAAGGGAAAGAAGGAATGTGTGTGTATGTGTGTGTTTGCAAAAAGGTTTCTCAAGACTTTCGATCCTACTTGAGCCTTCCTGTTTGCATGGATGTCCACACCTTTATATTTTGTGAAGATGTGGTTGATGACCATGCATAGGTCATTTATGAAGATATTTGCTATGAAGGCTAAAGTAGCCCTATTTTCTGAGATTCAGCTAGGTCTGTTAGTATAGCTTGTCCTGCCGAAACATGACTGTTTTTGATTGTTAGTATCATCCATCTTGCAATTGTACCCAAGGTCATCGGTATCCCTTTTGTCAGTGCATTGGAAAAGTCAATTTTGTTTACTGCTGCCAATACATTACCTATCTCCTGACATAAGCAGCAGCTGCCACTTGTGGGTGCCGATGCACCACCCACATGAATTACCTAGTTATGTGGATGGTAACTGTCAAGAACAATCACCATCCACATGTTGTTTTGCAATTAAAAAAACTGGGCTTTTAAACCTGTGCCATGTCCTGTAATCAGTGTATAGTGAACATTTGCAATACAGCTTTTTTAATAGAATCCTCAAGCATGCTAACAACTGACCTAGTGCCAACCCTGGCCTGCAAAGTGGGTGGGACTGAAGAGACCTCCCATACATGACACTAGCAGCATCATATTTGCAAGCACTCCCAGGCATCTAGGGCACAAGCCTTGTATTCCTGGAACTGCCTCTCAATCATTTCACAGGCTGCAGGAACTCTGGGGCAAAGTGTAGGGAATCAAAATGGTCAATGCTCCTGCATTCAAGTACATCTTTAGAGTGTTTGCCTCTCTCCTTTCCTATGACCACACTAAGCCTCATAGATAAAGTGACCAAAAGTATGTTTAAGTTTCTCAGGGGCTATGCCTCTGACCCTCAAAATTACAGGCTACAACATCATCAGGGGATCTCTGTCTGCTACATTAGGCCCTCTTTTATAGAACGCTTCACATGGCACACATAGATAATTTCTTTTCTACCATCAAGAAGGTACCCCTTCCTTTGCAGGTCTTCAGGTCCAGGAATCCATATTCAGTGCTTTGCAGTCTGTTTTGGTCCTTGCAAAATCCTTTATCACGACTTTAGTGTGTTTCTGGGAAAATAGTAGTACTTTACTCCTACTTTCCAGGGTCTTGGGGTGGAGTATCTTTTACACCCTTAGTGTTCTCTTACGCTCCCAGTGATCCTCTACACACTACACTAGCCTAGGGGTCCATTTGTGGTTCGCATTCCACTTTCTTAGTATATGTTTTGTGTTGCCCCAGGCCTATTGCATCCTATTGTATTCTACAGTGTTTGCACTACTTTCTGACTGTTTTACTTACCTGATTTGGTTAGTTGTGTATATTTTGTGTATGTTACTTACCTCCTAAGGGAGTACATCTTCTGAGATATTTTTGGCACATTGTCACTAAAATAAAGTACCTTTATTTTTCGTAACTATGAGTGTTGTCTTATGACATAGTACCTATATGATATAAGTGGTATTGCATGAGCTTTGCATGTCTCCTAGTTCAGCCTTGGCTGCTCTGCTATAGCTAACTCTAACAGCCTAAGCTGCTAGAACACTACTACGCTCTACTAATAAGGTATAACTGGACCTGGCATAAGGTGTAAGTATCATTGGTATGCACTATAAGCCAGACCAGCCTCCTACATACCCTGTCTGCCCCTCCTCCTAAGAGACACAAACACATGCACTCAGACTCCCAACAGCCATCCACCTCACACACATACACTGCCCATGCACCTGCACCCAAGTCCAGCAGACGTACACCTCCGGCAACAACTCCCTCAACCTCCACTCCCCTCCCTCATCCCACATTCTACCCCAACATCCCTAAGAAGCTTTTCCTTGCCCATCTTGACCTCTTCACTCGCCCGCCACCCCGTCTTGCCCGTAAGAGCAGGTTCCCAATGACCCAGCACAGCACCTCAGCCAGACAGTCTGCCACTGCTCTCATCAAATCAACAGCTGCTCGCACAAAGGGGCCCCAGAGTGTGACGGCTGCCACTCCTACTGTGAGCACACCTCTGCCTCAGAAAGGGAGGACTAGGGTGGTGAAAACCAAGGGACATGAGACGGGGACAGTGGAGGCACCTCCTAGTCCTGGAGTCAAGAAAGAGAAGGTTCCCACTCCACCACCCAAGAAAGAGAAGGATCCCACTCCACCACCCGAGAAAGAGAAGGTTCCCACCCCACCACCCAAGAAAGAGAAGAATCCCACACCACCACCCAAAAAAGGGAAGGATCCCACTCCACCACCAAAGAGAGGCAAGAGGCCTCCTCCACCAGCAGTGGGCAAGGAGCCCCCACCTCCAGCAGAGGCAGCTAGGGTAACACCTCCACCAGCAGTGGACAAGGAGCCCTCACCTCCAGAAGAGGCACCACAGCCCTCACCTCCAGCAGAGACACAGCAGCCCCCACCTCCAGCAGAAGCACAGCAGCTCTCACCTCCAGCAGAGGTACAGCAGCCCTCACCTCCAGCATAGGCATGTAGGACAACCACCAGAGTCAATTGGACAAGGAGCCCCCTCCAGAACCAGGGGCCATGTCCCCCACTTCAGGGACTGTGGCCTTACACTCCCCACCAGGGACAATTGGGCAAAGAGCCCCCTCCAAAACCAGTAGGCATGTTCCCCACTTCAGAGACTGTGGCCTTACACTCCCAACCAGAGACAATTGTGCAAGGAGCCCCTTCCAGAACTAGTGGGCATGCTACCCACTTCAGCTGAAGTGTCCCCCACCCCCATGCCACTGAGGTGCCTGCCAATTTCCAACATGATGCCCCTGCACAGTGGAGTCCAGAGAATGTCAGGAATCAAGTTGGGGCCTTGACTGTGCCCTATGGCCATGTGGGCCTTTTGTACAATGGACTGGCCATTGGCCCTTTCTGGACATTGACACCTGTTTTTGTTATCGCATGGACAATATGGTGGCTTTTGCCTTCAAATTACCACATCAGTTAAACCTCAATGTAGTCCTTATTTTAATTAGATGTAGGTCCTGTGACATTAGTTTTACTCTGCAGCTGGTTGTGTGTATTGTGTGTGTATATGGCGTGTGTGTATCACTCCTTTTCCCTCCCTTGTGTGCTAGGCAGCTGTAATCACTAGCATCGTCTTCATTGGTGTTGGTGTTCCAGGTGGACCATGGAATAGAAGAGCATCAGGAAGACTTGAAGTTCTGGTTCCATGGCGGCATAGGTCTGCTCTGTGTCTCTGATGGTGAGTCTTTTGTTTTCTATGCAGTGTTTCCACTAGGCTTTTGATGGCGTTGGTACCACCCCAGAAATCGTGGTGGTGTGCTATGTCATAGTATTGTGGGCGGTACCTTGTCATCCGCTTGGCTGTTGATGGCTACCGCCGTGGTCAGTGGTGTTAACGCCCTGGCGGTTGGCGTGGTACATTGGCTGTCTATGGGAGGTATCACCGCCATGGTCATAATTTGGCAGTAATTACCACCAGCCTGGTGGTGGTGTTACCACCACTTTAACAGTCACCGCCAATTTCATAATGACCATCTATACATTTAAAAAGGTTCTGCTTCTCTTTTTTTTTAGGCCCCATCAATGCAGAAGAATTTGTGTAATTTGGTGGCAGTTTTAGCCCCCATCCCTCTTGATTCCTGCTATCAAACTACTTACATGGATATTCTTCTTCACCATTATGGCAGCCAACTCAGCAAGAATAACCTATCCTCGTATTTGTGGCACCTCCAATGGCTTGATAACCTCTTGCATCAAAAGAAACTTTTTAAATAATGATACTTCACCACAAATAAACTTACTAACATCAGACCAAGTTCCTGGAATAAACTTTCCACCTTTCTCAAAAGTTAACAACATGATGTCAATTAAAGATGATGGGTTCCATCTGAAACAGAATACCCAATTCTACCATAGTGTCATTTGGGACAACCACAAAATTGACACCTATTTTCCCTTAGTTACGTTTTCCTCAGATCACAATAGTCCTATCTCTGCCACTCCTGATAAATTTGGAACCCTGAAGAGTTCGATTGTATATGGTGCAATAAATAGAATCTTCCTTTCACTCAATTCCCAGCCAGGTCCTTTTTGCTGAGGCAGAAGGAGGGGACGGTTGACTCTGAGCTGGTTCCAGGAACACAATCGCTCTTGACCCAGTTCTCCTTTTATGCCATCTGTGATTTAGAAGGGGAGAATGTCATTCTTTGTGGTGGCCTCATTTTGGTTTGTGTTTGTAATTCCTGATTGTACTAAATCTGGCCATGGGACTGGGTGGAGTCTCTACATGGACCTCTAACCTCCGTGGACCATTTCTCCCTTTGCAAAGTCTGACTGCCATTCACTTCAGACTGGCTTTTGTCTTTTGAGCTACCATAAAATTTTGGGACCTGGCGAACCTCTGGATCTACCTGCATAAACCCTTGCTACACCAGTGAGACACCAGAACCAACCAGACTTACATAAGGACTGAAAAACACTCCTCACAACTTAACAGCCAGACCTCACAACCACAACCAGTTGACCATTGGTGCTCGTAACCCAAAATATATTTCCAATTTACCAGACCTCCAGTCTTACTGCTAGACCACAACTCCCATCTGCTAAACCTTAAAACTCACCTTTTGTTGTTGACACCTTGTTGCTGAACATCAGAAACCAGCAGCAACCTCAAGACCCACCTGCAAGACTTCACGACTGGTCAGTCACACCTGAGGGCCCATTGAACAAATCCTAAGACCCATCTGCTAGACCTCATGACCCCTTGGCCAAATTCAGGACATGCCAAATGGAACTCAGGACAGACAAGGAGGAACCCAGGACCTCCTAAAGAGAACAGAGGACATACAAGGCAGAAATCAGAACTCACCAGCAAGACTGAAAGACACACATGTTAGAGTGGAGGGCACACTGGCTATACCTCAGGCCCCACCTGCTAGGCCTCGAGGCACACCAGATAGAACGCATGACCCATCTGGCAGAATCTAATACCCACCAAGCAGAACTCTAGACCCACCAGACAGAAAGTCATTGCTGTAGTAAACCAGAGCCCCCGTTTACAACCACATGGGTTACAAACAGCTCATTTTCTCATCCATCTTACAAAGCTGCCTACTTATGGTAGGAATATTTTTGGAATACAATATCTTTATGCAGGCCCCAAACCTTACAAATATCCTCCACACATGGAGTAACTCATCTGCCTCAACTCTAAATCGGGGCCCAAGAATGTTAAAACAGCCTACACATTGAACTTGGTTGTCTCTAGTCCTTACTTGCACACCAGAGTAATAACACAACTACAATGCATAACTGGGGGCAGAGCACAGCTCCTAAAGTGAAGTTACTTGATCTGCAGACCAGCAGCACTGGTTGGTATTCCTTATTGCTATATGAGATCCCTACTAATCTTTCACACTGTATAGTGACCTGCTGGTGAATGAGAAGAGGGGTCTTGTCCCCTATAGATCTTGAGTGCTTCCTTTAGTATGTCACCACATAAAGTCCAACTTACTATGCATTGAACTGTAGACACTTGCATAGTGTTAACAAACAACTTGTGACATGTGAAAAGGTGAAGCATTATACTGAGCAATTTGTGCAGTGGTGTTGTGAGAATCTGCCACACTGAAGTCAGTGATTATAGGAAGAGTCAAGACAATGCCACCTCCAGTTGAGTATATCCTTCTCAGAGACAGACCTCTCTACCGAGAAGTTTGATGTCATCTTGGAGGCCACTAGAAAGTATTTGGAAAAGAAAACTGATACCATAGCCGTGCATCGTGGATTACTGAGAGCTGATCAATGGAAAGTCTCTGACAGGGTAACCGAAGTGGAGATAGTTCTGGTGAGTATGTATCCAACAGTGAGAGAGTTACAATAGCATATGGCAGAACTACGTGGGACATCTGCAATGTTTGAACACACAGAGGATTCCAAGGGTAGTTCCAGGTGGAAAAGTGCCCTAATAGCAGGAATGCTGGCGAAAACAGAACTCAATATTGAATGTTTCTTAGAAGGCTGGAAGTACTTCACATAGGGTGCCAGTGGCTACCCTAGGCCAGATGCTCTGAGATGTCCAATAACGGCTCTGCAGTTGAAGTTTAGAAACAGGAATACCCTAACTCAGTTGATATGGTGGAATGGTCCTTATGTCATAGAAGGCAGTAAAGTGTCTCTCTTTCCGGGCTACACCTTAATGGTATAACAGCGTAGAATGGTATTTTCACTGGTGAAATCTCATTTACGAAACCTGGAACTGAAAAATATACTGCTGTACCCAGTTAAATTGTAAATCAGAGATCAAGAAAAATCACACTTCTTTTTGACAACAGGAGAAGCCTTGACTTGGGTGAAACAGAAAGCTGCTGACATGCATGTGACTCTGGAAGATCAGCTTTTTCCTGCGGGTGGAGAAAGCAGCGAAGACAACAGATAGAAATTATTGCACACAAACTGATTAAGGGCCAGGTGTAGGAGGCTGGCCTGGTTTGTAGTAGGTACCTTGGGTACATACACATTCCACCAGGACCAGTTATCGCTTGTTAGTGAATGTAGTAGTGTTCTAGCAGCTTAGGCTGATAGAGATAGCTATAGCAGAGCAGCTTAGGCTGAACTAGGAGACATGCAAAGCTCATGCAATGCCACTTATAGTTACACAGTACTTATACACAAGTAAAGACAATACTCATGATTACCAAAAATAAAGGTATTTATTTGGGTGACACAGTACCAAAAATATCTTAGAGACAATACTCCTTCTGGAGGTAAGTATTATACACAAAATATACACTAGACACCAAAATTAAACAAGTAAATAGTCATAGAACAATGCAAACAGTAGGAAATCCAATAGAATGCAATGGGAGAAAATAGGTCTAGGGGCAACACAAACCATGTACTAAAAAGTGGAATGTGAATCACGAATTCCCCACCAGACAAGTGTAGTGTGAGCAAAATCGCTGGGAGAGTAAGAATACAGTAAAGGTAAGTAAATTACCCCACCCCAGAGCCCAGAAAAGGAGGAGTAAAGTATTGAAGTTTCCTTAGTACACACTGATTTTGCAGCAGCCAACCAAGTCTGCAAAGAACAACTGCTGGATTATTGGACCTGAAGACCTGCAACGGAAGGGGACCAAGTCCAGAAGTCAAAAGAAGTTCCAGGAAGGTCAGGAGCACCTGACAAACCCAGAAGAGGGTGAAAAGAAAAGTCCCTCGTTAGTCGAAGACTGTAGAAATGCACCCTGGGAAGATGCCAGAGGACTCCTGCATGATGCAAAAGATGTCCCACAGCGTGAAGATTGTTGTAGATTAGATTTTGCATTGGAAGGCACCAACAGGCCTTGGCTATGGCAAAGTGCATTTTTCATCACAATGGCACTGGGTGGACCCAGGAGGAACCTGGGGGCCTCAAATCTGTGTGAGGTGCAAGAGGGGGCTCACAGTACTTTAAAGAGTACTCAGGATGCCTGTCATCACTCCCAGAAGCAACAGGATCCGAGTTCAAAGGAGATACAAAATGTAGTTGATGCAGCACAACAAAAGAAGGTCCCACGCCGCTGGAGAACAACTCAGTGAGTTGAGCATCACAGTGTGGAGTGGTGGGGACCTGGGCCAGGCAGTGCACAAAGGAATTTTGCAAAGAGTGCACAGAGGCCTCAGGAGGTGAAGAAGATATAATACACAGGGGTACTGCTGTTCCCGGGGAAGGCAAGGTCTTACCTCCAAATTGCATTAGAAGGAGCCTCAGGACAGTCTATGTTGATGATGTCCACCTTCTGTGTCCTTGGGAGCAGGCTTGTCACTGTGAGAGGAGTCACAGTGTACCGGTCGTCGCCTTGGAAGGTGCCTGCTTGGATCAGGGAAGTGACTCTGTCCCTCCACAGGAAATGTCTTCAGTCCTTCTGGTGCAGGATGAAGACAGGGAGTCCCCAGAGCATGCACACAGTGGAAACTGTTGCAGTTGCTGACTTGGAGCTGAGGTTGCTGAAGAAAAGTGTCTCTTGTAGACACTTTGTTGCAGTTACAGCGTTTCCTGGAGCAGGCTGCAATTGATCTGAAGTTGTTGCAGAGGATTCCTGAAGGAAACTTTCAAGCAGAATGTGAAAAGAACCCACAGGAGAGACCCTAAATAGCCCTGAGAGAGGGATTGGCTACCTCATCAGGTATGGACCTGTCAGGAGGGGTCTCTGACGTCACCTGCTGGCACTGGCCGCTCAGAGCCCTCCAGAGTGCCCCCACACCCTGCAAAGCAAGATGGCTGAAGTCTGGGACACACTGGAGGAGCTCTGGGCACCATCCCTGGGATTGCAATGGACAGGGGAGTGGTCACTCCCCTTTCCTTTGTCCAGTTACCCACCAGAGCAGGGGAGAAAGGATCCCTGAACCGGTGTAGATTGGTTTATGCAAGGAGGGCACCATCTGAGCCCTTCAAAGCATTTCCAGAGGCTGGGGGAGGCTACCCTTTCCAGTCTGTAACACCTATTTCCAAAGGGAGAGAGTGTAACACCCTGCTCTCAGAGGAAATGCTTTGTTCTGCCTTCCTGGGACTGGGCTCCCAGACCCCAGGAGGGCAGAACCCTATCTGTGAGGTGGAAGCAGCTGTAGCTGCAGTGCAAGCCTCAGAGAGCTGGTTTGGCAGTACTGGGGGTCCATGGTGGAGTCCCCAGGATGCAGGGAATTTGCTCCCCAATACCAGATGTGGAATGGGGGGACAATTCCATGATCTTAGACATATGGCCATTGCCATATTGAGAGTTACCATTGTGAAGCAACATGTAGATATTGACCTATATGTACTGCACGCGTGTAATGGCCTCCCCGCACTCACAAAGTCTGGGGAAATGGCCCTGAACTATGTGGGGGCACCTTGGCTAGTGTCAGGGTGTCCTCACACTTAGTAACTTTGCACCTAACCTTAAGCAAGTAAAGGTTAGACATATAGGTGACTTATAAGTTACTTAAGTGCAGTGAAAATGGCTGTGAAATAGTGTGTGTGCTATTTCACGCAGGCTGCTGTGGCAGTCCTGTGTAAGGGGTTGTCTGAGCTCCATATGGGTGGCAAAAGAAATGATGCAGCCCATATGGATCTCCTGGAACCCCAATGCCCTGGGTACCTAGGTACCATATACTAGGCACTTATAAAGGGGGTCCAGAATGCCAATTGAAATTGGTAAATTATGTCACTGGCCTACAGTGACAAAATTAAAAGCAGAGAGAGCATATGCACTGAGGTTCTGGTTAGCAGAGCCTCAGTGACACAGTTAGGCACTACACAGGCATACACATTAGGCCACAATTGATATGAGCACTGGGGTGCTGACCAGCAGGATCCCAGTGAGACAGGCAAAAAAACACTGACATACATGTGAAAAATTGGGGAAACATGCCAAGGAAGATGGTACTTTCCTACACCAGGCAAGAGTTGAACTGCTCAAAACTGTGAAAGAACTAATGCAAGGAAGTGAACATCAGAGGAAAACACAAGATGAAGCTCTCATATTGGGCGGGGCGAGTGCAAACGCATACTCTGATCAAAGTGAATTTGGGAAATAAATAGATGTATTAAGAGTTATTCTCATGAGAATGGACGATCTGCTGTATCTCTGCTTGCATGATAGCCTGGGGCAGTGGAAGGGGACCTTTTAGCAGTAAGTGACTTTCTGTCATCCTGCTAAATGCAATCTTTGGAAGTATCATGAGTGTGATGCTTGCTGTGATGTTTCTGAAGTCCGAGGAAAGGGCAAATAAGGCAATGAAATTAACAGCTGTTATTTCCTAACAGCATGTCGTCGGTACCAGTGTGAATATATTCAGCTCTAATCTCACCGATAACAGGTAGATGAATACACCCTCGTGTGTTGAGTGCCGCTTCACATTTAGTGAATCTAGACTGCAGGTAAACCACATTAGTTAGTGCCCCCATTCTAAGCGTTCCGGATGGACCAATCTCAGCATTCCATATTTGGAGGCAAGAAACACTAATCGTATGAAAAAACACACTTAAACACCTATTTTTTCCCAAAACCCTAAAGTGATGAGGCGTGATTAAGTATCTAAAGACACCCAGTTAACACTAATAACTTAGGCGGGAGGGAAATTATTATCAACATCCACTGTCCTAGCAAACATATAACACCTAATCAAGAACAATTATCATACTTTTACCAGAAGGTAAGGGTATTATTACAGCTCCCTTTTTTATCGTGAAACACACATCTGTCTTTCCTTCTTCGCTTTAATAGTGGTATTTATTAGAATGCTGAAACTATCTGTCAAAGTTAAGATTCAGAATACAGCGCAAAAAAATTATAAAAGTGAATTAATGCCCACTTTAACACGAAGACAAATGATTAAGTGTCTTTGAAAGACACAGCTGCATTTTGTGCCAGTGGGCATGAGCACACGTAGGAGGTGATGGAATAAATGGAGTGTGGCATTTTTTAACAACACGAACAAGATTGACTTGCATTGTCTTGTTTAATACAATGTGTTCATTCAGTGGTGCAAGTATAACATTTAAGGCTACGGAACAACTCCACTGCTTTATTTGTAACATTTCTTATTTTTTTTGCTTTACTATAAGAGGAGCGATCATTTCTCCTTGACAGGAAAATTGTCTGAGAGAAAATATGTTATAATTATATTAAAATACATTTTGGCAGTGATTACCTTCTGTAGTTATGGCGGGAACAGATCTTCCATGTTAACCCGTTTCTTGCCTTGCACATGTTCATATACAGGTATGTATGTATATGTATATCTTGTTTACATCTATGTAGATTTCCAGAATTATATCCTCCTTTATCCTAAGGATGGGTAATTTATCGTTGTTTAGTTACTTAACTGTTTTGTTAGGACCAAAAATAAACTGAGGTTTATATACAATTAGTAGTAAGAAAATAGAACAAACAGTAAAGTTTTCACACAATCAAATCATCTGCCCCTGCCTTGAAGTACTGCGGGGCAGAGGATAATGAGAGAGCTATGGATTACATACTGTATATTACATGCCGTCTCCTCCTTGAGGCACATTTGAAAAATAAATATCTTCCCTGCTATGTTTAACCAAAACCCACTACCTTCCTTGCTTTCCTTCTCCCTCCTGAAGATGTGCTTTCTGGTATCAGTCAAAGCAGGTAAGCAGAGCTGCGCAGACAAGCTGTTATATGGTTTGGAAAGCCTTTATGACATCACAACGTTTGACAACCAGTTTTGTTATCAACCGTTGGGCTGTCATAGCAAGGAGTTTTTACTTTCACAAACTGAAATAAAGATAGAGGATCTCTGTGAGAGCTGAACATAACAATGCTTCTTTCAGGAAGAGATGGAAAAGGTGAAATGTATTTACTGTTTTAGTCCCTAACCTAACTAACCTGGTGTTGCCAAGGTTGAGAAATAAAAAAATAGGGCACAAAGAATGAAGGCATAGTAAGAGCCAGGTTGCATGGAGACACTGTGCTAATTGTTTGCAGATCTGAGCATACCTCTGTGAGCATGCACCAGACTTATGGGCTTTGCCAATGTGTGCTTTTCATTGGATGCAGGGATGGTTTATACCAAGAACAATATAACCATTCCTGAGATTTGCTAAATGTTCAAAGGAAGCCATGATGATGACCCACTGTTCAGTGATTTTCCAAGTAACAGTAATGGGCAAACCCTACAAGGCTTCTTGCAATAAATAGAGAATACTCAGGGCTATATTTACAAGATCCATGGCACAGGGCAGTGCAGCAACTGCCTTGCTGTGCAGCCTGGCACCACCAGGAAAGGACAGAAATGGACTACATCTGCAAGATACAGGGCTCTTCTGTCCTCTGCTCTTGCTCTGGCGCACAAATTGCTGCCATGCCCCAATACAGTCATCCTTGCAGCATGGTGCAAGGGTTCCTGCATTGTGGGGGAGGATTGTTTTTGTGCAGGAAAGGGCACAAAAACAATTAATGGAGGTGATTTCCTCCATAATGCAGCACACATAGAATGACGAAAAATGGAGAAAAATAATGATATTTCTCTCCTTTATATCACTCTTATGACACGCCTGGGGTGGCATAGGCTTTTGACACATTCCCAGGTTTACAAAACCTGGTAAATCTGTGAACGTATCAAAATCGATGGATATTGGATTTGAATACCCATGCAACACTCATGGAAACACCTCCCTGATGCAAGACAATGCAGCGACTTGCACTGCGTTGCCTTACTCCATATCTACAAGGCCACGAAAAGCCACAGAAAGTGATTAATCGGTGGTGCAGACTGCATGTAAATATGGGCCTCAGATTTTACCAGTGGATGGAAAACACCATCCAAGGGCACTTGAAGGCACCACAGAGACAGAAAATGTTATTAACAGATCATGGGCAGCGCAGTGAATCAGACCCATTGTACAGGACTGGGAAATAGCAGCAATGCATACAAACTGCTTGTGCCTGGTCACTGTATTCTGAGCGTTGAAGCAATTCTTTCAGATCACCTATAATTTCCCCAATGCTCATTTTACCAGGTGACATGGTGAAATTTACCCATGGAAAAATAACTCATTTTCTGCATTCTGAAACTCGGAATGGGGAGGTAAAACTGCAACAGCAAAACAAACATCAGGTGTGGTATTTTTATTTTCCCAGTCCATTTTACCTTCTGGTATTCTCACATGGAAAGAATCTCCTCAAGGCCTAATCATAAAATGCATAATGCTGGGGTCCTGAAATTACTGGGTCAGGAATAACTGTTTCTGACTGCTAATCTCAACTGTCCTGCACTTACCATACCAGGAATCACTGATTCAAACTGGTACTTCTCTCACTGCATTCTGAAGTTGCAACTTCTCAGGCCTGAAATTGGAACTAACTTGCTGGGTGCACAATTGCCACCCCTTTACAAAATACATAGTCCTTATTATGGACCTCTTTCCACACACAAATCCCTCTTGCTTTAAGCAAGAAAATATTATGCGCAGAAATAGCAGATGAAATACTGGGAGCAAATCCATCCATCATGAACTCAGAATTGAGTACTGTAATATGCTCCAACTGTACCATGCTGTACCTTTTGCGACAGGGTCCATTTTTTATATCAAGGACAAAAAGAAGTGGATACTGAGACATTATAAATTGAAAAAAAGATGTCTGACTTGATCAGATAATTCTAGCACATTTTAAGTGGGAAATCTAAACGATTAATTGTTCCCTGGATGTTGGGATAAAGTGAGACACTTGGGCCCATATTTATACTTTTTGGTGCAAACCTGCGCTAACGCAGGTTTGCGCCCCAAACTTCCCCTTTTTCTACATATAAGACACCCCTAAGGTATGCTCTAGGTAACCCATAGTGCAGGGTGCTGTGTAGGCAAAAGGCAGGACATGTACCTGTGTAGTTTACATGTCCTGGTAGTGTAAAACGTCTAAATTCGTTTTTACACTGCTGTGAGGCCTGCTCCCTTCATAGGCTAACATTTGGACTGCCCTCATACACAGTTTGAGTGGTAGCTACTGATCTGGAAGGAGTAGGAAGGTCATGTTTAGTATGGACAGAATGGTGATATAAAATCCTACTGACTGGCGAAGTTGGATTTAAAATTACTATTTTAGAAATGCCACTTTTAGAAAGTGAGCATCTGCACTTAAATCTTTCTCTGCCTTACAATCCACGTCTGGCTGGGTTTAGTTGACAGCTCCTTATGCATTCACTCAGACACATCCCAAACACGGGTTACTCATTTCACTTGCATACATCTGCTTTTTGAATGGGCCTTCCTCGGCTGGGAGGGTGGAGGGCCTGCCTTCACACAAAGGACTGCCACACACCCCTTCTGGGACCCTGGCAGACAGGATTGAACTGAAAGGGTACCTGGTGCACTTCTAAGCCACTCTTTGAAGTCACCCCCACTTCAAAGGCACATTTGGGTATTTAAACAGGGCCTCTGCCCCTACCAACTCAGACACTTCCTGGAGAAGAAACTTGTAACCAGAACCTGCATCCTGCCAAGAAGAACTACCTGGATGCCCAAAGGACTCACCTGACTGCTTTCTGTGAAGGACTGCTGCGTTGCTGTTGCCCTGCTGACTTGCTGCTCTCTGGCTGTGGTGAAGAAGTGCTCTCCAAGGGCTTGGATAGAGCTTGCCTCCTGTTCCCTGAAGTCTCAGGACGAAAAAAGACTTAGGGGGTCATTCCGACCCCGGGGACCACGGAAGCACCGCCAACAGGCTGGCGGTGCTTCCAGGGCCATTCTGACCGCGGCGGTAAAGCCGCGGTCAGAAAAAGGGAACCAGCGGTTTCCCGCCGGTTTTCCCCTGGCCCAGCAGCGCCGCCATGGGGATTCCGACCCCCTTCCCGCCAGCCTGTTTCTGGCGGTTTTCACCACCAGAACCAGGATGGCGGGAACGGGTGTCGTGGGGCCCCTGGGGGCCCCTGCACTGCCCATGCCACTGGCATGGGCAGTGCAGGGGCCCCCTAACAGGGCCCCATAAAGATTTTCACTGTCTGCTTTGCAGACAGTGAAAATCGCGACGGGTGCCACTGCACCCGTCGCACCCCTGCAAAACTCCGCCGGCTTCCTTGTTGCAGGGTCTTTCCCGTTGGGCCGGCGGGCGCCCTTTTGGCGGTCGCCCGCCAGCCCAGCGGGAAAGCCAGAATGGCATCCGCGGTCTCCTGACCGCGGAGCGGCCATTTGGCGGTGACCGCATGGCGAGCGGCGACCGCCGCCCGCCGCGGTCAGAATGACCGCCTTATTCTCTACAAGAAGGACTCCTTGTGCAGCGAAATTCGATGCACAGACTGCCAGAAACGATGCACAGCCTGCACAGTGGTGAAAATTTCACCGCACGCCGAACCGGAACAACGCAGCCTGACTTCGCAACGAGAAGATCTACGCAGCGCCAGCGCAGGGACCGGAAATTCGACATACGACCCACTGGAACGATGCACAGCTGAGCCGGAATGACGCAGCCCGACTTCCAGAGAGGAATCAACACAGCGTCTGCCAACTGGATCGAAGCAGCTCCTGGGACTTCATCCTGACAGCGCAGGAAATCCATGCATTGTCCCCAGGGCATCTGAAAGCCCTACAACCCAAAGAGGATCCACAAACGAGCACCGGAAATCGACGCACAGCCGTCCCTGCGTGAAAACTAAACAATGCATTGCTGTGTGTGGCCCGAGAAATCGACGCAAACCCCTTTGTTTCCACGCATCTCCTCCTCTGCGCTTCCTTGTGGAGATTTTTCACGCAAACCAGGTACTTTGTGCTTGAAAGAGACTTTGTTTGCTTTAAAAAGACTTAAGACACTTTGGCGGTCATTCTGACCGCGGCGGGCGGCGGTCGCCGCCCGCCATGCGGTCACCGCCAAATGGCCGCTCCGCGGCCATTCTGGCTTTCCCGCTGGGCCGGCGGGCGACCGCCGGCCCAGCGGGAAAGCCCCTGCAACAGAGAAGCCGGCTCCGAATGGAGCCGGCGGTGTTGCAGGGGTGCGACGGGTGCAGTAGCACCCGTCGCGATTTTCACTGTCTGCAAAGCAGACAGTGAAAATCTCCATGGGGCCCTGTTAGAGGGCCCCTGCACTGCCCATGCCAGTGGCATGGGCAGTGCAGGGGCCCCCAGGGGCCCCACAACACCCGTTCCCGCCATCCTGTCCCTGGCGGTAAGAACCGCCAGAAACAGGGTGGCGGGAAGGGGGTCGGAATTTCGATGGCGGCGCTGCAAGCAGCACCGCCATGGAGGATTCCCTGGGCCAGGGGAAAACCGGCGGGAACCCGCCTGTTCCCCTTTTCTGACCGCGGCTTTACCGCCGCAGTCAGAATGGCCCTGGAAGCACCGCCAGCCTGTTGGCGGTGCTTCCGTGGTCCCCAGCCCTGGCGGTCATGGACCGCCAGGGTCGGAATGACCCCCTTTATGTCACTTTTCAGTGATATTTCTACATTTACTTATTGCATCTTTGATCGTTTTGACCTGCATTTATCAAGATAAATCTTATGTATTTTTCTAAACACTGTGTGGTGAATTTTTGTGGTGCTATATGGTGTTATTGTGTGATTTATTGCACAAATACTTTACACATTGCCTCCTAAATTAAGCCTGACTGCTCAGTGCCAAGCTACCAGAGGGTGGGCACAGGATAATTGGGATTGTGTGTGACTTACCCTGACTAGAGTGAGGGTCCTTTCTTGGATAGTGGGTAATCTGACTGCCAACCAAAGACCCCATTTATAACAGTGAGTCAAAAAGATTGCCTCTAGGCAGTGTAGCGCCATTTTCTGGTGCACAAACCCCAGTACATGGCTCCTGTCTTAGTAAAGACAGGAGCGATGCCCACCACCCCAATGTCAATGGAAAATGACAAATGTCCCCTGGGCATGGCCATTGGGGCCAGCGCCATGCAGGAGGCCCCAAGTCAGTGCCCCGAGCAGTGTTGGACAAAAAAAATATATACTCCCCTGGACTTACCTTTGGAGGGGTCCCCCATCCGTTGGTGACCTCCTGGTGTGGATAGGTGTCCCAGGGGACAAGGAAGGGCACCTGTGGGCAATTTTCCAGGTCTCTGACCATGGAAATCTGCCTACAGGTCCCCTAATGCCTGCCCATACCCAGGCGTTAGATAATGGTGCTAAGCAGACTTAGCGCCATTATTTTAGACCCTACTACCAATGTGTGATTTTTGCACGGGAGGATAAATAAGGCACTATGGCCTTTGAGGTTGTTTTTGCCCGGGAACGCCTACCTTCCATTTCATTGATGCAATGTAGTTTTCCGCAGGCAAAAAATGACGTTAACTCCAATATTTTGGCGCTAGACATGTCTAGCGCCAAAATATAAATATGGAGTTAAGTTTGCGCAAAAAAATTACGCAAATCTGGTGCATACAGAGTATAAATATGCCCCTTGGTTTCTAAACATCTAATACCCCTAATGAGTACCAGGAACTGACTACCAATCTTGGGCCCGATTGACAAAGGTACACTTAGACCAAAAGTCTAAGTTTAGACCAAAAGTCTAACTTTACTTATAGTAAAGTTAGACTTTTGGTCTAAGTTTAGACTTTTGGTCTGAGTTAGACTTTATGTCTCAACTTAGACTTGTGGTTTAAACTAAGGGCCCGATTCACAAAGGTAGACCTAAAATCTAACTTTACTTGCAAGATCGCAGGAATATAATAATTTGTCAACATTGCGACTGAACTAATAGTTCAAGAATCTTAGAGCATCCATTCAAAAAACAATCTGAGCAGAATAAGCATGGATGTTTCAACCTCACAATTGAGTATGAAAAGGGGATGTTCTTCAAGACAATGGTCAGTAGCACCTGAAAGAAGAGTGAATAGAATATGTGCTTAAGATCATGAAATGGAGAACTGAAGGATGGAAGCAAGATGTGAGCACCACTCTTGCCTACTATTTACTGCTGTGCGATTAGTCCAACAACCAATTGTAAAAATCAAGAGAAATCTAAAAATGACATAAAATGACAATGAATTAGTGATTGTTGAATGGCTAACTGGCTTAAAAAGCCAGAGCAAAATTCAGAAATTAGGGAAAAAAGTAAATGCAGGAAACGCCTGGATATGCAACATGAATGAATGTGACTACCCTTGTAACATTACTGTCCTTACAATGTAGACGAATCAGGTGGAACATAGCAGTCAGTGACTGTACAAGTAATCAGGTCAAAGAAACAGAATATCCATAAAAGTATTTGACTATTCCTGCAGGAGAAGTCGGAGAAACGCATCAAATCATCCCTAAGATTTTAAGCGTATACAATCATGTGAAAGTTTACTTTCACTGCACAACAAACTGAAAAGGACTGATAATGAGAACATCCTTTTCTACAACATCATAAAGAAACAATCTTTTGTCCAATTGAATTTTCAATGAATATGCACACACAATGCACTCACTAATGTTTGCGTTCTATCAGTAGCATACAGCTGTCCCCAAATGTTGATAGTATAGAAAATCAATATCCCAACTCAGCTTATACAAAAAGGTCCTGTGGTGTATGCATGTTTTGAAACTGTTAACACAGGAAAATAATATCCCAATTCACCCACATTACCCAAATATTTGCACAACAAGGACCACTTAAATGACTTGGGGCATATTTATACTCCGTTTGCGCTGGAATTGCGTCATTTTTTTGACGCAATTCCGACGCAAAACTAACTCCATATTTATACTTTGGCGTTAGACGCGTCTAGCGCCAAAGTCCATGGAGTTTGCGTCATTTTTTAGCGTGGACACCTACTTTGCGTTAATGATATGCAAGGAAGACGTTCCCGTCTAAAAAATTGACTCCGAGGCATGTGCGCCGTATTTACACTCCCGGGCAAAATTTACGCCCGGGAGTGGGCGGGTCAAAAAAAATGACGTACGGCGGCATTTGCGCCGTTTTTTAGCGCCTGGAAAAGGCAGGCGTTAAGGGACCTGTGGGCTCTGAAGGAGCCCAGAGGTGCCCTCCCATGCCCCCAGGGACACCCCCTGTCACCCTTGCCCACCCCAGGAGGACACCCAAGGCTGGAGGGACCCATCCCAGGGACATTAAGGTAAGTTCAGGTAAGTCATTTAAAAAAAAAAAATTGTGGCATAGGGGGGCCTGATTTGTGCCCCCCTACATGCCACTATGCCCAATGACCATGCCCAGGGGACAGAAGTCCCCTGGGCATGGCCATTGGGCAAGGGGGCATGACTCCTGTCTTTGCTAAGACAGGAGTCATTTCTATGGGGGTTGGGAGTCGAAAAAAATGGCGCAAATCGCGTTGAGGTGAAAAATTTGCCTCAACCTGACTTGCCCCATTTTTTGGCGCCCAAGCTCCATATCCCCCTACGCCGGCGCTGCCTGGTGTACGTCGTTTTTTTCCACGCACACCAGGCAGCGCCGGCGGCTAACGCCAGCTAATGTCATTGATTAAATACGGCGCCGGCATGGCGCTTCAGAATGGCGTTAGCCGGCGCTAATTTTTTTGACGCAAAACTGCGTTAGCGCAGTTTTGCGTCAAAAAGTATAAATATGGCCCTTATTTTTGTAAAAGCGCACTCCCAGTGCGCTCTTCTACAGAAGCAAAATTAGAGAACCTGAATAGAACTGTGTCTAAAGCAAACATGTTCTCAGGTGGTTTGCAAAGTGGGAAATAAACACTCACCCAATCTAAACGCTGTTCAAGAAGGAAATGAAAATGTTTGTGCACAAACATGATGCAATGTAATGTAAGGGAGATTTATAAAATGCAACTAATGGTCAAAGATTGGGCTTCTAGGTGCTGATACCACATAACTAACATCAGAACTAAACTCTACAGTTTTGTGAAAAGCCAGGCTCTGTTGGTGATATTTCTTAGTCTCTGCATGGTCCATGGTTTGGCTCCTAGGACTAGAAAGAGCAGCCTCCTCTCTGATTTAAATATTTAGGGAGAAGGAGGTAGCCAAAAATTGGAAGATCTCAAAGTTCTTAGGGTGTAGGCAGTAAGTGGTGATTAAGTTTTGGAGGCTGCCTGAAGAAGATTTGTAACAGGGGACAGCTGTTGGGAAAATTGACCCACTGACAGGGTAGGATTTTGGGCCAGATGTATTATCCATTTTTGCATTCGCAAATGGTGCGAATAGCCGTTTGCGAATGCAAAACCGCCTTTCAGTATTTATGAAAAGCATTCGCAATGCAAATTTAAGGAATCGATAAAATAGCGATTCCATAAAATTGCGATTCTCTAACTAAGAAATCGCAAATAAGGAATCCTTATTTGCGATTTCTAAGCCACATGTAACAAGCAATTCCTTATTGCAAATTTGGCATTAAGGAATCGCTATTACCACCAAGTTGACCTTTGGCATGTGTGTGCCTTACATGTCCTTAAAAAAATTATTGGGGTGCAGCAGAGGTGGCCTTAGGCACCTTGGGGTTTGAATTTCCCAAATTTGCGAATTCCAGTTAGGAATTCACAAATTGGGAAATGCAAAAAAATCGCTAAAAAATCGCTAATATGGGCCTACAGGCCCATAGGTGCGAATGGGGCTGGTATCGCAATTTGCGATTCGGTAATAGCATTTGCGATTTTTACGAAATCGCTATCACAGAAACGCAAATATGATACATAACATTTTGCGAATCAGAAATTGTGATTTCTTTAAAATCGCTATTACCGAATCGCAAAAGGCTTTTTTGATACATCTGGCCCTAAGTCAATTAAACCCTGCCCCTCATACAGTGGCATCTGACAGGACCAGCAGGTTGTCATCATGGAGAAGGGTGCCACCTCAGAGGTTGGGGGGTTGTGGATGGAGGAAGGAGAGCTGTTCCTCAACAAATATGTTCTCTCCCTCAGTTGATTGAGAAAAGACTGGAGCTGCAACTGTATTAGAGTAGTGTGTATGGAAAGCTGCAGGTTGTTTACTATCAAGAGATGAGTCATGCATTGGCAGGACAAGCATCTGTGGCTAATTAGCTGGTGGCTGAGATCTGGCAATCCTCAGAAATGACCTTGGAGAAATACAGACATCTGGCTGTGAGGAAGTCTTGTCTGATAGTTTCTGGGCTAGGGCAACAATGTCCTCCTCCTTCCCCTCCTTCAATTCAATTGAATTCAATTAATTTCAATTCAAGTCAGCCCAATTCAATTCAATTCCTCTATTTGACCTTTAGTTAATAATCATAAAAGTACAGCATTACCAAGAACAAATAAGAAGGTCTATTAAAAATACTGGATCATAGATAAACTTATCAATATTTCAAAAGCAACCACTTTGTATAATGCACTTGAGACTTTAGAAACATCCAACAAGGTCACATATTATAGGAGTGCTCAACATTTTTGGAAAGTACTGTGCAGGTTTACATTTATTAAAACAATTGTTTTAAGAACAGGAATAAAACGCAACATGTAAAAAGTATATATAATTTACAAAAGAATACAAAGTGCAACAAAGTCTGCTTGGAGGATTCACCACAAGTACTGTTAAGGATGGTAGCAGACTTGAATTGGCCCAGATGACATCTGAGGTAGCTGTGTATGCTGCCAAGATGAAATTTGGTTGACAAAGCCCTTTCTCATGAGCATGCCACCAAAATTAAAAAGGCCTCCATAACTGGAGTGGCGAGAAGAATAACATAGTCCTGCATTGTTGGCTTATTTAACATCTCTACCACCTGTAAAGTTGATGTGCATGGTCCAAATATATATTTCACCTAGACTTTCTCACCCCTGGTGATCTCTTTAGGACTCAAGAATAGGTTGCCTCTACCAAGAGTATCAGCTGTGTGCTTACTACACTAAAGCCAATATATTTTATATCCCAAGTTGTAGGCTAAATGATCCTCAATTCAATTGATTTAGGGAGATGTGGTTATTTGTCTAGACTGAAATCCACAAAGCTTAGGAGCAAGTTTAATATGGTCTTCCACTTAGCTTAAGCATACTTTTTCCTGTGAAAAATTAATGGGGACTGCTGCATGGAAACCCTAAAAGATGCCTTCAGAATCAGTTTTCTTCCATCTGCAGTCTGCGTATTTTTCTATAGTCGCTGATGGTTAGAATTGAAAGACATTTGTGTTTATAAATTTTAATGTGTAGTTTCACGAGTTTATTTCCAACAAGCTGGTCCCAATCCCAGTTCTGCCTGTGCTGCTGCATTGCTGTTTTTCTTCTAGCTTTAGGTGTACCTGGGAGCTTTCCTGGGTTGAATGGGATATAGGACCATTCCAGTAAAGAGGTTCAGATTGGTAGGTCACAAGAATGATGCTGTCTTTGCTGTAGTGTCCCCACCACTGAGCCCTGAGCAGCTTCACCAAATTCAACCCTGGCTTTTGCTCCTGACTTCTCCTAGCTTTTTCCCCCTTTTTTGTGTCCATTCCCCTTCTTCCTCTCATTTTTACCGCCTTCTCCTTGCTTTCCATTCAGTTTCATTGCGTTCTCCTTGCTTTTACTTCTCCTTGCTTTTTCTTCAATTTCACTGCTTTTGTCTTGCTTTTCCCCACATTTTTGTTTGCTTTCTTGCTTTTCCTTCATTTTTTACTGCTTTTAACCTGCTTTTCACTCATTTTTACTGCTTTCTCCGTGCTTTTACCCTCGTTTTTTGTGTGCATTCTTCTTGCTTTTCACTCATTTTCACTGCTTTCTCCTTGCTTTTCCCCCTGCTTTTTATGTGGATTCTCCTGCTTTTTTCTTGTTTTCACTGCTTTTGCCCTGCTTTTTCCTTCATTGCCACTCCCACTTGCAGCCCATTATTTCTGCCTCCCACCTAGCCCAGCCCACTGCCTCCCAACACCCCTCCCTCCTTCCGGTGCCTACTTAATGGGGGCCACAGTACGGTCGCATGCAGGGGACGCACAGCTGGTGCACCAAAGGCAAGCCCATCTGCTCCGGTCAGTGCCTGGACCACACCCAGTAGCAGGAGCCCTGGTCACTGGCCCACCCACAGTTATGGCAACACTGCTGTCCATGCCCTAAGCACCAGAAGACTCAGCAATGCTGCTGCTATACCACACAGCAATTAACAGTAGGATGATTCTCCTGCACCAGATGCACCTTCTCCTGCACAACCAACGTCATGCTGCATAGCACCTCACCAAACTCCCAACAAAGCACACCAGAAACAAGACACCAACTCCACTGCCTGCTCCTCAACACATGCTCAGTGGCAAGCACTCCAATGAATTATCAGACCTCATTACTACCCTCACACCCGACATCCTCTTCTTCACTGTACCCTGGGTAAAACCCATGTGCACCCCAGACTCTGCCGCAGAAATCCCAGATGGATAAAAAATCACTCATGAAAACTTCACCAGCAAGCTAGGAGGAGGAACAGCTATAGTCCACAAATATACCATGCAGTGCACCACCTCCACTGACAACACTACCACCCCCATATAGCACCACAACTTCAAGCTCTACATGTATGACAAGACTACCATCAGAGGTCCCTAGCATACTGATTCCCAGGCCTGTGCCTCAGGTTCTGCAACACCATTATAGACTTTTTTGTGCCTCTAGCCTTAGAATCCAGCAACTAAATTTTCCTTGGCGACCTTGACTTCCACATCAATGACCCCAACAACACCTCCTCGACAGTATGAGCTGGCTTGGATTATCCCAGATTGTCCATGAACCTACACACCCGCAGGGGACAAGCTGGACCCCATCCTGATCTCTAGCAGCCACGTCACATACAGCTATGTCACTGAACTCACATGGACTGACCACTCTGATATCCACTTCAACACTTCCAGCCCCACCACTGACGCCCCCAAAACATTCAGCACCCCCAACCAGGCATGGAGCAAAGATTCAGTGACCAACTTGACTGACACCCTCAACACCTCCAGGCCTATCATCGATCTCAAACAATCAGTTGAGAACTTCAACACTTGGAGAAACAACTGTGCTGTCAGCTTTGTCCCCTTCAAAGCAGTATACCGATAAAACCATCTAAAAAGGCCAACTGGTACACCCCTGAACACAGAACAGCTAAACGAGACAGCAAACAGCTGGAGAGGAGGCGGCATGCGAGCAAAGACACCTCCGACAGGGAGGTTTTCAAGACTTCCCTCAACCTCTGCCACTGCATGCTTAGAGAAACAAAGAGGGCAGCACTAGCCATGTGCATCGAAACCAGCAGCAACAACAACAAGGAACTCTTTAACATTGGTAAAGAATTCTCTAACGCGGCAGCTAGTGAAAACAATATCACACTCTCACAGGAGCTGTGCAACAACCGCTTCAATTTCTTTTATAACATGATCACAACCATATACAGGAACTTCAAATCCCTACTTACACTTACGAAGGTGCCACCACCGCAGTTAACACCAGCCAAAGACTAACAACCTGAAACTTTCTCTCCACTGAGGACACCACCTCAACCATGAAATCCATCCACTCAGTAACCCCAAAAGACCCCTGCCCGCACCACATCTTCAGTCGCTGAGACCAATGGATTTGCCCAGAATTCACCACTCTACTCAACAACTCCATCACCAATGCAATTTTCCCCAACACTTGAAAATACGCTACAGAAAAAACCAACCGCAGACCAACGTAATTAAAAACTACTGCCCACTCTCTCTGCTCCCTTTCTCAGCTAAGGTATTAGAAGAAAATCATTAGCAAACAACTCATCACTTACCTGGAGCAGAACCAGCTACTCAACACCTCTCAATCTGTCTTCTGCAGCAATCACAGCACCAAGACTGCCCTCATCGTAGCCACGGATGGCATTCATATTCTCATTGACTCAGGAGAAACAGTGGCCCTGATCCTTCTCGACCTCTCGGCGGCTTTGATACTATATCCCACCACATGCTAATCAAAAGACTCCACTACATCGGCATCCTAGAGGACACACTTAGGTGGATGACTTCCCTACTCATTGAAAGAATCCAGACAATTAAAACATATTTTTTCACCTCTGAACCAAAAGACATCACCTGTGGGATCCCCCAAGGATCATCCCTGAGCCCCACACTTTTTAATGTATATATGACCCCACTAGCCAACATCGTCAGATCCCGCGGCCTCAACATAATCTTCTAAACAGACAACATCCAACTCATCCTCTTGCTAACCGATAACCCCGCCAAAACCAACTTACACTGATGCATGACAAGCGTCCCAGACTAGATGAATGAAAACTGCCTGCAGCTAAACACATACAAGACTGTGGTTCTGATTTTCGGCAAGAGCAACAAGACATGGAACAACTCCTGTTGGCCTTCAAAACTAGGACCTTCACCCACTCCCTCTGAACATGCCAGAAACCTCAAAATCATCATTGACAACAGACTTACTATAGAATCACAGATTAACTCCATCTCCTACACCTGCTTTTTCATTCTGTACCTGCTACGTAAGATCTTCAAGTAGCTACATCCACACACGAGATGCACGGTGTGTATTTAAGCTGCTAACCTATGACCACAAAACTCTACAAAACAAATGACCCACCTTCATTAATCACCTCCTTAATTTCCACCAGCCGTCAAGAAGACTACACTCTGCCTGCCTATCACATGTCCACACTCCACACATCGACTGAAGCAGTTGTGGAGGACGAGACTTCTCTCACATTGCAGAAAAAAACTGGAAAAACCTTTCCACGCATCTCTGGAAACATAATCTCTCATCTAGAATTCAGTAGAGTCCTCAAAACCTGGCTGTTCGAAAGAGCTGCTGAGACCTGCATGCTCCTTGATACCCTTGGAGGTGATTAGTCATGCTTTACAAATCCTGTTTGATTGATTGATTGACTCTGTGTAATATTAAAGAGCGCACCAACAGACTGAATACATTTTCAATTTAAAGCTCTTGTTGACTGCCATGGGTCCATGAACTAAGAAAATTGATGGTAATCATAGAGTGAGAGAAAGGACTGACCCCCCAATGTTCTTTCACTTAAAGAAAATAGGTCTAGACTTATGATTCTTAGAGCCACATGACACTTAGGGGGTGATTCTGACCCCGGCGGTCTTAGACCGCCGGGGCCAGGGTCGGCGGGAGCACCGCCGACAGGCCGGCGGTTCCCCGCAGGGCATTCTGACCGCGGCGCTTTGGCCGCGGTCAGTGCAGGAAAACCGGCGGTCTCCCGCCGGTTTTCCGCTGCCCCTAAGAATCCTCCAAGGATTCTGACCCCCCCTACCGCCATCCTGTTCATGGCGGGAAAGCCGCCATGAACAGGATGGCGGTAGGGGGGGTCGCGGGGCCCCCGTAAGAGGGCCCCGCAAAGTATTTCAGTGTCTGCCTTGCAGACACTGAAATACGCGACGGGTGCCACTGCACCCGTCGCACCTTCCCACTCCGCCGGCTCGATTACGAGCCGGCATCCTTGTGGGAAGGGAGTTTTTCCCTGGGCTGGCGGGCGGTCTTTTGCCAGCCCAGGGAAAAACTCATAATACCCTCCGCGGTCTTCTGACCGCGGAGCGGTATAATGGGGGCGGAATTCTGGCGGGCGGCGGATCACCCCCTTAGTGAGCTTTGAGAGATCGGTCACAAGGCCTTATATGTCCACAAAAATTACAAACTGATCTGTCAGATCTATGAGTCCATTGGGAGTATCAGTGGAATACAGTAGGGTGGGTACTTACCCTACTGTCCTTTACACGTGACATAAAAAATTTATTGAGTTTATTTATGCATAATAAAACACAATTGTGACTGCCTAACCCACTGTGCTAAAGCAAAAGAATTAGAGGCCCCCATGCCCTGTCTTGCAGATGCTGAAGAACTTGAATATAAGGTACGGAGAAAGTCTACCAGGGACTGTGCCGTTAACAGACCCGGTTAAAAGACCCATTGGTTTGATGGATTCATCCAGTCAAAAGCACTGCTGAGGTCCATACATGATAGGTACAGATATCCCTTTGTATTTGCAGATAAGCAGGTCGAGATTGAGGCATAGATCCATCATACCTAAACCATCTCTAAACCCATATTGTACTTCAGATAAAATATGGGGTTCACCCAACTCACAAGCATCATGTTATTATTTAGTGGAGGACTATTTTACTCATCATCTTAACTATTCAGTCTAGCAAGGAGATGGGTTAGTAGTGGTGGGTATCTTGTTTGTTTCCTTTTTTTAATACTGATCCTATGATAGGTGTATGCCAATAAGCAGTCAGTTTGGTATGACATGCTAAATTAACTGCATTGATAATAACTGGTGCCCAGAAGTTAATGTCAGTTTTGATAAGGTAGTTTGGAATCTCGTCTGGGCCCCGTGCCTAAATGGAAAGGCTTGAGGTGATAGTGACTTTTATCTCCTGTAGCTTAATCCTGATTGAAAATGGATAAGATGGATGAGGGTCAATTGTTGGCTATTCCCCACCAGGAACTAGATGGTAATTGGACTTAAAATTTTAAACTGCTTAGCCTAACTAAACCTCCATATCTCTCATGTCTGCCCCTTTTGTCTCTTGGCCTAGATAACTATTTTCCAGAAAGTGTTGTGTCTTTAGTCGAGCAAGAGGCTACCAAATTCCCCAAGGTTTCTTTATTGATGGCTAATTTCCTCTTCTCACTGACACATTTTAATCAGCCCTACGACTACCAATCTCATCTTGAGCTCTAGGGGTTCTATTTAGTGCATCTTAAAGGTGTCTTTTTGCATTCTTATATGGATTATAAAACCAGCTTGATTGATCCCATTTAGTACATCTTTATATCTTACTGGTGTCAAATGGGCTTCTCTTATGTTACGGGTCACACTTACAAAAGCATCAATGATCACCTGGCTGAGGATGCAGTCACTTAATAAACAAAGATTAAGCCCCTCATTACAACATTGGCGGTAAATCCCACTTACCGCTGTGCAGAAGACCGCCAACACACCGCCGCAGCCGCGGAATCCCGCCACAGCTATTACGACCCACAGCACAGAATCCGCCAAAATCTAGACACCCACACAAGTCCGCCACACCAAAGGTCAGTGATAAACTGGCGATAACAAAACCTCCACCGTCACGCCAACAAGAATATGCCCACACTATCATGACCCATGAATCCATGCAGCGGTCTTTCAACCGCGGTATTCCATTGGCGGTGCACTCCGCCACGCTCAAAATACATACACACTTACAAAACAAAACCACATTGGACAAATCGAAATACACACACCTGATACACATACACACACCCCTCCCACACACCCAATACAATATAAAACACACACCCACATTACCCACAAACCGTTACAACAAACAATTTGGAAGATGCAGAGAGACAGCACAGCAAAGACCACACCAGCATACAGAGGCACACAACACCATCACTCATACACATCCATGCACAAAACAACACACACCCCTAAACATCACAACACACACCACCTCACACATCACTAACACCAACCAATGGCACCGCAAAGACACCCCAGGTTTTCTGAGGAGGAGCTCAGGGTCATGGTGGAGGAAGTCATCCGGGTAGAGCCACAGCTATTCGTATCACAGGTGCAGCACTCCTCCATAGCTAGGAAGATGAAAGCTATGGTCGTGGACAGGGTCAACGCAGTGGGACAGCACCCAAGAACACGGGATGACATCAGGAAGAGGTGGAACGACCTATGGGGGAAGGTGCGTTCGTGGTCTCACGAAACACCACATTGCGGTACAGAGGACTGGCTGCGAACTCCCACTTCCTCCCCCACAACTAACAACATGGGAGGAGCAGGTCTTGGCTATACTGCATCCTGAGGACCTCGCAGGAGTAGCTGGAGGAATGGACTCTGGTAAGTCAAATCTTTCACTACTTCATTCCGCACCCTACCTGCATGCTATCACATTCCCCGACCTTCTCCCTCACCCCCATCACTCCAACT
This sequence comes from Pleurodeles waltl, assembly GCF_031143425.1. Lineage (NCBI taxonomy): Eukaryota > Metazoa > Chordata > Amphibia > Caudata > Salamandridae > Pleurodeles > Pleurodeles waltl. The sequence goes on from NC_090439.1 coordinate 654,414,012, forward strand.
CCTCGCATATGTCCCACTATCACAAACCACACATCCAAACACCAAGCCCTGCATGCAACAACAAAGCATGGACACCCATTACCAATGCATGTTCACTACAGATACCCACACACACCTGTTAGAAATGGGGTCTTTGGTTGGCAGTCAGATTACCCCCTGTCTAAGCAAGGACCCTCACTCTAGTCAGGGTAAATCACAGACAATCCAAATTATCCTGTGCCCATCCTCTGGTAGCTTGGCACTGAGCAGTCAGGCTTAACTTAGAAGGCAATGTGTCAAGTATTTGTGCAATAAACCATACAATAACACAATATAGCACCACAAAAATACACCACACAGTGTTTAGAAAAATATATAATATTTATCTGGATATTTGCAGGTCAAAACGTTAAAAGATGCAATAAGAAATTGTAAAGATATCACTGGAAAGTGATATAAAGGCGGTCATTACAACATTGGCGGTAAAAGCCGCTTACCGCCGTACAGAAGACCGCCAACACACCGCGTGTCAGCGGAATTCTGCCACAGCTATTATGACCCACATCTCTGAATCCGCCAAAATTCAGACACCCACACAAGTCTGCCACACCAAAGGTCAGTGATAAACTGGCAAAAACAAATCCTCCACCGTCACGCCAACAGAAATACGCCCACACTATCACAACACAGGAATCCACGCGGTGGTCTTTCATCCGCGATATTCCATTGGTGGTACACACCGCAGCGCTTAAAATACACACACTCTTACAAAACATCCCCACATTGGACAATTCAAAATACACACACCTGAGAAACATACACACACCACTCCCACACACCCATTACAATATAAAACACACACCCACATCACCCACAAACCCCCACGACAAAAAATTCAGAAAGAAGGCCAGAGAGAGACACCACCAGCAAGAACAACAGCATCCACAGGCACACAACACCATCACCCACACAACTTCCACGCACCTCACACAACACACCACTACAAATCACCACACTTATCACCACACACTCCACCCCACACATCACCTACACCACCCCATGGCACGGCAAAGACACCCCAGGTTCTCGGAGGAGGAGCTCAGGGTCATGGTGGAGGAAATCGTCTGAGTAGAGCCACAGTTATTCGAATCACAGGTGCAGCACACCTCAATTGCAAGAAAGATGGAGCTATGGCGAAGAATAGTGGACAGGGTCAACGCAGTGGGACAACACCCAAGAAATCGGGAGGACATCAGGAAAAGGTGGAACGACCTACGGGGGAAGGTGCGTTCCGTGGTCTCAAGACACCACCTTGCGGTTCAGCGGACTGGCGGCGGACCCCCACCTCCTCACCCACAACTAACAACATGGGAGGAGCAGGTCTTGGCGACATCCTGAGGGCCTCGCAGGAGTAGGTGGAGGAATGGACTCTGGTAAGTCAAATCTTAACTATTACATCCCCCACCCTACCTACATGCCAGCACATACCCCCACCCTCACCCTATCACTCTAACTCCTCACAAATGTCCCAACATCACAAACCACACATCCTAACACCAAGCCCTGCATGCAACAACAAAGCATGGACACCCATCACTAAAGCATGCCCACTGCACATACCCATACACCCCCCTAAACCACCATCACACAAGCTCCCACACAGGAATGCTAGCACTGGGGTACACGCTCACCCACCCATTGCACACCATTACACACACAGATTTAACAAACATCCTTTTATACCCCTGCAGGACCCCTACCCAACGTCACCGGACAGGAGGGTCCACACATGTCCAGATACCAACAGAAGAGGCCCACAGTGATGACAGCACCTCTGTCCAACTGGATCTAGATGAACAGCCCGGACCATCAAGGACCTCTGGACAGTCAGTTCCCCTCACACAGGCACAGGCCACCACAGACCTTCCCCCCTCTGGAAACACCAGCACAGCACCCACCCAGCGGGCACATACCTCTGTCTCCAGGACACGTCAATCAGCTGTGTGTACACCACTACAGGGAACCCAGGGTAACCCACCACCCCAACAACAACAGGGACCTGGGGGCAGTGGCAGTGGGCACACGGTCCAAGGGACGGAGGCACTGGAACACAGGGGAACTGGGAGGGCAGCCGTGCAACAGGGGGCGGACAGGCCACGGGAACCCACTCTCCACGAAGCCCTCTCCTCCATCATGGGAGCATACCACCACTCCCAGGAGACAATTGCAACAGTACTGGCCAAGTTTTAGGAGACCCAGCGCATGCAGGGGGAACAGTATATGGGCTTTAGGGAGGAACTCAGAACCATCAGCTCCACCCTGGGCACCATCATAGGGGTGCTGAAGGAAGTACTCAACACCAGGAGGGACACTGTGGCACTAGAAGGGGCCCCTGACACTAGCATGCACGATGAACTGCCCACCACCTCCGCCGGTGCTAGTGGACAGGACGTCCCGCCACAGGACCACCACACCAGCACCCCACCCCCTGCAGAGGGAGAACCACCCCGCAAACGGTCCCTGAGATCCAGGAACAAGACAGAGAACGATGCCAAGACCCCCGCCAAGAAATGAGACCAGCCTGATTGTCATCCTACTGTCCCACTTTGTCACCCTGTCCATAATTAAACTGCCCCAGCTCCACTTCCTATGCCCATATGGGCAATGCACCTGTGAGACTAATAGACTGGACTCTGCCGTGGACACTCCTCCGCCATCACCCCTCACCATTTCACTATCCCCTCCAATATTTTGCATTTAAATAAACACACCTAAAGCACAAAATGATCTGGAGTCTGTCTGTGATTTCAAAATAGTGTATCACCAATTACAGTGACAAAATGTTTTTGAAATAGTAATGTCAACATACCTATGTCACACAGCTCTAGTCCATGAGGAATCTAAGCAGATGTCACACAGTGGGACCCACATCTGTGAAACCGTAAGGAAAAGTGACAACTCAGTGATCATACACTGGGTGAAAACGACAGATAGGAGAGAGGTAGTAGTGTAAAAGTACATGTAGTAGGCAGGATTGTATTCTTACCTGTGTTTCACTGGAAATATTGCTGGATCACTGAGTCCCTGTTGTGCATCTCTTCTTCCTCTGCTTCCTCCTCATCACTTTCCACAGGCTTCACAGCTGCCACAACACCGCCATCTGGACCATCCTCTTGCAGAAAAGGCACCTGGCGTTGCAAAGCCAAGTTGTGAAGCATACAGCAGGCCACGATGATCTGGCACACCTTCTTTGGTGAGTAGAATAGGGATCCACCTGTCATATGGAGGCACCTGAACCTGGCCTTCAGGAGGCCGAAGGTCCGCTCGATCACCCTCCTAATTCGCCCATGGGCCTCATTGTAGGGTTCCTCTGCCTTTGTCCTGGGATTCCACACTGGGGTCAGTATCTGTGACAGGTTGGGGTAACCTGAGTCACCTGCAAATGGTGAGGGGCAACTGTTAGACACACACTAACCTGGAGGGATAACCCCAGACCCAGACAACCATTCCCACTGACTTGCTTCCAGGTGCTCACCTAATAGCCACACACGGTGCCTCTGGAGTTGACCCATCACATAAGGGATGCTGCTATTCCGCAGGATGTAGGCGTCATGCACTGAGCCAGGGAACATGGAATTCACATGGGAGATGTACTGGTCTGCCAAACATACCATCTGTACATTCATAGAATGATAACTCTTCCTGTTTCTGTACACCTGTTCACTCCTGTCTGGGGGGCCAAAGCCACATGGGTCCCATCCATGGCACCTATGATGTTGGGGATATGTCCCTGGGCTTAGAAATCACCTTTCACTGTAGGCAAATCCTCCACCTGAGGGAAAACAATGTAGCTCCGCATGTGTTTCAGAAGGGCAGACAACACTCTGGAAAATATGTTGGAAAACATAGGCTGGGACATCCCTGATGCCATGGCCACAGCTGTTTGAAAAGAGCCGCTTGCAAGGAAATGGAGCACTGACAGCACCTGCACTTGAGGGGGGATTCCTGTGGGATGGTGGATTGCTGACATCAGGTCTGGCTCCAACTGGGTACACAGTTCCTGGATTGTGGCACGGTCAAGCCTGTAGGTGATTATCAAATGTAGCTCCTCCATTGTCGACAGGTCCACCAACGGTCGGTACACCGGAGGATGCCGCTATCTCCTCACATGTCCCAGAGGATGGTGCCTATGAAGGACAACAGCAAGCACAGAGTCAAATAACTCAGAGGTACGTACCCACAGTTTACACAGAACACCAATCATACACAAAAGTTGGCCTGTATGTGTGTTAAGACTAGGCCTAGGTATGTGTGACGCAGTTGGAAATGAAGCCATATGGGCCCCTGAAATGGCGGCTGCCTGACCTGTAAAGTGGGACAATGGGATGTGAGGTAACTGCGTTAGCGTTGTACACCGTCGCGGTAGGTAGTCGAAGACCGCGGCGCAATGCTGCATTGGTTAACATTGGACCCATGGGTACCAGGAGCCAATGACGATGTACGCCGGCGGTCACGGTACGCACCGCCGCGGACGTGACTGCTGCGGACGTGACCGCCATTTTCTATCTGTTCAATCACTCAATACCTGATGTTCGACAGGAGAGGACCTACACTGCAAGTGCTGCTGTGAACTCGGTCTGGAAGAGACAATGGCTCGAGTGTCTGGGGAAAGGGCCCCTGCTTTCACATCCACATCGGAGGAGTTGGAGAAGCTCGTGGATGGGGTCCTCCCCCAGTACACGCTACTCTACGGTCCTCCAGACAAACAGGTAAGTACACAGGGAGCATGTTGTATGGGCTATGCCTGTGTGGAGAGGGCAGGATGTAAGAAGGAAGGGGGCAGAGTGCTGCGTGCATAAAAAACGGTGAATGCATGTGCCACATGCCAAGGGTAGGGATGGGGGCCAATCACTTTGACGGTGCAGTTGGTAATGACTTCTCTTCTTCCCCTGTACATTTCATGTAGGTCAGCGCCCACCAGAAGAAAGATATTTGGCGTGCCATCGCCAAGGATGTCCGGACCCTGGGGCTCTACCACAGACGGAGCACCCACTGTCGTAAAAGATGGGAGGACATTCGCCGCTGGAGCAAGAAGCTGGCAGAGGCTCAGCTGGGGATGGCCTCCCAACGTGGGAGGGGTGCCCGTCGCACCATGACCCCACTGATGTTCAGGATCCTGGCGGTGGCCTACCCGGAGTTGGATGGGCGCTTGAGGGCATCACAGCAGACACAAGGGGGTGAGTACACTCTCATTCTGCTGACTTTGCACGCAGTGGAGTTGTCTGGGTGGGGGAGGAGGGCTGTGGGTTTCCCTAGGCCAGGGCGAGTTCCGTAGGCAAGGCCCCTCCGTAAGGCAGGCCATGTGGCACCCAAGCCCACCTCTGTACAGTGCCAAGTACAGCTATTCATGCCCCTGTGTCATCTATGTGTGCAGATGTTGTTCATAGCCTTGTAGGCCATTTCCCAGGAATTGAACAGTGGAGCCCAAGAGCGCGGCGTAGTGCAGGGGGCTTCTGTGTCTGTCTTGTCCGCCAACTGTAGCGGTAATCCATGCAGTCAACATGTCTTTCTTCTGTCGTTCCCCCCCCTTTTTGTGGTCTACCTGTTCTTGTGTGCATTAGCATCATCAGGCGGAGGAGCAGTGGCACCAGAGCATGAGGGAGCTGCATCCCACATGGCCCTGGAGGGTGAGACTACGGACTCTGAATTCACCAGTGGGACGGAGGGCGAGGGGAGCTTCACGGCGGGGACAGAAGCTGACACCAGCGACACGGACACGTCCTCTGATGGGAGCTCCCTTGTGGTGGCGGCAACATCTGTGCCCCCGCATCTACAGGTACAGCCGCCACCCCCCTACCAGCACCGCCCTCCCAGCAGCCCCTCTGCCTTCGCCCCATGCCCACTCACCCAGGAGGGTGGGCATCACCTTCGCCCCAGGCACCTCAGGCCCTGCTCCAGTCACCCCTGTTGCCCTCAGTGAGGAGGCCATTGACCTCCTCAGGTCCCTCACTGTTGGGCAGTCTACCATTTTGAATGCCATCCAGGGTGTAGAAAGGCAGTTGCAACAAACTAATGAATTCCTGGAGGACATTTATTCTGGTCAGGCGGCCCTTCACTGAGCTTTTCAAACTCTGGCCTCAGCACTGATGGCAGCCATTGTCCCCGTCTCTAGCCTCCCCCCTCCAACTTCCTCCACCCAAACACAATCCCCTGTACCTCTGCCTATCCCAAGCATAGCTACAGACCAGCATGCACACATGTCAACACACAAGGGAAGCTCAGGCAAACATAAGCACCACACATCCCACAGGCACTCACGCAAGCAACACACACATGCAGACACACCAACATCCACTGCCTCCACTGTGTCCCCCTCGTCGTCGTCTCCCTCCTCCCTCCCAGTCTCGTCTACACTGACACCTGCATGCACTACCTCTACAGCCTCTATGTCCCTCACCAGCACACCCCGCTCACGTGCACTCACCACCCCCACTACCATTCACACGTCCCCTGTGTCCTCTCCAAGTGTGTCTGTGACGCCCCCTCCCAAGATACACAAACGCAGCCACACACCCACCCAACAGTCATCCATATCACGACAGCCTCCAGCACATGCACCTGCACCCAAAGTCACCAAATGTACACCTCCTACTACCACCACTTCTTCCTCCACTCCCAAACCCCCTCCAGCTACCCGTCCCAGTGTGTCCAAAAAATATTTCATGTCCAGTCTTGACCTTTTTCCCACACCTCCCCCACCCCGTCCATCTCATAGGTCCCGAACTAGCACCACAGCCACAACATCTCCGGGACCAGTGGTGCCTGTAGTCACGGGTATGTGGAGTGCACCGTCCACCAGGACAGCCAGTGTGGCACGGAGCCACAGCACAGCCAGTCCCCCACCTGTGAAGCATCAGAAGTTGGCCAGTGCCTGGCGGGAGAGGGGGAAGACTCCAGCCACCAAAGCCGCTCCCAGGGTTCCCGGTGGGAATGTGGAGTCAGCTGTGACACCTCCCAAGGTGGGGAAGGGCCACAAGAAACCCAGCAAGTCTGGGAAGAGCTGCACGGCGGAGAAGATCGCCATCATCCCCGCTGTCCAGGAGGGCCCCGCCAGTCCCAGCCCAGCTGCCCAGGAGGGCCCCGCCAGTCCCAGCCCAGCTGCCCAGGAGGGCCCCGCCAGCCCCAGCCAAGCTGCACAGGAGGGCCCCGCCAGCCCCAGGCCAGGTGACCAGGTGGGGCCCACCAGCCCCGCTGATCAATGAAGGACCGCCAGCACAAGCCCCGATGGGCCATGAAGGACCGCCAGCACAAGCACTGCTGAGCCACGAAGGACCGCCAGCACAAGCCCCGCTGGGCCGTGAAGGACCGCCAGCACAAGCACCGCTGGGCCATGAAGGACCGCCAGCACAAGCCCCGCTGAGCCATGAAGGACCGCCAGCACATGCCCCGCTGGGCCATGAAGGACCACCAGCACAAGCACCGCTGAACAGGGCACCGCCAAGTCAAGCACTGCTGAACAGGGCACCTCCAACTCAAGCACCGCTAAACAGGGCACCGCCAACTCAAGCACCGCTGAACAGGGCACTGCCAACTCAAGCACCGGCGAACGGGGCACCGCCAACTCAAGCACCGCTAGCCCATGAGCGGCAGGGGCACTGACGCAACTGGGTCCGTCACGGGGTGAGTGATGCACTCTGGGCAGCAGTCCCCCTCAAGAACCAGTGGAGACTGTCATCCATTACCTCTGTTCTTAACAGGATGAAGCACTCTGGGCACCAGTCCCCCTCCAGAACCAGTGGAGGCATCCATCCACTACCTCTGTCCTTAACAGGATGAAGCACTCTGGGCACCAGTCCCCCTGGAACCAGTGGAGACATCCATCCACTACCTCTGTCCTTCACAGGATGAAGCACTCTGGGCACCAGTCCCCCTCCAGAACCAGTGGAGACTGTTATCCACTTGAGAGACTGTGGCTTTGCACTCCCCAGTATGTTACAGTGGGAAGCCACCCACTGTAGAGACTTTAGAGACTGTGGCTTTGCACTCCCCAGGATTGAACAGTGAGCAAGCCACCCACTGTAGAGACTTGAGAGACTGTGGCTTTGCACTCCCCAGGATTGAACAGTGGGCAACCCACCCACTGTAGAGACTTGAGAGACTGTGGCTTTGCACTCCCCAGGATGTTACAGTGGGCAAGCCACACACTGTAGAGACTTGAGAGACTGTGGCTTTGCACTCCCCAGGATTGAACAGTGGGCATTGAGCCCCCTCGTGGACCTGGCGTTGTGCACTCATCCGGCTGAGGTGCCCCCCGTTCCCTTCCCTCTGAGGTGCCTGTTGTATTTCTATCTGATGCCCCTGCAGTGTTCTCTCTGTTTTGATCGGGTATCGAGTGTGGGCCTCGCCCATGCATTTTGGGCCCAGTGGTCCACGGACTATAAATGGTACAATACCTGGACTTGTATTATTGGTGTATATATTTGTTTATAGTGTATATATATTTTGGAGTACTGGATTTTAATGGATTACAATTGTTACAATCATTTCCTTTTGTCTTTGCATTCTTCCGGAGGGTTTGGGGGGTGTAACTGTAATGTATCAACATGTATTAGTGTGTGTGTTGTAGTGGGTGAGGGTGGGGGTGGGGGTTTTGCATGTGTGTGTCCCTGTTTTTTGCCTCCCCCCTCCCCTGTGTCGTAGGTGCAGTACTCACCGTGGTCTTCACCGCCGGCGTTCATGCTCCTGGTAGAGGAGCAGGAAGACTATCGCAGGTAGAATTTGGAGTTCCGGTTCCATGGTGTCCTCGTTCCTCGTGGGGTGTGTAGAGGTGAGCGTTTTCCCTTTTAAATTCCTGTTTCCGCTGTGTTTTTATCCATAGTGAATCTGCCCCAGAAAAGGTGGAGGATTGGCCTGTAATAATAGTGTGGGCGGTACATTGTCTCCCGCTTGTCTGTTGGCGGTGACCGCTGTGCTGTTTGGTTGTACCGCCGTGGCGGTCTGAGTGTTAAAGAGGCTGTCTTTGTTGGCGGTTTCCGCCACGGTCGTAATTGCAATTTTTTTACCGCCAGCCTGTTGGCGGTCTTACCGCTGCTTTAACACCGTGCGCCAGAGTTGTAATGACCACCAAAGTGTCGTAAGTCTTTTAAAAGTGAAGAAAGTCTCTGTCAAGCGCAAAGTACCTGGTTGGAGTGAAAAATCTCTGCAAAGGGCCACAGAGGAGGAGATGCATGGAAAAATGGTGTGTGCGTTGGTTTCGCCCCTTCAGACACGGACTTGTGTCGTTATTTTCCACGTGGGGAAGATGTTGCGTCGATTTCCGGCGCGCGGACGGGTCTCCTCTTCGGGTTGCGGGGTTTTCAGACGCCCCGGGGTCTGTGCGTGGAATCCTGGCCTTGTTGACTGGCTGCGCGTCGTTCTGGTGGGCAATGTGTGGAATTTACTCCCTCACGGCAGGTGCTGCGTCGATTTCCCCTCTGGTAGTCGGGCGGTGTTGTCCAGGCGGGCCGTGCATCGAAGTTCCGGTCGCACCACAGACGCTGTGTCGAACTTTTCCTTGCGAAGTCGAGCGGTGTCTTTCCGGTTCACCGTGCGGTGAATTTTTCACCGCGGAACAAGCTGTGGGTCAAATTTTTCGCCGCACAAGGAGTCCAGTTGCAAGAGAGAAGTTTTTTTGGTACTGAGACTTCAGGGATCAGGAGGCAAGCTCTATCCAAGCCCTTGGAGAGCACTTCTGCAGCAAAGCAAGGGAGCAGCAAGACAGCAGGGCAACAGCAAGGCAGCAGTCATTTGTAGAAAGCTGTCAGGTGAGTCCTTTAGGCAGCCAGGTAGTTCTTGTCAGGGTTCAGGTTCTAGTTCAGGTTTCTTCTCCAGGAAATGTCTGAGGTGGTAGGGCAGAGGCCCTGTTTTATACCCAAATGTGCCTTTGAAGTGGGGGAGACTTCAAAGAGTGGCTTAGAAGTGCACCAGGTCCCCTTTCAGTTCAATCCTGTCTGCCAGGGTCCCAGTAGGGGGTGTGGCTGTCCTTTGAGTGAGGGCAGGCCCTCCACCCTCCCAGCTCAGGAAGACCCATTCAAAATGCAGATGTATGCAAGTGAGGCTGAGTACCCTGTGTTTGGGATGTGTCTGAGTGAATGCACAAGTGCTGTCAACTAAACCCAGCCGGACGTGGATTGTAAGGCACAGAAAGATTTAAGTGCAGAGAAATGCTCACTTTCAAAAAGTGGCATTTCTAAAATAGTAATATTAAATCCAACTTCATCAGTCAGCAGGATTTTGTATTACCATTCTGGCCATACTAAATATGACCTTCCTACTCCTTTCAGATCAGCAGCTACTACTTCAACAATGTATGAGGGCAGCCCCAATGTTAGCCTATGAGGGGAGCATGCCTCACAGTAGTGTAAAAACGAATTTAGGAGTTTTACACTACCAGGACATGTAAACTACACAGGTACATGTCCTGCCTTTTACCCACACAGCACCCTGCTCTAGGGGTTACCTAGGGCACATATTAGAGGTGACTTATATGTAGAAAAAGGGGAGTTTTAGGCTTGGCAAGTACTTTTAAATGCCAAGTTGAGGTGACAGTGAAACTGCACACATAGGCCTTGCAATGGCAGGCCTGAGACAAGGTAAAGAGGCTACTAAAGTGTGTGGCACAACCAGTACTGCAGGCCCACTAGTAGCATTCACTCTACAGGCCCTGGGCACATATAGTGTACTCTACTAAGGACTTACAAGTAAATCAAATAGTCCAATTTGGTATGATCCAAGGTTACCATGTTTAAAGGGAGAGAGCATATGCACTTTAGCACTGGTTAGCAGTGGTAAATTGCGCAGGGTCTAAAAACCAGCAAAAACAGTGTCCAAAAAGTGGAGGGAGGCAGGCAAAAAGTTAGGGGTGACCTCCCTAAGGCTGTCAGGTCTAACATGTGTCTCCCCCAGCTGAAAGTGGGGAGAGCTCCCCAACCTCCTGGGAGCTCTCATCACTAAGGCGGAAGTATCTGGAGAGACCATCAGCATTGGCGTGGTCAACCCCTGGGCGATGCTCCACCGTAAAGTCCATCCCCTGGAGAGAAATGGACCACCTCAAAAGTTTTGGATTCTCATCTCTCATCTGCATGAGCCATCTGAGTGGCCTGTGGTCTGTCTGAACCCGGAAGTGAGTCCCAAACAGGTATGGTCTCAGCTTCTTCAGTGCCTAGACCACAGCAAAGGCTTCTCTTTCAATACCACTCCACCTCTGTTCCCGTGGTAATAGTCTTCTGCTAATAAAGACTACTGGTTGGTCTAGGCCCTCCTCGTTTAGCTGTGCTAGGACCGCCCCTATACCATGCTCTGAAGTGTCTGTCTGCACAATAAATTCCTTGGAGTAGTCAGGGGCCTTGAGCACGGGGCCATGCACATGGCTTCCTTCAGGGAGTCAAAGGCTTTCTGACAAGCCTCTGTCCAAGTCACCAACCTAGGTTGCTTTTTGGATGTGAGTTCTGTCAAGGGTGTCACCATGGTTCCATAGCCCTTGAGAAATCTGCGGTAATATCCGGTGAGGCCTAAGAAGGCTCTCACCTCCGTTTGGGTTCTAGGTGGTTGCCAGGCCTTGATAGTTTCAATCTTGGCCTAGAGTGGCTGCACCTTGCCACCACCTACTAGGTGTCCCAAGTACACCACGGAACCCTGCCCAATCTGGCACTTACTGGCCTTGATGGTCAGGCCTGCCTGTTGCAGGGCCTGAAGCACCTCCTTGAGGTTGAGCAGGTGTTCATCCCAGCTGTCATTGTAGATGGCAATGTCATCCAGGTAGGCTGCGCAGAAGGCATCCTTGCCAGCTAGGATCCCGTTAACCAACCGTTGGAAGGTAGCGGGGGCATTTTTCAACCCAAAGGGCATCACCCGGAACTGGTAATGGCCCTCAGGTGTGGAAAATGCTGATCTCTCTTTAGCCCCCTCAGTTGAGGCGATCTGCCAGTACCCTGATGTGAGATCAAAAGTACTGAGGACTTTGGCAGCGCCTAGCCTGCCTACAAGCTCATCAGCTTGGGGGGTGGGGTGAGCGTCAGTCCGTGTGACTGAATTGAGACCCCGGTAGTCCACGCAGAACCAAAGTTCTGGCTTGGCACCAGGGGCAGCAGCCTTGGGTACCAGCACACAGGGTTGGCCCAGGGACTGCTAGACTTCTCAATAACCCCAAGGGCCATCATCTTGGAGACTTCCTCTTTGATGCTGGCCTTGACCTTGTCTGACAACCTGTAAATTTTGTTCTTTACAGGGGGACTATCTTCCGTGTCAATATCATGGACACACAAGTGTGTGCATCCAGGGGTGAGAGAAAACAGGGAAGAGTACAGTTCCAGTAACTGGTAGCAGCCCCCTCTCTTGGCAGCGAGGAGTTCGGGGAGAGGTTCACTCTCCTCTTCCGCCCCCTCATCTGTCACCAGAAGCATGTTGACTTCAGACCTCTCAAAATGAGGCTTTAGTCGGTTGACATGGAGCACCCTTAGGGAGTTCCTAGGGGATTGGAGGTCCACTAGATAAGTGGCCTCCCCTTTCCGCTCATTCACTTCAAATGGGCCAGACCAGCGGTCCTGGAGAGCTCTAGGCTCCACCTGCTCCATTACCCACACTTTGTTTCCAGGTTGAATCTCTACCAGGGTGGCCTTCTGGTCATACCAGCGTTTCATTACCTCTTGACTGGCCTCAAGGTTACTTTTGGCCACTTTCCAGAAGCGGTTCATCTGGTTGCAGAGGGCCAGCATGTAGCTGACCACATCCTGAGGGCGTGCCTTTGGAGCTTTCTCCAACCCCTCCTTGACAATGCTTAAGGGTCTCCTGACAGGGTACCCATAGAGGAGCTCAAAGGGACTGAACCCTACCTCCTTCTGGGGTACCTCTCAGTAAGCAAAGAGAAGGCATGTTAAGAGGACGTCTCACTTACGCCTCAGGGCCTCAGGGAGGCCAGCGATCATGCCTTTCAAGGTCTTGTTGAATCTCTCTACAAGACCATTAGATTGGGGGTGATAGGGTGTGGTGAACTTGTAGGTTATACCACACGCATCCCACATAGACTTCATGTATGCAGACATGAAGTTAGTGCCTCTGTCAGACACTATCTCCTTTGGGAATGCCACACAGGTAAATATCCCCATCAGAGTTCTGGTCACCAACAGTGCAGTTACGGTCCACAGAGGGATTGCCTCTGGGTAATGGGTGGCATGGTCCACCAAAACCAGGATGAACCTGTTGCCTAGGGCAGTTTTGGGGTCCAATGGACCAACAATGTCGATGCCCACCCTTTCAAAGGGGGTGCCAACGACAGGGAATGGAATCAGGGGGTCTTAACCCTTTTTCCTGTTTTACCACTGGCCTGCCAGGTAGGACAGGACCTACAGAACGTATCTGAGTTTTTCCTCATTCTGGGCCAATAGAAGTGGGTGACAAGCCTGGCAAAGGTCTTGCCTTGCCCCAAATGTCCTGCCAGGCGAATGTCGTGAGCCAGTCCCAGTAGGAAGGTCCGGTAACACTGGGGGACCACCAGCGCACACGCTGCCCCAATGGCCCGAACCTTAGGCTCACTGTAGAGGAGATCATTCTCCCAATATATGTGGTGATCGCCAGAGGCTTCACCTGCTGCCTGGGCTGAGGCTTGCGTCCTCATGCCCTCTAGAGCGGGACATTTTTTCTGTGCCTTGCAGAATTCCTCCCTGGTGGACCCACCCTCAACTTGCCAGCCAGCAAGCTCAGGTAGGTCACCTAGGGCGGCAATGTCTTCCCCAGTTGGTTCGGGGGCCTCCTCCTCAGTAACCCCGTCAACCACTGCGGGAACTTCTGGGACCGGTTTCCCATGCCCCTTGCCCCTCCTCTTGGCAGTTGTCTGGGCCATTGTTCCAGGCTCCAGACGCCCTTGACTTCCCTTTCGGGCAGCCATGGACCGTGTGGTCATGTAGACCCACTCAGGCAATCCTAACATTTCCAAGTGAGACCTTAGCTCTACCTCCTTCCATGTAGTGTGCTCAAGGTCGTTGCCTAACAGACAATCTACAGGCATGGCAGGACTCACAGCTACTTTTAGAGTACCAGAGACCCCCCCCCCACTCAAAGGGAACCAGAGCTACCGGTAGGTGGCTCTCATGATTGTCGGCGACTATGAGTTGGTGGAATGTATTTGGGATGACCTGCTCTGCTGACACCAGCTGACCCTTGACAGTAGTCATGCTGGCTCCTGTGTCACGCAGAGCCTCCACCCTTTGCCCATTGATGGTGACCTACTGTCTATACTTGGAAGTATTGGCAGGCATGTGGGTTTTTGGCACCATCTCTGCATCCCCCAGGGACACTAGGGTTACCTCTGTCTGCTCCCCAAAACTGACTGGGACCATCTCCTTCCCGAGCGCTATGCTAGCCAACCCTGGTGTCTGCCCTCCTTTGGGGGGCTGTGCCCTCTTGGGACACTTGGAGTCACCCTCAGAGTGCCCATACTTATTGCACTCTGCACAGTGTGGTACAAACCTCCCTGTCTTATGGTCAGTAAAACCTTTCTTTTGAGAATCAGACCAGGACTGGTTACCACTACTCCCTTGGGAACTATTTTGGAGGCCTTTTGAGAACTCCCTGTTTTTAAGTTTTTCTCCCCCCCCCTTTCTTCTGATGGGAACCCTGACCACCTTTGTGGGTGTCTCCCCCAGATACCTTTTTGGACACTCTGGTACTAGTCCAGAGGTCCGCCTCCTCAGCAAGCTTCCTGGGATCAGTCAGCTTACTGTCTACTAGGTGCTGGCGCAGCTCTGTAAAACAAATACTGAGCATATGCTCTCTCAGAATCAAATTATACAATCCTGTGTAATCATCTACTTTGCATCCCTGCACCCATCCATTCAGTGCCTTACTGGAAAAGTCAAATAAATCTACCCATGTTTGTGTGGATAGTTTGGTGCTGTCCCTAAACCTCTGACGGTATTTCTCAGAGGTCAGCCCAAACTTGGCAAGTAAAATGGCTTTCTGAAGAGGGTATGTGTTTTGATCTGGTCTGTCCAATGTGAGAAGTGTGTCCCTCCCCAATGGTGGCACATAACTCCACATAGCTGTACCCCATTGCCCTTCAGGAACATCATGAGCCCTTAGTGCAACTTCATAAGCAGCTAGCCATTTATCTATGTCATCTCCCACCACAAAACTGGGCACCACATTTTTGGGTATGCGAACCTTCTTTTCTCCAGCAGGTCCTGTCTGTATGCTGCCACCATTACTGCTGGATTCAGACTGCTTTGCCTTGAGATCCAGCTCCTTGAGACTCAGTTCATGAGCCAACAAAAGTTTCTTTTCAGCCAAGGCTCTCTCTGCCCTTCTTTCCTCCTGTTGAGCCTCAATTTTCAGTCTTGCCATTTGCAATTGGGACTCCCTCTCCTCTCTCCTTTCCTCTGCGGTCAGGCCTTGATCAGAGACACTGCTCTCTGGTCTGGAAGGGGGCACAATTGCAGTGGTAACATCACCCACTGATGGCAAAAAATCCTCTGGGGGGCCATCTTCTGGCTCCTCCTCCTCAGCCTCCTCCTCTAAATGGGCTTCTGCCTAGGACCTCAGCGCCACCTGAAAGTCTTCCTTTCTGGAGGCCCCTTGGGTGGGTACACTCATCTCCCTGCAGAAACCCTTTAGCTGTTTGACAGTATATGTCTCCAACAGGGCTAGGTCAAAACCTCCTGCTTCAGACGCAGCCAGAGACATGTTGATTGAGGATTTAGGTTTAGAAAATTGTCAGGAAAAACGAATTTACAAAAAGAGATCAAAATCAAGTTGACCTTCAACTGTGGGTATGTAGTGAAATACTTAGCTACTGTATGTCACTGCACAAATACAAGTCCTATCCTCACCGATGATCACCAATGTTAGAAATTGGGTCTTTGGTTGGCAGTCAGGTTACCCCCCGTCCAAGCAAGGACCCTCACTCTAGTCAGGGTAAGTCACACACAATCCAAATTATCCTGTGCCCACCCTCTGGTAGCTTGGCACTGAGCAGTCAGGCTTAACTTAGAAGGTAATGTGTAAAGTATTTGTGCAATAAACCATACAATAACACAATATAGCACCACAAAAATACACCATACAGTGTTAAGAAAAATATATAATATTTATATGGATATTTGCAGGTCAAAACGATAAAAGATGCAATAAGAAATTGTAAAGATATCACTGGAAAGTGATATAAAGTGTCTTAAGTCTTTAAAAGGTGAACAAAGTCTCTTTCAAGCACAAAGTACCTGGTTGGAGTGAAAAATCTCTGTAAAGGGCCGCAGAGGAGGAGATGCATGGAAAAATGGTGTGTGCGTTGGTTACGCCCCTTCACACGTGGACTTGCGTCGTTATTTTCCATGCGGGGAAGACATTGCGCCGATTTGCGGCATGCGGACGGGTCTCCTCTTTGGGTTGCGGGGTTTTCAGATGCCCCGGGGTCTGTGCGTGGAATACTGGGCTTGTTGACCAGCTGCGCCTCGTTCCGGTGGCGATGCGTGGAATTTTCTCCCTCACGGCAGGCGCTGTGTCGATTTCCCCTCTGGAAGTCGGGCGGCATTGTCCAGGTGGGCTGTGCGTCAAAGTTCCGGTCGCACCGCAGGCGCAGCGTCGGTCTTTTCCTCGCGATGTCGAGCGGCCTCTTTCCGGTTTGGCGTGCAGTTAATTTTTCACTGTGGAACAAGCTGTGCGTCGAATTTTTCAGCACACAAGGAGTCCAGTTGCAAGAGAGAAGTCTTTTTGGTCCTGAGACTTCAGGGAACAGGAGGCAAGCTCTATCCAACCACTTGGAGAGCACTTCTGCAGCAAAGCAAGGGAGCAGCAAGACAGCCGGGCAACAGCAAGGCAGCAGTCCTTTGTAGAAAGCAGTCAGGTGAGTCCTTTAGGCAGCCAGACAGTTCTTCTTTTCAGGGTGCAGGTTCTAGTTCAGGTTTCTTCTCCAGCAAGTGTCTGAGGTGGTAGGGCAGAGGCCCTGTTTCATACCCAAATGTGCCTTTAAAGTGGGGGAGACTTGAAAGAGTGGCTTAGAAGTGCACCAGGTCCCCTTTCAGTTCAAGCCTGTCTGCCAGGGTCCCAGTAGGGGGTGTGGCAGTCCTTTGTGTGAGTGCAGGCCCTCCACCGTCCCAGCCCAGGAAGACCCATTCAAAATGCAGATGTATGCAAGTGAGGCTGAGTACCCTGTGCTTGGGGTGTGTCTGAGTGAATGCACAAGGAGCTGTCAACTAAACCCAGCCAGACGTGGATTGTAAGGCACAGAAAGATTTAAGTGCAGAGAAATGTTCACTTTCTAAAAGTGGCATTTCTAAAATAGTAATATTAAATCCAACATTCACCAGTCAGCAAGATTTTGTATTACCATTCTGGCCATACTAAATATGACCTTCCTACTTCTTTCAGATCAGCAGCTACCACTCCAACAATGTATGAGGGCAGCCCCAATGTTAGCCTATGAAGGTAGCAGGCCTCACAGTAGTGTAAAAACGAATTTAGGAGTTTTACACTACCAGGAAATGTAAACTACACTGTATGCATTCAATCTACAGGCCCTGGGCATATATAGTGCACTCTACTAGGGACTTACAAGTAAATCAAATAGTCCAATTTGGTATGTTCCAACGCTACCATGTTTAAAGGGAGAAAGCATATGCACTTTAGCACTGGTTAGCAGTGGTAAAGTGAGCAGAGTCTAAAAACCGGCAAAAACAGTGTCCAAAAAGCAGAGGGAGGCAGGCAGGCAAAATGTTAGGGATGCCCACCCTAAGGCTGGCAGGTCTAACAAGAACCGAAAACAATTACCACACAAGGTCCTACACAAGAATGTAAGTACTGGTTACAGGGTCACCCACCCATTACACACCATGGCACACACAGATGCAATAATCATGCCTTTACACCCCTGCAGGACCCCTACCCAACGTCACCGGACAGGAGGTTCCAGACATGTCCACTCCCCCCTCAGAAGAGGCCCACAGTGATGACAGCAGCTCTGTCCAACTGGATCTAGATGACCAGCCGGCCCATCTGGGACCTCGGGACAGTCGGTTCCCCTCACATAGTCACAGGCCGTTACAGAGCCTCCCCCCTCAGGAAACACCAGCACAGCACCCACCCATTGGGCCCAAACCTCTGTCCCCAGGACACATCAAGCAGCAGTGTGTCCACCACTACAAGGAACCCAGGCTAACACACCACCCCAAGAACAGCAGGGACCTGGGGGCAGTGGCAGTGGGCACACGGTTCAGGGGACAGAGGCCCAGGAAAACCGGGGAACTGGGAGGTCTGCTGTGCGACAGGGGGAGGACAGGCCCAGAGAACCCACTCTCCACGAGGCCCTCTCCAACATCATGGGAGCAAACCATCATTCCCAGGAGACGATGGCAACGGTACTGGCCAAGTTTCAGGAGACCCAGCGTCTGCAGGAGGAACAGTATTTGGGGTTCAGGGAGGAACTCAAGTCCATCAACAACACCCTGGGCACCACTGTGGGGGGGGGCTGAAGGACCTCATGAACACAAGGAGGGACACTGTGGCAAAACAAGGTGCCCCTGACACTAGCCTGGATGATGAACTGCCCATCACCTCCGCCAACGCTAGTGGACAGGAGGCACCGCCACAGGACCACAACACCAGCACCCCACCCCCGGCAGATGGAGAACCACCCCACAAGCGGTCCCTGAGATCCAGGACAAAGACAGAGAACAATGCAAGACCCCCACCAAGAAATGAGACCACCCTGAATGTCATCCTTCTGTCCCACTTTGTCACCCTATCCATCCTTAAACTGCCCTAGCTCCACTTCCTATGCCCCTTTGGACAATGCACCTCTGAGACAAATAACTGGATTCTGCCATGGATATTCCTCCACCATCACCCCTCACCATTTTACAACCCCCTCCACTACTTAGCACTTAAATAAACACCCTTGAATCACAAAACAATCTGGAGTCAGTCTGTGCTTTCACAAATGTGTATTTGCAATAACTGAGGGAAATAGCAATGTCCATTGTATTGTCAACATACCTATGTCACATAGCTCTAGTCCATGAGGTAACATAGCAGAGGTCACACAGTGGGACCCAAATCTGTGAAATTGAAAGGGAAAGTGACAAATTAGGGTCCATATAATGGGTGAATGTGACAGACAGATGATAGATCGAACAATTTTATCAGATGTAGGAGGCAGTGATGTCTTCTTACCTGTGTCTCACTGGAAGTATTGCTGGATCACGGTGTTTCTGTTGTCTATGTCCTCTTCTTCTGCCTCCTCTTCTTCACTGTCCACAGGCTCCACAGCTGCCATAAGACCTCCTTCTAGACCATCCTCCTGCACAAAAGGCACCTGTTGTCGCAAAGCCAAGTTGTGTAGCATACAGCAGGCCACGATGATCTGGCACACCTTCTTTGGTGAGTAGTATAGGGAACCACCTGTCATATGGAGGCACTAGAACCTGGCCTTCAGGAGGACGAAGGTCCTCTCTATAACCCTCCGAGTTCGCCCATGTGCCTCATTGTAGCTTTCCTTTGCCCTTGTCCTGGGATTCCTCACCTGGGTCAGTAGCCATGACAAGTTGGGGTAGCCAGAGTCACCTGCAAATGTCGAGGGACAACTGTTAGGCACACACTGACCATTAGGGACAACCCCAGACAACTATTCACACTGTATAGGGTCCTTGTCCTCACCTAATAGCCACACACAGGGCCTCTGGAGTTGCCCCATCACATAAGGGATGCTGCTATTCCTCAGAATGTAAGCGTCATGGACTGAGCCAGGAAATTTGCCATTCACATGGGAGATGTACTGGTCGGCCTAACACACCATCTGCACATTTATTGAATGGTAGCTCTTCCGGTTTCTGTACACCTGTTCACTCCTGTGGGGGGTACCAAGGCCACATGTGACCCATCAATGGCACCTATGATGTTGGGGATATGTCCCAGGGCATAGACTGTAGGCAAATCCTCCACCTGAGGGAAAACGATGTGGCTGCGCATGTGTTTCAGCAGGGCAGATAACACTCTGGACAACACGCTTGAGAACATAGGCTGGGGCATCCCTGATGCTATGGCCACTCTTGTTTGAAAAGACTCACTTGCCAGGAAATGGAGTACTGACAGGACCTGCACTAGAGGGGGGATTCCTGTGGGATGGCAGATAGCTGAC
Source organism: Pleurodeles waltl (assembly GCF_031143425.1). Lineage (NCBI taxonomy): Eukaryota > Metazoa > Chordata > Amphibia > Caudata > Salamandridae > Pleurodeles > Pleurodeles waltl. The sequence continues at coordinate 654,434,149 of NC_090439.1, forward strand.
ATCAGGTCTGGCTCCAACTGGGCACACAGTTCCTGGATTGTGGCACGATCAAGTCTGTAGGTGACAATTACATGTCGCTCTTCCATTGTTGACAGGTCCACCAGCGGTCTGTACACCCGGAGGATGCCGCCATCTCATCACCTGCCCCAGCGGATGTGCCCTATGGATGAGAAAAGCGAGCAGAGGGTCAGTCAACACTGAGGTACTAAAACAACAACTTTATGGCACACATTTGTCCATCCGCTATGTGCCTGTCTTAGTGTGTATGCAAGGCCTAGATAAGAGTGACTCATTTAACAATAATGCCATGTGGCCCCCTGAAATGGTGGCTGCCAGACCTGTAATGTGGGACAAGGGGATATGAGGTAACTGCGCTGGCGTTGTACACCGTCGCGGTAGGCGGTCAAAGACCGCAGCACAATCCTGCATTAGTTAACATTGGACCCTATGGGTCCCATGAGCCAATGACGATGTACGCTGGCGGTGACAGTACGCACCGCCGTGGACGTGACCGCCATTTTCTCTCTGTTCACTCACTTGATATCTGATCTTCAACAGGAGAGGACCTACACTGCAAGTGCTGCTGTGACCTCAGTATGGAAGCGATGATCGCTCATGTGTCTGGGGAAAGGGCCCCTGCCTTCACATCGGAGGAGTTGGATAAACTAGTGGATGGGGTTCTCCCCCAGTACACGCTACTCTACGGTCCTCCAGACAAACAGGTGAGTACACTGTGAGCATGCTGCATGGGCAATGCCTGTTTGGAGTGGTGTGTATGGGAGATGGGGGGATGAGGCGTGCATGATCCGACGGTGAGTGTATGTGGGTCAGGGCAAGGGTGGGAACGTGGGCTAATGACTGTGACGGTCCGGACGAGTACTGTTTTACCTTTTCCCCAGTACTATTCTTGTAGGTCAGCGCCCACCAGAAGAAGGATATTCGGCGTGCCATCGCCAAGGACGTCTGGGCCCTGGGGGTCCACCACAGACGAAGCACCCACTGTCGTAAAAGATGGGAGAACATTCGCCGCTGGAGCAAGAAGATGGCGGAGGCCCAGCTTGGGCTGGCCTCCCAACGTGGGAGGGGTGCCCGTCGCACCATGACCCCCCTGATGTTCCGGATCCTGGCGGTGGCATATCCGGAGTTGGATGGGTGCTTGAGGGCATCGCAGCAGCCACAAGGGGGTGAGTACAGTCACATCCATCTGACTCTGCGTGCATTGGAGGTGTCTGGTTGTGGTAGGTGGGCTGTGGGTTACCCTAGGCTAGTGCGAGCCTTATAGGCAAGGACCCTTTGTGAGGCAGGCTAAGTGGCACCTCAACCCCACCATTAGTAAGAGCCATCTACACCTAGTCAGGCTCCGGTGACTTCCATGTGTGCAGCAATCGGGCATAGGCCATGTACCCCATGTCACTGTGAGGAATTAGGGAACTCTAAGTGCATGGCGTTGTGCAGAGGGCTGCTTTGTCTGTAGTGTCCGCTATCGGTAGCGGTATTGCATGTACTGAACATGTCTTTCTACTTTCTTTCCCACCCTTTTTGTGGCCTCCCTGTTCTTGTGTGCATTAGCATCATCAGGCGGAGGAGCTATGCCACCGGAGCAGGAGGGAGCTGCATCCCACATGGCCCTGGAGGGCGACACTATGGAGTCAGAATTCACCAGTGGGACAGAGGGCGAGGGGAGCTCCACGACGGGGACTGGAGCAGAGACCAGCGACGCCGACTCCTCCTCTGATGGGAGCTCCCTTGCAGTGGCGGGCCCCCATGTGCCCCCCGCATCTACAGGTACAGCCGCCACCCCCCCTACCAGCACTGACCTCCCAGCAGCCCCTCAGCGTGTGGCCCATAACCGCTCACCCAGGAGGGTGGGCATCTCCTTCGCCCCAGGCACCTCAGCCCCTGCCCCAGTCAGCCCTGCTGCCCTCAGTGAGGAGGCCATTGACCTCCTAAGATCCCTCACTGTTGGGCGATCTACCATTCTAAATGCCATCCAGGGTGTAGAGAGGCAGTTACAACTGACAAATGCATACCTGGAGGGCATTCATTCTGGCCAGGCAGCCCAACAGAGAGCATTTCAGACTCTGGCCTCAGCACTGATGGCAGCCATTGTCCCTGTGTCCAACCTCCTCCCTCCAACTTCCTCAACCCAGACCCAATCCCCAGTACCTTAGCCTATCCCAAGCACACCATCAGACCAGCATGCACACACCTCCACACACAAGGGTAGCTCTGGCAAAAATAAGCACCACACATCCCACAGGCACTCACACAAGCATCATACCCATGCACACATACCAACATCCACTGCCTCCACTGTGTGCCCCTCCTCCATGTCTCCCTCCTCCCTCCCTGTCACGTCTCCACTGACACCTGCATGCACTACATCCTCAGCCACTACCTCCATCACCAGCACACCCATCACCACACACCGCTCACCTGCAATCACCACCCCCACTACCATTCACACATCCCCTGTGTCCTCTACCAGTGTGTCTGTGAGCCCTCCTCCCAAAGTACACAAATGCAGTCACACACCCACCCAACAGCCATCCACCTCACGACAGCCTCCAGCCCATGCACCTTCACCCAAAGTCAGCAAACGAACACCTCCTTCAACCACTACCTCTTCCTCCACTCTCAAACACCCTCCAGCTACCCATCCCAGTGTGTCTAAAAAACTTTTCCTGTCAAACCTTGTCCTCTTCCCTTCACCTCTCCCACCCCTTCCATCCCCTAGGGGCCGCCTTTCCAGGTCCCAACCCAGCACCTCAGCCACCACATCGGCGGGCACAGTGGTGCCAGCAGTAACCGGATTCTGGAGTGTGCCGATTAGCAGGGCTGCCAGTGTCCCAAGGAGCGAGGCCAAGGACATTCCCCCACCTCCAAAACAGAAGAAGTTGCCCATGTCCCGGAGGGAGAAGGCCAAAACACCTGCCTCCAAGGGCTCAGCCAGGACAACAGTTGGGAGTGGCAAGACAGCTGCGCCACCATCCAAGGTGGGGAAGGGCCTGAAAAAGAAAGGCAAGTCAACGTCTCCGCCAACCTGCATGGCAGACAAGACTGCCACCGGCACCGCCACATGCACCGCCGCCACGAGCACCGCCGCCAGCACCCAAGATACTGAGCCCTTCACCTGCACCGCAGACACTGTGCCCTTCAGCAGCACCAAGGTTACCGAGCCCCCTACCAGCACCGCCGCTCAAGACACAGTCGCCAGCACCGAGGTCAATGAGCCCCGCAAGCATCGCCACTACTGAGCCCGCCGCAAGCACCACCAGTGACCACGCCACATCCTGAGCCAGTGGCACCACCGCAGACATGCCTGCCATCCCCAGTGGTCATTCGTATGAGGCTTGTGGTCAGTTCCAGAGGCCTGGCCAGCTTGCATGTTGCACCACAGTCAATGGAGTGTCACATCCACTACCTCAGTCCTTGGCAGGATGAAGCACTCTGGGCACAAAGCCCCCTCCAAAACCAGTGGAGAAAGACATCCACTACCTCTGTCCTTGGCAGGATGAAGCACTCTTGGCACAAAGCCCCCTCCAGATCCAGTGGAGAAAGACATCCACTACCTCTGTCCTTGGCAGAATGAAGCACTCTGGGCACAAAGCCCCCTCCAGAATCAGTGGATAAAGACATCCACTACCTCAGTGTAGGAAGTTGGCTCTGTATGTACTATTTCAAAGTAAGAAATAGCATGCACAGAGTCCAAGGGTTCCCCTTAGAGGTAAGATAGTGGCAAAATGAGATAATTCTAATGCTCTATTTTGTGGTAGTGTGGTCGAGCAGAAGGCTTATCAGAGGGTAGTGTTAAGCATTTGTTGTACACACACAAGCAATAAATGAGGAACACACACTCAAAGACAATTCCAGGCCAATAGGTTTTTGTATAGAAAAATATATTTTCTTAGTTTATTTTAAGAACCACAGGTTCAAGATTTACAAGTAATACTTCAAATGAAAGGTATTTCACGTAGGTACCTTAGGAACTTTGAATCAGCAAAATAGCATGTACAGTTTTCACAAAAATGGCAATAAGCTATTTTAAAACTAGACACCGCAATTTTCAACAGGTCCTGGGAGAGGTAAGTGTTTGTTAGTTTTGCAGGTAAGTAAACCACCTACAGGGTTCAAAGTTGGGTCCAAGGTATCCCACCGTTGGGGGTTCAGGGCAACCCCAAAGTTACCACACCAGCAGCTCAGGGCCGGTCAGGTGCAGAGGTCAAAGTGGTGCCCAAAACACATAGGCTTCAATGGAGAAGGGGGTGCCCCGGTTCCAGTCTAACAGCAGGTAAGTACCCGCGTCTTCGGAGGGCAGGCCAGGGGGGCTTTGTAGGGCACCGGGGGGGGACACAAGTTAGCACAAAAAGTACACCCTCAGCGGCACGGGGGCGGCCGGGTGCAGAGTGCAAACAGGCGTCCGGTTTTCAATGGAGTTCAATGGGAGACCCAGGGGTCTCTTCAGCGAAGCAGGCAGGCAAGGGGGGACTCCTCGGGGTAGCCACTACCTGGGCAAGGGAGAGGGCCACCTGGGTGTCGCTTCTGCACTGGAGGTCGGATCCTTCAGGTCCTGGGGGCTGCAGGGACTTTACCAGGCGTCGGGTTCTTAGAAGCAGGCAGTCGTGGTCAGGGGGAGCCTCTGCATTCCCTCTGCAGGCGTCGCTGGGGGGTGCAGGGGGGGTCAACTCTGGCTATTCACAGGGTCGCAGTCACTGGGGAGTCCTCCCGGTAGTGTTGTTTCTCCGCAGGTCGAGCCAGGGGCGTCGGGTGCAGAGTGCAAAGTCTCACGCTTCCGGCGGGAAACGTGTTGTCTTTAAAAGTTGCTTCTTTGTTGCAAAGATGTTTCTTCTTTGGAGCAGAGCCGCTGTCCTCGGGAGTTATTGGTCCTTTTAGATGCAGGGTAGTCCTCTGAGGCTTCAGAGGTCACTGGACCCTGTGGAACGCGTCGCTGTTGCAGTTTTTCTTGAAGTGGGGAGACAGGCCGGTAGTGCTGGGGCCAAAGCAGTTGGTGTCTCCGTCTTCTCTGCAGGGCTTCAGGTCAGCAGTCCTTCTTTGTCTTCAGGTTGCAGGAATCTAGTTTCCTAGGTTCTGGGGAGCCCCTAAATACTGAATTTAGGGGTGTGTTTAGGTCTGGGAAGGGAGTAGCCAATGGCTACTGTCCTTGAGGGTGGCTACACCCTCTTTGTGCCTCCTCCCTGAGGGGAGGGGGGCACATCCCTATTCCTATTGGAGTAATCCTCCAAAATCAAGATGGAGGATTTCTTAAGGCAGGGGTCACCTCAGCTCAGGACACCTTAGGGGCTGTCCTGACTGGTGGCTGACTCCTCCTTGTTTTTCTCATTATTTCCCCTGGACTTGCCGCCAAACGTGGGGGCTGTGTCCAGGGGGCGGGCATATCCACTAGCTGGAATGCCCTTGGGCATTGTAACATGAAGCCTGAGCCTTTGAGGCTCACTGCTAGGTGTTACAGTTCCTGCAGGGGGGAGGTGTGAAGCACCTCCACCCAGAGCAGGCTTTTATTTCTGCCCTCAGAGAGCACAAAGGCCCTCACCACATGGGGTCAAAAACTCATCTCTCAGCAGCAGGCTGGCACAGACCAGTCAGTCCTGCACTGAACAATTGGGTAAAAAACAGGGGAGATGCCCTGTGTGTGCATTTTCTAATAAATCCAACACTGGCATCAGTGTGGGTTTATTATTCTGAGAAGTTTGATACAAACCTCCCAGTATTCAGTGTAGCCATTATGGAGCTGTGGAGTTCGTTTTTGACAGACTCCCAGACCATATACCCTTATGGCTACCCTGCACTTACAATGTCCAAGGTTTTGCTTAGACACTGTAGGGGCATAGTGCTCATGCACATATGCCCTCACCTGTGGTATAGTGCACCCTGCCTTAGGGCTGTAAGGCCTGCTAGAGGGGTGACTTACCTATGCCACAGGCAGAGTGAGGTTGGCATGGCACCCTGAGGGGAGTGTCGACTTAGTCATTTTCTCCCCACCAGCACACACAAGCTGGCAAGCAGTGTGTCTGTGGTGAGTGAGAGGTCCCTAGGGTGGCATAAGACATGATGCAGCCCTTAGAGACCTTCCCTGGCATCAGGGCATTGGTACCAGGGGTACCAGTTACAAGGGACTTACCTGGATTCCAGGGTTGTGCCAATTGTGGAGACAATGGTACACTTTAGGTGAAAGAACACTGGTGCTGGGGCCTGGTTAGCAGGGTCCCAGCACACTTCTCAGTCAAGTCAGCATCAGTATCAGGCAAAAAGTGGGGAGTAATTGCAACAGGGAGCCATTTCCTTACATTCAGTCCTTGGCAGGATGAAGCACTCTGGGCACAAAGCCCCCTCCAGAACTAGTGAAGACTGTTATCCACTTGAGAGACTGTGGCTTTGCACTCCCCAGGAAAAAGCAGTGGGCAAACCACCCACTGGAGAGACTTGAGAGACTGTGGCTTTGCACTCCCCAGGATGCAGCAGTGGGCAAACCACCCACTGGAAAGATTTGAGGGACTGTGGCTTTGCACTCCCCAGGATGCAGCAGTGGGCAAAACACCCACTGGAGAGACTTGAGAGACTGTGGCTTTGCCCTCCCCAGGATAAAGCAGTGGGCAAACCACCCACTGGAGAGACTTGAGAAACTGTGACTTTGCACTCCCCAGGATAAAGCAGTGGGCAAACCACCCACTGGGGAGACTTGAGAGACTGTGGCTTCAGACTCCCCAGGATGCAGCAGTGGGCAAACCACCCACTGGAGAGACTTGAGAGTCTGTGGCTTCGCACTCCCTAGGATGCAGCAGTGGGCAAACCACCCACTGGAGAGACTTGAGAGACTGTGGCTTTGCACTCCCCAGTATAAAGCAGTGGGCAAACCACCCAATGGAGAGGCTTGAGAGTCTGTGGCTTTGCACTCCCCAGTATACATCAATGGACATGAAGCCCCCTCGTGGAGCTGGCGTTGTGCACTCATCCGGCTGAGTAGCCCCCATTCCCTTCCCCCTGAGGTGCCTGTGTTTTTTTTTATCTGATGCCCCTGCAGTGTTCTCTCCGTTTCGATCGGGTATTTTGTGTGGGCCTCGCCCATGCATTTTGGGCCCAGTGGTCCACGGACTATATTGGTGCAGTACCTGGACTTTAATTCTTGGTGTACATATTTGCTTATAGTCTATATACATTTTTGAATAATGGATTTTACATGATTACAATCGTTCAACTCATTTCCTTTTGTCCTCGCATTCATCCAGGGGGGGTGTAAATGTAATGTTTCAGCATATATTGGTGTGTGTGTTGTTGTGGGTGAGGGTGGGGGTGATGAGTGTTGCATGTTGTGTGTGTCAATCTCTTTTCCCTCCCCCCTCCCCTGTGTCGTAGGTGCAATACTCACCGTGGTCGTCGCCGCCGTCGGTCGTGGTCCTGGTAGAGGAGCAGGAAGACAATCGCAGGGAGGATTTGGAGTTCTGGCTCCATGGCGTCCTGGTTCCTCGTGGAATGTGTAGAGGTAAGTGTTTCCCCTTCCAAGTCCTGTTTCCGCCGTATTTTTGTTTGCGTTGAATCCGCCCCGGAAAAGGTGACGGATTGGCCTGTCATAATCGTGTGGGTGGTACATTGTCTTCCGCCTGTCTGTTGGCGATGACCGCCATGCTGTTTGTTTGTACCGCCGTGGCGGTCGGAGTTTTAAAGTGGCTGTCTATGTTGGCGGTTTCCGCCACGGTCATAATTCAATTTTTTTTACCGCCGGCCTGTTGCCGATTTTACCGCCGCTTTATCACCGACCGCCAGGGTTGTAATGAGGGCCTAAGGGTAGTAAAATTTGATTTAATTGTGTTGTTCAAAAGTGCTTAGCTGTTCACAGTTTTCCAACAAAGGGGCAGATTTATGGAAAGTGGCGCTGCACTGAGTGCAGCGCCACTTTCCCTGCGCCCCTTAGCACCCCCTACCGCCACCATGTGTGCACTGCATTATGGCACACCATGGCGCAAGGTAGGGGGCAATAGCGTAATTTTTCTTGACACTATTGATGTACTCAGCAGGAGTAGCGCTAAAATGTTGGTGCTACTCCTGCAGAGTATATAGGGGTCCATTCGAAAGAATGGAAGCTCCCTTTTAACGCCTGCTCTGAGCAGGCATTAAAAGTGCCATAAAAAATGATGGAAGGAAATCTCATAGATTGCACCTTTTTTCCTGCCCCCCAACTGGGCACGCCCCCTTTGCATACATCATGCCTGGTGCAGGCAAAATGTAGCGCAAAGGGTTACAGAGTGGCACAATGCATGTATTGCACCTCTCTGTAAATACGGTTCGGGGGATTTTGGCCTTGTTGGGCCACATTAACATCATAAAATATGACATTAATGTGGTGCAAGGTGGTGCTAGGGGAGTATAAATATGCCCCTAAGTCTCATACATTTATCATTTGCTAAGAGGTTTACAGGGCTTGTGAGAAATTGGGTTGTTGCTTGAGTGTGGTGTTAAGCCTACTCAAGCAACAGCCACAATCCCTGTCAGGGTGAATCACTTAATTCACTTAATTAACCTTTGCCTAACCCTCTGGTAGCTTGGCACAAAAGCAGCCAGGCATAACCTAGAGGCAATTTAGAAAGTATTTATGTAGCACTTTAACAGCAATAAAGTTAAAACACAGCCAAAATAGACTGATAAAACATTATCTAGCAAGTGTGGGTCTATAGTTGAAAGGATATACTCCTCAAGGGTGTTGATATGGAGCTGGGATCCAGGCACGCCTCTAGGGAAAGCTTTAGGCAATCGAATCATAGAGACTTTTCCTTTCACCGACGTCCTCTCATCTTGCCACTTCTTGTTTATGTCCTGCAGAGTCTGTGACCTCCTGCCACTAGATGGCCTTCTTGCTCCATGGAGGATGAATACAGGCCCACCCTGTAGTTGGTTGTAGATCTTTATGACACAATCCACTTCAAGGGATGTCTCCTCTTCAGTAACCTCCCTCTTCGTCATTTGTGCTGTCTTCCTCCTGGAGGCTGGATGTGGCTCCTATTGGTGTCCGGTGCAGGTAGTCCAAGGGAAAAAAGAATGTGCCTAGAATGCGGGAGGCATTTATATGGTTTAAAGAGAGAGGGTGTCAGGTGTGTGACATTTGGGTCATGAGAATAATATTAGCCTATTCTCTTCCATTCTGAGGTCCCTGTGTCTATGGTGGAGGCCACCATCTCTGTTGTGGAGGTGCTGACCTGCCTGATGAAGTCTGCTCCTCTGGCGGATAGTCCACCAAGTATGCAGAACATAAAATGGTCATAAAGTTACTTGTAGTAACAACAGTCATAAACATGTGTTGTAACAACAGTCATAAACAGTCATAAACATCATGGTAGGAGTCTCTACACCTTGATTTCTACATCTAGGTGTAAATCTACACTCAGAAATGGTGAATCACAAAAAGGTTTAGAGTTACACCTAGGTATAGAACTGAATATAAACATAAATAAATATACACATCTATACTTACCTTTGTGAATAGACACCTGTAAGAAAAATTAGTTAGCAGATGGCCAGGATTTAAGTTTAAAATCTTGTCAGGTTAAGCACACGGTTTCAATTTCACAAACCTGGACTCAACTCCTGGTGGCTATGGCACAGAGCAGACAGGCATAACTTAGTAAAATTTCATTAAATATTTAGCTAGACCAAAACAGTCACAAACTCAAAACACACCAGAACAATTTCACCAAAACAATTCAGTAAAGGAGACCAGAGATATCAGCAGCAAAGGTAAGGCAAAATTAAAGGAGACCAAAGATGTCATGTTTTACAGCTTCAAGGCAAAAAGCACCAAAAAGTCTAGTTTTACCTTTTGATTTAGGAACTGCTTTAGAGTTTGGTAAATTGGTACTGTGTCACTAACATAAGGGATATTGTCATACAGTAGAGTCTTGAGTGGTTAGTTCCAGTCCTTCTGAGGTCAAAATATTTTTTAAGTCCCAGCTTTCTCAGCTTTTTAGGGTCCAGGGCTCACTCCAGTAGAAGCCATCAGCACAGTCCAGTCCAGAGCCATTTGCAACTGGTCAACTGGTCATACCTGGAGAAGGCCTCTTGAACCTTTTGATGCTCCTGTAACCATACAGTAGGTCATCAACTGACCTTTGGAGTGGAGTATACTTCTAAGTCCTGAGTACAAGTGGGAGCACGTCAAGCCCTTCTGGTAGAGCAAATCTGGTCATGATGAGGGAGCATAAGGGCATTTTGTGTTCTGTACTGCTATAAGTCTTTTGGCAAAGTATATAGAAACAAGGGGGAAGTGATTGTTGGAACTAGAAATGAAGGGTTCGATGAGACTGGAATATACATAACTCAATTTTGATAAATATTTTAAAAAGAAATAGATGTTTCAAGCCCACTGACAGCTATGGTAGGAGTGAATAGATGCAGGTTAATAAGCTTACAATAAGGGAGCACAAGATTGCAATATCTGCCAGTGGATGATTTTAAAATGTGTTTTCTCGTAGACAGGGAACTGGACAGATCACCAAAATGGTGTGGTCCTGTAAAACCCAGAGAGATTGCATAGAATGGCTGACTATAACGTTGTAGCTAATAAGGCCCATATTTATACCTTTTTAGAGCCTCATTTGCATCATTTTTTGACGCAAAAGCGGTGCAAACTTAGAAAATAAGTTTTTGTAAGTTTGCGCCGCTTTTGCGTCAAATAGGAGACAAAAAGTATAAATATGGGTCTAAATGTGTATTTAGACAATCTGGAAGGTGGATCACATGTTCTTTAACTAAGGAAGCATATGGATTGACTGGAGGCACGTTTGATCCCCTTTCATCCCTGAGAGGCTTATAAATAATTTTATATGTGCCCGTAGTGGTTCTGTGTGTGATCAGGTGGAATGCCTCTCTGGTTTGTTTGCTTTGTACACATGCTTTGGGGGAGAGAGAGTGGGTCTTCTTTGTTTGGACTGTGTGCATAGAAACAGTTAATTATTGTCTTCTTTGGGGAGCAGCATAGTGTACGTTCAGCTTCCAACTTAGATTTCTGATAAGAGATTCTACCTGAGAGCTGCCAGCACTCTGTTCATCCATCTGAGAGAACCCGAATTGTTTCCACTGGAGTCCAGGCGGCTCCTTGCCAAGAGTTAGACACAATCAATATGGCACACCCCATCAACAGGCAGGGATATGCTACGGCTATCATATGGATTGTCCTGGTCAAAGTGCATAGGGCTATCAATTCTCTGATGAAAAGGTTTTTCCATTTGTTTTTATCTCGCCAAGTCATTGAGAAGTTGATGCTTTCCTTTAGAAGTAGTCCCCTTTATGCAAGATATGTTTTCCATATCTGTAAGTTAGGATTTAAGAGTATGCTTGTCTCCCTTAGCTGCTCTATGAATAGAGGGTTTGCACAAGGTAATGGGTAACTTTTTCGACTGTTTTTATAACTCTTTAAAAAGATGGTACCAGATAGAAATCAGCATTGATATGGTGACATTCAATTTTTAGAGAGTGGTTTGACATATGACTTCAGACTCACCTTTCTCCTTACCCTTTTACCCCATGGACTGGGACATCAGAGATAAACTGAGAGAGAACAGTACAGAATATTATTTATTGCAATAAAGTTATTGGTATGCCATCCTGCAGAGTGTACTTTACTTAATCATTCATGTCCTTTCTGTCCCACTACAACCCATCATTTGAGACGGATGTATGCTCTTATTATGTTCTCTGGTTAGTTACAGTCTGCAGGGATCAGCCTACACCTCAAAGGAGGAAATCCTACAACCCTTCTACAGAGCTGAAGGAGGATTTGTCTCCATCACTTTCCTATTAACAGGTAGGTCCCACACCACCTTAAGATGCATCACGGCACACTACACTTTAAAAGAAAACCTTAACATTACACAAAAATCATTAGATGACACCAGCAAAATTGGGCAAACAATATTATTGTATTCAGAAAATCTGAAAAAGTTCAGCAAACCATTTTGATAGAGTGTAAGCCAACCTCAGCGACATGGAAGAGAAAGAGAAAATATACATGAAGTCTCCCCCCACACTCTATCGCCCAAAGCATGACTCAAATCAATGAGGATAGATAGGATTTTGGGTACAAGACATATAGGTGGTCATCACAACCCTGGCGGACGGTGTTAAAGGTGCGGTAATACCGCAAATAGGCCGGCGGACAAAAAAAGGGAATTATGACCCTGGCGGAAACCGCCAACAAAGACAGCCACTTTAACACACCGCCCGCCATGGCGGTACAGACAAGCAGCGCGGCGGTTACCGCCAACAGACAGGCGGGAGACAATGTACCGCCCACACTATTACAACCCGCCAATCCGCCACCTTTTCCGGGGCGGATTTACTGTGGATAAAAACACGTCGGAAACAGTTTCTGCAATGGGAAAACACTCACCTTAGCACATCCCACGAGGAAGGAGGACACCATGGAGCCAGAATTACAAATCCTTTACGACCAACAGCTACGTAGGCGCAAAAGATACCGGTGAGTACTGCACCTACGACACGGGGGAGGGGGGAGGCAAAAGTTAGGGGGACACCCACCAAACACCCCCACCCCCACCCTTGCATTATACAACATACACACCAATGCAGTCACAAAAATCACAGTAACAACCCACAATCCCCCCGGAAGAATGCAAAGACAATGTGAAATTCGGGCAAACATTGTAATGTGCCAATATACATGTCATACAAAAATATACAGATATATATCTCAAAATCACTCTTATTTACACATACAATCCGAGAAGTAGTGCAGATATGTACACAACAATGTCCGTGCACCAACAGTCCAAAAATGCATGGGCGAGGCCCACAATAGATACCTGACCAAAATCGGAGAGAACACTGCCGGGGCATCAGATAGAAACACTACAGGCACCTCAGGGGGAAGGGAAGGGGGGGCACCTCAGCCAGATGAATGCGAAGCCAGATCCACGACGGGGCTCCATGCCCATTGATGTATCCTGGGGAGTGCAAAGCCACAGTCTCTCAAGTCACTACAGTGGGTGGTTTGCCCACTGTGCCATCCTGGGGAGTGCAAAGCCACAGTCTCTCAAGTCTCTACAGTGGGTGGCTTGCCCACTGTGCCATCCTGGGGAGTGCAAAGCCACAGTCTCTCAAGTCTCTACAGCGGGTGGGTTGCCCACTGTGCCATCCTGGGGAGTGCAAAGCCACAGTCTCTCAAGTAGATGCAGGTCTCCACTGGATCTGGAGGGGAACTGGTGCCCAGACTGGATGAGTCTCCCCGTGAAAGTACCTGTCCTGTCACTGTCCCAGCTGCACATGGGATAAGGATGCCTGATGTGGCGGTCCATTCATTCCTACACGGTGCATGCCCTGTTCAGCGGTGCTTTGCCATGGCGGTCTATGGACTGTTCAGCGGTGCTTTGCCATGGCGGTCTTTGCCCTGTTCAGCGGTGCTTTGCCATGGCAGTCTTTGCCCTGTTCAGCGGTGCCTTGCCATGGCGGTCTTTGCCCTGTTCAGCGGTGCTTTGCCATGGCGGACTTTGCCCTGTTCAGCGGTGCTTTGAAATGGCGGTTCTGGACTGTTCAGCGGTGCTTTGCCATGGCGGTCTTTGCCCTGTTCAGCGGTGCTTTGACATGGCGGTTCTGGACTGTTCAGCGGTGCTTTGCCATGGCGGTCTTTGCCCTGTTCAGCGGTGCTTTGCCATGCCGGTCTTTGCCCTGTTCAGCGGTGCTTTGACATGGCGGTTCTGGACTGTTCAGCGGTGCTTTGCCATGGCGGTCTTTGCCCTGTTCAGCGGTGCTTTGCCATGGTGGTCTTTGCCCTGTTCAGCGGTGCTTTGCCATGGCGGTCTTTGTCCTGTTCAGCGGTGCCTTGCCATGGCGGTCTTTGCCCTGTTCAGCGGTGCTTTGACATGGCGGTTCTGGACTGTTCAGCGGTCCTTTGACATGGCGGTTCTGGACTGTTCAGCGGTGCTTTGCCATGGCGGTCTATGGACTGTTCAGCGGTACTTTGCCATGGCGGTTCTGATACGGACATTGGTGTGTGGTATGACGATCTCTACACTGGGCATTGGTGTGTGGCATGACGATCTCTACACTGGGCATTGGTGTGTGGCATGACGATCTCTACACTGGGCATTGGTGTGTGGCATGACATTCCATCATTGCCCAGCGGGGCTGTGGCATCCTGGCCCCTTATGGGCTGTGACTCCGGCGGTGGTCTCTGGACCAGTGACGATACTTGGGCCCTCCTGGGCTGTGACTCCGGCGGTGGTCTCCTGACCAGTAACGATACTTGTGCCCTCCTGGGCTGTGACTCTGGCGGTGGTTTCTGGACCAGAAACAATACTTGTGCCCTCCTGGGCTGTGACTCTGGCGGTGGTTTCTGGACCAGTGACGATACTTGTGCCCTCCTGGGCTGTGACTCCGGTGGTGGTCTCCTGACCAGTAACGATACTTGTGCCCTCCTGGGCTGTGACTCTGGCGGTGGTTTCTGGACCAGTGACGATACTTGTGCCCTCCTGGGCTGTGACTCCGGCGGTGGTCTCCTGACCAGTAACGATACTTGTGCCCTCCTGGGCTGTGACTCTGGCGGTGGTTTCTGGACCAGTAACGATACTTGTGCCCTCCTGGGCTGTCACTCTGGCGGTGGTTTCTGGACCAGTGGCGATACTTGTGCCCTCCTGGGCTGTGACTCCGGCGGTGGTTTCTGGACCAGTGACGACGGTGCTGGCGGTTGTGTCTGGACCGCCGGAAATGATGGCGCACTTCTCCGCAGTGACACTCACAACAGGCTGGGCAGACTTCCTCTGGACCTTCCCCACCTTTTTTGGAGTTACAGCTGACTCACCAATCGCCTTCGATCCCATGTCACTTGTTGTCCCACCAGGAGTCTTAAGACGGTCCCGTCGTCCACTCTCCAATTTTAGAGCCTTTACAGGGGGTGGGCTGCCAGTGCCTTAGCTCCGGGTCCTACTGCCTGCCCTGGTGGCCGGTGCGCTCCAAAAACCTGGAACACGCACCACTGGTACTGGAGGCTTTTTGGCTGAGGCGCTACGACAGGACTGATGAATTGGAGGGGAGGTGGGGGCAAAAAGGTCAATTTGACATAGGGACAGTTTCTGACGGACACTGGGATGGGTAGCTGGAGGGGGTCTGGGAGTGGAGGAAGAGGAGGTGGTTGTAGGAGGTGTCACTTTAGGTGTTTTGGGTGCAGGTGCAGGTACTGGAGGCTGTCGTGAGGTGGATGGATGTTGGGTGAGTGATCGCCAGCGTTTGTGTACTTTGGGAGGGGGCGTCACAGACACATTGGGAGAGGACACAAGGGACGTGTAAATGTCAGTGGAGGTGGTGAGTGCAGGTGAGCGGCTTGTGGTGCTGGGTGTCCTGGTGCGAGTCCTAGTGCCTGTAGATGTGGTGCATGCAGGTGTGTGTGTAGACGAGACTGGGAGGGAGAAGGGAGAAGAGGAGGAGGGGGACACAGTGGAGACAGTGGATGTTGCTGTGTCTGTATGTGGGTGAGGCTTGCGTGAGTGCCTGTGGTGTGTGTGGTGCCTATGTTTGCTTGAGCTACTTGTGTCTGCTGACTTGTGTGCATGCTGGTCTGTAGGTGTGCTTGGGATGGGCTGGGGTACAGGAGATTGGGTCTGGGTGGAGGAAGTTGGGGGGGGAGGCTAGACACAGGGACAATGGCTGCCATCAGTGCTGAGGCCAGAGATTGCAGGGTTCGCTGAAGGACAGCCTGACCAGAATGAATGCCCTCCAGGAATACATTACCGTGTTGCAACTCCCTTTCTACACCCTGGATGGCATTCACAATGGTAGACTGCCCAACAGTGAGTGACCTGAGGAGGTCAATGGCCTCCTCACTGAGGGCAGCAGAGGTGACTGGGGCAGGGCCTGAGGTGCCTGGGGCAAAGGTGATGCCCACCCTCCTGGGTGAACGGGCGCGGGCGAACGCTGAGGGGCTGCTGGGAGGGGGGTGCTGGTAGGGGAGGTGGCGGCTGTACCTGTAGAAGTGGGGCGCACAGGTGGTGCCGCCACCACAGGGGAGCTCCCATTGGCGGACGAGTCTGTGTCGCTGGTTGGTGATCCGGTGGCCAACGTGAAGCTCCCCTCGTCCTCCGTCCCAATGGTGCATTCAGAGTCTGTGGTGTGGCCCTCCATGGCCATGTGGGATGCAGCTCCCTCGTGCTCCGGTGCCACTGTACCTCCGCCTGATGATGCTGATGTACAAAAGGACAGGGAGAGCAGGAAAAGGGGGGGAGACAGAACAAAGAGAGTTTTAGTGCATGGCAGGCCGCTACCGTTGGCGGACAAGACAGACGCAGCAGCCCCCTGCATTACGCCGTGCTCCTGACCTCTGCACATGCAATTTCTGGGACATGGCCTACATGGCAATGGTGGAAATCTGCACACATGGATGCCACAGGGGCAACTATACCTCAACTTGGCACTCTGCTGAGGTTGGCGTTGAGTGCCACATGGCCTACATTACAGAGGGGCCTTGCCTACCTAACTCGCCCTGGCCTAGGGACACCCACAGCCCACCTCCCCCACCCAGACCCCTCCACTGCACGCAAAGTCCACTGAATGAGGTTGTACTCACCCCCTTGTGTCTGCTGTGATGTCCTCAAGCGCCCATCTAACTCCGGGTAGGCCACCGCCAGGATCTGGAACATCAGGGGGGTCATGGTGCGACGGGCACCCCTCCCACGTTGGGAGGCCATCCCCAGCTGAGCCTTCGCCATCTTCTTGCTGCAGCGGCGAATGTCCTCCCATCTCTTACGGCAGTGTGTGCCCCGTCTCTGGTGGGCCCCCAGGGTTCGGACCTCCTTGGCGATGGCACGCCAAATGTCCCTCTTCTGGTGGGCCCTGACCTACATGACATGCACAAGGGAAGAGGAACAGTCATTACCAACTACACCGTCAATGTGAGTGGCCCCTCCCTACTCTGGCCATGTGGCCCATTCATTCCCATGCATTAATGTTCTATGAACTCTGGCCCCTTCCCTCTTCCACCCAGCCCTCTCCACCCAGGCCTAGCCCATACAACGTGTTCTCTGTGTACTAACCTGTTGGTCTGGAGGACCGTAGAGTAGCATGTACTGGGGGAGGACCCCATCCACAAGTTTCTCCAACTCCTGTGCAGTGAAGGCAGGGGCCCTTTCCCCAGACGCAGCAGCCATCGTCGCTTCCAGACCGAGGTCACAGACAGCACTAGCAGTGTATGTCCTCTCCTGTCGAAGGTCAGGTATCTAGTGATTGAACAGATAGAAAATGGCGGTGACGTCCGCAGCGGCGACGTCCGCGACGGTGCGCATCATCACCGCCGGCGCACCTGTTCATTGGCTCCTTGGACCCATAGGGTCCAATGTTAACCAATGCAGCATTTCTCCGCGGTCTACGACCGTCTACCGCAACGGTGTGCAACGCCAGCGCAGTTACTCCACAATCCCATTGTCCCAGTTTAGAGGTCAGGCAGCCGCCATTTCAGGGGCCCACATGGCTTCATTTACTACTGCGTCACACATAGCTAGGCCTATACTCAACACACATACAGGAAGGGTTTATTGTCTGGTGTAGTCTTGTGTGTAACTGTGGGTACATACCTGAAGGAATAGTGACTGGTTCTTCGCTGTTGTCCTTCTTAGGCACCGTCAGCTGGGACATATGAGAAGATGGCGGAATCCTCCGGTGTACCGTCCGCTGGTGGACCTGTTGACAATGGAAGAAAGACATGTCATCGTCACCTACAGGTTTGACCGTGCCACAATCCAGGAACTATGTACCTTATTGGAGCCAGACCTGATGTCACCAATCCGCCATCCGACTGGAATCCCCCCTGACGTGCAGGTGCTGTCAGTGCTCCATTTCCTTGCAAGTGGGTCTTTTCAGACAACAGTAGCCATGGCATCAGAGATGTCCCAGCCTATGTTTTCCAACGTCTTGTCCAGAGTGTTGTCTGCCCTGCTGAAACACGTAAGGAGACACATCATATTCCCTCAGGTGGAGGATTTGCCTACAGTGAAAGGTGACTTCTATGCCCTTGGACATATCCCCAACGTCATAGGTGCCATTGATGGGACCCATGTAGCTCTGGTCCCCCCCGCAGGAGTGAACAGGTGTACAGGAACAGGAAGAGTTATCATTCGATGAATGTCCAGATGGTCTGTTTGGCAGAGCAGTACATCTGGCAGGTAAATGCAATGTTCCCTGGCTCTGTGCATGACGCCTACATCCTGCGGAATAGCAGCATCCCTGATATGATGGGTCAACTCCAGAGGCACAGTGTATGGCTATTGGGGGACTCTGGTTACCCCAACCTTTCCTGGCTATTGACCCCAGTGAGGAATCCTAGGACCAGGTCAGAGGAACAGTACAATGATGCCCATGGGCGGACTAGGAGGGTATTCGAACGCACCTTCGGCCTTCTTAAGGCCAGGTTCAGGTGCCTCCATATGACAGGTGGATCCCTATTCTACTCACCGAAGAAGGTGTGCAACATCATCATCGCCTGCTCCATGCTCCATAATTTGGCATTGCGACGCCAGGTGCCTTTTCTGCAGGAGGATGATCCAGATGACGGTGTTGTGGCAGCTGTAGAGCCTGTGGAGCCTGTGGAGCCTGTGAACAGTGATGAGGATGAAGCTGAGGATGAAGAAAACGACAACAGGGAGTCAGTCATACAGCAATATTTCCAGTGACACACAGGTGAGAACATTTTCTGGTTTAACATTACATTAACTTTCACACGTCTACCTCTATCCTGTACCTACATTTCACTCACTATTTGTTAATTGAGTTGTACCCTTCCATTTCAGTTTCACAAGTGTGGTAACCTACGTGTCAACTGCTTGCATCCTTGAAGGGCTTGTGATGTGTGACATTGGTATGTTAGCCTTACAATGGGTAACCCATTATGACACTGTAATTGATAATACAAAGTTCCAAATCATAGACTGACTCCAGATTTCTTTGTGTTTCAAGGGTGTTTATTTAAGTGCTCAAAAAATGAAGGGGGGTTGTAAAATGGGGATGGGTGATGGTGGAGGAATGTCCATGGCAGAGTCCAGTCTATTAGTCTCACAGTTGCACTGCCCATCTGGGCATTGGAAGTGGAGCTGGGGCAGTTCCAATCTGGACAGGGTGACAAAGTAGGACAGTGGGGGGACAATCAGGGTGGTCTCATTTCCTGGCGGGGTCTTGCCATCTTGCTCTGTCCTGTTCCTGGATCTCAGGGCCCGCTTGCGTGGTGGTTGTCCGTCTGCAGGGGGTGGGGTGCTGGTGTGGTGGTCCTGTGGCGGGGCGTCCTGTCCACTAGCACCGGCGGAGGTGGTGGGCAGTTCTTCGTCCTGGCTAGTGTCAGGGGCCCCTTGGAGTGCCACGGTGTCCCTCAAGGTCTTTTGAATGTCCGTCAGCACCCCTACGATGGTGCCCAGGGTGGAGCCGATGGTCCTGAGCTCCTCCCTGAACCCCAAATACTGCTCCTCCTGCAGACGCAGGGTCTCCTGCAACTTGTCCAGGTCCGTCGCCATCATCTCCTGGGAGTGGTGGTATGCTCCCATGATGGAGGAGAGGGCCTCGTGGAGAGTTGGTTCCCTTGGCCTGTCCTCCCTCTGTCGCACAGCAGCCCTCCCAGTTCCCCGGTGTTCGTGTGCCTCCGTCCCCTGGACAGTGTGCCCACTACCACTGTCCCCAGGTCCCTGTTGTTGTTGGGGTGGTGGGTTAGCCTGGGTGCCCTGTAGTGGTGGACACACCGCTGATTGACCTGTCCTGGGTAGGGAGGTTTGGGCCCGCTGCGTGGGTGAGGTGCTGGTGTTACCAGAGGGTGTAAGCTCGGTGTTGGGCTGTGGCTGTGCAAGGGGAACTGACTGTCCTGAGGCCCACGATGGTCCGTGCTGGTCATCAGGATCCAGTGGGGCAGAGCTACTGTCATCACTATGGGCCTCTTCTGGGGGTGGAGTGGTGTTGTCTGGACCCTCTGGTGTGGTGACGTTCCTTCGGGTTCCTGCAGGGGTATAAGAACATGATTATTGCATGTGTGTGTTTCATAGTGTGAAATGGTTGGGTGTGCATGATCCCCACTGCAGGCATTCCTGTGTGGAGGCTTGTGTGGTGATGGTTGGGGGGGTGTTCTGGGTATGTGCAGTAGGCATGCTTTAGTGAGGGGTGTCCATGCTTAGTTGTGTCATGCAGGGCTTGGTGTTGGGATGGGTGGTTGGTGTCATGGGTAGATTAGTGAGGATTTGGGGTGATAGGGGAGGGTGTGAGGGTGGGGGTGTGTGATAGCATGCAGGTAGGGTGGGGGATGTGATAGTTAAGATTTGACTTACCAGTGTCCCATCCTCCACCGACTCCTCCGAGGCCCTCTGGATGCAAGATGGTCAAGACTTGCTCCTCCCATGTTGTTAGTTGTGGGGGAGGAGGTGGGGGTCCGCCGCCAGTCCGCTGCACCGCGATGTTGTGCCTGGATACCGTGGAATGCACCTTCCCCCGTAGGTCGTTCCACCTCTTCCTGATATCCTCCCTATTTCTTGGGTGCTGTCCCACGGCGTTGACCCTGTCCACTATTTTGCGCCATAGCTCCATCTTCCTGGCTATTGATGTGTGCTGTACCTGTGAGCCAAATAGCTGTGGCTCTACCCCTACGATTTCCTCCACCATGACCCTGAGCTCCTCCTCTGAGAAACGGGGGTGTCTTTGGCGTGACATGGGGTGGTGTGTGTGATGTGTGGGTGGTGTATGTGTTGATGAGTGTGGTGAGTGTAGTGGTATGTGGTGTTTTGTGCGTGGATGTTGTGTGGGTGATGGTGTTGTGTGCCTCTGTGTGATGGGGTTGTCAATAGCTGTGCTCTCTCTCTGGCCTTCTCTCAGAATTTCTGGTTGTAGGGGTTTGTGGGTGATGTGGGTGTGTATTTTATATTGTGTTGGGTGTGTGGGAGTGGTGTGTGTATGTGTCTCAGGTGTGTGTATTTGTAATTGTCCAATGTGGCGGTGTTTTGGAGATGTGTGGGTATTTTGAGTGCGGCGGTTTGTACCGCCAATGGAATACCGCCGTTGAAAGACCGCTGCGTGGATTTGTGGGTCGTAATAGCATGGGCGTGTTTCTGTTGGCGTGGAGGTGGAGGATTTGTTTCTGCCAGTTTATCACTGACCTTTGGTGTGGCGGTGTTGTGTGGGTGTCTGAATTTCGGCAGATTCCGTGATGTGTGTCATAATAGCTGTGGCGGTCTACCGCGGCCGTGGCGGTGTATTGGCGGTCTTCTGCGCGGCGGTAAGCGCCTTATACCGCCAATGTTGTAATGACCCCCATAATCCCAGCCTGCTATATACCTCCTTAAAACAATTGTTGTCGAGAGATTTTCTTTTTTTGATTTGTGCTTTTGATCATTAGAGAAGTAATTCAGCTTGAGTAGACATTGCTGATCCGGGATGTTTTTTTCTGGACGACATTTTAAACAATGGCGGACGTCTTGCAATGAAATTATATTTAATGAGCCGTGAGACCTATATAGTTCCTTTTTGTATCAAAACATAGGTTTTGGGGGTCCAGTAGTCTTTTAGAGACAGAAAATAACTCCTCAGAGCAACCCTTCCGCCATTTACCAAAGTGGCAGCTCTATAATGATGTGTTTTAACCATCATATTGGTCATTTATTTTGATATTGTTTTTGTGTCAGGTTATCTGTTGATTCAAACTCGTAAACATGAGTGAAGCAGGTGGTACAGAGGATCTTTACCTCCTGACATAGTTTTGATAACTACAAAATCTGAGGACTCATTCAACAAAGAAAAATGTGTCATAAGCTAAACTAATCGGAAAGAAAAGCTAACATCAACTGTGGCTGAACAGAAGAGAGCTAGAGACGCTGCAGAAACACTGCAAGACGAAGTTCACAAAAGATTGAAACTAGTGGGTAAAGAGGATCAAATATTGTATAATTGTAACAACAAGTGTTGCAAGTCGTATAAAATGGAAAAAGGCCTGGAAAAAGTGTATCACAACATAGGTTTTGGGGGTCAAGTAGTCTTATAGAGACAGAAAACAACTCCTCAGTGCAACACTCCCGCCATTTTCCAAAATGGTGGATATAATAGAGGAAGAGGAGACATTTATAGAGATGAAACTAATAAAAATTATGTTTAATCCTTTTAGGTATACACCAAAAAATGTTTATGATCTGAATATGAAAAATAAATAAAGTTTATCACTCCTGTACAAGACACATTTTCATAGTTCACTTTATTTGTTTCAGAAATCACCGGTGATACATTTCTCGAATGTTTAACATTTAAGAATAGCATATTGACAGGGACATCTTTTTGTAACACAGTTTTTAGCACTTACATGTATGTGTAAGTTCTGTGGGTGGAGGCTTTAGAAATGTTGTTGGTTTCAGCACCCCATCAATATCTTCCTTACCAAATTCACATGGATCTCTTTACACATTTTCTGATCAATTAGAACACTCTTTGAATGTATCCGCGCACAGAATATAATGTTGGTGGAAGGACACTTAGCATGACTGACCTCTTGAACTCACTGTACCGAAGATTATCACATGTGTGACAGTCAGAACTTGTTTGCCACACACGCACAAGGTATTTTTCTACGTCTCTAAAGTCACACCCTTCTTCTGTCTCAGCAAATCCTTTTATAAACTTCACAGGTTCAGCAGTTAAAGCTCCAAGCTTTGTTTCAATTTTGCTCATAGTGCCATCACCCGTAAGAATATATACCTTGATAAGAACACTAGGCATCTCTGGGTCAAGATTCTTGAACACAATATGAAGCAGGATTAAGGCTTTCATTATGACCCTGGCGGTCTATTGACCACCCGGACCATGGTGGCAGTTTCACCACCAACAGCCTGGCGGTGAAGACCGGCACATTATGAGTGTGGCAGGTTGGCCTCTGCCAGCGCCCACCAGCCACATCTCTGATCATACTGCCAGGGTGGTCGGACCCGCTGGGCCGGAGACGAGCATCTCCGACCTGGCGGTCCACAGCAGACTGCCGGCTGTATTAGGAGCTTCCTTTCCACCATGGTTTCTGCAGCTGTGGCACCGCCACAAAAACCCTGGCGGAAAGGCTACCAGTGACAGGGAATGTCTTCCCTGTCACCGCAGATGACTCCCCCACCTACTGAAAGCAAAATTACCCCAAACCGCCTCCCCTTTCCCCCACCTCCTCCCCCCTTCAGGTAGATCACCTCCCTCCCTCCCTCCACTCCCCTCCAGGTAGATCGCCACCACCCCCCTTCAGGTAGATCGCCCCCCTCACTGCATAAATGCACACGCACACAGACACCCACACGCACCCCACATACACTCACTCACCAACACTGCCATACACGCATTCACTCATATATATCCATATACGCATTCACCACAACACTCCTACTCGCATTCACGACAACACTCATACTCGCATTCGCATACACATTTACATTCATACATGCACTCACTACTACATTCATACATGCATACAACCACGCATACACACCTTCATGCACACAAGCAGACAACACCCACTTGCACACGCACACACACCACCTCCCACCCCCATCTGCTGTCAACTTACCTGGTCTGGGGAGGAGGTCATCTGACAGGCGCTTTCACCTCTGGCAGCACACCACCAGCAGGACACCGCCAGACCATATGCACATAATACGGAGGGCCGAGTCCTGGCGGGCGGTGTCATTGATGGACCCGCCCCAGCGCCTCCACCTGCCAGCACAACTACTGCTGGATTTATGGCAAAAATGTGGCAGACATCCAGCAGTACCCATAATATGGTGGAAGGAAGACCACCGGCACTGGGGGTCTTCTGGAGCCCGTGGCTTTGCCGGTCTTTGAAAAAGACTGCCAAAGTCATAAAGAGGTCCAAAGTGTCTTTTCTCACCTGTTCCATAACGTATTCATAACTCTGCCAATCCTTGACTTATGAATATTGCAACAAATCTAAGTAGCACAATAATAGCACGCGTCATTTGACAGAAAAATGACTAGATTAGAACCATTTTGAACAGCCAACTCAACATGTGGCACACACGAAGGTCAGCTTCCTCCAATTTTCTGTTCAGTTCTTGAACAATGTGGCCCGTACCTTTTGAATAGATCTCTGCAGGCGCCAACTCTTTACCGATAATCATTCTAATTGCATTCATTGAAAAGTCAGTGTGCACTGAAGCATCAGCAATGTTTTGGCGAGTTAACATCTCGAAGTTCATCTTGTTCAATGTTGATGACCAGAATTAATCAAGTTAAACATGTATAGGTGTTGAAATTTTAATGTAAGCAAAGTCAATTGTTCCACTTCTGGAAATTTGTCTGATTCTCTCACATCCTTTGACAGGTAGTTCAAAATAACTGTCAAAGATAATGTGCAGTTCTTGCACAGTGCACACTGACTTTGACATCTGTAGAACAGTCTGAATGACCTCTACAAATTTTTGTATGGGTGAAATCTTGACCATTCACATTTGTGACATATAGGGCCTCATTACGAGTCTGGTGGTTTTAGGACCATCATGTTGGCGGTCCTACCACCAACAGGCTGGAAGAGGAGAACACCAAATTATGACCACGGTTGTATTCTTAACAGAATACAGCCAAACCACTGCCGGCACCACCACTGTAGTCAGGCCGCCATAGACGACTGTAACTACTTGCTAGCCAGAGGAGACCTGCCGGACAGATTATGATGCTGCACACCGTCAAGGATTCCGCTGTGTGCACCACCACACAAGCCCAGGCAGAAACAAACTGTACAAAAGGAGGCACTCACCTTTAGGAAACTATACTCGTCTGAAGCCGCCGTGGAACCAGAACTACACATTTTCCTGCTGCTCCTGCTCACCGAACGACTTCAGAATTTGCAACAACGACAGCAATCATGAGTACACACACTTACCTGTTACTGTTTTAAAATGTCAAAGTACCTACACACACACAACAAATCAATCAGGAACAGGTGGCGAGGATGACACACACCCGTAACCTCACACTGACATGCACACTCTCAGACAACCACATAGATACTCACACATACACAGTACACACACTAGGGCCATCACACACACACATACTTCAAAAACACACACCTACCCCCAGAAACCCAGCACCAGCACAGTCACACACAACACCACCTAATGACACTATAACACCACAACCGCAAAAACCATCAAAGCATTGGCAAGCACCCACCATACAAACTACCCATTGACAAATCACACATACAACACAAAGTACCACCAACAGGGAATGAACACACACTATCACACAACCATACAATGCAGCATTCAACATACCGCGCAAACACACATCACAACATAACTCACATACCATTCACCACACATGCTCATGCACACAGTCCAAGCACACAAAGGCACATAACACTGCAGCAAACACAGGTCAACACAAATACCACTTAATACCATCACAACAACATGTCCCCAACATACACATGCCCAATACACAACACACACCCATCACTGGGAGACAAATGCACTGCACACAACCTCACATCCTGCCCAGACAAAACAGGTAGCACAACCATCACTGACACACAAATACTCACACACAAAAGATGTCAGCCAGGAACAAATCTGCCCTAAGAAAAAAAATGCAGGACAATAATTGTTGGTCCAAATATGTATTAAGGGAATAAATATTCTAAAAGTGTCCAAGGCCAGAGGCCAGTCCAAAATACCAACATGCACACAATGCACTTGTTTGTGCCTCCAACTTGACTCCTGACTGCCCTGTAATCTCCACAGGTAGGGGCATAAAAGGGACAGGCAACCGCATCAGGGATTGGGGGATCAGTTTTGGATTGGGATGGAGACTGTTAGAAATGGGGTCTTTGGTTGGCAGTCAGGTTACCCCCTGTCCAAGTAAGGACCCTCACTCTAGTCAGGGTAAAGGAGAATCACACTCAGTTAACCCCTGCTCACCCCCTTGGTAGCCTCACACGAGCAGGCAGGCTTAACCCAGAGACATTGTGTTAAGTATTTGTACAAATACACTCAGTAATACAGCGAACCACTACAAAAGGACAAAATATAGGTTTAGAAAAATAGTGAATATTTTATCTTGATAAAGAAGATCAAATGTGATACAAATCCACAATATACAGTTAAAAGTACAAATTTAGCACTTAAAAGCAAGAAAACAGTGCTTTGAGGCACAAATACTGCAAGTTGGTATTTTGCAGTGACGTGACGGAGTCGTTTCCTACAATGCAATGCCAGTGGCGCCATTTACGGAGTCGATCAACCCCCAGGTATTGTACCTTAAGAAAAAGTAGAATGGAGTCAGGGAGAGCGGCTTCGCTGGGTCCGATGTGGTGTTGGTTCCTGTTAGAAGTGGGGTTTCTGGTTGGCTAGGGTATGCACCTTAGCCAGGCAGAACTTACCCACTCTAGTCAGGGCAAGGGAGTTACACGTCCAAGATAACCCCTGCTCACCCCCTTGGTAGCTTGGCACGAGCAGTCAGGCTTAACCTGGAGGCAATGTGTAAAGTGTTTGCACAACACACATAACACACGTGACTCAATATCCCCACCACAAAGGGAAATACAACACCGGATTATATGAAAATATACTGTATTGTGCACAAGGCAATTATCAGACCAAACATCACATATCAGTACTATCCTGCTACCTTAGCAGTTGTCAGAACGTTACACATTAGTTACTCTGCAACCTAGGAGTAGTCACACATAACACACAGGTTACTCAGTATTCTGCAACATAAGCAGTAGTCAGGAAAACACATTATTACATCACAGCACTTATCATAAGAATATCATAAAATGCCCATAGTAGGAACATCAGAAAACATATGGCAAGTTAGAAAAACAAATAAGCAAGCATGTCCATAAAAGGAACATTTGCATACACATATGTAAAAACATCAAACGCAGGTAGGTAATATATGAATCAAACAAAAGTCTGTAGAAAGAACTTTGGATTGCAACTATATTGGTCCTTTAAACAGTACCTGGTTGGATAAAGGCACCTCCAGTTCCTAGAAGGCGAACAATGGGGCCCCCGGCGCTCCTATGTGCAAAACAGGGGCCTCCCTTATACTCTGGGGTCAGAGGAGGGCGACATGCACCTCCTCTCTTTTATAGACAGGCCCCTCTGGGGACCGTGATTACTGGGGGCCTCCAAGGGCCTCAACCAGCCCTCACGAGGGGGGCCAAAGCCAGCAAAAACAACTTAGGGCAGGAGGGGGGCACCATGCACCCCCTCTGGTTTAATGACAGGCCCCTCCCGGGACCCGCGATCTCTGGGGGCCCCCAGGCAACCACTGGCCGTTCCACCAAGGGGGGGGCAAAATAATGCCAGTTTTACCTAACAGCAGAAAAGGAGCGTCCTGCTCGTAACGCAGAGGCCAGGGGGAAGGGGGCACTCCCCGCGCCTTCCCCTGGTCCTGCCATGAAGCCACAAGAAGATCAGACCCCCTCCTGGGGCCCGAGCAGACACTCGCCTGCACCCGATGCGGTGCGCGAGTGTTCTTCCAGCTTCCCGGGCTGCTGCGGTGATCTTATTTAAAGGGACACAATGCAGCAAGGAGCCTACGAGCTCCCAAGGCTCCATAAGCACGCTGCAATCAGCGCTATGGCAGCCGCAACCACGGAGAAGCACCCCTCGTGAAGAAATGGATGCAGGGGTCAGAGCCCACAGCTCCCTGCCCCTGGGGAGCAGAATCTTAACACAAGGTCCTCAGGTGGAGGGCCCAGCTACAGGTCAGCACAAGGGAAAGGCAGCAAATGGCAAGTCCTTCACAGTGACCAGGCAGGTCACAGGTCAGCACAGCAGCAGCAGTCCATGGCGGTTCCTGGTGAGTCCTTTCAGCCTTTGGTGTCCAGTTCCAAGATGATTCCAAAAGTCTCCAAATTGTGGGGAAAATTCCCCTGTACTTATAGTCAGTTCTTACAGTGTTTTACAATGGTAGGGAGAGGAGGTTCCAGCCAGTTACAACTGGTTCTGGGAGTGCCCCCTCTCTCCTTTCAGCACAGGCTTCAAACATCAGTGGGGGGTTAACGACCCTATTGTGTGAGGCCAGGGCACAGCCTTTACAAATGTAGGTGTGCCCCGCCTCTCCCTTCTCTCAGCCCAGGAAGACTATTCAGTATGCAGATGCACCTCTGTGACACTTCCACCCTCCCTGTGTACAGGCTGTCTGAAAAGTATGCACAAAGCCCCAACTGTCACTCTGCCCAGACGTGGATTGGAGTCAAGCTGCAAAACACCAGAGTCATAAGCACAGATAAATGCACACTTTCTAGAAGTGGCATTTCTGTGATAGTAATAAAAAATACACCCACACCAGTAAGCAGTATTTATTATCACCATCACAACCATACCAAACACGCCTACACTACCCCTCACAAATCAGACAATACCCCTTACACATAAGGCAGGGCATTTCTAATCCAATCCTATGAGAAGGCAGCACTCACAGCAGTGAGACACCAAGCTAGGCTGTTTGTCACTACCAGGACAGGCCATTCAACCTGGCACATGTCCTACCTTCTACATACAGAGCACCCTGCCCATAGGGCTAGCTAGGGTGTACCTTAGGGGTGACTTACATGTAGTAAAAGGGGAGTTCTGGGCCTGGCAAGTAAGTTTAGATGCCAGGTCCCTGTGGCAGAAAACTGCGCACACAGGCCCTGCGCTTGTCAGCAGTGATAAAGTGCTCAGAGTCCTAGAGCCAACATCAAGAGGTCAGAAAAACCAGGAGGAAGGAGGCAAAAAGACTGGGGATGACCTTGCGTAAGGCAAAAAGTCCAACAGTTCCGATGCCATGGGCAGAATGACTGCAGCGTCATACAGGGGCATTGGGTCTTCACTACAGGGTGGTGGAGATGAAGCGGCGTCAGATGCAAATTGAGTCCCTTGTTTCTGGCAGATGCGAAGTCCGGTGGGGTCACGATGCTGCGGGGCAACCTCACGGGGTCGCAGTGACATCACAAGCTGCAGGCACTGCAATGGTGTCAGATCAACACAGACGTTAGACTTA
The DNA here is from genome assembly GCF_031143425.1 of Pleurodeles waltl. Lineage (NCBI taxonomy): Eukaryota > Metazoa > Chordata > Amphibia > Caudata > Salamandridae > Pleurodeles > Pleurodeles waltl. Next base: position 654,463,159 of record NC_090439.1, read on the forward strand.
AGACACTCCAGTGTCAGCGAAGATGGGCGGGATCAGCGGCTGCAGCGATGTGAGGCCTACAGGGTTGTTGGACTTGTACAAGGTATATGGCCTAGGGGCAGGCAGCGTCGCCATTCCGGGGTAGTGGTGTCAGCTCACAGGGTCATCGGATTCGCTGCACTCAGCGAGGTCCATGGCCCAGGGGCAAGCGGCATCAAGGTTCCAGTCAGCGCCGTCCTTTTCGAAGTCGCATGGTGTCGTCCAGCATCATTAGACTGTTTTTTTCTCCAGGAATTCACCTCCAAGGGTCTAGGAACTGGAATGGCACCCTCCGGCAAGGTAGAGTCCACAGAAAGTAGACTCAGGTCTGGTTGGTGAAGCCTTTGCTGTCCCTGAGGCTTCAAAACAGGAAGCAAGCTCTACTCCAAGCCCTTGGAGTCTCTTCTCAACAGGAAAGTCCAGTTTTTGTCCCCTTGCACAGGCAGAAGCAGCAACTGCAGGATAGCCCAACACAGAGCAGTCACAGGCAAGGGCAGCACTTCTCTTCAGCTCTTCTCCAGGTATAGGTTCCTTTTGAATCCTTAAAGTAATCTAAAGTCTGGGGTTTTGGGTCCAATACTTATACCCGTTTCTGCCTTTGAAGTTGGCAAATTTCAAAGTAAAGTTTCAAGTGCCTGTAAGATCCTTTCTTGTCCAGGCCAGGCCCCAGCCACACCAGGAGGTTGGAGACTGCATTGTGTGACAGCAGGCACAGCGCATTCAGGTATTAGTGACCACTCCTCCCCTCCCTTCCAGCACAGATGGCTCATCAGGATATGGGGGCTACGTCACAGCCCCCTTCGTGTCGCTGTTTAGAGAGAGATGAAAACATCCGAGCTATCAACCTGACCAAGGCAGGGAATACATAAACAGAATGGTTTAAGCAAGAAAATGCCTACTTCGTAAAAGTGACATTTTCAAACACACAATCTAAAAACCAACTTCACTGTAAGATGTATTTTTAAATTGTGGGCTCAGAGACCCTAACCTCCATAATTCTATCTGCTCCCAAAAGGAGTCTGCGCTTAAATAAGATTTATAGGCAGCCCTCATCTTAACATATGAGACAGATAGGCCTTGCAACAGTGAGCACCGAATTTGGCAGTATTTCACTGTCAGGACATGTGAAACACAGCAGTACATGTCCCGCCTTTAACATACACTGTACCCTGCCAATGGGGCTACCTAGGGCTTACCTTTGGTGTGCCTTACATGTATTAAAAGGGAAGTTTTAGGCCTGGCAAGTGGATACACTTGTCAAGTCGAATTGGCAGTGCAAGACTGCACACACAGACACTACAGTGGCAGGTCTGAGCCATGTTTACAGGGCTACTCATATGGGTGGCACAATCAGTGCTGTAGGCCCATTAGTAGCATTTGATTTACAGGTTTGGGCATCTCTTGTGCACTGTACTAGGGACTTACTAGTAAATAAAATATGGCAATCATGGAAAGCCAATTACACATACATTTTATATAGGAGCATTTACACTTTAGCACTGGATAGCATTGATAAAGTGCCCAGATTATCAAAACAGCAAAAGCAGTGTCCAAACAGAGTCCAGAGTCAACAATCTGGGAAACAGAGGCAAAAAGTTAAGGGAGAGCACGCCAAGGATACCAAATCTAACAGAAACCCTTGGGGTTGGGAGGGGGTGTTAGGTCTAGGCTTAGGGGAGGGTTGGGTACTCTTGAGAGGGGTACACTTCTTGGTGGGGAGGGGAACGGGTACTTGCAGTGGGTGCAGGAAGGTCTTAGAGGTAGAAGGGCTGGACTTGCAGAGGGACACAGAACATTTAGGGGTATCACGGGGTGGGAGAGGAATAGGGAAAATGGCAAACTCTGTAAGCAAAGCTTTTTTTAAACACATGGGGACAGTCATAGCAAAAAGGTTTGGGTGTGGAAGGAGAGGGAGTGGTTGTCTGAGGTGTTCATGTGGCTGTCTTGGGTGCATGTTTGTGTGAGGTATGCTTGTGGGTGACGGGTGTCTGTTGGGTGGGTGAGTGTGGGTGTTTATGTGTCTTGGGAGGAGGGGGTGGAGGTGCTGGGAGATGCCATGTTTGGTGGGTGAGTGTCTGTTGGGGTGGTGACTACAGGTCAGGTATGGTAGATGTGCTGCATGTAGGCATGTCTGTGGTTGTGTCTACGGATTTGGTGACGGGTGGATGTCTGAGGGTCTGCTGTTGTGCTGTCTGTGGTTAAGGAAGGTGTAGGGGCTGGATCTGTGAATGTTGGTGTGGTGTCTGCAGGTGTGTCTGGTATACTGTCGGTGATGCTCGGGAAGATGGGGGTGTCAGAGCAGGTTGTGACTGTTGCTGTGTCTGCAGGTGAATGTTGCTTGTGTGCATGCCGGTTATGTATCTTGTGGTGCTTGTGTTTGTCAGAACAGCCTTTGGCTGTTGAAGTGGGTGCATGCTTGTATGTCAGTGTGCTTTGGCTGGATTGGGGAAGAGGTGTTTCAGATTGGGAAGAGAAAGGTGGAGGGGGAACAGAAGACAAAGGGTGACTGGCTGCCGTCAGTGTGGAGGCCAGAACCTGAAAGGATCTCTATAGGCCAGCCAGTGTACCATGAATGCCCTACAGGAACACATTGCTGTGTTGGATTTGAGTTGCAAATCCCTGGATGGCATTGACAATGGTCGGCTGACCCACAGAGCTAGACCTTAGGAGGTCAATAGCTTCCTCACTGAGGGCAGCATGGCTGACAGGGGCAGGTGCAGAGATGCTTGCGGGACAGGAGACGCCCACTCTCTTAGAAGAGCATGCACAGTCAACTGGGGGGGGGAGCTACAGGGAGGGTGGTGGTAGAAAGTGGGATGGAAGGCATAGATTGTCGAGACAGGGCCACTCACCTGAAAAGAAGGATGTCTTCAGGGGCGATGGTATTCCCCTGACCTCCTGGAACACCTCTAGGCACTTCCTGGTGGACACAGAAACCCTGGCAGGTGTCCCAAAAGGAAAAGGGGAGTGGAAGAGAAAGAAACAAAACACTGCCACGTCTTGCCAGTCCAGCCAGGCACTCTGTATCTTCAGGGAGCAGGTCATTGTTGACAGAGTGATAGTAGAGTCAGTGCACTCAACTTCCTTGAAACTGAATCTCTCTTTCTGGGCACAGGAGCGGTAAAAGAACACCGGGATGCTCCAGCACTTTTCTTGGATAATAATAACTGTTGGCACCATTACTAACACTGCATTATCAAAAACCCAAACAGAGTACCGTAACAATAAGTACTGCTACACAAGGGCTGCTTCACAGAGATTCACTGTTGCACACTACAATTAGAACTGTGGTTGCACTTATCATGCACAAGAAAGACAAACAAGGGCATTAATTATATCACGTATAACTTTCCTGCACGCATAAGGTTAAACTAAAAGGAACAAAAACAATCCAAGGAATACAAATGTCTACTCTGGGTTTAAACAGTTAGGGTGGCACAGTTTTGTTTGGTTTCACTGTGTGTGTGAAAAACTCTTCAAAAGCAAATTCCTCAAACCTGAAACACAGGCATGAATGACACAGTTTAAATCTAAGAGTTATGCTATTAGAGAAAGAAAAGTCACGTAAATGCTTTTTTTAAATTGCACTGTCACTTTTTGTATTACTTGAGCTCAAGCAGATTTCCTGAAGCACATTTAGGCAGGTACCTACAATGATAATGTAGAATGTTCAGAAATGGATTTGACTCTTCAAGATAATCACTCTGCCAAAATACAAGGTCTGAAATACACCAGCTGTTCTAGGAAAGCATGGCGCTCAAAGAACAAACTCCCTGGAGAATACTAGTCACTTAGCTGCAGTCTTTTCCGGAGTGCTGGAGGAATGCCTGGTGTCAGCTGGTACAGGAACGAAGAAAAGAAGTGTCTCAAAAGTCCTGAATACAAGGATGACAGCCGGGGCTGTCCTGCCAAATCAGATGCTGAGATCAGGAAGCAAAACAAAGCCAAGCAGGGAGGCATTCTTCACTCTGCTATTTATAGCCAATCAGGAAAGCACTTGAGTTTCCACATGTGGATGAGTCACCACACCCAATTAGAAGCACATGTCTACACCACACCCAATTAGAAGCACATGTCTACACCTGCTCACATTAGCAAACAGGCATTGGTAAAACAAGCATTGATAAAACCAATTGTGTAACACAGCACATTATTTTTACTTAGAAACATGAAGGTTTAACCAAGAAAAGAGATATGATTTAACCCTAATCCCTGGGGATGATGACAGATAACGCAGGAAGCACCTTGGGGATTTCTGACATAGATTGTCCTGGGGAGGTCCCAGATGGGACCACCTCATCTAGGGAATGTCTATTGTAGGAGGATTCCGAGGATGATGACGTGTATCCTGTCTCCCCTGTGGCACTCCCCTTGCCATCTGACCCAGTGGGTCCCTCGTTGTCGGTGGTCTCAGCACTCCGGGTCCCATGGCCAGCAGTTTCCCTACTTGCCTCTGCCCCTTCTCCTTCACCTGCCGATGCTAATGCGCACAAACAGACAGAGAGAGAGAGAGAGTAAGAGGATCATCACATTCCTCAAACACAAACATTATAACATGCACAACAGTAGCTATACATCTCCTGCTAGGAAAGTCTCAGTTAAAAACCCTCCAGAGCCTGCATCATGTCAAAAGAAGATACTTCCAACTTTCAAATTTGACAACAGTCTCACTGACAACATAAGCCAACCATCTGACCACTACTTGACCATCCCATCAAATCACCTGCTACTCAAAAGCATCACGCACATGATGGATTGGCTAAACCAAAAATGTATCCCTATACAGCTCATCACTGTCCATCATAACATCAGTCTAAGGAAATACAGATGACTGATAACACTATAAGATGCCTACTCCGACTCCACACCTGGCCAGTCCATCACCAAAAGACATGTTCCATGAAAGGTAAGGCATCTCACTCAACATACGGCACAGCATATTGCCTTCTAATCACATGCCTAACTGATTATTCTGTACATAACTTACACAATGGCAACAATCGCTGATGAATACACTACATTTGGTATTACCATACAGTGGGCATCACAAATTTACATTACATGTCTGGGAAACATGTGCCTAAATACTAGCAAAAGATTCATCAGGTGTTTCAGCACCCACTAACCAGATACATTCTCGCATAGAGAACAACTCTATGTTCTGCAATTGTGGGTTACATAGCATAAATCATAAATCCACAGACAACCACAAGGAGCATAGTTACACCAACAAAACTATGGACACTATACAATCTGTTTGAAAGGCTCATACCATTGCACCAGACATGCTGAATAGAAGTCTCTGCATAAGAACACCAACATCACTAACAACTGTCCTGACATGACATAAGTCCAGATATAACACTTACAAAGGTGATTACCAATTTACCCATGAATGATGCATGCACCTAGAGGGGATCTAATTTACTGACAGCATATCCAACAACACCTGTACAGGTGTATGTGATATGGAACATCTGCTACACCATTAAGTCAGGTAGAAATAAGTAGAGCCATAACCATAACTGTTCAAACAGCCTCAGATCAGCTAAGGTAAGTTCGGGGAAAAAACAGCTACAAATTATAATCAGAAACAAAGTATTAATTTACACTTGATGTAGGCAGCAAATAGCATTTATAGCATTCATATAGATATGGTATTGGCCTATCTAGCATGGACAATACACATGGGCTAAGGGTAAAGTAGTCTAGCCACTTGCCTTCTCTACAATAAACACATTGGGATAGAAGTTATTTGTATACATATCAATGTAACACCATGAAATGTGAAGGTCTAATATACAACATGAGTTCCACATTGTAGGATGTCCACCCTTATGAAACTTCACATTTCCCATTGTATGAATATAACATGACAATGGGGACATCTCCTCAAACATAAGAGGGACAGTAGTAAGTTAGCCATAACAAAGGCCTGATTTGGATGACTCACGTGAAGTGTCCAACTATTTCAGGACACAGGTTTACTTGGCCCTGTAACTCATCTGTCAGACCCAATGTTGCACATAGAGCAGATCCAGTGAAATAGGAGTGGTCAGCCATATTAGAGCTACACAACTCACCATTTGGATCAATGAACTTGGGGACACTAAGTGGGAAGGATGCCACAGCAAATAACAAATATATATGGCTGAGTAGAGTCACACATGGCTCAGTCACATGTGAATCTCCACATGCATTCATATTATTTGCTACACACAGGTGATCAACATGTCTCTATGCACAATACAATGGCCACATCTGTGTCTGTATGTTAGCAACTGGAGTACCATGTATTTCCAGTAGTCACCATACCTGTAGCACCTACAACATTGTCACAACTGCAATACTTAGACAGCATAGACTAAACTATTGAAGAAAAGCACATGGGTTCTTTCAGTACCTCGCCCCTTGTGACTGCTGTGCTGCCCTCAAAAGCCCATCCACCTCAGGGTAGGCCATCCCCAAAATGTGGGCCTTTAAGGGGGTCAAGGGCCGAGGGGCACCCATCCCTCATTGGGAAGACATCCCCAGCTGGGCCTCTGCGGCCTTCTAGGCCCAGCGTCTCAGGTCCTCCCACCACTTCCTACAGTGGGTGAACTGCCAGCTGTGGACCCCCAGGGTCCACACTTGCTTGGCAATGGCATGCCAGATTCCCTTCTTTTGATGGGTGTTGACCTGCATGGATGACACAGACAAAAGGAGAAAGTCATGTCCACATGCACCATACCAATAATAGTGAGCATAACACATCGGTAAGAGCAAGTAGGCACACATTCCCATCCTGTCACCTCACACTCCTTCACAATATACCATCTGCATATATCAACACCTTCACTAGTTTACATTAACGGTACACCTTCATACACCACACCTATCACACATTGGTAGGACACTGGACTCACCTGCGCCTCTGGTGCACCATATAGTTGTCTATAAAGAGGAAGGACCTCCTCCATTAGCTTCTTCAGCTCTTCAGTGGAGAAGGTAGAGGCCCTATCACCTGCAGGATGTGGCATGATAGCTCCCAGAGGCAGTACACAGCAGCTCAGGCCGTGGAGGTCTTGCTGGCAGCAGTGTCAGAAGTCAAGTGAGAATTACTACAGAAGATGGCCGTCACGTCCACCACGTACATAACTGTCACCCCCGGCGGACCTCACCATTGGCTCAAGACCGCCAATGGCAGCAATGTGTTCCAATGGCAATTAGAACCACGCTTGTGACTGCCTACTCGACGTTTTGTGCATCTGTGCTGTAAATGCTGTGTTGTTGGAGGGCATGTGGTGATAGGAATGTACAACTACTCTGAGGTCCTATGTGTTTCGGAAATGCCAATAATGTCCAACAATATGTGTGAAACATGTCTAAATGATTGGTTTTACAAATATGTGCAGTAACAGTTTAATTCATAAGTGTAATCCCATAGTTTGTTGAGGCAATGTGCACCAAGGATGGTGTCATATCAGAGGTAGTAGCCGTCCTCGACAGCTGTTATATGTCAGTAATTTAATTAATTGTATCTGATGTGCGCATGCTGCATGTCACATATCATGTTTACATCTTTTCACATAGTTAGCCTGCCATGACCAGAGTAAGACAACCACCAGTGTATCGTCCAGTAGAAGACCTGCACACCATGGAGGAAAGACATTGTATACAGACATATCATCTGAATAGTCACACTATCATGGATCTTTGTAAACAGTTGGAGCCAAATCTGATGCCTGCCATTCGCAATCCCTATAGCATACTTTCCATTGTTAAAGTATTGTCAGTGCTACACTTCTTGGCCTCTGACTCCTTTCAGAATACAGTGCCTCTAACAGCATGTTTCAGCCCATGTTCATTCTGGTTTTGAAGGATGTACTGTGTGCATTGTTGAAACACCTGGACAGCTACATCAGGTGTCCCCAACAAGCAGATTTGGCCTATGTGAAGGCATACTTTTATGCCATGGGACACATTCCACATGTGGTTGAAGCCATTGATGGCACCCATGGAGCCTTGATTCCCCTCCAGTGCCAATAAATAGGTGTATAGGAACAGGAAAAACTACCTCACCATTAACGTTCAAGTGGTGTGTCTGGCAGACCAGTACAATTCAGAAGTCACTGTAAAGTATTCAGGATCAGTCCATGATTTCTTCATCATGCGGAACAGCAATGGCCCACTGCTAATGACACTACTCTATGCGGGGGGCTGGCTTGTTAGTAAGTTACATTTGAAATGTGTGTTTACAATGTATGTCTCCTGCCTTCATAAAGTTGCATGTCCCACATACATATTTGTGTTGTTCAACCATTTTGTTCACTGGTGACTCTGGCTATCCAAACCGTTGTTGGCTTCTGTCAACAGTAAGGTACCCAACTACCCCAGGGGAGGTCTGCTACAATGAGGCCCACTGGAGGATAAGGCATGTAGTTGAACAGACTTATAGGCTCCTGAAGGCAAGATTTAGGTGTTTGGACTTACCAGGAGGAGCCCTCTCCTACTCACCCAACAAGGTATGTCAAATAATAGTTGCCTGCTGCATGCTCCACAATCTTGCCCTGAGACATCAGATACCATTTATACCAGCTGAGGGGGAGGCAGCAGAACCAGTGGGTGGAAATGCAGATAGGCCAAGAGATGAAGACCCAGAGAAAGATGAAGCAGGAGACTCTAGGGCAGATCTCATCAATCAGTACTTCAACTGATTAATAGGTATGTGAAGTTGGCCTATTGTTGTGATTTAAATGTGTAACCAGATATTGATGGCTAGCATGTCACCTCATTTCTTGCATCATCTGTGGAGGTGTGATGAGCTCCAATGCCCATGTGTGAGTTGTGAACGCAGACTGAAAGTTTGTATTGTGTACAGGACAGAGTGGTCTACAGTATCATGTATTGTAAACACAGATGCAAACTTACACTTGTGGACATGACTTCTCTGATGTGAGGAACGTATTCTGCTATGCCCTATCCCTTTTCCCTTTCACTCACAGATGTGCCTAGATCCTGTTTGGCTCAGCAACCTTGACAAATGAAAGACAGTGTCAGAAGAAGAAGGGAATTGCTGACAGACATAAGAAGTGGACATGACTGAAACCAGGTAAAGTTAGTGTTGTTTAAGTAGGGTGCAACTGAGATTGCTATACCATCAGGACACTAGGGTGGAAAAGTGTTTACCTTATATTTCATCTGTTGAGTATAGGAGGTTGTCAAATGGTGTATTTTGTGTCTGTAGATGTGTCTGGCTCATGTGTAAATTTTGGATCATAGCCTTTCGCAACACAATGGGTTGAGGTGTTTGTGATCTACATTGGACCTAGCTGTCATTGTGTTCTTACTTTGCAGACTAAGATGCATGTCACTGTAGGTGAGTGACAATCCTACAGGTATGAGACCAATATAAGCGAAACGTTTAAAGACTGGGTACTTCAGTAATCATCTTTGTATGTTACATGGGATATGTGATTTTAAAGCTATGGTATGTGTATGTGTTAAGGCCATACCAGGTGATACAGGAGACCTATTGTGCCTCCTGTCTTGTAGGACGATTGCCATGACCCTGATTTCTGCTTCCTGTGTTTTTGCAATGTGTGACACCTTTGCATACATCCTGATGCCACTCTCAGACATGCTCTATGTGCTTTTTGCAATTCAAACTATAAATGTGTGTAAAAGTAGATTTCAGCTTCTTTGAAATCTGTTCTGTTACATTACTGTTGTAATGAATCTCCTGCTGATGGAGTCCCTGTTTGATGTCCATAACAATGTGTGTACAGTACAGAGGGATATAATCAGACCAGAGTTGGCATGCATAACTATTGTACATGGATGATAAAAGACACATACACAGGACCCGTGTACCTGTGTTTAAGTGTGCTTTATTGTGCATATGAAAAGATTATCTAGGACTATAAAAGGAAAGACATGAACAAATAAGTGATGGGTGACGTCATGGTGGATGAATCCATCAGGGTAGCAGCTACAACAGTTGCAAACACAAATCCTGTGTCCTTGTACAATGGGAAAGTGGAGTTAGGTTTCAAAACAGTCAACAGGGTGTATCTGTGGCACACAAGGGGAATAATTCAGGAGATGGTTTGGGCTTGGCATCTGATTGATGTCTGGGTGAATGTCCACATTTGCGGGGGTTTCTTCAGCTACAGAGGGTGGGTGTCTGAGGCATACCCTTCAAAAACAACAAGTGATGGACGGAATGCTGAACATTGTCAAACACTCACCCCCAGTCATAGATCTGGGTTTAATCCATCGTTCTTTTGCTCACCATGCCACCCCAGTTTGGACCCAGCCATATGCAAATCAGTCTTGACCCTATTCCTCATGGGAACAGTCCAGACCGAACTGCCAAGCCAGGTCCTCACTGGACCGGAAACAAGCATCCTGGGACCGGTTTCGGGGTTTCACCCCTCATCAGCCAGGCTAGCTTGAATCCAGTGGCATGGGAAGCACGGGACCCACGTCTGGGCATACCCTTCCCACTTAGGGCCTCCATTCCACTAATAGCCATAGATGTAGAAGGGGCTGATGTTCCTTTGCTAGTGGAAGGGGCCAGATGTTGCGTACAAAACCTAGGGTTGTATTCATGTCCCTTAGCACACCCGCAGTGGAAGCCAGATGGCCATTTTGTGCCTGTCACTGCACCATTACTTCCTGGTGGCGGCCCCTCTGAAGCATTTGAATTTCGCCCAACATGGTGATGACTTGGTCCATCATGCCTTGGGAAGTCTGGTAGGCTCCAAAGACTTGGGAGATGGTTTCCTGGTCAGTTGTGTCCCTTTGAGGCCCCATCCTGTGGCCCACAGCATCCCTCTCACCTACCCTTTGCCAATGTGCCTGCACCCATGGCACAGTGTGCCCACTCCCAGTGGTTGCAGGTCCATCATTGTCAGGGGTGGTAAGATAAGACTCAGGTACCTGTACTGTGGGGCACACAATAGATGAAACAGTCCTTGGGACACAGGTTTGGGGGTGAATGGTTGGCTGTGATGTTGATGCATTAGGGCTGGGAGGAGTTGATGTGGACAGGGTAAGGTTGAGAGTCATTGACTGACCAGGTGTCCCACATGGGCCAGGTTCTTCATCAGTGTCCAGACATCCAAGGATGTTGTCCTTGCTGGGGCCTTCATCAAGAGTGGGAGTGACAGTTTCTGGTATCCTCTCCATGGTGGCAATGGCAAGGTTACATGTGGAGGGAGTAAGACACAGAGTTCAGATTTAAAAAGGTGTATTGCTTCATTTGTGTGAGATGCAGACAGTGCCTTAACATGATTCCCAGCAATGACATTGACAGCTGCTGCACAGCATACCTTATTTGTACATACAACTCTGTGACTTGATTTCCATGCTCCATGTAAGGAGTTGTTAGTCTAGGTTGTTATTGATTGTACTGCTGATGGAATCTGATTTTGTATGATTATGGACATGACTGTTCACCTCTGTTACCTAGGGAGCAGTCAGGCAAGCCAGGTGGCACAAATAAGAGCTGTACAATGCAAAATGGTGTCCTTGTGAGAATACAGTATGTGAGAAAGCAAGGGACATTGACCTGTATCTGGATGTATTGCATGTGCATCGACTCAGTCATCTCACTTTCCAACCAAGGTGAGTCTATTTCTAGCTTGGAATCTTTAATTTGTGGCCATTATAGATGGGCACTCAGCTATAGCTGTGTTATGCTTGGGGTGCTAGTGTGAGTGAGCTATTGCATTGTTGTCATTACCATGTACTGTTCCACACTAGAACAATCAAGATGTGGTAGATAGTAAATTAGTTAAACATTCATGACGTGATATTTTGTGCACATTCCAGGTCAATGATGGGCTAATGCATTCTGGGAGTTGCACTGATATGATTAGCCAGTAGTTCAGGTGATATTTCCTTTTTTTTTTTTTAAATCCATTTTATTATTGAAGAGGCATTATTTCTCCGTAGAGTTACATAATGATCCCGAGAAGGGAATATAGGGCCAGATGTAGAAACCATTTTGCATGTCGCAAACGGTGAAAAGCACAGTTTGCAACATGCAAAACGGCCATTGCGATGCAGAGTCACATTTTGCGAGTCGGTACCGACTCGCAAAATGTGATTCCGACTTGCAAATAGGAAGGGGTGTTCCCTTCCTATTTGCGACCGCATCGCGATGCAGAGTTGCTTTGTGACCGCGAAAGCGGTCGCAAACCAACTCGCAGTTACCATGCACTTGAAGTGGATGGTAACTCATTCGCAAAAGGGAAGGGGTCCCCATGGGACCCCTTCCCTTTTGTGAATGCCCCCAAAAATATTTTTCAGAGCAGGCAGTGGTCCTATGGTTTCGGTATTTTTTCTTTTTGCAGCTCGTTTTCCTTTAAGGAAAACGGGATGCAAAAAGAAAATAAAGAAAAAGGCTTCATTAAAAAAGCAGTCACGGACATGGTGGTCTGCTGTCTCCAGCAGGCCTCCATCCCTGTGAGTGCCTAGACTCGCTATGGAGTCGCAAACTGCGACCCACCTCATAAATATTCATGAGGTGGGTCTTTGCGACCCCATAGCGAGTCGCAGAAGGTGTCTGAGACACCTTTCTGCATCTCGTATTGTGAGTTGCAATTTGCGAGTCGCTATGACTCGCAAATTGCAAGTCGCAATTTGTTACTTACCTACATCTGGCCCAAAGACCATTATGATAAACAATCCAACATTACAATAGAATTTGTTTTTGAGAGAAGACGTGTGGTGGGAAAGGGAGGAAGGTTTAAGAATAGTTAAGGAGGGTATGGGAAGAACTATCAAATCTGTTCCTGTAGGAGCTGTGTGTCCTTATTCAGGTCCTTATCTGGAGAGTCAGATCTAGGGTCCCCTTACAAATAGAGAGATCAGCTCCTAGATGCATTATAAAAGAGGGAGTGGTGGGAGTTTCCGTCGCGGGGTAGATCCCAGGGTGGGGGAGGTAGCTAATGGGATAATGAGTTAGTTTACCAGGGGCTTGTAAATACAGGTGGGATTGGGGTTTCGCGGGTAGCTGCAGGGTGCGTAGGTCTTGATGAATCCCCTTAGGGCTAGCAGTGAGGAGGGTGTTACGGCATGCAGTGTGGATACTAAGGTCGCTATTGCTAAGGGAGGCTTATAGTAGGTGCCGTTTCGATTCTTAATCAGGAGTTATTCACTCTATGCAGTCAGTGGCCAGCAGGTTATGGGAGCGAGGGGTATGATGAGATTGAAGTAGTATTGAAAGCGGCAAGTGGTAAAGCTCTATATGGGTAGTTGTAATTTCTTTTTCCCTTGCTCATCGGTGACAAGGGAAATCTATTCGGCCTTTCTTGGATTCAGTGAGTCTCTCTGACAAAAGGTGACCAGATCTGGGTAAAGAGGGCCACTTGATCCTGAAGAGTATACAGGACTCTTTTGTGGGCTGCTGTATGTATCATTGCTACCTGCCATTCCTCCAGGGACGGGGGTGTAGGGGATCTCCAATGTCACGGGATACAAGCTTTAGTTGTTGCGAGGGCCGTGTGTAGGAGTCGACGTTGGCGTCGCAACAGTTCTAGTGTGTCTCCTGTGTCATGAAGGAAGACAAGCGGGAGTGTTAATGGCATTCGAATAGGCATGGTCTTTCTCAGTGTGTTGCCAACTTCCGCTCAGAGGGCCTGAACAGAGGGGCAATCCCAGAGTATGTGTATGATGTCACATCGGTGATCCGGACATCTCCAGCAGTTTGCGTGCGGTAGCAGTCCAGCCCTGTGTAACTTCACGTGTGTCCAATGCTAATCATGTAGGGTCTTAAATAGACAAAATTTCAGCCTCTCTTCTCGCACCACTTTGTCCAGGGCCTCTAGTAGGTCCTGCCAACCTTCCTCCTCAGTCTACGTTCAGTCGTGTGGACCATTTGGTTCGTAAATTGACTAGGAGGGGTTTTGAGAAGACATGGATGGTAAGGACTTCATAGAGAACGGATATCACCCCCTTACATCGTCCCCCTGTCCTGAGGTAGGACACCCCAGGTGAAGGTGCCAGGGGCCCCGTGGACGTTCCGAGGCAGCGGCACAGACAGCACTGTAGCTGTAGCTGTAGGTTTTGCCATTACTGTTGGGGAGGTAGGCTGTATGTCTTTCGGAGGTGTTCAAAGGGCACAATTCTGTTCTCCATTATTACTTGGTCAAGGGTTAATATACCTGCTGCTTCCCACTGCAGCCATCTGAAGGACAACCCCCTGATTCGGAGAGCAGAATTGCCCCACAGAGGGCCCTGTTGGTGCAGGCGGTGTTGTACCCCCAATAGCTATGTGCCCTGTTCCAGGCCATCTGAATTGCCTAGATCACAGGATTAGAAGATCAATTGTGGGTTGGTTGGTCCACGTACAGCAAAGTGAGCCCCTTCCCCTTTGAGTGGTGCATCAGGTACTTTTCGGTCGTGACCCACTGAGGTGGGTCTGGTTTTCCCAGAAGCAGAAACGCCAATTGGGACATTTTTAAGGCTAAGGCATACGGTTCCACTGATGGGAGTCCTAAGCCTCCAGTGGTCAATCGTGCCATGATCTTAGCGCAGGTCAATCGAGGATGGGAGGCACCCATACAAAGCTGTGGATGATCTCCTTATCCACCAGTCAGAGAGTCGCAAGGGCACTCGTACTGGTAGCATGCCCAGGACAGAAGTAGAGATGGAGAGGGGCAGTGCCTCACTTTTGTCCAAATTGACCCTGTAGCCAGAGAGGAGGGCAAAGCCGTCTATAATCTCCAATAAGGCTGGGAGGGATCGGGACAGGTCCGTTAATGTCAGCAGTATATCATCTGCGCATAGATAAATTCTTGACTCCCCGCCCCCCGTCTCGGATCCCCGTAAGGAGTGGTGCTTGTTGGAGTGTAGCCGCTAGGGGTTCTAAGGCCAATAGGAAGAGGAGGGGCGAGAGTGGGCAACCTTGCCTCATCCCCCTTCATATCGGGAAGGGGTCAGAGAGGAAACCACCACACTTTACTTGCGCCGTCGGTTTTCAGTATAGAAGACGGACTATTGCTGTAAATTGGTCCCCCAACCTAAATTTCTGCAGGACATTGCTAGCACGCCTAGGGGCATATTTATACTCCGTTTGCGCCGAATTAGCGTCGTTTTTTTCGACGCAAATTCGGCGCAAAACTAACGCCATATTTATACGTTGGCGTTAGACGCGTCTAGCACCAAAGTATGAGGAAAGAGCGTCATTTTTTTGCGTGAACGCCTTCCTTGCGTTAATGAGATGCAAGGTAGGCGTTCCCGTCCAAAAAAATGACTGCGACACAAATGCGTCGTATTTATACTCCCGGGCAAAAATCACGCCCGGGAGTAGGCGGGGCAAAAAAACCCGCATTTGCGCCTCTTTTTAACGCCTGGGTCAGGGCAGGCGTTAAGGGACCTGTGGGCTCAAAATGAGCCCACAGCTGCCCTCCCATGCCCCCAGGGATCCCCCCTGCCACCCTTGCCCACCCCAGGAGGACACCCAAGGATGGAGGGACCCATCCCAGGGACATTCAGGTAAGTTCAGGTAAGTATACATTTTTATTTTTTTTATATTTTTTTTTGGCATAGGGGGGCCTGATTTGTGCCCCCCTACATGCCTCAATGCCCAATGACCATGCCCAGGGGACATAAGTCCCCTGGGCATGGCCATTGGGCAAGGGGGCATGACTCCTGTCTTTACTAAGACAGGAGTCATGTAAATGGCGTCTGGGCGTCGTTAAAAATGGCGCAAATCGGGTGGAGGCGATTTTTTAGCGTCAACCTGACTTGCACCATTTTTAAGACGCCCTAACGCCATTTTCCCCAACGCCGGCGCTGCCTGGTGTACGTGGTTTTTTTCCACGCACACCAGGCAGCGCCGGTCTGCTAGCGCCGGCTAACGCCATTCAATAAATACGGCGCCCGCATGGCGCTTCAGAATGGCGTTAGCCGGCGCTAAACTTTTTGACGCTAAACTGCGTTAGCGCAGTTTAGCGTCAAAAAGTATAAATACGGGCCCTAGTCCTTAGTAAGTAAACTTACAAGGGGACGCGAATAGGCTGATTAACCTTTTGGATCGCATGGAGTATCCTAGCCATGTGGTGACCAATGTCATCAATAATCAATGTAATCAATCAATAACCACTGAGAGAATCATTAAACAATATATCAACATTCATGAATAACCACAGCTCAATAAACGTTTTAACAATATTTTATTTCCCTATCAGTTACAATTCTAAACCATCGGATTAATTCAAACTTTATTCAATTATCTCATAGTTAATCCATTAGTGACCACCAATAACACAATCTAATCAGAACTTGAGAAAACATATATGCTCTAACGTTTCAGCGTAAGCTAACAAAAATGAACATATCGACATTATTAGCAGAGTTCAGCAATCAGTTCCTAAATCATTTGTCACTGTCAACGTCACCCAAAGGAACCTTACCTAACCCAGATTAGCATTAGCATGTGGGACCTCATGCGAAAACAATTTAGAACACAAATTTAGAAAACATCCAGCTAAAATAAAAACTATTCAAACAGCGCAGTTGTTACCTAGAAAGAAAAGTACAAAAAGTTAACAGTAACATTGTCATAGCTACCTATCCACAGAATGGATCAGCAACAAAGTCAGTCTTCTTTCTCAGGTCATCAATCGATCAGCAACGCATCAGGCTCTCAAGAGAATGAGCCCAATGTCAAAATCTCGAATTGTGTCTTCCAACATCTAATATCTGCATCAGTTCTCCCCTCACATCTGAAGTTTTTGCCCTTTGTCATGACATTTTATTAAGGTTACCCAGTCCATCCCCCTAATTCCTTATTGGTCAGTTAATCACCAGTTATTACTCTACCCAATAATATTAATTTTCCAAATCAATGAATTCTAATATTACGCCTTTCTCAGTTCGTTAATTGGTTCACTGTACGATGTCCTCATCATCCGGCTCATCAGATATCAAAATTGTTGCATCTTCTTCGCCAGTCAGTGTTTGAGTCCTGGGAAAGTACATCGAGTCTGTCTTACACCAAATTTGTTCCATGTCTTGTTCCATCATCTCCTGTCCATTGGTACATTGCAGAAAATTCTAGCTAAGCAGACTTTATTAACATACACGGTTCATGGTCAGTTCAACGCATCAGCTTCTCTACAGTGCACTAGTAATTCAGCTTCTGCCTGAGGCCTGGCAACTAGGCCACAACTCCGGCTAAGTTAACTCTACAATATAATGCAAAACATAGGTTATACATCTTAATATGACATATTACTTCGTTATTATTACTCTTTTTCATTATTGCACACATTTTTAGCAATTTTTAATATGATTCGTGAACATTGGCGGTCACTCTTCGTGGGCACATTTTCAAACGTGCACATTAATTTCTCTACATTAAGGGCCAGATGTAGCAAAAATTTGCGAGTAGCAAATGGCCCGAATCACAATTTGCAACCCCACAAAATCGGAAATGGAATGCAAAAACCCAATTTCCGAATCGCAAATTGCGACGTGAGCCATTACCCACTTGCAAATTCTGTGACCCCATTGTGCGACTCGCAAATAGGGAGACACAATTTGCGAGTCGCAAACCATATGAAAAAGGCACTCGCAAATTGTGACTAGTCGCAAAAAGCCCATTTTGCACACCCAAATTACCACTAACTCAGAGCAGGTGGTAACCGTAACCAAAGTATAAAAGGAGACCCAGAAGGCATCTGGGTTACTCAAGATGGATGAAATATATGGGATAGCAAGGAGGAGGAGAGTCCATGCCGCCCAGCAGAGGAGGAGGAGGAGCCAGAGACAGGAGAGGATATACAGAACCAGGCAGACACTTTTCCAACAAACTGAGGAGGAGATTTATGATAAATACAGACTCAGCAGTGCAGCAATATTAGAATTAATAGATCTACTCAATCCGCAGCTTCAACAACAGACTGTGCGCAGCAGCGCCATCCCCACACATGTGCAAGTGCTATGCTCACTGCACCTCTTGGCCTCGGGTAGCTATCAGGGGGTCATTGCAGTGGCAGGGGGGTATCTCAAAGTGCACTCTCAAGGTTCTTCAGATGTTTCTTAGATGCCATACTCACACACATGTCCAGATACATATACCGACCCAGGAATGAGGCAGAAATCAATAGCACCAAGTTGGAATTCTACAGAATTGACAACTTCCCCCATGTAATAGGGTGTGTAGACGGGACACATATATAAATATGCCCTCCTGCAAATCTGGAATATCCGTTCTGCAATCGGAAGTGCACCCACTCACTGAACATCCAGGTGGTATGTGACGCCCATTATGTCATCACTGACATGGTAGCCAAATTTCCAGGGAGAACACATGGCTCCTACATTTTCAGGCACAGTGGGATACACCAACGCCTAGAACGTGGGGAGTTTGGAGACGGATATCTATCAGGTATTGCTGCAGACACCCTGAAGACATACACACAGGACACTGTAGAAACCATCCATGCCCTGCTAACATTGTTCATTTTTGCCAAACAGTTGACAGTGCATATGCGCTAAGACCATGGATACTTACCCCGTACCTAACACACAGCAATGAAAATAAGAGGCGATATAACAGTGCACATAGGAGGACCAGAAATGTCATAGAGAGGACCGTTGGACTGTTAAAGGTGAGATTCTGATGCCTCCACAGAAGTGGAGGTGCGCTCCAGTATGCCCCAATAACAGCATTCAAGATAGTTGGCGCTTGCGCTATACTGCACAACATTGCCACCAGACGTGGGCTACATCTCACCCCTGAAGACCCAGATTCGGAGGATGACGAGCAAGAGCTACCACATCGCCATCCTGGGGATAGAAGCATTGCAAATCAAGGCAGACAGAGACGGGACCACATTGCAAACCAATACTTTGGAAGGTACGTGGTGACTGTCACCACACACGCTTATGTCATACACAAAGAGCCCAGTTGTGAAGTGGATCAAACAATACTTTTTAATAAGTGAACCTAATAAGTGAAGAACTGAACGTTTGTTAAGGGGCTGTAAATGTCCATCTGCAATGAGGGCACATTCACTTCATGTGCCTCATGTGTCCTGCAGTGCATGGGCCTAACACCTCCGCCTGGGACGCCCAGCATGGTTAGTGCTAGGTTTGTCAGCAGACCCCTGACGTGCACTGCCACTCCTCAAGACACGTGTGTCTGTGGCAGATGCGCTGCTGATGGTGGACCCCACCTCACTATCCTGAGGTGTCTCTGCCGTGCCCCTAGCCATCTGTCGAGCCTCCAGCATTTCCACAGCGTGGCTAATGCGACCCAGTCCCCGAGCCACATCCTCTGCAAAGTGGCCCAAGTCCACCTGCAAGCTCACAGTACGGCATGACAGCCCTGTGGTGTTGACTGCGAGACGGACGATGGATGCAGCCATGCGGTCCAATCTGTGTACCAGTTGCCACTCGCGGCGCCTTGCACTCTGTCTCTCTGACACTAGTTCTGTCACCAGTTGCCGTATGGAGAGGGCAAGGTCACCAACATTATCAACATTATCAAACGTGTGAACTGTGTGTTCACTTGTGCCAGCCCATTGGTGAAATTATGCTCCATCCGTTGCATTGCCCCAGAAATGATTCTCATCTGCCTTGTTTGCAGGCGCTGACCAGATATGAGGGTTGCCTCAGCTGCAGATATGGATGAGTCACCTACATCCTCCTGGGACACTGCTTGGACATGGAGTCTGCGTCTGCGACGCAGTGGTGCTTCAGGGTCCTGCTGTCTGACACTGTGGCTGGGACCAGGTGCTGTGTCTATTTCCACCATGTCCATTTGTTCAGCTGGAGGGAAGTGTGGTGGTGTGGTGCTGGGCCCTGTAGTGCCTGCTTCAGACTCCTGCACTGCCTGTTGGCTGCTTTCTGCACCCTGGATGGTGTGGCTGGTGGGGGTGTCTTGTGGGAGACCTGTGGGACATAGGGAACACACTGTCAGTATCTAACATCTATTGTATGCCTCCTAATAAACATTTGCCTATAAGCTGACTACTGTACTACATTGCCCATAATGCACCATTCTGGTGGTTGTAAGTCTGGAATGGAACTAGTTTGGTTGTGCATGCTGCTGTGTACTGGGTGGGTGGGGGTATAGCATTTATGGGTGTACATGCATGTTTAATGGTACTCACTTTTTGATGTTCCTGGCGCTGACGTGTCCAGTACTCCCATTCCTGCAACTGCCTCAGGCTCAAGGGTCTGTTCCACCAGTTTCTCCATGGCTGTGGGTGGTGGGACTGTGGATGTGCCTCCTCCCGTGCCCCTCATCTCCCTGAGGCGCTCTGCCACCCTCTCCTATTTCCTGGAGCGCAGGTCATACCAACCGTTTTTTTATTTCATCTATACTTCGGTGGCTCACCCCATGGCATTGACCCTCTCCTGGATGTCTTGCCAGATTCTCCTCTTCTCCGTGCCTGGAACACTCAGGGCAGCCCTTCCAAACAGCTGGTCATGGTGCTGGCAGCATTCCTCTGTCAGCACCTCAAGTTCCTTTTCAGAGAACTTCAATTTTCTCTTCCTGCCTGCACTGCCTGAGTCTTCCATTGTTGCTGCTGTTCCTCCAGGTGGTTGCTCAGCAGTTGGAAAAGGGGGCGGTCCTCCCTCCTCCCAGGTGTATTTAATGACTTCCTCGCTCTGATGTCATCAGCAAGAGCCAGGAAGTGTTTTTCAAACTGTTTTTCTGCACCTTCATGCAATTTACGGCACAGTCGCAATTTGCGACACCCACTCACAATTTGCGAGTCCGTTTTTAGCGAGGTCGCAAAAAGCGACCTCGCTAACAGTGGACTTGCAATCTGCGGTGCGATTTCATTTGCAAGTCGCAAAATGAAGTCGCTTTTTCTTGTTGGATACCATTTTGCGAGTCGGAAATTGCGAGTCGCAATGACTCGCAATTTCCGACTTGCAATTTTTGGGCTTCCTACATCTGGCCCTTAATTTTTCCATCAACTTCTTGTTAATCAAAACACATAAACATTCATTATTAATTTCTAATTAGCATATCTGCTTCAACAACATTAACCAAATAATTCCATTCTATGTGGTCAAATGCTTTTTTTGTGTCCAATTATAAGGCTGTGCCTTCCTCCGGTCTACCTCTTGCTTCCCATAAGGTGTGGGTTAGATTCCTAAGGTGATTCCTGGAGGATCATCCTGGGACGAACCCCACTTGTGTATCATGGATCAGGGAGGGTATGACTTTGTGGAGGCGGGTCGCTAGCATACTGGCTAATATTTTAATGTCACTATTAAAGAAAGATATGAGTCTATAGCTACCGCAGTGGAGTGGGTCTCTCCCCGATTTGGGTATGCTGCTATCACAGCTCTGTTAGAGAGGGGTCCTAGTGAGCCTGCTTAGCAGGCCTCTTGGAATCCCCCATGTAGGGCATCAGTTGCCTCTTCCCCTGCCCATTTGTAGAATTCCGCTGGGAATCCGTCCTCCCCTGGGGATTTATGGCAGGGGAGGTTGGTAACTGCCTTTTGTATCTTGTCTTTGGTAATCTCTCCCTCCAATAGGGTGCGCCCTGCATCCGACAATATATGTAGTTGCGCTTCGTCCAGGAAGGACTCTATTTGTTGGGTTCTAGCCACTGATTTTGGGGTGCATAGTAGTTTGTAAAAGTCAGCAAATTAATTTACTATTTCCTGCAATTTTGTAAAATCTCCCCTTTGAAGGAAGTAATAGCAGGTATCGCCTGTGCTGCTTCAAGCTGACGGAGCTGTGCTGCCAGTAGGCACCCAGCTTTTTCCCCCCTGCTCATAATGGCAGGTTTTGAACCATTGCAGTGCCTATATTGCTTTTGTTGTATATAGTTCATCCAGGGCTGCGCATTCTTTTTCTAGCCTACGGCACGTGGGTGTTGAGGGACTAGTTGCATAAAGACTGGTGAGTGATGAAATCTGATTCTCAAGTTCTCGCTGTCGGCTCATTGCCAGTTTGTGCATCTGAGCTGAGTCCATCATCATGCGTCCCCTAATGGTAGCCTTCACTGCTGCCCAGATCTGGGAGGAAACTGAGCCTTTGTTATCTTGCATATATTCGGAGACATGGGATTGGAGTTGTTCCTTACCCTGTGGTGTTCCGTAGCAATGTGTAGCTAGTCGCCAGGATTTGAGGCCTAGAGTTAGTGACAGTATGACAGGGGCATGATCCGAGAGCGCCGTCTCCAGGATCCGCGATTCCACCAGTGTGGCTATCAGTGATTGCGAGGTGAGGTAGTAGTCCAGTCGGGACTG
Organism: Pleurodeles waltl; assembly: GCF_031143425.1. NCBI lineage: Eukaryota > Metazoa > Chordata > Amphibia > Caudata > Salamandridae > Pleurodeles > Pleurodeles waltl. The sequence goes on from NC_090439.1 coordinate 654,485,395, forward strand.
GGTACCATGGACCGGGGATAGATAAGTATATTCCTTGTCTGAAGGATGTGTAAGTTTCCAATGGTCACCCAGTCCGTGGTCTGATATAATGTTCCTCAATAATGCCCTGTCAGAATTGTTGCAAGTGTCTATGTGTCCTGTCCTGTCTAGGATGGCATCAGGAGATAGATTCCAGTCTCCACCTATGACATAGTGTGAGGCTCCGATCTCTACAAGGAGCCAGTTGAGGTGGAGTAAGAATGGACGCTTAAGACCCATTGGGGCAGGGATGATACCCACGCATAATGAGTCGTCCCCTATCTTTAGTTTCGCGAAGGCATACCGTCCCTCCTGGTCTGACCATGTCCAGACTACAGTTATGGGTAGTGTTTTTCACAGCAATAGCACCACTCCACATTTTCTGACCATCTCGGTCTTCAACTGAAAGGGGTTGGGGTAGCTACTGTATATGACTTTCCCCACCCAGTCGCGTCACAGCTTTTCGAATTCAAGGTCATCCAAGTGCATCTCCTGAAGGAGTGCCACATCAACATTTTTCGAATGGAGATAGGAGAGCACCTTTTTGCACTCCACGTAGTGGGTGAACCCATGTACATTTCATGTCATAACTTTGAGTGGGATGCGGTGCAGGATATAGGGAGGCATTCATTTCTAGGCTTTGACCGTGAGTCGATGGGTGAGGCATAGGGTTATGATTTTTTAATCTAGGGAGGCGATATGTGTGTGGGGGGAAGAGCAAGAGTGAGGATATTTGAAATGGGGGGGATGTGTGCGAGGGTGGGGTCCTACTGGATACTGTCAAGGGGATACCGGTGGGAATGCCGCCCACGAAGCACAGAAGGAGTGGGTGGGTGTCTGCCCTGAGGTGGAGTTAGTACTATAGAAGGACGAGGTTCAGGGAGCTACCAGAGTGGAGGAAGTAGGAATGGGAAGTTCAACACTAGTTGAAGTCAGGACCCTAGGGCTCAGCTCTGTAGTCCGCGTGTCTAAACTTGAAGAGCATCGGCACCACCGGCCATCCCGCCCGGTGGGGGGGGCACCCCAAGAGTGTTTATTGGCTGAGTTTGGTGTTTCAGAAGGAGTGGGGGAGCGAGTGGGAGGGGGACAGGCATGCTCGGTTGATGAGGACAAGGATGAGAATGAGAGGGAGAACGGAGATCAGGAGTAAGGAGTCAGGAGGGAGGGAGAGGCACAGGGTAATAGTTGCCTTACATTAAAGAGAACCGTAAACAATTAAATATCAAACATTAGAAGTCAACAGAGCTAAAGATGTTAACATGCATAATGTCCGCATTGAAGTATCCCCAGAAGTCAATCTGATATGGCTATTCCTCACAAAAGACCATTGTGTCGCATGGGGTATGTGATGTCAGATGTTCTGTAGGGTGCGTGTGGGTTGTATCCCTTTGGGTCACGGATTAGTGGCATAGATCTTGGAAGAAACGTTTTCTAAGTCATAAGCAGTACCCATAGATGTCACTATATGGTGGGTGTTAGACTTGGCATCCCTGGCGTGGTCTCCCTTAAATTTTTGCTTCTGTTTCCCAGGTTAGTGATGTGTGCTGGACCCTGTTTTTGCTGTTTTTATGACTCTGGGCACTTTACCACTGCTATCCAGTGCTAAAGTGCAAGTGCTCTTATACAAAATGTGCATGTAATTGGTTGATCCATGATTGGCATATTTGATTTACTCGTAAGACCCTAGTGCAGTGCACTAGAGGTGCCCAGGGCCTGAAAATCAAATGCTACTAGCGGGCCTGCAGCACTGGTTGTGCCTCGCACAATAGTAGCTCTGTAAACATGGCTCAGACCTGCCACTGCAGTGTCTGTGTATGCAGTTTTAAACTGCCAATTCAACTTGGCAAGTGTAACCATTTGCCAGGCCTAAACCTTCCCTTTTCTTAAGACACCACTGAGGTAGGCCCTAGGTAGCCCCATGGGCAGGGTGCAGTGTATGTTTAAGGTAGGACATATACTAATGTGTTTTGTGTGTCCTAACAGTGAACCACTGCTGAATTCGGTTTTCACTTTTGCAAGGCCTATCTTTCTCATAGGTTAACATGGGGGCTGCCTTTAAATATGATTAAAGTGTGGATTCCCTTTGGGAGCAGATAGACATGTGGAGTTTGGGGTCTCTGAGCTCACAATACATCTTTTAGTAAAGTTGATTTTAAGGTTGTGTGTTTGAAAATGGCACTTTTAGAAAGTGAGCATTTTCTTGGTTAAGCCATTCTGTGACTCTGCCTGTATGTGGATTCCCTGTCTGGGTCAGGTGGACAGTTGGGCTGTTTGCACCTCTCTCTAGACAGTGACACAAAGGGAGCTGGGGTGTAGCCTGCATATCCTGATGAGCCATCTGTGCTAGGAGGGAGGGAAGGAGTGGTCACTCACACCTGAAAGGGCTGTGCCTGCCCTCACACAATGCAGTCTCCAACCCCCTGGTGTGTGTCTGAGGCATGGCCTGGGCAAGGCAGAATTTCACAAACAAGAGAGACTTTTCTTTGAAGTAAGCCTACTTCAAAAGGCAAAATTGGTATAAGAAGGTCACCCAAATCCATAGACTTTAGATCACTTCTGGAAACCAAGAGGAACCTCTGTCTGGAGATGAGATGAAGAGCTGAGGAAGAAGAGCTGCCCTGCCTGTGACTGTGCTTTGTGGAGCTATCCTGCAGTTGCTTCTTCTGCCTGTGCAAGAGGGCAAAGACTGGACTTTGTGTGCCTTATTGCTTGTGAGGAACTCTGTAAAGGCTTGTCCTGAGATTGCCTCCTGTTGAAGTCTCAGGGCCATCAAAGGCTTCCCCTGCCAGCACCTGGACTCTGCTGAGACTCCTGCCCTGCCAAGTGGTGCCCTATCCAGGTCCTTGACAGGTGAAACTGGCAGACCAAGCCTGAAAATCCACGCACAGACGGCTGTGCGGGGAAATTTCTGATGCAACCTCCAAGAGCGGCTAAAGAAACGACACGCCACCGGCTCTGCAGCTGAAATCGACGCAACGATGGCAGCACGGCTGGGAGATCGATGCACGCGGCTGGAGAAACGACATGCCACATCACTGACAGAGGCTGGTATCGTCGCAACCCACACAGTGTGCTTTTGCTATCACCGTGCAGCAGGATTTTTGACACAAACCTTGCTGGGTGTGGAAAAATGACGCAACGACTGTTCGGACCCGAGTGCTGCCTGGATCGACGCATCGCTCCCCTGTGGGGAGGAGAAACAATGCACACCAGTCTGACTGGAGAAAGAGAAACGACGCACCAGCTCACTTGCGGGTGAGAGTTAGAAGCACCACTTACCTTTTCTGATGCACACTCGCCTGTGCGTGTTATTTGAATGCGACCCTGGTACTTTTCAAAGCTAACAGTGTTAGCATTGTTTTCTTAAGGATTTAAGACTCTTTCTGTATTTTAATTAATAACTTGACTTGTGTATGTTGGATTTTTGTCGTTTTGGTCTTGTTTTGTCTAGATAAATATTCCCTATTTTTTCTAAACCTGTGTTGTGTCATTTTGTAGTGTTTTTATTAAGTTACTGTGTGTGTTGGTACAAATACTTTACACCTAGCACTCTGAAGTTAGGCCTGCCTGCTCGTGCCAAGCTACCAAGGGGTGAGCGGGGGTTAGCTGAGGGTGATTCTCTTTTACCCTGACTAGAGTGATGGTCCATGCTTGGTCAGGGGTAACCTGACTGCCATCCAAAGACCCCATTTCTAACAGCGGGTCTGCCTCGTAGCTCTGTTTAGGAGAGACATGTCTGTGCTTTATTCTGACCCTGCAGTGTCCTGATAACTTGTGCGTAATGGTGGTTTATGTTCTGATGTCGGCCAGCTCATGCATGTGTGTCGTAGAGTCTTCAATGGAGTTATTATAGGTCTTAGGCCTACCCCTCATCAGGCAAAAGGTCTGCATTGGTAGGCTTTAGAATTTAGTATGCGAGCAGTAAGAAGGACGTTGTTTGTCATAAGTTATGCAGTGCGCTCGAGGTGTTGAGCATCAGTTTTGGGCTCTAGAAAACATTAAGGAAGTGGGTCCTTGGCCCTGATTATAGGTTTCATGATACTTATCCGTGTACTGGAGCGTTGCTCCTGGATATTTCCTGATCTCCATGTAGTGCTGTGTAGGTCTGGGAGGCTGGTTTTATAGTACTGCTTCCTCAATTGGGGGAGGATTGGGTTTCAGCGGCAAGCGGGATTTGTCCCTGTCTTGGAGCTGGGTGAGGTTGGCCACTGCCAATAGTGCCTGATCCCTGTCCTCCTTAGGTCGAGAGAGTTTGCTGTGATCTCTTCCCTGTGGTGGGAGGCAAGCTTGTCTTGTTGGTTGATCTCCCGGGATACCCAGTGAGATATAGGTGGCAGGGAGGTTGTATTTGGGGATGGTGTTCTGGAGGTTGCATCCGTGTCCATATGTTGTGTCAAGAGCATGTCCAGGAAAAGACGCAGGTCCTCTGGGTCCAAAAAGTCTCTGGATTTACCCTGGCTGGTGATCCACATCTGTGCCGATTTAAAGAGGCCGTATTTTATGTCAAGCTGTTGAAGCTGGGGGTGGAAGGAGAGGAACATTTTTTAGTGATCGTTAGTTTCTTTAGAGAAGTCCGCTACTATGCATTTCTCGTACCCCTCATGGCTGCATGATCCATGAGTGTGGGCTTCAGTGAGGAGCTGGCATACCCGTTCGTGTTGCAGGAAGCAGGTAATAATAGGGCGAGGCCTTGCCGATCCTTCTGGACGCTTTGGGCCCAGTCGGTGTGCTCTTTGGAACTCTAATGGAGGGTCAAACGTGAGACCCATGATCACTGGGATGGTTTGGCGAAGGAACAATGCAATGTTTGTATTCCCAATTTGGTCCAGGACACCAAAAAAACTGACATTGTTTCTTCGGCTCCGGTCTTCTAAGTCTATTACTTTACTGCATAAGAGGAGAAGTTCTTGGCCACAGTCTGGCACCACATTGAGGCGGTTCTCCATTGTTACAACTCTCTGTCCTAGCCCCTGGACTCTGTGTTGGAATTTGTCAATGTCCTGTTGTATGGTTTTGGTCTCAGTCGCTAGGGCTTAGATGTTACCATCCATTCCCTCCAATATACGACCCGCTGTCGTAATTTCCTACAGGATTTGTTTCATAATGGGTCCCTGTGTCAGGTCGGAAGAGACTTGTGTGGTCTGGTGATGGTGTTCCTCCTGGTTCAGTCATGGTGCAGAGTTGTTGTATCGCTTCAGAGAATAGGAGTTGTCGTGTGGACTTGCTGGCAGGTTTATGAGATTTTCCTGAGGGCATCTCTGAGTTGTTGGCCAGTGTTCCAGTGTTCCAACTGCCCCTCCCATGATAGCGGTGCCATGATGGAACTTTGCAGCACCTGTGAGTGACCACAAGACCAGGGTCGTAGGTATGTGGACTCCTTCGCACTGGGGTTGGCCTCTGCCGCAGCATCTGGGCCTGACTCAAGCAGATGATCCCCTCTTCCATGGTTCCTGATAGCAGGTGTAATTATGTGCTGTCACCCAGGCCTATTCCTGCCCGCTGGGTGAGTTAACGGGGCCAAGAACCACCTTCAGGCTTCACTCAGGTAGTGTCTGTAGGACAGGTCCCTCCCGATCCCTGTCCTCCCAGGTAGGCATGCATGCAGGTACAGTGAGGGGGAGGGGGAAGCCAGGCTTCGGTTCTGTGTGATGTCTCCCCCATTTCCTGCTCCCCAATTACTGACTGTGTGCTCTCTGAGGCTGTGTCAGGTCTGCTGCGCGTGGGGTCCATGGTTAGCGTTGTTGCGGTGCTCCGACCCTTAGGCCTTGTTCCCGGTTGAGCCGAATCCCCAGTCCTGAGGCCCCTCACGTGGCATCACTCTGCTATCCGGAGGGTCGGGGTCATTCGGATGATGGTGTACAGCCCCCCCATCTATCATGGGTGCCGTCCCCTGCCGTTGATATGGACAGAGGTGTAGTGGGTAAAATGTTAATTGGGGAGGGTTTAGGTGGTGAGGGAGCATGCAAGAGAAGACAATTATGTGACATGAATTTTGTGGGTACTTAACAGACTCCACTCCCCCAGATATTCCTATCAGGCCCTCAGGATGCAGGATGTTCAAGACCTTCTCCTCTCATGATATGAAAGTAGGGGGAGGAGGTGGGGGCCCACCACCGTTCTTCAGTATGGCTAACTGGTGCCTGGATGCCATTGAATGCACCTTCCCCCATAGGTTGTTCCACCTCTTTCTGATGTCCTCACTTGTGCGTGGATAACTGCCTACAGACTTGACCCTATTGACTATTATTTGCCACAACTCCATTTTCCTGGCAATAGATGTTTGGTTGGACGTGTGATTCGAACAGGTGTGGCTCTACTCTTACAATTTCATCCACCATGACCCTTTACTCTTCATTAGTGACACATGGGTGTTTTTGTGGGAACATGGTAGTGCTTGTGAAGACAGTGTGTAGGGGTGTTGCAAGTGAGAGGGTGCAGTGTTTGGTAAATTCTGAGGTTTAGGTATAGGTGCTTTGATGTGAGTGGGTGACGGTTGTAGTGGATTGTGTGTGCTAGTGATGTGTGTATTGTGAATGTTGTGCTGATGTGGGGTGAGAGCTGAGTGAAATCTGGATGTGTGCCTATAGTGTAATAGAGCAAAATCTATTTTTTGGGCTTCTCTGGGTATGTGAATGGCGTTCTGAATGCAAAGTATTGTTTGTTGTATAAAGGTGTGTTATATAGTGCAGTGAGGAGATGTATTGAGTGTGTGGATGTGTCAGGTGTGGGATTTTCAAACTATCCAATGTGGTGCTGTGTTCTGATGGAAGTAAGTTTAGATTGCCTTGGTTTGCACCGCCAATGGTTTTCTGCCATAGGAGAACCCCTATAGTGATTTGTGGATCGTAATATGATGGGAGGATTTTTGTGAGCTGGCGGTGCTGGTGGTGCGACTGCATCTTTCAGTCCTCCAGTGTCCTTGGTGTTTCTGAATTTGGCTGTTTTATGGCAGAATTCACAGTGCGCCTTGTAATACAGTGAAACTTGTAATCCAAAAAAACACTAAACTTGTAATGACCCCCATAGTCCACAACAACAGCAGCTTTTAATGAGGACACCTTTTTGAACTGCAATTCTTAAGGTGAAAGTTTTTTTTCGAGCTGTTGTATAAGTTTGTTCTTCACTGGTTTAGTTGCACCATCTCCATCAAATAATGCGTTGTTGGAAGAAGATCATACAAAAGAATGTCCTTAACAAATCCATCCTTTTCTTTTGCTACATCCCTCTGTAAGTACTTGTGAAAGTTATATTTTGTAACCTGTGTTATAGTGGCTGGTTGGACAAACATTTACTATGACAATTAAAGTGTGGAGGTTTATCTTTAGTGAGTATGTCAAACAGCTTTTTCTTTTTCAACTCAAAACTCTCCTGCTTCAGTTCTGCATATAGTTTTGTTCCTTGTTCCAAGACATCCAGTAGATATGTCTTTATATCATTATCCACACATTGTTTGTTCACAAGGTTTTGCAGTCGCACAGGCTCAGTCATTTCAAAGGGGGTTTGTTGCTGCTGCATGAAATGAAGAAGGTTGTCAACATACTTATTAAAACTCTCCCTTCCCTCCCCAAAAGCTTGTGGTGAGGAATAGTTTCACAATGGCCCATACATTTTGAATTTGCCATCTGTCTGTAAACATTGCAAATAGAAACGACTTCATGGTAAACTAGCTGCCATTGAGCAACATATTCACTGTTACTTGTCTGACCAAAAATTATACGAGCGTTTTTCTGATCTCTGGATCGTCTATTCCAGTTTCATATCTGGAGCCACAGTATTGAACCTTCCCTCTCTGTCTTTCCCCACAAAATGTCTTTGGATGTATTTTTTGTAGAAGTATGGTTTTTCCACCCCTAGCTTCTTCACTCTCTCCAAATACCAGCATTCATATCTCAGGTAGCTTATGCAATCAAATTCACAAAACACTGTAATCAGTGACTCCACATCTTCATGTGCAGCTCCCAATCACCTTCCCGATCAGCATGTACCAAGTTTCACCCTAGAGCTATCATGTGTAAAACATTTCCCGCGTACTTATAAAGTTCTGACTTTTCTTCACATTCTTTAACAAACTTTGCAAATTTGTGTTTCAGGTTTTCTGATTTTGAACTGAGTGTATGAACATTGCCTGGCTGTACATTTTGGCCCTCATTTTGGCAAGTCGGTAAGGTAAGTCGGGCATCCGACAGAGGAAGGGGTGAGAGGGTGAGAGGTGTTGTGTGTGCATGTGTGTGAGTGGGTGTTTGTCTGCGTGTGTTTATGTGTGTGTGTATGTGAGTATGAATGTTGAAGTGAATGCATGTATGAGTGCTGAAGTGAATGCGTGTATGAATGTTGAAGTGAATGCGTGTATGAGTCCCGAAGTTAATGCATGTATGAGTGCTGAAGTGAACGCTTGCATGAGTGCTGAAGTGAATGCATGTATGAATGTGGAAGTGAATGCATGTATGAGTGCTGAAGTGTATGCGTATATGAGGGCTGAAGTGAATGTGAGTATGAATGTTTAAGTGAATGTGTGTATGAGTGTTACAGTGAATGCGTGTATGGAGCCCATGAGTGAATGCGTATATGTCAGTGCTGATGAATGAGTGTATGCGGGGTGCGTGTGGGTGTCTGTGTTCGTGTGCATGTATGTGGGGGTGCTGTACCTAGAGGGGGAGGTGATGGGGGCGCTGTACCTGAAGGGGTAGTGAGGGGTGAAGGGAGAGGGGAGTGGGGAGGGTGCTGTACCTGGAGGAGGTATTGTGCTTGCTGAGGAGGGGGTTGTCTGCCGGTGACAGGGAAGAAATTCCCTGTCACTGGTAGCCTTTCCGCCAGGGTTTTCGTGACGGTGCTACTGCTGCAGAAACCCTGGTAGAAATCAGGCTCAAAATAACACCAGTGGTATTCTGTGGACTGCTGGTTTGGAGTTACTCATATCCAGAACGGCAGGTCCAACCGCCTTGGTGGTATGAGTGGGGATGTCGCAGGTTGGCAGAGGCCAACCTGCCACACTCATAATGTGACGGTCTTCACCCCCAGCATGCTGGCTGTGAAACCGCCAACGTGGTCTTGGCGGTCAGAAGTCCACCAGGTTCATAATGAGTGCCTATGTCTTTTGAAATAAGTGCATCCGATGCCTTGTTAACTTCTGCGATAAGAAATGCAAAACCTTATTTGTCATGCTTGTTCTACAAAGCATTTGAATGCAATGTTTCTATAGGCTCAGATATGATGAGCATAACTTGTGACAAATTAACATAATGAGTTCCGCCCAAAACTGACTGGACCGTTTTGCTTCCGAAGATTTCAGCCTGAATAAGTGCATCATCTATGCCACATACACTGAGATAACGTCCTGCAAACCGCAATGCAACTTTTGGCATGTGGAAAATGCCCACCATTGGATAAAGATCACCAAATTCTACTGGATTATGCATAAAAATGTCCGCTACAATGCGGAAAACACCTTCATCACAGAAAATTGGCAGGATTTGCTGGTCTTCAAGCTAAGCAGGCACATTTTGGGAATTATTTAGAGCTGTGTATACTGTTGCAAAGTTTGTGTCTGGAGATGGTATTACTGGTAAAAAACCCAACCTTCTTCAGTGGGACGGTATTCTAGGAGATCAAAGCATGAATTCCAGCCCACAGAGGAACTGGCTTTTCTTAATCCTTCAGTCCGCACAGAATAAGCAAAATGATAAATTCAATTAAATTATCTTTGCAGACCCCTGCATCAGGTAGAAGGAGATCCATGTCCTCAGGCACTTTAAAACATTCTGGTGGAATGGGATTTGTTGATCGGTTACAGTGATTTTGCACATGTTGGCAAGGCAGTTGGGTCATAAATTTGCAGCTTCGTTTGTTTAAGCCTACAGCTGACACAGCTTGTTTACCAGCAGCTACGTCATTGGTACAGTCTTGAAAAAGCACCATGGCAGTATCATGTGTGCTGGATGTTCGTGACAAAGAAGAGCTGTCTTCAAAATCAAAGTTATTTAGAGCAGCAATTGTAAATCATTTCCTGGTAAAGTGACTTGGAAGTGGTGTGCTGTTGGATTTACAAGATTTTACAGCATGAGCTGCTGACAAGTTCCTGCTCGGTTGTGTCATTATAACCTGTTGATACACCAATCCCAGTATTTGAAGTGATTGGCTCTCTACTTTTGCACTTGTCATAGATTACGTGGGCTGTCATCATGTGTAGCTGACTTTTCTTTTTGCTGTGATGTAATTTAGAAAACATAATTTAGAAAAGGACAGTATATTTTCACAGCACAAGATCATGGGACTGTCTTCCAGTTCTTTGCTTATATCTTCAAACAAAACCACCATCAATGTTGTTGGTTTCTCTTCTGAACTCAAGAACTTTAGTTTGTCACAGTTTTGCTTTGCTGATCTTAAACAATGATATAAAAAATGTTAAGACAACATCAGGTATTCTTGTTGACTCCCATGATTTGCAGAGCTCTGGGGCATCTCAAAGTTTGTCATTAAGTCCAAAATCTAAATCTTTCAGGACATTTCTTAAAATGGTTCCTGCTGATTTTGCTGCATCATGTGATCTTATTTTGGCAGCAAGAACTTCAGGAGTCTAATCAACTGAGAACACCATTAGTGGCTCATTATTTTGTTATACTGACAACAAATAATTCTGTCATTGTACAGTGTCAGCAGAAAAATATGAATTTCATTATTATGGATCAATACAGTTTCATCAATGTTGACCAGTATTTCTTTGATCTGACTTAGTGTGAACCCCTGGTCAGCGGCTTCAAAACTTAATTTGCTTTTTCAAAGAGTGCAAACTTAGGTGAAGGCTGGCGGTTTTTTGCTGCTGGGAGCTCATTTTACACTCATATTTTAGAATGTATGCATACATGCAGTTCAGGTGGGCATACAAATCCGCTGCAAATACATTCACCTCACTGTTTAGATCAGCTTCTCGGCTGAAATCTTCTTCTTGGAAAAAATAGTTGCAGAAAAAAACATGTTTGCCCTTTAAGACTCACATACTCTGTACTTTGTTCTGTTTGTCAATGACCTTGGCCTTTGTTCTGGCTAACCACAGATAACACATTGACGATACTCTTCTTTCTGATCAGTTGTTGGAGGTGGACTAGGTGTAGCCATCAATCCTCTAAGTGGATGGACACTGGGTTTGGTTGTCGTCACTTTCTTGGAAGAGTCGGATTCTTGTTGTGATTCACTGGTTTCTGCTACTTTTTGACTAATTTTTTCCAGGCCTTTTTCCATTTTATACAACTCGCAGTTATCATTGTTACAATGATAAAATATTTGATCCTCTTCCCCCTTCATTTTCAATCTTTTGTGAACATCTTGCCTTATTTCTGCAGCATCTCAAACTCTCTTCTGTCCAGCCACAGCTGATATTAGCTTTTCTTTCAGTTTAGTATAGCATATGACACTTTTTTTTTTGCTGAAGGAGATCTCAGATTTTGTAGTTAGCGAAAATCTGTCAGTAGGTAAGATCCTCTGTACCACCTACGTTGCTCATGTTTATGAGTTTGAATCAATGGCGAACCTGAAACAAAAACAATATAAAAATAAATTACCAATATGATGGGTAAAACACTTCATTATAGAGCCATCGTTTTGGAAAATGGTGGAAGGGTTGCTCTAAGGATTTATTTTTAGTCTCTATATGACTACTTGACCCTCAAAACCTGTTTTCACACACAAAAAAGTATACAGGCCTCATGGTTCCTAAAACATTACATTATCACTGCAACACGTCTGCCATTTTTAAAAATGTCGTCCAGAAAAAATCAGCCCGGATTAGCACTGTCTACCCAAGCTAAAATACTTCTCTAATGATGCAAAAACACAAATCAAAAATGAAAATTTCTGGACAACAATTATTTTATGGAGGTATATCAAGGGGTCAGGACTAATACACAGAGGATCTTCCCAGTCATGCAGCTTGACTCACAGATGTTTGTCACATAACACCGCCTGTGAGATGTCTCTGAACTGCTCGAAAGTAGTGGTGTCATTTATATAGCTGTCTTAATGGGCCCTAAGGTAATTTTTTGCACCTTGTTACATATGTTACGTATTAGAATCTGATCCCTTTACACAGTGTTCGTCTTTTGCCCAGTTTGAAGTTGTCAATATTGTTTCACTTCAGCAAAATAACTGTCACAACTTTGCTGTTCTTGCCTAGCCCACAAACTATGATCATTGAATTTTGTTGCACCAATACAGTACAAACACATCTGACAATACAGCACACTTAAACAAAAGGCTTACTTTCTAAGAGCAGTTTTTATGGTGAAATAGCACAAGAAAACAGATCGAGCAGAATATGATCCTATAAACTACTTATACACATTCTCACACAGACAAATAATAAAATGACAAGCATTTGTGGAACACAATTTTGATTATAGTATTGGGGAAGAATTGAATATCAAAGTGCAAGGAGATCACTAAAACAGTGAAAGCAAAAAGACACAATTCTGCGTTAAGAGCGAAGCCAATTAACCGAAATAATTAATGAAGCCACAAGTAATGGGAGGAGATAATTTGGTAAAAAGGCCATAACGTGAAGATCTCTGTACGAAGTCCAATTTAAAAGCTCGTGAGTGGCTTAAACTCAGCAGTGCTAATTTGCTATATGCTGCAACTGGAGCCACGAGGCAAAAGACACAGCAAGTCATCATAGAAATGTTGACTTTTTATTGGCCGCCAAAATGGCAGTAAGGTTGTTTGCACAGTGGTTGCAGCTAGAACATCTGCCGAGGGAGGGAGATTACGGTTACTTCCGGGATTGCAGCAGCTGCACGGGCACACGCCATCACTCCCCGGGGGAGAAGATGAGATAATACTGTGATGTGCGCTGCGCCTGCAACGGAACAACATTCCTCGCCTTGTCATGGCCTGTGTCCAAAGCACTCTTCTCCAGATGGGAGAGTGGTCGTGACACTGAAAGAACTACTGAAATGCTAGTCTATTCGAATAAAGAGGACTTCATCTGTAGAATGCCTGCTTAATTTCGCTTTAAATTCGGTCTCGGGAGGCCTCTGCATTAAAGTTTAAGTGACCAGATGTGCTTGGCAAATGCTTTTCAACAGAGCAGTTCACTTGTTCTTAAATTATTCTCACATTCTTTGTTAAGATTTCTTAAACACAAATATTGCTCTCCAACCTTTTTATTCAAGTAGCCTTTTTGAACAGGCTTTCGGTTAATTCTCAATCTCCAATTGTTGAGCCGTCAAGCTAATGGCTTTGATATTTCTTTCTTTCGCGCACTTGACATAATGAAAACATGGCTAAGGGCAAAATGAGTGATGGGGAAAGGTGTACGTGGGCTGACATTGATGGTGGAAGGAAGCGATTATAGAAACAGTTGTTGCTAGATTCCCACTTCTAGGGAGCTGATCTTGGAAAGTCCCTGATTCAGAGAATATTGTTAATTCATTTATCTTTGAAAGTGAATCATTACCATAATCAGCCCGTCAGGAAATTGTTTGTGACTCAAATAGTGACACTAAACGAAAGAGATTTGAATTAAATGCTGAGATTTGCAAGCGAGCACCGGCAAAGCTACTAGTTTGAAACATTTTATGAGTGAAAGTGCTTTTTACACTGAAAGACAATCCCATGGTGGAGTAACATATTACGCACATTTGATATTACGTTGAAAGTGGGAAGAATCATGACGTAGGGAGGAATACTGAAAAGGTGTACGCACGTTCTGGGAAGATGTGTGAATTATGGCAAAGAGATGAGGTTTTGAAATGGCAAGCTGTAGAATGCGCACTGGGCATCATGATAAGGGTGGGAAGAACTGTGATTCAGGCAACTGGTAAGAAAGAGGTGTAATAATAATTGGATGGCCTTGAGGTGCTGAGACCTTTGGGATGCCCCCTGGACAGTCAGGAGCGTTGGAGGGCAGTGAGGGCCTTGCCATTTGAGGTGTCACCTTAAGATGACTCTTCAGGGCAGGGCCTGGGCTGCGGCAAACAAATGACACAACTGGAGGGGAAGAGGGGGGCCACAGCCAAGCTGAGGATTGGAGTGTGACCACGGGCTGAAAGATGCGGCAGTCATGCACACTGCCAAGTTGTTGTATATATACAGATCGGAGCGGTACTTCTGTGGGGATGCTGGGGTCTGCTCCCTTCCCCCTTATTTAAACTGTATGAACCGCTACACTTCCAGCAACCCAACACTTTGTTTTACGGCTATGTGGTGAGGGGCCTGTGTGACAAGGCTTGCCTACCTTAGCACTCCACTCCCTCTTCAACTTCCTTGATCGTCAGTCTGTTTCCATGAACTTGCCACAATAGATGGAGATAAGAGCCAGGGGTCTTTCACTGGATCCAAAGTAAGTGCACCATGAGTCTCTTAAACTGGACCTGAACGTGGGGCCGCAGGGGAAATAAAAACAGTTGCTCTGCCTGATTTTGCTACCTACTTTGTAATAGCAGGAGGTGAGTGTGAGAAAACAGCTGATTGCAGAGGCCCCTTGACTTTTTGCCCCTATTTTTCAAGTTTTGCTGGTGTTTTCCTGACTCTAATGGTGCCCTGAGTACTGCTAACCAGTCCCACAGCCTTTGCTCTGTATAAAATGAGTATGCAAATTAGGGTAATTATAATTTGCTTAGTCAACCCTACCTATAAGTCCCTAGTATATGGTAGGGCATGTAGGTTTAGGGACCCCAGCATAGGTGGTGCCCCCATAGTTACACTGCTGAGGTGCCCAGTACCATTTCAAAGCATGCTTGCCTTGCTGGCTGCTTTTAAATTAAAGTTACATGCAAATTCGACTTTAGAATTAAAAGTTGTTCCAAAGTCTTAAACTACCTTATTTTTACATATAAGTCACCCCTAAGGTATGCCCTATGTGCCCGAAGGGCTAGGTGGCATGTAACTATAAGCAGAGACATTTTAAAAATAGTTTTATAAGCCATGGTGAGGTAAAACAGCCAAATGCGTTTCCCCCCATTGTAGTGAATGGTCTCCATATGCTACAATGGGGAGACTTTATTTTAATTTTTAAAATCCCCTTAAGTGACAGATACCTCAAGTCTGGTATCAAATTAATTGTTATAATAAATCACACAACTTACAATTGTTGGATTTAATATAACTTGTTCAGGTAAAGAGTTTTAAACTTTACCTGGAAAGTTGCCAACTTCAACCCTGCAGTGTTTTGTTGCTTTGCTCTGATTAGCCAGCCTTTGGCAGCCTGGCCAGGCTGCCTTGATGAGGTGTGAAGTGGCCTGGCTCAACACAAAGGGGGAGGAAATCTTCCATCAGCAGATGGAGAGGCAGGAAGGCGGGAGGGTTGCCAAACTTGTCTTCAAAGGCAAGGCAGGACATTTGGAGCAACCCAGCACCTTCCTCACATCCTGCAAACCCAGACATTTAGGTGTCCCCCTGATTAGATTAGGAGAGGGCAGGAGAAGGGTGTGTTTAAGATTTTTAGCCACACCAGTGGGATGGCCCAGCTGGATGTAACCTCCAAAAAACGCTTTCAGCCATGATGGATTTTTGAGAAATGTTGCTGCCTGGGATTGATTTTTGCCACACTTCCCAGGAAGTGGTCATCACAGGGGGAAGGGCTCTGCACCTGATTGGACAACCAGGACCCCCCTGTTTTTCACCCAAGGGCAAGGATACAATTGGCAGACCTGCACCCACACCTCAGATCCCTACCAGATTCCAACAAGCAAGAACTACAGGAGAAAAAGGACTGCCGTGTGGACCCCTGACCTGCACCTGGACACTGCACTCTGGAAGACTGCACCAGCTGCACACTTGGGCTTCACCACAAGTGAGACTTTGCCTGGCTTCAACTGGTTCAAGGAGGGTCTCCCTGTTTGCTACAGGTTAAAAATTGCCAACCAGAGTCCCCTGCACCAACTCCTGAAGAAACTGACCAGCTGATCACTGTCCAGTGGCCAAAAAGGAGTTTGCACCAGGTGCATTCTGGAAGTTGTAGTCAGCACCCTCAAGGAGCATCTCGGAGCTTCTGGAACCTTGGGGTGAGCTGTAGACCTCAAAAGAACTTTAAAGGGACTTCTGGAAGAAGATCCAGAAGTTTGGAGAAGTTTGGAGAGCTTTTGAAAAAAAGCTCCATAAAGGGACCGACCTGCGGCAGCAACTCTAGCTTGCTTGCCTCAACTGCGACCCGGCCTGACTTGCAGGTTCATCCCAGTGAAGAAAATCTCTGGAAAAGTGACTAAGTCCGAACGTAGGAAGTTGACCGGGAACTCCCAGGCAGTGTATGCGGAGAGGGCTCCAGGGATGTCGGATCAAGATTCAGGTTTGTCCCGGTCATAGGATTTTCATCTTGAAAAAACAACTAAGTCTGTAGTTGAAAATCTCCACAGAGGGCTAACGCAACGCCTATCCGAAGAAGAGTTCCAGGAGGTCGGATTGGACTGGTGACTTGGTCCCGCTGAAGAAAATCTCCAGAAAAACAGCTAAGTCCGAAGGTAAACTTTTGACCGACGCCTCCCGGGAGCTGTAGCCGAGCAGGACTCCATCGCGGTCGGCCCCAAACTTTGACTTTGCCCTGGTCAAGGTACGACCAGATGACCAGATGGGCTCTATTCGTTTCTAAGTGCTGAAAAGCATTAATTTTTTTTTAATTCATATCTCCGGTCCCCCTTATCCGATTTTAATTGTTTCAGTGTAATTTTAAAGATAAGAATATAATCTATTTTTCTAAATTGGTGTCGGATTTTTATTGTATTTTACTTATTTACGGTTTTGTAATTTTTAAATGCTTTACACATATGTCTCCTAAGTTAAGCCTTGTCGCTCATTGCCAAGCTACCAAGGGTTGAGCTGGGTTTAATTTGTTGAGACCTAACTGGACTTAAGTGGAGGGTAGTGGCCTATTGATAAGTGTTGACACTTACCTGCCCTTACCAATAACCCATTTTCCAACAATGACATCAAGAATACCTCTTTGGAATTGTAGCTAGCCTGCCTCCGGCTGGGTTGTAGCACATCTACAATCATGTGAGGGCCTGCAGTGACTACTGCCCTTTTAAAATAGGTTATATCTCTGAAGCTAAATCCTGAAGCACAGAAAGTCTCCCCCTCAGACCTTGCACATCATGATGAAAGATGAAGGGGGCCCCCTTTATTACACATTAACATGGAACGCTATGCCAGGACAACTACTGGGGAGGTGACTCCATTCAGTCGACACCAATACAGACTGCAGACGACCCGCCCATTCGATCAATGAAATTCTATAAATTATTACCACCTAAGGAATCTCCCAGGTAGGGAAAATGGAGAAGCTTAAGATGGAAGTTTTTGTTTTAAAGACACAAATTCTGGAAACCTGTGGAATATAAAACTGAAGGAGAGACACACATTTCTGCATTGAACAATTGGGTCCAGGTGATGCAGGGCAACATTAGGAAACTCCCTGCAGTGACAAAACACCTGGAGGAACAGGTAGAAGATGCAGAAGGGAGATCTTGATGCAACAAAGTGCAGTTAGTGGGCATACCTATAGATGCAGAAGAAACAAATAGAGACCTTCGTAGTGATATGGGTTGGTGACCTGGCTTCCAGCGACAGAACTCTCTGGTTCCTTTGTTGTAGAAAGAGCCCACTGTACCCTGATGGTAAGGCCTCTGCCTGCGGTGCCTCCAAGCCCAATCATAATGTGCCTCCTCAACTAAAGGGATAGATACAATCCTTAAGAAAGTATGACAGCTGGAAGCCATTCACTATGAGTATCACAAAGTTATACTTTTCCCAGACAACACACCAGCTGTACAACAACAGAGATGTTTCTTCAGTGCAGTTACTGAAGTTGAATGAAGTGCAATTGGAATATGTGCTACTTTTCCCGGTGCGGTTCAGGCTTTCTCTTATAAGACATTGGTTTTGACACTTCTGAAGCTACCTGAGAGGGGGTTGAAGAAAGGAATATAGTCCGTTCATGCTCTGGATGGGGGTGATGTAAATGAGAAGGCCACCAAATGACAGAGGGCGCTCTCTGAAAAAAAGAAAGATCCCAAAGACAGCAGGGACTCTGGCACAATGACCTGATGGTGTTGGTAAATGATGATGAGGTCAACATTTCCACTGATCAAGGCTTCTGCTGGTTTTCATTTTTACATGAAGCAAACAATGTACAGTTTCTGAGCTGTTGCAATGACTAATCATGTTAGTATCTCCCTCTGCAAGCTTAACACTCTGTTACTTAAGCTCTGAGAAGGAAGCTGGGCAAGGTCAGTAATAAGTAAATACATTAGATTGTTGTGGGGCTAGGAAGACGTGCCTTTGGCTGTTTTTCCCCTTAATAGTTTAGTTTAAGATTTTGATTCAGATAGGGTAAGAGAGTCATCTGGGGAGGAAGTGCAGGATGGTGAGATTCGGAGATATGTGATGTTTATTGGTTTTGTGTATCTTGTGTGCTTACAAGGGAATACAAGTTACTGACAGAAAGATGGATAGTCTAGGATGTCACGCTTCAGATGTGCATCACCAATGCATAATTGAGGTCTCCCTGTTGCCCCATGCTCATATTAGCCTCTCACTGATACCCTGAATGTGGAGTCTTAACCACCCGTGCACGGGTAAATTTAAATTTATGCTCATTGCCTTTGAGTATACGTGATGGGGTGCATGGCCAATTCCACATTCTTCCATGGTATGTGAAAGGATTAAATGATAAGATGAAGGAGGGTGCAGTTATGCTGTACATTAAAAGGAACACAACAGATGCTTACCTACTTCAAGAAACACACCTCCTACGTACTAACTGCAATTTCTTTGGTTGTTTTCAATATACGCAGTTGTTTCACTCTCGATTTGACCAAACCTCAAGGGGAGTGGCTACCCTGCTACAATGACATTAGTAGTCAAAAGAACACAATCAGGTTCCCTGAGTCTGTACAGTATAATGAGAAAACAGTTGGGTGGACATCCCTGGACCCTGGCTAGTGTATACCTTCCCCATGCATTTAACAGAAGACCTTTATGAGTGTCATGGAACACTTACTTGACAAATCTCTTTGAATGACACTGGTGGGTGGTGACTTCATGATGTCATGTTGATCCCTTTCCTGGATGTCCATTGTGCAGTGACACTGATTAGAGTCCTGACACTGACCGAGTGGGCCTCCTCTCTTTGCCCTATCGACACATGGCAGCACTATCATGACACAACTACTCAATACACATACCATTCCAGTATATACCATTCCCATTCAAATATTGACCACATCTTTATACCAGCGGCAGAAATGAGTATGATATCAGAGGTGAACTAGGGCACTCAGATAACTTCCTGGGGGAGTTATGCTTATAGAGGATTGACATGGGCCAATTTTGAATCTGGAGAATAAAAGCTTGGTGTCTTAAGGATGAGCTTCTTTCTGACTTCCTACATGAAACAATGACAGAATTTCTTTAGAACATTCATTCCTCCAATGTGCTACGCTGTGGGAAGCATTTAAGATGGTGGTTAGGGTAAGTGTTATGACATATTCTAGAGACCAAGAGCGAGACAGGGTGAGATTTATGTCCTATAGATAAAGATTAGGGAATTCATAATGCTCCTAATGTAGGTGCGTAGTTAGACCACAATAGAGAGCTAGAGAAAACTAGACAGGCATTATGGGAAATTTTGTTTGATACCTCCAGATATGCCTGATTACACACTCAACACAGAATATATTAGTGCAGTGATAAAAATGGGCAAACTCATATATTGGCTGGCTCACCATAATGTTGAAATACCAGATGAAACAGGACAATTGTTCATGGTAAGTAAGCAAGTTGCTAATGTTTTCACTCTATATTACAATAATCTTTATGCCAAGTGGGGCCCTCAATGAATAGAAGTGCCCCTTTGTTTCTGACTTGCCTATAGATAGGCTTATGCAAAGTTTGGCCTAGTAATAAGAAGGGAAATCTACCAAGCATAGGTAGCCATGAAAATTAAATTTAGCCACCCCAAATAGAATTCCTGCGGAGTTCTAAAAGAAAGAAACCTCTCCTTTTTTGTGGCACCTCCATGGGCTCTATAAAGAGGCATACTGTCTGGGCTCAAACCCTAGAGATCTGAAGGGGGACACTTACTACAGTTATTTCTAAGGCAGGAAAGCCACATGAGCATTGTTTTCTCATATCACTCAGAACCAATACTCAATGTTAAATTGAAAAGATCCTGGCCACTAGACTTGTAAAAATGTTTCACACTTTTATCCATCAAGACCAGAATGAGTTCATGCCTGGGAAAGCCACCAGGCATTGTCTGCAATGATTGCAGGCTGCCCTAGCATGCTCCTGGGACGACAAAAAGGCTTCAGCGTTAGTGCTGAATGACTTTAAAAAAGCTTTCAACATGGTCCAACGACCTTTCATGCACCAAACTCTGCGGAAAAGAGAATTTATCCCTCTGTTTTCTGATCTACCTCAAATTATTATATGAAGACTTTTGGGGTCCAATTCTAGTGTATGAGGTGCTTTCTGCACCATTCATGTAACAAGTAGTTCAAGGCAAAAATGTCTCCTGTTGCCTCTTTTATTCACATTAGTGATTGAGCCACCAAATGAGTCTGGAATCATGTCCAACTGACAGGTGCTGAAGTCAGAATATCTTTATATGCTGATGACCTTTTCATATAAGCTCAACGTCCTGCCATGTCCATGCTGCTTAAGATGCACATGCTGGAGGATTTCAGTGACGCCTCATGACTCAGCACAAATTGGACAAAATCAATTTACTTTCTGGTTAAGGTAGAAATCTTAAAAGTAAAAGCAGAAGCTGGCCTCTGTATAGCCACTCATATTTTCCAATACCTAGGTGTGATGCTCACAGATAGCTCCACAGTTGGTACAAGTGTAGTGGGACATGCTGACTTTGGCAGCCTATCCACTATCCATAATAAGCCACGGGGCACTGTTTAAAGTTATCACTCTCTCATGGTTTTTTTATACCCTTCAGAATTACCCGTACCTGCTTCATAACAGGTTTTTCCCAACAATGCAATCAATGCTGTCAAGGTTCTTGTGGGTTGATGCCATACCATGAGCTGCCTGGGATAAAGGCACACAGAAAATGTATGAGGGCAGGGTTTGTGTATCAGACATCAAAAAGTATTATTGGGCCTCGCAGTTAATATAATTGAATGCCTAGATTTTCTGTGAAAGATATAAGACTGTAGTTACTAGAGTTACACTCACTCTGTCAGCAAGGGTTGCACAGCATAGTCTATGGGTCACCTATTCCCCCTGCCTTACCATCTTTTGTTTGTGCTCCATTGCTTCATTGGAATGCCTCACTAAAAAGCATCAAGTGGCCTAATGGACTGATGGGGAAACACCTTTGTGGCATGGCACACATCTTCCCCAAATGATAGCTCTTTCTGCTTTTCTGCTTGTGGGTCTGTTTAGTAGTTCTGCGCTGCAAGATTCCTGGGATGGTGACCATATTAGGATGTCTGAAAATTGAATAATGACTTTGCAATCTATAATACCAAATTTTACAGGTATCTGCAATTTAGGGATGCTCATTTTGAAGCCTACAAGGAGCAATTAAAAAGGGCTACCTGATTGTAATTCCCTAGTGGTCAAGGACAAAATGGAACATGCAGGACAAGGGGGAATATCAAAAGATACAGGTCCCTACTGCTTAATATTAGGAATGGGTGTAAGACACATGTTTTAATGTAGTGTAATCATGCAGAATTACCTAAAAATTCAGCCAGATTACACACAGTTTCGCAGTAATAGCAGTCCTGCATTTGGCACTATTTCCTTTGCACAATAATGCCCGCTCATGTCAATAATGGATGCATTTTACACTAAGAAGTAATGGTATGTGCAACAGAACGTGCATATCATCATGAGTAGCCACTCACTAAATGTACACTTGAGGTAGGAGTTCTCCACAAATTACTCCCGGCATTTAGGTCTATTTTCTAAATGTAAAACTCACAGTCACCTCCAAAATGAACTCAAGGATATAATTTGGCACTTAGAAAATTGGGCTAAATGCAACAGAATACACAAACAATCCCGAGCAGCCACTCCCCCTTTGGAAATGTGCTCTTGCAGTAGGAATTGTTCCTCGGAATTACTCTTAATTATGTGAGCGGTTGTCATTACGATATCTGCAATTCCTCATGAAAAAGGAAGGCAGAATTACTGAAATTATTCTGGCATAATTCAAATATCTTTCACACCTACTTAATATTCCATATCCTCTCCGAATGCTTAAGAAACACTGGGAGAGAGATATAGGCCCAGGACAAAGAGTGGAGGGAAGAAAGAAGGCCCCACCGTCACCTGGTCATCCCCTCATGTCTGCGACTCATAAACTTCAAATATCAGCACAGAATATATCATCCCCATCTCAGACTGGCATATGGCCAAGACGCCTACTCTAATTGTCCATTCTGTAGTGATGCAAGTTCCTGCTTGCCATATGGAATTGCCCACGTATGGCGGGCTATTGGCAACAGATACATAAAGTGATGGTGACAGTGGTGGGCAACCAGGTGGCATTAGAATCTACAGTCATGATTCCGGAAGTACTGGATGAATACAATGGAACTAATAGTCACAAGACTCTAGGGCAATTGGTATAATGATAGCGATGCATCACCTTGCCAGGCTTTGGAGGAGCAAAGTGGAATTGTGACATGTTAACAAAGCCTGTGTTTTGGCAAAAAAGCAGTCTACAAGGCATGTGGTCCTCATTAAAAAATACTGGGGGCATGCATCAGACTAATTGACTCTCTTACATAATTCATTGTTGGAGCAAGGCAATGTCTTTTGCTGAGCATCGTATTTACGTATGAAATGGATGATTTTCATCCTTACTCTCTCGGAACTGGATGTTTTACCTGCACTTTTTATCATCTTTCTTATTAAAACAATATAAATAAGTTATGAAGAATGGTTGTTAAATTGTCTGCTATCATTTTTACAGTACTGTATATTTAGTGTTTGCTTTGAAGATTGATCAAATTAATGCATGGTTCAAGAGCAGTGGTGGGTCCTCCACTGTACTGGAGGAATTTTGCTCCCTCCCACCAGCAGCAACAGCTGCAAACCTTTTATTAAAACAATGATAAACTATGTTTATTATCATTGTATTGCAAAAGGGGCTGGGCCATGAGGCGCGACAGGGACGGAGGGGAAGTGCACAGTGCTCCCCTCAATATGCATGTATGTTTGGCTGGCCATCTCAGGCTGGCCAAACACACATCCGCACTGGGCTCTCTCCAACCTGTGGTTCCGGGTTGGAGACAGATGGCTGACACTCCCAGTCTGCCATTGAGTGCCCAGCCAGGGCGCTTTGGCCAATCCTAGTGCTGCTTTCATGCTGCCAGCAGCATGAAAGCAGCGTTAGAATTGTCCGCAGGGCAGGCTGCGAGCCTGTGCTGTAAGTGCAGGCAGAGGAGCAGTGCAGTACATCACAGTAAGGAACTTTTTTTTTAACATTTAAGGGGTTATTACAACTTTGGAGGAGGTGTTAATCCGTCCAAAATGTGACGGATATACCACCAGCCGTATTACGAGTTCCATAGGATATAATGGACTCGTAATATGGCTGGTGGTATATCCGTCACTTTACTGTCACTTTTGGGACGGATTAACACCTTCTCCAAAGTTGTAATAACCCCCTTAATGTTGACCTTTTTGCCCACCACCGGGCCTTTACCACAGGGCAAGCCATGACTGTTAAAAAGGTTGATCTATTTTCTGAAGAAAAACTCAATTTGGTTAAAATGCATTTAGGATTGGATGGGATACACAGTATTGCATCCATTAATTTTTTTACTTTTATTGTTTAAAACATGTTGAATTTGGTGTACATTCATTGAAACATATACATATATATATATATATCTATATACATACATACATATATGTATAAATAACCTACAGGCGGTCGTTAGTAGGTAGTTATATTTAGGATCATGTTTCCATAGAAAATGCGTTTCTGACTTGCTTATAACTTTGGGGAAACGTCCTGAACAACGGGTTGGGAACAACTCGGATGTTTCCCACGCAAGCATAGCCACGTTTGCTGGAACAATGACTGCCTTTTTCTGTGCCTTAACTATGCATGTGCTGAACTATGCATATGAGCTCTTAAGGCAGAGAAAATGTCACAGTGGATCGAGATAGGATGCAGCCAGGTAAGTGGGGAGCACTTTAGTGGAGAGGAAGAAGAAGGGCATCAAATGGACAATATAGGCTGAAATAGACCATCCAGGGTAACACCACATTAGCCTTGCCTTGGGTAAAGCATGCATACACGTTCCCGCTTTTGTTCTCTCTGTCAGACTCTCTCTCTCTGGCAGGTACACATAGAAACGCAGACATATACATGATGTGAGAAAATTGGATATAATTGAGGAGGATGTGAGTCCTTCCCAAGTTTTAAGCCCAAAATACTGTCAGGGTCACTACACATATTAAATTATTTAAGCCTGGGCTCATTCCCTGGGCTTCACTTGGGAAAAGTTTGCAAAGCAATTAGAAGTAGCAAAACAATTTAAAAAAACTAATATAACCCAATAAAAATCCTGTAACCAATTTATAAAAATCAAGAACATTTTACTATGGAAAACAGTACAAAAATGATTAAAATCCAATAAGGGAAACATATATATATAAACTTTTCAAACATTAGGGCACAAAAGCAGAAAGAAAAAGTGAATCCCTAATCAGAGGTCACTCCTTGACAAGACTAAGTCAAGATTTCAAGCCAACTACAATGAGAAAGAGTTTGGATACCCCCAGCGGGGCTCCCAGTCAAAGTTGTTCACCTTTTGAGTTTGGGCCTTCTTTAGAGTTTGCCAAAAAAGATACTTTATCAAAAAAATATGGATATCCTGGTCACCATAATACAAGTACCATAGACTAAAATGCACGTGTAATATGGTGAATTGGACAATTATCACATTTTTGAGGGAGCTTGCCATTAATCAATCAGTGAATAAGACCGTTTTTCTATTTAATGAAAGTCAAAACCATCCAATGGTTCAAGGTGGAAGGTTGTATCCAGCTTATTCCTCTCGAAATCGGGCGAAGTCCCTCTGTAGCAATAGTTTTTGGTGGAAAAAGCTCTGAGTGAGAAAATTCAAATTGTGTGTCTATTGAAATGCTTTCATCAGCCAGATACTTTTTGCCTTTGTCCAGTAATTAATTCTATGTTGGTGCCTTTGCCCAGTAAATATTTCTATGTAATGGAGTTAGTCTACTTTTTCAAAGCTTAAAAATATTTAGTGGGACACTGAATTTGTAGCTGGGCATATTGCACCAAAGCCAGGTACCTTATGTGCTAGTGTCCACTGAAGCCTTGTTTCGGACAGCAAAAGAGCTTTCAGAAGGATCAATCTGATTTTCTAACTCACTGCCATCACACCTTAGACAGATAGCTCTTGGTGGATCTCAGAAGGTCAAAAATACTTTAAATCCCACTTTGTTGTGAAACAGTTACTTCCCAGGCCCTAGGACATCAGGGACAGGTTTAGGGGTCAGGGCACACTATAGCAGAGGCCCCAGGGACGGTCCAATCAGATACCAGTTGTAACTGGAACCAATGGCTTTACAATAACTCATCCTATGGTTATAGGACTTCAAGAAACATTCTCTGGATACAGCCTCCAACTTTGCCCTGCTGAAGGATTTTGACTTCCATTAAAAATACTAAGCTAGAAGGTAAACACTTTAAATGGAACAACCCGTTTGGTGTGCCCAAACTCCGCTTCATTAAGGTCGGCCTGAAATCACAAATAGGTCATGGTCAATAGCAAACAGTGATTTCTAATAAGCACTTTACTCTTTGTTGCCACTTTATGTCCAGCAGTTTTGAAAATTCATATCTTTGGTTCCTCATAATGGGTTTAAATGATTTTGGTGTCATTTTTCTCATTAAATTGTTTTTCAATTCCAGAAAATGGTTGTGGGATTTCTAGTGTGTTATATTTAGGCTTTTTAATTGTCTTGTACCTGATAAATAATTTACACACTTTTCTCAAGTTTAGTCTGTCAGTTCTGTGACATAGCTGCCGGGGATTGACATCACGTTTAAATTATTGAAAATGTGTGGTTAACCTGACAGGATTTTGAAAGTATTACTTAGGAAAAACTCACATTTTTCCAACTGATAGCCCATTTTCTTCCATCTGGGATACTTGACTGTAAACAATATCACACATGAAAAAATATGTAAACAATCATTGCAGACATCAATATATATATATATATATATATATATATATATATATAGTTTTACTTATGAGTCCCACAGTTCGACCCTGCCAAGATCATTGGCTTCTTTACTTAGCATCTTCTTCCATGCAACCTTGCAGGTCAAAGCAACACATAAGCACATAGAGTGATTAATAGCTTCAGGTCTATCTCATGGCCTATCACCCTGCAACAGTGGGACTATCACTGGGTAGTAAATCAGCAACCACTCATTTTTACTGCAGCATCTTTAGTAACTTCTTTCCAGCCCCACATGCTGTACATATTAATAATTACTGTGTACCACTAGCAATCTTAAGGGTACTGATTTTATCACCACTAGAGAAATAAAAGGCTGTGTACACTTTCAACAGGAAGTCATCTAACCCTTGGAGCATTCTATCAAACTGTAGTGGCAATTTATTTCACAGACTATAAATATTCATTGCAATGCTTACCTAGGAATTAAAACAATGTATTTAACAGAATAAGAATACTCTTTGCAATGCTTACCTAGTAATGGAAACACTCAGTAACTTGAGAATATTGGACAATAATGTAAGAAGGGTTTCACTTGTACTTAAGGAAAAGATTCTGGATTAAACATGGCCCTAACTGATTTTAGGCCCTTATGGAATCAGAATAAGTGTTTGTTGTTTCAAGAATCCTCTAGACAGAAGAGTTGTTACTTATGGAATGGTATTTTATGGTGACAATCTCTGGTCTTGAAGTGCAAGGTCAGATGGAGGAGACCTTGACCCCAAACTACCGGGAATCTCTTCCTGAAGACACCTTGATGATGGAGAGCACTCTTGTCAGTGGATGCCAAAGGAAAGAAACCACTTCTGATTGAGGAAAAGCAGAATGGGACCAACAACCTTCAAAAAAGGTATTTAGCAAGGTCAGGACTCAGCAGAGAGGATCAAAATACACAGACCAATAACAGGAAAAAGACCTGTTATCGCAACAGAAACTAACTAGGAGCCTGCCTAAATACCAGAAAAAATTATGATGTGACATTCATTCATTCATCCACTCTGGAATGCCCTTACAAGACCCAGAAGGAAAGGAAGACACCTGGGAAGTTACTGCTGCCATGATAGTTTGGGGATATAGGGAGAAGCAACATTGGTGGGCTGCCATCTTAGATTGGGCACACAAGCCCCTTGGCCACGCCTCATATTCAGCCCCAGGTAAGTGCTGTGCTGATCTCCACAGCCTTCATTCTGCATAGACACCAAAATTTGGGACTGGTGCATGTGGGATGCGATGGTTCTGACAGAACACCCTCTCTCCGGAGCACCAGGTTTAGTAGGTTACTATACAAAAAAACCTACGGACCAATACTTGCGCCTAGACAGCCATGGACAGTTCCCAGTACTGTTCAGAAATAGGATATCGTTTCCATCTGAGCAGAAGCTATAGTGTACCTTGAACTAAATGTGAATCAACAATAGCACATACCTTAAACTGAGCCTGACCATCAACAGAAATAGGAGAAAGAGGAACCCTAGAAAAGGGACAAAAGATTACAATTGAGACATATGAAAGTCTGATAAACTTTCTGTGCCCTTGAACGTTTGAAACAAACTGAAACAGGATTAATATTTTGCAAAATAGGTAAGGGACTCAAAAAACATGGACTAAATTTTGACAACCATATCTAATGGGCAAACACTGAGAAGATAATCATACCTTATCCCCTACCTGGTAATCAGGACCCTCGCACCTATATTTATCAGCCTGTATTGCCATTGCGTCCTGAGACAGGAATACTACTTCAATCACCTAATATCATCCTGAAGATGAATCAACTCAGACACTGCAGGTACCCTCAACTTGGAAGAAGGAGCTGCACGACACATCTTAGAGTGAAATGCCTGGAGGCAAAAAAGGAGAAACCTTAGTAGCACTATGGAGATTATTATTAAAAGTAAATGCAGCAAAAGGAAGTAAAGATACCCAACTGTCATCAGTACAACTAAAAAAAATGAAGATGCAGCTCAATGTCTGAGTGTCCCTCTCCGTGAGTCCATTGGTTTGAGGATGAAAGCATGAGGACATAGCTTTGGTGAAACCCAAAGCAGAACAGAAGTCCTTCTGAAATGAGTATTTAACTGAGCCCTCTATTCAGAAACAATATTCTTTAGACAACCATACAGGCAATAGGTGTCTCGGATAAAACACACTGTGGTATCTTGGGTGCAAGGTAATTTGGACAGAGTAGAGAAATGGACCACTTTAGAAAATGAATCAGCTGTAACCGTAATGGTAGTCTGAAGAAGCTAATTCCACAATGAAGTCTATGCCAGATGTATGCTAAAGTCTGAGTTAGCTCAAGGTCATTGCAAAAGATTCAACTTTCTGTATTTACAAAAGATTAGCACCCAAGGCTCTTTTAGAAGCATGGGATTCTACAAGAAGTTGCTTTCCATGATCTGGGTGCCAAGACACAGAGCAGACCTTGACTAGAGCGCATACAGGACGTCACTGTAAAGAACTTTCCATATCTTCCCTCATAGTTGATTACCAAAATATTTATATAATTCCAGCATGTTCTCGGTTCCCCTGTAGCCAGTAGATTTAGAACCATGATAGAGAAGAAGAACCATGTCTTGGAGATTATTGTTAGACAAAAAAGAGTGGTTCTATGAAAAAATGATCCCTCCTTCCCAGTCAAAGAAAAATGCTTGATATTTTCTTGACTAAGAGTTTCCTGCACTGAATGCATCTCATTCAAAAGGGATAGAAATAAATTCCTCAATCAAGAGGAAGAATTGTTTGAGACAAAGATTCCATCTCACGCAGACATCGAAGGGATAGAGCATCTGCCACTATGTTAAAAGAACCAGAAAAACTGGTTAAAGAAAAATCAAACTCCCTGAAAAAATATGCTCAACGGGCCTCATGACCAGTTCTACATTGAATGGTCTTGAGAGATTGAAGATTCTGGTGATCAGTTCTGATCATGAAAGGATGTCTAGCTCCAAGTAGCAACTGCCTCCACTCAGCATATGCTGCTTTCAATGTTGATAATTCCTTTAAAAAACTGCATAATTTGGTTCCGCTGCAGGCAAAAAGTGAGAATAAAATAATACTGGATGTTTTAGAGCGTCATCTTTCTGTATTTACAAAAGAAAAGCACCCAAGGCTCTTTCAAAAGCATGGGTTTATACAAGAAATTGCTTCCTAGGATCTGGGTGCCATCACACAGATGCAAAAGTGAAGGCTCTTTTCAAGTTCTTATAGCTTCTTCAGCACAATTAATCCAGATAAAACTCCTTAGCAGTTGTTTCTTGTTTAATAAGCAAGAGGTTTTACTAGAAACAAAGCAGAAAGTGTTGATAAATTAGTGGTAAAAATTGTCAAACCCCCCAAAATATTGAGTATTCCCGACAGTCGTAGGGGATGGCCAATCCAGTTCCCTCGAGATTTACTTGGGATTCATAGTTATTTCTTCAGAGCTTAAAATAAACCCAAAATACTCAGGCCCATATTTATACTTTTTTAGTGCCGCATTTGCGTCATTTTTTGACGCAGAAATGGTGCAAACTTGCAAAATACAATTGTATTTTGCAAGTTTGCGCTGTTTTTGTGTCAAAAAGCGGCGCAAATGCGGCGCTAAAAAAGTATAAATATGGGCCTCAATTTGGATTTCAAAAATACCCCTTCAGGTTTGTAGGTTAAGTGATTCTTCCATATTGTATGTTGGACCTCAATCACTTGATTTTGATTATCATACAGGGTTTCAGAAAAAATCTAAGCACCCAAATGAACAATCACAAAAACATTCAGGATATTAGAAAAAAATGCTATCCGTAAATGTCTGAAAAGTGGAAGGAGCATTACTGAGCCCAAATGGCATGACCCTGTATTTGAAATGTCCAAACGTGAGCCGTCATGATCCACCCCCTTTACTCTCATAAGAATGTGTTCCACAGATTCTACCAAGGCTCCCGAACAATTCTGATTACAAAAATAGAGCTTAAAGAAATAGTTTTAGTGGCCTAATTAAGATATAGGTTATGAAGGCATAAGCAGGGAAGAGCAAGGATTAGGTGAAGTAATCAAATCAAAAGTCAATCTTTCCTGAAGATTAAAGGTATTCATTAGTAAATTAGGAGACCATTCTTCCACTGGACTGGATACTAATGAACTAATACTCTGCAAGAAGCAAAAACCACTGATTACCTTTTTCAGGGAAGAATATTGACACTGAAATGTGGGGAAGTGTTTTCTCATCCAATTTTTCTTTCCTCTCCAGAGTTGGACACTCCTGTTTCCTAACAACCTGGAAGGAAGCCTGAACACTCCTTAAGTAAGTGGCCCTTCTCACCACAATAATGACACAATAATTTTAAATGATATCTTCATTTCTAACTCTGGCAAAGGGCCTCGATTGACCATAGCTCTATTGTTTCTTCTGTTGTCTCAACACACTTGGCTTCCTCAGTCATAGGCAGAGAAACAGATCTGGCTGCCACATAAGGAAAATTTGATTGCTTACTCCATTTTTTCTTATTCCTCTTGTTTAACCAAAACTCAGTGTGCATACCTGTTTCAATAGCTTCACTTAACATGATTGGTCGAGCAGCAGGAACCAGTTCATCCTTGACCTCTTCCTTTAACCCATGTCAAAACAAAGTAAGGAGAGTTTGTTTGTCCCATTGTGTCTCTGCTGCTTCGACCCATTGTGGTTCTGCTGCTTACCATTTGAAATGGGTCACATGTTCCATGACTTTTTCAGAACCTTGTTGAACATCACACAAGCTTCCCTCTGCTGAATTTGCTGGTTAGGTCAACAAAACATCTTTTTGAAATTTTCCAACAAAAGGATATAGTTCTCCAATATTGGGTTAGAAGTAGAGACAAGAGCCATGGCACAGGAAAAGACATCTCCTGAGAGACAGCTTATTATGTAGCCCACATTTGTCCTATCAAGTGAAAAATGAATAGGTTGAAAAGTGCAATGAATTGACAATGCATCCATAAATTCTCTAACATTCTGGATTGCCATCAAACCATATAATTCCAGCTGGTACCTTCAGAAGATTAGAAGAGGCACGAGTAACTGCATCAAGGCTGTGTTCTCATTGCGCAGGGCATCCAACTGAATATTGAGTTGTTGAATGGTCTCTTTCAAGAAATCCAAGACCTGGAGTGAAGCTAGTGATTGTCTGTATCACAGTCTGTCAAGCAATGGCCTTGTAGTGTGAGGACGGATGTGGGAGACCTTGAATCTGAAGTATGGGTGAGCTCTTGGCAACCTGCTGACAGAGAGCACAATTTATCAGTGGATGCCAAACCAAAGAATTCACTTCTGGTGGAGGAAAAGCAAAATGGTGCCAAAAACCTTTAAAAGTCGAATTCCAGAAGGGCAGGACTCAGCAGCGAGGAACACACATGGAACAATAGCAGGAAAAAGAAACTAACTAGGAGCGTGCCTGAATATAAGAAACAGTTATGACACAAAATTCTTCCAATCACCCTTAAACACCTTTACAAGACCAGGAAGAAAAGGGAGAAACACAGAAACTTACTGTCCCCATGATAGTGTGGGAATATAGGGTTAAACAACATTGACGGGCAGCATCTTGGTTTGAGAGATATTAGGGGTTTCCAAGATGGCACCCACCACCACAAAATGCGAAGGAAACTTGCAGCAGAAAACAGCACAACTGCTGGAGCTCATCGCTGCACCCAACAGAAGCCACAAGCCCACAAGCACCTTGGGCGAATCCCATGCCCTGACCTGAGTAAGTGGCAAGCAAACTCCGCTCCCCACACACCACGCATACACAGAAATCGGGTAGCAGCACACATGGAATGCAGAGCGCCAGATACTTGGACTCTAAAAAGAAGTCTTGGCACTCTTGGCAGGACTTGCAGCTGAAATCAGAACAGCTTTAATTGGTACATTTCTTAATGTTGATTGGTCAATTAACGCTCTCTGTAGCAGCTATATTTCATGTAACAAATTTATAATATGTACATTTAGCAAATAATGATGTTAAACCAGATGTGGCTTCCCAAACTTGTTTAACATGAATATAAGTGCTATTTGATGATGCGAACATGGTTCTATTAGTTAGAGATTTTTTCGAAAATATTGCAAACACCCTTAGTAGTATCAAGAGATTTGCAAATCTATAGATGAGATTATGGCCCCAAACCTTAAATAGACACAATCTCACTTAATAGTATAAGGGTAAAATTCTAAATGAATTAGGGAATTACAGTAAATGAGTCCTCTGCAAAGTATATTTTTTCTGCTAATTCTTGTTTCTTCCCCCAGGGAGTGGGGGAGAATTATTAATAGTTTATTTCTTTCTAAATCACAGATTATGGACATATGTTAAATTATTTAGAAATTTCGAAGTGATAACAATAGTCAAAATTTTTACCTGTCTGAACTGCCATAAATACCCCTAATAAAGAAATTAAATATATGTAATGTGAAGAATGAAATCTTTTATTGGATTGGAGGGATATTTGAAGAGGTGTTTCAATCCAGGTACAGATAGAGTTTCAAACACAATAAAACCTGATAGAGTACAACAATATAAATATGAAAGATATACAAAATATGTTACATATGAGAAACATAGAACACACAAAAGTTAAAAATGTATTTAATAAATGAGAGAACATGTTTGAATATGATGGTCAAGTAGTTAAGTCAGTTAACCAATGGCTATCACATATTGTAATAAAGAATGGTATTTCCTGCAAATAAAGTACAGAGGGGATTTGAAATTATTTTTAGCTGGGAACAAAAATGTGTTTTATTATTTTTGTTGGTCCCATGTGAAGTTAGTAATTGGATCGGGAAAACAAACAACTTTTGGCAGATGGCTGCAGCAAATGAAAATTCTGAAAGCATGGAAAACATTCTTTAGGAATACACTTTACTCAATTATTAAGGATGCCAGAGGCTTTTAATACTAGCATGCATCATGGTTCACGCCTTGATATGTGGTTATGAGCAACTGTTAATCGGTCACAGTGATGGAGAAGCCATAATATTGTTTTTGCTTTGAATCCTAAGCACAAGTGGACATTTATTTGCTATTTTGATATTAAGTAGTCTAAAATGTTTCCACGATAGATATGAGTTAACACTAAATATTTAATCTGAATACCAGGAGAAATAAAGATCTATCTGTTATCAAGTGTATTGTAGATTAAATCAGTGGACTTTGTTTGTGGCCTATGCTGAACTTTGGAAAACGTTTGGTGGATCCCCATAGACATACTTAGGGATAAAATATGCAAGTTTGACAATATCCTTTAGGATCTTTAGTGGAACCAACAAAGTTATAGCAATATTACCTTATTTTTTAAATAAATCTTTAATTAATGGAAATTTGTTAACTAATTAAAAAAAACAAAATAATTCTAAAGATGAAGTTAAAAAAATAAATCCCACCAAAAGAAAACATATATTTTATTACAACCTATTTATTAAGAATAGTGATGAATACAAGTATGTAAAATTAATTTTGTTATGTTTTGAAACAATTATTGTTTTAAATTCAAAATAGGATGTTGGGGTACGCCCTTTCTGCAGGGTCATCCACAGAATATTTGCCTTTAACAATCCAATTTTTGTTGAATTCGTTTTTTTGCTTTAGGACTTTATGCACTTTACCACTGCTAAACAGTGCAAACGTGTATGTACTCACTCCCCTAAACAAGGTTAAATTTGTTCACATCTGATTGCTATATTTAACTAACTTATATGTTCCATGTTGTATGACACACCATATGCCCAAGGCCTGTAAATTAAATGCTATTAGTGGGCCTACAGCATATATTGAGCTACCCAACTAGCCCCTTAAAATATGTCCCAGGTCTGCCATTGCATCCTGAATGCAGTTTTAAACTGCCAATAGGACTTGACAGTACACCTTCCATGCCAAGTCTTAAAATCTTCTTTTATTGCAAATATGTCACCCTCGAGGTAGGCCCTGGTAGCCACAGGGTAGGGTGCATTGTAATTGAAAGTTGGGACATATACTTTTAAGTTTGAAATGTTCTGTTAATAAAAAACTCTTAAATTAATTTCTCACTATGGTGAGGTCTATCAGTCCCATGGGATAACATTGGGTTGCATTATTACATTTAATAAGTGCTAAAATTTGATTGGAAACTGGTAAGCATTTCATACTTGGTATCGATGAGGTTGTAAATCAAAATCCTCTCTAATGGTAAAGTCAGATTTTAAATTACCGTTTTGAAAATACCACTTTTAGAAATTTGGCATTTTCCTGAGCTTAGATATTTGGTTCCTGCAGCCTCCCTGGGGTCACATGACTGGGTGTAACTGACAGCTACACATTAGAGGGATTAGTGTAGTGGTCGCAGGATGGGAATGGGTGTAGCTGGGCACAGTCCCACTTGTAAACTGAACAGGTTGTGCTCTGCCTTCACACAAAGGGCTTGTCACCTTCACATTGCATCTGCAGCCAGCGTGGCGCCAGTACAGGGAAGTCAGAAAAGTCCAACCACTTCAAAGAGAAACCTCCAGAAACTTCTCCCAACTTCAAAGAGGGTACTAGTATTAAAATAAGGCCTTCAGACCCACTCTTCAGTTCACTTTCCGGACCTACGGAAGGACTCTCAGAGGACTGCCTGCTGTTAAGGCCTGCTTTGAGCTCTACAAGACTATTTTGCTGCACCCAGACGGACAGCTTTGGTGCCTTACTTTGATCCCTCCAAGGCCAGCACTACTGTTTTAGCCCTGCATCTTCACCTGAGCCCAGGACTACCAGAGTGAATCCAAGGGCTAGTTTGCTGGCCTCCTTTTCAGAGTGACAGTGACATAAAAGGCATGCACTATCTTGAACACTCACCTGGACCCAGCCTGAGTGAAGCCTAATCCCCCAAGGGGTGTCCTCCAGACCTGTACCCTTGGTTGTAGTGCTAAATATGTGCAGACAGCCAAAATCCAAAATATGAACTTAGAAAATTTTTGGCTAAAAACTGGTCCAAGAACAGAGGAAAGACCAGGACCAACCTGCTAGTTGATGTGCCCACGGTGCATCGCTGGCCAGCCTGATTTTGTGTCTGCTCCCACTGCATTTTTTTCTGCAGCAGGAAATCCTGTTAAATGGTCTTTCACCAAAGGAGTATCTGACCTCCTGGAACTGTCTTTGGCTGCAGTTTATTGCCTCTACCGCTGGAGACTTTTGACTTCCATAAAAGTGACTACATTTGAACATAGAAATCTTCACCGCAATTTTGTCCAGCAGCTCCCAGTGATGACTCTCCCTCCTAGGACACCGCCTGCAGCCTTGTGTCACAAAACTTTAACTTCTCAGAACATTTAAAAAAAAATATTTCTTAGTCAGAAGGTAAGTGCTGTGCTAGCCCAACTCTATCTCCATCGCAGTCAGCCATACTTTTTTTACTTAGACCAGGGCTCGGGCGACTAGATGTCTGCAGTTGGCTCTTTGATTTTTTAGGGGTTAGGCCTTACTAAAAAATTTGAAATTTCATAACTTTCGATATACTGATTGGTTATGTTTTGTATTTCACCCTGCCAGGGATTGTGGCTGGTAGTTGGCCAGGGCCCTCAACACAGTCAACAAATAACCCAATTTCTCTCTTTTTATATTACATAGAATATAGTTCTATAACGTATAGTACTTTTCATTACCTATATTTAAAAATATTTTTTCCAATAATTGAATTAAAATTAACAATATTTCATATGGTATTTAAATCCTATGCTTCTATTATTTTGTGTGTGAGGGTGTTGCGGTACCAATGGTTGGCCATGTGTAGTGCTAGGCATACTACTACTTTTTTGCAGCAACTTACACTCAGAATTTCTGAATGAGCAAAAAGTAGTGAACCTACTTTAAAGTGTTGGTTACCTTTGTGAATCCGTCCCAACAGTCTGAGAAAGAGGTAATCTATTTCTTAACCCGCACATTCCTGTTCGTGGATGGTTTGTATTTTTCATGACTGAAGAAATGCTTACAAGCTTTAAATTTGCAGCTAAATCTCAACCTTTTGTTCCTCTAGCCATTACCTTTTTGTGTGTGCCATGAAGTAGCTATGCATAAGGATTTAGGGTTGGGCACATATCTCCTTAATTCAGTGCAGTGTAACCACTCAAAATTATGCTTGAACACCACGAGAAGATAATTTCTGCATTTAGTGCTGATTTTTAGCACACAAAAGTCCTCTCATTTCCAAAATGGACACGAAGATGCTTTTTGGGCAAAGAAATAGCTCTAAATGCAATGTAAAACAAATTGTGAGTGCCTGTCCCTGTTTTGATATGGTTGAAGTCGTAAGCTCCTAATTGGCATATTTAACTTGCACATAGGCTCCTAATGTATAGTATAAAATGTATGATACATGCCACCAGTGGACTGCAGCACTTATTCGGCCATCCACTATAGTGGCAGTGCAAACATGGCTTCAGGTCTACCATTGTAGCCTGACTGGAGCAGTATAAAAACTGCAGTTCAACCAGTCAAAAAGTCAGTTTTTTAAACCCACCATTTCAATATTAACAAGTCAACCTTATGTAAGACGTGTATCACACATGGCAGGGTGCATTTTTTAGATAGGATGTGTAGAAATGTAATGTTAAATGCCTTTTCAATGACTAGCATGCAAAAGCTATATTCACTAGAAGAAGGTATGCTGGCCTATGGAAAAACATATAAGCAATATTAAATATCAATTATGCTATGGTAAAAACCAGCTAGAAACATGATTCAACAACTTCTTTTTAATATTTAACCAATGACCAATGCAATAGTGTAGTTGGATTTTGTTATAAATTTTAAGGAATAATAGCTTTTAGAAAGTT
This sequence comes from Pleurodeles waltl, assembly GCF_031143425.1. Taxonomy (NCBI): domain Eukaryota; kingdom Metazoa; phylum Chordata; class Amphibia; order Caudata; family Salamandridae; genus Pleurodeles; species Pleurodeles waltl. Next base: position 654,522,443 of record NC_090439.1, read on the forward strand.
ATCTTTTACCTGACTGAAACTCCTAGAGGTTAATTTACATGAGTCATCCAACTGTCACAAAGCTAGTGAACAGCCCTTAATATGGTGTGAAAACTGCTCCCGTGGCAGAGAAAAAGGTTGGGGTATGGTGAAATGTGTTTGTTTCTCTGGCAGGATGACCATTTGGACTGTGCCCAGAAACTTGATTTACTTTAAAGGGCCCCCTGTCTTAGGCAGATGTCAGATGATACATGTATAAAGCCTTTCTTTGTTCCACGAGTCAGGTAGGCAAAAATCCCAGTTGGAAGGGGCCTGCCAAACTGTTTTGGAGTGACCAAGGAGAGGGGATGCTCATTACCCTGCCCACACCTGTGGGTGGGCACAAAGGCTCTGAACAAGAGGAGAAGGTTTTCACCATTCTGAGGTTCAGGAGTGAGGAGCACTGGTAGATATTTGCTGTAGGGCAAATGTTAGTAGGGCTACACCTGGGAACGTTTATACTTTTGGCTAGGGAGGGGGCCAATAATCACTACCCACCCACAAGCTTCTGCCAGTTATAAATTGGGCATCCCCTGGCACCCCCTTCTTAAGACTATTGGACTTGAGGGAAGATCAGAACAGGACTGAACCTGCACCCTCTTGTACCCATGACAAATAAGTGGACTACAATAGTTATAAGACAGACATCTTGTTTAAGCTACAGGGATAAGACAAGCTACAGTAGACCTTTTCTGTAACTGCACAGCTGACCAGTTCCAACTGGACCGTCTCTAGACCCTGCTATTGACTTCTGCTGGAGTGAGTCATGACCCTCAAATGCTGTTCCTGACATCCTGGAACTCTTAGCTATGTGTCACTTTACTTAATTAGTTTTCTCCATGTTCCTAAACTTTTACCACAACATTCCTCCCATATTTTAATGATTTGCCAACCTTCCTCCAAATTCAGCTTATCCACCAATGAAACTATATGTTTGCTCGTTTGACTCAATAACAAGGAATGTCTCAAATACTTTGAAATTTCATAAACAAATATTTTGTTTGAAAATATATCTTATATGAGTAAATTATCTTATCTGAGTAAAAAGGCACCCATGTAGTTATGTACAACTGAATGTCATTAAAGTGAAATGGCAAGCTATATGGATGTTTTAGCTAGTACCTTATAAATTACACTGACATGTTTTGTATTGCGATGCAGGATTCACAGTAAAGCACGTAAAACTGAAAATTAAATGCTATAAAGTTTTCTTTATGAATATTCTTACATGTAAGAGTACTTGCCTAAGTGATTTGCAAATGGTGCCTGACAAAGAATTAAAACTGCATTTTGAGTAAGTGTGGTAATTTAAGAGAAGTATAGCAGTTCAGGGAATGGGGTAAGTGGGGGTGTTGTCCAGGTCTCCTGCTAAACGAAACTAGTTATAATAGAAGTTGTGATTGTGAAGGTGGGGATGAACGTGGGGAAGTACGGGTGGGGTCACATTAGTGTTTGCAGGAGGTCTGGGTCTGAAAGGTTGTTGTGTTAATTCAGTTGATTGCCGAGCATACCTCGGCCCTGCAGATTGACATTAGCAAGTTGTTGTTATTTCCTTAACATCTGCATGGTCAAGGCATGTTGCCTTGCACTCGTCTCCAAAAACAGAAGATGTTCAATGTGAAATGCCTTGCTAACATTTCCCAACATTCTCCAAGGCACAGGTCTCTATGTCAAACATTTGAGGAAGTCCTTTAAGGTGGTCAGCTCTCTCACCCAGGCTCACCCCCATTTCACAAATTTCCTCTGGCACAGATGACTGCTGTCTCAAAACAGATCCTCCCTGTGACACGTTTTGTCCAATTTATTTCTGTCTGAAATGGTGGGCAGGCTACCCATCTCGTAGAGTGCTGCCATCTTGAAAGATGTGGGTGGAGATTGATCAATTAGAGAGAGCTGCTCCTCAACACAGATGTCCTTTTCTTCAGATGATTGATTAGACTTGCACTTGCATGGAAGGAGTGTGCAGGTGAGTCAACTGAGGTACATTTAGGTAAAGGGCTATGTGAATGTGGCAAGCACTATTGGCTCCTTAGCTTGTTGCTGGGGTCTAGCAGTCCTCAGTAGAGTCCTTGGAGGAAGGCTGTTGGTCAGCTGTTAAGTAATGTATGATGATGTATGATGATGTTTCTAGGCCCTCTTCTTCCTCCTTTTCTTCTTCAGTAGTAGCTTCTGAGATAGCTCCTTGGTGGAGTACAGGATTTCTTCCTGGGATTGCGTGCTATACTCTGCTTGAAATCGGGCAGCATGACTGTAAGGCTCAGTACCCCAGGACCTGTATAAGATAGATAAAAAAACTATAATTCACTAAACATATTTCTCAAAAGAGTTATTTTTTAATTTAGTCATATGACAATATAGTAAGGTATATGAACTTAAGGGTTGATCCATACATGGAATTAACACATATGTATTGGCATCTTAGCTGCTGCTACAATGGATAAGCCCCTTGATGTAAGCAGATGTACCAGTGTTCTTTTAGACGTTGTGGTAATGTCTCCTCTAATCCAGCAGTGGCGGAGAACACTATTGTGAAACTTGAATCATAAGAGTAAATCATAAGAGTATTGAACAGAGAAGACTAGTGATAGTTGACACAAATTATGGCAATGTAAACATGAGGTGTACCATATTCCACATAAGAAATTAGGAAAAATATGGATACATATGTTAAGGCGAGTACATAGGCATGTGGCTTATTATTCTGTGAGTTTGACTCTGGGGCTTATTTAAAGTTTGATAGAATGAATACTCTGTCACAATGGAGACTGAGGTGGTCATTCCAAGTTTGGCGGTCATTACTGAAGACCTCCATGCAAAGGCCGCCGAAACACCGCCATCGATGACGGATTGAATACCGCTGCATTGCGAGTAACCCACACAACACTGTCAAAAATACATGTAGACTGAAAAAACCCAGCCATCGCCCCAAACAATGGTGTGAAGGAGGCAGCTGCCCCACCACCTCCATCACGCCAAGAATATACCGCCCGCCACAGTACAAGTCACTAATCAGCTTCGCGGATCCCAACACGGCGGCAATCCATTTGCGTCTCAAACCGCTGCGGGAAAAATAGGCACCACCGCATTAACACTGCATCAGAGTGGACAACATCAATACCCAACACCTGAGACACATACACACACCTGGCCACAGCACTACAAAACACATCCCCACACATAACCAGAACCAATTGCAGCTAGAAACTGTAAGAGAGAGAGAGAAGAGCACACTGAAAGGAGGCACAGCACCTAGATACCACAGGCACTGAGCACGCATCACATAACACACCACTGCACACAAACACCACAGAGCACACGCACATACCACCACACAAATTCACAACTACAAACAGCACACCCAGAATCCCTGCACACCATACACCCCCACCCACAACACAACCACCATGACACCACAAAAAAAACAAATTTACAGAAGAGGAGCTCAGGGTAATAGTGGAAGAAATCGTCAAAGTGGAGGCGCAACTGTTTGGAGCACAGGTCCAGCAGACATCCATAGCCCAAAAAAACAACTTATGGCAGAGGAAAGTCAACAGGGTGAATGCAGTGGGGAACCATCTACACACAAGGGAGGACATAAGGAAGAGGTGGAATGACCTTAGGGAGAAGGTACGGGCCATGGCTTCCAGGCATCAAGTAGCAGTCATGAGGACTGGTGGAGGACCCCCACCACCTCTCCCAGAAATGTCACTGTGGGAGAAGATGGTCCTGGCCATACTGCACCGGGAAGGGCTGACGGGAATAGCTACTGGACTGGACACTGGTAAGTCTACTGTACTCACTGGCCAACATTTCTGCGAGCACAGCATGTACCCCCACCACCCTCTCACCCCCTCACATCACCCTAGTGTGCACTAACTCACCATGGACCCTATACCCACCCCTACATGCCACAGCTCCCCACTGAGAGCATTCCCTCACAGCCCCACCTTGTGCATGTATGCCTCACACAGCAGCAAGAACCACAACTACCACAATGTTACACTCCCTACCCTTGCCTGACTGCTACATCCAGATCACTTCCCTGCAATTTCACGTCACACCATGTTACTTCCCATCACCAATAAGTAGTAGGAAGGCACATCAGTACATGGCAATGACAGTAGCAAGAAAAATAGTAAATGTACTCCAAAATAGGCCCATTGCAACTTTCCACTGATGGTAACACAACCAGTAGACTGGTAACTGTCAATGCCATTACTGATCTGCAAATACAGTTAATGACGGCAGACAACCATGTGTGTTACTGCAATAATACCATCATCTGACACAATACCTCTCATTACACAGGTCTCCAAAGTATTGATACACAGAAGAGGAGCCCAGTGACAGAAAGCCCAGTCCTGGAAGCAGGTCCAATAGGGGAGGACTCCCCTGGAAGTCTGGATTCGGACGACGAACCTGGCCCATCAGGCATGAGTGGGTAATCCACCACCACCAGCCTCACCCTGCCCACAACTCAAACCACCTCCCCTGTGGCAACCAGTGCACAGCAGAGCCCACCTTCCAATGCCTGTGTCTCAAGGTCACATCAGTCATCAGTATGCCCCACAGGACATAGGCAGAAGTCAACAATGCAAACATAAGACAATTACGGTCCTGGTGTCAGTCAGAGTGGGGACATTGCACCAGGGGCGCAGGCACAGGGGGCAAAGGCTAGTGGGAGGGTAATTGTGAGCCAAGGGACGAGACAGGTACAGGACACGACTGGCCAAGAGGCCATCTCCAGAGTCCGGGGAGCCTACCAGCAAGCCCACGACAAGATGGGCCAGATACTCACAACCTTGCAGGACACCCAAAGGCTGCAGGGGGAATACCACCAGGAGGCCAGGCAGCAGTGGCAGTCACTCAATGTCACCATGGTCTCCATATTAGGGGAGTTCAAGGCACTCAAGAACATCCTTTGGACATTCTCCACCCAACAGCAGGCCCCATCCAGTAGTCAGTCAACACCACTGCCCTCAACATCAGCGCCTGCTACAGGAATGAAAGCCCAGCAGGAGGACCCACAGGCCACCAGCACCCCTACCCCTGCAGTTGAGGAAGCCCCCGATAAAGAGGTCACCCATCCAGACATCCTGCAGGACCTCAGGAAAAGACCAATCACCCCACTAGGAAGTGATCCCCCTTCTGAACTGTCACCCTTGTGTACCACTGTTAGATCATGTTGGTTGTCCAATGCCAAGGTCACATCTTGCCGAGGCAAATGGATAAATGAACTGTGAACCAAACAGCTGTACCACCCATTCTGATCATCACATAGAGCATTACCCCACTTCTCAGGACTGTGCTAGTCAATACTTAATGAACACCAATTATCACAAGTCATGGTGCATGTGTCTTCATTGTTTGTATTGGCAATTCTGTCACAGGACACCACAAAATACACATGTCTACACAAAAATATTGTCAAAGTCACAGATGTATTGGGATACTCCAGCAGGTGTGTAAGTACATTCATCTTGTTGTAACATGCACTGCCAACTATGCGAACTGGCAACTCAGCATGCAGATTGCAAACAGGGATATCACCTGAAGAGAGGAAAATAAATGGAATGAGGTACAATGTTGTAAGGAATGTAATCCACCGTCATACATCAATAGCAGTTGAACACAAACACAGGATGAGTGTCCTAGCAGCTATGATACACCATATGTCAGGGCCTGCATAGGCATTCACATATGTGTGGGACAGGAAAGATGTAACATCCTCTATTGTACGTAGTCAGGAACATGTACTTGGCACACAGCAGATGACAATGCAGCATGACATGAATACACAGCAGGACAAGACTGATAAGTCCCCCTAACATATCCCCACACAGGCAGACTGAGGTCCCAAGACCTTTAGTACAACTATAAGGCTGTACTGCAATGGCACCAGCATTCCACATGTGTACTTTGCAGTTGTGCATTTCCACTACCTCTCATGGTAAGTCACCTACCCTTCAAGGTTTTTAATCAACATGTAAGGCTCTTGGCCCAACACATACCTTGATGCATGCAAATACTGGCTACAGATTGACTTCAGCAATACATCTCCCATGTGCAGATGATATGCAATGCAGACATACCTGTACATCAATGAAAGTAGTGACAAATCATGTCAGTCCTGTTGTCATGTGCCTCATCCTCATCAGCATCAGAGTCACTGGCCACAAACACTGCTCCATGACCCCTTCCTCCAACAGTGGGATGTGCTGTCTGAGGGCCAGATTATGGAGCATGTAGCTTGCAACAATGATCTTGCAGACTTTCCCTGGTGGGTACTGCAGGTTACCACCAGACACATGAAGACAACTAAGGGGGTCATTACGACCCTGGCGTCCGGCGGTACGTTGGCGGTAACACCGCCAACAGGCTGGCGGTGTTCTGCCAGCAATTATGACCGTGGCGGAAAAGCCACGGCCATACCGCTGGCCCCACCACTTTGCCGCCAGGATACCGCCTGGCGGTCATAATCCCCAGGGCAGCGGTGCATGCACTGCTGCCCTGGGGATTATGAGTCCCTGACCGCCGGCCTGTCCATGGGGGTACACACCGCCATGGAAAGGCCGGCGGTAAGGTGACTTGGGGTGCCCCTGGGAGCCCCTGCACTGCCCATGCACTTGGCATGGGCAGTGCAGGGGCCCCCAGGCATAGCCCCGTTGCGCATTTCACTGCCCGAATTTCGGGCAGTGAAATGCGCGACGGGTGCTACTGCACCCGCTGCACATCAGCATTGCCGCCGGCTCTATTACGAGCCGGATGCAATGTTGATGTGACATTTCCGCTGGGCCAGCGGACGGTAACACTGTTACCGTCCACTGGCCCAGCGGAAATTTCATAATAGGGAGACAGAAATACTGCCGGCAATGGCGGTATTCTGTCTCCCGCGGCCTCAGCGGTCTTTGGAAAAGACCGCCGAGGTCGTAATGACCCCCTAAATCTTTCAAGAGACTGAAGGTCCACTCAATCACACTCCTCATCCGGCCATGTGCCTCATTGTACCTGTTCTCCCCTAATCTAGTTGGATGTCTCACAGGTGTCAGGACGCAGGGCAGGTTGGGGTCTCCGGAGTCACCTGTGTGGAAAAGGCAACATGACCCTAGGTGACAATGCTAGGCAGCGAGCTGACTGTGTTGTGAGGAGAAAAAACATGGAGAGCAGCACACATACCTATGAGCCAGTCCCTTTCTCCCTGTAGCTGTGACATCATTGCAGGGACACTGCTGTTCCTCATGATGTAGGAATCATGTACTGATCCAGGGAACTTAGCGCTCACATGTGTAATGTATTTGTCTGCAAGACACACCACTTGTACACTGAGCAAATATGTACTCTTTCGGTTTCTGTAGACCTGTTCATTGATCCTCGGAGGTACCAAGGCAATGTGAGTCCCATCAATGGCCACAATTATATGTGGGACATTTGATATGTTGTAGAAGGCTACTTTTATAGTGGGAAATTCTGGAGGTAGTGGGAACCTAATGTACCTGTGCACATGCTTGAGCAGGACAACCAGCACATCCTGCAACACCTTACAGAACTGGGGCCGTGACAACCCTGCAGCCAGTCCCACTGTCACCTGAAAAGAGCCTCTCGCCAGGAAATGCAGGACTGCCAACAACTGGACTAACTGTTGGAAGAATGGCATGGGGATTCCTCAAACCCAGAAGGAGGTCTAGCTTCAACTGGGCGACCAGTTTCTTAATGCACAAACGGTTTAGTCAATAGGTCATGATAATGTGGCGCTCTTCCATGATTTCAAGATCTATGAGTGTCCGGTAAATTGGGGCATTCCTCATCACTCTAAAGTGGCGATGTCTGTGCCGAGAGAAAAACAACACTCTCTGAACCTCCCACAATGTAGGCTACCAAGTATGACACACAACAGTCATGAGGTTTTAGTCATGCAAGTTGCCTGTCATGTTGTGGGAATACTCATTACTCCACCCTCCATTCCTAACCAGACAATGTCACATAATTCCTGTGGGAATGGACGTATACAGGACATGTACATTTACACCTTCCATGTGTTCATATATGCTGACAAATGTTGTGACAAGTGTGGTAATGTCACCAGACACACACTACCTGTTTCAATATCCACAATGTGTTACCTAAAGTATGTATTTGTGAGGACATGCAGGTAGTTACACTGTGTGAACTCAGGACAGTAATGTTACAGACTAATATGGCATCCACATGTCCGGCATGCATTGTACAGCAGAAAGTGACTTTGTTCCGCTGGCGGAAGTCATCATGGTGGAGGGCTGTCTGAACCACCATGCAACTCCTCACTGGTTAACATTGCTGTCTATGGGAGACTGGAACCAATGACAATCACCACCTGCGGTGACGGGCATGACCGCTGCAGTCGTAACCGCAGTTTTGTGTGAGCCAGCTCCTGGCATTCGGGCAGAACAGACATCCACTTTGTGTGCTGTGTGTCCTGTCTCTTGGCGCAATGATGGCACGCACTTCTGGGGAAAGGGCCCCAGCCTTCTCAATGGAGGAACTAGAAAAAATGGTGGAAGGGGTCCTCCCCCAGTATGGGTGGTTGTACGGTGCTCCAGGGCAACAAGTCAGTACAACGTCCTTTGTCATTCATTTTGGGTGATGTATGTGTGTGCGCATTGACATGTCATGACTGATCAGGCATGTAGCATGCACATGGTATGTGTGGGATATTGACAGTGTGCATGGTCCATGTTTGTTGTGTGTCGCCAAAGCTTACTTCTGTATTGCTATTATTTACATCATCCCCCTTTTCTCACTGTTTCCCATTCAGGTCAGCGCCCACCAGAATGAAGGGTTATGGTGAGCCATTACCAAGGAAGTGCGGACTCTGGGGGTCCATTGCCGGTGGAGCACCCACTGCAGGAAGTGGTGGGAGGACCAGCGATGCTGGGTCAGGAAGACTGCAGAGGCCCATCTGGGGATGGCCTCCCAGCGTGGGAGGGGTGCATGTCGGACCCTGACCCCTCCAATGGCCCGCATACTGGCAATGGCATACCCTGAGTTGGATGAGCGTTGGAAGGCAGCACTTCAGCCACAAGGGGGTAAGTGTTGACTGTCAGGTGACTACTGCATGGCTGTACATTGTCACTCTCCTTGGACTTGAAAATAACGTAGTCAGATGTGATTTAGGGAATGTACAGTCCTGGTTGTCACACCCATCAAGTTAGAATGTGTGATGGTCGCTATGTTGAGCCATGTAGGATAAGAAGAGGTGGTATGGTGACACACATTCAACTGTAGGTATGGGATCTCTCAAGTATGCTGTCATGTCACTGGCTGCATCCTCCATCTCTACGTGTACTGTAGTAGTACGAGGTGGTCATATTGGCACTGTAAATAGGTAATAGCAGGTATGTTACATGAAGATTACAATTGCTTCACTTCCTAAATCAATGGACCTCTGTACCACATGTACTCCACACATTCCTGTCAGTTAGTTAGTGTCCTCAGTCCCTCTCTGCTAAAAGTTATATAATCCTTGTTGGACTTTTTTGCTTATGTAGGGTCATCCCCAATCTTTTTGCCTCCTGCCTCCTATTTTTCTGATCTGTTGCTGTTGGCTTTTGAACTCTGAGCACTTTACCACTGCTAACCAGTGCTAAAGTGCATATGCTCTCTGTGTAAATTGTATATAATTGATTTATCCATGATTGGCATATTTGATTTACTAGTAAGTCCCTAGTAAAGTGCACTAGAGGTGCCAGGGCATGTAAATCAAATGCCACTAGTGGGCCTGCAGCACTGGTTGTGCCACCCACATAAGTAGCTATGTAATCATGTCTCAGACCTGCTACTGCAGTGTCTGTGTGTGCAGTTTTAACTGTAAATTCGACTTGACAAGTGTACCCACTTGCTAGGCCTAAACCTTCCCATTTCTTACATGTCAGACACCCCTAAGGTAGGCCATAGGTAGCCCCAAGGGAAGGGAGCAGTGTATGGTTAAGGTAGGACATATAGGGGGTTATTCTAACTTTGGAGGAGTGTTAATCCGTCCCAAAAGTGACGGTAAAGTGACGGATATACCACCAGCCGTATTACGAGTTCCATAGGATATAATGGACTCGTAATACGGCTGGTGGTAAATCCGTCACTTTTGGGACGGATTAACACCTCCTCCAAAGTTGGAATAACCCCCATAGTAATGTGGTTTATATGTCCTGACAGTGAAATATTGTTAAATTCATTTTCACTGTTGCAAGGCCTGTCCCTCTCATAGGTTAACATGGGGGCTACCTTTAAATCTGTTTAAAGTGTAGATTCCCTTTGGGAGCGGATGGTCATGTGGAGTTTGGGGTCTCTGAGCTCACAATTTAAAAATGCATCTTTTAGTAAAGTTGATTTTAAGATTGTGTGTTTGAAAATGCCACTTTTAGAAAGTGAGCATTTTCTTGCTTATACCATTTCTGTGACTCTGCCTGTTTCTGGATTCCCTTTCTGGGTCAGTTTGACAGTTGGGCTGGTTGCACCTCACACTAGACAGTGACACAAAAGGAGCTTGGGTGTTGTCTGGATTTCCTGATGAGCCATCTGTGCTAGGAGGGAGGGGAGAAGTGGTCACTTACACCTGAAAAGGCTGTGCCTGTCCTCACACAATGCAGTCTCCGACCCCCTGGTGAGTGTCTGGGGCCTGGCCTGGGCAAGGCAGGATTTTGCATTCACTAGAGACTTTGCTTTGAAGTAGGCCTACTTTAAAGGAGAAATTGGGTATAAGAAGTGCACCCAAAACCACAGACTTTAGAAACACTTCTGGAATCAAGAGGAACCTCTGCCTGGAGAAGAGCTGAATAGCTGAGGAAGAAGAGCTGCCCTGCCTGTGACTGTCCTTTGTGGAGCTATCCTGCAGTTGCTGCTTCTGCCAGAGTAAGAGGGCAAAGACTGGACTTTGTGTGCCTTACATCTTGAGAAGAAATCTCCAAGGGCTTGATTTAGAGCTTGCCTCTTGTTGTTTGAAGTCTCAGGGACAGCAAAGACTTCTCTCTACCAGCACCTGGAGTCTCTGGAGAGACTCCGGCTCTGACAAGTGGTGCCCTATCCAGTCCCTGGGCCCTTGAAAGGAAAGCTGGTGGAAACCCAAGGAAATCGACTTCGGACGACTTCGGACCAACGCCACTGCTGAATCCGGTGTCGCAGCCTGCACCCGACGCTGTGACCTTCACTGGAACGCGACGATCTTCGCAGGCCCGACGCCACTGCAGCCCCGCTGAAGTCCGTGACTCCGTGGAAGTCGCCGCACCACATCGCGACCGCTGGTGTCGACTTGTTGGGAACGAATCCGTCACAACGCCGTGTTAACACCTCATCTAAGCATTTTGTGCTTCTAATCGCTATTTTTGGGTTTAATCTAAAAACTCATAACTTGACTTGTGTATGTTGGATTTTTGTCATTTTGGTCTTGTTTTGTTTAGATAAATATTCCTTATTTTTCTGAACTGTTGTGTTGTCATTTTGTAGTGTTTTTATTGAGTTACTGTGTCTTGGTACAAATACTTTACACCTAGCACTCTGAAGTTAAGCCTACTGCTCTGCCAAGCAACCAAGGGGGTAAGCAGGGGTGAGCTGAGGGTGATTCTCTTTTACCCTGACTAGATAGAGGGTCCTTGCTTGAACAGGGGGTAACCTGAGTGTCAACCAAAGACCCCATTTCTAACAATCCTGTAATGGATGACTTGTGTTTGGGTATGTTCCCTGGCTGAAATTTAGGATTAGTCATTTTGGCAGTTGATTGGCATGTAGGTGTCTTCATTCAGGTGTTTAGGCTGCAGGGCTGAGATGAGTTTAGACATTGCTTGCATGACTTTATTTGGAAATGATTGCTAATTGTTCTATTGTTTCGAAGGCAGGGACTGTTATCTGCATTGTTTGCATGTGAAGTGGATGTGTGGGTTCTCATAATTTCCTCCCTTTCTGTTTCTCCCTCCCTTCTTTTTTCTTTCCTCCTCTGTCCATGTGTGCATTAGCATCATCTGGAGAAGGAGGAAGGGTACAGGCGAGTGGGGATGCAGCAGCCCACGGGACCCAGGAGGCTGGGACCAGCGAAGCCGAGGGGATCAGTGGGTCTGAGGGCGAGGGGAGTACCACGGGGGAGACTGGAGCTACCAACACATCTGATTCAGATTCCTCCTCCGATGGTGGCTCCCTGGCAGTGGCGGACCCTTCTGGGACCACACCAACACCATCATTGTCCAGCACTGCCCTCTCTGTAGCACCCCACCCAGTAGCCCGTGCCCACGCACCCAGGAGGGTGGGCGTCTCCTTTGCCGTAGGCACCTCTGCCCTTGCCCCAGTCAACCCTGCTGCCCTTAATGAGGAGGCTATTGACCTCCTGAGGTCCATCTCTGTGGGGCAGACAACAATTGTGAATGCCATCCAGGGACTGGCATCCCAGATGCAGCAAACAAATGCGTTCCTGGAAGGCATTCAAGGTGCCTTGTCTGGCCTCCAGGCTCTGTCCTCCTCGTTGACGGCAGCTAGTGTCCCTTCTTCTTCTGTCCCCCCTCCAGCTACCTGTTCCCAATCCACAACCCTCTCCCTACAGCTGTCCAAAGCACACCTACAGACCAGCATACATCCACTACAACAGACAAGGTGTGCAAAGACAGTCATAGGCATCACAAACTTTCACACAGGCATGCACACATACAACACACATCTGCAGACACAACAATAGATACTTCCCTCACCACCTCCTCCCTTGCAGTCACATCTGCATTCACACCTGCCAGCACTGCATCATCACACACTGGTCCTACTGCCATCCCTGTCATACCCTCAAACACCACAACAGCAGACTCACAGACACACACCCCGCACACCTCATCCACACACACTGTGACTACTGTCTCTGCCACCTGCAGCACATCCACCTCACTTTCACACTCCACCACAACATTCACTAACACATCTCCCATTCCCTCTCCCTGCATCTCAGCCCCCTCCTCCCAAAAAATACTTATGTACCCAAACACCCACCAAACATTCAGCCACCACAAACATACAGACATTGCACACACCAGCATCCATGTTCAGCACACAGACACGTCAGACAAGCACTCCTTCTACCGCCACTCCTAACCCTCAATCATGTGACCGCCCCTGTGTACCTAAGAAAGTTTTCCTTGCCGCCCTTGACCTCTTCCCTACTCCTCTCCCACCCTGTCTTCCCCATAAGCGGCGTGCCCCCTGCCCATCTCAGGCCCTTCCTCCTCCCATTCCTTGGGTACCCCCTCCGGTGTTTCCTCTGCTCCTCTAACCAGCAAGAATTCCAGCCCTCCCAGTTCCAAAATCACCCCTCCCAAGCCCAAACCTAAATGTGCCCCTTCCACATCCAGGCCTCCCCTACCACCCCGACACCCCTTAGGTGCCTGCCTGTCCCATTGCTGCCCCTATGATATAGAGGCCTATTTGCAGTCAGTTTTCAAGTTGAGCACATGTTTGATGGACAATGTCTCCTGCAGTTGTGGACATTGGACTTGCCATTGGCACATTTTGTATATAGTTTCTTTCTTTTTTATATGAATACATCTACCCACATTACTGTGGTTGGCAAGATGAGATGCTTGTCCTGGTTTTCTTCTACATGGTGGTGTGACATCTGTGTGGATAGGTGTGTGACGTCTGTCTGTGGATTGCATCTGTGTTGTTGCATGCGCTTGATAGATGGTTTGGGCCATGGGGATGTTGTGATATGTGTGACTGCTTGCTTGTGTGATTGCATGGGGTGGTGTGTGCATCTGTGTTTATAGTGTGGCAAGTGTGGATTTCCTTGTATGTAGGTTGTACGTGTTGTGTCACCTATATCATTGTTTGAATGTGTGTTTGCAGCTATTGATTGTGTGTCAATGCTACATGGAGTTCCTGGTATGTGGGTTTGTGTGGTGTCGCACAACGTGTCTGTCTATGCCAATGTTGAGGTGTTTGTGGTCTAGTTATTGTTGTGTGGTTATGGGGTGTGTTGGTGGTGTTGGTGTGCGTTGTGCTGTGTGTTTGGCACGTGTCTGCTTGGCTTTGTGCGTGTATTGGGTACTATGCATTGACGTACGTTGTGTGTGCCTGTGTGTGGCCTTCCCTGGGAAGTATGTGTGTTCTGTGTGGGCGTGTATCACTGCCATTTCCTCCCCTCTGTGCTAGGTATACTTACGGTTGTCGTCTTCAATGTTGTCGGTGGCCCTGAAGCTGTATGGTGAGATATAACGCTGGGAAGACTAGCAGTTTATTGGGGTCTTGGGGTCAGTGGCATTGGGCACACAATTCAGGGGACAGAGGCACAGGACAACAGCGAAGCTGGGAGGACTGCTGTGCGACAGAGGGAGGACAGGCCCAGGGAACCGACTCTCCAGGAGTCGCTCACCATGATCCTGGGAGAATACAAACATTTCTAGGATACGCTGGACCAGATACTGGACAAGTTACAGGAGAACATGCACCTGCAGGATGGACAGTACCTGGGGATCAGGGAGGACTTCAACTACATCAACACCACCATGGTCTCCATTGCAGAGGTGCTGGCAGGCATGGCCAACACAATGAGGGAGGCAGTGGCATCCCACCGGGCCTCTGCCACTAGCCAAACCGATGAACAGCTCTCCACCTCCGCTGCTGCTAGTGGATAGGAGGCCCCGCCACAGGAACAACAGGCCACCAGCACCCCCCCTGCTGAAGGTGAACCTTCCCTGCGATCCAGGCAGAAGCCAGAGACTTTTGCCAAGACCCACGCCAGGAAATAAGACTCTCTTGATTGTCACCCTTGTGACCCACTCTGTCACCCTGTCCACCTTCAACTGCCATTTCTCCCCTTCCTATGCCCCCTTAGACAATGCACCTGTGATACAAATATACTGGGCTCTAACCTGGACGTTCCTCCATCATCCTCCAGCCCATTGCACATCCCCCTCTACCTCCTAGCATTTAAATAAACACCTTCTGAAAAATTACAAGTATGGAGTATGACAAATGATTCAAGTATGTATTTGTTTAACAAGGTTTACACATTGAAAATCAACTGTACAGAAATGTATACATTGACATGACCTGTAGTTGGCTGCAGTCAACACAACAGAAGCGATAGTGGGACACAAATATCTGTAAATAGAAATGCCAAAGGGTACAGTGAGATGCCATAGAAGTGGGAAAATCAGCCTGCCAGTGACAATGTCAAACACAAAACTGTCAGTTAAATGTGAAGCTACACTGTCTTACCTGTGTGTCAATGGAAGTATTGACAAATTTTTGCACTTCTGTTGTCCTCATCCTCATCCTCTGCCTCCTCATCTTCACTGTCCACAGGGACAACTGCTGCCACATGTCCATCTCCAGCCTCATCCTACTGAAGAAAAGGCACCTGGCGATGTAAGACAAGGTTGTGCAACATATAGCATGCCACGATGATCTGGCAGACCTTGGAGGGTGAGTAGTACAGTGATCCACCTGTTAGATGGAGGCAACTAAACCTGGCCTTCAGGAGGCCAAAGGTCCTCTCTATAATTCTTCTTGTTCGCTCATGTGCCTCATTGTGACGTTCCTCTGCCCTTGTCCTGGGATTCCTCACAGGGGTCAATAGTCATGGGAGGTTGGGGTAACCAGAGTCACCTGTAAATATCTAGGGATACCTGTTAGTCAGACACTCACCCTTAGGGCCAACCCCTAACCCATATACCAACATACACTGGGTGGGGACCATGGGCTCACCTATTAGCCACACACTGTGCCTCTAGAGCAGAGCCATCACATATGAGATGCTGCTATTCGTCAGGATAAAGGCATCATGCACAGACCCAGGATATTTTTCATTGACATGGGAGCTATACTGGTCCGCCAGGCACACTATTTGCACATTCATGGAGTGAAAGCTCTTTTGATTTCTGAACACCTGCTCATTTCGCTGGGGGGGGGGGCAAATGCAATATGTGTTCCATCAATAGCCCCAATAATGTTGGGGATACGTCCCATTGCATAGAAATCAGCTTTCACTGTGGCCAAATCCTCCAACTGGGTGAAAACGATGTAGATCCACATGTGTTTTATGAGGGCAGAGAACACTCTGGTCAGCACTATTGAGAACATAGGCTGTGATATTCCTGCTGCCAAGCCCTCTGTCACATGGAAGGAGCCAGTTGCCAGGAAATGGAGCACTGATAGCACTTTCACAAAAGGGGGGATCCCAGTGGGGTGACGGATAGCAGATATCAGGTCAGGCTCCAGTTAGGCACACAGCTCCGTGATTGTGGCCCTGTCAAGTCTGTAGGTGAGGATAATGTGTCTGTCCTCCATTGTTGCCAAGTCCACCAGGGGTCTCTACACGGGGGGATGTCGCCATCTCCTATTCATCCACAGCGGTAGCAATCTATGGGGCAAAGGAGTGAGTAGATGGTCATTATCTATACATTATAACCACTTCAGAGCAATGCATTTTGTGATAGTGACATTAATGTTGTGGGATGTGTCCATAATGTGTATTTGTGTACTGTGATGCAGTTAGGATCCATGGCCTGCCTCCCCCCCCCAGAAATGGGGTCCACCTGTCCTGTATGGAGGTAAAGGTGGAAATGAGATAATTCCGCTGACGTTGTGCGCCGTTGCAGGAGGCAGTTGAGAACAGTCATGCAACTCCTCATTGGTTATCATTGGGGCCTATGGGTTACAATGGCCAATGGTAATATACAACGGCGGTGATGGTATGCACTGCCACGGACATGACCGCCATTTTCTATCTAATCACTCACTTGCTACCTGACCTTCAACAGGAGAGGACCTACACTGCATGTGCTGCTGTGACCTGTATCTGGAACCGACCATGGCTCGTGTCACTGGGGAAAGGGCCCCTGCCTTCACCTCGGCTGAGTTGGAGAGACAAGTGGATGGGGTCCTCCCCAGTACCAACTGCTGTATGGGCCTCCAGACCAACAAGTGAGTACACCATGTGTACGATGCATGGGGCGTGAATGCATGGAGTGATGTGTGTGCCGGTCTCATGTAGGGGGAGTGGGTGGATGGGCCCTGGGAAGCGTGCTGCATGTCTGCTGGGCCATGTCTGTGCATATCGGGATGGGAAGTGGCATGGTGGGCCATCAGTGTAACAGGCAGGACGGTGTGACTTATACCTTTTCCTGTGTGTATTTCCTCTGCAGGTCAGCGCCCATCAAAAGAAGGGTATATAGTGTGCCATCGCCAAGGACATGCGGACCCTGGGGGTCTACGGCAGGCGGAGCACCCACTGTTGGAAATGGTGGGAGGACCTGAAACACTGGCCATGGAAGACAGCGGAGGCCAGCTTTGGATGGCCTCCCAACGAGGAAGGGGTGCCCGTCGAACTCTGACCCCCCTGATGGCCTGCATACTTGCGGTGGCCTATCAGGAGCTGGATGGGCGCTTGGGGGCATCACTGCAGCAACAAGGGGGTGAGTACAGTGCCCTTCATTACTACTTACGCCTGGTGAGGTGGTATCCATGTGGGGGGTGTGGGCCTTGTGGGTGCCCCTAGGCCATGCCTGGCATTGCAGGATAGGTCCCATATTGTGCAGGATCCTAATGTGAAAGTCCTTCAACCAAGCTAGTAGGCGTCCACTACTGGGCAGGGGTCTGTGGGTCTCAGGTATGCTGCAATTGGCGTTAGGTGTCACTATCCATGGGCTGGTGACTAGCATTGTTGTTTGTAGTGCATTGCCTAGTGCGTAGGGCTGTTCCCTGTGTGTGAGTGTGTTGTGTACGCCAAAGGTGGTGTTGTGTGCCCAACTGACCAAGTGTATGCTTTGTCTCTTCTCCCCCCCTTTTTGTTTTGTCACCCTTATGTGCATTAGCATCATCTAGCGGAGGAGCAGAGGTACCAGAGACAGAGGGAGCTGCATCCCACAGGACCCAGGAGGCCGAGTCCACCAACAGTGCGGGCACCAGTGGGACAGATGGAGAGGGGAGCACCACAGTGGAGACAGGAGGGGACAGTTCGGACATGGATATACTGCCTCCGATGGAAGCTCCCTGGTGGTGACGGACACCTCTGTGCCCTCCCCAACTACAGGTACAGCCGCCACCCCCGCATCAGCACCGCCCTCCCAGCAGGCCCTCATTGAGTTTCCCGTACCCACTCACCAAGGAGGGTGGGTATCTCCTTCGCCCCAGGCACCCCAGGCCCTGCCCCAGTTAGCCCTGCTGCCCTGAGTGAGGAGGCTATTGACCTCCTGCAAACCATCTCTGTTGGGCAGTCAACCATTGAGAATGCCATCCAGGGGCTGGCAGCCCAAATGCAACAGACAAATGCATTCCTGGAGGGCATTCATACTAGCTTGGCGGCCCAACAGAGATCAATCCAGGCTTTGGCCTCCTCTCTGATGGCAGCCATTGTCCCTGTTTCCACCCTCCCCCTTTCAACTTCCTCTACCCAATCCCACTCTCCTCACCCCCAACCCATCCTAGGCACACATACAGATGAGCAGGCACCCAGGACAACACACAAGAGTTGCCATGGCAAACACAAGCACCACACTTCATCCCACAGGCACAAACACCATCCAGAAACAGACATTCCAACATCCACTGCCTCCACTGTGTCCTCCTCCTCCTCATCCTTCACCTCCCTCCCAGTTGCATCTACACTCACACCTGCATGCACTACATCCTCATCCACTACCTCCATCACCAGCACTCCTATCAGTACACACCCCTCACTGGCAGTCCCCACCCCCACATCCATGCACACATCCCCTGTGTCCTCTCAAACTGTGTCTGTGCCCCTTCCTCCCAAAGTACACAAACGCAAGCACTCAGACACCCAACAGCCAACCACCTCACAACAGCATCCAGCCCAAGCACCTGCACCCAAACACAGCAGACAGACACCTCCTACAACCACTTCCTCTTCCTCCACTCCTAAACCTTCTCCCTCTACCCACCCCAATGTCCATAAGAAGTTTTTCCTCACCACCATTGACCTCTTCACAAGCCCCCCTGTCCCTCACGTCAGGCTAGGGCAGTCAAAACCACCCAGGCAAGCACCTCAGCCACCAGACACAGTAGTGTCCCCAACTAATGATCCACTAATGATCCCGGCCACCAGCCAGCCAGATGGACAGGGTGCCAGCCCCAAGTGCGTCAAATAAGGGCTAGGAGTCAACCCCAAGTGCGTCAAGGAAGGGCAAGGAGACAGCTCTAGCTGCAGGAAAGAAGGGCAAGGAGGCAGCCACAGCTGCAGGAAGGAGGGGCAAGGAGGCAGCCCCAGCTGCAGGAAAGAAGGGAAAGGAAGCAGCCCCAGCTGCAGGAAGGAAGGGCAAGGAGGCAGCCCCAGCTGCAGGAGATAAGGGCCCTGGTGCAGGGACTCAGTCGGAGCCCCTACCACCAACCATGGTGGTGCAGCCATCCAAGGCTGCAGGGGAAGGGCTGGAGCCTCCCCCCACCACTGCCAGCACTGACAACAGCACCGCCACCAGCAGCAGCAGCCCCGGTAGGCAGCCGTCCGAGGCTGCAGGGGAAGGGCTGGAGCCTCTACCACCACTGCCAGCACCGCCACCAGCAGCAGCAGTCCCAGTGGGCAGCTGTCTGAGGCTGCAGGAGAAGGGCTGGAGTCTCCCCCCATCACTACTAGCAGCAGCACCACCACTGCCAACACTGAACAGCCATCACTGCCGGCGGACAGTGTGCAGTCCTGCCTCCATGGGCTATTGTGTGGCCTGGCCCCTGCAAATCCTGTGGGTATGACACCCAGCTGAAAGACTGTGACCTTGCACTCCCCAAGATCAGCATTACTGGGCGCAATGCCCCCTCCAGAACCAGTGGAAGTAGCCATCTACTCATTCCATCCTCCCCATGATGAAGCTCCCTAGGCACCATGCCCCCCTCCGAATCAGTGGAGAAGCCATCCACTCACCCCATCCTCCCCAGGATGAAGCTCACTGGGTGCAATGCCCCCTCCAGAACCAGTGGAGAAGCCATCCACTCACCCGATCCTCCACAGGATGAAGCTCACTGGGTACGATGCCCCTTCCAGAACCAGTGAAGAAGCCATCCACTCACCCCATTCTCCCCAGGATGAAGCTCACTGGGCACCATGCCCCCTCCAGAACCAGTGGAGAAGCCAACCACTTGAGAGACAGTGGCCTTATACTCCCCAGGACAGAGTAATGGGCATGTTCCCCCTTCAGAGCCAGTGGGCAAGTCACCCACTTGAGAGACTGTGGCCTTGCACTCCCCAGGACAGAGCATAGGGCATGTTGCCCCCTCCAGAGCCAGTGGGCAAGTCACCCACTTGAGAGACTGTGGCCGTACACTCCCCAGGACTGAGTAATGGGCATGTTCCCCCTTCAGAGCCAGTGGGCAAGTCACCCACTTGAGAGACTGTGGCCTTGCACTCCCCAGGACAGAGCATAGGGCATGTTGCCCCCTCCAGAGCCAGTGGGCAAGTCACCCACTTGAGAGACTGTGGCCGTACACTCCCCAGGACTGAGTAATGGGCATGTTGCCCCTCCAGAGCCAGTGGGCAAGTCACCCATTTGAGAGACTGTGACCTTGCACTCCCTAGGACAGAGTGATGGGCATGTTGCCCCCTCCAGGACCAATGGCTTTGTGCCATCTTCCAGCTGAGGTGCCCCCCATTTCCCACCCCCCTGGGTTGCCTTGCTATTTTTGACCTGATGCCCCTGCAGTTTTCTCTCCGTGTTGTTGCAGGAGTGAGGTGGGGCCATGGACTATGTAATGTGGCCCTGTGGCCCACTGACATTGAGGACTGGGCAGTGTCCCTACATTTGTAAATATGTATATGTATGTTGTTTGGGATGCACATATTAATGCTATTGTATCTTAGTACACTCACTTTATTCAATTACTTTTGTCCTGAGGGATACGGGATGAATATGTAATGTTACTGCATCTGGTTGTGTGTATGGTGTTGGGGAAGGAGGTGGGGGTGTTGCGTGTGTGTGTCACTCTCTTTTTCCTCCCTCCCTCCCCTGTTTGCTAGGTGGTAGTACTCACTGTGGTCATCTTCGCCGGCGTTGGTGTTCATAGTGGAGCCGTACGTAGAAGAGCATGGGGAACACATGCAACTTAGGCTCCATGGCGGCGTGGTTCTTCCTTGAGTCTCCAGAGCGAGTCGTTTCCCTTCTGTGAATTGTTTCCGTCAGGCTTTTGATGTCGTTGGTACCGCCCTGGAAAAGGTGGCAGATTGGACTGTCTTAATACAGTGGGCGGAACATTGTCTTCCATCTGGCTGTTGACGGTTACAGCTGTGGTGCTTGACAAATCCACCCTGGTGGTCTGTGTGTTAAAGTGGCTGTCTATCTGAGCCGTTTCTGCCGTAGTCATAACTGCATACTTATTACCGCCCACCTGTTGGAAGTATTACCGCCGCTATATCACTGTCTGCCAGGGTTGTAATGAGGACCATTATTCCTTTCTCCAAGGTCTTAATCAGTTCCTTTGATGTTAAAGCGGAAAGAGTTTGTTGTCAACACTATTTTATGTTAATATAAAAAATACATATCACAACATATGTAAAGATAAATATTATACAAAACACAAAAGAGCACCGGTAAACTTACTGTTGTTCTACCAGCCTCCTGCTGTCTGTGTTCAGTCTTTGTATTGGTACAGTGCTTGGAACAGAAACAGATGTGGTTGAATGTGGTGCATTGGGAGAAAACACAGGGCCCTCAAAGCAGATTAAAAACATCTTAGTTCCATTACTTAACAATCTAGGTTACAATTGCACTATTCTTGAAATCTTAAAAACAATTATCTGAAATTTAATTTTGTTGTTAACAAAAACATAAAAACTAAACTTATGTTTGTATTGCCACGTAGCATAATAGCACACCTGTGTGTCTCATTTGAAAACAGTCTCTGTGTGTTGCCCAGACCAAAATAAAAGTAATGCTACCCTAGCTGTGAGAACTAAAGCACTTATAACACGAACTATCTAAGAGAAAGAATAAAATATGTGAAGACTAATATAAACAGTTTGCTGTTTTCAGTATGGTGGTTTAATGTATATGTATGAGTTAATTAATGCATGTGAGGGATATAGCAAAGTGCCACGAATGGTTAAAAGAGAATAATGTTGGATAGAGGGGAGTAGATTAATATCCTAACCTGATATTATGGTTCTTAGATATAGATAGCGTATATTCCAGGCTAGACATATGGGGGAGGAAGAATTTTTCTCAGGGGTTATAAGATGATAACTAAATTCAAGCCTGCCTCAATAAATAGCCTCTGTTTCCTGATTCCTGGAAAAGGTTTCCATTACCCACCGTCTCTCATCCTGCCCTTACTTTCTAATGTCTCCCACTGTGTGTATTTTACCCTTAGTGGGTGTAATGTTCTAATAGCCATATAGCCTTCTGATGCAGGTTTAACCAGTTGTTAAAGGCCCTCTCCCTTGTTATGAACCCTCCCTTGCAGCTTGGGCCTCTAACTCTGGTTTAAGCCTTTAACAACCAGTATCGCTCTCGACAGCAGGCCATGGGGCAATATTAAAATATAAGGCCTGTCTGGCTGTGTCATGAAGTATGGGGTATGGTAGTGAGGAAGTCCAGGAGTAAGAGGGTAGAATTTAGGCTGTGTTATGTATTTATGTGCTTGCTGTGCAAATGTGTGTCAGGTGTGTGTGTGATTAACTTCAGGTGTAGACTGTTTTCCTATTCATTTGTATTCAGAGATGTCCACCCTATGGCGAGATCTCTACAAATAGGCAGAAGGTAAAATATGAGTGTAGAAATACAAGTGGAGGCTCTAAGTTGTACATCCAGTAATAAGTGGCTCTACTCATTTATTTGAGGGGCTGAAGACTCAAATGTTTACCTCTAAGTGTAAATCTACTCACAGAAATGGTGAATTCTATCTGTGAGAAGATTTATACCTAGGTGAAGGTGTATATCTACATGTGAGGAGATTTAGACAAGCAAACTTGTCTTTGTGAATTGGTCCTCTGTTGCTATTCAAAAAGCTAGTCAACAGGGCAGCAGATAAAGGTGGGGAGATAGTCATTGGGAACACAGAGAGATATTGCAGGGAGATTAATATTCAACTAGCAAATACAAACTG
Source organism: Pleurodeles waltl (assembly GCF_031143425.1). NCBI lineage: Eukaryota > Metazoa > Chordata > Amphibia > Caudata > Salamandridae > Pleurodeles > Pleurodeles waltl. Next base: position 654,545,507 of record NC_090439.1, read on the forward strand.
TTACCAAAACTTGGTTTTGACCCTACAAATGAGAACAATTCATTGATTAAGGACCATATGAAGAAAGGTCTGGACCTTGGGTTTTTGAGTAAAAATGAGCATGTGTTGTTGAGTTAGAACCATCAACACATCACTATGATCTATACTCTGTCAAGGTTGCATAAAAGGTTGCCCAGTCAAATGGGTAGGCCCATAGTTTCAGGGTGTGGTTCCATTTCTGAACCTTTATGTCAAAGCATTGACTTTTTTCTCAAACCTCCTGTCTCTTCAAAGAGACATCATGCCAGAGATAGTATGAATTTTATCAATCAGGTAGAGGAAACTGATTTTGATGACAAAGCATACGTAATGGTAACAATGGATAATCAGCCCCTCTATAACAATATTCCGCAAAAGGCAAGCTTTAGTGATAACTGAGGAAACCTTAGACCGATGTGGGCAGTCACACAAGGTTCCTTCTTGGTTTGTTGTTGCACTAGCTAATATTGCACTGGATAATAACTATTTTAGATTTGACAATGATTTCTTGTTAGAAAAGAAAGGAATTGTTATGGGAGCAGATTTTGCCCCAGACCTGGCAAACATCTTTATGGTTGACTATGAGGAAGATACTTTTATTCCACCCACAATCCTTTCCACAAAAACATCATAAAATGGATGAGGTATATTGACAAAGTTTTCCTGATTTGGCAAGGCTCTGAATCCAGATTACAGGACCTAACATAAACTTTATTCTTAACCATAATCATATGTAAATACTATTCCTAGACCTTTGGGTAAAAACTGATTGAGGTAAGATCTTTACATTCCTCAATAGACAACCAAGAGAAAGGAACTCATTACTCCAATTTCAAAGACACTACCCCATGTGTTTGAGAGGTATTGTCCTTTTTCATCAATTTCTCTGTATTCACAATAACTGCACCAGGAGGGAAGATTTTTCTAATGAATTTGGCCCGCTCAGAGAATGTTTATTAGAGGAGGCTACCCCAAGAGGCTGGTGATGCAGACCCAGAAGAGAGCATGGTATAACTCGAGGAGCTCCTAGAACCACAAACATGTAAGACAGGGCAACATGTCTGATTTATGCAACCATTTTTAGTGTATTAAGTAATAACATCAAAGGGATTGTGCACAACCACTGGGACCTACTCAATGATCACCTCTCTAGTGCTGTTAAAATGCCTTTTTAAAAAATAAAAATTATATAATCTGAAGGACAGTATAGATAGAGCTGCTTTACCAAAACGAGCCAAAACAACCTTAAATGTGCAACGGTGACTACCACAGCTAGTTGGTCAGTAAAAGTGTGGGCTGTGTCTAGCTTATCCAAATATCAATAATACAAAAACCTTCAGCTATCAACATGTGAAAAGAGATCTGAAATACTTTGCTAACTGCAATTCTAAACATCAATGTATGCTATTTGGTGTCCTGACTTAATTTACACTGGCCAGACCACACAGATGCTGTGTCCTACAACAAAGGAGCAGGATCAAATATGGAGTAATGAATGCACCTCTAGTGGAACATTTCCAGTCACTAGCACACTCAGAGGTGGATATCAGGTGGCAAGTTATCTAGCAAATACAGCAGGATCCTGGAGAAGGTGACCTCTCCAGCCTTATCTTGAGAATAAAACTCAAATGGATTGAACAAGTGAACTCAATAGCCAAAAGACTCAACAATATAGAGGAACTGCAACAGGCCGATTTCTTTTGACGTAAAATTATATACAATTGTACATTGACTGCATTATTTCAAAAACAGCAAACAAGCTTTTGTGTTTATTCATGGTTCAATGAAATATGTTATCCACTGGACCTGGCAACAGACCACTCTTTTTTGTTGCATGATCATACCACACCTTGAACAGGCTGAACGTTAGCGAAATTTTGTGATGAGTAGATGACTCATCCCAATATATTATTAGGTGGTTATATACTGATTCCAAGGTAGACATAGTGCTAGGAGTGGCCAAGCTATGTATCTTACGTCACTGGAAATCTCCCAATCCTACGACAATAGGTGAGTGGCATGATATCTCAACAAAGCTAGCTTCACAAGAACATGTGGTCTACTAGTTAAATTACCAAATGATTAAATTCAATGAGATCTGGGACACTCTCTCATTTGATGATGTAACATATCTCATGGTCACTTCGGTGTTCTGGAGGTCCACTGTTTAGAGCCTTTGAACCAAATGATGATGGCGGAACCTTGAACTACTCATATTCTCATGTTCAAACATGTTGACCAGGGAAAGCCGTCCAATTTGTTTTGAAATGTAGTGCCAGAGTTAAATGATGATACCTCTCGTATTTACATATGGTTGTTTGTAAACTTGTTTATTTTGTTTCCTAGAACTCTATAGTTTATTGCATTATTTTCTTTGCATGTCTTGTGTGCCGTATATGTTTGTTGATATATACAAAAAATCTAATAAATATACCTAAACAAGTACTGGTTCCCTTCCCAATGAACAATGGATTTGAGAACACCAGGATGGTCCATACTTTTTTTACCTCTATATTAGGCCCTAGGTCAGATTATTTCTGACAGTGCATTATTTTTTGTGGTACACTTTCAATCTATGGTTACTGTTTCATTTAGTCATCCTTTAGCCGATTTATTTTGCATTAAGACTTTTTTGGTCAGAATGAGTTCTTCTTTCATGTCTACTGCATTTCGAATCACAAACTAAACTACAATGTCATGTTATACCACTAAGGCCCATACTTATAAGTGGCCTTGGCCACCGCACCAGCGGCACAGGCTGTTAACCCATATCTACAAGGCCACACAAAACCACTTTCTATGGCTTTTCATGGCCTTGAAGATATGGAGTAAGGCAATGCAGCATAAGTCTCTGTGTTGCCTTAATTTGCGTCAGGGTGGCATTTCCATGGGTGTTGCGTGGGTGTTCCCAAGCAATATCAATGGATATTTTTTTAATTTTATTTTTTAAAGAAATTGTATTGAATTTTAAATAAACCAAATGCAAAAATACGCATCTGGATAATGAGTATGGCAGTCATAAAGCACTCCAGCACAGTAGTATATGTCTGCATGCTAACTATGGCAGGATGTAACAATGCCTAGGTGTGCCTGTGTCTGACGTAGAAGAAGCTAGCTCCTCCTGAGAGAGGGAGCCAGCTCCCCTAATCTATATTATCACAATCATTCCAAAAAGCAACGAACTCCCTCTTCCCCACTACCCCTCAACTGCACCCCAATGATGTGTGCCCCTGTTCCCCATGTGTATCTACCTACGTCCGAAGCCACAGCTGTACAACATGTCTAGTATATCTTAGCTAGTGCACCATACCATCCATCCACTGGGGGAGCATAGACATGAGCGTTCCACAGTCTCAGCACCTTCCTTTGTGCCCACACCTTCTAGCGCCTCTGCGAGAAGGCCATGTTAACTCTCCAATGGAGTCCCGGGGTTTGCTTGCTAGAAATGATCTACTAAGGCCTTCCAAGCCCTGGCTGCCTCCAAGGTGCACCCTCCTCTCCGGGCATCTGGAAGGCGAATAGTCCCCTCACAGGCAGCCCATCTAATAATTTCCTTTAGCCATATACCCAGGTAAGAGCCACAAGGGTTCTTCCAGTTTCTGGCCAACCCCCTCTTCACCAGGACAAAAGCCAGGTCCAGAAACCTGCTAGATATCTTGGTCTTGGCATTATGAGGAAATGTGTGTAACAGGCAGGTGATGGGGGTATGAGGGAGAGGGCATTTCGCATCAATAATTGAAAAGTATTTATTAATTCTGATAGGCGTAAATTACACCCTGTGGAGTAGATAAAAATTAATGAGTCGAAACAGGGCATTCCATTTGGCCTTGTGCATATATTCCAGTCTCTCCATGGGACGGTCAATATTTTGCCTCAATCTACGGTACAGACAAGTCACTGCTTTGTAGGTGCCTGCAGCCGTCATTAGAAATGAACAGCCGGTGGATGGACTCGGCTTCGTCATACCTCGCCCCCAATACTTTCGGATAGCTGTCATGACTGCCCTAGCAGGAGAAAGTGACCACACAGTAGGTTTTACAAGTGACTGAATTCTTCACACAGGAGGAGGACCTCCGTCTTAAATAGATCCCCTACAGTTAACACTTGTGCCTCAATCCACTCTGCCAGTCCACACCAGCTCCTGCCATGTGGCAGTTCCCGAAGAAACAGCAAGTCAAGGGAATACAGGATCGAAGTCCGCACCTTCTGTTGACTCCTAATCCAGCAGCGTTGCAGGGTCTGTGTCTCCCGAGCATCAGCAGCCTCCTGGCATGTGACCCTAAGCACCAGTCAGGCCAGCCTCTCATTTGACACCTTCCCAGATTTACAATGTTTTGTAAACTTGGGAATAAAAAGCCATTGTCACCCCCGGGATGGCTTAAGAGTGACAGAACGGGGGGAAATATCATTGTGTCACCCCCTTTTTTCCTCTTTCCAAGTGTGGCAGCCCATTGTGAACCAGCACAAGGAGAAAGGACAGAAATGAGCCCTATCTTGTAGATATGGTGCATTTCTGCCCTTTCCCAGTGATGCAGGATGGCTCAGCAAGGTACTTAATGCGCCACCCTCGGCCACGGGCCTTGTAAATATGGTCCTAAATTAGGTTCAGACATGTTAGACACTTCTTGAGGTCATTTTCAAACTATGCTTACTTGTTCCGATAATCTTCTAATGTGCCTTTTTAATAGAAAGAGTCTTTCATGTCTGTTGTCTAAAATCACTAAATAAACAACAATGTTGCAGTATGCTCGCCTTATAATGACACGATTGGGCTCAATTTTTAAATTTAGGCACAATGTGTCATTGTGTTTGTATAGATATTTTTTCATGCACTGGATACCTGATTCATTTGGGATTGCTGCATGCATGCAGCGTGTCTGAAGAGAGCTATAATTAGAGCGCATGCACGTGGATGGCAAGGACACTGATCCAATCAGTTAAGAGGGAGCGGGGAGTTCCTTCTGCACCCACTTTATGGCGGGATAGTTTTGATGGTTTTTATTTTTCAGAAATCTCATATTTCTTTAGACATTCTCCTGATTTTCAGACTCTAGCATCAATCAACCAACAGTGACTTGTTACTGTTTCTTGTTCATCCACTAAGAATTAGTTTATATGACTGCAACTTTTGCAATTTTCTCAGAACAACATGTATGAAAAGGGGCACTGTATTGCTTTTAGTGTCCGATACCTATTGGATATTTATAAGCCCCTACCACCACCTAATGCCACATTTGTGTGAATTATTTTAACGCTAGTGTAGCATTGAGGTGGAATTTCCCACTCGCCATATTTTCAAAAAGGTGCAATGCTTGCATTGTGCCACTTTGTAAACCCTTGCTCCCCATTATGCATGATCCAGGTATAATGTATGCAAGGGTGGTGTTCTACCATTAGGGGGGCTGACAAAATGGTACAAGGAAATCTATGAGATTCCCTTCCATCATTTGTTTTGGCAATTTTAACGCCTGCTCAAAGCAGGTGTTAAAAGTGTTCATAACATAATTTAGAATGAGCCACTATGTACTCTGCAGGGGTAGCGCCACCATTTTGATGCTACTCCTGCAGAGTACATCAATAGTGTCACATAAAATTATGCTATTGCCTCCTACCATGCGCCATGGTGACAACTATTTTAAAGATGTCACACACATGAGGGCGGTAGGGGGTGCTAAGGGGCACAAGAAAAGTGACACTGCACGGGGTGCAGCGGCACTTTCCTTAAATCTGCCCCTATGTTCATTAAGCCTGGACAGATTTTTCAACTCAAGCAGCACCCTAGTTCAATCCCATTGGCACCATGTTGTTCTTAAAGATAATTTAAATGATATCAGATCTGGTCCGGGACTATGTAATGGAACTGAGGTGTATGGTTAAGCCATGTCTTGACAGAATGGTCTCTCTGTGATTATGATCAGTGTATCAATCAAATTAAAGTTTAGTTTGTTCAAGGTGAAAATAATCTTGGAAAGGAACACATTGGCTCCTGGTGTTTACATTTTATGGTACTATTTAATACTACAGTAAATTATCCCACAGAGCACGACTACACTTGCGTTTGGATTTACATAGAGTGAAGGACTGCCTTTTTGTTTAGCATTTTTTAAAATATTTTTTAGATACATTCTTAGGGTTTTATGATTCGATGGCCATTACATCCACTTTTAATTGTTGTGGTAAGTGCAGCATGCACACTTGGGTATTACATTCACTGTGGTTCTTCAGGTTGCTGAGATAAATAGTCATCCTTAACTATTTTTGTATGTGCTCAACTAGTCCTGATGAAGTTCCCCTCATGAAGAATAACCTGTAGATTTCAAAACATGATGCTTATGGTATGTAGACTGACATTCATTGTTATTCTCCAAAATAGTACTCTAGATATAAGCCAAAATTGGAATGATTTTGCAAATTAGTTTACAGTGTTCTTTTTTTAATTTGCTCAAAAATCTCACTCAGTGTACTATTTGTTCCACATGTCATGTTCACTGCACCATCCACTGGATCATCTACAACTTAATTGTTGTACAGCAAAGATTGAGAATAGTACATTTTGGCATCATTATATTACGTGTGTGTGTCGATTGCTTATGCTTAAAGTGCCCAAGCTTAGGGCTTCCTCCAAGGGAACCATTGTCTCTTTATACTATTGATTACCCTGGCTCATAGGAATACATGTTTGACAATAGCCTTTTCAAGCCTGGGGCTTTAAAATGGAACCCATAGGCTTCCATGTTATGCACCATGACCAGACGCAAATACATCTGAGTACACACAACTATCACACATTGTCTGGAGCTACACGTATTCACCATGTAGGCCAAAGGTGAGTAAAGTACACAGCAGAGGAACTTTACATGAGTGTGCTGGTGGGAACCGCTCCAGTGACACAGGTCCGTACCATAAATAAAAATAAAAAAGTATGATGAAATAGTCCAAAAATGTATTTCTTTACTTTATTTAAATGTTGATATTTACTTCAGATATTTGACCTTTTGACCTGTATAAAGGCCTGTTCACCATGAACACAAAAGTGTATGCTGCCACAGCTGTACTGGTGTCACTTATCTTCAGGTAAGGGCAGTAGCTCTCTACCACTCTGAGGGGTGAGCTTGGTGCATCCCTCCCAGTCTAACAATACCATATTATCATGGCACGGGCCCAGGTCATAGCACACATGCATGATCAATGGTCGCTCATGACTAAAAATCAATACCAGAGCTCCACATAGCCATGAAGCTGGGGCCTTCAGGGGAGGGATTCACATCCATCACCCTGCAAGGGACTTTTCCGTCTCAACAACAGCCTACCAAATGGTGACAATTCCTTTCAATCTTTAACCTGAGCATATCAACATTGTTTATCAACACAATATGTCAAAAAAATAATAATGCAAACATGTCCAGACCGCTCATTAGAATCTGGGGTGAGCGGCAACAGTACAAATTGAGACATTTGTGGCAGTGTGATGGTTAGCAGGTAACGTTATTACTGGCATTTGGCAGCACTATCAGCGAAGTAGGTGTTGCAAGCTGCAGTGGCCTTCTGAAAAATATCTTGGGCCCTGCATTATTCTTTTTTAAAGTAAGCACTGGGCTAAAGCATCTAATTGAGTATTATTGCTGACTATTCTCAACATATCTAGACATGTGGCTTCTAAAATGTATAAAATTATTATAAACAAGAACCACTCCAGTATAAATGAGCCTCGAAACCCAAGAATACTTAGAATGATGAATTATCAAAATGATTGTCTGTTGTCAGAAGCAGGGCATGTAATATTTTTGTTGAGGCTCAATTTCATTTGGCTACATTGATTTCTCTGAACTTTGCTGTTGTTTGTGGACACAATTTAAATTGTTGAAAGCTAACCTTTCAGAAAATTGTAATGGCTGCCACTGTAGAATATGTATTTGTACCTCAAAATAAGAAATATGATTATGGACCTCATTACAACCATGGCGGTTAGTGTTAAAGTGGCAGGCCGGCGGTAATTACCACCAAATTATGATGATGGTGGATAGATCTCCGATAGACAGCCAATGTACCACACTGACCGCCAGGGCGGAAACAACAGGCACCACGGCGGTAGCCGCCTACAGCCAGGTGGAAGTCAATGTTCCGCCCACCATATTATGACCCAGGAAACTGCCACCTTTTCCAGGGTGGTACCAACAACATTAGAAGCCTGGCAGAAACAGACCTCAGAAGGGAAAGAACTCACCATTGGAGACACAGAGAACAACCATGCAGCCACGGAACCCGAGCTGCATGTCTTCCTCATGGTCTATTACATGCTGCTCCACCACAAACACCAACAAAGGCGAAGACGACGACAGTGAGTACAGCCACCTAGCACACAAGGGGGGGAGGAAAAGAGAGTGACACACACACACAAATGCACAGCACACACACACCCAACACCATACACAATCAGCTGCAGTACTAAAACATATTTACCCCATACCTCGGATGAATAATGCAAGGACAAAACGATTTTGAAATAGTGAATGTAATGAAAGCAACACATCAAGATAAATAAGTCAGGCAAGACAATACAGTAGATATATACATGTGTACATAAAAAGGGACACAGCCCAGTCCACAATGTATGTCGTCCACATGGCCACAGGCCAAATTCCAAGGCCACACATGGCAACTGCCTCAAGATGGAGAGAACACTGCAGGGGCATCAGTTGGTAAATAGGCAGGCACCTCAGGTGGACAGGGGACGGGGGGCACCTTAGCCGGCAGATGTAACAAAACCACTGGTTCTGAAGGGGGAAACATTCCCTGTGCTTGGTCCTGAGGAGTGCAAGGCCACAGTCTCTCAAGTTGGTGACTTGCCCACATACTCTGGAGGGGGCAACATGCCGTGTGCTTGGTCCTGGGGATTGCAAGGCCACAGTCTCTCAAGTGGGTAACTTGCCCACATGCTCTTGAGGGGGCAACATGCCCTGTGCTTGGTCCTGGGGAGTACAAGGCCACAGTCTCTCAAGTGGGTGACTTGCCCACATGCTCTGGAGGGGGCAACATGCCCTGTTCTTGGTCCTGGGGAGTACTAGGCCACAGTCTTTCAAGTGGGTGACTTGCCCACATGCTTTGGAGGGGGTAGTATGCCCTGTGCCTGTGCCTGGTCCTGGGGAGTGATAGGCTACAGTCTCTTGAGTGGTTGTCTTACCCACTGGTTCTGGAGGGGGCATCGTGCCCTTTGCTCTTGATCCTGGGTAGTCTGGGGTAGGTGGGTGTCTTACCCACTGGTTCTGGAGGGGGCATCGTACCCTGTGCTCTTGATCATGGGGAGTGCAAGGTCACAGTCTCTCAGGTGGGTGTCATACCCACTGGATTTCCAGGGGCAGGCCACACAGCAGCCGATGGATTACATACCATCTGCCTGCGGTGACAGCTGCTCACTGGTGGTGGTGGTGGTGCTGCTGCTGAGGGGGAGGCTCCTGATCATCCCCTGCAACCTCGGACGGCTGCTCAATGGTGGTGGTGGTGAGGAACCAGGAAAGATAGAATCCCTACCCGGGGTCTTCTTCCCAGCGGTGGTGGGACACCCTAGTCCTCAGGGTCAGTTTAGCAGAGAGTACACAAATCAAGAGGAGTCACCAACTGGAGGAATAAAGATAAGTTTATTACGTGGATTATAGCTCGAGCTAATACAGAGTCCCAGGACAGTCAAGTGACTATCCTACGGAGGCTGCCCCTTCACTCTGGGGCACCCAACCTTATATACACACAAAACTGCTTAGTCAGAGGACAACTCCACCCCTAGCGTATTCAAGGTCCTCTGCGGCCTTCGGAATATTTCAGGGATACACGTGTGGTGGGAGAAGGTACAGATGCAGCTGGTAGGAGGTGGCAATGACCTGTACGAACCTGTTCTGGCAGTTACAGATTAAGCACAAACATTCTCGGAACTACGGTTAGAACAAGTCAATTACAGCGATAAGCAGATTGCAGCCCAAGGCTGTGAACACAAGGTCAATCATCAAAGTTCAGGAGGTTTGTCGAGCACATGGCAACATAATAAAGATCAACAGATGCCTAGCAGCTATGGTGTATGATTAACTCTATGTACATTTTCTCAGTGGTGCTGCTGCTAGGGGGGGCTCCTGCCCATCCCCTGCAACCTCGGATGGCTGCACAACCATGGTTGGTGCTGGAGGCTCCGTCACAGTTCCTGCCCCAGGCCTCTTGCCCTTCCTGCCTGCTGATGCTGGCTCCTTGGTTTTCCTGGCAGCTGGGGCAGGCTCCTTAGTCTTCCTGGCAGCAGCTGTGGCAGGCTCCTCAGTCTTCCTCCTTCCGGCAGCTGTGGCAGGCTCCTTTCCCTTGAGGCTGCCAGGTGCAGGCTCCTTCACCCTTAGGACATGTGCCCTGTATCCTTTTCTACCACTAGTGGGTGTGGTGACGACTGGGCCTGTGGACTGGGTGTCTGAGGTGCTTGGCTGGGTTCTTCCCACCCTTGCCAGATATGCAGGACGTGGGGAGAGGTAGGGAAGAGGTCAATGGTGGATAGGAAAAGTTTTTTAGGGACATTGGGGCGGGAAGAGGGAGAAGGTTTGGGATTGGAGGAAGAGGTAGTGGTTGTAGGTGGTGTCTGTTTGCTGATTTTGGGTGCAGGTGCATGGGCTGGATACTGTTGTGAGGTGGATGGCTGTTGGGTGTCTGAGTGCTTGAGTTTGTGTAGCTTGGAAAGTGAGGGACAGACACAGTGGGAAAGGACACAGGGATGTGTGCATGGCTGTTGTGGAGGTGTGTGCAGTGAGGTGTGTGTTCTGCTAGGTGTGGTGTTGATGCTGGTAGTGGATGTTGATGTAGTGCATACAGGTGTGAGTGTAGACGAAACTGGGAGGGAGGTAGAGGAGGAGGAGGAGGGGGAGACAGTGGAAATAGTGGATGTTGGTGTGTCTGCATCTGGATGGTGTTTGTGTGAGTGTCTGTGGGATGAAGTGGGGTGCTTGTGTTTGCCTGTGCCACTCTTGTGTGTTGTCTTGTGTGCATGCTCATCTGCCTGTGTGCTTGGGATAGGTTGGGGTTGAGGAGAATGGGATTAGGAAGAGGAAGTTGGAGGGTAGAAACTGGGACAATGTCTGCCATCAAAGAGAAGGCCAGGGCCTGGATTGATCTCTGTCGCCAAGCCAGTGTGAATGCCCTCCAGGAATGCATCAGTCTGTTGCATCTGGGCTGCCTGCCCCTGGATGGCATTCACAATGGTTGACTGCCCTACAGAGATGGATCTCAAGAGGTCAATAGCCTCCTCACTCTGGGGAGCAGGGCTCACTGGGGCAGGGCCTGAGGTGCTTGGTGCGAAGGAGATGCCCACCCTCCTGGGTGAGTGGGCATGGGCAACTCGATGGGGAGCTGCTGGGAGGGCGGTGCTGGTATAGGGATGGCGGCTGTACCTGCAGCTGGGGTGGTCACAGAGGTGTCCACCACCACCAGGGAGCTTCCATCGGAAGAGGTATCTGTGTCAGAACTGCCCCCTCCAGTCTCCACCGTGGTGCTACCCTCACCCTCTGTCCCACTGGTGCCCTCACCATCGTTGGACTCTGCCTCCTGGGTTCTGTTGTATTCAGCTCCCTCCGTTGCTGGTGCCTCTGCTCCTCCACCAGATTATGCTAATGCGCATAAGGACAGAGTGACAAAACAAGAAGGGGGGTAGACAAAGGATACACTTGCTCAATGGCTGCACCAACACCACTGTTGGCGTACACAGCACAGTCACACACAGGGAACAGACCTACGCACTATGCATTGCACTACCAGTGATATTGCTAGCCATCAAGGCATGGGGAGGGGCACACATCGCCAAAAGCAGCACCCTGTGACCCATGCAGCCCTGACCAGTAGTGGATGCCTATGAGCTGGGTAGCAGGATTTTCTCTTCAGAACCCTAGCCACCAGGGGACTTATGCTGTAATGTCAGGACAGGCCTAGGGGCACCCACTGACACACATCCACCACCCAGGTACCACCCCACCAGACATTAGTAGTAATGATGGGCACTGTACTCACCCCCTAGTGACCGCTGTGATGCCCTCAAGTGCCCATCCAGCTCTGGATAGGCCACCACTAGTATGCAGGCCATCAGGGGGGTCAGGGTTTGATGGGCACCCCTTCCTCGTTGGGCGGCCATCCCTAGCTGGGCCTCTGCCGTCTTCCGTGCCCAGCATCTCAGGTCCTCCTACAGTTTCCGACAGTCGGTGCTCTGTCTGCCGTAGAACCCCTGGGTCTGCACATCCTTGGCGATGGCACACCATAAACCCTTCTTTTGATGGCCACTGACCTGCAGGGGAAATACACACAGGAAAATAGAATTAGTCAAACAGTCCTGCCTGTTACACTTATGGCCCACCATACTCATTCACATCGCTATTTGCACACACATGGCCCAGCACACAACCAATTTGCCACACAGCGGACATCCTCCCACCCCCTTACATGAGGCCTTCACACACCACTCCATGCATACATGCCACATGCATTGTGCCCACAGTGTACAGTCACAGTCACCGGTTTGTCTGGAGGCCCATATAGTAGTCTGTACTGGCGTAGGACCCCATCCACCAGTCTCTCCAACTCCGCCGCAGTGAAGGCTGGGTCCCTTTCCCCAGTCACACAGACCATGGTAGGTTCCACACACAGGTCACAGCAGCAGTGTAGGTCCTCTGCTGTTGAAGATCAGGTAGCAAGTCAGGAATAAGATATAAAATGGCGGTCACGTTTGCGGCGGTGCATACCGTCACCGCCGGTGTAGATCACCATTGGCCAGTGTAACCCATATGGCCCTATTATACCAGTGGGGAGCTGCACGGCGGTTCCCGACCGCCTCCCGCAATGGCGCACAAAGTCAGCAGAACTACCTCACTTCCACCAGTCCCTCCACACAGGACAGGCTGACACCATTTCAGAGGGGGGAGCAGGCCCTGGATAATTGCAGTGTCACTGTTTAAATTTGGACATAATGGACAATTCACACTGACCCATTACAAGTTAACAGCATGCAGTGTTCAGTTTTAGCCCCATTGTTCAGTTTGTGACCGGCTCCTCACTCTTTTTTCCCCAGAGAGTGCTACTGCTGATGGAGGCATACCCCTGTGTGTAGACCCCATATGGACTTGGTAACAATGGAGGACAGGCACATCATCCTCACCCATAGACTTGATAGGGCCACAATCACAGAGCTGTGTGCCCAATTGAAGCCTGACCTGATATCTGATATCCGTCACCCCACTGAGATCCCCCCCTCTTGTGCAAGTTCTATCTGTGATCCATTTCCTGGCAACTGGTTCTTTTTCAGTGACAGTGGGCTTGGCAGCAGGAATGTCACAGCCAATGTTCTCAAACGTGCTGAACAGAGTGTTGTCTGCCCTGATTAAACACATGTGCAGTTACATTGTATTTCCCCAGGCAGAATATTTGACGGCAGTGAAGGCCGACTTCTGTGCAATGGGACATATCCCCAACATAATTTGGCGATTGATGAAACACATACTGCATTTGTGCCCCCCGTCAAAATGAACAGGTGTTCAGAAATTGTAAGAGTTTCCACTCCCTGAATGTACAGTTGGTGTGCTTGGCGGACCAGTACATCTCCCACATCAATGCTAAGTATCCTGGGTCGGTGCATGATGCCTTTGTCCTGAGGAATAGCAGCATCCCAAATGTGGTGGACCAACTATAGAGGCACTGGGTGTGGCTAATAGGTGAGCCCTGGTCTCCACCCAGTATATGTTGGTGTATGGGTATGGTGTGGGCCATATGGGATAGTGTGCAGCTAAATGTTGTCCCTCAATATTGCAGGTGACTCTGGTTACCCCAACCTATCTTGGCTGCTGACCCCTGTGAGAAATGCCAGGACAAGGGTAGAAGAACGTTATAATGAGGCACCTGGGCGAACCAGCAGAATTATAGAAAGGACCTTGGCCTCCTGAAGGCCAGGTTCATGTGCCTCCATCTAAGAGGTGGATCCCTGTGCTTCTCACCCAAGAAGGTCTGCCAGATTATAGTGGCATGCTGTATGTTGCACAACCTTGCCCTGAGACATCATGTGCCTTTTCTGCAGAACGAGGAGGCTGGGAATGTCCGTGTGGCAGCATAGGACCCTATGGACAGTGAGGATGAGGAGGCAGAGGATGAGGACAACAGAACATCAGCCATCAAACAATACTTCCAATGACACACAGGTAAGACATTGTTACTTCACATTTCATTGAAATTATTTTGAATTTCTGTGGCACTGGCATGCTGTTATTTCCCACCTCTATCCCCACTCCCTGTACCCTTTGGCAATTCATTTTACAGATGTTGGTGCCTCACAATAGCTCCTGGTGTGATCACATCAGCCAGCTACAGGTCATTAACAGATGCTCATTTACTGTACAGTTGAATTGCAATGTTTGTACCTGGTTAAATGAATACATACTTTTAAAATTTGACATACTCCATACCTTTCTTTTTTCCATGGGTGTTTATTGAAGTGCTGAAATATTGAGGGGCAAATGCAATGGGAGGGGGTGATGATGGAGGAACGTCCACAGTATTGTTCCAGTCTGGAGCACAAGTGCATTGTCCAAGGGGACATAGAAAGGGGAGCCATGGCAGTTCAAGGTGGACAGGGTGACAGGGCGGGACACAAGGGTGACAATCAGGAGAGTCTCATTTCCTGGTGGGGTTCTTGGCAAGTGTCTCTGGCTTCTGTCTGGATCGCAGGGAATGTTTGTGGGGTGGTTCTCCTTCTGCAGGGGGAGGGGTGCTGGTGGCCTGTTGGTCCTGAAGCGGGACATCCTGTCCACTAGCGGCATCGGAGGTGGAAGGCAGTTCAGATGACTGGCTAGTGGCAGGGGCCCACGTCCCTCATAATATTGGCCATGTCTGCCAGCACCCCTGCTATTGAGGCCAGGGTGGTGTTGATGGTCTGCAAGTCTTCCCTGATCCCCTGGTACTGTCCCTCCTGCAGCCACCTGTTCTCCTGCACATTGTCTAGGATCTGGCCCATCGTGTCCTGGGAAGGTTGAGATGCACCCAGGATCTCTGCAAGTGCCTCCTGGAGAGTCAGTTCCCGTGGCCTGTCTTCCCCCTGGTGCACAGTACTCCTCCCAGTTTCCCTGTTGGCCTGTGCCTTTGTCCCCTGAACCGTGTGCCCACTACCACTGACCCCAGGTCCCTGATTATCCAGGGTATGAGGTGTGGCCTGGGGTCCCTGCAGAGGTGGACACATTGCTGATTGACATGTCTTGGGGACAGAGGTGTGGGTACGCTGGGTGGGTGCTGTGGTGGTGTTTCCTGATGGGGGAGGCTCTGTGGTGGTGTGTGACTAGGCCTGGGTAAATGACTGTCCAGAGGTCCCTGATGGGTGAGGTTGGTCATCAAGATCCCGAAGACCAGAGTTGCCCTCATCACTGTGTGCCTCTTCAGTTGGGGGACTGGATATTGCTGGCACCTCCTCTCCGCTGACATTGGCTGGGGTACCTGTGGGGATGTAAATGATATGTTATTGTTTCTGTGTCTGATATATTGTGCATCTGTGGCTTGCCCTCTTTGGTTGTATTTTCCCTGGTAGTTTTCACTTGTGTAAGTTGGTACATGGTGGGATAGCTGATTCTCTCTAGTGTGCATGCTTTAGTGATAGGTGTCGATGTAGGGCTGCGAGTGGTGTCCATGCATTGGTATGGCATGCAGGGCCTGGCATTGGGATGAGTGAGATGTGATTGTGGGGTGTGTGGGATGTGGTGGAGTGATGGGAGTGAGGGTGAGGGTGGGGGTATGTGATGGCATGCAGGTAGGGGGTGATAGTAGTAAAGAGTTGACTTAACAGAGTCCAGTCCTCCTCCTTATCCGGCCAGGCCCTCAGGATGCATGATTGCCAAGACTTGTTCCTCCCATGCTGTTTGGTGTGGGGGAGGAGGTGGCGATCCACAGCCTGTCCTCTGTACACAGAGCTGGTGTCTTGCTGCAATAGAAAGTACCTTCCCCCGTAGGTCGTTCCACCTCTTCCTGATGTCATCCCTAGTTCTTGGGTGCTGTTCCACAGCGTTGACCCTGTCCACGATTCTCCGCCATAGCTCCATCTTCCTAGCTATTGATATCTGCTGCACCTGTGCTCCAAATAGCTGTGGCTCTAACCTGATGATTTCCTCCACCATGACCCTTAGCTCCTCCTCTGTGAATCGGGGGTGTCTTTGTCGTGCCATGGGTGGTGTGTGAGGTGTGTAGGTGAGGGTGTGTAGGGTAATATGTTGGGGTGTGTGATGTGGGATGTGTGGGTGGTGTAAAGTTGTAGGTAGTGTGTGGCTCTGGTTCTGTCTGTGGTCTTGGTGTCTCTCTGCTGGCAATGCTTTGTAATGGTAACGGGTTGGGGGTAATGTGGGTGTGTGTTTTATAGTGGTGTGGGTGTGGTGTGTGTATGAGTGTCAGGTGTGTATTATTTAAATTGTCCAATGTGGTGTTGTTTCGTTTGTGGATGTTGATTTTGAGCCCAGCGGTATGTACCGCCAATGGTTTACCACCATTGAATGTCCACCATGGTGATTCGTGGTTCATAATGTGATGGGTGTTGTTCTGTTGGTGTAACGGTGTGGGTTTTGATACCGTTAGTTTATCACTGACCTTTGGTGTGGGGGAATTGTGTATGTGGCTGATTAGTCACAGACTGGTGTGTGTGTGTGTCATAATATGATGAACGGATATCCGCGGCGGCAGCGGTAAGTTGGCGGCAGTCAGCGTGGGTATAAGTGGGATTTACCGCTAGTGTCATAATGAGGGCCTATGTCTATTTATTATACATTGTTTAAATGAAATTTAGATTATTATTGCCAAAATTCCAGATTGTCTAAAAGACAAAATCTGAAAAGATTATTACTTCAAATATGTTAAGTCCTTATCCCTACATACCTGGTGGACATGCAGGAAAAAGTGCAAAATTTTCCCTCCGTAAACTACAGAAATGTTAAGCATCAAATATGTAATATATTATTTTGTCAACATGTTATCTGAGTTTAGCATTGTCATGTTTAACTGCGTATTACTTAATCCTTCTAGGTATTAATTTACATATATTTGATACTTTGTTTAAAGTTTTGGAATTGTTCTTAGAACGTTTCTATAGTTTTAAATAACAAGAATGTGACTCACTATTTTTCATACCATTATTCTGCATGTCTTCTGAAAACTCCCTGCACACCACACCTCTGTTACATCACATAAGGTAGTGACATGTTGTGCTATATGTCATGAGTATAGTAGAAGGTTACTAGCTTAATTATTCAGAAACTAGTGTGATAGAGTATATTTGTGATAGCATTTGAATAATCGAGTGTACTGTGATGCTTTTCCTTTCAGTTTTTATACATTCTACTTCACCAGCATTGATCACTGAACTACTTCACATTAACTTTAGTCATTGTTTGTAAATGTTACTTACTATTATCTCGGGCTACTCGGTGACATTGCATCTTATGCTGTGCACTTTTCCTTAAAACTAATTAATGAAGTACTCACGTCTCAGTTGCAGTTATAGCATTATGAAGTTGTAAGTATACTCCTCGAAGCACCTTATTGCTGCTCCTCTCTCCCACACGCCAGTTGCACATTAGGGCAAAACATCATTTGAGAGCTACTTCCAAATCAATGAAGTCAAAGAAAGCAACACAAAACCCTTGCTGAAAGCTTTACTCTAGCTACAAATAGTGAGATAACTTCCTACAGACTTGTGAATTCAGTCTGCAACTTCAACACACTCGGTGTTGTAACATAATTAATGCACACAACATAAGAACTGTGGGGGTCATTCTGACCTCGTGGTAAAAGTCGCTTACCGCCGGCCAGAAGGCCGCCATAACACCGCCGCGGTAAACCGCCACGGTCATTCTGACCCGCAACTGGCAAACCGCCAAAAACCCGACATCCACAATATTCCGCCACACCAAAGGTCAGCGAGAAACTGGCGATGACCAAACCTCCACCGTCACGCCAACAGAAATACGCCCATGCCATTCCGACCCACAAATCCCTGCAGCGGTCTTTCAACCGCGGTATTCCATTGGCGGTACACACCGCCGCGCTCAAAATACACACACATCTATAAAACACATCCACATTGGATAATTCAAAATACACACACCTGAGACACATACACACACCACTCCCACACACCCAATCCAGTATAAAACACACACCCACATCACCCACAAACCCCTACGACCACAATAGCGAGTGAAGGACAGAGAGAGAGAGCACAGCATAGAGTACACCATCACACAGAGGCAAATCACAACATCACCCACACACTTTCCACGCACAAAACACCATACACCACCACACTCACCACACTCTACAACACATACACCACCCCTCACCTCATCCACACCACCCCATGGCACCCCAAAGACACCCCAGGTTCTCTGACGCAGAACTCAGGGTCATGGTGGAGGAAATAGTATGTGTAGAGCCCCAGCTCTTCGGGGCACAGGTGCAGCACACCACCATTGCCAGGAAGATGGAGCTATGCAGCAGAATAGTGGACAGGGTCAACGCTGTGGGACAGCATCCACGCAATCGGGACGACATCAGGAAGCGGTGGAACGACGTACGGGGGAAGGTGCGTTCCATGGTATTAAGGCACAACATTGCGGTGCAGAAGACTGGCGGCGGACCCCCACCTACTTCCCCAGAATTCACAGCATGGGAGGAGGAAGTCTTGCACATCCTGCATCCTGAGGGCCCGCAGGAGTAGGCGGAGGAATGGACTCTGGTAAGGCAAATCTTCACTACTTCATTCCCCCCACCCCACCTGCATACCAAATCATACCCCCACCCTCACCCCCACCCCCATCACACCAACTCCTTGCTAATGGCTCACCATCACAACCCACCCATCCCAAAACCCAGCCCTGCATCCCTCCCCAAAGCATGGACACCCATCCCCAAAGCATGCCCACTGCACACACCCATCACCCCCACAAGCCACTGTCACAAAAGCCCCCACAAGGAAATGCCAGCACTGGGGGACACGGCCACCCACCCATTACAAGAAATGACACACACAGAAGCAATAACCATACTCTTATACCCCTGCAGGACCCGAACGCCACCACACCGCCACAGAGGGTCCAGAGATGTCCATCCCACCCCCAGAAGAGGCCCCCAGTGATGACAGCAGCTCTGTCTCCCTGGACCCTGATGACCAGCCTGGCCCATCGGGGACCTCGGGACAGTCGGTTCCCCACAGACAGCCACAGGCTACACCAGACCTAACCCCCTCTGGGAACACCAGCACAGCTCCCACCCAGCGGGCCCATGCCTCTGTCTCCAGGACACGTCAATCAGCGGTGTGTCCACCACTACAGGGCACCCAGGTTGACCCAATACCCCAACAACAACAGGAACCTGGGGGCAGTGGTAGTGGGCACACCGTCCAGGGGACAGAGGCCCAGGGAAACAGGGGAACTGGGAGGGCTGCTGTGCGACAGGGGGGGGGACAGGCCCAGAGAACCGACTCTCCAAGAGGCCCTCTCCTCCATCATGGGAGCATACCACCGCTCCCAGGAGACGATGGCTACGGTACTGGGCAGGTTCCAGGAGATCCAGGTCATGCAGGAGCAACAGTACATGGGGTTCTGAGAGGAACTGAGGAACATTAGTTCCGCAATGGGGACCATCGTCGTGGCCCTAACCCAGATAGTCACGACATTGCGGGACCATGTGGCACCACAAAGGGCCCCTGTCACTAGCCTGGACCAGGAACAGCCTACCACCTCCGCCAGCGCTAGTGGACAGGAGGCCCCCACACAACGACGGGCCACCAGAACCCCACCTCCTGCAGAAGAAGAACCACCCCGCAAGCGGAACCTGAGATCTCACAAGAAGACAGAGTAGGATTGCAAGACCCCCGCCAGCAAAGGATACCCCCTGATATCATCCCACTGTCCCACATTGTCACCCTGTCCAACCTTGAACTGCCCCTGCTCCATCCTTCCACAGGCATATGGACAATGCACCTGTGCGACTGAGAACTGGACTCTGCCATGGACATTACTCCACCATCACCCATCCCCGTTTTACAATCATGTTCCATAAATTTAGCACTTGAATTAAATCACTTTTTGCACTTAAAAAATCTGGAGTCTGCTTGTAAATTGAACAAATGTATTAGACATAACGGTGCCAAAATGTTCAGTTACATTGTGATGACAACATACCACTGTCACACAGCTGTAGTACATGGGCAAACAAAGCAGAGGGCACGCAGTGGGGCCCACAGCTCTGAAAACGGAAGGGAAAGTCACAACTCAGTTAACAGGAATTGGGGGGGAACTCAGACAGTAGAGAGGCAGGAGACTTTAAGTAAATGTAAAATGGCGTGGTTGATTCGTACCTGTGTGCTACTGAAAATACTGTTGTATCACTGTGTCCCTGTTGTCTGTGTCGTCCCCGTCGTCCTCCTCCTCTTCACTCTCCACAGGCTCCACAGCTGCTACAACACCACCATCCTGACCATCCTTCTGCAGGAAAGGCACCTGGCGTCGCAAAGCCAGGTTGTGAAGCATACAGAAGGCCACGATGATATGGCACACCTTCTTTGGTGAGTACATTAGGGATCCCCCTGTCATATGCATAACCTGGCCTTCAGGAGGCCGAAGGTTCTTTCTATAATCCTCCTAGTTCGCCCATGGGCTTCATTGTAGCGTTCCTCTGCCCTTGTCCTGGGATTCCTCACTGGGGTAAGTAGCCACGACAGGTTGGGGTAACCAGAGTCACCTATTAGCCACACACGGTGTCTCTGTAGCTGTTCCATCACATAAGGGATGCTGCTATTTCGCATGATGTATGCGTCATGCACTGACCCAGGGAACTTGGCATTTACATGGGAGATGTACTGGTCAGCCAAACAGACCACCTGGACATTCATAGAATGATAACTTTTTCTGTTCCTGTACACCTGCTCACTGCCACTGGGGGGAACCAAGGCCACATGTGTCCCATCAATGGCCCCAATGATGTTGGGGATATGTCCAAGGGCATAGAAATCACCCTTCACTGTAGCCAAATCGGCCACCTCAGGGAAAACAATGTAGCTCCGCATGTGTTTCATCAGGGCAGACAACACTCTGGACAAAACCTTAGACATCCCTGATGATATGGCCACTGTTGTTTGGAATGATCCACTTGCCAAAAAATGGAGTACTGACAGAACCTGCACCAGAGGGGGAATCCCTGTGGGTTGGCGAATGGGGGACATCAGGTCTGGCTCCAGCTGGGCACACAGTTCCTGTATAGTGGCTCGGTCAAGTGTGTATGTCAGTATGACATGTCGTTCTTCCATTGTCGACAGGTCCACCAGCGGTCTGTACATGGGAGGATTCCTCCATCTCCTCGCAAGTCCCAGCGGACGGTGCCTAGGAAGGACAACATGGAGCACAGAGTCAAGCAACCCACAGGTACGTAACCACAGCTTGCACAGTACACGATTCGCTATGCATTGAATGGCTTGTATGAGTGGCAATGCAAGGCCTAGGCCTGTGTGACGCCGTAGAAATTCAGCCATGTGGGCCCTTGAAATGGCGGCTGCCTGACCTGTGAAGTGTGACAATGGGATGTGAGGTCAATGCGCTGGCGTGGCACACCGTGGCGGTAGGCGGTCGAAGACCGCGGCGCAAAGCAGCATTGGTTAACATAGAACCCTATGGGTCTCAGGAGCCAATGACGATGTGCGCCGGCGGTCGCGGTACGCACCGGCGCGGTACACACTGCCGCGGGCGTGACCGCCATTTTCTATCTGCTTAATCACTCGAGACCTGATCATCCACAGGAGAGGACCTATACTGCAAGTGCTGCTGTGAACTCGGTCTGGAAGAGACAATGGCTGCTGCGACTGGGGAAAGGGCCCCTGCCTTCACATCTGAGGAATTGGATAAACTTGTTGATGGGGTCCTCCCCCAGTATGCGCTACTCTACGGTCCTTCAGACCAACAGGTAAGTACACTGGGAGCACGTAGTATGGGCTATGCCTGTGTTGAGTGGGGTGGATGTAAGATGGTGGGGAGGGGAGCGTATGAGGATAGCAACGCACGACAGATGAGAGCATGTGCCACATGGCAAGGTTGGGGAGGGGGGCCACTCACATCGACCATGCAGAAAAGTGATGATATTTCTTTTTCCACCCTGTCCATGTCACATAGGTCAGCGCCCATCAGAAGATCGACATTTGGCGTGCCATCGCCAAGGACGTCCGGGCCCTGGGGGTCCACAACAGACGGGGCACCCACTGCCGCAAGAGGTGGGAGGACATCCGCCGTGGGAGCAGAAAGACCGCCGAGGCTCTGCTGGGGATGGCCTCCCAACATAGGAGGGGTGCCAGTCGTCGATTAACCCCCCTGATGTCCCGCATCCTGGCGGTGGCCTACCCCGATTTGGATGGGCGCGTGAGGACATCACAGCAGACACAAGGGGGTGAGTATCAGCACATTCTGCTATATTAGCGCACAGTGGAGGCGTCTGGGTGGGGGAGGAGGGCTGTGGCTATCTCTAGGCCAGGGCGGTTTCTGTAGGCTAGGCCCCTCCGTTAGACATGGCCCTGTGCCCCCGCCCCCCACCTCTGTAGGGTGCTAAGTACAGCTATCCATGGCCCGGGCTCACCTATATGTGCATTTGTTCTCCATAGACTTGTAGGCCAAGTCACAATAATTGAGTAGTGTACCCCGAGTGCGCGGCGTAGTGCAGGGGGCTTCTGTGTCTGTCCTCTCCGCCAACGGTGCCGCCAATGCATGCACTCAACATGTCTTTCTTTCTTCTTTCCCCCCCTTATTTTTTGGTTTTCCTGCTCATGTGTGCATTAGCATCATCAGGCGGAGGAGAAGTGGCATGGGCGCACGAGGGAGCTGCATCTCACATGGGCCCGGAGGGCCCTGCAACCGACTCGGACTTAACCAGTGAGACGGAGGGCAAGGGGGGCTCCACAACGGGGACCCGTGGAGACGTCAGCGACACCGACACGGAAGGGAGCTCCCTTGTGGTGGCGGCACCATCCGTGCCCACCACAAAAACAGGTACATCCGCCACCCAGCGCACCAGCTCCGCCCTCCCAGCAGCCCCTCAGCTTTCGCCCCGTGCCCGCTCGGCCAGGAAGCCGGCCATCTCCTTCGCCCCTGGCACCTCAGGTCCTGCCCCAGTTACCCCTGCTGCCCTCAGTGAGGAGGTCATTGACCTCCTCCGGACGCTCATTGTTGGGCAGTCTACCCTTTTGAATGCCATCCAGGGGGTGGAAAGGGAGGTGCATCGGAGCAATGCATACCTGGAGGGCATTCATTCGGGTCAGGCTGCCCATCAGCGATCGTTCAACGCTCTGGCCTCAGCACTGACGGCAGCAATTGTCCCTGTGTCTAGCCTCCCCCCTCCAACTTCCTCAACCCAGTCCCACTCCCCTGTTCCTCTGCCTATCCCAGACACACCTACAGACCAGCCTGCACACACATCAACACCCAAGGGCAGCTCATCCAGACATAAGCACCACAGATCACACAAGCATTCACCCAAGCAACATCCACATGCAGACACAGCAACACCCACTGCCTCCACTGTGTCCCCCTCCTCCTCGTCTCCCTCCTCCCTCCCTGTGACGTCTCCACTCACACCTGCATGCACACCACCATCAGCCAGTACGTCCATCACCAACACACCCACCAGAACAGCCCGCACACGTGCAGTCACCACCTCACTACCATTTACACGTCCCATGTCCTCTTCCAGTGTGTCTGTCACCCCCTCTTCCAAACCACACAAACGCAGGCAGCCACCCACCCAACAGCCATCCACCTCACGACAGCCTCTGTCACAAGCACCTGCACCCAAAGACAGCACACTTGACTCTCCTACAACCACATCCTCTTCCTCCACTCCCATACCCACTACAACTACCCGTCCCTGTCTTTCGAAATTGATCTTCCTTTCCAACCTTGACCTCTTTCCAACAACTGACCCACCCCCTCCATCTCGTAAGAGTCCAACCAGCACCTCAGCCACCACAAGCCCTGCACCTGCTAGGACCATCGTTCAGGGCTATTGGAGTACACCAGCTCCTAGGGCAGGAACATCGGCCAGCAGCAAGGGGACAGCCAGCCCACCCCCTGGGAAAAGATGCAAAAAAGTGAAGGGCCGGCGCCACAGGCCTGAGACGGCTGCCCCCAAGGACACCAGCCTTGCACCGTCACCTGGCCCATCCACCAAGGGAGGCAAGGGCCCCAGAGATTCGTCCAAGGAGGGCAAGGGCCCCAGAGATACTTCCAAGGGAGGCAAGGGCCCCAGAGATACTTTCAAGGGAGGCAAGGGCCCCAGAGATTCGTCCAAGGAGGGCAAGGGCCCCAGAGATACTTCCAAGGGAGGCAAGGGCCCCAGAGATTCGTCCAAGGAGGGCAAGGGCAGCAGGGCGAAGAAGTCCGGCAGCAAGTGAGCTGCCCAGGAGGGCCCCACCAGCCCCATTTGGGGTGTGACGGAGGACACCCACGGGCCCAGGAGTCCAACACAGGAGGGCCCCGCAAGCGATAGGTCAGATGGCGACTGAGCGGGAATGATTGCCCAGATCTGGTTCCCTAGGAACACAAGACAAGCACCGCTGAACAGGGCCCCGCCAAGACAAGCACCGCTGAACAGGGCCCCGCCAAGAGAAGCACCGCTGAACAGGGCCCCGCCAAGAGAAGCACCGCTGAACAGGGCCCCGCCGTGAGAAGAACCGCTGAACAGGGCCCCGCCGTGAGAAGAACCGCTGAACAAGGACCCGCCAAGAGAAGCACTGCTGAACAGGGCCCCGCCGTGAGAAGCCCCGCTCCGCTGGGCCCCGCCATGAGAAGAACCGCTGAACAGGGCCCCGCCGTGAGAAGAACCACTGAACAGGGCCCCGCCGTGAGAAGAACCGCTGAACAGGGCCCCGCCGTGAGAAGAACCGCTGAACAGGGCCCCGCCAAGAGAAGCACCGCTGAACAGGGCCCCGCCAAGAGAAGCACTGCTGAACAGGGCCCCGCCGTGAGAAGAACCGCTGAACAGGGCCCCGCCGTGAGAAGAACCGCTGAACAGGGCCCCGCCAAGAGAAGCACCGCTGAACAGGGCCCCGCCAAGAGAGGCACCGCTGAACAGGGTCCCGCCGTGAAAAGAACCGCTGAACAGGGCCCCGCCGTGAGAAGAACCGCTGAACAGGGCCCCACCAAGAGAAGCACCGCTGAACAGGGCCCCGCCAAGAGAAGCACCGCTGAACAGGGCCCCGCCGTGAGAAGAACCGCTGAACAGGGCCCCGCCGTGAGAAGAACCGCTGAACAGGGCCCCGCCGTCTCTGCACCGCTCCGCTGGGCCCCGCCGTCTCTGCACCGCTCCGCTGGGCCCTTCCTGTCAAGCACCGCTCCGCTGGGCCCTTCATCTCAAGCACCGCTCCGCTGGGCCCTTCCTGTCAAGCACCGCTCCGCTGGGTCCTTCATCTCAAGCACCGCTCCGCTGGGGCCTTCATCTCAAGCACCGCTGGCCCATTGGCAGGGCCGGATCTGTGTCGGGCAGGGCTTCACGAAGCACTCTGGGCACCATGCCTCCTCCATAACCAGTGGAGTCTGTAATCCACCAGATGGACTGTGGCTTTGCACTCCCCAGGATGGTACAGTGGGCAATCCACCCACTTAAAAGACTTGTGAGACTGTGGCTTTGCACTCCCCAGGATGGTACAGTGGGCAATCCACCCACTGTAGAGACTTGTGAGACTGTGGCTTTGCACTCCCCAGGATGGTACAGTGGGCATGGAGGCCCCTTGTGGATCTGGCGTCGTGGACTCATGTGGCTGAGGTGCCCCCCCTTCCTTTCCCCCTGAGGTGCCTGTGGTTTTATTATCTGATGCCCCAGCAGTGTTCTCTCCAATGGAATCGGGTTTCGTGTGTGGGCTTTGCCCATGTGTTTATGCACATTGGCCCACGGACAATGGCATGTAGCCAATATGTGCCGGACTTTTGGACTATGTTCATATTCTTCATGTTGTGATTTATTTGTTTTAATAATCTAATATTTCACTTCAGTTCAAATATGCTTTAATATACTTCTATTTTAATGATCATTTTATTTTGTCTTTGAATTATTCCGGGGGATTTGGGGGGTGTAAATCTGACTTGTTGCTCTGCATTGGTGTGTGGGGATTTGGGGGGGGGGGGGTGTCGCGTATGTGTGTGCCCGTAATCTTTTCTCCTCCCCTGTTTCGTAGGTGCAGTACTCACCGTTGTCTCCTGCTGCGGCGTTCGTGCTCCTGGTAGAGGAGCAGGTAGACAATCGCTGGTAGGATGTTTAATTCGGGTTCCATGCTGTCCAGATTCCTCGTGGAGTGTATAGAGGTGAGCGTTTTCCCGTTCGTGATCTGTTTCCGCCGGAAAAGGTGGCGGATTGGTGGGTCGTGATAGGGTGGGCGGTACATTGTCTGCCGCCTGTCTGTTGGTGCTGACCGCCGCGCTGTTTGTTTGCCCCCCCCCGTGGCGGTCAGAATGTTAAAGTGGCGGGCTGTGTTGGCCAGGGTCAGAATTCCATTTTTTTGACCGCCTGCCTGTTGGCGGGTTGGCCGCCGCTCTAACACCGACCGCCAGGGTCGGAATGACCCCGTGTCTGATTCTAAAATTTAATCATGTACCAAAATAACTCAGAAGTGCTGCTCTTCAAAGCAAACTCCCTTCTAACGATTTCTACCTATCCATCATTTTATGTGAAATAAACTCCCATCTTGCCCATACCCAGTTTCCTAACTTTTCTCAGTGCCCTGACACTTTGGTGAGTGGAGGGAAGCTTCGGTGATACGGAGTGATGCGATCACAGTCAGCAGCTCTGTGTCAGAAACCAGTGCACATCTTCAACAAAGCTGGTTCTAGGTAAGGACCAATGCAATTACACGGCTCATAAACCTTCAGATGGGGCACATAGGAAGTGCCTGCATGGCGAATCATCTGGGATGTCTGGCAGGAGTCTGAAGATTGTGACAGAATGAATGCTCACAATCTAACTGTGTCTGATACTAAAATGAAATCAGTTATGTACCCAACTAAACCAGAAGTGCTGCTTTTCAAAGCAAACTCCCTTCTCAGCAATATCTACCCAGCCATCATTTCATTCACTCTGAAATGTCTGCTTTCACTGGCAGTGGAATGGTAGGGGCAACACGCTGTCCTGCCATTTGATAAAGTTTGTTTTGACCAATGACTTTGTGTTTCACCACTGCGCATATTAGTTGCTCAATGTTCACCAGTAGCACATGGTATGTTTTGTTCAGTTGAGCCGCCTATTGGCTTTGACATGCTGTATCCAGTCTAGCCGCCTATTGGCTTTGACATTGCATGCCTATTGACTTTGACATGATATTATATATTGCATTTTGTATTCAGCTTAACTGCCTATTGGCTTTGACATGATATTCAGCTTAACTGCCTATTGGCTTTGACATGATATTATATATTGCACTTTGCATTTAGCTTAACTGCCTATTGGCTTTGACATGATATTCAGCTCCGCTGCCTATTGGCTTTGACATGATATTATACATTACACTTTGTATTCAGCTCCGCTGCCTATTGGCTTTGACATGATATTATACATTGCATTTTATATTCAGCTCAGCTGCCTATGGGCTTTGACATGATATAAGACATTGCATTTTGTATTCAGCTTAGATGCCTATTGGCTTTGACATGACACTAGACATTGCATTTGATATTTAGGTTAGCTGCCTATTGCCTTTAACATGACATTGCATTTGATATTTAGGTTAGCTGCCCATTGCCTTTAACGTGGAGTTAGACATTGCAGTTGAGAATCTAAGCTGTATTTTTCCAAGCTGTGTTTTTGCACCAGAGAACCAAGATGTTTTGCTCTCACAGTAGACTAGACCTGATAAGAGAGAGTACATGGGCGTTGTTTCTCTTCCCTTGAGCTTGGGAACAGGAGTAGTCTTGGAGACCTGGCCAGTCTCCAAAAGGCTTGCTCAGTTTCCCGGGTCTGAGAGGAGGGGGCACACCTTTGTAACGAATGTAACAGGCTGCGGAGAGTCAGATTCGAATCTGCCGGACCTCGTGCTGGAGCTTGGCGCCAGCTGCCAGCATCCCGTGTGGGTAGATGACACTCTTTCTCGCGGCTGACAGGGGTCATCAGCTTGCAGACCTTAGAAAGATGTAGCTGTAAATAGTTCCTACACGGTGAAGTATTTGTTTTGCTTTGCATTCAATATCTTATAAATATAACCTGCTGTGTATATTGCAAACTGATATATTTTGTTTGATTAACGCGGACTTGAAAGCTACTAATTCGTCATTCATTCATAAACAGTGTGGTTGGGGAAGAATAAAATAACAATAAAAGTCTTCTTTGACCTCACAAGTGCATTTCTGTTGTGTTATGTTAGTGCTTAGAAACTAAATAAGAGGAAAGCACTACAATTGGTACCAGGAGTGGGGTCGGTCATTAAGAGGTGATTAAAGGGTTTGACGAGTTAGTAGATTTCTAAGTGCACACTTTAAAAGTGTAATTGTTTTTTGTTGTTTGGAGAATTACAGAAATTGTTTTCTGTTTGGAGAATCACAGTAGCACGGCAGACCATGTCTGAGAATACATGTGTTGATGAACTGCCTGATGGTGCTAAGAAAAACTGTGAATTGTTTTCTGTTTGGGGAATTACAGAAGAAAATGCATGTGTAGCTAAAATGCCTGATGTTGTTTTGAGAAATAATTCCCGTTGTATATATGTAGAAAACGTGTGTTTTGGAAGTAATGATGACAGAAAGGTCTGGATACCTTTATCTGCTTACAGAGAAATGCAGGAGAAATGTAGGAAGTTGGAACATGAAAATAGGAATTTACGTGAGCAAATTAGCCAGGATACGATAATTCAAAATTATGCTGAAAGTTATAAAAATGAAGAATCTTTCTTGTCCCATTCCAGTAATGAGGGGGTTAAGACAGCTCCGAGCTGCACTGAGTTTCCGTGTGAGCCAGGGTTTTTGGCAGACAATATGCATTCCTTAACTGATAACACGGACGAGAGAGCTCAGAATGTGATTTACGAGTTACCGTTGCAAAATGCACAAGTAAAACGAAGGATTTTAGAGCAAGACACCCCGAGTTTCATTAGCTTGTTTGATTTTTGGAAAAAGAATAGCCCTCATTTGAGAGAAATCCTAACACTTTTGTACATGGTCACTGTGAAAAATAATATGCAGCTGCGCGCTTGTGATTTGGCAAATGAAATAATGCAGACTTTAGGTTTCTGCGCAGTGCAAGAAGGAAATACTTATGTACATGTAAATCAAGAACAAGGAAAGAAAATAGTGCCCCTAGCTAGAATCATACAATGGATCTGGTACTTGCAAGACAGGGCTAGAGTACCACAGATAAAAGAATTATCAATGAAATTGTGTGCACCATTTGAATTCGTGTCCACTGAAGATAAAAAGCATGTTTGTTTTACTAATGATTCATTGACTGAAATGTTATTTTCTGGCACAGTAGAAGGAACAGCGTTGTATAATGTGTGTCAGATTTTAAAGCAAGAGCTACATGAGATGTGTCATTTTTATGCTGATTTTTGGTTCTTTGATAATGTTTTAGCCACATGGCTTGTACCTAACTGGTTCAATTACCTTGCAGATGTTAATGAGAAAAATGCAGAGAGAGAAGTGTTCACCCAGAATTCTGCCTTAGTGGGGATGGCTATGTGGGTGCCCCAGAAATGTGAAAAGGCCACTTACAGGTGGGCAGAGATGAGAGAGATGCACATTCCCCTAGATTTGATAAAAACTGTGCAGCATGCACAAAAGCAATCTGTCATGCAAGCAGTCACAGAGCAGTTGGGGAGAGGAAAGTTACCAGAACAGAAATGGCAAATTGATCAGGTTTTAGGGAGAGTGATTGCTGCAAATTACCAAGGAAAAATCGAAATTATGCTGATACCTAGAAAAGAATCTGATTCATTCATACAAATTGGAGACAGAATGGCCCAACTTGACAAAAATGCAGTGAATGGAGGTTTGGTAAAGAAGGAGTCTGCCCCAGTCCTTCTGACAGTGCAAGAAAAGGGAAGCTGTGGCGCAGCAGATAAAAACCTCAGTACTGATGTGTGGGCTGAAGCCCCAAGTGACCCTCCAGAACCTGCAGAGAATATAACAAAGGGCCCCAAAAACGTCCTGCTGATTATAAAACAGGGAAAGGAAGAGGAAGGGTGCAGTTTAAATGAAAAATGTTATTTGCAAGAAAAGTCATACTTGTTTCTTTTGCAGATCCTACCACGTTTCGCCACTGTCCCTGAGTGCGCTGTGTGGTCCCCCTTCCGGTGTGTGCGTGTGGGGTCGGGGAAGGGACCGAATCCCCAGCCTGAACCTGGCTGAGTAAAGTGCCAGCACCATGGATCCATTTTGCGCAAACTGCGCCTTCAGTTCAAGTTCAACTTGTTTGCTGTGTTTTTTTTTTTCCCCCTCTCGTATGGAACTCTGACTTTTGCTTACCTTCCAGAAAACCTTTCAGGTGGACCGTGCACCTTTACATGAGCATAACTCATGCCACATCAAATTGCTAACACTGTTGAATTAGAGACTCATTCAGAGAAAAAAAAAAAATTGCCCAGTCTTTTCTATGTAGATGTATCTGATGTGAAAGGTTATGAAATCAATGTGTTAATTCACTTCTATTGCTTTACAGGGATTGCTTTGATCATAATGTTTTTTTTTTTTTTTTTTTGTTTGAAATATGAGATATGTGAAACAAAAATTCATTGGTCAAAGGGCGGAATGTCGTGCCATTTGATAAAGTTTGTTTTGACCAATGACTTTGTGTTTCACCACTGCGCATATTAGTTGCTCAATGTTCACCAGTAGCACATGGTATGTTTTGTTCAGTTGAGCCGCCTATTGGCTTTGACATGCTGTATCCAGTCTAGCCGCCTATTGGCTTTGACATTGCATGCCTATTGACTTTGACATGATATTATATATTGCATTTTGTATTCAGCTTAACTGCCTATTGGCTTTGACATGATATTCAGCTTAACTGCCTATTGGCTTTGACATGATATTATATATTGCACTTTGTATTTAGCTTAACTGCATATTGGCTTTGACATGATATTCAGCTCCGCTGCCTATTGGCTTTGACATGATATTATACATTACACTTTGTATTCAGCTCCGCTGCCTATTGGCTTTGACATGATATTACTGTATACATTGCATTTTATATTCAGCTCAGCTGCCTATGGGCTTTGACATGATATAAGACATTGCATTTTGTATTCAGCTTAGATGCCTATTGGCTTTGACATGACACTAGACATTGCATTTGATATTTAGGTTAGCTGCCTATTGCCTTTAACATGACATTGCATTTGATATTTAGGTTAGCTGCCCATTGCCTTTAACGTGGAGTTAGACATTGCAGTTGAGAATCTAAGCTGTATTTTTCCAAGCTGTGTTTTTGCACCAGAGAACCAAGATGTTTTGCTCTCACAGTAGACTAGACCTGATAAGAGAGAGTACATGGGCGTCGTTTCTCTTCCCTTGAGCTTGGGAACAGGAGTAGTCTTGGAGACCTGGCCAGTCTCCAAAAGGCTTGCTCAGTTTCCCGGGTCTGAGAGGAGGGGGCACACCTTTGTAACGAATGTAACAGGCTGCAGAGAGTCAGATTCGAATCTGCCGGACCTCGTGCTGGAGCTTGGCGCCAGCTGCCAGCATCCCGTGTGGGTAGATGACACTCTTTCTCGCGGCTGACAGGGGTCATCAGCTTGCAGACCTTAGAAAGATGTAGCTGTAAATAGTTCCTACACGGTGAAGTATTTGTTTTGCTTTGCATTCAATATCTTATAAATATAACCTGCTGTGTATATTGCAAACTGATATATTTTGTTTGATTAACGCGGACTTGAAAGCTACTAATTCGTCATTCATTCATAAACAGTGTGGTTGGGGAAGAATAAAATAACAATAAAAGTCTTCTTTGACCTCACAAGTGCATTTCTGTTGTGTTATGTTAGTGCTTAGAAACTAAATAAGAGGAAAGCACTACACACGCGACTCAAGGCTGCCAAGAAAAATGCCTCCCCTTCCAGTCTTCAGTATCGCAGCCTTAATGGGAGAAGGTGTCACTGAGCTATGCCCCTGCTCACTCGTGTGTGTTATCGAGTCCATCTCAGATCCACCAGGGGCTCTTTTCAATCACTATTATTCTGCTATATTTTAAAAATAAAATGACTTAAAAAGTCCTGCTTCAAAGCATTTAATCAGTGGACCCAGTGGACTGGGACAAATTCACGCATTAATTGGAGCTTTTGCTATTTTGTTAACCTACATTCACGTTCAACACATCTAAAACGTTAAAAAAAAAGTAAAATACATAAAAAAACATGGGTTGAGGGTTAAGCGGTTTTCAATATGTATTTTGTCAAACCACATACTGTAGGAAATTATAAACAACTAGCCCTTCATAAGAGATCTGTAGAATTTGACAAGAGGACAGCAGTCAGCACAAAGAGAGACTTCAAGATGGGCTAAGTAAAATAGCATTCCTGCCTTCAAACTTTCACAGAAACGTTATGCATCGTAATTTCTCAACTACTCAACACCCTCTGTCAAATAAATGCTGTTCACTAAAAGAACCTATAGGTATAAGCCTGAAGAATTAGACATTAGAAGAAACGTTGCCAAGAAAACATGAACATTCTAATTTCATAAACTGTCCCGTATTACGAAAACACACAATAATTTGTTTTTCAAATGTTCAATCCAATGTTAGTTGGTTTGGTCCAGTGAAATAGGTCACACTAGCATATCGCCATGGGGCAGGGAAGCTGTCAAGAGATTTAAACATGTCTGGTAATTTATTCGAGTTACATTTCAATTTCTCCGCTCTAAAAATGAAGCTAATTTCTAGTGCAACCGTTAATCTCCTGCAGCAGTTACTTTTGTTAAACAATTAATTGACCATAAAAAGATCAGTATTTTGCAGCCATGTTGTTTGACTCCGGGGCGAAACCAACGTTTCATCTCTTTCAGAGCAATTCAATTATATTTGATTTTCTATTATGTGAACTAAGTCAATTTCCTCTTTGTCACATTTAATGAAATATGATTTTCAAACCTGTGTTGCCATTCTACGTTGTTTATTACCCTGCCCTCACTTCCAGTCTATGTTGCATCTATCCCGAGCAAAATTAGCTTTTAAGCATTTTGCAGTTTAGACAGTACTGTTTTAGCTGTTATCCAAAATATTTGTTAAAAGGGTGGTCGTGATTAATGGGTTGTCCCCCTAAAACTTGTTTGTCAATAGAAAAACGCCCTTAATAAAAGCTATAAAATAGCACGAATTTAAGGTTGCTGAGATCTTTGTGTAAGTGTCCCTGGCATACACGCACGTGTCAAAGTATGAGATGCACTTTCAATGGTGTTGAGAGAGCGTAGCTTAAATATTACATATGCTAACATGAAATACTTAACAATGCTGCACATAGAAAACGACAATAATTTAGTTATTTGCTTAACGTACATTTGAATCATGACTATGATAAACTGAACTAATGACAATAATGAGTAAACTTGTTTATGATATGATTAATCAAACTTATATTAGTATTTACGATATTACATTGAAAATTCTATAGGCCTTCAGTTAACGTGAGTCAAAGTTTTAGCCGTGTAACTCTCATATTAAAGCATATTTTTCAGTTTTTCAGTGTGCTGACACGTAAAAGGCCATGACCCAGCATGTGTTCTTTTCCTTTGTTTTATGCTGCAAGATTTGCTCTGTTCCCATCCGCATGCTAGCTGCCTTAGTATAAGTTTTATACGTTTTGCAACAAAAGTAGAAATATTCAAGGACATTTAATCACGGACTGGAGAACTTTTGACCCAAGAAACGTGCCAAGAAGATGACATCCTCCGGATGTGCCACCTACGAAGAAATCAATTATGAAG
Source organism: Pleurodeles waltl (assembly GCF_031143425.1). Lineage (NCBI taxonomy): Eukaryota > Metazoa > Chordata > Amphibia > Caudata > Salamandridae > Pleurodeles > Pleurodeles waltl. The sequence goes on from NC_090439.1 coordinate 654,579,481, forward strand.
ACCAATCAAAGCGTTATAAATTATCGTGGGGTGACAATTTGGATTACCTAATGTATAATTTGAAAGGTTAAAGATAGTGGGGTATAGCGAATATCCAATAGAATTTCGGGGGAAGGTATTGTGAAAAAGGGATAAAAACTCATGACACAGAAGGGTCGTGGGAATTAGGTAGGGAATGATATCGATTGCATCCAGAAACTCTGTCACTCTGTTTGGTGATTTGAGACTTAAACAAAACCATCCTCATCCATAGACTGCTCCTTTACACTTTTCCTCCTTATGAGGGAAGTGTCCCCTGTCCCGTAGATGAAATAGACTGACGGCGATCTAACTGATGTCCTGAAGATGAAGACTGATCCTGTATGCTGACTTATTCTTAGGAGGGTAATTATGACAACACTATTGTAACTTTTCTGCTTGCTTTTCCTTTCCAGGTACCAACTGCTGTATTTTTGATTAGAGACCATAGTTTAGATGTTTTCCAAATTGGTGTTCTAAATTGTTTGCATGAAGTCCAACATGCTGATGCTAATTAGAGGTTAGGATAGGTGGACTACCCTGACTGACACAAACTGACGTGACTGACATTATACCGGGCTGAACTAAGTCTTGCATAATATTCTATGTGTTCCTATCTATGTTCACTTTATGTTATGCTCTCATATTCGTGATCTTTGCATTATTGAAGTCTTATTATAGTTGCCATATTGTGACTATGTTTATATGTTTCTTGGTTTTGAGATTGACACTTTTGCTAGTAGATTGTAATCAATAGGGAATAAAACTCATAAAATGCTATCACAAGGTGTGGTTATTCATGGCTGATAGGTCATGGTTGTGTCAACAGTTTAATCAATGTCTTTATCCAAAGTAAAGTGCATTGTGGTGATAAATATCAGTGACCTTATTGATATATTACTTGACATATTGATTAGTTATCTCGTCATACGGTGTCTCACCACTGGGTCAAAAGAATCATCGGCCTAAAACGAGTCCTGATGTGTATAAAATTAACATAGAGGGTCGCGTTATCAGTTCCAAGAAGCAACAGTGACAATTTGACAGCACGCACTTTACGAAATGATGCTAGTTTAAAGAATATGCATGAGAATATATTTATATAGTACAGGCGCAGCAAGGAACCATGAAGCACCTAATCTGAGGCGCCTGGTTGCAAGAAATGCAAAAGCAAATCCCTGTAATCGAGGCCCAATGAATGTTCACCACATATGTGGAAAAACCTCGAGTTGATCCTGTCTCCAATATCTCCTGGGAGAGAGTAACCACTTGGTTTATAAGTTTTAGAGACAAGTGATTTGACCCAACACATTATGGAGGAAACAGCACATTTGTAACCTCTCTGTGAAGGACTGAAATTAGTCCTAAGCAAATAGGGACTCCAAAATTCTAAAAGATGCCACCCTTCGTAGATAAATAAATAGAACACCCCTAACATCCAACTTGTGAAGATTTTCCTCTTCCTCTGAAGCTGTAGAAAGGAATAATTGAAGAAGAATCATTTATTGCTCACTGTGAAAAGGATAAGTAATATTTGGGCAAAAGGAAAGGAGAGGACAGAAGATGGTTGTAGCTCCCAAAAGTGGGTGTTTTGTGTGACAGAGTTGCCAGTTCAATCAGCCTCCTTTCCGAGGTAATCACAACTAGAAAGAAGGTCTTAGTTGCCAAGGTCCTAAGATATGTCTGTTCTAATGGTTTAACAGGAGGGAATTGTATTACTTCCAAGACTAGAAGGCAGTCCCAGGAAGGATACTGTGCAGAGGATCAGGATGAAGAGTCAACAACCCTTTAAAAAGATCTAGGAACTAGACAATTAGGATCAAGGAGGTTTCCCAGTGACACTCTGAATGCCCTTTTAGAGGCCCATTGGATTTTAAGGATGTAGATTCTTAGGTCCAATGACACCCCATTCTTCAAAAATGTTTAACTTAAAACATACCTTCTGTGGAGTGGTCCATCTGTTTTGATTCACACCATTTGCTGAATGAAACCCTGCACCTTGAGTAGGACTTTAAGGTGGATGTTCACCTGGATTACTGTAAATTCAATACCAAATTGTCAGGAGGGCCACTTCTCTTCAACCCCCATCTATCAGTTTCCGGGCCACTAGTTTGAGTGTCAGTAGAATATTTTGTTGTAGGGCTGGAAAGGCAAATGCAATGGACTGAGGGGAGTCTCAATTCTTTGTCTGTCCTCAAGGATGTCAGGAGAGGAAATAAACATGAGCAGGCCTATGTCGGTGTGAGCATGTCTGGCCTAATTTGGTCTTTTGTAAGTTATTTATAAGGGGATGCGTTAGAGGTCGAAGGACCTTTTGATTACACATAGAGTGATTCCACCATGGACACAATCTTTACTCATAATCTGACCAACAACAACATAACATGATCATCAAATCATTAATCAAAACTTTGAGTCAGTAATCTTTACATATCATAACCCATGTGGCCATGAATAACCACACCCTTTATTAAAATTTAGAAAGTTTATTTCCTTATATTAACAAAGCAAATATCACATAAATGAGTCTCAATACCAAATGATATGCCTATACAAACAACACCGGCTGACCAAGACGTTGAAATAATCTCAATTTAACTAATGCATTGATGAATAAACATTCAAGGGTTATGGTATAAATTAATAAAATCAATGACTGGAAGACAGCGATAGTAAACATCTAGATTCAACAGAAGAACAAAATCAATTCTTGGTTAATAACATCTGTCAACACTAGGGCATACTAACTAACCCTCCAATTAAAATAGCATGTTTGGGCTTCATGAAAAACAGTATAGTTGGAAAACATCTAACTAGGGCTCTATCAAAACAGCGGTTGGTACTGTTAATGCTGAATTTTCTAATGAATATTCATGTATTTTGAGTGTTGAATTTGAGTAGAAAAATGTATTAACATAAAGAAAATTAATGCACGCATTTGAAGGTGTGCACACGTGAGGGGCCTCCAATGTTCACAAAGGGTACTTATTAGTATCTTATTATTGTGAAAAGTTGAGCTTTTGTTTGATTATTGTAGTAGTATGTCATATTAAGGGTTATACATTATGTATTAGCTTTATTAATTGTAGGCCTTAATTTAGCTAGGTATTGGGCCTAGTTGCACAGCCTCATGTCAAGCTGCATTTTCTTAGGCGGCTAATAAAATGGATGCTTTGAGAATTAAATTGTGATTTTCCACTGTGCTGACCAAGTGCTCCAGCTGAAATTCTTTTTCAGGAGAAACTGCTTGCTAGAAGATGCCGTACTAGCTAGAGATACAATATATAATGTAGTATATGTAAGACTGACCTTCCCAGTAGAAGACAATGGATGCACTGACTGGAGCACAAGCTGCAAAGATATTGATACCTCTCAAGCCAAACAATAGGAACGGTAAAAGAGGAGCCAATCATCGACATGTGAACTGTGTACTAGTAACATTATAGATTTGGGGTCTTATTTTCATTGGACTAAGTGCCTACATGCAAATTCATTGGCAAATAAGGACATGGGAAGTAGTTTTGGGAAATCTAATTTAACCATACTGTACTGATAGGAGATATGCCGTTCTCCACTTTCTTCTTGAGAATTTACTTATTACTCTTTTCCGAACTGCATAGAGAGACACTGCTTTTTCTGAACTTTAATGCTGAATCCTGATGCCTTGTTGACCAAACTGATGTCATATTGGCTAAGACGGTCACCGCTTGCTGAATCAAACTGAGGCAAAGTATAAGACGATGTCACTGATTGTTCTGTCTGTTTGCTTTTGTTTCTAGGTACCAACAGCTATTTTCATAGAGCCATATTTAGATGTTTTTCCAAATTTGTGTGACTGAATTGTTTTGCATGAAGTCCAAACATGTTATTCTAATCTGATGTTAGTTAGGGGCCTCACCGATGAGGTTCGCAACATATAATAACAGTTGATGTATTTTCTTTGCTGAATCGAAATGCATGTTATTTTGTTTGCACAGTTATTCTTGCTATCAGTTTGTACTGTAACTTTAGAATGTGTAGTGGCTCAAGCTTTGATTGGATTGTGAGTCTTTCAGCGCTTTGGTCATCCAGTATTGTTTTTGTATGTTTAACATTTGATTTTGATACTTAGTTATGTGACATTACCATTGTTAATATAGGGAAATAAACATTCTAACATTACATAAAGGTGTGGTTATTCATGGCCGAGAGGTCATGGTGTGTGGAAATTACTGACTTGTATTGATTATTGATGTCATTGATTGTTATGGTTATTGATTTGTATTGGTACGGGGTTCATGGTGGAAAAAACTTGAAGCACCGTCAAAAGGTCCATCAGCCTAAACGCATCTCTCTTGTAAGTTTACTTAATAAACTTTGACGCCCTCACATTACCTAAAAGAAAGAACAAAACTCTTACGACAGAAACAATAGCATTTTGTTATATATCTCCTCAATAGATCAGCAAGCTCCGATTTCTCTTCATCAGTTGGACATCCGTCCAGTCGGTCTCAGCAACGGGACAGTGAAAGGAAATGGCTCAGCCACCGGTGGGCTCTAAGTTAACTAAACCACTTAAAGGGCATCAAGCTAAAGAATCAACCTTAACACAATTACTCTAAAAAGATGGTTATGAGGGAAAGGAGCATCAGGAACTTCTTAGCTCCTCGAACGGGACCACTACGGGTAAAGGATGGAATAGAATTAGCTCCAAAGTTCAGTCAGACTAAGTTAAAACTCCATAAAGAATCACACTTTTACAGTAAGATCAATAAAACCTAAATTCTAAATCTAAAATATGACTAACAGTCTTTTACACATTGATGACTGGCTCCCTTTCTCCTGTTCCCAACATCAGGTTCGTCAGGTAAATCTTTTTTTGCAATCGTAGCTCCAGTCAGTGCAGCTATTGTCCAAGCCTGGGAACATTTTTGTCTCACGCATCAAATCTACAAAGTATCCACTTGTGTAAGACATTTCAACAAGCAGTTCTCATGAGAAAAGTTTAAGACATGTACAAATTGCTTGGTCGGCGCAGTTTGAAGAATGAACAATATTTAATTCTTTGCTTTCACAAGACGTTTATGAATATTTATTATGCCATGGAACTTAGCATGAGCTTTGTTGCCTAGGCCCAAACCTCATAATTAATTAAAAGCTAAACATTGTTTAAGCAAATACATAACATTAATATATTAGTATAACCCATTTATACATTTTATTCAGCATGTGCACATTATTTAACCATAAGTGTGAAATAAGTATTAATCTTCATATACAATATGTTGGCCTCTCAAGTGGGCACATTTTCCAATGTACACATTATTTTCTATGTTTGCCTAACTAATGTAATTTCTTTAGCCATGAGTCAATACAAATTTATTAGTAGTTAATTCAGCTTTCACATCGGTGCAATCAGAAGCACTTTAAATGTCTCCCTCCTGACCATGAGAAGAAACTTCAGAACGAGAGGAAAGGGGTGAAAGGCAAAAAGAAGATCAGGAGTTCACCTGCAGAACAGCGCATCGACTGCCCAAATGTGATCTTCTTTTGTTCTGGAGCAGTATCTATCCACCAGTAAATTCAGTCCAGTCACAAAGAGATCAATTGTTGGTAATCTCTGCCTCTTGGAAATCTTTGCAGAAGCACAATGGATGAAGGTAGAAGTTTGTTGAAGGTGGAATCTAACTTCTTAAGGACTCTTCTATGAATTGCCAGTATTGAAATGAGATTCCTCTCTGCTCATTGGAATTTTTTGTCAGAAATGCTTAAAAGGAATGCTGATCTTATTCCTCACTGTTTGTCCAAATAAGCTTTTAAGGTGATGTTGTCTGCTCATACTCAAACCACCTTTTTTGTGATCTGAGGAGAGAATGCTTTTGGAGCATGCTGAATGGACTTCCATCTCCCTCCAGTTTGAGGATTTCCTGCTCTGTGTTAGTGACTGTGAGAAATTGTGCTACTGATTGACTGGGGTGTGAACTCTTGTCAAGCAGCAACCACAATCCTTGTCAGGGTAAAGCACAAGCAAACCCCAAATGAACCTGTGCTCAACCCCCTGGTGGCTTGGCACAGAGCTGTCAGGCTCAACTTAGAGGCAATGTGTAAAGTACTGTGTACAATAATGCAAACAGTAAAACAGTTAAAACATCACATGAAAAGATCCAACACCAGGTTAGGAAAATAGAGCAAAATGTACTAAATAAAACAAGACCAAAATAACAAAAGTCCAATTAGTAGCACCGGAGGTATGCATTTTGAAAGAATAAAGTGAATATAGCACAAAAAAATACAAAGTGACAACTTAGGGTATCAGGTCACATTGGACTGGTTCAATTTTAAAAGGTCAGGCCAACTGCAGTGGAAAGCAGGTCAGATACAGTCCCATGTTAGGTCCACTGAAGGTTTACCTTCTCAAGTTAAATCCAAGAGTCCTGTTCTAGTGCAGAGGGCCATGAGGAGCAAGGGAGCATCACAGGATGCTGTCAGAAAAGCTCAAGGACTTGGCCAGCATCATAGGTGGGCGTGGCTGGACCTTCGCAGTGACTGCCCCAGTGAGTGATTAATGCTGCAGTGCAAAGAGATGGGCTGACTGAGCTTTGCACTCACTTGCGATGTGAGCGGCGAGGTTTCATTCATAATCACAAAAATCCCCAAAAGCTTGAGTTCAGTGCCCCTGAGCCACACCAAAGGTCCAGGACCAGAGATGCACCACTTGGGGGTTAGGAAAGCTCGGCAGCTGGGTCCAGGGGCTGGTTCCGGATGGGAAGGATCCTTTTATGTCCCTAAGGCTCATATCAGGAGGCCAGCAGACTAGCCCTTAGAATCACTCTGGAGACCTGGGTTTTAATGTGCATTGCAGGACCAATTCTCCTTCCCCTGGCAAGAGACTACTATGCAGCAGGTCAGCACAGCAGGACAGCAGTTCCTTTGGAGCAGGAGTCCAGCAGAGTGCCAGTCATAGTAGCAGCACATAAGACCTTCTTCCTGTTAGAGTATCCACAGGTCCAGAAATGTAAATGGTGTCTGAGGACCAGTATTTATACACAGTTGTGCATTTGAAGTGGGTAGATGCTTCTAGAGGTTTCCCTTTGAACTGCATGGATGCCATGCCTTTGTGTCTCTGGCTTCAGACTAACTACAGGGGTATGCAGCCCTTTGTCTGGAGACAAGACACAACCTGTTCAAGTTTAAGTGGACCAAGGCCCAGATTTTCCCAGCCATCCTGCCAGTTATGGATCATCCAGTCACACCTAAGCCACCCATTCTGTGTGCCTGTCCAGGAGGTATACCCAAAGCCCAACTGTCAGCAACACCTAGTCATGTGACCCAGAGACAGGATGCAGGCACCAGATGACTAAGGCAAGAAAATGTCAACTTTCTAAAAGTGGCATTTTCAAACTCATACTTTAAAATCAAACTTTACGATAAGTTAGGATTTTAAATTCTAATTCCAGAGACAGCAAACATGAACTGAAAACCTACTCCCATTTGCAAATTACACTTACATTTATTAACATGCAACAAGGCAACTTCAATGTTATTCTTTCGGGGAGGTAGGTTTTGCAGTAGTGAAAAAATAATTTTAGAGTTTTTCTATACCAGGACAAATAAAGTGTAAAAGTACATGTTGTGCTTTTTAAATAAATTGCACCCTGCCCTTTGGGCTGTTTTGATCCTACCCTAGGGTTGGCATATGTGTTAAAAAGGAAGGTTTGGGCCTCACAAAAGGTTTACTTTGCCATCCCAAAAGGGCAAGTTAAGACTGCACACAAAGGCTGTGCAGTGGCTGGCCTGAGACATGTTTAAATTGCTACTTAAGTGGGTGGCATAACCAGTGCTGCAGTCTCACAGTAACATTTAATATACAGGCCCTGTGAACATGTAGGGCTGCTAAACTAGGGACTTACAAGTAGGTAAAATACCAATTGGATACAAGCTAAGGAATGAAGCCAAAAGGTTTGAAAGTGACCCGGCAGATAGAGCCAAGTCCAACAGTGACCATATCCCGTGACTTGATAATGACTGAGCCAGGCCCCCCAAACAAAAGGTTTGGTATCTGTTGTGATGACTAAGAAGGGGGGATGTGTGAAATAGGTATCAGCATCAAGAGTGTTGAAGTAACATGCCACCTTTGTAAGTGGAAGCAGATCACCTGTGATGACAGGACTTTCTGGGTGAAATTTAACAAGAGAGGATCTTACAAAGCCGGACTGTATTGTACGAACTGCTGAAGGTAGAACCAACAAAATAGTAGCTGTCAAATCTCTCTGAACCTGGAAGGATGAGAAAATGGTAGGATTCACCTGTGCTAAAAGGATCTGGAACCATGACTGTATCTTCACCAGCCTTGCACAAACCAAGCTCCTATGAAGAGCTTGTCCTGAGATGCGATTATTTCTGATTTTTTTCTAGTTTATCAGAAATCCATGTTTTTGCAAAAAATGTGAGGACTGCCTGGGTGTGAGAGTGAGATGCCTCTTTTTTTGAGGTGCATGAATTAGCAGATTGTCCATATAGGAATAAGCAAAAATATCTTGTTGATAAAGTAAAGCGACAAAATGGGAGAAGACTTTTGTAAATAACCTTAGAGCTGATTTCAGCCCGAAGGGAAGTCTGCCATCTGGTAGTGCTGGTTTACTACTGCAAAGTGAAAATGTTTTTGATGTGTAACCAAAATAAGAATGTGAAGGTAGGCATCTTCCAAATCTATTGTGGTGAGAAAGTCCCCTTTCTGTAATTTTGGAATAACTGTTTATACATTTAGCGTGAAATGAAATAGATTATTCGGATCCAGGTATTTACCCTCCTTAAATCATGCACTTGCTTGTATGCATGTGAAGCATTCTGTACCATAAATAGGATGGAGTAGGAGCCCAGTTAGTGCACTGAAGGAAGAACTCTCATGATAGATTTATTTTTCAGGTGATCTTGATTTCCGTAGAAGAGTGGCTTGCATTTCTTCAAATGTTTGAAAACTAGGGTAGAAAAGAACCCTGTCCCTAGAGAAACACCCATCATAAAATCTATCGAGTAGCCTTTTATGGCCTACTCCTAGAACACACTTGCCCCTGACATCTTGAATCCAAGTGTCTCCAAATAGCTAGATGGGCTCCGTTGTATTTGAGGACCTGGAATAGTTAGGATTTAATCTTAGAAGTTCGGGCCATTCTGTGGCATCATCCTTTTTGTAAAGCTTCTTAGGTTGAAATCCCTTATTGCATTAAGAATTAAAAATTACTGGTTGCTTAGCCTATTGAGCGAAAAGCACATCCTCGTTATCTTGGCCTGGGAAGGTGTGGAACTTCAGATAATGTCTGATTAGACTTAGCATTTAAGGCACCTCTTTTCTCATTCCACATTTCCATTAAGATATTGAGGACATTTCTTTATCTGATGTGGAAATGAGTCTTATACCTCATGTTTAGAGCATTTTTGCTGTTTATCTCTTTCTTTGACAGCATTATCCACAGCAGAATTAATCATCCTCTGTATGTCTTCTGCAGCCATTAGAGCAGCTCATCTGCTGGAGGTTGTGGCAATTCTGGGGATATTATCGTTTTTGCCAAGGATTCGACTCTCCTCATCTGAGGAGGAGTCAGGGATAAATCTCATCCTTTCTCTTCTACAGTGTAACACAATGATTGCTTTAAACAATGCCAACCCAAATAAAAATAAACAGGATGATTCTTGAATTCGACCATCATCAAGCAGTTTTTCATAAGACCAATGCCCAGGCTCATAGCTCAACGCCTATGCAATTATTATGTTTGTAGCCTCCATAACAATATAAAGATGTTAAAAGGTTGTGGCTACTCTGGTTGACCTACCTTTCTCCATCTTGCCGGTCCCTCATTGTGTCTGGGATCACATATCCTACACAACCCTGACCAGGAGGTGTACTCCCAGTCACATGGGGCAAACCAGGCCATGTCACATTCTATTTGGCAAAGCCACGAGAACCGCCCGCTGACTATCTGTAGTGTCATTCATTGGAAGAAAGAAAGGTAAAAAAAGATGGGAAGTTGCCATGAATACTCCAGTCAAATCCATTTAAAAAAGATGTGGACAACAACAATCCACAGTTAAAGGCACCAGCCACCCTACTTAGGGGTGGCAGGCATCTACAAGTGAGACAGAAAAGAAACAGGAAGATTGCAGGGGGGAGGCTTTTTTATCTGTTAGCACATTGACAACTGGCTGTCTAGAAGGGTAGGATTTCCTAAAACCAGTAAAGAAGGAAAGCATTGAGATACATGGAGATGATGTAAATTACTGACATGAACACAGCTAATTGATTTGTGACATTGAAAATGCAAATTGTCTGTGCTTGTTTTGTCAACCTTTTTCCCATATTCATGGCTTAACTAGTCTGTTTCTCCATTTGAGGAAAGAAATGTAAGTTAAGATAGTTAAGTAGGCTAATGCATCTGTTTTTGAGATCTGTGAAGGTTCGGATCCTGGTACGTGCCTTCAGCCTTTAATCCTTCTGAGACTGACACAACGTGTAATGTTAACATGTTTTATTAGTGTCCAGGATCAAACAAATGGTAGAGCCTGCTATGTAAGCATAGCTTCCAAGGTTTCAGATTGCTATGTGTGATATTTTCATAATTGAGTGACATTTCAACGACTATGAGTGACACCTTCTCGCTAACAAAATCAAGCAATGAAGATGAGGAAAATATATAAATATCAGAAATTACACCTATTTGAGCAATGTGACCCCACCAGAAAAAGCTCATTTACACAGCACAGCAAGTGAGTGCAACAGCAGGATATCATGACTTGCACTTCTGTGAGGTGAGCTGGTGCCGTGACCACAGGATGGCCCGCTACAACTGGAGTCTGAGTCCTACATCAACCAACGATACCTCCACATATTCTGGAACACAGCTGCCTCTGTTGACACTGGTGCTCTGGGCTGCTGAACCCCTCCAGATGCCCGATCTGCCGTGTTTCTCAATCTCAGTAGCAGCACGGCCACCAGTGTCATTGGGGTCAGGTCCAAGCTGGTCCGGGTCGCAAGATCACAGTACCCTCATGCTGAAAGTGCCAATCTGCCGCTTGCTTGCCAGCTGAGCAGGCTCACGACGGTGAGTCAGCTGCCACCAGCGCTGGTGGGGGTTGGGTCTGGGCCAGCTGTGGGATCCATACCACTGCAGTGACATGGGTGGTGTGCTCCTCAGCTGCCCTGCAATGATTGCTCACACACACACACTGCACCAGGCAATCAGTTACTACTTGAAATGTGCTGCAGATCGAACCAGACGTCCACCTATTAAAGTGAGTATAACAATCTCACTGAGACCCATACACTCTGAGCCTGATTATGACCTTGGCGGAGGGGATTACTCTGTTCCAAATGTGACAGATATCCTGCCCACCGTATAACAATTCCATTTTATCCTATGGAACTTGTAACACAGCAGATGGGACTTCTGTCACATTTGGGACAGAGTAATCCCCTCCGCCAAGGTCATAATCAGGCCCTGTATCTGTAGTAGCCATTAGGCACTGACAGTGAGCGACTCCTATTGTCAGAGTTATGCTGTGTGGTGTTGTGTCGGATGTTGTGTTACATTGAAGCATACACCGCGTACTGCCTTTGCAGCTTTTAGTATTCAGTGTATTATAGCAGCTTTCCAGCTTGACAGCTGAGAGGGGCTATAATGTGTGATTTTGCATTTCAATGTGGTAATACGGACCACCACACTGAAATGCAGTAGTCTATTGCCTGATGCGTGGTATTTGACAGGGCGGTGTAACAGTATTGATTCGTTTTGAGGGTCTTCAGTGAAGGAATACAGAATATTATACAATGACATATGTGCTCAGCTTGCTTAAATATTTGCTTTACTCCATTAGTCACAAACCTCCTTTCACTCTGCAGCAGTGAAAATGAAAAGAACAGTTTGTGGAAAAAAAGCAAGAACAAGGAGAGAAGAAGAAAGGTAAAGAAGTAGTTAATGTGTTATGGTAGATAGCTGTAGAAGCTGACATAGAGAGGTACAGTTTAAGAGATAGAGGTAGATACACAGCAGAAAAGGTGAATAAAGAGGAAGAGACAGGGATAGAGTGAAAGATGGATAAAGAAAGGCAGAATTGTGGTGAAAGCTAGAGAGCTTGGGGGAGAGAAAGAAATATAAAGAAAGAGAGGAGCAGTATATAAAGAGACTGTAAAACCGGTAGAAGGGCTGGTACAGGCTGATATGAAAGGGACGCAAGAGAGACAGGACAAATTGGATCAAAGGAGAGGTATGAGAAACAGATAGAAGACTCAATGAGAGGAAATTAGAATATGCTCCTCAGGGAATACATTGGAGTAAAAGGAGCCAGTGGGTCATAATGATTGGAAATTAATCTGCTGGAAAGATGCCACTAAGAGAATAGGAACAGGTCATGGAACTGTGACATACCACACAATAGAAGATGCATGCCTGAAAAAAGTAGTAAGACACTACAAAGTTTGTTATGATTTAGGACATGCTCCAAGATGGAGATGTGATGTGGCACATAGTAGATGTTTCACTCCTGAAAATATGACCTATTATGATTTTGGACAATCCTTCTATAATTTTGGACAGGAGCCAAGAAAAGAAGAAAATTGTATTCTCCCATACCTTCCATTATAGGACCTCTTGCCCATATCCAATATGTCTGGTTTCCTTTAGGTTCATGCAACTGTAGAGCATTCTTGTGTATATTGTTACACTACTCACATGCCCATCTTACAAAGGTGCAAGAATATCAATTTAGCATTGCTGCACCCTGAATGACCATTACAAGTGAATACCAGACTAGTTAGAGTCAAAATCTGATGGTGTTTTCTGAAATAGCAGCTTATTGGCAAAACTGCACATTATTCCTGCAATGATTGCACATTTTTCTGTAGCTTCCCCCTCAAATATGTAATCATTCGAGAGCGTTGAACGAAAATTGAGATGCCAGTATTCCCACATATAATGTAATTAACAAATCAGTTTAAAAAAAAAAACTAGGAATTTCACACAACTTGTAATGGAGGTCAGAGAGACACAGTTGTACGCTAGATTACAAAAATACAGACACACTTATGGCCAAATAGATGCTGACAGCTAAATAATAGTCATAAGGATGATTGATTGCAGTGTGGATGGATACATCAATGAACAGATAGAAGACTATGAGTGCGTACAACAAAGGATAAATAGGTACATGGATGAGTGCGGGTGCACAGCTCGATGAATTAAAGTGTATGCTTTATAAATGATTGTGAGTAGGCAGAGAGATAAATGCGTGGGTGAGGGCAGATGAATTTTATGTGGATGAAGGTGGATGATGAATGCAATGGGTGAGGGTTGATGGGACAGATTAAGGCAAGAGTGGATGAACTGATGCACAGAGATTAGTTGAGTGGATATTGATGTCTGGGCAAACAGATAAGTGCATGTGTGGCTAAGTGTGAGTAGAAGGATGAATGTATTTAAGATTGGACACTACCTTGAAGAATAATGCATGGGTGTGAGTGAACTGCTGAATGCATGAGAGTTCTTTTTGGATGGATGCATTGCTATGAAAGAGTGGACGGATGAATGCATGAGTGTTGGTGTATGAGTATAAATGTAGATAGCTCAATAAATGAATGACTGTGTGTTAGTGGATAGTTGAATGCATGGGTTGGGATAAATGCACCGGTAGTGTATGAGTATATGAATGTCTCTAAGATTAAAACTAGGGATCAGTAGATAAGAAACAAAACTCTCAATGCATGCCTCCCTCCTTTGACTAAAATTAAGTAAATGTGAAACTTGGATGATTGCTGGAACATTTAAAATGTTCCTTATACCATTCACAGAGATATACATGGTGAATATCATAACATTTGCTACGAACCCACATCAAAGTAATAATTGACAACTATTCTTCACACACAATTATATTAGACTTTGAACAGGAAGTGACACAAACAATATTTCTAAGACATTTAAGTTAGCAAACGTAACAGCTCTGGACCATGATGGAATGTCTACTACAGCACCATGGCTCAACGAGCCAAAACTAATAATGTAGTGGAAAGATGGCACAATGCCTTCCTAACCACATTAGGAAGAAACCAACCAATGCTCACCAAATTCACAGAAGAGATAAACGCTACCAACAAGTAAGGATATAACGATCAGTAAACCTAAAATAACTAAACAAATCAGGGAAATGTATGAAATACGACAATTCAAAGCTAGCCTCTTTGTAAATAGCAAAGGATTTGCCTTTCTAGAAATGACAGCAAAATCACATGTAGATACTACGTACCTACTAGTATACTCGCAATTAAATAAAACAAAACTTAACACAACTATAACTTAAACAATTTAAAATAAATATCAGAATAACTTTTTTGTAGATCCCTCTATAACAAAAATATACTAATAAAGTATAAAATAAGACTTATAAGTAAAAATAATAATACTATAAAAATAACAAAAATATACTAATAAAGTATAAAATAAGACTTATAAGTACACATATTTTTAAAATAAAAATAACAAATATTCCTAGAGAAACTAATATGATTCAGTATAAGAAATATAGAAAGCAGCTTATGAATCAAAACATAAAAATACAATTTATACACTGGTTTTTGTTATGGCAAAGGTTATTTAAAGTGGTTGCTGCAAACACCTCCTAGGGGTGAAGTGATATAATTGCACAAACTGTGATTATAAGTGCGATATTTGGATTGCATTATTGTGAGAGAACAGGGCTGATTGCAGAGGCCCCCTAACTTTTGCCCTAATTTTCCACATATTGCTGGTGTTTTCCTGACTCTGATGGTGCCCTGGGTACTGCTAACCAGTCCCAGGGCCTGTGCTCTGTGTAAAATCAGTATGCAAATTAGGCTAATTATAATTGGCTAAGTCAACCTACCTATTAGTCCCTAGTATATGGTAGGGCATGGAGGTTTAGGGACCGCAGCATAGGTAGTACCCCCATAGGTGCACTGCTGAGGTGCCAAGTGTCATTTTAAAGTCAGGCCTGCCTTGCTGGCTGCTTTTAAATTAAAGTTACATGCAAATTCGACTTTGGAATTAAAAGTAGTTCCAAAGTCTTAAACTACCTTATTTTTACATATAAGTCACCCCTAAGGTGTGCCCTATGTGCCCTTAGGGCTGGGTGCAATGTAACTATAAGCAGGGACATAACAAAAATAGTTTTATAAGCCCTGGTGAGGTAAAACAGCCAAATTCGTTTTTCCCTCATTGTAGTGAATGGCCTCCACAGGCTAGAATGGGGAGACTTTATTTTAATTGTTAAAGTCCCCTTAAGTAACAGATACCAGAAGTTTGGTATCAAATTAATTGTTATTATAAATCCCACAACTTCCAGTTGTGGGATTTAATATAACTTGTTCAGGTAAAAAGTTTTAAACTTTACCTGAAAAGTTGCCAACTTCAGCCCTGCAGTGTTTTTGCTGCTGTGCTCTGATTGGCCAGCCTCTGGCAGCCTGTCCAGGCTGCCTTGATGAGGTGTGTAGTGGCCTGGCTCCACACAAAGAGATGTGCGTGGGGGAGGGAATCTCCCTCAGCAGATATTGAAGCAAAAAGGGGGAGGGCTGCCATACTGGTCTTCAAAGGTAGAGAAGGGCATTTGGATCAACTCAACAACACCCTCACATAATGTAAACCCAGATAATTAGGTGTCCCCTTGATTAGATTAGAAGAGGGCAGGAGAGGGGTGTGTTTAGGATTTTTAGCCACACCAGTGGGTGGGCTCAGCCTGATGTAACCTCCAAAAATCACTTTCAGCCTTGATGGATGTTTGAGGAATATTGCTCCCTGGGATTGATTTTTTCCACACTTCCTAGGAAGTGGTCATCACAGGGGGAAGGACCCTGCCACTGACTGGAGAATCAGGACCCCCCCTGTTTTTCACCCAGGAGCAGGGAAACAACTGGCAGACCTGCACCCACACCTCAGATCCCTATCAGATTCAAACAAGGAAGAACTACAAGAGAAGGAGGACTGCCCTGCTGGACCCTTGACCTGCACCTGGACACTGTACTCTGGAGGACTGCACCAGCTGCACACTTGGGCTTCACCACTAAAAGGACTTTACCTGTCTTCTACTGCTTCAACAAGGGACTCCCTGTTTGCTACAGGCATGAAGGAGCTGCCCAGAGTCACCTGCATCAAGTCCTGCAAGCAGAGCCCAGCTGACCAGCGTCCAGTGGCCATTTGAGTATTCTGACCAGGTACTTTCTGTGAATTGTAGTCTCAACTCCAAGGAGCAACTCAGAGCTTCTGGAACCTTGGATCAAGTTATGGACAGTTCAAGGACACAAAAAGGACCTCTGGAAGGAGATCCAGAAGTTTAGAGATGTTTGGAGCAACTCCATAAATTGAAGGGGTGCATTGTGGGAGTTGTAGTCCCAGACCCCAAGAGGCATACCAGAGCCTCTGAACCCTTGGCTGATGCTGTGCAACACTTTCCTGAATCAAACACTTCTGAAAATAAGTGTGACAGTGTTACCTCGTGTATGGCCTGAACTCTGGACTTTGTTCCTTTCCATGCGACCTTTTTTTTAAACATTTGAGCGGTAGTTGCTTCTATGCGCTAGAATGCATTAATTCTTTAAAAATTCATATCTCCGGTTACCCTTATCCGATTTGATTTGTTTTGCTGTCATTTTAAAGATAAAAATATTATCTATTTCTATAAATTAATTGTGGATTTTGAACTGTTTCCTGTGTTTTATTTAATTACTGTTTTTTGATATTTGAATGCTTTACGCTTTGTCTCCTAAGTTAAGCCTTGTCGCTTGTTGCCAAGCTACCAAGGGTTGAGCTAGGTTTAATTTACTGAGACCTAACTGGACCTAAGTGGAGGTTAGTGGCCTATTGCTAAGTGTAGGTACTCACCTGCCCTTACCAATAACCCATTTTCCAACAATTATTCATTAAATGCTGCATTTACCAATCACCCAAGAATGCTTAGATCATTTCATTGGGAATTTTTTAATGAAGAAATTACACTGACAATCACTTATGCTCCATGTATGCATGTTTATTGGCAATGTTAGGTGTGTTCCTTCAAACTGATGTTCCACCATGGAATTCCTAATACAAGTAAAGTTTTTGACAGGTGATTTTTGAACTAGATCTCTCTTTGGGAGGGGAAGGAGAGATTGTGTAATTTGGAAAAAAGTCATCTATCTCTGGCTAATTTAGTCTAACTACAAGAATAAAAATAGGGAGGTGTCAACAAGCTAACACTCATTTAAAAAACCCAAGGCAAGGGCATTTTAATATACCTCTTCTGGGATCAGCATATAATTCCGATCCTTCAGCAAAGCAGTAAATCATCCAAAAGTTAATCAGAAGCTGCATCGGGGGAAAGTGCAGATCACAGGCTGCACATGGAAATCAGGAAACATCCAGGGCACAAGTTAACAGTTCAAAATTCAAAGGGCTCTGCTCTAAAACGTATGAGTCCAGTCCTGATTAGAAAATACTTAAAAAGTTTGAGTGGTCAATTCAATGAACCCACATTATGCAAAGGGGCAATATCCAATGAAAATAAGAACACGTGTTAAATTTGGAGCAAAGATGAAGATACCCAAGTCATCTTTCCTTCCATGTAAAACCAGCAATAACTAGCAACTCTGTACATCACTTGACACATTCCAACATTGTGCTATGACTCACAATAGTTCCAACAGTTCTCATGTGAATGGGCAGTTAAATGATGATGTCTGTCTTGGTTCCCAATCTCCAGCTCATGATGTACCATAGTTAAGGTCAATGGGGAAAAATGTATACATAACACAATAGTTCTCTTTACTATTCATGTGGCACAACCTAATGGACAAATTCATGCTAGAAGGATAGAAGATGACTCAGCATCTCATGTTACTGCAATATGGAAAACTTCAGGCCTAGTTATGCTAACACAATAAATTCAATGGAAGACCGAGGTTTCCGCCTGGCAACCTATTGAGAAACAGGCGACAGCATTGTTGCTGACTCATATTCAAGCTGGCGGCAATCAAATCATTAACATTTATAGAGCGCGCTACTCACCCGTGCGGGTCTCAAGGCAATGCTGCTGCCGCACGGTGCACCAGCACCCTCACAATGTTCACTGTCTGCACTGTGATGGTGCTGTGCAGGGGGACCCCACCTAATCTCCGCCAGCCTTTTCACGGCCGTGATACTGCCATGAAAAGGCTGGTGGAGAATGAGGTCATAATCAGCAGGGTGGCACAGCATGCAGCGCTACCCTGGCTGATTGTGATCTCTGCCACCACCAGCCCATCTGGATCATGGATTCTGGCAGTGCTGGCGGTCCCCTAGTGGTCTAACTGCCAGGGTCTTAAAGTGGTGGTTGGACCACCACAGCAGCAGCCATCCTGACTGCCAATATGCGAGGCTGGCAGTCTCAAGACCACCAGCCTCGTAATGAGGCCCATAGTGCCACAAAAGATTGCAAGTAAACACCATGGTAAGCTATGGCCAAAGAAAGAAAAGCACCTTGTATGAGTCAAGCAAAACACTTTGGTGATGAACACACCCACTATGGGTTTAAACAAACTTTGAATAAAGTGCTTGTATTCCATGTGAACCAGAGACCAAAGTAAACCATTTTGTCAATGTAACACATAAATCGCTTCCCCTCAAGGGACCCATAGCTATACATAAAATAAGTGAAATGTGAAAACGTTTACTCTTGGTCTCTAAAATGCATCATCAGTCTTCTAGTAAGTGAACATGAAATTGATGCTCTATTCAGGAGAACATAAATGCAGCTCTCTGATGAAGGAAATTATCCAACGTGACCCAGAAGTGGTAAACTAGCGAATAGTGATGGGCGCCATCTTATAATGTATCAGCATACTCTGCAACAGTGAGACCTCAACAGTGAAATCAAAGAACCAAAAAGGACCAATACAAAATCAGTCATATAAAACCCATAGTAAAGTGACCTAATCCCATAAATGTCATTAGAGTAATGATAATAGATATAGTCCATGAGTGCCTGAAGAGTAAAAATAAAATGAAATATGACCCAACAATCTGTTACCAAAGACTTTCAATGCCATACAGAAGACAATGTAATCTGAGCAATTCAACTCAATTTATTCAATTGTATCAGCAACAAGCCTTACAATAATATAAAAGTACACATCATAAAAGGCCAAAAATTCATAATAGCCCCATAGTCACAGTTTAAAACATAATAGCAACAGTCTCTCTATTCATAAAAAATCACATATCCCCAAACAATTAAATATAAATAATTGATTTAAGAATGACCACCCCACCCCATCCACATCTTAGAAGAGGGGCAGTTCTTTGTCAGTACCTGCCCTCTACTCGTGGGCGGACCCCGAGGCAAAATGCTTGTGCTCACAGTATTTTAGATTGGCAGTCATAACTCACATAGCTACAGGGTCTTTTAAAGGAGAAAGAGGGGCCCTAACGTTAGCGGGGGCAGACCATTACTTCATCATACCGCTCTCGCCTAGGGTCCTATTAGATCTTGTAAAAATGTTAAACTTTTAAAAATCAGCCACCCCAAGTTTGGCTGGCAATTCCCTTAGCCTGGGCCAAGTGGCCCATATGTATGAGGCTACCACATTATGTTTGCTCATAATACCCGGCCTTGTGCAAAGTGAAAGTGCAATTTTCATAGAATTTGCTCTACTAGCCTTAAAATGAGGGAGAAGCCACCGACCTTGTTAAAGTAGTAGTGCATGATTGAATCAGGCCTGAGCTCCTGGTGCACCCTCATCTTACTGAGTTACCAGTATCGTAAGTTTCTCAATACACCACTGCCCTAAGGTTGCACACTACTCCCGCCCAGTATAATATTGGCCTTATAACTTCAAATTACGAAATCGGTGTCCAATTTAGTTCACGGTCCACCAAGATACACTGTTCCAAAGAGACAGACGGAAAGGGAAGTGCTAATTCTAGGAGCAAGAATCCTCACACACCCAACTGGGTGTCATGCTTCATCATCGGAATTGCTCCTCGTCAGACTGGCGCTGAAATGTCTGACGGGCACCCCCTGCAGGGGAGCTCTTTGCCGGAGATCTTTACTCGATGATGCCAAGACCCCAAAAAGTGAGTTTGGAAGGAAAAAAGGGAGAAGATAATGGAAGGAAGAGTTAAAATTGGTTTAGGACCCAAAACCTGGGGGTAATCATTTATTCAACCATAGAGGGTGAAGGCCAAGATTAAAACTGATGAGGAGAGTGAAATGAATATAATGGTCAAAACACTCTCAACCACATATAATGGAGTTAGGATGGTGTGGAATTACCAGACCGTCCCTGAAACAAGGGTCAACATGTTTCGCGTCTTTAATGGTCCTGGTGTATCCAGCAACGCTTCTTCAGGACCAGGTGGAATTAAACTTCTCCTTCTCTACAAATGTAAAAATGCCTATGGACTAAGACTGTCAATAGTCAGTGCTTCTGTCACTTACACTAGTGTGTGGTTTGGACATCCTATTTCTAATTGTCGCCCTGCAAACAAAAGAACAGGTGACAAGACAATAATGTAGTTATAACAAATTGGCTACAAAAACAACGTAATTGGTGAAAAACATGCTGTGATGGTGCAGGTGGTGGCACTCTTGTGCATGCAAAAGTGTTGAATAGCTTACCCCCTCATTAAAGGAAGGAGCTTCATGGGACAGCGGGGGCCCAATGACCGGGCATGAACTATCTAGTCATTAATTGAACACAAAAATGGCTGTTAGTAGAGATAAACAAGGTCAAATGCCCCCAGACAGTCTCACAGTAAAGGTGCCCACATTTTGGAAAATTAGCCTCTTGCAACAATGTAAAGCTAGAATCCAAAAGCCACTACAATTCTAATCAGTAAATACAGAGTCGCCAGGACAATCATAATGAGAGATTAGAATTTAAAATAGGCCTCTCTGGTGTGAAGTTTTGTCAAATGTTGATAACATAATCACCCAATTGTGAAATAAAATCGAAAGAGAGAGTGACAACATTATGCCATCAACAAAGTTGTACCGTCCAAAGTACTTCAAAATAACGGGAGCAAAAGGTCACAGGCAACCGCCTGTAATCACATTGAATGAATTACCGAACGGAGAGGGGAGCTGCAATCCAGCGCCCGTAAATACCGATACCGGCCAAATGACTGAATAGTATAAGTCAGCACTGCTTGGGGAAACTTACTTGTATTGCTCCTGGCCACAGCTATACACCTACCCCGAGCCGCGCTCCCGAAAGAATAGAGAGAGCGCGGCAAGCGGGGAAGAAAAACCCGCTTGCCGGAAGCGGATGCGTCGACGTGACGCGAATGTTGCTAAGCAACACTGGCATGACTTCCACGGAACGTTGCGGTTGTGTAGAAAAAAGTCAAAACAAAAAGAGGACTAAGCCTCAATAGCACTGCAGCACTTGTGAATCCCCAGAGTTCTGCTCCATAGAGTGCTGCAGCCACTGCTTTTCTAGCATATATCTTCAGGATGATACTAACACTACGGCCTCCAGCCTTATGCTTAAATCTCAATATTGCCCCAGCCGCATGTTTAAGGGCTATGGCTGCCTTCCAAATTTGGCAGTCCCAACTTAAGTTCTCAGAGAACCGCACCCCTAGATATTCAAAGAGCTTGTTAATGTAATGTAATCTAAGCTGAAAGACATGTAGTGAATGTGTAAAAATGAATAATAATCAAGAAATAAAGAACACACTCTATTCCCAGCCTCTCACTCGTCCCACCATGCAATGTAAATAAAAGCTGAGAAACACATGCGCATATTCAATAATTGCTGAATTATAACCGCTAAAGAAAACCTGATATTTTCAGACTCTTATTCATCCCCATGGGGTGCAGAGTGTTCAACGTGTTTGCCCAAACTATCTGTCTTTGAGGTAGCTTGTTTTTTTGTTATCAGTTCATTGACTACAGTTCACAATTTACAAAATTTAAAACTAGAGCTCACTGATGTGTTTGTATTCTATCCAGTATGCCACAGCACTGGACTTTTTCCGACATTGTGTATGTTGCTTTTGTGTTCCAACATTGTTCTTTTAATTTTCCTTTCTGTTTCTTTTATATTTGCCAAATCATCAATACTAGATCTTATTCTCTTTAACCTAGTGAAATGTGAAAAGGAAGGTGAATTTTCAGTGGTTCCGCTCTGGGTTGTCCACCTTCCTTCCTTTTTGACCAGCGCCTTACCTGACCAGCAGTGTTGACCCTTCAAGGTGGCAGTGGGGGTGTTGATCTTTTGTTTTCCAAGTGGCTGCAAGATTTTGGCCGAAAAAAGTACTTGAAAGCAGACCTCTTAAGTAGCTACTTTGGAAACTCTACAAGCACTAACAAGTGGACAGAGGAAAGGAAGCAGACAGTTCAGAACATGCAAAAATAACTGTGCGGTAGAGCAAAAAGTAACATAGATTTCAGCTGTGGCCTAATAGTGGGAATTACACCAACTTAAAAAACAATGACGGTATAACACACTCAATCTCACTACAAAAAGGTCACTGAAAAGGTTACAACTGAAAAAGTACAGAAAAAAAAACAGCATATTTAAAGAAACACGCACCTTTACCGGAAGTGTCAGTGCCTAGTAGTTTGATAAGTCATTTGTGGTACAGGAGTAAGACAAAGGGACAAAATTAGAAATCAAAGATAAGCATTTCATCTAGTGTAGAAGTATAGCTGAGGTTTAGGCAGGGATCAGATATATTGTGCTGGTTGATCAGACTTCAAGAACAGAGGAAAAGAATGATGCAGAGTGCTATGCAAAATTGTTTAAAATGTCATATGTTAGATTTCTCTTCAGTCTTGCTTCTGCCAGCCAATTTCAAATTGTGTTTGAAACATTCAAAACATGATTCCTGCAAGTAGACTATGGTACAATGTGGACTAACATGGTAAACTCCTTTCAACTCCAAAGATACAAGATTTTGTTGACTAAACAATTTATATCAAACACAGATGTGTATTTTCTACTTACTAATAACACAGTAAGGAGTAAAATGAGACCTCCTATTCCCTATCTGTGTAATAACATCTGGATTCACATTTTACCAAGAACGTCTTTAAAATATTGCTTCGCATTGTAGTTCATTGACAGCATATTGAGAGTAAATACACTGGGACCTATTCGTAAACTGCAAACTACATTTTGAAGTATGCTTAGCAATATAACAGTGCTACTAAAATACTACAAAATGCTATTCACAAACCTACAAGTTTAAATCTCCACCTCCACCTTGTCTATATTTTCTGTGGGGAAACCCTCACATATATAAGTTTACTACTTCATAGTACATTTGGGAGGGAAGAAAATATTAGTAAATGTACTGCAGCTCAGAACTGGAGTATGTCCAGCACCACATATAATTAACCACTGGTACTGCAACCCAGTTCCATAGAAAGTAATGGAGTTAAGAACTTCAAATAAAATCCGAGAAGAAATAATGATAATTATTAAAAATTAAAATTAAATTACATTATTTAAACTTTTTAAAATGTTCTTTACATTAAAAATGACCACAAATGAAACATATTTATTTAATTTCAAAAATATTTATTAATGCTTTCTAAGTTAAAATAATGAATATAATATTCATTTTCATCACATATAATTAAGTTACTTTTAATTAGTTCTTTGTGTCTCATTTATTAATTGTTCATACACAATAAAAAGTTATGATTTCTCTTTCCATTAGGTGGGATTTCTTTTAATTTAAACTTCTGAAAAATCTTATTTATTTATTTAATTTAAAGTGTTTAAATTCATTAAATATTTTTTTCAAAAGTAAGGAGAAAGTGTTGACGTTTTGTATTTTGCTAACATTTAAAATAAATATGTAAAGTCAATTTACTTCAACATTTAATATAAATATATTTTTATAAATCTTTTTCAAGCATAATAAACTTTTTTTTAATTTCCAATATTTACCATAGGGAGGTCCTTGATAATCAAATTAGACTGATTTTGGATCCGAATGAAACTTTGTGATGTCAACAATACCCTAACTTCTCTGATTGAGAGAACAAAGATGCCAAAAGAATTAGGAGAGAACAGGATGTCCTCTGTATATAGATAAGAGGTCCAGTATTTTGGTAGTTGACTCTGCAGCTGATCTTTGACTTTTTTTGCAATATAGTATGATCCGAAATGTCTGGTAAGGGAATTCATTCAATCCTATTTTTAGGAAGAGCATCAGAAACCATCCAAAGGTCTATCAACTCATTGCACTTCTGTATTCTAAAGGTAAACTATTCACAAAATACCTATTCCCATAATAACAATTACTATTGAATACGTCATTTAGATAATTATAAATCACACAAACAAATAACTAACAAGCATTACCACAAAATAAAAATAAAATAAAACACACCCTAAGGGGCTTCTTTACAAGCCCTGTGGCGCAGGGCGGTGCAGCAAGTGTCTTGCTGCGCCACCCTGAGCCAATGGGAATGGACAGAAATTTGCCATATCTACAAGATACGGCACATTTCTGTCCTCTCTCCCGTGCTGGTGCACAAATTGCTGCCTAGCACCAACGCAGGCACCATTACACCATGATGCAAATGTGCCTGCATTGTGGGGATGTTTGTTTTTGTACAGGAAGGCACACTTTCCTGCAGAAAAACAATCGATAGGTGTTTTCCTTTTTCTATGTGTGATGCACAACGCAGCACACATAGAAAGAGGAACAAATTGGAAGAAAAAAAGATATTTCTCCCTGTTGTGTCACTTCTACACCACCTCTGAGGTGGCATCAGAATCTAATACATTCCTAGACTTGTAAATCTGGCAATGCATCAGATTTATTAGCATTCCATAGGTGTTGCGTGGAAAGGGCCCACATTTACAAGGCCATGAAAAGCCACGCAAGGTTTCTGTATGTGGCCTTGTTGATATGGGATGGCATACTGCATCACCAGAATGTTAAAAAAAAATACACTCCAGTGGCGCAGTGTGCCGATAGGGTCTCATAAATGATGGCCGAGAGTTGAAATAGACAACACATGAATTGAAAAGATGACAGAGCAATCAGAAAATTATTTCGAGTTCTCCTCACTTAATCCAAGCATTGTTTGAGCCTCACAACACTGTAAACAACAAAACACTTAAGTGATGATTTTAAAACATTAAGTGAAATAAAGCTGTCTGACAGTTTCTTGTACCCAAATTGATAAATACTAGACATAAGAGTTTCCTCTATTTCCTGATAGTATTAACAGAAAAGCAGAATATTCATTATGACTACCTAGATTCCTGTTCGCAGGAAGAGTTAGGAGCATATACTTCACGGGTCAGCATTTCAGAAAGCAAATTGTTTCCAGAAGTAGATACAAAATTATCTTGTAAGGAACGCTCTCTCTTTACCCACCTGACTACTGCTGCACCGACTAATGTTACTGAAAGGAAGTTTGCCTGTAATAAGGGTTTTGTTAGCTCTAGTGATATACTCTCATTCACCCTGAATTGGCTGGGGGACTCAATAGTGAACATGCTCAGTCAACACAGATTTATCCGCACTGAAACCCATAATTTGAGTGGAACACTCCTAATTGTAGTAACTAAGTATTAATATCTTAGCTCTTGATAGATGCAATAACCTTCCTTTGGTAGGTTTCTATTGTAGTGGTCGAGAGGGATTCTTTATCTTCAGACAGCATGGAACTGTTTTATGCACCAGTGTTGGAAATGGGGTCTTTAGTTGGCAGTCAGGTTATCCCCTGTCCAAGCAAGGACCTTCACTTTAATCAGGGTAAGTCACACACAATCCCAATTACCAGTGCCCACCCTCTGGTAGCATGGCACTGAGCAGTCAGGTTTAACTTAGAAGGCAATGTGTACATTTTTTGTGTAATAAATCATGCAATAACACAGTAGAAAACCAAAAAAATACACCACACAGTGTTTAGGAAAATACATAATATTTATCTGATAAGATGCAGGTCTAAACGATCAAGATTCAATAAGTATACATTGAGATATCACTGTAAGAATGATATAAAGTATCTTTAGTCTTTAAAAAGCAATGTGTCTCTTGCAAGCACAAAGTACCTGGTTTGCGCTCAAACTCTCTGCAAGAGACCGCAGAGGAGGTGTGGCATGGAAGACAGGGAGGTGTGTGTCAATTTTTGCGGCACACACAGACGACGCGTCAGTGAGTTTTCACACAGGGCAGGCTTTGCGTCGATTTCCAGCACGGAGACTGGGATCCTCTTCAGTTTGCAGTGTTTTCAGACACCCAGGGGAAGATGCTTAGAAATCCTGGGCTTGCAGGACAAAGTCACAGGGGCTGCGTCGATCCGGTCAGAGATGCATGGAAATTTCTGCTGCATGGCAGGTGCTCCATCAATTCCTCTCAGGAAGTTAGGCTGTGTTGTTCCGGCTCAGCTTTGCATCGATCCAGTGGGCCATACGTTGAATTTCCAGTTGCAACGCTGGTGCTGCGTCAATCTTCTCCTTGCGAATTTGGGCTGCGTCATTCCGGTTCGGCGTGGCCTGCTTTTTTTTCACCGTGATGCAGACTGTGCGTCCTTTCTTGCAGGCTGTGCGTCGATTTTCAATGCACGAGAAGTTCTTTTGCAGAGATGAAGTCTTTTTGGTACTGAGACTTCAGGGAACAGGCGGCAAGCTCTATCCAAGCCCTCAGAGAGCACTTCTCAGCACAGCAAGAGAGCTGCAAGGCAGCTGGGCAACAGCAAGCAATCCTTCTCAGAAAAGCAGTCCAGGTGAGTCCTTTGGGCAGCCAGGCAGTTCTTCTTGGCAGGTTGCAGGTTCTGGTGCAGAGTTTCTTTCCCAGGAAGTGTCTGTGAGGTAGAAGTGTCTACCTCAAAAGCGTCTGAGTTGGTAGGATCAGAGACACTGCTTAAATACCCAAATGTACCTTTGAAGTGGGAGAAACTTCAAAGAGTGGCTTAGAAGTGCACTAGGTCTCCTTTCAGTTCCATCCTGCCTGCCAGGGTCCCAGTAGGGAGTGTGACAATCCTTTGTGTGAGGGCAGGCTACTGTCCTTTGACATGTAAGTGGCAGGATCTCCAACCTCCCAGCCCAGGAAGATCTATTCAAGTTTCAGATGTGTGCCTGAGCATCCTGTGTTTGGGGTTTGTCTGAGTGGAATGCACACCTAAGCTATCAACTAACCCAGCCAGACATGGATTGTAAGGCACAGAAGGATTTAACGCAAAGAAATGCTCAGTTTCTAAAACTGGCATTTCTAAAATAGTAATATTAAATCCAACTTCACCAGTCAGTAGGATTTTATATCACCATTCTGGCCATACTAAATATGACCTTATTATTCCTTTCAGATCAGAATCTACCACTCAAACAGTATTTGAGGGTAGCCCTAATGTTAGCCTATGAAAGGAGCAGGCCTCACCGTAGTGTAAAAACGCATTTGGGAGTTTTACACTACCAGGACATATAAACTGCACAGGTACATGTCCTGCCTTTTAGCTGAATAGCACCCTGCCCTATGGGTTACCTAGGGCCTACGTTAGGGGTGACTTATATTTAGAAAAAAGAACATTTAAGGCTTGGCAAGTACTTATAAATGTCATGTCAAAGTGGCAGTGAAACTGCACACACAAAGGCCTTGCAATGACAGGCCAGAGGCATGGTTAGGAGGCTACCTATGCGGGTGGCACAATCAGTGCTGCATGCCCACTAGTAGCATTTAATCTACAGGCTCTGGGCACATGTAGTACACTTTACTGGGGTCTTACAATTAAATAATCCAATTGGGTATGAACCAGTGTCACCATGTTTTAAGGGAGAGGGCATATGCACGTTAGAACTGGTTGGCAGTGGCAAAGTGCGCAGATTTCTGAAACCAGCAAAAACAGTGTCCAAAAAGTGGAGGGTGGCTGGCAAAAAGTTAGGGGAGACCCCCCTAAGGCTGTCAGGTCTAACAACCAACAATTAGGGTTTCATTTTGAGTTTGGTGGATGGGAAAGCCTGTCTGCAAAAATCCTGCTGCTTTCGTGGCAACCTCTCCAACGAAGCTATTACCAGTTTCCCACTAGGTCCGCAGGCAGAAACCTCAGTGTTCGCCCACTGGTCTAGTGGGAAACAGGGTACAGCATTGTTTCTCGCTCATAATCGAGCCAGAGGCAATGCTGTAGCCAGCAGATGTAGGAAAGTACCCTCTTTTTGGCATGTTGGTGTGTTTGACTGTGCTCACTAGTTTCCTGCAAATCAGGACCCCAGTGATTGTGCTCTCTCCCCTCAAAATTTTGTCACTGCTACTGGTAACCCAGTATTTCAACCAATATTGGCATGCTGGTGCCCCCATATAAGTCCCTAGTATATGGTACCTAGGTACCACGGGCATTGGGGCTCCAGGGGATCCCTATGGGCTGCAGCATTTCTTTTGCCTCCCATAGGGAGCCCTTGCAAAGGCGTTTGCAGGACTGCCATTACAGCCTGCCTGAAAAGGTGCCTGCACCCTTTCACTGCCATTTACACTGCATCAGGTCACTTATAGGTCACCCCTATTGCAGGCCTTCCAGCCCTGAAGGCAGGGTGCAGAGTACCTGTGTGTGAGGGCACCCCTGCATTAGTATATAATTTGTGTATTACTTACCTCCTAAGGGAGTATAGTCTGTATGGTGTTTTTGGCATTTGTGTCACCAAAATAAAGTACTTTTATTTTTTTAACAATGAGTATTTTCTTTCATGTGTGTGAGTACTGTGTGACTACAGTGGAATTGCATGAGCTGTGCATGTCTCTTAGTTAGGCCTTGGCTGCTCTACATTTCACTAATAAGGGATAACTGGACCTGGTATAAGGTGTAAAAACCTTAGTTACCCACTGCAAACCAGGCCAGCCTCCTACTGCAAAGCAGACAGTGAACATTGGGAGGGTGCTGGGCAGGGGGACCACTGCACTGCCAATGCCAAGTGCATGGCGGAGAACAAGGTTGCATGCAGCACTGCCCTGGCGTATTACGATACATGCCACCGCCAGGCTCCCGGGATCATGGATCCTGGTGGATCTGGCAGTTCCCTGGTGATCTGACCCCCAGGGTTGCAATGTGGCTGCCGGACCGCCACCGTGAGTGTGTCGGTCTCTTGACCGCCACAAAGTAATGAGGCCCTTAGTGTTTACTGCACTCTTCCCCCCTTTTGGTGACGTGGTTCAGACCTGTTGGCTAAAAAGTGAAAGATGCTTAATCTTAATGAAAAGTAAATATTTCAGACATTGCAAAGTATGTGCTCCAACGACATGACATCGTCCATCTGTGACTGTGGATACCCAGACTGCAGCAAAAAAACAGTGATAGTGCTTCTAATCTGCTCTAAGGAGTCTAAGGGCCTAATTCGAAAAGGGATTTATGTGTAGGAAATTTATAAATGTAGAGTCTACGCACTCGAGGCTGAAGCCGCCCTGAGTGCAGAGACTTAAACACAAGTGGGGAGACTCCACCCCCTTAAATTTACAGTGTGTAATCCCCTTTGTGAGTCAGGCCCTAAGGGCAGATGTGCAAAATACTGGTCATAAAAAAAATGGTGCTAATTTCAACCAGTGTAAAATTTTGCAAATTGACCACTGCAACAATAGTTCAGTTTGAAAAATTACTATTCGGTGTTGAACACAATCTGATCTAACTGAGGAATATTAAAGAGGTAGGTCAAAAATTGTACTTACTAGAGTTAATAGGCCACCATGTC
This sequence comes from Pleurodeles waltl, assembly GCF_031143425.1. Taxonomy (NCBI): domain Eukaryota; kingdom Metazoa; phylum Chordata; class Amphibia; order Caudata; family Salamandridae; genus Pleurodeles; species Pleurodeles waltl. The sequence goes on from NC_090439.1 coordinate 654,609,155, forward strand.
TCCAATTGCATTTAAATAAAGAAAACTTTTCATTTTAAAATACAGCACATTTACCTTAAAGGAAACATGACTAAAATGTACTTAAAAAAAAAACAATTTTAAGTTGCAGTTGGCAGTTGTCAATTTGGCCACTTCCTACTTCCCAAAATGTTTTTTATAACACACATAGTGAAAGAAGTCTCATGAGAACTAGTTTCCTTTTGCAAACGGCTTACCTTCTAAACTATAAGTGCACAGTATTTGGTACAAAAGCATACCCAAGGCCTGTAAGTTAAATGTCACTAGTGGACTGCAGCACATATTGTGCCACCACTAAAGTAACCACTCAAAGCATGCCTATAGGACTACCCCAGAAGCCTAGTAAGGCACTTTTAAAACTGCAGTTTAACTTGCCAAGATAGCCCTTCATAGGCCTAAACCATCCATTTAGTACTTACAAGCCCCCCTAAAGTAGATCCTACACGAACATTGGTTATGGTACATGGTAAGGGCATTTGTACTTATGTTTTACATGTCTTAACAGTAAAAAATCTTCAAAAGTAATTTTTCACTGTAGTAAGCCTGGCTCTCCCATAGGAAAACAATGAGTTATAACACCTTTTAAAGCTTAACTTCAGTTTGGGTATAGCTAGAAAAATGACTTAAGGACTCATTTTAATGATAAATTAATAGCCAACATTTTGGTAAATTTGGATTTTAGATTACTATTTTGAAAATTAGACTTTTACAAAGTTGTCACTACCCTGCTTGAGCCAAATGTGCCTTTCTGCCAGAACCACATAACTGTTGATGACTCCCCTCTGGTGTAATGTGTATTGCTTTCAGACATTGGACAAAGAGCTTCAGTATGTGAAGTGGTTTTCTCCCTGATGGGTTGGCCATGTGGCTGTGGCCTAGAACTTAATTAAATTCAAAAAGTTCCCACCCTGTCATAGGCAGATTTAGCTCAGGGCCTGCCTCCTCTATTGTCTTGCTAAACAGTCAGACACCAATCCCAGCGGGAGTGGGAATGCCCCTAGGACCAGTTTTGAGTGACCATAAGGGAGGATGTGCTCCTCAACATATCGATACAAATGTCAGGGTGCATACCCTGTCATAGGCATGTGTGTCATAGGTCCTTCCTCTTTCATTCTCTTGCTAGAGGGTATGCGTGTGTGTATGAGTGTGCATGTGTGCGCATGTGTGTATGAGTGTGCATGTGTGCACGTGTATGTGTGCAAATGTGTGGTGGGCAGGAGGGGGGACTCTGGGGAAGGGGAAAGGTGCGGGGGAGACCCGCATCAGTGCCAGGGAAAGGGTTCCCTGGCACTGATAGTGCCTACCGCCATGGTTTTCGTGGCTGTACGCTTGCCATGAAAACCATGGCAGTAGGTTGAGTCATAATCCCGAGGGTGGGATTGTGATGGCCGCCTGGCTGGAGTCCCTAGCCCAGTGGCCATTACCACCCTGGCGGACGGAGTGGTACATTGGTGCTTTGGCCTGAGCCAAACCGCCAATGTCATAATTTGGGAAAAGGTACCGCCAGCCTGTTGGCAGTACCTTTCTCCAAATTACCGCTGACCGTCAGGGTCGTAATGAGGGCATTTTGTCACCAAAACATCAAATATGTGCCACAATTCTTGACCCACAGTACAAACACTTACTGGCCAGTTTCATTGTTTCAATCTACAAGATGGGGATTGATGAGCAAGCCAGAGACCTAGAAAAAGAACAGCTGGAAATTAAAGGCCCACTCATGGACCAAAGTTCTGGGGTACAGCCTACATCTTCCATAGAGCCTGTGGACAGTGCTGTTGGCTCAGAGCAGCCAAAATCAACACCAGCAACAACAACAGGAATAGGAGCAGCTGCCCCCAAAATCTGCATTTGGTTAGTTTCTAAAGGCAGGGCTTCAGTCCACTGCAGAGGGGAAGGCAAAAAATCTCAAACAAGGTGGAGCACCAATGCCTATTGAGAGGATACTCCAGGCCTACCTGGATCACCCAACAGATTTCTATCTGGTTCAAAACCCATTGGTGTATAGGCATGGGAAAAGACGCCATTGGCCAGTGCTCAGCAGGCTGGCAATAAAGTATCTAACTTGTCCTGTAGCCAGTCTGTCTGTTGAGTGTGTGTTCCATGCAGCTAGTGCAGTTGTCACAGTGAGAAGGACCAGTCTCTCGCCCCAAAACATCGAGAGATTGACCATGATCAAAATGAAACAGCACTTAATACCAACAATTTACAGCATACCTGAAGAACAACAGGATGTGGATGAGGGTGATTGGTTAGACTCAGATAATGGTAGTGTGTTAGCTGACCAACTTCTGGGTGAACTACCTGAGTTTGAAGACAAACTCTACTTCCCTGACTAGACCTGGGGCACCATAGAACTTTCTACTTTCTACTATTGAAGAACTGCTTTAAGAAAAAAAATAGCTAGCTAGGAGAACCTTATTCTTTTATATTTTTTGTTTCAGTCTAAATGACTTTGAACTGCAACTGTTTTAGGTACATGCATGGATTGGAGTTGGACCACTATGCACTGAAGGAGCTCCATCACCTTCCAAAACCACTTTAAGGATATTTGAGAGACAATGCCTTCTTCCATTCTGTACCTATCCTTCCTTTTTGTCTCCTAGCAGGACTGCCCCAGATATTTGATTTAGAACTTACTGTCCAATGTGTGTTTCATTTCCTGAATCAAAAAGGGTCAGCAATGTGCCACTATGCTTGATTGAAACAGCTAAGTAATGCTATATGCCTCAACGATTGATATGAGGGATACTTGTTTCAATGTTGAGATGGCTCATGTGACTCATGTCTAGTGGTGGCAGGTAGGGAGAGTGAGTGTTTATTGTTTACCTATATTATTAAGTTTTTATGTTGGTGTTGTGATTGATTTACAATGTTGATGGCATATTAATAATGAGTGATGATTTTTTTTCCTGAAGGTGATTTGTTTTGCCTTCCCCTTGACACTTAGTGAAATTTGTTTGCTGGCGTTTTCACTCTGCTTTGTTTTCTAGTTCACATTTGTCAAAGAAGACACTTCCAGTCCATCTAGCTAACAAACAAAATTCTGGTCCAGAAAAAAAGTACTGAATGTTTCTTTTGTTGCTAAACACACCAATGTGCTGCAGGTCGCTCAATCTGAATTGGGTTGGGAGACTGTGACTCTTAGGAGACGTTGGTATGGAGTTGGACATAGTAATATTTATTCAGAGTCTGGAGGATGATGGAAGGAACCAGAGCATGATTCGTCAATTTAAACAACTGCCAGATTAAGGAAGTTATCAACTTCATGGAAATCAACATGAATAATTTGAGGATGAGTCTAAGAGGCCTAATCCAATCTGTGGACTGGTGGTGAGAGGTGTGTTTTGGTTACTTGATTTGGGAAATGCAGTGCTGCTGTCTGTGTCTGCTGGCTGGCTCAAACTTGAAACTATGCAGTGGTTGGGTGGGTGGCCTGTTGTAGGAAACCGGAGGAGACAGACATTTGATGGATGATAATGTCACATTATGCACATGCTCTAGGCTAAATATTATTTATGATGATCATGACAATTGCAAGTTTGATCATCCCAATATATGCTGCAACTTGTCAGTGATTGTTGGTTGTTGTAGTTGCTCTAACTTAACTGATTGCACATCATTCATAAAACGAATGATTGCAATGGTCTTTGCTCTTGCTCTGCCACCTCTGAGTCTTCTTGGTACCCTACTCCTTGTGAAGCTTACCGTCTTTTTCAATCCTTCTTGATTCTACAATATCATGATAATCATATCTGTTCTACAATCCATAGGCTTTATTTTCTCCTGCACCATAACACTCATGCATATCTTATTTGACCGCTTCAGGCAGGCACCCAAGAAGACTGACGGGCCAATACAAGAAGATTGCAGATGCACCATTCAATTTAGCAAGACAAACTAGTATCATTTTTTTCCATATTCTTTTTTTTAGAACTGTGGCCCTCATTATGACCCTGGCAGTCAGTAATAAAGTGGCGTTAATACCTCCAACAGGCTGGTGGTAAGTACTGCCAAATTATGACCATGGAAGTGATAACTCCCATAGACTCCAATGTAGAATACCAACCGCCACGGCGGAAACAACAGTCACCACGGCGGTAGCCATCAACAGCTAGGTGGAAGATAAAGTACCGCCCATCATTTTATGAGACAGGAAATTGCCACCTTTTGTGGGGCTGTACCATTGCCATCAAAAGCCTGGTGGAATCAGAGCTCAGAAGTGAAAGGACTAACCATTGGAGACACTGGAAAGAACCACGCCGCCATGGAACCCGAACTGCAAGTCTTCCCGATGATCTTCTACGTCATGCTCCACCTGGAACACAAACGCTGATGAAGACGACGACAGTGAGTACAGCTGCCTAGCACACAAGGGAAGGAGGGAGAAAAATTAGAGTGACACACACAACACAAAACACACACCCAACACACACACCATACTCAAAACCAGCTGCACACGTAATCCAATGGCACACGACACACAGCATAATAAAACACGGACCATAATGCTGGAGTAACAACAATGTATTAGCATAGCAAAATCCACCACACAAACCAAATATATATAAATGTCCATGAAGGGCCAATGCCCAGTCCAAAGTCATGAGGGCACACAAGGCCACAAGGCAAAGTCCAAGGCCCAACCTGTTTCCTGACACAGACGGAGAGAGCACTTCAGGGACATCATTTTGCAAGTGGGAAGGTACCTCAGGGGGATGGGGGGGGCACCTCAGCTGAATACCGGAATGTCCCCACTTATTCTGGATGGGGCAACAGGCCCATTGCTTTGTCCTGGGGAGTGCAAGGCCACAGTCTCTCAAGTGGGTGACTTGCCCACTGGTTCTGGAGGGGGCAACATCCCTGTTGCTTTGTCCTGGGGAGTGCAAGGTCACAGTCCCTCAAGTGGGTGACTTGACCACTGGTTTTGGAGGGGGCAGCCCGCACAGCAGCCCCTGGAGGGTGGGCTACATGGCCTCTGCTGGCGGTGACGGCTGCACTGTGGTGGTGGTTGGTGGAGCCTCCTGGGCGGCCCCTGCACTGTCTGATGGCTGCATTGTGGTGGTGGTTGGAGGAGCCTCCTGGGCAGCCCCTGCACTGTCCAATAGCTGCATTGTGGTGGTGGTTAGAGGAGCCTCCCGGGCAGCCCCTTCACTGTCTCATAGCTGCATTGTGGTGGTGGTTGGAGGAACCTCCTGGGCAAACCCTGCACTCCCTGATGGCTGCACTTCCACAGCTGGCGTTGGGGGCCCTGTGGTGGCAGTGTTAGCCTGACAGCTTCTACAGGCGTAGAGTGCCTTGTCTCCTCCTGTCCATGGGTCGTGGATCCCTTATCCTTCCTGGCAGGGGTGGATGGGCTTGTCCCCTCTCCTTCCCCTTCTTCGCAGCTGGTGCAGGCCCCTTCCCCTTCTTCATAGCTGGTGAAGGCCCCTTCACACTCTTCCATGGTGGTGCAGGACTCTTCACACTCTTCCCTGGTGGTGCAGACCCCTTCCCCTTCTTCTCTGCTGGTGCTGGCTCCTTTCCCTTCTGTGTTGGAGGTCCTGGTATCCTTACCACCACAAGTAGGTGGTGCTACCACTGTTCCCTTGGACTGTTTGGCTGAGGTGCTGGGCTCTGTCCTTGGTACCCTGTCCATACGTGCAGGACAGGGGGAAGGGTAGGGGAGAGGTCAATTTGGGAGAGGAAATGATTTTTAGGGACATTGGGATGGAAGGAGGGGAGGATGAGGGAGTGGTTGTTGGAGGTATATGTCTGCTGGATTTGGGTGCAGGTGCATGGGCTGTATGCTGATGTAAGGTGGATGGTGGTTGGGTGAGTGAGTGCTTGTGTTTGTGTCCCTTAGGAGGGAGGAGGAAAACACCGTGGGAGAGGACACAGGGTGCGCATGCATGGTTGTTGTGGAGGTGTCTGCCAGTGAGGTGTGTGCTCTGCTTGGTGTGGTGATGCTGATAGTGGATGTAGATGTGGTGCATGCAGGTGTGAGTGTGGATGTGACTGGGAGTGAGTTGGAGGAGGAGGAGGAGGAGGAGGAGGGGGAGACCGTGAAGGCAGTGGATGTTGTTGTGTCTGCAACTTTATGGTGTTTGTGTGAGTGCCTGTGGGATGAAGTGTGGGGCTTGTGTTTGCCTGTGACACTCTTGAGTGTTGTCCTGTGTGCATGCTCGTCTGTATGTGTGCCTGGGATGGGTTGGGATTGAAGGGAGTGGGACTGGGAAGTGGTAGTTGGAGGGGAGATGGTAGAAACAGGGACAATGGCTGCCATCAGAGAGGAGGCCAGAGCCTGAATCGATCTCTGTTTGGCTGCCAATCCACCGTGAATACCCTCCAGGAATACATTGCATTGCTGCTAGTCCCTGGATGGTATTCACAATGGTTGACCATCCACACAGAGATGGTTCCCAGGAGGTCAATAGCCTCCTCACTCAGAGTAGCAGGGCTCACTGGGGCAGGGCATGAGGTGCCTGGGGCAAAGGAGATGCCCACCCTCCTGGGTGAGCGGGCACGGCAAATTAGCTGAGGGACTACTGGGAGGGCAGTGCTGGTACGGGGTGGCGGCTGTACCTGCAGCTGGGGTGGTCACAGAGGTGTCCACCACCACCAGGGAGCTTCAATCGGAGGAGGTATCAGAGTCTGTGTTGTCCCATTCAGTCTCCCCCGTGGTGCTCCCCTCGTCCTCCATCCCACTGGTTCCCTCAGCGTCAGAGGACTCTGCCTCCAGGGTCCTGTGGGATGCAGCTCCCTCTGTCGCTAGTATCCCTGCTCCTCCGCCAGATGATGCTAATACACACAAGGACAGGATGATAAAACAAGAAAGGGGGATAGAGACAAAGGATACACGGGGTCAGTGACTGCACCAACACTACCATTGGCGTACACAGCATCCTCACACACAGGGAACAGGCCTACGTAATATGCATTGCACTACCAGTGATATGGCTTGTCACCAAGGAATGATGAGGAGCACACACCGCCAACTGCAGCACACCTGGGAACCCACAATGCCCTGCCTGGAAGTGACTACTAACAAGCTAGGTTACCTGTATTTGAAAAGCAACCATTACCCTTCAGAGGACCCACGCTGCAATGTCTGGCCTGGCCTTATGGGCACCCACTAACACACAACCAGTACCCGGATACCACCCCACCAGCCAAAATTTGTAATGATACCCTCTGTTCTCACCCCCTTGTGGCTTCTGTGATTCCCTCTAGCACCCATCCAGCTCAGGGTATGCCACCAGCAATATGCGGGCCATCAAGAGGGTCAGGGTCCAACGGGCACCCCTTCCTCATTGGGAGGCCATCCCCAGCTGGGCCTCTGCGGTCTTCCATGCCCAGCGTCTCAGGTCCTCCCACTGTTTCTGACCGTGGGTGCTCTACCTGCCATAGACCCCCAGGGTCCACACCTCCTTGGTGATGGCACGTCATATTCCCTTCTTTTGATGGGCGCTGACCTGCAGAGGCAATAAGGACAGGAGAACACCATTAAACTAACAGTCCAGGCTGTCACACACATGGCCCACTATACCCGTTTCCATCACTATTGGCACACACATTGCCCAGTGCACGACAAGTACATCCCCCCTTACACAATGCGTTCACACACATCTCCATGCATCCATGCCACATGCATTGTGCCCACAGTGTACTCACCTGTTGGTCTGGAGGCCCATACAGCACTCCGTACTGGGGTAGGACTCCATCCAACAGTCGCTCCAACTCCTCAGTAGTTAAGGCTGGGGCCCTTTCCCTGGTAACATGGGCCATGGTAGGTTCCAGACACAGTTCACAGCAGCACATGCAGTGTAGGTCTTCTCCTGTTGAAGATCAGGAAACAAGTGAAGAACGATTTAGAAAATGGTGGTCACGTCCGCGGCAGTGTACAACGTCGCCGCTGGCTACATCCCTGTTGCCCACTGTACTCCATAGGTCCCTATATTATCCAATGAGTAATTGTACGGTGGTTCACGACTGCCATGACGCCCAACATCGGCGGAATTACCTCACTTCCACCTGTCCCTCCACACAGGACAGGCGGTCCTTATTTCAGGTGGGGGTGAAACCGCCTATCGATAATTGCTGCATCACAGGATAAATAGGCACATACTTTGAAATTTACACTGTCCCAATACCTAATTGCACTATGTGGACTGCTGTTGTGGTTTAGTTGTTCAAATTGTGACAGCCTACTCACTCTTGTGTCCCTTAGATACCTACGGCTGTGGATGAATAGGAGGTGGAGACATACCCCCATGTGCATGACCCCTGGTGGACTTAGCAACACTGGAGGACAGGCACATTATACTTATCTATAGACTGGACAGTGCCACAATCACAGAGCTGTGTGCCCAGTTGGAGCCTCACCTGATATCAGCTGTCCGTCACCCTACTGAGATTCCCCCCTCTTGTGCAAGTGCTATCTATACTCCATTTCCTGGCAACTGGTTCTTTCCAAGTGACAGTGGGCTTGGCAGCAGGAATGTCACAGCCAATGTTCTCAATCATGTTGGCAAGAGTCTTGTCTGCCCTGTTAAAATACATTTGCAGCTACATTGCTTTCCTCCAGGTGGATGATTTGGCCGCAGTGAAGGCCGGATTCTATGCAATGGGACAGATCCCCAATATTATTAGTGCAATTGATGGGACACATATTGTGTTTGTCCCCCCAACCAAAATGAACAGGTGTACAGGAATCGTAAAAGTTTACACTCCACGAATATGCAGATGGTGTGCCTGGCGGACCAGTACATCTCCCACATCACTGATAAATATCCTGGGTCGTTGCATGATGCCTTTATCCTGAGGAATAGCAGCATCCCAAATGTGATGGGCCAAGTACAGAGGCACACAGTGGCTTATAGGTGAGCCTTCGTCCCAGCCCGGTGTATGTTAGTGAATGCCTCTGATGTTAACCCAATAGGTTAGTGTGTGGCTAAATGTTGTCCCTCAATGCCTGGGACTGAAGAACATTATAATGAGGCACATGGCTGAACCAGAAGGATCATTGAGATGACCTTCAGACTCCTGAAGGCCAGGTTGAGGTGCCTCCATATGACAGGTGGATCCCGGTGCTATTCACCCGAGAAGGTCTGCCAGGTAGTAGTGGCATGCTGCATATTGTACAACCTGGCCCTCAGACGCCATTTACCTTTTCTGCAGGAGGAGGTGACTAGAGATGCCCCTGTGGCAGCAGTGAACCCTGAGGACAGTGAGGATGAGGAGGCTGAGGATGAGGATGTGGACAATAGAACATCAGTTATCCGTCAGTACTTCCAAATAAACACAGGTGAGACCGTGTAACTTCACATTTGTATGACTATTGGTGTATTCTGTGTGGCAGTGGCATGCTGGCATTACGCACTTGTTACCTCTACTTACTGTCACCTATGGATTATCATTTCACAGATGTTGGTGATATGAAAACAATGCCCTGATGTGATCACTACAGCCAGCTACAGATCATTCTTTCTATGCTCTCACTATGTACAGTTCATTTGCAATGGATGTAGCTGTTACCATCAATACACATTTTCAATACATGAAATACTAGTAGTCAAATTTTTTCCAACAGTGTTTATTGTAGTGCTAAGAAATAGAGGGGAAAGTGCAATGGAATGGGGTGATGATGGAGGAAAGTCCAGGGTATTGTTCCAGTCTGTTTGTAGCACAGGTGCAGTGCCAAAGGGGCCATAGGAAGGGGAGCAATGGCAGTTCAAGGTGGACAAGGTGACTGAGTGGGACACAAGGGGGGCAATCAGGAGAGTCTCATTTCCTGGCAGTGGTCTTGGCAAGTGTCTCTGGCTTCTGTCTGGGTCACAGGGAATGTTTGCGGGGTGGTTTACCTTCTGCAGGGGGAGAGGTGCTGGTGGCCTGCCTGTCCTGTCGCCGGGCCTCCTGCCCACTAGGGACAGTGGAAGTGGAGGGCTGGTCGATGGACTGGCTAGTGGTAGGGGCCCCCTGGTGTGCTGTTGCCTCCCTCATGATGTTGGCCATGTCTGCCAGGACCCATGTGAAGGAGATCATGGTGTTGTTAATTGCCTGCAAGTCCTCCATGATCCCCAATACTGTCCCTCCTGCAGCCGCCTGTTCTCCTGCACGTTGTCTAGGATCTGGCCCATTGTGTGCTGGTAAGCTCACAGGATTTCAGAGAGTACCTCCTGAAGAGTCAGGTGCACAGCAGTCCTCCAAGTTTCCCTGTTGGCCTGTGCCCCTGTCCCCTGAACGATGTGCTCACTGCCACTGACGCCAGGTCCCTGATTGTATTGTGGGTGAGGTGTGGCCTGGGGTCCCTGTACAGGTGGGCACACTGCTGATTGACGTGTCCTGGGAACAGAGGTTTGGGTATGCTGGTTGGGCGCTGTGGTGTTGGATCCTGATGGGGGAGGCTCTTTGGTGGTCTATGAGTGGGCTTGAATTACCAGCTGTCCATTGGTCCCCGATAGGCCAGGTAGGTCCTCCAGTTCCAGAAGTCCAGAGTTATTGTCATCACTGTGGGCCTCTTTTGTTGGGGGACTGGATAGTGGTGGCACCTCCTCTCCACTGACATTGGTTGGGGTACCTGTGGGGATGTAAGTGATGTATTATGCTTCAAGTGTATGACATTTGTACTTCCCTGACTTCCCCTCTATTGTTGGTGTTGCCCTGCCAGCTTTTGCTTGTGTATGGTGATGTATGGAGGGTATCTTAGTTTGTCTATGCTGTGCTTGCTTTAGTGATGGGTGTTCATGCAGGGCTGGGAGGGGTGTCTATGCATTGGTTTGGCATGCAGGGCTTGGCATTGGGGTTAGTGAGATGTGTAGGTGCAGTGTGTGGGATGGAGTGGAGTGATGGGAGTGAGGGGGTTGGTGTGAGATGGCATGCAGGTATTGGGTGGTGATGGGCAGTAAATATTGACTTACCAGTGTACAGTCCTCTGGCTACTCCAGCGAGTCCCTCAGGATGCAGTATTGCCAGTACCTGCTCCTCCCATGCTGTGAGCTGTGGGGGAGCAGATGGTGTGTGTATGAGTGTGTATTTGGTATTGGCCAATGTAGTGTTTGGTTTGTATGTGGGTGCCCATTCTGTGCGCAGCGGTATGTAGCGCCAATGGTTTACCGCTGTTGAATGTCCGCCGTGGTGATTCGTGGGTCATAATGTGATGGGCGTTGTTTTGTTGGCGTAACGGAATGGGACCACCACTTTATCACTGACCTTTGGTCTGGCAGATTTGTGTATGTGGCTGCATTCTGTCGGATTGGTGTGTGTGTGTGTGTCATAATATGGTGAACGGACATTCGCCACTGCAGCGGTATGTTGGCAGCCATCAGCGTGGTGGTAAGCGGCATTTACAATCATAATGAGGGCCTGTGTGTGTTAGCTTCACCCCAAGATTAATTATATGTACTATGGTGCTAACGTAGGTGACCTAACATTTTTAGATATATACAGCTTGGGTCTCACTGGGGCTGACAGAATGTGAAAGTTATCCTTGTGACATACATATTCATGTTTTGCTATTCCTCCCATGATAGGCTGCTGATCATCCTTTCCCAGATGAATATTGTGCTTGTGTAGTGTTTGTCTTTTTGTCACACCTTTCCCAAAATCTCTTTTCCATCCATTCATTAAATCCCTAACCCTCTTCCCCCAGGTTGTGTGATTTATTAAGGTGTTAATTCATAATTTACTCCATTGATTAATCACACAATTGGTGGGGCTCAGTGTGGAGGATCTTCATTTGAGTTCACCTACGTGGACTGTGACCTCGATTCCTATGCCTTCGCTGTTAGTGCTCTAGCATGCTTCTACTACACCACCATGGTACCTTGAGAAACCATGCAGCCCTCGCTTCATCTATTCAGGTAAGAGAATTATGGAGCATTGTTGTACTTTTAGTTTAGACAATACAACTGGCAATGGCAAATCACTCCACCCCACTCCTATGGGTCAAACTTTGCAGAATGCACTACAGAGACTAGAAGAGTATTAGGACAAGGTTACTCATACCTAACTGCATAAAAAAATGTTATACACTGTCCATATTTGTAAAACATGCTGCGCTAAAAGGAATACACTATCAGCAGATTTGAAAAACACGCTGTGTAAATGCTGCAGTGCGAAGTTAAACATCCCAAAAAAGATTTTAGGCATAAAGAACTGTAAACCACCCCTATCTTCAAAAAAATGTCCCTTTCCCCAAACAATGTTCCAAAGAAAAACAGTCCATTTGTCCATGGTGATTAAAAAAAAGTTCCACAAAAACCCACTCCCACACTATCCACCCACAAGAAGTCCCACCCACCAAAATAAAAGGTTAAAAAGGGGGCAGAGTATGGTACTTGAGTAAAGGTGGCCCAGGATTTTTCTTGAAGATTTTCTGGACCGGGACGAAGTCACAAGTTGAATCCGACCTCCTTGGAACCCTCTTCTGATGTGTACCACAGGAGATCTCGGTAAAGGATTCTATGTTCAGACTTAGATGATTTTTCATGATGGAAAACTTGATCCTGGACCAAGTTGGAATTGAAACCGACCGTCCTGGAGCCCTCCTCGGATCCACTGAGTGGGAAGCCTCAGTCTGCTTTTTATTTTTAGACTTAGAAACGTTTTGGGAGCTTTTTCACTATGACATCGGATGACCCTCCACAGAAAGCCGATTTCGATTCAACATCTTCTGATTGCCTTTACACAAGCCCCCAGTGAAATCCTGGAAGTCTGGGGCTCTGGAGCTTTTCAGCGGAATAAACCTGAAAGTCAGACTGGGTCGCAGTTGATTTAAGCTGCTTGACCCATGACATAGGGTTGGTCTACTTATGGATCTTTTTTCCAAAGTTGCATTAAACTTCTGGATCTGGAACTATGCGAAGTGACCCAAAAAACTCCATCGCGCTATGCGGAGTTCCGCAAGCAGTGGAGTGCATTAGGTCACACTGTTTGCACTGTTTTTCCGATCCGGGTGTGTGCCCGTGCAGCACGTGATCCATGTGGGCACCCTGTTCAGTGCATTAAAAAAAAATTGTCATTCACTGAAAAAAACTAAGGTTACGGGGACATGATAGTTAGAAAATAGAATTAAAAAAGACATACAAATTCACTTAAAAAAACAAAGGTTACAGGGAGGTTATAGTTAGGCTCACATTTTAAAAGTACAAAACCATAGAAATTCACAATTTATAGTTAACGTTACCTAAAGTAACTGTAACTTGTGCCCTAAGGAAACTATAACTCACACCCTCGCGATGCACTGCTAATTAACCCACAAAGTGAGGCACTCGTGACAGCTTTGATAACGTCATTGAGAATATCAATCTAATATTTGCAGTAAAATTTTTGATGAGAAAACTGAGCTGTTTGACCGATCCAGCATGCAGAAAGCAGAGTTTGATTGCTTTTGCTTGGTGGGAACTGGCAGCTCCCACCAAGCAAAAGCAAACAGCTGTGTCCTGGGGTGTACACCTCTGAACATAGCAGGAGCCAGCCCTGGAGGCCATGTATGGCTCCATTAGGTTGCCCGCTTGACCCCCTCCAACTTGTATCTGCTCCAGAGAGGTGGTGGTCCCCGGGGCTGGGGTTCAACAATGGACCCCCTTCATTCCTTTATTTTAACCCTGAGGGTGTGGTGGTCCATGGGACTGCAAAGGGGCTGTGCAGCCCCACTGCACTCATTTGGTTTAAAGCCCTGGGGAGGTGGCAGTTCCCGGGGCTGCGCAGGAGGGCACACATCCCACACACAATTGAATATTTGCTCCTGAGAGGAGGGAGTCCCCAAGGTTTTAGGGGAGGCTATAGGATCTTCACCACATTAAATCATTATTTTGCAACCAGGGAGGTGGCAGTCCCCAATGCACGGGGTCACGCAGCCCCCCGGCATTTTACATAATGATCACCCAGGGGCAGTGGCGATCCCCAGGGCTTATAGAAGCCAGACGAGGGGGCCTCATGCACTCCCCTCCTTTCTAAAGCCCCCAATGCCCCTTGAACCTGGCCTACCTGGGGGTAATTAAAAGAAAAGGTGGGAGACCACTCATTTTGTTTAAAATGGCAGGAAAGATCCACTGATCTGATGATTTTTCCAACATTAAAAAAAATGCCTTTTAGCCTTGGTTGTCCCTACCTTGGCCCCTTTTCTTTTTTACACTTTTTTTGTGGGACTTGTCTGAAGCCGAGTCCCAAGATGGCTACCAACACTTCCTTGTTGAAGTGCAGGCAGCCAATCAGATATCAGCTCGGGCCAATTTGATCTGCTGAATATCCGCATGCCCAGATATCTATATTTTTTGGCCTTTAATATCTCTAAAACCACTAAACCAATTTACACTAAATCACAAAAAGCATGCTTTGTGGAAAAGACCTAGCTTTCTGCCAAAGTTGGTGTAATAATGTTCAGTGGTTCAAGCTGTAGTCGTGCTCAAAAATCGGATAAATCCCATTGAAGTAGAATGGGCTAAAAGTGTTTTGGGACCCCACCTTTTTCTCGGCCAGTGTTTTATGGATCACCCTGAAACTTTCAAGAAAGCAGCTGAATTGACTATACATTTTGAAAATTTTGCACAGATTCATTAAGCGGCACCAAAGTTATTGCCAAAACAAAGAATGCTCTGTCTATGGAACAAATGGTCCAACAAATGGTCCTAACTATACCTACCTACTGGTGAATACTAAGCTATACATATATATATATTAGGGTGGGGCAGAGTTCAAGTAAACTCCGCTGTGCTATGTGGAGTTCCGCAAGCGGTGGAGTGGGTTAAGTTGTGCTGTTGGCACTGATTCTTAGCGCTGAATGCTTGTCCCACACTGAAAAATCAGTGTGAATGGCACCCTGCACAGCACAAAAGGGCGCTGCTTCTTCTCTGCCACTCGAGCAGTGCAAAAGGAAGGGTTTTTCAATGTGAACGGTTGCCACCATCCACAACCGCCCACATTGAGGTTTCTCACTCAGAGGTGGTCTGGAGCAAGATTTTCCTCGCTTTCTCTCGCCAACCCAACATTGGTAAGCGCGAGTGAGGAAAACACTCTGCTCCGCTACACAGAATTTTTCAGAACTCTGCGCTCTAATCGGAGTGCGGAGTGGAAAAAATCAGCAAAGTCCGCAAGCGGTTCACCTCCCAAACCATTATATATATATATATACTGTTTCAGTTAAAAAATATACATATACAGAAGGTCATCTGAGAAAATGAGAGTCCATTACAGATCGTCCATATTCAAAAACTTCTTTCTTTTATTTTCTGAAGTCACTTGAAAAGGAGCAGAAACATCCAATCTTGCAATGTCACAGAAAAACACAACCAACGCCAGGTTTCAAGACACAGGTGGTCATTATGACATTGGCGGTGAGTGATAAAGTGGCAGAAATACCGTCAACAGGCCGTAGTGACCATGGCGGTGAGAACTCCCATAGACAGCCAATGTACCACACCATCCACCAGGGCATTAACACCACATACCACAGTGGTAGCCATCAACAGACGGAAGACAAAGTACAGTCCACCATATCACAACACAGCACACCGCCATGATTTCCAGAGTGGAACCAATGTCATCAAAAGCCTGCCGGAAACATTGCACAGTAGACGAAATACTCACCATCAGAGACACAGAGAAGGAAAACACTGACATGGAACTGGAACTGTAAGTCTTCCCGATACTCTTCTAGGCCATGCTCCAACTGGAACACCAACACCAATAAAGGCAACGACAGAGAGCACAACACACACCAGACACACACACACCATACACACAACATGCTGCAGACGAAAAACAATGGCACACGATACAAGGCATAATAATGCAAGGACATCAAGAAGGCAGTAATGAGAATGTATTGCATGGGAACAGCCACCAAATGAACTAATTGGATAACAAAGAGATATGTACAAATGTCCACAAAGGGCCAATACCCAGCCCTAAGTACTAAGGGGCCACATGGCCACAGGACACAGTGCAAGGACCAATTTGTTTCCTGATATCATCCGCACAGAACTCTGCAGGGGCATCAGTTTGCAAGTGGGTAGGCACCTCAGGGGGATGGGGTGGAGGGGCACCTCAGCCAAAGTTGTGAACTTGCCCACTGGTTCTGGAAGGGGCACCATGCCAATTATCTTTGCTGGGGAGTGCAAGGTCACAGTCTCTCATGTGGGTGACTACCCACTAGTTCTGGAGGGGCCTCCACGCCCATTTACCTATGCTGGGGAGTGCACGGTCAAAGTTTCTCAGGTGGATGACTTGCCCACTGGTTCTGGAGGGGGTTCCATGCCCATTATCTTTGCTGGGGAGTGCAAGGTCACAGTCTCCCAGGGGGGTGACTTGCCCACTGGTTCTGGAGGGGGCTCCATGCCCATTTACCTATCTTGGGGTGGGAGAGGCCACAGGGGACACATGGATGGATGTTGTGGAGGTGTCTGCTAGCGAGGTGTGTGTGCTGCTTGGTGTGGTGATGCTGGTGGTGGATGTTGATGCAGTGCATGCAGGTGTGTGTGTGGACATGACTGGGAGGGAGGTTGAGGAGGAGGGGGAGACAGTGGAGGCAGTGGATGTGGTAGTGTCTGCAACTGTCTGGTGTTTGTGTGAGTGATTGTGTGCTGAAGTGTGTTACCTGACTGTGCCACTCTTGTGTGATGTCTTGTGTGCATGCTTGTCTGTATGTGTGCATGAGATGGGTTGGGGTTGAAAAGACTGGGACTGGGACTGCGAAATGGTAGTTGGAGGGGGGACAGTAGGAAAAGGGACAGTGGCTGCCATCAGAGAGGGGGCCAGAGCCTGAACCGATCTCTGTTGGGCTGCAAATCCACAGTGGATGCCATCCAGGAATTCACTGCATTGCTGCATCTGGGATGCCAGCCCATGAATGGCATTCACAATGGTTGACTGCCCTACAGAGATGGATCTCAGGAGGTCAAAAGCCTTCTCACTCAGGGCAGCAGGGCTCACTGGGGCAGGGCCTGAGGTGCCTGGGGCAAAGGAGATGCCCACCCTCTTGGGTGAGTTGGCACGGGCAACTCACTGAGGGGCTACTAGGAGGACGGTGTTGATATGGGGTGGCGGCTGTACCTGCAGCTGGGGTGGTCACAGAGGCATCTGCCACCACCAGGGAGCTTCCATCGGAGGAGGTATCTGAGTCTGTGTTGTCACCTCCTGCCTCCACCTTGGTGCTCTCCAACATCGGCAGAGTTACCTCACTTCCACCTGTCCCTACATACAGGACAGTTGGTCACCATTTAATGGTGGTGGACAATGATTAGATTAACCCTAACTACATCAGTGCCTAGATTTGCACATACCTTGCCATTCCCACTGTCCCATCACACAAATGCAATAAGTACACATGTACGAGGCTGGCCTGGCTCATAGTGGGTACCTGATGGTACTTACACCTTGTGCCAGGTCCAGTTATCACTTATTAGAAGATTAGTAGTGTTCTAGCAGCTTATTCTGATAGAGGTAGCTATAGCAGAGCAGCTTAGGCTGTACTAGGAGACAAGCAAAGCTCCCACTATACCACTTATATCATATAGCACTATATCATAAGAAACACAATACTCAGAGTTACAAAAAAATAAAGGTACTTTATTTTAGTGACAATATGCCAAAAGTATCTCAGAGGATATAGGCCCAGATGTACGAAGCTTTTTGCATGGCGCAAACAGAGAAATTTGCTGTTCCTTGCAAAAAGGACATTGCGATGCTCATTCCCATTTTGCGAGTCAGTAACCTGGTTACAGACTCGCAAAATGGGAATAGGAATCGCAAATAGGAAGGGGTGATCGCATCGCGATGTAGAATTGCTTTGTGACCGCGAACGTGGTCGCAAAGCAATTCGCAGTTAACACCCATTTCAAATGGGTGCTAACCCATTCGCAAAAGGGAAGGCTTCCCCATGGGACAACTTCCCCTTTGTGAATGGCCGTGAAAACATTTTTTCAGAGCAGGCAGTGGTCCTGCTCTGAAAAAATGAAACACAAACGTTTCATTTTCTCCTTTATGTTGCAACACATTTTCTTTTAACCTGTACGGTGCCTTGGACGAGGTGATCTTGTCCAAGGCACCGGTTCCCGGGTGCTTTGGACGAGATCACCTCGTCCTGCACCCGGCCCACGGGGGAGCACTAGCGTTCACTCGTGGGCCCCCCACCCACACCCCCTGGTCATGGATGGAAGGGGAATCCCTTTCCCTTCCTCCCCCGACCCTTCCCCTCGGCAATCTGATGACGTCAGCGCGCTCACAGCGCGCCAACGCCATCAAGTATTGCCGAGGACGTGCTAGAAGCCATTTGCTTTGAGCGCATCGAGGGAAGAGGACTCCTAACATATGAGTCCTTCCCTTTTTGGGGGCTTGGGGAGGAAAACAGACACGGGGAAAGGAAAGGGTTTTTCCTTTCCCCCTATGCCTGTTTTCAGTGGAGTCCTGCTGCACGATCGCGGGCAGGGCCCGCGATCGTGAAGCAGGAATCCCCACTAGGCACCAGGGATTTGTTTATATGTTTAGTTTTGAGAGGGACCCCTTGGCCAAGGGTCGCTCCCATTGGGGGCTACTTCTTTCCTATTTTGGCCCCCCCGGGGGCAGAAAACCACTAGACACCAGGGAAATCATTTTGGTCATGTTTTTTTTGGGAGCGACCCCTTGGGCAAGGGTCGCTCCCATTGGGGGCTATTTTTTTTTCCTATTTCTGACCCCCCTGGGGGCAGATCGACTGATTTTTTGTCCGATCTGCCCCCAGGGGGGGCCGAAAACCACTAGACACCAGGGAATTTTTATTTGTTATGTTTTTTGGTAGCGACCCCTTGGGCAAGGGTCGCTCCCATTTGGGGGCAATTTTTTTTAATCCTATTTCTGCCCCCAGGGGGGTTCTGAAAACCACTAGACATCAGGGAATTTATTTTCTTTGTTTTTGGGCAGCAACCCCTTAGGCAAGAGTCGCTGCTCCGGGGGCAATACTTTTTTATATGTTTCGCCCCCCCCTGGGGCTAGATCGACCATGTTTCTGACCGATCTGGCCCCCGGGGGGGTCGAAACCCACTAGGCGCCAGGGATTGTGTGGTTTGTGCGTGTGTTTTGTGTGTTTGGGGGCACCCCTTGGGCAAGGGTCGCCCCCCCGAAGGGGGAAAATTTCATATTGGCCATCTCTGCCCACCTTGGGGACAGATGAGCCTATTTTTGTAGGCCCATCTGCCCCCAAGGAGGGCAGAAACCACCAATACGGCAGGGATTTTTTTTTCCCCCTTTTTATGTTTAGTGCTGGAGGTGCCCCCTTTTGCCCCCTTAGGCAAGGGTCGCCCCCTAAAGGGGACACAGAGCTGTTGGCCATTTCTGCCCCCCTTGAGGGCAGATCAGCCAATTTTTTTTACACCCATCTGCCCCCAAGGGGGGGGCAGAATCCACTTAGGCCCCAGGGATCCTGTGTGTGTGTGTGTTTTGTGTGGGGGGGCGGCACCTTTGGCAAGGGTCAGACCCCAAAGGGGGCACGTTAGTGATGGCCATTTCTGCCCAACTTGCAGGCAGATCCAAGTATTTTTTTAGGCCCTTCTGGACGGCACCAAGATGTCAGAGATGTTTTTTTTGGTTCTCTTTCTTTTTTTTGTGCTGGGGGCACCCCCATTCTCCCCCTTTGGCAAGGGCCGCCCCCCCAAACAGGGTACAGAGCTGTTGGCCATTTCTGCCCCACTTGGGGGCAGATCAGCCTATTTTTTTTATAGGCCAATCTGCCTCCCAGTGGGGCAGAAGCCACTTAGGCACCAGGGACAGTTTCTAAGTTCTTGGTGGCGGGGTGTTTGTCAACCCGCAAAGTATTTGTATTTGTGAATATAACAGTTTATTTCTTCTTTTTGTTCTAGTTCAAAGCTTTTGCTTCCTTTGCTGTGGATCCTTGCAGTTTTGGCAGTGGTTGTCCTGCGGTTTGCATAGTTGCATGTTTTAGGTAAGTGAAAGCAATTTTCTCCAAAGGAGTATTGTTGACATGCATGAATGACATGTTTGTAGGTGGTGTACTAAATGCAGTATTGTGTGTGAAATTGTCCTTAGATTTGAGCACAATGATATTTGTGTTGTCATATGTCTAATTTTCTTTGTTCTTTTTTCTTTTTAGTGGGATATCATTGGTGATTGCTGTGTCTGTGCAGAGTAGTTGCTGGTGAGTAGCTTTTTCAGGCCAGTGAGTGGTATAGTTTTGTAGTACATAACTCTTTGTGATAAAGCTACAGTTTGTTTATTACTTATTTTAGTGCTAGTTGTTGTTGGCAATCCATTTGTTGTTAGCGAGGATCATGGCTAGCCACAGAGTGACCACTCAGCAGTTTGTTGGCACGCTCTTTGAGTCATCTTCAGACCATGATTACGAGACTGACTCTGCATCTGAAGCAGAGGAGGAAGTGAGAGATTCTGGCAGTGAGTTTTCTGTCTGAGAGTATTCTTCTGATGAGGGCCTGTTTTAGAGGAGGATATTGATGTGCCAGCAGTGCCAGAGTGCAGCAGCCTGGGGCTGAAGGGTTTCCCATTAGAAGACCTGACACCTGGATTGCCCCAAACATGGAGCAGCCACAGTTACCTGCATTTACTGGTCTCCCAGGGTGTAGAGTCAATACGCAAAACTTTTTGCCTGTCCATTTCTTTCACTTGTTTATGGACAATGTATTTTTGGAAGAGATTGTGGAGCAGGCTAATTTGTATGCAGAGCAATATTTGAGGGACAATGCTGCCAGACTTAGGCCTCAGTCTAGAGCTACTCAGTGGGTTCCCACATATCTGGAAGAGATAAAAAAGGTTTTAGGTTTGACTTTTTTGATGGGGTTGATCAGGAAGCCGTCACTGGCTTCTTATTGGTCTACTAGTCCCTTGATGGCAACGGCTATATTTCCTGCAACTATGACACGTAATTGCTATTTGCTTCTTCTTCGTATGCTGCATTTTGTAGACAATGCTTTAGCCTTGCCACGAGATCACCCTGATTGTGACCGTCTTTTAAAGATTAGGCCTGTCCTTGATCATTTTGTAGATCGGTTTTCAGAGGTCTATGCTCCAGGCAAAGAGATAAGTGTGGACGAGTCTTTGGTCCTTTTCAAGGGGCGTTTAGTTTTAAGCAGTACATTCCTAGTAAGAGGGCATGGTACAGGATTAAATTGTATATGCTGTCAGAAAGCAGTATAGGATATGTGTATAATTTCCAGGTCTACACTGGTAGGGATTCCAGTATTGACCCTCCTAGTTGTCCGGCCACTTTTGGAGTTAGCGAAACAATTGTGTGGGAACTTGGTAGATGACTGTTTAACAAAGGTCACCATTTGTACGTAGATAATTTCTACACTGGAGTGCAGTTGTTCAAGGAGTTGTTTAGAGTGGACACTGTTGCTTGTGGCACAATCCGTTCTAGCCGGAAAGGCTATCCAAAGAAGCTTGTCTGTAAAAACCTTGAGAGGGGACAGTGCAGTGCCTTGCTAGCTCTGAATTTTTCAGACAGGAGGGATGTGTACATGCTATCTCCCCAAGAATATTATTTTTTTAAAGGAAAAGACACATGCAGTAAAATTTCTACATCAGAGTTTCAGAGCACCTGTATTATAATAATAATAATAATACTAGTATCATGGATCGTCCTATTCCAAAGTTCCTAAACTGCATTATGGAATTACTAATAAATTACAATGAACATTTATGTAGTTCTCATCTCATTCTCAATCTCTCAATGCATAGATTGGAGGCAAGAATGCAAAACTACTACAAATTACTGGAAAATTGCTTGGCAGTTGGAACTGTTCGAGCTACAAAAAATAAAGGCACAGAGAAGTGAGAGAACATGCTAACTCACTAATTCTAATTTTAACTGTGAATATCTTAGACAGGGCACAGGAGGAATCTCTGCATTACTTTTTAATCAGCCCAAGCAAGCACCAAAAGCAAGTAAGATTAGGTAGCACCGAACACCTGTCTAGATGACCATCACAGAATATTATATTTGTAACATAAAATTAACTTACCTGCATGTGAGCAGCATGCTTGCTATTTGGGAAGAAACTATTAGCATAGAGCACAACTAATAATATTATTCAGCGAGCCCCGCAACCTCTATGCCAAGCATGGTCGAGCATGTCCGTTTTGCGTTCCAGTTAATTGGCCCACCAGTGCGTAAGCTGTTGCTGGGTGCGCCGGACCCAGGAGCTGCAGCGCTCAGCCCGGCTCACACTCTCCTAGTGTTCCTAGTGCTCCCAGAGGCTGTAGATGGCGCTGCATATAAAACAACAAGGCAGCCACCTCCACCTCAGCAAAAATGGCAAAGGCTGCATCCCTTCATGTTGCCACCGCCCACAAGGAAGGTGGCTGATAATGGTGGTTCGGGGCCTGGCGATGCCACTCCCCTGCTTTGCCATGGCGCTGGGGACTTGGGAGGGGGAGATAAGGAAGAAAAAAAGGAAGCAAAGCAAAAAAAGTAAAATCGCAAGAAAACACAAATTAGGAGAAAAGTTAAGATATAAAAACACAAAGAGAAAAGGTAGCATAATAAACAGAAACTAGGGGAAAATACCTTTAAAAGTGTAGGATGGGATAGATATAGAGGAATATAAATGTAGACCCCAGCACCGTAACAAGCAAAAAAAACAAGATAGCCACGCCTCAGTGAACCGCGTGGTGCCGTTCGCCAGAGAATTGCAAGGATGTACTACACGTTGCCAGTGACGTTAATAGTCACACAAACGGGTGCAGTAAGAAACTCCACCCTCTAGCAGAACCCCACATAGCATGACAGAGGCTCGCATTTCAACTTTGGCGGTAAGTGCCGCCTACTGCCGCGGTGACGGCCACTAAAAGACCATCGCCGTGGCTAATATCCATCCACCATAATATGACCACAGCCAGATTTCCGCCACAAGAAGGGGGGAAATCTGACTGTGGCCACGCTGGCGGGCGGTGTTAAGGTGGGGCTGCTACCACCAGCAGTGCCACGCCAGTAGACTGCCACCAGCCGTATTTTGAAAAATAATACAGCCTGGCAGTGTTCGGCTGGTGGGTGCTGCTCGTGGTAGCAGTGCCCCGTCCCGTCCTCTGCCAGAAGACCCCTGGGATTCAGGTAAGTTGGGTTTCTGACAGGGGAGGAGGGCGAGGGGTATTGTGTGTGTGGGGGGGTGTGCATGACTGTGTGAGTGTGTGCGTGCATGCACATGAGTGTGTAGTGCTGCATGCGTGTGTGTGTGCATGTGTTGACAAAGCATGAATGAATGGAAAAGTGAATGCATGTCTGCGTGTAAGTTTGGATGTGTGGGACGGATGTGCGCGCAAATGAATGGATGCATGCGTGTATGAATGCCTGTGTGAGTGAGTGTGTGAAAGCGTGGTGTATTCCTGCGTATGTGGGTATATGGGGGATTGGATTGGATGGGGGAAAGTGTGGATGAAGGGCGGGTTGGGGGTTGAATGGGGAGTGTTAGGGGGTGGGGATTGTATGGATAGTGTTGGGGGTGGGGGTTGTATGGGGAGGGTTGGGGTGTGGGCCTCCTATCAGTGACATGGAAGGAATTCCCTGTCACTGGTAGGGACACCAGACTACCACCATGGTTTTCATGACGTTACGAACGCCTCGGAAACCATGGCAGTAGGCAAGGTCATTATTCCACCGGCAGGACAGTAGCGGCTGCCGGGTGGGAGATTGTTATCTCCAGCCCGGAAGCTGCTACCGCCATGGCGGTAAGTGTGGTACATTGGCGGGTTGGCCTCAGCCTGTTGGCGGTACTACCATACATTTCCACCGACCACCGGGGTCATAATGACCCCCAGAATTTTTTTCAGCTTCACAGAGTTCTGCGTAGTGAGGCTACATAAATTCAACCCAGGTCTAGAAAAGATCTCTGTACACCAGACATAGCACCGTGAATGCCTTCCAGGTATGCAACTATCTGTTGGAGCTGGGTACCCTGTACCTGGATGGCATTCAGAATGGCAGTGTGACCCACAGAGATGCTCCTCAGGAGGTCACTAGCCTCCTCATTTAGGGCAGTGGGTGTAGAAGGGGGAAGGTTCCAGGCGTGAAGGAGATCGCTTCCCTCCTGGGGAGCAGGCCTGGCCAATTGGGCGGGGTTCAACAGGGAGAATGGAGATTGGACGGGGGCAGACAAGGATGAAACAGGTAGAGGTCCTCAGTGTTCCGCCACCACTAGGTAATGTCCAGTGCAGGTTGACTCAGATGAAGATGATGTGGAGTAAGTCTCTTCCATGGCATTCCCCACTGGGTCCCTCCATGTCAGATGTCTTGTGACCAGAGATACCGTGGCCAGCTGCTGTCCCACTGATGTTAGCCCTTTCTCCTCCACTTGCTTGTGATCTTGCTAAAATGACAAAGACAAATAGGGTCAGTCCATGTGCAGAACACACTTTAACAACAGCTTTGATTACAAAACATTACCATAATGCACAGCAACTCAAAACCACAAGGTCCTCCAAACTGCCTCCAACATTTGCAACATCACATGCATGCTACATTACCATTTGCACACAGTAAAATCACGCTCACAGGCAACTTTAGCTGCATGAGTGAAGTTGTCCAGTCACAATACCCATGGATCACCTTGAATGGTTTGGCTCTTGTAGCACTCCTCACTAACCTGTTGGCTTCAAATATAATGGCAATGCCAAGGACATTCTCGCAGATGCCACACAAGGTCCTTGTTAGACCTGACAGCCTTAAAGTGGTCATCCCCCAACTTTTTGCCTACTTCCCTACACTTTTCTGACACTGTCTTAGCTGGTTTTAGGACTCTGCACACTTTAGCACTGCTAACCAGTGCTAAAGTGCGTATAATCTCTCCCTTAAACATGGGAAGATTGTTTTCATTCCCAAATGGCATATTTGATTTACCTATAAGTCCCTAGTAAAATGCACTTCATGTGCTCAGGGCCTGCAAATTAAATGCTACTAGTGGGCCCGAAGCACTGATTGTGCCACCCACATAGGGTGCCCCTTAACCATGTCTCAGGCCTGCTGTTGCAAGGCCTGTGTGTGCAGTTTTACTGCCACTTCGACCTGGCATTTAAATGTACTTGCCAAGCCTTAAACTGCCCCTTTTCTACATAGACGTTACCCCCTAAGTTAGGCCCTAAGTAACAGATAGGGCAGGGTGCTATGTAGGTAAAAGGCAGGACATGTACATATGTGTTTTATATGTCCTGGTAGTGAAAAACGTCTAAATTAATTTTCCACTATGGTGAGTCCTACTCTTTTCATAGACTAGCATTAAAACTGCCCTCATATATTTTTTGAGTCATCGATTCTGATCTGAAAGGGGTAACCAGCTCATATTTAGTAGGCCAGAATGGTAATGGAAAACCCTGCTTATTGATGAGGTTAGATTTTATATTACTATTTGAGAAATGCCACTTTCAGAAAGTGAGCATTTCTCTGCACTTAAACCATCTGTGCCCTACAGCCTGTCTCCAATCAATGTCTGGTCTGTGCTGGTTGGCAGCTCCCTTGTGTATTTCACCCAGACAACCACAAACACAGGACATGCAGTCACATCTGCATTCATCAGCATTCTGAATGGGTCTTCCTGGGCTGGAAGGGTGGAGGGCCTGACACATTTCAAAGGCCTGTGGTCTCTCCTCACACAAAGGACTGATAACCACCCACTGGGGCCCTGGCAGACTGGACTGGGCTGAAAGGGGAACTTGTGCACTTTAAAACCACTCTTTGAAGTCTCCCCCACTTAAAAGGCATTATTGGGTATATAAACTCGGTCTCTGACTCCACCAAGTCAGTCACTTGTAGACCTACACCTGAACTCTGTCAGAGGAGCTACCTGGCTGCCCAAAGGACTTATCTTCACTGCTTTACTCAGAAGGACTGCTGCCCTGCTGTTGCCATGCTGCCCTGCGGACCGCTTACTGTGCTGGAAGGACTCTGCCATCCCAAAAGTGCTCTCCAAGGGCTTAGATTGAGCTTGCTTCCTGTTTCTGAAGTCTCAGAGCCAACAATGACTTCACCTCATCAAGAAACTCCTTGTGCATTGAGAATTGACACAACACGTGCAGAAATTGATTCAAAGCCTGCATTGCGGCTGAGAAATTGCTGCAGAGCTGACCAGCATGATGCAGCACGGACTTTTGACGCAGGGCCTGTCTTGCTATAGAAAATTTGATGCATCTCCTACCGGATCAACTCAGTGCCTGCTTCTTCTTCCAGCGCGTCAAGGATTTTCAGCACATCACTCCAGAGCTTCAAAATATCTCTGCATCGCAGTGAGGAACCAAGACTGCATGCTGAAAAATGACACAGCGAAGAAAGAAACGACGCATCGTCTGTGCCGCGTCGGAAAATCTAACCCAAACACCTTGGCCCATATTTATACTCATTTATGCTGAATCAGTGTCATATTTTAATGCTAATTCAGCGCACACCTAACTTCATATTCATTCTTTGCCGATAGACACGTCTAGCACCAAAGTTATGGAGTCAACATCGTTTTCTGGATATGAAAACCTACCTTGCATCAATGAGATGCAAGGTAAGTGTTCCCGTCCAGAAAAGGACGATATGGCCTTAGCGCCATATTTATCCCCCTGTACTAAGATCCAGCAGGGGATGGGGGCCTTAAATAATGGAGCTAAGCTTACTTAGTACCATTATTTCACGTCTGGATTTGGGCAGGCGTTAGGGGATCTCTAGGCATATTTCTATGGTCAGAAACCATGGAAAAAGCCCACAGGTGCCCTTCCCTGGCCCAAGGGACACCCCCACCTACCCCCACCCACACCAGAGGGACACCACAGGAAGGGGACCCATCCCAGGTACGTACCAGTAAGTATTCTTTTTTATTTATTTTTTTCACGCTCGGGGGCCCTCACTTGGGGGCCCATGCATGGCACTGGCCCAAATTGCCATACCCAGGGGACATTTGTCCCCAGGGCATGGCCATTGGGGTGGTAGGCATGGCTCCTGTCTTCACTAAGACAGGAGCCATGTCCATGGGGGTTGTGCACCAGAAAATGGCGCTACACTGCTTAGAGACATTTATTTGCCTCTAAACAGTGTAGCACCATAATTCGGTGCAGAAGCTCTGGTTTCCCCTACGCCTCCCTTACCCTGTTAGTGTCCTTTACAAAGACGTGAACAGGGCATTAGCGTCCAGCTAGCGCCATTCCATAAATATGGCTCTCGCCCGGCGTCTTGGAATGGTGCTAGCCGGTACCATACCTTTTCACGCAAAACAGTGATAACGCAGGTTTGGGTGAAATAATATCAATGTGGGCCCTTATTTTTCATTGTATCTCCTTCTTTGCGGTCTCCGTTTTTGTTATTTTTGATGCATCCCAGGAAATGTGTGCAACAAAGGTACAACTGTTTATTTCTAAGGATTGAGACTCTTCTAAAACTTTTAAAAGTGTTACTTCAAATTGTGCTTCTTGGATCTTTGTCGTTTTGACCTTATTTTATTCCGATAAATATTATCTATTTTTCTTAACCTGTGTGGTGTATTTTTGTGGTGTTTTCACTGTGTTACTGTATGATTTATTGCACAAATACTTTACACATTGCCTTCTAAGTTAAGCCTGACTGCTGAGTGCCAAGCTCCTAGAGGGTGGGAACAGGATAATTTGGATTGTGTTGACTAGGATTGTGGTCCCTTCTTTGACAAGTGTGTTTACCTCTGCCAACTAAAGACCCCATTTCTAATAGTCCTGCAATCAGCAAATGTCCATATACACAATACCACATCAGGATTAAATGATGGGTAAATAATCCAGCCTTATTGCAGTAAGAAGTACAGTAGCCCAAAGAAGGTGTTAAAGAAACACCTATTTCACACTGTAAAAAGTCACCAATGGTAATTTCAAAACACGTACATTGTCAAAATGGTGTAATGGAAGTTATACTAATGGTGCTTTGCTAGATAAAACATTTCACACAGAAAAGTACACTGCGGAGAATCTGGTCAAAATGTGTGGGAGATTTGTCAACAAATATCCACAGCAAAATCAATCAACTAGGCTTAGGGAAATCACATGTTTCAATTGGTATTGTTAAGAACACCCTTCTACCATTGCACTACTAAAAAGCAATAGCCCATTGAATGTTGTTGTGGCTCAGGGAGTCTCCAAAATCTGCAGATTGCCTTTAACATGTTTGTCAATGGGAAGGTACATCTCTGTACCTTTATGTCATGCAGACACAGATTCCATTGGATTACTGAGTGTATAAGCTCACATATGATTCCAACATTTCTGCATGTCACTCCCTGATGCTTTTTGACAGTCAGGTAATGAACCTTCAACAATTGACATGTGGAAAGCACTTAGACAAATGATTCAACATCAATGGCATAAAAATGCACATTGTGACCAAGTAAGTACTGTAGGTCTACCTGTCATGTCCTTTGTTGTTTCTGCAGTTATTCATGATAAATGACATGGAGTAATGTGTTAAGGTATGTGTGGCCCAACAAACAATGTTGTCATACTCCTGTATGTGGTACCCCATGAACTGTATACCCATCATATAATCAGTCAATTTATTCAATCAAATAAATATAGATCATAAAAGTATCAAAATACAATACAATGCATTAAAACCAAACATATGTACAGATAAGACTTTCATTTAAAAATCCTACAGTAAATCCAAATAAAACAGAGCAAATCATCTAATTTCCAGAATAGCTAAAACAACAGAGTCTTGCGCCAGGACACGGCACCTTTTAAAAAGCAGCCAACAGAACAACATACATCATAATCATTCAACTGTTGAAGAAAAATCAATGCAATTAGTGAAGTTCTTTTGCCGTAATAGAGGAACCAAATACGGTTTCTTAAAAATCTTATACAATTAGCAGAAAAAAACAAAGTGCAACAGTGTTTGTAGGGATTGTTCATCACAGGGTCAGATGCAGATGTCGCCAGAGGAGAACTGCCTTTGGGAAAAAGACGCAGGTCCTGTTGACATTTGGACCATACAATACTCCCTAACTGTCAGCTCCCTTACCTCGTTTGCCTACTGGGCTGCTTGTCTCTGCCTGGGGACGCAGTCTCAAACCCAGGCTTTATTGTTATTAGATATTAAATACAGATTCTCAAACAAATGCGGCCAGCCCAGGGCTGTCATGGTGGCCTTGATATATGTCAGCCACAGGAATAAGCAGGCAAGGTCTCTAACGAGGCAGTTCTTAATAATCAACTGATTAAGAACAGCCTCCTCGTTGGCCCAAAGGTGCACCAAACCTCCATGGGAGCGACGATAATCCTATCCTGTAAATATTCCATACCCAACTCCTGATGAACAGAAAAGTGCAGTGTAGATGGCAGAACACCCAAAACTGGTGGCAGAATTTATTTTTCTCCACCTCGATGCTCCTAACCTCTTTGTAGCCCGACTACCCCATACCAAAAGTCACAGCAGGTAAGCACTTCCTCCTGTAGACTTTCAATGTAGAGGCACCCAACTTTCATCCTATATTAGCATCTAGGGAGAAGAAAATTCCCAGTGTATGTAGAAAATGTGATACCCTGCCTTTCAAAAAGGGAAGCCAGCTACAAGCCTCATCAAACTCCAGTCCCAGATATTGAAAGGAGCTTACTGTAGCGAGTGCACAGCCTCCTCTGTGCACTGGACAAGCCTTAGTATTCTTAGGTAGGCAAACCATTACAAAATATTCATACAATTAGTTCCAAGGTGCTGACCTTTCATGCGTTCAACAAAGCTGGCTACCAACTGCTTAAGCCCATTGGCCGTTCTCACCAGCAGGACTGCATCGTCTGCATACAGGAAAGCGGGAATAGCGCTATTACAAATAAACAGGACATCAGCTTCTTTGGAGACCAAGGTTTCCTCTAGGCCATAAATGTACAAAAGAAATAAAATAGGGGCGAGAACACACCCTTGGTGCACACCACCATTTACTCTAAACGATAAAGTGATCTCACCATTTAGCCCAAACCTAATTTTTGGCCTAAGATCCTGGTGTAAACATCTCAAAAGGTTAATCAACCCTACGTCAAGCCTATAATAACATTTTCAAAAACTTCTCCCTATTAACACAGTTGAACGCACTCCACAAGTCCATGAATACCAAATGGATAGGTGTGCCCTTCAGAAATGTATACTTCGCCTTAAGGCAGTGAATATTAAGACACTGTTCTATTGTGCCCAAACACTTACTAAAGCCATATTGGACCCGAGATAGAATTTTATTTTCTTGCACCCAAGAAATCAGGCCCTTCAACACGAACCAACCTATTAATTTAGAGGAGGAGTCTAACAAGGAAACTGGGTGATAACATCTAGGTTCCAAGATGTTGCCCTTTTTAAAAACTAGTTCTACTACAGACATCCGCCTAGATGATGCGGGCCCTACCCTACACGTGGAATTAAAAATATTAGATAAAAGTGGTGACCAAAACTCTAGTTCCTTCATAAACAAATCCAGTGGAATCTCATCTGGCACCGGGCCCTACTGGGGAGGTTATCACAGATTGCCTTTGTTACCTCTGTTGCTGAGAAAGAGGGGATAAAATTCAAAGGCAAATTCACCTGAGAAACATCAACCCTTGAATCGTCTGACCCATAAATGTTGGAAAAGTGGCCAATCCAAGCTTCAGGGGTAATGTGTGATGTAACAATGTCCGGAGAGTTGCCATTAGCTAAGCCTGCCCGAACCACCCACCAAAAGGCCTGCGTATCCTTTTTTGTCAGGCAACCACAATAGCTTTCCACTGCCCTTCTTTGATTTCGGCCCTCCGCTTCTTCAAGGTTGGGCGTAAGCCTTTCTACAGGCATATACAACAGCCTGATCCCTAGGAGTTATTCTGAGAGCCTGACGCAAAGTGGCATTTGACTTCCTACATGCTTTGTCAAACCATGAACTATCAACTAATGGACTTTTCTTTATGGGTCTACACAATATATCCCTAATACAAGACAAGAGCTTGACAAAGCCTGATAATCAGTTGGTGGCATCATCACAAGCCACTAAACACATTGTTATCAGGTTAGAACAAACATTTTGGACCTAAACCATTATAAGCACTAAGTTGGCAGAACGTCAGAGTACCCTGCTGCCATTATCCTTAGTCCTTAGGGTCTGTTTAGAGCCGACCACCCTCTTTCCACCCTGCAGAGGAACTTCAACAAGTACGGCTAGGGGGTGGTGGTCACTGTAGACAGATGGTATCACTTCAGTCCCACAAATCAATGGTTCAAAGAAGCGAAGATGTAGTCAATAGTTGAACTACACCCCAGCCCAATGAATGTAGGAATCGCTATACCATCTGACCTGATAGCAGGACTGTTTAAGTCATGTGTCAGCAGAAAAACATATAAGGGCTGCCCCTTCAGGTCCATATCAGCTTGATCCACTTCACAACTAACTGGATCAAAAGGAGAGTCCACTCGTAGAGACATATCCCCTAGCTTAGCATTGAAATTCTTTGCCAGTAGAAGATTAAGGCCCTTATTACAACCCTGGCAGTCGGTGATAAAGTGGCGGTAATACCGCCAACAGGCCAGCGGTAAAAAAAATGGGATCACGCCCACTGCGGAAACCGCCAACATAGACAGCCACTTTAACACTCCGACGGCCACGGCGGTAGAAACAAACACCTCAGCGGTAACCGCCAACAGACAGGCAGTAGACAATGTACTGCCCACTCTATTATAAGGCACCAATCCGCTAGCTTTTCCGGGGTAGTACCACCGACATCAAAAGCACGACTGAAACAGTACCCTGAAGGGGAATCACTCACCTTTCGATACTCAACGAAGAACCAAGATGCCATGGAGCCCGAACTACAGGTCCTGCCAATGCTGGTGTATCTGCTAATACACCAGGAATATCAAAGAAGGCGGCGGGGACGACCACGGTTGGTACTGCACCTAGCACACAGGGGAGGAAAAAGAGAGTGACACGCAACACCCCCACCCTCACCGACAACACCATACACACAAAAACATGCAGCAACATTACAATTACACCCTGTAACCCCCTGGAAGAACACAAGACAAAAGGAATTATGTGAAATCAGTGATATTTAGAAATATGCAGATAAAGTTAACGATTGTAAACAACAGTATATACAAATATTTACAATATGTACAGAAGGCCGTACACTGCCCTTTGCAAATGTCCATGGGCCAAAAAAACGTGGGCGAAGCCCACACTTGACTCCTGCATCAAAACGCGGAGAACACTGCAGGGGCATCAAGTTGAAAACACACAGGCATCTCCGGGGGAAGGGTAGAGGGACACCTCAGCCGGAAGATGGTACAACGCCACTGCTCCTGGAGGGGGCAACATGCCCACATCGATGTCCTGGGCAGTACAAAGCCACAGTCTCTCAAGTGGGTAGTTTGCCCACTACTTGGTCCTGGGGAGTACAAAGCCACAGTCTCTCAAGTGGGTAGTTTTCCCACTGCTTGGTCCTGGGGAGTGCAAAGCCACAGTCTCTCAAGTGGGTAGTTTGCCCACTGCTTGGTCCTGGGGAGTGCAAAGCCACAGTCTCTCAAGTCTCTCAAGTGGGTGCACTGCCCACTGCTTGGTCCTAGGGAGTGCAAAGCCACAGTCTCTCAAGTCTCTCAAGTGGGTGCACTGCCCACTGCTTAGTCCTGGGGAGTGCAGAGCCACAGTCTCTCAAGTCTCTCAAGTGGGTGCACTTCCCACTGCTTGGTCCTGGGGAGTGCAAAGCCACAGTCTCTCAAGTGGGTAGTTTGCCCACTGCTTGCTCCTGGGGAGTGCAAAGCCACAGTCTCTCAAGTCTCTCAAGAGGGTGCACAGCCCAATGATTGGACATTGGGAGTGCAAAGCCACAGTCTCTCAAGTGGGTGACATGTTCCACTGGTTCTGGAGGGGGCCTTTTGCCCAGTCTGATTCATCCTGCCAAGGATAGGGTGAGTGGATGCATATCTCCACTGGTTCTGGAGGGGGCCTTGTGCCCAGTCTGCTTCATCCTGCCAAGGATGGGGTGAGTGGATGCATATCTCTACTGGTTCTGGAGGGGGCCTTGTGCCCAGTCTGCTTCATCCTGCCAAGGATAGGGGGGGTGGATGCATATCTTCACTGGTTCTGGAGGGGGCCTTGTGCCCAGTGATGCTGCACCTGAGGTGTGGCAGTTCCCTTTCCCTAACCTGGGCGTCTGAGGCACGAGATGTGCACGGAACAGGTAGCATAATCCTCCATGTAGGCAGAGCCAGACTCTATCCTGCGGCGATTTAGGCTGCAAACTGCTGGTAGTGCCGGTGCTGGTGATGGTGATTCAAGTGGTGGGTGTGGGGGTCCACGCTGTCTCCTGCAGCCTCGGATGGCTGCCTCTAGGGATGCTGCTGCTGACAGATGTAGTGGCACCGGCTGGGCATGTAGCTGTGCATATACTGGTGCAGGTGGTCGGTGCCTGAGGCTGTGTCTGCGGGGGAGATGCTGACAGGTGGATCCCTGTACTACTCACCCAAGAAGGTGTGCCAGATCATCGTGGCATGCTGTATGTTGCACAACCTAGCCTTGAGATGCCAGGTGCCTTTTCTGCAGGAGGATGAGCCTGCAGATGGTCTTGTGGCAGGGGTGGAGCCTGTGGGCAGTGAGGAAGAGGAGGCAGATGAAGAAGATGTGGACAACAGAACAAACATTATACAGCAGAACTTCCAGTGACACACAGGTAAGAGACTGTAACTCAGCTTTACATTACAGTAATCATTTGGACATTGTACATGGCAGGCACTTACCCTCTGTCTATAGACACTGACTCTTCCCTTTGGATTCTCTATTTTCAGATCTGTGCACCCCATTCTGGCTCCTGCTATATGTACTGCTGCCCACCAAAGGTCATCCTGTAGTATATTTCACTGAACATAGACGTTGCAGTGCTTTGATAATGTTGTAATAATACATTTTTCTAATCATTACACTGACTCCAGTATGGTTTATGTTTCAAGGGTGTTTATTTTTGTCCAAATAAGTAGGGGGGTAAGTGCAAGGGGCTGGGGTGATGGTGGAGGAATGTCCAGTTAGAGTCCAGTCTATTGGTATCACAGGTGCATTGTCCAAGGGGGCATAGGGTGGGGAGCAATGGCAGTTCAAGGTGGACAGGGTGACAAGGTGGGACAGAAGGGTGACAATCAGGAGAGTCTTATTTCCTGGTGGGGGTCTTGGCAATGTTCTTGTCTTCTGCCTGGATCGCAGGGACCATTTGCAGGGTGGTTCTCCTTCTGCAGGGGGTGGGGTGCTGGTGGCCTGTTGGTCCTGTGGCGGGGCCTCCTGTCCACTAGCGCTGACGGAGGTGGAAGGCTGTTCCTCGGTTTGGCTAGTGTCAGGGGCCCTTTGTTGTGCCACTGCCTCCCTCATGGTCTTGTCCATGTCAGTCAGCACCCCTGCAATGGTGACCAGGATGGTGTATATTTTAGTTAGGTCTTCCCTGATCCGAAGGTACTGTCCCTCCTGCAGCCGCTGGGTCTCCTGTAGCTTGGCCAGTACCTGACCCATGGTCTCCTGGGAATGGTGGTACGCTCCCATGATGTTTGGGAGTGCCTCGTGGAGGGTCACTTCCCTGGGCCTGTCCTCCCCCTGTTGCACAGCAGTCCTCCCAGCTTCCCTGTTGTCCTGTGCCTCTGTCCCCTGAACCGTGTGCCCACTGCCACTGACCCCAGGTCCCTGATTGTCCTGGGTTTGTAGGGTTGCCTGGGGTCCCTGTAGTGGTGGACACACTGCTGATTGACGTGTCCTGGGAACAGAGGTATGGGCCCGCTGGGTGGGTGCTGTGCTGGTGTTTCCTGAGGGGGGAGGCTCTGTGGTGGTTAGGGACTGTGGTAGGGGAACTGACTGTCAAGAGGTCGCTGATGGGCCAGGTTGGTCATCGTGATCCAGGCGTGAACAGCTGCTGTCATCACTGTGGGCCTCTTCTGGGGAGGAACTGGATGTAGCCGGCACCTCCTCTCCGGTGACGTTGGGTAGGGGTCCTGTTGGGATGCAAATGCATTGTTAATGTATCTGCGTGTGTCATCTTGTGCATGGGTGTGTTTCCCTGTATGATAGTGCTTTCTCTGTCGGCTTGGCCTTGTGTGAGTGGTGATTTTGTGGGCCGGGTGAGTCTCTCTATTGGGCATGCTGTGGTAATGGGTGCCCATGCAGGTCTGTGATGGGGGTCCATGCATTGTTGTTGCATGCAGGGCTTGGTATTGGGATGGGTAGGTTGTGATAGTGGGATATATGTGAGTTGGTGGAGTGATGGGAATGAGGGTAAGGGTGGGGGTATGTGATGGCATGCAGGTAGGGTGGGGGATATAGTAATAGAGATTTGCCTTACCAGAGTCCAGTCCTGTTGCTACTCCTGCAAAGCCCTCAGGATGCATTATCACCAAGACTTGCTCCTCCCATGTTGTTAGTTGTGGGGGAGGAGGTAGGGGTCCACCGCCAGTCCTCTGTACAGCAATCTGGTGTCTTGAAACCACAGAACGCACCTTCCCCTTAAGGTCGTTCCACCTCTTCCTGATGTCGTCCCTTGTTCTTGGGTGCTGTCCCACGGCGTTGACCCTGTCCACGATTCTCCGCCGTAGCTCCATCTTCCTAGCAATGAACGTCTGCTGCACCTGTGATCCAAATAGTTGTGGCTCTACCCGGATGATTTCCTCCACCATGACCCTTAGCTCCTCCTCAGAAAACCTGGGGTGTCTTTGGGGTGCCATGGATGTGGTGTGAGTGATATGTGTGAGGATGTGTGAGGTGATGTGTGGGGTGATGTGTTGGGGTGATGTGTTGGGGTGTATACTGTGATGTGCGTGGATCGTGTATGTGTGATGGTGTTCTGTGCCTCTGATTGAGTGGGTACTCTTTGCTTGTCTCTCTGTGCTTGGTCTCTTTTTTTTCATTGTAAGGGGTTGTCGGTAATGTGGGTGTGTGTTTTATAGTGGTGTGGGTGTGGTGTGTGTATGTGTGTCAGGTGTGTGTAGTTAGAATTGTCCAATGTGGTCTGGTTTTGTAAGTGTGTTTGCATTTTAGGCGCAGCGGTGTGTACCGCCAATGGTTTACCGTGGTTGAAAGACCGCCACGTTGATTCGTGGGTCGTGATACAGTGGGCGTATTCCTTGTCAGCGTAATTGTGTCGGTTTTGCTATTGCCAGTTTATCACTGACCTTTGGTGTCTATATTGTGGAGGAATTCTCTGTGTGGGTCATAATACCTGTACCATCGGCACGGCAGTAGGTGGCATTTACCGCCAGGGTTGTAAAGAGGGCCTATATAACTAATCTTTAGACTGGGCTTGGTCAGCTAAAGAACCAATAAAGGTAGAGAGGCCTTACAAGGTAGAATTATTTTTAGATGCAAAATCATTATTGTAATAGTAAAACTCTTAACTTACCACCCCAACAAATCTCAAATACCTGTACCCCCCCAATCCATTGCTACAGAAGGATTCTGCTCTCAATATTAACCTTGAACCAGGCCTCCACACCCCGTTTAGCACAACCTGAGGTGGAGGGGGTGACTAAATGGCTAAGACTATTATACCTAACAAGAACTATTTGGTACACGCCCCGAATTTCTGGCATGAAAATAATATTATAGTTAGATATAAATGACCGACATCCCTCAACCTCTAACTTTAAAGCCAACCTAGCTACATTCCAGCTAAGACATTTCAGGTTCCACATCTTACTAATAAAAGGTTGCGAGTCCACCGGCAAAACCAAAGCCTCTCCAGGTGAATTTGCAGGGAAACTAATCTCAGGCAACAGATGAATGGTGCTCCCCTCCAGCACCTGGGCATCCCTACAAACAGTTTCACTGGGCAGATTGGAAGGAATTGTGGTTATTTGTCAATCAACACCTTCCAGCTCTGACAAGATTTAATATCAATTACTAGGTGGGAAAGGAATAGGGGGAGGACGGTTCCCTATAGCCAATACAGGGGCATGTTGGGGGTTTTGATTTTCAACAGTGCCAGCAATATGGGCAGGAGTGAGATGTTTAGAAAAAAAAATCCTAAAGGTAATATTCTGATCTGCTTAAATTTCACCTTGCCAGCTCTGGCAAGTGTGAGCACTTTTTCTTCACATGAAACTATTTAACCAGAGATTTTGGCATGCCCACATCAGTGATGGAATCAGGCTTCATCCCGTGAAGATGGGTAGATCATGCATGAAACAATAGTGGAAATGATACTACAAAGGTGCAAGGCACACATGCTAAAATATAGGCACACATATTGATGTCAACAGTTATGTTCCACAAATCATTTAACTTTACATTCCCTACTTACCAGGGAAATGTATTGCTCAGTGACTGCACACAAATGACAATGTGTGTTTTGTTGCATGAATGATGACTACCACAACATGAGAGACAGTAGTGACACTCTTGACAAACTGAAGACAAGTAGCCCGTTTGGTATAGATACCAATATACTCTCTTGTTCAGAATCATGGCTGAATGCAGTGATCTGTTACTTCATGTTGTTTGATGCTGACACACTGAAAACAAGTGGACTGTCGAGTACAAATGACACCCACAGCATGTAACAACATGAGATGATTGACCACTACATTCTGCTATGTGTTTGCTCATGAGAGTATATTGTTAGTAGAAAGTATTCTATTCTTTCCCTGGTCACTAGGACAAGAGTCAAGGCACATCACCATACACGAACTACCATACCTACACAAACAAACATTGGCCATTTCCAATATGCATGGCAAGATGGCTGCCTCTAACACATCAACCCTGCAATGTAACAGGTAGGACTGTGCCCATGACCCACCCCCTTGTAGCTGCTGTGCTTCCCTCAAACACCCATCAAGCTCAGGGTAGGCCACCACCAGTATGCACGCAATCAAAGGGGTCAGGGTCCAGCATGTGCCTCGCCCACGTTGGGAGGACAGCCCCAGATCCCACCTGTTTCAACAGTGGACATTCCACCTGCAATAGATCCCAAGGGTCCACACCTTCCGCGGATGGCTCTCCAAAACTCTTGGTTCTGATGGCCGTTGGCCCATATGGATGCAATAGACAAATGAAGAGGTCCCTATTGCACTTTTTTAGGGTAACTGGTTGTGTAACACACAATTTTGAAACACCTATCACAAGTATTTTGTAATTGTCAACAAGCAACATATGTGAAGCACACATCTTGAGAAGTACATAAGGACATATTTGCACACTTTTGGAATCATCTGCTGACTATCCACGAACCTGGTCATGGTCTATTCTCACTATGCAAGCCCACTGGCAAATTGTAGCCGAAGGACGAGCAACATGTAATGTGATGTGAGCCACTAGGAAACACAACACACTATTGTGACCTTCAGAAGGGTAAACTACATGTGCATAACTTTACAAACACCTTTATGTCCAACCACATTGACTCCCTGCATACGATCCATACAGGAAACTACCATAGTACAGACTACACCATCAGACTTATGTGCCAATGAAAGGGCTGGCATGGTTGTCACTGGAACCTTCTTCTCTGTGGATGTATGGAAATGTAGCCTACATAATGGAATCTCATCCCAGTTCTATGTGGGTTGTGTGGTATTTTCTGGTATCACAGGAAACAACCCCTTACAATATGTGGCACTCCTGCAGAGATGACATTCAACATATCAAGGTATGTTTGGTCTGATTGGTTCTATGTAACAAAGCTAGTGCTAGACGGAAGGATACCGGATTGATCTTTTGAAGAGTTGGGAAAGGTCCATAATACGGGGGTTTAAACATGTTTTGTGACAGACGGAGGGGTAAATATCTGGAAAAAAGCCAGACTTTGTCTCGGATTTGATAAGATGGGGCATCACATTGTCTCATTGCCATCCTTTTCATTTGTTGTTTGATAGACAGAAGGTTAGAATGTGTAATACATTGAATTTTATGTAACGTCTGAGAAAATTAGGTGATTGCAGGAAGTGTAGAGGATTCTTTTATAAAAGCAGGAAAGGACTTGGGATGAAAACCATATGAGCAAAAAAAAGGAGTGACTTTTGAGGCACTATGTACTGTGTTATTATATGAAAACTCAGCAATGGGTAAGTACATGGACCAGTTACT
The DNA here is from genome assembly GCF_031143425.1 of Pleurodeles waltl. NCBI lineage: Eukaryota > Metazoa > Chordata > Amphibia > Caudata > Salamandridae > Pleurodeles > Pleurodeles waltl. The sequence continues at coordinate 654,648,145 of NC_090439.1, forward strand.
CTGAATAGTATTGCAGAAACAGTGTAAATATTGTGTCAGGCGCTCCGTTTGCCCATTAGTCTGAGGATGAAATCCAGATGATAAGGCTACCTCGATGTGTGTGGTTTCACAAAAATACTTCCAAAAGTGTGATATGTATTGAAGGCCACGGACTGAAATAATAACTGAGGGAGACCATGAAGATGAAAAATTTCTTGTATAAAGATTTCCCTTAATTCTGTGGATGTGGGTAGGTTCTTAGTGCAGTAAAATGAGCCATATTAATAAATGAGTGATACGTTATGCCAAGGGACTGGTGGAACGGGAAAGGGTTGAAGCAGTCCTACAGGCTTGGTATGGGGTATTTTTGTTTGAGCACAGATGGGACAAGATGCCACATAACTCTCGGTATCTTTCTTAAGTGTAGGCCACCAGAAGGAATGAAGGAGAAGTTCCTGTGTGACTTTGATACCACGATGGCCTGCCACAGGGGAGTAATGACACATTTGTAGTGATTTCCTTTGAACCTTCTTAGAAGGAAGGAACAATGCATCTTTATAATAGTAATACCCCTTAACCTTGTAGAATTCTGGACGTAGATCTTTCATTTCAAGTTCAGAGAGGGTTTGAGTACTCAGACCATACTTTATCAAGAAAAGACTATGAGGTGTTGTGAAGGAGGATTGATACTTTCAGGATAGCGTCATGACAGAGCGTCTGCCATAATATTTTGAGAACCCGGTATATAGGTGATATAAAAGTCAAATTGACTAAAGAAGAAAGCCCATCGGGCTTGACAATGGTTCCGACATTGAAAGTTTCGTAGACACTGTAAATGTTGATGGTCTGTCCTTACTTCAAATGGTTCCCTAGATCCCATAAGGAATTGACTCCACTCTTTACATGCTGTTTTTAGAGCTAGAAGTATTTGTTCCAAAACTGAGTAATTGCGCTCAGAATCAGATAACACAAAAAAACGGATGTTCTAATCCATCGTTGTTCTGTCTTTGTAACAATTCGGCCCCTATTGCTCTTTCTGAAACATCAGTGACTACAATAAATTGTTTGATGGTATCAGGATGCCGAAGTATAAGAGCTTGGTTGAAAGCACATTTTAGGTTTCAGAATGCGATTCCAGCCACTTCTGTCCAGACAAAACCGTTCCTTACATTCTTCTTTTTTAAGAGTTTGTATGAATTGGCTGATTTATTGAGCAAAATCTTCAATAAATTGGCGATAGAAGTTGGCCAGTCCTCAAAAACACTGGGTTTCTTTGATAGAAGAGGGGAACGGCCAGTCTAGGATGGCCTGAACCTTCTCTGGATCCATGGAAATACAGACTTCACTAATATGATACGCTAAATATTTTACCTCAATCAAGTCAAATTCAAATTTTTGGGGTTCACGGAAGAGTTGATGTTGCCTGAGTCTCCTAGTATCCTAGTCACTAATGGCCGAGTGGCCTCACTCTGGTGTCCCAAAGCCTCCCTCCCATGGATCCTACCACCACAAACCTGTGCCCTTGGCACATGGTGCCCTCTCCAACTAGGTTCTGGACCATCAGTGTCAGGATTGTCGATTTGCATCTCAGGATCCACAACTGGGGGGCACAAGATGGAAGCAACTGTGCTAGGTACACAGGTTGGGGGGCATGTTGTTGTCTGTAATGTTGAAGCAACTTTGGTGGGAGGTGTTGTTGTGAGCACAATGAGACTCACTGTTGCCCTCTGACCGGGCTGACTATCATCCATGTCCACTTGTCCAGAAGTATCATCATCATTGAGGGCTTCATCCAGAGGTGGGTTGAGAGTTTGGTTTGTGGACGATGTCTGTCCAAGTGATGTGCTGTTGCAACCTGTTGAGAATTAGAGTATAGTGTTATTGATTGAAGTGGGGAATCTAGATCCAAAGGTTTAGTGTGACAGTAAGTAGAGACCTTGGATACTCTTAAGTGTAGGGTTGCTGATTCTGCTATGTTATCATGGTATTGAAGTTGTTGACATAAGATGTGTGATGCTTGCAAAAACTATTGGACTCAAGCAGCTCTTTAGATGTGGTGATCAGTTGCACTTTAGATGTAGGAATGAACATGACATCTTTGAAACAGTTTTAAGCCAACACAGTGGAGATTATTTGACCATTCCAAGGCCTAGTTTTGTGAGATATAGGTGAACACACAACTGTGTGGTATATGTAGCTGTAGCCATCATATGAGCAGTGCTGAGTCAATGTGTTAACTGCCACTACCAATCTGATGAAGCTGCATAATACCTTAGGAATATTTGAGGTGAACACTTGGTAAGGTGCCATTCCTGACTGTTAGACCTGGCATCCTTGACGTTGTCTACTCTAACTTTCTGCCTCTGCTTCTTAGGCTGTTGCTGTGTGCTGGACTCTGTTTTTGCAGTTTTTGTTACTCTGGGCACTTTACCACTGCTGACCAGTGCTAAAGTGCACGTTCTCCCTATGTGAAATTATATGCGTAATTGGCTTTTCCATAATTGGCATATTTGATTTGCTAGTAAGTTCCACGTAAAGTGTACTAGAGATGCCTAGGACCTGTAAATCAAATGCTATTTGTGGGCCTGCATCACTGATTGTGCCACCCACATAAGTAGCCCTGTAATCATGGCTCAGACCTGCCACTGCAGTGTCTGTGTATGCAGTTTTAAACTGCCAATTCGACGTGGCACATGTACCAAGTTGCCAGGCCTAAACCTTCCCTTTTTGTACATGTAAGGCACCCACAAGGTAGGCCCCAGGTAGCCTCATGGGCAGGGTGCAGTGTATGTTAAAGGTAGGACATGAACTTGTGTGGTTTTACATGTCCTAACAGTGAAATACTGCCATATGTGTTTTTCACTGTTGCAAGGCCTATCCCTCTCATAGGTTAACATAGTGGCTACCTATAAATATACTTAAAGTGCAGTTTCCCTTGGAGAGCAGATCGAAATATGGAGTTTGGGGTCTCTGAGTTCACAATTAAAAAATACGTCTGTTAATGAAGTTGGTTTTTAGATTGTTAGTTTGAAATTGCCACTTTTAGAAAGTACTCATTTTCTTGTTTAAACCATTCTGTGACTCTGCCTGTTTGTGGATTGCCTGCCTGGGTCAAACTGACAATTGGGCGGTTTGTGAATCTTCTCTAGACAGTGACACAAAGGGAGCTGGGGTGCAACCTGCACATCCTGATGAGCCATCTGGGCTACAGTGGAGGGAGGAGTGGTCACTTACACCTATATGGGCGGTGCCTTCCCTCACACAATGCAGTCTCCAACCCCCTGGTGTGTGCCTGGACCTGGCCTGGGCAAGGCAGGATCCTGTAAACAACAGAGAATTATCTTTGAAGTTTGCCTACTTCAAAGGCAGAAAGGGGTATAAGTAGTACACCCAAATCCCCAGACTTTAGATTTATTCATGATCACCTCTGGATTCAACAGGAACCTCTTCCAAGGCTGTGCTTTGTTTCAGCTATCTTTCAGTTGCTGCTTCTGCCTATGAAAAGGGACAAAGACTGGACTTTGTTGTGCAGTCCTGCTTGAGAAGAATCTCTAAGGGCTTGGACTAAGCTTGCCTCTTGTTCTGAAGTCTCAGGTCCATCAAAGACTTCCTCTGCCAGCACCTGGACTCTCTGCTGAGACTCCTCCCCAGCCATGTGGTGGCATATCCAGTCCCTGGGCCCTACAAAAGGTGGAGTTGGCAGAACAAAGACTGAAATCCATGCTCAGAACACTGTTTCAGGGAAATTTTTGACACACCACCTGCAATGCAGCTGAAATCAACGCGCCACCAACTTTGGCTAGAATTGATGCTTCACCAGCATCACGGCTGGAAGATCGACACATCACGGCTGGAGAAATGAGGCAACACCTGCTTGCGGCTGCTGATAATGACTCAAACCCCACAAAGCTCGGTTTTCTAACACCGTGCAACCGGATTTCTCACGCATCATCGCTGGGCATCAGAGCCATTGTGAACCTGCAAGGAACCAAGATGCTCTGCTCAGAAATCGATGCATCGCTCTCTTGCAAGGGAGAAAAACAACGCATTGCCTACCAGACCGGAGGAGAAACAACTCTCGGGCTCTCTTGCAAGTAAGGAATTGACACATCGCTGACTTTTCTGACACACACCCGCCTGTGGAGCTTTATTTTTCGATGCAAACCAGGTACTTTGTTTAAAATCAACATTTCCATTGCTTTTTATGGAGTAAGACTCCTATGCTTTTGAAAATTCAAATCTTGACTTTTGTATGTTGGATTTTTGTTGTTTTGGTCTTGTTTGATTTAGATGAATATTACCTATTTTTCTAAACTGGTGTTGATGTTCATTTCGTAGTGCTTTCACTGTATTTCTGATTGCGTTGGTACAAATTCTTTACACATTGCCTTTGAGATAAGCCTGACAGCTTGTACCAAGCTACCAAGGGGGTAAGCAGGGGTTATCTTGAGTGGGTAACTTCATTGTCCTGACTAGAGTGAGGGTCCTGCTTGGACTGCTTTGAGTACAAACATATTGCCAACGAGAAACCCCATTTCTAACACTGACCTCATTAGTTTCATTTTGGGATACCAGGATAAGAGCAAGCTAGGTAGACCGACAGGTCTCTGAGTTGATCATGATATGTAAATTGCTAACTCCCATGGAGGGTACATTATTTCATAGATGAGATACAGGTGTATTTGGACAAGTGCCGGAAGGCCTGTTGGTTAGAAGTACAGAAACAGGGCCTCCTGGTAGTTGTAGTCTTGTTACTTGCTGCCTCCCCACACTACACAAGTGCTAAATTCCCAGGGGAGGGTACATCATTTATGAAATGGCACCTGAGTGCATTTGCACAAGTGCAGAAAGGTCTGTTGGTTAGAGGTACATGAAAAGGGCCTCCTAGTAGCTGTTGTCATGTCACTTGCTGCCTCCCCACACTACACAAATGCTAAACACCCAGGGGAGGGTACATCATTTGAGAGTTGCCAAACAGGTATATTTGGACAAGTGAAAGGAAGGCCTATTGGCGAGAGGTAGATATACAGGGCCTCCTGGTAGTTGTGGTCATATCACTCTCTATACTTCCCAACACTTGACAAATGCTTAGTTTTACATATCTGTTGCCACACTGCAGATAGATTCTCCCATACATTTACATATTGACACATACCATGGGTCCGGGGTGATCTTCTGATGTTGAAACACTTACAGACCCCATTCCATCATTTGGCAGGTAATGGGGATTGATACATGTGATGTTAAGCATGACAATGCACATTGACAAGTTTACATCTCTATAATTCTGGGTATTGCATGTTGAGAAAGTAGGTGAACACTACAGTGGCAAAAGATGAGATGTGAGCATGCAGGCCATTGAAGATTTGCAACAGTTTTTGTGTTGTAACTTGCCAGACTTCACTCCCTAAGCTGTTCCTGTCAAGCCCTCAGGATGCAGGATGGCTGAGACCATCTGTTCCCAGAAAGAGTTATAGTTGGGCACTGGGTGGACAACCACACGTCCTATTAGCCTCCATGTGTTGCCTGAAGGCCAGGGAAGGCACTTCCCTGCTTAGGTCATTCCACCTCTTCCTAATGTCCTCCTCTGTGCGCAGGGTGGTGCCTACATCATTCAATCTGTTGACTATCCTTTGCTACATTTCCATTTTCCTACTGAAACAAGTATGCTGGATTTGGGCTTCAAACAATTGTGTCTCTAATCTTATGATTTCATCCACCATGACTCTCAATTAATTTTCAGAAAAAAGGGGATTTTTGGAACCTGACATGGGAGTAAAATGAAGTGGGTGGCAGGGACCTACTTAAAAAAGTGATATAGGGAGTAAATGTACACAAGTGTGTGAAAGGTATTGAATGGGTTGGTGAAAAAAGGGGTGCCTTATCTGTCAAGGATGTGTAAAACGGTAGGCTCTGGTCTCTTTCTTGCAGTGGAGAGGCAAGTGATCATGGTCTCGGAATGGGTGTATTTTATAGTGTGTTTTGCAATTGTGTCTACTGGGCCAACATGTATCAGCTGTGTTGCTTTTAAATCCATCCAATGGGCACTTGCCTGTTGCTCTGCTAAAAGCGTACCACAGCGGATAACCATTGTCAGCTGACCGCCAAAAGAAGGCCACCACGTCAACTGTGTTTTTGTAATGGGCTCAGCAGTTCCATGTGGACATAATGGCAACGGAGTGTGCACCACCAAGATTGCAGGCCACCATGAAGCTGCCAGGCAGACATTTGTTTTGGCGGTTGAGGGTCAGTCTACATACATCGCAATACAGCAGTCTGGAGACCATCGGAGCACCAGTCTTTTTGGGACCATTGACTTGGCGGTCTGGCAGTCTAATAATCAAACTCGTAATCAGACCTTAAGTCAGAAGGTAAAACTTGTGATCGGAACAAACCTAGGGCCACATTATGAGTTTGGCAGTGAGACCATCAGACTGTCATGTTGGCGGTCCCAAAAAGAATGGCTTTTTGGCAGTCTTTCAGACTGCTCTATTATGAATTATACATGCAAGACCGCGGACCACCAAGCAAAAAAGGCAGGACGCTAGTTGTGCGGTGGCTTGGAAATAGGTGGCCCAACCCCAAAAGCCGATAGCACAACGTACAACCACCGAGCATATTACTAGCTCACAGTAACTGTGGTGGTCCCCCATGGATGTCAGCGAATGGCAGTCCAAATCTTGGAAGTTCACAGTCAGCAAAGTAATACACAACTGCACATTGAATTAACACAGCTGACAAACCTTGCCCCAGTGGACACACATAAAAATTAAACTATAAAACACACCCCTTCACAGACCACAGCAAGACATAGGCCCTCATTATGACAGTCGCGGTAAATCCCACTTACCGCCATGCCGACTACCGGCAACATACCACGGCGGCGGCAGATATCCGCCAACCATGTTATGACACACACATACCAATCCGTCACTATACAGGTCTGCCCCAAGTGCTTCAAGGAAGGGCAAGGAGCCAACCCCAGCTGCAGGAAGGAAGGGCAAGGAGCCAGCCCCAGCTGAAGGAATGAAGGGCAAGGAGCCAACCCCAGCTGCTGGAAGGAAGGGCAAGGAGCCAGCCCCAGCTGCTGGAAGGAGGGACAAGGACCCAGCCCCAGCTGCTTGAAGGAAGGGTGAGGTGCCATCCCCAGCTGCTGGAAGGAAGGGCAAGGGGCCTGCAACATCAGGCAGTGGAGACAAGGGGCCTGGTGCAGGGAGTCAGTCGGAGCCCCCGACACCAACCGTGGTGTTTCAGCCGTCCGTGGCTGCAGGGGATGGGCTGGAGCCTCCTCCCAACACTGCCAGCTCCACAAGCAGCACCGCCACCAGCACTGCCACCAGCATCGCCACCTGCCCCATTGGGCAGCCATCTGAGGCTGCAGGGGATGGGCTGTAGCCTCTCCCCACCACTGCCAGCTCCACAAGCAGTACCACCACCAGCACTGCACCTGCCCCAGTGGGCAGCCGTCCAAGGGTGCAGGGGATGGGCTGGATCCTCCCCCCACCACTTCCAGCTCCATAAGCAGCACCGCCACCAGCATCGACCTGATGCCCCTGCAGTGTTCTCTCTGTGTTGTTGCAGGAGTGAGGTGGGGCCTTAGACTTTGTGATGCGGCCCTGTGGCCCACGAACATTGAGGACTGGGCAGTGTCCCTTGATTTGTGAATATGTATATACTTTTTTAATTGGATGCACGTATTCATACTATATTTATCTTATTAGACCCTTTTTACTCTATTGTAGTTTTCCTTGCATTACTTCTGAGGAGTACGGGGTGAATATGTTATGTTACTGCATCTGCTTGTGTGTATGGTGTTGGGGGTGGGGGTGTTGCATGTGTGTGTCACTCTCTTTTTCCTCCCCCCGCCCCCTGTGTGTTAGGCGGCAGTACTCACCGGTGAGTCGTTTCTCTTCTGTGCAGTGTTTACGCCAGACTTTTGATGTCATTGGTACCACCCCGGAAAAGGTGGCGGATTGGTGTCCTATAATACAGTGGGCAGGACATTGTCTTCTGCCTGGCTGTAGGAGGTTACCACCGTGGTGCCTGTTGATTCCGCCCTGGCAGTCGGTGTGTGAAAGTGGCTGTCTGTCTGAGCGGTTTCCGCCATGGTCATAATTTTGCAGTTATTACCGCCATCCTGTTGGCGGTATTACAGCCACTTTATCACCGACCGCCAGGGTTGTAATGAGGGCCATAGAAGCCAGAGCTACTGTTTTTCACAAACACTTCGTAGATCAGATGAGGTAAGAGTCCAGCACTCTTCTCTCAGTAGGAAAATGTAAAAGTGGGACAGGATAGTGAACAGAGTGAATGCTGTACGCACCTACCTGCACAGAAATGAAGACATCAGGAAGAGGTGGAACGACCTCAGGGGCAAGATCCATTATCTGGTCTCCAGGCAACAGCTCTGACCAAGAAGACTGGTGGTGGCCCTCCCAGTGCCCCATTACATCTCTTTCCCTAGGAGGAGAAGGCCTTGGCCATCCTGTATCCTGTATTCTGAGACTTGAAAGGAATACCTAGGGGAGTAGAGTCTAGTAAGTTACAACACAAGAAATGTCACCAAAATGCTATGTCATGCATGCTCATAGCTCACCTTTTGCCACTGTCTTGCTCATGTATCCCTTCAACGTTCAATACCCAGATCATCTAAGTGTAAACACTGTCATTTTGTATTGTTGGGCCCAACAGCATAGCTATTAAGGTCCATCACATGCCATTGGTCCGAATGGGGCCTGTCAGTCTTTCAATATACAATAATAATCGCAGGACTCATGGTATGTCTCTAAATGAATGCCCAGACCCAAATGCAGTCTGCATACAGATATGTAGTACCCAACATTTGGATAATGTGTGTAGTACAGGGAGGTAACTGACTTCAACTCCCAAGATGCACTGTTTCTAGTACTCCAAACACTGGATCAGTGTTCACCCATCCAAATATCCCTGTTTGGTAGATCTCAATTAAAGTGTACTGACCTGGAAGGATACCATTTGTATAGTGTGTGTAGTAGAGAGAGTGACTTGACTACAACTCCCAGGAGGCCTTGTGTCTGTAACACCAAACACCAGCCCAGTGGCCACTTGCCCATATACCCCTTTTTGTCAAATCTCTAATGTTGTTCACTCAGCTGGAAGTATGCCATTTGGCAAGTGTGTGTAGTAGAGAGAGTGACATGACTGCAACTCCCAGAAAGCAACATTTCTCTAACTCTGAACACCAGGACAGTGTTTATTTGTCCAAAGACCCCTATTTGTTAACTCTCAATTGAAGTGTACTCACCTGGGTAGATTACAATTGTATAGTGTGTGTAGTTCAGGGAGTGACATGACTGCCACTCTCAGCAGGCCCTATTTACTGTAACCCCAACCACCAGTACAGTGGTCACATGCCCCCATACATCTGTGTCTTAACTCTCAATTGAAGTAGACTCACCTTGGAGGACAACATTTGTATACTGAGTGTAGTAACCTAACTGCAACTCCCAGGAGGCCCATTTACTGAAACTCCAAACACCAGACCAGTATGCTCTTGTCCAAATACCCCTTTTGCAATCTCTCAATTCAAATGTACTCACCTGGGGGATAATATTTGTACAGTGTGTGTAGTACAGGGAGTGATTTGATTGCTAAGGGCAGGGGCCTCTGTAACTGTTACTCCACTCACAAGCCCAGTGTTCTGTTGTCTAAATACCATTGTTTTGTGACTCACAAATGATGTGTACTCACCTGGGAGGATAACATCTGTATAGTGTGTGTAGGTAAGGGACAGGCATGACTGCTAAGGCCAGTAGGTTATGTTATTGTTACTCTACCCACCATCCCAGTTTCTCTTGTCCAAATACCATTGTTTGGTAACTCACAAATGAAGTGTTCTCACCTGGGAGGATACCAGGGGCCTCATCACAACCCTGGTGGTCAAAGACCGCCAGGGCTGTTTTGGAGGTTGTACCGCCAACAGGCTGGCGGTATAAACTCGCGGATAATGATAGCAGCGGAAATACTGCAGTCGCACTGCCGGGACCGGCGGTTTACCACCATGGGTGTCCCGGCGGTTTTAATCCGCAAAGGCAGCGCTGCTTGCAGCTCTGCCCAGGGGATTACGAGTCCCCTTCCCGCCAGCCTGTTCCTGGCAGTAAAGACCGCCATGGAAAGGCTGGTGGAAAGGGGAGTTGTGGGGCCCCTGGGGGCCCTGCACTGCCCATGCACTTTGCATGGGCAGTGCAGGGGCCCCCTGGCACAGCCCCACGCTGCAATGTGCGACAGGTGCAACTGCACCCGTCGCCCGGCCGCAACACCGCCGGCTCCATTAGGAGTCAGCTCCCATGTTGCGGCCGACATCCCCACTGGGCCAGCGGGTGGAAACTCTGTTTCTGGCCGCTGGCCCAGCGGGGATGTCAAAATGGGCACGGCGAAGGTGCGACCGCATTGGCAGCCGCACGGCGGTTACACCTTGGCGGGTGGAGGTTGTAATGAAGCCCCATGCGTATATTGTGTGTAGTAGAGAGAGTGAAATGACTGCAACTCCCAGCAGGCCTTGTGTCTCTGACTCCCAACGCTAGATCAGTGTTCACTTGCCCAAAGACTCCTGTTTGGCAACCCAATTGAAGTGTACTCATGTGGGGAGATAAAATGTGTATAGTATGTGTAGTATAGGGCGTGACATGACTGCAACTCCCAGCTGGGCCTGTTTCAACAACTCCAACTACCAGCACAGTGGTCACATGCCCCAATACATCTGTTTGTCAACTCTCAAGTGAAGTGTGCTCACGTGGGAGTATATCATATGTCAAGTGTTAACTCTCAAGTGAAGTGGACTCACCTGGGACTATACCACATGTCAAGTGTTGGAAAGTAGAGAGAGTGACCTGACTGCAGCTCACAGGAGGCCCCTTTTCTGTAGCCCCAACCTCCAGCTCAATGTACAGATGCATAAATACACCTCTTTGGTAACATTCAAATGAAGTTTACTCACCTGGGAGGATAACATTTGTCAAGTGTACATAGTATAGAGAGTGGCATGACTTCAACTCCTGTGAGGCCCTGTTTCTCTAACTCTAACCACCAGCACAGTGGTCACTTGCCTAAATACACCTGCTTGTTAACTCTCAATTGAAGGTTAATCATCTGAGAGGATAACATTTGTCAAGTGTGTGTAGTATAGAGAGTGACATGACTGCAACTCCCAGGAGACAATGTTCTTCCAACACCAACTACCAGCACAGTGGTCACATGCTACAACACATCTGTTTGTCAACTCTCAAATAAAGTGTACTCACATGGGAGTGATCAAGCACAGATTATGCACAAATCACAGATATATCTGTCAACATAGATCTATATTAACTTGCTAAGTCCTGATGAACTTTTTGAGAACAGAAATGGTGCCTTACCCAGTAGGTAGAACAATGATCCCTAAGGCCTCAAGATACATATCAAGAATGGGATTGGTAGCAGTCACATTCACACTGCCCTGACCACATAATGACTCCAGTCACATATGGAATAAACTCCTGGGTCTGCCTGCATCACAATCAACAAGGCCTCAAAATGGCCAAAGACATATCTTGTCTAGCCATGGTTTTTCCTGCACTGGTTGCAAGATGGCATTCCCAGGCCATTTTCTCAAGTGCTAATGGTCTGCAGATTTCAGCAGCTGCTTGACATAAATGGAATTGATATGCATCACAAATGACATGACAACACATCCAATAACATGGGTACCTGCCACAATAGGATTAACTGCAACTTAACTTTGTACAAGGTCTGTGCTTACTGCAAGTCTAAACTGTTGGAGTTAGATATCACAATGCAACCAGTCACACTGTTCGTTTTACATCAACAGGTCGAGCTTCCACTTTGCATACAGAGGCCACAGAAGAGGCTGCCACTACCTCCCTGGATGAAGCCTCCAGTGGAGAAGAAACTCCTGGATGTCCTGACGTTGAGGACAGTTCTGGCTCATCAAGGCAACCTGGTCAGATACCAGCAGTGAGTGCCCATATCTACACCTTCCAGCCCAGTTGCCTCAACAACAAAGGCAACCATTCGCCCCCAACAGTGTCCCTAGAACAGTGTCTTCCATCTTGTGCCCATAAGTCCTGAATCCTGAGTTGCAGCATAGCACTTCTGACAATGAGGGTCCAGGAAAAAGTTGGAAAGGATACCCTGTGGCAAGGGCACAGGCCTGTTGGGGTAGCGTGCATAGGAGGAATGCTGTTGGCCAGCGGGGTGAGGCCACTGGTACTGCTGTCAGCCAGGACACAATCAGCCACATCTTGGGGGGTCTACCAGGAGTCCCGATGCCTGATGGGGCAGGTCTAAACCAAACTCTTGGAAATTAAGCAGCTACAGAGGGACATGCACAAGACATGAGAGAACAGATGGAGGCCCACAATACCAACATGGCCTTCCTAACAGGGGTGCTGAGAGACATTCACAGCACCCTGAGAAAGGCTTTCAACATCAGTCTACACCTTCCTTTGGCTCATCAACACTAGGCACATCTACATCAGTGTCAGCCAATGGATAGGAGGCCCTGCCAGTGAAAGGGCCAGACCCACATAGCCCTGCCTCTGTAGAAGCAGATCCCCACCACCACCATGCAAGCAAGGACATCCAGTGAAGAATCCAGGAGGCGTGAATGGCAAGACACCCACCACTGCCAACCAGTGACCTTTTCCTAAAGCACTTCCTTTGTGTGCCACACATTCACTCTGTTGACTGATCTTGAACCACCTACCAGTTCCAATAGGAAGGGTACTCTAGACTTTGGACTCCCAATGGTGTGGCATCTACTCCAATGATTTCATTCACCATGACTGACCTCTTCACTTTACTTTTTTGTTTCTTTGTGTCAAAAATGTACTTTACACATTAGCATTGTAGTAAATGTACCCATCACAAACTCATTGCTTGCTTAATTTCAATTTTTTGCTATGTTGAGTTGTGAGACCATGTGAGCCATATGATGAAAACTCAACCTACTTGTGCAAGGAGGGATATTTTACAGGTACACAGTGCCCGGTTCGGGATTACAATCATTATACACCAACACATTAGTACAAGTGTCTGGTCAAACCAAAAATGTAATTCCAGTGTACAGCACATAAGCTGTCAATATGTGGGGACTTTTAGAAACAAGAATGTGTGACTCATACTGAATCAAAGTACATATTTCAAGGTACAGACCCCCAGACCATGGAAGGAAGGGATTTGTCAGACATTGCTCTGTAGAATAGGCAAACGTTAAAGTAGTTAATGTCAGCAGCCTGAGCCTTTTAACATACTACATCAAAGTAATCTAACATTACATAATCCAAGGTACAGACAGATGGCAGTACAGCAGCCCTTGATCACAGGCCCATCATAATCAAGTGCTCATGCATCTGGTAGTATGACACAAACATATATCAGTGTTGTGGCAAAGGCATTGTGGCCTGCAATGATGACATACATATCTACAGCTACACACAGGTCAGAGAAAAAAGAGTGTTTAGCAAAAGGGAAGGTAAAATGAGTTGATCAAAAGCTAGGACTACATATCTTATGATCACATGATAACACAGATGATGCATCTGGTCCATCAAAAGACACAAAACACGCCCAATATGCCCTTCTGTACCTCCATCCAAACACTGTACAAACTCTCTTGGTACAGGTCTCATACATTCAAACTCTGCAAGCTACATTACCTGGAACAATCCATGACCACATTATCTATAAGAGCAGCATCAGATACCTGTCAATGTCACAATTCTGAAATGCCCACATGAAGATGACCTGGTGAAGGTACCTGTACAAAGAAAAAAACAAGGATTATAGGCTTGAAACCACATCTATGACACAAATCACATAGCAAGCAACTGGCAAACAAAGGGGCAGATTTAGGAGCCCTTATCACCTCCTTGTGCCACAGTAGCGTCATTTGTTTTATGCTAATGTGGCCCAACGAGGCCAAAATCACAGCACAAAATTTATAAAGTGGCACAATGCATGCATTGCGCCATTTTGTAACCCTTTGCGTACATTATACCTGTGCCAGGCATAATGTATGCAAAGGGGGCGTTCCCCTATTAGGATGGCTGAACAAATGGTGCAAAGAAATCTAAAAGATTTCTTTACGTCCTTTTTTTCAGCATTTTTAATGCCTGGTCAGAGCACACTACTGTTTACAAAGGGTCTCAATGGGCTTTGCAAGATTAGCATCCACATTTTTACGCTAATCCTGCAAAGCGACAAACTAGCTACAAAAATGATTACGCTAGTTCCATAACTACCACCTTGGGGTGCTACATATTAAATATGGAGCACACATGGTGGCGTTAGGGGGTTACTGGGGGCACTAGAAAAGTGTACTAGGTGCAGAGCCACTTTTCATAAATCTGCCTCAAAGTACATTGCAAGAAAACTCACACATACAAGGCAACATCATCAACATGGGGATGTGTCAAAAGCTATCTTACCAATCAGCCTTTGTCTGATTTTTGCAGAGTATGAGCTGTTTCCAAAACACTCACCTCTACACATTCTAACAACTACAGTACATTGTACAGTCACAGTAATGCCATCACATACTCATGAAAAGTAGCTGTTAATGAGATCTTCTCACAAGTCATCTTCTTCCTCTTCACCACTGTCATCCTCACTTGGCATTTCAGTAGTCTCACCTAGTGGCACTGCAGGCTGCCCCCTCCTCTGGGATGTACGGGATATTCCTCTGCAGGCTGATGTTGTGATCTGTCACACTTTTACTTCCACTACCTGGTGAGTAGAGGAGGGCTCCTCCAGCCTTGTCTGGACACCCAAATATGGCCTACAGGAACCCAAAAGCCAGCTTCACCAGTGGCAATCTGGATGAGTTGTATTTTTTTGATGTTTCTAGTTGAGGTGTTGGCATAGACGGCATTGCCGTAGTCGAGCTTACTGAGGTTGAGGTTTATTTTTAATGGGAATTACATGTTAGCGGGATTCTTTATCCCATCCTACGTGATTACGATATAACGCAGGAGCCAGTGCCAAAGCCCAGTCAATGGCATAGAATTCAACGAGTTCTCCGGAACAAGGGGCGAGAAAGAATGATTAATAACATCTTCTCCACATGGGCAGGTACGGACAAATTCAGGTGGTGAACCTTGTTCGGCCAACAAGACATCATATATATTTACTACGCGATCCCAAAAGATTGCGTCTATTATGCGCTCAATGTCTACTTCTAACTGTAGCGTTACTTTATACACCCTATCAGGCGTGATGGCATGCATGTCCGCAGTTTCTACTTGTAGAAAGTTATCAGTTGCTTTCACCTCCAGATGCTCTAGAAGACTCCGGCGAACTATTGTGACCTCTGCCGCGCTGTGTAACAGTGCTAGTGCCTACTTCCTGTTCTTAAAGAGGATCCTCTTCTTGAGTGGCATGTCCTACTGCGACTGCTGCCACCTTTTTCTTTTTAAATTGGGGTTTCTGTTGGGGAGGTTTCTCCTCCTTTTTAATCGAAACCTCTGATGAGCGTTGTGATTCCTGTTTTGGTTTCACGTACTCTGTTCTTCGCTCTGATCGCCCACCTCTCTCACTGCGTTTTTCCTGAAAGGAACGAGTTTGGCCTGTATCAGTATATTGATGTCTATCAGGCATCTTTATATTATCTCTATTTCTGAGATTATGGCCCTCATTACAACATTGGCGGTAAATGCCCCTTACCGCCTTGCAGAAGACCGCCAACACACCGCCGCGGCCGCGGACTTCCGCCACAGCTATTATGACCCACATCACGGAATCCGCCAAAATTCAGACACCCACACAAGTCCGCCACACCAAAGGTCAGTGATAAACTGACGAAAACAAAACCTCCACCGTCACGCTAACAGAAATAAGCCAACACATGAATCCACGCGGCGGTCTTTCAACCGCGGTATTCCATTGGCGGTACACACCTCTGCGCTCAAAATACACACACATTTACAAAACACTACCACATTGGACAATTCAAAATACACACACCTGATACACATACACACACCATTCCCACACACCCAATACAATATAAAACGCACACCCACATCACCCACAAACCCCTACGACCACAAGTACAGAGAGAAGGCCAGAGAGAGACACTACAAACAACTACCAAGCATCCACAGGCACACAATACCATCACCCACATTACTTCCACGCACCTCACACAACACACCACTAAATAGCACCCCACTTATCACTACACACACCACCCCACACATCACCCACACCACCCCATGGCATGGCAAAAACACCCCAGGTTCACTGAGGAGGAGCTCAGGGTCATGGTGGAGGAAATCGTCCGGGTAGAGCCACAGCTATTCGGATCACAGGTGCAGCACACCTCCATTGCTAGGAAGATGGAGCTATGGCGAAGAATAGTGGAAAGGGTCAACGCAGTGGGTTAGCACCCAAGAAATAGGTATGACATTAGGAAGAGGTGGAACGACCTACGGGGGAAGGTGCATTTCGTGGTCTCAAGACACCACCTTGCGGTTCAGCGGACTGGTGACGGACCCCCACCTCCTTCCCCACAACTAACAACATGGGAGGAGCAGGTCTTGGTGATTCTGCATGCTGAGGGCCTCGCAGTAGTAGATGGAGGAATGGACTCTGGTAAGTCAAAGCTTTACTATTACATCCCCCACCCTACCTGCATGCCATCACATACCCCCACCTTCACCCCCATCACTCCTACTCCTCACAAATGTCCCACTATCACAACCCACCCATCCCAACACCAAGCCCTGCATGCAACAACAAAGCATGGACACCCATCACCAAAGCATGGCCACTGCACATACCCATACACCCCCCTAAACCACCATCACACAAGGTCCCACACAGGAAGGCAAGCACTGGGGTACACGGACACCCACCTATTGTACACCATGCCACACACAGATGTAATAAACATCTTATATACCCTTGCAGGACCCCTACCCAACATGACCGGACAGGAGGGTCCACACATGTCCACACCACCAACAGAAGAGGCCAACAGTGATGACAGAAGCTCTGTCCAACTGGATCTAGATGACCAGCCTGGCCCATCGGGTACCTCTGGACAGTCGGTTCCCCTCACACAGTCACAGGCCACTACAGATCTTCCCCCCTCTGGAAACACCAGCACAGCACCCACCCAGCGGGCCCATACCTCTGTCCCCAGGACACGTCAAGCAGCAGTGTGTCCACCACTACAGGGAACCCAGGCTAACCCACCACCCCAACAACAACAGGGACCTGGGGGCAGTGGTAGTGGGCACACGGTCCAGGGGACGGAGGCCCAGGAACACAGGGGAACTTGGAGGGCTGCTGTGCGACAGGGGGAGGACAGGCCAAGGGAACCCACTCTCCACGAGGCCCTCTCCTCCATCATGGGAGCCTACCACCACTCCCAGGAGATGATGGCAACGGTACTGGCCAAGTTTCAAGAGACCCAGCGCCTGCAGGAGGAACAGTATTTGACCTTCAGGGAGGAACTCAGAGCCATCAATTCCACCCTGGGCACCATCGTAGGGGTGCTGAAGGAAGTACTCAACACCAGGAGGGACACTGTGGCACAACAAGGGGCCCCTGACACTAGAATGGACGATAAACTGCCCACCACCTCCGCCGGCACTAGTGGACAGGAGGCAACGCCACAGGACCACCACACCAGCACCCCACCCCCTGCAGAGGGAGAACCACCCCGCAAACGGTCCCTGAGATCCAGGATAAAGACAGAGAACGATGCCAAGACCCCCGCCAAGAAATGAGAGCACCCTGATTGTCATCCTTCTGTCCCACCTTGTCACCCTGTCCATCCTCAAACTGCCCCAGCTCCACTTCCTATGCCCATTTGGGCAATGCACCTGTGAGACTAATAGACTGGACTCTGCCATGGACATTCCTTCACCATCACCCCTCACCATTTTACAAACCCCTCCAATATTGAGCACTTAAATAAACAACCTTGAAGCACAAAACAATCTGGAGTCAGTCTGTGATTTCAAAATAGTGTATTAGCAATTACAGTGGCAAAATGCTCTTTTAATTGTAATGTCAACATACCTATGTCACATAGCTCTAGTCCATGAGGAAACAAAGCAGATGTCACACTGTGGGACACACATCTGTGAAATCGTAAGGGAAAGTGACAACTCAGTGACCATACACTGGGTGAAAACGACATACAGTAGAGAGGTAGTAGTGTTAAAGTACATGTAGTAGGCAGGTTTGTATTCTTACCTGTGTCTCACTGGAAATATTGCAGGATCCCCGAGTTCCTGTTGTCCATGTCCTCTTCTTCTGCTTCCTTGTCTTCACTGTCCACAGGCTCCACAGCTGCAACAACACCGCCATCTGGACCATCCTCCTGCAGTAAAGGCACCTGTTGTCGCAAAGCTAAGTTGTGAAGCATACAGCAGGCCACGATGATCTGGCACACCTTCTTTGGTGAGTAGAATAGGGATCCACCTGTCATATGGAGGCACCTGAACCTGGCCTTCAGGAGGCAGAAGGTCCGCTCTATTATCCGCCGAGTTCGCCCATGGGCCTTATTGTAGCATTCCTCTGCCCTTGTCCTGGGATTCCTCACTGGGGTCAGTAGCCATGACAGGTTGGGGTAACCAGAGTCACCTGCAAATGACGAGGGACAACTGTTAGACACACACTAACCTGTAGGGATATCCCCAGACCCAGACAACCATTCCCACTGACTTGCTTCCAGGTGCTCACCTAATAGCCACACATGGTGCCTCTGGAGTTGACCCATCACATAAGGGATGCTGCTATTCCGCAGGATGTAGGCGTCATGCACTGAGCCAGGGAACTTGGCATTCACATGGGAGATGTACTGGTCTGCCAAACACACCATCTGCACATTCATGGAATGATAACTCTTCCGGTTTCTGTACACCTGTTCACTCCTGCGGGGGGTACCAAAGCCACATGGGTCCCATTAATGGCACCTATGATGTTGGGGATATGTCCCAGGGCATAGAAGTCTCCTTTCACTGTAGGCAAATCCTCCACCTGAGGGAAAATGATGTAGCTCCGCATGTGTTTCAGCAGGGCAGACAACACTCTGGACAACACGTTGGAAAACATAGGCTGGGACATCCCTGATGCTATGGCCACTGTTGTTTGAAATGACCCACTTGCAAGGAAATGGAGTACTGACAGCACCTGCACTTGAGGGGGGATTCCTGTGGGATGGCGGATAGCTGACATCAGGTCTGGCTCCAGCTGGGCACACAGTTCCTGGATTGTGGCACGGTCAAGCCTGTAGGTGATGATCACATGTCTTTCCTCCATTGTCGACAGGTCCACCAGCGGTCTGTACACCGGAGGATGCCGCCATCTCCTCACATGTCCCAGCGGACGGTGCCTATGAAGGACAACAGCGAGCACAGAGTCAAGCAACTCAGAGCTATCTACCCACAGCTTACACAGAACACAAATCATAATCCGAAAATTGGCCTGTATGTGTGTTGAGGCTGCGCCTAGGTATGTGTAACGCAGTTAAAAATTAAGCCATGTGGGCCCCTGAAATGGCGGCTGCCTGACCTGTAAAGTGGGACAATGGGATGTGAGGTAACTGCGCTGGCGTTGTACACCGTCACAGTAGGCGGTCGAAGACCGCGGCGCAATGCTGCATTGGTTAACACTGGACCCTCTGGGTCCCAGGAGCCAATGACGATGTACGCCAGCGGTGACGGTACGCACCGCTGCGGACGTGACCGCCATTTTCTATCTGTTCAATCACTCGATACCTGATCTTCGACAGGAGAGGGCCTACACTGCAAGTGCTGCTGTGACCTCGGTCTGGAAGAGACAATGGCTCATGCGACTGGGGAAAGGGCCCCTACCTTCACATCGGAGGAGTTGGAGAAACTCGTGGATGGGGTCCTCCCTGAGTACACGCTACTCTACGGTCCTCCAGACAAACAGGTAAATACACTGGGAGCATGATGTGTCGGCTATGCTTGTGGGGAGTGGGGTGGATGAAAGATGGGGGGGAGATTGAGGCGTGCATGAAACGACGGTGAGTGCATGTGCATCATGGCAAGGGTAGGGATGGGGGCCAATGACTGTGATGGTGCATTTGGTAATAACTTTTCTTTTCCCCCTGTACAATTCATGTAGGTCAGCGCCCACTAGAAAAAATATATTTGGCGTCCCATCGCCAAGGACATCTGGACCCTGGGGCTCTACCACAGACGGAGCACCGACTGCCGTAAGAGATGGGAGGACATTCGCCGCTGGAGCAAGAAGACAGTGGAGGCCCAGCTGGGGATGGCCTCCCAACGTGGGAGGGGTGCCCGTCGCACCATGACCCCCCTGATGTTCAGGATCCTGGCGGTGGCGTACCCGGAGTTGGATGGGCGCTTGGGGGCATCACAGCAGCCACAATGGGGTGAGTACACTCTCATTCAGCTGATTTTGCGTGCAGTGGAGGTGTCTGGGTGGGGGAGGTGGGCTGTGGGTTTCCCTAGGCCAGGGCGAGTTTAGTAGGCAAGGTCCCCTTGTTCTGGCAGACCATGTGGCACCCCACCCCACCTGTGTACAGTGCCAAGTACACCTAGTCAGGCTCCTGTGTCATCCATGAGTGCAGATGTCGTCCATAGCCTTGTAGGCCATGTCCCAGGGATTGAACAGTGGAGGCCAAGTGCGCGGCGTAGTGCAGGGGGCTTCTGTGCCTGTCGTGTCCATCAACTGTAGCGGTAATGCATGTACTCAACATGTCTTTCTTCTGTTGTCTCCCCCCCTTTTTGTGGTCTTCCTGTTCTTGTGTGCATTAGCATCATCAGGCGGAGGAGCAGTGGCACCGGAGCAGGAGAGAGCTGCATCCCACATGGCCCTGGAGGGCGAGACAACAGACTCGGCGGGTACAGGAGCTGACACCAGTGACACAGACTTGTCCTCTGATGGGAGCTCCCTTGTGGTCGTGGCAACATCTGTGCCCCCGCATCTACAGGTACAGCCGGCACCCCCCCTACCAGCACTGCCCTCCCAGCAGCCCCTTAGCCTTTGCCCCATGCCCCTCACCCAGGAGGGTGGGCATCACCTTCGCCCCAGGCACCTCAGCCCCTACCCCAGTCACCCCTGCTGCCCTCAGTGAGGAGGCCATTGACCTCCTCAGGTCCCTCACTGTTGGGGTCTCTACCATTTTGAATGCCATCCAGGGTGTATAAAGGCAGTTGCAAGAAACAAATGCATTCCTGGAGGGCATTCATTCTGGTCAGGCGGCCCTTCAGTGAGCTTTTCATACTCTGACCTCAGCACTGATGGCAGCCATTGTCCCTGTCTCTAGCCTCCCCCCTCCAACTTCCTCCACCCAGACCCAATCCCCTCTACCTCAGCCTATCCCAAGCACACCTTCGGACCAGCATGCACACACGTCAACACACAAGGGAAGCTCAGGCAAACAGAAGCACCACACATCCCACAGGCACTCACGCAAGCATCACACACATGCAGACACACCAACATCCACTGCCTCCACTGTATCCCCCTCCTCCTCGTCTCCCTCCTCCCTCCCTGTCTCGTCTACACTCACACCTGCATGCACTACATCTACAGCCACTACTGCCATCACCAGCACACACACCACCACACCCCGCTCACGTGCAGTCACCACCCCCACTGCCATTCACACATCCCCTGTGTCCTCTCCCAGTGTGTCTGTGACGCCACCTCCCAAGATACACAAACTCAGGCACACTCCCACCCAACAGCCATCCACCTCACGAAAGCCTCCAGCGCATGCACCTTCACCCAAAGTCACAGAACTAACACCTCCTACAACCACAACCTCTTCCTCCACTCCCAAACCCCCTCCAGCTACCCGTCCCAGTGTTTCCAAAGAACTTTTCCTGTCCAACGTTGACCTCTTTCCCACACCTCCCCCACCCCGTCCATCTCCTAGGGCCCGACTCTCCAGGTCCCAACCTAGCACCTCAGCCACAACATCTCCGGGACCAGTGGTGCCTGTAGTCACCGGAATCTGGAGTGCACCGGCCACCAGGGCAGCCAGTGTAGCACGGAGCCACAGCACGGACAGTCCCCCACCTGTGAAGCATCAAAAGTTGGCCAGTGCCCGGCGGGAAAGGGGGAAGACTCCAGCCACCAAATCCGCTCCCATGGGTACAGGTGGGAGTGTGGAGTCAGCTGCGACACCTTCCAAGGTGGGGAAGGGCCACAAGAAAATCAGCAGGTCTGGGAAGAGCAGCGCGGGGGAGAAGACCGCCATCATCCCCGCTGCCCAGGATGCCACCGCCATCATCCCCGCTGCACAGGAGGCCACCGCCAGCACCTGCCCTGCTGCCCAAGAGGCCACCGCCCAAGAGATGCCACCGCCACCAGCCCCGCTGCCCAGGAGGCCACCGCCATCATCCCCGCTTCCCAGGAGGCCACCGCCATCATCCCCGCTGCCCAGGAGGCCACCGCCATCATCCCCGCTGCCCAGGAGGCCACCGCCAGCACCTGCCCTGCTGCCAAAGAGGCCACCACTACCAGCACCGCTGCCCAGAAGGCCACCGCCATCATCCCCGCTTCCCAGGAGGCCACCGCCATCATCACCGCTGCCCAGGAGGCCACCGCCAGCACCTGCCCTGCTGCCCAAGAGGCCACCGCCACCAGCCCTGCTGCCTAGGACAGGACCGCCAGCACCAGCCCCAGCCCCGCTGGCCCAGACAGGACCGCCAGCACCAGCCCCGCTGGGCCAGACAGGACCGCCAGCACCAGCCCCGCTGGGCAAACAGGATCGCCAGCACCAGCCCCGCTGGCCCACACAGGAATGCCAGCACCAGCCCTGCTGGCCCAGACAGGACCGCCAGCACCAGCCCCGCTGGCCCAGACAGGACCTCCAGCAGCTGAGTCACTGCAAAGGACCCCGCCGCAACAAGCACCGCTGAACAGGGCACCGCCGCAACAAGCACCGCTGAACAGGGCACCGCCGCCACAAGCACCACTGAACAGGGCACCGCCGCCACAAGCACCGCTGGCCCATGAGCGCCAAGGGCACTGACGTTACTGAGTCCGTCATGAGCAGGATGAAGCACTCTGGGCACCAAGCCCCCTCCAGAACCAGTGGAGAGATACATCCACTACCTCAGTCCTTAGCAGGATGAAGCACTCTGGGCACAAGGACCCCTCCAGAACCAGTGGAGAGATACATCCACTACCTCAGTCCTTGGCAGGATGAAGCACTCTGGGCACAAAGCCCCCTCCAGAACCAGTGTAGAGATCCATCCACTACCTCAGTCCTTGGCAGGATGAAGAACTCTGGGCACCAAGCCCCCTCCAGAACCAGTGGAGTATCACATCCACTTCCTCAGTCCTTAGCAGGATGAAGCACTCTGGGCACAAGGCCCCCTCCACAACCAGTGGAGAGATACATCCACTACCTCAGTCCTTGGCAGGATGAAGCACTCTGGGCACAAGGCCCCCTCTAGAACCAGTGGAGACTGTCATCCACTTGAGAGACTGTGGCTTTGCACTCCCCAGGATTGAACAGTGGGCAAACCACCCACTGTAGAGACTTGAGAGACTGTGGCTTTGCACTCCCCAGGATTGAACAGTGGGCAAACCACCCACTGTAGAGACTTGAGAGACTGTGGCTTTGCACTCCCCAGGATGAAGCAGTGGGCAAACCACCCACTGTAGAGACTTGAGAGACTGTGGCTTTGCACTCCCCAGGATTGAACAGTGGGCATGTGGCCCCCTCGTGGATTTGGCGTTGTGCACTCAACCGGCTGAGGTGCCCCCCTTTCCCTCCCCCTGAGGTGCCTGTTTTCTTGCTATCTGATGCCCCTGCAGTGTTCTCTCCTCATTGGTCGGGGATCTTGTGTGGGCCTCGCCCATACCGTGTGGGCCCAGTGTTCCACGGACTTCAATGGAGCACTACCTGGACTACTATTCTTGGTGTATATTTTGTTAATAGTGTATATATGTATATTTTTGCGTACTGCATTTTAATATATTACAATGGTTACACTCATTTTCTTTGGTATTTGCTTTCTTCTGGGGGGGTTGGGGGGTGTAACTATAATGTATCATGATGTATTAGTGTGTGTGTTGTTGTGGGTGAGGGTGTGGGTGGGGGTGTTGCGTGTGTGTGTCCCTGTTTTTTCCCTCCCCCTTCCCCTGTGTCGTAGGTGCAGTACTGACCGTGGTCTTCGCCGCCGGCGTTCGTGCTCCTGGTAGAGGAGCAAGAAGATAAGGCCTGGCAGGATCTGCAGCTCTGGTTCCATGGCGTCCTGGTTCCTCATGGGGTGTGTATAGGTGAGCGTTTTCCCTTCGAGGTCCTGTTTCCGCCGTGTTTTTGTCCGTGGTGAATCCTACCCGGAAAAGGTGGCGGATTGGTAGGTTGTGATACTGTGGGCGGTACTTTGTCCTCTGCCTGTCTGTTGGCGGTGACCGGCAAGCTGTTTGTTTGTACTGCCGTGGCGGTCGGAGTGTTAAAGTGGCTGTCTTTGTTGGCGGTTTCTGACAAGGTCGTAATTCCAAATTTTTTACCGCCGGCCTGTTGGCGGTCTTACCGCCGCTTTAACACACCGTCCGCCACGGTTGTAATGACCACCTATATCTATTCTGTGGGGTCTCCATTCGTGGAGATTCTCCCTTCTTTTTTAGGGGTTTGTTGTTTTTTATCCCAGCCTTTTTTATTACCCTCAGGAGCTTGCTTGGAAAAATCTTCATTAGATTTGCCCTGACATTGTGGTTTAGTTGGTCTGGCCCTAGACTATCTCGACCAATGCTAGAATAGGTCTCTGCGATAATCTTGGGCAGCTTACGTTCCTGATCCTGTTGAGGAACATCACCGAGCCGCATGTGCACTGCTAATGCGACTGCTTCCCCTATAAGATTACTTAAAATAATTGAGGATACCATGGCAAAATTACCCATCAATTGCATCCCCAAGTCCAGGGCCGGGGCAGCCCCGTATTCATCTTGAATTTGCTTCAACACTTCCGGTAAATTGGCAAGTATCAGTGTACCGTGTGCGGCTGTATAGAGCACGGCAAATACCGTGCCCCAAGTATTACAGTTATCTACTGTAGGGACCATCCCAAATGGCAAGCACATCGTTAGAATGCTATGTTTATCCTGAGATCTGGTATGGGGAAATACTGCTTCCAGCGCATTTATTTTTTGTGCTAACCAAAACGGAGTTTCCTCTCGTTTGGTGGGTACTTTACCCATGATCGAATGTACAGTCGCAGGGTTTATACCTGGTATCACTGCATGTGGTTGTGCTGGAGCAGCACGTGCTGGGTTTGTATTTAATGTTTGCATCACAAACTGTACTAATCCTCTATATATCGCTGTTAGTGCGATATATAAGTGACGAACCTCAGCTACTGCTAAAGTCGCTACTGCAGGGTGTGGTGTATAGGTGGCCAATAAAGGCCAGGTAGGATCATCATTACTTAGAAAACCTGACCTTGCTGCTAAAATTGTGTGGGGTTGGGTGCCATCAAGCCAATAATTATGTTCTTGATAAGATAAAGGTATTTCTAAATATGCATAAGCCCTGTATTGTCCAGGTGTGTTTGTATGTGTGTAGTGATGAAATGTATTTGTGTTCCCATCAACTGCTGGGAATGTGACCCAAGAATAGAAGAGTTCTGTTCTAAATGCTGCATGGGCGTCCACCACAAATGTGAATGGACCCCCCTGGGCTGTTAGGCCCTTTGCTAATTAATGTTCAGTCAGAGGTTGTCTCATATTGACTGCTATTGCTACCTGCTGCGGATTCGCCATATTAGATAGTAAAGTCATTCAGAGAAGGCACACCAACTGGGGTTTTCCTTTCAGAGTTCAAGCTTGAACAACCTCCAGCATCAGATAGGATTACCTACGTAGCTGGGGCGGAAATCCTCAGTACCACGGACGTTTCCGTATACATTACTGGGGTATCATTGTATATAATGAGACAGAGCTACTCAGGAGGACCCGAAAATTAGAGCCTGACCAAACGTTGGCGGCACCATGTCACGTATGCCCTCATTATTCTAATGAGACTACTGGATTTTGAGCGGCAGAACGCCCACGGTGTGGGGAGACTGAGTCTGACCCACTGCAGGTGACACCTGTCGCTCCAATCCGGGTTTTGCTCCGGCTAATTAGTAGTGCCTCATCTCTACCCAAGGGCAGGAATAACTGGACAGATGAGCGCATGACATAATTGGTTTCTCAGGGAAGCAGTGGTCACTCAGTTCTCATCCGTTTCTCTGAGTTACATTAGTCTCAAATATAAAACAACAAACAGAGGCAGTATATATTTCAATAATGATTTTAATAAAATGGCTGTATCTTAGATAGCAAAGCATGAGCTGCAATAACCAGGATGACACAGCATGACAGTATCAAAATTGTGACGAGGAGAGTGAAGCATAAAAATAACGCTATCATGTTGTCACTATGATCAATAGACTAACCCCTATCTAGGCTATGATAGAGCACAGTGTGTTAAGCTCTAATTCTGCCCTTCAAGTTCTCTTGGGAAGACATCATCCCCCATACCTAAGCAAAGGCCTGTGGTCTGCATTAGCATCTGTAGCGTAGCATTCAGTAATCAGCATACAGTTGTCATTCTCTGGCTGGAATCTCCCTCTAATGTGTAAGGGACAAGGAAGTGTCTTTATAATAAAACAACTTAATATTCTGAGAAAATGTCCCTACGTAAGAATGTTTTGTATGAATGTTGGAGACTAAACTTATACCGTGTTCACTGGCAATGTACCTTGCTGTAGCCTTGGAAAAAGCACAGAGTGAGCAAGAATGTCTTGTTTGAGAACAGAGTGCTAGCCTAGGCAAAACAGCTAGATAAACAGAAAATAAAACAAGACCCTAAAAGTGGCTATTGTAACAATACAAAATAAAGGCAAATAAAATATATCTAGGTTAGAGTGCACTATGGCTTGGCCTGGTGTGTTAAAATACCGTGCATGGAACAATAACTAAAATGGCTACACAACAGAGTGCTGTGGGAGACTGTGTAGAAAGCTGCTGAGAGGTCAAAGAGTATGAGTGCTGTGGTGTGGGCACAGTTTAGAAGTAATCATATGTCATAAGTGGCTGCCAGGAGGGCTGTCTCTGTGCTGTGGTAGCTGCAGAAGCCAGACTGGGAGCTGTCCAAGGAGTTGTTGGCCTTGATGAAATGCCATAGTTGTGCTTTGATTGCTTTCTCCAGTACTTTGGCGGGTAGGGTAGAAGCGAGATGGGCTAGAAATTCTGATGGGTCGGCCGAAGGTTTCTTCAGGAGAGGGCGTATTTCAGCATATTTCCAGTCCTCAGGGAAGGTGCCAGTGTTGATGGAGCAGTTGATTGTGTTCCGGAGGTCGCGGTCAATGGATGCGCTGGCTCTGATGTATATGTGGTGCGGGCAGGGGTCCATGGGGGATCTGGAGTGGATGCTGTTCATGATGCTGACTGTTTCCTCTGTGGTGAGCATGGACCAGCTGTGGATGGTCTTGGTGGGTTCTGAGGGGGTGGGTAGGTCACAAGTTCCGGTGCTAGGATATTCCGGGAGGAAGCTGTCGTAGATGACCTGGATCTTGTGGTGGAAAAAGGTGGCAAGCTTTTCGCAGAGCTCCTGTGATGGGGGGATGATGGTGGCTTCGGAGCGGGGATCTGTGAACTCATTGATGACTGAGAAGTGTTACTTTGAGTTGTGTGCTGAGGAGTTAATGCGGTCCCGGAGTGCGTTCTTGATTTTTTGTCGGTGGGTGGGATTTGTGGCTCTGAATGAGGTGAGGTGTTCACAGGTTTGGCTGTTCCTCCATTTTCTATCTAAATGTCTGCGGGTACACTTTGATTCTTGGAATTACGGTGGTGAACCAGCTGGCTTTCCTAGGTACACCTTTACCCAATGTCAGCTGCAGGGGGCTAGAGTGTCAGCGCATTTGGTTATCCATGCGATGAGATTGCATGCTGCTGTGGTGTCGTCATCGGAGGGAGGAGGGAGGAATTTGGCAAGTGAGGAGGTAAATTGCTCGCTGGTGATTTCATTCCAATTCCTGTGGGGGGCCTTGGGGGTGCAGGTGCAACTGCTGGGTGTGGTAATTGTAAAGTGTATGTAGCAGTGGTCGGTCCAGTCTGGGGTAGAGATGGTCTTGATGGTGATCCGATTGCTTGAGGTGAAGATGGGGTCCAGTGTGGGTCCTGATGAATGTGGGTGCAGAGGCTGCCTGAAGCCGAGGGTGGCGAGGGTGGCGAGGTTGTCGAGTAGAGCGTGGTGTTTGGGTCTGCGGGGTCGTAAAGGTGGAAATTCAGGTAGTTGAGGAGAAATAGTCGACTGACACCAGGGCCAGGGGGGTAGCGATGTCTACGATGTTGTCTATGATATCTGGTCGTTGTTGTTGGTGTGGACCAGGAAGTGAAGGCGTTCCATGGTGGTGCATTTTTCTTCTGGGATGGCCTTGACATGTAGTGAGGAGTTGTGTACAATGGTGAGTCCTCCGCCGGGCGGGAGGGCCAGTCCCTCCTTAGGATGCTGTATCCATCGGGAATGGAGATGGCAATGTCTGGTCCCAAGGTGGGGTTGGTCCAGGTCTCGGTAAGAAAGACGATGTCCGGTCTGCTGAGTTCAGAGTTCGGTGGCATGTTTGGGGAGGGAACGGATGTTGAGGAGCAGGCAGTTGATGGGGTTGTGGAGGTTGTTGGTATCTTTGTGTGTGGAGAGTACCTTTTGCTTGTTGAGGCTGGCACTGAAGTTGCAGTTCCTGCACTTGAAAGGTTTATGGGTGTCCTTGGGGGAGATGATGCAGCACTTGCCGAGATGTCCGGTGTTGAGGTGGAGGAGGGACTAATAGAGATTTTTGGTGCTAGGTGCGGTCCAGGTGCAGACGGCTTGCCTTTGGCGTGCCTTTGGTTGCCAGCTTCGTGGCCACCATTAAGAAGGAGAGGGGGTGGGGCGGAGCGGCAGCGGTCAGCTGGGAGGCAGGAGGACGAGACATGTGTGACAAGACATGAGTTGTGATATTAGTCAGTGTGTCCACAGCCTCTTACATGATGCACACCAACAAAATCATTTCACAAAGCCTTTCTGACTGGATAAACATGACACACAGTACACATCACAGTTGAAAACAACACAAGGGTCACATGTGAACCCCATGGTTTTCAACACCTGTCCATAACATGGATGTGAACAAAACGCATGCAACACAATTGCTTCTCGAAATGTAACAGTATATTCCAACTGCCAAAATGACTGTTGGCAGTGGTGGACCATTCACCTCTGTAGAATTACACCTGTGCCCTGCAACATACCACAATGGTGGGTGAGTAGAAGGACCTACATGACAAGACATGATAAGAATGTTTGTGATGCAACAAAACCAGTATTGTAGGTGTGACACAGTTTAGAAAACCCAATGCAGCATTTCAGGTTACCAAAATCGTGGATGCTTGACCTACTCTACTATACATTAGGAACCGCCGGCAACCCCCAGCGGATGTTGTCATGTCGGTAGGCAGTTGCAACCTCAGTAGACAGAGCCATAGGCTTACTTTGTTGCCAATGGTGGCTGTGGCCCATTGGCTGTGTCCAACGGCGGTGACAGCTTAAGTACGTGGTGGATGTGACTGCCATAATTTGCAGATTTACTCACTTGACTCTTGGCACTGCTGCCAACAACACCTCCATGACCTGAGCTGCTGTGTGCCACCTCTGAGTGCAATCATGCCATGTCCAGCAGGTGATAGGGCCCCTGCCTTCTCTCCAGATGAGCTGGAGAGGCTTGTCAATGAGGTCCTATCCCTCTATGTACAGCTCTATGGCTCTCCAGAGGAGCAGGTAAGTACCTCATGCGCACAATTTTCTCTGTACTTCACCATCCTTTCCCTTCTCATAGGCTGCAGTGTGCCCCGTTTGCCAGTTAGACTTTTTGTGTGCCTGTTGTTGCAGTCTATATGGCATCAATGGGATGAGCAATGTCCAGGTATTGGTGACCAATACTATGGCCCTCATTATGAACTTGGCGGTAATCACCGCCGACCACCGTGGCAACAGTGAATAGATGACTGCCAGTGGCGGTAGACTGGCACTGCCGAATTAAAATGCCAAAAAGTAAAACCTCCAAAAATCCTGCAACCTCCACCCACCGCCAGGGCCCACAATGGTGGAAAGGCAGTACAACCCACCCTGCCACCGCCATGCAGACAATTTCTCATCCCAACAAATAATGAAGCACACATCAGCATGGCGGATAGTGGCTACCAAATAACCATTGGCGGTACAGCCCCCCACGGCCAGCAATGGGACCCACCAACATCAAATGCACATATTGACAACTTTGAAACCCACACACCTGACACACATCCAGAACACTACCCCACAATCCTTTGCATCGCCAATAACACGACTGAGATTTAGAACACACATGCATACACTGAACACAACATAACACAAATCACATGCACAAATACACCACCAAAACACATACAAACCCCAAACACCTTTATAAGCCACACACATAACCACACAACAGCACCCTCACAAATACACCTACAACACACACCATGGCACCCCCTAAGCACCACCGCTTCACAGATAGGGAGCTAAGGACCATGGTGGACGAAATACTCAGGGTCGAGCCACAACTATTTGGGGCACAGGTGCAGCAGACACCCGTGGCCAGGAAGATGGAGCTACGGCAGACAATAGTCAACAAGGTCAACGCAGTGGGAAACCATCCATGCACAAGGGATGACATACGGAAGAGATGGAACGACCTGCGCTGGAAGGTTTGGTCAATGGCATCCAGGAACAACATAGCTGTACAAAAGACTGGTGGTGGTCCCCCACCTAGACCCCCGAATACACCGACTGGGAGGAGAAGGTCCTGGCTATCCTGCACCCAGAGTGCCTCACTGGACTCACTGGAGGACTGGACTTGGGTAAGTCAACCACTATACCTAAACATCCACCCCACCCATAATGCATGTATCTCCCAACCCAACCCCTCTCACTACCAGCAGGACCCTATCCCCATCCAGTCCACAACACCCACATCCAACTAGCCTGCATGCCCACTATCCCACAAACAGACCTCCATCCTGGCCCCTGTGCACAGTCACCTACCGCTGCATGAATTCCCAGTGGCACTACAGCACCCACAATGCACCTCCACCCCAACATAAAATGCAAAGAAATGTACACGAAGTGACCTTGCATGCCACAACAGGGGAATATAAGCACAAAAAAGGGCAGAGCAGTGCATCATTTGCCAAAAAGTACCTGACACCCACATGTCCACCCCCCAACACAGGCACCACCACCCATGCCACCCGGATGGAAATGCCAAAGACTGCCAGCACCCACACGAAGACAGAGGCCCTACTCAGGAGAGTGCAGGGGGATGTATGGAAATTGAAGAATACCCTGGCCAATCACACAGTCCTGGACTGCTGTCATCCTCCAACAGCCCCACCCAGGATACCACTGACAACCCTACCACCCAGCCACCATCCTCAGCTCTGGTCAAACTACCTCACACCAGTGTCTCCCGGCCATGGACTGGGGGCCCACATGTACAGAGGCCAGAGTCTCCACCCACCAACAGGCAAGGTGATGAAGGGCCCAGTGCAAGTAGGACTGCCAGACTTGTGCAGGGGACACGGGCACAGAGGGTTAGGCCCAGTGGCCGGACATCAGTGGCCCAGGGGGGTGGCCAAATGATGGATGCAGCAGTGCAGGATGTGATATCTGAGGTCCTGGGAGCATACCACCATACCCAGGCCAGGATGGGCCAGGTCCTGGCCACGTTGGAGCAGAATCAGCAGCTGCAGGTAGCACATCACCCGCAGGCCATGGAGCAATGGAAACAGCTTAATGCCACCATGGCCTCCATTGCAGGGGTGCAGCAGCACCAGTACTACAGCCAGCCTGAGTCCTTCACCCACTTGCAAGCCCCCATCACCTATCCAGGACACTGCCCTGCCCTCTACATCTGCAGCAGCTACTGGACTGGTGGCACTGCCAGAGGACACACAGGAAACCAGCACCCCTACCCCTGCAGCCAAGCTCCAGCCAGGCAAACGTGCCCTCAGACCCAGACAGCCCACTGAAACACCATCCAAGACCGAGCCGACCCCTAGGAAGTGACTCTGCTCTGAACTGTCTCCATTGTGTGCCACTGTGCTCCCTTGTTGACATGCCACTGCCATCACACCATCTACCAGTGGCCAGATGGAACAAAACCCAGTGCTACCAACAGCTGAGCATATGTACCTGAGTATGGATATGCACCATGTGCCCCCTCTCTATCACTGTCCCATGAAATATGTATATTTTGTCATTTAATAAATACACCTATGCACTCATCAATATGAGATATCCATAGTAAGTGTGTATACATTAGCCAGTCAATTTCATAATCATACCTTTATTGCAGGAGGGGATCCAATGCACTGTAGTGTCTGAAGTATGTCACACTGTACATAATATTGTGTTACCTGGCACATGCCACTTCAGTCATCAGTTAACAGTGTCACTGACTATAGACACCACATTACCAATTACATGAGTCAGACTGAAACTATGCAGTGAAGACATCAGCATCATTAAACAGTACCTTATAGTCACTGGAAGTATAGGTGGATCAGCTGGTTCCTAGAGTTGATATCTTCCC
Source organism: Pleurodeles waltl (assembly GCF_031143425.1). Classification (NCBI taxonomy): domain Eukaryota; kingdom Metazoa; phylum Chordata; class Amphibia; order Caudata; family Salamandridae; genus Pleurodeles; species Pleurodeles waltl. The sequence goes on from NC_090439.1 coordinate 654,680,763, forward strand.
CCTCTTCTTCCCCACCATCACTCTCATCCCCTCTCAGGTTGCTGGGCTGGTTGGATAGCACCCTCCTCTTCCAGAAGAGGGATAGCTTTCCTCACAGCCAGGTTGTGCAGCATGCAGCAGGCCACCACTGTTTTACAAACATTGTGTGGCACATAGCACAGGGATCCCTCAGAGAGATGAAGGAAACAAAATCTACCCTTCAGGAGACCTATAGTGCGCTCAGTCACCCTCCTAGTACATCCGTGGGCCTCATTATAATTCCTCTCCAAATCTGTCCTGGGATTCCTCACAGGTGTCAGGAGCCATTGCAAGTTGGGGTAGCCAGAATCACCTGCAAAAGTGGGCGAAACAGGACCTTAAGAAACTGACTTTACATGCACACAGCCTGGCGGTCAGCTATGTACAGATCCAGTGTAATACACACTCACCTATGAGCCATCCTCTGTCCCCTTGTAGTTGTTCCATCAAGTGTGGTACACTGCTGTTTCTCAGGACAAAGGAATCATGGACTGAGCCTGGGAACCTGGCATTGACATGTGACATTTACTCGTCAGCAGTACACACCAATTGTATATTCATGGAGTGATGGTTCTTCTGATTCCTGCACACTTGTTCATTCACTCTTGAGGATATGAAAGCTTTATGGGTTCATCAATGGCACCAATCACATGGGGGATGCTAGCAAAGGCATTACATCCAGATTTGATGGCAGGAAGTTCAGCTTTTTGGAGAAACTGGACATATGTTTGCAGGTGTTGGACAAATGCATCCAGGAATTTTGACAGGATGATGCTGAACATTGGCTGTGAGACCCCTGCACCCATGCCCACTGTCACCTGAAATGAGCCTGTAGCCAAAAAATGGAGTACAGATAGCACTTGCACAGTTGTAGGGATGGCATGTTGATTTCGATTAGCAGGTTTCAGTACAGGATCCATTAATGCACAGAGATCATGGACAGTAGTTCTATTGAGTCTATAGGTGACAAGGATGTGACGTTCCTCTATAGTTTTCAAATCAACCAGAGGTCTGTAAACAGATGGGGCCCTCGCTCGCCACATGGGTCTGTACCTATGGGGGAGGAAAGAACACATATTGAGTGTAAACATACAGTTGCATCAGATGGTTTCACTGTATCTTTGTAAGTGTGACCCGTAAGTAACACACACAGACGCAAAGTATGAAGTACACCATCAGGCATATGTGTGCTGAGGTTACTCTGTCATAATGGCATCCCATTGTGGACACAATTCCAAAGATGGGTACATGTGAGGATCCTAGACTCATGTCAGCAAGTGACTAAGGGTGGAGATTTTGAGGCCCTGGATGAGGCCCTTGGCCAGGCTACGGTGATGTGGTAGCAAAATGGCAGCCTCCTGCCATCCAGGTATGAGAGAGTGGAAGTGAGTTCATTCCGCTGGCATTACTCATCATGGCAGAAGGCGGTATTTACTGCTGTGCACCCGATCATTGGATTACATGGTTGTCAATGGGGAACCTGGGCCAATCATGATCGCGCCAGTAGTGATGGAGCACACCGCTGTGGTGCCTACGTCATTTCATCTGACCCTTGACACTTGACTCCTGATTCCCTTGCAGGCTAGTACTCCACTGTGTGTGCTGCTGTGTCCTGACTCTGGTCCCTGGGATGGCACGGGTCACAGGGGAACGGGCCCGGCCTTCAATGCGGAGGAGCTGGAGAAGCTGGTAGATGGGGTCCTACTCCTGTATGCCAAGTTGTATGAGTGACCAGAGGAGCAGGAGTTGACTTCATCCTTAGATGTGTGTGATTTTGGCAGGTGCCTGTATGCATGTGGGTTCGATGTGTAACTGCCCAGCCGTAGACTGTCTGTGAGTTGATAACTTGCCTTTCGACAATGGCTGTTCCATAGGGAACTACATGTTATCTGTATTCGGTGCACACATACTGAGGTCTGTTTTTTTTGCTCTGGTTGTCCCATGCAGGTCAGCGCCCATCAAAAGAAAGAGCTGTGGCAAGCCATTTCCAAGGAGGTGCGGACACTGGGGGTCTACAACAGGCAGAGCACCCACCGCAGGAAGCGGTTGGGAGAACCTGAGGTGCTGGGCCACAAAGACCAGAGAGGCCCAGCTGGGGAAGGCCTCCCAATGAGGAAGGGGTGCCCGTCGTACCCTGATCCCCCTAAAGGCCCACATTCTGGCGGTGGCCTATCCAGATTTGGATGGGTGCTTGAAGGCAGCACAGCAGCCACAAGTGAGTGAGTACCTACACTACTGTGATACTGCTCTGATGGATGGATGCTGGTGCTGTGGTATATATGCATTCTAGTGTCAGGCACTTGGACAGGTGGGTTCCTGCAGTCCTGAAGTTTGGGCAGTCTCAATAGGCACATGGGGGGTCCCCTTTCTGTCATCTGGTATGCTTTGTGGCCTCATGGACTTGTAAGTGCATTGGCTGGGCATGGTCTCTCATGGGTTTTCTCCACACAGTGTATCAGGTCTGTGTTCTAGGAGGGTAATGTGGTGTATTCTGGGGTAATGGCTACTAGTCAGGGGCACAGTCATGACGTATGTTGTAGGTGCTGCATGTAGGTGTGTGACCTGGGTGGGGGTGTGTGTGGATCAGAGATGTACATATATTCAATTTTTGACAAAGTTCTCCCTTCTTTTGTCTCTCCACTCCTGTGCTCTTGTGTCCTTTGTGTACATAAGCATTATATGGCGAAGGAGCAGGGGCACCGGAAAGTGGGGATGCAGCAGCCCACAGTTCCAAGGAGGCAGAATCGAGCGACGCCAAGGGGAAAAGTGGGTTGGAGGGCGAGTGGAGTACCATGGGGGAGGCAACTACCACTGGAGGTAGTGACTCTGATACCTCCTCCGATGGGAACTCCCTGATGGTGGAGGACCCTACTAGGCATACCCATTCTATGCCATCTTCGGCCATCCCCCATGTGATCACCGCCCTCCCAATTGCTCCCCCACCCAGTTGCCCGTGCTGGCTCACCCAGGAGGGTGGGTGTCTCCTCCACCACAGGCACCTCATCCACTGCCCCAGTCAGCCCTGCTGCCCTCACGGAGGAGGCTATTGACCAACTGAGAACCATCTCTGTAGGGCAGACAACCATTGTGAATGCCATCCAGGGGCTAGCATCCCAGATGCAGCAATGCAATGCATACCTGAAAGGCATTCACGGTGCCATGTCTTGCCTACAGAGATCTTTTCAGGCTCTGGCCGACTGTTTGACAGCAACCAGTGTCCCTGGTCTTTCCATCCCCCCTCCCACCACTTCTACCCCTTCCAGCACCCCACTCCCTTCACCCATCCCAAGTACACGTCCAGACAGCCCTGCACACAGATCAACACACAAGAAGCACAAGATAAACACAAGAACCATACTTCCCACCACAGTCAGACACACACCCAACATACCAAAGCACACACAACAACATCCAATTCCCCCAGTATGTCAACCTCCCCACCACCCTGTCTGTCACATCACCATGCACACCCACATGCAGTGCACCCTCAGTCACTGCCCCCATTCATGCCGTCACCACAACATCTGACATCAAGTCATGCACCCCAGACACCACACCTGCACTCACCACAACTACAATGACAGACACTTGCAGCACACTCACCAGACCTGCAGACACCCACACAACATCTATGCACACTTGCAGCCAATCTTCTCCTACTGTGTCCATCCCCCTCTCAAAACACTCAGACAATCACAGACATCCACACCACACACATCCACCACACATCAGCATACTTTACAGGCACCTGCATCCATGTCTGGCACATCTACACCTGATACAAGCATTCCCTCAAACTCCACTCCCAAACCTGTCTCCAAATCCCCTCCAACTGCACCTAAGAAGCTTTTCCTCTCCTGTGTTGACCTGTTGGAACCAAGTGCCCCACCCTGTCTTGTCTCTAAACGTGTCCATCTCCTTGCCCACTCCACTCCTTCCACGTCCAAGTCCACCCTTCCCATTCCTGTGCCCCTTCCCCAAGGAGGAAGAAGCCCTGTGTTGCCCTAGGTCCCTCTGCCACCCCCGGTCCAAGCCCACTTCCCATCATTCCAAGGGCAAGCCCAAACCCCCTGTACCTCCCAAACCTAAGCCCCCACCCCCACAACACCCTGCCTCTGTTCCCGGAGGTGCCTGGCTGCCCTATTGATGCCCCTTTCAAGTGGAGTACCCTTTGCACATGAGCGAGTCAAGTTCGGCCTGTTTTGGCCCTTCAGGCTGTTTGTAATGGACTGGCCAATGGCCTTATTTGGACATGATGTAATGTCTTTCTAAATAAAGTTTCAGTGCCCGGGAGTGCTGTTGGCGAAATATGGTGATGTTGTTCAGCGTTTCACTATGGAGGGGTGATGTGCACATGTGTACTTTGATGCAGGTCTTTGTTGTCTTGTGTCTGGTAAGTACATTTTCTTATGGTATGTTTGGCTTGGTATGTGGGAGGGGTTGGACTGCGTTGCAGGTTGGGTGAGGTGGGTGTGTAACTGTGCCCTTCCTTCTAATGTATACTAGGTTGCGGTATTTACCGTTGTCGTCTTCATCAGCGGTCATGGTCCTGGAGGTATATGGCAAGGAGCAGCACTGGCATTATTTCCAACTCTCTCTCCATGTCTGCATCGGAGTGTTGTGTGTGCCTCCGGTGAGTGTGTCATTTTATATTGTTTGTTTCCACCACGCTTTGTCTGGCAGTGGGTCCTGCCCCGGAACTGATGGTGGTATTGTGTTTCATCATTTGGTGGGTGGGTAGGACCTTTCCGCCGGCCTGTGGGCGGCCTCCTCCTTCCTCGTCGGGACTAGACTACAAAGATGGCAGTGTGTGGATGGATCACTACTTGTTTCTAATTGGCTTCATTATTTTGTGATCCGGACTGCCAGCATTTTACCTCTGGCAGGGCGGTGTTTACCGCCATGTTCATAATGTCCACCTATATGTTAAGCTCAGTCACATGGTGTTGTGTGAAGTTTTTGGGGTCCTAGATTCTCCATGTGTTGTATGTACATAACTAGGTAAGGAGACTTAACTGCAATCCAATTACATCTCTTTCTTCATGATTGTTATAAATGTCAGACATCTTGTATGTACATGAGAGCATGAGCTGTGTATGGATCTTGTATGAGTCATTTGAGAATCTTGTAAGCAATTTGTATAGTACCACAGGTCTTTCAACTGACATCTGGCCTTGCCAAACTATAGCCTGGAAGGCATATCCTGACTCACTCTGCACTTCAGGTTGCCACACACACCACATGCAAAATTGCTGATGACCACATCATAGAGTGTCATGCATGGAAGCGATGGCAATGGAGTGTCATGTAGGTTCTGTATGCCCAGCCTGCAGTCTTGTGCCTGTCAGATGTTTCTCCCACTAAGGGACCTAGTCTAGGCTGGGGGGGAGTCACTGTGGCTCCTGGCATGTGGACAATATGATGCTCTAATGGCAAAGCCTGCCCTGAATGCCCCAGTAAACTAGTCAATATGAGCATTTTGCATCATTGTCAGTGTGTGTCTTTGACTCATAACAGGTCCCTTACTCCCACAGCACTGTTGTCTCCTTCACAATTGCCATATTTGTCCTGTGCTGGCTAATTGCACTAATGACAGTTCCACAGTGCAAACCGTATATTGACTCCTGGGAGGCCATAATATGTGAGTCAGTAGCTAGGTCACATAGCAGTAATTGTACAATGTATGCCTTTGGTTATTGGATGCCATCTCTGTAGGATAGACATATATGTCAAAGGGGGTATTCTGTGGTATAGGTACATACCACATAACCCACACCCTGAAGTGGTATGAATCTGCATTTTGTTTAGGCCACATGGCCACACATAGACAATGAAGGCACTTTCTGTACCCACCATGACAGTCCCTTCAGTGTCACTCAAGTGTAAGTGTGAAGTCTGTACTATGGCAGTTGCCTGTGGGACTGTATGCAGTGAGTCAGTCTCACAGAGCGTGAATGTGTTGGTCCATTCAGGCCTAAGGAGATACCCTTCAGAACCCACATATGTTTGTAGTGTTTAATTGTGACTCACATCACAGTGTATGTTGCTGGAGCATGGGCCACCTATTAATAAGCTTCCTTAGTCATTGCAGGCCATGAGCAGGGTAGTGGGTTTATCTGCAGGTGGAAATATATGTCTGCAGTCATTGGGTTGTATGTTTCACACTTGTGGAGTGTTGACAAATTGAGAATTTCTAGCTTGGTGTTTCTGATGTGTGTGTGACTCAACCATTTGGGTAAAAACTTGTGATTGTAATCCATAGATTTTTTTTTGCATCCATGCAGGTTAATGCCCATCAGAAGAAGGAGTTATGGAGAGCCATCACCCGGAAGGTGCAAACCCAGTGGGTCCACAGCCAGTGGAGCACCCACTGTCGGAAGAGGTGGGAGGACTTGAGACGTTGGGCGCGGAAGATCGCGGAGGTACAAAACTGAGCTTTAGTATATTAACCCTATGCTCCTAGTGTGGTTAAAACTCTGAACTGTGTTCTTTCTGATACTAAAATGCTGCAATGATTAATAGCTGAATATTTGAGAAATCTAAACACTTCAGGATTGATTTTCATTCTTTATTGCCTTTTATATGCCTATAATTGTGAGTGTAACTGTGTTTTAGAAAGTCTCCTTAAGGTCCTAATGATGGCAATGGTGGTAGAAGCCTCCTACCGACATGGCAACGGCCGCCAAAAGACTGTCGTCACAGCTACCATCTGTCCGCCAAATTATGACCACAGCCGGACTTCAGCCACAAGAAGGGCAGAAATCCGGTGATGACCATACTGGCGGATGGCGGTAAGGTGGCGCTGCTACTACTATCAGCACCATGCCAGTAGACCGCTGCCAGCCGTATCATGACACTTGATACGCCTGGCAGTGTTCTACTGGAGGTAGCAGCGCCCCGTTCCGTTTCCTGCCAGAAGACCCCCTGGATGCAGGTAAGTTGGGCTTCTGACAGGGAAGAGGGGTGAGGTTGTGTGCAGGAATGTGTGAGTGTGTGCGTGACTGTGACTGTGCGCGTAGTGTTGTTTGCGTGGGTGTATGCATTTGTGAGAATGCATGTGCAAATGGAAATGTGAATCCATGTTTGCATGTCAGTGTGAATGTGTGTATGGATGTGTGCAAGAATGAATGGATGCATGCATGAATGAATGCGTGTATGCCAGTGTGTGAGTGTGTCTATGCGTGCTGCGTGTCTTCGAGTGCGCGTGAATAGGGGGCGAGGGATCAGAAGGGTGTGCGTGGATGGAGGGGTGTCTGGGAAGTGTTTTGGGGGGTGGATGAACCTCCTACCAGTGACAGAGAAGGAATTCCCTGTCACTGGTAGGGCCTACTCCCATGGTTTTCGTGACGTTGCGAACGCTACGATAACCATGGTGGGAGGCAGGCTCAAAATGCCCTGGTGGTACAATAGCGGCCGCCGGGCTGGAAATTGTTATCTCCGGCCCGGTGGCTGCTACTGCCATGGTGGTAGGAATGGTAAATTGGCAGGTTGGCACAATAGCGGCCGCCGGGCTGGAAATTGTTATCTCCGGCCCGGTGGCTGTTACTGCCATGGCGGTAGGAATGGTAAATTGGCAGGTTGGCTGCAGCCAACCCGCCAATGTCATAATGTGGCGGTAAGTACCACCAGCCTGTTGGCGGTACAACCACCACATTATCGCTTACCGCCGGGGTCATAATGACCCCCTAAGAACCAGCGAGCAAGACTTTATATGGGAAGCGCTGTGACCGGAGGAGGGGCAGGAGCCCTTTAATTTTGTAGATCGCGCTCCCGCTGCGCGGGACGCGCTGTGACTGGAGGAGGGGCAGGAGCCCTTTAAATCTGTACCGCGCTCCCGCCGTTGCGGGAAGCGCTGTGACCGGAGGAGGGGCAGGAGCCCTTTAATTTTGTAGATCGCGCTCCCGCTGCGCGGGACGCGCTGTGACTGGAGGAGGGGCAGGAGCCCTTTAAATCTGTACCGCGCTCCCGCCGTCGCGGGAAGCGCTGTGACCGGAGGAGGGGCAGGAGCCCTTTAATTTTGTAGATCGCGCTCCCGCTGCGCGGGACGCGCTGTGACTGGAGGAGGGGCAGGAGCCCTTTAAATCTGTACCGCGCTCCCGCCGTCGCGGGAAGCGCTGTGACCGGAGGAGGGGCAGGAGCCCTTTAATTTTGTAGATCGCGGGCCCGTCCTTCGCCCGTCATCGACCGGAAGAGGCTGGGCTGGGCCCCCCCCCTAACGTCTACTTCTTCTGCCTGTGAATCTCCATCAGGGTGCTGTACCAGATATTGTGTGAGTTTGTTACCAAATATGGGGAAAAGAAAGTCTAATGTTCAGAAGGGGGAAGCCGGGTCCAGCTCCCTTCAGTCCTCCATTACTAGTTATTTATCCTCTGTGATGGGGGCCATTGAATCCGAACTTGAACATGTAGAAGAAAGGATTGGGGCTGTCCAAAGTACTGTTCAACACCCCCCCTTGGAACCTACCATCCATATTTCCACTTTTCCAAGGACTGGTCCTTCATCACTGATCTCGCCTCTGAATACCAGCCAGTTGGGCGCCGATATACTCCCCACAACCGACCAAATTAATTCTTCTCTCCTTTTAGCTATTCCTCCTCCTGAAAGCTCTTGCTCTCAGGCCGATTCTCCCCCTTTGAAGAAGAGGAGAGCCGGGAAAAAGCTCAAAAATACAAAAAAGGCCCTGGGCCCCAATAAGAATCTACCTACCTCCCTGGCCCATAGTGACCAACCACCAATCCCCCTGGTCTCCTTCCCCGAATGCCCTCCGAGTAAGGATGCTCCTGAAGATCTTTCTAGTTTTATTGACTTGACACTCAAATCCTTTTGTGCAACTCTTGAGGCAAAAATTTCCACCTTGATCGCTAGGAAGCTCGATTGCTTTTGTAACGATGTGACCAGGTTTTTATCTAGTTTTTTAAAACCAGGTCCTTTATGCACGGGAATACTTCATAGCCCCGAACCAGCACATCAGTCTACTCCTCCCCCTACTTTGGTATCCCAAGGAGTAAGCAATTTTTTGCCTGATCCACGAACCATCTCTGGTCAAGGACCTTTCGCTGACAACCCTGCATCAGGGTCGATAAGGGAAGTTTATTCCTCTAGATCGCATGACAAAGATCCTACTAAACTTACTAACCATGCAGACTTTTTACATTTACCACCTGCCTGCAACCCGTACGTTCTGGTTCTTTCAAATGTTCCTCCTCTGGAGTGCTCCAAACAAGAAGATACCCACTCCCTAATTAGAAAAGCTGGTCACTGGTTGAACTTCAATTTCAAATCCAATTGTTTCCACAATGATAAGATTCTCATGGCCCGAAGAGTGAGGAGGGTAGGACACTCCAAAGTATTGGAGGAGGGAGACTATGTTGTTTTAAATTTTGCTAATCCTCGTTCAGTAGACAATTTTTTGACCAATTTGGACTACTGTAAAATGTCAACTAACAGGATTCAAATACATCCCCTGTATCATTTTTACGACCCTGTGCTCCTACCAAACCGCATTGTCACTAATTCTAGTATTCGCAGACCAGATTTTGAAAGGCTTCATTTACAGGTAAATGTACCCTCTAGCAACCGGTTCTCGACTCTCAGTCACCTTGAAGTGAACGATTGACTATCGGTGACCCACCCCTGCTCTTCTAAAAAGGAGAGACCAAAGGCTGGGAATGTCCACGCTGAATGTATCTGGGACACAGGAAAGCCTGATTTGGACCTGAAAGCTCCTATAAATACTAAAGTTCTAATGTCATGTCCTGTGTCTAGACCATTAACTCTGCTTAGCTGGAACATAGCAGGGCTGCGATCTAAATCTGACAATTCGGACTGGAAGAGCTTCATTTCCTCCTACGATATAATCTGTCTACAGGAGACCTGGTCCAAAGATACGTTCCTCCTGAACGGTTTCACCTCTTTGTGTCAGCCGGCATTAACCTCCCAGATGGGGAGAGCTAGTGGCGGCCTCTTAGTTCTCGTTTCCGTACATCTCCCGCTTTTAAAAGTGTCTTTAATCTGGTCTTCCCTTTATTTTATGGTTGTCCTTGTCTCTATCTGTGGCCAAAAGGATATCCTTATTTTAAACTTTTATAACAATATTCCACGGGGCCTCCTTATGGGTCATTTGGAAGAGGTAACGGATTTTATAGATTCTTCACATGCTTTGCAGAATAGTGACCTAATTATTATATGGGTGGGCGATTTCAACACTACTCTGTGCAGCAAAGAACACATGGACCTGTGTGCCTTTCCTGCTGAGGGCAGAGAGTCAGTATTTCATTTTAACCATACATCTGAAGGAGATGCCTTAAACCTTTTTACTTGTAAATTTGACTTGGTCCATGTTACCGAGAAATTGGCCCCTGACGCCTGCAATATACCAACCTTTACAGGGAATTTGAGGGGGAGTATTATCGATTTCATACTTATCAGCTCCTCTGATTTTTACGTAATTCAAGAATTCAAGATTACGCCCCACTGTGCGAGTGATCATAACCCCCTTAGTATTATATTGGACCTAAAAATTATTCAGGCACCCAATAATAAAAGCTTGAGCGCTGCTACTGTTTATAATCCAAACTGTGGCATACGTTTAAAATGGGACAAAATAGATCCAAAACTTTTTAACCAGGAAATTGTAAGAAGTAGGTCGGACTCGATTCAGATGTGTCTCTCCCAGCAGTTAGATTCTGACCGCATAGTGCGTGAATTTGAATTTTTAAGCACTGACATTTCACGCGCCTTGGCGGTGGACAGGCCTGCGAAGGGGCCGGCGGCCCACAGATGGTTCGATTCCGCGTGTTCATCTGCCCACAAAAAACTCAAAGATGCACTTAAAGCAGTTCCTCTCTCCCGTCAATTAGTTAAAATAGCCAGAGTTGATTATAAGGCTGCCATTGACAAACGGAAATCAGAAATTAGGTCCAGGGCCTGGGGCGATCTTTTGGCTGCATCTGAGCAGAAGGACACTTCTAAATTTTGGAAAGTGATTAATCACTCATACTTTTCTGGTCACCACTCTTTGGCCGATGACTGTCTTATTACTGAAGATGTCTGGTTAACTCATTTTAGGAAAGTCTTCTGTTCAGGAACCTATGAGAATTCGCTTGTAAATTCTTCTGCACTTTTCAATTTAGATTCCAAAACTAAGGCCCCAAACATTATTTTTGACCTCCACGAGGTCAAAAATGCTATTAATAGATCAAGGCAGGGAAAAGCTCCCGGCCCTGATGGGGTTCCCGCTGATCTTTTTAAATCAGAAATTGATCTTTGGGGTCCGCTAGTTACAAATGTTTTGAATAGTGTGGTAAAGAGTAACGTGCCCCTTTCATGGAAATCGGCCATTATTGTTCCTATCTTTAAAAAAGGTAATAGACTAGATCCTTCCTGTTACAGACCAATCTCTCTTATTGATTCGACGGCAAAGATTTTAGGTAGAGTGATCTTGTCCCGGTTAGAAGACTGGGTGTCCGAGGCCCATATTTTATCCCCTATTCAATTTGGTTTTAGACCTGGTGTAGGCACAGTTGAGCAAGTTTTAAACTTGCAGCTGATACTCAGCAAATATGTGACAGTCAAAAAAGAGTCTATTCACATGGCTTTCATTGATCTAACCAGTGCCTTTGATATGGTTAATAGGTCAAAGTTATGGCAAATTTTGGAAGGCTTAGGCTGTGATCCGCCTCTATTGGAGCTTATTAAACGCCTACACACAGACCTAACAATTTCTGTTCAGGTCGGCTCACATGGGCAGAGAACCTCCCCCATCCCGTCAACTAGGGGCGTAAGGCAGGGATGTATCTTAGCCCCTTTTCTCTTTCTGATTTATATAAATGGGCTCTATGATTCACTTTTAAAACATGCAAAGGACATACCGAAGATGGGTCAGAGACACCTTCCAGTTTTATTATACGCTGACGATGCAGTTTTAATTGCCCGTACTGCAAACGGTTTACAGGGACTACTGGATGTATTTTACGATTTTATGCTGAATCTGGATCTGAAAGTAAATTACCCAAAGACTTTTGTTATGACTTGTGGCCCACGCAACACTAAGTCTAAACTATTTTCTATGGGAGGGCACACTCTTAATAAGGTCAAAGAATTTTGTTATCTAGGCATGTACATGAGTTCTTCTTTGTCCTGGAAGACACACATTAATTTTAAGCTCCAACAGTTGATAAGGAACAATGAAGCAATTTTTCGCTTTTCAAATAAACTAGGTCACAGACCCCCTGCTCAGTTGAAAACTCTTTATAATTCCAAATGCACTGCATCAGTCCTTTATGGGGCAGGCGTCTGGGGCTATAATAAAATACCGTCTCTTCAGAGTGTAGAAAATAAATTCCTGCGCAGATTATTGTTGGTTCCAAAATGCACCGCAAACATAATCTGCCATGAAGAACTGGGTCAGGCCTTTTTGGAGGACAGGGTCTTTATGGCTCCCCTACTGCTGTGGATCAAATGTTGGTCAAATCCTATGGCAAGTTTGGTCCAAGACTGTATCACTGATTGTCTTCAATTGGAATACTCAAATAGGATTCCCTGGCTTATGTTTCTGCAAAACTCCTTTGAGAACCTAGGGCTTAGATATATGTTTGATGATCCCCATCTATTAACCACAAACTCTAGGTCTGTTTTGAAGTCTACCTATTCCAAGCACATATCAGAGCTGAGATTTTATAGTTCCCTGAAATTGAAATCTTTTGATTCTTATTCTCGGATTGTGACTGTTCCATGCCTTGAACCCTATTTGTCTTGGTTTTCAAGTTTTAAAATAATTTCCTTTTTAACACTTTTTAGACTTAATCTAATTCATTTTAAGGTAGCTTTCCCTGAACCATGTTTCTGGAAAAAGGATTTACCGCTTTGTCCCTGTGACTCCAAATCAACCCAGAGCACTTTGCATTTTTTTCTTTTTTGCCCTTTATATGCTGCACCTAGAGGGGCCTTTATTTTACCCACGTTACGTCTTTTTAGACCTATTCATTATAAGGATGCCCTGCTATACCTTCAGAGGTTGCCTAATATCCAAATTTGTCACCATGTATTAGACTTTGTCACAGCTTCTTTACGCATTAGGAAAAGGCCTATTCCTTTTTAAATATTTTATGTACGTATAGTATATCTTTTTAACGCCAACATTTGTACTTTTCTGACTTTGTGATTTTTAATCATGTCTAGTATATTTATCTATGTATGTCAAGGGGTTTCAGTTTGGATGTTCATCTGGTGCTTCCAGTAATGGTTTTTAAGTTTTATTTTACTATTTATAGATTGGGAAATGTGTCTTGGTTTGTACTTTTATGGCAATTGCCGAATAAAGTTATTTGACTGACTGACTTACACTTAATTTCTGGAACATTTTAGGTAGTTCTTCCTGTGGGGCCACATTGACTTGGGAACATGGTGGAAATATGCGTATAAAGAACAGAAGACTAAACATTGTATCCGGTTGCTGGTTCCAAACTGTTTCTTGAAGATCCCTAGAGAGAGGGGAGAGCCATCAGAAGTGGGGAAGGGGACCCTGACAGGTATGCTTAGTTTGTGGGAATTGGCAAAGAGTAGTCTTAGTATATTGGTTACATGAAAAGTATTATTTGACTAATGTTTTATTCATAATAGGAGATATCTGCATTTCATAGACCACTGCTAGCTATCCTGATCCTGCCAGGCGATGTCAGTGTTTCTCCCTCTCTCTCATCCATCCCCTTTCCCCGGAACGTTCCTGTGCCAATCACATACAAATAAGTGGGAGGCATGCAACGTTGGGAACAAGCAACTTGGGTTAGCATTGGGTCTCTGTGGGATGAACAAGTTAGTGCTTGAGAGGTAGCTGTTGACTGTATGGTTATGTGGGTGTGAATGCAATTGTGGCGTCATAACATTGTGTTCTGTTAGGTATGGGAATTATTTAATCTTGTATTGTTCAATGTGAGCATGTATGATGCTGGACTTGCCCGCTGATTTGGATTGCACATTTGTCTCATGTGTGGGAGTTCAAGTTTTGCTTGTGCAGACATGGAAGGTGCTCAATTGTGCTGTCTTAAGCATTTGACTGTGCATGTGTCCATTTTGCTGTGTGTACCTTGCAGCTACTTCATATAGAGGTATGGTCCATGCAGTTGGAGTTGTACGTGCTTTCTTGATTTGCGCTCCCACATTGTGCAGATAGGCATGTCACTTGGCTCTAGTATTGTTTGTCCCATAGATACCTAAAGGGCCAGTTCCTGTGCAAATGTTGTTTTAGGGGCATGTGCAAAGTGTAATGAGTCTCAAACTAGCATCCTTCCCTGAGTGCTCCTGATGGCCTCATCCCTATTGTGCAGGTATTGTTTCCATAGTGAGCTTGGGATCTTTGCCTCTCTGTGTACTGTGGGCTCCATGGTGGCACAGGATGTATCAGGCTGCCTGCAGATGAGTTGCGCCCTTTATACTCTCTGTTTATGCCTGCTGAGACATGGAGTTTGACCGCCGCAGTCACATTGGTGGTGTGCAACCTCATAATGTGTCTGGTGGAAACACTGGCTCCACCAGCCTGTTTGTGCTGCCTCATAACCACAGCAGTCTGCTCTGGCTGGTGGTGCTGGCGGGACTGCAGCAGTCTTTGCTCTACAGGGCCACCAAACTTGTTATTCAGTGGTCTGACCACCAAGCCAATGTCGTTCAGGCCATCACCGCCACCATGGTAGTGCACAGACCGCCAAACTCATATGGAGGCCCCTAGTGTTTGCATCTGATAAGTGATCCATCACGGTCATTCTTAAACGTTGCCGTTGTATCAGTCTAGCGTTACCAGTTGTCCTGTGTTGGAACTTTGTGAGTTTTGCTACTATTTTATCTAAAACTTTTTTTTTAAGTATACCTCCAGTTCCCCTTATTGTTTTGTTGTTGTTTTGGGTGCATTTCATTTACTAAAAGCTTCTTCAACAAATAATTCTGGATTTTTATGAATTGGAGTGAGATCTGTTATTGTGCTGTGTTTTTGACTTTATAACTGTTTTGGTACTAGGAGCCTAGTTATGAGTCTGGTTGTTAGTAGCCTGATAAACTTGTGGTCCGTACCGCCTCTGCTTTGATGATACAACTATCAAATTAGGAGTTTGGTGGTCACACTGCCAAAAGACCACTTTCTTCATCAGGATCAGTGATCCCAACGGTATGATGGCAGTTGTGGTTGTAATCAGTAACCTTGTTCTCTGCCAGCCTTTTCATGGAGGTCTGGCCCCCATGAAAAGGCTGTCGGAGAACAAGTGCAGGGGGTCACGGGGGTACCTGGACTGCCCATGCCATTGGCATGGGCAGTGCAAGGGCTCCCCTGTTCAGCACCCTTAAAATGCACACTGTCGGCTGTGCAGACAGTGTGCATTTCAAGGGTGATGGTGCACCCTGTGAGCGACAGCATTGCCGCTGGCTCAATAACAAGGCTGCTGCACCTTTTCCACAGGGACGATTGGCAGAAACCTTAGTCTCCACCAGTCAGCACAGTGGGAAAGTTGTAGTGGGGTCGGTGGGGAGACTGCCAGCATCATTGCCATCCCCTCATTGGGAGTTTGGCAGATGGATGTTTCCAACCGCCAAACTCCTAATGAACCCCTAAATGTTTTACATATTTTTTTAAAGTCGAGCCAGTCTGCTCTGTGCCATAGCCACCAGTGGCTGAGCTCAGGTTTAAATTAATGAAAAATTTAGGGAATTTTCTCACATATATTTGTCTTAGAAAGTGATCATGATGTTGTATTTCATTTGAAAATTTATTTTTTGAAACATTTTTAAATATCAATGTATGCATGATAAAAGATTCAAAAGCGGGATGTTGGGTTTGTAGAGGAAAAGGGTGAGGAAATATTTCTTTAAATTATTGTATTTTTTTAATGTGACGTCTTATGCAGTAGTTTATATTTTAGAGATTTAACATTTTACAAATGTAGATGTGAAATTTTAAATAGTGTTTTGTTATTTTTGATAACAGTTTGATTTTTTTAAATGTATTTAATTAAGGTGAAATATTTATGCTTAAGAATGTGTTTCTTACATTTTTTTAAAATTCATTCCTTATTAATTTCTCCTTATGTTTCTATTAAGTTATTTAATTTATTTTTGTGTCAATGTTTCAAACTAAATTCAAATATTGTATAAATGTATTTATGCATTATCGCAGTATTGTTTAAGATTCACTTCAAAATATAAGTTAATTTCAAATCATTTTGCTTTTACATTGCGCTTTTTAAAAATTGTAGTTTAAAAAAAAAATTGTTTTGTTAATCAAGAGTTAGAGGCATACTTATAATGCCCTAACCCCACCAGCGCAACATTAACGTCATTATTTTTTACGTTAATGTGGCCCAACGAGGCCGAAATCCACACGCATGCGTTGCTCCACTCTGTAACCCTATGTGCCACATTATGCCTGCGCCAGGAATAATGTATGCAAAGGGGCCGTTCCCCCATTAGGGAAGCCAGAAAAAATGGCACAAGGAAATCTATGAAATTTCCTTTCGCCAATTTTACTGCACTTTTAACGCCGGCTCAAGAGCATTAGAAGGGGGCTTCCATTCATTAGAATGAACCCCCATGCACTCTGCAGGAATAGTGCCAACATTTTGGCACTACTCCTGCATAGTACACCATTAGCATCACATCATGAAAAATTACGCTATTGCCCCCAACCCTGCGCCATTGTGCACCGTATATTAAATACAGGGCACACATGGTTGCAGTAGAGGGGGGCTAAGAGGGGCAGGGACAGTTGCGCTGCACTCAGTGCAGCACCACTTTCCATAAAACTGCCCCTTGGTATTTATTAACCAGTACACATTTAACTTAATATGATTTAATATTTTGAATGTTTTAATTGAGAAAAATATTTTGTAATATTTTTATTAGTGGGATGTTGGGTTTATGAATGACTGGGGTGGGAAGATTTTTTTAAGTATTCAGAGGAATAAGGTGGGAATATCTTTAAATTTAAAGTATCTATTTAATATTTGTATTTAATATTTTAGATTGTAACTCAAAATAATGTATTTCTTTTTATTTTTTTTAAATATTACACTTTGAAGATTTTATATTAAAATGTTTCTTTCATGTTTGCTAATTAGCACATTTAAATATATGATTTTTTTACATTACGTATTTACTTTTAAAATTAATATTAAAAATAATTTGAACATTTTAATGTATTCAAAATATATTTTGTGTACATGGGTAGTTGTTCTAAGTATATTTTGTTTTTATGTCTTTTTTCATTTTATTATGTTATACATTTACTTATGTATTTTTACTAATAATACAAGACATTAAACATTTTAATGTAATTCGACTGTAATTTTCATGAAGCTAATATTAATAGTAAAGTTATTTCAAAAAACTGAAAATCATGCAATTTAGAAATGATTTGCCTATATTTTTATTATTATTATTACTAGTAGTAGTATTTTTATATTGTATTTCTTTTTAAAATTTTGTGAATATGGCTTGTTTTATTTTGTATTGTACTATGTTTAGTTTTTGAGTGTTGATTAACTTGTAAATATTTATTGTAATTAACATTTACTGTTTTATCTTTATTGTTTTTTATTATTTTGTGAACTGATGTGTGAATAGTAAATTTGGCCCCTTTAGAGTTCCACACTTTCCCCAAAATTCTTTAGATTGAAGAAGAAATGGAAAATGTAATTTCTTTGTTTCCCAAAACCTTCCCCATAATTGATTTAAATAGAGTGGAATTAATTAATCTGACCCCTTTAATTTCCAGCACCTTCCCCAAATTTGTTAAGATTCCAGTGAGAATTGTAAATGTGAACCCTTTTAGTGTCCAATGCCTTAGCTAAAATGGGTTAAATTGCAGCTGGAATAATAAGTCTGACCCTTTTAATGCCCAAAAGCTTCATCAAAATTGTTTACACTGGAGTAGAAAAATCCTTTTAGTGCCCACAACTTCCCCAAAATGGTTTAGATTTGAGAAGGAATAGTAAATCTGACCCCTTGAGTGTTCAACACCTTCCCCAGAATGGTTTGTTGCTTGCAGTTGTGTATAGTGTGTGTTTTTTTTAAATACTAAGCAATACATACAAATGTTTGCACATGTACTTCATTTATGTATTTTTTTTTTAATTTCTTTTATGTAATGCAATTAAAAAGAAATTATTGTTTCAAAGGCCTAACACATAATCGCATGTTACAGTGGTACAATATTTGTATATACCTTTTCAATATTGTGCCACAGGTATTGTATTTTAACATAGTTTTATGCCATGTATATGTTTACAAATGTTTACAGAAATGGCACATAATTTATTTTTCATGTATGCATCTTTTACACATAGCACATTATGGGCCAGATGTAGCAAAGTTTTGCGAGTCGCAAATGGCCCGAATCGCCATTTCCGACTTGCAAAAAGCGCTGTGAGCCGTTTGCGACTCGCAAAAATTGCGACCCCATTTTGCGACCCGCAAATTGCAAGTCGCAATTTGCGAGTCGCAAACCATATGCAATAGCAACTCGCAAATTGCGACTAGTCGCAAAAAGCCCAGTTTGCACTTGCAATTTACCACTAACTCAGAGCAGGTGGTAACCAGTACCAAAGTATAAAAGGAGACCCAGAAGCCATCTGGGTTACTCAAGATGGCGGAGATATACCTGATAGCAGTGAGGAGGAGAGTCCATGCAGCCCAGAAGAGGAGGAGGAGGGGCCACAGACAGGAGAAGATTTATAGAACAAGGCAGACCCTTTTTTAGCAAACTGAGGATGAGTTCTATGACAAATATCGCCTTAGCAGCGCTGCCATACTAGAATTAATTGATTTACTTAAACCACAGCTAGAACACCAGATTCTGCGTGGCTGCGCCATCCCTACGCATGTGCAAGTGCTATGCTCACTTCACCTCTTGGCCTCAGGGAGCTATCAGGGGGTCATTGCTGTGGCAGGTGGGGTATCCCAAAGTGCAGTGTCAAGGTTCCTCAGGGCCTTCCTAGATGCCTTACTCACACACATGTCTCACTTCATATACCTACCAAGGAATGAGGTAGAAATAAACAGCACCAAGCTGGACTTTTACCGCATTGCCAACTTTCCCCATGTCATAGGATGTGTAGATGGGACACATATTCAAATATGCCCCCCTGGAAACCTGGAACATCTTTTCCGCAACAGAAAGTGTACCCACTCACTCAATATTCAGGTTGTTTGTGACGCCCATTATGTCATCACTGACATTGTAGCTAAGTTTCCAGGCAGTACTCATGACTCCTACATTTTTAGGCATAGTGGGATACACCAACGCCTGGAACGTGGGTAGTTTGGAGACGGATACCTCCTAGGTAGAGCTACATACACCTTGCAGACATACACACAGGTCACTGTGCACACCAACCAGGACTTTCTAACAGTGTACTTTTTGTGCCCAACAGGTGACAGTGCATATGCTCTAAGGCCATGGATTATGACTCCGTTTTTAACACCCAGCAATGAATGTGAGAGGCGATACAACAATGCACATAAGAGGACCAGGAACCTAATAGAGCGCACCTTTGGACTCCTGAAAGCAAGATTCTGATGCCTCCACCGCAGTGGAGGTGCCCTCCAGTATATCCCCATTACAGCATTCAAAATTGTGGTCGCATGCGCCATCCTCCACAACATAGCCACCCGACGTGGGCTACCTCTCAGCCCTGCAGACCCAGATCCTGATGATGAAGAGCAAGAGCAACCACATCGCCATCGTGGGGATCGGAGTATAGCTAATCAAGGCAGACTGAGACGGGAACACATCGAAACACAATACTTTGGAAGGTACGTGTCAACTCTAACCATACTCACCTATTGACCAAAAACACCAATTTTTAAGTGGAACAGAAAAACTATTTAATTAGTGCAGAAATAGAACTATATACAAGTAATGACTGTTCATGGGCATGTAAATGCAAACCATGCATGGGGCACATTGATGTCATGTGCCACATCAACAGGGACAGGGTAATGTCTATGTCCTTCTGCGGCTCCTGCCAGCCTTGCTGGTCCCTGGTGCTTCTGCTGTGCTCTGCCTGGTACTCCGGAGCACCCTAGTGTCAGTGGTAGAGACACTGCTCACTGTAGAGCCCTCCTCACTGTCCTGGGGTGTTTCCCCTGTGCCCCTGGACAGATGCCGTGCCTCCATTAGGTCTATGACGTGTGTGAGACGTCCCAGGCCCCTAGCCACATCTCCGGCAAAATGGCCCATTTCGACCTGGAGGCCAACTGTCCTCCTCGACAGGCCTGTGGTGTTCATAGCCAGCCTGCCGATGGATGTGGCCATCCTATCCAGTCTGTGCAGGAGCTGACGGTCCCTGCGCCGCCCACCCTCGGCCTGGGCCAGTAGTCCTGCCGCAAGATCCCTCATAGCCAGGGCAAGGTCCCCAGTGTTTGTGGCTATCATGTCGATTCTTGTGTTAAGTTGCTGCATGCTGGCCTCGTTATTGCGGACAAAGCGGTGCAGCACACTACTAATCCTCCCTAAAATGTTATTTTGTAGGCGCTGACCACGCAGCAGCTGTGCCTCACTGTGGCTGGGAGGTTGATGGCCGGACGCAGCCTGCAGCCCTGATCTTCTGGACCTGCGTCGCCTGCGCAGCGGTGGCTGCCGTGTGTGTTCCACTGTCTCACTCCTGCCTGTTGCTGGCGCAGCCTCCTGGGACACAGGTGCAGCAGGTGTGGATATTGCAGGGATGATGTTGGCCGTGCAGGTGGGAGTGCTGACGTCTCCTGAGCTGTCCTCATGGGGCTGGCTGCTGTGAGTTGTGGTGGTGTCTTGTGGGAGACCTGTTGGACATGGGGAACAGACTGTCAGTGTCTCCTATCTGTTGCACACTTCCAAATAAACATTTGCCTATATACTGCCTACTTGACTACATTTCCCACAATGCATCATTCTGGTGTTTGCTACCCTGAAATGGAGCTATCTTGGTTGAGCATGACCCTGTGTACATGGTGGGTGGGGGTATGGCATTGATAGGGGTACAGGCATGTCACATGGTACTCACCGGTTGATGTGGTGGGATCTGAGGTGTCCAGGTCCCCAAATCCGGATACTGCCTCCTGCTCCAGGGTTTCCTCCACCCTTTCTTCCAGGGGTGTGGTACTGACGATGGTCCCCCTCCTGTGCCTCTCATCTCCCGGAGCCTTTCAGCCACCCTCTCCTTGGTCTGGGAGCGGAGGTCATACCACCTTTTTTTTATTTCATCTATACTCCTGTGGCTCACCCCCAGGGAGTTGATTTTATCCTGGATGTCCTGCCACAGCTGTCTTTTGGTGGCTTCAGGCACATTGAGGGCTGCCTTCCCTAATAATTTGTCATAGTGCTGACAGCATTCATCTGTCAGCACCTCCAGCTCCCTCTCTGAGAACTTCAGTTTTCT
The DNA here is from genome assembly GCF_031143425.1 of Pleurodeles waltl. Lineage (NCBI taxonomy): Eukaryota > Metazoa > Chordata > Amphibia > Caudata > Salamandridae > Pleurodeles > Pleurodeles waltl. Next base: position 654,702,173 of record NC_090439.1, read on the forward strand.
CTTCCTTGGAGTGTCTTCCATTGCAGCTGCTGTTTCTCCTGTGTGCAGTTCAGCAGTTAAAAAGGGTGTGGTCCTCCCTCCTCCCAGGTGTATTTGAAAACTTCCTGGCTGTGATGTCATCATCATGTGCCAGGAAGTGTTTCCAGAGTGTTCTGGAGTGGTTTCTGGAGTGTTCTGCAGCACCTGTAAGCAATTAACAAGCTAATCGCAATTTGCGACACCCACTCGCAAATTGTGAGTTCGTTTTTTGCACGGTCGCAAAAAGCGACCTCGCAATCGGCGGACTCGCTCACTGCGTTGCGACTCCGGGTGCGAGTCGCTATTTTGGCACTGTTATTTTACCTGCATTTCGATTTGCGACTCGCATTTTGCGAGTCGCATCAACTCGCAAATTGCGATTCGCAAATTTTTTGTTTCCTACATCTGGCCCTATATTCTTAAGTCCCTACAATGCACTTTTTAGAATTCATTAATTAGCCATTCTTAATATGTAACTGTATCTTATAGTACTTTTTATACTTTTCATTTACATTTGTATTTGGTCAATACATTGTTTAACATATTTAAATATTTGTATACATTTTTACATTCCTTTTTGCAACTATTTTTAATACTTTTCAACATTTCTCTTGATTTATACAGATACATAGGGGGTCATTCTGACCCTGGCGGTCATCGACCGCCAGGGTTGACGACCACGGAAGCACCGCCAACAGGCTTGCGGTGCTTCCTTTTGTATTCCGACCGCGGCTGTGAAGCCGCGGTCGCCCAGCCGGGTCCGGCGGTTTCCTGCCAGATTACCCCGGCTGGGAGAATCCTCCATGGCGGCGCTGCTTGCAGCGCCGCCATGGGGATTCCGACCCCCTTCCCGCCAGCCTGTTTCTGGCGGTTTTCACCGCCAGAACCAGGATGGCGGGAACGGGTGTCGTGGGGCCCCCTAACAGGGCCCCAGAAAGATTTTCACTCTCTGTATTGCAGACAGTGAAAATCGCGACGGGTGCAACTGCACCCGTCGCACCCCTGCAACTCCGCCGGCTCCATTCGGAGCCGGCTTCATTGTTGCAGGGCCTTTCCCGCTGGGCCGGCGGGTGCTCCTTTGGCGGGCGCCCGCCGGCCCAGCGGAAAAGCCAGAATGGCCTCCGCAGTCTTTTGACCGCGGAGCGGCCAAGTGGCGGTTCCCGTTTGGCTGGCGGCTACCGCCGCCAGCCAAACTCGGAATGAGGGCCATAGTATTTGTTGTATTTTAATTTAGCTGCCTTTTTAGCATTACCTGTATTTTGTATTCTATTAATGGCATTTTGAGATAGATTTCAGGTGTGTTAGTTTTAATTCTCTGTTACTGGTCAACAGAGAAATTAGGAGCTTTTTTGAGTTTTTATTTAGGGTTTTTGGGGTAGGAGTGATGTGGGTAGGTAGAGGAAGTGTAGGCTATTGTGCCAGCCATACTTGGTGAGGTTGCGTAGTGGTAGTTTGTGTTATATTGTTAATTAGTTGTGAGCTATGCCCAACTACATTTTGGGCCAGATGTAGGTAAGTTGGGTTTTGCGACTCGCAAATTGAGAGTCAGAGCAAAACCCTATGCACAACAGTGTCCCTGACACTGTTTGCGACTTGCAAGGGGGTCGCAAATGGCCACCACAATGTTCATGAGGTGGGTCGCAATTTGCGACCTCCTTGAGACTCGCGGCACTCACAGGAATGGTGGCCTGCTGGAGACAGCAGACCACCATGTCTGTGACTGCTTTTAAATAAAGCTGTTTTTTTTTTGTAATGCAGACCGTTTTCCTTAAAGGAAAACGAGATGCATTACAAAACTAAAAAAATGAAACATTTTTGTTTCAGTTTTTTCAGAGCAGGCAGTGGTCCCTAGGACCACTGCCTGCTCTGAAAAAATGTTTTTAATGCCATTCACAAAGGGGAAGCAGTCCCATGGGGACCGCTACCCTTTTGGGAATGGGTTAGCACCCATTTGAAATGGTTGCTAACTGTGATTGGTTTGCGATCGCGGTCACAAAGCAATCTGGCATTGCACTGCGACTCGTAATTAGGAAGGGGACTCTCCTTCCTAATTGCGACTCGCAAACCCATTTTGCGATTCAGTAACCAGGTTACCGAATCGCAAAATGGGTTTTGTGCGTTGCATAGTGCAGTTTGCATGTCGCAAACAGCAAAAATTGCTGTTTGCGACGTGCAAACTGTTTCCTACATCTGGTCCTAAGTTATTAATAGTATGTTGATGTAGATAATGTCATATTTTCTCATATGTTTGTATTGTATTGTAAGGGTAGATATGTAATGATTTTTTATAAGTCAGAGATCAACACTTGTAATTATATTTAATGTATTGTTTTTTAAAAAGGAAAAGAAGAATTTGGATTGATTTAAACCAATATTGTTTTTTAATTTACTTTGACTTTTTGCATTTCCTGAAATAGTTTTTAGTTTGCAATTTTCTGGCTTTTTATGGTTTCCAATGACAATAGATGACTTCTGTGGGTTTAATTTAGAGATTTCATGTTTGCATTTTTTTTTTTTTTCAATTGTTTTTAAAACAATTGTGCAGTTGACTTTTGGGAAGTAGAGGTTCAAGATGAAGAACATCAGATATGCTACTGTAAGTAGTATGTTTTTATTAGTTTTTGGATGGGATAAGTTATATTTTAATATCTATAAGTATTTTGCTTTTACTACAAATGAAATGTAATGCTATGCATTTTAATTAGTGAGCTGCTTTGTATATATTTTATATTGAATCTTTTTAGTTTTCTTTTGAATATATTTAAAGAAATAATGACATTATTTTGTCACCTTCTTCTTTTCCATGGTTGATTGACAATTTTGTTTGACATCGAATAGTAGTTCAAGGCCTGATTACGAGTTCTGATGGGGAAGCTGCCCCCATACTGGCTGCCTTCCCGCCGGGCCCATTATGACTTTCCCGCTGAGCTGACGGGCAGAAACCAGGGTTTCCACCCATCAGCTCAGTAGAAAAGTAGCTGCACCATTTTCTCTGTCTAGTAATCGAGCAATTAACAATGTTGCCACCCTGAGATGTTCACTTTCTGAAAAACACAGCAGACAGTGAGCATTGTGAGGGTGCTGGGCAGGGAGACCCCTGCACTGCCCATTTCAAGTGCATGGCCAATGCAGGGGCCCCCCTGCGGCTCCCTGCACCTGTTCTCCACCAACCTTTTCATGGTGGTGAAATTGCAATGAAAAGGCTGGAAGATAGCCGGGTTGCAAACATCAGGGTGGTGCTTACTTCAGTGCCGCCTTGGCTGATTATGACCTCCACCACTGTCAGCCCGTTGGGATCGAAGACAACCTTGTAATAGTGGTTGGACTACCACAACCGTGGTGGTCCAACAGCCACCACAAGTGTGGCAGTCCGAGGACCACTACACTCATAATCAGGACCTCATTGCCTACTTCCCTGTACTGTGTGACATATGTTATGGCTCGCTATTTTGTGCATGGTTATGTATTTATACACCCTTCCTTCTACTATGCACTAAAGGCAAAAAAAAAGTTGCTACATTTTTTTGCATTTATCAGTTTTATTTTGTTCTATTTTATATACATATATATAAATACACAAATATATATATGTCTCTTCAATACTGATTTACCTATTACTTCTAGGTAGTGTATTTCTTTGTTAGACAGCAGAGCTGACTTTGACTTGTAGCATTTCATATACTTCCCTGGTTTATTTTTTTCAGGTTTGCTTTCGTTTACTGGGTATTCTTTCCTTAGTTGTCCATAGCACTATTCTTTTTGGAGAGCTTCTATGAATTTGTAGGGTGTTGCTTGGCTGCATCCTAGTGAGACTTAGAAGGCAATGTTCATCCTTCCACTGTGTTATTGATTTTGGCTTCTGGAGCCATGGTGCTATCAATGACATTTCACCATGGTTTTTGGAATTTTGGCTGGCATCTGTGTTTATGCGCAAAAACAAAAAGTCAATTAGCAGACCTAGGGCCTGATTACAAGTTTGGCAGTAGGACCACCAGTTCGCTGCGGCAGCGGTACCAAGTACTCCGTTGAGTCCATGGTCTTTTGCATGCCCTATTATGATGCATGCAGCATGAACTGGCGACCATGTCGACAAAGTATGTACTACCTGAGAAGCGGCAGACTGCAAGGTTAGCTATATGTACTCCATTGTTGTCCGGACATTGGCTTCCCACCCAGCAGATTACAAAAAAACAGTGGCACTGGTAGCCCCCTTGCAGTGGTTCGCCGACTGCGCTCAACTACCACCGTACAGGCTCAGCAAAGCACTATAACAGGGGCCATTGGATGGATGCAAATACAACACTCCTGATATCCAGTTTCCAAGTGGATACACCTGTAACTCTCACTATAATGCACACCACATCCAAGACCTTGATCCTTTGCCACTCCACTGCAGTGCAGCCATTTGGACCTAGCAATTTGATGAGAGAAGATAGGCCTATTTTTTCCCCATTCCTTTCATTACTCACTAGACATCTTGCCAGCACTCTTTTCACATTCCTTTGTGTTGTGTTGTGATGCACTGTCACTGACTTTAATTTGGTCACATGTCACGGCCCAAAAACACACTTTTTCAGAGGAAGATTGAGTGTCATGGTGGTTGAAATCCTAAGAGTAGAGACACAATTGTTTGGAGCCCAAGTCCAACTTACCACTATTAGTCAATAAAGGGAAATGTAGAACAGAATAGTAGACAGGGTAAAAGCAGTAGATACCACCTTACACACACAAGAGGAAATAAGGACGAGGTCGGATGACATGAGGGTGAAAGTGCATTCCCTGGCCTCCAAAGAATATCTAAAGGCCCAAAAAACTGGTGGCAGTCCTCCAAGCCACCCAGACAGATGGTTACAGTGGAAGGAGAAGGTCTTGCAGATCTTACATCCTGAAGGATTGTCAGGAATACCTGGTGGAGTCGACTCAAGGAAGTTACATCTCAATAGCTGTCACAAAACCTGCCCAGTCTGCCCCGATTCAGCTCTTGCCAGTGTGTTGTCTACCTAGTTTCCAAACATGTAATCCACAAAGTAGCATATAAGTTGTCTTATCATTGTCAATATGTGCTATTGCAGCTAAGATCACATGTATCAATTACTCTAACATGCCACATGTTGCAATGGAGTCTGTAAGTATAGTCCCATAGGTAACTACATGGTCCATCTCAAATGCAGTTTGTGAAGAGATATGTTACACTAACAATTTGACAGGTAAACATTTGAATGACTACAACTACTATGAGACCTTGTTTTTTCAACTCCAAACATAACAAACTTGTGATTGTCACTATTCTCACTTGACTGACATATCACAACTGATGTTCTTTTCTCATGGAGTGAGGAATCAGCACACAGTGCTCTACTCAGAGACATTTCTGCCTACTTTGCTTTATTTTGTCCTGATCTCCCCAACTGAAACAATGATGGAATGAGTAACATCGTACCAAGTGTGTGTGCTAAAGTTTTGCAAGGCATGAAGTAAACTCAGCTGTCTAGAAATTGAAGGTTAACCGTTGCCTCTGCAAAAATCACATGATTACTAATGCAAAATAAACAACCATGTTGTATGGTTGGTTGTATTGCGCACAGCTAGGCCTTTGGAATGGTCAGGTATACTTGATAACTCTCCACTGTGTTGGCTAGAGTGTTGGGGAGATGTCATGTTCATCCCTCATTGTAAAAATATATCTTAGGACATCTAATGAGCTGCCTAATTTAAGTATATGTATTTAACATTTACAAATGTCTTGTCAACATGGTTAGGACCACCATAAAATATATCACAATAGTAACCTCTACCTATTTTGTCTTCTTCTAGGTTACATACTGTGTCAGAAATGTTTAGGATGTAGATAATACACTTCCACCAATTACATTGTTCTCTATTTCACAACCGGTCTACCTGGCAGAACACCTGGCCAGAGGTTGGACACAGAAGAGACACCCACACCACCCCAGTACCAAGCCTTCAGGGATGACAACACTCCTGGTGATCTGGATGAGGATGTCAGTGCTGGTCCATCTGATCAGCCTGGGCAAACATCAACTGTGAGTGTCACTGGGACCGCAACAAGAACTCCCACCAAAGCTACAACACCTCAGCCAACATCATACACTACAATTTGTATACCATGCACAGTAACCACTGTGTGCCCCCATGCTGGAACATGATGTGACAACCACCACCCAAGTTACAGAGGAGCTAAGAACCAGTGGGAGTTATGGGGGAGAAACTCTGGGCTGGCAGATTGAGGCCACTGGGGACACTCACACCCAAGACACCATCGGCCACGTCTTGGGAGCCTATCAGGAGTCCTAAGGCATGATGGGCCAGGTACTGACTGACCTAAGGGAGATGAAGAATCAAATGGAGGCCATTAACTCCAACATGGGCTCCCTAGTAGGATTGTTAATGGGCATCCATACAACCCTGAGCAGCACTTTCTCAATACCAATTTCCCCTTCCTGCGGGCCAACTATATCAGGACCATCAACATCTGCTGCAGCCACAGGACGGGATGCACATCTCCAAACATTCCCCCCACCGCACTGGCAAATGGGGACGTCCATCCAAATTGTCTGAAGGTGCTGAAGGCAAGATTTCCACCATCAAGAAAGCTCAAACCTAGGAGCATATTTATACCCTGCTTGCGTCGGATTTGCACTATTTTGTTACGCAAATCCGGCGCAAAATTAACTCCATATTTATATTTTGACGCTAAACCCGTTCCCGGCCCAAAAATGACTATATGGCCTTTGCGCCTTATTTATCCTCCCATGCAAAATTCACGCACCAGAAGAGGAGGGCCTTTAATAATGGTGCTACGCCTGTTTAGCACCATTATTTAACACCTGGGTCAGGGCAGGTGTTAGGGGACCTGTGGGCCATTTTCCATGGTCTGAGGCCATGAAAACAGCCCACAGGTGCCCTTCCCTTCACCCAGGGACACCCGAACCTACCCCCATCCACACATGGAGGACACCTAAGGATGGGGGACCCATCCCAGGTGACTCCAGGCAAGTTTTTTTCTTTTTTTTTTTAAAGTGCCATGGGGGTCCTAACTTGGGCCCCCCTTCATGGCACTGTGCCCCATGGCCATGCCTAGGGTACATAAGACCCCTGGGCTTGGCCATTGGGCAGGGGGGCATGACTCCTGTCTTTACTAAGACAGAAGTCATGTCCATGGGGGTTGTGCGTCAACAAAGGATGCTAGCCAGGTTAGCGTCATTTTTCGGACTCTAAGCTGACTAGTGCCATTCTTTGATGCACAACCTCCTCTTTCCCCTACACCTCCCCCACCCGGTTAGAGTCATTTATTTTGACGCTAATCAGGCCTTACCGTCGGCTAGTGTCATTCCTTAAATATGACTCTCGGCTGGCGTCCAGGAAGGGCGCTAGCTGGCGGTAAACCTTTTGATGCAAACCTGCGCTAATGTAGATTTGCGTCAAAAAGAATAAATCAGGGCCCTAATGTCCTTGTCTGTTTGCAAAACATTTACCCTGTGGATTAATTCTGGATGCATCTACCTTTACGACAGCAGTAGTATGTTAGAATACTGTATTCGTCCCCTGGCCATGGCCTTTGGGGTGGTGGGCATGGATCCTGTTTTACTAAGACTGGAGCCATGTCCGTGGGAGTTGTGCACCAGAAAATGGTGTTACATTTCTTAAAGGCATTTTTCTGCCTCTAAACAGTGTAGCACCATAATTCGGTGCACAAGCTCCGGTTTCACCTACGCCTCCCCCGCCCTGTTAGCGTCCTTTCCAAGGACGCTAACAAGATATTAGCACCGGCTAGTGCCATTCCATATAAATGGCACCCGGCAGTCATCTTGCAATGGCGCTAGTCGGCGCTATACTTTTTCACACAAAACTGCGCTAACGCAGTTTTGCGTGAAAAACTATAAATCTGGCCCTTAGTATTTGAGATCATGCCAACTCTGCAAACACATGTCTGGCCCTTACTGCATGAGCTGTGAATGTATCCTTAACATTACTGTTGGGGATGAGGTTAGGTAGGTGTAAGTTCCCACATAATACTCAGAGTAGATCAGGGCTCAAGAACATGTTCTCTGTTAACTACCAATAGCTCACATGCCCCTTCACAGTGCCTCACACCCTCTTTTGAGAACACATATGGAATGACCTCCAGTTGCAAACTGATATGTTGAAAAGTTGCAAATGTGATTTTTCAGATCTGATTAGTATGCTCTGCCTGCAGGTAGGAAGGCCTGACATTGTGTTGTGCCCAGTCATTACCATGGGCCATGCTGGGACTGGGGTTGTGTGCAAGACAACTGACACCAATATTATTTTCCCTTTAGATGTGTGAATCCTGTGAATCCTTGGATGAGCACAGAAAGAGTTTGAACACACAATAGTAGTCCTGATTGCTTTCACTTAGGATACATTTGGAATGGCCACCGAGGTAACCCCTTTGACATGATACCTCATTCTATTGACCCACATTGTCGATGTGTCACATTTCATGATGAAAGACCCCTTACACCTACAGGTCTGGATTCCATTTTCATAAGTAATTGTTGCACTGTACAGGCCTATTTCACATGCGACACATTTACAGTGCAGATATTTGTTTTCTTGGAAGTGGTTTGGTTATATGTATAAACGGTTCGATAACATCCATCAAAACAAGAAAAACAATGGTAAGTTGATGTCATCCCTGTAACAGTGCACCATAAGGCAAAATATGTGTCCTGCAATGCCAGTACATGCTACAAACCTATAACAGATGTTATATCATATTATGTTAAGCTGTCCACATGCTCACACTCCAGCATAGAGGAAGCTATCAGAGGTCATGATGGAAGGTCTGTCATGAGTGTCCAAGGCTTAGGATGCAGTCTGTGCTATGCTTCTCTGCTGTATGGACCATATGCATCAAATCAATGGGACTGGCTGTAAAGGTGTCTGTACAATAAAGCACAATTAGTGTGCTATTCCTAAGCTCACAATGGTGTGTTGTGTTTCATAGTGACCACCATCACAGTATATGTATGAAGGCCCAGGGCTACATGTTAGTGTGTTGGCTTAGTCAGCGTAGGACATGACCAGGGATGAGAATGGTCAGCAGATGACTACTCAAGTGTATTCATGTCTTTGTAGTGCTCTATGTGGAAACCAAACATCTTCTGTGTTCACTTTTTATTTTTGCTTGTGCTAATTGTAGACAAATTGTGTAACAACAAAAAAAAGTGCCAAATAATTGCATTGACATATGGTTTTGACATCTCTTTTGTCCATATAGGTCAACACCTAGAAGAAGCATAATATTTGGAAAGCCATCACCCAGAATGTGCGGAACATGGAGGTCTATTGTCGGTGCAGCATCCATTGCTGGAAGACGTGGGAGGACTGGAGGTGCTGATACCGCAAGGTCACAAATTTCCAGCTGCGAAATTCCTCCCAATGGGGACAGGCACATGCCGGAAGCTGGCCTGCATACTGGTGATGGCCTATCCAAAACTTGATGGGCAGTTGAAGGTTGAACAGCAGCTACAAGGGGGTGAATCCTGGCCAGAGTTGACCATGCAACACAAAAGGTTGATGAACGGAGTGTTTAAACTTTTCAAACACTCACCCCAGTCACATATCAGGGTTTAATCCATTGTTCCGTTGCTCACCATTTCATCTCAGTTTGGACCCAGCCATATGAAAATCAGTCTTGACCCTGTTTCCCATGGGGACAGTCCAGCCCAAACTGCAAGGCGAGGCCCTCCCTGGACCGGAAACAAGCATCCGAGGACCAGTTTCAGGGTATCAACCTTAATCATCCAGGCTAGCTTGAATCCAGTGGCACAGTGAGCAAGGGACCCACGTGTGGACATACCCTTCACACTTAGGGCAACTTTACCAACACAAAAGGATCATGGACGGAGTGTTGAAACTGTTCAAACACTCACCTCCAGTCACAGATCTGGGTTTAATCCATCATTCTTTTGCTTACCATGCCACCCCAGTTTGGACCCAGCTATATGCAAATCAGTCTTGACCCTGTTCCCCATAGGAACAGTCCACCCAGAACTCCAGGCGAAGCCCTCCCTGGACCGGAAACAAGCATCCGAGGACCGGTTTCAGGGTATCACCCATCATCAGCCAGGATAGCTTGAATCCAGTGGCACAGTGAGCAAGGGACCCATGTCTGGGCATACCCTTCCCACTTAGGCCAACTTCAGCAACACAAAAGAATGATAGATGGAGTGTTTACACTTTTCAAACACTCACCTCCAATCACAGATCTGGGATTAAACCATCATTCTTTGCTCACCATGCCACCCAGGATTTGACCCAGCCATATGCAAATCAGTCTTGACCCTGTTCCCCATGGGAATAGTTGAGCCCGAACTGCCAGGCCGGGTCCTCCCTGGACCAGAAACAAGCATCTTGCAACCGGTTTCAGGGTATCACCCTTCATCAGCCAGGCTAGCTTGAATCTGGTGGCATAGCAAGCACGGGACTCACGTCTGGGCATACCCTTCCCTCTTGGGGCAACAAATGCAAAAACAACAGATGATGGACGGAATGCTGAACAAATCAAACATTCACCCCCAGTCACAGATCTGAGTTTAATCCATCAATTGTTTTTGCTTGTCATGCCATTCCAGTTTGGACCCAGCCATATGCAAATCAGTCTTGACCCTGTTCCCCATGGGAACAGTCCAGCCAAAACTGCCAGGCCAGGTACTCCCTGCACCAGAAACAAGCATTCTGGGACCAGTTTCAGGGTATCACCGTTCATCAGCCAGGCTAGCTTGAATCTGGTGGCATAGCAAGCATGGGACCCACGTCTGGGCATACCCTTCCCACTTGGGGCAACAAATGCAAAAACAACAGGCAATAAACGGAATGCAGAACAAATCAAACATTCACCCCCAGTCACAGATCTGGGTTTAATCCATCAGATTTTTTTTGCCATGCCATTTCAGTCTGTATTCTGAAGACATCTCTCCCTGACATCAATGTTGTTCCTTTCAATGATACATGTGAGGTCTATCTGAGTGACATTTACACTACTTCCTTGACTCTATTTGGACAGGTGTCACTTTTTGAGCTGTACGTTGCTGAAATGTGTCCATTGTGACATGGGTATCTCCATGTCAACTACTCCAGGATATTTCACTTTTGTATGTGAGATAACTAGATTTCATTGGCATCATCTCAAACTGTTGGTACATCTTGTAGGTGCAAAATAGATGTTTGCATAAACTTGTGTGTGAAATATAGGAAGATTCATTACAAGGGAATAATATTGCTGGCTGAAAGTCAACTACAACCTACTGCCTGTGGCACAGCTGTGAGGACGAAGAGGTCACGTTGTTGTTGTATGGTTATTGTGGTTGTCAGCCCTGCAATTGTATTTGTCTGGTATTCTGATTAGCCTGTGGGTAACTTTGGTAAGTCTAAATGCCATGCATGCATATGCTGTGGCACATGAATGTTCAACTTAGGTAAAAGTTTGTATTTGTCCATCAGGGTTGTGATTGAAGTGTTATAATGTACATGGTATGACCCTATTTCTCATTCTTTTTGCAAAATCAGCACAAGCAGGAGAAGGAGACAGGGAACAGATGAGTGGGGAAGCATCTGGCCTTGGGGCCGCAGGTCAAGATTCCACTCAAACAGAGGGAATCTAGAGGGCAAGGGGAGTGCCACATAGGAGATAGGATCTACATCCTAATCATCTTATTCCTCCTCCAGTGACCACTCCCTACTGGTGGCAGACCCATTAGGGACACCCCCAGTACCATCCTTGTCTGCCACCCCCATTTTATCACTGCCTTTCCGGTCGCTCCCCACCTAGTTGGATGTGCCGTCTCACCCAAAAGGGTGGGTATCTTTGCTGTAAGCACCGCCACCCTAGCCCCTGTTGCCCCTGCTGCCCTCGGTGATGAGGCTATTGACCTCCTGAGAAGCATCTCTGTGGGTCAGACTGCCATTTTGAATGCAATCCAGGAACTGGCAAGTTTGCTGCAAGAGACAAATACAATCCTGGAAGGCATTCATAGTGCAATATCTGGTATACGGAAATCTTTTCAGGCTCTGACCTCCAAACTGACAGCAGCCAATGACCCCCAGCTTCCATCCCCCTCTTTCCAATCCAAATTCCCCTTCCCCTACCTACCCAAAGCACACAAACAGGTCCTCATGCATCCACCCCAGCAGACAACTGTAGATCACACAAACACAAGCACCACAAGACACACCAGCATGCACACAACAACATCCACCCACTGACACAGCAACAGTCACAACTTCACCTGACACCACCACCATGCCCAGCATCACACACACAACATCAAGCATACCTACAGACACAACTGCAACAGTCACTGACACAGCCACCACACCCATCCTACCAATAGACACCACCCCAGCAGCCCCTCAGGTATCCGCCAAAAACACCAGACCCACAGACATCACAAATGTGGACACACCTACATCCACCACATGCACCATACCTGAAGTCAACACTGCAACAGACACTCACCCAACCACCATGGCACTCCAAGCACCTCCACCCCCCAAGCCCAAGACACATAAACACCCTCACTCACCCACCCAAAAGACACCCACCACACCTATGCAGCCTATAACCACTCCCTCAACCTCCAAATCCCGTCCCCCTTCTGATGACAGTCCTCGTGTATGCAAAAAACATTTTTATTTGACTGTAAACTTTACCCTGTTTCCCCATCCTAGACCCAGAAGGACCCCACCCAGCTCCCAGTCCATCCCCTCCACCTCCAAGTCCTCCCCTGCACCCCTGAAAGTAGCCATTCCCCCAAAGAAGCTCACCCCTCCCAAAAAGAAGCCCATCTCTCTCAAGAAGAAGACTACTCCTCCCCAACTCAAGCCCTGCCCCCTCCCAAATCTGATCCCCTACCCCCGGAAAATCCCTGAGGTACCTGCCTGCCCCCTTTATGTCCCTTCCTGTGAAGGTTACATGGCAGTCAGGAGTCAAGTTTGAGCACAAAAGGGTGCGCTCTCCTCCTGATGGAAGAAACAAAAGTCTTTTGGATTATAGAATATGGGTTATCTCACTTAAATCTGTGGACACTAATCATCCAATCCGAGTTTTTAAAGCATGTGTTTTATTTTTAGGGCCATCAGACTAACATGTGACTTTTAACTTTATTCTATGAATGGACAATCATGCCATTGTGAAAATCAAATATCAGAAGCAGTGTCTTCTGTGTCTGTGCAGGACCCAATCCCTTTGTATAATGATGGAGCAAAACCAGAAAGCAAAGTCTGGACACAGAGGATGGGTGCATGCTAGATGGAGGTGTACCAGCCCAAAACATAAAACTATTGAGTTGCCAAAACATTGAAAGATGAATAGATACACATGCCTCTCATTAGAAACATAAGCACTACACAGCCTGACTAGGTCTGCCAACAGGGCAGAGGCAGGCCACCATTAGCTCATGAGCTGGTCCTCCCCATTCTCAAGGTAAGAGCTTGGTAAACAGTAGCACAATTTCATGAAAAATGAAGCAAGGAAAATACTTTTCCAGACTGCAAGAAGTCATGAAAAAATAGATACGGCAGTATGGGAGTCCTTTCAAACTTTTGCATAAATAGGAGAACAGAGAGATTCTAATTATGAAATTAAAACTATCTCCAGGACTACCGTTGGCCAATGCCTACACTCCCTATGTGGATGGCAGAACCAAAAGCCAAACGCTTGAAGCATAAAAACAAAATAAAAAGGCATAGCTGAAAGCCTCACTCATTCGCACATCATAGCCTGCATGAAAATCATGCGCACTACGAATTGGTGGCCTTTCTGCTCTCTTTTCTTCTCTCTTGTCTTTTCTCAGTCACCTCTCACGGAATCCTCATACATTCAAGGAAGATAGGAGGGTTCAGCACACCTTCTATCCGTATGCTTTCAACAGTCAAAGCAGGTACCACCTATTTAGGAACATTCTAACAGGTTCATAGCCAAACAGCCAGAGTAGGCACTCACAAACACTGATGAGGTGCTTCTTTAAGTGCACTATGCAGACATTTTAAGTGGCTACATTTGTGCCCATTTTGATCATCCCACTTCCTAAATCAAAACAAGCATTTGCAATGCAATAAGTCTCGCATTTCCGAGAGTTAGAGCTCTTGGAGTTGTAAATGTCAAAGTCTTTTATTTAGGTGCTTTGGTTTGTAGTACAGGGAGCATATGTGGTGTGGAGTGGACATTTGTGGTTTGCATTTTAATTGATAGTTGTTGAAATTGTGCAGTGTGGAATTGTGTGGAAAGGAGTGTATTTGTGAAGAACTTTGAGGCAGCAAGAAGCAAATGGGTAATACGTTAATTTTTTCGGAGACAGCAGTGCTTTTGAAATAGTATTTTACTGAGATGTTTAGCACTGAAATCTGAAGTGACACTTTACTATATTTCCATGTTGCATCTTGGGAAATGTATGCCCTGCAATACTACAGAACAATTTAGTAATCTGCCTATAAGAGCAGGGTGCTCCCTGTATCATAAATGCTGTTCACCTGTGATCAAGGCTTGTGTGAAAGCTGAAACACGTTAGGAAAATGAACAGTGCTGACGCTTTTCTGATTTGGAATAAAACTGCCTGATGATTCAGACATCGTGCTTCAGTCAATCTTTTTTTTATTTTTTATATATATATATATATATGTGTGTGTGTGTGTGTGTGTGAGAGAGCTACATAGAATAGATAGAAAGGAAGCTAGAGAGGGATAGGTAGTTTATTTAGGAACTTTTGCAAGCTTCCCTCACACAGAAGGTACAATACAAGCTTTCCACCCACAAAAGGTACAATGCAAGCTTCCCTCACACGGAAGGGACAATGCAAGCTTTCCTCACACGGAAGGTAGAATGCAAGTTTCCCTCACATGGATGGTACAGTGCAAGCTTCCCTCACCGAGAAGGTAGAATGCAAGCTTCCCTCACAAAGAAGGTACCATGTAAGCTTCTCTCACAGAGAAGGTACCATGCAAGCTTCCCTCACACACAGCAGATACAATACAGGCAGCAGCAAAGTATGCTTCCCTCAAGCACAGCAGATACATCACAAGCAACAGTGCAATCTTGCTCACAGAGAAGGAACAATGCAAGCTTCCCTCATCCACAGCAAATACAGTAGAAGCAGCAGCACAAGCTTCACTCACATACTGAGCAGATACAGCACCGGCAGCAGTGGAAGCTTCCCTCACCCACAGCAGATACAGCACAGCAGCAGTGCAAGCTTCCCTCACACACAGAGCACATACAGCACAGGCAGTAACAATGCAAGCTTCCCTCACACACAGCAGATACAACAGATACAACACAGCAGCAGTGCAAGCTTTCCTAACACACAGTGCAGACACAGCATAGCATCAGTGCAAGCTACCCTCACACACAGCAGATATAGCACAGGCAGCATCAGGGCAAGCTTCCCTTAAACACAGCAGATACGGCACAGTAGCAGTGCAAGCTTCCCTCACACACAGCGCAGATACATCAGTGCTCCCTCACAGAGACTGTACAAGCTTTCTTCACACACAGCAAATACAGTACAGACAGCAGTGGTGCATGCTTCCCTCAGAAACAGCAGTTACAAAACAGGCAGCTGATTTGTGTAGTGGGATTATGTGGTTTGGTGTGCTGTGGAATTATGTGGATAGTCATTATGTGGTAATGACTGTACTGGAATTATGTGGAGTGTGATTGTGTGTTATGAATTTGATATAAAATTGAACTGCAGCCGAAGTTGAAGAATTAGGTTTTATTTTTCATCTCCACTACTTCAATGGTCAATCTCCTTCAGACAGCTTATCTAGTCACCTTGCCTCACACAGTCCCTCAGCATTCTAATCTAAACTCCAGTCCCCAACATTCCGAACGTCCCATTGCCAGAAGAGGGGAGAAGAACCTCCCATTTCTAAATAAACATCTCATAGTTCTAGTCAACTGTTACTTTTACTATTATATTACTTTTACTTATAACCTCCTATGAATTATTTCTTACAATCTACGCTTTAAGAAATGTCCTACATTTTGTACATTTGTGAAGTATATTACAACACATCTTCCACCTTAACAAAATAACAACAAGAAATATAAAACTAAGAAACATTACACACACCACATTGTAGGAGCAACAACAAAAATAAACAAAAATTTTTTTTTAATAAAAAATGTGAACATATAAAATTTACAACCTGCATCAGCAATTGCAAACTGAACATAAATTGTTCAAGGATATACACTTCGTAGTT
Source organism: Pleurodeles waltl (assembly GCF_031143425.1). Classification (NCBI taxonomy): domain Eukaryota; kingdom Metazoa; phylum Chordata; class Amphibia; order Caudata; family Salamandridae; genus Pleurodeles; species Pleurodeles waltl. The sequence goes on from NC_090439.1 coordinate 654,718,442, forward strand.
CCTATAGGATAATGATCCTTCCCTGGTATTACAGTACAGTGATCAAGTGGTGACGACATAGTCCTTATGCCATGCTGGAGGTTCGACTTGCCGGAGACTTCTTCTCCCTTGGAATTTGTGCAGTGAGGAGTCCTCTTCGCATATGGGATCCAATACAATGTTATCCCTGTCCTTTTCATTGACTATTAGATTTTTGACAAGTCTGATCCATGCTCCAACACTGACCATTCTCCAAGACCACTACATTTTTCTTTACTTTAATAATGCGCAAAGGACCTATGAACTTGGTGTCTTTTATGCCTGGGTATGTTCCACTTCCTGGTTTCTTTACATATACCTGGTCACTTACATTCCACTGTTGTTTTTTAGTTCCCTGTTTGAAATCATACCTGCTTTTATACTTGTCTTGGTGTTTGGAAATTCTGGCTTTGCTAAGGGGAATGGAATATTCGCTTTTCTCTCCTCCCCCTAACCAGAAAGGAAAAAAATTGGTGCATGGTTTCCTGCCCTTTAAGTTGAAAAAGGTGATACTTTAGTGATCAAGTTAGGAGTAGTATGATATGCCCATAACATATCCCTGACTACATTTTCTACATTTAAGTGATTAATGCTGGCTAACTGAATACATTCTTTCAGCATTCTTTCAGCGATTGGCCCTTTCAGCTAAACCATTAGCTCTGGGGCAATATAGAGCAGTAGTAAAATGTTCTACACCCATAGAGTTTAAGAAAGACTTCATCCTTAGGGAGGTTAGTTGAATTCCATTATCCGTAATGAGAGTTTCTGGAATACCTTCAATAGCAAAGGTATCCTTAAGGAAATTAACTACCGAGTCAGTAGTTATTTGATTAACGAACTTGGTGGTAATCCAATGAGAATGATAGTCTACTAAGACTAAAGCAAACCTTCTTGTTACCCCTGTGAAGTTGTTTGGACCAATAATGTCGAAAGCTAGCTTTATCCAAGGTTTATTGGGTACTTCAACAGGAGATATAGGGGTTTTATGAACAATTTTACTTTTGTCGCTTAGTGCACAAATGGAGCAATCTTTAACCTCCTGTTCAACCATTGAATCCATGTTCAGAAACCAAAACCTTTCTCTTACTCTGGACTTGGTGAGACTGCGGCCCAAGTGGCCCTCATGTGCCAGGTTAATGATTATGCGTTTTAGACTATGAGGCGTAATAATATTTATCGTTTCTGAGTACAAAATTACCACTCACATTGATCTCATACCTCACCTCCCAATAACTGCTAATAGTTTCTTCAAGATTTTTCTTAGACGGACGCCACCCTTCCTTTGCTCTGCTTATGAATAAAGCTAATGCTTCGTCTAGTTGGGATGCAGACATCCATTCTTCCTCACTGATCGAAGGAATGTTGACTGTCATTATGGGGTGCTCATCAATTTGGAAGTCTTCTGTGATATCTAATGGAACTCTGGATAAGAAATCAGCTGCTGTGTTCTTGTTTCCCGGTAGGTATTCAACTTTGAAATAAAAGTTTTCTAGCCCTAGTATCCATCTAGCGATACAGGGCCTGCTATTGTAAGACCCTTTTGTGGAGAAAACATAAACCAAAGGTTTATGATCCATCCACAGGTCAAATTATATGCCCCATAAGAACAATTTAAAGTGTTTTACTGCCCAGTAACACGCCAATGCCTCCCTTTCAATCACCGAATAATTAGCTTCCGCTTTACTTAAAGTTCTGGAAGCAAAAGCCACAATTTTCTCACTTCCATCTACTATCTGTGATAGTGTTGCACCCAAACCCCGATTACTAGCGTCTGTGGTAAGAATAGTCTTCCTTTTGTGGTCAAAATTGCACAAGTACGGTGCTGACACAATAGCCGTTTTAATTTAATTAAAAGCATGGTCATGATGTTCTGACAATTTGTAGGGTACGTGATTCTTCAGCAATTCCCTGAGAACATGTGATATTGAAGAAAAGTTTTTGACGTACTTTGCCATGTATTCAGCTAGACCCAGGAATGATTTTAATTCATCTTTATTCTTTGGGGCTTCTGCATTCTTTACCGCATTTACAAGCAAGGTTTTAGGTTGGAACCCATCTTTAGAGATGATGTGCCCTAGATATTCTACTGACTTAACCCCCATGCAACATTTATCTTGCTTTAATGTGAGTCCAGCTGATTTCAGTTTGTTAAGAACACATCTCAGATTTTTGTCATGCTCCTCCTCTGTGGCTCCATAAATTAAGATGTCATCCTGGAAACAGAGTGTTTTACTAGCACCATCAAGAATATGTTGCATGATTTTTTGGAAGACAGCGGCTGCTGAGGCCAGCCCGAAGGGCATTCTATTGAACATGAATGAGCCCAGAGGAGTGGTAAAAGCTGTAAGTGGCTTAGATTCAGGATGCAATTCTACCTGATGATATGCACTTGATAGATCAAGTACCGAGAAGTATGCAGCCTCACCCATTGTGCTTAATAACTCATTTATTCTGGGCAAAGGGTGTCTTTCGACCCAGATGTTTTTATTGAGGTCCCTTAAGTCCACACAGATTCTAATATTATTACTACTATTTTTTTTAGCAACAAGTATGGGGGCCAACCATTCGGAACATTCAATTGGCTGTATGAGTCCTAGATTTTCTAGTCTTTCAAGTTCCTTCTTGACTGCATCTATAAGCAAATGTGGAATGGGTCTAGTTTTGTGTACTACTGCTTGGGCTCTTGGTTTGAGTTTGATCTTATGTTGAATTTTTTTTAACAAGCCTAGTTTGTCACAAAAAGTTTCAGGAAATTCTTTGACAATATGATCACCTGCATTAGATGTATCAACACTTAACACTTGTTCTGGATCATTAGGGTCTAACTTTATTCCCAGCTCTTTTTGGTGCTGCCATCCCAGCAGACTTGACCCTTCCTCCACTACGTATACCTTTCCTACTGTGGAACGGCCCTTAAATGAAATCATAGCTATGAACATGCCTTTAAGATGGATAGGATCTTTAGTGTACCCTTTATGATTAACGTCTGGTTTTCCTAACTTAACTTCTTTGTCGTTTTCCACCATACTGAAATCTTTAGCATTTATTATAGTAAATGGCGAGCAAGAATATGCATATACCCTTGTCATTTTGTTATTTATAGAAATAGTGCACTCCGGGTATGGCGATATATGAACACCTTCTGCTTTAACTTGAAGTACTATTTTCTTGACCAATTGGGAATTGTCCTCCGACCTCTTATTGTCAGATTCTTTTCTGCTCTCACCATGTTCTTGCACACTCTAGCAAAGTGGCCTTTTTTGTTGCATTTTCTGCAGACTGCTGATTTAGCTTGACATAAATTTGAATTGGCTAGATGATTTGAACTTCCACAACGGTAGCATGACAAACACTCCCTAGAACTAAACTGTTTTTGGACCAGCTTATTACCAGTTTTTATCTTTAGAATTGTTTCATCACCTATGTTATCAATTACCTCATTTATTTGCTCATTTGCAGGTGAGGACCTTATCTCTTGTAGGCAAATAGCAGTATGTTCGATAGATTTAGCTATTTCAATCGCTTCCTGTAAATTGGGTTGCCTCTGTATCAATTTTTCTTGAATCTTAATGTTATTCGTGCATCGAACCAATTGGTCCCGAATGAGAGAATCACAAAGGTCCCCAAAATCACATAATGAACTTAGCCCCCTTAACGCAGCAATGTAATTGGTCACACTTTCCTGTTTTCCCTGACTGCGAGAGAAAAATGTATGTCGTTCCAGCACTACGTTTAACCTATCACCAAATTGTTTTTCTAGCTTTAGATATGTGGTGACATATTCATCTTGTGCTTGACCTTCAGGCACATAGGACTCGGGAAGAGATTTGTATATTTTCCTGCCATGTGTTCCTAGATTACGTAGCAATATATGTTATTTCCTAACTGGATTGAATTTATCCCCCCCATAGCAATCAAGTATGATTCAAAAAATGTTATCCACTCCTTCCATGGAACATTTTTTAAACAGAAATAGGTTGAGACATGCCAGCAGCCGCCATGGTTATTATTAGATATACGTCACTATAAGTTACTTACAATAAAATTTTACAACTTTGTTATGCACAGGTACTTACTTTGTTTTTCACAAAAAAAACCCGTTTAATTACACAATATGACAAAATGAAATATATATTAAGTATAGGCTGTGCCTGTTAGCGTAAGAATATGTCTTGTTTGATGCTAAATGCGTTGGCAGGCATTGAAAGTAGCTTTCTGAGCTGTGGCTGTCGGTGTTTTAACTCCATGTAATTACTTGCTAGCGTGAGAATATGTTTGATTTGAGGTTAAATGCGTTGCCAGGCGTTGAAAGTGGGTTTCTGAGCTGTGCCTGTCAGCGTTTTAATTCGGTGTAGATGATGTATAGTGCACACACAAGAGTATTCGCGTAGATGTGCCAAACGTTCCTACAGACGCGCTGGAGTCACGTTCAGAATGCTGAGGAGAATGCTGTGCCTGTCAGCGCACGTTGACAGACATTCCTCGGGCAGGGAGGGCACGGTACTTCGAACGCGCCGAGGCCACGATGTGACAGCTGCGCTGGAGTTGCGTTCAGAATGCTGAGGAGAATGCTGTGCCTGCCAGCGCACGTTGACAGACATTCCTCGGGCAGGGAGGGCGCGGTACTTTGAATGTGCCGAGTCCACGATCTGACAGCTGAGAGGGCTGTGATCGGAGGACTCAGCACTTACACAATTACTGTGCCTGTCAGCAAAGGGCGCGGTACTTTAGCTCGTACTTCAGATGCGCCGAGGCAGCTGAGAGGGCTGAGATCAGAGGACTAAGCACCTTCACACAGCGCCTGCTGCGCCTGTCAGCGATAGTTGACAGGCGTTTACAGTTACTTAAATAAGTTTGTTGCAACACGCCAACTGTAAAATTGCTCTTCCAAACAGTGTGAAGGTTATAAATGATTTTCTTCTGCGCGGACCGTCTGAAAGTCGGACAACCGTGCCTGACAGCGATTAGGGTGGCAGGCACTGGTAATTATGGCTCTGGAATTAGAAAGTCCAGAAGACTTCTTAATCCTTGAACATTGAGTCAGCGCAGAAGAGCAATTATTTTTTTTTGTTTAAGGCATACAAAACGTTCAGGCCCGTATTTATACTTTTTTTAGCGCCGCATTTGCGCCGCTTTTTTACGCAAAACGGTGCAAACCTACAAAATACAATGGCATTTTGCAAGTTTGCGCCGTTTTTGCGTCAAAAAACTACGCAAATGCGGCGCAAAAAAAGTATAAATACGGGCTTCAGTTTGAAACTCACAGGCTTCTTGGCATAGCTGGACTGGACCAATTGAAGAAGTACCTTCCAAGGGGTGGAGATGGAGGTGCCCCCTTACCCACCAACTCGTCGCCAGTGATATAAAGATGGAACTGCAGTCGAAGTTGAAGAATTAGACTTTATTTTTCATCTCCACTACTTCAATGGTCAATCTCCTTCAGACAGCTTATCTAGTCACCTTGCCTCACACAGTTCCTCAGCATTCTAATCTGAACTCCAGTCCCCAACATTCCGAACATCCCATTGCCAGAAGAGGGGAGAGGAACCTACCATTTCTAAATAAACATCTCTTAGTTCTAGTCAACTGTTACTTTTGCTAACTATTATATTACTTTTACTTATAACCTCCTATGAATTATTTCTCACAATCTATGCTTTAAGAAATGTCCTACATTTTGTACATTTGTGAACTATATTACAACAGAATTGCAATTATGTGTAATGGTATTTTGTGTTGTGGAGTGGCATGTAGTGGAGTTTAATTATGTGGTGTGCTGTTGAATTTTGTGGTCTGGTGTTTATTATATGTTGTGAAATGGACGTATGTGGTGTGTAGTGGAATTGTGTTGTGGAGTGGAATTATGTGGTTTGTTGTGGAGTTATGTAGTGTGGAATGGTTTTGTGTGGAGTTGAATAGTTATACATAGAACGGTATGGCATTGAGTGAAATTATGTTGAGTGGGATTATGTGGCATAGTTGGAGAGTGTTTATGTAGATTGTTGTTGTGTTGCATAGAGGGGATTTTGTGGGTAAAAATAGGAAACAAGAGTGAGAGAAAGAGAAACAAGAAGGAGACAATATGGGGGAGAAAGAAGAGAGGAATGATGGAGAAAGAGAAACGAGAAGGAGAGAAAGAGCAATAGGGTGGAAAGTGAAATGATACTGAGAGAGAATGGAAAGAAAGAAATGAGTACCTGAAGCATGTCTATCATCACTGGGCTTGTGAAATAGAATGGTGCACGTTAGTAGCCTTCATGCGCACATGCTTCCAAAGATTAAGAACTAAATTGTGCTTTACATTTCTCATGGGCCCTAAAATGCACGAGCCCAAATGCTTAGGCATCTGGGTTCGAAAACAGAAGGACGGTGGGCACTACATATATTAAAATGGGACAAAAAAGTTAGCAGCTGACAAGACATGGCTGGAATGTAAATGACGTCCCGAAATGTATGCAAATGATCTTGTCTTTAGAAATAGCCATCACATGTACATTAAGAGCGGTAGGGGTGCTTACTGAAAATCCATCTATCTCCATTTCTTCTCTGAACGACAGTACACACAATCTGATGAAAAACATTACGTTCATGCCATCGCAGCAAACCACTCCTCTCCACTGGAGTCACCCCCTCTCTCTTAATGGGTACATCTTGGCTTTAGACTGACACTGATTGCTTTTTCTACTTCAAACCATACATTCCTTGTAAGAGTTCATTTTTAAGTTTTTGAGAGAGGAAATTTGCTTTAAGTCGGGGGGGGAGGTGCTTCAAGAGCAACTCATGCATAGCTCAAAAGTATATATATATATATATATATATATATATATATATATATATATATGTATATATATATATATATATATATATGAAATAAAAGAGGTCTCCAAGATCATACTGTCCGACTGAGACAAAGGTGGGGGATGGTACTGGTGTGAAGCTAACTTTGCCTTTGAGAGTCAGAAGGTTGGAGGTGAGCAGGTCAGGGCAGATGAGTTGCCAGAAAGATTACAGTGGGGGCAGCTAAATTTGGATATGGGCCCAGGGCCGTAATGTAATTAAAACATGGAACAACCTCTATTGACTCTTGCCGGTGTGAATGAAAGATATCAATGGAGGGCAGCATGTGTTACTGAGCTGTCCAATTACTTAAACAGTGTGCTACAAATACGGCTGTGATGCGGGACGGGTTCAAAAGAACCACATAGCTACAGTGTTCAAAATTGGGCCCAAACGTGCACCTGTTTTCACACCTTCGCACATGCATGACACCTATCTTGAGGGTGCCTTGATAGTCTTTTTGACGTCATACCCAGATTTTAGGTGTGACAACAATGTTCGATATTTAAAAATAGTGAGTTGCAAATAATTCCAACAGCAAACTGTCCCATTCTCAAAGAGAAGCTAAGAGTACATTAAGAGTGAGAGTAAAGGTGGAGACAGAGGATAGGAGGCTGGTGGGCCACTTCTGCAGTCACCTTTTCCTGACCCCCTGTACATGAGAGTGTGTCCAACATCCCAGGATGCATGCCCCCAGCTCATGACCTCGCTGCCCGTTCTCTAGATCTCTTCAACCTGTCTAGTGTTGGTAGATTTCAGTATACAGTCACTGCCTTAGAGACTTAAACCATTACTGCACCCAAGCATTGTGAAAGACACCATTGCTAACTGGCCTCATGTCACAAAGTTGATCTTTTGGATTTTCAACCAACAGCCCTAAGCGCAGGAGGTTGAGGGCGGTTTCACAGGCATATACTGGCCAACAGTAAAGGGAAACTACACGTCCCAGAATGCAGCGTCTTTGGTTGAAAATACAGAACTAGCTGAAAGATGCTATGGTGACATGGGATAATAGACAACAAGGGTAGTGTAATAAAAAATAAATAAGCCATAGGGAGAAAATGTACACCAAAAATAAAGCTGGAATACCCTGAAAGCGGTTGCTGTAACTTAATGCGGCAAAGGCATGAGAGTTTAACACAGGATGAAAGTAAGTGGGAGCTGGCATTCAACGAGGACCAGCAGTGAGATGGTGCAAGAGACAAACACAGCCACCAAACACGAGTAAAAAGGAACACTTACGACACACTGGAGGACCCGTGGCATTGTGTAAGGGCAGCGGCGGCAGCCGCAAATCTCGAGGGGAGGGGTGGCTGGGAGTGGGGATAGGGACAGGGAAAAATTACAAAAAAATAATAATTGCAAAGCAAGCATAATCATGCTGTGTAAAACCTTGAATTCGGCAAGGAGCTCTTGGATAAACAAGAGAAGTAAAATCGTAGTCATTTAAAGTGCTCAATTACTGCCCGGCGTGATCCTGCTGTGCAGGAAATAAAAAGAAAAGGTAGTCCAGAAACCATGTAGAAAACATAGATCCTCGTATGTTTTCAGTAGTTGGGCGGGGGAATCGAGGAGGGCTAAACACTGGAAATGGGATGACCTATGCATGCCTTTCAAAAATGAAATCAAGGGAATTTTAAAAGGCAAGCCCACGAACCAATAAAAATGATGGGATGACACGGGCGTGGGAAAAAAGCCCAAAAGAGACACAACAGGTCGAAAGCGCTTGTGCGCTTGACCTAAAAACGTAATCAATTGTCATAAGGATGGCACAACACAGGAGCCACTCAACATTATAAAAGTACAATTATTAACAGCCATTCATTTTTACCAAGTCAACTTAAGCTTTGTCCCTCTGACAATGAAAACCAATAAAATAATTTCATGCCTCAGTCATAATATAATGCAGACATAAATAAAGCGAAACACCAATTAGCTAATATTAGATTCACATGTATGTCGCACTTTTGTCTCGCTTATAAAAACAGTTTACTGATATCTAGTAGCATAATTATTCACTCTGTTGTGTACATACAAGTGACCAAACTTTGCCATTCACAGCACACGCCTTGGGACCTTCTTATCTAGATCATACCTATTTTTGTGTGCAGATATGAAATGCACGCACAGGAGCGAGCCTATCCTAGCTTTGAACTTAATAACATCATTTGTATTTCAAACTAACATTTTAATGGATATGCCCCTGGGGCCTCCCACAGAATGGAACCTGTTAAAGACATCAATTAAAATTCAAAGAACCCCACAACTTCCACCTCACAGAGGGGGATGGGAACAAAACAAAACCTTTGCACAGTGACATTTATTCTGTAAATGAAAGCTCTCTTCCAATATTAATCGTCTTAAACTATTAGTGTAGTGCGACAGAGCAGGTGGGAAAAGAATTGTCAAAGAAGACAAGTGAAAATAATTTTTGTAAGGTTTCGAAATCAAGTCTAACTTCATTTGCCGTCTTCTTCTCGTGCTGCCTTTATATATGTCAACTTCAAGCTTGTTTCGGTGTTTGAAGCAGCACTAAGTATGTACGTCAGTATTTCAAATCTTCTAACCTACATTTACATAGACAAAGGAAAGGGTAAAGGGCAAATGATAGTTTCGATAGAACAAAATGTTGTTTAAGCTTCAAAGAGCGAAAGCACTTACTTTTACAGTTTTGCATTAGCAACATTTCCATTCACTTTATTCAATGAATCATATCTGTGTGCCTTGCTTTAATAGCGTTCAAGGCAGTTGCCAAGTTACTTCAAATTCATAGGATTTATTTTGACTGGAGGGTAACATCATTTCGATTTTAATTATGGGTCATATTCATTCCTGCCACTCATAACACTATGCTGCAATTTACTTTTTAAAAACGCAGGAACTGCAATTTTTCACACGGAGACCAACTAAAATGCTGTATTCTGATAGGGCTTTTCTCAGCAACGTGTATGTGTTTTAAATTGGTCCTTCACTTCAAACCTTTTTATAATTTCTACGCAGTTGATGCTTGTGTTAGTGAACTTTAATTTATTCCACAGCAGTCACACAATCATCTCACCATGCACGTTTTTTGAGTATTGTTTGATGGTGTTTTATGATGGTGTGTTAACCCAGTACTAAGTATTACCTCTAATACGCCGAAAAATGCTTGCAGCATACGTTACTATTACGACTTCAGTGGCTTTCAGTTTCAGTTTGACTTTAATATAGCATTTGTCTATACCAGTCTTAACTTACACAGATAAACATTGAGCTGACTCAATTTAAAAAGATACACCATTTGAAGTATAGATCAGAATATCAGTGGTCCATGAATGGGGAACTCTTCCCTTACAAGATATCCAATTCACTCTTCTCCATGTAAATTATGTTAAATGAACACACTTATAAAATAATAATTTGCATATTTGATCCTCTTCTCAAACTGGTTTCATTCACTTAGTAATTCAGCATCTGCTTGACTTAGGATCATAATGTCTCTCACAATAGAATTTTCCTGAGTGGTATGTCAGTGATAGTGATGTAAGTCATGATTGCATGCTGATATGTCTTTTTTGCCATTCAAACACTCAGGACCCTATTTGCAAGTCCCTGTGGCGCAGGGCAGCACAGCAAGTGACTTGCTGCGCTGCCGTGCACCTCTGGGAAAGAGCAGAAATGTGCTGCATATACAACATACAGCACATTTCTGTTCTCTCTTCCAGCTCTGGCACAGAAATTGCTGCAATGCGCCAGTGCTGGCACCCTTGCACTATAGAATAAGGGTGCCAACATTGTGGGGATGAATGTTTTTGTGCAGGAAGGGACACCTTCCTGCACAAAAACAATCAATAGGGGTGTTTTCTGCCTTCTAGAAAGAGGACAAAACGGTGAGAAATAAAAACATTCTCCCCATCGCTTCAGTCTTACACCACGTCTGGGGCACAACTCCAGCCAATGTGAAGCGTGTGAATATAAAGAAAGCTTCATGGAAAAGTCTATGCATCATTGGTCAAGAAACTAAGACCTAGATCCTACAAAGAGGTACTGCACTGCCACACAAAATAAAGTTATAGAATATGTGGAGTGATTCAACCAGATTTACAAAGCGCAGTTCTTGACAGTTATCAGATACCAAATAGCACTGCAAGACAGAGATCAACCAGGTATAAAACAATACAAATTGAAGTGTGACAAAAATAAAATACATAACTTACCAAGTCTGATAGACAGAGTCATCATACCCAAGTTGACAGGAGCCCCAAGGGAAGTGCTCGGGATTGTGTTAAAGGATCGGTCCATATTTACAGTGGCCAGAAACTTGCCAAAAGGCTACTCTGCCAATGGAGCCTATCAAGGACGAACCCAAGACTGTCCCATCGCAGGGGCATGAATGGAACTGATCCTGGTTTTCAGTAGGAGAAGCCGGGGAAAGCTCCAATCCCAATATCAGTAAATTCCACAATGGTCTATAATGCTGCTGCCTTCCTCAAACCACCTTTCAACGCTGCCAAAAGCGATATATTGGTGATAGATAGACTACATGGATAAAGACATTTGAAGGGTTCATAGATGCATTTGGAGAGACAGATAAAATAAATATTCTCAAATATCTCAAAAACCTTACTGGTGATGGTGTGAAAGAAGTCATAAAAAATGTCAAGAACTGATGAAGAAGTCACATATCAGCAGATTAAGAATGTGTTGAATCTCTAGTTTAACCCAGTATTAAAAGTTGACTATGAATGATATGTTTTCAGTCAAGAAGGTCACAGAGTTGATGAAACAATCAATTAATTTGTGGAAAGACTCAACACATTCCTCAAACACATTTTGTTCACCTTCTCGACCAAACCAGTGATTTGGGGATGATACAATGAACTTTTTAAATGCTTAACACCACTTGTTTATAGAAAATGTTCAATTTCACTGGATATGAATTAGACACCATTGTCTGACAATAATGTGGCAGGAAACCTTTCTTTGAAAAAGACTTCTTTTTGAAAATCACAGCCTTTAAGGTGACCTCACTTATAAATTTCACTTCAGGCCACTTACTGTAGTAATCCATCATCACTAGTGAAAACCGTGAAGTGCTGGCTAAAGAGTTGAGCCGACCAACAATGTCTGTGCCAACTTTCTCCCGTGGCCCTGTGGACAATCCTATAGGATACAGCGGTGGAGTTCTTACTTTTATGGAGTTATCACAACTTGAACCCATGACACACTCTTTAACTACTTAATCAATCTCTCTATCCATTGAAGACCACCAATAGGACATCCCTATATGTATTTTGGTCATTGTACCTCAGAAATGTCCATCATGAGCTGACATTATAATCGTGTTCCTTAAAGTAATTGGTGGTACAAACTTGCCTGCGCTTAGTAGCAATTCATCAGCAATCTTGACAAACATATTGAGATCAAAATCAACATTTCTTTTTTTTTGGGCCAGCCTGATTCTACATAATTCATTACTAACTTCAGTGTTACATCTTCTTCCATTCCTTTAAGCAAATCTAGCTCTGTAAATGCACCTAGCTGTGGCAAGTCCACAGTAGCAACAATACAGATTTCATTTCACTACGTTGTTCAACAACCCCAGATGAGCCGGAAGGATAATCCTTATATCCACCTTTCCTACCTGGAATGTATTTGGATGCAAATTCAAATTGTAACAGCTTTGTTGATAATCCAGCAATGTGCAGAGTAACACTCTTGACATTCCGTCCATGCAGAATATAAACCAAGAGTTTGTGATCGGTCTGAAACACAAAACGTTTGCTCCAAACATAATTCTGAAATTTAATAACTGCCGACCAGCAGGCCAAACACTCTCTTTTAATTACAGAGTACTGTTTCTCAGCATCTTTTAACACACAGGATGCATATCTAATGGCTTGAACCTGAGAATTCTTTACCTAATTTAGGACTATTCCCAAGCCAACATTCCTAGCATCAATGGTTAAAATACACTGGAGATCATGATCATAATTCTTCAACAGTTTAGTGAAGGTTAACTGCCCTTCTATCTATTGGAACACCATCTGGCACTCTGCACTCCATTCAAACCAAACTACTCTTTTCAACATATGTGACAATGGTCTCAGTTTCATTGCATAGTCTTGTATAAATCTTGAATTAAACTCACACAAAGAAATGACTTAAAACCAGCTTTGTCCAGGGGTGGTTTTGTTGTAGTTGGACTCTTGCTCTAGGCAAGACTGCTGGTTTAAGGATGACAGTACTTATATTTGTAAGTGACTATGCCTATCCTACAACAATTCGCAACTGTAGTCCCAACCCTTCAGGCTCACTAGCAGTACCTCACCGAAAACCCAAACAGTTCAAGGTGATTTGCGGCAGCCTTTACGCATGGACTTGAGAGTCTGACATCTCAGGGAATATTGTGGTTAAACTGAGATCACCCCTTTCTCACAGATACCTTATGTCTCGACCAAACACAGGCAATAACGAAGTTTCAGTAATGTTTCAATAGTTTTTATTTAATACAATCAGCGGTAAATCACATGGGCTGCAATAATTAGGATAATGAACAGTGCAAGAGACAGAATTGAAAAAACAAGAGTCATGATTATAAAGACCCCCACCATCTTGCAGTAACATGGAAAGACATAGAGTGTATAATATGTCCTGTTTCTCTATTCTAATAGACCTAACCCTCTACCTAAAGGAGAGCTGGGTGTGTTAAACCTAATCTGCCAATGCCATGTCCCTAAGAAGAGACCCAACCCTTGTTAACTTGGAACAAGGTCTCTAGCTCAGACTCCGTAAGAACACGAAGTCCCGGTCAGCGTCAAGGCGACGTGCAGCATTTGTTCATCTTTGTCACTTGATTTGACGCCTTCACGCAGTGGCACTGATAATATAAACCTACACAAATGGCCTAACTATAAACATGGCAGCCATCTTAGAAGAATTAATTAAATAAATGGGCTAAGACAGAGCAAGGTAAGTAGGTTAAAAGCCACTAGGTGACGGAGACACAAGTCTGCAAGCCAAAGGCTAAGCTAACTCCTGTTATCCCATTAAAACAAACTAGGATTCACTACAGTTTGGTTTGTGTGATAATCTCAACCAAACTCTGTCTATGAGAAAATTACATTTGTCCCTTCTGAGTACAACCGCCTGGGCTTGAAATCTTTTCAACACTTCATCTAAAACTTTGTCATGGGTTTGTCTGTCAAAAGTGTGAATCAATACATCATCTTGGTAGGCCATGTACTCCTGAGAATGTTGGTAATCACCCTCTGAAAAACTGAGGCTGCAGAGCCTAATCCAGATGGCATTCAGCAGTATTGAAATGTCCCATAAGGGAAAACAAAAGTTGTTAGGTATCTTGAATTAATTCCATCTGTTGGCAGGTTGAAGCCAGATCAAGTTTAATAAAAACTTTACCTCGTTAAACCCAGCGAGGAATTCAAAAATGTTAGGTAAAGGATATGAATGAATCCAAATTACCTTGTTAAGGCAACAAAGGTCAGCACAAATCCTTAATTCCCCATTCAACTTGCGATCAGCCACCAAAGGTGATATCCACAATGAGGATCAATTATGTCCCTCTTGCACAACATATCCAACTTTTTTTCAAGATCTTTGCATATGCTAAATGGCACATTTCTGAGCTCATGTTTAACTCGTCTTGCCCCTCCCTTCACAATAATCTTGTGTTGAAAATGTTTAACTTTGCCTCATTCACCTGAAAACACAGTTGGGTATTTGTTCATGATTCCTTCCAGATCATCATCATCCATATTGGCAATCACCTGTTCATTGATACTTGGTTTAAGGATCATGCCAAAAAGACCTTGATGGAACCAACCTAAAATGTGTTGTTCCTTTTGGGCTACATATATTTCAACCGCAACCTTACAACCTTTAAACTCAAGAATGTCACCAATGTAACCACACAAGCCAATGATACATCCCTAATATGACACATCCTTACAATCTGAAGTCATCAGAGTTCTGTTAAGCCATACTTTATCATACATCTCTTGCATAATCATTGTTATGCACACACCTGAATCCACCAATAACTTCATCACCCACCATAATCTTATGTAGAGAACAATACACTTACTAGGATCACAAAGTTTAGTATCACCAATTTTTGCTATAAGAACAATGTCTCTCACATCTCTCCCAATGCATTTCTCATCATCCATTATGCTTTCAACAGAAACCCACTTAAATGATGATGAACCTTGGATTGTTTGTCCCTGACAGACTTTCTCGAAATGCCCCCATTTATTGCATTGCCTCAAAATAATGTTCTTGGCTGGACATTGCCTCTCGCCTTTGATATGCAGGCTATCCCCCACAACAAAAACAAACACCTGGTTCTAAAAAGAAAAGGCTTAGATCTATCAATACATTTCCTATCCTTCTGAACTTTAATCATACTAATGTTTACTGCTGCTACAGGGTCAGAGCATTTGGATTCCAATTCTTTGGCAGAAATGAGAGAGTTCCAATACTTTTTGCCATTTTTATAGTTACTTCTAGGGAGGGATTCCCCCTAGGCAAAACTTTTGCTTTATAGATTCAACATTGCAATGACCAATAAACTGATCCCTCAGATGCTGGCTTAAAATTATTCAAATTGACACTCAGCTACCAATTTCCTCAAGGCTGTTATGTATGTGTCCATGTCTTCACCCCTCTTCAACAATTTGTGCCTCACCACCAACATACTATGTTGAACATCAAATCTGGTTTGTAGTTATTTAAAATAATTTCCTGCCATTCATTTAGTTATTCCTCACCTTCAACATCTTCTAGATCATGTAAGTGTTTGAGTATGGCTCAGTATTCCAAACCTAACAAGTGCAATAAAAGATACCTTTTCCACTCTGACTAGAAATGTGGTGCTCCTATGACACCTGTGTATGTCTCTAAGGCTCCAAACCATTGTTTCACCAGGTGTTTGGAAAAATGAAAAAAGGCTTGCACATTCAGCTTTTTTCTTCCTCTCTGGGGTTTTCCTTTCTCAGAATACCAAGACTCTCACACAGAAATCACTAACTACCTTAGTAAAGGCTACAGGTCATAGATCATTTTTACTCTGGTTTAAAAATTCTTCCTTACTTCATTCAGTATATATGTATATTTCTTTTACAAACCTAAAACCCTGACTTTCTGATAGATTTCACTTTAATATAAATGTTTCTCTATAGTCACAATATAATGTACACATCACCGTGTGCACGATTATTTAAGAAATATATAAATTATGTATTTTGTTTTGTACATACAAATTATCTGTGCGTATCAGTGTGTATACAAATGCCACACACATAAAAAGCAAGCATTGTTTGAAAGTCTTCCTAAGCATTATCCTGTGGAAACAAAAGATGTAAAGGTATTTTAACAATTCTATGCACATCAGCGCTGAAGACTGATGATAAATCTTTGAGATTAATGACCAATTGCATAAATAAATTGAACACATCAGCGTTGAAGAAATTGACACACGTTATCAATGGTGTGCCAAATACTACCACACAGTGCTCACTGTATTATCTGTAAAAATGGCCACCTCACATTTTGCTACACAACCTCACACTACACGCAAGGCTATGTGTTCTAGTTTTTCTAATGAGAGGGGAAAAAATGGTTGCCTCACATTTCTCTGTGCACCTTCTATGATGTAGAGTGCGCTGACCTAAAGGATTTTACATGATTGGCGCATTCAACTTGAGCCAGTGCAATTCACACAGAGTGAAATGTTTCAAACAACCCAGCGGATATGCCGAGTAGCTTGAGTGCTAATTATTTCCCCTCCCCGTAGTCCTACCAACAAAGAGGTTGGCTCGCTATTTTACAGTTAGTGGGCGGAAGAAACTCCATTCTCATTCACTCTCATCTTGTGTGTCGCCTTCAATCAATACGAACCAACGGTAGCATTAGTAATAAATGGTGTGTCACGAACCGATATCTGCAATGTCAGGGTCCGTGTGAGCAGCTCGCCACTCACTCATACAA
Source organism: Pleurodeles waltl (assembly GCF_031143425.1). Lineage (NCBI taxonomy): Eukaryota > Metazoa > Chordata > Amphibia > Caudata > Salamandridae > Pleurodeles > Pleurodeles waltl. The sequence continues at coordinate 654,735,284 of NC_090439.1, forward strand.
AAAAATATGCCGAACTCCACAGCAAAGAAAACCACAGACATGTAAATAATAATTTTTTACTCAAGATACAGCAAATGAGCTGCTCTTCCACATTGATCTCCAGTCAACTGACTTTTTTTACACATCACCGTTCTGTGTGGAACCATTGCATAACAATGCCAACATTCCACAAGCTTGTGCAGGATATTCTAAGACTTGTACTTGAACACTATATAGTCTATGAAAGTTTTAAAAAAAACGCATATTAATGAGGATGTCCGTCATGTTTCTTAGAGACATACACAAGTTGCTTTTCATTTACAAGAAGTTGTTGAAAAAGAACTTGAATCATTACTTAAGCATCACATTATTGAACATTCCGCTGATCCAAAGCCATGGGTTTTGCCCATAGTAATAGTTCCATGAATGAGCTGTGCACATATGTATTGACATGTGCCAGGCGAACAGTGCAACTGAACGAGAGCAACATCAAAGGCTGCACATTCCAGACATGATCATGCAATTGAATGGTGCCAAAATCTTCTCTCGACTAGATTTTGATAAGGTTATCATCAGTTACAATGAGAGGAAAGCTGCAGATATATCACAACCTTTGCTACACATAATGGTTTGTTTAGATACAAGAGACTTAGGTGGTCATTATGATCATGGCGGTAAACACTGCACCTCCGGCGGTGGTAGTAACTACCGGCAACAGGCAAATACTGCCAAATAATGAAGCATGTGAAAAACAAGTAGCAGTCCATCGACACAGTGTCATCTTTGTAGTCCCGACAAGGGACCAAACCACCATCAGTTCTGGGGAGGAAACCACCAACACACAAAGTGTGGTGGAAACCAACAATATAAACGGAAACACTCACCGAAGGCACACAGAAAACGCCAACGCAGACATGGAGAGAGAGTTGGAAATAATCCCAGTGCTGCTCCTTGCCATATTCCTCCAGGACCGTGACCGACGACGAAGACGACGACGGTAAGAAATGCAGCCCAGTACACATGGGAAGAAAGGGCACACACACCCACCCCACCAACCCTGCAACACACACCCAACCCCACCCACCATCCCAAGCCAAACATACCATAACAAAATGTACTTACCAGACACAAGCCAACAAAGACCTGCACCAAAGTACACACATGTGCACACCACCCCCTCACAGTGAAATGCTGAACAATGTCACTACATTGTGCCAACAGCACTACTGGGCACTGAAATTTATTGAAATGTAAGAACCATAATGTTCAACTAAGGCCATTGGCCTGTCCATTCTTAAATCCCAGAAGGGCCAATATAGGTCGAACTTGACTCCCACATGTGCAAAGGGTACTCCACTTCAAAGAGGCATCAATGGGGCAGCCAGGCACATCAGGGAGCAGGGGCAGGGGGTGGCAAGTGGGGAATTAGGTCTGGAAGGGGGAGGGCTTGGGCTTAGGTTTGGGAGGTAAAGGGGGTTTGGGCTTGCCCTTGGAAGGAGGGGGAGTGGGCTTGGACCGGGGGTGGCAGAGGGACCTGAGGCAACATGTGGCCTCTTCTTTCCTGGGGAAGGGGCTTGGGAATGGGAAGGGCAGACTCAGGCGGGCTTGGAAAAGGAAGGAGTGGACTGGGAAAGGAGATTGGCATGTTTAGGGACAAGACGGGGTGGTGCAGTGGGTTCAAACAGGTCAACACGGAAAAGCTTCTTAGGTGCAGTTGCAGGGGATGTGGAGGCAGTTCTGGGAGTGGAGGTTGAGGGAGTGCTCGTAACAGGTGTAGGTGTGCCAGACGTGGATGCAGGTGCCTGCAAAGTATGCTTATGTGTGGTGGATGTGTGTGGTGTGGATGTCTGCAAATGTCTGAGTGTTTTGGGAGGAGGGGGGGTGGACACAGTGGGAGAAGACTACCTGCCAGTGTACATGAATGTTGTCTGGGTGTCTGGAGGTCTGGTGAGTGTGCTGCAAGTGTCTGTAATTGTAGTCATGGTGAGTGCAGGTGTGGTGTCTGGGGTGCATGTCTCGATGTCAGATGTTGTGTTGACTGCATGAATGGGGGCAGCAGCAGTGACTGAGGGTGCAGTGCGTGTGGGTGTGCAAGGTGGGGTGACAGACAGAGTGGCGGCTAGCCCCTGGATGGCATTCGTGTTGGTTGTTTGCCCTACAGAGATGGTTCTCAGGAGGTCACTAGCCTCCCTGAGGGCAGTAGGGCTGACTGGGGCAGGGGATGAGGCGCCTGGGGCAAAGGAGACACCAACCCTCCAGGGTGAGTGGGCACGGGCAACTCAGTGGGGAGCAACTGGGAGGGCGGTGATGGTATGGGGTGGTGGAAGATGGCAAAGAATGGGTGGGCCCAGTAGGGACCCCCACCACCAGGGAGATGCCATCCAAGGAGGTATCTGAGTCACTACCTCCAGTGGTAGTTGCCTCCCCTGTGATACTTCCCTCGATCTCCAACCCACTGGTCCCCTTAGCGTCGTTTGACTCTGCCTCCTTGAAACCGTGGGCAGCTGCATCCCCACTCGCCCATGCCTCAGCTCCCTCTCCAGAGGATGCTAATGTACACAGGAAACCAAGAACACAGGTGTGGGGAAACAAAACAAGGGAGAACTTTGTCAAATCCTGAATATATGTACATTTTGGCTCACAAACAATCCCATCCAGGTCACGCATGTACACTCAGCACAGACAACACCCATAGTATAACAGTGATGATGTATGTATCTATCAAATATAACCTAATTAGCACATAAGTATCCTATAGTAGATTTCTGATATAGAGGCCTCATTCATCCGTGCATGTTTATCAATCTATTCATTGTATGTTATTATTAATAACATACGATGAATACATTGTATACATACATCATCACTGTTATACTATGGGTTCTAACAAGTAAACTTTTATGTAACAGGAATAATTAGTAAAACATAGGGAACTTATTTTTATACTTAATAGATTGATATAGCTATTTACACTAATATATCAATTAGGTTTAGCTAAATATGCTATTAAATCTTAGATGGATGACCAATAAATTTCATTTAATCACTGCCAGCCACTAGAGTACTATGCCCCGATAGTCGAACATTCCTCGGTGGATTGTGATTATTGATACATAAAAAACGAATACGTTCGTTGTTAGTGCTGGTGAATAATTAGGTTTTACATATAATAATTGCATAGCTCTGCTTTCGATCGCGTACCCGCGTGTACATTAAAGGCTTCAATAATGTGTTAATTTTGACCTTCTATACACTAAAGGCGAAGGAACAGGACAAGCGACATACTCGCACAATACCAGGTTTCTCAATGTGGATGAGAACACTTTGTAGTATTTGTAGTCCTCTCTCTACTGAAATCACCAGGAAGAGGAAAACGTGAAGTCCGTATTTAATGTTAATGACTAATTAGGATTTAAATACGATGGCTTTTCGGCACGGTTTTCCTCTCGTACTCGTGCAGTGACAGGCCCCGATACCTTGTTTCTATTCACCGCTTATAAAATAAGGACGGAGCGACGGGGTAGACAATATATTGATCTTCACAGGTAACTTTACATGAAAGTATGATATTACGAAATGAAGCAACATTTACCTTTTTATAGGAAGAAGAGGGAGATATTTGCATACTAAATACATAATATTAGATTTCAACCTTTTAGTGTAAGTATGGCAACAAATGCATATATAAATTTATGGTACATATAATTCTTAAAAAAATATTTTCAAAAAATAATAATTATAAAATAAATATATAAAAACGGAAAATTGGAAAATAAAAGAATAGAAAGGAAGATAGAAGTTGAATCTTTCTCATGTGTACTTCATTTGTATTTACAGATAACTCAGAATTAAAAAACGAAATTTGAACACATCAGGTAATATTAGGAATTTCATATTTTTGTTTAGTTACAGTTTAAGTAAATAAATACACTCGGGTGTTTCTGATATAAAGAGTGTCACTCATTGATGCATGTGGGTTTACTTACAAATATATTATGAATGAATTAATTACTATTGGCACGCAGGATAATACAGTATGTATTAGATTTCCACCACATATACGGTTATTAAATATCACTGGGTGTTTATCAAAGATGAGAATATTGAGTATATTTTGGATTCATAAATATTTAAAATACTATATTGATTGGATATCATATATTGTTGACAGCTAAGAGAAGCCTTGATGAAGTGCATGGGGAGATAAGTACCTGGACAAAACACGTGTTGGCTTGGCTGTGATTGTTAAAAAGAAAGATTAAAGAAGAATAAGAGTTTCTCAAATGGATTAATTGGCTATTTGGATCTGATCATTGACATATATTGATTTGATTGTTAAGGACTTAAGTGCTTCCAGTGACTAATTTACTTAGGGACAGCCTTAGGGCTTTCCAATTGAAGGCTGTTTTGGGGAACAACCTTGGATAGCACCGTCCATTAGATATTTCAAAAGATATTTATTAGTGAGCGCCCTCTTTTCTAAAATGCCCTTTTGTAGTATTTAAATATCAAGGGATACCTGTTAGAAACACTCTAACCCTTATGGCCAACGCCACAATCATACACCAACATTCACTGGGTGGGAACCAGGGCTCGCCTATCAGCCACACCCGGTGCTTCTGGAGTTGACCCATCACATATGGCATGCTGCTATTCATCAGGATAAAGGTATCATGCACAGACCCAGGATACTTTGCATTGACGTGGGAGATGTACTGGTCCGCCAGGCACACTTTGTGCACATTCATGGAGTGAAAGCTCTTTCGATTTCTGAACACCTGTTCATTTCTCTGGGGGGGGACAAATGCAATATGTGTACCATTGATTGCCCCAATGATGTTCGGGATATGTCCCATTGCACAGAAATCAGCTTTCACTGTGGCCAAACGCTCCACCTGGGGGAAAACGATGTAGCTGTGCATGTGTTTAATCCTGGCAGACAACACTCTGGTCAGCACTATTGAGAACATTGGCTGTGACATTCCTGCTGCCAAACCGACCATGGCTCATGCCACTAGGGAAAAGGGCTTCTGCCTTCAGCGATGTGGAGTTGGAGAGACTGGTGGATGGGGTCCTACCCCTGTACCGAATGCTGTATGGGCCTCCAGACCAACAGGTGAGTACACTGTGAGTAGGATGCATGGGCCATGAATGCATGGAGTGCTGTGAGTGAGGGCCTCGTGTGGGGGGGTTGGTGTAAGGGTTCTGGGCAACATGATGCATGTATGGTGGGCAATGTTTGTGTGTAAGGGGATGTGAGGGCGATGGTGGGCCATGAGTGTAACAGGCCAGACGGTCTGACTGATACCTTTTTCTATGTTTATTTTTCTGCAGGTCAGTGCCCATCATAAAAAGGGAATATGGCGTGCCATCGTCAAAGACGGGCAGACCCTGGGGGTCTGCGGCAGGCGGAGCACCCACTGTCGCAAGCAGTGGGAGGACCTGAGATGCTAGGCAAGGAAGACGGCGGAGGCCCAGCTGGGGATGGCCTCCCAACGAAGAAGGGGTGCCCCTCACCCCCTGGCCCCCCTGATGGCCCGCATACAGGCAGTGGCCTATCTGGAGCTGGATGGGTGCTTGAGGGCATCACAGCAGCCACAAGGGGGTGAGTACAGTTTCCCAATATAATACTTGCATGTGGTGGGGTGGTCTCTGGATGGGGGATGTGGGCCTGTGGGTGCCCCTAGGGCAGGCGGGATATTGCAGGGTAGGTCCCATGCTGGGAAGAGGCTGATGAACACTACCTCCTACCAAGCTAGTAGGCATCCACTACTGGGCAGGGGTCTGTGGGTGCCAGGTATGCTACTAATGGCATTAGGTATTCCTGTCCATGGCCTGGTGACTAGCATTGTGACTGGTAGTGCATTTCCTAGTGCGTAGGGCTGTTCCCTGTGTGTGTGTGTGGGTGTCATGTATGCCAACAGTGGTGTTGGATCAGACACTGATCAAGTGTATCCATTGTCTCTTCCCCCCCTTTTTGTTTTGTCACCCTGTACTTATGTGCATTAGCATAATCTGACGGCGGAGCAGAGGCACCGGCGACAGAGGGAGCTGCATTCCACAGGGCCCACAAGGCCAAATCCACAGACGGTGAGGGCACCAGTGGGACAGAGGGCGAGGGGAGCACCACGGCGGAGACTGGAGGGGACAGTTCTGACAGTGATACCTCCTCCGATGGAAGCTCCCTGCTGGTGGCGGACACCTCTGTGCCCACCCCAACTACAGGTACAGCCACCACCCCCATACCAGCACCACCCTCCCAGCAGCCCCTCAGTGAGTTTCACGTGCCCGCTCACCCAGGAGGGTGGGCATCTCCTTCACCCCGGCACCTCAGGCCCTGCCCAAGTTAGCCCAGCTGCCCTGAGTGAGGAGGCTATTGACGTCCTGCGATCCATGTCTGTTACGCAGTCACCAATAGTGAATGCCATCCAGGGGCTGGCAGCCAATTTGCAAAAAAACTAATGCATTCCTAGAGGGCATTCACTCGGGCATGGCGTCCCAACAGAGATCAATCCAGGCTCTGGCCTCCTCCCTGATGGCAGCCATTGTCCCTGTTTCTAGCCTCCCCCCTCCAACTTCCTCTACCCAGTCCCATTCCCCTCAACCCCAACCTATCCCAAGCACACAGGCAGACCAGTATAAACACAAGACAACACACAGTTCAGGCAAACACAAGCACCACACATCATCCCACAGGCACTCACACAAACACCATCCAGATGCAGACATACCAACATCCACTGCCTCCACTGTGTTCCCCTCTTCCTCGTCCTCCTCCTCCCTCCCAGTAGCGTCTCCACTCATACCTGCATGCACTACATCCTCATCCACTACCTCCATCACCATCACGCCTATCACTACACACCCCTCACTGGCAGCCATCACCCCCACATCCATGCAGACGTCCCTGTGTCCTCTCCCACTGTGTCTTTGCCCCCTCCTCCCAAAGTACACAAATACAAGCACTCAGACACCCAACAGCCATCCACCTCACAACAGCATCTAGCCCACGCACCTGCACCCAAGCTCAGCAGACACCTCCTACAACCACTCCCTCTTCCTCCACTCCCAAACCTTCACCTCTTCCCGCCCCAATGTCCCTAAGAAGCTTTTCCTCTCCACCATTGACCTCTACCCTATCCCTCCCCCGTCCTTCACGTCGGACCAGGGTGGTCAGAACACAGGCGAGCACCTCAGCCACCCATTTCATGGCCACAGTAGTGCTGACAGGTACTGAGGGTGGGAGAGGCTCCAGGGAACCAGCATCAGCACTGAAAGTGTGCCTGCACCAGCTACCAAAGTAAAAGACAAGGAGGCGCCACCAGCTGCCAAAGGGAAGGGCAAGGAGGCACCACCAGCTGCCAAAGGGAAGGGCAAGGATGCACCACCAGCTGCCAAGGGGAAGGGCAAGGAGGCACCACCAGCTGCCAAGGGGAAGGGCAAGGAGGCACCCCCAGCTGCTAAAGGGAAGGGCAAGGGGCTTGCACCAGCAGGCAGGAAGGACAGGAGGCCTGGTGTTGGGACTGATTCTGAGCCCCCACCACCAACCATGGCGGTTCAGCCATCCGAGGCTGCAGGGGAAGGGCTGGAGCCTCCCCCCACCACTGCCTGCACCGCCACCAGCACCGCCACCAGTGACAGCAGCCACAGTGGGCAGCCGTCCGAGGCTGCAGGGGAATGGCTGGAGCCTCCCCCCACCGCTGCCTGTGCCACCACCAACAATAGCAGCCCCAGTGGTCAGCCGTTGGAGGATGCAGGGGAAGGGCTGGAGCATATCCCCACCACTGCCTGCACCGCCACCAGGACCGCCACCAGCACTGCCACCAGCAGCAGCAGGCCCAGAGGGCAGCCGTCCGAGGCTGCAGAGAAAGGGCTGGAGCTTCTCCCCACCACTGCCTGCACCGCTACCAGCACCGTCACCAGCACCGCGTCCAGCAGCCCCAGTGAGCAGCCATCCGAGGCAGCAGGGGAAGGGCTGGAGCCTCCCCCAACCACTGCCTGCCCGCCACCAGCACTGCAACCAGCAGCAGCAGCCCCAATGGGCAGCCGTCCGAGGCTGCAGGGGACGTGCTGGAGCCTCCCCCCACCACTGCCTGCCCCGCCACCAGCACCGCCACCAACAGCAGCAGCCCCACTAGGCATCCGTCGAAGGCTGCAGGGGAAAGGGCTGGAGCATCCCCCCACCACTGCCAGCCACGCCACTGCCACCACTAAGAAGCCATCACTGCCGGCGGGCAGTGTGTAGTCCTGCCTCCATGGGCTGCAGTGCGTGTTGGACCCTGCAAATCCTGTAGGTGTGACACCCACGTGAGAGACTGTGGCCTTGCACTCCCCAAGTGCTGCATCACAGGGCACAAGGCCTCCTCCAGAACCAGTAGAAGAAGCCATCCACTCACTGCATACTTGCCAGGATAAAGAACACTGGGCACAAGGCCCCCTCCAGAACCAGTGGAAGAAGCCATCCACTCACTCATCGCGTCCTTGCCAGGATGAAGATCACTGGGCACAAGGCCCCCCCTCCAGAATCAGTGGAAGAAGCCATCCACTCACCGCATCCTTGCCAGGATGAAGAACACTGGGCACAAGGCCCCCTCCAGAACCAGTGGAAGAAGCCATCCACTCACTCACCGTGTCCTTGCCAGGATGAAGATCACTGGGCACAAGGCCCCCTCCAGAATCAGTGGAAGAAGCCATCCACTCACCGCATCCTTGCCAGGATGAAGAACACTGGGCACAAGGCCCCCTCCAGAACCAGTGGAGAAGCCATCCACTAGAGAGACTGTGGCCTTGCAATCCCCAGGGCCAAGCAGTGGGACAACCACCCACTTGAGAGACTGTGGACCTACACTTCCCAGGACCAAGCAGTGGGCAAACCACCCACTTGAGAGACTGTGGCCTTGCACTCCCCAGGACAGAGTGATGGGCAAAAAGCCCCTTCCAGGACCAGTGGCGTTGTACCATCTTCCGGCTGAGGTGCCCCCTCATTCCCCATCTCCCTGAGGTGCCTGTGTATTTCGACCTAATGCCCCTGCAGTGTTCTCTCTGTGTTGTTGCAGGAGTGAGGTGGGGCCTTGGATTACAGACATTAAAGACTGGGCATTGTCCCTCTATTTGTATATATGTATATACTGTTTTGATTTAGAAGCAGGTACTTAGACTATTTTATCTTATTACACTCACTTTAATCAATTCCTTTTGTCCTTGCATTATTCCTGAGGGGTACAGGGTGGATATGTAATGTTATTGCATCTGTTTGTGTGTATGGTGTTGGGGTGGGGGAGGTGCGTGTTGTGTGTGTGTCACTCTCCTTTTCCTCCCCACTCCCTTGTGTGCTAGGTGGAAGTACTCACCATGGTCGCCTTTGCCGGCGTTGATGTTCATAATGCATGAAGAGGTATACAAGAATGGCAAAGATGTGCAACTCGGGCTCCATGGTGTCATGGTTGTTCCCTGAGTGTCCAGAGGTGAGTTCTTTGACTTCTGTGTTCTATTTCCACCGTGCTTTTGATGTCATTGGTACCACCCCGGAAAAGGTAGAAGATAGGCAAGTCTTAATACAGTGGGCGGAACCACCGCTGTGGTGCTTGTTGCTACTGCTGTGGCGGTCGGTGTGTTAAAGTGGCTGTCTGTCTGGGCGGTTCCGCCGTGGTCATAATTCCGCTGGCCTGTTGGCAGTATTACCGCCACTTTATCACCGTCCCGCAGGGTTGTAATGAGGGCGCTTTTGTTCTGCTTTCCCTGTGGAGTTTCTCTCGATAAGGCTTCCTTCCAGTTTTCCTTTTCCATGCCCCTTGCAAATTGTCTATAACTCAGGAAGGAGTTCTACTGCTAAGATCGAGGATCCTGATTCCGGAGACTCTATGACAAAAGGTGATGGAAGTGGCTCACGAAGGACATTGTGGTATTGTTGCTACAAAGAGAGCTTTCTGAGACGGAGTTTCGTTTCCATACCTAGATGAAAGAGTTGAAAAGAATCTCAAAGCCTGGCACTTATGCAACTACCTATCAACCAAAGTTACTCAACATACTCTGAACATGTTAGAAAATCCTAAACATGCCTGTGGAGAATAGCCATAAATTTCTTTGGTACACTAGACAATGGACATAACTTAATGGTGATTTTCGATGAATATTCACATTTACCTTTGGTCGAAGACCTCTCATTCATGACATGAGTGAGTAATCGAAACACTTGATGGAATCTGTGCAACATGGAGCTTACCAGCCATTGTGAAGTCTGGCAATGGTCCACCCTCCAAAAGCAAGGAATTTAAAGAATTTCTGTAACACCTGAATATAAAGCATCAAGTGATCACATGCTGATGGCCACAGGCCAGAAGACTTGGTGAGACTTTTATGAGTACGCTAAGAAAAGCAGTGCAGTGTGCAACTCTTGAGAATTTCCATCTAAAAACAGTACTGAACTCTACTCTACAAGCTTATCGGTTGATACCCCACTCAAACACAGGTGAAAGTCCTGTGGCTTTAATGTTCGGGAGAACAATGGCACCCTAGTGGGAAAGTGGGAGATGTTGGTGGTCATTCTGACCCTGGTGGTCTTTGACCGCCAGGGCGGAGGACCGCGGGAGCACCGCCGACAGGCCGGCGGTGCTCCAATGGGGATTCCGACCGCGGCGGTAAAGCCGCGGTCGGACCGGCACCACTGGCGGGGTCCCGCCAGTGTACCGCAGCCCCATTGAATCCTCCGCGGCGGCGCAGCTTGCTGCACCGCCGCGGGGATTCCGACCCCCCCTACCGCCATCCAGATCCCGGCGGTCGGACCGCCGAGATCCGGATGGCGGTAGGGGGGGTCGCGGGGCCCCTGGGGGCCCCTGCAGTGCCCATGCCACTGGCATGGGCATTGCAGGGGCCCCCGTAAGAGGGCCCCTACATGTATTTCACTGTCTGCTGCGCAGACAGTGAAATACGCGACGGGTGCAACTGCACCCGTCGCACAGCTTCCACTCCGCCGGCTCGATTCCGAGCCGGCTTCATCGTGGAAGCCTCTTTCCCGCTGGGCTGGCGGGCGGTCTGAAGGCGACCGCCCGCCAGCCCAGCGGGAAAGTCAGAATTACCGCCGCGGTCTTTCGACCGCGGAAAGGTAACCTGACGGCGGGACTTTGGCGGGCGGCCTCCGCCGCCCGCCAAGGTCAGAATGAGGGCCTATGTGTGTTTTATTAACTACAATATTAATGCATCTATATTTTTGGTGCTATCATAACTAGGCCTGCAGAACTCCTATTCGCAGTCACATAAAAGTGATGAATCATTATGTTTTTTTCTAGCATGAAATGTTTCGTTAGGTTGTTCCTATGAATAGTACAGGGTTCCTTTGTTTCTAAATGACCTTGGTTCCAGAACATTTAGGCCTGCTGACTAAATGTGAAGTGAATTGTTTCTATCGACATGTACTTTCACACGGAAAGAAGATGAGTCCATTGTATACCCTGGGAACAATTCATCTTGTTGCAAGCTGATAGAAAATTGTAATTGACTGTTTGATTTACACGGAAGAAGGAGATGACTGCAGAAAAATACTGAAATCTGAAAAAACTTTGCAATTTCACTCTGATTTGTGTTTAGACTCTGATTGGATATTACTCCTTTTGCGTGATGTGGGACCACTGAGGTGTCAAATTGGAAACATTTGTGTACTTTATTATAAGGAAGGACTTCATAGGTCTTTGACCGCCAGGGCGGAGGACCGCGGGAGCACCGCCGACAGGCCGGCGGTGCTCCAATGGGGATTCCGACCGCGGCGGTAAAGCCGCGGTCGGACCGGCACCACTGGCGGGGTCCCGCCAGTGTACCGCAGCCCCATTGAATCCTCCGCGGCGGCGCAGCTTGCTGCACCGCCGCGGGGATTCCGACCCCCCCTACCGCCATCCAGATCCCGGCGGTCGGACCGCCGAGATCCGGATGGCGGTAGGGGGGGTCGCGGGGCCCCTGGGGGCCCCTGCAGTGCCCATGCCACTGGCATGGGCATTGCAGGGGCCCCCGTAAGAGGGCCCCTACATGTATTTCACTGTCTGCTGCGCAGACAGTGAAATACGCGACGGGTGCAACTGCACCCGTCGCACAGCTTCCACTCCGCCGGCTCGATTCCGAGCCGGCTTCATCGTGGAAGCCTCTTTCCCGCTGGGCTGGCTGGCGGTCTGAAGGCGACCGCCCGCCAGCCCAGCGGGAAAGTCAGAATTACCGCCGCGGTCTTTCGACCGCGGAACGGTAACCTGACGGCGGGACTTTGGCGGGCGGCCTCCGCCGCCCGCCAAGGTCAGAATGAGGGCCGTAGTGTCTTGCATAGTTTAGAACTGAATCTTTCTGACTCCCTGAGGATCCTATATAAGTGTGATGTAATTGCTAGAATAGAATGTAATGAAAGCTTGGTTTTGAAAGATGGAATTGACAGGTACACCCAGAGGAATAGAGACTTGTGATTTATAGCTCCATGTGTGGCCTAGTTATTCAGCGGGTACCAGGCTGGGGAAGACGCTACATCTGCAACCCAGGTGATAAGGAAAACAAGCTTTTGTGTACAACAAGACAAACTCAAACATGAGTTAGGGCCACTAGATATGGTGACAGGCAAAGAAAATGTCAGCAAATGGTGAGGAAAAGGAGCACCTTCCCATGAAAAAGAAAACAGAAAAAATAGATGGCTATTGGATCTCTGCACAAGAATTTGGAAAATAAAACCAGAGAGTCTACCAGAGAAAAGACAATGGAAATCGCGCAGATCAGGGAGCTGAAAACATGAGGTCCCCTGAGAAAAACCATCTAGACTTGTTTCCGTCTCCCTATTTAGCTCACGGATTTCCCTTTGTGTAACACAGACTCATCAGAAACAATAGAAAGTGTCTCTAGGACTTATTTGCAAACATCTTTTAAAGTCAGTGCCAATCAATAGATTGTCCTAATTTTCTCAGAAATCTGTCCTGTTATCAGTCCGTTGATGGTATCTTCTATCTTCATAACTGAAAGTCAAAAGTGGGCCTCAAAAAATGTAACTCCTCTGGGTCACTATGTTGAGACAGTTTTATTTACTTGTGTTCTCATTCCTGTGGGTTACTACTAGATTTGGAGCATCTGTTCACTTGTTGTCCTTTCAGTTTTAAATATGCCGTATTGATTACCCCATCAACTTGATTACACATGGGTGATGTGTTTGCACACAATTGGTATCTTAACAGAACAAACCGTTTTTTTTTTATTTCATTAGTTCACTGCTTGTAAGCAACATTGAAATACACAATATTCTGCTTGATCACTTGTCTTTTCTCTTCTGTTTTCTACATTTGGAAGTATTAAATCCTGCTCTCAATCTTAACAAATTAGCTGCAACACAAATCATTACAATTTAATGTTTGTCTGGTTATTGCACATCAAAACTAAAAACAGTGTTATCTATCCACTGTGGTAATTGGCGAAGCATATATCAGATGTTATACATGCTTATTTATATCTATGTTTGTTTGCTACTTTACTCTTTGTTCTTAATGATTATTGTTTACTACTTTTATTACTCTAAAGAACAAGCATCTCTTATTATTGACTATTCTATTTTCATTCTATTTCCTGAATGTTATTGATATTAGCAAATGTAAGTCTAATAAAGTTTTAAATTATCAAACAAAATTGAATTATTGACAGAGATATGATTTAGAATTGGCAAACAATATCACCAGGACCTTAGGTAGTTGATATCAAAAGTCTTCTCAAGCTTGAACTCAGAAGAAGTCTACATTGTGAAGGATGTCAGACTTATTTAGATTAGACACTGTTCCTCAATGGCAATAAAACTAAAGTTATAAAACAATTATATTTTTTGCAGTTTACTTCTTAGTATAACCAAACTATATTTATTGCTGTGTAACATCAGGAGACTGATTTTTTATGAACCAGGTTGTCTTACAGTTCTATGTTTCAAAAGTGTCTTTGACACAACTGGGAAAATCATTGCAATGTGCTAGATGTATCAAAAGGATATGCAGAATTCCATCTGCATCAACATTCCACAAATATGATTATTCCTTTATTTGATTCAGAAAGTGTTGATTAGAGGGTAAAAGAACGTACCACTTTGCAAAAAGGACATTGGGGAGAGCTTGCTGTTGTCTGTTTGCTGTAAGTCCCCTATCAATACCCACGGATGTCATTTGCACTGTAAAAACTGTGCCTCATTCAGCTATGACTGTACCTTTCCAATTATTGTGAAACATCTGATGTCATCAATGTAGTCTGAAATTGGGCACTTAACAGTGTCCACAACCCTTGATAAAAATACCTGAGAATCATCAAAGAGATGCCAAGCATGAGGAAGATAATTCATACCCTACTTGTGATCCCTTTAACCTTCCACACTAACTATAGCAATTGTAGTGTGCCTGTAAAGATGTCAGGGGAAAGGGTAATGGAATACAAGAGAGAACATGTGGCTGTGCCACCTGAGACGTCATTTACTAGCTGTGGTGCTCTGTAGACTGACACACTAGTCCACCTGAACTGAAAATGTAAAGTAAGCAATCAATCAATAAATCAATCAATCACTGCATTTGTAAAGCGCGCTACATACCCGCAAGGGTCTCAAGGCGCTGGGGAGGGGGGGTGCTACTGGTCGAAGAGCCAGGTCTTGAGGAGTCTTCTGAAGGCCAGCAGGTCCTGGGTCTGTTGTAGGATGGTGGGGAGAGTGTTCCAGGTCTTGGTGGCGAGGTAGGAGAAGGATCTGCCGCCGCCGGTGGTTTTTCGGATGCGGGGGACTGTGACGAGGGCGAGGTTGGCTGAGCGGAGGCTTCGGGTGGGGGTGTGGAAGCTGAGTCGGTTGTTGAGGTAGGTGGGTCCGGTGTTGTGCAGTGCTTTGTGTGCGTGGATCAGGAGATTGAAGGTGATCCTTTTGTTGATGGGGAGCCAGTGCAGGCCTCTCAGGTGGAGTGTGATGTGGCTGCGGCGGGGGACATCGAGGATGAGTCAGGCCGAGGCGTTCTGGATGCGTTGGAGTCGTCTCAGGAGCTTGTTTGTAGTTCCTGAGTAGAGGGCATTCCCGTAGTCGAGTCTGTTGGTGATGAGGGCCTGGATAAAGTTTTTTCTCGTGTCGAGGGGGATCCATTTGAAGATCCTGCGGAGCATACAGAGGGTGTTGAAGCAGGACGCGGAGACAGCGTTGACTTGCCTGGTCATGGAGAGAGTGGAGTCGAGGATGACCCCCAGGTTGCGTGCGTGGTCCGTGGGTTCCGGGGCTGTGCCTAGTGACGTGGGCCACCAAGAGTCATCCCAGGCTGATGGGGTGGGTCCGAGAATGAGGACCTCCGTCTTGTCTGAGTTCAGCTTCAGTCTGCTGTCCTTCATCCAGTCGGCTACGGCCTTCATTCCTCGGTGGAGGTTAGCTTTGGCGGTGTGGGGATCTTCGGTGAGGGATATGATCAGCTGGGTGTCGTCGGCGTAGGAGATGATGTTGAGGTTGTGTTGTCATGCGACGTCTGCGAGGGGGGCCATGTAGATATTGAACAGTGTCGGGCTGAGGGAGGATCCCTGTGGGACGCCGCAGATGATCTTGGTGGTTTTGGAGCGGAAGGGGGGGAGGCGGACGCTCTGGGTTCTGCCGGAGAGGAAGGATGTGGTCCAGGCCAGGGCCTTCTCTTGGATACCAGCGTCATGGAGGCGTGCTGATAGGGTGCGGTGTCAGACCGTGTCAAAGGCTGCTGATAGGTCCAGGAGGATGAGGGCGGCTGTTTCTCCTTTGTCCATCAGGGTCCGGATGTCGTCAGTGGCGGCGATGAGGGCGGTCTCGGTGCTGTGGTTACTGCGAAAACCAGATTGGGACGGGTCCAGGATGTTGTTGCCTTCGAGGTAGCGGGTCAGCTGTTTGTTGACAATCTCTTTTGCCGGGAAAGGGAGCAGGGAGATGGGACGGAAGTTCTTGAGGTCCTTGGGGTCCGCCTTGGGCTTCTTCAAAAGGGCGTTGATCTCGGCGTGCTTCCAGCTTTCTGGGAAGGTTGCTGTCTCGAAGGAACAGTTGATTGTTTTCCGGAGGTGGGGCGCGATGGCTGCGCTGGCTTTGTTGAAGACGTGGTGAGGGCAGGGGTCCGATGGGGATCCGGAGTGGATGGAGTTCATGGTTTTGATGGTGTCTTTGTCGCTGACGCTGCACCAGACGGTCAGGCGACTGGTGCGAGTGGTAGTCGCAGGGGTGGTGGACTCAGTGGTGGGTGCGGGGGGGTCGGGGTTGAAGCTGTCGTGGATGTCGGTGATCTTGCGGTGGAAGAAGGTTGCCAGGGAGTCGCACAGGTCTTGAGATGGCGTGATGTCGTTGGTGATGGAGCTGGGGTTGGAGAGTTCTTTCACAATGCTGAAGAGCTCTTTGGTGTTGTGTGCGTTGTTGTCTAGGCGGTCCTTGAAGGCGGTCTTCTTGGCGGTCCTGATGAGTTGGTGATGTCTGCTGGTGGCGCTCTTGAGGGCTGTGTGGTTGTCTGGTGTTCGGTCGTGGAGCCATTTCTTCTCCAGCTTCCGACAGTTGTGCTTGGAGATCCGGAGGTCCTCGGTGAAATAAGATTAACTTCACTATCCTTCTGAAATCTTTCTCTCTTGACACAGCGTATTACTCTCTGTAGTCTATTTAATACCTCTTTTGTTGCTTGATACGTCTATAACAACTGTGTGCACCCTTTAGTGATCTCAACAACCGTGCTCTGTATAAGAGATAGCAAACAGCCTGAAAACCTTGTTCTGTTCTCTATTTCAGAAAGGGTTTCTGCAATAATTCCTTTCCTTGTATTCTTTTTTCTTAACATAAGCCAACTCAGATCCATTTGTTTGGTTCAAATGACTCTATTCCAGTTACGCCACCAAATCCCTATGCTTACTGAGTCTTCCAGTAAAATCTAATCATTGAGATAAGTTTAGGGTCTCTCGTTCATCTATTCCTGCCTTTCCTTCTTCCACCAACTACATAAGTTTACTTGAACACTCAAATTAAGTTCTCTTAAAACTAATTGCTGTGAACTTTAACAACTAGCTCTTTGAAGAAATATACTGCTAAAAGGGTATGTGTCCTTTTGCCTAGTTCTAAAGAAGAATGCCCACTGACTCCTATGTGTTGTGTTTCACAAGATCTTCACTCACCAATTTCTCATGAGCTGCAGATATCTGGAATTCACATGAGCAAGACTCTTGTCACATCACATCTCCACTGATGTAAGTAGAAGAACTGCATCTTTATTTATGTATTTATGAGTTGGACTGGATCTTAATGGAAAAACATTGCTCTACATGGCCACCAGTTTACTTTGGGTTTGTGAATCAGTATTTGGAAGGGGTGTGTTTGGGGGTCTCTTCCAAATCCTGATCTGCATTGGTATGTATGTATAAATGTATGTTATGTGACTGAAATGCTGTAGCAAAACATTCATACTTTACAGCCAACTCAAAGTTGGAGGTAACTCATTTGAAAAAGGGAAAGGGTCTCCTTGGGATCTCTTCCTCTTTGAGAATGGTTAAAAAAATATTTTTTAAGAACAGGCAGTGGTCCCATAGGCCACTGCCTGCCCTTAAAAAATAAACATGAAACTTTTATTTTTTTATTCTAAAACACATCTTGATTTCCTTTAAAGAAAATGGGCTACATTTAAAAAATATATTGCTTTCCTTAAAAGCAATCACAAACCTGGTGGTTTGCTGACCCCTGGTTTAAAATGACACCAGGCACCACAGCAGTGCACCGTTAAGTGCATTAGGCCCACTCGAGTCTCTAAACCTACATGCCCTACCCTATGCTAGGGACTTACAGTTAGGCTGTCTTGGCCGATCATAATTATACCAAACACCATATGATTTGATTTTTAGGGCAGAAAACTAGCCCTGAGAATGTTTAGCAGACCCAGGGCACTTTCGGATTCAGTAACCACCAGTATTAGTCAAAAAAATGGAGGTGATCAAGGTACAAAGGATGACTTTCCTACAATGTTAGATCATCACAATACATAAGTTGTAAAAGAATGAATGCCAGTGCCTGAAGCTCTGTTCCGGTGGTGCACTAAATACCAAGACTGCGTATTCTTAAATTCACCTCACCTATTTTATCCACTACCAGACACTGCTGCCCTTATATCACACTCTTGCAGACTAATGTTTTCTCTCTTTTTGGCAGGTTTTCTATCTTCTCTTCCTCCATGCAATTGTGTTTTTTAACTCTTGATGGGTGAATACCTGATGAGGAAAAATAAGTGTCAGTACCTGAAAATAAGTGCTGGTGGGCCTCACCGACAACCACCAGAACAAATTAAGCACTGGACCACCCAGGTATGATGGTACCCACTTCTGACATAATGCTGTGCCTGGAATAATGGAGGAGCTTCTTGTGGTCTGCTCATTATAATAATATTACCCTGCATACTAATGGTCATCCATTACTTATTTTGAAAATACAACTTGTAATGGCACCCACTGCTGACACAACGCTGGGCTTGGCATAATTGTGGGTATCCATACAATGATGGTTCCCATGTCTGGCATAATTCTGTCCTTATATTAAAAAGGTTAATTCATGGCATAATGTGGGCATCCATGTGATGATGGTAATAACTTCTTGTAAATGCTTGCCTGCCTTCATGGTGTGTATACTGAATAAACCTTGTGTATCCTTCACATGAAGGTGCCCACCCCTGACATACTTTTTGCTCTAGTATTCTTGGCATGATAGTATCAGCCATTTGATTATTGATGGTTCTGACATCATGGTGCAGTTCTTGGCACAGCATGGGCATTTAGTAGTATACCACGCCAGTTACATGAAAGCAAAGCTCTTGATAGTAGTTTGAAAGTTTGATTAACCGAGAACCCTTGCATCTTACTTTGTTCATGGTAAGCAAGCACCCTTGATGTGTACATATTTCTTTCAATTCATATTAATCCATATAGCTACACATTTATGATGTTTGCACTCATTCATCAAATCGTGCACTCCTTTGCCCATTTATCCATTCAGGCACTCATTCAATCATTCAGCCGTTCTCTACATAATAATTCACCCATTTATTCATCAATCATTGCACTCATTCATTCATAGATGCATCTATTCATACACTATTTCAGCCCTGCATCAATCCATCGACAGGGTTCTTTCATCCATGCACTCAGTTACTCATTCATTCATCTATACATTTTGTACTCATATATTCTTTAATCTATTGACTCTTACACTGTCTCATATGCCCACTTATTTCTATCAAAACTCTACAGAGGAATGCATGCAAGCAATACATGAAGAAGCTATTTCATTAATACTCCAGTTCTGCTGGCATTTACTGTGCTGTTTAATTATGTTGGCTCTGAGAAACTTATCCTCAGCATGTATTCCTGCCAAGGTCTTCTATGCACCCTGGTGTTACTCATGCTTGGACAGTCTTTTAATTCGTCTTTTTACAGTTGTGACTGTACTCCTAATTTCCTGGACAAGTATGTTCCTATAGCTGCAAGGATATTTAGAAGTGATGATAATGTGACTAAGTCCATCACATTGTTTTAGACTACAAGTTAAAAAGCTTGTTTAATGACAAGCACCAAAATTATATCGACATCTACCCCTCATTGCTGCAGTGTACATTTTTGATGATTTATGTATTACACTATTCTTATGTTGACTACACATGAATACGTAATTTCCTTGATTACTTGAAGTTTATTTCTTGCACAGGATTAATGCAAATGCCAACGTTGTTTCATGTCCTCTCCCTCCGGTGGCTTCCTCCCAAGTCCACCAGCTTAGAATACCACAAGTACTATACAACATTCTATACTCTACTCTAATCATGAGAAGCTTCACAAGCAATCAGTGGCACGTGAGGCTTCACGAGGAGTTAGAGGCAAATTAAGATATAACACTATCCTCCCTCTTAAATAATAAACATTACCAATCCATTTCTAACTTAAAATATAATAATACGAAATTAAATGACAAAATCTAAACACATTTGTACATTTACACATTTACAAAATCATCAAAACATATTGTTTTTTCACACACTCTTATTCGTTCTTCTCTCCTTTGAAAGATCCTTATCAATATGATGACTGTCAATTTTATTCAGATTCTGATCCTTCATATTTTGGATATCAATAGATGTAGTTTCATTTACATCAATTTCCGAACTATCATTACTATCTTGATTACATAGGGGGTCATTCTGACCTCGGCGGTAAAAGGCGCTTACCGCCGGTCAGAAGACCGCCATAACACCGCCGCGGTAAACCGTCACAGTCATTCTGACCCGCAACTGGCAAACCGCCAAAAACCCAACATCAACAAAATTCCGCCACAGCAACGGCCAGCGAAAAACTGGCGATGACCAAACCTCCACCGTCACGCCAACAGAAATACGCCCATGCCTTTCTGACCCACAAATCCCCGCAGCGGTCTTTCAACCGCGGTATTCCATTGGCGGTACACACCGCCGCGGTCAAAATACACACACCTTTACAAAACACTACCACATTGGACAATTCAAAATACACACACCTGAGACACATACACACACCCAATACAATATAAAACACACACCCACATCACCCACAAACCCTTACGATCACAATTGCGACTGAAGGACAGAGAGAGACAGCACAGAATAGAGTAGACCATCACACAGAGGCAAATCACAACATCACCCACACAATATCCACGCACAAAACACCATACACCACACCACCCCATGGCACCCCAAAGACACCCCAGGTTCTCTGACGCAGAACTCAGGGTCATGGTGGAGGAAGTAGTTCGGGTAGAGCCCCAGCTCTTTGGGACACAGGGGCAGCACACCACCATTGCCAGGAAGATGGAGCTATGGCAACGAATAGTGGACAGGGTCAACGCTGTGGGACAGCATCCACGAAATCGGGACGACATCAGGAAGCGGTGGAACGACCTACGGGGGAAGGTGTGTTCCATGGTATCAAGGCACAACATCGAGGTACAGCGGACTGGCGGCGGACCCCCACCTACTCCCCCAGAATTCACAGCATGGGAGGAGGAAGTCTTGTACATCCTGCATCCTGAGGGCCTCGCAGGAGTAGGCGGAGGAATGGACTCTGGTAAGTCAAATCTTCACTACTTCATTACCCCCACCCCACCCCACCTGCATGCCGAATCATACCCCCACACTCACCCCCACCCCCATCACACCAACTCCTTGCAAATGGCTCACCATCACAACCCACCCATCCCAAAACCTAGCCCTGCATGCGTCCCCAAAGCATGGACACCCATCACCAAATCATGCCCACTGCACATACCCATCTCCCCCACAAGCCACCGTCACAAAAGCCCCCACAAGGGAATGCCAGCACTGGGGTACACGGCCACCCACCCATTACACGAAATGGCACACACAGAAGCAATAACCATACTCTTATACCCCTGCAGGACCCGAATGCCACCACACCGCCCAGGAGGGTCCAGAGATGTCCATCCCACCCCCAGAAGAGGCCCCCAGTGATGACAGCAGCTCTGTCTCCCTGGACCCAGATGACCAGCCCAGCCCATCGGCGACCTCGGGACAGTCGGTTCCCCACAGACAGCCACAGGCTACAGCAGACCTAACCCCCTCTGGGAACACCAGCACAGCTCCCACCCAGCGGGCCCATACCTCTGTCTCCAGGACACGTCAATCAGCAGTGTGTCCACCACTACAGGGCACCCAGGTTGACCCACAACTCCAACAACAACAGGGACCTGGGGGCAGTGGTAGTGGGCACACGGTCCAGGGGACAGAGGCCCAGGGAAACAGGGGAACTGGGAGGGCTGCTGTGCGACGGGGGGGGACAGGCCCAGGGAACCGACTCTCCAAGAAGCCCTCTCCTCCATCATGGGAGCATACCACCTCTCCCAGGAGACGATGGCTACGGTACTGGCCAGGTTCCAGGAGATCCAGGTACTGCAGGAGGAACAGTACATTGGGTTTAGAGAGGAACTGAGAAACATTAGTTCCGCAATGGGGACCATCGTCGTGGCCCTTAACCAGATAGTCACCACATTGCGGGACCATGTGGCACCACAAAGGGCCCCTGTCACTAGCATGGACCCAGACCAGGCTACCACCTCCGCCGGCGCTAGTGGACAGGAGGCCCCAACACAACGACAGGCCACCAGAACCCCACCTCCTGCAGAAGAAGAACCACCCCGCAAGCGGTACCTGAGATCTCAGAAGAACACAGAGTAGGATGCCAAGACCCCCGCCAGCAAACGATACCCCCTGATGTCATCCCACTGTCCCACATTGTCACCCTGTCCAAACTTAAACTGCCCCTGCTCCATCCTTCCACAGGCATATGGACAATGCACCTGTGAGACTGAAAACTGGACTCTGCCATGGACATTACTCCACCATCACCCATCACCGTTTTAAAATCATGTCCCTAAATTTAGCACGTTAATAAAATCACTTATTGCATTAAAAAATCTGGAGTCTGCTTGTATTTTGAACAAATGTATTAGACATAACGGTGCCAAAATGTTCAGTTACATTGTGATGACAACATACCACTGTCACACAGCTGTAGTCCATGGGCAAACAAAGCAGAGGTCACGCAGTGGGGCCCACAGCTCTGAAAACGGAAGGGAAAGTCACAACTCAGTTAACAGGAACTGGGGGGAAACACAGACAGTAGAGAGGCAGGAGACTTTAAGTAAATTTAAAATGGCGGGGTTGATTCGTACCTGTGTGCTACTGAAAATACTGTTGTATCACTGTGTCCCTGTTGTCTGTGTCGTCCCCGTCGTCTTCCTCCTCTTCACTCTCCACAGGCTCCACAGCTGCTACAACACCACCATCTGGACCATCCTCCTGCAGGAAAGGCACCTGGCGTCGCAAAGCCAGGTTGTGAAGCATACAGCAGGCCACGATGATATGGCACACCTTCTTTGGTGAGTACATTAGGGATCCACCTGTCATATGCAGGCACCTAAACCTGGCCTTCAGGAGGCCGAAGGTCCGCTCAATCACCCTCCTAGTATGCCCATGAGCCTCATTGTACCGTTCCTCTGCCCTTGTCCTGGGATTCCTCACTGGGGTCAGTAGCCACGACAGGTTGGGGTAACCAGAGTCAACAATTAGCCACACACGGTGTCTCTGTAGCTGTTCCATCACATAAGGGATGCTGCTATTTCGCATGATGTACGGGTCATGCACTGACCCAGGGAACTTGGCATTTACATGGGAGATGTACTGGTCAGCCAAACAGACCACCTGGACATTCATCGAATGATAACTTTTTCTGTTCCTGTACACCTGCTCACTTTCACTGGGGGGAACCAAAGCCACATGGGTCCCATCAATGGCACCAATGATGTTGGGGATATGGCCAAGGGCATAGAAATCACCCTTCACTGCAGCCAAATCGCCCACCTCAGGGAAAACAATGTAGCTCCGCATGTATTTCATCAGGGCAGACAACACTCTAGACAAAACCTTAGAAAACATAGGCTGAGACATCCCTGATGATATGGCCACTGTTGTTTGGAATGATCCACTTGCCAAAAAATGGAGTACTGACAGAACCTGCACCAGAGGGGGAATCCCTGTGGGTTGGCGAATGGGTGACATCAGGTCTGGCTCCAGCTGGGCACACAGTTCCTGTATAGTGGCTCGGTCAAGTCTGTATGTCAGTATGACATGTCTTTCTTCCATTGTCGACAGGTCCACCAGCGGTGTGTACACGGGAACATTCCTCCATCTCCTCGCAAGTCCCAGCGGACGGTGCCTAGGAAGGACAACATGGAGCACAGAGTCAAGTAACCCACAGGTACGTAACCACAGCTTGCACACAACACGATTCGCTATGCATTGAATGGCTTGTATGAGTGGCAATGCAAGGCCTAGGCCTGTGTGACGCAGTAGAAATTAAGCCATGTGGGCCCTTGAAATGGCGGCTGCCTGACCTGTGAAGTGTGACAATGGGATGTGAGGTCAATGCTCTGGCGTGGCACACCGTGGCGGTAGGCGGTCGAAGACCGCGGCGCAAAGCAGCATTGGTTAACATTGAACCCTATGGGTCTCAGGAGCCAATGACGATGTGCGCCGGCGGTCGCGGTATGCACCGCCGCGGTACGCACCGCTGCGGGCGTGACCGCCATTTTCTATCAGCTTAATCACTCGAGACCTGATCATCCACAGGAGAGGACCTATACTGCAACTGCTGCTGTGACCTCGGTCTGGAAGATACAATGGCTGCTGCGACTGGGGAAAGGGCCCCTGCCTTCACATCTGAGGAATTGGAAAAACTTGTTGATGGGGTCCTCCCCCAGTATGCGCTACTCTACGGTCCTCCAGACCAACAGGTAAGTACACCGGGACCATGCTTTGTGGGCAATGCCTGTGTTGAGTGGGGTGGATGAAAGATGGTGCGGAGGGGAGCGAATGAGGCATGCATCGCACAACAGATGAGAGCATGTGCCATATGGCAAGGTTGGGGAGGGTGGGCCACTCACATCGACCATGCAGAAAATGATGATATTTATTTTCCCACCCTGTCCATGTCACATAGGTCAGCGCCCATCAGAAGATCGACATTTGGCGTGCCATCGCCAAGGACGTCCGGACCCTGGGGGTCCACAACAGACGGGGCACCCACTGCCGCAAGAGGTGGGAGGACATCCGCCGTGGGAGCAGGAAGACCGCGGATGCTCTGCTGGGGATGGCCTCCCAACGTAGGAGGGGTGGCTCCCGTCAATTGACCCCCCTGATGTCCCGGATCCTGGCGGTGGCCTACCCCGATTTGGATGGGCGTGTGAGGACATCACAGCAGACATAAGGGGGTGAGTACCAGCACATTCTGCTATGTTAGCGCACAGTGGAGGTGTCTGGGTGGGGGAGGAGGGCTGTGGGTATCTCTAGGCCAGGGCGATTTCTGTAGGCTGGGCCCCTCCGTAAGGCATGGCCCTGTGCCTCCGCCCCCCACCTCTGTAGGGTGCTAAGTACAGGTATCCATGGCCCTGGGTCACCTATGTGTGCAGTTGTCGTCCATAGGCTTGTAGGCCAAGTCACAATAATTGAGTAGTGTACACCGAGTGCGCGGCGTAGTGCAGGGGGCTTCTGTGTCTGTCCTCTCCGCCAACGGTGTCGCCAATGCATGCACTCAACATGTCATTTTTTCTCCCCCGCCCTTTTTTTTGGTCTTCCTGTTCATGTGTGCATTAGCATCATCAGGCGGAGGAGAAGTGGCATCGGAGCACGAGGGAGCTGCATCTCACATGGCCCCAGAGGGCCATGCAACCGACTCCGAGTTCACCAGTGAGACGGAGGGTGAGGGGAGCTCCACAACGGGGACCCGTGGTGACGTCAGCGACACAGACACGTCCTCGGAAGGGAGCTCCCTTGTAGTGGCGGCAACATCCGTGCCCACCGCTACAACAGGTACCACTGCCATCCAGCGCACCAGCTCCGCCCTCCAAGCAGCCCCTCAGCGTTCGCCCCGTGCCCGCTCGGCCAGGAAGGCGGGCATCTCCTTCGCCCCAGGCACCTCAGGCCCTGCCCCAGTTACCCCTGCTGCCCTCAGTGAGGAGATCATTGACCTCCTCCAGACGCTCATTGTTGGGCAGTCTACCCTTTTGAATGTCATCCAGGGTGTAGAAAGGGAGGTGCACCGAAGCAATGCCTACCTGGAGGGCATTCATTCGGGTCAGGCTGCCCATCAGCGACCGTTCAACGCTCTGGCCTCAGCACTGACGGCAGCCATTGTCCCTGTCTCCTGCCTCCCCCCTCCAATTTCCTCATCCCAGTCCCACTCCCCTGTTCCTCTGCCTATCCCAGCCACACCTACAGACCAGCCTGCACACACATCAACACCCAAGGGCAGCTCATCCAGACGTAAGCACCACAGATCACACAAGCATTCACACATGCAACATCCACATGCAGACATGCCAACAGCCACTGCCTCCTCTGTGTCCCCCTCCTCCTCGTCTCCCTCCTCCCTCCCTGTGACGTCTCCACTCACACCTGCATGCACACCACCATCAGCCAGTACGTCCATCACCAGCACACCCACCAGAACACTCCGCACACGTGCAGTCACCACCCCCACTGCCATTTACACGTCCCCTGTGTCCTCTCCCAGTGTGTCTGTCACCCCCTCTTCCAAACCACACAAACGCAGGCAGCCACCCACCCAACAGCCATCCACCTCACGACAGCCTCCGTCACAAGCACCTGCACCCAAAGACAGCACACTTGACTCTCCTACAACCACATCCTCTTCCTCCACTCCCATACCCACTGCACCTACCCTTCCCACTGCTCCTAAAAAGTTTTTCCTCTCCAAAATTAACCTCTTTGCATCACCTGACCCACCCCCTCCATCTCGTAAGAGTCCAAACAGCACCTCAGCCACCACAAGCCCTGCACCTACAAGGACCATAGTCCAGGGCTATTGGAGTCCACCAGCTTCTAGGGCAGCAACATCGGCCAGCAGCAAGGGGACAGCCAGCCCACCCCCTCGGAAAAAATGTAAAAAAGGGAAGGGCCGGCTCGAGAGGCCAGAGACGGCAGCCCCCAAAGGCACTATCCTGGCACCGTCACCTGGCACATCCACAAAGGGAGGCAAGGGCCACAGAGAATCGGCGAAGGAGGGCAAGGGCAGCAGGGCAGACAAGTCCGGCAGCAGGCGAGCTGCCCAGGAGGGCCCCACCAGCCCCATTTCGGGTGTGAAGGAGGACACCCATGGGCCCAGGACACCAGCACAGGAGGGCCCCGCAAGCGAAAGGTCGGATGGCGACTGAGCGGAAAATATTGGCCCGATCTGGTTCCCTGGAAACACATGTCAAGCACCGCTGAACAGGGCCCTGCTGTGACAAGCACCGCCGAACAGGGCCCCGCCGTGACAAGCACCGCCGAACTGGGCGCCGCCGTGACAAGCACCGCTGAACAGGGCCCCGCCGTGACAAGCACCGCTGAACAGGGCCCTTCAAGACAAGCACCGCTGAACAGGGCCCTTCAAGACAAGCACCGCTGAACAGGGCCCCGCCGTGACAAGCCCCGCTGAACAGGGCCCCGCCGTGACAAGCACCGCTGAACAGGGCCCTTCAAGACAAGCACCACTGAACAGGGCCCCGCCGTGACAAGCACCGCTGAACTGGGCCCCGCCGTGACAAGCACCGCTGAACAGGGCCCCGGCGTGACAAGCACCGCTGAACAGGGCCCCGCCGTGACAAGCACCACTGAACAGGGCCCTTCCTGTCAAGCACCGCTCCGCTGGGCCCTTCATCTCAAGCACCGCTCCGCTGGGCCCTTCCTGTCAAGCACTGCTCCGCTGGGCCCTTCCTGTCAAGCACCGCTCCGCTGGGCCCTTCATCTCAAGCACCGCTCCGCTGGGCCCTTCATCTCAAGCACCGCTCCGCTGGGCCCTTCCTGTCAAGCACCGCTCCACTGGGCCCTTCATCTCAAGCACCGCTCCGCTGGGCCCTTCATCTCAAGCACTGCTCCGCTAGGCCCTTCCTGTCAAGCACCGCTCCGCTGGGCCCTTCCTGTCAAGTACCGCTCCGCTGGGCCCTTCCTGTCAAGCACCGCTCCGCTGGGCCCTTCATCTCAAGCACCGCTCCGCTGGGCCCTTCCTGTCAAGCACCGCTCCGCTGGGCCCTTCATCTCAAGCACCGCTCCGCTGGGCCCTTCCTGTCAAGCACCGCTCCGCTGGGCCCTTCCTGTCAAGCACCGCTCCGCTGGGCCCTTCATCTCAAGCACCGCTCAGCTGGGCCCTTCATCTCAAGCACCGCTGGCCCATTGGCAGGGCCGGATCTGTGTCGGCCAGGGCTTCACGAAGCACTCTGGGCACCATGCCTCCTCCAGAACCAGTGGAGTCTGTAATCCACTTGATGGACTGTGGCTTTGCACTCCCCAGGATGGATCAGTGGGCAAGCCACCCACTGTAGAGACTTGAGAGACTGTGGCTTTGCACTCCCCAGGATGGTACAGTGGGCAACCGACCCACTGTAGAGACTTGTGAGACTGTGGCTTTGCACTCCCCAGGATGGTACAGTGGGCATGGAGGCCCCTCGTGGATCTGGCATCGTGGACTCAACTGGCTGAGGTGCCCCCCTTCCCTTCCCCCTGAGGTGCCTGTAGTTTTACTATCTGATGCCCCTGCAGTGTTCTCTCCAATGGAATCGGGTCTCGTGTGTGGGCTTTGCCCATGTGTTTAGGCCCATTGGCCCATGAACAATGGATGATAGCCAATATGGGCCGGACTTTTGACCTATGTATATATTGTTCATGATGTAATATATTTTATTTATATATTTCATATTTCACTTAACTTCAATTATGCTATAATATACTTCATTTTTAATGATCATTTTATTTTGTCTTTGCATTCTTCCGGGGGGTTAGAGGGGTGTCACTCTGACTTGTTGCTCTGCATTGATGTGTGTGTTGTAGTGGGTGAGGGTGGGGGTGGGTGTGTGGCGTATGTGTGTCCCCGTAATTTTTTGCCTCCCCCCTCCCCTGTGTCGTAGGTGCAGTACTCACCGTTGTCTTCTGCGCCGGCGTTCGTGCTCCTGGTAGAGGAGCAGGTAGACAATAGCTGGTAGGATGTGTAGTTCTGGTTCCATGCTGTCCAGATTCCTTGTGGAGTGTGTAGAGGTGAGCGTTTTCCCATTCGTAGTCTGTTTGCGCCGTGTTTTTATCGGTGGGGCTCCCGCCCCGGAAAAGGTGGTGGATTGGTGAGTTGTGATAGAGTGGGCGGTACATTGTCTGCCGCCTGTCTGTTGGCGGTGACAGCAGCGCTGCTTGTCTGTACCGCCGTGGCGGTCGGAGTGTTAAAGTGGCGGGCTGTGTTGGCGGTTCCCGCCAGGGTCGGAATTCCATTTTTTGGGCCGCCTGCCTGTTTGCGGGTTGGCCGCCGCTTTTACACCGACCGCCAGGGTTGGAATGACCCCCATAGTGGCTTAAGATTATTCAAAGATTTCTTATTCACTTGTAAATCGTCTATCGACTCATTGGATTTATACACCTGACTATGTGGATTTAGAAACTCACTCTTTCCTTTAAACAATGCTAATCTTTTAGCTTGCCACAGTCTCCCATCACTTAGCAAGGCTGAATTACATAAAATCTTAATTACTTGCAAAGGTGTGGAATATCTACTTTCTACTTTCCACACTAGTCTTCCTTTCTTAACTTTCACCTTATCCCCTACTTTGAGATCAACTTTCTTTTCTCCATGCGCCAAATCATACCTCCTTTTATACTTAATCTGACCGTGTTCCATACATTCTCCCACTCTCTTAGGGGACCATGATACTGTCTTGATGTTTAAAAAATAACCCAAATTATCTTTGGTACGTGGACATCTCCCTCTCATTAATTCAAAGGGGCTATATTCAGTTATTTCACATTTGGTCATTCTATACGCCCCAACTGTCTTCCTCAATTCATCTTCCCAATCTAAGTCATTACTGTTAGATAGTTCTATACTTCCTTTAATTACTCTGTTGAATATCTCAATATTACCATTTCCTTCAGGATGATATCAAGATGTAGTTTTATGTTCTATCCCAGTTTTTCTTATAAACTTGCTGAACATATCTGAGACAAAATGTGTGGCATTATATGAAACTCTAATGTTCGGAAGCCCTTGACGGTTAAACACATCCTTTAAAAAATGTATTACAGTTCCTGAATCAGCTTCATACACTATTTTGTATTCTGGCCAATTTGGAAAAATGATCTACCACTACTAAAATCGACTTTGAAACACCATCCTTATTTTGAACTGGTCCAAAAATATCTACAACAATGCTTTTCCACAGCATCTTTGGAATTTCTATGGGATGTAATGGATGTTTAAAAGTAACCATAGTTTTGTCACAATTTGTACATTGAGAACATTCTCTTTCTATTTTCTCTACAACTTTATCTATACCTGGTCACCAATACACATGCTTACCTTTACTCTGGATTTTTACGATGCCTAGATGGCCTTCATGACACAAATGTATTACTTTTTCCCTCAACATCTTAGCTGGAATACATTTCCCTCCTTATAATTAAAATTCTTCTTCTGCAGACACTTCAGTTCTTACTTCCCAGAAAGAAATCAATTATTTCTGTAACATATGTTTCTCTGGCCAGCCTTCCTTAATTTATTTTTTTACAATATTTATATTGCTATTTCGTATGAGTGTATTAGACCATTCTTCCTGTGCTATAGCTTATAAGTCCTCTGTATTTATCACAGCTACCAAGTACTCTTCTTATTAATTTCGCTCTGAATCTTCCATTGGTAAAGGTAACCTACATAAAAAATCAGAAAATCTTCTGCGTGCACTTGAAACATACTTTACTTCATAAAGGAAATCTAGTAATTGCATGGATAGCCCTCTTATTCTTGGGGATACGTTTTTTAAACCTTGTGATGGAAGCACTTTAGTAAGTAGTTTATGATCACTTCTTAAAATCACTTCTGTGCCCCATATACATTGTCTAAAATGTTTTAATCCCCATGCACATGCTAAGATTTCTCATTCTATAACAGAATATTTTTCTTCTGCTGAAATGAGTGCATGAGTAGTAAAAGCTACTACCTGTTGTTTTCCATCTTTTTTTAACTGGGACAATACAGCTCCTAAAACCTTACTGCTCGCATCTGTGGCAATGAGACTCTTACACTTAGGGTCAAATCCTCTTAGTGCAGGAGCTGTACAAATATCCTCTTTGATGCTGTCAAAACAACTTTGACAGTCTATTGTCCATAGGAATTTGTTCTCTTTTTTCAATAATTGTTTTGTGTTAAACATTTTTCCTGAAAAATTATACACACATTTGAAGTAATATTCAGCTAAACCCAAAAAGGATCGTACCTCATCTTTATTCTGGGGAATAGGAACCTTCTTTATTGCGTCTTCCAATTCAGATTGAGGTCTAATACCACAGGAGCTAATCCCATGTCCCAAATAAGTAACAGTATTCTGTGCAAATTTAAATTTTCTTTTTTTTTCTGCTGCTGAACCATACTGTTATAATGGTTTTAGTATTCCCTGTAATTCCACATCATATTATGTCCTATCTTTACCCATTACAAGTATATCATCTTGGAAAAAAATGACATTCTTCCTTTTTTGAAACCTTTTGTACATTAAGTGATGGAACATGGCAGCTGCTGATGCTAAACCAAACAAAACTCTTTTGAACTGGAAGTACCCTATAGGGGTTATGAATGTGGTGAGATGCCTGCTATCAGTATGTAACAGTACTTGATGGTATGCAGAAGTTAAATTTATTGTGGAAAACCATTTCATGTTCTTAGTTGCTGCTAATAGTTCATCAAGCCTAGGCTAGGGAAACATGTCAACAAAAATGTTCTTATTTAGCTCCCTTAAGTCCACACATAGACAGATTTTTCCGTTTGCCTTTCCTGCCACTACTAAAGGAGCAATACAATCTGAAGATTCAACTTGTTCTATAATTTCACTTACTACTAATTTGTTAAGTTCAATTACCTCTTCTCTCACACTCAATCGAATGTTCCTCAATTTGTATATGCAGGGTTTTGCCTTCTCTTTCAAGACAATCTTGTGAGCAAAACCCTTCTAATTTTCCTACCTTTCCATTAAATACTCTAGGGAAATTATTAACAATATAATTTCCATCTACTTTATCAAGGTTTACTATTAATTCAGAATCAGGACTGTTAAGCTCAAGTAACTCACCTTGATCCCGCCATCCTCATACACAAGCTCTGCACTCCTTCCCTTGAATTCGAATAATAATTTATGGAAACCTAATAAGTTGATAGTTTCACCTGTAAAACTTTGAGGATGAATTTCAGGCTCTTCTAACTTACTGCCAATGTTCCCCTTGCCTTGAATCACATATCTTCATTGATAATAGTAAATGGTGATCCTGAATCAGCAATTAATGTTACTTGTACTCCTTCTATCACTGTATCACACTTAGACTTCTTCCTACTTGATCCTTCTGTACACAGTCCTTCATTCTCTTGTACGTGTAAAATTTGTGGGCTATCTGTATCATAACTAGAGTTTTCATCTTCTTCACACTCTTCAACAATACATCTAACTAATTTGTTCTTGCAACAGACTCGTGCAAAATGACCCTTTATGCTACATTTGGCACACTTCTGTCCTCAAGTTGGACATTGTTTTCATGAGCAAAATGGTTAGAGTGTCCCCATCTGTAACATTTTCCTTTCAAATTTTATATACTTAAATTATTTTTAAATGTCCCACTCTTTTTTCCTTCCCCATTTTATTTCTCTTGTTCAATCTTAGTTTTTTTGTTTTTATTATTTTTATACATTCTTCTTCATCTTTAGCTTTGCCTGATGTCACTACTGCTTTAGCACACCTTGTTGTAAGTTCTGCTTTGCTAATGATAGCAGTGACCTTCTGCAAACTAGATTCACCATGTACCCACAATCTGTCCTGCGAGTTCGGGTTGTTGCAATGCATAACCACTTGATCATGTATCAATTCTTCTACCAATATCTAAAACCTGCAAGACATTGCCATTTTCCTTAATGTTGCTACATGGTCCTCAATTTTCTCATTAGGACCTTGTTTCCTATGATAAAAGTGATATCAATCAATTGCTATGCATACAGTGGGTGCAAAGTATGCATCTAAATCTGCTAGTGCATTTGTAAAGACATCTCCTTCACCACCTGAGTGTGGCTTTTTCTCCATCTGGTTGCACATCTTCAGATCTCCAGGACCTTGACAATGTAACAGAATTTTCTTCTTTTTTTCTGGTAACATGTGTTCAAATGTCTCAATGTAATTAAAAAAATAATCTTTCCACTCCTCCCAATTTAAATTATTCGGAGCATTTTCATTCAACAGAATTGTGGAGTTGACAAATTCATGGTTGTCATTGTTGAATTACCCGCACAATTAGTTCAGTTATTGTTGTAGTTCAGCTCAATAAATATACTTTTTTATATATTTATAAACAGGTGTGCACATCACTGTGTGTTGGGAAGAGCATCCATATAAATATACATATATTGCTTACAAAAAAGGTGTGCCTATCACCAATAGTGAATTTAGAAAATGGTGAAGGCACAGCTGTGCCTGTCAGCGATATCCAGTTGTAAAAGGTTTTATTATTATTTTATTCTGTTGACTGGTGTGCCTGTCACCGAATACAGGCTTTGAAAATAAATGATTCTGCAAACGCGCTTCAATTATAGCAATAACTCAAGCAATACAATTGAGAAATGCAGCCCAATCCAAAATGGCCACTACGTAAACGTGCGTTGTTATGCTGTGTGAGCGTGCGTTATTATATAGAGAGATCCTAAAGATCCTTATGACGAGGACTTGCACTGAATGTTAAATGATGCGAACATTAAGCTAAATCTGTATCATATACATTGGCAAAAGAATTAAGAAATAAAAATGCCAATTACATGTTTCATATGGAGCAGTGTGCTGCATTAATATCTGAAAGCGCAATAAACATTTGAAAGTGTGATAAAAGTCTTTTACAGCCATAAAATCTTACTGGTGACCGATGGGTTCAGAATTGGTCCTGCGTTGCCAATATTCTTATGTTGACTACACCCTGATATGTCGTTTTATTGATTACTTGAAGTTTATTTCTTGCATAAGACCAATACAAATGCCAATGTTGTTTCACGTTCTCTCCCTCCGGTGGCTTCCTCCTAATTCCTCCAGTTTGGAATACCACAACATACTATACAACATTCTACATTCTGCTCTAACCACAAGGGGCTTCTTGAGCAATCAGTGGCATGTGAGGCTTCATGAGGAGTTAGAGGCACATGAAGATATAACACGCTACAGGTACATGTAAAACTGAAAACTACATGCCAAATTTTTAACTACACTGCACCCTGCCCTCTGAGCTGTTTAGGGCCAATCCTAGGGGTGATGTATATCTATTCAAAAGGAACAAGCAGCAGATTTATTTTGCCAAGTCGAAATGGCAGCTTAAAACTTCTTACACAGGCCTAAGACATGCTCTACAAGGCTACCTTAGTGGTTGGCACAATCAGTGCTGGAGACCAACTAGAAGCATTAAATGTACAGGCCCTGGGTGCGTGGGTTACTATTTTACTAGGGATATACAAGTAAATTAAATGTGCAAGTTGGGTACAAGCCAGTTCTACCTTGTTTAGGGGAGGGAGCACAAGCTCTTCAGTACTAGTTAGCAGTGGTAAAGTGTACATAGACCTAAGTCCAACAAAAATTAGATCATTAAAAATAGGAGAGTTGAAGTCAAAATGTATGGGGAAGACTGCCTTTAGGCTGACAGGCCCAACACCAAGGAAGCAACGATCACAATGAATTTTGAAATTACTTCTTATTCTAAGATTTTACAGGAGTTTGGTGGATCAACTGTGTAAACGTGTGATGAATTCTGCATTGATTTCACTGATTACAAGGGATAGGCAAATTAGTCTATACTGAGAAAGAGGATACAACAGAACATTTGTCATTGCAGGTGAACAGGCTGCAAACTGCCCTGCCTAAATACAATAAAGGCAATTCCAGTGTACTATTCCCTGAAGAAATTAAGATCCCCTATAAAGTTAACATATCCACTGAAATAACAGTGCACAGAAACAATGTGACTTGCAATGTATAAAGTAATCAACAAAAAGAATGGGCAGTGACAATTGATTGTAGTCTTTCTGCTACCACCTGGGTGAGTAAAATACCAAAATATATGGTACAGCTTCTGCAAAGTGCACGTTAACATAGGATAGGACCTATAAACTATGCCAGGACCTCTGGCTTAGTTTATATTTACCAGAGAGCCATCGGAGACACCAGCCACCAGACTGACCCACTACATATCAGTTGCTGGAATGTGCGAGCAAACTATTTGCAAAGCTCCTATTGGAAGCTTTCACTGATTCGGCTTCCCAAAAATAAAAGCAGGTATTGAAAGCATTGTTCTGAAACTGATTGTTGAAATATATTTTCCCATAGTTGGATCTACGTGTGCCTGGGACAAGCCAATCATCTTACTCCCAGCTACAAATGTACAGTGTTTTAATGAAGAGTGGATACATGGTTTAAAAAGTGCCTGAAAGATTTGACTATTGATCTACATGAGGCTTTGTGTAAACATTATGAGCCTCATTATTACTTCAGCTGTCTTTTTTGAAGATCACCGTATTAGAAGTCTTCGGAGGACTTCTGCCCATTTCTGGGCTGCCACTCCAACTCCGACTCAGAAGAGGCAGTTGCATCGCCAGCACCACCACACCGGCAGGACTCCGCCTGCCGTATTACAAGCTCTCATACCGCTTGGCGGAGTCCGCTGGCTTGGTGATGCTGATGGTGCAAGACTGCCAGGACCCATCCCCTCCCAGACAACCTCCTTGACAGAGAACGTAAGTGGTCATCCGAAAGGGGGGAAGGGTGTCTGTGTATGTGGGTTCATGTGTGTGTATATGCAGAGGGGGTAGGGTGGTGTAGTGTGAGTGCATGTTTGCATTTGATTGAATGTGAATGCTTGTGTGCGTGAATGTGAGTGTGAATGGGGGTGTGTGTCTGCATGTGTGCGAGTGAGTGGGGGTGTGTGTCTGCCTGTGTGCGAGTGAGTGGGGTGTGTGTCTGCATGTATGCGACTGAGTGGGGGTGTCTGTGTGGATGAATGCATATGCTGAGGGGTGTGAATGTGAATGCATCCGTGCGTAAAGGGGCAGGGGGTGTTTGTAAGTGTGTGGACGGGTGGGGGTGGTATGCATGTGTGCGGACATGTTGGAGTACGTTAGCCGGTGACAGGAATGGGGATTCCTGGCACCATTTGCATGACCAACAGGATTTTTGTGGCGGGGTGACCGCCATGAAAGCCTGGCGGTCTGCATCCATGGAATCTGCTGAGGCTTGCCACCGGGCTGGAGGTGCATTATTGTGCCAGCACCGGCGGAGCCGGCAGCGTTGTGGAGGTTTGGCGGCAGCCAAGCCCCCCAACTTCTGATGTGGCAGTCTTTACCACCGGGTCCGCAGCAGTAAGACTGCCACAGCGAAATAATGAGGGCCTAGGTGTTTCCTCCTCAGCATTGTGCTGTCTCCCTAAATTATTTAATGCATGTTGATTATGTACTCTTGGTTAACTAGACACAGATTACTGTGAGTCGGTCACGTAAAGCACATTATCCTAACTATGCCACTGATACATTAATTGCTGTGGAAACCAACAGGACTATTTTGTAAGTGTTACTGATATAGAGCTGCAATCAAAACAATATTTACTGAACAATCTGTGCTAGTTCCCTAATGCGGGACAGCAACATTTATGGCCAGGGCTGCTGTAGTTAACATTGCATGAATTTGTTGAAGGCTGCAAAGAAAGTGAGAAATGTGATCTTAAAAGGCAGCTGTGTGGTGATGAATGTTTATCTTGTCTGTCCAATTTTTCTAACACAACAATGTAGGCTTTCTGTTTTTTTTAAGACCATACATACAAAGATACTTTTACTGGTTTTTTTATGGTAATGACACTCTGGGCCCATATTCTTATTTCTCTTCTTCCGATGGACTTTTTTAGGATCCTAGAGAAGTAAAGGAGAGTTAAAATCAACCTTTCAAATCAATTAACAGTGTAGCCAAATTGGTCACAAATTAAATAAAGGAGGCAGAGAATGAAGTTCAAAGGTTTATTGCAAATTAAGAGCCAAACCTATGTAAGTGAATCTGGAAAACATGCTATATAAGTACAAAATCTAAAGTGGATCATTGAATGAAGCTGAAATGTGTAAGCAGAAGGCATGCAAGAATTTCAGGTGAAGCAATACAAAAGACAAGAAACAGAATCTGAAGATCAGTATATAAATTGCAGTCCTCTTGCCTAATCATTTGAGAATTTAAATTAGACTAAGGCCCTCATTACAACATTGGCAGGTGGCTACTGCCGCCCGCCAAGTTGTAACCGCTGTGCGGCCACCAATGCGGCCGCACTTCCGCAGTGGCCATTTGGACATCCCCGCTGGGCCGGCGGGCGGAAACCGAGTTTCCGCCCGCTGGCCCAGCGGGGATCACGGCCGCAACATGGAAGCCGGCTCCAAATGGAGCCGGCGGTGTTGTGGCCGTGCGACGGGTGCAGTTGCACCCGTCGCGCTTTTCACTGTCTGCATAGCAGAAAGTGAAAAGCTGCATGGGGCCCTGTCAGGGGGCCCCTGCACTGCCCATGCCACTGGCATGGGCAGTGCAGGGGCCCCGTGACTCCCCGTACCGCCATCCTTTTCCTGGCCGTTCAAACCGCCAGGAAAATGCTGGTGGTCGGGGAATCGTAATCCCCTGGGCAGCGCTGCAAGCAGCGCTGCCCTGGAGGATTATCACCGCCGGGGCCATTGTGGCGGAAAACCGCCAGCCCGGCGGTGCGACCGCGGCGCTACCGCCGCAGTCATAATGACCTAGGAAGCACCGCCAGCCTGTTGGCGGTGCTTCCGTCATTACAGCCCTGGCGGTCTTGGACCGCCAGGGTTGTAATGACCCCCTAAGAATCCTAAACTAAGCGGAAGTTAATTAAGTCTCAGGAATTATAGGAAAGTGTCAGCATAACAGAAAACTCAGTAGAGGTTCTGATAGAGAAGTTATGCATCACATAAAGCTACACAAAAGGGTAAAGAGTAGAGAGGTGTATACCCCTCCTAGTCTCAACGAAATGTGCTCTTGTCTATTTGGCATTTCCTCTCAGGTCTCTTATTACACCAATTGAACATCAGGACGAACTTGGAGATCTCCCAGTGTCTGGTACACAAACATGAGCCTTTTCTTCCCAGTTCATTAGAGCTCCTTGTCCTTGCCTAAGTATTCTCCTGTACCGACTATCTTCAACACACAATATGCCTTACATTAACTGTAGAGTCACACAGACGCACCTGTCAAGAAAGATTATTGAATCACGAGCAAGACTCCACATTGAAGGTTAAACACGAGAAACCAAATGTTTCAGGCCTTTGGTTATGCTACCATAATATGGCATCCAGTGCACATTTGAAATACATCATTATAAGTGCATCTTGCAATTATAAATGAAAGCAAGAATTATAAATGAAACATTAATATATTCGGTTACATCATAGTACTATAATCATAATATAAATGTGCATGAGTACTCCAATTCAGCAAGTTAAAATCAAACTTAGAGCACATACATGTTTAGATAAACTTCGAGTCTTTTACTGTGAATGCAGATTCAGTAATATGGTTTAGATCCTCCACTTTACATTAATAAAGTTAAGACACACAATATATGTTTTGTCAATTAAATTATTATTATGTCACTTCTGTAACGCATGATGGTGCAACCAAAACTATGCATCACCAATGGCTGTGTTACAAGTTTGTAAGATTCACGTAATAGTGGGGGCAAGTATTTTTTAGGAGGGAGGGGTGGACAGGTCACACACACAAACACATACACACTCACTTACACTCATTCATTCACATACATGTGCACACACACATCCATTCGCAACACTCATTACCAAATATTCAAACATACATGCACACATACATCAAACATTAATGTAAAAAAAAAAAAAAGCACACTTACCTGTGGCTCATCCTCGGAGGTCCCAGGAAGGCTGAGCCCATACCACTCTGTGAATAAGTTGGGGCTGCTGCCTTCCCTCATTGGTTGACCTTAGGTCAGCCAATGAGGGAAGACAGCCGTCCCAAACCTTGGAGGTTCCAGGAGGGTTGGGACTGCTGCCTTCCCTCATTGGCTGACCCTAGGTCAGCCAATAAGGGAAGGAAGCAGCCCCAACCTCATCACAGAGTGGGATGGGTTCAGTGAGACTACTCACCCCACCCTACTCTGTGACGATGAGTCACTGGTTGACACTCGGCCCTGGGCTCTACAGGGCTTAAAACTAAAGTGCCCAAGTTGGAGTCAATGAGTGACACTATTCCCCCGGCACCAAGGGGAAGGGCCTCAAGCTGAGGAGCCTCCAGCTGTACAAGAGCTGGGACCTCCTTAGCCCAGCAAAGTTCAGCCCAGGCAGCCAGGGGCTTGAGCAAATAGTGCATATCTAGTTCCTGGCTGCCTGACCTGAAAATGAGGAGTGTCTGTCAGGCAGACCTTTCCTCAGCCTGACAGACACTCTTTTTGATGGGCACAAGGTGAATGGGGTGTGGTCCCTCAGCCCCACTGAATGGGCTGCAGCTGCACACAAGCGCTAGCAGTAAAATTCCCTAAGGAAATGGAAAGGCTATTATGGTTGCTTTTTATAAAATGAGAGAATACAGACTTCTAGACACATGACACTGTAAAGATTGGAGGATTTAACTATTTTAATAAAAGGCATATGTTTATATGTTTTGCATTATATTTTTAGCAGCTTGCTCACAGTGCTAATTTTGGACTGTGTACAGCATGTTTACTGTTGGACAGATACAGGTATACTATTTGCTAGAGAAGTCAGTAAACTTTCCAACTTAACTTAACATCACTACTGAGTTTAACCTGCCTGTGGGCTTACTCACTGGACTGATTTTTCAGTATGATTTTGCAATTATGTAAATAAATTAAATTAACCCATTTTATTACTCTTTTGAGTCATAGCTTTTTCCCCTTTGCTGCTCACCTAAGGAAGCTCTTGTCATTTGTCCATCACATAACTCCATTCTCCATCCTTCCCAAATTCTCAAAATATAAGATTGTTAACGTCTTCTATTTGTTACAATCCCCAGTTACTGTGTGATCAATGTCTATAACTAGTTAACAGCAGGTGATCACAAAATTGCATAGTCTATTCTTGATGTGGTTATATGTCATTGAATATTCTATCTCATAAAAATGTCATGACTCAAATTTATATTTCTGATTTACACTTATGCTATGAAAGGTGATGGGTGATAAAACCTATTAGATAGAAGAAAGGTGGAGTATAGCTGGGGCATTTACATATTACAGAAAGGACTGCAGGCTCTTTTGTAGCTTTTCTCTAATACCAACTGCCTGGGCACGTCTGTTCTGAAAATGCACTGTGGCAGGGGAATTACATCATTTTTATCTGGTCTCAATAGAAAATGAGGGAAATACTTGGTATATTTTACTGTGCTATATTATGGCATCAATCACACTGAAAAACAAACATTGGCAAAGCCAATAGGTGCGGCGTTGACAGCAAACCTTTTGGCTTTATCAATTGTCTTTTGGTCTGTCATGGTTTTTGCAAAAACATTTATTATTAATTGTTGGAAATGCTGGGTCTTCATCAGTTTAAAAAACAGCATTGTCTAAAGGCAAAAATATTTTTCGGTCTCTAAAAGGAACACATTGCCATAGTAATCTTCGAAACTAAACAGAACTACTTTGTGTGTGGATGTACTCCTTGTGACAGGACTGCGTGCCATAATACACAGTGAAGCCAACCAAAGGATGAATTAGGCTGAACCTATTTCCCCATGATGCTTGTATTAGTGGGCGGAAGAAAAATATGAATGACACAAAAGAAACTAATGGATAATGTTGGGCTGGAAAAACTGTAAAACTTCGATGTTACACACATGATTTTAATCAATTAATAAGGTCTTGGCTGACACCAGGCCTGGAAAATCCAGTCAGTTGGATAGTGCCTGCAAGCCTCTTGCTTTTGTGAATGCTTTTTTGGTGATGTTCGGGTGAATTTGAACTACAAATAGAGAGAGTTAAAAAGATAGATGAATATGAAGCCTTGCAAAGACAAATGAAAGTGAGGGTTATTTAGATGGATAGTGTTGCACAGATAGATAGATAGATAGATAGATAGATAGATAGATAGATAGATAGATAGATAGGCAGATAGATAGCTTAGATAGTCAGACAGATTGATTGATAAAGTTACAAAATAGATAGAGCAATAGAAAGGTTTGCATAGATAGATAGATAGATAGATAGATAGATAGATAGATAGATAGATAGATAGATAGATAGATAGATAGATAGATAGATAAAACTGGAGTAAATAGCACAGCAAATTGAAAGCAAAATAAAAAGCCATGAGAATAACATACAGACTAAATTGGTTTATAAGTGTGACTATAGTCCTCAATTAAAACACATATCAGCATGGCATACAGAAGTGTGGTTATAACTGCTCTTCATTGTGTGTGTACTAAAAAGAGGATAATTTCGTAAGGATCATTTTCAAATGGACACAATCAAGTATGTGATGAAAGCAGCAGTCAGATCAACGAAGGCCACTCCAAAAGGAGTTTCTAGTAACATTAGCAAGAGACAGGAACTGACATTGCAGGAATGTGTCCTGTGCTCACATCAAAAGGAGCATGAACAGCTGCTGGTCAGCTGGTAGAAAGGATCTTGCTATCAACATTAGGATCTAAAAACGAAAGCAACACTAGGGTAAAAATTAAGTTAAAAAAACACTGTCACTTGAGGGAGCTTCCTAGTGTGCAGATGTAGTCCCCGTGAAAGAAAAAATTCAGATGAAGTTAGCCAATGGTTGAGGTAGGCTGACCTACCACCCCATGCTCTATGCTGTAGTAGGTGGAAACAGCTGATGTAGAAAGCTGGCTGAAAGACCTATAGGTAAGTATATTTTACATATAATTTTAGCATAATCCCAAGGTCAAGTCTCATAAAGCAAACAGTGAGCAGCAATGACATGTTTGGGCATTGGGCATAGAAAGTCAGAGGTTTCCCCCAGAGGATGGCATCATAGACTGCACATCTCTGACCCCCTTCCCCATGGCAGACTGGTGCATGTGTGCAGTGAAAACACTGAGCAGCAATCTGAACCATTACTTTATGCTTCATTGCTATGCTATCTCCAGCACATTCAAACTCAGCAAGATAGGAAGTGTGCAGAATTGGTATAAGAAGCCCATAATTCGTTTTTGGGAATTGTCCCATTCAGGATGTGCAACAGCACAAATCTGAGCAATCAGAGCAAAATTCCTTATACACGTTGTATAATATATATGACTACAGACACACGGTTTTGTTGATCACTGTGACCTCTACAATTGATAAATAAAGCTATTACAAGGAGTATTCACCAAAAATAGACAATGGAGCTCATTTAGGGTTTAATCGGTGGTTACCAGACTCCAAGGATAGCATAAGCCCTGATATCCTCCCCTACAACACAACAGAGTACTCCCCACTAAATTTAAGGATCTCATGGCGATCTCAGGAAAGGACAAGGATTGGCAAAGCCATGTGGACCTTCTTGCCCTGCCAAAGTTTTTTGCCAATGCTCTGCAGCATTGGTGGAAAAAAGAAGAAAACACTTTGAATTTACTGCTGTTGCAGATCAGGTCCTTCTGTAGGCAGTGCGTCCATGGTGATGCATGCACACACTACAGAATG
This sequence comes from Pleurodeles waltl, assembly GCF_031143425.1. NCBI lineage: Eukaryota > Metazoa > Chordata > Amphibia > Caudata > Salamandridae > Pleurodeles > Pleurodeles waltl. Next base: position 654,777,553 of record NC_090439.1, read on the forward strand.
AAGCAGTTGCCCTTTTTTCTTGTTTTTACTGACTTATCTAAGACAGCAGAGGCCTCTTAGGTTGGTAAATAAAATAAAAAAATGTTAAGTCTGCAAATGCTCTTTTCTGGTAGCGCACACACGGCAGCAAAATAAAACTACTAGGTCCTCCCAAAAATGTAATGAATATGCCCACGAGGCTTTGGGGGAGCAGTGGAGGTGCATGAGGGTGAAGAAATAGGAAGATCCCTAAAAGTGAGTTGTGGAAAGATACAAGTCAGACGATCAAAAGGATGTCAAACACAAGAAGAATATGGAAAAGGAAGAAACACCATGAAATAAACGCAAGCAAATGCCAGTGACAACAAATACAGCCAAAGAAAGCATTAAGCAGGCTCTAAGTGCACTATAAGTTCTTAGTATGGATCACAAAATAAATTTCATAACCAGACTTCGCGTGGTAGGCGAGACCTAAAAATAAGCAATGATTGATCTGGGTTTTGATTGGGTTGCACCTCCGCCACTGTGACGTGGCCGTCCTTTGGCTGATGGGGTACAAGTTTAATGGGTTTCCACTGATACAGCTGACTGAGGCCCTAATGGCTGAAATCTGCAGTGTCCCCAACTTCAACTGGAGAGTGGAGGGTGAATACCAAAGCTGACAGACAGGCATCCACAAGTCTTTGGAAGATTTGCCAGAGTGAACATTAGTTTACATATTTATTTTGACACTTTAGTTGTTTTCCAAGCCCATTCCTACGAAATTATTCTAAATTTGAAAGAACTAAGAAAGAGTTGCTGGATGGATTTTCTGGTTGTTAATGTGCCTCTAAATGGTGATAACATAATTGTGAAACAAAATGAACACAACTGTGTGCCCTCTTTTTTGTTTCACACATTCAAATTTCTTTTATCCTATTTGTTGCATATTAAATGTGTAAGACACTGAAATGCTCCCTTCAACTAGATGGTAATGGAGGTGAGTGATTCTGGACTATCAATTTGAAAGAAAGGTTACAGGAGCATAGCAGTGAAATATCGTGCTAGGTCAAAACACGGATTCTTTGAGAAAATCAGGCTTAATCCCAGGTAGCTCTGTTCCAGTGTGCTTTTCCCCTGAGAAATGTATGGTAAGCAATGATGTACCACTAAGACAATATCAAAGTCAAGGGCAAAATCAATCATATTCTCAAACCAGTTTGGTATAATGGTGAAAAAGTTAATAAAGAAAATTCTACAAAAAATATACAAAATCAAGCTAAAGGAACCAAGATATTAATTTTCAAAGTTTCACATTTTTATTCAGAAGTAGCCTTTTACTGTATAAAACATATATTTTAGCCTCTGAAGTGAAAATAATTTTGGTATCGTGTCACTTCAAGGGTATGTCAAAACTGAATATTGGGCTGTCATAAGCTTGAACCTTATCCAGCCAGGGTTTTTGGGCTCCAAAGCATTATTTATAAATGGGTTAGTTAAGGTATGAAGAACGGTTTTATACATTTCCAGTTTTATTTGGCATACGCCTTTGCTCATAGCAGTTCCATGCTATAATAGCAGGCCTGAAAGAAATACTTTTACAGTCACATATGTAGGTGGTGTAAACGTACACTGAATTCCACGCATGACATTTAACTTTTATGTCACTGGTGCATTCCATGTATTATATTGGGGAAAAGGGGGAGCAGACAAGACTGACACAGAGTTGGTTGGAAAAGGCTGCTTTATTGAAGACAGGTATGGCTACTAATAATCAAACCTAGGCCTTTGCCTTCACAAAACTAATAACCTCACTATACAATCATATACCTCTATTGCTCCCCCCACTCCTACTCTACCCTTCCCCCTCCCTCGCTAACTTTCTCGCAATCCTGAACTTTGTATTAACTGCATGGTTCCTGACTTAGAACACCGTACACCTGCTTATAACTCTGCAACTGTAACTATTATTACTCCAAGTTGAATATTTAACAACCTGGCTCATCCAGGAGCAGGCCAATCTATTCTTCTCCGTTTATGTGGGCTGCCACTTTAAAGCCTAAAACTCTGCAAATAAAGGCAACTGGACCCTGTCCCCGCCACTGCACCTAACTCCTAGCGACTGCGAACAAACCTTGAACCCTGATGCACCTGACCTCAGAAAACACAACCTATCTATTGAACAACAACCACAAAACCCCTATTCCCGCCAACCATTGGGTAAGAGGGTACGGAAGAAAAGGTTTACGAGGGCCCCACTCCTATGCCAGCCACTATGTCACCTAATTAAAATGGTGGCTGGATCATAAAAATGTCAGGCTATATACAGTACTCCTTATTCATGCCATAGGGTTAGCCAATTCTAAAGTAAATTGGGGGGGGGATATATGTAATGGGAGGCTGTATGTCACTATTAGAGGATCAGACAAAAGAGGGCAAAGGTAGGATAAGCAGGGTTAATAAAGTATTCTGATACCCAGTACAAGCAAAGGGGATAAGGAAGAGGTAAACAGATAGCCTGTATCAGTTTGCCCCCAATCTATCTGGTCAACCCAGATTCCTCAGTGTGTGTTCTGTTTATCTGTGTCATTTAGAACTGTTTGCGTCAGTCTGTGAGTGTTGGCCTATATTGGGCCTGTTGGTCTCTGGCTTTCCTATATTTGCCCTGAAATGCTCTAACAATCTTCCAAGGCTCCTAATTCTCCACCTAGCCTCAGTTCCTCACAAGTAGTAGGAAGGGATACCTTTAATCACCATATTAAAAGTGACAGTTATCCCGCCCCGGATATGACGTCATATCCGGTGGCTGGGACTTCCGTTGTCCCTGAAAGCCCTCCCCGGAAGTGACGTGTGTGCATGGGGGTGTCAATTGGGCTGGGCCCTCATGGTGTCACGTGTTAGCCCTGTGTCTGGGTCCTAGCCCCTGGGTTTTGGCCTATGAGATATGTAAAAAGTATGACTTAGTGATGTGCACGTGGTTTCAGAGCTTGAGAGGGACAGGTCTGGACATGTCAGACATTCATGCCCAAGTGCCAGTTAGGGGCCCTCATGGTGTCACGTGTTAGCCCCTCTTTTTTTGAAATGTTGCATATAAGGAGCTGGTTAGAACCGGCTGTCAAACCGTGAACCAGGGTTGAAACAGTTTGGCAAGGTGCCATGAAGAGATACAATCCGATCGCAAGAAAAGCAGCCTCCTCAGGGGCCCTGAACACTATTGGTAGATATTACCGGACCCTCGCCCCTCTTACGATGGATAGGAATGCACAACAGGGTGTCCCGGCCACCCAAGATACCGATGTTACCGGTTTTGAAGAGGAACTTTGCTACCGGCTTGAAAAGCTCAACCTCAAGGCTGTGTCGACCCAGATATCCCCTATTAAGGGGCCCGACAGCGACAGCAATGCCTCGAAAGATGAATTAAGTGTTGCATCTAACTTCATAGACATTGAAGATGTTGAAGAATGTGTAGCACCACCGAATTCGCCCATCTATGAAGACATGGGCGACCAGGAGGCCACCGAGTCAGAGGCCGTTATTGTACAGCCATCAGGTGTAAGCTCCGGCGCTGTTTCTGCCCCAATGGACCTCTGCGACTCCCAGGATTTCAGAGGAGCCTCTGAGTGTGATGCGAATATGGAGGTTGGTAATGACAGTTTTGTTATTTATTTTTTTATTTTTATTTTTTATGTCTGTATACTCTAATGTCATACATTTAACTAATAATGTGTCTTGTGCTTTCTGTTTGAACCCTAGAACGTAGCTGAAGAAAGTGAGCCTCTAGAAGGGTCAACTCCAAAGGTTAACGCTGTAAATTTTTACTGCTTATGCTGTTCCAGACAGTCTGGAAGTGTTACAAGCCAGAACAAAGAGCCTCGTAAGAAATGTGTCTGCACCTACACTAGCCGCGATTTTGAAAAGGAAGCTCCGGGCGTACCCTGGGCCACCATATGGCCAGTTAAAGGTTTTGCAGCGGCCGCTGTGAACGCCTGTGTTAAACGGGATTATTATGATCTTTGTTACGGGCATAAAATTAATGCGCCTCAACAGGATGCTCATGAATGTTTATACGATGCATACACACCAAGAATAATTCGCCACATTTGTAGTCGGATAGACCCTCACCGGGTATATAGGTTGTTAAGGGTTGTGTATGGGCTGTCGGCTGTGAAGAAAGGTGTCCACAGTGATATGATTAAGGTCTTGGCTGCGGCTGTCAATGAGATCCGATACGCTGCTGAGCCCTGCTCAAAACTCGACCGCATGCATGGTATGTGTCCCCACTTTGACATAAGTATGTTAGAACGGGTTATAAAAAGACGAATGTGTGACATTTATCATAAAAACAGAAGAATGAAGTCTCTAGCCCCACGAAAGCTGTTTTAGAAAAATAAAATAAATTAATTAATAAAAAAAAAAAAAAAAAAAAGTAGACCATGAATGTGTTACTTAACGCTCCATACTTACTCACTTTTAGGCGGGGAATCCGGGTATCGAGATGCAAGATGCCTATGAGTTACAACCGGGCTACATCTGTATCGGGAGATTGATTTTTGTGCTGGTTAAAGAAAGAATAGCTGAAATACATCCTATGACTCTGCGGTATCTGAACATTTCGGAACCTTCAGCCTTGTTGCAATGTAGCAGTCATTTGTGTATCGCCAAGTGGTGTATCAATGGGCGGCTAAACGCATCTGTTGAATGCCAGACCTCGGACAAAGACCACATTCGAGAGTTAAGACTTTCACCTGAGACGGGGATACACGAGGCGTTGGTGAACATGACTGAAGATTATGTCACAAATAAAGGTTCGGAATGGTCCTGGTTAGAACTGTATGAACTGTTGAATTTTGTCAGTATCCTGAGTGTTCAGAGTTATAGGCGTGGGGAGCGGGAAGTCCTGTCTAGAGCTATTGAGAGTATAGCTATAAAAATATCAAAGTTTGTGACGCTTAGCGTTTGTGAAAGGCCATACTCTGAGTAACATGTGTAGTGGGGGTTGTACTATGTATACGTTTGTAAAAAGACCACAGCGGTCCAGCGTTATGACATCTATAAACTCTGTAGCACAAAATGTCAAATACACGTTGGTTGTGTAGCCCAGCACCATTTTTTATGTTTTTCATGTTTAATAAAATGACCTTACACAAAACAAGCGTCTTTCATTTCGTGGTGTTGGTGGGAGACAACATGACGGATGCGGATTTAAGGAAGCTTTATTACGATAAACATGGGGTTGGAAGTTTCGGAGGTTCCGAAGCTCTATTTAGAAGGGCTCGAGCTGAAAATGAATCTGTAAAACGTGCCAGTGTGAAGACTTGGTTAGCTGGGGAAGAGGCTTATTCGCTGCACAAACCTGCCAGGAGGCGCTTTAAGAGGCGGGCCACCGTTGTTAACGCACAGCTCGATTATCAGTGGCAGGCCGACATAATCAGTCTTCAAGATCTAGCAAAACATAACGATGGCGCCATGTATATATTAACCGTCATAGATGTCTTGTCCAAATACGCCTATGCAGAGGCATTAAACGATAAAAGTGGTACCAGCGTTACAGCTGCTTTTAAAGACATCTTCGCTAGCGGGTGTGTGCCCCAGAAACTACAAACAGACGGCGGAAAGGAATTTTTAAACAAACATTTCCAAAAATTATTAGACCTGCACGCTGTTCAACATTTTGTAACGCACACAGAGGTAAAGGCTGCTGTTGTAGAGCGTTTTAACCGTACTTTAAAGTCGAAGATGTGGCGATATTTCACCGCCAACAACACCTACAGATACGTGGATGTTCTAAAGGCTTTTATAGATGTTTATAACGCCACCTACCACAGGACAATCAAAATGGCCCCTGTTAAGGTAACAAGGGATAATTCGTTAACGGTGTGGAGAACGGTGTACGGTGGGCGTCTCACGCCGAAGGTCAAGAAACCGAATTTAAAAGAAGGGGATCATGTCAGGGTTTCAAAGTTGAAGGGGGTCTTCACCAAAGGCTACCAGCAAACATTCAGCGATGAGATATTCATAGTGGAAAGTGTGCAGCTTAAAGAAGGGATATATATTTACAGGTTAAAAGACTACGCTGGGGAAGAGGTATCGGGTGTCTTTTACACCGAAGAGTTGCAAAAGGTGCCCTACGATCCGAACAGGGTGTACAGGGTTGAAAAGGTTCTGAAAAGGAAAGGGAGCGGTGTCCGGAGACAGGCGTTGGTCAAATGGCGTGGGTGGCCCGAGAAATTTAACAGTTGGGTCCTGGCCAGCTCATTGCACGTTGTGTGAGGTCAAGCTGTAAGCGCCATGATGGAGAACTCCCCTTTTTATATCACGCTGCCATCCAATGCTTCGAAGGACATGTTCCCAGCCAATCAGATTTCGAGTTATACGGTGAAACTTGCAAAACCAGTGGATTTGAAAGGTCCGTGGGAGGTGGCACTAACGGAAATACAGTACCCTAGAACTTGGAATACCTTTACAAAGGCCGATGTTAAATTTCATATAAAGCGCCCTCAGGATACCCTGACCTATCACCTGTCTTTCCCACACGGCTATTACCCCACCGTAGCGGCGGTAGTCGAGGCCATCAACAAAACTATAGGCAGCATCGAGACGTATGCGAATATATATCTGGTGTTGGATTACGTTAGAAGAAAAGTGTTTCTTAAAGCCCCTGAGCTCAGTACTGTGTTTAAATGTAGTGGTAAATTACAGCGGGTTTTAGGGACAGTACAACATCAACAGAGGCAGGTGGATCCAGACCCTACATGTCCCGATATTAACGGAGGCTTTTATACACTCTACGTTTATAGCGATATTGTAGAGCCGCAGAGGGTCGGGGACAGTTATTCACCTTTGTTGAGGTGGGTCCCTGTGCAGGGCGAAAATAACACAATGGTTAATATACAACATCACAAACTCGACTATGTTGCAATTTCTAAAAAACATTTTGATACTATAACCATCATGGTGTACAACGATCAGTCGGAGCCGGTTGCCTTTAAATACGGGAAAGTTATTGTCAAGCTTCATTTAAGGCCACGGCGTGAAGGTGACTATTAGACAGCTGCAATGGTCATCATGAAAACCTACGGGGATCCCTCTATGTACAGGGACTATTATAGAGTTCAGGCGGGGTATGGAGGCCCCCAGCCCTACTTTCAAGGTGCTCCGGTTATGTATGGGGCGGGATTGGGTGGTTTCTTCCGGAGCATGTTTAGGAGAGCCATGCCCTTTTTGAGAAGAGGGTTCGAAATTGCAAAACCTCATGTTAAAGCGGCTGCTACAAACATCGCCCAGGATGTCGTGGGTCGTGTAACGTCTGCGGTAGCTGAACGCATGAATAGACAGCCCCAAGAAGGAGCGGGGTTGCTGTATAAAGCGCATGGTGGTGTTAAAAGGAAGCGCAGGGCTTCGAGGCGTCGGGGTCCACCAAGGCCCTATAAGAAGCGCCGGACTACTTCAAAAGGCCCTCACAAAAGAAGAGCCGTAAGACGGAAGAGATCGACCAGGAAGAAGAGAACTCGTTCTAGTGCGAATATTTTTTAAAACATCGATCATGGCCTTCGTACACTGTGCATCGGGTGAATGCGCCAAATCTGAGTTAGATCTGTTTTCTCTCAAACCCACACAGACTAGCATTGAAAAACAGTTTTTTCATGGAAGTGTCGCCGATGGCCGCTCTGACACCCCTTGCACCGATAGAGTTTTATGTGTCGGGGTCCACGGATATGTACCTTGATCTCAACAACACTCTCCTGCACCTCGTCTGTAAAATAACCAAAGCGAACGGTGACAACATCGAGGATGATGCTAGAGTGGCCCCGATAGCCTATCCCATCGCAAAAATGTTTAATCAAGTGGACATTAACCTAGGCGATCGCCTTGTCACACAGAGTGATAACATGTATGCCTACAGGGCATACATAGAGAGTATTCTAAATTATAGTCGCGATGCGCTGGACACACATCTTTCAGCGGGGCTCTTCTACCGAGATACCGAAGCGCATTTGGAGAACACGGCTTTGGACGGTGACAATGAGGGATTTAAAAAAAGAGCCAGCTTCGTCGCCGGCAGTAGGCATTTTGACCTCCTGGGACGCGTACATTCAGACCTTTTCTTCCAAGACAAACTGTTAGTCAACGGTATCGATCTTAAGATCAAACTCAATCGTAACAAAGACGCTTTCTGTCTCATCAGCGGTGATGCAGAGCAGTATAAACTGGTTATATTGTCAGCGAGCCTGTTTGTAAAGAGAGTGAAAGTGTCCCCAAGTGTCAGACTGGCCCATGCTGAAGCTTTACAATTATCGAACGCCAAGTATGCCATTGAAAGAGTTGCTCTGAAGATATTCAGCATCCCCGCCGGAACCCGATTAACGCAGCAGCAGAATCTATTTCTGGGGCAGTTACCGAAACTCATCATCATAGGGTTTGTGGACAATACCGCTTTTAGTGGCGCCTACAACTCAAACCCTTTCAACTTCAAACACTATGATATCAACTATGCTGCTCTGGTTCACGAGGGCGCCGTGATCCCCGCAAAACCTTTCACACCGAATTTTGGAGCATCAAATTTTGTCCGGGAATATCTAGGACTGGTCTCGATAACGGGGAAACAGCTGAGGGACTCTGGAGTAGTTGTTTCAAGAGAAGGGTATGCTGCCGGCTACACTCTGTTTGCGTTCGACCTGACGCCGGACATGGAAGACGGCGACCATTACAACCTGATCAAAAACGGAAATCTAAAAGCGGAAATACGTTTTACACAAGCGCTGGCGGCCAATGTGAACATGGTTGTGTTCTCGGTATTCGACAGCGTTATCCAGGTCATCCACGCCCGTCAGCTTATGTTTGACTACCATTGAAAGAGTGTAAAATAAAAATTTGAATTTTTTTTTAAATATATAAAATGGACACTACGGAGATACGGGACTTCTTAAGTAGACATAAACATGCTAAGAAATACTTTCTAGGGGTATACCCTAGCAATGGACTACCTGAAAAGATAGGTCTAGAAAGGCCCCGCACCCTCGTCTTTAACACCGATCCCCATTACAGGGGTGGTGCACATTGGGCGGCTCTGTTTCTGGATGTGGACAAGGTTATAGTGTTTGATAGTTTAGCCGAATTCCCTGAGCATAGTATTTATACAAAGCCGATATTCAAATATGTAAAAAAAGCATCACCCACTGTTGTGTATAATAAACTTCGGGTACAGGATCCTATGGCCATCACATGTGGGGAACATTGTATATACTTTATTAGTAAAATGTCTGAAGGTATAACGTTTAGAAATTTTTTAAATCTGTACTCAGACGATCTAGTAAACAACGATGATGTTGTTATGAAATATGTGAATGAAAACTCTAGGACAATGTCGCACGTTGTTAAAGCAGAATATGGTCTTTGTCAAAAGTGTAAGGTACTGTAAGGCTGTTATTTGTACTTATGTGTGCCTAAAAAAAAAAAAACATCTTAAACATACTTTCATCCGTGGCATTTTTTTTTTAAGACACACTGCGCACATTTTCAAAGCATTTATAAACAAAAAGATGGCAGACTCCTGATGAAAATTTAAAAGTGTTTATTACAAGCATGTTTCAACACTAACATTTACAAGGTTAAACATATAAAATGAAGCATAATTTTTCGAACCGTAAAAACTTTTAACAAAAACTGTACAAGTGTGCAAAATTAGAGCGGTAGCCAGGTGTTCATTTTGAATAGGCTCTTTTTAGGCTCCATAGGAAGAGCAGCACGGTTCCGAACGGGTGTTAGTTGTGGAAAGAAAGGTGATGTCGATATAGCGGGGCTCCTTGTAAAAACAGCTGGGGCCGGATCTTTTAATCTTTCAAGCTTACGGCGATTCTCTGCATTACCGATAATCGTGGAGGGAATGTTGAGTTCCGCAGCTGCACTTAGGAACTGCTCCCAGCCTCTAGGAGCGTCTTGTGTCGATAGGGTTTTACCATGTGTGAGACCTCGGACCAGATCATACATATGGGAACCAGCAATCGGCTGCCCTTTGTAAACGAATTCGCCCCGGTCGTTCCAGGTGGTCAAATCTTTAGTAGTAGTCATTTTACTGAGCAACATTTGAGCAGCCCCTCTATATTTCTGACTGATATTTTTTAAAAGGTCTAAGACAAAGGCATCCGTTGTGGTTGTGTGGCCTATGTCTTGAGACACCATAGAGGGTCCTGGCTGCTGTTCAGCATCTGGGGTATACAGCGTCAGTTTGTTTTTTTCAGAGGTTAGCTGCTTGTAGTATTGTAGAAAGTTTTGAAGGGCTCCTGAGTAAAGCCCTGCTTTGTCGTGGGGTTTTAAATCAGTTCGGTTCAAAATGGCTTTGATTTCAGCATCGAGACGCTGCGTTTCGTTTTTGCGTATGTCCCAGACATCCGTGTTAGAAGGGCCAAGATGTTCCAGTTGTTGCCGTGGTACGAGGTACATTTTGTGTGCGTGCTCCATCAGGACCTCGACAGTAACCCTGTGATTAGGGGTATAGCTATACCTAACAGCGACCCTATAAAGCCTCCTGACTGTTTGAACAGTTTTCTTTTGGAAAGGAGCGATGCCCTCTTATTGCTGAGCTTCTTAATAATGTGGCGCTTCTTCTTCAGAACGCGGAACTGGCTCGTTGATATCGGGACATTACCTTTTAGGGTGTTTAGGGCTATTTCTGAAATGGCGGCCACTAGATCATCCGAGGCAGCGCAAAGGATTGCTTTTCTTTTAGAGGGGCTGGCTGTGATCAACATTTTTAGAAGGCCTAAATTACGCCGCAACCTCGCAGACATTGTGGTGTCCTTATATTACAAGGTTTAGAGTGTAAATGTTATAAACATCTTTTTACTTGTTCTTTTTATAGGTTTTGGGCATTGTTTTAGGCGTGTAGGCGACTGGGAAGTCAGGTGGTAGTATGCCGGCTCGTAGTCTGTAGTCTTCAAAAGTGTTGGGTTTCAAATCCACCAGTAAGTAACCATGGGGTTTTGCTGTAGCATCGTTAAAGGCCTCCATGAAAAACGGGGTGTTTCAGGGGTACATTCGTTTAGCTATAATGGAGATCTGAAGTTTGTCTCTGGTTTTTAAATAAGACCAGGTATGAGGCGTTGAGAGTTATGGATCGGCTGCTCTTGCCCTTGTAAAACAGGTTCTGCACTATATAACATATGCTCAGATTACGGTGGTGTGAATATTGCGTAAAAGCCCGCTCAATCTCGGGGTGGTCCCCGCCTTCACGCATGAGGTCATCCACCACGACCATGTTTACAAGTTGTTTTGGTAGCTAATCATCGTCGTTGAGATTATCGGGGATACCCTCTATAAACCGAATGTGGGGGAACTTTAGGGTGAGCTCCGTGTAAAGATCCTGCCAGCATGAATAAAGCCACACAATGTTGTTTGGGGTCTGAGATAAAACACCGGGAGCATTTTCTAGCAGTTTCTTTATAAAAAAACTTTTACCGCTGTTGGAGGGACCTGCTAAAACGCAGGAGAATGGGTGTTGTAGTCTAGTGTCCATGTCTGGGTGGAGTTCGCGCCTCTAATGTCATTTAGTAACCGTAAGGCAGTGTTTTGTAGTCAGATGTGAGGACCCGTTTGTCAAACACTACTCTTAAGGTTTTATACATCGGTTGGGTTGTAATTTCCCATTTTTTCTTGGACCTGACAATGCTCGGCTGGTTTACAACAATGGCTTTGCTATTTTTGTGATCGCTCGAGGCGGAGTATTCGTGCACCAGACCCTTCAGACTGTCAAAGTTTATTTTAATCGTATTGTTGACGTTTAAAGTGATACCTTTGACTTTCATGCAAACCTTGTTGTTTGAGGTCTTATAACTGTACGTCTTAGGGCCTGATGAGGTAAATTCCTGTATATACTCCCCCTTTTCGAGCTCGCTGGTCAAATCCCCTAGATAATCACCCAGCGGAGGATCTTCATCACCCTTTTTACTCACAAAGATAACCGAGTCAGTGTCATGGTACAAACACCGTTCCTGAAGCTTGTCCAGCAACCTGTAAAGCTCTAGCCTGGCGTGAGCGGTTGTGAAGCAGGCTATAAAGATGTTTATATTGTTACACGTTGTGGGGTACTCTTTGGCGTATTTCCAGCATAGAACGGCCGTCTCGTCGTCAATAAATTCACAACTGGATATGTCATAAACAGGTGTGAATATGTACTTAAAAAGCTCATCTGGATCTGTGACGATGGAAGTGTTTGACAAATTGGTACGTTGTGCGAACTTTCCCCACAAGGAATTGAGACAGAGCTTAGCTAGCTGACGGCGGGCGGGGTTAACCTTAATGAATGCCGGTCTCAGTTTAATACCCTCGCGAGCTTTGTAATCAGCGATATACTTTTTCTTCGAGGGCTCATCGACACACCATTCTGGATACCCCGAGGCCTCCTGCTTGTCTCTGAGAAACAAGTTGATGTACTCAGAAAAGAGCTGGGTTGTTGTGTTTGGAAAGTGCCAGACTTCCAGGATTTTACCTAGGCGATACCCTTTCTCTAGGGCCGTCTGCACCTCGATGGTGCACCATGTCCCCTCCAGCACCCTCTGCTCATCACTATGCCGACACTCGCTAAGCTGTTTACTTTCAACGCAGGTACGGCATAGGGGGAACATTAGCTTACCCTCGACTCTATAAGGAAGCACCGGAAAGTAAAGTTTCAGCGGTGGGTGAATCTGACACTTAATGATTCCAAAGTACTCTTTGAGAGGTTTAAAGTTCTGGTATATGATTGTAGGATGGCCCATAGGGTACAACTTCACCTTGTTCACAAACGGATACAGACTTGTGAAGTCGTAGTAATGTATTTTCTCACCAGGGCCAGCTACACGGTACAATTGAATGGCGTTTGTACGCCCGCCGAATAAGGCGTCACGGGGTTCCAGCGGTGAAGGTAACTGCTGGCTCTTAATAAAAGTGCTCAGTTCACCATCTTTCGATAGCTCAGTTACCCAATCATGTTCCCATAGAGTTCTCAAAACAAACCCACAACTCTCAATATACTGCGCCTTCGCCATAGTCCTGCGGTGCAGATGTTCAAACGAGGTTCCCTGCAGTCTATTAAACTCATGGGGCTTGTAACACTGAGGGCAGCCATGGTAAAAACACCCATTGAACTCAAAGGCCGTTGGTACGCCGTTAATTAATGCATACCCGTCTAGATAGTAGCGACCCAGCCGGTATTCGCCACCCTGCAGAGCGTGCTGAATGAAGATGCTCTCACGCGCAGAGACGTACATGAGCCACTGAATAGAGGGGGTGGAGTAACGTTTCTGCTTGCCGTTATAGAGGTCGGGTGGTACTAAGGCGATAGTTTCAGGCAATAAAAACATGTGTTTATAAATAGACATGCACATTGAAGCCAGAGTAATGTTTTGAAATGGGTCCAGGTATACAGTTATTTTTTTTTTACTCTTGAGTGATTCGGTTTCAACAAACAGGACCCGCTTTGTCATCGCCACCACAACATCTCTGAAAAGGTTGCATGCTTTTTGCAATATCATAACATCCGCCTGACAGTATGCTTTCAATTCAGTTTGAAAATGAAACCATTTTTCACGGTTTTCATCGTACCACTGTAGAAAACTCTCTTTTTCAGAGGGCATCATGTACTCGCAACCATAACTGTCGGGCGGAGGCATAGGGCCGCTGTAATTCTGATTAGCCCAGGTGTTAAAAAAGTGAGGGAAATAACCTTTACAGCCTTCAAACCCAAAGGCTTTTGGCAGTTTGCTCAACTTCATGGGCAGAAAATTCAAGGTGTCTATGAACCTAATGTCAAAAGGTACAACCTTAAGCAGCATTAGTTTGGAACCTTGGGTTATGAGACTAATGGGCAACTTTTCATGTATCAGGTCACGGATAATGAAGAATGAGTCATATGCTTTGGAGTTGTGAGCCAGAAATGTAAAATCCTGGTATCGAGGTTGCATGAACGTGATGAGGAAATCATTCATGCAGGACCGTCCTTCAAACTCCCAGCTCTCATCACCTGTTAGATGGTGGGCGTAAATATAGTTTGGCTGGTGCACACCCGTCTCTTGCGTACACTCTATATCAAAGACGATATAGTCTTCTGTTTTTTTTAGGTAGTGACTTCTGAGCATGTAACACTCATGTGTTGTTCCGGCTATAAAAGCAGCGGTACACCTAGGGCATTCCATGCCTTTACATTCATGGTCGACAGGTTTATAGCGACCGCACGCCCCACAGTCGGCTTTAAGAACACATTGGGCTAGGCCGATGTGCGTGATTAAGCAGTCTTGCGACCGACAAAACAGCTTACACTTTGTGCAGTTCACTTTCTGAGCACTGTCATTGACACAACCGTCCCTCTGACACATTTTACAGTGAAATTCACACTGGTGTTTGGTCCGATTGTTGTATATATGATCGCAATGCTCGCACACATACTTGGCCCCTAGAAAACCCTTCAGGTTCAAGACACCGTAAAAGTGGTTTTCATGATGCAACACATACACGGTCTTGTTTTTCACACTTTCATTGGTAGTGAAGTACTTCCAAGAACCGGCATGGTATAGAACTTTAACCGTCACGGCAAAGTGGTTCTCAAAAAGGCCCAGATCCCCAAAACCGACCATTTTGTCAGTCGGTATCTGAAGTGCCTCATGTGCCGCTACAGCCATCGACATAATGACGGCGTCTGGGGTAGAGCGGTCCATCAATAAGCCCGCAATGCTTGCGGCCAGACACATGTTGGTAGCTCCGGTATTAAAATCGAGCAACCACCGAGATTTCTTGCCAATGATTTTACTGTACATAACGCTCTTTAAGGCTCTGGAAGCACCACCCTCGCGACCCCTAACAACGAGGGCGATGATTCTAAAGGACCCGTACGCCAATAATTCAGCCTTGCTCTGTAAAAGTTTAGATAGGTTTTCTAAAAACGTTACAGCGTCAAACACATCCCGAGATGACCGTCTGGTAAACAGGGGACTATTGAGACCCTGTCCCTGAAAACGCATCTGAAAGAAATCATTAGGACCCACATCGTGTAACAATCGTTCGATTAGCGCTTGCACAGCCTGATGTATAGCTATAATGCCATGATCTGAGGAGTGTAGGCGATCTAGCTTAACAAACCTAAACTCCTCATAGTGCTCTGTAGCGTTAAACCGCTCTACAACTCGACTATACCGTCTCACACTTTCCATAAATACTGGTTCTGAAGCCTCAGTTTGAGAATTACTGGTTGTTGGAGAGCTCACAGGGGTATGGTTAGATGTAGATGTGTTTTTAGACCTTCTGGTAACGCAGAGTCTGGCTTTCTTTAACTTTTTTATTACAGCCTTGCGTTTTCCAGAGCTACCAAGCCACTTTGGCTTCTTATGGGCCCATCTGGTTTTTGGTAACTGTCCCCCGCCGATCTGAACAATATTTGTGTTGTTTACAAATGGTGACACTGACCCTACACCTACTTCGGATGGGGCTCCTCCAGACTGCTTAAGGCTGAGACGGCTCGGACCGCCACCCCCAGAGGACCTGTAAAGACCAACAGCACCTCCTAACTCTATATTTTGAGGTCTTATGGGTGCTGGTTTTGGGGGTTGACATGACCTCTGACTATTGAGTGCTCGTAAAACTCTTAGAGCTCTACTAAGTAGGTGCTGTGGCTTCTTTTCATATTTAGACCTATGGCCCATTGTACTGGTAAAGGTACCTCTAACATTCCCCGTGTATGTACGCGCGCCTAGTCATGATGGTATGTTACCCATGGCTATAACTGTTGAAGCGCAAGTTTGGGCCATTGTGTTTCTACACCGAGCCATCAGCTGTCTTAAAGCCTTTATGCTAGCTCTGGATGTCGCTATATTACCGTCGTTCTTACACAGTTTTAAAGTTTTTAGACGGAGCTGGCATTTTAATTGTCTGAACGACTGATGGATTTCTTTAATGTAGCTGTCTAGAACTCTAGCACGGTTTGAAAGGTTGGTTTCAAGGCCCGTACTTATGACATTAGAGGTATGATTGCCAACTCCCTGAGCCACCCCGGTTATAGGACAATGGCTGGCGTTATCACCACCACTCACTGTTGCTGGACCAGGGCGGGACGTAAAAACAGGGTTCCTTTGTGAACACCCAGGAGTTTGAGAGTCCTGATCATCGCTCGAGGGTGTTCCAAAACTCTGATTTTGCGTTCCGCTACACCCTATACTGCTGTCGGGGTATATTGATGAGGATGGTGAAGACCACTGCGCACGGGCACTTGGCGCAGGACTGGTGGGGTCGTATGCCCCCGGGGGTGTATCGGGGGACATCAGACATGGGGATGCCGGGGCTTCAGAACTTTGGGTAGTACCAGCTAGAGCCTTAAGAAGCTCTATACAGTGGGAGTAGGGATCCTCTGCAGGGTGATCATTTTCCAAGGAGGGGTCATATAACACAGAGGGGATAGTTGTACACCCTGTAGGGGTTGGGGTGTGGCCAGACACCCCGGTATTAGAACTCTGGGCCCTAGGGGGAGCCGGTTGTACCTTAACAACATTTTTAAAAGACAGGTCTAAAGGTCCAGATTGCAGCTCTGGGGTCTGGAACTTCTTCCTACGACTCTTTAAGGACAACCGATTTATTTTAGGACTGCTGCACTGTTTTGGGGCCCCTCCAGAGACCTCACACGGTACAAACAGTTGGGCGTTTGGTGTTGTACGATTGATACTGTCCGTTTGTCCATGCCCCATCCCCGGGATAGCTGTTGCAGAAGTGTTCGCTGTACTAGGCATTCCCTTTATGACGGTTGGTGTGGGGCCGTTAAGAGTTGTACCTGGACCATGATCGGTGGCTGTAGAGAGGTTGCAGGGTGGGTCTTGATGTTCGGGTTGGTTCACGTGTACCGATGACGCGGTGGGGTTTTGAGCAGTCCCAGTGCAGACCTTTAAAGACGACAGCCGCTGCTTAGGCTGAGGGCCGACGTCTCCGGAGCTCTGGGGTGATGATTCTAGGATGTAAAAAAGATAGCAAAATACATATTAGGGGGTTAGTTATAGCTGGTATACCGGTGGGTGTGAAAGACGTTTAGACACACTAAGGACAGTATACATCAGCCTCTACATTTTCTAAAAAAATCACCTTTGGTTTTTCGGCTTGAGGGGCCCTTCTTAATGGGCGGGCCGTCTTTAGAACCAGGGGACTTCCTTTTGCGGGGCTGGCTTTTAAGCTTTGCATCCAAATTCCGGATCGCTTCATCCACAGGGACCCCTCGGGATAAAAAACATAAAAAATAATGTTACACATACAAGATAATACATAGACTATACGAACTCACTATGATGACCAAATATAGGTCTGATTGTAGGGCTTGTTAGGTTTTCAGAGAGGGTTACAAAAAGAACCCTAATATTTACCTGCAGTAACGTTATCCTGTGACAAGGTGTTTGACCCTTCTTGAACATGGAGGATTTGTTGGAGAGAGGCAAGCGCACACCTGAGTTCAGCATCATAACCTATGCAAGCACATGGGTTCCCATTAGCAGTAAAATAAAAATAACATTCCTGACAACGTCGTTCAGAACGACCAAGGGCCTGTAACTCACCTTGCTGCACGGTCTCCATTTGCACATGGGGTTCCCCAGACTCTTGACAGTCCTGTGTACAAGAGAGACAGATTTACCTTTAAGCACCCCACAATTCATCTTCTAGGGCAGAACCCTTCATAAAAGCACACCGAGTGTTGACATTTTTTTTAAATTTGAGGAAAAAAAATAAAAAAGAAAATACAAAAAAAAAAAAAAAAAATTAATTTTTTTATATATATATACATATATATATCAAGATTCAAATTGTTGAATCCCTATGTTCTGTAAGTATAAATACATATTGACAACTGTAAAACTTTTCTCAAAAACTATACACGGTTTAATAAACAAATTCCACATGATGGCGCTCTTGCATAATACGAGCTCTAAGGTTGTCTCTATAAGACATAGCCAGGAAAATGGATCCTAGGAGACATGCCTGGTTTTCACCTTAGCTGAACAAGGCTGTGAACCATGTGTGGGGGCGGAGCTCTGAGCCAATTCCAACACCACACAGTCTTTGTTTTAAAAAAAAAGAAAATGGCCGGATGTGGATGCAACATGTGTGAGGTCCTGGGTTTTTTCAAGGCAACAAAATCAGATCCAATGCCATCCTGAACTACGGTGAGTGGTGTGGGGTACTTGAGGGGTCTGAGGCTCCCTACCAGGGATAGTTATTTTTTAATCATTATTATTTTTTATTTATTTCAACAGCTTTTATTTTATTTTTAATTTATGTGTTTTTCTATTTTTAAAATGTTCTAGACTTCAGGGTCTCCTAAACCCCTGGTCACACTTGCTATTTATATATATATATATATATATATATATATATTTTTTTTTAAAGGCTGCCACATGGCGGCCTGGGGGTCTCTGAGCCCTGTGCTCAGGGCCCTCATATTTGTATTTGTATTTTTTTTTTTTTTAAATGCTGCCCTATGGGGCCTTGGGGGCCCCAATCCCAAGGCCCCCAAAACGCTATTTATTTTTTTATTTTTTATATTTGTATGGGCCCTAGGGCCCTAGCGCGCGAGGTCAGGGCCCCACAGACCCGGGCCTCGCGCCATTACTATATATTTTTTTTTTTAAAACAAGCAAATGCCGCACTCTGGCGGCAAGCGATCGGATCCCCGAGACCTTGGGAACCCCACGAGGTCTTGGGGATCCGATCGGATGGTTTAATTAGAGAGAATGCCGCGCTGAAACACGCACGGCATTCTCTCTAATTAAACTTTCAACGCGGCTCTCAGAAGCCGCAGGGGTGTTCCCCAGCGGCTTCTGAGAGCCGCGTTGTTAATAATCCCATTTTTTTTTAAAAAACTGCCGGTAGAGGTCTCCGAGGCTGTAAACGCTCGGAGACCTCGTTATCAAGTTAGGAGATCTCTTCACGGAGGCAGTGCGACCTCCGAGAAGAGATCTCCTAACTTGATAACGCTGTCTCCGGGCGTTTACAGCCTCTGGGGACCCGCGTTATTAACTTAACCAGAGCTGCTTTCAGAGACAGCCCGGTCTCTGGGAGCAGCTTTGTTAAGTTAATAACGCGGGTCCCCAGAGCCCAGGACGGCTTTGGGGACCCGCGTTATTAACTTAACAAAGCGGCTTTCAGAGACCTGCAGGTCTCTGGGAGCAGTTTTGTTAAGTTAATAACGCGGGTCCCCAGAGCCCAGGACGGCTTTGGGGACCCGCGTTATTAACTTAACAAAGCGGCTTTCAGAGACCTGCAGGTCTCTGGGAGCAGTTTTGTTAAGTTAATAACGCGGGTCCCCAGAGCCCAGGACGGCTTTGGGGACCCGCGTTATTAACTTAACAAAGCGGCTTTCAGAGACCTGCAGGTCTCCGGGAGCAGTTTTGTTAAGTTAATAACGCGGGTCCCCAGAGCCCAGGACGGCTTTGGGGACCCGCGTTATTAGCCTAGCACAGCTGCTTTCAGAGACCAGCAGGTCTCTGAAAGTAGTTTTGCTAGGTTAATAACACCGGTCCCCAGAGCACAGACCGGCTCTGGGGACCACGAGTTATTAACCTAGCAAAGCTGCTTTCAGAGACCTGCAGAGACCTGCAGGTCTCTGGGAGCAGTTTTGCGGAGTTAATTACTCGGGCCCCAGAGCGCAGTATGGCTCTGGGAACCTAGTGATTAACTTAACAAAGCAGCTTTCAGAGACCTAGTGGCCTCTGAGACCAGTTTTGCTAAGTTAATCACAAGGGCCCCCAGAGCTCAGGCCTGCTCTGGGGGGCCCTTGCTATGAACATTTTGGCGCTGCTCTCAAGAGGCCTCGCGGTCTCTTGAGAGCCACGCCGCAAAAGTTCATAACCTGGGCACCCCAGAGCTATGGTTGACCCCTTGGAGCGTAGTTATTAATTTTAGAGCTCTGCACCCCGGAACTCATTGCGCTGAGCTCTAAAATTAACAACTAGGCCACCCCCAAAAGCTCACCACTTAAACACACTATTGCGGCCATATAATACTGGCCCATACCATAAAATACACATAAAAAAATACATAAAGAGCCCCATAACATTTCCTGTACAAATTAAATACAGCCCCACCACTAATACCATTAGCTACACAACCCCTGAACCATGACGTACACAATAAGCCCACCATACTGCCATCAAAATAAGTGCAACCCCACAAAAATACAGGCCCTGACATAACACAAGACCCCACATGTACTAATCAAGCATGACCTGCCGCCCCCAAAATAAGTGCAGACCCCCAAAAATACACGCCCATACACAACCCCTGAAACATCGAGTACAATTTAAGCCATGGCACAACTCCACAAAACAAGTGCAGCCCTTCAAAACTACATACAAATGCATAACCCCAGAACCCATAAGTACAAATTAAGCATGGCCATCAGCCCCCAAAATAAGTGCATACCCTCAAAAATACATATCCATACATAGCCCCAGAACCACCATGTACATATTAAGCCGTCCCACTACACCCCACACCGCAAGTGCGCTCGCGCTGAAATACATGCCTATGCATAGCACATAACCCCCACAAGTACCAATTAAACAGCCCCGACCCATAAAACAAGTGCAGACTTTAAAAAATACCTACAGATACACAAACCCACAACTAGCATGTACAGATCAAGCAGTACCAACACAATCCCCAAAATAAGTGCGCCCCCGCAAAAATACCCACAAATACATAGCACAAGCCCCTACAAGTACCAATTAAACAAAACCAACCCATAAAGTAATTACAGTATCTCAAAAATACACTAATAGCTTTTAAATTTGTATTTGTTTTCTTTTTTTTTTTTTTTTTTTTTTTTTTTTAAAGCAGACATTTTACATATCTATGTATAGTTAAACAGGTTGGTGCTAATATCATTGTTAAACTTTAGTAAAACACATACACACACCACACTGTTACAGACCTTAAGTAGAAGATGTTCAGCATCACCAGTCTGAGCTCTGCCCTTCATGTTTCCAGCCATGATGTCCTGATACAGCCCTGCTTGCCACAACTGTCAGTATGTAGTTCAGAAAAAAGAGGTCTGTGAAGGTGGGGGGCTCTTATACCATGCTCACTGGGGTAATTATGCCTGTGCTCTATGATTGGTGGGACCTGGAAATAGACATCTGTTATAGGTTAGCAATAGTTGGCCTTTGTTGTGTTTCAACTTTTAATTACAGGGTCAGTTTCTAATTTAACCCCAACCTCTGTCACCCCTGGAAAGAATGCAGGCACATCTCTGTTTTAGATTAACCATGTCACAACAACCTCTGGGGTGTTTCAAACTTTTAATTACTGGGTCAGTTCTGGGACCCCCTGAAAGAATGCAGGCACATCTCTGTTTTAGATTAGCCATGTCACAACAAACTCTGGGGTGTTTCAAACTTTTAATTACATGGTCAGTTTTCTAATTTAAACCATCTGTGACCCCCACCCCCTGCAAGAATGCAGGCACATCTCTGTTTTAGATTAACCATGTCACAACAACCTTTGGGGTGTTTCAAACTTTTAATTCCTGGGTCAGTTCTGGGACCCCCTGAAAGAATGCAGGCACATCTCTGTTTTAGATTAGCCATGTCACAACAAACTCTGGGGTGTTTCAAACTTTTAATTACATGGTCAGTTTTCTAATTTAAACCATCTGTGACCCCCACCCCCTGCAAGAATGCAGGCACATCTCTGTTTTAGATTAGCCATGCCACAACAACCTCTGGGGTGTTTCAAACTTTTAATTACATGGTCAGTTTCTAATTTAAACCATCTGGGACCCCATGAAAGAATGCAGGCACACCTCTGTTTTAGATTTACCTCTCTACATTGATAGGTTGGCTCTAACATAAGCAGCATTTGACCATTCCCACTTTATTTTTTATTTTTTGGATTAGCCAACAGTGTGGAGGTTTGACCAGACCGCCCACTTTGCAGCCCTATGCAGAGGCACCCTAACAGTCACTTGGGCATGAATGTCTGACATGTCCAGACCTGTCCCTCTCAAGCTCTGAAACCACGTGCACATCACTAAGTCATACTTTTTACATATCTCATAGGCCAAAACCCAGGGGCTAGGACCCAGACACAGGGCTAACACGTGACACCATGAGGGCCCAGCCCAATTGACACCCCCATGCACACACGTCACTTCCGGGGAGGGCTTTCAGGGACAACGGAAGTCCCAGCCACCGGATATGACGTCATATCCAGGGCGGAATAACTGTCACTTTTAATATGGTGATTAAAGGTATCCCTTCCTACTACTCTCACAAACCCACCCATCCCATTGATTTGTACCACCTATCCTCTCATACCCCCCTTTTTCCTTCTACCCGTCCCTGCTTTCTTCTTTACTCCATGGCCTGAATTTAAGAAAAGTAGCACTGCATCCAATGCAGTGCTACTTTTCTTGCTCCCCTTAGCCACCCTCTACTGCTACCATATGTGCACGGCATTTAATATATGGCGCATCATGGCACAGGGCAGGGGCAATATCATCAAATTTTTTTACACTATTGATCTACTGTGCAGGATTACAAGGAGGCACTAGGCCCCCTAAATCTGGGCCCAAGTGTCTTATCACTACTGCTGTGTTTTGGGGATTATCATTTTTGAAAATGGGGTCTTTGGTTGGCAGTCAGGTTTCCCCCTGTCCAAGCAAGGACCCTCACTCTAGTCAGGGTGAGTCACACACAATCCAAATTATCCTGTGCCCACCCTCTGGTAGCTTGGCACTGAGCAGTCAGGCTTAACTTAGAAGGCAGTGTGTAAAGTATGTGTGCAATAAATCATATAATAACACCATATAGCACCACACAGTGTTTAGAAGAATATATCATATTTATCTGGATAAATGGAGGTCAAAACGATTAAAGATGCAATGAGTAAATGTTGAGATATCACTGAAAAGTGATATAAAGTGTCTTAAGTCTTTTAGAAGCAAATAAAGTCTCTTTCAAGCACAAAGTACCTGGTTTGTGTGAAATATCTCTTCAAAGAACCGCAGAGGAGGAGATGCGTGGAAACAAAGGGGTGTGCGTCGATTTCTCAGGCCGCACACGGCGATGCGTCATTTAGTTTTCACACAGGGATGGCTGTGCGTCGATTTCTGGCACTCGGTCGTGGATTCTCTCCAGGTTGCGGGGTTTTCAGACACCCGGGGCGATGCCTGGATTTCCTGTGCTGGAATGACGAAGTCACAGGAGCTGTGACGATTTGGTGGCCGTTGCGTTGAATTTTCTATCGCACGGCAGGCACTGCATTGAGTCCTCTCTGGAACTTGGGCTGCGTCATTCCAGTTTGACTGCGCGTTGTTCCGGTGGGCCGTGCATCAAATTTCCAGTTGCTACGCTGGTGCTGCATCTTTCTTCTCGATGTGAAGTTGAGCTGCGTCGGATCAGTGTGCGTTGAAATTTTCACAGCAGTGCAGGCTGTGCGTCGTTTCTGGCAGTCTGTACGTCGAATTTCGCAGCACAAGGAGTCTTTCTTGAGAGATAAAGGGGGTCATTTTGACCCTGGCGGTCCGAGACCGCCAGGGCTAAAATGACGGAAGCATCACCAACAGGCTGGCGGTGCTTCCAGGCGGATTACGACCGCGGTGGAAGCGCCGTGGTCGCACCGCCGGGGCCAGCGGTATTCCGGGATTCCGCTGCACAGGGATTACGAGTCCCCGACCGCCAGCCTTTTTCTGGCGGTTTGCACCGCCAGGAAAAGGCTGGTGGAACGGGGAGTCGTGGGGCCCCTGGGGGCCCCTGCACTCCCCATGCCACTTGCATGGGCAATGCAGGGGCCCCCTGACAGGGCCCCATGCAGCTTTTCACTGTCTGCTATGCAGACAGTGAAAAGCGCGATGGGTGCAACTGCACCCGTTGCACGGCCGCAACACCGCCGGCTCCATTTGGAGCCGGCTCCTATGTTGCGGCCGTGATCCCCGCTGGGCTGGCGGGGATTTCCAAATGGCCGTGGCGGGGGTGCTGCCGCATTGGCGGCCACACGGCGGTCAGATCTTGGTGGGCGGCGTCGTACTGACCCCCAAAGTCTTTTTTGGACCTGAGACTTCAGGGAACAGGAGGCAAGCTCTATCCAAGCCCTTGGAGAGCACTTCTTCACCACAGCCAGAGAGCAGCAAGGCAGCAGGGCAACAGCAAGGCAGCAGTCCTTCATAGAAAGCAGACAGGTAAGTCCTTTGGGCAGCCAGACACTTCTTCTTGGCAGGATGCAGGTTCTGGTTGCAGTTTCTTCTCCAGAAAATGTCTGAGTTGGTGGGGGCAGAGGCCCTGTTTATATACCCAAATGTGCCTTTGAAGTGGGGGAGACTTCAAAGAGTGGATAAGAAGTGCACAAGGTCCCTTTTCAGTTCAATCCTGTCTGCCAGGGTCCCAGTAGGGGGTGTGGCAGTCCTTTGTGTGAGGGCAGGCTACTGTCCTTTGACATGCAAGTATCAGGCCCTCCACCCTCTCAGCCCAGGAAGACCCCTTCAAAATGCAGGTGTATGCAAGTGCGGCTGAGTATCCTGTGTTTGGGGTGTGTCTGAGTGAATGCACAAGGAGCTGTCAACTAAACCCAGCCAGACGTGGATTGTAAGGCACAGAAAGATTAAGTGCAGAGAAATGCTCACTTTCAAAAAGTGGCATTTCTAAAATAGTAATATTGAATCCAACTTCAACAGTCAGCAGGATTTTATATCACCATTCTGGCCATACTAAATATGGCCTTCCTACTCCTTTCAGACCAGCAGCTACCACTCAAACAATGTATGAGGGCAGCCCTAATGTTAGCCTATGAAGGGAGCAGGACTCACAGTAGTGTAAAAACGAATTTAGGCACAGTGAGGGGGAACATGGCGGTCCGCTAGATGCCCAGACCGCGGTCTCCACCCTCCGCTCCATTCACCGGTTGCTCTCCTGCTGCGGGGATGAGTTTTGGTCAGTTTTTTTTTTTTTAATGTTTTCCACTTACCTGACACTCGCTGTGGATGGGCGCTCTTGTGTCCTAGTGTTCCCATTGAGCGGACAAGTTGCTCTCCGTTTTTGCTGCTCCCTCCATGTTGGATCCGGGCTGTCTGGTCGCTACGCCGGCACAGAGGGGCAGCGGCCAGGCTCTGCCCTGGCTGAATCAGGATCTCTGAGGGGAGCTGGCCCCAGAGCTCCCCTGTGCTGATGATTCTGGCAAGGACGTTTGGCATAATTATTTCACACTGCAGGCCTCTCACTGACGGCCCTCCTGCATGACCACCAGGCGCCCATCTGGGCCGGGGGCCAGAACACACTTACAGGGGCAGAAGCTGTCTTAGTCCAAGTCCAGGTTGGACTTTTCAGTTTCTTTGCCAGCCTTATCAGCGCTGCCTCCACCGGGTGCTGGGGTAAGGAGCAAGCGCGCTGCCAAAGATAAATCCTCTATACTATCTTTGCCCCCACTTTTATGAAGTGAGGTAGGGGTTTCTTTTTCAAGTACTAAAGCTCCACCGGATAAAATACTGCAAGACTCACTACTGGGTGAATCAAAGTTACCCCCTCTCTTAGGTCTTTCTTCAAAGTATTAGACCAGTCCAGTGTTCCACAAACTGCACCTACCTCCCCGGTAAATACGGCTGCAAATATGGCTAATATGGCAGGAGTTCTACCCCCCGTTCGTTGTATCACACAGTTCAGATATGCAGGAAGTAGAACAGGACACAGTCGGGGGCTTCTGTGCTACCGCACGAGGCAGAGTCTGAACGAATTAAAGTAACCCATATGGATTTCCTCCTCCAGTCATTATTGCATGAGATGAGAGACAAATTTTTAGTTTCTGAATCTAACCAACATAAAATTCAGGGGCTCTGTGATGGTCTTGATGTGAAAATTACTAATCCAATGGAGAGACAAGGAGCTATGGAATCTTCTATTTGTGCACTACAGGCAGAAGTGTAGTTGAACAGTCATGAAGTTCAAACGCTGAAACGAAGTGAGAAAGACCTGAGAGAGAAACTAGAGTCCTTGTAAAATCACTGTAGGAGGAATAATCTCAGATTCTTGAATATTCCAGAAGGTGTGGAAAGGGACAATAGTAAAGACTTTATAATATCCTTGATCAAAGACCATATCCTGATGGTGACCTCCCTTGATCTGGCCTCTGAAATTCTGAGAGTCCACCTGGACCCTTTCAAGAGGAATACTAACAAGGAGAAACCTAGGAAGGTGCTGGTTAATTTCACCTCATATTGAGTAAAATAACTGATTCTTGCAGAAGCTCTCAAAGTTCAGGGTTTTCGGCCTGAGGGGTGGTCGTTCCTAATAAGATCCGATATGTCTAGGGCAACGCTAGATCGACGCTGGGAGCTGGGGAAGGCTATGCAGGACTTTAAGGCTTTGGGTGCTACTCCACAATTGCGGTTCCCTACCACCCTGAGGATAATGTGGAAAAATAAAATGTATAATTTCCGTGATCCCCAAGAAGCTAAGAATTTGATTGAACAGATAAAAGGAGAGAGCTAGCGTGCTGCGGAGGGCTGGGGCCCAAGGGTAGTATGAGCCACCCAACATGGTTTCAAGGAGGGTTCCCCAGGGAGGGTTTGGGAAAGGGTAGTGTGTCATGTCTTTTAACATTCTGACTAAGGCCACACTGGGTGGGGAGCAGATGGGGAAAAATGAAAAAAATGGAGTCCTCACATGGCTGTATAACTTTTGGGGTCAGACAAGAGTTTCCTATCTGGATAAGAATATGATGATAGGGCCCGGCAATAATCCTAAACTTAAAATTCTTACCTGGAATGGAAATGGTCTTATAGTGAACAGCAGAAGATATGAGGAGTGGCTGAGTATCCTTAAGTAGCAAAGATGGATCACCCACTTTGCTTGTACTAATCAATCTTGCAACGTGAAAGGGGTAGCGATCATTGTAAAGAATAAAGTTCAAAGTCAGCTGACAGATGTTAGTGCTGATCCTAGGGGGAGATGGGTCCTTGCAAATATCAAGTTAGGAGGGGCCAACATACCCTGGTATCTTATTATGGTCCTAACGTGGATGACGTGGGCCCACTCAGGGATCTCTACGAGCAACTGATTGGAAGAGCCCAGAATTTGATATTAGCTGGTGGAGACTTTAATGTTTTGCTTAATCCTACCTTAGATAGGTCTACCCTCAGACCGGCCATCAGTATATCCAATATGAGAACCTGTTTGCATAACATAATGGAAAATATTGGCCTGATTGATCCTTGGCGAAACAGAATGGGACAGACCAAGGAGTTCACTTTCTGGAATAAGAAACTCGGACATGCTTCTAGAATTGACTTTTTTCTGATAGATGTAAAACTCCAAAATAATTTAATGGTAATCTTTCACCAGCTAAGCCATCTTTCGGACCACTCAGCCGTTCAGCTGGTCATAACCCTTTCTGACTCTCATGCATGCACCGGATGGACACTGGATCGCTCTCTCCTGGGGGAAGAAGAGATCGCCTTAAAGCTGAAAAGAGTCTCCAAGGACTTCTTTGAGATCAATTTAGGTTCTGCTTCAAAAGCCATAGTTTGGGAAAAGTATAAGGCTTTTATTAATGGAAAACGGATTAGCTACGCTGCTTTTAGAGCCAAGAAAACTAGAACCACAATAGAGACTCTTGAAGGTAAACTCCGTATCCTGCAAACCCAAAAACTATCCTCCCAGGAAGCAACAACGCACACAGACTTACAGCACCAAATTCAGGAAGCTCAAAATTCACTTGAGGTCTTCTTAGAATCAATGGTGAAGAGCAAATGGGAAGCTAGAAAACTGCCACATTATGAGTATGGCGAAGGCTGTGGAAAGTTATTAGCATGGAAGATTAGGTCTGACAATGTTAGGAATAGTATTAATGGAATAATACTAAGCGAAACGGGCAGAACCTCCTCAGAAGATCAAGACATCGCAGGAGAATTTGTTACGTTTTTTTCTGCACTGTATAGAGATGACTCAGAGACCTCAGCAGAGGCGATTGAAAATTGGTTGAAGGGGGACACACACCCCGGCTTGAAAAATGGAAAGGCTCCTGGTCCAGATGGAATACCAGCGGAATTATATAAACTCCTGAGAGAAGAGCTTGTGCTAGTTCTGACTCAGTTGATGAATTCGATTCTTATAGGCTCTTCTCCGGTTCCGACCTCTTGGAATGAAACTATTATAACTGTAATACTAAAGCCCCAGAAAGACGCTAGAAGATGTAAGTCTTATAGGCCTATCTCTCTGCTCAATAACGATTATAAAGTTTTTGCACAAATACTTGCCAGGAGGTTGGATAATGTGATCAGTGACTTAGTGCATATCAATCAGAAAGGTTTCATGAGAAACCAACATCTAGGGGACCTGACTCATGATTTAGTCACCGCAATTGACATCACAACCGCTATGAATATGCCACTAACCATATCAACAATTGACGCTGCCAAGGCTTTTTTTTAAGTTTCAAAAGTTTTATTAAGAATATATAAGGCGGTACATACAGCATATAAACAAACTGTTTAGCTTTCAAAACATTGTTTTTGTTCTTTTACCACAATTATTTCCATTGTGAGCATATATGCATGTACTGTCAGGCAAGTAAAAATTTCCAGTTGCATAGTTGAGTTTTGTACCCTTATTTTGAAGAAAAAAGGAAGACAGGTGGGGGGGTGGTAAGTGGAGGAGGAGCGAGGATAGGGTTGTGTGGAGGGGGTTGATCTTGGTATAGGGGAGAGGTGAAATAGTCATATGAAATGGGGGGTGGGAGAGAAGGGGGAGAAAGAGGAAGGGTAATCGCGGGGGATGTAAGATGAAGAGACTCGGGGTAAGCAGGGGGTCTTTGTATCCTGAGACTAGCTTGTTCAGGCCGAAGAGTAAATCGTTCTGTACTTCTCCGTCTGTAGCAAGTTACTATCTAGGGGTAGATAGTATGTATGTTAGATATGGTGAGGTCGGTTAGAGAGTGTCTACGTCTTATATGAGTTGATTTCTCCGTCCTTGTTTGTGTTATGAAGCGACTTGTATTATTATGTTGGGTAGTTCAGGGACTCGGGCATATGTCAAAATTAGAGGCCTGTGGATTGATAGAGAGAGAGCAAAAAGAGAGAAAGGGGAGAGGAGAGCGTAGCTAGGGAGAGAGAGAAGGGACAGTCGGATATTAAATATGTTTCCGGGGTCTAGGATTCTCAGAGGGTGATTGGTAATTGATATTCCCTAATCATTGATCATTGAACATTGGTCATCCGTTGGTCATCCACCAGCCGCTTCATGGTCTCTTCAAGAATGGGCGCCAGAACTCCGCAAATAGTTCTGCTTGGTCCTGTAGGTTATAAATCACTCGTTCATGGGTAGCCGTTTGATACATGGCCGTCATCCATTCTATGGGTGTGGGGGCAATGCTAGATCTCCAGTTGCGGAGTATGCATATTTTGGCCGTGGCAAGCGCCGTGTGGATTAATCGTTTATGTGCCCGCGATAGGGAGGGATACGGGCGAATGTCATGTAGAAAGATAAATGCTGGTGGGGTCGGTTTTGGTATCTGTATGAAGTCCGATAAGGCGAGGCGTACCGCGTCCCATAGTGACTGTACCGTTGGGCAGTGGCATAGAATATGGAGTTGGTCACAATATGGCTCTGTGCATCTCCAACAGTTCGCGTGCGGTATCAACCCTGCCCTGAAGAGTTTAACGGGGGTCCAGTACCACCCCTGAAGGATTTTAAATAGGCAACATTTCAGGCGTGCTTCACATACGCCCCTGTCGAGGGCTTCTAGTATGTCTGGCCATTCTTCGTCCGTGTAGGTTATCTCTAGTGTGTCCTGCCACTTTAAGCGTAGTCGTTCAAGTAGAGGCTGAGAGTAAAGGTGGTTAGTTAATTCGGCATAGAGGCCAGCCAAGACGCCTTTTTGTCTGCCCCATTTCTGAAGATAGGTGACGATGGGTGAGGTTTTGAGCATCCACGGGGGGTTCCTAATGTTCTCCGCATACAGTGTTTGAGCTGTAGATATCGCCACTCCTGGTTACTTTGGATACCGAATTCTTCCTGGAGGGAGGCGAATGTGCGGAAGCTATCTCCATCTATTATGTGAGATATATTGTGGATATCTGCCTCGGACCATTGGGGCCATCTGAGAATATTCCCTCCTATTTTAATGCTTTTATTCCCTGCTATGGGAGCCTGAGTATGCAGGGAGGGGTGTACTCCTAGTAGTCGATGGGCTCTGCACCACGCTGTGTTTGTAGCCTTGAGGATGGGGTTAGCTAAGGGAACATGGTCGGCGTATGTTCCTCCCATCTCCGTATACTGTCCATATAGGAGTTTCTCTGTGATCACCCATTGCGGTGGATCGGCTATATCCGGAAGTGTATATATTAGCTGTGAGAGTTGTAGGGCCAGAGAGTATTGTTCTACCGAGGGTAGTCCTAATCCTCCGTAGGGCCGTCGTGCCAGTATTGTTGCAGGTTTCAGTCTTAGGCGTGAGGAACCCCAGACAAAGGCCCTTATGGATGCGTCTATTAATCGGAGTGAGGAAAGAGGTATTTGTAGGGGGAGCATGCCTAGCACGTATGTGAAGCGTGGTAAGGTAACCATTCTGACCGCCTGTGTCCTGCCCCACATGGACAGGCCTAGTAGGGACCATTTGGCAAAGTCTTGTTTCATTTTAGATATAAAGGGGTCTATGTTGTCCCTGACCATATGTTCTAGACCTCGGTTAATGAACGTTCCTAAATATTTAAGGCGGGTCGGGGTCCATTTGAATTGGAGGCCATGTATCGGTGCCCTCGTCGTTATGCGGGATAATGGTAGTGCCTTGCTTTTATCCCAGTTTACCCGATATCCGGATAGGGATGCAAAGTCTTCTATAGTGGAAAGTAGTGCTGGGAGCGAGGTTTCTAGATCGGACATTGTTAACAGAATGTCGTCTGCGTAGAGATAGATTTTGGATATGCCCCCGGCGATATGGATCCCTTTTATTTGGTGAGAATTTCGTATGGTGGCAGCTAGGGGTTCCATGGCCAATAGAAATAGAAGTGGCGACAAGGGGCATCCCTGGCGTGTGCCCCTTCCAATAGGGAATGGGTCTGACATGATGCCCCCACAGTTAACCTGTGCTGTGGGGTGGTCATATAATAAACGTACTTTAGAGATAAATTGTTCCCCCAGGCCAAAATGCTTCATTGTTGTGAATAGGTAGGACCACTCAATGCGGTCGAATGCTTTCTCCGCGTCTAGGGACAGGGCTAGGGCTTCGTCAGGTAATTGTATGGATTCTAACAGTGTATGGCAAAGAGTTCGCATATGATTTCTGGAGGTACGGCCTGGTACAAATCCTACTTGGGTATTGTGAATCAATGATGGTATCACCTTGCGGAGCCGCGCTGCTAGAACACTGGCTAGGAGTTTGACATCCCCATTCAAAAGGGAGATAGGACGGTAACTGCGGCAGAGAAGGGGGTCTCTCCCTGGCTTAGGCAGGATGACAATCGTGGCTTTATTGGATAGAGCGCCCAGGGAGCCTTCTTGACATGCTTCCGTCAGTGCTTCATGTACTGCGGTTATTGCCTCCTCCCCAGCCCATTTATAGAATTCCGCAGGGAATCCGTCTTCTCCTGGAGATTTATGGTAGGGGAGGCTTGTTATAACTTGGGTTATCTCTTCTTTGCTTATGTTACCGTCCAAGAGGGCCCTGCCTGCCTCAGACAGACGAGGTAGATTGGCCGCGGTAAGGAATATCTCCATTTGTGTTTGATCTGTCGTTGTTTCAGGAGTGTACAAATGTCGTTAGTACTTGGCGAACTCGTTTACAATGTCTTGTGGGCGAGTTAGCACTGCTCCTGAAGAAGATGTTATGGCCGCAATGGCAGAGGCTGCCTCTCTTTGTCGGAGCTGCGCCGCTAGGAGGCAACCTGCTTTTCCCCCTTGTTCGTAATGGCGGCATCGCAATTTTTGCAGTGCGTATTCCGCCTGAGATGTATAGAGTTCGTTTTGTGCCATGCGGGCCTGTTCTAGGGCGTGTCGCAGCCTAGGGGATGGTTGGGCGGTATATTGTTTAGTGAGGTCCTGTATCATGGTCTCTAAGGTGGTTTGGCGGGCTATTCTGTCTTTGTTGGCCAGTGCTGCGTCTCGCATCATATTCCCTCTTAGGGTTGCTTTTGCTGCCGCCCATAGGATCCTTTTTGAGGATACAGTGCCTGTATTCTTGGCCATGTATGTAGCTACATGAGCTTTTAATTGTTCCTTCCCTTGGGGAGAGCGGTATCTGTGTACAGCCAATCGCCATGGTTTTCGACCAGAGAAGGAGAGTCCCACCTGGATCCGGATTAGTATTGGGGAGTGATCTGAGAGCCCGCTGTCTAGGATGCAGGTGTCTTGTATATGAGGGATTACCGTGTGTGGTACTAAGAAATAATCCAGACGCGATTGTGTGCCATGGACGGTGGATAGGAAAGTATATTCCTTATCTTTCTGGTGTTGTATTCTCCAGCAGTCCACTAGACCGACGTCGGTGGTCAGGTCTGTCAGAAGCGCTCTGTCGTGATTGTTACATATATCAACAGGGCCTGTCCTATCCATTATGCGTCTTGGACGAGATTCCAGTCTCCCCCGATTATGTATCGAGTAGTTCCGATTTCTGTCAGGAGGCGATTTAGCTGTAGAAGGAATGGGCGTTTTGGGCCGGTTGGTGCGTAAATGGATCCCACGCATAAAACAGTGTCCCCTAGTTTCAGTTTAGCAAATATATACCTTCCTTCCGTATCATTCCAGGTTTTAATGATAGTGACCGGGAGGGATTTACGCACTAGTATCGCCACTCCACATTTGCGGGGCCCGTTACTTCCAGATTCCTGACTCGTTGGACGGCAGCTGAAGGCAACCCTCCCTACCCAATCCCGTTTAAGTTTACTGGATTCCAGGGTGTCAAGGTGAGTCTCTTGAATCAGAGCTATATCTGTTTTTTTGGATTGAAGATAGGACAGTGTCTTTTTCCGCTTAACATAACTCGTCATGCCGTGTACATTCCAAGAGAGTATACGTAATGGTCGCGTCGCTTGTGGGTGGGACTTTGACATCTTGGATAATTGTGAGTAAGCACCCTCGTTCCGGGGTTGGTGTTGGTGGGGGGGGGGAGGGAGGGTGGGAGATATTGACTTAGTTGTTAGAGTGGGAGTTGTGTTTCGATATGATACGGTATTTTATTTTATACGGGGGTTAGCAGCTGGTGGAGGCCAAGGGAGTCCTCTGGAGAAGAAAGAGAAGAGAGAGGAGAGGGTGAAGGAAGAGAGGCAATATAAGTAGGACGAGAGCCAGATGGAGGGGAGATATGAGGGGAAAAGAAGACAAGGAGAAATGAGAGGGAAAAGAAAAGAAGGAGAAGGAGGGGGAAGGGATGGATGTGTGTGTGTGCTGAAGTTGAAATTGAGAGTATAGCAAGAGAACGTGCAATTGGGGGGAAGAAGTGGAGAAGGATAGGGATGAGGGAGGTTAGGAGCCCAACCTCCTTCATTCGTTAGGTCTGTAAACGGCGGGACCGATTTCTCTCGGAGCTCTCGTGCCGTCGGGCGATCTCGATCGGGGGGGCGAGGGGGAAACAACAGACAGCCAGTTGTCGATATGTCAGTGATAAGGAGGGGTGGGGGGGTACACAGCAGTGCTTATGTTTATGTATCGAGAAGTGGGTCTGTTCATCGGTGGTTAGTGGCTAGTGTATTAGTCATATAACTAAAGTGTATATTGGCAGAAGTAATGGTCGGTTAATAACTATAGTACCTGGGCGGCGCTGGAGAGGAGGGGGGGGTGTCGGGTGTTGATGGGGTATGGTGTTTAGGATGTTGTGCCTAGTACTTGATGTTGTATGGTATCGTAGGGTGTTTAGGAGTTCATAAGATAGGGTCGTAAATGAAAGTAGGGACTGGGCAGACAGAAGGACCGAGACCGGCTGGCGAGGGGGGGGGGCAGGGCGAAGGAGGGGGGAAAGAGCTCAAACAGAGTATTACAGTTCTCGCGTATGTAAGGGTACATAAAGATACCAATATACAATATAATATAATACTTTCTGAGCATTTCTTTTCAACTATAACACTGCCTCGTCTCGTCTCGCCTTACAACGTTTCAATGACATATTAGGTTGATCAACTTAACATATCCTGGTATCTTATCACATTATCATGTTAAGAGCCATTATGCCAAGCGTCTCTCTATTAATCGTAAGATAGGTAATGGGTGTAGCTGAGCCCCGGGTTACGCGAGGATAATGCGTATCTCATCCTATTACAAACTCCTTGCCGTGTATTGTTACATCATAATACTGACCTACTAAGGTCTTACTTGGTATGTGCCACCATCATAGTCGTTCTGTTGTAGATGATAGTTTAAGATAGTAATAATGATTAGGATGGGGGTAGGTACGAACATCCGGGGAAAGGAATAGCTAATAGTTTATAATTTACATTGTGATGTTATAATGTGGTGTGGTGTGGCAGTGTAGGATGTCATATTATTTCGCTTTGTTATGCGGTATTATGTTGTATTATGTCCTTGTGTTCTATTTTTTTCCCCATTTTCTTATTGTAGAATAAAATAAAGTCAAGTAATGGGAGCGTTGATATGTCTCAGGTTATATCGTGTTGTGTGTCCCTGTATTGGAATTAATTTATCTTTACGTGGTCTAGTCCCATCCCTTGGGGTGATAATGGGGGCTAAACGGTTCTAATGTCAGCGCTGGTCAAGTGTGGTGTGTATTAGGAAGATTTCACATACTTTGTTGTTTACTACTGTGAGATATTTTGTAGTGTGTGGATTATAAGGCAAGTTCCATGATAGTTAGTTAGTGTTTATTTTTTGTTATCTGTTTAATGCCCCTGTTACCTTGTTACCTTGTTATAGGGTTATAGGGTCGGGACCGGGCCCTTATTCAACATACAGGGAGTTGGTGGGGTCTGATCCCTATTCTAGTAATCATCATCTGTCGTGTACTGAGGGCAAATAACGATTTACTGGTAGTTTTCCATTATAGGGCCTCGGCTCTAGTCATAAAGAACATAGATTTTTCATGTATCTGGTTTTAACATTGATACTAGCAGTCTTAGACAATTACAATAGTAATACACATATGATCTGGAAAGGTACTCATCCTTCCGCGGAGTCTATAGTTGTTATTTTCGACTCTCTAGCGATAGTCCCACAAGTCGTCTTGTCGCGTTACCTTCTCAAGAAGATCCAGTTGTAGGCTTTAAAGGGGAGCGGGATTTGTCTCTCTCCGATAGTTGGGTGTGGGTTACTACTGCGTGTAAAATCTGACCCCTGTCATCATATGATCTGGTTAGTCTCTCCATGTCTCTACCTCTATGACTGGCTCTGGTGTCGTGTAGAGCCGTCTTCGCCTTTTCCATTCCCGAGTGGGGGGTTTCGGCCCTATCACTGCCTCCTACAATGTCATGCTCACTGTCTGTGTTGAGAGAGTCCATAGGCTGGGATTGGAAAGAGTCAAGGAAGAGTCTCAATTCGTCGGAGTTATAAAAGTCCTTGGATACTCCATTTTTGGTAACCCACATTCTTGCAGGGTCAAAGAGACCGTATTTCATCTCTAGTTTGCAAAGCCGGGGTCGTAGGGCTAGGAAAGCCTTTCTACGTTCGTTGGTTTCCTTGGAGTAATCGGTGGTTATTCGGATCTCGTGCTGGTCTATTCGGAAAGGGCCGTGGTTGCGTGCTACTTGGAGTATTTGTCGGGTTTGATTATGCCGCAGCAAGCATGCGATGATTGGGCGGGGCCTTGAGGAGTTGTCAGAGCGTTTTGGGCCTATCCTGTGTGCCCGTTGGAATTCTAGCGGTGGGTCAAAGTCCAACGAAATCATTTTTGGAAGAGTGGAGGTCAGAAAAGCCTGCATATCCGAGCCTTCTTCGTTTTCCGGGATCCCAAGTATGCAGATATTGTCTCTCCGGCTCCTGTCCTCCATGTCCGTTAGTTTGCTCCTGAGGTAGAGGAAGTCTTGTTCTCGCTCCTGAGACGTGTTGATCTGCGTCTCTAGTGATCCCATGCGTTGCTCTAGCCCTGTCACTCTAGATTGAAAGCCTGCAATGTCAGATCGCATGGATTTGGTTTCTAGTGTCAATGAAGTTATAGAGGCGTCCATCCCCTCTATGCGGCTGCTGACGGTGGTGATCTCTTGTAGTATCCTGTCCATAGTTGTGGGTTGATCTTTATCAGACATCGTGGTGGACTCATTTAAAGGTGGCGATGTTTGAGGATTTATCTTTGTGGGGGTTAGGCGTTTGTGTTGTAGCGCTTCTGAGAATAATAGTTGTCGTGCAGGCTTGCTGACAGGTTTATGGTTCGGTTTTTTGCCGGGCATCGCCTCAATTGTCTGCAGAGTATGGCCACGTGGGGCCCGGGTCTCCCTCCGTGAATTCCGATAAGGATATAGATGTTCTGTGCCAGCCTGGTCTCGAATTTATATTGTCTCTTCTTGTTTTTCTGGGTCCTTGGTTGCTGGTGATAGACTTGACTTCCCCCTCTTTCTTTTCCTCCTCCTGTCTCCGCGTCCACTTATTTATTGTTCTCCGTATATCTTTTTTGCCCTCATTCTCTTTAGTGTATCCTCCTAGCGTTTTTTGTAAATGGCAGAGGCCTGTCAATGTCAATGTCTATGTCTATGGGGCAGAGAAGGTTATATTCAAG
Source organism: Pleurodeles waltl (assembly GCF_031143425.1). Classification (NCBI taxonomy): domain Eukaryota; kingdom Metazoa; phylum Chordata; class Amphibia; order Caudata; family Salamandridae; genus Pleurodeles; species Pleurodeles waltl. The sequence continues at coordinate 654,814,141 of NC_090439.1, forward strand.
GAGTTGCCATGGGGTCGTTGTAGAGCCTACTGTGGCCCTTATTGTTGGAAAGCTGTGACTTGTGTCTGCCAAGGTTGATTCTTCAGTGGTTGATGTTGAATAGCTGGGGGGGGGGGAAGGGGCTGATTTACTTTCCTCCAGGTCTTTTGCCGTCTATCTGATCTGACTGATCTGAGCAGGGGTATGTGTGGCTCTTCGGCTGTCCCCGTCAGTAGCCCGCGTTAAGTATAAGTATAAGTATAAGGGGCGATGAAGGCTTTGATTTCTTACACTGGAGCCAGTCCTCTCCCTTCTCCTGTATCTCTGTTCTCTTGGCTCCCTCTGGCTCTCCTCATCTCCGATGCCCCTCCAGTCGCTCACCCCCCTCGCCTCTCCGCCTCCACGTGCCTCCCGTCGTGCCCCTCTGCCCTCCTCAGTATTAGCTGTCTGGAGGGGGGGGCGAGGGTTTATTATCCCAACGGGAGGGTTTTGTTGTCCCTCTGTGATGGAAAAGAGGGGAGAAGTCGTGCCTCTGCCTCCGGTGATGCCGTTCTTATTTTGAAGAGACTCAATCCTACCTCTCTGGCCGGGTTTCTCCCCCGGCTGTCGAAGAGGCCGCACCCCTTTGCTGCATCTCCCCGTCTCCCTGTGGGGGGTCGAAGGTCCGCGGATGTTTGTTGGCGTTGTAGGGAGATGGATGCGGGTCGTCACGGCTCCCGCAGTCCCTGCGGCCTGTTTAGCTGGCTCCTTGCCGCTGCGGGCACGCCGTCCCCGGTCTTCCGAAGACGCGACTCCGCCCCTTTTGCCAGGCCTTATCGGCCTGGGGCAAGTCGCAAGTTTCCTGCCTTGCGTCCCGCTCCTACGGGGTCCCCGGGCATGATTCCGTGTCGCCGCTGTTGTAGGGGTGGAGGGGCACCGGACCCGGTGTGTTGTCCGGTTGTCTTCTCGCCCCCGTCGCCCCTCCGGGATCGCCACGGCACGGAGCTCTCGGTCTAAGCGGCCATCTTGTTTAGTGGCCCGGCCATGCCCCCCTGCCAAGGCTTTTGACAGAATGAGTTGTCTCTTTCTGCAGGTGGTAATGGACCGCAATAACTTGGGAGATAACTTTCTTAATGCAATCAAAGCTATTTATGAGGCTCCTTCTGCTCAGGTCCTGGTTAACGGCATCCTATCCTCACATTTTAAGATTGAACGGGGAACACGACAGGTCTGCCCTCTCTCTCCTCTTCTCTTTAACCTTTATATTGAACCTCTGGCCTTGAGAATCAGGGCAGACCAGAGAATTATACCCTTTCTGCATCATGATTGGGTCCTGAAGGAAGCCCTATATGCAGATGACCTTCTGATATATACAAAGACTCCCCAATACGCTTTTCCAGCACTTTTTGAAATTATTGCTAGATTTGGAGAAATCTCAGGTTATTTAGTTAATACAGATAAATCTGAAGTAATGACCTGGAATGGCCCTCAGGATAGCCCGTTAGAAAAAGACAAAATTCGACACTTAGGGGTTAAAGTGGTCAAGAATCTGGCAGAGATGCCCTAAGTGAATTTTGTGCATCTCTTTAGGGAAACAAAGAAGTTACTCCTCCAATGGTCACACTTATGTCTCTCTATATTAGGTAGAACAAATCTAATAAAAATGGTGGCACTGCCAAAATTCACTTTTATTTTTACTGCTATCCCCTTATATTTTAAAACTGAATAGTTAAGGAAACTGCAGGGGAAATTAGTCAGCTTTATCTGGTCTTATGAAAACCCCAGAATTACATGGAAACAATTGAGAAAAAAAATCTAGATAGAGGAATTGCACTTCCGGATTTTCAGCTTTACTACTGGGCATTCCAGCTGAAAAATATCAGATCACTCCTCTCCAAGGAATATCTATCTTCTCGAATTCAGGCATTTCCAGGACCAGGGCACACAGTTTCTTTATAAATTTGGCCACCCCAGGTATTGCAAAAAAGTTAGACTAAAAGGTCTTTATTATGCCTGCAGGATCTTGTATGCAATAAGAATGAGACTGGGCATCCCGTATTACAGTGAGCTGGCCCCAGTCTGGAATTCTCACGGTACCCCGATATGTCTTCAGGATGTACTAGCTGTGCCACTGATAGAGGAAGGAATTGCGCAGTGGGGACAGCTAGTCAGTGGGGGCTCTGTCAGCTCCTGGGAATCTCTAGCTGTAGCAACCAATGCTAAATTGTCTAGGTTCAAATACATGCAATTTAAAGGCTGGGTGCAAGGAGAACCTGAGGTCGGGTGTTCTACGTGTTGGGAGAGGGAAATTATTGGTCCAGAGAGGCTAAAAAAAGAGGTTTCAAAGTGGTATTGGGCATTTATGCAAGCTGAAGATGCATCTTGTCCACCTTCCATGTAGGGGTGAGATCTTGTTTTTCCTGCACTAGATCTTCCTTATTTTTGGCTTGCCTCTATGAAGATTCTTTGGTCTGTGGTTAAATCTGCCCCCTTGCGGCGGAACCCCTTGTTCACTGTATATCGGGCTTTCTGGACCCCCAAAAGGCTTGCTAGAATAGCGTTTCAAGGAAAGAGTAATTGCCCAAAGTGTGATCTAGAGGGAGCAGATGATATTCATCTCTGGTGGCAGTGCCCGGGGATCCATGTTTTCTCGGAACAAGTGGGTAAGTCAATCTTGTCTATCATAAACAGGCGTGATGAGATAACTTTACCAATGGTTGTATTTGGGCTCCATGAGGCTGCCGAGAGGAGTGTGCACAATAGATTGGAGAGATCCCTCATGCATCTCTTTTTTTATTTGGTTCTGATAGCCCGGGGGAAATATGCATCAAGTGGATCTCTAGTCTCCCTCCCACCCACAGGGACTGGTTGTGGTCAGTTAAGAGAATCTCTGACTTAGATTGTAGTAATGGGTCGGATAGGCGTCGTAGACTGTGGGAACCCTTTTCGTTTTTTTATAGAACCATCTCTTCCAGGCATTAGGCCAATGTGAATTAACTAGACACAACTTGATTCAATACTTGAGATTTGATTTTGGTAAGAATCCAATGATTAAGTATTAAGACCCAACAGCTAGGAGGACAGGGGCGGACTGGTTCTGCCCTCCCCCTCAAGGCTGATGGGGTCCGCTCTTTCCCTTAGTATTGGTGGAAGACCAGGGGATTGACCAAGGCCGGGACAGGTTGCAGCTTCTCTTGTCTGTCGTTTGTTACATATGAGGACTCAAAAAAAGAAGAAAAAAAAAAAAAAATTGGGGAGTTTTACACTACCAGGACATGTAAACTGCACAGGTATATATCCTGCCTTTTGCCTACACAGCACCCTTCCCTGTGGATCACCTAGGGCATACCTTTGGGGTGTCTTATATGTAGAAAAAGGGGAGTTTTAGGCTTGGCATGTTCGTTTAAATGCCAAGTCGAATTGGCAGTGAAACTGCACACACAGGCCTTGCAATGGCAGGCCTGAGACAAGGTTAAGGGGCTACTTAAGTAGGTGGCACAATCAGTGCTGCAGGCCCACTAGCAGCATTTAATCTACAAGCTCTGGGCACATATAGTGCACTCTACTGGGGACGTAAAAGTAAATTAAATAGTCCACTTGGGTATGATCCAATGTTACCATGTTTAAAGGGAGAAAGCATATGCACTTAAGCACTGGTTAGTCTTAAAACCAGCAAAAACAGTATCTAAAAAGAGGAGAGAGGCAGGCAAAAAGTTAGGGGTGAACACCCTAAGGCTGTCAGGGCTAACAATTATTGTTTCCAATTCTCCTTCCTAATTCCCTCTTTTAGGCCCTCCTTTTTGTTTTCCAGGCACCTTTAGTGCTTTGAGGAAACATAAAGCAATAAATAAGTAACAAAAATTATATGACATGCCGTCTTGTCTGTGTGCATGGGTACCTATAAGCCTGTGTACATGGGTGCCTATTTGTCTTCTGGTCCATGTGATTCTGTGTTTGTAGGTGTGCTGACCTCTATGTACATAAATATCCATCAGTATATTTCTTTGTCTACACATTGGCATGAATATATGTTCTATCATAGTACATGGATTTTGTGTGTCTTTCTGCATGAAATATACCAAGGTTGAACTTTCTGGCTTTCCTAATGCTGGCTACTTCAGTTTTACAGCACAGATTTACTAAAAAATAAATCACACAATACATCAGAGCAAGTAAAGTTGCTGCACTGAATTGTGTGAAAAGGAGGCAGGAGAACAGTGCCATGTGTACTAAGATGTGGTACTGTTCTCCACTCTCCCTCTGCTGCTACACTTTTTGCTTACCTGTGTCAATGCAGAGGAGACACCCTTACACAATGGTGTAATGTGTCTGCATTGTGGAAAGGACAGTTTGTGTACAGAAAGAGTGTCTCTTACAGTTCAAAACCCACGCTTTAGGGTTTTCCTACTTTTGTGTGTGTAGTGTAGAGTGCAGCACACATGCAAATATTGTGGGTTCATTTTCGCACCTTCCTTGGGCACATATATTTTAACTTAGCTTAGGCCCATGGCATCTGCCTTTTTACCTAGATATCTGCTCTAATTTCGTGTATTCATTTTATTAATTTTAGTCAGCCTGCTTTTCAGCTGGAATATTTTTTTTTCCCAATCAGCTGTGATTCTGTGAAAGTGTTATTATTTTTGTGTACAACATTTCACCATGCAGCTTTGCCCAAGGCTGACAAGAACAGTGCATGATAATCCATCTAGTATTGTCGCCACAAGAATATGTAAAGAGCCTGATACTTAGACACATGACAACGTCAGGCCTATTCCACAGAACAGAAACATGTTTCTTATAAAGACATCGTACAGTCCCAGGAAAAATAGGGAGGTCATTCTGGCCAGGAAACGCATCAATGCTGTATGCCATTTCATTGCTGACTTCAGCCCTGTTTCTACAACCAGCCAAGGAGGCGGCGGGCAGACCCCTGCTCTCAGGTAATGGTGGTGGGTGCTCCTCTAACAGATTAAGTACTGACAGATTGGGCTTACACAGCTATGCTCTCGCTTAGGCGTTAGGAGTTAGTTTGGATTCCTATGCACTTTATTCCAATACGCTTGGGTTGTTTATTTTCTTCTCACTTGTCAGAACAATTCTAATCTGCTGTGTCTAATTTCCCTAATAATTGCGGCTCATATGTTTTATCGTAGATTGCAGTCTTTTCAATAAATGTAATTGAAAACCATCCTGCATCTTTTCTTTGATCTGCGTGTGTTTATGAGACCTTTGCTATTGAGAGAAAGGGGTAAGATTTGTCGACTATGGCTTCCGTGAGAGGTCACCGAGTGTCATGCATCAGGCTGTCACAAATCACTTTTGTTTTATATGTTAAGGTAAGGTGCTGTTAGTTAGTAGCCGAAAGGGTGGGGCCGGCAGCTGCAAAGACAGTGTGGGATTAACTCAGTCACCCACAAGCATTGGTGCTGCCACCCCAAATCCAGCAGTCTCATTACAATAACCAGAGTCCTCTCGACATGGTGCCACCATCATAGGTAAGGCACTAACTATACAGGTCTCTTGAGTATCTGTGTCTCGCACACGCTAAAGGTATCCTAAGTACCATTATATGGAGACGTCCGTGTTCTAAAGGAAAAATCCTCCTCAGCTGAATAGGGAGGACCTCTCTATAATGTAGGTTGTTCAAGCTTGAACCTTAAAAGGATTACCTCATTGGTGTTCCCAACTCTGATATCTATTTTTTTAATATGACACAACCAGTAAGTATTTCAGAGAACTGCAGACAACCTGTCACACATTTACTTTTAGCTAATGGACTAACAAAAGAGAGAGGGGATGTTGTGTTTGACATTGAAACTCACGACTCTTACAGAACAGAAAGATTTTGCTCATGGGCCACCTTTCCAGCAATAAATGCACACTCAAATACATTTCACACATACAGAATAGCAAATGTAACAAAACAATACAGAGCATACTGTTGTAATTTAGTAGCGATTAGATTAAGCATTAGCAGAAGACATCTTGTATTTAGCAACTATTGTGAACATTTAGCGGAATCCATTTTGTATTCATGGCAGCCATTTTCTCTGCCACATGCTGCCATGTGCTCGCCATGTGCTCTGTCCTACCTTCCTGTTAACTACTCTTGAAAATCTGTCTAGTGACAAGTTATATTTAGCATCTCCCACTTTGCACATGCCCAGTAAGGTCTGCAGCTCTTAGTAATTAGTAACCGACAGTAATGTGTTTACTAGTCCTTGAAAACTGTTAGCCCTTCCTACCTGTCGACTGTGCATTTCCATATGACCTTATATGTATATAAGTCTTGCTTCTATAATTGTACCACCTTCTTTTAGCCCCTGCGAGGGTATAAAAGGACCATGCTCTCTTAGTTCAGTGTGCTACTTCAAACATTACCGAAGGGTGCTGTTTGAACTGTAGTACCACCTCATGAGGTTTACTAAACTTTGTCTTTTATTTCAGTTTCTGTGCCAACTTCTTCCTATATGGTATGAGGACTTTGTGCAGAGAAGGGCGAACCCCTTGCACTAGTAGGCCTTGCTGAGGCTTACTTCGACAAATTGGGCCTGAACAGGGACTCATCGGCGACTCGGACGTCCGACGGATTGGTCGCGACAAAGGATTGGGATCTCGCTGCGGACGATCAATGCCTGAGGACACCCGAGTCTTGGCAACCACAGCGTTTTTCCCTTCTTTCTGATTTGACCATCCAGGTGGCACCGATCCTCGACTGAGATCTTTTTTGTTCATTCGTCGTGCAGTGACCATTTGGTCGATTTTAGAACTTGGCAGTTGGAATCTGGACACCCTGTGATTGGTAAGAGCCGTTTTACGGCACTTGCTGTGGGTTTTGATGCCTTTGTTTGGCAATGAAGTTTAGCACCACTTACTGTGGCTCTCGTGTTTTGGGTGACTAGTCAATTTGTGTCCTTTGAATTGATATATAAATTGCAATTTATATAGGCAGGTAATGAGGAGAATTTTCTCCAATTTAATTTTGATTTGAACAGCACATCGTATTAAAGGTACCTTAAGTGCTACTTTGATTATAATACTGCATATTCTGCACTATTTTTGGCATGCCTGTTTTTAGCGCACTTCGTAGAATGTGTTGCTTTTGTAATGGTACCAATTTGAGACTGGAAGAATCGCAACCGGCACCTCCAGAGGGGACGCCCAATAGAGATATGTATGTTAAACATGGTCTTTCTTCTATAATGTACAGCACTTTATGGAATAAATACACTTGTGCGGATCCCTGAGTTACCTTGGCCTGTGCATGGGTCATTTGATTTGAGAAAGATTGAGTATGTGTAACAATGTATGTGTAAGCAAAGGTCTAGGCAAGATATGTTTGACTGTGTACGAATATGGGAGAAAGAAGTGCGTGGACGAGTGAAGCGTGAGCAAGTCTTGATTGCGAAAGAGCAGCAGAAGAATGTATATGTGAGAGCATTGGAAATGAGAAAGAAAGAAATAAATGACTTAAAGGAGATAGAAGAGAAAGAACGTAAATTACAGGTAACTTGCCAATACACTGTTTGGCAACCTCTCTATCCTATCCTTAATAAACCGCACGATGATTTTTTGATACTAGATCGCCCTCCACCTCCATATGTCGTTCCTTCTGCTCCTCATGAGTTAGCTGAGGTCTCCGGTACGGAGCAACAGAAGATACGAGACAGTCGCTCTATGATGCCTGCTGACCGTGCGTCTGAGCTTAGATCTATTGCTCGTAAAGCAATTCGTAGCGTTGTCTCTGCTTCTGAATTTTTAGACAACATGAAAGGCTGAACGGAAAAGGAGCAGCTATATTTTACTGAGGCATTTGGCACAGAAGTTATTGAACTATGTTGGAAATATTCTGATGAGTTAGAGCCCGATGATGTAGCAGCTGATCGTAAGCAAATGCGTGATGGATCTTTTTGTTTTCTCCCAGGTGGCTGATGCAATCAGGAGTTTGGTGAACTTATGTGTTTCGGCAGACCGTTTGCGAGAGGAGAAAAGGGCCGTGGACGTAGTTGCACAGACATCTCAGACCGGCGGGGTGCAAGCTTCCATCTTCGGAACAGATAAGACTATGATAGTTCAAGCGAAACTAATGCGGGAGGCCGCGCCTTTGTGTGTTCCTCCTAAAGGATTGGGTACAAGTGATGATAAAACTTCTGTTGATGCTAAGGGTTATTTTATTTATAATTGGGTGTATACTCCTTGGAATAGGGCAGATGTAATGGCACTTAAAACAGCATCACCTGACCAGTGGAAAAATCTAGCAGCCTTTTATGAGGAAGTTGAGGTAGCAATTAGTTCTTGTACTATGACTTTGGCTGACATTAATTTATTTTTCGGATTGATATTACCGCCAGATATGTGGAGAACTGTTCGTAAAGTTGATGATAGTGTAGTTTTCGGGTGTCATGGAAAGAATTAGAACAGATGGACGGGGATAGGGAACCTGCGAAAAAGCCGTATCAGTTGATTCTAGATCTTCCTGCAGCCATTTTAGTTAAGTTAAAAACAATTATTCCCCCTAAAAAGATAGATTGGAGTGTTTTAGAGATTTTAGCGGCCAGTTATTGTCAGATGATACGGGCAGACATGTGTTCGTCGATAAATATGTCGCAAATCTGTTACCAGGAATAGCTAGTCATCTAAAAGCTAGTGAAAGTTTATGGACTACTCTGGTTTCTCTTTTGACTATGGCTCAGTATTATGAACGTCAGGAGTTAGAAGCAAAAGGTAGCGAGGATAAAAAGATTAAAGAATTAAAGACAAAGGTTATGTTAGCTCAAGCTTATGGTCCGCCTTTTAGAGGTATTGATAGAGGTGGACGTGGATCTTATGGTTCTTCTTACACTTGTTCGAATTTGTCTGTTGATCAGTGTGCGTATTGTAAGAAATTTGGGCATGGGGCTGCCGATTGTCCAGCACTACGTGTTCATCAGTGTTCACGTGGTCGGGGACAAATGAGAAATCACTCAGGATATTCAGGGCCTAGAAGAAGCACAAATGATCATGCTAGGTTTGATGCTAATGTACGAGGGCAGGATGGGTTTAACACTTTTGATAGACGGAACCAATACCAGATGTCTAACTATGTGCAGCCTGATTTCCAAGATTCTGCTAATGCATAGGATTGCCTAGGATGGGGTAAGGAATCAGTTGAAGTTCCAGTAGATCAGAGGGGTCCCTATGTTACAGCACATGTTTTGGGTTCTACTGATCAGTTTCTGGTTGACACAGGAGCTACTCGTAGCACCTTGTCTAAACAATTGATTCCAAGGGCTCCCGTCTGGCTTAACCATTACATCTATAGGTTTCGATGGAACACCTTCCCCAGCCCATTGTCTCAACCACTTGCATTCCATGTTGATAAATGTACTGCTCCATGTCCTTTTTTTCTTTCTCCAAATACACCAGACAATATTGTGGGTCTTGATATGCTCAAGTACTTCAGGGCTACAATACGATGCTCTCCTGAAGGGGTGCGTGTTATTTTGAATGATAATCATCCTGTGATGGAAAGAGTTTGTCTTGTTAAAGAGGATATTGCATTAGCTTCACTCCTTAGTACTTTGTGGGCTACTTCAGATACTAATGTGGGACAGATGATTACTCCACCGGTACATATTAGTGTCAAGGAGGGAGCTGTATTGCCACGTTTGCCTCAATACAAAATTTCACAGGAGGGCGAAGAAGCACTCACACGAATTGTGCATGATCTTATTGCAGTTGGAGTTGTTGAGGAAGTTCTGTACAATGTTTGTAACAGTCCGATTCTTCCTATTCTGAAAAAGGATACTGATACTAGGATTTACCGATTCATTATTGATTGACGAGAAGTGAATAAGATTGTGGTACCACAATATCCTGTGGTATCTGACATCACAACACTTCTTACTTTGGTTCCCACAACAGCAACTATGTTCTCTGTGATAGACTTGAAGAATGCTTTCTTTTCGATCCCTATTCATTCTGACAGCCGATATTTGTTTGGTTTTACTTTGAATAAACAATCATATAGATTTTGCAGAGTTCCTCAAGGCTATACTGAGGGTCCTAGTATTTATAGTCAAGCGTTAAAACGACAACTTGATTCTTTTGTTTTGCCTGAAGGTGTGGCTCTCATACAATATGTCGATGATATTTTGTTGCCAGCTGATACCCCTGAGCAATGTGAAAAGTGCACTTTGTCCTTACTTTCTTTTCTTGCTTCACACCATCATAAAGTGTCACGAAAGAAATTGCAATATTGGAGACCAAAGGTAACCTAATTAGGTCACCTTTTGTCTAAGGAGGGCCGTGCACTTACATCAGATCGTATTCAAGCAATTTTAGACACACCAGTACCCTCTACTCAGAAAGATGTTCGTGCATTCCTTGGTCTTACTTCTTTTTGTGGGCAATGGATATCAGGGTTTTCACACACTGTCAAACCTTTGCTAGCACTTTTGACTAAAGATACTCCAATGCCCCTTCCATGGACAGATGAATGTGAGACTGCTTTCTGGCAGCTGCGACAAGCCCTTTGTTCAGTACCAGTGTTAGGTATTCCAGATTACATGAAGCCTTTGCACTTTACCTACATGAGAAAGATGGATGTGCATTGTCAGTTTTAGTACAGGCACATGGCGATAAGCAGCGTCCCTGTGCATATTTTTCAGCAGTACTTGATCCTGTCGCTCGAGCGTTGCCTGGGTGTTTTCGTTCAGTTGCGGCAACAGCTGTGTCAATACGTCATTGTGAAGGGATAGTTTTGTCACATAAACTGTTGGTGTTAGTACCCCATGCAGTTGATGCTCTTTTAAATCAAACAAAGACGCAACATTTAACTAGCGCTCGCCTGACAGGATATGAATTGACATTGCTGGCTCCTCACATTACACTGAAGAGATGTGCAACACTAAATCCAGCCACTTTGTTGCCAAATCCGGTGGCTCAGCCTCAGTCACAAGAAATACATGATTGTATATTCCTTACTGAAGAACAGACAAAGGGTCATATTGATTTGCAAGATACGCCCCTTCCAGATGTAGACGGGGAATTGTGGGTTGATGGGTCTTTTTTGAAGTTGCCAGACAGTACAACCTCAGCTGCATATGCAATCATCACAATACACACGGTAGTGGAGACAGCTCGTATACCACAGAAGTCAGCTCAAGCAGCTAAACTAATAGCTTTGACACGAGCATGTGAGCTTAGTACTGACTTATGTGTGAACATTTATACAGACAGCCGCTATGCTTTTGGAGTGTCTCATGATTTTGGTTTGCTTTGGAAGGAGAGAGGCTTTCTCACATCCCATGGGATGCAGATAATGCACGGAGAATTAGTGTATAACCTCTTGACTGCATTGACATATCCAAAGAAAATAGCTATTGTGAAATGTAGTGCACGCAAGAAAGTGACCGATAAGATAGGGCAAGGTAATGCCCTTGCGTACCGCGTAGCACGTGAGACTGCGATGCAGCGAAGTACTACTCTATGTATGTAGTGAAGTCACAAGCTGAACGTTGGCATAATGCTAGGCAAGACGTATTAGATATACAGAAATCTGCTTCTGTGAAAGAACGTGAGCAATGGTCTGAAGAAGGAGAATTGGATGATGAGGGCTGTTGGCGGAATAAGCAGATAGATAAATGGAAATTGCCTATAGCTTTTGTACAACCCATGGTTCAGATGGCACATGGGCTGGCACATGTTGGAGCTACAACAATAACGAAGTTGCTTACGCAAGTTTGGGAGCATCCATAAATTTCCAGTACAGCTAAGAGAGTAGTACAGTCTTGTTTGAGCTGTTTACAATACAATCCAGGAAAAGGTACACGAATTCCTGCGGGAGGGTTTGCTACACCAACTACACCTTTCGAAGTTCTACAAATGGATTATATTCAGCTTGAACGCTGCAACAATTTAAAGTATGTCTTGGTGGTGGTATGTGCCTTCAGTAAATGGATAGAGGTGTACCACACAAAGGATAATACTGCCATTACCAAGCGAAGGGGCTTTTGAAAGAATTTTTCCCTAGGTTTGGTGTTTGCAGACATTTATGGAATGAGAACGGACCTCATTTTGTTGGGAAGTTATTAGGTATGTCCTGAAAGGATTAGGGATCAAACAGAAGTTCCATGTGGTTTTCCACCCACAATCAGCAGGGTTGGTGGAAAGGTACTGTATAATGCTACTTTAAAGCTGAAGTTAGCGAAGATACAGGCTTCCACATCTTTAACTTGGCCGGATGCATTACCGTTGGCATTATTGTCTATTAGGTCAGTGCCACACTCTCGAACAGGCCTTACCCCCTATGAAATAGTATTTGGAAGGCCAATGAACATTTGGGGAGTTCCTAAGCCAAATTCTGTATATGATGTACCTTGTGTCCTGATTAATGATTATTTGGCACAGTTAACCGACAATTTGGTCTCTATTCATCAACAGGTTCGAGAAGCACTTCCTGACAGATCTACAGGTGAAGGCCATGAACTCTGACCTGGTGACCAGGTGATGATTAAGTCCTTTGAAAGATCAAGCAGCTTGGAAACAAGGTGGAGAGGCCCAGAGAAGGTGCTCCTTGCGACAAGGACAGCAGTTCGAGTGACGGACCGAAAGAATTGGGTCCATAGTTCTCACTGCAAGAGAGTGCTACCTACCTTGGTGGAACCTGCTGTGCTGACCGATTATTGAGAGATCTTGACTACGGAGAAAGGCCGTGCTATATCACCTGACGAATCTGCGGAGTTCTTCCTGAACCATACGATTTCTGGAGTATCGCGATATAATTTGAGACTGAGGAAAAAATCTGTAGTGTTGGAGAAAACTGGTTGAGCTACCGCCCTGGGTTAGTGAAATGGAGAGCCAATGTGGCAAAGGGGGGAATCAGCCGTGCATTAGAGTAGTGACACCCGTCTTTGCCCGTGGTGAAGAAATCAGCGACTGCCCAGGGATAAGAGCTCCAACGATTGTTTTTAATTAATTTCCGGAAGGGTCGATTATCACTGTTGCTAAAATGAATAACAAAGTGATCATTAGTACTATGGGGTTTGTTGTTGTTTTGGTGGTTATGGCAATAATCACCTGGTTTGTTGAAAAGAAGGCTCCTGCTCGTGAGTTTTTTGTTGCCACTACTCCAGTACCAGAGGATCACTATTACTTTATGCTTCCCTATCATGAGCAGAAGAACCGTCAATCGTACTTCAATAATACTTTCATTCAGATGTTGCATCATACTCATAATGCTACAAATACTACTAAATGTTGGGTATGTGGAATGATACCTGTGCATCAAAAGAAAGGAGGAACACCTTTCATTCCTTTTCCTTTTTCAATCAATGGTTCTTGTCAAGCTTGGTATACGCTTTTTTTTGCATCTGGAAAACCTACAGAGGGCGGACTTCTTTTTCGCCTTAATAAAGTATGCTACCAAGACAAAGATGGGTATCCCCAAGCCAAAGGACCTAAATGGGAATGGGAAGAGTATCAACCGGACAATGTTTCAATACCATATGTCTTCACAAGTATAAGAGACTCTGACAAGAAAGAACAATTTTTCATTTCTGTTACAAAAACTAAAGCAGATTTATGTATACATCGAATTGGGTGAATTCCAGTGGGGATAAGCAATTGTACCTTGATTTTAACTGTAGAGGGTGTAAATAATAGTAGTTTTGCAACTTCACATAATATATATTTTGTTTGTGGTAACTATGGATATTACCAACTACCTGTTGGGTGGTCAGGTGTGTGTTATGTATCTTTTCTATTACCCCCTGTGTTTTTGGCACCTGCATCATATCACCGAGATTTTAAACTGTTCAATTACATCATTAAAAATAGATATAAAAGGACAATGAGTACAAATGAGGTAGACCAAACGGACACTAGCCTGCAACAATATGTTGATTTTAATTTAGGGTTGTTCTCCTTTGTGGGTGCTGCGTTAAACAGTAGGAAAGTCAGACAATTGACTAGGGTTGTGGAAGCTGTTACCAATCAGGCAGCTCTGGCACTTGGGAATATTACCGAGGAGCTCCAAATTGCGAGGATTGTAGCGCTCCAAAATTGTATGGTACTAGATGTGATATTAGCTGATCGAGGTGGTGCATGTCACATCATCGGTAATAGTTGCTGCGTTTTTATTCCAGATCACTCACCTTCAGTATATGATGCAATATCTAAATTGCATAAAATTGCTGCAGAAATCCATACCGAGACTGGTACATGGACTTTTTCTGGATGGTTTTGGGCTCTTGTTTCCACCTGGGGCTGGAAACTACTGACTATCCTGTGTGTAATGATTGCAATATTTTTCACATGCTGTATCTGTACTCAGTGTGGTCCAATGTTCTGCTCCATGTGTATTACTGCTTGTATGCCTACCAAAAGAAATATTACATAAATGAAAGCACAACACATGTTAGATAAGGAAATAGCTGAAATGATGAGCATAAATATACAAGATTAATATTTAGATTATCCCAGAAAGACGAATGTCTTCAGCTAATGCTGAAAGGGTTGTCTGTTGTAATTTAGTAGCGATTAGATTATGCATTAGCAGAAGGTATCTTGTATTTAGCAACTATTGCGAACATTTCGCAGAATCCATTTTGTATTCATGGCAGCCATTTTCTCTGCCACATGCTGCCATGTGCTCTGTCCTACCTTCCTGTTAACTACTCTTGAAAATCTGTCTAGTGACAAGTTATATTTAGCATCTCCCACTTTGCACATGCCCAGTAAGGTCTGCAGCTCTTAGTAATTAATAACCAACAGTAATGTGTCTACTAGTCCTTGAAAACTGTTAGCCCCTCCTACCTGTCGACTATGCATTTCCATATGACCTTCTATGTATATAAGTCTTGCTTCTATAATTGTACTACCTTCTTTTAGCCCCTGCGTGGGTATAAAAGGACCATGCTCTCTTAGTTCAGTGTGCTACTTCAAACATTACAGAAGGGTGCTGTTTGAACTGTAGTACCACCTCATGAGGTTTAATAAACTTTGTCTTTTATTTCAGTTTCTATGCCAACTTCTTCCTATATGGTCTGAGGACTTTGTGCAGAGAAGGGCGAACCCCTTGCGCTAGTAGGCCTTGCTGAGGCTTACTTCGACAATACCAGAACTTAGAAATACCTTTAAATTCTCAAGAACACCAAGATTGGTTCAATGGTGCCCTCCCACATGTAAATACAACCTGTTAGATTAGGTCCTTTAAGTAATGACGTACCTACTTGGCCAACATTGGCGTCATATACACCAAATCCAAATGTACAGGCTATGCAAGTTGCTGAAGTACACACATTATACAATGAGCTAGTAGCAATATTTAGACACTTAATACAATTTGTAATGCAGACTTTAAACACAAAGGGCTGATCCAGATATATATCAGTTGGCCGTTACAGAGATATATCCGCAAACTGTCCATTCAATAATGGGAAAAGTGCCCTCTGAGTGGGAGAAGATTTCATTAAGGGTTGCGCAAAAAACAAACAAGCTGGGAGCAGTGTTCCCTCCTGTGGGACCCCAAGATAAACATAGAATTCTTACAATGTGCTTTCGATTTGGAATAGTTCCCTCAATAGAGGATTGTGCCACTTGGGGCACAGTCTTTGCTGTAATATATACCACTACCTAAGCTACACCAACACTTGCTAATTTAACAGAAGTGTTAAAACAAATTCAAAATGAACACAGGCGGATTTGGGGATGAAGCTAATGCACAATTTTGACCCAGTATCCTTAATTATTTTTAATATCAAAGGGGAAGCAGCAGCCCAGCAGCAGCACTGGAAAACCTAAAGGTTCTCATTGGGATCAGGAGCACGAGCTGCCAAAGTATATTTCTGAAACTTGTACTAGTATAGGTCAAGATAGTCTGGGTGCCAGACCAATGAAACCTCCATTACTGAGTACTTCCACTAAGGAAAGTACTAAGCAAGCACAAGAGAGCTCCAAACAAAATCCTGGGATAAACAAAAATAAAACTTAAGTAGAAGAAACCAGACAGGAGAGCCTCCGCCAGGACAGGCATATCTCCCCACCCAACAGGGTATACAAATTAAACATTCAGATTGAGGAAGACATAGAGGGCACCATTAAAGCTATCTTCTGGAAAAGATTAACACTACATCATTAAATTCTATTGGCAGAAAAAGATTGGGCACCTGAATTTGTCTGCATATTCTCATAGGGTGAAGACAACATTTTGCCTTCTTTTTTGGTCCTAGTTCCAGATGTAGTAAAGGAAGCCTACGTGCTGATTGAGCATGGGCACAGGATCCTACACTGTAACGCAACCATGTAGGGTGGGATAAAGATTCCCCCTACCATGTAATACCAGTTAGATCAACTGCACATATCCAGCCGCAATATTCAACTAAACATGAAGCTAAAGCACTGTGAGAGAGATTTTCACACAGCTTGAGTACCAGGGAGTAACAGAACACTATACCTGCAATGAATAACCGCTAGTCCCCACAGCAAAACCTGACCATTCATATAAAATAGTCTTAGATTATAGACATTTAAACAGACACCCATGAACATTTGCAATCCAAAATGCACACAGTACAGCACTTATTAACAATATTGAGCGTACAAAAATATATAACAGCATATTTCCATTTTTTGCCGCCAAAATCTAGCACCTGAAAGCTGGATTTAAGTGCTCTCAAAGGTGGTTTTGTTGTTTGCCTCAAGGGTATAAGAACAGGACTGGGTTGCTCTTGCGCGTTCAACATCAATACTACATGATATTGATCCCAAGGCCTTGTCCCAATTAGATGACATCTATCTCACAAATGGTGACCTCAATGCACATTTGGTCTGTGTGGATTCCGCCATTTTAAGATTCGCTGCCCAAAGCAACAAATTCAATTTCAAGAAAACCAAAATTGCTTTTCTTAGAGTCCTATTCCCAGGATACAAACTTTCTGATGAGGGCAAGAGCCTAGTCCCGCACTTCCTAATAAAAAGCACTCAAGTTCAATCTCAAAATACCATTAAGAAACAACAGTCATTGCTAGGTGTAGGAAGCTGGCCTGGTTTGTAGTAGGTACCTATGGTACTTATACCTTATACCAGGTCCAGTTATCCCTTATTAGTGAAATGTAGGCAGTGTTTAGAAGCCAGGCTCTCTAGAGGTAGCTGGATGAGCAGCCAAGGCTTATCCAGGAGACATGCAAAGCTCATGCAATACCACTGTAGTCACACAGTACTCACGCACATGAAAGAAAATACTCAGTGTCACAAAAATAAAGGTACTTTATTTTGGTGACACAAACATCAAACATACCATAGAGACTGTACTCCCTTTGGAGGTAAGTAATACACAAATTATATATACTAGTATGCAGAAATAGGCATAAAAACAGTTAGAAAACAGTGCTTTTAGTGAAAATCACTATAGTTAGAAATGGGCCTGGGGGAGCACAAACCATATACTAAGACAGTGGAATGCGAAAATCGGTCTCTCACCTAGGCAAGAGTAGTGTTTGGAGGGGAGCTGGGAGTACTAGAAAACCCCAAATGTAAGTACTAGAACCCACCCCAGTGACCAGGAAAGTAGGAGTCAAACAGAGTAACTCCCAGAACACACACAGAAACTAAAAGAAGAACTATGCAAAACCCAGAACAGATTGCAAGACACCAAAAGTGGATTCCTGGACCAGAGGACCTGTGGAAGAAGAGGACCAAGTCCAAGAAGCACAAAAGAGTCCAGGAAGAACAGGAGCCCCTGCTAACCCGGATAAAGGTGCAAAAGAAACACGGCCGATGAAGAAGAACAGTCAGTGCTGCACCTAAGAAGACAGAGTCATGTTCCTGGAGGATGCAAGTGATGTCCCATGCCGGATGGAGGATTGCAGTTGGTTTTAGGTCATCGGAGTCTGCCAACAAGCCTTGGCACGCGCAAAGCTTGCAGTTAGCAGAAAATGGCGCTGCCTTGGACCAGGAAGGACCAGGTGGACTCTACACAGGAGGTGGGCATAGGGGGCTCTCAGCAACTCAGAGAGCCCACAGAAGACAAGGCAGTGTGCACAGGAGTCCCACGGCATGGGGCAAGGAAGGTGCAAAAGAGGCCAAAGCAGCACTACGACAACGGCTCCCACGTCGCCAGAGAACCACTCAGGAAGCTGTGCGTCGCAGAATAGAGTGCTGGGGGCCAGTGCTACAAGATGCATGAAGAACTTGGTGGAAAGATGCCAACAAGCTTTGGCACCTGCAAAAACACGCGGTGCACAGGAGCACTGCCTTGTGTGGGGAGGCAAGTACTTACCTCCACTAGAGTTAGACAGTTGGACGTGAGGACCATCTGGACCACTTCAGTCCACCATCTGTGATGCAGGTTCCACGTAGCTCAGTAGGAGAAGGGATCCACCCAGCAGGTTGTCATTGCAGTCAGTGCCTGCTAAAGCAGGGGAGTGACTCCTTCACCCCAAGGGAGATTCCTTCGCTCTTCTGGTGCAGGCTAAAGATGGGCTGTCCTCAGAGCATGCACGACCGGGAAACAGTTGCAGTTGCTGGTAGGAGCTGGAGATACAATGTTGCAGAGGGCGTCTTGCTTCTTTGTTGCAGCTTGTAGAGTTCCTGGAGGGTCCAGATGCAGTTTCTTCAGTGAGAAGTCGAAGTGGAGAATGCAGAGGATTCCTGCTGGAGTCTTGCAATCCAAATCTGAGAAACCACGCACAGGAGAGACCGTAATAGCCCTGAAAGGGGGATTGCTCACCTAACCAGGTAAGCACCTATCAGGGAGGGCTCTGACATCACCTGCTGGCACTGGCCACTCAGACGCTCCCTGAGTTCCCTGCCAACTTGGAATCCAAGATAGGAAAACCCAGGGAACCTCTGGGATAGTGATGGACAGGGAAGTGGCCACTCCTCTTTCCTTTGTCCAGTTTCACACGAGAGCAGGAACTGGGGGTCCCTGAATCAGTTTAGACTGGTTTATACAAGGAGGGCACCAAATGTGCCCTTCAAAGCATTGCCAGTGGCTTGGAGAGGCTACCCCTCACCAGCCTGTAACACTTATTTCCAAAGGGAGAGGGTGTAACACCCCTCTCTCAAAGGAAATCCTTTGTTCTGCCTTCTTCGGCTTGAGCTTCTCAAGCAATAGGAGGGCAGAAACCTGTCTGTGAGGTAGCAGCAGCTTGGGCTGCCTGGAAACCCTCAGAAGGCTGATATGCAACACTGGGGGTCTTTAAGGAGCCCAAGATAGCATGGAATCATACAACCAATGCTTGCAAAAGCCTCAAGGTATGATTCCAACATGTTTGATACCAAACAAGTCTATGTTTGGAGTTACCATTATGTAGCTGGACATAGGTAGTGACCTATATCCAGTGCATGCGTAAAATGGCGTCACCGTACTCACAAAGTCGGGGAAAATGGTCCTGGAGTTCATGGGGGCACCTCTGCTGGTGCAGGGGTGCCCTCACACACAGGTACTTTGCCCCCTTCCCTAAGGGCTGGAGGGACTGCTATAGGGATGACTTATAAATGACCTGGTGCATTGTAAGTGACAGTGAAAGGGTGCTTGCATGGGCTCCCTATGGGGGCAAAATATATGCTGCAGCCCATAGACATCCCCTGGAACTCCAATGCCCTGGGTACCTAGGTACCAGATACTAGGGACTTATAAGGAACACCAGTATGCCAATTGTGGGTGAAATAGCGTGTTAACAGTAAGTAACAACCACATTTAAGGGAGAGAGCATAACTACTGGGGTCCTGTTTAGCAGGATCCCAGTAGACACAGTCAAATACACTGACAACCAGGCCAAAAGTGGGGTTAACCAAGCTAGAAAGAGATTACTTTCCCACACTAGGTTTCTTTAATTTTGGAAGAAAATTCATTCCTGATTATGCACAATGCATAAAACCTCTTCATTATTTAATTTATCCAGACTTTTCAAGCAAACATTTGACACCAGAACACACATGCCTACTACGAGCTTTACAATGAGATGTGCTAGAAGCACAACACTTACACACATCTGATAAAAAAACAAGTGTGGTCATCAGAAAAATTCCCGGTACCAGCAGGCTCACCTATATCGCATTTAATGAGGGTGACATTGTACCCATATTATACATATCACATTTCTGCTCCAATGCAGTACAACTATTTACACCAACAGAAAACAATACTGACTGTTATACAGATGGCTGTCACTAAGGAGAGACCACTTGCCCAAGGGAAACGCGTTATTGTTGTTGCCCCAGTACCAGCACTTGAGGCTGTCACAAATGCCAGCGTCCCAGACTCAAAAGCATTACATCTACCTTGGTTTTAATGGGTAACCTCCCCGACTGCCACTGATCTTGATTAGGTTTTCAACCCCAAATTGCAGATCCAAGAATTTCTTCATATGAACTTGAGTACCCTGTGCCCTCTAGCATCTTGCCTCTTGATCAATGCAAAACAAGCACAACCAGCTGTAGGTACGAAACACCAATACTCTGCTCCTTCCGCAGCTATCTGCGGGGTAATGAGGGATGGTACATTCCTCTCTCAACATACACACAGGGGACTGCACAGCACAACTTACAGACCTTATGACTCTAATTTAGGCACTGGAACATATGGCTCGTGAACAGTCTATATTGATTGTGTGTGATTCGTACTACTGTGTCCAGTCCTACAATGATTACTTACATCATTGATGCCTGAACGGGTTCGGAGACTCAAAAGGGAACACCATCAAACAAAATAACTTGTAGGGGAGGGTAGCAGATCTTAAGGACAGATTTCGTAAAGCTCATGTAGTTCATACATTAAGCCATCAATGTGTAGGAGTACATGCTGTAGGAAACACTTTGGCTGATGAAGCTGCCAAACCTGCAGTAGCTGCGGCTTCTGTTGCTGAAATTACACATTCTCATGTGAGATTGGCTGATGAGACATTGGCTGTTTTTGAAAGCTTCAACTGACAACAAGCCTTTACCAGAAGCATACCCTGCAAAATATACCAACCACGTCAGAGCCCAAAATATTGCATTTGCAACTGTCCCAGGGGTGGGCCATCGTGCGAACCCCAACCAAGATCAGAGAATAGATTTGAATAAAGCCATGCATGAGGATATTTCTTCTGCCCATGCTGGTGTGGCAGCTACCATTTCCATGTAACAAAAACGCTATTGGCCAGGTCTATAAAAGCAAACCAACAGTATGGTGTTTGATGTGACATCTGCCAACAAACTAAAGTTTTCACTGTCAAACGCCCACCGCAGACACCCCTTGAGGTCCTAATAAACTACTACAATGTTTGTACCCGGAGCATTGCTGTCTCTTACAACCTGATGGTGCATAAATATACATCTTAGTCTCTGTTGGCTCATGTTCTAGATTTGTATGGGTATGGCCACAATGATTGGCTGATGCTCAAACTGTTAATAAAAATTAGCAAGTATTTATCTGACTTATGTAGTTACAACATTCCACTTGGACCAGGGCCCTGCATTTGCCTCCAGGGCATTCAGGGACACCACTGCAACAATGGGTGTTCAACTCCTTTGCTCTTCACCATACCATTTTGAGGGCAGCACGGTCATGGAGAGGAAGAACCAAGACTTAAAGCAATCCTTAACAGTGAGTGTACTAGGCTCTGGTCATAGCTTGCGTCATCACCAATGGGGTCCAAAGAGCACTAAATAATACTCTTAGAAAGTCCTTGGGAGGACATATCCCTAATGAGGTCTTATTAGGGATACCTATGTATGTCCCAGATCTTGATGGCCCTGGTGTGGTGGCGGCAGAAACACCCTTTGACATAAATGAATGTGTTGCTGTTCTACTGGAAATACAGAAGATCTGTGATGAAAATTCGTCTGCCTATGCCACCACCTTGGGATTGGTGGATTTGCCAGAAACATCTACCTGCTGGATTCCTAAAATTGGGGATCTAGTAGGAGAAAAGATTTCTGTGAAAAATGAATTTAGCCCATCATATAGAGCATCGGTTCCAGTCCTGAGAATACACAGTACCAGAATTGTCATCATACCACCTCTGCCTGGTTCTAATGAAAACTGCTTTGTTTCAATTGACAATGTCAAATTGCACCATCTGGTCAATCCTGCATAGTAGACCATGAGGATTCCTGAGTAGCTCCCTAGCCTTCGTCACTACCCAATTGGATATACCTCTTTAAGCAGCAAAAATGCTTCTGCACATACCAATGCTTCAATTGTCTCCCCAAGTTTGTGGAGGGCAGAGAATTAACTTTTGTTATTTCCTGTCACTACTTCACCTACAAGAAACATCTAAAATGTTAATCTCTACTATTCCAATTCAACACAAACGGATGATATTGTTTATAATGAACCACCACCACTGGGTCCTTCTACCAGTTCTGCACCATCTCCTGTTTTTGCACAGACTGCTTTTAGTTACTTGGTCAGCACGGACGACTTTTCTTCAAATTCCTCTGCACCTCTGACTGCCCCTATCTCAAGAACACGTAAGCTTTACAGCTGGCTTAAAAACAATTATTTGGTTCAGCCATGATACTACCTATGGAGACTGCTGACATTGCTTGCCTTCCTTCTTTATATTGAGTTAGTCATTGTTCTATTTTCACTGATAAATGGTCACCCTCTTCCTGAACGTTCTACTGTTGAACTGATGGATGAGGTTTTTACACCTTACCTTTCTTCCCATAAGATCTGAAGAGACTTGTCCCTTGTAAACATTTTAGCTGTTCCGATTCTCGATGCGATTGTTTGTGAAAAAGTACCATATGTTATATTTGGACCTACTGAGGTCATTAAAATTCCATATGTCTTCAAAGTTTCTATGACTGATATTATCACACCTGGGGCCAGATGTATTAAAGGGTTTTACCCATTCTGTGTCTATGGGAAAATGTGTTCATATATATGGCCCCTGGTGACTGGAATGTTAAACCTTGCTTTGCTTCCATGCTTTCTGAGGTTGAATATTACACTGTATTTGAAACTGAAGATGCAAATAGAAACAGAGCAAATTATGGGGAAATGTTCTGCTACCATGATTATGTACATTACTTTCTGCATTTTGTTAGTACCCCCAGATCAGTTTTTAATTACACAAAATGGGAGCATTGACCGACTTTACCAGTGGGGAATTCCAAAACATATGTTGAAAACTTTGCATGTTTTACAGGGCATGCTACTAAGAATGCAGAGCAATATTACTTTACATTACCTCTTTCTAAAGTGAGAAAGATGACCACCACAAAATTAGTCTATCTGAGTTCCTTTGTTTCCCAGCTGCCTGTTGAGGGCTATGAGTTTTGGAAAAACATTGTTAATTTGAATACTTTGAAGTTCCAGATGTATTGAAGAAAGCCTACGCTGCTGATTAAGCCTTAGCACAAGCTCCTGTGCTGCACTGCAACCAGGTAGGGCGGGACAAAGATTCCCCCTACCATGTGTGGGGGATAGAGTGTATGGGGATCACAAAATGGGGAAATAAATGGTAGGAAGCATTATTTAGAGCATGCCTTGTTCCTTTGAAAATGATACTTTTAAATGACACAGTTCAGCAAATGACTTGCATGGGATTAGCAAAAATAAAAGAACTGAATGCGCCCAGCCTCCTAACACAAGCTAAATTTAACAATTGGCAGACACTTTTAAATGTCACAGAAGAGCAGCTTACTAGTTGGGTTTAGAATGGTACCTTCAATTCCTCACTTTCACATCCTGGGTGGTGGTTATTGTGGCCAGAGGACAAAAATGGTTGTCAGGCACATGTTCTAAATTCCACATGGGTTTTCAAAGCAAGACGACTGGACTCTTGTATCATTACAACATATATTGTGGGTAAACTTTGCCAACAGTAACAGCTGTCATAGCACACCTTAGTCTCATTTCAGAAGATGTTGACTTACAAGTATTCTGATTGGGTCCAAGAAAGCCACCCACAAAACTTTTCTTAAATGCCATGTATAATGAGATCTGGAAGCTTTCGCAAATGGAAGCTGCAGCACATTTGAGGCAGATTGATAAAGAAAACATGGAAAAGGCTCTAGCCATTGTCAATAATGGTATAAACACATCGACCAACAACATTTATACATTAAATAACATTGTGCCAACTGCATTAGACATCATTGAAAATTATATGTCTTGTTTACATCATGGACAGCGTCAGCTTAGGTCCATTATGCAGTTGGGTTGGACATTGAAGGTTTTTACAAGTGGTTGCATCCCCTGGCAGCATGTTAACTCTACTGAGTTATTTCCCACATTTAATTTGACAAGACAACAGCAGTTAATGACTAAAAAAGAAGCGAGTTATATCATGCTTAACATTGAGAAATTTAAAAAAGTTGCTTTTTACTGTAGCGGAAATTCCATCAGCAGTATGGCTAATACACAGAGTGATCAATCTGCCCATATCAACACTTCAGCTGACCAAGTGTTTGAAATATTTTGCAGTTGGCAAATTTGAGCGGTTAGAGGACAACTATATCCACGAGGTGTGGGAGTTCCCTTTTGATTACAAATATCTAGACAGCAAAACAGAGGTCTTTCTTAACAGAAGCGAAAGTGAGACAGCTGTTAGTCATTTTATGATTTGTAAGCAGGTGTTCTTGCACAGCAATTGTAATGCGGCCGTAGCAAACTTGTTTTGCTATCTGAAGGGTACCCCCATCTCTTTGTTTCACCCAGTGTTTGAAATACTTTCAGATGGAAGTAATGTTATGCTGAGTAAGAAGGGTGTTGTGGGATGAAGCCTGGAATTGGCCACGTGATTTTGGTTTCCCAAATTTTAACTTGCTGCTGCCATCTGTTATTCCCCCATACGAGAGATACATGTAGCAGAAATGTGGCCACACATTGCTACTTCAAATATACATTTTTACAAGATGAACAGATTAAAGGCACTATTGTTTCAAAAACATGTGGCTCTGATGTCAGAGAGACATATGACCTCCAAATACCAAAGTCATCAGTAGAGATACAGTACTTATTAAATACCAACTTCCCCAACCATTTTGGAGAGATGGTTAGAAAGATTTTTTACACATCTAATAATGCAGGAATTGTACACTTGTTTAAGACTGTCAGCTCTGGATTTGTTAGCACCTTCCAAACTATATTTTGAGCGATACCTTTAATCATCCATTCGTTCTTCTCGAGTGTCTTTGATGGATTCCCAATAAATTTGGTGTTAGTTGGCAGCATCCTGCTATTGCTATTTTTGATACGCAATAGCTGTCCCATCTCAGCAAAGCAGAGTAATGGAGCTTCCACCAGCCCACCTGTGTCATGTTTGAATGGTGCAGTGTTTCTGAGCTTCACTACTGGAGGGGCTCAAGCTGAAAAGGTCTTTGTCATTCTGACCAATACTGACCTGTGTGCAGGCAATTTTCCATTGCTTGTGGTGCTCCATTGCTTTTGATGCTTCAGTGAGTGTGCACCAAAGGTGTGTCTTGCTGCACAGCCTGTGCCTTCTTTGGACACAGATCTGTTAATGTTCTCGATGAGGGTTCATTCACAGACATGCCCATTGAGACTGTGGTTGATACATAAGGCATCTTACAAGCCACCACTTCTGGATTTCCTGGCTCCTTCTACATCTGGCACTGTGAGGAATGTGCCCCACCCCTCAGCTGGTCCTATGGTTGAGGCATCAGCACACACATGCTCTGTGGATCTGTCAGTTAATGCACTGGTCCACTTGTCGCCAACTGAAGTAGAATCCTTGTTGGCCTGACAGTTCGGTCTGGACTGTTCCCATGAGGAACAGGGTCAAGACTGATTTGCATATGGCTGGGTCCAAACTGGGGTGGCATGGTGAGCAAAAGAACAATGGACTAAACCCAGATCTGTGACTGGGGGTGAGTGTTTGCACTGTTCAGCACTCTGTCCATCATCCTTTTGTGTTGCTAAAGTTGCCCTAAGCGGGAAGGGTATGCCCAGCCATGGGTCCCTTGCTCACTGTGCCACTGGATTCAAGCTAGCCTGGCTGATGAAGGGTGATACCCTGAAACCGGTCCCAAGATGCTTGTTTGCTGTCCAGGGAGGACCTGGCCTGGCAGTTCGGTCTGGACTGTTCCCATGAGAAACAGGGTCAAGACTGATTTGCATGTGCCTGGGTCCAAACTGGGGTGGCATGGTGAGCAAAAGAACAATGGATTAAACCCAGATCTTTGACTGAGTGGTTAGTGTTAGCATTGTTCAGCACTCAGTCCATCATCCTTTTGTGTTGCTAAAGTTGCTCTAAGTGGGAAGGGTATGACCAGACGTGGGTCCCTTGCTCACTGTGCCACTGGATTGAAGCTAGCCTGGCTGATGAAGGGTGATACCCTGAAACCGGTCCCATGATGCTTGTTTCTGGTCCAGGGAGGACCTGGCTTGGCAGTTCGGTCTGGACTGTTCCCATGAGGAACAGGGTCAAGACTGATTTGCATATGGCTGGGTCTAAACTGGGGAGGCATGGTGAGCTAAAGAACAATGGATTAAACCCAGATCTGTGACTGGGGGTGAGTGTTTGCATTGTTCAGCACTCCGTCCATTATACTTTTGTGTTGCTAAAGTTGCCCTAAGTGGGAAGGGTATGCCCAGACGTGGGTCCCTTGCTCACTGTGCCACTGGATTCAAGCTAGCCTGGCTGATGAAGGGGGATACCCTGAAACCGGTCCCAGGATGCTTGTTTCTGGTCCAGGGAGGACCTGGCCTGGCAGTTGGGTCTGGACTGTTCCCATGAGGAACAGGGTCAAGACTGATTTGCATATGGCTGGGTCCAAACTGGGGTGGCATGGTGAGCAAAAGAACAATGAATTAAACCCAGCTCTGTGACTGGGGGTGAGTGTTTGCATTGTTCAGCACTCTGTCCATTGTACTTTTGTGTTGCTAAAGTTGCCCTAAGTGGGAAGGATATGCCCAGACCTGGGTCCCTTGCTCACTGTGGCACTGGATTCAAGCTAGCCTGGCTGATGAAGGGTGATACCCTGAAACCGGTACCAGGATGCTTGTTTCCGGTCCAGGGAGGCCCTGGCCTGGCAGTTCGGTCTGGACTGTTCCCATGAGGAACAGGGTCAAGACTGATTTGCACATGGTTGGGTCCAAACTGGAGTGCCATGGTGAGCAAAATAACAATGGAGTAGACCCAGCTCTGTGACTGGGAGTGAGTGTTTGCATTGTTCAGCACCCCGTCCATCATCCTCTTGTGTTTCATCAACATTGATGACATTGGATATTTCCTACAGGGCCATAATAATTGTTGATGTTCGATCATTGGCATTTTTGTTTCAAATGCTAAATTGCCCTTTAAATTGGTCTGCCTGTTGGACTGCCTTCCTTTTCAACTTCGACAATTTTATCTCTTTTATGTATATTTTAATTAATTTAATGTTTTAGTTTTAGAGCATTACAGCTTTAGGAGCTTGAACTTGCACCCTTTCCCGACAATGGGGAGGGTGTTGTGGGTTCATTTTTGCACCTTGCTTAGGCCCACATATTTTAGCTTATCTTAGGCCTGAGGCCTGTGCCCTTTTACCTAGATATACTGTATGCTCTAATTGCATGTATTCATTTTAGTCAGCCTGCTTTTCAGCGGGGATGTTGCAGACCCTTGTTCCCAGGTAATAGGGGTGGGTGCTCCTCTCATGGACTAAGTACCGACAGATTAGGCTACCACTGCTATGCTCTCACATAGGTGTTAGGGGTTCAGTAGGATTCCTATGTACATGTTATTCCAATATGCTTGGGTTGTTTATTTACTTCTCTCTGGTCATTACAATCCTAATCTTGCTAAGTCTCATTGCACTAATAATTGCAGCTCATATATTTTATCGTAGATTGCAGTCTTTTTAATAAATGCATTGAAAACCATTGTGCATCTTTTCTTTGGCCAACATGTGTGTATGAGAGCTTTGCTAATTAGAGAAAATGGTAAGATTTGTTGACCACGATTTCCCTGAGAGGTCGCCAATGGTCAAGCATCAGGCTGCCACAAATAACCTTTGCTTTCAATGTTTGGCTGAGGTCCTGCTAGCTATCCAAAAGGGTTGTCTGACAGCTGCCAAGACAGAGTGGGATTGACTCAGTCACCCACAAGCATTGGTGCCACAACCCTAAATACAGCAGTCTTGTTCCAGTAACTAGCATCCTATGACACAAAAAGGGAAACGATGAGGAGAAAGCAAAACATTTCTCTTTGTTATGCCTGTCTCAAGGAGGTAGATTAGCTTGGCACAAATCCCTGTCTACAACTCCTTGTAGACAGGCTTTTGCATAAAAACCCATGTGTGTGCATGGGAATGCCCATGTACAACCTTTGGAAGGACCCTTAACCGAAAGTAACGCAATGCAGCACATTGCACAACGTTGTGTTATTTTTGGTTATAGTCCAACGCAAAACTTTGCTTCGGGCTTGTGTTAAAAAGTGATGCAAACCTGGTGCAAAGTGTTTAAAAATCTGGGCCTCCGTTTGCACTGACTGACCAGTTCACATCAGTGGTATACATGTTGGCTTAAAATTGCGCCGTCATAGTCGCAAACAATGTATTCCAGTCATAGAAGAACACATGAACTATGACGAGCAACATTTCCATAATCCAGCTGGAAAAAACAAGAAAAGCATTTCCCTGCTGTCAAACGCATTTTTCCCGCCAGCAAAGAAACAATTACCTTTATCAATAAATAAGGGTGTGTAATGCGACGCTGCTGCCATGAGGGGTTCATTTGCGGTACTATATCAGGAACCTTCCTCTCTAAGGCTGACAAATAGAGTAAATAGCGGCAGGGGACAGCAGTAAACAAAGACTGTCACTTTCAATTAGATCATCTGTCAAGAAAGATTATAAATCATGCAAAGTTCGGCGGTGTCTGGAAATTGCTTTCTGAAACAAAGAGTCAGTGGCACAGCCATAATAGAGACATGGAACCTGCAATCTATTATAGACTGATTTTTTTCGCAGAGAAACCGGGGCAATCTGAACTTCTTATTACAATCCAATGCTGGCAAATTGTTGCCATTTATCTTTTAAATAGATTATATTTTCAGAGGAAGCAGGTTGTTTTGAGATAAAGAGTAATTGCTGCTCTTAAAATCCATCTCAGTTTCTCTTTCAGAAGAATGTGCATCAAGTTAATCTTGTCTGAGCCTTTCAACTAGATCACGAAATTAATACTTAGGTGTGAGTATCGCATTAAACGTGGCATGCATTACCAAGCTAAGAGACATGTATACACTGCTCTGGAAAATGAAAGAGGTTTACTTTACAGCTGAGTTTTTTTCCCAGGTCCTCCTTGGGTTGTGCACTTTTAAAAATCGAATTCTGATAATATTAAATAGGCTGACTTTTAGCTATTGGTGCGTGATAGTGTAATTGATCTGATATAATAGCTGGAATGCCTTGTTTGAAAATTGCATTCAGCACCATGCGGGTTGAATTGACAGAGCACGTGAAAGGCTATTTGGTTCTGAAAATCAGCCTGCATGACTATGCATGCAAATGCACAATGGGATGGTCTAACTGCATGTCAGCGTGTGTGTGTTTTTTTTTTTTTAGCGGTTTGTGGGTCTGTTTATGGTCTGCAAGGACGGTTTTCCCTGTTGATTTCTCTGATATTACCATAATGTTTGCTTGCTGCAAACACAAAAGCATGCAGTCTGACATCTCCTGCATATGCAGCATGTGTTTACAGATTCAAAACTGGCCTGATTTGCAAATGCGGGCAATTTTATTCACATATCTGTTTGTCTAATTGGGGCCACTTTTACTCTGGTGCACGGTCCTACTTGTTGTTCCAGTCGGACGCCGCATGTATACGTTATATAACTTTAAAGGCGTGTCAATGAGGCATATAGTCGCAATATCCCAAATTGATCTTATGTATGTATTTCAACCATACAGTGAGAAGAATCAGGGATCTTTTTTTACTGTAGGTTTCAGGTTGTTTACATATTAATATGAAGTGTGTGCTCAGCAGTCTTAAATTTTGGTAAAAGTGGAACTAGGGCGTTCAGAGGTCAAGCTATCTACCCAGGATCACAGAAGTAGGCAAGTGTAGAAACCAGTGCGAAGTAAAAGTCAAATTGTTTTCTTCGAAAGTCAAAGTGGCTGCTTCCTGTATGTACTTGTCGCCTCTTAGATATATTCGTTCCAATTGCTCTTCCAGCATAATGTGTAACAATTCCTTTCAAGTAAACTTACATTCTCCCCCCCCCCCCCCAAGAAAACACACAATCTAAGGAAATCCTTTTCAAGTTTTGCATCGAGTGTTGATACTTCTTTGCTTTCAAGTCTGTGCCATGCTCCATCATCTTTCATAAACAGCTGAGCCATCTCCCAGATGTAACCTAAATTCTATCACTCTTGAGATTGTCAAATAAACACATCCCTCAGATGCCTCCCTCACACATACGTTCCGCTGCTATTGACATACAATTAGGCAAAGACTAAGCATATGCATAGTATCGGTTGCATAACACATTCAGTCATCCCTTTTACACCTACACGAGGACACCATGGGCAGCTACTACCGTGGCTCAGTGTATGCAGCTGCCTCGACTAGGTAAACTCTGGCAGATACCTAACAGAGGACTGTTCAATTACTTACATTGTGGTAGAGACGAAACAGGGTAAACCTAAAATGTCTAGGTCCTTAATTGAATTAATATTTATTGAAGGCTATGAAGATTGCTACAAGCATAGGCCTTGTCTTAAGCCTGAGCACCCGGATACTGCCCTCACGTAACTTCTCAGCAGCAATTGTCTCTCCTACAGAGTCTATAGAAGGCACACTATGACGCTGCATCATCACCTAGATGGTTTCTCTAGAGGTAAACAAAATCTGTTAACACTTCACAGTTCCACGCATAGGCAGTATCAGGTGTATCTCCATAATCAAGGAACCAGAGCTTGGCCATAAGGCAGGATAGCCGCCATGCACTAAATCCCCACCCTCCCCCATGGTCCACAGCATCTCCTATTGGATCACTGGCTCCCCTGCACTTGGTATTAGGGATGCAATGCCCAAGCATCTGTGAGCGGTCCGTTCACCAGTGGGGTTTTATAGAATGTCACCATTACTGTGGAGGTAGGATGATAAAACCTAAAGAATGCAAATGTGCCAGAGACACCACCGTATCTTTATCACCCATCTGGAGTGTCTTGCATATCATGACCCATGCTTTGTGAAGGGTAGCATTAGGTCTTTGTAACCTCTCTTGCACCCATCACACTTCAGAGATGACTCTGTGTGACACTATGGAGATGAGGGCAACATATAGGAGAAGCTATTCCCTAGTCTACAATAAGGGTCCTTGCTTTACTTCTGTTCCTGGGCTGTTACCTGTGAGGCAGATAACTAACTAAACGTCAGGCATTTTGCCTTGAGTTACTTAGTACTTACTTTGCTGTTCACATGGTGTCCATTTTACAAAGGGGGATAATATCTCTATGTGCCAATATTCTACAAACCCAGTTTCGCTACCAGTGCTGTCGCTCATTCATTGAGCTGTATATGTGAACTATTACTTGCATGGACTGTCTCTTGAAACCACCTTCCACTGTACTGTTCTGTAGAGATAATGGCCATCAGTGTTATGCACTGCTCCAACCTGCCTGTCTGCCCTTATCATGCACTTTGTGGTGCGCTCTGCAACCAGAGACGTGTAAAGGCATGGGCAAAGTTGGCTGCGGCCAAGGGCCCTAGCTTTCATGGGGCCCCGTGATAGATCCGGCTCTGTTCTCCACATCGTCCAGCCCTGGTGACCTTGAATGGTTTTTGAAACATTGATTGTTTTAAATGCGTTTTAAATGCCATATTCCTTTAATTCATTTTTAATACAAGTGATGTGTTGGAGTTTATTACAGACATTTTGCAGAGTAAGGTTGTTTATGTTTTTCAACACCATGCAACATCTATAAATAAACACGACCTCACGTATGACAAAATGACAGTGGGTTCGCAGAGATTATTTGCAGTATTATTAGTGAGCTATTGCCATGTTAAAGTTGAAAACACAAATCACTATCCCTGGATAGTAGCTGGAAACACATTTAACATTTGGACCAGTGTGCCTGTGCAGTGTCGGTGTCGAGGCCAAGAAAAAGCTGAAATTGGATCATAAATGCAAAGCTGCCCTGAACAGGGGCCCTAAACTCTGTTTAGCCCAGGGCCCCCAAAATCCTTAAGATGTCCCTGCCTGCCACGAGTTACTGGACATGCTCTAGGTTCTTCAAACGTTTTTAGTCAATGCTGCATCTCTAGAAAAATGTGCCTAACAAAAGAATGCCCTCGTCTGGCATCTTTTCACTGTCTGTGAACTGGGAAGAGAAGAGGCAACGAGGCAATCACATTTGGTGCCCCCCAATCCCTATTCAGGGATGTTATTTGCGTCAAGTTCGTTTTGTACCTGCAGTTACATATTGATTCTACCACTGCACACTAAGGCTAACTGTTCGTGTGACATCAGGTAGAAGGGCGTCTTCCACGGGAATTTGCTCTTGTCACCATACAAGGCTTCGATCGTTTATTGCAACGATGATGACATGGCTCCTGCTAGAATGGCTCAATCTTTTCAGAAGTCATTGCTGAAAAACAAAATACAAGGGCCAGCCAACCGGTATCATTACATGCTCTTTCTAGAATCATCCATAGTGGACCGACCCTCTGCTCCCTCGTATTTTCTACTTGACCTGTTAAGAATCCCACCTTCCCAGTGGCCAAAAAAATCAATTTCACTGAGAGCATTCTGACTGGGATCGATGAACAACCACACCATGTTTTGGACTTGGGCCTGGAGATCTGGAACCTTCACTGAAAACTACTGGAGTACAAAAAATATTGAAAGGCTCTATGGCGTTCTGGAAAAGAGGCAAGTCAATGAAAGGCTGTATGTCTGAATACGAACTGCATAAGTACCATGCTACAAGAATATTGCTTCAAAATTCTATCAAGTGGCATATACGCGGAAGTAAGTATACTTTCATTTATGCACTCGCCTTGCTGATAACTGAGTAGTCAGTATTTTTGCAATGATATTTTTATATCATATTTTAAACGTGATATTCCAGTTCAACTGTTTATCGTGTACGAGATCAAAGATAGCTTCCTGCTGCTCATTCTAACAGTTTCAGGCGTAAATCCAAATTGCCCCTGAGAGATGGCCCCAGTAGCCCCTCTCACCTACACGGGGCAGAACGACTGCTAACCACCTGACCCAATGTTTCTTCATAATCCATCCCGTCTAATGAAATCATTTCCTACTGTCGTCATGCACTGTAGAACTGAGTGTCCTGTACTTGGAGGTTACACTGCAGACTTAGATCCGCCTGTCTTCCATGAGCCCTGTTTTCTGTTTTCCGCTTCTCTCACAGTAGCCTTGAATCCTGAAGGCTGTTCATTCATGGTGCCCCCCTCACTCAAAAGACATTTTAAAAAAATTTATACTATACCGAATAGTAGTGTGTCCCATGTCCCAACAGTCATTGGTTATGTAGACCCCTGGTATCTTGCCTGCTCATGCACTTGTACACTTCACTGACCCCCTGGCTTATGTCACACATATATATGAGGGAAACATCCTCAGCAACGACTCTGGAACAACAAATACGCAAGCAACGCAAGCATAACCACGCTTGCTGGGATAGTTCTGTCCTTTAGGGGTGGGGTGGTGGGCCAGGGTAGTTCGGTATTAGGGGCTGGGTGGGGAAATCCGGGTAGTTATGTTTTAAGGGTGGGGATGGGGGTGGGGGTCAGGATAGTTTTGTTTTTGGTGTTCGGGGGTCAGTGTAGTTTGGTTTTCAGGGGCAGGTGGGTGGATTGTAGTAGTTTTGTTTTTTGAGGTGGGGAGAAGGGGTCGGGTATTTTTGTTTTTGGGGGCGGGTGTGTGGGTGGGGGCAGTTCTGTTTTTAGGGGTAGGGTGGATGGTCAGGGTAGTTTTATTTTTGGGGGTGGGGGATCAGGGTAGTTTGGTTTATAGGGGTGGGGTTGGGGTACTTTGGTTTTTAGGGGCAGGGTTGGGGTAGTTTGGTTTTTAGGGGTGGGGTGGGGAGATCAGGGTAATTCTGTTTTTAGGGGTGGGTGTTCGGGTAGTTTGTTTTTTAGGAGCAGGGTGGGGATAGGGGATAGTTTGTTTTTTAGTGGTGGGGGTTTAGGGTAGTTCTGTTTTTAGGGGCAGGGTGGGGGGTCAGGGTAGTTTTGTTTTGGGGGCGAGAGTGGGGGGTTGGGGTAGTTCTGCCTTTTTCTCTGCCTTAATCAAGCATATACTGAACAACGCATATGCGTAGTTAAGGCAGCCCTGTTCTTGCCCTGCTGCCTTGCTGCCCTCTGGCTCTCAAAGGGTTTGGATAGAGCTTGCCTCCTGTTTCTTGAAGTCTCAGGACAAAAGAACTCCTGGTGCGGCGAAAAGAAACGCAAGAAACTACCTGCAAGAAACGATGCACCGCCTGCATCGCAGTGAGAAAATCACTGCCCGCCGAAACAGAATGACGCAGCCTGGCTCCCTGAAGTGGAGATTGATGCAGCGCCAGCGTTGTGACCAGAACTTTGACGCACAGACCACAAAATAGACGCAAAGCCGAGCCGGAATGACACAATCTGACTTCCTGAGATGAATCGACGCAAGCGTCAGCTGTCTGGCAGAAATTTCCACGCATCACCCACCGGATCGACGCAGGTCCTGTGACTTTGTCCTGCACGCCCAGGATTTCAATGCATCATTCCTGGGGTATCCAAAAACACTGCAACCTGAAGAGGATCCCAGTCTACGAACTGGAAATCGACGCAAAGCCTGCCCTCAATGAAAACTCAATGACACATCGTCTGTGTGCACTGGAAAAATTGACGCACACTACCCGTTTTCCACACATCTCCTAATCTGCGGTCCCTTGGGGAGAATTTGAATGCAAACCAGGTACTTTGTGCTTGCAAGAGACATTTGTTGCTTTTTAAAGACTAAAGACTTATTTTATCATTTCCTACAGTGATAACTCAAAGTGTATTTATCAAATCTTGATCATTTTGACCTGCATTTAACCTGATAATATTATATATTTTTATAAACTCTGTGTGGTGTATTTTTGTGGTGCTCTACTGTGTTGTTGCATGATGTATTGCACAAATACTTTACACATTGCCTTCTAGGTTAAGCCTGACTGCTCAGTGCCAAGCTACCAGAGGGTGGGCGCAGGATAATTTGGATTGTGTGTGACTTACCCTGACTAGAGTGAGGGTCCTTGCTTGGACAGGGGATAGCCTGACTGCCAACCAAAGACCCCATTTCTAACAACAACCAAAATCCACACTGTTGTGGAGGCAACCAACAGTAAGTCCTCATCTCTCTGTTCCCATTTACTTTCCAGTTAACAGATGGACAAACAGGTGCAATTAACAGATGGACAAACAGGTGCAATATGAGGTCCAGGGGGCCCTCGGAGTAAAACTATTTTGGGGGTCCCTGTCCAGAACAGCTAATAATGTTTGCTCCCAAATCACCCCTCTGAGGCACTCTTTTGCCAGCTCACAGACACTGCACAGGGGCACTCCTTCAACATTTTAATGTATGCCCCAACAATTGACAGGGATAGTGATATGTGTCTACACTAATGTAACATAACAGTAGGTCCACAATAACATCACAGCAAATAGTCACTGTGACACCCTCCAACTTCTCACAGGATAGGCCCAGTATTGATAGACATGAAAGTTAAGTAGGGATGTTGCATGAAACGTAATCACACCCATTATGTAACATTGCTGCAATAGAAGCTCACACATCAGGCACATCAAACAATCCCATTTTTAAAATGCTATCCTAAACAACATATCTAAGAAGTAACGCAAGCCCACCATGGAATAACTCTCTGAAGAACAGGGTCATCTAAATCAGAGGGACCCTGAAAGTCTGGGTCCCTGGCCACAGTCCAATTTGCCAAAGCCCCAAAACTTTTATGCGCACAGGTCACCTGGCGTAAAGTATATCATGAACAACCAACAGCATCACCAACTGCCATGCATATGCGTACAATGTGGAAGTGAAAGATAATTGTACAAACACATCAGTAACTGCATTCCTAACATACAACTAAATTAGGTGTAAACTACACAGAAAGCAATGGACACATCACAAAAAGAAGACAAAAAGCCATGTCACCCAACCACCTTTCAGATGTGAATAAATAAATGGCTAACTTTCACACAGTCAATATATATTCAACACATGTCACAGAGAGACGTGCAAGACAGATGAGGTTGACAATGCACAAGACTAGCTAAACAGTTTACCACTTGAAATACCACACAAAATAATGTCTGGCACAATTTGGAGACATCCTACATATACACTCATGTAACAGTGCCCCCTAACCATGTAAATCCTGTACTGGTCCCGAAATTAAAATATGCAAACCTGGTCACATTGATCAACACTACGTGTGAAAATAGCACACCTGCAGTCCGACGTGCCAATCCTTCTAAGCCAGTGGTTTTCAAACTGGGAGATGGGCCCCCTTAGGAGGGCCTCAAGTGATCCTGGGGGAGGTACCAGGCAATGGCCAAAAGAAGCATTATACAGATAGCATGCCTTTGTTTTTAAAAAGGTAACAGTACTCAACTGCAATGTTTAAATAGGTCTAGACATACTTAAACATTGCCATCTTTATAAAACATTTGTGGAAAATTCTGAGGTGGGGCCAAATAATTTTAATTTTCAACTGGGGGGGCACAGCATTAAAAAGTTAAGAGACCACTGTTCTAAGCACAGAAATTAGGTGGGGCAGGTGCTCAGCACCATGATGAATGCCTACCCAGAAAATTCTGTCACCAACACATACCATTACAATTGGTGCATGTCCATAACAAAGTGCACCATAAATATATGTAGAGTTTAACCTGCCATAATGTGTAGGCATAATGACATTATGTCACAATGAAACTGATGTAACATTGGTATGTTCCTAAAAGTTGCTAGGAAAAAGTAAAACAAGGACTAGTTTGTTCCAGCAAAAGACAGAATTAAGGGCCATATGTTCAAACACTTATTCCCATAGACATAGAATAGGTAAAACCCTTTGCTACATCTGGCCCTACATTTTTTAACAGGAAAATGAAATGCCCTTATAGCAAAGGCAAATAGTCAGTCCAATCCACAACTGTGGTGTGCACAGTGCTGTGCCTCCAAACTTGCTGCATCACACACTGCCAGGGTAACCTCCTCACAAAGAGGTATCCATTGGGCAGGACATGTGTCTGGTCTAAACAGACAATTGGCAGTGGCCTCCTGCTCTCTTGGTCAGAAAAACATAAGGCAAAGAACATCATCATGCACCTGGTGCCAGACCTATTCAATTCGAAACTCTTTACATGCGTTGGAGATGGCACACCCACAATGTTTTGGGCAAATGGCTAACTGAAAAAAAAATAGTTTGTAAGGTAACATGGGCAACTCTGTCCTGGACTCACACCCTTGAAGCTGCTCTGGGGCCCTCAACTGCTCATCAAGCTCAGGATAGGCCACCATCTTAATGCGAGCCACAGAATGCGTCAGCTGCAGGTGCACGCCCGCCCCCGTTGGGAGGACTTCCTTAGCTGGACCTCAGTGATCTTCCTGGTCCAGTGCTTCGGGTCCTCCCACCTCTTCCTGCAAAGAGGCTGTGACAACGATAGACCCCCAGGGTCTGCACCTTCCGGGCAATGGCTTTTCAGATGGTATGCTTCTGATGGGATTAACCTGTATGGACACAAGGGAGGGAATAACCTTATGGCACTGCAATTATTTGGCTATTTTTTGTTGTCATACAATGTGTCTACAATTAGCACAAGCCAAAATCAAAAGTGGGCACACTTACAAGTTTCGTTTCCACATGTTTATCACTACAAAGATATGTAGATACACTTGGGTAGCTTTCTGCTGACCAACCTCATCTCTGGTCATGTCCTGCACTGACTAAGCCAACACACCAACATCATGTAGCCCTGGGCCATAATACATATACTGTGTTGCTGGCCACTATGAAAAATGACACACCATTCTGAGCTTAAGAACAGTATATTATATCTGCTTTATTGTACAGATACATTTACAGCCAGGCTCATTGACTTGATGCATATGGTCCATGCAGCTTGGAAGCATAGTACAGACTACATCATAAAACATGAACATTCATGACATCCCTTCCATTTTGACCAGTGATAGCTTGCTCCATGCTGATGTGCTGACATGTGGATAACTTAACATAACATCATACTATGTTGGTTTGAGTGTGTGTAGTATGTATCAACATTCCACTGTTATTGTTGGTGTGGATGGATGTAAATAAATTGTTGATACATACATCAAACCACTTCTAACCCAAAGAAATAAATGTGTAACGTGCAATAAGCCTGTTCAGTGCAATTGTTACTTATGGAAAATAGAATCCAGACCTGTAGGTGTAAAAGGCCTTTCATCATGAAATGTTACACATTGCCAATGTGGGTCAATGGAATGAGGTATCTCAGTCATAATTCCAAATGTATTCCCTGTAAAACCAATCATGGCTATTAATGTGTGTTCAGACTCTTTCAGTGCTCATGTAAGGATTCAGAGATCTACTGGGAAAATTATCTTGGCATAAGTTGTAGTGCCACACAACCCTTGCCCTAGTCTGGCACATGGTAGTGACTGGGCACAACTCAATCTCAGTACTTGCTGACCGCAGGCAGAGCATACTAATCCCACTTGAACATCACATTTCAAAATATGATTTTGCAGCTTGAGTTAGTTCCAAATGTGTGTTCAAGACTGTGTGACACTTTGAAGGTATCTGTGAGCTATTGGTAGTTCACAGATAACATATTTTTGAGACATGATCCTCACTGAGTGATAGGTGGGAACTCATATCTACCAAGCATCATTCTCATCAGTTTAGTCCAGGATACATTCCCAGCTCATGTAGTAAGGTCCAGACATGTTTGCAGAGTTAAAATGCTCTGAATGCTAAATTAGTTACAAGTCCCATGAAAACTATTCATGCATTTATGTCTACATACACCACAAATGGAATATGGGACTTAATACACTTCACACATCACAATGATGATGCTCAGTACACAATGTATAGTGCTGCCCAATCCCTGACATTATTACCCTAAGTCAGTAACACCATACTTTACAGAAGTAATCAGACTGTACAATTGTACTTAGAGGCACATTGTTACCTGTAGGAAGGATTATTATGGAGTAAAACATTGAAATATATTTATGTGAGAGAGTTATCTGTTCTTCTGGTGAGCCAGAGATCTGGCCCTACAGGGAAAGGGCATCAGTTGCCAGCAGCTCCAGCTCCTCTGCTGAGAGAGCAAGGGCCCTCTCACCTACTTGGCCTGCCATGATTGCTTCCAGAGGTGACCAACAGCATCTAAAATGGAGGAGATCTTGATAACAGCAGTGTCAAGAAGCAAGTGAGGTTTATTCCAAACTGCGGCATATATGTTTGTGCTGTACGCAGTCATCAGGGTATATGGACACAGCCATTGGCCTTCGACTGCCACAAACACCAGCATTAACCTATGGCTGTGTCTGGTGTGCACTAATCTGCCCACCGCGTGGTCGACTTCCCCCAGCAGAGTCAGATGCACAATATCCAATATGCAAGGTCAGACAGCCACCATTTTAGTGGCTGAAAATGCTGTAATGGAGACTGTTAACTGTATCACCACCATTCCAAATGAGGGGTCATATCTCTTAACAAATGAATGACCATTGTCAAATATTTTTACTGCAATGTTCATCTGTCTGGTGCGTTAGTGTGCTTTAAGGCTTAATTAGCACAGTGCACTGTACACCGCCGTTGATGGTATTTTCGCCAATACTAAATTTTAATAAGATATGAAATATGATCAGTGGTGTTTAATTTACACATCAATGGACAAACAACATGTCAAGGCAACAATGTGGACCTATGATGAATATTGCACAATACACAATTTAGTTGGAAATGTCTATTTTGAAATCTGAAACAGTTATGAACTGTCACATGAGTTTTGGCTTACTCTTCACATATGTTACAGGGTACATTGTGACCAATGTTCATATACTGCTTACAGTTCTCACATATTCTGGGAAAGAGAGAAGACGACAGCTGCCTTCTATCCATTTTCTGACCCTTACACAATGGAAGAAAGAGACATCATCTGCAAGTTTTGATTGAATAAGCAAACCATACTGGTTCTGTGTCATCAGTGAAGCCTGATATCCTGCCTCAAAACACAAATCCGACATGTGTAATGCCAATAGTGAAAGCGATGGCAGTATTGCATTTCCTGGCAACAGGTTCATTTCAATACACTGTGGCAATATGTGGTGGTATGTCCCAACTGTCATCTCCCACCAAGCAAAAGCAAACAACTATGTCCCCAGGGTGAGCCAGTCCCTGTGGCCAAACCCCCTAACCACCCAACCCTATGCTGTGCACTTCCCTTTGGCCACGCATTGCGTAAGCAGACTGCAGCATCTCTTGGTGTCGAAATAGGTGTGAGAGGGTGTATCTGGGTGTGAGAGTGGTTGTGAGAGGGTCTGCCTGAGGTGAGAGTGCATACATCAGTGTTTTAGTGTGTGCGTGAGTGTGTGCGCTGGTCTGTGAGTGGGAAATGAGGGTGTCAGTGGATCAGTGAATGGGTGCATACGTGTCTGAGTGGGTGTGTGAGTGGGAGAAATTGAAAGAGAAGGAAAGAAAGTGAGAGGGAGAGAGAAAGAGAGTTTTTTAGGCTTTGATGTATGATATGCTTAGAAGAATATATTTCTGTACAATTTAAAATAAAAATGTATCTGTCATTTGAAAAAGTAAATTAATTTGTATTTTAAAAGAAATAAAAAAAAGAAATAGAAGAAAGTCCAGCTGGAATTGAACCCTCAGTGCGAAGGTCTGTGACCTTCACACTGAGCTGTAGCTTTTTTTCACTTTTACTTCTTTTTTAGCCCGTTACAGGCTCTCTGGCACTGCGAGTGAAGCCTTAAGGCTTCCCTCACAGTGCCATTGCTTCAGCAAGCAGGGAGCTGCTTGTAACAGCAGCTTCCTGCTTGCTGAAGCTTTTAATTTCTGTTCTCTGCATGCATGTAGGGGACAGAGATGAAAGCTCCACGGTTTTGCAGCGGATCCTGCTTCAAAAGTCCTCCTGTCAAACAGCGGAGTGTTTGCTGTGGCTTGGTTTCAGC
Organism: Pleurodeles waltl; assembly: GCF_031143425.1. Lineage (NCBI taxonomy): Eukaryota > Metazoa > Chordata > Amphibia > Caudata > Salamandridae > Pleurodeles > Pleurodeles waltl. The sequence goes on from NC_090439.1 coordinate 654,855,219, forward strand.
TACAAAGCTTCAGCCAAGCCACAGTGAATAATGGGGTGGGCACCCTGGGACATAGCAGGACCGGCCCTGGGGGGTGGCAGTCCCCAGGGCCATCAGTGGCTCCAAGAGGAGGGCTGCTTTGCACCCATCCAATGTGTGCATAGCCCCTGGAAGGTTGTGAGGCTGATTCGTAAACAACCCCTGGGTATGTCAGGATATAGGGACAATATTTCCAAAAAGGAGGGGCAGCACTGGGCCCCACTCCCAAGGCTCGTTGAGCCCCAGGGACCACTAGCTAGGGGGCCGATCAAACCCTCCCTTCAAGCCCTGGGGACCACCACCTACCCAGGGCTAAATGTTTGTAATGGGGGGCTTCCTAGAACCCCAGAGCCCCATGGAACACCACCTCCCTGATGCAAATTGTGAAACTGGGGGGGGGGGCAGCCTGAACCCTCCTGAGCCCCAGGACCACTACCTCACCAGGGCCAGATTAACAGTATTAGGTTGCCTCATGGACTGCCCAATCCACAAGGGACCACCACCTGCGTGGGGCCAAGTTAAAAGTAATGGGGGGCCTTGTGGACCCCACAGGTCTCAGGGACCACCACCTCCTCAGAGCCTAAATATGTTTTGAAAGTGGGAGGGGAAAGATTGGGCCCCACCTCCTGAGCTATATATGGCCCCAGTGACCACAACCTCTCCAGTGCCAGCCCATGAAAACAGAAGGAGGGGGGCCACGTGGCTCTCCTCCTTTTTTTCGAAAAAAATGGCCCGGGGGATAGCCGCTCACCAGGGCTGGCTCCTGCTATGCCCCTGGGTGTCCCTGCATGGGACATAGCTGTTTGCTCTGACTTGCAAGAGCTTTGACAGCTCCTGCCAAGTCAGAGCAAACACAACTCTGTCAATCAGCTCTCCTTTGCAGAGAGTGCAATTTTCATCTTTTTCACACAAAGATGTGGGCAGGGAAACAGTCCAAAAATTGCTCTCACAGACAGGGAGCTGCATGTTTAGCAGCTCCCTATCTGTGACAGCAACGCTGTCTCCCGCTGGAGGCCGGGAGTTAGCTTGGAGCGTGGGGAATTAGGGCTCTCCTGTGGTCCCAGACAGCGGTGACTGGGTAAATATATGCCAAGGCTCGGTCCCGGGGATGGTGATCCCATGGCCGAGTTCGGCCAAGGGAGGGGGGCTGACCAGCCCCCTCCCCCCAAAAAATATATGTTAATGGCAGGCCCTGAGAGATTGAGGTCTCCGGGGCCAAAATTGGTCCAAGGAGGAGGGCCACATGACCCCCTCCCCCAAAAAAGATATTTTTTAAGGCTGGGCCCCAGAGGTTGGGGTCCCCAGGGCCAAAATTGGCAGGGGAGAGGGGCTGCGAAGTCTCTGTCCACCAACATGAAATATATGAGGAAAATTCCTCATAACAAAGAAGCAACTGTGTGGAACGTCACACACAGCTAGTCTTTGACGCTCGAGAGTAGTGTCACAATAAAAACATAAACAAAGGGAAATAGAGCAGGAATTGAGGAATTTATGAGAATACATCCCCCATACCTTCGCACTGTGCAGCTGGTTTTCATCTCTGAACAAACAACTCCGCCTCCTTCCCCCATGCAACTGTCACACGGCTGCATCTCCAGTACTGTGCGGAAGAGCTTCTCAGAGGTCTGTGTTAGGAATCCAATTTCAGCATTTTGGTGAAGTCCATACAGCTATGGAGATTTGGCAGGCAGCACATCATTGAGATACTGCAAGCACAGAGCAGATGTAAAATGACTTCATAAACAATGAATCATAAATGTTCTCACTAACCCCACCAATCACTGCCACTATTAGGCAATGCCAATAGAGGGCTGGGCTTACGTGCAAGATATGGCAATGGCTCCTTCAGCTCAAGAACTTGCATCACAATCCAATTACACTGATAAAATGTGACAAACATAATATTATTACACGCGCTGCTGCAGGGAAACCTCATCGGGCCACGCCGCTGTTGCCTTGCACACAGCCACTGCCTCCCGACTTGCGCTAGTAAAGCACCACCGGTCTCCACAGCGCGGGACGTGCTGCTGCAGGGAAACCTCATTGGGCCACGCTGCTGTTGCCTGGGGTGGGACTATGTCCCCCAGGCTACTTTGCACACAGCCACTGCCTCCCGACTTGTGCTACTAAAGTGCCACTGGTCCCCACAGGGCGGGACATGACTGGGCACGTGCCCGGGCAAAGACCGGGCCAAGATGGGCCCTTCATCCCCAGGTAGGGGCCAGCAGAGGCCGGGCTGGGTGTTTCTATTTAACTGCAGAGAAGCAAGTTCATGCTCCAGGGACTGGTTTTCAGAATTTGATTCCTCCTACTCCCATTTTTTTTCCCAGCGTCAATTAAGAAATGGGAAAACATAAACCAGTGGATGCCCTTGTACACACGAGTGGCTCAAAAAAATCTAAAAAACGGCCAAATAACAAAACTAGCTCTTTGGGTAACAATGAGAACAATACTTTAGGAGATATTGACATTATAATCGAAAAAGTGGAGGCAATTTTGAGAAGTAATTCAAACCTATCACCTACAAATCGTGACAACCCTTCCATAAAAACAATTCCAGACATGTTTAAAAATAAGTTGCAGGTACCCAAACCTTCCAGGGAGCTTGGTCAATAGGTAGCATCTCAAGTTTTAAGATCTGATCCATCCCCTGTGCCGACTAGTACCCAGTGCAGTGGCTTGGATGCATTGCTGTGTGCCACAGGTGGACCTTCCGCAGGAGAAGAGGCTCACTGCCTTCCCTTAAACCCTGAGGCCCTGGTGATCCCAAATATTTTGTGCTGCAATCCATATGGGCCTCTGGCAGAAAATGAGGGACCCTGTGACACTGCTACTTATGCATGCACAGGAATATGTATTGATGACAGTGCCATGGCTAATATATCTGTGGGCATGAAAAGGCTGCTGCCACCGTGTAGCAATTTTGAATTGGTGTCTGTTCATCAGAAACTGGATGAAGTTAAGGGCTTGGTGCTGATGCTGTTGAACAAATTAACGGGGGAATCTGGTCAGATATGTGGGTTTGGGACCTTGCCTTTTCCAGGGGGAATACCCATTGACACTGTTGTGTCTGAACCTAGGTCACAAACAGACAACTTTCATTCACGGTCTGTCATTACTTGCCCTTCTACTAATATTTCTGTCCCTTTTACTGAAGGAACAGAGGCCCCTCTTAAGGCCGATAGGTGCAAGTGTAGTCTTGATGCCAAGGGCAGGAATCACACCAGGTATGTCAGCCCTGATGAAGCTCAATTTGTTGACCATCCAAGAGGCCCTCACGGGGGCGGCTGGTGCCTCAGTGTTAGCTGGAGAAGCTATTTCTACTACACACCAAACTAGGCCATTGGACCGTGCCTTACAACGGGCTGAAGCGAGATGGCCAACATCTAAGAAACAGTCCCAAGGTATAGGGAGAATAGGAGGCACCATATACATGACAGAGGTACCAAAGGTGACACCAGGGTCTTTGGAAACTCAGGATTCTCTGATAAACAAGGCCATCTATTGGCTGAAAGCTCAGCGCAATTGCCTTTCTGTTATTTGAGCAGATATTCTGGAGGTCGGAATACACAGCCAGGCAGGCTCAAATTTCGATTATATTTCTATCTGTCTTGTGGACAAGCTGCTAGTGGATAATCTCAATGACTTCGAACTGCGTACTTGTCATCTTAGGAATCCCTGAGGGGTTAGTATTAAACTTAAACTCTTTCAGTCGGCCATTAATCTACCCACAATACGTAGGGGTCTAGTAGATGGGAAACGCTATCATAGTCAAAATTATGCCTTGGCGTTAGTAGCAAACAACCCCAACAAATTACCACATGTTGACTGACTATCCACTGATCCGCATCCATCAACCCCAGTTTTGGTCTCTGTGGGCAGGCGCAGGGTGTTAGATGAGTTTGTTGATTGCAGGGAAGTTCAATATCCTGGGTTTAGAGCTTTGGAAAATAATTCTGATCTATCATGTCCTAGAATCTGGCCAGGATGGGCAGTAACTTGCTGGACCCAGAGTGGGCCACCTATATTAGCAAGCAGGATGTATGTATATTCCACGAGACTTGGGCAGAGGGCCCAGTCTTCCTGGATGGTTGGTCATCCTATAGTGTGGTGGCCAAACCTGCAGATGTGGTCACTGATCGGGCTAAGAGGGGGTCTTTTGATATTATTAAACAAGAAACTGCAGTGTGATCATTCAGCACTAAAAATGGATTCGTCTGATATACTGGGTGTCCAGCTTGAATTGAATCAAGGTCTCAAGGTAATAGTAATCAATGTATATGCTAGATCGGTGTCACAGGGGATAGAGTCTCAGACCTTGGCTCAACTAACCGAATTCACGGATACCTTACATTTTTCCACTAAGCTAGTGGTTGCAGGGGATATGAATTGTACATTTGAACCCTCTCTTATAAACAGCTATCTAACAGCTGAAGAGGATGAATATTGGGGCATTCCACAACTGACGAGCGAACAAGTGTGTACTTGCTCCCGTGTCGCCCTCCATCTGACATCATTGTGTTTCAAGTATGGGCTTCGGGCTTGTAACGGTCGCACTTGCTCTGATCCAAGCATTGCCCCACCTTTAAGCGTGGCCAATCTACTAGTGTTATTGACTGTATCCTAGTGGATGTTAGTGTGTGGCTGATGTTGGAAGACATGAGTGTTGATTTTCGCCATGCTAGTGATCATGGCCCCTTGCTCTATACTTTATATAGCGGTGAATTTAGGGAGGGTTCAGAACATCCACCATACTATGGTCCCAGAGCCACTTGTGGCCAATAATTATAAACATGTTAGTTGGCCAAAAGTGATGACCAATCCGTACTTAATTACGGAGATCTATAAATTGTTTGTCGGTGCCATGACAAATTATGAAGAGCACAAGTTCAAAAATATCCCAATTCACTGCATCCATGAGATGCTGGTACATGAATTACGTAATGTCTTCAGTGAGAAGATCACCACCAAGCAAACTACTGTCACATTTAAAAAAAGGGAGTGGTTTAATGTGGATTGCTCTAAGGCTATATTAGCATTAAAGTCAGCTATTCTGTCTCGTTCTCAGAGCGTGATTGGAACAGCCAGACTAGCCTATAATAGGGCTATAGTACAGACAAAGAAAAGTTGGGAAGACTCAATCTGGTAGAATCTGCTTGATGCAACGAGACGCCATGATAATGTGACTTTTCAGAAGTTACTTTCCAATAGACATAGAGAGGGTAGGAGCACAATCCGCACTCATATTCAACCACACAGCTGGGTGGACAATTTCACTAATCTCTATGCTCCATTCTGCAATTCTTCAACTCACGATTCCTTCCCCCAGCAGCTGGCTAAAACCCATTTATTGTCAGACGACTGAGGAATGGACATTTGTAACTATGATGATCACATTGTCTTTACCTTGGGGGAAACTGCAATTGATTCCCTAAAATCTTATAAAGACCCAGGTCCAGATAAGATACCGAGGGATTTATATAAGTCCGAGCCAGTAATCTGGTCCAGTAATATCAACATGATGTCAAATGCAATAGCAGCTGGGGGCCCAATCCGTAGTACTTGGAAAGGGGCCGAAATAATACCCATTTATAAGAAGGGTGAAGTGAGTTCCCCTTCTAACCATAGACCCATCAGCCTTACTGACAATCTTCAAAAAATCTTTGCCAAACAGCTTTTGTATGGGTAGTTGGATTGGGCTGATGTTCATCAAGCGATCTCGCCACTCCAGGTGGGTTTCCATTCCAAAACTAGTACAGTGGATCAAGTTCTTAGGTTGGCACTCCTTTATTGGAAATATGTAACCCTTGCTAAACAAAATGTATACATTGTTTTTGTGGATCTTCCTTCTGCTTTTGATGTGGTACCTAGAGAGAAATTGGGGGGTGTTTTATACAAAACAGGTACTCCAGGGAACATAATTCATCTTTTACAGCAACTACACGAGGGTACATATGCTGGGATAATTCAGGGAAATTGACAGACCATATTGCCAGCCAGTGAGGTTTTGCCAAGGCTGTGTCTTGGCACCAACACTATTCACTTTATATATAAATGAGGTAGTTCAAGTTGTGTCTCACTGTCAGAATGATGCTCCCTCCCTAAATGCTAAAAAAAACCTATTCTACTCTTTGCGGATGACTCCCTCCTCATCTCTAAGAATCCTATAGGGCTCCAGACTCTGGTTAATAAGTTTACATCATTTTGTGCAGATCGAGGGTTGGAACTGAATGTCACGAAAACCAAACTAATGGTGTTTAGCTCAGGACGAGCGACGAGATGCAGTATTAACAGAGCGGGTGTTCCTTTGGATAAGGTTAGCTCGATAGACTACTTGGGTGTGAGGATTTCCTATAATTTATATTGGGAAAATCAGATCAGTAAAAGTGTGTCTCTCCTCCAACACAGATCAGGTGCTGTTTTACACCTACATAAAAGTACTGCCATGAAAGCCGTTTCTCTGGCTATTAAGATCTATTTGGCAAAAGTACAAAATGCTGATATCTATGGTGCTGAGGTGTGGGGACTTTGTGAAGCTCCCAAATTGTCTGTGAGTGAAAATAGCTTTGCACTGACCTTTTCCCCACTAGGTATGGAAAACAAATAACATACGTCACGCTCTTTTCTACATGAAGAAGGGACCTGTTGAGAATCATCTTCTCCAGGAATATTTTGAGACTCTCCAGGTGGTGGTGGAGCACTCCCTTTCTGGCAACTGGGGATCACTGCTGAGATGCTTCTCCCTCAAGAGGTAGCCGAAGAATAACTGTTTTGAGGACAAGCGCTACCCAAAACCAGGTGTGGTTCAAAAGTAACCAATGAAACGTCAGACTGCTCTTCACACATCGAGCGGCTTCGTGGTTACGAACTAGAGTCACGGTTCCATGAAAATTGTAGTACAAGTTTTGTATTCTATCATAAATAAATAAAATATGTTTGTGAGTTGTAAATGTGTTCAGTCTTCTGTTTTTATGGGAAAGAATGGGTGCATAATGTGTTTTTTTTAAATGATCTCAAATCTGCAGATCCGAACTGCAGATTTATTCCCATCACATAATCGGAACAGAAACCATAGAGCTGCGCTGCTCTGCTTGCTTGGAACCTCAGATGGTGCTGTGGTTCCAAAATTTATTAAAAAAGATATGTTACAATACTACTTCAAAACTGTGTAAATACTGAATAAATTATAAAATTGCGGTGCATCAAAGAAACACAGCCACGGAACACTAAGGCCCATATTTATACTTTTTTTAGCACTGCATTTGCACCGCTTTTTGACACAAAAGCGGTGCAAACTTCCAAAATACAATTGTGCACAATCCACAAACTGGCATACCGATGAATGATGAAAGAAAAAGAACTGACACATTCTGATGTGGAACCTGATACATCATCATCTAGCCAAGCTACTGCTCAGAATATCACTATGCCAGCTACATGCACCAAATTAGGTCAAATGGAAACATGCTGCAGCATCTGACATAATCTTGTGGTTGCAAAAGTTAAAAATTTCAACATCTTCGTCAAAAACCAACGTTGCTAAAAACATTTCACAGGTTTTTTCTTCAAACTATTTGGTATTGCACACTGTTGTGCTTTCATAATGCAAAATTATTGCATTTAAGATTTTCCCAAGTTTCCAATACATTTTCTGAAAAAAAGAAAGATTAAAAAAATGTAAAACTTGTTCTATCAAAAACAACAAAAACACGGTTCTTGTTAGAGCCACCACTGAATCAAACACAGAGTTGTGTTGAAGTCTTTATTACTCATCAGTAATTCCATACCTGTGCGAGGGCATATATACCTTTTCATTCCCATGTATAAGTTTATCAGTTTTTGTCTAGGTGTCTCAATCTTTCCATAATTTTGTCCCTGGATGTGTTCTGATCCTCGGTGTGTCAATGTATATGATATTGTCTACCTGTATGTTTGAATGGAAGCATTACTATATAACTGGCTTTGTTAGTTTCTGCAATAATGTCTGCCTGGGTCAGTACATGCATCAGTGTGTATCTCAGTGTATTGGTGTGTGTATTAATGTGCCTATGGGTACATTAATCTATACATTAATGTGCATCTGAGTATGTCAGTGTGCACAATTATATGGGTCTCGGTTTGTCAGTGCATGCATCATTTTGTATTTGGGTGTGTGTGTAGTAGTATCTGTATGGCTGTATAAGTGATTTCATACATTTGTACATGTCTGTGTTAGTGTATACCTGGCTATTTCAGTGTATGCATCAGGGTGTGCTTGTGTGTGGTAGTTTATACATCAGTGTACTCCTAGGTATATGAGTGTCACTCTATCTCTTTCTGTCTCCCTGAGTGTCTTAGTGTATACAACACTGAACATCTGATTGATACTCTGATTACATCAGTGTCCCCCTGGCCGCATCACTATATGCACCAATATGTGCCTGGAACAGTCAGTCTATACATAATTGCATCCCTTGATGTATCAGTATATGTAAGCGAGTGTGTCTGGATGTATCACTGCACACATTAGTGTGTGCCTGGCTCTCAGTATATAGGTAAGAGTGTATATCTGTGTCCCACTACAGAAATTACTGCATACCTAAGTGGCTCAGTGTATATGTCAGTGTATCCCTGGATGTGTCAATGTATACATCACTGTCACCTAGCTATTATAGTGTATGCAATACCGTGCACCTGGGTGTCTCATTCAATGCATCAGTTCCACCAGGTTGTCTCAATGCATGCAACAGTGCATGCCAGGGTGTATCACTCTACTCATTAGTCCACACCTGGGGATGTTAGTCTATACATCACAGTATATATCGATGCGTTAGTGTACAGATCAGTGTGTGCCTAGGTGTGTCAGTGTATGCATCAGTGCACCCCTGGTTGTGTCATTGAATCTATCAGTGTGATCCCTAGTGTATGCCTTGGTATATTAGTATCTGCATTGATGAATACACAAGTGGCTTTATGACTATTTCACTAGATACAAGACTGACTTTATATTTTCCTTATTAGCTATATAAGTACCACATGCTCTTGTAGAGTACACATATACCTTGGGTTGAGCCTCTACAACCTTTCATCTCAGTCAGTAAAACTCTGAAAAACATGCTTCATCTTTTAATAAAAATACAGTTCTACAGTCTACATGCATCTCACTTAAAAGGTGACTTTTCTCACAACACACAGTTGTGCCAACTTAAAAACATTGTCTAATGCCAAGTGTACCTACAAATACAACTGTGTATCTATATCATCAATATAAAAAACTAAATATCGCATTCAGTATGTTACATCCTAAATACATCTCTTACTGAAGCCTATGTACTTAAATTCTCTATGTCTACATCAATATACAAGCAACTGGTAATGTCTCTAAATGAGTATACGTCTGCCTTTATATTTGTATTATTGTATATCTCCTTATCAGTATACATATACCTTAACATAGCAAGTGCAGTTTTAACACAATAAAAATGAACAGCATTCTCAGCCTCCATACAGTATATCTGACCCCTTCACCTTCTTCAGCAAAAAGCAGTTCAAGCTGCTCTCACCCAATCGTTTCTATTAGCTTTTGAAGTAATGTACTTCATTCATTTCAATGTCTAACTCATAGTGAAATAACCTCTAGCATCTCTCAATACATTTGTGACTCCCTGTATGAATTAAAAATTGCTTTTGTATATACACTGATTTCTGTATAGACAAACACATTACATTTGTAGAACTCAATGTAACATTTATAACCATTAAATGACTCATTAGTTCATTCTCCATACTAGCTTTGGCATACATGAGGAATCACTTTAATATACTGATAGAAACTGGAAATATCCTTATACAATTTCAGCTGAATCCCTTTCATATATAATGAATGACTTGTATAATTCCTTTACATAAATCACAAATCTTGTATTTATTTCTCTTATAGCATATTGTGAACACACTGCTCACTTTCTTCTAACTAATATTCATTTATTCATATACATTGCAAAATTTCATTACACATACCTAATGATTCTCTTTCTTGTGCTCAATGTTCCTCTTTCAGTATCAGTTAGAACTTCTTCTCACTGAGCAAAGCTCATTAAACCAACCACAAGAATGGAAGTCCACTTTCATAGCTGGCAACCACTAATGGCAAACCTCTTCAACTCTCTTTTCAAAGTTACTCCTTTCAATCACAATCTCCCTTTTATGTTGATACAATGTTCTACAACTTCTCACTAGTTTGAATAGTTAACCTTTTGCAGTGCTCCTGAAAAATTAGACAATACCATGGGAGTTTCGCAGGATCCTTAGATCTACTGCGGCGCCCAGTGCGCCACCCCATGTAAATTTGCGGGTGGATCCGTGGATCCATGGGGAAGTTCAGAAATTATTTTTTCAACTTATAAAAAAGCCACATACAAATAAACACATTTTTTAGAACAGAAAGCCAAATCATACCTTTAAAAAATCAATATGAATCATTACTGTCTCTATAGATATGGTTAAACAATGTCACATTCTAGTCTTTTTATCTGCTCCCTTTGTCCTTATGCTCCTCTAGCACTGTTACCATGGTTACATAGTGTGCAGCATTCTGCTGCACCAGGTCACAAGTTTATAACAGTTTCTGACTAGAGCATGCTTAGTTTCAAGCCAAATTTAGCAGGTGTGGTTGAATCTTGCAGAGTAAACATATCACAACTATTTTACTGTTTTCCATTTTTTTTTAACCCAATCCAACATATACTTACAATCCACATAGCCTCATTACCTACCTTCACCCAAGAAAATATCTACAACAGCCAATGGAATCACTTCTTCCAGACTTTACCTTTTATCCTCTATTTCAACAGATTTTAATTTCATACCAGCCTCATTCAGCTGAGTCATCTCCTGTGTGCTTCTCCAGATTACCTTCAAGATGCTCAGAGTGTGGATTGTGGGTCACAGCTTTGTGTTTTGGGCCAGAGAGAGTGCACAAAATGTGGTATTGACAGGGACCTTGGTTTGTCTAATGTGGATATTACATGGATTGGCCACGGAGCGCTAAAGTGGCATCAATTACTTCCTTTTGTTGAAACAATTGAGCATTGCCAACATCCAGACCTTATTATTTTGCACTATGATGGCAATTACCTAGGTTTAGTCACAAGAGTTGATTTGGAAATCCTAATGAAATAAACCTTTAGAAAAATAATGACACTCTGCCTTGGTTTTTTCAAACCTTTGCCAAAGGCAGAAGTGAAACTGGTCAACTCAGTTCTGATAGAGAAATCCAGGAAACACATCAAATAAAACTGTTTCTGCATTCCTCAGTGACCATTACATGCTTTCTATATACCACAACAACTTACGGGTTGATATGGACGGAATATACAGAAATTACTGAGTTCACCTAACAGAGAAAGGCAACAAACATTTTCGGCATAATTTCAGAGACTGAATCCTCTATCATGTGTAGTAATCGCCTACACATCGTAAACACAAAGGCTTGTTTCGGAGTGTGAGTGTGTGTGAGTGTCCTCTGAGTGTGAGACTGTATGTGTAGGTGTGAGAGTGCTTGTAACAGTGTCTGCCTGTATGAAAGACTGAGTGTGAGAGTAGCTGTCTGGGTGTAAGGGTGAGTGTCAGAGTGTCTCTCTGGGTTTGACACTACATCTGAGAGTATCTATGTTACTGTGAGACTGAAGTGAGACTCTGTGTCTGGGTGTGAGAGGCAGTGTGACAGTGTCTACGTGGATGCGAGGGTGGGCGTGAGAGGGTCTCTCTGAGTGTTAGAGTAAGTGTAAGAGTGTGTGTGTACATGTGACAGTGGATGTAACAGCATCTCTGTAGGTGTGAGAGTGGATGTGATAGTGACTGCCTAGATGTCAGATTGGATGTGAGTGTGTCTCTCTGTGTGTAATACTGAATGTAAGACTGTCTCTATTAGAATGTACACATTTGTTTGGTTTTGATGTTTTCTATGCTCTACGGATCCATCAGCGGATTCACACTGGGCCTGCGCTGGGCCCCGAGGGTGGATCCCTGGATCTAACGAAGCGTAAAAAAATCACGTTCTGCATTTCAAAGGCATTATTTCTCCCATCACCACAACTATATCACCTCCATCGGGTCAGGGAACCTGTAGCCTGACCCCATCAACTCAAGTGCCCCCACATTTTAGCCCTGGGGAACATTTACTGATAAAAGAAAATGGCGGCTGCAACATTTCTCACAGGTTGCAGGCAGCCAATCAGATTTTTCCTGTGGCGCTTGGATCCACAGGTCGACCTGCGGTGGATCCACAGAGGATCAGAGACCCTATATATCTACATTTTTTGGCCTTAAATTTCTCCAAAACTATTAAACGTATTTGCATCAAATCACAAAAAGTGTGATCTGCTGAACAGAATCTGACTTCATGCCAAATTTGTTGTAATTCAGTTCAGGGGTTCGGGCTGTAGTTGTGTGTAGAGAGCCTATGTGAAAATGAATAGGGAAAACATGTTTTGAGACCCCTCTTTTTTTTCATCCCTCACTTGACAATTCACCCTACAATTCTTCAGACAGCAGCTGAATTTAGCAAATTATACATTTAGAAAATTTCATGCAGATTTGTAAAGTGATCTTTCAAAAGAAACGAGGTCCTAACTATAACTACCGATCCAGCTGGACTCATTTTCATTTATTTTTTATATTAAAAAAAATATTATATTTATTAAAAAAAACAAATACATTTTTTATTTTTAAATTGGAGACAAATAACTCATTCTAAGTAGATATATCTCTCTCCATCTCACTTTCTTTCTCTCTCTTTCAATCAATTCTCCCATTCAGACACTTACGCACTGACTCACAGACCCACACACACACTCACGTACCCACTCACATACCTACTCATACCCTAATGCACTCAGTCACAGCCCCAATCAAACCCTCATACACCCACTCAGACCCACTCAAACAGTTATGCACTCACTCACACACTCACTTAGACCATAACACACCCACTCACACACCCACTTATACCCAGATCCACTCACTCACAGAACCACACACATACTAACACACCCACTAAAACACTCATGTACGCACTCTCATACCCAGACAGATATTCTGACAGCCACTCTTACCCCCAGATACACCCTCGCTCAACTATTTTCACACCCAGAGAGGCCGCAGGTAACTTCTGCAGTGCATGTGCAAAGGGCTGTGCACAATATCGGGTTGGGTGTTTAGGGGGGTTGGCAGCATGGACTGGCTGCAGGCCAGCCCTTGCGGACAACCCCTACTATGCACAGGAAAAGGCAGTGCACGGTGCAAAGTTGGGTGCTTATATTGTAGTGGATGCTGTTTAGTTTTAACGGGAATCAGGAGGTCAGCTTAGCCTTTGGCTTGTAGGCCTGTGCCCCTGTCACCTAGTGACTTTTAACCTATTTAGCGTGCTCTGTTTTAGCACATTTATTTAATTATTTCTTCCAACATGGCTGCCATGTTTATAGTTAGGGAGATGATTTAGTTTCACGTTATCAGTGTCACTCTGTAAAGGCATCACTGTCAGCGTCAAGATAAATGAGATATGTAGGTATTTACATCATGTACTTTCCCACTTTCGTGTGACAGTAACATAATGTACTTTTTCAGGGAATTGTTTATATACTTGCTTCTCTAAGCATGCCTTCTTATCTATTGTTTGGGAACATGCCTGCATCAGGGGTCCTACCAGATCTATATAAATACATCTCACACAGACAAGATAATCAGAGGGATTCCTACCAGATGCCATCGACGCGATCTATGCTACACATCACCTTGATGCTGACCCAGTCTTCTTGTCCCCATGGAGTCTGATCTAGAGACCTCATTCCAAAGTAACATGGGTTGGAGGACCTTTCTCATGGACATGGAACTGGCAGATTAGGTTTAATATACCTAGCTCTCTTTAGGTTATAGATTAGGTTCATCATGCTACGGTATTAGAGTTTATTTCACACCTACTTTACTCCTTTTATTATTCCAAGATGGTGGGGGTATTTGTATTCATGACTGTCGTTTTTACCATTATGGCCCTCATTAAAACATTGGCGGTAAGTGCTGCTTATTGCCATGCTGACTGCCACCAACATACCGCGTCCGCGGCGGTATACTGCTACCCATATTATGACCCACACATAGAAATCCACCACTATACAGACACACACACAAGTCGGCCAGCCCAAAGGTCTGTGATAAACCAGCAGTACCAAAACCTACACCGTTACGCCAACCAAACTACTCCCATAGCATCATGACCCACGAATCACTGTGGTGGTCATTCAACCGTGGTAAACCATTGGCGGTACACACCACAGCGCTCAAAATACACGCACACATACAAAACTACACCACATTAGCCAATTCAAACTACACACACCTGACACACATACACACACCACACCCACACACCCACACCAATATAAAAGACACACCCACACTACCCACAACCCTTTACGACCCAAAGATTTTGGCAAGTGAAAGAGAGACAAGCCAGGAGCACCCACTGAATCTGAGCCACAGAACACTGTCACCCATACACCACCCAGGCACCTCACAGCACACACCCCAACACATCACCCCACACACCCTCACACATACAATCACACTAGACCCATGGCACCACAACGACACTCCAGGTTCTCAGAGGAGGAGCTAAGGGTCATGGTGGAGGAAATCATCCGGGTAGAGGCACAGCTATTCAGATCACAGGTGCAGCAGACATCTATTGCAAGGAAGCTGGAGCTATGGCGGAGAGTCGTGGACAGGGTCAATACCGTGGGACAGCACCCCAGAACAAGGGATGACATCAGGAAGAGGTGGAACGATTTATGGGGAAAGGTACGTTCCGTGGTTGCAAGACACCAGATAGCTTTACAGAGGACTGGCGGTGGACCCCCACCTCCTCCCCAACAACTAACAACATGGGAGGAGCAAGGCTTGACAATACTGCATCCTGAGGGCCTGGCAGGAGTAGCAGGAGGACTGGACTCTGATAAGTCAAATCCTTACTACTTTATCCCCCACCCTACCTGCATGCCATCACAAACAACAACCCCGACCCTCACCCCCATCACCCCACCAGCTCACACACACCCCCACAAGGGGGTGAGTACAGATTCTGAATCATGACTTTGGGTGCCTTAAGGTATTACCTGCGTGGGGGATGTGGGCTGTGGGTGCCCCTAGGCCAGGGCGAACATGGCAGGGTATGTTCAATGATGGGAAAGCTCAGATGCACTCCAACCTCAATAATATTAGTGGGCATCTACTACTGGGCAGGGTCTTGTGGGTTTGAGGTGTGCAGCTAATGGTGTTAGGCATTGTACCCCATGGGCTGGTGACTAGCATTGTGACTGGTAGTGCATGGCCTAATGCAAAGGGCTGCTCCCTGTGAGTTATGTATGCCAACGGTAGTGTTGTTGCTGGCATTAACCAAGTGTATACTCTGTCTCTCCCCCCCTTTTTTTTTGTCACCCTGTCTTTGTGTGCATTAGCATCATCTGGTGGAGGAGCAGAGGCACCAGCGACGGAGGGAGCTGCATCCCACATGGGCTTGGAGGCCGAATCTACCAACGGTCAGGTCAACAGTGGGACGGAGGGCGAGGGGAGCACCACGACAGAGAAAGGAGGGGACAGTACCAACTGCGACACCTCCTCTGATGGCAGCTCCCTGGTGGTGGCTGACACCACTGTGCCCACCCCAACTACAGGTACAGCTGCCACCCCAGTACCAGCACTACCCTCACCCAGGAGGGTGGACATCTCCTTCGCCCCAGGCACCTCAGGCCCTGCCCCAGTCAGCCCTGCTGCCCTCAGTGATGAGCCTATTGACCTCCTGAGATCCCTCTCTGTTGGGCAGTCAACCATACTGAATGCCATCCATGTGGTAACAGGGCATTTGCAACAAACAAATGCATACCTGGAGGGCATTCACTCTGGCATGGCAGCCCAACAGACAGCATTCAAGGCTCTGGCCAACTCACTGATGGCAGCCATTGTCCCTGTCTCCAGCCTCCCCCTCCAACTTTCTCTACCTAGTTTCAATCCCCTCAACCCCAGCCTATCCCAAGCACACCATCAGACCAGCAATCACCCAAATCAACACACAGAACTGGCTCAGGCAAACACAAGCACCACACTTCCTCTCACAGGCACTCACACAAGCAACATCCACATGCAGACACACCAACATCCACTGCCTCCATTGTGTCCCCCTCCTCCTCATCGTCCACCTCCCTCCCAGTAGCGTCTCCACTCACAACTGCATAAACTACATCCTCATCCACTACCTCCATCACCAGCATGCCTATCACTACACACCCCTCACTGGCAGTTACCACCCCCACATTCATGCACACATCCTGTGTCCTCTCCCACTGTGTTTGTGAACCCTCCTCCCAAAGTACACAAACGCAAGCACTCAGACACCCAACAGCCATCCACCTCACAACAGCATTGAGCTCATGCATTTGCACCCAAACACAGCAGACTGACACCTCCTACAACCACTCCTTCTTCCTCCACACCCAAACCTTCACCCTCTTCCTGCCCGTTGTCCCTGAGAAGCTTTTCCTCGCCAACACTAACCTATTCCCTACCCCTCCCCTGTCCTTCAACTCAGGCCAGCGTGGCCAGAACCCAGCCCAGTACCTCAGCCACCCAGTCCACGGCCACTGTGGTTTCTGCAGCAACTGCAGGTGTGTGAGGCTCCAAGGAGGCACCCATCAGTCCAGCCAGTGTGCCAGTACCACCTGCCAAGGCCAAGAAGGTTCTGCCACCTAGCAAGGGCAAGAAGGGGACACCAGCCAGCAAGGGGAAGGAGGCACCACCAGCCAGCAAGGGCAAGAAAAATACACCAGCTGGCAGAAGCAAGGAGGCACCTCCATCTGCCAAGGGCAGGAAGGGGTACACACCAGCCATTGAACTTCATCCATCCGAGGCTGCAGGTGAAGGCCTGGAGGCTGCCACCACCACTGCCAGCACCGCCACCTGCACTGCAGGCAGCACCGCCACCTGCACCATGGCCAACACAGCCACCTGCACTGCCGCCAGCAGCACCACTGCCAGCAGCAGTAGCCCCAGTGGGCAGCCTTCCGAGGCTGCTGGTGAAGGCCTGGAGGCTACCACCACCACTGCCAGCACCGCCACCTGCACAGCCGCAGCCATTCGAGGCTGCAGGTGAAGGCCTGGAGGCTACCACCACCACTCACAGCACAGCCACCTGGAGCGCAACTGGCATCCACTGAGCAGCCGCCACCGCTGGCCAGCAGTGTGTGATGGTGACTACATGGGCTGCAGTGCGCCCTGGCCCCTGCAACACCTGTCGGTGTGACACACAGGTGAGAAACTGTGATCTTGCCCCATCCAGGATGAAGCACACAGGGCACAAGGCCCCCTTCCGAACCAGTGGTAGAAGGCATCCACTCAGCCCCTCCTTGCCAGGATGAAGCACACTGGGCAAAAGGCCCCCTCCAGAACCAGTGGAAGAAGCCATCCACTCACTCCATCCATGCCAGGATGAAGCACACTGGGCACAAGGCCCCCCTCCAGAACCAGTGGAAGAAGGCATCCACTCACCCACTCCTTGCCAGGATGAAGCACACTGGGTACAAGCCACCCTCCAGAACCAGTGGAAGAAGCCATCCACTCACCCCATCCTTGCCAGGATGAAGCACACTGGGCACAAGGCCCCCTCCAGAACCTGTGAAAGAAGGCACCCACTTGTGAGACTGTGGCTTTTCACTCCCCAGGACTAAGCAGTGGGCAACCCACCCACTAGAGAGACTGTGGCTTTGCACTCCCCAGGACCAAGCAGTGGGAAAACCACCCACTAGAGAGACTGTGGCTTTGCACTCCCCAGGACCAAGCAGTGGGCATTGAGCCCCCTCCAGGCCAGTGGTGTTGTACCATCTTCCGGATGGGGTCCCTCCCCCATTCCCCATCCGCCTGAGGTGCCTGTGTGTTTTCGACCTGATGCCCCTGCAGTGTTCTCTCCGTATTGAGGCAGGAGTCAAGTGTGGCCTTGGCCTATGCGTTATGGCCCCATCGGGCCACTGACATTTTGGAGTGGGCATTGTCCCTCCTTTTTGTATATATTGTACATACTGTTTATTGTTTAAGGACATATGTATCTAAAACTGTACTTTTACACTCATTTTACTTGTTGCATCTGTGTGTATGGTGTTGGGGGTGAGGGTGGGGGTGTTGCATGTTGCATGTGTGTGTCACTCCCTTTTTTCTCCCCCCTCCCTTGTGTGCAAAGTGCAGTACTCACTGTGGTCATCTTCGCCGGTGTTCGTGTTCCTGGTGTATGAGAAGATACACCAGCATTGGAAAAAAGTGCAAAAGTGGAAAAAAGTGCAGCTCGGGCTTTGTGGTGTCGTGGTTCTTCCTTGAGCGTCGAGAGGTGAGTCGTTTCCCTTCAGTGTTCTGTTTCTGCTGTGCTTTTGATGGCATTGGTACCGCTCCGGTAAAGCTGGCAGGTAAGCATGTTGTCATTCTATGGGCGGTACATTGTCTTCCACCTGGCTGTTGAAGGTTACTGCCGCAGTGTTTGTTGCTACTGCCCTGGCGGTCGGTGTGTTAAAGTGGCTGTATGTGTTGGCATTTTCCGCCATGGTCATGATTCCATTTGTTTTACCACCGGTTGTTGGCGGTGTTACTGCCACTTTATCACCGACCACCAGGGTTGTAATGAGGGCCTATGTTTCTTTCATTGTTCATTATCCTAATCATTGCAGCCCATGCAATTTACAGTAAATTGCTGTCTTGTTAATAAAACCTATTGAAAACTTCACTGTAACTCTCTCTTGCCTGTGTGTATGAAAGAGACATGTTGTTCATGTGTGAAAAGTGTAATCTCCATTTAACCACAACCTCCCAGAGATGTCGCATTCTTGAGTCCATGCATAAAGGCTGCCACAAATTACCTTTTACTGCTCGGGTTCTTGGTGAGATACTGCTTGTGAGCCGGGAGGGCTTCCATTTTCAAGGCAGGGTGTCTTATTTTTAAGTCACTCCAGTCACTTTGTCCCCTTTTTGATTCTGCCTGCATACAAAGCCATATTCCCAGTCATAATTTGAGATCTTCTTCCGCTAATCTCTCCATCCATTTTAAAAAAAAAGGTGAGGGGCGGTTCCAGGTTTGTGGTATTGGTATTCCACATACGGAATGCTTTTTATTTAGAAATCAGATTCTCTTCTTGCTATACGGCATTGGGGAAACTTTTAAAGACATGGCTTTTCAGTCTGGCTTATGAATAAGGCTCTACTGTATGTTATGTTTTAGCTACCTTAGCGCCATGAAACCTATTGGTGTATGTGTGCTTTAGAAATATTTGTAACATAACATAACAAAATATAACACAGTGTGACAGGACCGTAGGGGGAATGTCAAGGCCCCCGCAGTCCTAGCTGGCTCACCACATCCTGTGGGAGACGGTATTGCTCCCTCATGCAAGAAGCTGCTTTTAATGGCACCTTAAGGTATCTATAACTTGCGCTTTCACCATGCACAGCTAATTACGCCACATGTAATATCTTTGATGACATCTTCTATGGCATCTTTGATATTATCACTGCAACATTTGCAATAAAGTTATTGATAAGGAAACTGTGAATGGCAAGGGCACGAGTTATAGTTAACTTAGGGGCGAGTTATGGTTACTTGAAGTAACTCTAACTATAACTACTGAATTTCTATGTTTATGTACAAGCAAATTCAGAATCTAATTTTAACATTCCTGTAACTAGAACTCGCGCCCTAAGGTAACTGTAAATCGCACCTCCACCATGCACAGTTTTCTTATCAATAATTGTATTGCAAATGTTACAACAATAATATAAATGATGCCTTAAAAAGTGTGATCAATGATGTAATATGTGGAGTAATTAGCAGTGCACGGCGAAGGTGCAAGTTACAGTCACCTTAGGGTGTGAGTTCTAGTTACTTGAGTTAAACATAACTATAACTGCAGAATTTCTATGATTTTGTGCGAGGAAATTCAGAACCTATCTGTAATTTCTATGTAACCTTTGGTTTTTTTTCTATAGGTTTTTAGCACACACACACACATAAATGTAACCAGTTCCACACACGGCCTCAGCTGTGCATGATGGGGATTAGCTGCAGGTCCTCACCTATGGTCAGGACCTGCGACCAACCTTCCTGCATACATCCAAACCCAAGCTGTGTTCAGCCTTTAACCATGCACAGCATGAGGTTGGATGCAGTGGCTGGTTTTGTTTTTTGTTAATTTTTCTCTGGATCTGTGAAAAGGACCAACAAAAAAAAAATGGCCATTTTTTTGCCCAATAGGGGTCCCTAACAAACAAACTGGCAGCTGCAACTTTTCTGTCAGGTTGCAGCCAGCCATTCAGGGCCTTACTTCACTAATCTGAATTCACAGAGAATCCATGGTCCTAGATATCTACATTTTTAAGCTCTAATCTCTCAGAAACTACTGAATGGATTCACACTGAATGGATTCACAAAAGGCGTTCTTTCTGGACCAATAGCTAGCTTTCTGCCAAATGTGGTGTAATTCTGGTCTGTGGTTCGGGCTATAGTAGTGTTTAAAAATTTCAAAAATACCTTTGACGCAGAATGGAGAAAAAGTGTTTTGGGTGCCCCACTTTTTCTCAGCCTCTGCTTTATGAATCACCCTGAAACATTCAAGACAGCAGCTGAACTGACCCTAGTATAAGTTTTGAAAAATTTGTGAAGATTCATCAAACAGCGCCAAAGTTATTGGCAAAACGCAAAATGCTCCGTCTATTGAAAAAATGGTCCTAACTATAACTATCTGGTGAAGACCGCCACTAGGTAAAATATATGTATAACGTGACGGTTATTCAATCCACCACATTACAATTTCTATAAGATATAATGGAATTGCAGTAAGAAGGACAGGATATCCATTATGTTTCTGGCAGAGTAACCCCACCCACGAAGATCGAATCAGGCACCTGATTTCCATAGGGAAAGTGTTTTTTGTTTTGCCAAAAACTTTGGCGCCGTTTGACGAATCTCTATGAAATTTTCAAAACTAGTATGAGAGTTCAGCTGTTGTGTTGAAACTTTTGGGGTGATTCGTCAAGCAGGAGTCAAGAAAAAGGCAGGGTCCCATAATGTTTTTTCCCCATGCATTTTCCAATGGGAGTTTTAGACACGGCTACAACCCAAATCGCTGCACAGAAAAACACCACATTCGGCAGAAAGGTATCCTTTGGTCCAGCAAGTGCCCTTTTTGTGATTTGGTGTAAATCCGCTCAGTAGTTTTTGGTATATATAAGGAAAAAGAAATATAGATATTTAGGGATTCAGATTCTTTGCAATCCACCAGCAGCGGATCCACAGATCCATGTGCTAAAGCAAGGCCCTGATTGGCTGGCCGCACCCTGAGCGAAAAGTTGCAGCTGCCATTTTATGGTTCAGGAACAGTCCTTGGGGCTACAATGTAGCCTGAAATTTACATGAAAGGGGTCAGGGTATAGGTTCGTGTTTGTGTTAGAGAGATGGCAATTATAGGTATGATGGGCATGATATTGACTAAAAAAGTTTTTTTTTCCACATGCGAGATTCGTGGATCCACTGCAGTGTTCAGTGCTGCTGCTGTGTGAATCCACAACTGATTTCTGGATCCTGACATAAAATAAAAAAAAATATATATAATATATATATATATATATACATATATATATATATATATATATACACTCACTCCCACTCTCAGACCCACACAGACACTCACACACCGAGTAACAGTTCCACACAGACACTTGCACACTCACTCACTGTCCCAAGCAGGTGCTCTGACACCCACTCAGACACTCACACACCTACTCACAGACCCACTCAGATACTCTCACACCCACTCACAGACCCACTCAGACCTTGTCACACTCACTCACAGACCGGCTTAAACACTCTCTCACCCATCTGCACTCAGAGACCCACACAGACACATATTCACTCACAGACCGACAGAGAGACTGACACACCCACTAACATACACACAGAGAAACTCACACACCCATACAAACACTTACACATCCATTTACACACCAACATAGACACTCACACATCAGGTCAGACACTCATACACCTACTTACAGGCTCATAAACACTCACACACCCATGCAAACACTCTGACACCCACTCACAGACCCCCTGACACACTCTTATACCCACTGACAGACCCACACAGACACTCACACACCCACTGAGAGACTCACACAGACACTCACACACCCACTCATAGACCCACTGAGATACTCACACAGCCCTCCACAGACCCACTCAGCCACTTACAGACCCACACAGACATTCACAGACCCACTCAAACGTTTTCACATCCATTCACAAACCAACTCACACATCCACTCACAACTCCACTGAGACACAAAGACACCTACTCACAAACCCACGTAGATACTCAGTCACCCCTCACAGACACATACAAACACTCATACACTCACTCACAGACTCACTGAGACACTCAGACTCATTCACAGGTCCATTCAGACACTCTCACACCCAGTCACAGATCCACAGAGACACTTACACACCTACTCACAGATCCACAGGTCCATGCAGATACTTACACACCCAGTAATAAAGCCACATACCCTCTGATCCACCCACTCACACACTGATAAAAATCAGTCATCCATCCACTGACACATACATTGCTGATGTTTATTGGATGAGTCCTTTTGGTTTGTAAATCTGCATTAGATCCACAGATCCACATGAGTATTAAAAACATAGAATTAAAAAATAAATAAATATGTGTTTGTTAAAGGATTGGCTCTGAAAAGAACCTTTGTGTTTATGATTTTTAGATGATATCTACAAATAAAACAAGATGCAGTCTTTCAAGTTTTGGAGGAACACCCTATTACCTTTCTCTGTCAAATTAACTTCATCATTTCTATACATGCCATCCACATCAAAGCATCAGTTATTGTGGTATATGGAGCGCATGTTGTGGTGTCTGAGAAAAACAGAAACAGTTTTATTCACATGTTTCCTGGATTTGTCTATTTGTGGACATACTTCAGTTGCCCATTTCCATTTATGCCTTTGGCAAATGTTAGAGAAACCCAAAGCAGTATGGGATAAAAGTTTCATTAATTTACCAAAGTATCTGTCAATAGGATTTCCAGTTCTACCCCAGTAAGAGTGCCTAGGTCATTATCACCACAGTACACAATATTGAGGTCAGGATATTGGCAATCCACAATGCTTTCAACCAAATGAACCAATAGATGTCACTTTAACCCTCTCTGGCCAGCCGAAGTAAATCTGCATTAAGCAAACCCAGGTCCTTGTCTAGCACTCTCTCTGGCCCTAAACACAAAACTCTGACCCACAATCCACACTCTAGTCATTTTGGAAGTAAGCTGGGGTAGCAGACAGGAGAAGGCTGCAACTGAATGATGCAAATTTGAGATGTAAGGCAGTTTAAATAGAGGGTAGCATCTACTATTTAAAAGATAATTTTTCATTAGATGGTATAAATATGCTGGTGGCTGAAACTATGTAGTAATATTGAGATGAAAGTATGCAGATATGTGATTCCCCTTGGAGAAATAACAAAAAGGTAATGGTGGTTGGAATATGCTTATATTTCTACATACAACACTCAACACACATTTGCTACAGTTTGTTCAGAAGTTAGAATGCTGCTCTCAAAAAGTGTTCTGAACATTTAAAATATGACTGACAGAGAATGTTTCAAACTTGATTAGCACAGGTACAAGTGCATGGCTAGAAGCAAAGAGAAAATATTACACTGTTACCATGACATGAGAGTGGTATTAAAAGAAATGGTGAATATTGAGTGTCTGGATGGAAATTTAGAGCCAGATGTATCAAAGCCTCTATTTGCATTTCTTAAATAATACTTTTTAAGAAACCGCTACAGGAAAGTACCATCTTGCCTGGCATGTTGCCCCCATATTTCACTGTATATATGTTGTTTTAGTCTATGTGTCACTGGGACCCTGCCAGGCAGTGCCCCAGTGCTCATAAGTTTGTGCCCTGTATGTGTTCCCTGTGTGATGCCTAACTGTCTCACTGAGGCTCTGCTAACCAGAACCTCAGTAGTTATGTTCTTTCTGCTTTCCAAATTTGTCACTAACAGGCTAGTGATTAAATTTACCAATTCACATTGGCATACTGGTACACCCATATAATTCCCTAGTATATGGTACTGAGGTACCCAGGGTATTGGGGTTCCAGGAGACCCCTATGGGCTGCAGCATTTCTTTAGCCACCCATAGGGAGCTCTGACAATTCTTACACAGGCCTGCAAGTGCAGCCTGAGTGAAATAACGTCCACGTTATTTCACAGCCATTTACCACTGCACTTAAGTAACTTATAAGTCACCTATATGTCTAACCTTCACCTGGTGAAGGTTGGGTGCAAAGTTACTTAGTGTGTGGGCACCCTGGCACTAGCCAAGGTGCCCCCACATCGTTCAGGGCCAATTCCCCAGACTTTGTGAGTGCGGGGACACCATTACACGCATGCACTGTACATAGGTCACTACCTATGTACTGCGTCACAATGGTAACTCCGAACATGGCCATGTAACATGTCTAAGATCATAGAATTGTCACCCCAATGCCATCCTGGCATTGGGGGGACAATTCCATGATCCCCCGGGTCTCTAGCACAGAACCCGGGTACTGCCAAACTGCCTTTCTGGGGTCTCCACTGCAGCTGCTGCTGCTGCCAACCCCTCAGACAGGTTTCTGCCCTCCTGGGGTCCAGGCAGCCCTGGCCCAGGAAGGCAGAACAAAGGATTTCCTCTGAGAGATTGTGTAACACCCTCTCCCTTTGGAAATAGGTGTGAAGGCTGGGGAGGAGTAGCCTCCCCCAGCCTCTGGAAATGCTTTGATGGGCTCAGATGGTGCCCATCTCTGCATAAGCCAGTCTACACCAGTTCAGGGATCCCCCAGCCCTGCTCTGGTGCGAAACTGGACAAAGGGAAGGGGAGTGACTACTCCCCTAACCTGCACCTCCAAGGGGAGGTGCCAAGAGCTCCTCCAGTGTGTCCTAGACCTCTGCCATCTTGGAAACAGAGGTGTTTGTGGCACACTGGACTGCTCTGAGTGGCCAGTGCCAGCAGGTGACGTCAGAGGCTCCTTCTGATAGGCTCTTACCTCTCTTGGTAGCCAATCCTCCTTCCTTGGTAGCCAAGCCTCCTTTTCTGGCTATTTAGGGTCTCTGCTTTGGGGAATTCTTCAGCTAACAAATGGAAGAGCTCATCAGAGTTCCTCTGCATCTCCCTCTTCACCTTCTGCCAAAGGATCGACCGCTGACTGCTCAGGACGCCTGCAAAACCGCAACAAAAGTAGCAAGATGACTACTAGCAACCTTGTATCGCTTCTCGACTGTTTCCAGGTGGTGCATGCTCTGGAGGTAGCCTGCCTCGTCTCTGCACCAGGAGCTCTGAAGAAATCTCCTGTGGGTCGACTGAATCTTCCCCCTGCAAACGCACGCAACAAAAGACTGCATCACCGGCCCTCTGGATCCCCTCTCAGTACAACGAGCGTGGTCCCTGGAACTCAGCTACTCTGTCCAAGTGACTCCCACAGTCCAGTGACTCTTCAGTCCAAGTTTGGTGGAGGTAAGTCCTTGCCTCCCCACGCTAGACTGCATTGCTGGGTACTGCATGATTTGCAGCTGCTCCGGCTCCTGTGCACTTTTCCAGGATTTCCTTTGTGCACAGCCAAGCCTGTGTCCCCTACACTCCTTCCTGCAGTGCACAACCTTCTGAGTTGTACTCCGGCATCGTGGGACTCCCTTTTGTGACTTCAGGTGGACTCCAGTTCACTTTTCTTCTAAGTGCCTGTTCAGGTACTTCTGCGGATGCTGCCTGCTTTTGTGAGGGCTCCCTATGTTGCTGGGTGCCCCCTCTGTTTCCTCCTCCAAGTGGCAATATCCTCGTCCCTCCTGGGCCACAGTAGCACCCAAAAACCTCTACAGTGACCTTTGCAGCTAGTAAGGCATATTTGCGGTCTTTCTGTGTGGGAACACCTCTGCATGCTTCATCGCGACGTGGGACATCCATCCTCCAAAGGAGAAGTTTCTAGTCCTCTTCTTTCTTGCAGAACTCTAAGCTTCTTCTAACAGGTGGCAGCTTCCTTGCAACCTCAGCTGGCATTTCCTGGGCTCCTGCCCACTCTCGACATTGTCGCGACTATTGGACTTGGTCCCCTTGTCTTACAGGTACTCAGGTCCGGAAATCCACTGTTGTTGCATTGCTGGTGTTTGTTCTTCATGCAGAATCCCCCTATCACAACTTCTGTGCTCTCTGGGGGTAGTAGGTGCACTTTACACCTACCTTTCAGGGTCTTGGGTTGGGCTATTTTTCTAACCCTCACTGTTTTCTTACAGTCCCAGCGACCCTCTACAAGCTCACATAGGTTTGGGGTCCATTCGTGGTTCGCATTCCACTTTTGGAGTGTATGGTTTGTGTTGCCCCTATGCCTATGTGCTCCTATTGCAATCTATTGTAATTTTACACTGCTTGCATTACTTTTCTTGCTATTACCTGCATAATTTTGGTTTGTGTACATATATTTTGTGTATATATCTTATCCTTATACTGAGGGTACTCACTGAGATACTTTTGGCATATTGTCATAAAAATAAAGTACCTTTATTTTTAGTACTTCTGTGTATTGTGTTTTCTTATGATATTGTGCATATGACACTAGTGGTATAGTAGGAGCTTTACATGTCTCTTACTTCAGCCTACGCTGCTTTGCCATAGCTACCGTCTATCAGCCTAAGCTGCTAGAAACACCTCTTGTACACTAATAAGGGATAACTGGACCTGGCACAAGGTTTAAGTACCTCTGGTACCCACTACAAGCCAGGCCAGCCTCCTACAATCGCTATTTAAGAAATGCAAAATGAGATGTAAGAAAATAGCAAATCCCTTATAGTGATTTCGCTATTAGGGAATGGGACTCCATTCATCCCTATGGGCCTAAGGCCCCCTTTGATGCACCCCCTCAAAGAATTTGTCCACATGTAAAGCGCACATATGCCCTAAGGGCATGTATGCGCTACATGGCACTTTTGAAAATGTATTTAAAATGCATTTTTAAAATTGCACATTGTTACCACCAAATTGGATTTTGTGGTAATTGAATTTTCTAAATGTCGAGTTCACATTTAGGAAATGCATGATACATGTGCTTTCAAAATTGCAAATAGGAATTCACTATTTGCGATTTCCTATTTAGGGAATCGCAATTTGCGATTCCCTGTTCAAAATCGCAACTTTAGGGAATCGCTAAAAATTGTGATTCCCTAAAATTGCACTGAACTGCCTTTCATACATCCTGAAAGATGATTTTGCATTCACAAACGGTGGAATTTACCTATTCGCACCGTTTGTGAATGCAAAATCCTTTGATACATATGCCCCTTAGTTATTTACAATAAGTGGAGTAGAAATGTGATTGTTCATCAGCTGATTGTGAAATGGATTTTTACCCTCCCATGTGGATCAGCAGATCTGCTGCAATTGTATATGGAGGGCCACACTGTGCGTCGCTGTGTATCTGTGGATAAGCCCAAAACTCCTGCCAAATTGGACTTCTATGCAGCAGTCTTACAAAGGGCTAGAAAAGTCTGGCCATTTACAAGTGATGTCAGAAAAGTCAAATATGCAAAGAAGGTTGGGATTTGCTTTCTACATGACTAACCGTGAAAGCAAAGTTACAAATGTTGCCAGGAATAGTTCCCTTGTATGAGAGTGGCATACCATTCTGATGCATAATATTTCACATTTTCAGTGAGAGGAGATTCTAATTGATACTGGCAAAAAGATCAAAGGGAAACAAAGTCATTTAACAGGTATCTGAATTAGGGTGCAAAAAAAATGGGTTTGAAAAGAGCTGTGTGTGCAGAAGGTGGATATAAATATCTAACATGATGCACAGGTGAGTTAAGGAAATACAAAAGGGAGAGTACATGATGCTAGTAAGGAGAAGTACAGTGACAAGCAAAGGAAGAAGATATTGTTTTAAAGGGTACTACATTTTATTTGATCAACTAGCTAAACATTTATGTGCTATGGAAGCAGTTGTAGATGATCAAGTGAGAAATTCAATGAGATATTTATATAACTAGTTCAACTTTTAGAGAGGTGAGTTTCATCACCCTACTAGTATTTCAAGAGAGTAACTGACACACTATATTAAATTACTTTTTGATACCACCATATGAGACGAACACTGACACACAAAGTTAAACACTGATATACCTCTGAAACACTCATGGACACACTCATGCAGACACTGACTCACTCAGCCAGACACTAATACAACCACTGACACACCTACGCACACACCAATGCAGATACTGACACACCCGGCCAAACACTAATGCAGCCACTGATACACCCAGGCCTACATTGATACAGCCACTGGCATACCCAGCCAAATACTAATGCAGCAACTGAGACACCCAGGCACACACTGATGCAGTCACTGACATACACAGGCACACACTGATACAGCTACTGGCACACCCAGCCAAACACTAGTACAGCTATTGACACACCCAGCCACACACCAGTACAAGTATTGTCACCACAAGCCAAACACTAATGCAGCCACTGATACACCAATGCACACACTGATGCAGACACGGACACATTCAGCCAAACACTAATACAGCCACTGACACATAGGCACACTCTGATGCAGGCACTGACATATCTTGGCACAGACTGATACAGGCACTGATGCACCCACCCAAACACTAATACAGCTATTTGCACACCCAGGCATACACTTAGACATGCAGTAGCACACCTAGTCAAACAGTAATGTTGCCACTGACACACCCATGCACACTGATGGATACACTGACACACTCAGTCAGGCACTAATACAGCCACGAACATAAATGTATACGTCGATACAGGCCTTGACATATGCAGGCAGACACTGATACATCAACTGACACCCCTAGTCAAACACTAATACAGCTACTTACACTCCCAGGCAAATACTGAGATACACACAGTAACATGCCCAGCCAAACTGTACTATAGTCATTGACATACCCATGCACACATTGATGTAAACACTGACACACCCTGTCAAACACTAATACAGCTACTGACACACAGACACACTCCGATGTAGACACTGACACATGCAGTGAGTGACAGAGCCATAAATACACTAGTGTCGACATTGACACAGCCAGCCATCATTAATACAGCTACTGACACTCAGCCACATATTGATGCAGACACCAACACATCCAGGCACACACTAATGCAGCCACTGACAAACGCATGCAAACACTGATACAGACACTGCCATAGCCTAATACTGGTGCAGACATGGACACACTCATTTGTACATCAAAAGTAACACACTTAGAGTGGCGGTTACATAGTGACATAGCTTTTTATGTAGCTAGTTAATTGCTTAACCTATGGGATTTAATACTATGTAATGCAAACCTAAATGCACTTTTGTTGCCTTTCAGTCATCTACACGTATGGACAAAAAAGATAAAAAATGACAAAATAGACAGATACAAGAAAGAAACAGAAGAAGGAAACATTCTGCTTAAAATTCGGAGAGAAAAGGGGCATAATGCAGAGAATGTGCTTGAAGAGAAAAAAGCTGCTGGTAAGAAAACAAAAAAGTTTCTCAACACTCTGTGTGCTCACACAACAGGGAAGAGTTATTGTCCTAAGGAGGAAGAGTTGCCTTTAACTTCCAAGGCAAATATTTTCTTTAATACCGTGTATCCCCACAAGGTTGAAATCGTTTTTTCATCGCATGTAAATCAAGTACCAACAAAAATCAATATATCTGAATAAAAATATATAAAATAGGTGCTCCCAGGATAACGGCACAGTGACAGGTGAGAGCACAAAAATTGGGAAAATATGCTACCTCTTAGAAAAATGCAAAACATTTGGTACAAAATGTGTTTTTTTAATTCAGCTTTCCATGTTCCTGAAAGCTGGGAAGATGGTGACTTTAGTAAAGCAAACCGTTTGTTGATGCCATTCTTATGGAAAAAACAGATACTTTTATCAGGAGCACTTTCTCTCTATTTTTCTCAAAAACTCACAATTTTGCTATATTTCTCTTTATGTTTTCTATTGTCTTAGCCCAATAAAGAGGAGTTGACAAACCCGGGGCACCTTTAGAACACCCAAGATGTTGGGAAAAAGTACACAAATTTGGTGTGGATAGCTTATGTTCACAAAAAGGTATGGAGGCCTAACTGCTAGCTTCACCAAATAGCCAAAAAAGGGGTCAGCACAGGGGGGGAGTCCTGTCAGCAAAGGCTTGAAAAAGTATGTGGAAAAATGCAAAGTGAGCAAAACAATGCAAATAAAAAGCAATATTTCTAAGCAGCTATGAAAGGAGATGGAGTAAGTAACATTAAAAGTAATAAATCTTATCGGAAATCAGATAGTTTAACAATTAGACAGGAACAACTTAAAGAAATAAGAGTTGCAGTAGGGTGAAACAGAATTTGGTGCAAACTATGAGGCAGTATAAAAGGAGAAGTAGTCAAACAAAAACAGCATATTGAGTCTGTAGTTGATAAGGCATTTGCCCTGAAAGGAAATTGTATTTTTTATACTGAACAGAATGAAAACACTGGATAAAACAGTGTTGTATATGAAGAGAAGAAGCCAAAATGAAGACTTGTAAATAGAAGTAATTTTTGTACAATTTTCAGAGGAGAATGGAAGCATATATCCAGTAATGAGCCTTTCTTTAATGAAGAAAGCTACTTTAAAGAGAACACATTAGTGCATGCAGTTAAGACAACTGGTAGATGTTGTGAGGTGATAGATGCTACTCCAATTACAAAGGAGGAGATGGTCCTAGGAATGCAGAGAAAGTGATAGCGCAAGGCATACAAAGAAGACGTAGACAGGCTCCTAGATACAAACGGAACTGTATCAATATTTGCAGTGTGTGTCAGAAATCAATTGAGATATTGAGAACTTTTGTACATGAATTTCCATGCAGAAGTCTGAAACAGAAAATTGGAATGTTGCAAGGATTTAATCCATGCAAAGAAAGGAAACATACTAATTTAACAAGCACATTCACCGGTGTGTCTATCCATGAAAGTATGCACAAGTACCTTTCGTCACTTCAGAATGTTATCTGTTCATCACTCTAAAATGTGAAATTTAGTTAGGAGACTTTACTTGTGAAAACCCCTGCCTTATGTTTAGGAGAAATGAATAGAGCTCTGTTGCATGGCACACAAGCAGAGGTAGAAAAAGTTTATGACGATGTTCAGCTTCATTATTTTGATCCTAAACAGCAGTATACAGAAAATGAGGAGTTGGTATGTGCTCATGTAGAAGAACAGGACACAGGTATTAATATTGATAACTTTACACAAGACATTGCAAAGGTTAAAATAGTTACTACAGAGAAACCAAACTGAGTTTGTATTTAAAAACCAAACTTGTGATGCTGTTTTGTTCTCAAAAACCTAACAAGAGAACAGAGACAAGTGGCAAGACTTTGCTGTATATTTATGTGTGGAGGAACATTTTGAATTTTCAACACAGCAAATTATATGCCAGTATTGCTATGATAAATTAGAGGATAACAGAATGCTAGCAAGGGCTATACATAACAAGTTACAATTGGTATCAATTCCAGAAGAACTTTGAGAATTACATATTTATGATAAATTCTCATAAAATCTACATGCCCTTTTCAAACAATAGTTTGTATGGAACCAAAGGCTGTGAAACTGCCACATACAGAGCTACAGAGAGGCCTTAAAGGAAGAGCTGTCTAATTATCTTTAGATTTTAAATGGAATATTGAAACTGAGGGTGACGAGAGAGGTATTGATGAACCACTTATCATTCTAGTAAATGGCGTGCCTGCCAAACACAAAACAATGGCAAGAGTTAGTAGATATTAATAAAGTTACAAAAAGCTACAATGTATTGAAACAAAATAATATCTAATACAAAATGTCAATGATGCTGGAGATGAAAGTTGTATGGACGATGAAATGTTACCATCAAGCGGATAGATTGAAAAAGTGGATAGAAGCAAATAAAAAAAAAATATATGAGCACAATAGTATCCATCCACTGTATTCCAAAGAAGTTATTGGTGCTGCTATTGATCTTTATCAAATGAAACAAGGAAAAGGATCTCCAATGAGTGTGTGGAAGAAATGTTTAGAGGCTTGCTGTTATGCACAACTATTTCCCACTGAAGTAGGTGGCCGGTATGATGAGAGCCCCCTACATTTACCAGCAGCTGAGTACAGGTCAACCAGATTATATTCAGAGAACCCTAGATTTTGCCAGTGTAATCCATACATATTCAATCTATTATTTGAGAGTGACTTGTCTGAACTGTCATATACTATAAACCACATACTGAAAACAGGAGTTAGGGTCCCATTATGAGTGTGGCAGTCCGAGTACCGCCACAGTCGCGTTGACGGTCAGACTGCCGCAGTCAAGGCAGACCAACCATCCAATTACAACTTTGGAGGGTAGACCCGCCTGCAGACCACTGTCCCTACCAGCATCAAAGATCCCGGCAGCATGATGGCAGTCGGGCTTGTAACCAGCCATGGCAGTGCTAAACTCAACGCCACCTGGCTGATTACAACCCCATTTTTGCCAGCCTTTTCATGGCGGGGATCCTGCCATGAAAAGGCTATCAGAAAGACAGGGCCGGGGATCACAGGAGGGCATGGGTAGTGCAGGTGCACCCCTGCACAGCACTGTCAGAATACAAATTATCTGCTTTGCAGAAGATGCACATTCTGAGGGTGCTAAACCCCTCTGCTACGGTATAGGACTCAGCACCCTTAAGGAAGCCAAGTCCTGTACAGTAGCACTGTTCCCGCCAGACTGACCGGCTGGAATGCTCTATTACAATGTCCCCACTGGTCAGCCCGGCTGGAACTTTGTGATAGGATGGGTGGGGGGCATCTCCAGTATGACGGTGGCATCATCCCCAAACCATAAACAGGCCCTTAATCTACAAAATTGCTTTGCAAAATAATTTGTTGACAATGTTCCTGGTAAGAATTAAAAGTTGGAATTCAATTTGATTAATTTGATTGCAATCCAACAAGGGACCAACAAGTATTGGAATCATCATAATGGTGAACTGAAATGTATGTTGTGAAACTTAGGTGCCCCTACTTGGTTTGTGACACTAAGCTGTGCAGAGTATATGTGGGATGACTTACTTGAGTGTTTGAGAGAAGCAACACAAATATTAAGGACATTTGAAGACAGCAGGAGAACTTTGCTCTTTGGATTCTACTAATGTATGTAGATATTTTAACCACATATTTCAAGCCATGATAGCTTTCATCTGTAACAAAACAAAACCTCCTCTAGGTGAAGTTACTGATTTCTTTTGGTGTAAAGTGTGCCACATGAGAGGAGCTCCTCACATTGCACCGAAATTTGGAACAGATAGTAATGACTCTGTACTCTCTTTCATAGAACAGTATGTGACATGTGCCATCCCGAAAGACCGTGATGAAAAAGGCCTGAAAATAGCATGTGCTGCACATTCAAACACATAGATGTGTCATTTGCTGTCTTAAAAATACAGGATTGAAGGAAACTTTTACACAAAAGAGTGAACAGACTTTTATCTGCAGTAAGACATATACTGACTTGAAAATCACCCAAAATTACATATATTCTCAGAATAACAGAGGCCTCCAAATATATTAATGACTATAATCCTGTGCTTCTCAAAATGTGGAATGCTAATTTGGATATAAAATTTGTGTCAGACAACTCCATAGCTGTTGCTCGATATGTGAGTTCCTACATAACAAAATCAGAATAGACAGAGATGAAGGAGATGTGGGAGGAGATTCATGATGAAAATTATTTAACTAAGAAATTGTACAGATGCAGTTTGAAGATGCTTTCTCATAGAGAAATTGGTTCCTAGAAATGCTATGATTGGCTGAGCCCATCAAGTTTGTACTTGAGTACAAGGGGAACTGTTTAGGTAAGTTTAGACCTTGCAAGTAGGTGAAATAGAGTGTTGAAAATCTTTCCAGAAATTCATTACATAGCAGAGTTTGACCTGAAAAGAACAGACACCGTGAAAACAAATATGTTGGACACTTACTTTCCAAGAAGAAGTCCACATCTAGAAAACATGTGTCTTTCTGAAAGACTTCCACACTAGAGATATGTAAACACTGTAACAGAAAACATAGATAAAAGGAAATATGCAGTAGTTTGTGGCAAAGGTTGTTTGGTTCAACACTTAAAAGGTAGTCTAATTAACCACAGAAAATGTAGGCCCTCATTATTACATTGGCAGTAAATCCCACTTACCGCCACGCTGACGGCTGCCAACTTACCGCGGCGGCAGCTGATATCTGTTCACCATATTATGACACACACACACCAATCCGACCGAACTCAGCCACGTACACAAATCTGCCAGTCCAAAGGTCAGTGATAAAGTTGTGGTATTAAAACTCACACTGTTATGCCAACAGAACAACACCCACTACATTATAACCCACAAATCATCAAGGCGGACATTTAACGGCGTTAAACCATTGGCGGTACATACCACAGCGCTCACAGTGGACACCCACATACAAAACATCACCACATTGGCCAATTCAAACAGCACACACCTGAC